>NC_044032.1:209461074-212214090 GCF_901765095.1 Microcaecilia unicolor
CCTGCACATACCTCCCCCAGCTCCTGCATCCCAGCACACTGACTCCAGTTTTCGCGACCCCTCCCCTTCAATAGCACACTCAGTTCACGCTCCCCCACTTCCAGCTATACTAGAGAAACAGACAGAAATGGAAGATAGAGATGCACATTTCCCAAAGCTGGCATGGTCGAACTGATAAAATAAAATATTTTTTTCTACCCGTGTGGTCTGAGCATTGTATTTTTCCATTTGATTTGGTCCATGTCTCTTCTGCTTTTCCTGCCTTTCCAGGATCTCCTGTCTATTCAACATTTCTTTTCTCTCCATGACTGCAGCTAGGAAAGCGAATAGAATGTTGGGTATTATTAGGAAAGGTATGGAGAACAGGTGTGAGGATGTTATAATGCCGCTGTATCGCTCCACGGTGCGACCGCACCTTGAGTATTGTGTTCAATTCTGGTCGCCGCATCTCAAGAAAGATATAGTAGAATTGGAAAAGGTGCAGCGAAGGGCAACTAAAATGATAGCGGGGATGGGACAACTTCCCTATGAAGAAAGCTAAGGAGGCTAGGGCTTTTCAGCTTGGAGAAGAGATGGCTGAGGGGAGACATGGTAGAGGTATATAAAATAATGAGTGGAGTGGAACAGGTGGATGTGAAGCGTCTGTAAACGCTTTCCAAAAATACTAGGACTAGGGGGCATGTGATGAAACCACAGTGTAGTAAATTTAAAACAAATCGGAGAACATTTTTCTTCACCCAACGCATAATTAAACTCTGGAATTGCCGGAGAACATGGTGAAGGTGGTTAGTTTGGCAGAGTTTAAAAAGGGGTTAGATAGTTTCCTTAAGGACAAGTCCATAAACCACTACTAAATGGACTTGGGAAAAATCCACAATTCCAGGAATAACATGTACATAATGTTTGTACGTTTGGGAAGCTTGCCAGGTGCCCCTGGCCTGGACTGGCCACTGTCGTGGACAGGATGCTGGGCTCGATGGACCCTTGGTCTTTTCCCAGTGTGGCATTACTTATGTACATCTTCTCTTCATGTCTCTATCTGTCCTCTTCAGCATCTCTCCTTGTTGTTCCTGTTCCAATTTCTCCCCCACCCATGTTCAGCATCTCCTTTAATGTCCTTATCCTCCCCTTATATTCAACATTGCCCCTCTATGTCCCTATCCTTCCCCATGATCAACAATGCCCCTCAGTGATCCTATCCCACCCCTTTTCCACCACTGCCATGTCCCTGTGTCTATTCTTAATCCATACCCAATATCTCTTGTATGTACCTGTCCCTCACCCACTTCCTTTCCTCCCACTCCCCAGGTCCAGCATCTCTCCCTCTCTCCCCCCTGACCACCTTCGTGGTCTGGCATAACTCCCTCTCTCAGTCCGTGGGTCCAGCATCTCTCCTCTGTTTCAAACCTCAATCCAGTATCTGTCTCTTCTTACCCCTCCTTGTGTTCCCCTTCCTGGCAGGTCCAGCACAGCTCCATCTCTCTCCAGCCCCCCTCCCACCCCAGGGTCAAGCACATCTCACTCTTTTCCCCACATCTTCTCCAACACATCTTTCTCTCTTATCCCCTCCTTGAGTTCTGCGTCTGTCACCCTCTCCCCCCCCCCCCATAGAAAACTTGCCTCCGATCCTATCTGCAGCAGTAGCCTTTCAAGACATGCTGCTCCCACAGACGTCAGTGCCTTCCCTCTATTGGCTTCCACCTTGGTAGAAACAGGAAGTTAACTCAGAAGGCGGGATCGGCAGATGGAAAACCCTGACATCAGCAAAAGCAGCATACCTTGAAAGACTGCCTCTGCTAGTGAGGATCAGAGGCAAGTTTCCCAGAAAGGGGAGGGGAAGGGTGGTAGATATGCTGAATTTGGGAGTGGTGGGAAGAGAGAGACGCCAACTAGATCCAGCAGGTGAGAAAACTGTCAGCAGGGACAAAACCTAGGTGCCAGGTCAACTTTTTTTTAGTCGCCATGGTGAACTGGTGCCTGGGGTTGTCAAGCCCTGATCTAAGCAATCAAGCAAGCAATACATTTTTTTTAAAAATGAGCAAAGTCCCAAGGATTTAAGCTACTTGAACATCCAGTGCACGGAAATCCATAATGGTGCATGTAGCTCCTGTTACCTAAATATTGATACCCAAGGACTCCATTGCCAGGAGCAACAGTGGCGGTAAGGGAACAACTTTGATGAGTACCCACTAAACAAAGGGAAGGCCAAAGACTTAATACTACTCATGTTAACCAAAACACTGGGTGATCAATATAAAGTTCTGATCCATATAAGAAAATTATCCCCCCCCCCCCAAGACAAAATCTGTCAACCTCTGGAACAAAGAAAGACTATTCCTATTTTATAAAGGCCTTTTAAAAATCCAAAGCAAAATCTGCATAAGCACTTAGCATTCTTAAGCACATACAGAATGTAAGTGCCAAATACTGTCTGAGCCAAAGCAGTCTTTAATAAAACCAATCTTGTCAGGGTGAATTAAGCCAGTGCTATAAATTTTCAAGCTGATGGAAAATTATCTTCACAAACATCTTATACGTCCATGTTTAACATTGAAAAAGGCCTATAATTATTATATACTTATATCATTTCCTTCTTTTGGAATGACTAATATTACAGCATCAGGAAAAGTCGACGAATACTATTACCTTACTCAACACCTCTACCAACAGCAGGCCCATTTGTACTTTTATGTGTTCATATAATTTGGCCAGCAAGGCATCAGGGCCCACAGCTTTACTATCCTTAATGCCCAAAATAGCCCAATCATTCATCCTAGGGGTTAGCCATTTATTCAGTATGGATGTGTATGGGAATAACTTTTGGCTCAGTTTGTCACTGTCATACACTCCCTGTTTGCTGTTAATCATCCTATGTCTTCTACACACACTTTCCAGTGAGATACCAGTAAGTTCCCACCTTACCCTTCCCTCCCAGAACAGCCATTCCTCCCTACCTCTCTCTGTACCTGTTTTAATTTCCATCGCCATCCTCTCATGGTACCTTACATGGAAGCATGACTCCACCTACCAAGCCTTAAGCATGGAAAAGAAATGACTGAAGGGAGATATGATTGAGGTTTACAAAATCCAAAATGGTGTAGAATAGGTAAAAGTGAATCGATGTTTCACTCTTTCAAAAAGTACAAAGACCAAGGGACACTCGATGAAATTACATTGAAATACTTTTGACACAAATAGGAGGAAATATTTTTTCACTCAAAGAATGCTTAAGCTCTGGAACTTCTTGCCAGAGGATGTGGTAACAGCAGTTAGCATTTCTGGGTTTAAAAAAAAAAAAAAAGTTTGGACAAATTCTTGCAGGAAAAGTCCAGTGTTATGATAGATATGGGGGATGCCACTGCTTGCCCTGGAATCGATAGCATGGAATGTTGCTACTATTTGGGTTTCAGCCAGATATTTGTGACCTGAATTGGCCACTGTTGGAAATAGGATACTGGATTAGATGGAACATTGGTCTCACCCAGTGTGGTTATTCTTATGATCTTATGCACATTTTACCATTTACCAGGCATGAGACCTAAGTAATCTGGTCGGTGGAATATGCATATTATCTGTACTGCATTTGTTCTCGCTTTGTTATGTGTTTTTAATTTTTGTGATGGATAGGAAAACAAACTTGTAAGTTTTATGTTACACTGTACCTGCTATACACTGCCTTGGGTGAATCTCTTCATAAAAGGCGATTAATAAAGCACAATAACTAAACAAACTCCTGCCAGCAATAATTAAGAGTCTATTTTTGAATGATTGTATGCTGTTGGAAGTTATACGGGAGGGGTGGGGGGTACAAAACAAGCAAAACTACACTTTTTATACCAGATTATAACACTGATGACCTTATGATCAGAACATAAACAGGCAAATTCAGAGCAATCCATTAATTAATATATCTGAAGTTAAACACACATACACTCTGGAATTCACACAAAAGACTTGAGACTTTGGGGGAGGGGGAGGAGGAGGGGGTTTAATTTACTACCAGAAATAACTGTACTTCTTGTCGCTTTAACACTAAACTTCAGCTTTACCTTATTCCCCCTGACTCACTTTTACAAAGCCTGTTACTAAAGAACTAAGCACTCAAAACATGCTGGTGGCGCAAGGCTGCACTAACGATTACTATGCTGGGTTGACACTTAGTGCTGTTAGCATGAGTTAACTGTTGCTGTAGCTAATAAAGCAGATTACTTACCACCACAGCAGAGGGCATTGTTAAACAGTCAACATTTTCCCCAATCTAGAGTTATGGGTCCAACTTGGTGGGACTGCTTGACTGTAATAAGATCAGTTCAGGGCTTTGCCCTTTTTAAGAATGGATTTAAAACTTATTTTGACAAGCTTCTTATAATCAGAAATGTTTAGTAACACCTAACTTTATTTTGGAGGGTTATTGCTCGATTTTTAACCAAGGTTGATTTTGTTTACTTTTATGTCAGAAGTATATGTTTTATTATATTATGTTTTAAACTATGTATGTTACTATTGTAAGAAGCCAAGAACTTTCTAGATTGTGTGAGGTAGTAAATAATGTAATAAATCTCAGCCAGAGACCTCTAGTTCTTCAGTAGAACCTTAACCCTGGTATTTCAGCGGTGCCCTTAACCCACAGTTACTGATGCTGGAGGGATGGTCTGACTGAGGCAGTGCCAGAACATGTCTGCTTTATAATTCAATGAAAAATCCTTAGAGCCCTGAATCAACTTTTATCCAGAGATTTCTTTCAGCAGCTCTGTGTATGGCATGTTCAGACCTTTGCTTTAAACTGATTTTATACAGCAGAAACTGAGCTGATTCCAATACTCCTGTGTTTAAAATCAAGCTACTACAGTAATTGGACACTGATGAGCTATATTTAAAAATAAGGGTCTTAATGCAATTTTGGAAATGGAGTCAGTTAGGTTTGCTATGAAGACTTATGCAACAATATTTTGATTTCTTATTCTTAATTGCTTTCTGAAAATAGTTACGATTTTTCTGATGCATTGAAAGTGTAGCATATGTTGTACAGATCAACGAAAAACTATTCCAGGGGTGAGCAACCACGGACAATGAAAGCCACAACTCCAATCGGCCTTTCAAGATTTCCAGTGAATACGCAGGAGATATTTTTCCATACAATGGAAGCAGTACATGCAATTCAACCTTATGCATATTCATTCTAAAAATCTTGAAAGCCTGAGTTGTGATCTTTGAGGAGCGTGGTTGCCCACCCCTGCTTTACTCTGTTGCATTCTGATTACTTTTAGCAGGGCTGGCATTTGGGAGGGGAGGTTTAAACACAGCAATTGCCATGGGTCCCTATGCCATAGGAGACCCAAACTTGCTTGAAGCTTCCTAGATGGGCTTTGGGACACCCTCCCAAATTTCTACCCCAAGCCCCAGCATACCTAGCCTAGCAAAGGAAGTAGTGTTCTTGAATGGACGGCAAACTCACCTTTTCGTTCACGATGGTCTTTATTTGGGATTCATGCAAAGACTTGATTACATCTATCTGCTCCATCTGTTTTTCCAGTTTTTCCTCAAATTCATTCTTCTTAATTTCAACAGCGCCTCTTTCTGCAGCTGCTCGGCGCATTCGCCCTTCCAGCTCTGTAAAATGGTGCTGGGAAAAGATTAATAAAACATGTTCAGATATAAAAAAAACCCACAGGGCAGCCTCAGTGCAAATTGGTGAACTGCAGCAGGTAGTCACAATAGCGGCATAGAGTTGCTGCTGAACAAGTCAGACAGGAAGGCAACAAAATTTGCTACCACAGAACAGTACTAGCAAAACAGGACTGGCAAATTAAAATATGTGCATGCCATTCCAGAAATGGAGTTCTCCAAAACAGACACAATCGTTATTGGTTAATAGTTATGTTCAATAATTTCTTACATAATACTTAATTTTCTTGGCATGTAATCAAAGATGAGAAAAAAAACCACTCCTCTTAAAGACAAATTGGCCTCCTTTAAGAAACATATTAATTCACTGGAACACCTGCCTATTTTGCAAAACCTCAATTCCTCTGTGTGCCATGTGGTATTTTGAAAGTATGTGGTAATTATATGTAGAGGCCTAATTTTTGACCTAGTAATTTCCTATCATTCAGTCAGAACCAAGGATAGTATTCTGGCACCATGAGACTATCTGCAACTACCTGAGGATTTCTCCTCCTTCCCCCCCCCCTTTTTTTTTTTTCAAAACGTCCTTCACCGGGCACCTGGTTGAGTGATTGCCATTTTACTGTCCTTTGGTTAACACAGAAAATGACAGCAGATAAAGACCATATGGCTATACAGCCTGCCCATCCAGTCCAACTACTAGTCTACTACTATCCCTGCCTTTCCCTTATAAATACTTTGTGCTCATCCCATACTGAATTCAAATAGATAGCAGCCCTCATATTTACACCACCACCACCACTGGAAGCCATTCTATACACGGAGGAGTAGCCTAACGAGAACCAGGGCTAGGTGTTGTTGTTGATGATACGTTTAAACCTTCTGCTCAGTACGCTGCTGCGGCTAAGAAAGCAAATAGAGTGCTAGGTATTATTAGGAAAGGAATGGAAAACAAAAATGAGGATATTATAATGCCTTTGTATCACTCCATGGTGCGACCGTACCTCGAATATTGTGTTCAATTCTGGTCACCGCATCTCAAAAAAAGATATAGTGGAATTAGAAAAGGTGCAGAGAAGCGCGACGAAAATGATAAAGGGGATGGGACGACTTCCCTATGAGGAAAGGCTAAAGCGGCTAGGGCTCTTCAGCTTGGAGAAAAGGCGGCTGAGGGGAGATATGATAGAGGTCTATAAAATAATGAGTGGAATTGAACAGGTAGATGTGAAGCGTCTGTTCACACTTTCCAAATATACTAGGACTAGGGGGCATGCGATGAAGCTACAATGAGGTAAATTTAAAACTAATCAGAGAAAATGTTTCTTCACTCAACGTGTAATTAAACTCTGGAATTCGTTGCCAGAGAATGTGGTAAAGGCAGTTAGCTTAGCGGAGTTTAAAAAAAGGTTTGGCTGGTTTCCTAAAGGAGAAGTCCATAGACCGTTATTAAATGGACTTGGGGAAAATCCATTATTTCTGGGATAAGCAGTATAAAATGTTTTGTACTTTTTTGGGATCTTGCCAGGTATTTGTGATCTGGATTAGCCACTGTTGGAAACAGGATGCTGGGCTTGATGGACCTTTGGTCTTTCCCAGTATGGCAATACTTATGTACTTATGTTAAATTCCCACTGCAGCTCCTTGTTAACCTGAGCAAGTCACTTACCCCTGGATTCTATATAGAGAAACTAGATTTCTACGCAGAAATCCAGATGTATTCTATACCAGTGCACGTAACTTAATTGGCTCAACAAGCTAATCCAGATGCATTTAAAAATGTGCCACTACAATGAATGTGAGCACCTAAAATAAAAATCAAAGGGAAGTTTTTGGAAAATAATGTTTTGCCTGTGAACATCCCTACCAATTGCTTCTTGATTAGTGATAAGTACATAAGTATTGCCATACTGGGAAAGACCAAAGGTCCATCAAGCCCAGCATTCTGTTTCCAACAGTGGCCAATCTAGGTCACAAATACCCGGCAAGATCCTCCCGGGATTTAACGGACTTTGAATAACTTTGTGACATCAGCAAATTTAATAACCTCATTAGTTACTCCCATCTCTAGGTCATTTATAAATATGTTAAAAAGCAGCGGTCCCAGCACAGAGCCCTGGGGAACCCCACTAACTACCCTTCTCCATTGAGAATACTGACCATTTAACCTACTCTCTGTTTTCTATCTTTTAACCAGTTTTTAATCCACAATAGAACACTACCTCCTATCCCATGACTCTCCAATTTCCTCTAGAGTCTTTCATGAGGTACTTTGTCAAATGCCTTCTGAAAATCCAGAATGGGTATGTTTCCCTCACCAGTGTAGCAATACAGTTTGTCTCAGATAAACATGTATTACTTCCATACTGCCTTTTATGAGGTACAAAGTTCTTATGAACTCAGCCGGATCGACTAGCAATTGCCTCCCTGAGATCTACGTGCCCATCTCATTCTTTATGGATGAAACTGTTCTTCCGTATTTGTCTCAAGTTTCAGTGCCAGTAATCTGTTTGCTTTAACCCTCTCTCATGATAAAAGGTATTTAAACTTTCAACTCTCTTGATTTTTCCACATGAATGTCGTTTTAAATTTCCACCTAACTGCTAATAAGCTTTTTTCCTAATGTTTTTGCCGGCCAGGTTTTTCCGTGCTGTTTCCACTTAGTTGTTGGGCTGAGGTTATTTAGGGGGCAATTCTGTAACTGGGCATAAGAATGTAAGTACGTCAATGATGTGCGCTGAGCACTCGTATAATTTATCTGGGCACCAAGATATCATTGTTGAATACTAGTGCAAGTCAGCATCAGCACTCAAACTGACGCTATGTCAATGGCAGGTGTGAATAAGCATACATTAATGAGGCAAGCTACACGCGTTACTTATGGTACTCCTAAGTTACACGTGTAAGTAGAAGGCATGCATGCTCTGGCCCCTGGCAAATACACACAAGGGGTCCTCAAATCAGAGGTCTACAACCCAGTCTGGTTTTCAGGAATTCCACACTGAATATGTACGAGATCTATTTCCATGCAATGAAAGCGGTGAATGCAAATAGATCTCATACATATTCAGTGTGTAAATCCTGAAAACCAGGCTGGGCTGTGGACCTCAAGGACTGGATTTGAGGACTCCTAGAATAAGAGCGTAGTTCAATTATGAATGCCAATGCACACAATTACAGAATTGTCCTATTATTTCTTCCGGCAAAACCCTTGTTCCTTGTAAATGCTAAGCTAACTAGCCAGCAATGTGGTTTTTAAACTGGTTCTAGCCAGTTTAGCGCGCTAGTAAACCAGGACATGCACAAAAGGGTTCTCCGATTCATTTTCCTGTCACGGTAGCAGCTAACGAAAACCGAATGCAAATGAGCTAATTACTATTATAATGTGAATGCGATGCACTATCGTTTCCGACCCCATGCACCCTGGAAAACCTAACGGTTGGTCTGCACCTCTCATTGGGGCTGCTGCGAGCGGGACCCATGCAGAGGAGGACGCCCAATCACAAAAATTGGAAACAAAAAACAAAAAACGTCCAAGTGCTCGTCAGGGACGTCCTTCCAAGTGCTAACACTTGGACATCCTTCACTCAAAAAAAAAAAAAAAAAAAGGACATCCCTGACAAACACTTGTACATTTTTTTTTCTTCAGATTTTTGTGATGGGTGTCCTTTTTGGACGTGTTTTCCTTACGTGCCCGAAATGACCACCGCCGGAGAGAATCGGGGATCGGGACGTGCGAGGACGTCCAAATCAAAACTATTTGGACGTCCCTTTCGATTATGCCCCTCCAGGTCTCTCTCAGCCAATCACAGCGCGATTAGCTGTCACCGGTGTCAGCTAAACGCGCTGTGATTGGCTGAGAGAGACCTGGAGGGGCATAATCGAAAGGGACGTCCAAATAGTTTTGGTTTGGACGTCCTCACACATCCCGATCCCCTTCTCTCCAGTGGTGGTCATTTCGGGCACATAAGAAAAACACGTCCAAAAAGGACGCCCATCACAAAATCTGAAGAAAAAAAATGTCCAAGAGTTCGTCAGGGATGTCCTTTTTTTTTTTCTTGAAAGTGACGTGTATGAAGCCATCTTTGGCATGTGCAGAGCAGCCAGCATAATGATTCGCTCCTTTTCGCATGCTTGGCTGGCCGACTGGCTTCCCCTCCTTAGGAAGGAAATCGCGTGCAAATGAGCTAACAGCGAGCAGCTCATTTGCATGCAATTTCCTTCATGCATGCCCGTTTTTTACCGATTCGCTAAGGGAAGGGCTCTTTCCATGGAGTTAGTGCATCTGGCTATAGGTCGTGACAGCATACTGCAGTCAAACAATTTCCATCAAAACCAAAGGACTAAACACCTGATGTTACAGAAGACCATATTAGGTGACTGGGGGAGAAAGAGCTGCTGGATTAGTTTACTGCCAAGAGTCTGACAGACATGGAGCAGACTGGGAATTCAAGCTCAGAACCGATAGAAATAAAACTGATGGGATACTAGAGTCTCACAGTTTAGCTCTATAAAGAGAGCATACAAAATTGACTGCACATTATCAATATCCCTGAACTTATCAAGGACAAGAACAGCTAGTTAGGTTTAGTGTGAAATTCTACTACTACTAAACATTTCGAGAGTGCTACTAGGGTTACGCAGCGCTGTACACAATAAACAAAGAAGGACGGTCCCTGCTCAAATGAGCTTACAATCTAAAGAACGAAATGTCAAGTTGGGCAGTCTAGATTTCCTGCGTAGAGGTTAGGTGCCGAAGGCGACATTGAAGAGGTGGGCTTTATGCAGAGATTTGAAGATGGGCAGGGAGGGGGCCTGACGTATGGGCTCAGGGAGTTTGTTCCACGCGTGGGGTAAGGCTAGGCAGAAAGGGCGGAGCCTGGAGTTGGCGGTGGTGGAGAAGGGTACTGAAAGGAGGGATTTGTCTTGAGAGCGGAGGTTACGGGTAGGAACGTAAGGGGAGATGAGGGTTGAGAGGTAAGGAGGGGCTGCAGATCGAGTACATTTGTAGGTTAGTAGCAGAAGCTTGAATTGAATGCGGTACCTGATCGGAAGCCAGTGAAGTGACTTGAGGAGAGGGGTGATATGAGTGCATCGGTTCAGGTGGAAGATAGGACGTGCAGCAGAGTTCTGAACGGACTGAAGGGGGGATAGGTGGCTAAGTGGGACCAGTGAGGAGTAGGTTGCAGTAGTCAAGGCGAGAGGTAACGAGAGAGTGGATAAGAGTTCGGGTGGTGTGCTCAGAGAGGAAAGGGCGGATTTTGCTAATGTTATAGAGGAAGAAGCGACAGGTCTTGGTTATCTGCTAGATGTGTGCAGAGAAGGAGAGGGAGGAGTCGAAGATGACACCGAGGTTGCGGGCAGATGAGACGGGGATGAGGAGGGTGTTATCAACTGAGATAGAGAGTGGAGGTAGAGGAGAAGTGGGTTTGGGTGGGAAGACAAGATACATGTTTAAACACCAACAGGCAAGCAAAATAAAAACAATGAACATAAAGACTAAAACATAACTGTAGCCCATTACCTCATGAGGCTGATTAGTGACCCAGCTATACTATAAGGTGTCAATAATTTTGAAAAAAATTATCAGAATAATTGTTTTCTGTAAATTCTTAAGCCTCAGGTTTAGTGGTCTCATATTTTCAAAGCACTTAGCCTTCCAAAGTTCCATAGAAACCTATGGAACTTTGGAAGGCTAAGTGCTTTGAAAATATGCTGTCCCAGAAATCTGCAGAGTGGTAGGGGGGTATATAAGACAAACATTTGTTTAGTTTCCTGTGTTTATGGGACTTTTGTTTTCTTTTTTGGATGCGTCACTACACCACCATGGCTCTATCAAATGCCCTCCAACAGCCACAGCCGTTTTCTCCCAGCAACCCTATACATGGCATTCTCTTAGGTAGTTTCTCTCCTGGTCCCCCTATACCCTGAAAACACCACTGCAGTCACTGTTCTCTTCCTACCCAGAGTCTGCCCCAGCCCACCAATTTCTTCCAGCCCCCCCCCCCACCCCACATGTAGATGCTTTGGTTCTCATTATTTTCAAACATAAGACCATTCCCTTTCCAAACCCTACCCCACAGCCACCATCTTCCCTGGAGTCAAAAACATTGGAGCTGGGCAGCTCTGATATACTAATTCAAACCACACAACAGGAATTACTGGACTGCCAGTATGTTGGATGAGCAGTGCCAACTGCAGGGTGACCCAATATGGAAGGAAGGGGGGGAGGGGAGAAGAGACAGACATGTCAATCAAAACATGCGTTTCCATAGGCTGCAATGAAGCCTTGAAAAAAAGAATCAGGACACTACAACATAACTAAATTCAAATACAGAACTGATGCACCACCACAGATTTACAACAGTCATTTCATAAAAGCAGATTAGAGGCATTCATCACAACACATGTGAAGAAGCATGCCCATTCCACAGAAATCGTTACAGATGTATAAAATGGGACATCCATAATTGCAAGATTAGACTCCACCCACAATCTGGGCATCTCTGACCAGACAGGGTTTAAATGTATAATGTGATATTAAAATCACTATAACCCCCAGTCTTTGCACTCACTGCTTAAATCTATCAATCTGAGGAATTTATATTCCACCTTAAATCATGAGAGCCACTAAACCTCACCCAACATTAACCTAAAGCTGGTGACAAGTTCTTGGGATTGGCTCATGAGCTCCTGGCTCATCTTAAAACCTACATGGATAATAGACTATGACCATGTTTAAAATGCATGTAGATGCCCTTACCTGGAGATCAGCACAGCGTGAGCTGGTAATCCAGTAATTAATCCCCAAAACAAACACACAAGCAAGGAGCCCAGCAACCAGGAGAGGTGGTGACTTCATTCCTCTGCGGCCGTTTCCAAGTCCCAACATGTCAGTCAATGCGTTTCAAATCTGTAAACTAAAGAAGGATAAAGATGAACATTTGCTTATTCCCCCCCCCCCCCCCCCCCCCCCCAACGTATCTACAGATTAATTCAGGAAAAAGGAAAATAGAACATTCTCAGAGCAAAACACCCACAGGCCAGTTCAAAGTCAGGATGAAAAAGTAGTTCTCTCTTTTGAAAGGCAAAATTCAAACATCCTGAAACGTGTGAAACAAGGCAACCAGCATTTCTCGTTTTGAGACCAGCTTAAGAAAAGTAATATTTGTACTGCAAGGTGAATCAGCTGAAAAAAGTGGAGCAAAAGTCTCCTTCCTCCACCACCCACCCCCTTCACTGAAGGGCAGGGAAGTACCTCAGCTGGAAAGGTGGCAAAATAGCAGCCATTGTGAAACAAGGGAAGGACAGTAAGTTAACCACAGGTTTAGCAGGTGAAGAGTTTAAAAATATAAAAACAAAGGGAGTGGTCATAAGAATGTCTTATTACAAAGTAAACACACATAGAAAAGAATGGGTACACTTTGGGATTATTCACCTGTAAGTGAAAACACCAGATTTTAGAAATAAAAACTCCTAAAGCATAAAAGCAGAAATAAAACCACCACACATTTTGGCATAGATGATACACAGAAAGCCCACAGCTAGTCCTAGAGCTTTTAGTGTTACACATCTACCGCCAGGAAAGCCCTTCATAGAAAGTGAGCTTGGGCCTCTACCCACCTTATATGCTGCTAATGACATCAGCTTTAGCGAAGATATTTACCTGTAACAGGTATTCCCCGAGGACAGCAGACTTCATAGTCTCACAAGTGGGTGACACCGATCCACGTTGCCTGGTCCGGCATTTAGCCAAAGCTAAAAACAGAGCTTTGTGGAGCGAGAGCAGCTTTCCACTGTGCATGCGCAAGTGCCTTCCCACCCGTCATGCAAACGCGGTCTCCTGAGTTTAATACTAAAGCAAAAAATAAAGTAAAAATAACCAAGAAAGCGCACCTTCTCACATGGAAAAAAAAAAACGAGACCACGTTTGCACAACGGGCAGGAAGGTACTCACCGCATGCGCAGTGGACACGGCTCGTGCTCCACAAAGCTCTATTTTTAGCTTTGGCAAAGTGCCAGACCGGGCGACGTGGACTGGCATCACCCACTTGTGAGAAGATAGAAGCCTGTTTGCAAAGAAATGACGCCGCACTACCCGATTTGTCCTTCGGAATGTGGCACTGGCTGACTGGCTCCCTGTACCTATATAATCCAAACTCTCAACCCTCTGTCCTCAGATAGGTCTATCATGGGTGCCCTATTCTGACTTCTTGAGGTCCAACTTTTGCTCGTTTCCCTATGAATCTGCTCTGCCCGCCCTGACTTCTCCTTGTTCGTGGATGCAGTCTTTGACAGTTGTTTGGATTTGATTCTACACCCAGTTCTTACCCTGCCTCCTCCTCTGCCCAATCCAGTGTCCATTCCTTTCTGCTGAACACCTGTGCTTCAAGCCCTGGCAGCTTCTGAGTACCAGAGGACTCAACCCAAAGGAAAAACAAGAAGCCGTTACTGGTGAAGGCCACCTAGAGTGGGTTATTTTTAACTGGCCCATAGATATTCAGTGACCACTGCATATTGGGTTACGAATGCTTCTCCTCCTCCTTCTCCTGAAGCCCTGAATGTAGTATCAAAAGCATCATAGGTTGCCCTGACCATATACTTTCCACATACTTGCTCACTGGCTACTAGCTGGCAAGAGCTCCTCAGCCTTCTCCTGAGGGAGAATGTCTGCCACACTCCACACAATGTTCCACAAATGCATGATCATTAAGATGGGTAGAGAGCTATGTGGGAGGTGAGCATAACATTCTAGTAAAACCTTCCCAAGAGGCTTCAAGGTCCTAGCTTCCGTCACCGGGCACCAAGGAGTGAGTCTTGGAACTCTTGGGCCCTTTTGGAAGCAAAAATCAACCACTAAGGAATGGTAGGAAAGCTTGAGTTTCTTGAACCCTTGAGCCACCTTGACTCTAATGTCTAGAGTCAACCTTCTAAATAACCTATTGTACAGAGAAGGGGGATCTCCCACTGCTTCATGTGTACTAGTTTAAGGATTCTGTGCATGAGCATATGAACACTGTTACTGCTTCTTGGGGGGGGGGGGGGGGGGGGGCATCAAACTGAAGGATGTCCAAAGGTCCACCAAGCCCAGCATCCTGTTTCCAACAGTTGCCAATCCAGGCCACAAATACCTGGCAAGATCCCAAAAAAGCACAAAACATTTTATACTGCTTATCCAGAAATAAGCAGTGGATTTTCCCCAAGTCTATTTTAAAAACGGTCTATGGACTTTTCCTTTAGGAAGCAATCCAAACCTTTTTTAAACCCCGCTAAGCCTTTACCACATTCTTTGGCAATGAATTCCAGAGTTTAATTACATGTTGAGTGGAGAAAAAGTTTCTCCAAGTCGTTTTAAATTTACTACTTTGTAGCTTCATCGCATGCCCCCTAGTCCTAGTATTTTTGGAAAGAGTAAACAGACGCTTCATGTCTACCCGTTCCACTCCACTCAATTTTATAGACCTCTATCATATATCCCTCTCAGCCGTCTTTTCTCCAAGCTGAAGAGCCCCAGTCACTTTAACCCTTCCTCACTGGGAAGTCCCCTTTATCATTTTCGTTGCCCTTCTCTGCACCTTTTCTAATTTCACTATATCTTTTTTGAGATGCGGCGACCAGAATTGAACACAATATTCAAGGTACGGTCGCACCATGGAGCAAAACAAAGGCATTATAACATCCCCATTTTTCTTTTCCATTCTTTTCTTAATAATACCTAACATTCTATTTGCTTTCTTAGCCGCCACAGCACACCAAGCTGAAGGTACGCATCATCAACAATGACACCTAGATCCCTTTCTTGGTCGGTGACTCCTAACGTGGAACCTTGCATTACATAGCTATAATTCAGGTTCCTCTTTCCCACATGCATCACTTTGCACTTGCTCACATTAAACATCATCTGTCATTTAGCCGCCCAGTCTCATAAGGTCCTCTTGTAATTTTTCACAATTCTCTTGCAATTTACAACTTTGAATAACTTTGTGTCATCAGCAAATTTAATTACCTCACTATTTACCCCCATCTCTAGGTCATTTATAAATATGTTAAAAAGCAGCGGTCCCAGCATTGACCCCTGGGGAACCCCACTATCTAACCTTCTCTATTCAGAATACTGACCATTTAACCCTAACATATTTTCTATCTTTTAACCAGTTTTTAATCCACAATAGGACACTAACTCCTATCCTAAGACTCTCCAATTTCCTCTGGAGTCTTTCATAAGGTACTTTGTCAAACGCCTTTTTAAAATCCAGATACACAATATCAACCGGCTCACCTTTATCCACATGTTTGTTCACCCCTTCAAAGAAATGTAATAGATTGGTGAGGCAAGATTTCCCTTCACTAAATCCATGTTGGCTTTGCCTCATTAATCCATGCTTTTGAATATGCTCTGTAATTTTGTTCTTTATAATAGTCTCTACCATTTTGCCCAGCACCGACATCAGGCTCACCAGTCTATAATGATCTGCACCCTAAGGTATTAAAAATCCCTATGCGAAATTTGTGCTGTACTTTAATGCCTCTTCCTGACATCTTTGAAAGAAGAGGGATTATGATCAGGCCCCACTTTTCCAAAATTCAGTCAGTCCATTTTTTGTCAGTTTTGAGCTATGCAATTTTGTTCATCAAGGCAAAATTCATTTACTATAGCTTATTCCTGTGCCAAAAGTAAATCCTGCCTTGAACAAAATTAAATTGCATAGCTCACAAATGACAAAAAGTGGATTGAGTGAGTTTTGGGAAAGTGCTCTTCAATTAAGGGTGTCTATAAGAGACATGGTCCTGCTGCACCCGATGCAGTTTTTAGAACCATTGGGACTTTTCTGGGACATGGTAGGAAAAATAGCCAAGGTGAAATCAAACAGCTCTATGATGAAAAAGTCCACGACTATCTGAGATCTAAGGGGCCATGGAAAACAAGGGAAACTTTGAAGTGACAACAACCTTGACTAAAAGAGAAAAAGCACCAACACACACTTGCCCCATGAAACGCTTAACACAATAAAGTGATGAAAAATACCACAACCGCAACGAGAAAAACCTGAAGACACAACCTGAGTGGGAGGAAGCAAAAATCATGTCCACAGTGCTCCACAGAAAGGGCACAACTGTCCTGGGTGGTGATGGCGGGTGGAAAGGCATACCCATGTTTGGTAAGCCACTGTCAAAAGAAATCCCCTGCCCCAGAGAAGTCCCCAGTGGCTGACATACATTCCGAAAAAAACAAAGGCACATCGCAGGACCATCAGATTCCTTTTGGAAAACGTAGCCCTCTAGAACCCACCCATCTGCCCGAGATGGACATAAAAACTCCCCCAATCACGAAAAGGGCTAATGAGGCCAAAGCTCTCTTAAGAAGGAGGGTTCAAATTAAGGGTCCCAGAGCAGAGGACAGCCTGCTCAGAAGATATAGAAACAGCTTGAAGTAGTTCTGTTCTCCCCCCTGGATCCCCTTCCATAGTGGAGGCAGTTTGAGAAGAATTTGTGCCACTGCCCCAGCTACATGCAAACAGTTTCTGACTCAACAGTGATTTTGGTAAAGGAAACCAAAGGCTGGAGAAAATAAATGGGAATCCCCTGTACCAGCAGTCTCTAATAGAACACAAGGTCCTTTAGGAGAAGCCGCCCCTTCCCCCTGTCCACATCAAGGCTACTACTACTACTATTTAGCATTTCTATAGCGCTACAAGGCATACGCAGCGCTGCACAAACATAGAAGAAAGACAGTCCCTGCTCAAAGAGCTTACAATCTAATAGACAAAAAATAAATAAAGTAAGCAAATCAAATCAATTAATGTGAACGGGAAGGAAGAGAGGAGGGTAGGTGGAGGCGAGTGGTTACAAGTGGTTACGAGTCAAAAGCACTGTTAAAGAGGTGGGCTTTCAGTCTAGATTTAAAGGTGGCCAAGGATGGGGCGAGACGTAGGGGCTCAGAAAGTTTATTCCAGGCGTAGGGTGCAGCGAGACAGAAGGCGCGAAGTCTGGAGTTGGCAGTAGTGGAGAAGGGAACAGATAAGAAGGATTTATCCATGGAGTGGAGTGCACGGGAAGGGGTGTAGGGAAGGACGAGTGTGGAGAGATACTGGGGAGCAGCAGAGTGAGTACATTTATAGGTTAGTAGAAGAAGTTTGAACAGGATGCGAAAACGGATAGGGAGCCAGTGAAGGGTCTTGAGGAGAGGGCAGGAAAGGATCAGAGCTGATATCAGGAGAAAAAAAGAGGGCCGCGCCAGCAAAAAAGGCGCGTTCCCACCATTTTAGCGCAGGAAAAGGCTGATCGGGGAAGGGGAACTTTAGCACTTCCCTCCCCAGCGTTCAAACACGCCACCACACAGAGACCCACTGCGGAGCATCTGCTACCACAGCGGGAACAGCTTTCAAATGCCAGTGTCACCCACATTAAAGCACGGTACCCCCACGCCGAAAGAGAAAGGCAGGGACTCACCAAACAGCAGGTGTCTCCGGAGGAGAAGCAGAGTCCCACAGACGCAGCAGTCTGCTGCCTAACCAGCACACAGACAAAGCACAGCACTAAGACCTGTACTGCCCGGTCCTGTCAGAAATCTTCTGTTTCTTCTGGTTTTTGTTTTGTTTGTTTGAGGAGGAGGGCTAGAGCTCTAAAGACCGGGAGGCAAGGGGGGAAAGGGTGAAGCAGGGACCCAGAAGACTGAGTATGCCACCAGCCAAACATCCCTAAACTCAACTGGCCCACAGGACCAAGGAGTATCCCCAACAGACAAATCCAGGAGCTGCTGAAGCACCGTCCACCACCTGCTGGAGATAGAGATATACTGAGGTGAAGGAGGAGTTGGTCGTAAGCTCTATTAGATTGTAAGCTCTTTGAGCAGGGACTGTCTTTCTTCTATGTTTGTGCAGCGCTGCGTATGCCTTGTAGCGCTATAGAAATGCTAAATAGTAGTAGTAGTAGTCGTCTGGTACCACTGCCTTCAGCTTTGTAATCTCTATCTCCACCTGCTGGTAGATGGACACAACCCACCAGTTCTTGGATTCATCTGCTGCATACGCTAAGGAATTAGCGTTGGAACAGCCTGAGCCACGGTCATTATCACCTGGTTTCTCTTTGAAACCTGTTGAATTTCCTAAAGAAACTTCAACAAAAGGAGGTTGAAGCTTCACACATCTGTATGATGTGTGGGGAAAGTGGTCAAGAGGACAGACTATGCTAAAAGGTCCTGTACAACTGTTTTTTCCTCAGCAAGCTGTCTCAAAAGATGGATGGTTTGGACTAAGTGGGGTATTACAACAAGCAGGAACATCGGGGATCAAGGACAGCTTGTATTTACATAGACAAAGATTAGACCAGCTTCAGGCTACCAATTTGAGATTCTTGAATATTCCTGTTTGGAAACAATAACAGAGATACTGCTTAGGAAATAGAAGTTTTATTTTGCCTACTATTGTTGTTACAAAATGTTACTATTTGCCTAGGAAGTTACTGAGGGAGGCCAAGGATGGTTTGGCACTGGATGTACTATCAATTAGAGATAATGAGATGAATGATTTAACTGTCTTTTTAGATACTTCCCAGGATGACATAATTGTGGTCCACTTTCCTGGTGTTTTTATTCTCAGAACTGAACAAGGCTACAATTATGCAAACTTACTTTAGAAAGATTTCCTGTATTGTGGAGGGAAAATACAGATTTTTCAGATATTTCTTAAGGCAACTCAATTAAGATGTAAGCAATTTCTTCAGTTAAAAGCTAGGGCTTTAGTTTTGGGGGCTACTTTTTTTTTTTTAAGTTTCCCTCCAAATCTTTGATCACTTTACCTGATGTTAAATATGCCTTCTTTGAACCAGCACAAGTAATATTATCATGTGTGGTGTGAAGTAACATCGCCTTAAGTTTTTTCCAGGTTATGTTTGACTAGTTGTCTTAATTTTCCTATTGTTTATTTTCTATATTAATTGTTCTTCTTCTTCCGTGATGTGGGCTGTACTGGTATCCTGAAACAGTGCTTTGGATGTGCTTGATGATTTAAAAAAAAAAAAAAAAGTGTACATTTTACTTGGCAAACACACGTCATAAAAACAGAAGCAAAAGAAAATAGTAACTTGGTAATATAGGCAAAGACAGTATTAGGACAATGTTTAAAAAAAAAAAAAAAAAAAGTTTGCCCAGGTAACAGTTAGCTGTGTCAATTTCAGGGGCTTAAAATTTCTTTCTTTGCTTAGCACACACAAAGGTACATTTGTATCAGTAAACTTCTCTTTTCCAGCTCAAATGTTCAGAGGGAAGCTCTTTTATATGGAGGATATCCCCACAAAAACACAAATACACAGGCATGTACTTTCACTCTTCACACATATGCATTCTTGCTATTTAGTCACATACACCTCTCTCTACAGTTGCTGCTCATGGGCTCAGTCAGTGCCCCATGCCCCCAACTCTGCACATCATCATGTAAAGGTTCTTGCACTTTATGACAGATTTTTCCTCAGCCCACAGCACAACCCTCAAATCTTCCCCATTCCACTTACATTCCTCCCTGTTCAAACCCCACCCCCAAAACTCACAGGTTCACTGGCTGTCTCCAAGGCCCCAGGCAGAGGTCATATCCTCTTCCTCCACTTGCAGCTCAGCCCCTCCTCCTATAACTAGTTTAACAACTTTGAATAACTTTGTGTTCTCAACAAATTTAATTACCTCACTAGTTACTCATCTCTAGATCATTAATAAATATGTTAAAAAGCAGTTCCAACACAGATCCCTGGGGAACCCCACTATCTACCCTTCTCCATTAAAAATACTGGACTATTTAACCCTGCTCTTATGTTTTCTATCTTTTAACCAGTCATCCACAATAGGACACTACCTCCTATCCCGTGACTTTCCAGTTTCCTCTGGAGTCTTTCATAAGGTACTTTGTCAAACGCCTTTTGAAAATCCAGATACATATTAACCAGCTCACCTTTATCCACATGTTTGTTCACCCCTTCAAAGAAGCGTAATAGATTGGTGAGGCAAGATTTTCCTTCACTAAATCCATGTTGGCTTTGCCTCATTAATCCATGGTTTTGAATATGCTCAGCAATTTTGTTCTTTATTAGTCTCTACCATTTTGCTCGGCACCAACATCAGGCTCACCGGTCTATAATTTCCCAGATCACCTCTGGAACCTTTTTTAAAAATCAGCGTTACATTGGCCACCCTCCAATCTTCTGGAACCACACTGATTTTAAGGATAAATTACATATTCCTTACAATAGTTCCAGAAGTTCATTTTTCAATTCTATCAGTACTCAGGGATGAATACCTTAGGGTGCTATGAACCTCTAATTAGCTCAGTCTTCTAATGCTCATCCCTTGTTTTGATTTTTCTGTGAGATTTTAAGGCCATTTCTTTGGACTCGCACAGCATGGATAACATTATAGAATGACCTAGGAACCGCTGTTCATGCTTGAACTTACTTATGCTTTGAGGAATAGCCAGTCTGCACTGGATTTGAGGTGGTCACCATTCCTAAAAGGTATGAATGGTTGTTTTCTACAGACCAGCTTTGGTTTTCAAGACTTACTTCAAGTGACTCATAACAGAAGAATTAAGGGATGCACAGAACAGTATGGAATCAGATCATATAAATAGATGACCTGAGCAGAACTGGTGCTAACATGTGTCTCAAACTCACCCATAATGATCAAAGTGAATCAAACCTGCCACAATCCAGCGCCCTACACAACTGCTGCAGATTCAATGGCTCCAACCTTGAGCCTGTTTCACGAAAGAATAGCACTGGGATAAAGGCATCAGAAAGGTCAAACTCATTGAGAGCTAGACAAAGTCATCCAAACGGCAGATGTAGGGAGTTGGTGGATGGAGAGGATTTTTGTTTCTTACATTTGATATACTGCTAAAGGCCTGCTCATAGGTATCCAAGTAGTTTACAGGATTAAGAGGGGTGAAAAGAGCAAAACATTATGCAATAGAGGAAGAAAAAGATTCATAGAAGAGGTAAGTTTTGAGTGATTCCTTAAAGGAAGTAACTGCTGTCAGCTGGTTCTAGAAGGGGCGTTAATACTCTAGTTTAGGACCAAGATAACTAAAAAGCACAGTGTAGAGAGATGTTGAGGTGGAGGGCTGAGGGGGGGGAATAGTAAGGAGATCACTGTTGGCTGAACAGAGGAAGTGTAGGGGCTGAGGAGCTTGTTGAGGTATGAGGGAGCTGAGGGGAGGCATGATTTGTAAACCAGCAGACGTAGTTTGTATCTGGCACGAGATATGATGGGGAGCCAGTGCTCATACTGGAGGATTGGAGGTGAGCAATGTGGTCAAACCTGCATGCATTGTGGAGAAGTTTGACTGCAGTTGACTGTACCAGTTATTTTTTGAAGGAATAAAGCGGGATCCCAGTATAAAGTGAGTTACAGCAATGAGTGTGTGATATGACGATGGCCAGAATGAGAGGGAGTAGGAAGGCTACAGAAAGCAAAGGGACGGACAGTGCAGATCAGTCAGCTAGCAAGACCCCCAAGTGTGGAAGGAGAATTGTAGTCTAGTAGCAACACGAGTCAAGACTGGCCAAGAATGGCAGGACCTGACCCAGGGATGGAGATGAGAAAGCAATTGTAAGAATGGACCACAGCATGACCAAGGGGAAAAAATGGGGACTTGGGAGAATATTCTCTTAAATTAAGAATAAGTGGCTTCTGACCAGAAACGGAAAAACAAACTGGCCATCAGCAAGGGTTGACAGCTGTACTAGACGCCACCAAAAGATCACAGCTGTAGTACTACTAGTGGACAGCATGATTAAGTAACATGTGTGATGAGTGTTGCGAGCTCTTGACTTGTGCTCTTTCAGGTGCAAGAAGTAGGATGTGTGAGCAAGTAAGGCAAAGAAATTCCTTAGTAACTGTCAGCTTTGGATGAATTTCTCTACAAAACCACATTACAGCTACTTTACACATTCTGTAAGGTGATCACATAAAAAAAAACTGAATTGTAATTTTAATACAGCTGCCAGTGTAAATATGCAAAACTATGCTAAGCAGCTTGTTACTACAGTATATGCAAAGGTTTTTTTATTTGCTACATTTGTACCCCACATTTTCCCACCTATTTGCAGGCTCAATGTGGCTTATATTATATTGCAAAAGATATACCGTATTTTTCGGACTATAAGACGCACTTTTTTCCCCCCAAATTTGGGAGGAAAATGGGGGGTGCATCTTATAGTCCGAAGGTAGATTTGGCTGGCTGGCTGGCTGGCAGGCTGCCCGCCCTCCGAGTTCCAGATCGCCGTCAGGGTTACCTCCTCCCCCCGGCCCTGTCACCACTTCTCCCTACTCACGCGATCTTCCCTGGTGGTATAGTGACGTCGGGGCAGGAAAGAGCCCCCTCTTTCCTGCCCAGCGCGCTGCTCTCCATCCTTCAATTCTCGGCGGCCATTTTGAATCTCGCCGAGCCCATCAGGCAGCAATGCATACAGGAGGATGGAGAGCAGCGCGCTGGGCAGGAAAGAGGGGGCTCTTTCCTGCCCCGACGTCACTAGACCACCAGGGAAGATCGCGTGAGTAGGGAGAAGTGGTGACAGGGCCGGGGGGAGGGCGATCCCAAACTCGGAGGGAGGGATTTGGACAAGATGCACCGGAGCACCTAGGTTTTAGAGGAGGGAAAAAGGAAAAAAAAATTTCCTATTTCCCTCCTCTAAAACCTAGGTGCATCTTATGGTCCAGTGCGTCTTATAGTCCAAAAAATACGGTAGTTATGAACAAAGTAAGAGGTTTGTTCTCAATTAACATATTACTATGTAAGAATTAAGGAAGATATGTCTGTGGAATAAGTTACTTAACACAATGAAAAAGAAAAAAGATATGATAATATGGCTAATCTAATCAGTTTAGAGGGATTAGTAGGTGGTTGGTTTAGATGTAGAATAATCAAGTTCTAAGGAGGATTCTTATTGTAAGTTTTTTCAAACAAGTGTGTTTTCAGTAATTTCCTGAAGTTTGTTAAGTTACGTGTTATTTTTATAGTGTTTGGTAGTTTGTTCCATGCTTTTGTGCAGAGGTATGTGAAAGTAGATGCATGTATTGATTTGTATTTGATTCCTCTACAATTTGGGTAGTTAGGAGGTAAACCTTTGAAGGTGTGGTTAACCACTGGATCAGTATATCAGCAGTTTTTAGGAAGGGGGGGGGGACAACATCCCTTCATTCAAGCACCTCACCACCTCAGCATTCAGGCTCCACCTGCCTACCAAGACCAGGGACAGAGAGAGGTGGCTGGAATAAAGTGACGAACAGCATGAACTCGACGAAGAGCAAAAAATGAGGATTGAAGAACTGGATCAATTTGAGGTTTGAATGAGAGATCAGAATCAAAGATAACACCAAGAATTTTGACATTACTTTTAAAGGGAAGAGAAAGATCACCTAATAAAGGAGGGGGCCTGAGTGCAGTTGGAACTCTCCTACTTTAAATTTCTCCCCCACAAGGGCATACACAGCAGGTTGTATTTTGTACCCCTGCACATTTTAACAGGGTGGATTACTGTCCCTTGGGGTAGTAGAAATCAGCTTTTGTTGGGGTTGGAAGGGTAGAGTGAATGTGTGGGGGGGGGAGGGGTTATTATAGTTGCTCATTGTTGTTTTCTATTCGTGATTTATAAATAGTTGCACAGAATATTGTTCCTTTTTATTACTTTAATACAAAGAATCAAACCTATAAATGGCAAGTGACCGACTCACCTGCAAATGCGCAGTAGAGACTTCCCTCTCTGTCCCGCCCCCGCGTCAAGACGTGATGACGGGAGGGGGAGGGGGCGGGACAGAGAGGGAAACTGCACGGAAGGGGAGGGAGGGAACCGCTGACGTCGCTACCGCTCCCCCCCCCCCCAAGGTAGCCGCTACCGCCCCCCCCCCCCGGAGTCGCCACCACCCCCCCCTTCACCCGGCCCGGGCCCTCTCTTCGTTATTCAACTTACAGCAGCGCCGAAACAGCAGCAAGCAGCAGCTCCCGTTGGCCTTCCTTCACTGCCTGTGCCCCGCCCTCGCCGACGTGACGTCACACGAGGGCGAGGCACAGGCAGTGAAGGAAGGCCAAACGGGAGCTGCTGCTTGCTGCTGTTTCGGCGCTGCTGTAAGTTGAATAACAAAGAGAGGGCCCGGGCCGGGTGAAGGGGGGGGGTGGTGGCGACTCCGGCGTGGGGGGGGGCGGTAGCGGCTACCTTGGGGGGGAGGGAGGGGACATGGGAGGTCTCAGAAAGAGGGGGGCCTTGGAGCTGGGAGGGCTGGACTGAAGGGGGCCTTCCAGCTGGCTGGGAAGAAGGGGGGGGCCTTGGAACTGGGAGGGAGGGAGGAAAGGGGGCCTTGGGAGCTGGGAAGGGGGGAGGACTGGAGCCTTGGAGCTGGGAGGGAGGGCAGGGGGGCCCTTACAGTTGTGAGGGAGAGCCTTACAGTTGTGAGGGAGAGCAGGGGGCCTTGGAACTGGGAGGGAGGGAAGGAAGGGGGCCCTGGGAGCTGGGGGGGCCCTGCAGCTGGGAAGGGGGCCTTGCAGCTGGGAAGGGGGGAGGACTGGAGCTGGGAAGGAGGGCAGGGGGGCCCTTACAGTTGTGAGGGAGAGCAGGGGGCCTTGGAACTGGGAGGGAGGGAGGGGGGTCTTGCAGCTGTGAAGGGGGGAGGACTGGAGCCTTGGAGCTGGGAGGGAGAGCAGGGGGGCCCTTACAGTTGTGAGGGAGAGCAGGGGGCCTTGGAACTGGGAGGGAGGGCGGGAAGGGGGCCTTGGGAGCTGGGGGAGAGGGCCTGGGGCCTTGGAACTGGGAGGCAGGGAAGGGCGCCTTGGGAGCTGGGGGGGAGGGCAGGCAGGGGGCCTTGCAGCTGGGAAGGGGGGAGGACTGGAGCCTTGGAGCTGGGAGGGAGGGCAGGGGGCCCCTTACAGTTGTGAGGGAATGGGGCCCCTTACAGTTGTGAGGGAGAGCAGGGGGCCTTGGAACTGGGAGGGAGGGAGGGAAGGGGGCGGGAGCTGGGGGGGAGGGCAGGGGGCCTTGCAGCTGGGAAGGGGGGAGGACTGGAGCCTTGGAGCTGGGAGGGAGGGACAGAGGGGGCCTTGGAGCTGGCAGGGAAGGAGGATGGCAGGGGGCCTTGCAGCTGCAACGGGAGGGGGGCCTTGGGAAAAAAAACATTCCAATACGCGCCCGTTTTAACGGGCTTAACGGCTAGTTAAATATAAAATCATAAATGTTCGAGGCTTCTGCAGATGAGGCCAGAGCCCATGGGGACAGGGACCGAGAAAGGACCTGTGGGGACAGGGACAAATTTTGACATTCTCTACATGTGGCCATCTTAAAGCCTTACTATTACTATGTTTATTACAGTTTGTAATATTCTCCTTACAATACTTTTAACTCTATTTACTATGTAAGCAGCAATGAACCTGCTGTGTGTGGGAAAGCGTGGGGTACAAATGTAATTAATAATAATAACTAGGCAACTCATTAGTATGGCAGGCTGCACATTGTCAGTCTGGACACCTCTACAATATGAGGCACTAGCAAAGGAAGGCATACAGTGATGGTTTGATTAGGGTCTCCAGACGAAGCATGGTTCTCTATTCTACATGTTACCTAATACCCATTTCTTTCCCCCTTCTTTTCTCTCATCTTTCTTGTGTGAATGGTTTACTGTCCTATTGAAATTGTAGTTCCTTTTCCTTAATCTTTTCATTTAGCCTGCACAGCGCTCTGCTCTGCCTGTTAGAGCGATATAGCAAACAATATACAGCAAACACCTGTCTTGATCAGCGTGACTGAGAAGAGCAGGATAGGCAATGCAGCAAGACCAGTGCTGTAGAAACGCTTAAGCTGGCGGGGGGGGGACCCCCCAAGAGCCAAACCGGGCCCCCCATAGCTACGCCACTGCTAATGAGCTTGTTGTAATGCATTTGCATTGGATTAAATCGGTAGCTGTTACTGCGAATGGTAAAAGCAATGCAGAATCCCTTTGTGCATTAGATCCTGAATAATGCCTAAATCGAACACTGCAAGCACGGTAAGCTTTGAGCATCATGGCCTAAGGCTGCAAGGCTCATAGTTTATTCAGGTCTCAAGACCTGCTTTTTGTGATTGTCTTTCCAATCTAAGAGGGGTAGGTGCATTAGGACCCCAATACACATTTGACCCTTTGCATATCCTATATAATAAAACTCACCCTCAACGTTCTGAGGACACTGACGTCACTGTCAGGTCCTCCGGGCACTTCCTTCCGCTTCGAAGCCTTCGTGGTGGTGAAGCCACCAAAACCACTGTTGGGGCCCCGCCCTCGCGTCAAACGTTATGACGTCGAGGGCGGAGCAATGGCGTCAGTGGCTTCACAACCAACAAAACAGCAGATTGAAGGTGGCGTGCCGAGGTCCGCAACAATGGCGGTCAGTGCCTTCAGAACGCCGAAGGGGTGAATAGGGAGGGGGGAGGTTCGGAAGGAAACTGTGCTAGCACCAGTTTCATTTGCGCAAGAAACGGGCATGTTTTACTAGTCTTAAATAATGCACATTAATTATGAGGTATTGCAAGTTACACATGATATGCAAAGCATGCAGGATAGCTCATTACTATGTAAATCACATAGCCAGTATTTTTACGACCCAAAAGCATCAGACCACAAAGCCAGTCACTTCTTAAGGGGGTCAGCACACAACGTCCTGAACTGCCCCACCCCCTTCCTGCCATTCAATAGCTCCCGCATTCGCATACCCCTCTCCTTACAGCAAGGGACAGGCGCAGAGAATGACACGTGGACAAAGTTTGTCCCCGTCCCTGCAAACTCTGACTCCCATCTGCACAAGCCTCAAACTAGATAATGTGGCCACATTTATAATGACTCTAGACAGAATTTCTGTATGAAGGAAGCCCTTCTCTAATTATTTAATATCTCACTACATTCCACAAAACAAAAGAAACTAGTTCCCACATGCCATCTTCTTTTGATGTAGGCACGCAGAAAAAAAAAAAAAAAAAGTTAAGGCTCCGAGGTCTCATCCTAATTAAATTATTATTTTTAAGTTGTACTTATAAAATAGTAAGTTTGATTGTTAAGCACCTGATATTCGTTAACATGTCCGTTTTGGTGGCCCTTGACAAGGTGAAAACATTTCTGCACGAATACAGGGAGTCCCTATAACCAGACCCTCCAAATGACACAATGATTTACAATTACTATTCTAACAGATGAAAACCAACGCTTCCTCTTTGTACAACCATTTGCTGCACAACCCGGCATGCTTGAAAACAAAGTTAAATTAAATAAAAATGCTACCAACCATAAAGAACAATGTGGACAGAGCAACGCATAGGTTTGATTGCTTTGTTTGGGTGAACAGTGATGACAGCTACGCAGAGGAGAAGGAAGGGAGACTACTAACCTCACAGGCTTCAGCCGTCATGCTATCTCCGGTTCTCAATCTAACTTCCTCAGTCAGCTCTTTCCTACTTGATCCCTGCACCGCTGTCCTTCAATTTTGAGCCGGCAGCATCAGTAAGGTAAGTAAGCACACTGATTTTCCTGCAGCTAGCCGGCAACAATTCACCAAAGCCAGCTCCATGGCCTTCCTTCTATCAAGTCCCTTCCTCTCTACTGCAACTTCATGTTTGATGCTAAGCAGGAAGTTGCAGTACAGAAGGCGGGATATGTCAGGAGGAAGGCCATGGAGATGGCCTGTGTGAATCACTGATGCTGCTGGCTGACTACAGGAAAGCCTAAATGGCGACACCCGAGGGGAGGAGAGAATTTTTTTTACCACGGTAACAAGACTTTTTTACCATTCCCGCGGGTGTCCGTAGGAATTTCTCTCTCAGGGTTGCCATTACCACAGATTTACCACTATAACAGTAACTGTCATTCTCTAGACAGCAGCAACTGGGGATTGCTTCCATCCAGACCCTACTAGAAACCAGGAATTATGCCAGGAAGGCCAGGAGAGGGCCATCTCAGGACATTGTGTGCTGACCTCTTTCAGAAGCTCCCAGGTACTATGAACAGCACAGCTCACAAAGTTGATTGAAAGCTGTATTATTCATTTACAGGCATGACTAAACTGCAGTACAGAGGTACCACAAATTAGTCATTCCTGTGGTAAATTAAGTTGTGGTAAAATCCCAACTTTTACCATACACCTCCGCCTCTCATCCACCCATGGCTATCTTTGGGCCTAATCTTTGAGGCTGAAGGGTTGTGCAGCCTACTACTTTACCTTCTCTGTCATGTTCATTCTTTGCTGCCCTGCCTTTTTGAGAACTAAACATTTCCTTATGATAAAGTCTGCTGGTAATTTTACCTAGGGTCCAGAGGGCTGAAATTGGGTCATACTGAAGAGCACTCTGAGAAGAAGAGAGAAACTGGAAGAGGTGGATATTGTGCCGGGGAGAAGACAGACCACCAAATCTCACCTGATTTTACCGGACAACCCTGCCAATCTCCCACCTCATTCAGCTGTTACTTTACTACTCTAGCCACCTCCACCTCGTACGTCCGCAGTCATTCCTCAGGAATTCGATTTCAAGTTCAACTACTGCTTGCAGCACTATAAGAAAAACTGTAGTACGTCTTTGCCCTGAACCGGCCACTGCTCCCACTCCAGTGGTCAAACCAACCTTATTAGCTAACTAGCTGCCTCCCACCAACTGTGGTCCCTGTTTCCTGCAGAGATAAATTACAATTGTCATTTTCAGTTTGCACCTTTTCTGTGGCAACTGAAGGCCAGGTACATTCAAGTAAATTAGGTATTTTTCTGTCCCCAGATAGCTTACAATCTAAGAAGTCCTTTTAAATAAGGTTCAAGGTTGCTTTTATTTCATTAAATCACCTACGAAAAAGCCAAAGTTGATTTACACACCAAAAATGCACTACTGCAAGCTGCGCCGAGGCACCCTGCGGTAGTTCAGGCATCTGCACACGCTTCCCCAGTGCTAAAAACTTTGTATTGTTTAGTGCTGGAGGTGTGTTTGGGGGTGAAGATAGACATGCCCAGTGCTAATCGGTTAGCACAGCTACAGTGCCACATGGCTAATCGGTTAGCACTGCTACATTGGCAACCAATTAGTGCATGTTTAGCGTATGAGCCCTTTCCAACTAACTGGTGTTGGTAAGGGTTCATGAGCTAGTGGCCACACGCAAATTTGGAAAATTAGTGCCTGGCAATTAATGGGGAAAATGGAAATGAATCCATTTTACAGCCGTGCTAAGAGTGACCTCAGCGCACAGGGAAACCCACACACTAATCATAGTGCATGGACCCTTTTAGCACAGCTTAGTAAAAGGGCCCCTTAGATTGTACCCGAGGCAAAGGAGGGTGAAGTGATTTGACCAAAGTCACAAGGAGTATTGGTAGGATTCAAACCCTGGTTTTCTTGGCTCTCAATCCATTGCTCTTCCTATTGGATTATTCTTCCACTGAATGTTCCTCCAACAGCTTCAAAACAGGGTACATATAGGTGCATGAGCTGTCCTCAGCACTGTGACAAATCACTCTGTACCCAATTAATTTTATTTTTTAGCTACTTGGACAGTATATCAGATACAAGATAAGACAACCCTTGCAACAGCCAACAGAAGATGATAGCTAGTCACAGAAAAAAAAAAAAACTAGAAATGACCCCAAAAAGCCCTTTTGCTGTCCAAACACTAGCACATAAACCCTCAGATTTCTGAGCGTGCAAATTGAGCAACAAGTCCTTAACTATCAACAACTGAGCGTTAACAACCAATTACTGAAGTTAGTTGGTGCACGCATCTGGCTGTCCGCTATAAGGTATGGTGCCTAACTCAAAAGGGGGCATGGGCATATTGGGGCATTCCGAAAAGTTGTGCACGTAGTTCAAAATACAGCCTCAGCACACCTAAACTGGGTGCCAGCATTTACACTAGGCCTAAATCTGGCGCCTAAAGTCAGGCATGGGAACAGGCACGAAGTGCTATTCTATAATGGGTGAGCACCCTTTATAGAATTGCGCTTAGCACAGATTTTTTTCTGGCACCAAATTTGAATGCCATTTATAGTATCCTTCCCCAAAATACATAAAAAGCAGATGTCCACAAAATACACTTACCTGGTATTTCTCTTCTGAAAAATATATATATATTACTATTATTTTTTTTTAATTACAGACTCTTTATTTCTATGTTTAATTTTTGATGTTATCAACTGATGAGATACCTGAAACACTTTAATTGTATGCCAAATACAATGCAAAGTAAAGAAATGTGTGAAAATTTAAAGTAAATACACATTTAATTCCACTGAACTAGAAGTTCTCTGGTCCAGTTCAAAGGCCTCAGGAACATCCATGATAAAAAAATTTTTAAATCTCCTTATTAAAATTTTCAGTAACAGGTAAAAAAAAAAAAACCACATCAAAGACCCAATTCAGTACAACAAAGTACTACAAGGAAAACAAAATTTTAAGTACAGACCATGAAGGACTTGCTACTGTGTCTGAGTTCAAAAACAAACAAAAAAAAGTCTTCTCTCAGTTTAAAATGAAATAGAGAAGAATGTAGAAACAAACAGGGGCCTTTTAACCAAAGGGCGTTTGAATCTGGGCTTAGCATGTCCTAATGTAAGACTTTCCCGCGCACTAAGCCCAAAAGATTAAATGCTAAGGACGTTTTGAATTTGGTGGGGTTTTTTTCAGGTCATGCTCTATTTGAATTAGTGTACGTTACCTGTAAAAAGTTAATGCAGAACCTGTAAAAGGTTAATGAAGAAGCACTCACTGCCTCCAACAAATATTTTTTTAAATAGCTAACGCACAAGCTAACAGGCAAAATAGTGTAAAACAATAAATGAAAATACATTAAAATATGCATTAGGGCTCAACGCCGTTTAGTAAAAAGGGCCCTATAATTGGTTCCTCAATATACAAAGGAAAAAAAATCCCACCTAGAGCCAAAACATGCCTTAAAATTGCAAAAAAAACTGCTTCCTTCTAAGCTGCATATCCCTAGTAACATCAGGAAATATTAATCTTGAATTCCTTCAAAAAGGCAGTAAATAAATACCAATAAATAATCTTTTGGCTATTAAACTTCCTTTTTAGGCAAAAAGGACTTGAAATTTTATCCTCATCAGTTCAAAAAGTAACCACCAGGATTGCTCTAGTAATGAGATTCAGAGAAGATTCCAGGAAACCTGTTAGCTACAGAAGGATTCTCACCCTGCTGAGCTACACCTGGGTAGCCACCTTCTAGATTAGAAAAACAGATAACTACACTTTACAAATAACCATAGTGTCAGAATTAGCCAATTGCAATACATCTTTCAAGTAAAACCTAAAAAAAAAATCATAGATGAGAGAAGATAAAATCTGGGGAAAATTCAGAAACCCAATTTCAGCCCTACTGTAAATAAAAATATAGAGAACTTGGAGAATTTAATATGAATCACTCCTTCAGACTGTACTGAACTTGGGAAACTAATCCTACTGTTTAGCACATACTTCTTGTGAACAGCTGTTTCATAGTGCCAGTCAAAAAACAAATTGATCTTTTGAAGTACAATCCAAAAATCTTTTAAGATAATTTCTCAAGGCTCACCATCCACAGGGTGTGACTCTAATCATAGGCAGCAGAATGGGGTGGGCCACTGGGGCCATGACCCCCACTAATATTTTGCTACATACAGCATCAGTAACTAGACAGGTTGGGGGCAGGTCATGGATTGGTTTGTTTGGTCCCTCCAAAGAAAAACAATGTTCTACTGCCCCAAACGCCAATGCTACTTCCATTAATAAAATAGGATGCGGTAAAGGAACCTAACCAGGGTTAAACATGGACTCAGAGGGAGAAACAACATCTACAGGGGCTCCCCCTGCTCACCTATAGCAAGATATTCCCAGGAATAGGCAGAGGTGTTCTCAACACAGGGCTTAAAGAAACCCCTGAGGCTGAGACATGCTACCATTTGGATAAAGTATATTAGCTGAGAGTTTGTGAACATCATTGTCTATCCATAGAACCTACCAGTGCAAGTTTCGCTATTCCTTTTTGCTCTCTCATCTTACTGCCGGGTACTCTAAATCACAGAGTGACCCTAGTATCTCAGAGATATCCTTAAAATGCTCCTGAAGCAGTCCCAGTGCAGGGAGACTTGATTTTAAGCAGCAGCCTGATGTCACCCTGGACAGGACCTCTCCTCTCCTTGGTGCAGTGTCCCTTTGCTCCCTAGCAACCAAGCAGGTAACAGCAGCAGGTAACAATTCTCCCATAGTAGGGAGATTCTGCCCCGACGCCCTCGCTAGCAGTCCAACTCACTGTCTGCACCCACCTACCAATAGCCAAGTGTAGGTAATTGGGCAATTAGGGGTTAGGTAGGCAGGAAATGGATCAGCAAACGGGCAGAGGAAGGGGGAGAGGGAAGATTAAAGTGTACAAGGTACCAGATTCAAGCCACCCATGCACACAGGTCTTTGTATCAGGACCCTGAAATCAATAGGCCTTGTGTCAAGGAATCCATGGCCAGTGGATCCTCAAAATGAGAATCCCTCAGGCCTTTAGTGACCAATTTTTACACTGTATAATTGACTTCCCATTAAATATAACTGAATGATAAAACTATTTTTCCTTCAGGGTAAAAGGCTCAGCACTAACCAGAGGCAAAAAAAAAGTAGTACTAAACATTAGCTGCTGCACAGGAAGCACAGGAAGCAGTGGTGTAGCTCGAAATAGGCAGGCCGCAGGCTTAAAATTGGACCTCCTATTAAAAAAAAACTATAGCTATAGCTATTAGAGCTCATTCGCATATTTCTGGGGTCTCTGTTGGAGGGGAGATGTTTAAACTTTCCATCTACGCGGATGATATTTTGTTATATACCACACCAAATTCTCTTCCAAGTGTATTGGAAGTGATCAATTCTTTTTCCTCTCTGTCTGGTTATAAAATAAACTGGTCTAAGTCAGCCATAACGCCACTCAATTCCTTAGTGCATAGATCACAGGTATCTCAATACCTATTTTCCTGGGAGCCACACAAAATTAAGTATTTAGGAGTATAGTATTCCAAATCTGTTGATCAAAGTCTGTCCCTCATTAAGGACCAAATCTTATCTTTAACTGCTTCCATCCTGGATGCATGGTCTCCACTATATCTAACGTGGTGGGGGAGGGTAGAGGCAATCAAGATGGTTTTAGCCCCAAAGCTAAATTACATTTTCAGCATGACCCCCTTCTCCTTTCCCAACTCACTCTACAACAAGCTTGATTCCCTCCTAATTAAGTTTTTATGGAGGCAAAAGCCTCCCCGCATTGCGCTCAAGAAACTTAGGTTACCGAAACACTTGGGAGGTCTTAAATATCCTGATTTTAAACATTATCATAAGGCCTTTCGGCTTGCCCAGTCTTTAAGGTGGTTCCAAAGGGAATTTTCTCATCTCATGCCTCGGTGGCAGATTTTTGAGGCGGCGTTGGTGCACCCTTGCCCTTTATCTCTTCTCCCGTATGCAGATTTGTACCCCTATACCAGACGCACTCGGCTGTTAAAAGCCACTGCCTCTGATATCCATACGTTTAGGGCTGGTCTTGGAATCCGTGCTGTCTCTTTGGAGGATATATCTCTCTGGTATAACTCTGGTTTTCCAGCTGGTCTCCTGCAGTCTCAAACAGTGGAATGGCAGGAGAGGGGTGTATGGCAACTGTAGCAGCTGTATGTTGCTGGTACTCTGTTGTCGCCTGCTGCTCTGTCTGCACTGTATAATGTTTCTATACCAGATTCTGGCACATGGAAGGACTTTTCCACATATATTTCAAATTTTCAGGTCTCCAATTCACTTGTACTGACTCCTTCAGAGTTTATCTCCTTTTGTTGTACAATTACATCAGGTGGGAAGAAGGCTTCTCTGCTATACAAAAAAACTTCAGGACCTATATGCCGATGCAGTTGCTCCATTGAGGATGTCCTGGGAAGCGGAATTTGGTTTGGATGCGTCTGAGTTTGATTGGTCCACTTTCTGGGTTAACACCATGCGTCCCACGAAATCAGCAGCAATATCCCAATCCTCATACTTCATCTTCCACAAAGCCTATTGGACTCTTGCTCGAGTGGCCAGAATCACTAAGAGTGTCAACTTCAGCTGCTGGTCTTGTCAGATGGTTCACTGGCACACATGGTTCTCTTTTGTATAAACGTCAGAGCTTACTGGCAACTTATATGGAAAAAAATGTGTTTAATCTTTCGCTTGCCTGAGTCCACTGCGCTCTCTTATGAGGTCGTGATCTTAAGAGCTTCTTGTTCTGCTCTCTCTCTTTTGGAGTCGGATAAGAAATTGTACAATATACTGCTAGCTGTTGCTTTGCACTTAATTGTCTCCAATTGGAAAAAACAGTGAGGCATATTTTCAAAGCACTTAGCCTTCCAAAGTTCCATAGGTTTCTATGGAACTTTGGAAGGCTAAGTGCTTTGAAAATATGCCTCAATGTGTACTTGAATTATAATGAATGGTGGAGTTATGTATGTGTGATCAGGAAATACAAAAATTTTGGCCCATAGGCGTAGAACCATTAGGTCTGTTTTGCGGACCTGGGCTCGTTTAGATCTCTTTTGCCAGGAGCCACATAGCACTCATTGACCTGGGGTATCCATACTAATTGTTTACAGGTATTGCCATGGACCTCTGATTATGTTATGCTGATCCTTTTTTTTTTTTTTTTTAAACATGTGTGTGTTTATTTTTTTGGGGGGTTTGTTTGCTTTAGTGTTCACTTTTGTATTATTTGTATGACAAACGCTTTAATAAAACATATAAAATACAGAATGTAGCGGGGAGGGGTGGGATAAATAGTTAAAAGATTGATGATGGACTGCAAGACTCTGGTTATATGGAGTGCACTTCCAAGTTGGAATTTTTGTAAAATGAGATTGTGGAATATGTTGTTTTTCTCTGATCTGTCATCAATAAAAAATGTTAAACCAGTAAAAAAACTTCCTCTCCCAAGGTAGTGGGGATTGGGGGACTAGGGGGGCCTTCAGAGCTCATTTATGCACAATTCCACCACTATATAGAAAACCCTGTCATAATAAAACACTACTAATGTCCAGGACTCAAAAAGCAACAATTCTACCCTTTAAAAAAAAAAAAAAAAGGCAGCACCTTGGAATTACCAATATACTTCTTGCTGGAAAAACATAAGAGACTGCCACAGATCCCTACACAGAAGCTAAACACTCACTTCCATCACTCCTGCACAGTACAGAATAAGCAACCACCAATCAGAACTCCAAGATATCTGAATGCAATGCAACACTGGAGGAACAGAAACGTATTTCTTTCAGTATTGTGTAAAACAAGAGTTATCAGGGTTGTACATTTCAAAAGCCGATATAGTCCAATCACTTAAGGACTTAGCACGACTAATATTCCGCCAGTGTTGTTACGCTCATATTAGCCCTCTCCTCAAGTCACTTCACTGGCTTCCTATCCGTTTCCACATACAGTTCAAACTCCTCTTATTGACCTATAAGTGCATTCACTCTGCAGCTCCTCAGTACCTCTCCACTCTTGTCTCTCCCTACATTCCTCCCCGGGAACTCCGTTCACTGGGTAAATCTCTCTTATCTGCACCCTTCTCCTCCACCGCTAACTCCAGACTCCGTTCCTTTTATCTTGCTGCACCATATGCCTGGAATAGACTTCCTGAGCCGGTACGTCAAGCTCCATCTCTGGCCGTCTTCAAATCTAAGCTAAGAGCCCACCTTTTTGATGCTGCTTTTAACTCCTAACCCTTATTCACTTTGTTCAGAACCCTTATTTTATCATCCTCACTTTAATATTCCCTTATCTCTTGTTTGTTCTGTCTGTCCTAATTAGATTGTAAGCTCTGTCGAGCAGGGACTGTCTCTTCATGTTCAAGTGTACAGCGCTGTGTACGTCTAGTAGCGCTTTAGAAATGATAAGTAGTAGTACCTCATAAAACTCCCTGTTTACAGAGCCGCACTAGCTGCTGCCAGTGCGCTAATGCTGACACAGCCCATTCATTTTGGGTGGAATTTTCTTTCCTTTAATCTCAGCAGACAAATCCCGAGACGAGGGATGTGACCATCTACCAGAGGGTGGCGATAGAGAGAACTGAACTCAGTCTTACGGGACAGTATGCTCCCTGAGTAGCCAGTATGACTCGTAACAAAGCAGAAGGAAGGAACACAATCCAAAACATCTCTCCCTCCTCACAGAAAAGCATCCAACATATTGCCAGAACTTTAACAATGAAAAACAGAAACAGACAGCAGAATATCAGCTCTTCACATAACTGCGAGGTACCCTGGATTCGTCTGCTAAGATTAAAGAAATTAAAAATTCAGGTAAGATACAGTTTATTCTTCCTTGTCATCTACAGCAGATGAATCCAGAGATTTGTGGGATGTAGCACAGCGGTCCAGTAAGATGGGATGCTGAAACCGCCACAGAAAGAACTGAAGCACTGAAAGATGGCCTCAGCCCGTACCGCAACATCCACCCAATAATGCTTAAAAAAAGGTATGCAAAGATGACCAAAAGGGGCATTTTCAAAAGGAACGTCCAAGTTTTGATGAGGACGTCCTTGCAAAATGTCCCGATCCAGGGGCGGGGAAACCTGTATTTTCAAAACAAGATGGACGTCCATCTTTCGTTTCGATAATGCGGTCAGGGACGTCCAAATCCCGAAGTTTGGTCGTCCCTAGACTTGGTCGTTTGTGATTTTCGGCAATAATCGAAACCAAGGACGTCCATTTGGTCATGGGAGGAGCCAGCATTTCTAGTGCATGCACTGGTCCCCCTGACATGCCTGGACACTAACCGGGCACCCTAGGGGGCACTGCAGTGGACTTCATAAATTGCTCCCAGGTACATAGCTCCCTTATCTTGTGTGCTGAGCCCCTCAAACCCCACAACTGTACACCACTCGCCAACAATGAGTGCCCTGAACTGAAATGCTGACCGAGGACCACAAGTGCAGGAAATGCCAATGTGAAATTTACAAATATGCCTGTGCTGCCATTCAAAGAAAGAAAAAGGCAGGAACTGCACAGTACCTGACAGCAATAAAAAATTTAAAGCGATACTCACCCCCCACACCACAGGGATATCAAATGCTGCCAAGAACTAGCAAACAGCCTCCCCTTCACTCCAAAGCTGCACCAGCAGTAAACTACTGAAATGCCCCACACGGACTTTTTTGTGAGGGGGAGGAAAAAAAGTTGGGGGGGGGGGGAATCTGGCATTCACCAGGTGTAACCCAGCTATAAGAACTGATCAGTCTATACTCCTAGGCTCAACCAAACCAGGAAACCCAGAATAGGAAGAGCCTAGCAACCAGACCTGCCCAGGAGCTTCTGAGAGACCCGTCCATCTGCCTGTGGAAATAGAGAATAATGGCTGCCCAGGGAGCATACTGTCCCATAAGACAGTCAGTGCTCTTATCTCCACCTGCAAGTGGATGGTCACAACCCACAAGTCTCTGGATTCAAGACATTTTATCTTTACTAAATCTGCTTAGTCTGAGTCACTGCCTTTAGCTTTTCTTGTGTTATCTTCAACAAAAAAGTTATTTTCCAAGGTCTTGTTTTTTTCCTTCTCCCAGGATCTTGTTTTTATTTCTTCTCCTGTCTTCTTTCTTTGTTCCCCTTTATCATTTTTCTCCACTTCTCTTCTGTGCGTCTCCAATCAGCATCTAGAATTTATCCCTCATTCTCCCCTTCAGTTTCCCTCTTTTCACATCTCACCTATCCATGAGCTTTCCATCTTCCACTCTCACCCATCATTTATTTAGTTTCATTCCATCACCAGCCCGAGCTCATTACCTATAATTCTACCTCTCCTGACAAAGCAGCCTCTTCCTTCTCTTACCTGATACCTGTATAATTATGGTACAGCCAGAGACCCCCCCACTGGAATGGTGGCGGGCCCAGTCATAGAGCTCAGGCCATTACAGACCTTGGCTGAGTCAGAAATCTGATGGCTGACATAACTGGGAGCTTACTGGAAAAGTATGGCCTAGTTTGTAGCCCGGATTGAGGCCTAAATAAGCTAAATTAGGAAAAGTTAGGTCAATAGATATGGAAACAAAATGGAGGATTTCAGCACAAAATGGAAGCCGTATCTGTTACAAAGTGGAATTTTCTGTAATGTAAGTTAGAAAAACAAGTTGAGAAATGAGACTTTCCTGTGAGCAGGATTGTGGTCAGCCATGGTGTGAGAAAGGAAAGGTGTAGCTGGATGCAGGGTCTTGCTTAAGATTTGTGGTCAAGCGAGCTAAAGACAAAACCATGTTAGCAAGATAGAAGCTACTCATTAGCATGAGCCAATCAGTGACAACCATGACATTAGCATAGATCCAATCAGGTATATCTACTGTCATATTATCCATATCCTGAGGGCACCTATAAAAATCAGGGTATTTCCTGGTTTAAGCTAGAGAGAAGGGTTGGCACTCTCTCTCTCCAAGGGAAACCAATGTGACCAGCAGAATTGACAAATTACCTAATTGCTTTCCCTTGTAAAACCTTTAATTGGTAAAAGAAATTATAAAAGATTAGGAACTAATTAACACCTGTTTGCAGCTGGATTATTATATTCCTATAATTAATTGATTGTACGTGCCTGTTGTCAATCACTGATTTGACTTATACCTTGGCAAATAAACTCCTCATTCCAAATGATGATTTGTGGGCTTCACTTAATGATCAAAGGCTGTAAGTATAAATGCTTTTGCTGTATCAGGCTATCTTTCTCTGCATTGTATAACTCGTAATCTAAATCCAGTTTGTCATAAGGCTGGTACCTTTTCCTTAGATCTAACGTCTCCCTTAGTGGCAATTCCTTTTAGAACTTCACAACTCCTTGATTACCCCAGTACTAGTGCTATTTAGAGATGGAGTCAGATTTAAGGTCACTCCAGCCTTCTTGGGGGGCTCGGGACCCCTCAATTCACAACATACCCTCATTCACTTCTCAGATCTGTCCTTTCGTCTGTTTCTTTCCAGTGCCTCTCAATCCTTTTCCACCCCTCCCCTTTCTCACCTTCTCCCTCCCTTTAGTCTTCCCCCTTCTCAACGCTTCTTCTACATTTGTTACCCTTTCTCTCCTCCATTTTGATCCCTTCTCACCACTTCCCTCCCATTCCTTCCATTGTGACGCTTTCCCTCTGGTCCACCCCCCCCCCCCCACCTGAACTCTCTGCTTTCTTGCCCTCTGCCCATCCCCAGTCCCTACCTTCAAGTCTCAACCACCTTCGCTCACCTGCCTGTCAGTTCCAGCCTCTGTCAGTCTCCTTCTCCCAGGCCCATAATTAGAACCCTTCTACATTCATCCCTTCTCACATCCTCAGCCCCTGTGTCAGCTTCATGCTTCATTCTCCCAGCATCAGACCTTCTTCCCCAGCCCTACTACAAGCCCCCTTTTGGCATCCCCAGCTGAGCCCCAAACTGGCATCAGCCCCTTTTCCCTTCCCTACTCTCAGCATCAACCTCCTTCCCCACTGCCTCAAAAAACAACTGCAACGTTGCTTGTTTGTTCCTTTCTGCTTGTCCTCTGTCTCCTCTGACCACCAGGACGGTGGGGGGGGCCCTCAGTCCCTCTCCGCTGACAGTATATTTTAATGGGTGGGAGGGGGAAAGGGAAGAGAACACCTGACCCTCTTCCACTTCTGGGACACCCCCCCCCCCCCCCAAAAAAAAAAATTTTTTTTGACTTCTGGCTTTGCCCCCGCTAGCCACCAGCACCAAACAGGAGTTCAACTCAGAAAGCAAGAGAGACACAGGACAGGAATAAGGAAGCAAAGTCACTGCTGATTTAGAGAACAAAAAACATTTCTGAGATGCCAAAGGTGGCCCAGCCCAAAGAGTGAGAGTCACCACTCCAATGAGTGAGATTGAAGGCCAAAGTGCATTTCAGGGTACTACTTATGTAAACAAATTCTATTCCGCAGGCAGATTACATGGTAGACACTGAATTCTCAAACAAAAATTAAAGTACAGTTACAGAATGTATCAATTGTTGGAAAATGCTTTTTAAACAGAAGAGCCTTAAGTGCTTTCAAAAAGACAGTGTGTGCGGTATAGTGGTGGAGAGACTGAGGCCAGAGGCTAATCTTATTAACAAGAAATACCGTCACGTGCATCTAAAAATGGATTGCTGTATCCAAAGACACTTTACGTATTTTAAACTCTCATTTCAAGCACTTACTAACACTAAATCATATAGATACCTTTGGAAACATCTCACCTTCAAGAGGCAGTGTCTCAATTTGAACTTGATTGGACACAAGCATGCTATAAGGACAACCACCTCAACACACATCAGATCCTGCAAAATGCCAGATACTATGACAAACAAAATCTGTATTAATTGATGTCATCTCAGTAAGAACATACTGCACTGCAAAATACTATGCACAAGTTTGTGCAAAATCACACTCAGAACCTTACCTTAAATACCGCACCTTAGTTAACATGCATAAAAAACACAGATCCTCAAGAGACTACAGAGAAGTAAAAGTTATGAAGGCAAAAAGCCTAATCAGAAACATCAAGAAGTCAGACTCCACATGTACAGCAATACTAGAGAAATGGAAACAGATGCAAGATAGAGGTGTGCATTTCTTAAAGCTGACTTATTCCAATTAATAAATTCAAAATTAATTTTTTTAAACGTTTGTAATCTGCTTATTTCATTTTTCTGTTTGCTTTCATCACAGCATCTTTACTGCATTTTCATCTTTCTATCCTGCCCCCATACTCAGCACCTGCTCTGTGCCCCTATCCTGCCCTGTCCAAATATCACACCTGTCCCTATGTCCCATCCATGCCCAGCACTTCTCATCTGTGTACCTCACCAATGTCCAGCTTCTCCCCTCGCTCATGGATCCCCCCACCCCAGGGCCAGCATCTCTCTTTCTACCCCGTCATCCCCCCCCCCCCCAACAGCACAATGCAGCATCTCCCTCACTCCCTCTGTTGGTCCAGCCTCTATCCCCCTTATTCCCCCCTCCCACATTCAGTCTCTCTCACTTCCCTCCACATTCCCCCTCCCTGGCCTCTTTTCCTCCCCCCCCCCCCCCATGTTGTCCTTCAAACTTGCTATGAGTCATCAGCAGAAGCAACAATGAAGACAGCCTATTTCCAGCTAGCCCTGCGCCCTTCCCTCTACCGTATCCTGCCTCCACTGATGTTATATCCTGTGGGCAGTTACTAGAATACACGAATCACAGCAGCCTAAGGAAGCAGTCGTGTAACAGGTTTAACTGCATATCAAGTACTTCTCAGTGGGAATGACAAAAATTATGAATCATTTTTATGATCAAGAATGATAATGACAAAAACTTTAGTAAAATACCAAACCTGGTCAAAATTAGCAAAAAAACAAAACAACCCAGCAATATGATCCTACATTGTCTAGGGTTTCTATTATATACTGCAGGAGCAGAGTAGAGCAAAACGGTCAGTAAGGTGCTCAGTCATGCCCATCCATATTCATCACAGGTTCGCAGCAGTACAATTTGCTTCCAGGGCCACTTCTGACCCAGTGTGGATGGCCACACTGGGTCAGAAGTGGGCTACTTTGGTCCTTGAGGGCCACAACCCAGTTGGTTTTTCAGGATTTCCCCCAATTAACATCCTGAGAATTGCATACAATGGCAAAAGTGCACATAGACAGATCTCACACATACGCATTGGAGAAATCCTGAAAACCAGAATGGGTTGCAGCCTTCAAGGACCAAGGTTGCCCAGCCACTTACTCCTGCCCTAAGTGAACCTTCAGCTGCATTCCTCCCCCCCCCCCTCAAATAAATAAATAAAACAAAAAAGCAGGCTCCAGTCCTACTCCCCTGCCCCAGCAGTCCAGCATTTCCAGTTTTATTGCCTACCTCTCTGTCCCCTCCCAGGGCCATTGCCAGACACCCAATTTTGGGTGAGCCTGAGCCCAAAGTGGGTGGGAATGAGAACCTCACTCCCACCCAGCATCTCTCCCTCCCCTTCAGACAATCTAGGGTCTCTTAACTGCACTCCCCCAACCCCCAATACATTTTAAGTCTTTCAGTTCTTCACCAGAAGTTAGCTACTCATGTAAAATGAGTTTATCTTGTTGAGCAGATTGGATGGACCATACAGGTGTTTATCTGCCGTCATTTACTATGTTACCTGCTGCTCACACCATCTCCAAACCTTCCCTCTGACACAACTTTCTGGTCCCATGAACAGAAGAAAGGCTTGGGACTGGTGCAAACAGCAGGTATGAGTCACTGCTCACTGACAGCAAAGAACTGAAGGACTTAAAAGGTACCAGGGGTTTGGGGAGTGCAGCTAAGAGACCGCCAATCACCTGGTGGGGGGAGGAGATGACAGGAATCTTAATCTAACAGGGTTGGAGATCCCTGTCAACCACATCACAGCTGTGCCACTGCTGGGCGGGCCTGTGCCCACCCATGGTTACACCAATCCCCTCCCCCCCCCCCCCCAGTCCTGTATATCCCCTTCCTTTTTTATCCTACTCCCCTCATGTATAGCATATCCCCTCCCTACCCCCCAGGTGGCCAACATTTTCCCTTTCCCTTCTTCTCTACCCCCCCCCCCCCCGCATTTCTCCTTTTCCAGCCCCCCAAGGTGATCAACATCTACCTCTTACCCTCCCCCATTGAGTACTGAGAGCAACATAAAAGAGCAGATCCCCCCCCCCCCCCCAAAAAAAAAAACGTATCTACCTAGTGGTAGAGCCAGCCATGCCTACTCCAAAGATTACAGCGCTTTTTATGAAACAGCATCGAACCGAATCCAAACATTATTAAAAGAACACTATTTTACACCACCAGAAACCAATCGCTTTATTACTGCAATTTAAAGCCACTATTTTACCTACAAAGCAACAGTTAAACCTTGTCCCTCGGTCAGGACCCGACAAGGCAGCTTTTTCCGATACCAAGATGCAGCGTCAGTCTAACGAAGCACCGTTTGCCCCGAACACGGCCGAAGGGCTACCAGATCGTGTTTCAGGCTAGCCAAGTATGTAGTCCGCTACTACGGGAGACAGAAAAAAGCTTGTGATTTGGGGGGTTTAAATATTTCGCTTTAAGACTGCCTTTTGTGCGTTGCCAGCGGTATCTCTCGAACATGCAGGGCAGGCTGCTGTACTACGTCCGAAACAAATCTCGCAGCCAGTGTTGTTACAGCAGCGCCCAAAATAACCTCTGATCTCTGGACACTTGTAGGCTACAAATGAGAAACAGGACGACAGCAGAACTATTTTTTTTTTTGCTTTCATTCTTCCGCTCCAGCCTGGATTAATGAAAGTAAAGCATACGAAGCAAAAACTACAAAAACCTGCGTGTTCCACACTCACCTTCACTCCTGTGCCATGATACAGGAGGAATAATATATGATGATGATGACTCTACGACTACCCCACACACACGCCCTCCTCCAGCCTAATTAAAACGCTCCGCCCTCTCTTCCCATTGGTTGGTGAAGAGAAATGGGAGGGGTATCACAACCCCAAGGGGCGTGTCCAAGGATGAGTTCACGAGCATCCTATTGGACAGTGCCCAGGCAACCGCTCTCCCTACTTCCTGCTCCAGGGGTGGGGATCCATCCTGAAGCAAACATGTAGGAATAGAAAAAAATTTGATAACTTTATTGACATGAAAATATTGCATGTGTTAAGGTGGAAAAACAAAAAAAGGCAGAGGTGAGTTCACAAAGTGATAAGGACAACAGTAAAATGACTGAAAAACTCTGTAAACCTCTTTCTGACTCATGATTGTGAGATAAAGGAACTTAAACAAAGTGATAAGGACAACGGTAAAATGACAGAAAAACACTGAAAACCTCTTTCCGACTCATGACTGTGAGATAAAGGAACTTAAATAGAAAGGTTTATATAAATATCTAGGAGTGGAGGAGGAACAACTGTCAAGGAGAAATCTCTGAAAGAAAAAAAAACATCAGTAAAGAACATTATAGGAGACTAAGGGGCTCTTTTACAGAGCTGTGCTGAAAAGTAGCCTGAGGTTTCAGCGTTGGGCTTTCCTGTAGGATGTAGGTTGAGGCCACTTTAGCACTTTGTCCATATGTGTAGGGCAGGCCTTGTGAGATGTGCTCAGGATTCAGGGGGTTAAGATTGGCAACTGTCTGGCATTTTTCAGAAGTCATCAGAATTTTACATTAATGTTCAGAAGGTAAAAAAGAGAGAAAAATGTCCAGACATGTATCTGTGGTTTAATTTTTATTTTTATAACATTTTTGTAAATAATACAAAATACCATGCTCACTTAACACAGAGTTGCCAAGGGGTCCCAATTTTTGAGAAGGAGATTTGATTTGAGTAAACGCTCCAGCCCTTCTCACTCTACCTCATGACTCCTCCACTCCTGGCATATTTCAATCCCACAGCCATTCCAGAAAATATTTTATTTACACCGGTGACAGCAGGGATAGGTAAGAGGGAGTGTTTCTGGTTCACTCTATTAAACCCTCTATACAACATCTGTTCACCCCTAGGGGCATAACTGTGAGGGGGCCTCAGCCCCCCCCCCCCCCCCCCCACTTTGAGCTTAAGCCCAGTGGCGTAGGGTAGCTGACATCCGGGGCTGCTCATTTTTTAACACCCCCCTCCAAAATCCAGTACTAGGCATACCGAGAATACAAAACGCTCAAGTCCTATACAGCAATTCTAGCATACCATAAGCAGTCATTTCTACATGTCACACAAGGAAAAGGAAAGCAAATACTCATAGGCGGTCGGTGGCCCAACTGTTTGGGGAGGCTAAGGGGGGCGGGGTTAGGGGTGGGGCCAGGGGTGGAGCTTAAATCCATAATTGTCTGATAACATGCAGAAAAAATAAATAAATAAAAATAAAAGTCACAATTAATATCTTTTATTAAATGTAGATATTAGATATGTATCATATGTCAAAGATAAAGTGGTTGCTCAAAGCATATTCTAAGCACAATCACTCAACTGCAAAACACTATGCACAACTTTGTGCAAAAACACACTCAGAACCTTACTGTACCATAAATATTACACTGGGCAGAACCTAATATACCAATATACCACCCATACGTAAAATGCAGACCGTCAACAATATGAAACAAGGATCATAATATCACAATTCTCATATACAGCCACAAAACACCCTAATTCATGTTTAATGTGGGATAAAATGCCATAAATAAGTAAATAAATATAAACTTTTAATGCTGAGCACCTGATTCTCAAAGTGGACATATTCCAAACACTATAATGAAAATAAAATGATCTTTTCTACCTTTGTTGTCTGGTGACTTTTTCTGATCATGCTGGCCCAGTATCCGATTCTGCTGCTATCTGTCCTCAGTGCAGGTCAGGAAGTCATCCTCCTTAAAATATCTCCCTGGCAACCCAGGACACCTCCAGCCAACCCCCCTTGCTCTCTCAGCAGTAAGGTAAACAAACCATAAACCAATTTCTACAACTGGTTACACAAGGCTAGAGGGCTTTCACTGCAGCTCCTGCTGTGAGGATGGAGGTAAATCAACAATTTAAACCCCTCAGAGCACAGCAGGGGAGGCTTAGCCTCTCCAAGCCTCTTATACCGGGCGCCTCACCACTTTACAAATTAACAAATAGAAATAAAACAAATATAGAAAATAAAATAATACCATTTTATTGGACTAATACATTTAGCTTTCAGAGGCCAAAACCTCCTTCCTCAGGTCAATACAGTATAGTGCTGTTACAGTATCCTATCCTGACATGAGGACGGGGGTTTTGTTCTCCGAAAGTTAGTCAAAATGTATTAAAATTAGACCAATAAAAAAAGATTACCTTATTTACATGTTCTGTTTATAAACATTTATTAACACATCTACAATACTATTTTATCCTAAAGCAAAAAATATATATATATATATTTTATTTACAGTTTGTCTCTGGTTTCTGCTTTCATCTTCTTTTCATCGTCTTCCTTCCATCCAGCATCTGTCTTCGCTCTCTCTCTCTCTCTCTGCCATCCAGTGTCTGCCTTCTCTGCCATCCCTTCCATCCACTGCCTGCCCCTTCAATCCACCATTTGCCCTCCATCTCCCATCCATCCAGGATTTGCCCTCCCTCTCGCTGCCCCTTCTTTTCGGCCCCCAGTTCCAGCCCCATTATCCCACCTGCCCCTAGTTCCAGCCGCAGCCCACATCTCCCACCTGCCCCTCCTTGTCAGCCCCCAGTTTCAGCCTCACTATCCCCCCAGTCCCCAGTTTCAGTCCCAGCCCTTTTCTCCCACCAGTCCCGAGCTTCAGCCCCCAGCCACTTCGCCCTGTCCCCTTTTCAGCCCCCAGTTTGAACCCCAGCACTCTTCTCCCACCAGTCCTGAGCTTCAGCCCCAGCCACTTCTCCCTGTCCCCTTTTCAGCTCCTAGTCCCCACAGTTTCAGTCCCTGCCCCTTTTCAGCCCCCAGTTCCAGTACTAGCCCCCTTATCCCACCTACCCTCCTTTTCAGCCTCCAGTTCCAGTCCCCTTCACCCACATGCCTTGCATTAGGGCCCCCCTTTTCAGCCCCAGACCCATTCTCCCACCTGCCCCAGGCATGGCCCCATTCTCCCTCCTGTCCCCTTCTCAGACACTTGTTCCAGCTCCAGGCCCCTTCTCCCATCTGAGCCCCCCCCCCCTCCCAGACCCAGTCCCCTTCTCCCATTTGAGCCAACCCAGACCCAGTCCCCTTCTCCCATCTGAGCCCCCCCCCAGACCCAGTCCCAGTCCCCTTCTCCCATTTGACGTCAAACTCACCAGTCTATAATTTCCCGGATCTCCTCTGGAACCTTTTTTAAAAATCAGCGTTACATTGGCCACTCTCCAATCTTCCGGTACCATGCTCGATTTTAAGGATAAATTACATATTAGTAACAATAGCTCTGCAAGCTCATTTTTCAGTTCTATCAGTACTCTGGGATGAATACCATCCGGTCCAGGAGATTTGCTACTCTTCAGTTTGTAGAACTGCCCCATTACATCCTCCAGGTTTACAGAGAATTCATTAAGTTTCTCCAGCTCGTCAGCTTTGAATACCATTTCTGGCACCGGTATCCCACCCAAATCTTCCTCAGTGAAGACCAAAGCAAAGAATTCATTTAATCTCTCCGCTACGGCTTTGTCTTCCCTGATTGCACCTTTTACTCCTTGGTCATCTAGCAGTCCAACCAATTCTTTTGCCGGCTTCCTGCTTTTAATATACCTAAAAAAAATTTTTACTATGTGTTTTTGCCTCCAACGCAATCTTTTTTTCAAAGTCCCTCTTAGCCTTCCTTATCAGCGCTTTGCATTTGACTTGACATTCCTTATGCAGTTTCTTATTATTTTCAGTTGATTCCTTCTTCCGTTTTCTGTAGGATTTTCTTTTAGCTCTAATAGCTTCCTTCACCTCACTTTTTAACCATGCCAGCTGTCGTTTGGTCTTCCAGCCCCCTTTTTTAATACGCAGAATATATTTGGCCTGGGCTTCCAGGATGGTGATTTTGAACAGCATCCACGCCTGATGTAAATTTTTGACCCTCCCTCCTCTAAGTTTTTTTTTCACCATTCTTCTCATTTTATCATAGTCTCCTTTTTTAAAGTTAAACGCTAACGTATTTGATTTCACATATACTTATTTCAAAGCTAATATCAAATTCGATCATATTATGATCACTGTTATCAAGAGGCCCCAGCACCATTACTTCCCGCACCAGATCATGCGCTCCACTAAGGACTAGGTCTAGAATTTTTCCTTCTCTCGTTGGCTCCTGTACCAGCTGCTCCATAAAGCTGGCCTTGATTTCATCAAGGAATTTTACCTCCCTAGCGTGCCCTGATGTTACATTTACCGAGTCAATACCAGGATAATTGAACTCACCCATTATTATTGTGTTGCCCAGTTTGTTTGCGTCCCTAATTTCCTTTAACATTTCTGCATCCATCTGTTCATGCTGGCCAGGCGGACGGTAGTACACTCCCATCATTATCCTTTCCCCCTTTACACATGGAATTTCAATCCACAGTGATTTCAAGAATTGTTTCCTACAGAATTTTCAATCTATTTGATTCAAGGCTCTCGTTAATATACAATGCTACCCCTCCACCAAATCGATCCACCCTATCACTACAATATAATTTGTACCCTGGTATGACAGTGTCCCACTGGTTATCCTCCTTCCACCAGGTCTCAGAGATGCCTATTATATATAATTCTTCATTTAGTGCAATACATTTTCCCATCTTATTTCTTAGGCTCCTGGCTTTCACATATAGACATTTCAAATTATGTTTGTTGTTCCTATTTAAATCATGCTTAGTACTTGACAGTATTAATTTGCAATCTTTTGTCTGATTTTTATTTAAGGACACTTGATCTACTACGGTCTCTTTTGCAACCTCACTATCAGGATACCCTATCTTCCCTGTTTTGGTGATATCTTTGAAAGATACCTTATCCCGAACCATGCACTTTTGAGCGACTGTCTGCCTTCCCCCCATTTCTAGTTTAAAAGGTGCTCTATCTCCTTTTTAAATGCCGATGCCAGCAGCCAGGTCCCACCCTGTTTAAGGTGGAGCCCATCCTTTCGGAATAGGCTCCCCCTTCCCCAGAATGTTGCCCAGTTCCTAACAAATCTAAAACCCTCCTCCCTGCACCATTGTCTCATCCATGCATTGAGACTCCGGAGCTCTGCCTGTCTCTTGGGCCCTGCGCATGGATCTGGATTTGAGCTTTCTACCTAAGAGCCTAAATTTGGCTTCCAGAACCTCCCTCCCACATTTTACTATGTCATTCCTCCCCAGCACTATCTAAAATCCTATCTAGGTGATTCATGAGGTCCGCCACCTTCGCACCAGGCAGGCAAGTCACCAGGCTATTCTCATGTCCACCAGCCATCCAGCTATCTATATGCCTAATGATCGAATCACCAACTACAACAACTGTCCTAACCTTTCCCTCCCGGGCAGCACTTGGAGACATATCCTCGGTGCGAGAGGATAGTACATCCCCTGGTAGGCAGGTCCTGGCTATAGGAGTACTTCCTACTTCACCAGGGTGATGCTCTCCTTCTAGGAGACCTCCCTCCTCCAAGGTAGCATAGGGGCTACCAGACTGGAGGTGGGACTACAACATCCCTGTAGGTCTCCTCTATGTACCTCTCTGTCTCCCTCAGCTCCACCAAGTCTGCTACTCCAGCCTCAAGAGAGCGGACACGTTCTCTGAGAGCTAGGAGCTCTTTGCATTGGGCACATACATATGACATCTCACCAAATGGGAAATAATCACACATGTGACACTCAATGCAAAAGACTGGATAGCACCCCTCTTGCTGCTGGACTGCTGTCTCCATCTTAGTGTTTTTGAGTTTTTCAGTAATTTAAAACTTGCTACATTAGCCTAATATAAAAGTGTCTTTTAGTTTATACAGTATATTGTATGATTTATTGTCAGGTTCTCAAGGGTAGTCTGGAATCATGAGCCCTTGGGCTGCTGACGAGGAGCAGCAGCAGGCAAAACCCTCCAACCAGGACTGGACCAACAGGACTGGAGTAGAAGCTGTAGGCAGGCTAGGCAGGAATAAGCAGAACCGGAATGGACTTGGCTTGGCAGGGACCAGAATCAGGAAACACAAGCAGGATTCAGGAACTAGCGTGACTGGAACAGGACTTCACCTGCGCTTGACCGCCATTCCCTAGGGGTTGAGCCCTTGGTGCAGGCAGCTGGCAGGACTTACTGGACCCAGTGGGGAGAAACAAGCTAGACTAGACAGGGTTCAAGATACAGGGTCTCAAACAGACAGGGATACATACACAAGCTTGGCTAGAACAGGATTCAAGTTACAGGATCTCAAACAGACAGAAATACATACACCAGCTTGGCTAGAACAGGATTCAATATAAAGGGTCTCAAACAGACAGGGATACATACACAAGCTTGACTAGAACAGGATTCAAGATACAAGGTCTCAAACAGGCAGAATACAAGCACGAGCTTGGCTAGAACAGGATAGAAGATACAGGGTCTCAAACAGGCAGGATACAAGGTACACAAACAAAAGGGAAAGGAAGCCAAAAGCAGACATGGAAGGAGCAATCAGGGCTGGATTCAAGACAGGATTCAGGAGACTCAAACAGGCAAGAAACACACCCTTCTCCTCCATCGCTAACTCCAGACTCCGCTCCTTCTATCTCGCCGCACCTTATGCCTGGAGTGGGCTTCTTGAGCCATTGCGTCTAGCTCCATCCCTGGCTGCCTTCAAATCCGGGCTAAAGGCCTACCTGTTTGATGCTGCTTTCGACTCCTGACTTGTAACTTTTATCTTATCCTTATGTGTCCTTCTGTCTGTCCTTCCCTTATCCTTTTTGGTCCTGTCTGTTTGTCCTGATTTAGATTGTAAGCTCTTTTGAGCAGGGACTGTCTTCTTCATGTTCAATTGTAAAGCTCTACGTACGACTGGTAGCACTATAGAAGTGATTTATAGTAGTAGTAGTAGTAGTAGTAGAAAAACAAGGCAAGCCAAGGCAGAAGTGCTAACTGCAAAAAAAAACCAACCTGGTCCTTTGGCGTTGCAAAGGCAAAGCAGAAAGTTTCCAGGTGGTTAATAAAGCCCAGCAACATCTGAGGCTCAGCTGCAGCAATCTCAAGGCAGCTAAGGGTGAGGCTAGCTGCCAAACTTCAAACCAAGTCTGGAGGGCTAGAATATCTGGACCGGACCGCAAAGAAAGTCTGGAATGTATAGGGGAGACAGCAAGACAGTCCACGGCAGCCACCGGCTCCGGCCACCAGAGGGCGAGGCGAGCACAGCCAAGGAAAACAGTCACAATCGTGAAAGATTTATTTAGTGTTTCCTTCTTAGATGGTAATGAAATGTATTTAAAGCTCTGTAAGAGCACTCCTTGCTTGTTACCCTAATTACAATAACTGACTATAAATGAAGAGTTGTCCTAGTGGTGGGAAGTCTAAAGTAGATCCTGCAGTGCCTGAAGAATTGTCCTAGGGGTGGGCGGGTGGGAAGTCTGAAGTAGATCCTGCAGTGCCTGCTAGAGTCTATCTGTTAATGCTGTGGTACAAAGTTTTGGAAACTAAGTGGAAAAAACTATAGAGATTAGTTGATAATATTTGCTTTTTATATTTTTATTTTGCCTATCACTACAATTCCTCCTTTAAACCCCAATCTTTAAGTTCCCAAAGCACAAAGCAAAATAGTGTTCACTTACCAGAGAAATGTCCTCTTCTCTCAGAACTTCTCAGATACCTACTTACATAGTATGTAACTGAAAAGGGGGATACACACAAGGGTGGAGCATGGGTGGGACCATAGGCAGCATTTAGGCACCAGCACTTAGACCAGTTCTAGGGCTGGATTAACTGCAGATTTCTCCCCCTCCCCCCCTCCCCCCCCCCCCCCCCCCCCCCGATTTTCAAAACTATTTAACCGGCCAGGAATGGCTGCTGGCCAGTTAAATAGTGTTTAAGTACCTAACCGTGGATATTCAGCGGGAGATAACCAGTTATCTCCTGCTGAATATCACGGTTAGCAACTAGCTGCTAACCAATTATATCATGCAACATAGCCAGTTAGGCGCAGATATTCAGCACCAAACCAGCTATATTGAGCAATCAAAATAGGCTGCTCAAATAGCAGGCCTATCTTTGAACCCGCTAAAAAGTTAACTGGTTAGCACTGAATATCAGCACAGCCAATTAACGTTTTAGCGACTCAGATTTATCCGGTGATGTGTGAGACTTTTTTCCCCTTACCGAGTATTTCAGTGAAGTGAGGATCCACTTTGTGTTGTATTTTCATTATCAGGGGACCCCTTGTCTGTCTGTGTGGCATGAGAAATAAGGTTGTGAGAGTAGGAATGCAATTTTGGCCATAGCCACCACTTTAATTATGCATCCACCTCTGGGATAACCCTCAGCCCCAACCTATAAGAGATTTGCTATAAATAAATAGTGGACAATATTTTGAAAGTTTTCCTTGAGTATGTCATGGCTAAAAGCAAATCGAATGTTAAAGATTATTCAAAAAGGAATGGAAACAAAACCCTAATCACTATGGCTCTGAATAGGTTCATGGTGTGACACACCTTGTGTTTATGTTTATCTAGAGTTGGTAGACCGCTCTAACTGCCTGAACAGAGCAGAGAGGTGTACAGAGTCAAAAAAACTTAAATACATAAAGAAAAGAAAGGGAACTCCAAAAATTTGATAGGAAAGGGTACAATCATGCAAAGGAAATCAAACACAGAGAAAACCAAAACCTGATTCAACTGACAGCAACTTTGAGCCAGCCCTAATCTCCAAATCCTTGTCTGAAAAGCCAGGTTTTGAAGTACTGTGTGCATTTCTAGTCATCCCATCTCAAAAATGATAAAGCACTAGGAAAGGTTCCGAGAAGGACAACAGAAATGATAAAGGGGATGAAAACATCCCTTGTGAACAAAGGATAAATAGATTAGGGCTCTTCAGCTTAGAAATGGTACACCACTGAGAGGGATATGATAGATATTCATAAAATCATGTGAGAGGTGGGATGGTTGTTTAGCTTTCAATCAACACAAAAACAAGAAGACATGCCATGAAACTAATGGCCAAGGAGACTGAAAACAAATCATCAAAAGTATTTTTTTTCACAGTGTATAGTTAAGCTATCAAATCTGTTGCCAGAAGAGCAAGGCAACTAACACAACAGGGTTTAAAAGAGATTTGAACAAGTTCCTGGAGAAAAAGTGCACAAATTATTAGCCATGTAGACCTGGAAATGTATCAGGATTTGCCAGGTACTTGAGACCTGGACTGGTCATTGTCCAAGATAGGATGCTGGACTCAATAGACCTTGGTCTGACTCAATATTAAAAAATCCCCAGGTAGCTGTGAATGAAGGCTTACTTATTTATTTATTGGGATTTATTAACTGCCTTTATGAAGAGATTCACCCAAGGCAGTTAATGGCACCAGATCCCAAGCTTGGGATATGAGTAAACTGATGGGTCGAAAAAGTGACAAAAGTAACACGTGGACTGAACCATTTATATAGTACTTCCTTCTGGGAGTGGCCGCAATGGGACGGTCCTGGATTTTGGGTGGAGACAAACTCTGACCAGAATCATCTTTTGAGCTGGGAGAAGGAGTTCAGTCTTTGAGAAGGATTTGGAAGTTTATTTCCTGTCCTCTAATACCTACAGTAAAAGGCCCTGTGGTGATTCTTCTGGCATTACACTAAAGTAGCAGCTTCTCAAGCAGTGGAGCAGAGAGTGGTATTCCCACTCTGAGAGAGAAAACCTCTTATTTTGGGTTTGTGTTTCAAATGGAAAGATAATCCTGATCTAACTTGCTGTACAGAATGAAGATTTTCAAAGCAGTGTTGAGAAGTGAAAAGGTGAAAAAGGAAAGGAGAGAGCTGTTTGGTACTCTAGTCCCAGGAGTCAAAAGAGAATGAAGTAGAGATTCAAGCATTTGGGAAGAAGCAGTGGTGTAGCCATGAGTGGGTCCAGGTGGGTAGGAGCCCACCTACTTTGAATTCAGGACCCACCTGGAATTGTCCCAACTTTGCTGTGTCTGGCGGGAATCCCTAAGCCCTACCAGCTAATGATGACTCCTGGCCAAAGCTCTTCCCAGCAACCCAGCTTGAAAGACTTCTAGCTAGGAGGAGTCTTCAACTGGCAGGGCATGGGATCTCTACCAGCTCAGGTAATTGTATTGTGAGTTTGGGGGTGGGGACAGGACAGAGATTGCAGGAGGTGGATAGAAAATGTAATGTCCACCCTCTTTGGGCTCAAGCCCACCCAAAATCTGCCATCTGACTATGCCACTGGGTAGAAGAGAAGGGATTTTGGATTTAGCTCACGTGTTTGCTAGCTATAGTACAAGGCCAGTTACTTTCAGGTACAGTAGGCAATATCTGCTTAGTTTTTAGGTGGAATATAAATTAATAAAACAAATAAATTATTGTTCCCAGAGGGCTTACAATCTAAATTTACACCTGAGTCAATGGAGGGTTAAGCGACTTGTCCAAGATCACAAGGAATTTGAGACACCAAGGGTGGCCCTTCCCAAAGAGTGAGATTTACTGTCCCAATGAATTAGATTTTTCCAGTAGTGTTTCCAGGATATCAACCTATATACCCCACTCCCCAACAATTCCTTCTTTGGCTTTAATCAATCAGGCTTCATCTTCCAGCATCCCCCACTTGCCCTTAATCACCTGGTGCCCTCCCTTAGCAAACCCTCCTCAACTCCTACCACCACTATTGCCTCTTAGCGAACCATAGCCTTCTGCACTCAAGCCCCCTCCTCCACCCACTCAGCAAATGTCTCCACCCTGACCTCAATCTTCCACCACCCTTTTAAAGAGCAACTTGTACTTACCTGGTGTTGCTTTTCTTAGAGAGAACTTAAACTACAAGTCCCAGAGACATAATGGGAGGAGGAATACGACATGGGACTATACAGACCAGAACTGTAAAGTGACCCAGTTCTGAAAGGGAGACTATTGGACAGCTGTTTGGCATCAGTTTACTCCCTCTTGGCATCAACCTCCTTTCCCCCAATTAGCCCAGCACATTTCCTTTGTATTAGTCTCCCCCCCCCCCCCCCCCCCATCACCCCTCTTGCATTGTTGCATCAATCTGCTAACTCTCTCTGCCTCACTTTCATCAGTCCCACCTAGAGGCAATAGCAGCCCCTAAGCAAATTATCTGACTAAACTTCCAGCCAACTGTGAACAGCTTTCTCTCTCCTTGCAGCTTTCTGGAAGAAGGGAGGGGCTGACTGAGAAAGATTACAGCTTCTGCATTGGACATCATGCTGTACCTCTTTCCAGCCACTCTGCTCTGAGCTGCTTAATGGACAATTGACTTGTTGTGCTTCAGCTTTGTGAGTTCAAAGTTGAAAAACAGTGTAGTAAGCTCCCCAAATACTCTTTCCTTTGCAGTTGCAGGAAGAAGAACATTCTGGGCCCCTTCTCCAGAAAGATGCCAATCAAATTAAGTCTATGCTGAGAAAGTAGCCCAATAGGATTGAAGCTTGAGCTTTTGGAGGCAGTGTTGTACCAAGGGCGGGGCAGTGGGGCGGTCCACCCTGGGTGTCAGCAGGTGTGTGTGTGTGTGTGTGTGTGTGTGTGGGGGGGGGGGGGTGCTCCACTGGCGCCGCAGTCCCCACCTGCCTACCACCAGCTCCGTCGATAGACGACCCTCTTCTCCTGCCACCCGGCCGGCACCCAGCCTTTAAAAAAAAATCTGTGAAGTGCCTCGCATCTGCTCTGCTGTAAATGAAGCAAATTGCCTCGTTGCATCGGCCCTTCCTTCATTGTGCCCTGCCCTCTGATGTAACTTCCTATTTCCGCGAGGGCGGGACACAGTGAGGGAAGGGCTGACTCGATGAAGCGATTTGCTTCATTTACAGCAGAGCAGACGCGAGGCGCTTCACAGATATTTTTTAAAGGCTGGGTGCCGGCCGGGCAGCAGGAGAAGAGGGTCGTCTGTCAACGGAGCTGGTAGGCAGGTGGGGACTGGGTCGGGGAGGCTCAGATGGGAGGAGGAGACTGGGTCTGGGGGGGGGGCTCAGATAGGAGAAGGGGACTGGGTCTAGGGGGGGCTCAGATAGGAGAAAGGGACTGGGACTGGGACTGGGTGGGGGGCTCAGATGGGAGAAGGGGACCGGGACTGGGTCTAGGGGGGGCTCAGATGGGAGAAGGGGACTGGGGGGCTCAGATGGGATAAGGGGCTGGACTGGAACTGGGGTCTGAGAAGGGAGCAGGAGGGAGAAATGGACCATGCCTGGTGCAGGTGGGAGAATGGGGCCATGTCTGGGGCAGGTGGGAGAATGGGTCTGGGACTGAAAAGGGGGGGGCCTAATGCAAGGCATGTGGATGAAGGGGACTGGAACTGGGGGCTGAAAGGGAGGGTAGGTGGAATAAGGGGGCTAGTACTGGAATTGGGGGCTGAAAAGGGGCAGGAGCTGAAACTGTGGGGACTGGGGGCTGAAAAGGGGAGATGTGGCTGGGTGCTGACGCTCAGGACTGGTGGGAGAAAAGGGCTGGGGCTGAAACTGGGGACTGGTGAGATAGTGAGGCTGAAACTGGGGGCTGAAAAGGGGAGGTAGGTGGGAGATGTAGGCTGGGGCTGGAACTAGGGGCAGGTGGGATAATGGGGCTGGAACTGGGGGCCGAAAAGAGGAGGCAGAGAGAGGGGGGGGGGGACATCCTGGATGGAAGGAGGAGCAAGAGGGAGGGCAGACCTTGGATGGATGGGAGAGGGAGGGCAAATGCTGGATTTAAAGAGCAGACAGTGGATGGAAGGGATAGAAAGGGCAGACAGTGGATGGAAGGGGGAGAGAGAGAGGGCAGACAGGCAGTGGTGGGTGGAAGGGGCAGAGATATAGGGCAGATTTGGATGGAAGGGAGAGAGAGAGAGGGCAGACTGTGGATGGAAGGGACAGGCAGAGAGGGCAGACATTTGGTGGAGGGGACGGCAGAGAGGGCAGACACTGGATGGCAGAGAGAGAGAGAGAGCAAAGACATGCTGGATGGAGGGAAGACAGTGAAAAGATGAGGAAAGCAGAAACCAGAGACAACAAACTGTAAATAAAGTATATATTTTTAATTTTTTTTTGCTTTAGGATAAAGTAGTATTGTAGATGTGTTAATAAATGTTTATAAATAGAACATGTAAATAAGGTAATCTTTTTATTGGACTAATTTTAATACATTTTGACTGACTTTTGGAGAACAAAACCCCCTTCCTCAGGTCAGGATAGGATACTGTAACAGCACTATACTGTATTGACCTGAGGAAGGAGGTTTTGGCCTCTGAAAGCTAAATGTATTAGTCCAATAAAATGGTATTATTTTATTTTCTATATTTGTTTTATTTCTATTTGTTAATTTGTAAAGTGGTGATTGTTATTTGTTAGGGTTTTTTTTTTCAAATTTACATCTGCTGTCTTTATATTTTGCACAGTACTAGGGGACATTTTCTGTTTCTGTGGTGTTGCATTGTATGCAGAGTCTGGCATCTTGGGGGTTCAGTAAATTTTTTATCTAAATAGAAAGTTTATGATTACTTATTCTATAGTGGATTAGGGTGTATTTGTGTTTGTGAAAAAGGCATGGCTTTCAGTTGGCATTGACTGTGCAGGATTGACGATCTGTACTATTCTGTCTGGTTTCGTTTTACAATAGGTGAATTGATGTTCTAGTGCTCACTGTAATGTTTAAGATGCTTTCCTTTTCCTTGTGTGACTTGTAGAAATTATTGCTTATGGTATGATAGATTTGCTCTATAGGTCCCGAGTGTTTTGTATTCTTGGTATGCCTAGTACTGGATTTTGGAGGGGGGTATTAAAAAATGACCAGCCCCCGGGTGTCAATTACCCTAGGTACGCCACTGTTTGGAGGGAAATAGAAACGTGAGTTCAGGGTGGAGCCTTGTCTTTTCTTCCTAAGGAGGATGGGAGGTCCAGTGAAAAAGGAGAATGAGATGTAAAGCTATACTAAGTACCCACTCTGAAATCCACAGGAGCTTTTGCTCCCTTCACTAGGGGCTAAAGAGAAATTAGCACAGGGGTTGCCATTCTGATCCACATCTGTGCCCTGAGCATTGTGTGCCATAAAAGAGGAAGTATAAGGTCGTCAGGGACACTTGATCCTGGTCCTCTGAAAAAGAGAGTAAAAGAGTGAAGCTGCTGCTGCTGCTGCTGCTGCTAAAAAGGAGAGAGAGAGAGAGAAAAAAAAAAACAACAACAGTCCTTAATACAGAAAGACCTGAAAGCTGAGCACACTGGTGAATGGTAATACCTTAATAGGACAGGAAATAGAACTCAACCAGGATCCTATTAACCTGCCTGTCTAAATAGAAAAGAGCAGTGGGAAACAGAGAGCCACAAAGGAGTGAGGGAATGGATACACATGTGAGTGGAACACAGAGGCACTGTTTGCCACCAAGAAAGAGAGAGGAGTGGAATACTGGGTTCAACCACTGCGCAAAAGACAATTGTAACTGGTAAAAGAGGGAGGTTACTGACTAACATCAAGGAGGATAAAGGTGCCCTACAGGACCATAAAGATTGTTACAACTATCCATTTTGCAAGAAGGAGTGAAAGATGCCAGAGTTTGAAATAGTAGAGAGTACTGCTCAGAGGTAGGGTTACCATATGTCCGGATTTACCCGGACATGTCCTTTTTTTAAGGGCATGTCCGGGCAACCGGACGGGTTTTGCCAATCTGCCCGTTTGTTCGGATTTCTAGACAAACGGGCAAGCTGGTGGGGATGGCCCGCCCACCAGCCTGCCCTCCCCTTACTTACTAGTGCCCTGGTGGTCTAGTGACCTCTTCCGCCTTCGTGACAGGAAAGAGCCCCCTCTTTCCTGCCCGGAGCGCTGCCCTGCATGCATCCTTCCTGTTGCTGATTCTCTGAGCCAATTCAAAATGGCCACCGAGAGTTGAAGTGACCTCGCGAGACTCTAGGCGGCCATTTTGACTCGGCGCTGAGGATCAGCAACAGGAAGGATGCATGCAGGGCAGCACTCCGAGCAGGAAAGAGGGGGGGTTCTTTCCTGCCCCGAAGAGGTCACTAGACCACCAGGGCAGTAGTAAGGTAAGGGGAGGGGGGTGACGGGGAAGGGGGGTGACGGGGTATGTGACAGGGGGCGGAGCGAGGGTGTGAAAGGGGGCGGGGTGTGTGGTGGGGCGGAGCATGTGTCCTCCTTTTTGAGGGACAAAATATGGTAACCCTACTCAGAGGAGACCTCTGAATCTATTATGCCTATCTATTACTATTAATTTTTAAGGTTCTCTTAATGGCTGGATTAATCTGCACGCATTGTGTGAAAGGTTTTTGGAGAATTAGAGTGCATTTTGGCCACAGACTCTAAATTGTTTGTGCACTAGCCTCAGGGGTATCCCTCAGCCTCAGTATCTGCATAACTGCTGGCTCCTCCCCAACTCTGCCCCCTGTGTCTCCTCTGATGCTTTGGAAATGGCTATTCAGAGCCGGTATTCAGCAGCGCTGCTGAATATTGGGGGTTGGGCAGAAACAAGCGATTTAAGTGGGCAGCAGAAGCCTCTCCTGCCCATTTAAGTAGTTTTTTGACTGATGTTAAGGCTGGGTGGTACTTTGTTATGTGTTTCCTACAGTTTAGCCTTCAGGTGAGATTTATGCCATTTCCTTTTCAGATTCCATCCTTTGTGTTTTAGGGTCTGAAGTTCTGGAGAGAATCAAGGTGAGCATTTGTGAGTGGGGCCTAAGACCTTTTTTAGTGGTGCTATTTTCTCTAAGGTCTTTGCTAAGTGTGTATTCCAAATAGCAACCTGCTCTGATGCTGTACTTGTCTTTTCATCCACACGTGGATAGTTCATGACTGTTAGGAAATTCTTAGCCTTCAGCTTTTTCTCGCAATGTCCTTCAAAACTCTGGGAGGTGCCTTTTTGTTTTTTGGGGTTTTTTTTTTTGGTAACAGAAGGGCAGGGCTGTTCAGGCTGTATCAACACTGGGCTCCTGCAACTTAGATTAAATAATTCACTTTTTGTTGATTTACAACACAAATTATTACAGACTTCTGATCAGTCTGTACTGAGACACTATTCTCTGGTTTACCTCGAGTTGCTTTCATTTGTTTTGTTTGGAGAAAGGAAACTTTTACCTTCCCTGCATATTACAAACAACTCTCCTTATGTCTTGTGATCTTAGCGGAGTCTATAGCTATGTGTAATCCTCCTCTTGGACCACAAAAGAAAAAGCCTATAGCTATCTGCATCAATTGTACCATCCAAGGATATCAGAACTACAAACTGTGAGTTGAAATTGTATTTGGAACTACATAACTGTTTTTAAGATTCAGATTCTGTGGAAACTTAGGGCCCCTTTTACTAAGTGGCAGTAAGCGGTACTCCCCACCCCTAGCGCGCCATCATATCCGGCACAACAAAAATATATTTATTTTTGTGGCACCAGAGTGTGCCCGGTTACTGCTGGGTTAGCATGGGAGCCCTTACCGCCACCTCAATGGGTGGCGGTAAGGGATCCCCCACGAAATGGCTGCGTGGCAAGTGCTTTACTTGCCGCACGGCCATTTCCTGCAGGAAAGAGAGACTTCCCTTTTACCCTCTGTAGTAAAAGGGGACCTTGGCGAGTGTAAAAAAACACATGCCGACACCAGCGCAGGCCCCCTTTTGCTGAAGATTGGTAAAGGGGGCTCTAAAGTTCCTCAAACCCCACTGCATTACATTGTAATAACTGTAATCCCGGTAGCAGGGGTGGTAGGCTCCCTTCAGCAGTCCCCAAACAAAGTCCTTCCAGACAACACAGCTTTTAGTTCCAAACAGTTGATTTCCCCTCCTCCACAAATCTCAGTTCATGGGGGTTAAAGTCCCATTCAGTTTCCAAAACACAGCAACAAGAAAAAACTTCCCTTTAAATCCAAGTTCTCCCCCAGTTCAACAGCCTGGGTTTCAGTTTTAAAAGTCTTTCCACTTGGGTGGTTGCAGAATGGCAGTACACCGCCCACAACACAGCTAATTGACTCCTGTGATCACCCACTGCCTTCAGTCCCTGCAACTCTGCCCCAAAGTACAATTACAGTCCATGTCAACCGGCTCCTCCAAACCTGGTGTGCTGGTCCGTCCAGCCTCTCCTTCCTCCAAGCACTCCATTAACTCTGCTTCTCTGCTAGGCTGTTGGTTGGAGACCTCCTCCCCCTCCCAGGTGGAAGGAATCTTGTACTGATTTCTAACCCAAGGGAATTGAGCTTGGTCATCCCTGCTCCCCCTTCTGGCCCTCGTCTGCGATAGCAACTGCTCTTTCCAGTCCTTTTCCTCCTCCCTTCCACATGGGGGCCATACCGGGTTTTGGGACCTAACCCCCCCCCCCCCCAATCCCTTCTCTCAGGGCCTTGTGGGGAATGTAGTCTGGCCCCATACCTCCTCCTGACCTGCTTAGACCCTCCAACCTCCTTACAACATTGACAAAAGAAATTCACACAGGAATGCAAACAACAATCATTTGATTTTCTGTTACTGGAAACTTTTGATCTCCCAGGTCTGCTCTAAGTTTACAACTTTAAAAGGTCTCTGTTCTCTCAGACCTGTTGATGTACAGTCTGCAGTCCTGCAGTGTTAATGGGTAAATCTTGCTTTACTGCACCCAAAGGTTGCTGATCCACACAGTCTTTTAGGCCACCTAGTGAAATTTGCCTAAGGAGCATCTAGCACTAAGAATGTGGCTTGGGATCCCAGTAGTGTGTAGGAAAGGAAACCATAATCCCCATCAACTAAAGAGATGACAAAAATGTGTAATTTCCCGTCTCTTGTCCCTTAGTAAGGAAAAAACACTTCAGAGAAAAATCTCTTTGGCTGGAATAAGAGAGACAATCAGACTTTGACAGACGCAGTAAGCAAAATCTTTATTGGTATTCCTCAAAAGTGATTATTCCTTCCGGAGCAGTTTTGGTCACCCAGTAAGCAAGACACTCAGACTGAAATTGCAAAATCTGCTCAGCTAGGCTTTCTCATTCTGCACTTATATACTGTTATAAGTTTAATTTAGTCTAAATCATGTGATTTCTCCTATTCTAACTTATCTACTATAATAAAACTCACCCTCAATGTTCTGAGGACACTGACGTCAGTGAAGCCAAGCCCTGACTTCCTTCAAAAAGGTTCGAAGGTTCGTGGTGGTGAAGCCACCAAAATCGCTCCGGGCCCCACCCTCGAGGGCGGAGCAATGGCAGAACAACGAAGGGGTTGGCCAGGGAGGAAGGGGTTGGCCAGGGAGGTGGGGGGGGGGGGTGTTGGTGATGAAAACCTTGCTAGCGCCCGTTTCATTTGCTCAGAAACGGGCCTCTTTTACTAGTTGTTCATAAAAGGATATTTTCTGTTTTCTTTATTATACATATAAAGTTATATTCTGCTACTCTTTCTCATTATACAAAAAAGATTATTTCCTTTATTCTTATCATCCTCTCCTGCCCCAATACACGTGCACACTTTGTGCTCATTGACCATTCCCTTATCCCATAAGCGTGATCCCTAGCAACAGCAAATAAATTATTTTATTTATTTGCTGCATTTGTATCCCCTTTTTGCAGGCTCAATGTGGCTTACATTATGCCGTAATGGCGATTGCCATTTCTGGAATGAGAAGTACAGAATATTATTGCAATTAAAGTACAGAAAATAAAGTAAATTAGAAGTAAATACATATACAATTCAATTCAGGTATTTGAGATCAAGGGTAATGTATAATGTTCAGTAATGACAACGTGATTAAAGTAAGCAAATAAGAGTGTAATGCTAACTTTTGTTCTGGTAAAGTTTTGATGTTAGGTCATTATGAAGGATCCTTTTGATAAGTCTCTTTGAACAGGTTAGTCTTTAGTAATTTCCGGAAGGCTGCCAGATCGTGCGTTGTTTTTATGGCCTTCGGTAGTGCATTGCATAGTTGTGTGCAGATGTAGGAGAAGCTAGATGCATATATTGATTTATATTTGTCCTTTGCAATTGGGATAATGGAGGTTCAAGAATGTGCGTGATGAACCTTTTGTGTTCCTTGCTGGTAGGTCTATGAGGTCTGCCATATATATCGGGGCCTCGCCATAAATAATTTTGTGAACCAGGATACAGGTTTTGAATGTAATTCGATCTTTTAGTGGGAGCCAGTGTAATTTTTCTCTGAGGGGTTTGGCGCTTTCGTATTTCGCTTTTCCAAATATGAGTTTGGCTGCAGTGTTTTGGGCTGTATGGAGTTTTTTAATAATTTGTGCTTTACATCCGGCATAGATGGAAATGCAGTAGTCCAAATGGCTTAACACCATTGATTGCACCAGATTGTGGAATACCTCCCTTGGGAAGAAAGGTTTTACTCTTTTAAGTTTCCACATTGCATGGAACATTTTCTTTGTTACATTTTTCGCATGACTTTCTAGAGTAAGATTTCGATCAATTGTGACTCCCAGGAGTTTCAAGGTGTCCGAGACAGGAAGAATGTGGTTTGGGGTATTTATATTAGTATGATTGATCTTGCTATATTGTGATGAAAGGATAAGGCATTGTGTCTTTTCTGCGTTAAGCTTTAGTTGGAATGCATCTGCTCATAAGTTCATTATTTGGAAGCTGTTATTGATTTTATTTGTGATTTCTGTTAAATCATTTTTAAACGGGATGTATATTAAATCACATGAAACATCTGGCTCCTTCTTCCCTAAACACCTATTTGTGGAGGAACATCTCCTTCTTTGGAGGGCCCTCAGTCTCGCTCATCATCAAGGTTAAATAAATTTTTTGTCTGCCTTATATGGGCTGCATAACTTCAGTTCTTCTTGTGTTTCTCCTTGTCATATGATTTATCAGAACTGCACAACAACACCTGCTATTTCAAGAGAAATGAAACTTATGTACTCTACTAGTAAAAAAGCCCCATTTCTGATGCAAATGAAACGGGGGCTAGCAATGTTTTCTTCTGTGTGCATGTGGGAGTGTGTGTGTCTCTGCCCCCTGGCCTCTCTCCCTTCCCCCCTCTGAGTCCTTCACTGTTACAGAGCCAGCGATTTGATTTCGTGCTCTGCTGTTTTCCTTCACTGACTGTGTTACAGAGAGGGCGGGGCAGACACTCATAGGGAAACCGGATATCTTGCCCCCTTCACACTTCCGGCTGGAGGCTTCATAGAACGTTGGTTTTGCCTTTTATATAGAGAGATGTACAAGCATCAATAGGGAGAAACAAAACTCTGGACCTCTGTATGCAGGCAGCAACAGCAGTAGGGAGGAATATACAAATGCAAGAGGTCAAACACTTTGCTAACCCAAATGATCACCCTGCTGCCATACCCAAACTACCTCCAGCACTCCCAAATCACTCTTTGGACCCATAGGCCTGGTGAATGCCAGATCAGCTGCTAAGAAGTAATTTATGTTCACAGATGATATCATGGATCACTAGGCATTTTAGGAATAAGTTAAACATGGCTAGATGAAAGTAAGGATTTACCACTGTCTAAAATATGACCAACAGTTGTCAACATCCAATATCAACCAATAATAGGGATACAGGGTGGAGGGATAGCAGTCCTGATTCAGGACAGAATCAAACTGTTCAGAATCATCAACCCTTTTAATCCAGCTAGAAAAGGAGAAACCAATCTGGCTGATCATGGTATAAGAACATATGAACAGACATATTGGGTCAGACCAATGGTCCATCTAGCCCAGTATCCTGCTTCCAACAGTGGCCAATTCAGGTCACAAGTACTTGGAAGAAACCCAATTAGTAGCAACATCCATGTACCAATCCTGGAGCAAGCAGTGGCTTCCCCCATGTCTATCTCAATAACAGTCTATGGACTTTTTCTCCAGGAACTTGTCCAAACCACAATCTCTAGCAACGAGTTCCAGAGCTTAACTATTCTTCCACTAAGGACTAGATCTAAAATATCTCCCCCTCTTGTCTGTTCTTGGACCAGTTGCTCCAAGAAGCAGTCATTTACTACATCTAAGAATTTTACCTCCCTAGCACTCCCTGATGTAACATTTATCCAGTCAATACCGAATACCTTGTAATACCACATCTGTGCAAGAACTCCTCAGTCTGATTACAGAGGTAACTGAGTTTCCATAGGCTGATGATCATGAGAGACTTGAATCTACGTATCGATACCCCAGATATCACCAGAGCTGTCTTCCTGGATACAATGACAGAACTAAGATTCACACAGGGGAGCAGTTTGCATAACATAGCTGGTTAGGCGAGGATATTGAGCACCTAAAAGGCTATGTTGAGCAGTCAAAATAGGCTGCTTAAAAGCAGGCCTATATTTGACTGCTAAAAATTTAACCCATTAGGGCAGAATATCAGCATAACTTTTTAGTAGCCAAAATAAACCCAGATATTCAATGCCGGTCGCCAGATACAGCCCGGCATTGAATATCTGGGTTTAACGCCAGCAGCTGAGAGTAAATGTGCTGCCCGCCACTGATTGAGTATCAAGCTTTCTGTTTTTGTTTTGTCATCGTCCCTCTTTAGCAAACATTTTTCCTTAACAACTAGGGGGCAGTGTTTAGCAACTAATATAACAACTTTTATTTATAAGCAGCTGAGGAGGTCCTTTTACAAAGGCGTGCTAATCAGCGCGCGCTAAACATTAGTGATGCCCATAGAAATATATGGGCCACTCTAACATTTAGCATGTTAACCAATACACACGCTAAAAACACTAGGACCCCTCAGTTAACCTGATCCACCCAGACCTGTTGTAATTTTTCATGTTCCGTGGGCAATAAATGGGTCTCCTTAAGAAAGACTATTGAGGTCTTTTCCTTTTTTAAGAAGGAGAGTATGCTTTTCCATTTTGTCGGACTGTGGATCCCTCTGACATTCTAAGTAATTCATTTTATAGTCGTTACCTAGAGGGCTTGTTTATATTTGTACATTTTCTGCATCATTCTCCCCCAGTATGGGAAGTAACATGCTGCTTACAGCAAATCTATCTGTTGTAGAATGTTGGTCACTGCTGCTGCCCTCCCCACCCTCCTTTCCCCACCTTCTCACCCTCACAGAATATATATAAGATAGATAAAGAGAATACAAGATGTTCTCGTTTGATGTAAAAAAAAAAAAAGGCTGGCTCGCATCCTGTAAAAGAACAAGCACACCTAGCTTAGATGGGTCCTTTGGCCCATCAGGGGGATCTCAGGAGACGATTTGTTTTTTAATTTTGTTGTTACATTTGTACCCCGCGCTTTCCCACTCATGGCAGGCTCAATGCGGCTTACATGGGGCAATGGAGGGTTAAGTGACTTGCCCAGAGTCACAAGGAGCTGCCTGTGCCTGAAGTGGGAATCGAACTCAGTTCCTCAGTTCCCCAGGACCAAAGTCCGATTGCCTGTACCTCCCCCTCAAAGATCATTAATGCTGCATGGCAGCTGTATAAGGCAGCTATTGGGCACAACTTAAAAGAGACATGACTCTCAGCTATGATAAGGGATAGGGAGAGGTAAAGGAGGTGGAGAAAAATCAATAAAAAACAGAAAAGACGAGAGTAACAGGGGAGGACCTTTGGCACAGTGTTAACAGAAACACATCACTCAACTTCACCTTTCTCTTGTGTGTAACAATGGGGTTGCGCCATCTCATAGGCGTAGTTTGACTGTTTCATTTGGGGGGGGCAAAGAATGGGCGGAGCATATTAGCATATCATTGGCATATATACATATGCAAATGAATATGCTAATGTGGAGGAAGGAATTGAATTTACAGGCAAAATATCACAGATGCACATTTCAAAAAGCTGACACATTTCAATTAATAAATTATGAATAAAATACTTTTATCTACCTTTGTTGTCTGATCATTTAGTTTTTCTATTCGCTTTGGTCCCAGTGTCTTCTGTTTTATTCAGTGTCTTCTTTCCAGTAGGCTTCCCTCTGCTCCCCACCCCTCGCAGTCCCATCCATCTCTTGCTCCTTCCCTCTGCTCCCCACCCCTCGCAGTCCCATCCATCTCTTGCTCCTTCCCTCTGCTCCCCACCCTACCCAGTCCCATCCATCTCTTGCTCCTTCCCTCTGCTTCCCACCCCTCCCAGTCCCATTCATCTCCTGCTCCTTCCCTCTGCTCCCCACCCCTCCCAGTCCCATTCATCTCCTGCTCCTTCCCTCTGCTTCCCACCCCTCCCAGTCCCATCCATCTCCTGCTCCTTCCCTCTGCTTCCCACCCCTCCCAGTCCCATCCATCTCCTGCTCCTTCCCTCTGCTCCCCACCCCTCGCAGTCCCATCCATCTCTTGCTCCTTCCCTCTGCTCCCCACCCCTCCCAGTCCCATCCATCTCTTGCTCCTTCCCTCTGCTCCCCACCCCTCCCAGTCCCATCCATCTCTTGCTCCTTCCCTCTGCTCCCCACCCCTCGCAGTCCCATCCATCTCTTGCTCCTTCCCTCTGCTCCCCATCCCACCCAGTCCCATCCATCTCTTGCTCCTTCCCTCTGCTTCCCACCCCTCCCAGTCCCATTCATCTCCTGCTCCTTCCCTCTGCTTCCCACCCCTCCCAGTCCCATCCATCTCCTGCTCCTTCCCTCTGCTTCCCACCCCTCCCAGTCCCATTCATCTCCTGCTCCTTCCCTCTGCTCCCCACCCCTCCCAGTCCCATCCATCTTCCCTCTGCCCTGCCCCCCCCCGCGAGGTCCAAGATGGTGACTCCGTTTACCCCCTCTCTTCCTCCCTCCCTCCACCGCAGGCAACAGTCTTCAGCTTTTTCAGCGTTCCTGGCAGCGGTAGCGATGTACACGCTGCCTTCGGTCTGCCCCGGAAGCCTTCTCTTCAAGTTCCTGTTCCCACCTATGCGGGAACAGGAACTTGAAGAGAAGGCTTCGGGGCAGAGCCAAAGGCAGTGTGTACATCGCTACCGCTGCCAGGAACGCTGGAAAAGACTGCTGCCTGCGGCGGAGGGAGGGAGGAAGAGAGAGGGGTAGACAGACACACTCCTCTCCGTCTGCTACTCCGCTTGGCTTCCCTGCCCTCTCTGTCTGCGTCAGTGTTGCCAGGTGGAAAATTTTTTTCCCACCCAATCCCGCACAAAAACCGCCCAAAACCCGCCCAAACTCAAACCCCGCCCCTGACACCCCACCCCCGCGTCATCACCCCCGCCCCCGCCGTCACCGGCCCCGCCTCCCCGTCACCGGCCCCGCCTCCCCCGTCATCGGCCCCGCCTCCCACATCACTAACCACGCCCAAAACGTCACTAACTCTGCCCCCCCGCGGCCGAAAAAACCGCCCTGAAGCCCAAAAAACAGCCCAAAAAACTGCAACCCGCCGCGGGCAAAAATTTCCCGCGGCGGGTCGCGGAAAACCGCCCAATTGGGCGGTAAAACCGCCCACCTGGCAACACTGGTCTGCGTCCCGCCTTCCTCTGACGTCAGAGGAAGGCGGGACGCAGACAGAGAGAGCAGAAAAGCCAAGCGTAAGGAGAGGAGCGCGTGCGTGTATGTGTTTTGTTTTTTTTTAACTAATGGCGCGGCGGCGCCTCATCGTCGTTTGGCGGGGCATTGCCCCCCCTCGCCCCCCCCAGTCTACGCCTATGGCGCCATCTGTAGCTGTTTATGTCTGTAAGAATTTTTTTTTGATGCTTGGAAGTCACTGTCTTCTATTATAACTCTCTAGAAGAGTATCTTTCCATGGTGACATCTCCTTTGTGTCTCAAATTTTCTATAAGCTCAAGTGCTGTTTCTAGATCAGTAGCTGTTCTTTGTGATCAAAATTAAGTGCAAAAAGGAAACCCATTTTATATTTAATGCCCTTTTCTCTAAGAAATTAAGTCATGAGGCAAAGGTCTCTGGTGTTATGATGTCGTTATAGCTAGATCATCATAAATTTTTCACTGTCATATTGAAGGCAATGTTTAAACTGGGTTGCAACTAGTGAAACTGGTCTATCTTCAAAATGATGGAAGCACAACACAATGGTCTGATGTTGATTGGGTTTGAGAGGCATTGCACTATTGGCACAATACAATCTGTCTAGTCAGATCCTTCTGTCAGCATTTCCTGGGACTTTTTAGTGAATACAAAGATCTTTACTCAGCTGGAACGCATCTTCATTCTCTCTGTCTGATAATTTTCACATCCTGGAACTATTTCTATGCTGTCTACTCTCAAGTTCTTCCTCTTTGTCTTTGGAATTTGTTGCCAGAGAATGTGCAGAAAAGAAAAAAGCTCCCCAGAGTTTAAAATATTTCTTCACCCAATGTGTAATTAAACTCTGGAATTCATTGCCAGAAAATATGGTAAAAGCAGTTAGCTTAGCAGGTTTAAAAAATATTTGGATAATTTCCTAAAAGAAAAGTCCATAAGACATTATTAAGATTGACTTGGGAAAATTCACTGCTTATTTCTAGGATAATTACTGCCAACCAATGCAGCTAACTCCACTCAATGTAACTAAAAAGAGCAAAAAAGTTGAAAAAAGTTAGTTAACAAGCGTACTGGGTAGCTCAGTTAATGGTAGGAGGGCGGGTAAAAGTCTATGATTATAACAAAGCAGCATACAATATACTTTTCGATAACTGCTGCCTGTTTATGAGACTTTACCTATAAACTCCACCATATAATTCTCCCTTAGCACTCTGCTTATTTTTTCGTTGGTAGTATTTCTAGGATAAGCAGTATAAAGTCTGCTGTACTGTTCTGGGATCTTGCTAGGTACTTTTGACCTGGATTGGCCACTGTTGGAAACAGGATACTGGGCTTGATGGACATTTGGTCTTTCCCAGTGTGACAGTGCTCATGTTCTTACACTTATATTCTTAAGATCTTAAGTGTCACCTGGAAAAATGCAGTTGAGTCAATTTGTTGTTCCTCATATGAATCAATATTTTCAGAAACATAGAGGGGCATAATCGACCAGAAACGCCTATCTCCATGGGCGTTAATCTCCGAGAACGGGTCCGTGAAGGGGCGGAGTGAACCGTATTTTTTAAAACAAATAGACGCCCATGCTTTATTCGCCAAGGTGTGAGCTGGGCGTTTTTGCTTTTCACCGATAATGGAAAATGAAATCGCCCAGCTCAAAAACGAATAAATGCAAGGCATTTGTTCGTGGGAGGGGCCAGGATTCATAGTGCACTGGTCCCCCTCACATGCCAGGACACCAACCGGGCACCCTAGGGGGCACTTTTACAAAAACAAAAAAAAAGGTAAAAGAGCTCCCAGGTGCATAGCACCCTTCCCTTGGGTGTTGAGCCCCCCAAATCCCCCTCAAAACCCACTGCCCACAAGTCTACACCAGTACTATAGCCCTAAGCGGTGAAGGGGGGCACCTACATGTGGGTACAGGGGGTTTGGGGGGGGTTGGACGACTAGTAGCATTAAGCAGCACAATTGTAACAGGTAGGGGGGGGATGGGCCTGGGTCCACCTGCCTGACGTCCACTGCACCCCCTAACAACTGTTCCAGGGACCTGCATACTGCTGCTTGGGAGGAGGGTATGACATTTGAGGGTGAAAGTAAAAAGTTGTGAAACATCATTTGTTGTGGTGGGAGGGGGTTAGTGACCACTGGGGGAGTCAGGGGAGGTCATCCCCGACTCCCTCTGGGGGTCATCTGGTCATTTAGGGCACTTTTTGGGGCCTTATTCGTCAAAAAACAGGGTCCAGGAAAAGTGCCCTAAATTCTAGCTACAAACGCATCCATTATCGGCGAAGGGCGCCCATCTCTGTTCGGGTGATAACCACACCCCAGTTCCGCCTTCACCACGCCTCCGACACTCCCCCGTCAACTTTGTCCGCATCCGCGACGGAGTGCAGTTGAAAGCGTCCAAAGTTCGGCTTTCGATTATGCCGCTTTATTTGTTTTTGTGAGAAGAACGCCCATCTCCCGATTTAGGTCGGAACTTGGGCGTTATTCTCGTTCGATTATAAGCAGGATAGGCATCTAATAATTTTAGCTCTGTGTTGAGGTTAATTTGAGCTACTAGTTTAAGGATATCCGATTTTGTGAATGGGTGCTGTTTATTTTCTCAGAATCTGCCTTTGCTAATCAAGCAGCGGAAGCAGTGGCCCGTCTCATCTCTCTCTGGGCAAAGTTACATATGCCCTCCAAATATCTAGCTTTCCCAACCTTGAATCTGCTCATGACAGGCTTACATCGTCAGGCAGTATGGACTCTTGTAATTAGAAAGGAACCCAGTATGTAGTAGATATAATAAGATAGTTTATTACAATCTTACCAATGGTAATACAGGTAGGTTAAGCATTCACATAATGGAACCGCATATCATGGCACGTCCTCTCTCTCTAGCCTTCTGGAGTCTCCCTTCTCTGTTCGTCTTCTCCTCTCATCTCCTTCTTCTTCTCGTCTCGTCTGAACTAATACTCCTCAAACTGCTGCTTATATACAATTTTGGCCCTATTCATTTCAATGGACCCCAGCTGTCTCAACAGGGCTCCTAGCCCTTATCAGTTGATCAGAATGACTTCATATGTTCCCAAACCTTCCTGTAGCCCCCCCTTTGGATGTTCTCACCTGGGGTGCAGCTGACCCAGCACTATCTCTACGTAACCATAGCAACTCTTGCTTATGACGTCTTGCAGGTGCCAATCTCAGGATTGTTTATAGAGTAGATTGCCCCCACCCTTGCCAGTTCAGCACTTGCCACAGTGAAATGTAACTGTGTCAAAGGTGATCTCTGATTTTTACAAGCTAGCTCTCTTTTGTATCAGAGATGATTCTGATTTTAAGAAGCCTAGCTCTTATTATGAGCCATTGGCCTGTATTTTACTGAGAGCAAGGGCTAGCATAACTCTTCAGTGCTTGCAACTGGATCAGTAACTCCAGAGACATCTGTTGCTGAGGTGGTGGTCATATCTTGATTACCAAGGAATGTATGTATTATTTAGCAGATAGCTAGAAGAGAGCAGTAAGTAGATTTTCTCTCATAGCTTAAGTTTCAGCTTCATCTCTAGGGAAGCAGATCTGCTGGTGTTATTGTGCTGAGGTCTTTCCCCTTTTTCTCCCTTTGCAGCACTTCAGCCTGCAGGCTCTAAAGATGTGGAGAGGTCCCATCAATTAATCTAGTGCAAAGGTCTGGTACAATTCTTTCCGAGCACTCTACCAAAACCCTCATCCACACCCTTGTCACCTCTCGTTTAGACTACTGCAATCTGCTTCTTGCTGGCCTCCCACTTAGTCACCTCTCCCCTCTCCAGTCGGTTCAAAACTCTGCTGCCCGTCTCATCTTCCTCTCTCCTCAAGACCCTTCCCTGGCTCCCTATCCGTTTTCGCATCCTGTTCAAACTTCTTCTACTAACCTATAAATGTATTCACTCTGCTGCTCCCCAGTATCTCTCCACACTCGTCCTTCCCTACACCCCTTCCTGTGCACTCCGCTCCATGGATAAATCCTTCTTATCTGTTCCCTTCTCCACTACTGCCAACTCCAGACTTCGCGCCTTCTGTCTCGCTGCACCCTACGCCTGGAATAAACTTCCTGAGCCCCTACGTCTTGCCCCATCCTTGGCCACCTTTAAATCTAGACTGAAAGCCCACCTCTTTAACATTGCTTTTGACTCGTAACCACTTGTAACCACTCGCCTCCACCTACCCTCCTCTCTTCCTTCCCGTTCACATTAATTGATTTGATTTGCTTACTTTATTTATTTTTTGTCTATTAGATTGTAAGCTCTTTGAGCAGGGACTGTCTTTCTTCTATGTTTGTGCAGCCTTGTAGCGCTATAGAAATGCTAAATAGTAGTAGTAGTAGTAGTAGTAATTTGAAAACATCTAGTTATCTCTTTTTTAAAAGTTCTTTTTATTGGTCAATAGGCAAAATAACAAATCCAACATAGCTAAAAAATACAAAGCGTTTAGCAAATACAGATATTATTATGTCACAATACACATATTGACCAAACATTTTCATCCAAAAACCAAACTAGGGCCTAATAAAACCTATCCTCATCCCCTCTTTCATTCCCCAACCCAGTGGCGTTCCTAGGGTGGCTGACACCCGGGGCGGACCGCCGATGCACCCCCCCACCCCCGGGTGCAGCGCGACCCCCCTCACCCCCGGCAAAAGGACACCTCCCCCACGGGTGCATTTTTACCTGCTGGGGGGGTGCCGCGCTCGTTCCCTGCTCCCTCTGCCCCGGAACAGGAAGTAACTTGTTCCGGGGCAGAGGGAGCAGAGAATGAGCGGAGCCGACAGGCACGCGGCACCCCCCCAGTGGCGTGCACCCGGGGCGGACCTTGGTACGCCACTGCCCCAACCTAATATCTTAAAACCCTACCCCTCCCAACCACTCCTAACACAAACTGAAAACCATTAGTATCAGCTACTATTATTTGGAGTTCATAACCTTTCAGAACACCTTGCTCATTAGCCACTCATGGGTAGTCCTTCCATGCATGGCCACGAAACTCTATTGCTGGAGCTAATCATGGAGCTAACAACTTCCTATTGGGTGATCCAGTCCTTGTTAATAGGTAATGAGAGATATCAGGAATGGAGGGTGTCCTGAAAAGAGGCATATACTTATGTTGGCTAATTGTAGACATAAGGCCCAGTTTTAAGAACAGATGTGTAAGTTTGCAGGAAACTTTCAGAAAGCAATCGATTGCAGTCCTAAACCACTTGTGGCTATATGTGCAATTGCCATAGATTCTTTCCTTATAACACATGTGCTCAAGCTGTTTTAGGAGGTCTCACCATACAATGTAGATCTTCATCTGCCATCATTTACCATGTTTCAATCTATTGTATGATCACTCACCCTGATTTGCAAATCAACATGTCCCCAGGCCACTAGATTAACCCATCATGCTGATGCACTCAGCCTGTTCTCTGGCACATCAGTCAACTTGGGGGTACATTTTGCAGTGGAGTTATACACTTTTATGAGTGGAGCTGCTGCTAGCAGTGAATCCCTCTCTTCGTTTGGACCAGATAGAAGCATGACTTCACAAGTGAGAGTTAATTTGCATAATTCCACAAATTTAAAATGTCTGTGGTCTAAGTCACTCTGAGCTTGAAAAATTTAGATGTGGATTAAGCCGTTTCTCCTGACAGTTCAATAGTGCTCCTATTCACGGGATTTTTGTGCTTTTACTTTAAAAAAATGGGACTAAGATTACAAAACTTTTGGGGTAAATAAAATATGTGCCTCTCCAAAATGATACACATTCTTTTTGCCCAACGATCGTGCTCTGTGATCATTTTTTGCTATTCTGCACTACCACGCATTGCCTTGTTTGAATTTTTCATCATGTGTGTTTTGGTCTTCTTTCTTTTAGATAAAATATGCAATGTTTTTTCAAGCAATCCGACACAGAATTGATTCCACTTTTCCTTTATAAAAAGAAGCCTTCAGGTTCCCGAGGACACAAAATGCATCTCTGTGTTACCTGTACCTCCAGCTGTGTTCCCAACCCTTTGCTTGAAGATGAAAGGGAAAGCCTTCTTAAAAGATTTTCTGAAGTTTGCTCCCATGAAAGCATACACAATGGGGTTCACAGAGGAATTAGAATACGACATGCAGTGTGCAAAAATCTTGAGTTTGTACGTTTTGTAATTCTTTTGAAAGCTGGAGTCAAAAGCCTGGAACAAGATGAAAAACTGGATGGGGCCCCAGCAGATTGTGAAGAGTACAACGATCACTGCCACCATCTTTGAGATCTTTGCTCGCGTGGCTTCTGATCTCTCTGCTAGGAGCTGAATCTGCCAAAGAAGAGAGACACTGTGAACCTTCTTCAAAAGAGCTACATAATAGCGACATAATAGGACTAGAATGGGTCACTTGGCCAACTTTTGATAACAGGTCTGCTCTGTGACGAAACACTTTAAAAGTTGTAATTTTAATACAACATATATCTGTTCTGCTTCTGTGACAAAAACATTATTTGAACCAGAGTCCTCTGTGGTAAGATCAGGGCATTACCAATATGATTTGGCCACTACACAAGCTTAGAGAGACTAGTGTGTACATTCAGTAAATCATTTATGCCTTCTTGACTACAACACAGCCTACAAGAACTAAGTATTAGGTAGACCATTTGTTACAGGCACATGTTCAATTCATGCTTGGTGGACAATGAACTCCCTTATATAATTATTACCCCATGCTAATTTATTTTTAAAAGCTTGTTCCAAAGTGCGTAAAAGAATGTTGTATGGCAAGGTATCACAAGACTATCATCCAAATATCTGTTTTTCTTGGTAAGTTGGGCAGTACCATAAGATTAAGTATAATGGGACAGGCTCTTCTTCATAGGGAAACAGGATAAGTCAATAGAACATGGGTATGGAACGTCAGTCCTTGAGGTCTGCAACCCAGTTGGGTTTTCAGGATTTCCCCAATAAATACTCATAACCATAAATATGACTAATTCATTTATCTTAAAATATATAAACTCATATTCACTATTTAAATACCACTGTTTAAAAGCATAATCTTTATTCCACAATATAATCCCAAATAAAGTAACCATTTAAAACTACATTCACTCCCCACAGTAGTTATACCCATACAGAATGTCCATATGTTGGGGAAGTTCTTCTACACAATATTCTCCGGAAAATGTTTTGTAATCATTCCAAATTTCAAGTTCTCAAAGTTCAACAAACTGTCTGCAGAACATCCATCATCTTCAAAAAATACTCAACTTGGAAATCTCAGTCCGGTACACAACATAGAAGAGCTTCCCACTGCTTAAAGGTCATCGAGTGCCACAAATAATCTTCATCCACATCATATTTTACACACAAAAAATTTTAGGTCTCAACACAGGCCGTGTTTCATTGGTAATTCTTCAGGAGACCGTACTTGCTCAGCCTCTTACTTCGGTTAGACCTACTCAATGATGCACCACTTTCTTTTGTAGAAAGGCAATATGTTTCGTTGCCAAGTGGTATAGCGCTTCAAGGGGAGGCCTATTAATTGTGAAATGAAAAGACATCATCACGTTATTCAGATACGTTCACGTTATGATTCACATTTATTTTTAAAGCACTCATGTGTGGGGCGATAGCACATATAGAAATAAAATGAAAGGGAGGTCCAATGAATGAAGTGCTATACCACTTGGCAACGAAACATATTGCCTTTCTACAAAAGAAAGTGGTGTTTTGGCTGAGAGCTCCCTTTATCACACATACATATATGTATTCATAAAAAGGTAAAAAAGGTATTTGTGATATTTCTGTCTGTACTGAACAGCAGATTTTTGAATTTGGAGTGCTATCAGCCCAGACTTAAAGCAGATATTGAGTCTTGTTTTTTTGGTTTTTGAGCTTTCGTCAGTACCATAGACTGAGTGATTTGTTTTGAGTATATATGAGTGAAACATTAATCCATTGTTATAAAGAAAGCAGACAAAGGCGGAGCTATAGTCATGCTTGATAAAGACACATATCTGGATGAAGTGTTAACACAACTATCGTCGACTGATGTCTACATAAAAATAGCCTGTGATCCTACGGAAGAATTACAAGACATTATAAAAGCTGTGACCTCTGAGGGACTAGAACTTGGTTTTTTAACCAAAAAAGAGTAGTTGTTTCTGAATTTAAAACACCCCAGAACCCCTGTCTTGTATGTTCTCCCTAAAATACACGAGAGTATGGAACGACCCCCTGGACGTCCTCTTTTGTCTTTAAGAGGATCTTTACTGGAAACTTTGTCCAAATTTGTGGACTATTTTTTTAAACCTTTTGTAACTTTGACTCCTTCATTCATTAAAGACACTACACATTTTCTCAACATCTTGGATGAGGTATCTTTAGAGGCTGACGCCAATATACACATGGAGGGGCATAATTGAACGAAAACGTCTATCTCCATGGGTGTTTATCTCCGAGAACGGGTCCGTGAAGGGGCGGACCGAACCGTATTTTCGAAAAAAATAGACGTCCATGTTTTATTTGACAATTTGTGAGCTGGGCGTTTTTGCTTTTAAGTGATAATGGAAAATGAAAGCGCCCAGCTCAAAAACGAATAAATCCAAGGCATTTGTTCGTGGGAGGGGCCAGGATTCGTAGTGCACTGGTCCCCCTCACATGCCAGGACACCAACCGGGCACCCTAGGGGACACTTTTACAAAAACAAAAAAAAAGGTAAAAGAGCTCCCAGGTGCATAGCACCCTTCCCTTGTGTGTTGAGTCCCCCAAATCCCCCTCAAAACCCACTGCCCACAAGTCTACACCATTACTATAGCCCTAAGGGGTGAAGGGGGGCACCTACATGTGGGTACAGTGGGTTTGGGGGGTTGGACGACTAATAAGCATTAAGCAGCACAATTGTAACAGGTAGGGGAGGGATGGGCCTGGATCCACCTGCCTGAAGTCCACTGCACCCCCTAATAACTGCTCCAGTGACCTGCATACTGCATACGGCATATTTTGTGGTGGGAGGGGGTTTGTGACCACTGGGGGAGTCAGGGGAGGTCATCCCCGATTCCCTCCAGTGGTTATCTGGTCATTTAGGGCACTTTTTGGGGCCTTATTTGTGGAAAAACAGGGTCCAGGAAAAGTGCCCTAAATTCTCGCTAAAAACCCCAATTTGTTTTCCCATTATCGGCGAAAGGCGCCCATCTCTGATCGGCCAATAACCACGCTCCAGTTCCGCCTTCACCACGCCTTCGACACGCCCCCGTCAACTTTGTACGCTTCCGCGATGGAGTGCAGTTGAAAACGTCCAAGTTCGGCTTTCGATTATACCGCATTATTCGTTTTGGGGAGATAAACACCTATCTCCCGATTTAGGTCGCAATATAGGCGTTTTTGTCTTTCGATTATAAGCTGGATGGTGACTTTAGATGTGAAATCCCTGTATATGTCGATTCCACAAAATGAGGCAATACAAGTCATTAAGGCGTCCTTGGAATCCCATCCAAAACCTGTTGATGTACCCACAGAGTTTTTGGCAGAAATCACAGAATTAGCCCTATGCAAGAATTTTTTCTTGTTCCAACATGACTATTTCCAAGAAATATCCGGGGTAGCAATGGGGGCTTTGTTTGCCCCTTCAGTAGCCAATCTGTACATGGCCCATTTTGAGGAGACATGGCTTACTGATTTTCAGTGGAAAGACTCAGTGTTATTGTGGAAACGCTTCATTGATGACATATTTGTGATATGGAAAGGGGACAGCTCTTCATTAAACAATTTTGTGGAATGGTTGAATTCTTAGAACCCTGCATTGCTTTTCACGTGTGAAAGTTCGACAACTCATATTCATTTCCTGGATGTGAGCATTGATCTAAGAGAGGGTGCATTTCACACAAAAGTCTATAAAAAAATCGACTGATAAAAACACCATTTTACAATATAAGAGTTGTCACCCTCGGTCATTAAAAAAACAGTCGTCCATTCTCTCAATTTGTGAGGTACAGGAGGATATGTACAGACATGGAAGATTTCAAACTACAAGCCAAACAATTGGCGCAATCCTTGCATCAACGTGGGTACCCTACCACGGTGTTAAAAAGATCATATAAGAGAGCACGTCACAACAACAGAGATCTCTTACTGTCCAATACATCAATGTCTCAGAGAGACAACAGAGAATGCAAAGAGACTTTTGTGGTTAAATACCAGCAGGGTGGGGAAGAGGTGGCAGACATTATCCGAAAAAATTGGGACATCATTCAAGCCCATAATGTATTTAAAAACTCTGATCTACAAATAGCCTTTTTGAGAGATCGCAAACTGAAAGAGATCTTATGTCCAGCAGATATAGTGCACAGATCTCAGCTGGTAAACGGAGGGCACAAAGCTTGTGGAGCGTGTATTTTTTGTAGTATCATGATCAAATGTAACAGTTATTGCAATCCTCTGGATGGTAAAATCTACAAATTGAGGCATTCAACCACGTGCAAATCAGACCATGTGATTTATGTCCTACAATGTTCGTGTAATAAAATATATGTAGGCAAGACTGATAGATGTTTGAACCAACGGTTAAGTGAACACAAGTCATGCATTGCTTCATCAAAATTGGGGGCACCATCAGTAGCCCATTGTAGAGACTTTAATCACAGTTTTGATTCATTTAAATGCTGGGCGATTGATTGCGTGATCAAACACATACGCGGTGAAGACCGCAGTAAAAGGCTATTACAAGTGGAACAGAGATGTATCCATCGATTAAGGACTTTAGAACAGTATGGTCTGAATTCGACCATGCACTGGACTGCTTTTCTTTGAACCATTTATGAAATGAGCCATTTTTTGAATAATCGATTTTCTGAATGATCTATTTTTAACGACCTTTTGTTTCTATGTTGGACTCATCAATATGTTCAATTCGTGTGTGCTTTACTAATGCATGCAACTGTGAAAGCCCCGAGATGACGTTGCTGCCTTAGGTAGTTGTCAGTATCAGCTGATACAGAAGGCAGTTGCTAGATTGACAATTAAGCGTCATTCATGACGTGTCAGCTATGGATTGGGTAAAAGAACGTTTAAAACCAACACTGTCCTGTATCGCCAACGTCAGTGTGTGAATGAGTTCTCCAGCGTGTATGAGGACATCGTGTCTACTGTTTCATTTTACTTACAAGATATAATCTAGATGTACAGTTGAATTTATTTTTGATGATCCATGCACTAAACCTCTAAAAAAAAATTTCACTACAGCAATAGCTATTAATTGATGTCTTGCGGTATGGTTCCCTGAAGAAGAATAGCGAAACAGGACCGTTGGAATCAACACGCAAGCTGGAGTCCATTGTAGAAAGATAAGTTCGTGTGTTTATTTAACCCTTTGACTTTACTAACGATTTTGATACACGAGGATGTGTTGCATGATATAAAGAGCCTAAACAATAAAGAAGATACTAATCTATGGGGGGGTTTTCAGTTGATGATGACTTTTTTCTGCGTGCTATCAATGATTGAGATGTGATTACGCAGTAGTTGAGACTTTTCCCCCTATTCAACATAGACACTTTGTAACTTTAAGTGCAGCCATTTGCACCAACTGAAATGTGGTGCAAATGTATGCGCCTACATTAGGCGCATATCCCCATTATTCTATAACATGCATTAGTTTTAGGAATGACCCCCCCCCAATTACACCCATGACCCTCCCCATTCCCACACCCCCTTTTTCAGATTGCATGCAAACTTTAGGCGCAGATCTCGTGCCTAAAATGTATGTGTGTAAATGTCAAATTAGATTTAATTAGTGCAAATAATTGCTTGTTAAGCCAATTATTGGTGCTTATTTGCACATCATCCAATTAAATTGTGCACGAGCCCAAATTTGGGCACACAGGTTTTGGTGTCTTGTATAGAATTAGGAGGTTAATGAAAATAATTATGAGGAGACTGAAAACAAATCATGTACCCACGGATTTTATATGTGGCACCCAACTTTGGACACACTGCCGAGATGCGCACATAAAATAAACTGAATAATGCTCTAAACCATCAATAATTGGGTGCTAACAACCAACTATTGATCTTAATTGGTATTCCTTAAAATTTGCAAGCGCGTGTCTGGATACATGTTATTCTATAAGGTATGGTGCCTAACTCCCATGGCACGTATTTCAAAAGGGGGCCGTGGCCATGGGCGTGTCGGGGGAGTACAGAAAAGTTGTGTGTGGAGTTACAGAATACTGCCTTGCCGCCTAACTCTGGCGCTGGCATCTACACCAGGTTTCAGCAGATGTAAGTCCAGCACACAAAAGTTAGGAACAGAATTCATGCTAAACACTATTCTATATAAGGCATATGTCCTTTATAGAATAACACTTAGTGCTGAATTTATTGGCACCTAAATTTCTGCATCATTATAGAACTTCCCCATAATGTACTCTTTCATGCAGCTTATTGTTAAGCTGTGGAATCTGTTGCCAGAAGGCACTGTCAAAACAACTAACATAGTAGCATCAAAAAGAAGTTTTGAACAAGTTCCTGGAGGAAAAGTCCATACAGGTAGAATGGGGAAAGCAATCAATTATCCTCTCAAAAAGGCCCTTTTACTAAGGCATGGTAGGCCTAATGTGGGCCTTCCATGCACTAAAAGATAACTACGGCAGGACCCGCTAAGGTGTTCTGCAGTAGTTTTCCACTTAGTGCACGCTACTCCTGCACCAGAAAATACTTTTTGTTTTCCAGCGCAGGAGGCATGCCCGTGGGTGGAGAGTAGGCATGCCTTCACTAATTGGGTAGCATGGGCACGTTATTGTACACTACCCAATTAGCACAGGAGTAGTGCAGGAGCCCTTAATGCTTCCTAAATAGGTGGTGGCTACCATGGTAATGGCCATGCGCTAATGGGGAAATTAGCATGTGGCCATTAGAAGAAAAAAAAAAAGCAGCCATTTTAGTGGTGTGCTAAAGATGGCCGCGCAACACATGGGTGCTAAAGGTAGCGTGGGCCACCTTTAAAGCACACCTTAGTAATAGGATTCCAAAATGCGCTATGAGAAATTGAACTACTTTTTGGGTAATGATGGCCTGGATTCATCAATGCCAGACACAAAGATATTGAATCCGCAAGGCTTTTCTTATGCTTTTATCCTACTGAAACCTACTTTTATTCTCTGTCCCCTTTCTGTTCTTTCTTTTAGTATACTTTTCATGCCTTTAGGGGGGTAATTATAGAACTGATTGCATGTGTACCCACATACTTTTCTCTGTGAATCAGCAAATTTTCATAGTGAAAGCATGAACACTTCTTTTTTGAAAGCTATCCCAGGAAAGGTATTTATTAAGTGCTCTTGATTACTAATAAAATTCCTGGGTTAAATTACATGCTATGAATGTATTTTATAAAAGTATGGACATAAATGCAAACCCCTCGCAAACTCCGCTTTGTGGAACATCTATGCAATCCAGATAAAGATACACATATATAGGCTGTATATATGTAACATTGAAACATATACTGGATGTACAATTTTATAAATGCCTATTTTTGTATATAAAACAATGCTTTACACAATGAAATGGCTTTTACAATTCTCTTCAGATCTCTTTATATACTATGTGCCACCTTTGTGACCCTCTTTTGAATTGCCTCTGTCTGATCAATGCCCTTTTATAGACAAGGTCCCCAAAGTTTCTCTTTTCACAGCAATACTGGAGTGCACATAATCAGCTGGGATGCCTCAGTAATGCAGTCCTATGGGATTTTTGTCATATCTGTATCAGACTTAATATCGCTAAGCACTACCTTCTAATGCCTGTAAATAACTCCATTACTGTAACCTTAGGTGCACTGTATTGTCTGCTGCAAAGTTCAGTTCTCTGTTCTCTCATTTTTATTTGATAGACAGTGTGATAGTTAACTGTGTGTTCCTCTAAAGCAGAGGTGTAGACACTAGTGGGTCCGGGTGGGCACAGGCCCACCCACTTTCAACTGAGGCCTACCCAGCAGCAGTACAGCTGTGACACGGCTGGCGGGGATCCCCAAGCTTTGCTGGCTGAAGACTCCCGGCATCTATCCCTCCCCTCCCCCCCAGGTGATCAGGGGTCTCTTAACTGATTTCTCCGTGGGAAGTCATGGGATAGGAGGAAATAGGGTTACCATATTTTGTCCCCACAAAAGGAGGACACATGCCCCGCCCCTTTCACACCCTCGCTCCGCCCCCTCACACTTTCCCCTCCCCCCTGTGACATACCCCGTCACCCCCCCTCCCCGTCACCCCCTCCCCTTACCTTACTACTGCCCTGGTGGTCTAGTGACCTCTTCGGGGCAGGAAAGAGCCCCCTCTTTCCTGCCCGGAGCGATGCCCTGCATGCATCCTTCCTATTGCTGATCCTCAGCGCCGATTCAAAACGGCCGCCAAGAGTTGAAGTCTCGTGAGGTCACGTCAACTCTCGGCGGCTATTTTGAATCGGCGCCGAGGATCAGCAACAGGAAGGATGCATGCAGGGCAGCGCTCTGGGCAGGAAAGAGGGGGCTCTTTCCTGCCCTGAAGGCGGAAGAGGTCACTAGACCACCAGGGCTCTAGTAAGTAAGGGGATGGGAGGCTAGCAATCTGCCCATTTGTCCGGATTTCTGGACAAACGGGCAGGCTGGCGACAAATGGGCAGATTGGCAAAACCCACCCAGTTGCCCGGACATGCCCTCAAAAAGAGGCCAAGTCCAGGTAAATCCAGACATATGGTAACCCTAGGAGGAAATATTCTGTTATGCATTAGGAACTGGATATTGGAAGAAAACTGAGGGTAGGGTAAATGGCCATTTTTCTCAATGGAGGAGGGTGAATAGTGGAGTGTTGTGGAGATCTGTACTGGGACCGGTGCTATTTAACATATTTATAAATGATCTGGAAATCAGAATGACAAGTGAGATGATTAAATTTGCAGATGACACAAACTAGTCAAGATTGTTAAAACACATGCAGACTGTGAAAAATTGCCAGGAGACCTTAGGAAATTGGAAGACTGGGCATCCAAATGGCAGATTAAATGTAATGTGGACAAATGCAAAGTGATGCACATTAGGAAGAATAATTTGAATCATAGTTACCTTGGGAGTCAGCACTGTGTGGTGGTGGCCAAAAAAGCAGGATGCTAGGAATTATTAGGAAAGGGATAGTAAATAAGACTAAGAATAATGCAATGCCTCTGTATTGTTCCATGGTGCGACCTCACCTTGAGTATTGCATTCAATTCTGGTCAACGTATCTCAAAAAAAGATAAGTACATAAGTAATGCCACACTGGGAAAAGACCAAAGGTCCATCGAGCCCAGCATCCTGTCCACGACAGCGGCCAATCCAGGCCAAGGGCACCTGGCAAGCTTCCCAAACATACAAACATTCTATACATGTTATTCCTGGAATTGTGGATTTTTCCCAAGTCCATTTAGTAGTGGTTTATGGACTTGTCGTTTAGGAAACAGTCTAACCCCTTTTTAAACTCTGCTAAGCTAACCACCTTCACCACGTTCTCCGGCAACGAATTCCAGAGTTTAATTATGCGTTGGGTGAAGAAATATTTTCTCCGATTTGTTTTAAATTTACTACACTGTAGTTTCATCGCATGCCCCCTAGTCCTAGTATTTTTGGAAAGCATGAACAGACGCTTCACATCCACCTGTTCCACTCCACTCAATATTTCATATACCTCTATCATGTCTCCCCTCAGCCGTCTCTTCTCCAAGCTAAAAAGCCCTAACCTCCTTAGTCTTTCTTCATAGGGAAGTCGTCCCATCCCCGCTATCATTTTAGTCGCCCTTCGCTGTACCTTTTCCAATTCTACTATATCTTTCTTGAGATGCAGCGACCAGAATTGAACACAGTACTCAAGGTGCGGTCGTACCATGGAGCAATACAACGGCATTATAACATCCTCACACCTGTTTTCCATACCTTTCCTAATAATACCCAACATTCTATTCGCTTTCCTAGCCGCAGCAGCACACTGAGCAGAAGGTTTCAGTGTATTATCGACGACGACACCCAGATCCCTTTCTTGGTCCGTAACTCCTAACGTGGAAGCTTGCATGATGTAGCTATAATTCGGGTTCTTTTTTCCCACATGCATCACCTTGCACTTGCTCACATTAAACGTCATCTGCCATTTAGCCTCCCAGTCTCGTAAGTTCCTTCTGTAATTTTTCACAATCCTGTCGCGAGTTAATGACTTTGAATAACTTTGTGTCATTAGCAAATTTAATTACCTCGCTAGTTACTCCCATCTCTAAATCATTTATAAATATATTAAAAAGCAGCGGTCCTAGCACAGACCCCTGAGGAACCCTACTAACTACCCTTCTCCATTGTGAATACTGCCCATTTAACCCCACTCTCTATTTCCTATCCTTCAACCAGTTTTTAATCCACAATAGGACATTTCCTCCTATCCCATGACCCTCCAATTTCTTCTGTAGCCTTTCATGAGGTACCTTGTCAAACGCCTTTTGAAAATCCAGATACACAATATCAACTGGCTCCCCTTTGTCCACATGTTTGTTTACTCCTTCAAAGAATTGAAGTAAATTGGTCAGGCAAGATTTCCCCACACAAAAGCCGTGCTGACTTGGTCTCAGTAATCCATGTCCTTGGATGTGCTCTGTAATTTTTTTTTTGATAATAGCCTCTACCATTTTCCCCGGCACCGACGTCAGATTCACCGGTCTATAATTTCCCGGATCTCCCCTGGAACCTTTTTTAAAAATTGGCATTACATTGGCCACCCTCCAATCTTCCGGTACCACGCTCGATTTTAAGGATAAATTGCATATCACTAACAGAAGCTCCTCAAGCTCATTTTTCAGTTCTATCAGTACTCTAGGATGAATACCATCCGGTCCAGGAGATTTGCTACTCTTCAGTTTGCCGAACTGCCCCATTACGTCCTCCAGGTTTACCGTGAAGTCAGTAAGTTTCTCCGACTTGTCTGCTTGAAATACCATTTCCGACACCGGTATCCCACCCAAATCTTCCTTGGTGAAGACCGAAGCAAAGAATTCATTCAATCTCTCCGCTACGTTTTTATCTTCCTTGATCGCCCCTTTTACCCCTCAGTCATCCAGCGGCCCAACCGATTCTTTTGCCGGCTTCCTGCTTTTAACATACCCAAAAAAATTTTTGCTATGATTTTTTGCCTCTAATGCTATCTTTTTTTCGTAATCCCTCTTGGCCTTCTTTATCTGTGCATTGCATTTGCTTTGACACTCCTTATGCTGCTTCTTGTTATTTTCAGACGGTTCCTTCTTCCATTTTCTGAAGGCGTTTCTTTTAGCCCTAATAGCTTCCTTCACCTCACTTTTCAACCACGCCGGCTGTCTTTTGGATTTCCGTCTTTCTTTTCTAATTCGCGGAATATGTTTAGCCTGGGCCTCCAGGATGGTATTTTTGATATATAGCGGTATTTAAAAAAAAGGTTCAAAGAAGAGCAATCAAAATAATAAAGGGAATGGAACACCACTCATATGAGGAAAGGCTAATGAGGTTAGGGCTCTTCAGCTTGGAAAAGAGACGGCTGAGGGGAGATATGAATGAGGTCTACAAAATCCTGAGTGGACGAGTAGAAGTGAATCAATTTTTTATTCTTTCAAAAAGACTAGGGACACTCAATGAAGTTACATGGAAAACTATTTTAAAAGTGCCAGAGGATATGGTAACAGCAGTTAGTGTATTTGGGTTTGGACAAGTTCCTGGAGGAAACGTTCACAGTCTGCTATTAAGATAGACACGTGGAAGCAACTGTTTGACCTGGGATTGGTAGCATGGAATCTTGCTACTATTTGGGTTTCTGCCAGGTACTTACTTGTGACCTGGATTGGCCACTGTTGGAAGCAGGATGCTGGGCTAGATGGACCACTTATCTGACCCAGCATGGCTATTCTTATGTTCTTATGTACCCCACCCCCGGTACCAAGTCCTTCAGTTCATCGCCAGCAGTGATTCATACCCACTGCTTGCAGTGGCCCTGAGCCTTCCCTCTGATGTAACTTTCTGTTGCAGGACCAGGAAGTTGCATCAGAGGGAAGGTTCGGGGCTAGAATGAGCAGCAGCTATGAGTCACTGCTGACGAGAACTAAAAGACTTAAAAGGTACTAGGGGGTTGGGGGAGTATAGTTAAGAGACCCCTGATCAACTGGGGGAGAGGGGATGGAGAGATGCTAGATAGGGAGGTTATCGTGCCCACCCACTGTGGGCTCAGGCCCACCCAAAATTGGATGTCTGGCTATGTCCCTGCGCTAAAGTAACATGCACTATTCAGATAGCAAAGCTCTTTTTTTTTTTTTAAATCAATTTGGATTTTGTAGCAATGAAACCGTAGTACATTTTGTCAATGAACTCCAGGCCACTTATCACAAGGTGTTATGTAAAGTCTTGTTCAGATTTCTTTGTAGAAAAAGCAGAATTGTAAGGCCCTGAATATGTAAAAAGGTGCATTTGAAATAAACAAAATCAAATCAATAAAGGTGGTATTAAACTGAAAAGATGATTTAGGGTCAGATGTCTGGTAAGAAAACTGGAAAGGAAAGCTTTTAGGTTTTAATTAATATTGTTATGGTGGAATGTTGATATGTTTTATAGTAATATATTTTCTTATATTTGATGCGACTTGTGGGGCAATTCTATAAGCTGGTAACTAGAGGTACGCACAACTTAAGACACATCAAAGGCACCATTAATTGACAGGTGTCTATCAGGCTCATTTTCGAAAGAGATGGATGTCCATCTTTTGACATAAATCGGTACTTGGACGTCCTTCTCTCAGAGACGTCCAAATCGGTATAATCGAAATCTGATTTTGGACATCTCTAGCGAAAGTCCTTCGCAAGGACGTCCAAATTTCAAGGGGACGTATCGGAGGCATGGTGAAGGCGGGACTTGGGCGTTCCTAAGACTTGGACGTCTTTGAGCCATAATGGAAAAAAGCAGAGACGTTTTCACCCGAACCTGTTTTTATTATGAGTAAGGCACAAAAAGGTGCCCGAAATGACCAGATGACCACTGAAAGGAATCGGGGATGACCTCCCATTACTCCCCCAGTGGTCACTAACCCCCTCCCACCCTCAAAAAACATCATTAAAAATATTGATTGCCAGCCTCTATGCCAACCTCAGATATCATACTCAGGTCCATGACAGCGCATGCAGGTCCCTGGAGCAGTTTTAGTGGGTGCAGTGCACTTAAGACAGGTGGACCCAGGCCCACACCCCCCTACCTGTTAGATTTGTGAAGGAAACAGCGAGTCCTTCTAAACCCACCAGAAACCCTCTGTACCCACATATAGGTGCCCCCTTCACTCATAAGGGCTATGGTAGTGGTGTACAGTTGGGGGTAGTGGGTTTGGGGGGCTCAGCACACAAGGTAAGGGAGCTATGTACCTGGGAGCATTTTATGAAGTCCACTGCAGTGCCCCCTAGGGTGCCCGACTGCTGTCCTGGTATGTCAGGGGAACCAGTGTACTACAAATGCTGGCTCCTCCCACATCCAAATGGCTTGCATTTGGACTTTTTAGGCTTGGATGTCTTTGGTTTCAAAAATTGCCTAAAATCAAAGACATCCAAATCCAAGGACGTCTTTGGTATTTTCAAAACGAAAGATGGACGTCCATCTTTTTTCAAAAATGACCTTTTCCCCGCCTCCGAAGTTGGACGTTTTACAAAGACATCCAAATTCCAACTTAGACGTTTCTTTCGAAAATGCCCCTCCATGTGCACTTGGCACTATTAATATAAGGTAGTGTCTAACTTCAAGGGGGCTGTACATGTGGGCGGAGCATGAACAGGCTACGGGCACATCTCTCAGATACACATGTAGTTTATAGAACATTATAAATTACACGTGTCACTTGGTGCAATTAAGCATGCCAGATTATGTCTGTCATTTACACAGCTGAAGAGGGCATGCCTAAACATGAGTGTGCAAATACCAACACACACTAACATTCTATAACGGAATCTTGGTGCCAAGATGCCATTATAGAGTTGATGCTAAATGCCCTGTTATTGTATGAAACGATTTTGCCGTTATCTCGTTTAAGACATTTTTGAATACTGCGAGTTAAAAGTGTAAAAATAATTAAAAATGAAAGTAATTCTATAATATATTCTATTGCAATTTTGAGTATAATGGATAAACCTAAAAGAACTCCAGGTTTCAAGACCAGACAACACGGCAAATACATTGTTAAAAGCAAAACAAACAAACAAAAAACCCAATAAATCATCAACCAGACATATACTAACTCATATTGGGGCACAGCAACTGCATTAAGTATACCCTTGTTCTATCTTTAGAAGATTAACCACAATAGGAAGAGATGTAATGTACATTACTAGCAACTTTGGTGAAACACTTTAAAGCAAGTGTATATGTTGGAAACCTGGATAATGTACATTAAGAAAAAGCAACTAAATAGAACCTGACTCAATATTTATTAGATAATTGTTTCTCAGAATGAATCAAGCTGCATGTTAGACTACAAATAAATTCAATTATAAGAACAATATTAATAACAACAACAACAACAACAACAAATACCTGGTAATTATTATCAGCAGGCTCTACTACAGGTCTGCTCATTCTTTTCAGCATGAAAGCATAACAGACACAAATTGTGGCCAGAGGTAGGAGATACACTGCCAGAAATGTGTACAGAATATAGGCCTTCTGGTGATAAACTGAAGGAAATGCCTCTATGCAGTAAATCTGTGGGCCATACCATTCTCCAATATCAAGCTTTTGGTATACTGCAACAGGAATGGACAGTGCAAAGGAACCTGCAAAACAGAACATTAGTACTACAATTATTATTCGGGCTTGTATATGGCCTTCTTATCAGGATGCTTACAGTAACTGAAACGGGACAAAATTAGATGAAAATGGAAAACTGTTAGAGCTGGAATAGTTAGGCATTTGGATAGCCCAGGAAAAATAAATGTGGTTTCAATTTACATTTAGTTTCAATGGGATATACAACAAAAGGCTTATAGAGGGTAAATCAAGGAAAAGCAGGAGCCAACTTTCCTTTATAGAATACCACCACATATACTTTAAGGCAAGATCACTTTCACCAGACCTATAGCTGGTATAAATGCTCACACTTAGATCCAGGGGTGGCGCAACCATTAGGCCACCTGAGGAGGGGGCCCCAGGTGGCACTCTTTTGGGAGTATATATATATATATACACATACATCAGCATGTCCCAGACATCAATATGGAGCACAGGTCATGATAGATAACATTCTAATATCCGGGGAACATCAGATATAACTGCCTCACACAACCATCAGAACAAACATATTTCCATCGCAATAAGCGAAATGGTGTGGTGCAAATCCTCATAGACTCCCCTCATTATTTTACAAATATTTTTTTCATTTTTATTTTGTTTTATAACTGTATGTAATTTCATGAAAAATCTAGTGCTTCTAAGAACACTTATCTTAAAAGGCAGCAGCTTAAAGATATCAAGGAACCCTCTCCGACATGGCCAAGTTTCGCGTGAAGCTTTTTCAAGGAAGAGGCTCTTTTGTCCTACTCTTTTGGAAGTGGCATCTCTCCCTTCCTTCCTCTCTCTACCCTGTTCCCCAAGTTAACCTTCTTTCTTCATGTTCCAAAAGCCGCAATTCCCATACGCTGCCCTGCCGCCAGCACCCACGTCTTCTCTTTACTGTGGCCACCTCTCTGATGTAACTTCTTGTTTCTTCAGAGGTGGCTGCAGTAGAGAAGAGGCCGGTGCCAGCAGCAGGGCAGTTTATGGAAAACACTGCCACCGCTGGGTTTTGGAACATGAAGAAAGAAGGTAAACTTGGGGAACGGGGTGGAGGAAGGAAGAGGGGAAGATGCTAGAGCTTGGCCCGGTGGGGGGGGGGGGGGGGGGGGGGCATCTCAGCCCTGCCCTAGGCGGATCTTGCCTTGGGCTGCCCCTGCCTAGATCTTAGCATGTACATGTGTAAATGATAGCTTTCTATACTTTATGCATGTACCTGTAGGTTCCACCCATGCTCTGCCCAAATTCCACACGTGCATGCAGTACACACCATCCAATCATTGTGCATACTTTCCCGCTAGTCAGTATTTGGTCCACTTATGTATCTAAACAACTAGAAAATCAACACTGTAACATAGTAGATGATGGCAGATAAAGACCTTACAGTCCATCCAGTCTGCCCAACAAGTCTCTTCTCATATGTTTTGCGACGCAAACCCCATACCATTTTGGTTGCTTTTCTCTGAACCATTTCTAGTCTTTTTACATCCTTAGCAAGATATGACCTCCAAAATTTATTTATTTTTATTTTATTTTATTGCACTTGTATCCCACATTTTCCCACCTGTTTGCAGGCTCAATGTGGCTTACAAAGACCTGTTATGGCATCACCATTTCAGGGTACAAAGATAGAATTGGTGTTACAAAGATATCAAGGATAACAAGTCGATCTGATCAAGCAATTACAGAAAGAAGACAGAATAAGGGAGGAGTGGTGATGTGTTGCACAATGCACCAACAACTTGTACAGGGGCATCAACACCTCCCTTCTTCTGCTAGTTATACCCCTCTAGAAGCCTAGAAGCTGCGGCCACCACCTTGTCGCATTGTTTCATCACCTTGAGATCCTCAGACACCGTCACCCCAAGATCCCTCTCCAGAGTTGTGCTTATCAATCTCTCTCCTACCTGGTACATCTCCTTTGGATTTCTGCACCCCAAGTGCATCACTCTGCACTTCTTGGCATTAAATTTTAATTAAATGTAAAGGCACGATATATGCCATTGGCTAAGTTTGTTTTATATGTATGTTTATCCAGTACTTACAGGTATAGCATTGCACTCAAAACTATATGAACATAGTCAATTGCCTCCCATTAAACTAATTGGGAGGGGCAGAAGAGCACATGCAAGATCCTCATTGAGCTACAGGAGACAGATGAGTATGTACACACTATTGTTTGATAACTAGGAATGCCTGGATGTGCCATGATGGTTCATCTGATTCTACCAAACGTTCCCTTGGAGATGTAATGGTAAGAATTTGTTAGAACTGAGCACATTTTTATATCACTTAATTTGTTTTTGTTTTTGAAATTAGAAATAAAAATAAAAATACTGAGCTATAGTAGTATATATTTAATTTAGGGGTGCAATAATTTGGAAAATAATATACTTCCCAGGGTAGTAGGAATTAAATTTTAACTGCCAGACCTTTGACCATTCTTCTAATTTCTTCTCATGGTTTCCTACTCCTTCTGGGGTATCCACTCTATTGGCTATCTATTTAAGCATCTTCTTGACACTTAAAACTAGGCAGCTCCTTACAGAATTAACCCTTGAAATCCATGCATGTATCCAACACATGCAACATGGTATCTCCTACCGAATGGCCATGTGTACTGGGGGCTTTTTTACACAATGCAGTAAAAAGGGCCCTGGCAAGTGGGAAAAATGCTGTGAGCATGGTGTGTGTGGTCTCCTGACACATCTGGTGGTAAAGAGAACTGAACTTTATGGCTTGGGTCAGACCTGAGCGAGTGGGGCCGTGAGACTTGGGTTACACATAACTATCTAAAATTTAAGGGCCAGTCATTCAAATGATTTATCCAGGCAAGAGAGACTCCACCAGCACATAACTGGGCTATACCGCTGAATATCCTCTCTGACTGCCAGAGAAATGGGTGTTTTGTGGGTGTTCCAAAATGTATGCGCACTGTTAAAGAATATGGCCCTCTGTGCCTAAATCTATGTACTGGTATTTACACCACATTTTCTTTGGTGCAAATGGATGTGCGCAGTTCTAGGCGCTGGGATATCAAGTAATCGTATTCTATATACCTTGCCTAAATCTAGGTGCCGCTTACGGAGTACGCTGAGGCAGAAATTTATTCTGTGTGGATTTTTCAGGCACCATATATGGAGGAGTGGCCTAGTGGTTAGAGCAACGGTCTTGAAATCCAAAGGTGGCCTGGCCAGTTCAAATCCCACTGCTGCTCCTTGTGATCTTGGACAAGTCACTTAACCCTCCATTGCCTCAGGTACAAACTTAGATTGTGAGCCCTCCTGGGACAGAGAAATATCCAGCGTACCTGAATGTAACTCACCTTGAGCTACTACTGAAAAAGGTGTGAGCAAAATCCAAATAAATAAATATGCAAATAATAAGAAACTTTTTATTGACAGAAAAATGTCCCATTCTTAAAAAATGGCAGCTTCCTAATGGCTAACTGAGAGGAGAGTGACAAGGTGTGATTGGGTTCCTCTCCTTCACTGTCAGATTTCTGGAAAAGGGACGGGGAAAGGGATTCAGGTTCCTCCTCTCCTCCTTCTCCCGCAGTTGAAGAAGTAGGCTAGTGGTTAATACAGCGGTCTGAGAACCTGGGGAACTGGGTTCAATTCCTTGTAACTGTGGGCAAGTCACTTAACCCTCCATTGCTCCAAGTACAACATAAGTTCCTATATATAATATGTAAACCCCTTTGATTGCAACCACAGAAAGGCAGTATATCAAGTCCCTTTTCGCATTTTATTTATTGAAAAACATTATTATATTGTGCCTATACATAGTCTTAAGTAGATTACCCTGCAACATTAGAAATAATAATAATAAAAAAAACAATTACAACAAACAAAGCAAAAACACAGAACATCTATATAATAACAATAACCAAACGAAACATAAAATACAAAAGATTAAAAAAAAAAAAAAGTTAAAAACCTACATAACAGAACTAAATGGCTGCTGGAAGAAAAGAGTCCTAATTATTCTCCTAAAACATAGCAAATTTTCATCCAATATTATTTCTGCAGGTATAGTATTCTGTAAAATTGGATCAAATACAGAAAATGCTTGAGCATTAGAATTGGCTTGCTGAATGGATTTTCCTGTGAAAACCAGTAGGAAGCTTTGACCATGTGAATGAAGTATTTGTTGTGACTTGTAAAGGATGAGAACAGACTAAAAAACTAGGAGTGACATCCGTTAAACTATTAAGATTACTACTACTACTACTACTTAACATTTCTAAAGCGCTACTAGGGTTACGCAGCGCTGTACAATTTAACATAAAAGGACAGTCCCTGCTCAAAGAGCTTACAATCTAAAGGACAAGTGAATAGTCAGTTCGATAGGGGCAGTCAAATTGGGGCAGTCTGGATATCCTGAAGGTAAGAGTTAGGTGCCGAAGGCAGCATTGAAGAGGTGGGCTTTAAGCAAAGACTTAAAGATGGGTAGGGAGGGGGCTTGACGTAAGGGCTCAGGAAGGTTGTTCCAGGCATAGGGTGAGGCGAGGCAGAATGGGCGGAGCCTGGAGTTCCTAGTCATGTTCCTAATTCAATCAAAAACTAACATATAAGTACCAAACCTTCAGAGAAATCTTATCTATATACATAAATGCCAAATTGTCTATATAAATAAAATGGGATATTGGCATATTAGCTTTTGACTATTTTAAAATCAGCACACCGAGTCATAGGTGGCAAAATATACAAACTAGGAGTAATATGCTCATGCATTTAAGCATTCTGTCAAGAACCAAGCTGCATAGTATAAGCCGCAACACCTTTAGTGAAATCCCAACAACCCTTGATATGAGTTGCACCAGTCAAGAGAAAGTAATGCCATAGCTTCAGAAGCGTAGCCAGGTGGGGCGCAGGGGGAGCGGTCGCTCCCCTAAGCAGCTGTTTTAAAAAGTGGCGCCTATGCGCCTCAACCCGATAAATCTTTTTTTTCTGCTCCCTCTTCTTCTGCCGGCGCTCTCCCGTCGGCGCGGTCACTTTTACTTCCCGATGCGTTCTCCCTCCTGCGCCGGCGATTATCAGTCAGCCTGCCAGTGTCGGGGCTTCTGCTGCTTCTCCTCCTCAGGCGCGCGACCCGCCTACTCTAAGCAACTTCCTGTTTTGCGCAGAGGTGGGACGCGCGCCTGAGGAGGAGAAGCACAGTGTTGCCAGGTGAGCAGTTTTCCCGCCAAATTCGGGCTGCGGGGGGCGGGGCTAGTGGTGTTTTGGGCAGGGTTAGTGACGTTCTGGGCGGGGCCAATGTCTGGGAGGCGGGGTTAATGACGGCGGGGGTGGGGTTGATGACGGCGGGGGTGGGGGTGTCGGGTGCGGGGTTTGACTTTGGGTGGGTTTTGGGCTGGTTTGGGTGGGGAAAAAATTTTCCACCTGGCAACCCTGGAGAAGCAGCAGAAGTCCCGACGCTGGCAGGCTGATTGATAATCGCTGGCGCAGGAGGGAGAACCATTGGGAAGTAAAAGTGAGCACAGACGGGAGAGCGCCGGCAGAAGAGAGGGTGAAGCCAATTTGTAATCTAGCTGGAAGGAAAGGGGAAGACGGCAGGGAGCTGGATGGGAGGGTCAGAGTGAGAAAGGGAAGGGACATATGCTGGTTGGAAGGAGGAAGAGAGGGGCTGGATGGGACCTGAAAGAAAGAGTCAGAAAGAAGGAAAGGAGAGGAGAAAGATCTGGAAGAGACAGTTACTGAATGGAGAGTGGGAAGGGACAGGTGCTGGTTGGAAGGAGGGGCTGGATGGGACCTGAAAGAAAGAGTCAGAAAGAAGGAGAGGAGAGGAGAAAGATCTGGAAGAGACAGTTACTGAATGGAGAGTGGGAAGGGACAGGTGCTGGTTGGAAGGAGGAAGAGAGGGGCTGGATGGGATCCTGAAAGAAAGAGTCAGAAAGAAGGAGAGGAGAAAGATCTGGAAGAGACAGTTACTGAATGGAGAGTGGGAAGGGACAGGTGCTGGTTGGAAGGAGGAATAGAGGGGAAAAATACTAGAAGGAATGGTCAGAGCGAAGGGGCAGGTGCTGGAAGGAAGAGTCAGTGAGATGGGTTAGAAAAGGGACAGATGGAGAAAGGAAGGTGGAAGAGAAGGGACAGACTCTGGAAAAGAGGGAGAGAGAAGGGAGAAAGGGGGCAGACATTGGATGGAAGGGGAAAGAGTGCAGGCTGGATGGAAAAAGTAGAGGAGGCACACACTAGATGGAAGAGGGTTAGGGGCAGACACTAGATGGAAGGGGGGAGAGAGGGGCATCCTATTATTTCACAGGTTTTGTTTTTGCAAACTCTCCCCCCTTTTCCAGCACCTTCTCTTTCCTCCCTACTGTACAGCACCTTCTTTCTATTTTCACTCCTCTACCCAATATATTCTCTCTTGTTTTCTCTCGCCCCCTCCAGCATCTCTTCCTAACACTCCATCCAGCTGGATGGAAGGGGATAGGCCTCTAAAGGGGTTGAGTGAGGGCAATTGCTGGCTTGGAAGAGGGAGGGAATATTGGAAGATGCTAGACATGAGGTGAGTAGGAAGATGGGGGAGATGCTGGACAAGGGGGAATAAAAAAACAGAGGGGGGTACTGGACATTACACAGGGATGAGGACCAAGAAGGGGTATGCTGCACATGGGAAGAGTAGGGATAAAGGGGAAATGCTGACATGGAAAGGAGAGAAGGACAAGCAGGAATGCTGCATACGAGGGGGGAGTAGGGTGTCAGGTAAGAGACAGTTACTGAGGGAGAGATGCTGGATGGAGGTGAGGGAAAGAGGACATCCTGGACGGAGGGGGGGGGGGGGGGGGTAAGAGAAAAGGAAAGAGAATATACTGGTCAGAGGAGTAAAAATAGAAAAAGGGTGCTGTACAGAAGAGAGGAAAGAGACGGTGATGGAAGAGAGGGGATAGCAAAAAAAACCTATGAAATAGGATGAAGAATGGGAGGGCTGGAGTAAGGGAGTTGAAAACTGTAGGTAGATGTGGTTAAAAATAAAAAGGAAGATTGAAGACTAAGTAGTAAAAATGAATGAAGTCCAAGGGGCAGAAAACTAAATGAAGGAAAGCTGAAAGGAAAAGATCAGAGGAGAGAAAGTGAAGAAAGCAGGAAGGGAGAGAAGAAGTGGCAGATGAACTGGAGATCATGTGAAGAAAGTTAAGAAAAGCTAGAAATTGGAGACTGAGACAAACATGATGGGAAAAAGAAAACAAAATCACCAAACAACAAAAGGTAGAAAGAAAAAAATTTATTTTTAATTCACTGAATGGAAAATGTCAGTTTTACAGTAAGTTTACACTGCTTTCTTTATATTTTGCAGAGCGCTGTTTTGATTTCTCTTTCTCTAGTGTTGCAGTGTGGCTTCTTGGGTTTTAAGTTTAGTCTACATATTCATATTTTAACTTTGTGGTAATTTATTCTGTACCTGGCAAGGGTGTTCAGTGTTTTTGACTGAGGCCAGGAACTCTGTTTGCACCTAGTTTCTGTTTAAGCATCTGTAAGAATTCAACTTGTTCCAGTTTTCTAATGGGCATATTGATGTTCTAGTTCCTACTGTAGCATTTCCTGTGTTGCATTTTTCTAGATAAGGTCTTTGTTGTGTTACTTCTGTAAATCAGTGGTGTTATGGTCAAGTAGATTATATAGATTTTGAGTGACTTTTGTAGGCTTTGTATTACAGGTACAGCTGTTCCTCGGTAGAGTACAGGGGCATTCCTGCTAATGGTGTCACCAGACTCATGGCTGAAGAATGGGGTGTTGGTTCTCCTGAACCACAGAGGAAGGGCCAGCGCCAGTGGCACCAGCACTGCACTCTTCAGTCATGATCATGACAACACTAGCAGCAGGAGCACTCCTGGTTGACAGAGTATGAAGTGCAGCTAAGTGCTAAAGAGCCAATGTGGGGTGAGGATGCTGTAAGTTAAGAGTGTGAATGGTAAATGACTGCAAATACTTTGCTTCATAGTTCAGGAAAAATTCAGTGAAAAATGTTTGGGCAATTCATAATGTGTTACTGAGCAGCATTCTTAGATGACTATCAGCTAACTAACCATAACAAAAATAATAGCAATTTTTCTATTGTGCAATGCGTTTCTCCACTACCAGGGAAGTAGACACATACTCATACTGTTTCCTGTGGTTTCCAATTTGACTTCTGCTAGTTCAGTTGTGTGATCGTTGCTGGCGCCTATTTTATAAAAGTCTGCTCCCCCTGACCTTAAAACCTAGCTACGCCTCTGCATAGCTTGTAAAATATTTCAGTTTTTAATCCCTGCAACAAATGAAATTTATAGAGTGCATTTCTTTCACTGTTTTGTCATGAGATTTCAAGGTTACCAAAGTATCAGACATAGCACCCAGATTACAACATTCAGATAATATAGGAAGAGAAGTATTCAGGGACGCAGAGAGGGTGAAGCGGGGGGGGGGGGGGGGGGGGGCAAAATTCTCTGGGCCCGGCCTCCAAGGGGGGCCTGGCGCCAGCGCAGGGGTCTCTCTCTCCTGCTGCTGACGGGACCCAGGTGACCGTGTCCCGACAGGAGCAGGAGAGAGAAAACTCTGGCACTGGACCCTCCTTGGGGGCTGGGGAGGAGCATACACAGCAGGGCTCTGGGCCAGGTCCTCTGGTTTGGCTGGTGGGGGTCCCCCCAGGCTCCGCCAGCAGAAGAGGTCTTCCTCCAGCACTGCTCTTCGCTCTGCCACATTGCCTGCCAAGCGGCTACTTTTCCAAAAGTCTGAGCATGCAGCATGCTTCGTTTTGAAACCGAGCATGTGCAATGTGAGAGAAAAATCAGCCATAGGGGCAGGGCAGGCAAAGCGGCAGAGTGAAGAGCAGCACTGGAGGAAGACTTCTTTTGCTGGCGGGGCCTTGGGATTGCTGCCAGCCAAGGTATTTGGAGTTGCAGCCGGGGGTGGGGGGTGGGGGTGGGGGTGGCAGTGACAGCGATCCTGGGGTGTGACCATACCCCGGCCCTGGTGGTGGCCCTGCCCCAGGCCTGGCTCAGTCTCTCAGCGGCCCTGGAAGTATTGTCAAATTGTATAAAAGCTGAAACCTTCAGAAATACTACATGACTGAGCAATATAACCTAAAGTGATTTTGTTTGATAACAAACAGTCAAGTACTGCTTTAATGCAATTGGTCATCCTCAACATTGCTGCACCTAGATCTGACTGAAATGGAAAATTTGGTGCGGGTTATAGAATTACCACTTAAGCGTAGAGGTCACGTGTAAATGTAGGCGCTGCTATTTGCACCAATGAAAATGTGGGGCAAATCCCCATGCCTAAATTTACACACGGAGCGCCATTATTCTACAATTACGTGTATACTCAAAACCACACCCCGATCCACCCTGAAACGCTCATGGACCCATTTCCATTCCCCCTTTTTGGACCTTGTGTAAATTTTAGGCACAGATCCAATGCCTAACTTTACATGGGTAAGTCCCAATTAAATCTAATTGGGAGTGGAGGAGTAGCCTAGTGGTTAGTGCAGCGGACTTTGATCCTTGGGAACTGGGTTCAATTCCCACTGCAGCTCCTTGTGACTCTGGGTAAGTCACTTAACCCTCCATTGTCCCAGGTACAAATAAGTACCTGTATATAATATGTAAACTGCTTTGAATGTAGTTGGAAAAACCACAGAAAGGCGGTATATTAAGTCCCATTCCCTTTCCCAAATTGTTTGTTAAAAAGTCAGTTATTGGCACTAATTAGTTCATTATTCTATTAAATTGCACATATAAATCAGGAATGCATCTAAATTTGTGTGCACAATGTTTGGTGAACTTTATAGAATCAGAGGATCTATAAAGCATGTCAAGTTCTTTCAACAGGTTATTGATTGGAAATACATAACTGTTTAAATATAATGGAGAACAAGAGAGTCTTGTGAAACACTGGTCTTCAGTTCCATGGATGTCACATCTATCAATACAATAAAAAAAGGACAGACTGGTGTCCAATTCATGCCACCGAGCATCCAAAGTCGATAACAATGCTTCGGGAAGTGCTCCTTTAAAAGCCATACTGGTGCAGCACGATGGCAGCGTCCGGGACAAACGGAGGAACTGAGATGCCGTCTGTGCATGATGTCACCCTTAGCCCCGACCAACGAGCACCCCCTCCGCAAACCCAGGCTGTTCTCTCTCCAGTCTTGGCGTCATCTCCGAAGTACCCAAGAATTGGGTTAACGGCGGAGCTTCTGGGGGGAAAAGACCTATTGACGGAGAGTCGAGGGGGCGGAAGGACTTGAGAGCCCTCGTTTAAGCCTGGAAGAAAGTGTTCAGCTTGCAGGAGGAAGTTTGGCGGTTATTGCTAACACAGAAGCAGAGAAGACATTGGCCGAGGAGACACAAAGACAAGGTACTTTGATTTTTCTTCAAGATAAACCAGCGGAGATTACCCTGGAAAGTTTATGGGGTTTGATTGCTAATTTAGGGAAAGTACTGTGCCCACAAATCCTGGACTTGGAGTCACGAGTTAAAAACTTAGAAAAAAATGTTGAATCAGTAGAAAGAGAGAATAAAGAGTTAATGGGAAAATCCAAGACCTCGGTACAACAAGTGGAAAAAATGCAGGAGGTACAAATTAATATAATAAAAGACTTTACTAACATGAGGAAAAAAATCGAAAATCTGGAAAACTCTCAAAGAGCAAACAATTTAAGACTTTTGAATTTTCCGAGAGCTGTAACTATTGCTCCAAGAGAGATGTTAGCCAGATATATGAAAGAAATCTTAGGATTCACAGATGAAAATTTTCCACCTATGAGTCAAGTTTATTATTTACCACAACCGAAATCTGGGACCTCTATCCAACAACAAGAGGAACCACTTGATGTATCAGTGATTTTGGAGACACCAACAGAGGACTTAGTAGCCCCGGCTACACTGTTAGTAACCCTAGCTATTCCTATTGATAAAATTATGGTTATGAAGAAATACTTTAAAAATAGAGAAAAAGAATTTATGGGCTTTAAGATATGTATATTTCCTGATGTCTCTAAGGAGACTCAAAAAAGACGCAGGCAGTTTTTATTATTGAAACCAGGAGTTCTCCAGCTAGGTGCAACATTTTTCTTACGTTACCCTTGTAAGTGCATTGTCTGCTATCAATCGGTCAAATATGTTTTTTTTGAATCTGTACAACTTAGTGAATTTATAACTGCTAAGAGATCTTTGAAGTGAAAAGAACATGCTTGAATAGAAAAAAAAAACAAAAAAACCCTGACCGGTTTCTGTTTTCTTTAAAATGTTATTATATTCTCCGGTTATTGTTAAATCTTGGATCTTATTATGAGGACTAGTGTGTACTTAGTCAGGATTTATTATTTCTTTGAATATTTGTTTTTTTTTAAATTATGGACAAATGTACCTTTTCTTTACCAGTGTAATACTTGGTGTATAATTTGAAATTAATAAAGAATAATAAGAAAGAGGAAAAAAAAAAAAGCCATACTGGTGAGGGTCTCAAATTTCAAACTCATCTAAAAAATCCTGAAGCTGATCAAGAACACTGATTCAATTAGTGTCCCCCCTCCTAAAAGGGATATTCGAGATGATTCAATAATTAAAACAGATTCATCCAAAGATGTTTCCTTCAAAATAGGCTGACACAAGCCTCTTTGGAGAACTGGAGTTACAGAGCCCTCATAAAGCAAGACAGTAATCAAATGGTAGGGCAGGTGTTGAGATCAGAAGTAGAGATGCTCATTTGCATAAGATACAGCATTTTAATTGGCTTATTCTACCTTACCACAACATCAAAGCTGATTGGGTACTTTATAGTTAGTTTATAGTTTACAGTTTATTAAAATTTACTATACCACTCAACTGACAAACAGAGAGGAAAAGTGTACAGGCTAAGAGCCCTGTTTACTAAGGTGTGCTAGTGTTTTTACTAACACTAGAGACACCCAAAGGAATATATGGGTGTCTCTAGCATTAGTGCAAGCTAAAAATGCTAGTGCACCTACAGCACGGCTTAGTCAACAGAGCCCTAAGGACTTCTTTTACAAAGCTGCGTTAGCGATTCCGGCATAGCAAATGGGAGGCAGCCCATTCAATTCCTATGGGCTTCCTCTCATTTGCTGCGCAGAAATCACTAGCACAGCTTTGTAAAAGAAACCTAAGTGAAGAACAAACACTGTCTATTTTACAGCAGAAACATTTGCTAGATCTTGTCAACTGCTCTTGGTACTTGCACCACAGCTTTAACTATGGAAAATAACTCTCTACTCTAATTTAATGTGGCATGGAAATAAAAGTTAATAAACAAAACAAACCCTTCAAAATATAAGGTGATGTTATTTTATTGGACTAAATACATTTTTTACTAGAATTTAGGAGCCAAACCTCAAGTCATGCCAGACTGAGCCAAATATGGCCATACCAGAAAATATAAGTGAATCAAAAATCATTCCAGTGCTAATCTGAAGTGGGGATCGCTGTCTGCCTGCACCTGCCACTTGTGCTCTACACTAGCACCCTCCTCCCACAGACTGGGTCAGAACCACCTCTGGGCGAGTCTCCCTTTCTCCAATTATCCCCAGTGATTTCTAGGTTATTGGAGCCACACTTCCAGTGGTCCCACAGTTCCCAGAAAGCACTCACAGACCCAACACACAAACCACCAGGATTCCTTATCAGTCCAGACAGGCAGAACAAATAAACAAATGTGTTTATTCTCACACTGGAACAATGAACAAAAAATGTGCAATTAGCAAACAATAACAAGTAACTGAAATATGGATCATTTATAACACTAGATATATATTTGCTTACTTTCTGAAAAGTACCTGGGAAGATCAGGATATGTAACTGATTGTTTACTGAGCCTCAGCAAAGAGATCCTGCTCTCTTCTCTTCCTGGCTAGGACTGAAGCAACAGCCAGCATCTGCTGGGTAATTTCAAATTCCAGGCCACTCAGAGCCCAGAACAGTCAAGTTTCAAATAAAAACTGGTTACATCACTACAGGCATTTCCTATTATCTGTGTGCCAATTAAAAGAAAGAGAAGTTAGTCCTCTGTAACAGCTTTAAGCATAAACATGCAGCATCTGCTGGCCAAATAGGAGAAATACACTTCAGCACATCATCAATGCAGGAAAATAACCAATATATTTTACAGGCTTAAAACACACTGTTTCTTCATAACAACTAAAAGCTCTTTAACCTTATCAATAAGCTTGTATTGACTGAAAACTTCACATCAGTAACTGTAGCCATTCCCTCTGCTAATCAATTAGCTACTACGGCACAGAAAAAGGGGTACTAGGAAAAGGGGTCCGTAGTTGAGCAATATTGATTGTAAGAAATATAGCAAAATTGTTGCCGAGGGCATCACACTAACAGAAGATGGCAAAGTCAAACCAGTTAAAGAGTGAAAAATAGAATAGAGTTCCCGCACAGGATTGAGAGATTTTAAAAGATGAGCAGAAGAGTAACTCTTCTTGGCCTGCTTAAGGTAATAATTATAATTACGCAGATGCTCCTTACAGTGTTGTAAAGTAGAAGGAGAACGTCGGGACCACAAGACTCATTCTGCTTGACAAACCTGACGCTTAAGCAACCGCAAGCCACCATGATACTACAGCTGCCTATGGGAACCAGAAAAGGCTTGAACTGGGTTCTCTTGAGTGGCAAATAACTCAATGGAGGGAACAGAAAGGAGACCCAGACACCGGACAGGCCTTTGGCCAGAGAGAACTGGATCTGTTTTGCAAGGTGTGCATAGACTTTGAGTACTGTTGGTGAGGATCGGAGTTCTCTCAGTGGCTGGAATGTCAAATTGGGAAGTTGGTTCGGAAACATATCGAGGAGGGGGCCCACCCATACCAGGGAGGAAGGTCTTTCTGAGCAAACCATACCCAGCTGGGTGGAGCCTGGAAGGGAAAAGTTGATTCTGATAGGGCAGCTAAGGAAAAAAAACCCAGATCTGAAGTGGTATGGTTAAGACAGACTAAAGAAACTGGTCGGACCCAGGTCCATGGTTCCTCTTTGGATTAAGCTGAGTGATATTACAGATTGAGTTTAGTAGTCGAGATAATTGTGCGGTTATGTGAAAAGTTGGTTGATGAAGATCCAGTTTGCTGAAAAGGAGAAAATAATTATGTTCTGTGTTATGGTGAAGGGAAATGTATCTTTGAATTAGTTATATACTGCTATACAGCACACAGGTCTTTATAAAACAAAAATAATTATGTTAAATAAAAGTTTGGTTATGCTGTTAATAATGTTTGCTTTCTGACCATCGATGGGTAAGAGAAAATGTGGTATGAAGTTGGTCTAATGTAATTGGGAGATTGATAAAGTGTGCTTTAAGAAAGTTGGGAAGGCTGAGCAGGTTGCCACCCTGGGCACATCTGGGGGTCCCAATTATTATTTAAAGTTAAGAGGGAAAAAAAAGTTTAAACAAGTTGCCATCCTGCAGTTATCTGGGTGTCCTAGTTAAACTTGAAAAAGAGGATTTTAAAACACAAAATGGCTAATGGGGAAAGAAAGAGAATTACTGGGAGCATACTAAATGGGTGACTGGAAGAACTGAAAGTGAGAAAAACCCAGGTAAACGATAAATTTACTTGAATAAAAGAAAAGAAAGAAAAACATATGGTTAAGTGTTTGTAGCGTAATGAGGGATGTGTTTCAGTTTCTTTTTTTTTTTTAATTTTATTTGTAGGTTTAATGATTTACGTTCAAAGAACAAACTTATAAATGCACAGCAAAATCAGCAATATAATACACATAGGGCCCTGTTTACTAAGTTGCATTAGCATAGCTAAAGAAGGTATTAATGGAGATTTAGGAAAAATTAAAAATCTCAAATTATTCCTCCTTCCATGACTATCAAGATATTCCAGCTTCCGGGCCAGATTATCTCTCTCCCTGGCAGTCACTGATGCAAAGCTCTGCAGCTGTTTAACTTCAGCATCCAGTGAACCAGTTTTAGCAGACTGATGGTCCAAATCCTGAGACAAAGTCTGACAGAATTGTTTTAAATCAAAACTTCACCCCTAACGGAGCTAGTAATTTGAAGGAGGGAAGAATTCAAACCTTGAATGGCATACTACTACTTATCATTTCTATAGTGCTACTAGATGTACGCAGCGCTGTACACTGGACATGAAGAGACAGTCCCTGCTCAACAGAGCTTACAATCTAATTAGGACAGACAAATAGGACAAATAAGGGATAAGGGAATTACTAAGGTGGGAATGATAAAACATGGGTACTGAAGAAGTGAGTAAGGGTTAGGAGTTAAAAGCAGCATCAAAATGGTGACCTTTTAGCCTAGATTTGAAGACGGCTAAAGATGGAGCTTGACGAACCGGCTCAGGAAGTCTATTCCAGGCATATGGTGCAGCAAGGTAAAAGAAATGAAGTCTGGAGTTAGCAGACAAGGACTACATGGTCACCACAGCTGGCTTCTTTAACCCTCCAGTTCCAATGAAAGCAGGTCCTTGATTCGGGGGCAGACTAAAGGAAGAAGCCTGCACCCCCTCAGATGTTATAACAAGTGGAGAAGAAGTAGCGACAGGTCCTCCTCTTGCAGCTGGGGAGACAAATTCCACATTGGGCGTCTCACTACCCCACATCTCAGCCAATGCTAAACTGCTTCTGGGTCTTGAAGGAGCTGTGCTCAAGAAAGGGCTAAGTGATACTCCCTCACTGCTGCAATCCAGCAAAAATGCCGCAAATCTGACTGAAGCGGCTTCTGGCTCTTCCAGCTGAACGCCAAATCACGCTAAGGTTGCTTGGCGCAATAAGTACATAAGTAATGCCACACTGGGAAAAGACCAAGGGTCCATCGAGCCCAGCATCCTATCCACGACAGCGGCCAATCCAGGCCAAGGGCACCTGGCAAGCTTCCCAAACGTACAAACATTCTATACATGTTATTCCTGGAATTGTGGATTTTTCCCAAGTCCATTCAGTAGTGGTTAATGGACTTGTCCTTTAGGAAGCCGTCTAACCCCTTTTTAAACTCTGCCAAGCTAACCGCCTTCACCACGTTCTCCGGCAACGAATTCCAGAGTTTAATTACGCGTTGGGTGAAGAAAAAATTTCTCCGATTTTTTTAAAATTTACTCCAAGAGGAGGGAATAGCCCTGGTTTTCTCGTTCTGTTTCCCCATTACTAGCACGGGGTAAGTCACCAGCGCGTCAAGCAAAACTCCTCAGGAGTTCAAAAATGCCTCACTGCTTCAAGCGCCATCTTGGACTGATGTGTTTGAGTTTCAAGGGAATGATGGCTATGCTAAATAAAAGTTGGGGATGTTGAAAACAAAAATAATAAGATATCTGTTGCCCAGAGTGAGGGGGAACTAAAATCTGGACATTTTAGCCCTTGAGGACAAGGGAAGATGATTCCTTGTGAAGGAATCAGGGAAGTCATATTTTCTTAACTAGGGGGAGAGTATTACTAAGAGAGTGTGTTAGAGTCTTCCAGAGCTTCGGGTGGGAGAATTCTGGAGTATTGGATGTTAGAGGATCCAGCAGGGGAAAAGATGGTTCTGGTTGTTTGTTATGTGACAATGTGGGAGGAGTGAGGCAGTAAAAAATATAGTGGATGGGGAGTGCATAAGGTCTTTGGTTGCCTGAATCCCCGCTGGGACCTTTGGGGGAGAGAGGGGTCCTGGAAAGGCGGAATAAACTAATAGGGACGTCTGATCCTGGGTAGAGTTTGCTTGCATTTCCAATCATTGCAGGCTCAGTCTATGTATCCCAAAAGGATGGGTAATGGAGAGGAGGGGGTGGAAATATGGAAAGACTACAAATTCTATGCATGTATACCAGTGGGAAAAGTCCACCTGGGTTTCTCTCAGAATCACTGTTGGATAAATTTGGTTATAAGAAAGCGTTGAAGCTCAGAACTGTTGTGCTTCCAGAGAAATATATGAAGTTTGGTTCAAATGCTTGTTGCAGGAATTAAGTAAAGTTCTATTTGCATTAAATCAAATCCTTGGAATATTTTGTGGTTCTTTGGAGTGAGAGTGGATATCGTTTGAGTGGAGGAGTAGCCTAGTGGTTAGTGCAGTGGACTTTGATCCTGGGGAACTGGGTTTGATTCCCAATGCAGCTCCTTGTGACTGTGGGCAAGTCACTTAACCCTCCATTGTCCCAGGTACAAAATAAGTATTTGTATATAGTATATAAACCACTTTGATTGTAACCACAGAAAGGTGGTATATCAAGTCCAATTCCCTTTCCCCTGGCTCCTGGACTGAAAAAGAGCCACATTAAAACCTAACTTAATACCCTACAGCCTTCTGAACCCTTTATCTGGTCCCGGCCTATGCCTAGGCTCGAGTGGTAAGAACAGAGACTGTGTGTATTTGGAGATCATTTTGTTTGTGGCCTGGGTCTGAGGGGTGTCCAAACCTGGGGACTGAACTAGTGCGGTGAGACTCAGGTTGCATATGCAGGTAAGTCTCTCTCAACATGGATATAACCTATAACATGCTTACAATTTTTGAGTGGATTCTGTTGTGCATGTACTCACACACAGCTGTCATATGTGTACATGCGCACTTGTTCTTTGATGTTTGGATGTGTCAGTCAGACATGCGCTTGTTGAAGTGTCAAAGGATAGTCTGATGCAAGGTCAACCTAGTCTAATCCATTCAACAATTCTTGGAACACTCCTTTGTAAGAATACTATGAGAGTCTTTCAGTTTAGTAATCCTCTTCTTGTCAGAGAATCCATATCAGTTTTCCCCAAGAAACGTAAGGAAGCAGGGACCAGGAACCTTGCAAGCTACTTATGCACATGTGAAAGAGGCCTACTCTAGAAAAATAAAGGCCCCAGGAATTCGTGGTTAATAACAAGGACTCACACACAGACAAAGAGGCTCATTTTCACAGCACATAGACTTACGAAGTTATATATGTTACTATGGAACTTTGCAAGTCTATAAGCTTTGAAAATGAACACCTTAATATCTGAGAAGACTAACAAGGAAGCCATGAACAAAAACAGCCTCAACACAGCGGGGAACAAACTGCAAAACCACTTATAACCCTGCAAGTACTTAAACTCTTCTTTAAACTGACAACTTTCATCTTTAACACTATATCTGAAGGCAAGGAGAAGATACTGAAGTTATAAACAGCATGGCCACTATTCACAGGAGAACAGCATAAAACAAACATTTACAGAAATTACTAACATTAACTACTCATACCCAACTGTCTTGCAAAAAGGGAAATTTAGTAACACTTCTAACAGCACAAATGGTGAGCATAACACTGAACTAGTGAATAACAACCCCTGGTTCTTTTGATAGTTACTCAAGACTAAACACACAATAACTAATTAACATATAACACGAGACACATGGATTGCAGATATTCCTGTGACACTTTGCAGCAATAACTGAGATTACAGACATGAAATGGACATAGTGGCTATGTGGTCATACTAGCATGCACTAAACACACAAACATGTAGCATATTTATGTATGTTTTCAGATAAAACATACTAACATGCAGTCAAAAAATGAATACATTAGCTCACCCTCATATGCACCAGAGCTGCACCCTAGTAAGAGGTACCTGTCCGGTCCCTCCTGCAGGAATTGGTGCACCCTTCCACCTACATTCTGTGGTACAACATATCTCAGTGGCAGGGGGATCTGGTCATACCCCCTAACTAAGAAGGCAGTGTTTGTCCTTCCTGGTCTTGAAAAACAAAAGCAAAAGGAAAATATGTTGGTAAAGAAACTTGTACATATATAAAAACTGACTACAAGAACTGGAAGTGGAACCCTAAAACACTGATCAAGATTTTACATTTACAAACAGAGAACACCAACAACAGACTATAGCTTCTGTTACAATACATTCATCTTTTGCACTAAGAAAATGAAACATAAAGAGGCATATTTTCAAAGCACTTAGACTTACAACATCTAAGTGCTTTGCAATGAGCCCTAAAATATGGCAGGAAGACTTGCCAGAGTACCTAGTCTTGCCTTCTGTTCTGTCTCTACCAAATCAGCTTGAAAATGGGGAGCATCCTTTGCTCTAGAATTACCAGAAAAGTAGGTGCCACAGCTCTCACATTCACCATCAGTAAGCAATGAATGCAACCGCATGACTAGCTTAATATAAACAGCCCCATTTAGGTCTATAAGTGTGGCAAATGGTACTGTTTCCATACCTGTATTATCTCCGTGATACTTTGTACCACGCTTTGTAAACCGCACTGAACCTGTTATCGAGCGGGAAAGAGCGGGGTATAAATGCTACAAATAAAATTTAAAGGGGCTTTGGCTGCTGATAAAGGTGACATTATTGCTGCTGCCCATGAAGTTTCTCTGTTTATCCATGACGTAGGAAATTGTTATCATAAATACATGTGCGGAGACTAACCTGAAAAATAGAGGGTGAGTTAAGCTAATGAGTGCCATAAAACTGTCTTCTGTGTGCAAGTGTGTCATTTCCTGTCTGGATGGTATGTCTAGCTACTACAGGGGTGGGAAACCATGGTCTTTGAGGGCCACAACCCAGTCAAGTTTTCTTGATTTCCACATTGAATATGCATGAGATTGATTTGCAGTAGATCTCATGCATATTCATTGTGGCAAGTAGTCTGTGGCTCTCTAGGACAGTGATTGCCTACCCCTGAGCTACTATCATCCCGGTTGTTCTATAGAACTCCTATATGCATGGTGGAGAAGAGATCGATGTAAATACAGAAGAACAGAAGCCCTTGCAGTCGCAAAGACGCACCAAACACAATGAAGGTGTCTCAAAAAGTGATGAGACGATGTTCCAAAAGTCTAAAAGTTTATTAATCAGCATCAAAGACTCGACGCGAGCCGTGTTTTGGCCAATCGGGCCTGCCTCAGGAGTCTACAAATTTAAGACGTGCAAAACATACAATTATATTTTTTATTATATTGCATTTTTATTACATTGTATGTTTTGCACGTCTTAAATTTGTAGACTCCTGAGGCAGGCCCGATTGTCCAAAACATAGCTCATGTCAAGTCTTGGGAACCATCTGAAGTGATGGCGGTAGTCTCGTTTTGGCGCATGCTGCACATACATAGAGCATACAGCGCCTTTGTAAAAGGGCCCCATAATAAGTTCAAAAGAGCACATCTGCTTCTGTTCTATGAAGTGAATTTGTAGGAAAGGTCAAAACATGCAGAACATGAAACTGCTGAAAACATTGTGGGATATTCAGAAGCACTGACTGGCATTGTCAGGTCCATCATTATACAATTGGAAATAGTTTGTCACCACCATGACACTGCATCAATCAGTATACACCAAGGCAACGTATTCACAGTGGGACACAGCAACAAGTCACAAAATTCAGTCCCACCATCAACATATCTGATTATATAATTTTTTTGCTGAGCCCCACAGCCAACCCCCAAAACCCACTCCCCACAACTGTACACCACTACCATAGCCCTAAGGGGTGAAGGGGGAGGGGGGCACCTAGATGTGGGTACAGTGGGTTTTGGGTGGGTTTTGAAAGGCTCACATTTACCAGCACAAGTGTAGCAGGTAGGGGGGGATGGGCCTGGGTCTGCCTGCCTGAAGTGCACTGCAGCCTCTAAAACTGCTCCAGGGACCTGCAGACTGCTGTCATGGAGCTGGGTATGACATTTGAGGCTGGCATAGAGGCTGGCAAAAAAAAAAAAAAATTTTTTTAGGTTGGGAGGGGGTTGGTGACCACTGAGGGAGTAAGGGGAGTCCAACCCCGATTCCCTCCGGTGGTCATCTGGTCAGTTCGGACACCTTTTTGAGGCTTGGTTGTGAAAAAAAAAGGACCAAGTGAAGTCAACCAAATGCTCGTCAGGGGACGCCCTTCTTTTTTCCATTATCGGCCGAGGATGCCCATCTCTTAAGCACACCCCAGTCCCGCCTTCGCTATGTCTCTGTCACGCCCCCGCGACAGACTGCAGTTGAGGGCGCCCAAAAATCGGCTTTCGATTATGCCGATTTGGGCGACCCTGAGAGAAGGACGCCCGTCTCCTGATTTGTGTCGGAAGATGGCCACCCTTCTCTTTCGAAAATGCCCCTGCTGATCTACTACAGTCTCTTTTGCAACCTCACTATTGGGATACCCTATCTTCCCTGTTTTGGTGAAATCTTTAAAAGATACCTTATTCTGAACCATGCGCTTTTGAGCGACTGTCGGCCTTCCCCCAATCACTAATTTAAAAGCTGCTCTTCTCCTTTTTAAATGCCGATGCCAGCAGCCTGGTCCCACCCTGGTTAAGGTGGAGCCCATTCTTTCGGAATAGGCTTCCCCTTCCCCAGAATGTTGCCCAGTTCCTGACAAATCTAAAACCCTCTTCCCTGCACCATCGTTTCTTCCACGCATTGAGACTCCGGAGCTCTGCCTGTCTCTTGGGCCCTGCGCATGGAACGGGTAGCACTTCAGAAAATGTTACCCTAGAGGTTATGGATTTGAGCTTTCTACCTAAGAGCCTAAATTTGGCTTTCAGAACCTCTCTCCCACATTTTCCTATGTCATTGGTACCCACATCTAAAATCCTATCTATGTGACGTGTGAGTTCTACCACCTTTGCCCCAGGCAGGCAAGTCACCAGGCGATCCTCACGTCCACCAGCCACACAGCTATCTACATGCCATTGTACTGTTTAGGGATCTTGCCTGGTACTTGTGACCTGGATTGGCCACTGTTGGAAACTGGATGCTGGGGTTGATGGACCTTCAGTCTGTCTAGTATGGCAATACTTACATAGTAACATAGTAACATAGTAGATGACGGCAGAAAAAGACCTGCATGGTCCATCCAGTCTGCCCAAGACAAACTCATATGTGTATACCTTACCTTGAATTTGTACCTGTCCTTTTCAGGGCACAGACCATATAAGTCTGCCCAGCAGTATTTCCCGACTCCCAACCACCAGTCCCGCCTCCCATCACCGGCTCTGGTACAGACCGAATAAGTCTGCCCTCCCCTATCCTCGCCTCCCAACCACCACCCCCTCTTCCCCCCAACTGCTCTGCCACCCAATTTCAGCTAAGCTTCTGAGGATCCATTCCTTCTGCACAGGATTCCTCTATGCATATCCCACGCATGTTTGAACTCCGTTACCGTTTTCATCTCCACCACCTCCCGCGGGAGGGCATTCAACGCGTCCAGCACCCTCGCCGTGAAAAAATACTTCCTGATATCTTTCCTGAGTCTGCCCCCCTTCAATCTCATTTAATGTCCTCTCGTTCTACCACCTTCCCATCTCCGGAAAAGATTCGTTTGCGGATTAATACCTTTCAAATATTTGAACGTCTGTATCATATCACCCCTGTTCCTCCTTTCCTCCAGGGTGTACATGTTCAGGTCAGCAAGCCTCTCTTCATACGTCTTGGAACGTAAATCCCATAACATTCTCGTAGCTTTTCTTTGCACCGCTTCCATTTTTTTAACATCCTTCGCAAGATACGGCCTCCAAAACTGAACACAATCTCTCTACTTCTTTCCGATTTTGCAGACGGAACCTTCCAATCTACATCCGGCAGATTAAAATCTCCCAACAACAGCACCTCTCTTTTCTTCCCCAACTTTTGAATATCAGTGATCAGATCTTTATCTAGTTCTTCCAATTGTGTCGGGGGTCTATAGACAACACCCACGTGGTTCTATCCTCTCTTTTTAAGGTGATCCATATTGCTTCTTCTGTGAGGGTCTTGCAGAGGGAGGGTCTTAATGCGCAGGAGGGAGGGAAGGAAGGAAAGAGAGGGCATTGGGATGGGAGAGGGCTCGAGGGCTTTATTTATTTAAAAAAAAAAAACAAGAAAAAAATTGTTATGTGGGCCAGAGATTAATATTGACCAGGCCTGCATAACTTCCAGCAGCCTGCCTACCCCAAATTATCCCCCAATAGTTAGTGCCGGTGCCCGGACATAGTCGGGTACTGAATATTGGGGGATAATTTAGCTGACAATGATCAGTGTTTTAAAAACGCTGACCACCGCCAGCTGAATATTAGGGAGACTGTCTTGCCTGGTGATAGCAAGTCTTATAATGACAAAACGGAAGCCAATAACCAGTGTGGGAATGTGAGTGAGCCTCTGAGGCTCTGACTGCATGAGCCATATCTGCTGAGTGCCGGCAGCTACGGCTTCTTAACTATCGCTTAGTTTTTTATTCTACTGGCACGTTTGCTCAAACACAAAGGGTCTTTTTTAAGACCATTCTGTAATTTACCATACCAAGACATTAGCTGTTCCTCTGTGTAATACAGACTCCTGATGTAGGCCTAGAGGCTGAAACACAACGTTGTGTCGAGTCCTTTTTATCAATAAACGTTTTTATTCAAGGATGAGTGTCTCCAGTCTTTGGTACCCATGGTCAATCCCCCACCTTTTCATATTTTCAGCTTCTTAAAAAGCCATGTGAAAAATGGCAACAATGAATCAACCAATCTCATCAATATTTTAATATGCCACAGACAGTTATCTTTTACTATAACCTTGATTTCTTGTGACTTGGTAGAGGTATTATGTGAAAGCAGCAGGTAATGATTTTCTGCAATACAAATGATGCCTGCATTCTGAACTTCATTCATTTCATAACATCTGAAAACCTTTAAAAGGTCAGAGAGAGGGGCATAATCGAATGGGGCTGGTCATCTATAAGGGCGGCCATCTATAATGACAGCCCCATAAAGCGGCATACCCAACTATATTATTGAAACAAGATGGCTGGCCATCTTTCGTTTCGATAATACGGTCGGGGCCGGCCAAATCTCAACATTTGGACCGCCCTTAGAGATCGACGGCGATAGAGATGGTCACCATTGGTTTTCGCCGATAATGGAAACTAATGGCAGCCATCTCAAACCCGGTCAAATCCAAGCTATTTGGTCATGGGAGGAGCCAGCATTTGTAGTGCACTGGTCCCCCTCACATGCCAGGACACCAACCAGGCACCCTAGGGGGCACTGCAGTGGACATCACAAATTGCTCCCAGGTGCATAGCTCCCTTACCTTGTGTGCTGAGCCCCCCAACCCCCCCCCAAACCCACTTCCCACACTACCATAGCCCTAAGGAGGGAAGGGGGGCACCTACATGTGGGTACAGTGGGTTTTGGGGGGTTTGGAGGGCTCAACATTTACCACCACAAGTGTAACAGGTAGGGGGGAATGGGCCTGGGTCTGCCTGCCTGAAGTGCACTGCACCCACTAAAAACTGCTCCAGGGACCTGCATACTGCTGTGATGGAGCTGGGTATGACATAGAGCAGTGGTGGCGAACCTATGGCAAGCGTGCCAGAGAGGGCACGCAGAGCCCTCTCCCTTGGCACGCGCGCCTGTCGCTGGTCCGGCCACGCTCCCTCCCTCCGAATAGTTCGCCGCCTCCCGCCCTCCCTCCAACCCAACAAGTATCAGGCCGCCCGCCCGTCCTCCCTCCCTCCCAGCACCAGGAACCCCTCTCCTCCTGTGAAATTTTAAAAGCCTGCCGTTCCTCAGGGTTAAAGCAGCGTGCAGCGCCGGCAGCGAAGAAGCGCGTGTTCTTCGCTCGGTGCGCCTTCGGCCTTCCCTTCGGTTTCTCAAGCTCTGGTCCCGCCTATGAGGGGGCGGGACCAGAGCTTGAGAAACCGAAGGGAAGGCTGAAGGCGCGCCGAGCGAAGAACACGCGCTTCTTCGCTGCCGGTGCTGCACGCTGCTTTAACCCCGAGGAACGGCAGGCTTTTAAAATTTCACAGGAGGAGAGGGGTTCCTGGTGCTGGGAGGGAGGGAGGACGGGCGGGTGGCCTGATACTTGTTGGGTTGGAGGGAGGGCGGGAGGCAGGCCTGGTGCTGGGTGCTGGGAGGGATGCTTGGTGCTGCTGGGTGGGAGGGCGGCAGGCCTGGTGCTGGGTGCTGGGAGGGAGGCCGGCAGGCCTGGTGCTGGGTGGCCTGATGTTGGGTGCTGGGTGGGAGGGAGGACTGGTGGTGGGAGGGAGGCTGCCTGCCTGGTGCTGGGTGCTGGGAGGGAGGGCGGCAGGCCTGGTGCTGGGTGGTGCTGGGTGGGAGGGAGGCCTGATGTTGGGTGCTGGGTGGGAGGGCGGCAGGCCTGGTGCTGGGTGCTGGGAGGGAGGCCGGCAGGCCTGATGCTGGGTGGCCTGATGTTGGGTGCTGGGTGGGAGGGAGGGCTGGAGGGAGGGAGGCTGCCTGCTGGGAGGGAGGGTGGCCTGGTGCTGGGAGGGAGGGCGGCAAGCCTGGTGCTGGGTGGTGCTGGGAGGGAGGGAGGGAGGCCTGCTACTGGGTGCTTCTGCTGGGTGGGTGGGAGGCCTGATGTTGGGTGCTGGGTGGGAGGGAGGGAGGGTGCCTGCCTGCCTGCCTGGTGCTGGGAGGGAGGGAGGCTGCCTGCCTGGTGCTGGGAGGGAGGGATGGAGGGTGCCTGCCTGGTGCTGGGAGGGAGGGAGGGAGGGAGGCTGCCTGCCTGCTGGGTGCTGGGAGGGAGGGCGGCCTGGTGCTGGGAGGGAGGGCGGCAGGCCTGGTGCTGGGTGGGAGGGAGGCCTGCTACTGGGTGCTTCTGCTGGGTGGGTGGGAGGCCTGATGTTGGGTGCTGGATGGGTGGGAGGGAGGCTGGGTGCTGCTGGGAGGGAGGGCAGCCTGGTGCCGGGAGGGAGGGCAGCCTGGTGCTGGGACGGAGGGCAGGGGGGAGAGGAGGGTGGCTGGACATGGGTGGCTGGAGGGAAGAGGAGGGTGGCTGGACATGGGTGGCTGGAGGGAAGAGGAGGGTGGCTGGACATGGGTGGCTGGAGGGGAGAGGAGGGTTGCTGGACATGGATGGAGGGCAAGAAATGAAGAAGAAAGGAGGGAAGTAAAGAAATAAATGGAAAGGAAGACCTGGAAACGGAGTTAAGAGAACAGATAGCAGCAGAATCAGAGACTGGACCAATATGGATAGAAAAACAAAATCACCAGACAACAAAGGTAGGAAAAAATCATTTTATTTTCATTTTAGTGTTTAGAATATGTCCAATTTGAGAATTTACATCTGCTGGCTTATTTTGCACTGGGTATACTGGAGCTGTAACAGCTTACAGAAATGATTTATAATGAAAAAAAATCATGTTATTTTTTCCTCCTATACTAGTATAATATTATCAGTGATGTCTGTTTATATGCGCCATGGCTGGTGTAGGGGGTGTGGCTATCATAGGGGTGGAGTCATATGTGGTAACCCCGCCCATGAGTACCGGCACTTTGCGATAAATAATTCGATTTTGGGTTGCTGTTTGGGCACTCGGTCTCTGAAAGGTTTGCCATCACTGACACAGAGGCTGGAAAAAAATGTTTTTAAATTTTTTTTTGTTGGGTGGGAGGGGGTTGGTGACCACTGGGGGAGTAAAGAGAGGTGATCCTCGATTCCCTCCAGTGGTCATCTGGTCAGTTCGGGCACCTTTTTGAGGTTTGGTCGTGAGCAAAAAGGGACCAAGTAAAGTCGGACAAATGCTCGTCAGGGCCGGCCTTCTTTTTTCCATTATTGGCCGAGGCCGGCCATCTCTTAACCACGCCCCCGCCCGCCTTCGGTTCACTGCCGACACATCCCCTTGAACTTTGGCTGGCCCTGCGATGGAAAGCAGTTGAAGCCGGCCACAATCGGCTTTCGATTATACCGATTTGGCCGGCATTAGGAGAAGGCCGGCCATCTCCCGATTTGTGTTGGAAGATGGCCGCCCTTCTCTTCCGAAAATAAGCAGGATAGAGATCTATTTACATTATGGGCTCTCTTATCAACTGAGAAAACACATAAGGTGATATTGACAGACAAGGACCACTTGATCCACCCAGCCATCTCATTTTTGCCAAATAAGATCATACCTGGACATTTGTTTTTAAATAAAGACAATTTACAGTGGTAGAAGTTCAAGTTAAGGACCCTGTAGTTTGCAGATAAGATCAGGCAATGATTCACAGAGCTACCATTTGTATACCAGTAGTATTATAATGGGAGTCACTATCATTTATTTTTATTTTCTTTGTTTCACTTGGTTACAGGCCCCCAAGGAAAATATTGGAAAGGGGTCCCCAGAGCAAGTGGATTTACAGCAGAAGTTATAGGCTTGGCTATAAGCGGGTTGCCCTGCAAGTAGTGACTGCATATGTGAAATTTATGCAACTGCCAGTTTACAAATTCAAAGCAAACAGTACCTGAAACTAAAATAATATTAATGAATATTTAACTTTTCAGTTTCATCCCAGCCAATCCTATTCCTAACATTTGATTAGTCCTCATTAGTTTCATCCCAAAGAAAAGAAAAACTTCATAAAAATGGGATCCTACAATTCAATGATTTAGCAAAATAACTTCAACCCTTCTAAAGTTAATAAAGAAGTACCCAAAATATCTTCAGTAGAATCTAAATCATTAGGACTATATACTGGTCAGGTCTTACATCTTACAAAAAGTTTTAATTGTAGAACATCAAAAACACTGAACTGCACATCTGGAAAAGTGTGAAGAGGCCCAATTTCTACTGCTTGACTTTCCAGCTCTGGATACTACCTCTGTTTCATCTGATTAGCTTTCGCAAGCATCAGGAAAGATGCACACTCTGTTCTCAAGAAATTGTTGAAAAAATGTTTTGAAAAGTTCATTTCCTATCCATCACAAGCACAGAGGTCAGGAGAAAGGTACCCCTAGTCTTTTTCCTGTGGAAATTCCAAAGAGTTGGTCAGGAATAGGCTATTCTGAATCGGTTGGCCTACATCTCTTTCATCTAGAGATACAGCATTCCAGACAGAACTAGTATAACAGTCTGAGGGCTTTAAAAACCTACATTATCTGTTCATCAGATCCTGATGTACAATGTTACACAACTTGACAGAGTGTTACATGACTTGGCAAAATTAAGAAACCAGAGATTGCACTTTCTACTGTTTCCATCTTTCCACAAAACAAGATCTTTTGCACTAAGGCAGAATTACACTGATTGCTTGTAAAGCAGAAGACATTCTACAGGTCATCCACCTTTACTACAAAATCATAAGTACATAAGTATTGCCATACTGGGAAAGACTGAGAGGCTCATTTTCAAAGCACTTAACCTCCCAAAGTTCCATAGAAACCTATGGAACTTAGCCTCCCAAAGTGCTTTGAAAATATGCCTCCAAAGGTCCATCAAGCCCAGCATCCTGTTTCCAACAGTGGCCAATCCAGATCACAAATACCTGGCAAGATCCCAAAAAGTACTAAACATTTTATACTGCTTATCCCAGAAATAGTGGATTTTCCCCAAGTCCACTTAATAACGGTCTATGGACTTTTCCTTTAGGAAGCCGCAGTGGCGTTCCTAGGGTGGCTGACACCCGGGGAGGATCGCCGATGCGCCCCCCTGGGTGCAGCGGGACCCCCCACACCCCCGGCAAAAGGACACCTCCCCCGGGTGCATTTTTACCTGCTGGGGGGGTGGGGGGTGGGGGGTGCAGCGCGCCTGTCAGCTTTGCTCGTTTCCTGCTCCCTCTGCCTCGGAACAGGAAGTAACCTGTTCTGGGGCAGAGGGAGCAGAGAATGAGCGGAGCTGACAGGTGCGCGGCACCCCATCCCAGAGCGGCATGCACCCGGGGCGCACCGCCCCCACCTTGGTACGCCACTGGGAAGCCGTCCAAACCTTTTTAAAATTCCGCTAAGCTAACTGCCTTCACCACATTCTCCGGCAACGAATTCCAGAGTTTAATTACACGTTGAGTGAAGAAACATTTTCTCCGATTCATTTTAAATTTACTACATTGTAGCTTCATCGCATGCCCCCTAGTCCTAGCATTTTTGGAAAGTGTGAACAGACGCTTCACATCTACCCATTCAACTCCACTCATTATTTTATAGACCTCTATCATATCTCCCCTCAGCCGCCTTTTCTCCAAGCTGAAGAGCCCTAGCTGCTTTAGCCTTTCCTCATAGGGAAGTCGTCCCATCCCCTTTATCATTTTCTTCACCCTTCTCTGCATCTTTTCTAATTCCACTATATCTTTTTTGAGATTCGGCGACCAGAATTGAACACAATATTCGAGGTGCGGTCGCACCATGGAGCGATACAAAGGCATTATAACATCCTCATTTTTGTTTTTCCATTTCTTTCCTAATAATACCTAATATTCTATTTGCTTTCTTAGCCGCAGAAGCACACTGAGCAGAAGGTTTCAACGTATCATCAACGACAACACCTAGATCCCTTTCTTGGTCTGTGACTCCTAACGTGGAACCTTGCATGACGTAGCTATAATTCGGGTTCCTCTTTCCCACATGCATCACGTTGCACTTGCTTACATTAAATGTCATCTGCCATTTAGACGCCCAGTCTCCCAGTCTCGTAAGGTCCTTTTGTAATTTTTCACAATCCTCCCGCGATTTAAAGACTTTGAATAACTTTGTGTCATCAGCAAATGTAATTACCTCACTAGTTACTACCATCTCTAGGTCATTTATAAATATGTTAAAAAGCAGCGGTCCCAGCACAGACCCCTGGGGAACCCCACTAACTACCCTTCTCCATTGAGAATACTGACTATTTAACCCTACTCTCTGTTTTCTATCTTTTAACCAGTTTTTAATCCACAATAGAACACTACCTCCTATCCCATGACTCTCCAATTTCCTCTGGAGTCTTTCATGAGGTACTTTGTTAAACGCCTTCTGAAAATCCAGATACACAATATCAACCTGCTCACTTTTATCCACATGTTTGTTCACCCCTTCAAAGAAATGTAGTAGATTGGTGAGGCAAGATTTCCTTTCACTAAATCCACGTTGACTTTGTCTCATTAATCCATGCTTATGAATATGCTCTGTAATTTTGTTCTTAATAATAGTCTCTACCATTTTGCCCGGCACCGACGTCAGACTCACCGGTCTATAATTTCCCGGATCTCCTCTGGAACCTTTTTTAAAAATCGGCGTTACAGGGGGGCGCTGTGGAGCTTCATCAAGATGGCAGCATAATCACTGAGCTCTCACTCTGACTCCAAAACAAGCTGAATATATGTGGAAATAAATCAGCAAGAACTAATAAAAACTACTCAACATACAATAAGAACATATGGCATCTGGGAAAAACTCCAAAAGACAAAGGGGGGATCCCCTTTCCCCTCAAAAAACTCCGGCTGAAAAGGCTGACAACACCAGCACGGCGGCCATCTTGGAGGAAATCCATGCTTTAAAAGATATACTAACTGAAACTAAGGATGGCTTTAACGAAATAAAAGAAGATATTTCCCTAATCCGCACGGAACTATCCCTGCTTAACTCAAAGATCCTAACAATGGAACAAAAAGTTGGAGCGACGGAAGAACAAATAAAAACGATCCAAAAACAGATTAAAAAGATAACTATACTGGAAAAAGAAATCGAAGAGAATAATAACAGATCAAGACGTAACAACATTAGAATCCTGGGAATACCTGAGAATCTTGAGGGCTCTGACCCAGCCCAGTTCCTTGAAAAATTCATACCAGAAATACTGGGTATTCAATTCAATAGAACTTTTGAGCTAGAACGAGCTCACAGGATTCCGACACAAAGAGGAACAAGAGATAAATATCCTAGACCCTTCATAATGAAAGTCCTTCGATATCCGCAAGCTGCTGAAATCCTGCAAAGAGCAAGGCTGCGTGCTCCAATTAAGTATGAAGGGCAAGAATTACAATTTCTACCTGATTTATGTAAAACCACGGTCCAAGCTCGTAAACAACTGCTTGCTTTCCGACCCAAGCTGAAACAACTCAATGCAAGATATGGTTTGCTTTACCCAGCCAAAATGAGAATTACCATAAACAACACTACCAAAGATTTTACTAATCCGGAAGCTCTCGCCACTTACTTAGAGGAACTAGCTCCCACTCCGATTGATGCCAGATGAAACACAATCATTAAAGCTGTTTTAAAGTTCTCTTCCTCAAAGAACTGAAGTCATCGACAATGTGAACAACAAACTGGTAACGCTTTCCTTTTATATATATATATTTTTTTTCCTTTCCTACTCTTGCACCTAGCAACTTCTACTAAGTAAGATATGCCAAATTTATATTATAAAGCAAAGCACATGACAAGGGCTAATAAATGAGTATAAATCGCCAAGGAAAAAAACTCATACATATTACAGTAACTATCTAAAATGGCGATTCCCGCCACTTCATAAAAGAAGAGTGTTGGCGCCATAATACTAACAAGATATTCTTAACGACAACAGAGGGATTCAGCTAGACGAGTAGCTATATTTGTACTGCAGAAAGAAAGGATGGCAAAGTGGACAGGAAGAACATAAGATTAGGGAGAAATTGTTTAAGGAACTGCTAAACTGATTGCTCACTATAGATCAAGCCGAATAGAAGCTCTCTCTTTACATACCATGTAATCAACTTAGCGAAACACAGAATACCCTACTAAAGATGAAGAATGTAATCTATCTTGACATTTTCAATAGGATCTTTAACATGCTATTAGCATTAGCACAGCTCTGTGATGTTAATCAAGAAACTTGAATCGATTATAACCTTCTGTAAAGCTTTATGACGAACAAGTTTCCTTCCGACGGATCACTATGAATAAATGTGGTTAACAGCATGCCACTATGTCAGCTAATCACAATGAAAAATCAATCTATAACTACTGGCTTACTGACTGGTATAGAAGAGGAATCCTAGAAGGTGCACAGAAGAAAAATGGAACTTACTTAACTAAACAATACTCGTAATCTAACAAGACGATTTCAAATGGCTCTTTAACACGCTGCAATCTGCAGTCACAGGAACATGTTATATAACATCAAGATTCTAACGTGAACAACCAGCTATAATGATTAGCAAGCAATGATATCATCCCAAAGGCATTTTATGACTAACAGTGAAGGAAAAAAAAAAAAAAAAAAACAAGCAATTAAGACAACTCTGCAAAGAAAGGATAATCTACATATAAGATCTAACAACTGGCTAAAAGAAGGTATCCTATTGAGTTAATGGAATCAAATTGAACTTAATTAAGCATTCACTGGGACTTAACAGGTCCATCTTAAATGAAACTTCAAAGTGTTGTTATTGTAATCACTGTAAAGTGTTAAAGTCATTAAAGAATGAAAGAGACCATTCAGCTGCACAGCCTTGCTAAGCACTGGCTCCCTTCCAACATTCTCTGCTGCTACTCCTGGACAACAGCTAGCTAACAGTCAGTTGAATGTAAAGACAATAAATTTACATTTAATAATCCTACACTCAAACTTGAAGAGATGTCCAAATAATATGTGTGGTGACAAATCGGACCATAATGCAAGTACAATGTGTGTTTTATTACAAAGATTTCAAATAGAAATTTAAGGTGCTATAATTGATATTTAAGGAATGCGTTATAGTTAATCAGTATATATAAGCTTTATCAGCATCATTAATTTGTTTATTATACAGGAGACATGTTACATATCTAAAAGTAAAATAAGTGTTATTATTTGTTATTATTGAAAGCAGATAATTATACCTTCACAGAATAACAACAAAGCTGGAATAGCTATTGATATGCAATATGCAGTGTTTAAATAAGCCCTTATGGTGAGGCTCTAATGGTTTAATTAAGTTAGTGAATAATAAGACAATTTGGTACTCTGCGATAAGCTAACATTTACTACTAATGGGATTTTCTAAGTAACCATTTAATCATACTATGTAGATGTACTCATTAATTGTGTTTTATCACTCAACAACAATTAATATTTATGATGTTATAAAACTTGAAGGCAAAATAATCTGTGTCCCACCACCAGACAAATTATGTAAGAATAATACATACTTCCGTTAATTCAACCATTGAGAACAATGGTTTAATTAATGCAATACTTCATATCATTCATAATAAGCTATACAAGATATATTATAGTTGTTCCTCACTACATTTATATAATTCAATATTTTCACATTTAATATTTTCACATTTGGAATATCCAATGGGAGTCAGTGAGATGTTGCTGACTATCTTGGTACCCACAACTCATGGTTAAAACATACCATGCTTTTTGGTTATACATGGTTATGTTTTTTGTTAATGTACCTGACTATAAGAGCATATTACCATCAAAGTTTATAAGACTTCACAATGTTAAAGGAGTATGCAGGATGTTCTCATATCTGATCTATATATCTAATACAATATAATGTTTAACATAATCTCCCTTAATGTTAAGGGATTTAACAACCCTATAAAACGAAAAAAAATCTTAACAGCACTAAACAAATATGTACCTGATATAATATTTTTTCAAGAAACACATTTATCAGACCAGGAATCCCTCAAATTAAAAACTTCTTGGTCAGAAATTCCTTATTATTCAGCTGCTGATGGGAAAAAAAATGGTGTGGCTATATTAATAAGGAAAAAAAATAATATCAAAATCATTTCCACAGACAAAGATTTATTAGGAAGATGGATTAAAGTTTGTATCACAGTAGATGGTGATCCTTTAACATTATTTAACATTTATGCACCAAACACAGACAGCCCAGATTTCTTTCACGAAATAGCAAACAAAATTACAGCAGAAGGTAATACCCCAGTCATCATAGGAGGGGACTTCAATACAATTATAAACCCTGAGCTAGATAGGAAATCAAGCTTTACATTTAAGAAAACTAAAGCATGGAATGTTTTGAAAGAACTAATGCAACAACTTAAGTTATGTGATGTTTGGAGAATTTTACATAACAATGAAAGAGATTATACCTTTCACTCTTTACCACATAATTCATACTCTCGTATAGATTACTTCCTAATATCTGAATCATTATTGAGTAAGGTAATTGACACGCATATTGACACTATTAGACTGATCATGCACATATTTCAATAAAATTATCAGATTTCTCACCCAAAGCTCAAACAAAATCCTGGAGATTTAATGCTAGTTTACTATCATATCCTGAATTTAATGATGAAGTTAAAAATGATATATTGGAATACTTTAAGTTTAATACACTTAAAGATACTAATTGGATAACAAGATGGGATGCTTTCAAAGCATTTATTCGTGGATCAATTATTAGATTCGCAGCAAAGAAAAAAAAACAACAAAGGTCATAAATTACAGATCTAGAAAAATCAATAGCTCATCTTGAAAAAACTCACCAGTCATCCCCTTCCAATATGGACATTCTAAGCAAACTACGGAAAGTTAGATATAGATACAATGCCATATTAGCTAATACTGCAAATAAAGAAATCTTCATGAAGTCAGCCCAATACTATTCTAGTAATAACAAATCTGGACATCTGTTAGCCAGCTACCTCAAAACTAGAGCTGAAAAAAATGATATATCCCATATTAGAGACTCTAATGATTTTATCCAAACAGATAACCAACAAATATTAACATCTTTTTTTAAATTTTATGACAATCTTTACAAATCTGAAACTACTTCTGATAATATAGATAATTCCTTTTTAGACAATATAAAACATGAAACCATCAACCATGAAGATAATATATCATTTACAACTCCTATAACAGATCAGTAAGTATTATCAGCCATAAAGGCTATGGCAAAAAAAAAAGCGCCTGGCCCTGATGGTTTCACTTTGGAATTCTATCTCACTTTTCAAGATATACTTGCTCCAATATTAAGTTCCTTTTTCAATTATTTAATCACATCTGGAGAAGTTTCAGGATCCTTCACAGAAGCAACTACCATCGTCCTTCCCAAACCAGGAAAAGATCCCCAAAGAATACAAAATTATCGACCTTTATCTCTAATAAACATTGATGCAAAAATTTATGCAAAAATCATAGCGGAAAGACTACAAGTAATTTTACCTAAAATCATAAACCCTAATCAGACAGGTTTCATGCATGGCAGACAATCACATAATAATACCAGACTATTTACTAATCTACTAATACAGACACAATCTTCTAACACCCCTTATGTGGCCATAGGTCTTGATGCCGAAAAGGCCTTCGACCGTGTTGAATGGAAATATCTATTTCATACTTTACAGTGGTTTGGTTTTACACAAAACGCTTTAAATATGATAAAAGTACTATATACTTGCCCAACCAACAAATTATTCATTAATGGACATTTCTCATCCCCTTTCAGACCGTCTAGAGGAACAAGACAAGGTTGTCCTCTATCCCCATTACTATTTAATATAGCCTTAGAACCCCTACTCTTAACAATACTACAATCTGACCATATTAAAGGTATAGAAAAGGATAATTTATCAGCTAAACTTTCAGCATATGCTGATGACGTACTGTTATATACCACTCCTTCATCCATACCTTACATATTAGAAGTAATAAATAACTACTCACTGATCTCTGGATACAAACTAAATCCTACAAAAACAGAAATGCTACCTATGAATATGTCAGCAAGATCATATCAATATACACAATCACCATTCAAATGGTCTCCCACCAGTTTGAAGTACTTAGGTATATTGTTTGGATCTAATGTTAATGATACAATTAACCTCAATGCAACACACCTACTGAATTGTGTTAATGATATGTCTAAAAAATGGTCACCACTCAAATTATCTTGGTGGGGTAGATTAGATACCATAAAAATGATGATTACTCCAAAGGTAAATTATATATTGAGCATGTTACCAATTATGCTTAATGATAATACATACAAAAATATAGAACAAATCCTATCAAAATTTTTATGGTCTAATAAACCACCTCGAATAGCCTTAAAATATCTTAAGTCTACTAAACAACATGGTGGAGTTAATTTTCCAAACTTTAAGGATTACCACAAAGCTTTTATACTTAGACAAAGCTCCTCATGGATTATCTCTAGAGAAGATCAACCAGAACCTTTATGGCTAAAATGGGAAGCAAAACTATATAAAGATATCCCACTATACTTACTACCATGGTCAATTACAAACAAATCAGAAACTAATCCAATTATCTCAGCATCTCAAATATCTTTCAATTCACTGGACTCTTGTGTAAAAGCACCAATTCACTCAACCACCATGATTCCTCTCTGGAACAATCCAAATCTTAAAATCAATGGGAAGTGCATTGCATGGCCCAATTGGATGGAAGCTAAAATTTGGTATTTACATCAACTCTTGGACAAACATAAATGGATACCCTTCTCTAAATTACAAGAAACATATAATCTGCATAAACATTGCCTTTTCCAGTGGATCCAACTAAAACATTGTATTTCTTCTAGCTTTAACATTAATACTTTAAAGGACGATACACCAAGTTATTTAACATTATGTCATCAACTGGATACAAAAAAGAAAACGGCCTCCATATGGTACAAAATACTACAAGAAAATTCTTCTCATCCTCCATTGGCTTTGCAGAACATTTGGAATAGAGAAATCAACTCTCAACTATCAGAAGATCAATGGGAAGAAATTTGGTCATCTCTATATAAATCGTCAAAATCATCAGCTCTTACACAATCGTCATTTTATATATTACATAGAGCTATGTGGACACCATATAAACTATCTAAGATATCAAAAGATGCTTCCAATCGTTGCTGGTCCTGCTGCAACAATATAGGAACCTTGGACCATTTAATATATCATTGCCCATTACTGGATGAATATTGGTCTCAAATAGAGAAAACAATTTCTCTTATAATAAATTTAAAGATTTCTTTAACTTACAAAACGATAATAGCAGGAGATTTTGGCATTAAAAATACATTATCACCACATATAATTAAACTACTACGTATATTGATCCAAGTGGCTATAAAATTGATATGTCAAAACTGGAAAGATTTTACAAAGTTAACCTACGAAATGTGGTGGAACTCAGTATGTCTAACAGCTAAATACGAAAAAGTAGCAGCAGAGAAATGTGGTTCCTTTATGGCATATAATAAAATTTGGTCTCCGGTGATTAAATATTCATCCAGCTGAGTAATTAAAGTACAGGTACTTTTCAAACATTGGCATTAATACTATAACATCTGATATGCATGCATACTTCATACGAATATACATATATGTATATATATATAGTCAGAGTACATTGACCTTTCTGTTAACTGTTATTGTCATTGGTACTAAATTTACAATATGTTATAAAATCAATAAAAAACTGATTGAACTAAAAAAAAAAAATCGGCGTTACATTGGCCACCCTCCAGTCTTCTGGTACCACACTCGATTTTAAGGATAAATTACATATTTCTAACAATAGCTCTGCAAGCTCATTTTTCAGTTCTATCAGTACTCTGGAATGAATACCATCCGGTCCAGGAGATTTGCTACTCTTCAGTTTGTAGAACTGCCCCATTACATCCTCCAGGTTTACAGAGAATTCATTCAGTTTCTCCGACTCGTCAGCTTCGAATACCATTTCCGGCACCGGTATCACTCCCAAATCTTCCTCGGTGAAGACCGAAGCAAAGAATTCATTTAACTCATGGATTCAGCAAATAGCCTCCATAAAGTCTATGCTATGGGAGGATCCAAGATGGTGACGAGGGAAGACGTACGCTAGTTGAGCTCCCGTTTTTTACCAGATTTGCTGACAAGTTGGCGCGCTCCCCAGCTAGAATGGGGAAGAGAAAAGGAAAGGCCGTAGTTCTTACCCACTTGAACATGGCTGGGAATCCCACCACTGTTCAGCCTACCTTGGAAAGATTCGGGATCACGGCGTCGGGGTTATCGGTTCCTGCTTCGGGAAACAGCACATCTTTATCGTCGAACTTCAGTGTTGAGTGATTGACTTTGAGTCCTCCTGCTGGTACAACCCCTCCAAGACCCGGAAACATTAACGCTTCGGTGGTGAGGTTGAGAGTGGAAACGCCCGAATCGGGACAGGATTTCCACGCGACCCGAGGAAGGCCCACAGCAGCATTGACTCCAGATGTTAATCCATCTAGGGGATTGGAGAATTTACTCTTCTCCCCGGCGAGGTCAGGAGCGGTTTCCGAAGGAAAATTGGAGTTGGTGAAACCTACAAATGTAACTTTGGAAACACTATGGGAAGCGCTGCAGAGCGTGAACAACTCTCTTCTTCAGATGTCTAAGTTTTCTCAAGAGCAAACGTGTGAGTTGAAAAATTTATATCAACATATATCTAATAAAGTGGAAGTTCAGGAAACAAAACTTGAGACATTGGGGACAGATATGGATTCTCTTCGAAAATCACTGAATCTAGTAGTGAAAGATAATATTATTTGTTCTAAGAAAATGGAATTTTTGGAGAACCAGATAAGGAAGAATAATCTCAGAATGATAAATTTTCCTAAAACTCCTTTCATATCTGCCACTGAATTATTGAAGAAATATTTCTCTGAAGTTCTGGCTATACCTGCTGATAGCCACCCTATGGTGTCTAAAGCGATTTATATTTCCTAAAAAAAAAAAGCTTCTGCTTCAGAGAAAAGAGATTTGAACTTGAATTTAACAGATGTTCTGGAAAATTCAGAAATAACAGATAGAGCTACTCTTTTAGTAACTTTCGCTTTTGATTTAGATAGGAATAATGTATTGAAAATGTATTTTCATCACATGAGTGAAAGTTTTTTGGGGTCAAAGATTAATATATTTCCAGACATATCAAGGGAGTTGCAAGCTAGGAGGCGTGAACTCCTGGTTTTTAAGCCAAGAGTTCTTGCCCTGGACGGGTCCTTCCTAGTAAGATTCCCTTGTAAATGTTTTATTTTTTTGGACTCTAATAATTACTTGTTTTTTGATCCTAAGAAACTACAAGAGTTTATTGAACTTAAGGAACGGATGAAGAATCCTCTGCAGCAACTTCCTTTAGTTAACACTAAACCGGCTGCAATTACTGATTAACCTTCCTCCCTCAGAGTATGTTAAAAATAAGATTAACTAGTTTGAGTTTTTCTTCTTTTTCCTTTTTTCTTTTCTTCCTAATCTTGGGTCCTCCTATTTTGTGGACAATCATATAATTTTCTTGTTTTTCTGTATACATTTATGTGATAAATGTGAATGTAAATGATTAAAATGATTAAAAAAGTCTGTGCTATGGTGTCCTAGACCACTTTCTACTGAGCTGGAGGCTGCTCTAGACTTTCCACAATATTCACAATGTCACTACTTTAACAGTTAACACTGGTAAATTTCTAGCCTCCAAACATGAATTACAGTACTCCAAACTAACCATGACTATTAGCAGAAGATAGAGATACAATGGTGTCTAGACAGAGAAATTTGGTCACAGGGGGGCTAGTTGCAATGACATTTTTGTACATCATACTGCTCTTTCCCCTCTCCACACACTTGTAAATTGGCATTATAATTGATACACAGATTCTTCTGTATGGGAGTGCTTTGGATTCTCTAGAGGATTGGACAGAATTTCTACATAACCCTGAGGGTCTAGTTCTATATTACAAACTTCATATTCCCCAGCAATGGAGCCATCCCTCTTAGAATTCGCCATACAAAAAAATATTCAAATTGTGATTATATCATCATGAACAGCACATGCTCCTTCCACTGCCAGGCACTTTGTTTAAAACAGATAAGGTTTTGTTTGTACGGTGACTTTACAGGATGCGGAGACCACTAGCCCTGAGCATTTTTATCTTGGATGACAAAAGGGCAGCCCTTGCCACAGAGCATGCTTTCAAACAGGCCAGAAACTTTGTAAAATAACATGAAACCCTGCAAAAAGACTCTCAAAGCCTTATACAGTAAAAAAAAATTACCTAATCATAACTGCTCTGGCTCACCTATGAAAAGACAGTGCAAAATATATATTACTCTGGGCCCTAGAGCACCAATATACCTGCTACTGGGAAACTGGAACAAGCTGGACTGTTACACATTCCTACAGATACTACATACCAGCAGAATTGTTCACCTCAGTCGCACATGCAGAACATGGACAAACCCTCAACTGATAAAAAATAGGGGGACCACAAAAAAACACGCAGACAAAAACTGAAATGGAGATCCCAAACAAAGCCAGATTCTTTAAGCAGTGAAAATACTGGTAAAAGGAACAGAAATGCATTTTCTCCTGTACTCTGCTAAATACAAAAATAGAAAAGATGTATATTTCCCAAAGCAGACACATAGCAACCCTTAAAAAGTACTAAATAAAAATCATATTTTTGTGCACTTTTCTAATTGGGTTGGTCAGAATCTGATCCTCTTTTTGAATTGGTCTTCTAAATTCTTTTCTAGGTTTGCCATACTATTTCTTTTCTCTTCTTGTCCTTCTTCGCTTCCTTAACTATAATTGCCTGGCATTAATCTTTTTTTTAGTAATGTTTCATTTTTCACTTTTTTCTTCTATGCCACTAGATCCACACATATATGATTTTTACCCCCCCCCCCCCATGCTCCCTTTCTTTCACCCTCTAGTACTTAGTTGCCTTGGGTCCAACATTCAGAGAGATTTAAGCAGGCAGGAGAGGGTCCTGCCCACTTACATCCTCTGGGGCCGTTTAACCCCCAATATTCAATGGCACTAAACCAGACAGTGCTGCCGAATATTACCTCTGACTGCTCACAAAGAGTGGATAGGTCAGGGGTGGTACTGGAAGCAGTATTAGAGAGGAGCCCAGGGTTATGTGGGGGCCGGCAAAATTCAGTTCCAGCACCTGTATTGCTAAGCAGCTCTAAATTAGGCTGCACGGAGGGGCATAAATCGAAAGGGGCGCCCAGGTTTTCCTGAGGACGTCCTCGCAGGACGCCCCAGCGAAGGGGCTGGAAAACCCGTATTATCGAAACAAGATGGGCGTCCATCTTTCGTTTCGATAATACGGTCGAGAACACGTGAAATTTAGGCTGTCCTTAGAGATGGACGTCCCCGATTTTCGGCGATACTGGAAACTGAGAACGTGCATCTCAGAAATGACCAAATCCAAGCCCTTTGGTCGTGGGAGCAGCCAGCATTCGTAGTGCACTGGTCCCCCTGACATGCCAAGACACCAACCGGGCACCCTAGGGCGCACTGCAGTGGACTTCAGAAATTGCTCCCAGGTGCATAGCTCCCTTACCTTGTGTGCTGAGCCCCCCAAAACCTACTCCCCACAACCGTACACCACTACCATAGCCCTAAGAGGTGAAGGGGGGCACCTTCATGTGGGTACAGTGGGTTTGTGGTGGGTTTTGAAGGGCTAACATTTACCAGCACAAGTGTAACAGGTAGGGGGGGATGGGCCTAGGTCCACTGTGATGGAGCTGGGTATGATATTTGAGGCTGGCATAGAGGCTGTAAAAAATATTTTTTTAATTTTTTTTTGAGGATGGGAGGGGGTTAGTGATGACTGGGGGAGTAAGGGGAGGTCATGTCCGATTCTCTCCGGTGGTCATCGGGTCACTAAGGCCACATTTTTTGGCTTGGTTGTAAGAAAAAAAAGGACCAGGTAAAGTCGTCCAAGTGTTCGTCAGGGACGCCCTTCTTTTTTCCACTATCGGTCGAGGACGCCCATGTGTTAGGCATGCCCCAGTCCCGCCTTCGCTATGTCTCCGACACGCCCCCGTGAACTTTGGTCATCCCCGCAACAGAAAGCAGTTGAGGACGCCCAAAATCGGCTTTCGAGCTTTCGATTATGCTGATTTGGGCGACCCTGTGAGAAGGACGCCCATCGTGCGATTTATGTCGAAAGATGGGTACCCTTCTCTTTCAAAAATAAGCCTGTTAGCGTTGCGGGTGCTGGCACTGAATATCAAGCTTGCACCGGCATAACTTTTTAAAGTGCTGCAATCCACCAACCAGCCTCCCTCCGCAATGTCACCTTCTCAACCCCAACCCCAGCGCTCCTATCTTCTAATCCCTGGTGGTCCAGAGGGTCATTGGGGGCAGGAGCATAGCCCCTTTGCTCCTGCCCCTAGTGGCTGGCCTGACACAATGGCTGCTTTGACCTCAAGGCCAGCTGTAGGGCAGGAGCAAGGGGCCTGTTTTCCTGCTCCCAATGACCCTCTGGATCACCAGGGATTAGGAGCTCTGGGGTTGGGGTTGAGAGGGTGACATTGCGGGGAGGTTAAACTTCCCTTCACTTCCATCCATGTGCAGCATTTCCCCTCTCCCTTCTCTTCCCTTCCATCCATGTGCTGCATTTCCCCGTCTTCATTCCCTGTGCCAGCAGTTCTCCTTATATCTCCCCTTCTATCCATGTACAGAATTTCTCCCCTCTCTTCTGTCCATGTGCAGCATTCCCCTCTCCCCTTCCATCCATCTATGTGCAGCATTCCCCCCACCCCTTCCATCGATGTGCTGTATTTCTCTCCTCTCCCTTCCCTTTCATTCATGTGCAGCAAGTCCCCTTCTTTCCTCTCCCTTCCCTTCCATAAATACAGGGCAGCTTATCCCCTCTCCCCCACCCTGTGGGTCCAGAATCACCTTCTTACCTCCCTCTGTCCTCTCTCTCTCTCTTTGCTGGCTCTGCTGGCAGCAATTACAACAGGCTCTCTTCAGCAGCTCCAAGGCTTTCCCTCTGCTATGTCCTTCCCAAGCAGCATTAGAAAGCTGCAACAGAGGGAAGGAGTCGGACCCTGGAGCTGGCTGGAGAGAGCCTGTTCTAATCACTGCTAGCGGTGCCTATGAGCAATGCAACTCTGTAGGGCCTGCAGGGAGGAAGGGAGGACAGAGGGAGGTAAGGAGGTGATGCTGGACTTGCAGGAGAAGTGTGCAGGTTTGGGGCTTGGCAAAGCGGTGGCAAGGCAATTTTGGGGGTGGCACTTGCCACCCTATAGTGACACCTATGTAGAGATAGTCAAACCAAATCTCCTTATGCAGATCAAGAGAGAAAAATTACAAAACTCCCATGCCACTCAGTGACCCTCAGACCTTTAGCACTGTTGGTAACACCTGGACAGAGCTGACTAGGGGAGTTACATGAGTGTATGAATGCTGGATGAACATGATATAATCTCAATCAGCTCATGCTATAGTGTGGTATTGCTGCTGTCATATTTACTGTTTGCTTTACTGAGAGGGACAAGTTAGCTCCAGAACTGGTAGAAAGATCTCACCGACAATCGCATGAACAGCGCAAGGCACCATAAGTGGAGCAAGGAAAAGCTTTCTTTTCTTTTTATTTGTTTGTTTTTGGGGTCAGAGTACCTCATTGGAACCAAGAGAATGGCAGAGCAGCAGCAGCAAGCATGGTACTAGCTACACCATAGCAGGACTCTGAAGGCAAAGCTGGCGTACGGTTTGCCGTTGGAGAAGTACCCTTGTTTGGTGCGCTTCCCGCTGAGCACTGGGGAGAAATATGGAATGACCTGCTTAGCATGCATTTGCATGTTCATTGTGCTCAGAGCCGGTGAACTCCTTGTTTCACACACTCGTTGGCTCAGAGCATTTGGCGTCAGCACATGCGGGTGCTACTCCAATGCTAAATGCAGACAGTGTGCCTTTCCTAAAGACACATGCTGGAAAAGACAGACAGGGATCAGGGCCGCTGAGAGACTAGGCCGAGCCCGGGGCAAGGCTGCCCCACCTCCGCCGCCCCCGTCGCTCCCCCTGCCGCTGTCGCCCCTGTTGCTCCCCCCGGTCTGACCTGCCTGCCTCCAAGGCTCCGGGCCCCTTGCATTCAAAGCGGCAGTCGCAGATCGCCTCTCTTCTGGCCTTCCCTCCCTGTGTCCCGCCGTCGTCTGATGTAACTTCCGGTTTCCGCGAGGGCAGGGGCAAAGAGGGGGGCAGGGAGGGAACGCCCGAAGGGAGGTGATCTGTGACTGCCGCTTCGAATGCAGGGGTCCCGGAGCCGAGGAGGCAGGCAGGTGAGACCGGGGACTGCAGCGCCGGTGGCCTGATAAGGACGCCGGGCCGCCCTTGGAGTCCCGGGCCCGGGGAATTTTGTCCCCCCCCCCTCTCGGCGGCCCTGACAGGGATTGTGTCTGTTGTGCTCTTACCTGCCCTGCTGATGTGCTATACTCAGTCTGAAGTAAAGTAACAAAGCTACAACTAAGATGCAGGGCTCACAGTTTACAGCTTAGAGATGTGAGCACTAAATACACACAAAACAACAGTACAAAAATGACTGCAATGATAGACAGGCAGGCAAATAGCACCCTTTCTCTGAATACTTTGTTAAACCCCTTTGACTATTCTTACACTGAGAAGCAAAGAGCTCCTACCCCATATTCCCCAACTTTTTAAAGATCACAGCACACTTTATTGTGTGGTGTACCAATCGCAGTAGAATAGCTAGTATAGACATGTGAGGACTTGTAGAGCTAAAAGAAAAGATAGAGAAACACTGAAAGTTTCACAAGAGAGTGGAAGGACTCAACAGAGGTGGCTCAGGAGGTGATATGTGGAAAGCAAGGCTTGCTATCCCTGCTTTACATGCTGCCTGTTAATTCTCACACTCCAGGGCTTATGATGTGTCTAGCAATATGTACATGCTTAGAAAGGAGCTCCTGGATGTTTAAGAGCCACCATTATGTCTTTTTTTTTTTTTGGTGCATGGTTCTGAGAGCAGAACATGTGCTGGTCTGCACCTGATCAATGGGCAGTAGTAACTGTTTTCTGAGCCACAGCTGCTTAGATCTGAATGCACAACAGCATAGAGGTAATTGGTTATTGAAAGAGCCAGATCATCCTACTCCTTTTTTCGATGTACCCGGAGAACTATGACTGGAATATAGTTGTACCGGGCTATTTTCTACTCTGGAAGAACGGAGTAAGAAAATGGGGGATGGAGTAGTGCGAAATAAAAAATAATACCGAAAGCCACAGAACAGAATGGCTTACAAGGTGTGGGCGTGGGGTTAATCTAGAAAGAGGGAATAGGACATCTATTTATACTGATCTCCCTTGCAAGTGGTAGATAGAGATTTAATTGAAGATGTTCACAAAACTGCTATGAAAAGGAAGTGCTACTGACAGGTGACTTCAATCGGCTTGATGTTGATTAGAATATATCTGTCACGTCTGTGGCCGTGACCACCCTCAGCCTTACCTTCTTTCTGGGAGTCAGCAGCTCTGCTGGCTTGTCTGTCTGTCTTTGTGTTAGTCTTGTCTCTGGCTCTGTGTGCTGATTGCTTCACTAGACCTCACCTGTGTGTACTATGCCTCTCTGGGGAGCCAGCATCTAAGATGGCTGCCACCGGCTCTGTGCCAGCTTCCAAGATGGCTCCTGCTTGTCTTTCCTGTGGGCTCACTTCCTATGTGTGTCAAACCTCTCTTTGGGGTCACTGTACTTCCTGCTTCTGTCCTGCTGCTGGTGACCTCATCAGTGAGAGCCTTCATAAGGAAGTGCTGTGCTGGCATTCTGGGCCTTTTGCATAAGTGTTATGCTCTTAGGCCAGGTCAGGTTAATAAGTGTCTGCTGCACTACTGCTTAGCCTCTCTCTGGGTTCCAGCCCAGTTTCTTTCTGTGTCTGTGTCTCTGTTGTCCTTCCGTGGGGGGTCTTCCCTGCCACTGTCTGTCTGTGGACTGCGGGTCCTTCCTGGCTTACCCTGTGTTTGGGGTGAAGCCTCTGTTCCTGGCTTACCCTGTGTTTGGGGTGAAGCCTCTGCTCCAGGCTTACCCTGTGTTGGGGTGAAGCCTCTGTTCCTGGCATACCCTGGGTTGGGGTGAAGCCTTTGTCTGGGTTTGTTCTCTGTCTGTATGCGAAGCCTCAGCCTTTGTGGGTTCCCCAGTCAGTGTGTGGAACGGCTGTGGCTTCAGACCCTTGGCCTGTTCTTCCTGGTTACTCTGTTTGCTGTGCTGCCTGCCCAAGACCCTTGGCCTGTTATTCCTGGTTTGCTCTCTTTACCCTGAGTCCTGCTTTGCCTAGCCTGTGTGCCTACCCTGCTTGTATATCCTGAGGGTATATCCTGAATCCTGTATCTGTCTGGCTAGTGTGTTTTCCTGGGTGATTATTCCTGTATCCTGTCTCCACCTAGCTAGAGGGTTTACCCTGTGGGTATTCCCGGATCACTGTTCTGCCTAGTGTGTTGCTGCCCTAGTCCTTGCTCCTGCTAGCTTCTGTACGCCTTGTGTTCCTTGGTCTGTCTTCTGGGTCTTGCTAGTGGCTGTGCAGCAGCACACTGTCTGAGTCTAGTTCTGTGCCCTGTCGCCCTCGTGTATCCCAGACCCAGGGTGGGTCCTCTGGATCTTCAGTTCCTGCCTTATCCTGCAAGTCCTGCCAGCCGCCTGCACTTCGGAACACAACTTCGGAGGAACAGTGGCTAGGTGCAGGTGAAGCTGTTCCTGTCTCATCTGTTCTAGTTGCCTGCCTTGTACTACTCCAGTCCAGACTACTCCCTCTCCACTCAACCGAAACTGCGCTTACTAAAGTCTCCAATGACCTATTACTGGCTAAATCCAGAGGTCAATATTCCATCCTCATTCTTCTTGATCTTTCCGCTGCTTTTGACACTGTCGATCACAGCATACTTCTCGATACCCTGTCCTCACTTGGATTCCAGGGCTCTGTCCTTTCCTGGTTCTCTTCCTACCTCTCCCTCCGCACCTTTAGTGTTCACTCTGGTGGATCCTCTTCTACTTCTATCCCTCTGCCTGTCGGCGTACCTCAGGTCTCTGTTCTTGGTCCCCTCCTCTTTTCTATCTACACTTCTTCCCTTGATTCATTAATCTCATCCCATGGCTTTTCCTACCATCTCTATGATGATGACTCCCAAATCTACCTTTCTACCCCTGATATCTCACCTTGCATCCAAACCAAAGTTTCAGCGTGCTTGTCTGACATTGCTGCCTGGATGTCTCAACGCAACCTGAAATTAAATATGACCAAAACCGAGCTTCTCATTTCCCCCCCCAAACCCACCTCCCCGCTCCCCCCGTTTTCTATTTCTGTTGATGGCTCTCTCATTCTCCCTGTCTCCTCAGCTCGAAACCTTTGGGTCATCTTTGACTCTTCTCTCTCCTTCTCTGCTCATATCCAGCAGACCGCCAAGACCTGTCGTTTCTTTCTTTACAACATCCGTAAAATCCGCCCCTTTCTTTCCGAGCACTCTACCAAAACCCTCGTCCACACCCTTGTCACCTCTCGTTTAGACTACTGCAATCTGCTTCTTGCTGGCCTCCCACTTAGTCACCTCTCCCCTCTCCAGTCGGTTCAAAACTCTGCTGCCCGTCTCATCTTCCGCCAGGGTCGCTTTACTCATACTACCCCTCTCCTCAAGACCCTTCACTGGCTCCCTATCCGTTTTCGCATCCTGTTCAAACTTCTACTAACCTATAAATGTATTCACTCTGCTGCTCCCCAGTATCTCTCCACACTCGTCCTTCCCTACACCCCTTCCCGTGCACTCCGCTCCATGGATAAATCCTTCTTATCTGTTCCCTTCTCCACTACTGCCAACTCCAGACTTCGCGCCTTCTGTCTCGCTGCACCCTACGCCTGGAATAAACTTCCTGAGCCCCTACGTCTTGCCCCATCCTTGGCCACCTTTAAATCTAGACTGAAAGCCCACCTCTTTAACATTGCTTTTGACTCGTAACCACTTGTAACCACTCGCCTCCACCTACCCTCCTCTCTTCCTTCCCGTTCACATTAATTGATTTGATTTGCTTACTTTATTTATTTTTTGTCTATTAGATTGTAAGCTCTCTGAGCAGGGACTGTCTTTCTTCTATGTTTGTGCAGCGCTGCGTATGCCTTGTAGCGCTATAGAAATGCTAAATAGTAGTAGTAGTAGTAGTACTGCTCTTCTGTGTTTCCAGTCCCGAGGTGGTCTTGCCTGCCGCTGCCGCTCCTCGGCAGTGGCCCAAGGGCTCACGAACTCCAGTCCTGCCTCGAGGACCTGACAGAATGCCAAGGCCCTCGAGAACGCAACAGAATGCAAAGGCCATGAGTCCGGCAAGATCATCGGTCCAGGTGGGTTGCCTGCCCATGACTTCGTTCCCTATGGACAATCCGGGTTCCGACCCCGGTGTAGCTCCTGATTCCAGGTCAGATCCAAGTTCCAACCTGATTTTTTCTTTGGATTCGTTAATGACCCTCCAGGATTACCGGGTACAACTTTTGTCTGATCCAGCCCTGAAAGATACTCCTGAGGCAGCAGCGGAGAGAGAGCGTGTTTCTGGGTGAGGGTTTTTTGAAGACCCAGTTTCTGCTATGGATCCCTCTACGAAGCTCTTCCTTTACCGCTTCCAACTTCTCTCGGATCCAGCTCTGCGGAATACTCCTGAGCCCCATGCGGCAAGTAGGTGGATGAGTGGTCCCGGTCCAGCTCCGGGTCAGAGTTCCAGTTCCAGTCCAGCTCCTGAGGCTAAGGCCGAAAGAAGGCGCTGTGGGATTTCTCCGCTTAGGGCTCCTCAGCAGTCTCGGAGGTCAGGCCGAGTGAGATGTCGGACCAAGCCTCTGATTCCAGTCCAAGTAGTGCCGCCACCTTGGCGCCTGAGTCCAGTCCAGGGGGTGCTTCATACCGAGTCCCCGCTTCCAGTTCAAGTAACGCTTCCACTTAAGCCTCCAAATCCAGTTCAAGGGAAGCTTTCGATTGAGCCTCTGATTCCTGCTCGAGTGGCGCTCCGGGCCGAGCCTCCAGTCCTCATTCAAGTGGCACGCCCTTTGAAACCCCTGAGTCCAGTCCGAGGGGTGCTTCTGACGGAGTCTCCTAGGCCTATGCAAGTGGCGCTCCAGGTCGAGCCTCCAGTCCTCGTTCAAGTGGCATGTCCTTTGAAACCCCTGAGTCCAGTCCGAGGGGTGCTTCTGACGGAGTCTCCGAGGCCTATGCAAGTGGCACTCCGGGTCGAGCCTCCGGTTCTTGTCCAAGTGACCCGTCCAGTCAAGCCACTGAGTCCAGTTCGAGGGGGGCTTCTAACCAAGCCTCCGGTGCCAGTCCGAAGGGTGGTTCAGGTGGAGCCTCCGCTTCCAGTCCAGAGGGCACCTCCAATCAAGCTCCTAAGGCCAGTTCGAGTGGCGCTTCAGATCGAGCCTCAGATTCCTGTCCAAAGGGTGTTTGCTGCCAAGCCTCAGTTAAAGTTCTGTTCCTGCCAGGAGGCAGAGGGTGCATCGAGTTCCTGTTCCAGTCAAGACTCTGATTGCAGTCCGGGTCCCAGTCCTGGTTCAACTCCTGTTCAGAGTTCCAGTTCCAGCCAAGATGCGGAGTCCATTCCAAGTTCTAGTTCCAGCCAAGATGCTGAGCCTGCTCTGAGTTCCGGTTCCAGTCAAGATGCAGAGTCCGTTCCAAGTTCCAGTTCCAGCCAAGATGCTGAGCCTGCTCTGAGTTCCGGTTCCAGCCAAGATGCGGAGTCCGTTCCAAGTTCCAGTTCCATCCAACATGCTGAGGCCGTGCTGAGTTCCAGTTCCAATCAAGCTCCTGACGCCAGCCTGGGTCCCAGCCCCGGTTTGATTCCTGACGCCCGTCCGGGTCCCAGTCCCGGTTTGCTTTTTGACTCCAGTCCGGGTCCCAGTCCCGGTTTGCTTCCTGAGTTCCATCTGGGTTCCCTCTGAGAAGGGTTCCTCTTGCTGCATCCAAGTTCCTGAGTTTGCCCAGTGGTGATTCCAAGGAGCCTCCTGTTTACAAGCTCCGCTCCTGTCTGCCAGTTTTGAACTTCCTTGGGACTTCCAGTCCAGTGATCCATGTCTGGGTTTTGAAACCCATCAGGAGGTTTCACCACAGTTACCCCTGGACACCTGAATCCCCCATGGAGACCGGGAGGGCGGTCTTGAGGAGGAGGTACTGTCACATCTGTAGCCGTGACCACCCTCAGCCTTACCTTCTTTCTGGAAGTCAGCAGCTCTGCTGGCTTCTGTCTGTCTTTGTGTTAGTCTTGTCTCAGGCTCTGTGTGCTGATTGCTTCACTAGACCTCACCTGTGTGTGCTATGCCTCTCTGGGGAGCCAGCATCTAAGATGGCTGCCACCGGCTCTGTGCCAGCTTCCAAGATGGCTCCTGCTTGTCTTTCCTGTGGGCTCACTTCCTATGTGTGTCAAACCTCTCTTTGGGGTCACTGTACTTCCTGCTTCTGTCCTGCTGCTGGTGACCTCATCAGTGAGAGCCTTTATAAGGAAGTGCTGTGCTGGCATTCTGGGCCTTTTGCATAAGTGTTATGCTCTTAGGCCAGGTCAGGTTAGTAAGTGTCTGCTGCACTACTGCTTAGCCTCTCTCTGGGTTCCAGCTCAGTTTCTTTCTGTTTCTGTGTCTCTGTTGTCCTTCCGTGGGGGGGTCTTCACTGCCACTGTCTGTCTGTGGACTGCGGGTCCTTCCTGGCTTACCCTGTGTTTGGGGTGAAGCCTCTGTTCCTGGCTTACCCTGTGTTTGGGGTGAAGCCTCTGCTCCAGGCTTACCCTGTGTTGGGGTGAAGCCTCTGTTCCTGGCTTACCCTGGGTTGGGGTGAAGCCTTTGTCTGGGTTTGTTCTCTGTCTGTATGTGAAGCCTCAGCCTTTGTGGGTTCCCCAGTCAGTGTGTGGAATGGCTGTGGCTTCAGACCCTTGGCCTGTTCTTCCTGGTTACTCTGTTTGCTGTGCTGCCTGCCCAAGACCCTTGGCCTGTTATTCCTGGTTTGCTCTCTTTACCCTGAGTCCTGCCTTGCCTAGCCTGTGTGCCTACCCTGCTTGTATATCCTGAGGGTATATCCTGAATCCTGTATCTGTCTGGCTAGTGTGTTTTCCTGGGTGATTATTCCTGTATCCTGTCTCCACATAGCTAGAGGGTTTACCCTGTGGGTATTCCCAGATCACCGTTCTGCCTAGTGTGTTGCTGCCCTAGTCCTTGCTCCTGCTAGCTTCTGTACGCCTTGTGTTCCTTGGTCTGTCTTCTGGGTCTTGCTAGTGGCTGTGCAGCAGCACACTGTCTGAGTCTAGTTCTGTGCCCTGTCGCCCTCGTGTATCCTAGACCCAGGGTGGGTCCTCTGGATCTTCAGTTCCTGCCTTATCCTGCAAGTTCTGCCGGCCGCCTGCACTTCGGAGCTCAACTCCGGAGGAACAGTGGCTAGGTGCAGGTGAAGCTGTTCCTGTCTCATCTGTTCTAGTTGCCTGCCTTGTACTACTCCAGTCCAGAGTTCCAGTACTGCTCTTCTGTGTTTCCAGTCCCGAGGTGGTCTTGCCTGCCGCTGCCGCTCCTCGGCAGTGGCCCAAGGGCTCACAAACTCCAGTCCTGCCTCGAGGACCTGACAGAATGCCAAGGCCCTCGAGAATGCAACAATAACCCAGCTGCAGTATCATCTGCAAGTAAGGAGATCCTGGATTCTCTATTGGAAGAGTTCTTCCAGCAGTTGATCATGGAAACAGTATCGGTGGAGGTGATGATACCCTGGTGTTTATGAACGGGGAGAGTGTTTCTTCATTTAAGTAAATTTTAATTCGATTTTTAAGGGTAACAAACATCCAAATACAATACAAAATAACAATGTTTTATAACTTCCATTCCATAAGAGAAACTATATGATAGCAGACAGCTCTTATAAATGTATCGATAATGTAGAACAATAAGACATGTACCTGGATAAAAACTGAATGATGTTATAGTAGTTCAAACGTTTGAATTGAATGAATACACAATCTCAACAAATATAAAGAAGAAATTGATATGCACTTTAAAAGAAGTTATATGAATATGAATAGTAGGTAGAAAAAAAGAGGAGAAGTGAACCAAAAAAAAGGACTTACATATTATGCTCAGGTGGCTAGTTAGTTGGATTTGACTCCAAAAATAGTTGTAAAGCTAACCAAATTTTATGATAATGTATCTGAAAATTACCAGTTTGGGCTGTACAAACCTGTGAATTTGTAAGACACTATTCCACCAAAAATGTATATTAAGTTGTGAATTATCCTTCCAATTGGATAGTACGTATTTATTTGTTGCATATGTATCCCACATTCCCCCCCCCCCCCCATTTGCAGGCTCAATGTGGTTTTAAGGGTAATTGCTATCAATTTGTCAAAAACTATAGATTTGTGAACATCTAAAAAATGGTCTAATGTCAATGAACCAAAGATAATCTTTTAGGAGTAATAATTTCAGTAAAGTTGAATATGGATGAAATAACTTGCCATACTTTGCTCCAAAATAAATCGGTACAACGGCATTCGAAGATTAAATGAAGAAGAGTACCTTGATGTTCATTACATGACCAACATAAGTTATCCTTCAACAGACCTGCAACCTTTATTTTTTGAGGAGTACATAAGATTCTATGATGTAGAAAAAAAAAGAGATTGGAGGAAGGTTGATGAAGGTTGGGGAGAGTGTTTCGGATGTCTTAGTGGGTGATCATCTAATATCCTATGATCATTAGATAGTGTAGTTCAGGATGAGAGTGCAGGCAGTAATAAGTCATTCAAAAGTGAGGATCTAGATTTCAGGAAAACTAGCTTTGTCAGGATGGTGGGGGAGTACTTCAGGAAGTTGTTAACTGGATAGATAGATGGATGATGTTATTTAGACCTGGTACTTGGCAAGTCCAGGTTACAGAAAAGTGCTCTGATTGAGTAACTATCCACTGGAGGGATTAAGGAATGTCACCTAGGGACCCAGGTTCAAACCCTACTTCAGCTCCTTGTGTTTTTTTTTTTATTGTGAGCTTTTCAGGGACAGAAAAATACAATCCAAATCAGTCAAAAAAATATACTTCCAAAGCCTGCAGCGGCAAAGTCAGCCAGTGTCGTTATGCTCATATTAGCCCACTCCTCAAGTCACTTCACTGGCTTCCTATCCGTTTCCGCATACAGTTCAAACTCCTCTTATTGACCTATAAGTGCATTCACTCTGCAGCTCCTCAGTACCTCTCCACTCTCATCTCTCCCTACATTTCTCTCCCCCCCCCCAGGAACTCCGTTCACTGGGTAAATCTCTCTTATCTGCACCCTTCTCCTCCACTGCTAACTCCAGACTCCGTTCCTTTTATCTTGCTGCACCATATGCCTGGAATAGACTTCCTGAGCCGGTACGTCAAGCTCCATCTCTGGCCGTCTTCAAATCTAAGCTAAAAGCCCACCTATTTGATGCTGCTTTTAACTCCTGACCCTTATTCACTTGTTCAGAACCCTTATTTTATCATCCTCACTTTAATATTCCCTTATCTCTTGTTTGTCCTGTTTGTCTGTCCTAATTAGATTGTAAGCTCTGTCGAGCAGGGACTGTCTCTTCATGTTAAAGTGTACAGCGTTGCATACGTCTAGTGGCGCTTTAGAAATGATAATTAGTAGTAGAAGGATAGGAATATCTAGGGAAAGTGAGCAAAACTGAAAGGAGATGTATACAGTGAGGGCAAATTTGTTAGGAAAGTAAACAAGGTCAATATTCAAAAAGTACTAATGTTCAGCACTGTCCCTCGATCAATTCTCTGGTAATCCAGGCAAAGTAATTAATCAGATTCAGCTGACATTTAAGAGGGTGATGTCATTCCAGTGAATGGTGGTCAATTAGTTGCCAGGAAGGCGATGGTCATCCTATGACATCATGACCCTTATGATGAGGAGATTTTGATAGATTTTGACCAAAGGCATGGATAGTATATATTTACATTTAGCAAGCCATTTTACTATATCTGACAGCCTCCTATTTGCTTTTATTGTATCTTTTCTCTCTTGAGACTGTAAACTTCGAGGAGCAGGGACTGTCTTTTATTTGTTTCTGGAAAGCACCATATATACTTTGTAGCTCTACAAAGATGATAATAAAAACAATCATGTAGGTCTTTAATTTACTCCAACTCCATTGCTTAAAAAGATTTAATACGAAAAGAATATCTTAAACATAGAAAATATACAGACTTCAATGATTAAGGATTTATCTAATTTAAGGAATAAATCTGAAATTTTTGAAAATTACTTAAGGAATAATAATCTTCAATTTATTAACTTTCCAATGGTCACTTTGGTGAGGCCATTATTTGGTGAGCTTATTATTTACTGAAGAAAGCATTAGACCAACAACAGCAAAATTCCTTAGATGTTTCTGCTTTATTGGACACCTTGGACTCAGACTTAGCCACTGCAGCTACTTTGGTAGCAACAGTGGCATTATCACCCGATAAACAATGGTTATTTCGCATGTTCTTTAAAAACAGAGAGAAGTTATTTTTAGGCTTAAAAATTCAACTGTTTCCTGATGTTTCAAGGGAAACCCAACGAAGGCTTAAACAGTTTTTGATATTAAAGCCTGGAGTTCTACAATTAGGGGGAACTTTCTTCCTAAGATATCCTTGTAAATGTATTATCAGATATAACACAGTTAAATATGTATTAACAGAGCCCTCTCATTTATCAGCTTTTATAACAACTAAAAGATCACTAGGAGAATAAACAAGCTCGTTTAGATAATTGCCAGCCTTAATTCTTAGGTATAATATTACCTTAAAAATCTTTCTTTATATATCCTCATTTTTCATTAATCTTGGATCTCATTAATGTGGACATGAGTGTTTATATTGTATACAATGTTCTCATATTGTTTACAATGTTCTGTTTCCTGAATTTTTATGAGAATAACACTTTTCTGCACAAGTGTAAATTCTTGGTTTAAAGATGTAAAACTTATAAATAAAAAAAACATAAAATAAAAAGATGTAATACTGAACCAAAATCATAGGTATACAGAGATATGTTTTACCTATCCAAATGCACAAGCTGATTGTCATGGCAACGCGAGAAGTGCGATGTTGAAGGGACCGTAGGGGATACACTGTAGTATAACACCGATCAACACTCATTGCAGTAAGGGTAATGCAAGTTGCCTGAGCAGTGACCTGTAGAAAAAAAAAGATAAAAAATATTTCTATACAGTTATGTGGTTATTTTAGAAACTCTGTTCACAATTTGGAAATGTGTAAATCAGCATTTAGGCGGGGAAGATATTAACATTGGCTACCATTAAGGCGAGTTATTTTACCACTAACTTTTGCTATTTTAACACAGATCTCATTGAGACCAGAGATCAAAAAGGCCATCAATCTCAATCAAAATACAAATCTCTATAAATGACAAGCAAGCATACTGAACACCCAATATTAACTGGAGAAAAAGTATCTCAGAAACCAACACAGACACTTCATATACTTAGTTGTCTGTGGGGTTTTTTGTACTCCAATTACCTTTCATTGATCCTACAAAACCTCCAATGTATTACCTTATGGTGCTCAATACAACCTACTTTCAATATATATTTTTGAACTTTTTTGTAAATTTTTAAATTATTCAAAACATTTCAAAAAGCAGCAAATCTTCAAATAGATTATACAAATTAGTTCAAATAGCAACCAATGAAACAGAAACTCAAAGCCTGCACTCAGCTTTCAAACCCCCAATGTCTTGAATAATTTATTTAAAAATGTATTACAAATTTGAAAAATATTTTTGTAATTAAATAGGTTGTACTGGCACCATAATATAATACATTGGAGGTTTTTTTAGGACCAATGAAAGATAATTGGAGCCAGTATGCTTGCTTGTCATTTATAGTGATTTTTAACATAGGCAGGCTGCACACACCCTGCCCTATACATAAAGCACCCCACACAGAAGGCACACAATCACCAAACAGAATACAAGTTCTTTCTGGGAGTAAATGGCCACAGCTTTATTGAATACATCACTATATCATCCCTAGGGAGCTCCTGAGCCTTGAATCCAACCTAGTAAAGGCTTTGTCTCCTCGCCATGCCTTTCCAGCTAGAGAGCCTGGCTCACTGGTCCATGTGGCGGCCAGCCATATCCTCACCTCCAGCGTGGCCACATGTCTCTTCGCTTTGCACTGTACCCTTGTCCAGCATACCACCACCGTTTACAGCCAGCTAGGTGTTCAGTCTGTCACCAGTGAGTGTTATTGTTGCCGCCTGAAGCAACCAAACTCCCTTTTGTCCACTGTTCCAACACCTCCAACAGTCCCTAGGCTCAGGTGCCTCCGCCACAACCCAGAGCTGTGAAGCATTCCCGGCCCCCCCCCCCCCCAGTCTGAGTATTTTGAACAATGGGCTTAGAAATGCTGCTCCAGTGCCTCCTGGAAGTTATTGATAAGCAGATCCAGCGCGATATCCGAAAGGTGCAGTGCAACCTCACAGACGTGGTCTGGGATGGCAGGGGAAGCCTATTCATGCCAGATATTTACTCCACCAAGTTGCTCTGTCCAGGAACCGATCTGTTGGTTAACCTTTTTAATGCCTCTGGCCCACAGTCTGTGTTCAGACTCGTGCAACCGTGGGATGATGTCGGACTAGAAGAGCAAAGTGTTGAGCAGCTGCACAGACAATGCAAAGAGATCGCGCTTTGCCATTGTGATGAGGTGCTTGCAGGAGGTGTGTCCAATATCGTTGCCCCCTAAATGGATGATTAACACATCTGGGGGGGGGGGTTACAGTGTCCAGCAGTGCCTGAACATATGGGAGGAGCTGAGGCCATCGCATGCCCAGGACTCCTAGCCAGTTGAGCATTGCGCCCCTGAGATGCACACCAGGGGATCGGGATACCAGGCGTCTAGTGGCCCTTTCAATGTAAGAGTGCCCTATGATCCACGCCACCAATTGCCTTGCCCTGGGACCTGCACCATGTGCATGAAACAGCGTGAACAGATTGATCCCCATGCTCTGCTACCTGGAAACAGTTATTAGTATGTATCGCCAGCACGAGGGCAACACCTGGCTCGCTTACGACGAGCACTTTAGAGATAAGATGGAATCTAACCCGAATATGGCCTGGGACATGGATGATGACGGACTGTGGCTTCGGAATGCCTTCACACGGACTGGCGGAGCAGCCCCTGCACGTTCTTCCTTCTTCAGGCCGCTACACTCAGGGAAAAAAAGACAAGGGAGGCCTCCCACACTGTCCAGAGAGGTGTGCTGGAAGTATAACAGAGGCACCTGCAACATTGCAGATTGCAAATTCAAGCACCTGTTTTAAATTTACTGCTTTGTAGTGCACATCACAAGCTGCATTATTCCAGGAAAAATAATGCTACCTCAAAGCTGGAATTAATTTTCCTGCCCAGGAGCATCGGGCCGCTATCCAGCATCCTGATGTTCCTGGGTGGCATCTTAAAGGGTCAGAATAGACCTTGCTTCCCCCATCCCTAAGAGGTCCCCCAAACACTCCTCCCCATAGAGGTCCTCCCAAAGACCCCCACCCTCCTCTGACTTCATTATTTATTGTACTAACAAATGCTTGGTATATTGCACGAACGGCACTATTGTGTGGGTTACAAATTAAAAAAAAAAAAAAGAAAGTTCAGAATTGTGCAAGAGGAAGGAAGAAATAAAAAGGGCTGAGGAACAGGGACATGAATGAAGGGGGGCGGGGGTGGAAACAAAAGGGCAATAGGAATGGAATGGTAGAGGAAGGGGGTATTGGGAGAAGGTGATGGAACCAGAGGGCTTGAATGCAGATTTGTTCCTGCAGAATGAAAAAAGGTAATAGGTTTCGGAGAGCTGGGCCTATCTAAGAAAATGCAGTGTCCTTTGAGAGGTTTAAGGGAATAGGGAGGGCAGGAACAAAAGTGCTTTTTGAGAAGAATGCAGAGGTTATAGAAGAATGTCAGGTAAAATAGGTCAGCTATGTAAACTGTTTAAAGTATCTTAAATTTAAGTCTGACAGATTTTGGCAACCAATGTTCTGATTGCCACAGAGGGGAGACGCAGTTATGTCGATGAGCATTATAGAGTAATTACTGCAAACAAATGGACAAGCTGAAGACACTTCAATGTAGTAAGAAGGAGATCATTGTATACAGTAGTCTAAGGAGCCGTTATTCAAAGCAATTTCAGCAGGTAGGAGAGGATCCTGCCCACTTCAATCGCTTGTTGCTGCCTACCCCGCAATATTCCGTGGCATTAATGTGTGCAGGGCCAATGCACGCAGGGCCAATGCGTGCCGGTGCCTCTGCCACCAAAAAAAGGGGCAGGTCAGGGGTAGCATTAGAGAGGAGCCAGGGGTTATGTAGGTGCCAGTAATATTCAGTGCCAGCACCTGCATAGCTAAGTGCCCAAATTTAGTACAGCTCAAAGGCTATTCTAACATTGGCCAGCCAAGCTATGAGGGTCCTGGCATGAATATCGAGCTGGGACCCAAATAACATTTGTTTTATTAAGCCCCTGAGCCCCCTCCTGCTGCTGACAATGGCCCTCTTTCTTTCCTTCCCTCTCCCCCCAGCCCACGGCAAGAACCTCCCAAGGAAGGCCCCCCTGTCCCCCCAGCCATCCAGGTAGGCCCTCTCCTAGGCCTACCTGTAGCCCTGGTGGACCATGGTGGTTGTTGGGAGCAGAAGCGCAGGCCCCTCACTCCTGCCCCTTGCGGCTGTTGAAGGAAAATGACTGCCAGAAGAGGTCACGGTAGCCATTTGCCTTCAGTGATAGAGCAATGGCGTGGGGCAGGAACGAGTGGGGTTCGTTCCTGCTCCCAAAGATGCCACTAGATCACCAGGCCTTCCCAAGGTAGGCCCAGGAATGGCCATCGCTGAGGGGGGTGGTTGGCTCAGGAGGGGGACTTTTTTGGTTGGGTGGAGGAGAAAGAGGGGGGACGATTTCAGTTTGTGCTGAAACCGAGTGGCCAATTTCGGTCGCAGATTCGGTTATAGCAGAAACTGAAGATCTTGGGTTTGATCGCTCTCTAACTTTAAGCTCCCAAGAGTACAGAATCAATTATTGGTCTGAATTTAAAATATTATGCCTATGTGAGAAGTCCAAAAATATCCCCTATTTAAGCCTTTTTTTTAAATAAAGGTAACATAGGTATTTAGATCCAGCCTCAACAGCATGCCAATTCCAGTGCACACATTTACTCCTTCTCCGAGGTGGGTCTAAATACATGCATGTAATCTAAGCATTTTTTTTCTGCACCGATTTTGTAGGCTCAATAAATAGAATTTGGCCCTTGGTGCATAAATGTTAGTACCTTATTTATAGAATTATTTACTATGTGCCTGTTTATGTACTTTATAAAACCTACATGTACATCAAAACTCGGCCCTTGCTCTCCTCAAATTATGCCACTGGAACACCTGCATGCAGCACACATGGGCCAGATTCGGTAAATGGTGCTCAATATTTGGTACCGAAAAAATACAAAAATTGATGCTCAATCCTACTCTATAATGGGCAGTCAAAGATGATAGCCCATGATAGAACAGCACTGCGTTCTGATTTCAGGACTTATGCCTGGTAAAAACCAGGTGTAATTCCTAGCGTCCAGTTTGGACACACATCCCTGGTATTCTATAACACTGTGTACAAATTTTAAGAACACCTCTGACCCGCCCATGCATCTCCCATGGCCATGCCCCCTTTTGGTTTGCACGCTAAGGGATTTGGGTGCACATTGTTATAGAATAGCACATAGCAAGATGTGTGCACAAATTCAAACTGGTGCCTATTAGCACCCAATTATTGGCACTAATTGGCTCATTAGCCAATTTAGTTGCGCACACATTTGAAAATGTCCACAAATCAAGTAGTGAACATAGCAATTTTAAAACCAGAAAAATGTTTATCTTTTTGATTCGAAAAAGGCCATTTGCTAGATATTTTTACGCTCAGTACATCTATCGTTTTGGACCGTTTTTGAAAAACATCATCCAAGGGGAAAACGCACAAAAACAAGCCATTGGGATGTATGGAGGGGCCTGCATTCTTAGTAGGTTGGCCGTACAGAGCGGTGGGGGACCCTAAGGGGGTGCTGCAGTGGACTTCACATCTCACTGTTACCCCCTTATATTGTATAGTGAGCCCTCCAAAACCCACCAAAAACCTACTGTACTCACATATAGGTGACACCTGAAGCCATAAGGTGTACAGTTGGGTACAGAAGGTTTTTTGGATGGCTCACACTTTCCACCACAACTGTAACAACTGTGGTGGACTGGGATATGGAACTGGGTCCCGTTCTCTACAGTGCACTGCACCGACCACTAGGCTACTCCAGGGACCTGCTTGCTGCTCTAATAGACCTGGCCATAACGTCTGGAGCTGTCATAGAGACTGGCATGTACTGTTTCTTTCACATCTTTGGGGGAGTGGGAGGGGGGGGGGGGGGGTCAGTGACCACTTGGGGAGTAAGGGGGAGTCATGTTTTAATCCCTCCAGTGGTCATTTAGGGTACCTTTTTGTGACTTAGTCATGACTGAAACAGGTCTAGAGTAGACCAAAACGTCTTAACTTTTAGCCCTGGCTTTGCTCCATTATGGCAAAAAAATGTCCAAGTTTTGGGAAAACCCAAATCCCACCCCAACACACTCCCTTGTGATTTGGACGCACTGCATACAAAAGTGTCTTAAAAATGGGTTTCGAAAATAGCAATTTAGACATTTTGGTTAAAAAAAAAGTCCATCTGCCGCTTTGTGCCACTTTTTGGACATTTTTCTGTTTTGAAAATGAGCCCCTAAGCATAATATTCTTTTTTCGTAAACCAAGAGAGATGAAAGTAGGAAACCCATCCCTCCCCCACCTTCATTTATCACTCCTCTTTCTGTGTGGAATGACCTCACACCCATACACTTATATTGCACTTATCCAACAAAGTACTTCATACTAAAATTAAAAGCAGCCTCTATTTTTACTCTTCCACCATGAACTTCAGCAGAGCTGTTTACAATAAATCAAAATAAAGGGACCAGAACTAGCTGACATTTTTAATCCATTACAAGTACAAAATGGCCATAATTGAGTATGCATGGCTCCCAGTTTAGCAAAAGCTGAGAAGCAAACTTAGAACAGCACTAACCACAAATGACTGCTTTTAAAATGGCAATAAGATGGTCTCAAAAAACATACAACTGTATCTGGCACATACCTGTTGAAGGTAGTTCACAAATCGACACATGAAGTCTCCAAACACCCAGCTAGGCAGAGGGTAAAGGGTGGCAGTGAAAGGCACGCAGCAAACTAAGAAGATGATGTCTGTGGTGGCCAGGTTAGCTGTGAAGGATGAATAGAACAAGTAAGTGTATAAGAAGACACACTGTAATTACCCACCCACTAAGGAAAGAGCAGCAGAAAAGGACAGAGAACCAGTTAACCTCGTCCCAAGCCACTCTGTATGACAGGGGTTCCCAAGCCTGTCCTGGAGGAACCCCAGCCAGCCACGTTTTCAGGATATCCACATTGAATTTGTATGAGATAGATTTGCTACCAAGGAGGCATTTTTTTACAAATTGATCTCATGACTATTAATTGTGGATATCCTGAACACCTGGCTGGGAGGAGGGGGGTGCAGGACAAGATTGGGGATCAATGCTCTATGATTTATCATTTATGGTTTATTGTACTTGATATACCGCCTTTACTATATAGCACAGCGATTTACAACAAAATAAATTTGTCAGAAACAAGACAGCAATGCAATGAAATAATAGGACAAAAATGATAATAGGCAACTGTAGATGAGTTTTTATATACAACTGATATTAGTCTCTTCTGTCCACTAACTGATAGTGTGTAGCATATACAACCATAGTGGTGTACATATATTATATGCAGGTACTTTCTCTGTCTCTAGTGGGCTAACTAACTAAGTTTTATACCTGGAGCAATGGAGGGTTAAGTAACGTAAAGTAAGAGGGATCTAGGTAGAGAAAGTGAGGGTACAAGGAGAGACAATAAGAAGGGAGAGGGCTGTCAAGGAAAAAAGATAACATAAGAGTAGTCATACTGGGTCTGACCAATGCCCAGTATCCTGTTTTCCAAACAGTAGCCTATCCAGGTCACAAGTACCTGGCAGAAACCCAAATAATGGGAACATTCCATGCTACCAATTCCAGGGCAAGCAGTAGCTTCCCCCATGTCCATCTCAATAACAGACTATGGACTTTTCCTCCAGGAAATTGTCCAAACCTTTCTTAAACCCAGATATGCTAACTACTGTTACCACATCTTCCGGCAATGAGTTCCGTTATATATTTTTTAAGATGCAGCGACCGGAATTGAACACAATACTCGAGGTGAGGTCGCACCATGGAGCAATAGAGAAGCATTACAATATTTTTGGTCTCATTTTGCACCCCTCTCCTAATAATTCATAGTATCCTGTTTGCCTTTTTGACTGCCGCCACACACTGGGTAGAAGATTTCAGCATATTGTCTACAATGACACCTAGGTCTTTTTCTTCTGACTCCTAAAATAGACTCTAGCATCAGATAACAATGATTCGGGTTATTCTTCTCAATGTCAATGTGCATCACTTTGCATTTGTCTACATTAAATTTCATCTGCCATTTGGATGGCAGTCTTCCAGTTTCCTAAGGTCTCGTTGCAATTTTTCACTTGCCACACAGCCAATTTCTCAAAAAAATAAAGACCTACCTTTTACCCATTGAGGGGCATTTTCGAAAGAAACATCTAAGTTTGGATTTGGACGTCTTTGTAAAACATCCAAATCCAGAGTCGGGGAAAACCGTATTTTTGAAAAAAGATGGACATCCATCGTTCATTTCGAAAATACCATCAAAGACGTCCAAATCCAAGGATGTCCTTAAATTTGGACATCCTTGGATTTGAATGTCTTTGACTTTCATCCATTTTTGAACACAAAGACGTCCAAATGCAAGACATCCAAAACAGAGGAGGAGTGGCTTAATGGTTAGCGCAGCGGGCTTTGATCATGGCGACATGGGTTCAATTCCCACTGCTGCTTATTGTGACTTTGGACAAGTCAAATGCACAAGGGGCATTTTTGGATATGACATCTAAGTCTGAATTTGAACGTTTTTTGTAAAATGTCCAAAATCAGAACAGGAAAGGTCATTTTCTACAAAGAAAAGTCTATCTTTTCCTTTTGAAAGTGCTGTTTGGAAAAATGTTTTGTGATTTGGGAGAGGAAGGGGAGGTGATCCCCGAGTCCTTCCAGTGGTCATCTGGTCATTGGGGGCATCTCTTGTGTGGAGTAGAGGAGTAGCCTAGTGATTAGTGCAGCAGATTTTGATCCTGGGGAAGTGGGCTCAATTCCCACTGTAGCTATTGGTTATAAAAACAAGTCTAGCTCAAAGCATCGTCTTTGTTTTGTTCCATTATTGCTGAAAGACGTCCATGTCTTAGGAACGCCCAAGTCCTGCCTTGAACATGCCCCTAGCACGCCCCCTTGAGATTTGGATGTCCTTCTGACGGACTTCAGAGAAAGACGTCCAAAAAGAGCTTTTGATAATACTGATTTGGATGTTTCTGTGATGTAAATGTCCAAATGCTGACATGTCAATTTTTGGACATCTATCTCTTTTGAAAATGAGCCTGATTGTGGTAAAAGGGGGCATCGATGTCAAAAACATGCACTCATGGCAACGCAGGCCCCCTTTTGGTTTAGCTTGGTAAAAGGGGCTCAATATTTCTTATCCTTATAGGAAATAAAACTAATATCAGGGAAATCGGAGAAAAACAGAGGGCCAAAACATGAGATTTGTAACCCAGAAATTGTTCCTCATTAATTGAGTGGCCTTAGTCGCATCTGGGAAAATCAGGGCATTTTGACTACTAAAGGAATATACTTCTTAGAGAAATGACATTTTAATATCCTGATTTTCTCCTGCTCTGAACTAAAAGAAACAAGGAGAGTAGCTCTTGCATGAATCTCATCCTGAGATGTTTCTAAACATTTTGTTAAATTCTGAGCATCCTAATCTCTTTGTTCCTCTCCCTGAGATTGAGGCATTTTTTTTTCAATTGTAGATCCAAAGGAATTATCTACGTTGCATCTTCTCCTTGTTGGGTTACTGTATGTAGGCAAGCCAAAATGTCAACTGAGATCCAGGATCATTGAACATAAAAGTGCAGTAACCCGTAAAGTTACTGAGAAACTCTTGGTGGAGCATTGCATACAGTACCATACCATTCATGCATTTGTATCCCACCTATATCTGCATAAAAATCAAAGTGGGTCACAAAAGTAAACAACAGATAAAATAAAAACATCTAAAATCACTCCAAATATTTGTTAAACAAATAATTGATCATTGTCCATGTAAATACTGGAATGGTGTTCCATAAACTACGACATTGGGTAGCTGAATGAACTGTCGTGAAATCTTTCAAGTAAAACATGCTTAACTGTAGGGAAACCTAAACTTAATGTGCAACAAAATCGAGATGAAGATGTAAAAGAAGGTACAGATATTAATTGAATGTAAGAACTTGGGCATAAACCATGAATAATCTTAAAAATCATGCATGCAACTTTAAATTCTACACAAGCAACAACTGGCAACCAGAACAAATCAATCAACAATGGTGTAACTCAATCAACTATTTGACACCATAAATCAGTTTTGCTGCCGTATTCTGCATTAATTGCAAATAATTTGCTTTGAATTCTTGAATATAAAACACTACAATAGTCCAAATGTGATAAAACTATAACTTGAACTCAAACTCGAAAATTATCAGGAAAGAATAATCATCTAATAGCTCTTAACTGACGTAACTTAAAATAAATAATTTTACTCAGATTTCTTACTTGGCTTTCCATTGTTAACTGAGAATCCAATTTAATTCCTAAAATTCTACTTGAGGCCTCAAAACTCAGTTGTTCCCCATCTGATAAAATAATATTTTGGGGGACTTCAGATAGAGTTGAAGTAAAATATAACAAATTTGTTTTAGTTGTAAATAATTTCAGTAGATTCTCAGTAGCCCAATAGAGAGTTCTTTCTATATAACTTGAAATCACCTTATACCTATCCTCAAACCCCAATATCTTCTGAATTTAGTAAAGGTACTAAAATAAAGATATAATCTGCATAAGATGGAGTATAAAATTCAGAAGATGTTAATGATGAACCCAATGTACTCATAAAAATATTAAACAATATTGGGGACTCTGAAACAGGAAGATCAACATTTTAAAAAATGAACCAACTTTTTTACTTTATACCTTCTATTTAGGAGTGGCCTAGTGGTTAGGGTGGTGGACTTTGGTCCTGAGGAACTGAGTTCAATTCCCACTTCAGGCACAGGCAGCTCCTTGTGACTCTGGGCAAGTCACTTAACCCTCCATTGCCCCATGTAAGCTGCATTGAGCCTGCCATGAGTGGGAAAGTGCAGGGTACAAATGTAACAAAGGCCAACCGTATTATCAAAAAAGATGGCCGGCCATCTTTCATTTCGATAATACGGTTGGGGCCGGCCAAATGTCAGAGATGGCCGGGTTTGAGATGGCAGGCATTGGTTTTCGCCCATAATGGAAACCGAGGCCGGCCATCTCAAACCCGGCCAAATCCAAGGCATTTGGTCGTGGGAGGAGCCAGCATTTGTAGTGCACTGGTCCCCCTGACATGCCAGGACACCTACCGGGCACCCTAGGGGGCACTTCTAAAAATTAAAAAAAAAAAAAAGCTCCCAGGTGCATAGCTCCCTTACCTTGGATGCTGAGCCCCCCAAAACCCACTCCCCACAACTATACACCACTACCATAACCCTAAGGAGTGAAGGGGGGCACCTACATGTGGGTACAGTGGGTTTCGGGTGGGTTTTGAAGGGCTCCCATTTTCCATCACAAGTGTAACAGGTGGGGGAGGGGAGGGGATGGGCTTGGGTCCGCCTGCCTGAAGTCCACTGCACTCACTAAAACTGCTCCAGGGACCTTTATACTGCTGCGATGGACCTGAGTATGACATTTGAGGCTGGCAAAAAAGTTTTTAAAGTTGTTTTTTTTGAGGGTGGGAGGCAGTTAGTGACCACTAGGGGAGTCAGGGGAAGTGATCCCCGATTCCCTCCGGTGGTCATCTGGTCAGTTCGGGCACTTTTGTGGGACTTGGACCTGAAAAAAAGGGACCAAATAAAGTGGATCAAATTCTCGCCAGGGCCGCCCTTCTTTTTTCCATTATCGGCCGAGGGCGCCCATCTCTTAAGCACGCCCTGGCACGCCTCTGTCCCGCCTTTGCTACCCTTCCGTCATGCCCCCGGGAACTTTGCCCATCCTGGCGACGGAAAACAGTTGGAGCCGGCCAAAATCGGCTTTTGATTATACCAATTTGGCTGGCTTGAGGAGATGGCCGGCCATCTCCCGATTTGTGTCGGAAGATGGACGGCGATCTCTTTTGAAAATAAGCTGGCTAGCCACCCACCTGGGGCTACTCTGCAGCCACTTAGAGGGTCTATCCCCAGCACAGCTCAGGTCTGCCTGCACCTTAGAGATGGTCATCCTTAGACTTGGTCGTTTCTGATTTTCGGCGATAATGGAAACCAAGGACGCCCATCTCAGAAACGACCAAATGTAAGCCCTTTGGTCGTGGTAGGAGCCAGCATTTCTAGTGCACTGGTCCACCTGACATGCCAGGACACCAACCGGGCACCCTAGGGGGCACTGCAGTGGACTTCATAAAATGCTCCCAGGAACATAGCTCCCTTACCTTGTGTGCTGAGCCCCCCAACCCCCCCCCTAAAACCCACTACCCTGAACTGTACACCACTACCATAGCCCTTATGGGTGAAGGGGGCACCTAGATGTGGGTACAGTGGGTTTCTGGTGGGTTTTGGAGGGCTCACTGTTTCCTCCACAGACATAACAGGTAGGGAGGGGGATGGGCCTGGGTCCACCTGTCTGAAGTGCACTACACCCACTAAAACAGCTCCAGGGACCTGCGTACTGCTGTGATGGACCTAAGTATGACATCTGAGGCTGGCATAGAGGCTGGCAAAAAATACTTTTAAAGATGGTTTTTGAGGGTGGGAGGGGGTTAGTGACCACTGGGGGAGTAAGAGGAGGTCATCCAATTATGGGTCAAGGATGTCCATGTGTTAGGCACGCCCAAGTCCCGCCTCCGATATGCCCCCCTTGAACTTTGGCCATCCCTGCGACGGAAAGCAGTTGGGGACGTCCAAAATCGGCTTTCAATTATACCGATTTGGACGACCCTGTGAGAAGAACGCCCATCTTCCGATTTGTGTCGAAAGATGGGCGTCCTTCTCTTTCGAAAATCAGCCTGATAGTAACATAGTAAATGATGGCAGATAAAGACCTGTATGGTCCATCCAGTCCACCCAACAAGATAAACTCATTTTTCATGATATGTGTTACTTTATATGTATACCCGAGTTTCATTTGTCCTTGTCTTTCTGAGGGAACAGACTGTAGAAGTCTGCCCAGTACTGTTCTTGTACTAAGTTCTGAAGCTAACGTTGAAGCCCCTTAAAATTTACACTCCAGCCCATCCCTATCTATTCAGTCACGATCAGGGCATAGACCGTAGAAGTCTGCCCAATTTACTGTTTTGTTTCTCCAATTACCAAACGAGCAAAACAGCACATAATAACAGGTAACTGAATATGGATCAATTATAAAACTATCTAAATTTGTTCACTACCTGAATAGTGCCTGGAGAGTATAGGTAATATAGCTGCTCACAGATTATCAAATATATAACTATTCACAGTGTCTCAGTGAAGAGATCTTTCTCTCTTTCCTTCCAATTTGAGACTGGAGAAAAAGCCAGTCCATCCTAGCTGAATTTTGGGCTCCTGGGACAATCAGACCCCAGAACAACAAGTTTTAAGAGTATACTGCATCTTACTTCCTATCTGTGCCAGACTAAAAAAAGAACGGTCATTCCTCTGTAACAGCATTAAAGTAAGGAAATACCACCTGCTGGCCAATAGGAGAAATACACTTCAAGAATTAAATCAGTTTTGCAGGATTAAAAATACACTGTTTTGTCATAGTGACACATTTATAAAATTAGTAATCCAGTGTACTATATCTTTAGGAATGTCTTTTAACAAAAAAGATGGGCATAAATCCAATAAACATGATTTGTTTGCTAATTCATTCAATTTGATCGAAATAGCAGTTTCTAAAATCTCTTGAAAATTAGACCAAACTCAGGTATATAATCTCTATGACCCTCAATTGCTGGCACTGAAATTGAAGAAAAACTTATAAGAGATGATCTAAGTTTCTCTACTTTATCAACAAAATAGTTGGCTACTTCATCAGCAGTAGGATCATTTATTTCAGAAACCTCAGTCACTGATGAAGTTAAGGTAAAATTATTAAAAATTCTAAACAGCATCTTTGATTTCAAAATTACCCTCTTGTATTAAAGTTCTACAATACAACTTTTTTTTGCCTCAGATACTGCCTTTTGGTATTCTTTAATCATTTTACCAAGCTGTGTGAAAAAGGGCCCTGCACTAGCGAGGAGGGTGTTGTTTTTCCCACGCGCCAGGGCTGTTTTTTCCACAGCCAGTAAAAGCCCCCCCAAAATGGCCATGCAGTGAAATAACTTTTACTGCGTGGCCAATGGGTGGCGGTAAAGGCTCCCGTGCTAATCCGGCGGTAACCGGGCAGCGTGCAAGCCATTTCCAGGAGTTTTCTTCTTCCCCTAGAAATAGCACGCGCTCAGGGCAGGACTACTGCTGGCAGATGTGTTGGGCCAGCAGTAATCCCAAAAGAGTGAGCTGTAAGCCCACATTGGGCTTACCGCCACTCTGTAAAAGAGCCCTTTATGCCATAATTTCTTCCTCTGTGGATTTAAAGTCTTTCTCCAAGCTTTCTCTAACTTACAACAGGATCTTTTCAAAGCTCTTACTGACCAGGAACACTTAAATATCCTTTTATGCTTCTTAATTCCTTCCTCTGGGAATTGATACAAAGCATCTTCTACAATTTTATTCAATTCTAACAACATGGTAGTAAATGAAGCCTTGTTAAAATCCAGATTAATCACTAACAAATGACTAAAACTTATCAGCTTCAATTCTCCTTCTAAGACCCATATTGGACCTCAGAATTTTCTCTCGCTTGATCTAAAAGAAATATATTGTAAACTTAGCTATATAATGATTAGACATAACACAGGTGACCAGTCAATATCAGATCTAATTTGATGTGCCTTTGGCTGAGCTAATGTGGCTATAAAATCAAGTGTATGCCCTTTCTCATGGATAGGACCACTAATCTCAAAATGATCCTATATAAATTCTAAAAAATGAAGAAAATGTATAACATTTGAATCAGTCTTAGCCACTAAATCAGTGATTTTCAACCCTTTTCACCTTGTGGCACATTTACAAGGTGCAAAAATTGTTAAGGCATACCAACAGTTTTTAAGGATATATATATATCATGAAACATCACCAAGCATGTTTCATGATAGTGCCATCCACGTCAAATTCATTGCCATCATCTAACTTATGTCTTTTAATTACAAATCTATCCATGTCTAAGAAGCCCTGGGGGGGGGGGGGGGGGGGACATAATTAGGAGCTAAGTTCAGATCTTCACCAAATACAGGTCGCAAATTAAAAATAGAATATGAAAACACAAATTGAAGTGGTAACCTCAAGAAGTCAACTCAGAATGGTAACAACTGCAGAGCAGAGAAAGAGTCCCGGCTCCCATCCAATGTCCCGGCAACTCAGAAGTACCATTCTGCCATGAGGAACAGAAGCTAGACTACCAAGAACATTTCAAGCCCCCGAATGTAATAATGTCAGCACCAGAACAGAATTTACTGAAGTACTGCAGCCCTCACACAGCATTTTGCATAATGAGGAATAGGAAGGTCAATAATACTATTATTTCAGTGTAGCACAGGGGTTCTCAATAATGTTGCTTTACTGTGAACAATATATTTAATTTGTGTTCACTCTAATTGACTGTATTTTTCACTACAAAAAATATAGAAATCTTCATGCAAGCAAGTTAGATCGTATGTAAAAGGAAAGAAAATTAAAAAGAGAAAAGTGGAATAAAAAATAAGTCATAGTAAAACTAACTAAGGGGGGGGGGGGTCTTTTACTAAAGCTTGACTTAAGTTATCTGCAGCAGGGCCCATTTTATTCCCATGGGCCCTGCTGCAGATAACTCAAGTCAAGCTTTAGAAAAAGACCCCCTAAGCGGAGAACATATCTGTTCCAGAATAAACCATCGGAAAGCTCTGAATATCCAACACAAAATCTACAGCAGGTATCTACGATCCAAGTCTGTGCATACACATCGTTGAGCTCCCGCAAAGAGCTGCAGTTGGAATCAAAGCCCAAATTATACAAACAAAAAACAAACAAACCCCAAAACAAAACATTATTCTCAGAAGGAAGAAGATCACAGTTGGGGGCAGGGTTGATGGGGAGGTGCCTGAGACAGAGCCATTTTAAATACAGATTACTGAAGAATAGGTCACTCACTGTAAGGAAGTCTACTGTCTTACTGTCAGGTCTCCAAGACAACAATTTAAACCACACAGTCCTCAGGAGGAGAAAGGTCACTCTTGGGGGCAGGGCTTGGGGGGGGGAGGGGTTGCCTATGACAGAGCCATTTTAGACAGGGTACAGAAAAATAGGATACTCACTGTGTACGATTGGATCAGCCTTATTGTTGATCTCCAACCACGATCCTCACAGCTCTGTCCTCCTTCAGTTATGCTCCTCTCTGCTCACACACAGCTCACCTCACACTCACTGACAGGGCCGCCGAGAGGAGGGTGCAGGGGGGGGCAAAATTCCCCAGGGCCCGGCATCCAAGGGAGGCCCACCCGGAGCTAGCATTGCTCTCCTGTTCCTGTGTGCAGCAGTGCTGCAAAGCAGAGTACTTCCTTCCTGCCACGTCCAAACAGCCTCTTTAGATGCGGAAGAAAGGAAGGAAAGAAGGAAGGCTGGCCTCTGCTCTGTGGCGTTTGTCACGCACAGGAACAGGAGAGCCATGCTAGTGCCAGGCTCTGGGGAATTTTGCCGCTCACAGTGACAGGAGAAGCACAAGTAAGTGGGGTGGGCGGGCCCGGAGAGGTGTTTGTCCCGAGCCTAGCCTTGTCTCTCGGTGGCCCTACTCACTGAAAATCTCTGCACTAACTATATCGACAATCGCCCACCACTCTCCACCACACACTACTAAACCCCACAAAATGGCCCACTCAACCCTTGCCAAACACTATATAACTGTGTGGCAGCAGTGGGGGGAAATCAGAGATGCGTAGTAACAAAGTACTTGTACTTTGGAACAGTGCTTAAGTACAATTGGCAGTACTTTTACTTGTAACAAGTTACATTTTTTTCCAAAACTTTATACTTGTAACAAGTTACATTTTTTTCCAAAACTTTTTACTTGTAACAAGTTACATTTCAGCTATACTTTTGTACTTAGTAACAAAGTACAAATTTGGAAAGTAGTTTTTACAAAAAAAAGTATTTTTCATTCCTCTGTTTCTCCCCCTCTACTGGCTTTCCAAGTGATGTCAGACGCGGCTTGCAGCTGATTGGGCCTGAACTTCTGGTCTCAAAAACAGATGAGCTGAGACTGTAAGTTCGGGCCCAAATCAGATACAAGTCTGGGTCTGAAATCACCTGGAAATCCTAGTCCCCGCCCTCTAACCTGCCCAGAACAGCTGTTGATTGTCTGTTTGTTGTTGTCAGGCTCAATTGCCTCCCCAGCCTGAAGCACACCTTCACTGCATGCAGGGCCCATTCCCTCTTCCCTCCCATTCACTATGGCCCTGCAACACAGTTTGCTCCCCCCCCCCCCCTTTCCGTTGCGCCTCTGCTGGACTTGTGCTATGCATGGGACCTGGCTCTCTGGAGCACTGCTAGTGCTTTTGGTGCCAGTCCCAGAAGTTTACATCAGAGGAGGTAGGCCTGGTGCACCAGTGCTGCAGAGAGCCAGGCCCTGCAAGTCTCCCATGGTAGTTTATTAGCAGGGGCCCAGCAAATGTGCACGAGAGGGAGGGAGGAAGACTGTGCTGCAGGGCCGCAGTGGATGGGAGGGGGTGAGAGAGAGAGAAATTAGGCAAGACTGGATGCATGGGGATGAAGAAAGAAAGTGAAAGAGAGAGATGGAGCAATACTAGATAAAAAGGGGGGGGGGGAGAGACAGAGGTTATGGGCTAGGGAAAGAGAAATAAGGCAAGACTGGATAGGTGGGGAGGGAGAGAGAAACAAGGTAAGGCTGGATGGGGTGAGAGAGATGGGGTGATATTGGATGAAAGTGGGGAGAGACAGAGCCTATGGGCTGGGGAGAGTGAGAGAAATTGGGGGAAACTGGATATGTGGGGTCATTGGCATCAACTTTTCAAAATGATTGGGGATGTTAAACCCAATAGAAATTACCTCTCCCTTGATACAGTCAAAGTACTAGGGGTGCTCACAAGTGCAGGTCCAAGGCAAGATGCTGCCTGAGGCGGAGCTAAGATGCCCCCCCCCCCCCATTCACAGCATTTACCTATTTTGTCACATTCCAAACCCAGCAGCATCAGTGATTCCCGTAACGCTGTCCTGCCGCTGGCTCCCACCTCTTCCCTTTACTGCAGCTGCCTGAGCCTCTGACGAAACAAGAAGTTACATCAACGAGGCGGCCGCAGTAAAGGGAAGAGGCGGGTGCCAGTGGCAGGGCAGCGTATGGGAATCGCTGCTGCTGGGTTTGGAACATGATGAAACAGGTAAACACTGCAAACGGGGTGGCCACTCCCCAAAGTGGAGAGATGCCGCCACTGAAGAGTGCCACCTGCGGCCCCTGCCTCAGATGGCCTAATGGTCAGTCCGCCCTTGGTGCTCAAGCACCCACAGAGCTGGAACAGATCAGTGTTGGAGTTGGTTATAGAAGAAGAGGTGAAGAAGAATGGATAAAAATGACACATGGACAGGAGACCCTTGGATCGAGAGTTAAAAGAAGACTTGAAAGCAGTAACCAGAGACTTGGACCAACAAAATTATAAAAATTAAATGGCCAGACAGCAAAGGTAGAAAAAAAGAATTTTTTGTAGGATGAGGTAGCTATGTTAGTCCACTTTAAAACATTAATAAATATAAATAAAAGAAAAATACAAAAAAAAAAGTGACACGTTTATATTGGACTATATACATTTTTTTTTACTAACTTTCAGAGAACAAACCCTGCTTTTTCAGGTCGGGTCAGTATACTGTTGTAATAGTATGCTTGTCTTGGCTTAAGGAAAGAGGTTTTTCACCTCCAAAAACTAGTCAAAAATGTAATGTTCATCAAATAAAAAAGAATCATTTTATTTTCTACGTTTGTTTTATTTATTAATTTCTAATGTAGCAATTGAATATGTAAGTTTTTGAAATTTACATCTGCTCTCTTTATATTTTGCATGGTGCAAAGGGACGTGTCACTGTTTCTTTGGTTTTGCACTGTATTAATTTGTGTCTATATATTTCTGTTTTTAGCTTGCGGTTACTTCTGTACTTCATAAGAGGCTGCATCTGTTCATGTGTGAAAAAGACTGGGTATTCTGTCAGCATCAAGTGTCTGTGTAGGACTAATCTTTACTAATCCAGCCTGTTTTTGTTTTCCAAAAGGTGTATTAATATTCTTCTGCCCACTGTAATGCTCAGGGTGGTGGTGTTTTTTGTTTTTTTTTCTAGGAAGGGCCTTGTGTGACCCCTCTGGAAGTTAGCTTGTAAACATACTAGATTCTGTGATCCAACTTGTTAAGAATACATCTTACTCTGTAGTAAAAAAAAGTTTTAAGAGCTGTACTTTATTACTTTTACTTGAGTAAGGGCCTTGTTTACTAAGCCGCGCTGTAGGCGTGCTAATGCTAGAGACACCTGTAGGAATATATGGGTGTCTCTAGCAGTGGCGTTCCTATGGGGCTGACACCCGGGGCGGATCGCCGATGCGCCCTGCCCCCGGGTACAGCGCCCCCCGGCAAAACAAACCCGATCCCCCGGCGAAACCCCCCCGGGTACATGCTGCTGTGGGGGGTGCCGCGTGCCTGCCGGCTCTTCGTGTTTATGCTCCCTCTGCCCCGGAACAGGAAGTAACCTGTTCCGGGGCAGAGGGAGCATGAAAACGAAGAGCCAACAGGCGCGCGGCACCCCCCTAGCGGTGTGCACCCGGGGCGGACCGCCCCCACCGCCCCCCCCTTGGTATGCCACTGGTCTCTAGCATTAGCGCACACTAAAAAGTTAGTATGCCTACAGCGTGGCATTGTAAACAGGGCCCTACATTTTTTGGTTAAGACTTTCTAAAGTAAAAAGTAATGAACCCATCTCTGGGGGAAATGTAGACAACACAAGGACCCCTCTTCTTGTGACATCCAGGAGCATTATTGGGGCGAGAACAAGTCAGGCTGTGCGGGAGAGCCAGCGGCTGGAAGTGGAGCTCCTTGCTCACGGTAAATGCAGTTGGGGTTTTTTTTAAACCGTGGGAACAATAAAAAGCTTTGGGCCTTGTTTACTAAGCCACGATGTAGGAATGCTAACTTTTTAGCGCTCACTAAAAATGAGCACGTGCTAATGCTAGAGACACCCGTATATTCCTATGGGTGTCTCTAATGTTAGCGCACGCTAGTTTTTAGCATGTGTTATAAAGTTAGTGCGCCTACAGCGTGGCTTAATAAACAGGGCCCCTTGTTCCTGCGCTAACCCCCCCCCCCTGCATTTACTGGGAGCATTGGATTTCACTTCCAGCCACCACAATTGGCAGTGAAGCAAGTTGTGGCAGCTGGGTCTTGTCCCGCTGGGGTTCTGCAGCTTCCTTTTCTTCTTGAAGCAGCCCGAGCGCGAGGTTGTCCGCAAAGCCCCTGCTGCTGCAAACAAAAAGAAAATCAAGCCAGAGCTCTAATCTGTTTAAAGGCACAGATCCTATGGAAATGACTAGCCAGGAACCTGCATTAAAGGGCAAGCACAAAGCTGCTGTCCTTGCTCTGTAATGCAGGTTCCTGGCTGCCTGTTTCCGTAGGATCTGTGCCTTTAAGGAAGATTTTTGCCACATTGGGTCTAAAAAGCACTTGAAGGAAGTGGCACAAAAGGGTAGTAGGACTGGGTAGGTAGGTGGTAAGAGGTTCGTGCACTCCCCACTGGAACCCCACAGGAACTACTTCCTTGCCTTCAGGATTCCTGCGGACTCAGCTGTTCATCACAGTAAGCCGGGTAAGTAGGTTCACGGCTCACTTGGGGAGGTCCCGCAGCACACCGGTTGAAAAACATTCCCCTAAATGCAAATTGATATCACCCAACATGCAAATTGATATCACCCAACAACAATATCTGCGAAAAATAAATACTGAATTATCAAACCTAAAATTTCATTTTGAATCTTTAACCAGTTGTCAGGTGCTCTACAAATTAAAATAATACCTAATGCACCCTCGAACAAATCTTCCTCCAATTAGCAAATCATGGCTTCTAATCCTGATGTGGCTACGAAAGCTACAAGCTCATTTTCAAAAAATAATTTATAAACTAAGCCAAGACTGCCTCCAATTTTCTTTGGCTTAGGGCAATGCACCATCTTATATCTAGCAGTACATAACTACAACTGGACTGTCCTGACCAGTGACTCAAGGTTAGGGCTCTTCAGCTTGAAAAAGAGATGGGAGAGGGGAGCTAAGATTGAGGACTACAAAATCCTGAGTGGTGTAGAACGAGTAGAAGTAAATCGATTTTTTGCTCGTGCCATCAGTAGTGGATGTGGTGATGTCAGTAAAAGGGTAGAAGCTGAAGACCTGAATGGTAGAGCTACTGGTATGGCTTGGGGTATGATGGTAGCAGATACTGCTGCTGAAACCTCAGAAGCACAGTGTGTAAACTGGGTGGAGATCCTCTTGTAGTATAAAATTATAACTGGTGTCTCCCTTGCCTCTAGGCATACCTAAAAACAATATATGGGCTATTTTTGGAGAACCACGTGCAGGGAATGGGGTAATACAGTGTCATCCTATAAATATAAAATGATCAACCCCTTGGATTTAGCATAGCAGGCCAAGGTCTGAGCTGCCAAGCTACCTAGCTCTAGGTGGCACCGTGGCAGGCTTTAAGCCTAATAACTAGAGCTGCCACGTCATACAGTTCCATGAGGGAGATTTTTTTGGCCTGCCATGGTTTTAAACTTACAGTATGTGCAATGTAGTGTGCTATTAATTCATGATTGTATCCACTGAAATCAATGCTGCAGCTCTTATAATGCACCAGGATAAAGTTGCTTGAAATCTCTCTCTTGGAATTGGACAACTTGGCAGATTTGAATAACCCTATCTTGATGCATTATGGGACCTGCATGGCTGATTTCAGTGGGCAGAATCAGGGACTTCAAATACCACACTGCTTTGGGATGTAAGTTCAAAACCAGGAACGGCTAAAAACTCTCAGTCTTGGCATCAGGTAATTTGGCAGCTCTGTAATGGTATTTAAAAAAAAAAAAAAAGCATAGCTCTAAGCAAAAAAAGAAAATAAGAGGCTATGAAATATAAAAAGACTAAAAAAAATAAAAAGATAAATCATTCAGAAAGTACCAACTCCCTGCTGTTTTAAGAAGGTGAATTAGACCTAGGAGAGTACTTGAGCTGCACTAACACAAATTGAATAAAGATAAAACAAACAAAATAAAAAAATAAAATAAAAAAGAGGAAAAGGTCTGAACTCTATAGACCTAGAAGAAAGAGGACTGGGGGGGGGGGGGGGGGGGGAGATGAAATTAGTCCCAAACTTGAGTTTTATGAGAGGTTTGTAAAGGGGAGGGGAAAATTGACATTGTAAGTAGTATACTATGCCATACTTTGTATTGTTATTGAATATTTTTACTGCTGTAATTATCAATTGCTTATGTTTGGTTTATTCTTACTATATACTGCCTTGAGTGAATTCCTTCAAAAAGGCTGTAAATAAATCCTAATAAATTAAAAAATAAATAAATAAATAATGAGGGTAGAGCTACCTTCATGCAGAAGTCCAGAGTAAGTCTAAATGTGCCAATATTTTCCAGTTCTGTGATATATATTTATCTCTTCTTCAAGTCAGTTTTCAACTGCATTTTCTCAGTTTATTACCCAAAATGTGAACACAATTATAATATTAAAGTTTTGGATGTTATTGAATTCTGTTATTCTGTCTCACTGTATTTCCAGTTTTGGCACAGTATAAGTCACCACATGGACAAAATATAAGAAAACCAATGGACTGCATTAGGGGCTTATAGCCCATTTAGTTATGTTTAAACAAAGAGAGATCTGCATGAAAGAAAATATTTATTTTATTATTTTGACTTATGAAAACAACTTGTCCCTGAAATATGCTCAAAACAGAAGAATCCATTTGTACAAAAGAGATGAGGTGAAGATGTGATTCCATGTGCCCCAATGAAAGATTTTAATTTTACTTCCAATCTTTATAACACCAGGCTTGCTAAGGCAGATTACAACAGATAAGATGAACCCATCAGTAGCAGGATATCCTCACTGAAATTTGGCCATGTATTGTATAGAACAGTGTAGAAAATTGAGCACAAATATAGCCTTTATTAGTGCTGTTTCCACCAGCTACAATAATTTTTAAAGCTGTTTTAGTGATATTCAGTTTTGATTTCATGATATTTATAGCTACATGTACGACACTTTCAAATAAATTTTAAAAAGCTGTCAAGTAAGTAAAAATTAAAAAAAATCTTTTGTTCTCCACCTTTTAAGATACTGCCTATCCAACTGGAACAGCTGTTGACTTTTTACAGATGGACCACGTTTAGGCAGTCCATTATTTCTAATAATCTTTTACTATTGCTTTCAATAGCATTTGCTATTGTTTTGGGTGTACTTGTGACTCCGCCTACTGGCTTCCACCCATATAATGGGCTAGATAGCCTGGTACCATCTCCTGTTCTCAATCTAACCTCCTTGGCTGAATATTTATCCTAAATGTGTCTGTGCAAGTGAAAAACACAACAATTAAAAAAAAACAAACAAGCCAAAAAACAAACACTAGAACGATGAGAATGGAATAAAAGCCGGAAAGCTATGAGCTAAAAATATAAAAAAAATCAAAAGTGTAGGTAAAATAAAACCTTGACAGATTAATACATGAAAACGATATGAAAAGAAAACACCAGATAAACAAGAGGTTTGAGACCACACATGAAAAAAAAACACGAATACAAATTTCAACCAGAAAAACAAACAAGGGCAAAATTAAAGCACAATACAGACTCTCTGCTGCAAAGGAGCAGAACAGGTCTATAGTTCCCTGTATGCAATGGAACAAAACCATTACTGGATCAGCTTGATCCAGGGGCGTAGCCAGACTTCGGCGAGAGGGGGATCCAGAGCCTGAGGTGAGGGGGCACATTTTAGCCCCCCCGTGCCATTTTTAACCCCCCCTGCCATTTTTGACCTCCCCACCTCCACCACCACCTTCGACCCCCTCTTTCCGCTGCCACCAACCCTCTCCCGCCGTTGGGTACCTTTGCTGGCAGGGGTCCCCAACCCCAGCCAGCCGAAGTTCTCTTGTCCAGCGTGGCCGCGTTGCTGATCTGCAAAGGGCAGGCTTCTGTTTCTGTGAGTCTGACGTCCTGCATGTATGTGCAGGACGTCAGACTCACAGAAACAGAAGCCTGCCCTTGCAAATCAGCAATGCGGCCGCGCCAGACTCACAGAAACAGAAGCCTGCCCTTGTAGATCAGCAACGTGGCCGCGCCGGAGAAGAGGACTTTGGTTGGCGGGGGTTGGGGACCCCCGCCAGCAAAGGTACCTGATGGTGTCAGGGGAGGGTTGGCGGTGGGGGGGGGCAGGGCCAAATCTACAGGGGCCCACGCCCCTGTGGCCCCACATAGCTACGCCCCTGGCTTGATCCCCAGGCTGAACCTGGAACTGTACGATGACCTTATACCTAAGTCAACTCAAGTGCTGTGGTGTAGAGAGAAGTTTAACGGGACAGAATGCCATCAACATGATTAAAAATAGCCTTTGCTTTTCTCATCCACATGATTAAAAGTAGCCTTTGCTTTTCTCACCTATGTAAAAGTTTGTGACAGTCCTCATCTGCCTGTGCTTGCTGATCACGTAGATAACCAGAGAATTTCCAACCAACCCCATCAGCATGATGAGCGCGAAGAAGAGTGGGACGAGCCAGGCATCGACCAGCAAAGGAGGGCTTTGCTCCGTAGAGCTATTACAGCCGGACAGCAGGGCAGCCTCGGGGGGGTCATCCGGATCCGAGTCATTGTGGCAGTGAAGTGAAGAGGCGCTGCTTCCGGGACTCCTCATCTCTTTCCTCGGGGAGCTGCACCTGCAGGGCTCACTTCATGCAAGCTCCAACCCCTCCTCCCCACCAACAACTCAGAACATTAACAAAGCGCCGGATCCCCTTTATTATTCTTGCTAGCATCGTCAGCAAGGTTTTATCCTGCGGTGAATTGCTCTTTACAAAGTCTGGAGTCTCAGGTCTCATTTCATTATAGCTCAGGACTTTTGAGTCCACCTTCTCGGAGTTGTCTTATGAAAATGCGGACAGTTCACTGGAGCCAGCGGAGGTCCCCGGATTACATATCCCCCCCCCCCCCCCTCAAGACACCTTCACATTTGTTATTTCAAAGCTTTGCTGCTGTTTTGGGTTTGGGCTCCGTTCTCCCTTGCCATCCTCAGCTTTCCTTTCCGGAACCGCTCTGGGTAGCAGCGATACGAGGCAGCCACTTAACTCAAGTTTGCCGCTTTGCCTTCTCTCGCTGTGTTTTTAATTTGATCTCTCTCCTGTCCTTGGCTGGAGCTATCAGCTGATTTTCCGCTGGGTGCACTGCTAATAGGAGTTTTGTTTATGTTGCAAAGCGAGATGCTTCTCTGCTGGAGGCATGAGAAGGCGAGAGATCCTTAGACTTCGTCCTATATGTAATCCTTCTACAGCCTACAGGGCTCCTTCTCTCCTCCTACTCTAATCTGAATGGCTGACACCTGGTGTGCAGCAACTAAGCAGCATGTTTTCAGTGGAAATTTCATTGGCTTCCCCACTGGGTGCATGTAGCTGGCGAGGCAAAGAGTGCATAGTCTAAGAACCTTTCAAAAGTCTTCTCATCTTCAATTTGTGGTGTGCTTTCGCCTACTTCTGTGTGCCCCAAATGTGCCAACATTTTTTCAATGGCTGTCATGCTCATTCAGGACAACACCAAGCTGGAACTGTGCCCTGCATGTGACACCATGGCCAAGAAGAGGAGACAATGGACAGGGAGCAATTGCAGCACCCTTGTATGGCTGCACCATTCATAGCCCCGTGCTCATTTCAGCTCCACCTTCCCACAACTATTACAGCTTCTAAGCAGAATCCTTCCTGCCTCCTCTCAGCACTACTACAGCTGCTGCTGCTTCTCTCCCTCTTCTTACTCCAGAGAGGGGGGGGGGGGGGGGGGGGAAGAATGGAGAGGCAAGTAGGGGTATTGAAGAAAGCAGGGTGCAGAAAGAAGGGGTAATGAGAGGCAGAGAAAAGGGAAAACAAAAAGAAGCAAGTTGAAAGGGGAGGGAGAGAGAACAGGGTACAAGGAAAGGGAGGAATGATGGGAAGCCATAAAAATGTTGTTGCACACAAATGAACAGTAGCACATATTAATTGACAGCAGTTAAAGACCAGCATGGACCTGTCTACTCTGTACAGTTATAGCTGCGCTCCATACAAATACCCTCTCAATGCCTTTGTTTAGGATTATATCCGATGATATGTGTGGGCTACCCCTCCCCCTTTATGTTTAGGGTTGCACTTGCTGCTGTCAGTTCTCTGTGCAGGCTCCCCCTCCCCCGCCCCCCAAGCCTTTGTTTAAGGCAGTGATTCTCAAACCTGCCCCGGGAAAACCCCAGCCAATCTGGTTTTCAGGATATCCACAATGAATATTCATGAATCGAATTGTATACACTGCCTGCTTGGTATTCAGATTTATCTCATGCATATTCATTGTGGATATCCTGAAAACCAGATTGGCTGGGGTTTCCCCAGGACAGTTTGGGGAATCACTGGCTTAGGGTTATAGTGCAGGTTCTACTCCTCTATGCCTTTTTTAAATTTTATATTTATAGAATTATACATTGCAATCACCAAGTAACAATACTTGTACAGAAAGTGCCAACATTATCCAAATGATTATAAAAGAAAATCCAAATACCTAGAAACAGAGAAATGAAAGCATATAAAAAGCTATCCAGTCTGCCCATCCATCTCTTCCACTCCCCTAGAGATCTTATGTACTTGTCCCAAGTTTGCTTGAATTCAGGTACAGTTTTTGTCTTCACTACCTCCACCGGAAGGCCAGTCCATGAATTCACCACTCTTTCCATGAAGAAATATTTCCTCAGGTTGCTCCCGATTCTCCCCATGCACAATGCCAATGTGATAAACACAGACAAGAGACCTAGCACACAGAACTATAGGCCTTTAAATAGCCTCTATTTTACAGCACTTTTTCAGTAGAATTGATACACTTTACGACACCCTTACATACTGTACACACAAAGCGCACTGCATATGTGTAGGACAACTGTGTTTTTCTGGGCTTCGAATATCATTAGTTTTGAGCATTGGCACACTGTTGCTCTGCACTGATACAGCAGTATAAAGGGCCCATGTTTCCCTGTAGAGCAGGAGTTCTGAGCATCTGGGCCTGAGAGACAAAAAGCCTTTGGAAAATATCCATCTCATGCTGAACTATCTCTGATGGTTTTGGCTGGAATGAAAGATAGCCCTCTAGTAGGGAAAATCCTGCTATTGGTGGTTACAAAATCTTATTAAAAGCTGGAAACTCTGAACCCAAGTAGGGAGGGTACCCTTAGAGGCTATCTTGTAGACAAGAAGAGCAGAAGCACGGGAGCAGGTGCAGCTCAGGGCAGAAGAAAATGGCTTGCGGGGCACTATTGGTGCCTAGGGCTGAGAAGAGCAGTGGTAGTCCTCTAGTGGAGAACAATGGAACTGGCGGTTGCAGAGCCATTTTAAGGGCTGTTAACTCTGAACCCCAGCAGGGAGAAACCCCAGAGGCTCCTCTTGAAGAGAGAACCAGTGAGGGTGAAGGTCTCCGGGGTGCTAATGGTCTCCAGGAAGCTGCAGCAGGGACAGGATTTACCAGCGTTGGATCCAGTGCAGCAGCCACCATCCCAAGAAGTCTTCTGCAGGAGGGGTGAGATCTGAGGGGACTGGGAAAGGGACAGGGTGGACTTGCAAGGAAAGGAGAGGAGTGACAGTACCTGAGTCCAAGAGTAACTGTTAATGCCAGAGTGCATAAATTAAGTAGTATTTAGTTTAAGAGGTCAATTGCCAATACTATTGGTTTGTTTATATTTGCTGAAAGAAGTTAAGTATCAAGACTTTTGGGGGTTATGTATAATAACTGAAGATATGTAAATTTGTGTAAATAGTTAAATAAAGGCCGTTTAATTTATTTGCCAGCTGTGTTCACAGCATTTCTTTTTTGGATTTTTCCTGGTGGAAGAAGAGGGTAATTCCGCTCACTAATGCTTTTCTTCCCCAGGTGGCGGCACCAAGCGCCAAGTAAATAAGGGACAGATGGAGGCTGCTGGTAGGTTCCAGTTAACTCAGGTCCCGAATCTAGGAGCACCCTGAAAGGGGGCATTACACGTCTAAAAATTTCCACTTTTTAAACATTTGTGAGTTTTATTTTTGGCTGACCAATTTCTATAAATTGCAAGCTTTTCCGTCAATTTTACACATACACAGCATACATAAGCAACCTCCCAGCACCTTCACTGACCCTTTAAAAGTTTTTGGAATACTTTAAAATTATTATATCATCTATATCTATCTATTGTAGAAATCTCTGTGCATATGATAACTGCTTGTTATGAAAAATGGAATCTGTGTATTCTTTAACCCCTGAGTAAAGCAGAGTTTGGTCAGCTTTATTTCATTAGGAGGTTGTGTGATAACAATAGCAGCCTGCCAGGGAAAACTGATAACAAGTGAAGATATCAGCAGATAACCAAAAGGGAGAAGATATAGAATCTAGGGTATACGGTGCAGCTCAGAGATAAAAATGGAACGTGAAACTAGCATTTCTGAAGGAATGGAACTGAGAAAGTAAACAAGAAAAGGGGAGTAGGGTGTAGAAGTAACAGCAGATTCAGCGGAAACTAGAAAAGTGGGGGAGAGTCAGCACATGTGGAAGGGTATAAAAACAGGGCTAAAGAAAGAGGGGGTGGGAACTTTAGTAAAGCTGATCAGCAGCTTGCTGTACTTCTGCTTCAGTTCTCCTCACAGGAAGGAAGAGACCCAATTGCATGTTACAGAATATATGTTTTATGAAATCGCATTGTAATTGGCTTTATCTGATTGGTGTCTGAAATAAGTCTTTTAAAAAAGGAAATTTCTTTTACAAATTGATTCAGAGTATATCTCTTCCTGTGATAATATGTTTGTGCAGCGCTGCGTACGCCTTGTAGCACTATAGAAATGCTAAATAGTAGTAGTAGTAATAATAGAACAGGTAAGATTTAAAGTGTAACAAGAATGGGCTTTCTGAGTCTCCCAGCTACCTCTGGGGCAATCTGCAGCTAAAAACAAGTCCAAACACATGTGCGATCACGCTTTAAATGCAACTCACATCAAAAACATGACCTACACAAAAAGGGACCCCTTCGGATCTCTGCCGGTCTAACCAGCACTTATTATTTTTTATTTTTTTATTTATAACCATTAAAATTTTTACAAACGATAAAACAACTTGCCGGAAATACAGAGAAAGTAATATATAGGAATTATTTCAGTCAGGTAATTCTATTCTCTTCCTTAGACCACTAAATAGGGAGAGTGAAACAAGACAAGGAGATCAATTAAACAGTAAACAGAAAAAAAACGTGGTAGTAACCTGATTATCCCCAGATATTGCTCGTCTAATTCATTATTCCACATTGATCATCTGGTTGGCTTCTTCAAGGCCAATACAGTGTATAGTCAAATCATTTCATTGAAAACATACTTATTGTCCAATGTACCAGTACTCATTTTTAAAAATAAATTGGTGGCTCAGAGCTGCTGCAATCTCCGTAAACTCATGGAGCCTAGGGATGTCTGTAGACTTCTTATTAATGATGTTTTTATGCATACACACAGCATCATTGTCCAGCCTGGCCCAGGGCCCAACAAAGTCCGGGAACTCTTCAAATGCCAACTCTCCTTCTCTACAGGATGGCTCAAATCCCACAGGCTGTGCCGAAATCATGACCCTCACCCTGGGACCAACCACACTGGACCCCCTCAGGGACACCCAAATCCGGGGAGCACAGGTAGTTTTTAAAATTTAACTTCCAACAACCTCTAGTTACACTAGGATCTTTGTCAAGGGACACATGTGATAGGAACCTGGTTCCAGCTTCTAGCATGGAGCTGGACTAGGAGAACAACATGCTACATTTGCACCAATATTAATGTCACCATGCAGCCCTATCAACCCCAGCTTTCTCTCAGAACAGATATCTGTTGGCAGCATCCATATAGGATAATGGGCAGATTGTGAACACCCAGAAGAAAGATGGCTAAAGAGTGCAATGGTGATGTAGGTGGGCAGTTTAGCCCATACTGTGACCCATAATGCTGTTTCTGTGACCTGCTTTGTATTCTCCTGTCTAGATAAATATAGCTACATTAGGGAATTATCTTCTCTGTTCATTTCCCCCTTCAAAGCCCTCTAATCCCTGGAGGGACAATGGCTGCGCTCATGGTTGTAGGGCATCTGGAAGTGGAGCTCTTCACGTCCAGAGGCCAGATATTGCCCTGCCAAGTCTTGGGAACAGGCCAGCCCCTCAGTTGGTGAGGAGCTGGCCCAGGAATCTGTCAGAGAGACATGTGCATGCACTGGCCACATTCCCTGCACATGTCTCCCAGACATTTGTCTTGGCCATCTCCTTGCCAACTGATATTGGCCTGGCCTCAGGATATGGCAGGGCAATATCTGGCCTGATGAGTCAGCTGGGGAATGGCCCTATAGCCATGGTCTGGGAGAAGGGAGTGGAAAGGGAGACTGCCATCCTGCGTGTCCCCCCCTCCCCTCAGGGAAGTAGGTAGCAGCTTGCATAGACCTTACACCTGTGTTGCTGTGTTCGGCAACTTTAGTTCCACCTTCATCACTGGCTGTGGCAGGCCCTAAGACATTTGCCGTCACCTAACTTTGGCCTACTGGAGGCACAGCACGATGGTTTGGAGTGTGGCCTGGGATGCTGTGGAGGGGGAGCAGGTTTGAGACCCACAGGGCTTTCTTCTTCTGCTGCAGGGCACGTTAGTTCCTTCTCCATTAGCGCAGCCCTCTGGTTGGCACTTGACATTCAGGGGAAGCTGCTCTGATTGTGGACACTGAGGGCCCTTTGGACACTTCACCCCCAATCTGTCACTCTCCCCCCCCCCTCACCATTTCTGCAATCATCCTTTCCCAGGCCTTGCCTAGTAGTGTTGGCCCTACAGCACCTGTCAGCTTGCATATCAGGAAATCAACACATTTTACAGATTGGAGCTGCTCCCACATGTGCCAAATTAGGTCCTCACACACCAGTATCAGCACCAGAGCGACTCAAGGTTCCAGTGAATTCCAAAGTGTTTGCAAAACACAAGTTGGTGGAGACAGGGTTCAAGTGATGGGCCTTCTTGGCATCACATACATTATTATTTTTGACATTGTGTTGTGCAGTGCTCCTCACATAGCCTGTGACAGATGGCAACAGGCAGATTAGGGAGGTGGGGGCTGAGGCTATGCATTACACAGGCACAGGTGCTACGTGAGCTGAGGTGGCCATAGGGAAAGAGGGTGGCATGGTGGCCTTTCTGTGTAGTATGTACACTGTTGCTTGGAGGTGGGAATGAACAGTGGGGTAAAACAGGTGTGCCTTTGGCTGGCTCAATGTACTTTAGTGAGCTGCTGCCAATGTTCCCATCAGTATGTAGGAGTGGGCCAGGATGCAGGAGGGGGTCCAAATATGTGTAGCCCCTCATTTTAGCATTGCATAGTTAGTGGAGGGAGACTCCATATTTACTTGTCAATGGATATTCTGTACATTCTGATTTCAGCAATGTTTTATTTTTCTTATGAAAAAGCAATAACATATATTGCAATAAGAAAGAGCGACCTTAGTGCATGTGACCTTGCCTACGTATGGTTCTTGCATATGAGTGGTGCTATGATTCCGGGGGGACAGTGTTTCACACTTACCTTTCTAGGCTGCTCCTTATTGATCTCCATGTCCTCTCAAGAATACATTGTAGGGTGGGAGGTGGTGGTGGTGTTTCACTATTTCTCTCGTGTGCTTGAGACACAGGAGGACCAGTAGCTCTGTCTCCTCCACAGAGAAATTTGGTTCCCTTCTTAGTGATATCGCTGGGCACTCTAAGGAACGTTCCTCAACATGCAGATGTATATATACACGTTTTGCACATGGAGAGAACATGCTGCTCTTGCAGAGGACATTTTTTTGACGCGGGGACCAGTACCACTATTGCCCATTTTGCATAGTGTATTTTCGATTGGTGGAAACTGCATTTCATGAACGCAGGTCTATCTTTGACCACTATAACTTAGCCGATCAGCTGATGAATATTGGCTTAACCGGCTATATTGGTGGCAGCCAAAAATAACCCCGGAAATTCAGTGCCGGTTGCCGGATACGGCCCTGCATTGAATTCCCGGGTTCGCCACTGACCATGGGAGTTAGCCAGACTGCCTCCCACGATCTCGATATTGGCCCCTTTGTATCTTAGTGAATACATAAAACCCATTTATTACAAATATTTTCATTATAAAACTTCTTACAAACAAAGAGGTCCTTTTACAAAGCTATGGTAAAAAGTAGCGTTAGGGTGCCCTTCCGTGGAATTTTCCTGCACACTAAGGCCATTTTTAAGGCAGCAGTAAAATGGCCAACTTTCCTTTTATTTTGTATTAATAGCCATGTGCTAACGTTGCCATTTAGCATGTACCTTTAAAAGAAATTAGCACATGAGCACTTACCACTACCTGTTATGTAGATGGTAAGAACTCATGTGTAAATCCTGCACTAATCAGTTAGTATGCAGTAATATAGCTGTGCTAACTGCTCAGTGCAGAAACACCCACTCTCTGCCCCCAAACACATTATTGCAGGACACCTTGCCACATCCCACGTTGAGCCATTTTAAGCTGCAGTAAGCTTTGTGTCTTCAGACATAAAAATGTCTGCCTTTTCAAAACTTTGTATATTAAGGGAGTGGGGGGGGGGGGATTATCACGTTATCACTGTTAAGACGTATTATTTTACAGTTAATCCCAGTTATTAGCAGGGGCTTAGCTACGTGGGGCCAGGGGGGCATGGGCCCCTGTAGATGTGGCCCTGGCTCCCCCGGCGCTAACCCCTTCGACCCCCCCCTCCCACCACCAACCCTCCCCCGCTGCCGTCGGGTACCTTTGCTGGCGGGGGTCCACAACCCCCGCCAACCGAAGTCCTCTTGTCCGGTGCGGCAGCGTTGCTGATCTGCAAGGGTAGGCTTCTGTTTCTGTGAGTCTGACGTCCTGCACGACTCACAGAAACAGAAGCCTGCGTGGCCGCGTTGCTGATCTGCAAGGGCAGGCTTCTGTTTCTGTGAGTCTGACGTCCTGCACAGACAAGAGGACTTTGGCTGGCGGGGCCACCAGCAAAGGTACCCAACGGCGGGGAAGGGTTGGCGGCGGCGGGGGGTTGAAAGGGTTGGCGCTGGGGGGGGTCAAAGGTGGTGGTGGAGGTGGGGAGGTCAAAAATGGCAGGGGGGGTTAAAATATGCCCCCTCACCTCGGGCTCTGGACCCCCCTCCCGCCGAAGACTGGCTACGCCCCTGGTTATTAGCAACTAGGTCTCATTGCATAAAATGGGGCCAGTGCTAAAACAGCACACATTAATGGTAGAATAACACGTCTTGCAGAAGCATAGCCAGGTTGAAGGCACCAGGGGAGCGGAGAGCGGACTTCCAACGGTGCCGGCGTGTGTTTTAAATGTGACGGATCGCATAAAAAATAGACACCGGGGCTGTCGGAAGTCTGTTTGGGGGAGCAGCCGCTCCCCTGGTGCCCCCTTAGATATGTCACTGACGTCTTGATGGTAGTCCACATTGATAACTACACCCCTAAAATGATTTCTCATTTTTATTAACAAATGAACTTGCTTCTCCTTATTGCATTGAAACCAAAAATATGTGTTGGAAATATTGAGAAACTATGGCCAGAGATTGAGTGTAACTTTCACTGTCCTTAAATTGAATACTTCTCGTATTATCAATCATTTACAATTGATTTAACAATGGAAAAAGGTTTTTGAACCTACACAGGACAACCACCATATAGGTAGAAAGTTATAACATGAAATGCTACTGCCATTTTAAAACACTGATTTCATACACTTTGTTTCGACTGACAGGTTGCTGCTCAAGAGAATGATTAATCACTTTAAAAAGAGTGAACTCTGTATCCGGAGGGATAGCTTCCATTATTTAAATGTACTACAAACAAAATTGAGCAGGAAGTCAGAGTTAAAATTCAGAACATCTAATCTAAATATTTCAAATTATTCATACACTCAGGGGCACTATGGCCCTTATTTTCGAAGGATTCAGACAAGCAAATAGCAGCTTTTAAACATGTAAAGGCTATTTTAGAAAGATGCCTACACGTGGGGATCTGCACCATGTCTAAATGACAATGAGCATAGTGAGGGAGTGCTGAGGGCAGGCTAAAAACACCAACATGTATTCCCCGTTTCACAAGGAAAGTATATATCACTGCCACAAAATATAGATGTTGGCATTTACACCTGTTCTGTAGCATACATAAATGTCTGCTGAAAGGCAGATATAGAGGCTGAGGAGAGATTCACCACCCAGTTTTCTTCAAGCTACAACAATCTGCCCCCAATCATCCAGTTGCCCCTGTCATCAACACCTCTTTCAGCCACAACAAGCCCCACCATCATCTTATCCTCTAGTATCAAATTGTCCTCTGTCATCTGATCTCATCATAGACAACTTCCCCAAGTCATAATAAGTTCCTGTGGTAATGTGATTGATGGACAGATATGGAAACCTCACAGTGAGAGTTTAGTATAAAGTCAAAAGAAAACTTTATTGGTGGAAAATTAAAGCAAGACAGTCTGTTATTCTCACAGACTCACTTTCTCCTTGGCAAAAACTTCTCTCTTAATACTTCTAGCTTCTTCAATACAGTTCCAACTACACATCCATAGGTCCAGGCCTGGTTCCAGCTAGGAAACTCAGGACCACAGCAAATAAAGACACACTTTTACCTTTTGCAGATTTCAGTTCTCTTTTCATGCACTCCCTGGGCTTCTACAGGGTTCAAACCTCTGAGCTAGGGCCACTCTCCACTTCCCTGGGACTCTCCCCCCACACTGTCCCCCTTTCAGCCCAGCCACACTTTAGGGAGTATGCCTTCCCTTGGAGCCTCCCTCTAGGGGATCTCTGATCTCTCTCTCTCCTGAAGATCTCTGTACTGGGGTCTCTCCGATCCATGGCAATTAACCCCGGCCTGAGACTTTCCCCTCTGACTCAGCCTCTGACATGGCAAGTTTAGCGTCACCTTCTGTAATGTGGCAAATCTGAAACTTCACTGAGGGAGTGTTCCTAGGGACATCTACCACTATACCACTCACTCCTTCACTTACCACCCTCCCTCTCAGCTCAATAATACCAGGTTGAGTGCTTTCCACTAACTGGGCCACCTTGTCTAGGGGTCAAAAGCTAGCACTCACTAGGGCACCCGGGGCTCCCACAACCACTAGAAATCACAGAGACCATCCCAGGGCTATAACCACACAACCTTCTCAGTCACACCATGCCTTCTGCACCCACACATGAACAGGACAAGGTAAACACAGCAACCATTGGTCCGCGTCATACCAATGGTCACAAAGTCTCCAAATCCTCATCACAGGGACATTCAGTCCACTAGAAAACAGCTGGGCTGGAACTCCATCCATTGGCTGCACCTCAATCTTCCTATCCAGCGGGCACCAGCAATCTTCATGTCGTAACCAGTTATCATCTCCAGAAGACAGCATTTCCTCCAACACAGGCACCTGCTTTCTCTATTCCAACACTGCATAGGTCTTCATTACTTGAGCTTTTCTCCTCTGCAATAGGCTGATACTCTTTCCTCTGGAGTCTCCAACAACTTCCACAACCAGGTCCTTACAAGCGACCAAGCTTGACTTCGGGATCCCCTGATCCCTTAACATGCCCACACCTGAGAAAAGGAAGAAGAATGTAAGCATCTAGGATCCTATTGGACAGCTCCCTATCCCTTTGAGGCATCCCCATCTTGACACCACCATATCCATGGCACTCTGCTCCTGGTTTTAGGTTTCCTCTGAGTGACCTTTCTACATGCTGGGCCTCCCTTACTCAAGGCACTGTCCATATTCACAAAGGAAAGGCCTTGGCGGGACAACTGACTTTTGCATCTGACATTACTGTCCCCCTGACATGGGGACCGTATTCGATAGCTCCTCTGTAGAGCTGGTGGATAGGTTTCCATTTCTTTATTGTTGTACCCCATTCCTTCTCCAGTACTTTCTTTCAGGCTACTTGCTGCTCAGGAGACTTCACATTCCTCTGGCCAGGAATTACTTCCACAGTCCCTAGACATGGATTCATTCTCAACTTAGTCCAGCTTACATGTACCCTGGTTCCTAGGTACAGAGCAAAACTGATCCGCAAAACACAGTGGGCAGCCACTCCTTGAGAATTCCACTGTGTGCTCTTCACCACCCTCTCGGTGGTGGTATTGTATCAAATCCTTCTACAACCCTGGGGTGACGGATAAGTCATCCTCCTTGGTATTGGCCAGGCTTTTCCCTCACAGCCTGCCTCCTTCAGCCCTACCAGGGTGTCCTTAAGCTGCTTCTCTAAAGTTAGGGTTCGTTCCTTTGTGGAAATGCTGAGCCAGCTAGCCAGCTAGCCAATACTTCTCTCTTTCTCCTAGCATCCTTTAAATTGGTCCTCCAGTGTGTGTCTATATTTCACCACAGTAGTTTCTGCTGGAGACTTTCCTGAGGCGGGCAGCCAAATTCTCCAACTCTTTTAAAGTATTACTACTACTTATCATTTCTATAGCGCTACTAGACGTACGCAGCGCTGTACACTTGAACATGAAGAGACAGTCCCTGCTTGATAGAGCTTACAATCTAATTAGGACAAACAGGACAAACAAGAGATAAGGGAATATTAAAGTGAGGATGATAAAATAAGGGTTCAGAACAAGTGAACAAGGGTTAGGAGTTAAAAGCAGCATCAAAAAGGTGGGCTTTTAGCTTAGATTTGAAGATGGTCAGAGATGGAGCTTGACGTACCGGCTCAGGAAGTCTATTCCAGGCATATGGTGCAGCAAGATAAAAGGAACTGAGTCTGGAGTTAGCAGTGGAGGAGAAGGGTGCAGATAAGAGAGATTTACCCAGTGAACGGAGTTCCCGGGGAGGAATGTTGGGAGAGATGAGAGTGGAGAGGTACTGAGGAGCTACAGAGAGAATGCACTTATAGGTGAATAAGAGGAGTTTGAACTGTATGCGGGAATGGATAGGAAGCCAGTGAAGTGACTTGAGGAGAGGGCTAATATGAGCGTAACGACCCTGGTGGAATATTGGTCTTGCAGCAGAATTTTGAACAGATTGAAGAGGAGAGAGATGGCTAAGTGGGAGACCTGTGAGAAGCAAATTGCAATAGTCTAAGCGAGAGGTGATAACAGCGTGGACGAGGGTTCTGGTAGTGTGCTCAAAAAGGAAAGGGTGAATTTTGCTGATATTATAGAGAAAGAAACAACAGGTTTTAGCAGTCTGTTGAATATGTGCAGAGAAGGAGAGGGAGGAGTCGAAGTATCTCTCCTAGATACTTCTAACTGGGTCAGTGGCGTCTTGCCCCCTGAAAGCTGGCCTTGCCATACACATCTTTCTGTGTACAGCTTTGACAATGTCTCCTGGTGCTCCTGCACCATGACAAACTGAGAGGGGCATAATCGAAAGGGGCGTCCAAGTTTTCCTGAGGACGTCCTCGCAGGACGTCCCGGCGAAGGGGCGTGGAAACCCATATTATTGAAACAAGATGGGCGTCTATCTTTCGTTTTGATAATACGATGCCCAAAATCGCAAAATTTAGGTCGACCTTAGAGATGGTTGTCCTTAGAGATGGTCGTCCCTGATTTTCGGCGATAATGGAAACCGAGGACGACAATCTCAGAAATGACCAAATCCAAGCCATTTGGTCGTGGGAGGAGCCAGAATTCGTAGTGCACTGGTCCCCCTGACATGCCAAGACACCAACCGGGCACCCTAGGGGGCACTGCAGTGGACTTCACAAATTGCTCCCAGGTGCATAGCTCCCTTACCTTGTGTGCTGAGCACCCCAACCCCCCGCCAAAACCCACTCCCCACAACTGTACACCAGTACCATAGCCCTAAGGGGTGAAGGAGGGCACTTACATGTGGGTACAGTGGATTTCTGGTGGGTACTGAAGGGCTCACATTTACCACCACAAGTGTAACAGGTAGAGGGGGATGGGCCTGGGTACGCCTGCCTGAAGTGCACTGCACCCACTAAAACTGCTCCAGGGACCTGCATAATACTGTCATGGAGCTGGGTATGATATTTGAGACTGGCAAAAATATTTTTAAAAATTTATTTTGAGGGTGGGAGGGGGTTAGTGACCATTGGGGGAGTAAGGGGAGGTCATCCCCGATTCCCTCCGGTGGTCATCTGGTCATTTAGGGCACATTTTTATGACTTGGTCGTAAGAAAAAAAGGACCAGGTAAAGTCATCTAAGTGTTCATCAGGGACGCCCTTCTTTTTTCCATTAGCGGTCGAGGACGCCCATGTGTTAGGCACACCCTAGTCCCAATTTCGCTATGCCTCCGACATGCCCCCGTGAACTTTGGTCGTCCCCGCGACGGAAAGCAGTTGAGGACGCCCAAAATCGGCTTTCGATTATGCCGATTCGGGCGACCCTGTGAGAAGGATGCTCATCTTCCAATTTGTGTTGAAAGATGGGGGTCCTTCTCTTTCAAAAATAAGCCTGTTAGTGTATCTGCAATTTTCTTCATTAACACTTTATTCTCTTCCAATAGCTGAATACATCTCCGCTGTCTCTTAATCTTCTCCTCCTCCTGGAGGGAACATCTCTCGGGCTTGCTGTTGAAGTTCAGAGTTCTTGCCTTCTAGCACTCCTACCATCGCTTGTTGCTCCTAACTCTCCTGCAGGAGATTAGAGAGCTGTCTCTGCAGCTTGTGATACTCTTTTGCTGGCACTGCTGTGACCAGTTCTTGTTGCAGTTCTGCTTCAGTAGCTTCCACTTGGGTCTGAAAGACCTGGTGCTGGTATGTCAGTTGGCTGTCACAGTTGTGTCCAGGTTCCTTGCTTACAGACACCTCAGCCCCCGGTGGTTAAACCTGGCGGCTGCTGGGAACTGATGGCTTACCGTTTCCCATGTTTCAGAAGATATGCTGGTCCGGTCCGGATCTTCCAGCCTTCCAGAGTGTTTTGGGAGTTTTTTTGGAACCAAGCAGTACCCGTACTTAGTGAACTCTCTTGTAGGTTGCCTTTATTAACCACCTGGGTAGGTCTCTAGTTTGCCTTGCAACAGAGGTCCTCAGAGGTGTTTCCTTTGGTGAGAGTTGTTGCAGTGCGTCTGTGCTATTTTTTCCCCTTTTGTGTCTTTGACCCTGCTTGTCTCCTGGATTATTCTCCTGCCTGCTGCCTGCCCAGACCCGGCTTGTTTCTGGACTATTCTTCTGCCTGCTGCCTGCCCAGACCCGGCTTGTTGTTGGATTATTCTCCTGCCTGCTGCCTGCCCAGACCCGGTGTCAGGTTCTCAGGTTCAGAGCCCGCAGGGCCGGGCTCTGGAGCAAACGTGAGCCCTTGGGCTGCTGACGAGGAGCGACAGCAGCAGGCAAAACCCACCAACCAACACTGGGCAAGCACACCGGCAGGGACTGCAGGCACTGCCCAGCGAACTGGAACACATGGACTGGAATCCCCCAGACTGGAGGACACAGGACTGGAACACTGGACTGCAGTTCCCCAGACTGGAGCACACTGGACTGGTCCATACAGCTTCACCTGCGCTTGGCCACTACCCCCCCAAGGGTTGAGCCCTTGGGTTCGAGTGGCCGGCAGGACTTACTGGATACCGGATGACACAGGGACCAGGACTGGAAACAGAAGTACTCCTAAACCTAAATTGATCTACGTGCTCCCAAGCCCTAAACCAGCAGGAGTGTTCCTAACAGTAAACTGACAAAAGGACTTCCTAAGCCCTATACTAAACAGGAGCTCCTAAGCCCTGCTCAACAAAGGGACTTCCTAAGCCCTAAACTAACAGAGCAGAGAACTAAACACAAAGCTAACACAGGTGCTACTAAGCACCAAGCTACAAGCAGAGCTGTACATTAACAAGCTAAACACAAAACTAACAAGCTACCTAAGCACTGCTCTAGCAAGCTAGATACAAAACTAACAAGGAGTTTCCGAAGCCTTACCCTAGCAAGCGAGACACAAAACTAACAAGGTGCTTCCTAAGCACTAATCTGGCAAGCTAGACACCAAACTAACAAGGTGCTTCCTACAGCACCAAAACCCAAACAGCAAAGACTGCAATGCTCCCAATAGCACAAACACCAGGAGTACTTCTAACAGCAAAATCTGTAGTGTTCCTAACAACACCAAACCCTGAAGTACTTCTAACAGTAACAGAGCTTCCAAAGCCCTACACACAGCAATGCTTCCAAAATCAAGAGGGAAAAGCAGGGGAACCATAAGGGAAAAGCAGGAAAGCTAAACACACAAACACCAGTGCACACTGCACTAACACTACCCTGGACCTTAGCAAAAGCAAGCAGGGAAACTAGACACAAAGTCTAGGGTTACCATTTTTTGTCCCCCCAAAAAGAGGACACACGCTCCGCCCCCACCACACACCCGCCCTGCCCCCTTTCACACCCCGCCCTGCCCCCGTTCACACCCCGCCCCCTTTCTACATAGCCAATCTTTTATGAAATAAAAAAAAATGTACATCTTTATTTTTTCCACCTTCAATTTTTCATTTGCCTCTCCTTATTTCCTGCCTGGTACTATAAGGAACAAATTCCTGCGCATGTCCAAATGAATTTTCCCACTCAGCAGACCCAATCAGTGAGCACATGTGCTACGGCTCAAACAAGTTGCCATACCAACATAAAACTTTACACCTAGTGAATGCAATCAAGCAACTGAGGGTGGGAGGAGAACATTTCACTTTGCCTTTAAAAGCTCAGCCTTAGGAAGCCCTGCTTCTCCGAGCTTGTTCCGCATAATTGCTGACAGGAATGTGCAATTGCAGGCTAGATCCCTACCAGCAAAACTTAATAAAACCAGTTCCACTAAGAACCACAGTGACATAGTTAGCCATGAATCTCCCTCTGTATTCTTGCAGTGCTAATCCAAGACCAAAGGCTGCAGGACTAGTTACAGTAGCCAAGATCAACAGAAAATGTACAGTACACATTATCACTCAGCAATGCATGTACTCTTTTAGGTTTCTCTTTACTTCCTTACAAACCACCATGACTCTTTAAGTGATAGAATTACCATATGTCCTGATTTTACTGGGATAGTCGGGGTTTTGGCCTGGAGGTGGCATGCTCATTTTGACTATTTATCTGCTCTGCAGTCAGTCAGAGCCTGTTGCATAACCAGACAGTCCTCACTAGCCCTAGCTGTTCTATTCTGCTGCATTCATTCCACTCTTGTCATTTAAGCCCGAATCGAAAGCAGTATCGCCCACATCACAGCCTAAATGCTTTGCTCCCTGCCCGCTACTTACTGCTTCCCGCTGACTGATAGGACAGTTCCATAGAGAACCTGAGAACGAGCACTGCGACAACTACATTTTAATTTACATAATCATTGTGCTCCAGTTGGATAAAAAGGCGTTCACTGTCACCAGTTGGATCTAAGCTATAGATTGCCGAGTACTAAAACCAATCACTGCTTAGAATTGCAGACTGTCTTATAGACGCTAACCAATCAAGATTTTGGAGGGGCGGGGATAAAACTTATTGTGCGTGGCTAATTGGTAGGTACTTGTCGGGTTTCAGCGACGCGTCCTGGACTTTTTTTTTTCTTTCTCAGATCGAGTGGAAGTTCTAAACGCAATACAAATCGCATTTGCACCCTGTTTCATTTTTACAATTCTACTAAGAAGCAACAGGCTACTTCAAAAAGGCAGGATATCATCCCCAGCAGCTGCTAACTTGTCAATCGTGGGAGACCCATGGCGCCGCCGCCCGCCCACTTGTCCAGAAATCCGGACAAACGGGCGGGCGGCCAAAACCCCCCGGATGCCCTGGACATGTCCTCAAAAAGAGGACATGACCGGGGAAATCCGGACGTATGGTAACCCTAACAAAGTCAGAAGTGCACACTGCACCACCCTACCTAAAGCAAACACCACCGTTGCAAAGGCTCTGAAGGAAACAACACCACTTCCTTATCAAGGCCCTCCCTGATGATGTCACACTCCCTAGACCTAGGCAAAGGCACACTGACCCAGAGAGGCCCAACCCACACCAATGCAACACCGTGAAGCACTTGAAGCCAGTACACCCAAAGAGAGGTAGAGCTAACTCAGTCCACCCACAAAGCTGTAGTAAAGTGAAACAATTAACCCCATACTGCTGGAAGCTGCCAGCACAGAGAGACAGAGCCAGCTCAGAAAGGACAGACAAAAGAAACAGAAGCCAGCTAAGAAGCTGACCCCCAGGAAAGAGGTAAGTTTGAGAGGGGTTCTGACCCCAAACATAACACTCGGCTTCTTTCTGGACTATTCGTCTGCCTGCTGCCTACTTGGGACCCCAGCGTGTTTCTAGTGTGACCTGCTGTTTGTCAGCCGGCTGCTGTGTCCTGCAGTTCCGCCTTCCTGTCCTGTCCGGTAAGTCCTGCCGGCCGCTTGCAGCCAGGAGCTCAACTCCTGGTGAAGGGCAGCTAAGTGTAGGTGAAGTCTTGCTCCAGTCCACTGTGTTCCAGTTCCGTTTTGCCTTGTCTTGTGTTTGCATGATTCTCCTGCCGCTGCCGCCTCTCGGCAGTGGTCCAAGGGCTCATTATCCAAAGGTTCATCGGGAAAACTGACAGATTGCAAGGCCATGAGCTCGGAAGAGTCACCCGTTGTTAGGGAGCTACAGAGACAAATTGCTCATTGTTGCAAACTTTTTGATGACTTGAACCCACGTATAGAGGGACTCGCCAGGGACATGACTCTCCAGATGGATCGATTACAGAGATATGTGCAGGACAAGTGCCCGGGACCGGGAACGCTACACGGTTCGGCGCTGCCCCTTGCAGATGGGGTTCGGTCACAACAGGTATCCGTCTTAAGTCACCACCGAGATATAACGGTAATCCCAGAGACTGTAGAGGGTTTCTCAACCAGTGTGAAATCATTTTTGAGCTCCAGTCCCAAGATTTCCCCACGGAGAGAACCCAGATAGCTTACATTATGTCTCTGTTGTCCGGTCAAGCATTAGCTTGGGCGTCCCCTCTTTGGGAGAAGGACAATCTGGTGCTTCGTGACGTCCAGGGGTTCCTGGATCAGTTTAGATGAGCTTTTGAAGAACCTGGAAAGGTTACTTCCGCAACATCTGCACTCTTGAGACTCAAGCAAGGTACACAGACCCTGGGTGACTATGCGATTAGGTTGTGCACTTTAGCCTCTGAATTAGCTTGGAACAATGAAAGTTTGATTGCGACATTTTGGCAGGGGTTGGCAACGCAGATTAAGGATGAACTGGCGGGACATGATCTCCCCACCAGGTTGGATGAGCTAATCAAGATTTGTACTATGATTGATATTCGATTCCAGGAGTGTGGCAAAGAACGGCGCTCCATAGAAAAGATAGGTATGAAGACGCCGAGCCATAAAGTTTTACCACCGACTCCTCGTCCGCGGGAGGTTCCCCCGCAACCACCAGCAGAGCCCATGCAATTAGGTCATATCCCTCTCACGATTCAAGAAAAACAGAGGCGTCGGACCCTCAATCTCTGCTGGTATTGTGGTGAGACGGGACACTACGCGGTCAACTGTCCACAGAAACCCGGTTCATTAGGGCCAGGTTTGACTGCAGGCACAGTAATAAGCCAATCTTCTAACCTCCTGCGTACCCAGTTCCTAATGACAGCGGTACTCGACCTGGGTCACAGACAGGAGCATACTGAGGTCTTCCTGGACTCTGGGGCGGGTGGAAGCTTTATAACCGCGTCTGTGGTCCATCAACTTAACATTCCCACACAAGAACTACCTAAGACCATCCCGCTCTTTTCAGTGTATGGAAGTACTCAAGAATATGTAAACATTCAAATGGTTCCCGTGAGCTTACAGATTGGCGATCACAGGGAGGATATCTTTCTATATATCCTTCCCTCAGCAGTACAGCCCATTGTTTTGGGTCTTCTCTAGCTACAGAGACACAATCTGGTCCTGGACTGGGGAAAGGGTGAGATTGTGGACTGGGGCGAATCGTGCCGAAAACTTTGTTTATTCCCTGACACCGATAGTGTGGTCGGTGAACAGCCGGACCAGGACTCAGATGCATGGACGGATATTAGTGACTCCCAGGACTCTACAACTGTTACGAGGGGAATGACCTGCGCATGTGCATTATCCCCAATCAGCCAGTGCCAAGTGGAACTTGGTAATGTGCTCGGGTCCCAGGGTCCGGCCAACAGGAATTCTAAGACAATGCCTTGGGGCCGGTGATCCCGCACCTTACGTAAGAAGCCAACCTCGGGCCCTAAGCTTCAGGACAATCCGGAGAACAAGAGATCTAAGAATCAGAGGACTAGGTCGCAGCAAACCATGGTCTGTAGCTCTACTCCAGCTCTGGGCATTCAACCCAGCTCTGTAGACCAAGCCCCATCTCGCCCTCGACCGGCCATCTCACGTCCCGCACCTAATGCTATGGACGTTGGGGACACGCCTAAACTTGTCAGCCGAGTCCACCAAGAGGATCCAAGGAAATCCAGACCCCCCCGAGAAGTCTGGTGGGGGGGGGGCCTTAAGGGGGAGGTACTGTTATGGTTGTGCCCAGGTTCTTGCTTACAGACACCTCGACCCCCGGTGGTTAAACCTGGCGGCTGCTGTGAACTGATGGCTTACCGTTTCCCATGTTCCAGAAGATATGCTGGTCTGGTCCAGATCTTCCAGCCTTCCAGAGTGTTTTGGGAGTTTTTTGGAACCAAGCAGTACCCATACTTAGTGAACTCCCTTGTAGGTTGCCTTTATTAACCACATGGGTAGGTCTCTAGTTTGCCTTGCAACAGAGGTCCTCAGAGGTGTTTCCTTTGGTGAGAGTTGTTGCAGTGCGTCTGTGCTATTTTTTCCCTTTTGTGTCTTTGACTCTGCTTGTCTCCTGCATTATTCTCCTGCCTGCTGCCTGCCCAGACCCGGCTTGTTTCTGGACTATTCTCCTGCCTGCTGCCTGCCCAGACCCGGCTTGTTTCTGGACTATTCGTCTGCCTGCTGCCTACTTGGGACCCCAGCGTGTTTCTAGTGTGACCTGCTGTTTGTCAGCCGGCTGCTGTGTCCTGCAGTTCCGCCTTCCTGTCCTGTCCGGTAAGTCCTGCCGGCCGCTTGCAGCCAGGAGCTCAACTCCTGGTGAAGGGCAGCTAAGTGTAGGTGAAGTCTTGCTACAGTCCACTGTATTCCAGTTCCGTTTTGCCTTGTCTTGTGTTTGGGTGATTCTCCTGCCACTGCCGCCTCTTGGCAGTGGTCCAAGGGCTCACTATCCAAAGGTTCGTCGGGAAACCTGACATTGGCAGATCTGGGATTGGAGCTCCTTAGCCTGGTCCTGCTGCTGCACCAGTTTGGCTTGCTCCTTTGTTTCTCAGATCCAAGCGCTTCTCATCTGTTGAGCCTGCTCAGCTGGGATGCTCTGCATCAGCAATCTCTGTAGTCCTTGAAGAGTGTGATTCACTTTTTCTTCTCCTCAGACAGCTTTTCTACCAACAAAGTTGCCCCCTTCCATTCCTCCTGAAGGGTTTCATTGGAAGCTTTTAGCAGAGTTACTTGTTCAGAGACTTGGGCTATCTCTTCTTTCTGGCACTTTAGTCTCTAAACCAGCTCCTTTATTCCTCTCTCACACTCTATTTTCTCCTCAATGCCTGGTAGCTCCTTGTGAGCTGTTCCTTTTCCATCTGAAACTCTTCTATGAGAAGGTTCTGCTGCTTGAGCTGGTCATGTGACTGACTACGCTCAGCCGAGCCACTCTCCTGTTGCACCTCTGCAATCTGTGCACACTCTCTTGCCTCATGTAGGTCATGAAATAGGTCATCTGTCTGTCTCTGCAGCCTCTCCATGGAACATCTCATCAGGGTCATCTGCTTCCTCGCGTGAGTGACCTCTGTTGTCCTGCTCCTCCAAGCTCCTTTCCGATGTTGTGACTTCCTGTTCCTTCTGTTCTGCTTCTATAACAGTACGGAGGGACTGCAATTCCTTATCATGTTCCAGTTCTCTAGCTTGCCATAAACCTTCCTGAGCTTGAAGCCAGGACTGCACCTCCGTGAGTTGACCTTGAAGGATCTTCTTCTCTTCTTACAGGCCCCGTGTACAGCTAGTAGCCAATTGCAGTTCCTCTATCAGGACTTCAATCCACCGTTTTGCTTTTTCCAACTCACTGCTCTGACTTTGAGCTTTGTCCTGATCTTCTGACTCATTTGTACTTAAACATTTATGTTGACCTTATTTCAGGTCCTGTGCTTTTACCAGCTGCACTTGAAGAGCTTCCTTCTCTTCTTGCAGTCTCCGGCATTTCTGTTGCACCTCACCAACTGCCTGGGGAGGTCTTCATTGTAGAGACTGGCTCCTTCTAGCTATGCCCAAAGCTCTCTACACTCTTTGCCTTGTGAGAGGATTCCTGCTTCTGAACTTCTCTGATTCTGGGCAGATTAGTGGACAGACTTTTCCCTGGCATTCTCTTAGCTACCCCCTTAGTCTCTTTGCCAACTACCTTCCTTAATTTCTCTTTACTTTTCTGGTGAGCCTGGCTTCTCTTTTCTTCAGGCACATCCCCTTCCCAAGGACAGTAATTAACCCTGTCTACAGGGCACTGCTGCAAGGTTGACCAGGCTTCATCCCACTCCTGGTTCCAAACTCCAATCACAGAGTTTCTTGCTCCTTTTCACCTTTTACAGGTGCCAAAAAGTCTCCTGTCAGATATGCAAAACACCAACTGGCTGTCCCCTTTGAATCAGGTAGACTGTCTTTAAACAGCTGCTGTACTCCAGATTTTCCAGCAGACCTGGTTGCAGCTGACTTCTCATTTACTTGGAGAATCCTGCACACTCTAGTGTGCACTAACTCAAAGAGCTGATCCTTCCTATGTAACAGCTTCAGCTTTGGCTGTAACTCCTCTTCCAAGCCAGGTTCCTGAACAGTTTCCCTGATAGTTCAGCTTCTCAACAGCAAAACAGCAGCTCTGGTTCCAGCTCCACTCTGTAGTTCAGACTGACCTTTCCTAGCTGCTCCAGCGCCAGTTCTTGGTTTCACTTCCCACAGGAGCTTTCCTTGCTCCAGAACCAGCTTCTCTGTCAAGTATGCTCAGATGCACACTCTGTGCTTGATTAGGTAAGCTTAGGGTTACCATATGGCTCCAGAAAAGGAGGACGGATTGAGCCAGCCGGGTTTTACTTCCATTGCTGAAAGCAATGGAAGTAAAACCTGGCTGGCTCAATTACTTCCATTGAAAGCAATGGAAGTAAAACCCGACTGGTTCCCCAGCTTGCTAATCACTTTTAACTTTCTGTTTTCCTACTAGCTCAGTGGCAACAGTTTATAGTTTACTTTGAAGCTCCAAACATACACTCTTCCTCTATCCTTCAATTAAAGAACAACCTCCAGGATTTAATTGTTTTCTCACTTTTAACTTTTTTTCCCTTTCTTTTCCTCTCCCATGCCACTCTGCTGGCTTGGTATGGCTTGCACAACAGCCCTCAAACACACTCTGCTGACCTTTCTGACCACTCCTGTCCAGATTTTACTGGTTGTTTTGCAGCACTGAAGCACTGTTTGAACCCCACAAAAAAAAAAAAATCCTGCTTGTCCAGTGCTTGCTAACTCTTTTATTTTCCTAAGCTCTCTAAGGCAGAGCTGATCTCTTTAGCCTTTGTGGAAATAGAATTTCTATAAATAAATCCAATCATCACTGGTCAGAGAATTAGTCATTTATTTTAGATTTGCATAGCTTGTTAACAAGGAAGAACACCCAGCTAGCACTGTAGTCTCTGCTAGATTATCCTAAGATTCAAAATGGATACATTTTTATAGGCTAACCCACAGATGTGGTAATGAATCCATTCCATTCATGGAATGATAAATACAAACATAGGAGGTTTAGACAGACTACAGAAGTAAAATCACAGGACCATAAATATATCACTCTGGTGCTGGGTAAGGAAAGAAAACATTCCTACAGACAGTTTATCTCTTAGTTGTTGTCTGTAGTGCCTGGACAAAGCAGAGGAGGTTAAAGGTGAAGACTGAGAGAATTAATAATTTCAATTAGAAAAGAATGTAACCTTTCATTGACCAGTTCCACAAATCCCTCTTCTTATTCATGTGATCTCTATAAAGAGCACTATGAATAATAAATGTCATATATTACCTACTTTCCTTTTCAAACATTTAACTCTTATTCTTATAAAACAGGCAATTACATTTAAGATTCCATTCTGTCATTAACTTGTCACTCCAACAGATACTTTTCACAACCCTTCACTTATTCGGGAAAGAACTCTGACTTAAGTGTTCCTAAGAAAGACTATGACTAGTGCAGACCTGATTGTCCAGACATCTTCAGCCATTCTCACATGTAGAGGTATTGAGAATTTGAGTGACCATGCTATAATCTGTCATGCTTCCATGTTCAGCATTCTATTCCCTTATCCAGGAACTTCCGTCTCTGGGTAAGGTAAGTGGTTGGGCTTTTACTCTTGAGATAGCATCTGTTGAATTAGCTATGGTCACTTCTCACATCAGCAGGCGGTATCTTCTTTTCTTCACTGCACTTGTCAGGTCTCCCTTCAGCTGGATAGCACAGAGAACAAAGAGAGAGTGTCTCCCGAAGTGAGTAAAGATAGAAAATGGACATGAGTATCAAGGCAGAATGGATACATACAATTTCCTAATAATTCATCCTTTTTAAAAACATATATTTCTGTTTTATTTAATATGGAAATGTTATATACAAGTTCTGGCCCCATGAGCATGCAGTGCTGTTCTCAACCAACTAGGGAGTCTTTAATGAAATGGAGAGTGCTACCCACTACATGCCGTCAATCCTAATATACAGGAGACTTGACCTCTTGGGGGGGAGGGGAAGAGGTGAGGGAGGTGAGGGAGGGTAACATAGGAGAGGGAGGGAGGGGGGAATCGACAAATTAAAAAATTTGAATGGACAATGACACCTGAGAGACATGGAGTATCTGACGAAGGAATTCCTGTACGTTTGATTGAGGGTTATGAATATATACTTACAGAGATCGGTTAACATGAGCCTACTTTATTTAGTTGGGGGTAAGTCCAAGGACCCGGACCTTCCCCAGTAATATGTCTGTTGTGTTATTGCTCTGGCGATGGGAGCTACATTGGATTTGTTAGCATACATGGAGATATGACACTGTTTTTGTAAAGAGGGAGGAGGGACAATATGTAACGGAAAAATGAACAAATCACACAAATTCATGGTTGTAAAGTTTTATTGATTGTTCAATAAAAAATTTCCTTTGTCTGGCTTAAATTTCACAAGCTTAGTATTAATTCTAGCATTACATACAGGACAATACTTTAGTACTGAAGAAAGGAATACATTCCTATTCCTAATGCAATAATAAAAGTAGAAATCTAGGAAAAGTTCTTAGTTTCAAAATATACACAGCTATAAAGCTTTCTATTCAGTCTCTCTACAAAATACTTTGTTGCAGTTATAGGCAGACAATCCTTGTGACAGATGTGTCTGCAGCAACCAGTCCCCTGTAGTAGTTGATGGTCCTGATACTGTAAATCATTCTTCTTTGTAGAGCTGCAGTGGAGACTTGAGCTGGCATCTTTCACACAGACTTTTACGTGGGAGAGGTCATTCTTCCCCTGGAAGGCTTCAACTAATATTAAATGAAAGCTCTTTGAACCTGCAACATGGCTCAAAACAATAAATCAGTTAAACATGTCATTGAAATGAGGGCCTCATGTTTGGTTAGGCCTCAGGTCAGTTAGTGTCAGCATAGTTTCTAACAAACTTTGCAATCTATTTAATGTCTGCTTAATTCCTTAACAAACATTCCATTATCTAATTTTTATTCTCAGATCTTTATACAGTCCTATTTCATAGTTATATTCAATTCACATGACCATCCCTACTCAGATGCTTCTATAATGTTCACTTTACATATACATTCCAATCAACCTGCAATTTCTTTCTTTATATGCTGCCTATTCTGCTGACACACATCCTGTTCCTGCCACGTGATTATTCACAGTATTCAATGTTAAACAGTTCACACAACTTGCACAATGGCAGGTAATAACCTTACATTGTCTCATTACAAATACATCTCATTTACTTGAACATCTTTGTAACCTTTACGCCATACAATTCAAAACATAACTTTAAACCTTTACCATTGTGGCTTTCTGGGTAACTGGGTCTGCTACAAGCAAGCCTCTGCTCAAATAATCATTAGATAGGCACATTTCATTTATGGGAAGACAAAGGAGATTAAAAAAAAAATCACATGAGCATCTTATTTTCAACAGTGCAAAGTATTTAAAAATATGGTACGAATTTTAATTAATTGGTTTCTTTACATAATTTCAACCTATTTTAACACCTTATAAATTCTCCACTTGCCCTAAGAAAACTAATTCCTTATTACTTTCTCCTTTAGTAATTATCTTTGAAACCATGAATAAGTTAAACAACAACAAGGAGTGGCCTAGTGGTTAGAGCACTGGTCTTGCAATCCAGAGGTGGCCAATTCAAATCCCACTGCTGCTCCTTGTGATGTTGGGCAAGTTACTTAACCCTCCATTGCCTCAGGTGCAAAATTAGATTGTGAGCCCTCCTGGGACAGAGAAATATCCAGAGTACCTGAATGTAACTCACCTTGAGCTACTACTGAAAAAGGTGTGAGCAAAATCGAAATAAATAAACCTTTGTATTTTACTTTACAGTGTATGTCAGTGTAACAATCTCCTGTTATTTATTTCTATCACTAAAGCAGAATAAAAACATTAATTCATAAACTGTGACCTTAAAACTATAACCTTGAACCTTTAATTTAAAATATCATAAAACAACAACATTAAAAGAAGAACCAACTACTGTACCGTTCTGTCACAGTTGTGGCTGTGCCCCTGCATCCAGACTCACCTTTTTCCAGTGATCTGGCTCTGTGACTTCTCTGGACTGCCTCGTTCCTGTATTGATGCATCTGCTGCCTAGTGTGCCTGAAATCCAAGCTTCGCTTTGGTGTGCTTGCAATCCAAACCTCACTCTGATGTGACAGCAATTCAAGCCTCATTCCAAGTTGTGACATCACCAGCAAGTCATTTATTAAGCACCTGGGAACTCCCATGTTTTGCCTTTACAAGAGGTCTCTTAGTCTGGTGTTATTTAGATCATATCCATGCTTGGCTTGGTTCCTGAGAGTCTTGCTCCTGAAGGTCTGTTCAGTGGCGTAGCTAGGTGGCGTGCCAGGGGAGCGGCCGTTCCCTCAAACGGAGTTCTGCCAGTGCCTATTTTTTCATTGTGTAGCACTGAAAATGTACGCCAGCATTGGCGGAAGTCCACTCTAGCTCCCCCTGCGCCGTCAACTTGGCTGAACCTGGATACGCTTCTGGGTCTGTTCTGTGTTTCTCTGAGTCTTGTGTTTCAGTGCTTTCCTTTGTTTCTGTGAGTTTACTTTTGAACCTTGTTCCTGAAAACCTGGCTGTAGAGCCACACCCTGCCCTTGGTGTCTGTATCTGTTTGACTCTACCCTTGGCTCCTGCTTTTAGTCTAGCCCTGCTTTTGACTCTTGCTATAGTTAAGCTCTGTGTTTAAGCCAATCTCTGTGTTTAGCCAAGCTCTGTTCCTGTTTTCCCTGTTCTGTTTCCTGTGTGTGTAGTTCTTGTCTGTTAATTCTGACAGTCTGTAGAAGCCAGCATCGTCCCTGATTACTTCACTGCTATGCACCTGTGTCTGCTGCCTCTCAGTCTGCCTGGCCTTTCCCTTTCTAGCTGTGGGTGCTGGTAAGCACATTGCTTCTTTGTATGTTTGTCTTCCCTTAGTCTGATTGTTTGTCTGCTATGTTTGCTTCCTGGCTCTTGAGCTCTGTTTCTGCCAAATTCTGTTCCTGTTGTGTGTTTCAGCAAGGTTCTGCTCCTGCTCCATGTTTGAGCTAGTTCTGTCCCAGTTCCCTGCTAAGCCAAGTCCCTTTTAGTATTCTGTTCCAGCCAAGCCAAGTCCCTTTCAGTATCCTGTTCCAGTCAAGCCAAGCCAAGTCCCTTTCAGTATCCTGTTCCAGCCAAGCCAAGTCTGTTCCAGAATCCTGTTCCAGCCAAGCCAAGCCTGTTCCAGAATCCTGTTCCAGTCTAGCCAAGCCAAACCCATTCCAGAATCCTGTTCCAGCCAAGCCTGTTTGAGAATCCTGAATCCTGTTCCAGCCAAGCCTGTTTGAGAATCCTGTTCCAGCCAAGCCTGTTCAAGAATCCTGAATCCTGTTCAAGAATCCTGAATCCTGTTCCTGCCTTGTTTATTGTCTTGCTTCTGTTTTATTCTTGTTTCTTAGCTCCTACCCTGTCTTGCCTGTCTAGTTGTGCTTTGTCTTGTCTCTTTCAGTCTAGTCCTGTCTGGATCCAGTCCTTGCCTTGTCTTTGTCTTGCCCTTTTCTGGACCCAGTTTTAATCTACTTCCGTGTTTTGCCTTGTCTTGCATTTCTGGGTCCCAGTCCCAGTTTTAATCCAGTTCTGAGTCTTGCCTTGTCCTGTCTGGGTTCCAGTTCTGGCCCTTTGCCTCATCTGGATCCTGTTCTTGTGTTGTCCATTGTGTTTAGTTACCTCTGTCCTGCCTTGTTGAGTCTGTTAGTTTATCCTAGTCCAGTCTGTTCTGATTCCTGCCTGTGCCAGCCCCGATGATTTGTCTGCCAAAGCTCCAGCTTTGGTCCAAGGGCTCACCATTTCTGACAGTTGTGACAGATTGCAAAGGCCATGAGCCCGATGAGTCATCCGGTGTTGGTGTTTCTGCCTTGACCTTGATTTTGTCTTCTGTCCTGTCCTGTCCTGTCCTGTTTTATAGTGTCATGTCTTGAGAATCCTGAATCCTGCTCCTTCTGTTTTTGTCTAGTTTTGCCTAGGACCTAGCCATTCCCCTATACCAGTTCCAGCAAGTAGAGAAGTGTTATTCTCGTTCAGACAATAGGAGACTGCAGCTCTCCTGTTAGGAAGGAGGCTTCCTTGGAGCAAGCTTGCTTATATTCAGCCACGGCTAATTTTGTGGCTAGAATCCCTATGAACTGATATCTTCATTCTGGTGTTTTCTGTTCTGTCTCTGAAGAACTGGACCATTGGGCGGTGGTCTAGAACCCCAGTTTTTTAGATGGGTCTTCAGCTATATTGATAGTCCGCTGGCTACTGTCCTGAGTGAGTTTGGTTCACAAGTCCACTCCTGGTTCCAATTTAGGCAGCTCCAGTTCCTAGTACAACTTCGTGTTTCAAGCCTAGTTTCAGCCTCTAATTCATCTCTTGCTTTCAGTCCTGGTGCCAGTTCCAGTATCAAGGAATTGTGAAGTCCTGTACCATGCCCGAAGAACCAGACCATTGGGCGGTGGTCTAGGACCCCATTTTTTTCTAAATGGGTCTAAGGTTCCAGAATCATGTTCCAGTCAAGCCAAGCCAAGTCTGTTCCAGAATCCTGTTCCAGTCTAGCCAAGCCAAGCCCGTTCCAACCTGTTCCAGCCAAGCCAAGCCCATTCCAGAATCCTGTTTCAGCCAATCCTGTTCGAGAATCCTGAATCCTGTCCTTGCTTATTGTCTTGCTTATCCTAGTCCAGTCTGTTCTGATTCCTGCTTGTGCCAGCCCCAGTGATTTGTCTGCCAACGCTCCGGCTTTGGTCCAAGGGCTCACCATTCCTGACAGTTGTGACACGTTCATCTCTTACACACATAAAGAAAACTTAACTTGTAACAAATAGTACAGGTTTTCAAGCAAATTAAAGGTTGAGTCTAAAGCTGTGCCATTACACATTTCAGATGAAGGGCTGAATTCCCTTCAATTTTCTTTCCTCCTATGGCAGTCGGGGAGAAAAGGCACACTTTACTCGTTCTGTACCTATAAAATGTAATGCCCTTATCAATTTGCTATAAGATCATTTTCCAACTTAGTTGATCTACCTGACACTCCATTATAGTGGAGCGTTCAAAAACAGAATCCTAAAATTCCAGGGGGATATATCATAATTAAGATGTTCACCAATTCTGAATGTGACAAACTTGGAATATCCAATAAAATATTATTCAGGTATAGTAACTTAATCCTTGCAAAACTGTCTGTTATCTCAGAAATATTCCAATAATCTACACTTGTTGCTATTCAAAAGCTATATTGCCCTTTTTAAATTCTTAACATAAAGGAAGCATACATTCATAAAAAAAAACTTGCATAACAAATAATATTAGGGCTCCAAGTAATCAGTTAAGTGCACAGTTTCCCTATTTATACAAAACAGGACTCATAGAAGGAAAGGGGGATGCAATTTAACATTCCACCCTTCTACAATTACCATCTAAATGGTATACATGTTATTTACAAGCATTCATCTTGTTTTTGAAACGTTTAAGAAAAGAAGTAACTCTCCCTAAATTAGGGGAAAATGCTATCAAAATCAGTTGATATAAAATAAGAAATTCAGGTAGCTTGTTACTCAGATAATGGTCCTAAATGGCCCTAGCAAGGGAAATCTAACAACCTATCTCCTATATGGGGAAAGAGAGGGCAATTTAATCAAATTAGGTAGTCACCTAGAGAGGCATTTTCTTTCCTTTTTCTGGAGCAGCACAAAGCAGTTTCAGTCAAGGCACATAATAGATCTTAACAACTTCATCATAATCTAAAAACTCATCAAGATACCCTGTTCCTGGAGGGCTATTTCTCTGGAATCTCTTTTACTTGGGGTACATAACATATAAAGATGCTGCTTGATAGAAGTATGTGTGTAAGTCTAATAAGCATCTCCTTTCAAAATTCTTTACTACCTGCAAAAAGACATTCAGGGCTTATCCTTCCAGCAAGTTTCATAACAGGGAGGCACATTTTTCCAGTTTGGCGTACAGTTGATTATCCCATAGGTATCGGAGGACTATCTTGGCATGGTGATAATGTACTTCCAAGGAAGGAGAGAACACGAAGATGCCATTGAGATATACAAATACAAACTGCTTCAACACAGATTTCCGGCTGGACTGCCAGGACGACTGGCACCAGGACCTGCATCTGGGGAGAAACTTCTTTTTGCTCACATCCTGCCTCCCCAGCTAGGACTAGGGCTTCCAGTTTCCTGATTTTCTGGGACATGCTTGAGCGTAGTGACCTTTATCTCTACAATAGAGGCAGAGCCCCTGGGTACGCCAGTGTTGTTTCTCCTGAGCAAATAATGGAAGATGATCCACTTGCATAGGATGAGTAGGTCCTTGGGAGGTGTCAGGTTGTGGAGGATGATAGCTGTGGATTTACAAAATTTAACGGATTTTCTTGAACAATCCAATATAACAGTTTTGGAAAGAAAAACTTTGCTGGTTTCGATGGTGTTTGAGCAGGATTTAAACTCCCTGTTGAAAATATTTTTTAGAAACTCTACAAAAATGTTTCTAGGGGATAGAATTTGGATCTATCCGGACGTGGTGAAAACCACTCAGGATAGATGTAAAGCTTTTCTTCTGCTTAGAGAAGAGACGCGAAGCCTGGGTGCTAAATTTCTTTTATCCTACCCTTGCAAATGTCTTGTAAATTACTTAGATAAAAAATATGTTTTCTTTGAACCCGAGCAACTGAAAGAATTCTTAAGAATTAAAAAAAATTGCTAGATAGCTTTCTAAGATTTAAGAAAAGCTGGATTTAAGATTGTATAAGTGGTCTTCTCCAGGCCTTCTTTGATTTTTCCTTTTTTCCTTTGTTATATTCAATCCACCATGGTTTCTTAACGCCCTCATTGTTCTTTTTGATTAGGTGGTCTAAGAAAGAGTTATATTTTTTCCTTCAGTATTTCTTTATTGATTCGCTCTGATTTACTGTAACAAGATGTAAATGCTTGTGTTAAATTTGAAATGCAAATAAATAAAAAATTAAAAAAAGAGAATTAGGTACATGGGGATAGGTCAAGGTAGGAACACAGAGGGGAGATGCTGAACATGGAGAAAATGACAGGGATAGTGACACAGAGGGGAGATGCAAACAGGATGGATAGGGACAGATAATCGATGGATTGTGGACATGGATAGAGAGGAAATGTCACATGGACAGGAGAACCTGCAAATACAAGAAAAAAAAATAGAGAAAAGCAGACAAGAGATACTGGGACGAAAGCCAATAGAAAAATAAAATGTTCAGACAACAAAGGTAAAAAAAAGTATTTTATTTTGAATGTATTAATTGGAATATGTTAGCTTTTAGAAATGTGCATCTCTGATATTTTGCTTTTAAGTTTCTATTTCTCTGTTAGTGCTGTGTGAAGAATCTGACCTTGAGGGTTCTAGTTCATTTTTTTGCCTTCATATCTTTATTGCTGATTTGTGGTTTCTTGTTTATTTGTTGAGAGTCTGTGTTTTGTTTGTGTGACCAAGGTTTGGTATTCTGCTATCATCTAGGGTCTGTGTAGAGATCTTGTTGCAGTCCTGTTTTTTTTTTTTTTTTTTTTTTTTTCACTAGGTAGTGCACTGGCAGTAACTGTAACCCCTGTGGAAATATTTTTCAAATATTTCTGCTAGAACCAGAAATGCTGCACGCTGGGGGTGGAACTATCGCCAGCACCCACTTTGGACCAGCGACAGTTCTGGATTACCGCTGCTTCATGAAAGTGCCCCTTAGTGCCAGGTGTAATATTTACAGTACTTGCCTTTTCTGTGGATGCAAAATATATGTTTAAATTAACAGTTTGATAGTCCAGTGTGTAGTGTTAGGGGTTAGTATTTTTTTATATTAGATTTTCTACATGTTTAAACTGCTACTTCAAAAGTATTCACCTGTTTTATTAACACAGCTTATTAAGGAGTTTATTATAGAGCAAAGTTGAAGATATCAGATATGTATCATTGTGGTAATTATTTGCAGGATACTGTGATGTGTGTTGAGATGTTGACCAGATTCAAGTCTACTTTAATGAGAAAGCTTAAGTTATAGGGTAATGCAAATTTATTTTAAAATGTCACTGTTTCCAACTGGGCTCCTTTTACAAAGCCACACTAGTGGTTCCCACGTAGCAAATGTGATGAAGCTCATTGGAATTGAATGGGCTTTGTCACATTTGCTGCACTGGGAATCACTACCGTGGCTTTGTAAAAGAAGCCCAAAGCTTCCATAAGTATGTACGGGGTTTATGTTTGATGCAGGATAGACTGTTTACTTAGAAATTTGTCATCAGGTGAACGCTAAGGTATTATTTAGGCATATACCAAGCAATACTTACACCTATATGACTAGTGCCCCCTCATGTTAAGTCTGGGCCCCTCCAAAATGTCTATTCTGGCTACACTACTGGATATATCTAAGGCTGAAACAATTATAAAAAAATAGTAAATACAAATAAATATATTGATCAAAATGAAAACCATACTGATGACAAAACAAAATATAAGAACATTGGATATTGTCAAAAGTAAATAACTATGGGGTCCTTTTACCATGCTGTAGTAAAAAGGGCCCCTTTTTACTGCAGTGAGTAAAAAAGACTGAAAATAGCCATAGCCATGTGGTAAGATTACTCTTACCGCATGGCCATGTGGGGGGGGGGGGGGGGGGGACAGGGACACTTACTGCCACCCATTGAGGTGGTGGTAAGGGCTCCCGCGCTAACCCGGCAGTAATCATGTAGCGTGTGACACTGTCCGATTACCGCCAGGTTAGTGCTGTGCTAAAAAATGTAGGCCAATTTTCCCTAGGGCGGGAAATGGCGCACACTGGGGCCGGAACTACCACCAGCGCCCACGTTGGGCCGGTGGTAGCTCCAGATTAGCTTGCAGTAAGCCTGCGCTTTGTAAAAGGTCCCCTCTGTAAACATGACACAATCGATATTCAAAGTGATTTAAACTGCCAGGGGATGCTCCTTGCCATTTAAATCACTTGTCCGGGGCTAACTGGGGATATTCAGCAGCACTTAACTGGACAGTGCCACTGAATACACCCTCCAACCGCCCTGCAGAAAATGGCTAGTTTGTGGACAGTGCAGGGGCGAAATTACGGTGGACTTAAGGGTGCAGAAACATAGCCGGTTAGCAGAGATTTTCAGCCTGCAAATCAGCTAAGCAACTGCATAAAGTTAGAACAGAAAAAAGTCGACCAGACACCTGTCTGAATATTGACTGGTGCCTGGTTAACTTCCAGGTCATGGCATGAAGTGTGCCATCACCCTCCCTCCCTCACAACCCCCAGCACATACAGAACCAACCCCTCCAATCCCCCTTCTTCCCTCCCTCCTGCCCCCCATCATATACAGATCCAACTCCTCTAATCCCCCTTCCTCCCTCCCTCCCACCTCCAGCACATATAGAACCAACCCCTCCAATCCCCCTTCCTCCCTCCCTCACCGTGTGCTAACTGATAAGCACATGAGCCCTTACTGCCTATATAATATGTCAGTAAGTGCTCACACACTAATTTGAGTGCATGCTAATGGAAACATTAGTGTTTGGTCATTAATTTAAATAAATGGAAAATCTGCCATTTTACTTCTGTGGTAGAAAGTGGCCCCTTAGCACAAGGGACTAGGGTGCTCTAAGGCCACTTTTCCCACAGCTTTGTAAAACGACCCCTTAGAGAGCAAATGCAAACTCAGGGGCCCTTTTACAAAGCAGCGGTAAGCCCACTGCGGGCCTACCGCATGGCAATCCAGAACTACTGGCCCAATGAGGGTGCTGTGGTAGTTCCACTCTAGCATATGGCATTTCTGGCGCTAGCATACATATTTGAAAAATATTTCCACAAGGGGTTACCCGGTGGTAATCAGGCAGCACTGTGCGCTGACCGGTTACCGCCGGGTTAGCATAGGACCCCTTACTGCCACCTCAGTAGGTGGTGGTAAGTGCTCTCCCCTGCATGCCATGCGGTAAGTGCAATCTTATCGCATGACCATTTATTTTTTCGGCCTGTAAACTGAGGTAAAAAAGGTTTCAGCATGTGACAAAAATGGTCACTGCTGCTAGCGCAGGGCCTCTTTTACCACAGCTTAGTAAAAGGTCCGCCCAATCTTTTATTCCTGAAAGGGCAATTTGCTTAAGAACTGCTTAGATTAACATTTGCATTATTATTTTTCTAACCAATCATTTTATCCCCTAAAAAAGTGTAAGGGGAGGTAAGCCTTTGGTCCGCAGCCGGACCCTGACTGCAGCAGACAAGTCCTTCGAGCTGGCACAAGGCAGGAATCTAGACAAGGTAATTCAAGGCAGGAAGTTGAGGCAAGGCTGGGACCAAGGTAGGACTTCAGGGAGACAGGACTAGAAGAAGGCAGGACAAGACAAACAAGACTAGGCAGAACAAGGCAGACAAGGAAAGAAATGAATCTGGACAAGGCTAGGCAAGACAGACATGACAAGAACTGGATCCAGATGAGATGAGGAAAAGCAAGGCAACAGGGCTAAAACTGGACCCAGACAGGACAAGACAATACAAGGAAACAAGGCAAGAACTGAGTCCAGACAAGGCAGGGCAAGAACTGGATCTGGACATGACAATGTGCAATACAAGACAATGGAAGGGCTAGAAGTAGACAAGGCAAGGCAAGGCAAGGCAAAACAGACAAGAAAGGACTGGAGCTTGACAGGAACCCAGAGACAAGTCAGGATTGGAGCTTGGTAGGAACTAGGAGACAAGGCAGGGCTGGAGCTTGGCAGGGACTCAGAGACAAGGCAGGACTAGAAGCAAGGCAAGGCTGGATCAGAGGCTTGCTGATTCGAGTTCTCTCAGTCACAATAGAGCCTGAAGAAGTGTCTGATCATGCTATGATATGGTTGGACATTGAAGCTGCACCATACTTTCAGCAGGCTTCGGGTTGGAGGTTCCCAGCGTATATCTATTCCCGTCCCAGGATTTTACTAAATACCTATCAGATAGATGGCAGAGGTTTGTCTCCATGAACCACCAACATATTGATGATCCATTTCTTTTTTGGCCTACGGCTAAAGCTGTGCTTCGTGGAGACATAATTGCCTATACTAGTGCAAGGAATCGCAAGATCACGCAGGGGATCGTAGATTTAGAACGGAAATGGAGGGCGATTAAACGTCAATACACACAAAATCCTACTCCCACTCTGTATGAAACCTTAACTGCAACTAGAGCAGTGTTAAACAGTCTTTTGCATGAGTGGGCCATGAAGTCTCTGGTTTACCATAAATATAATTTCTATAAATATGGGGAAAGGGTGGGGGGGGGGGGGGGCTACTGGCACATATGGTGAAAAGGGGTAAGAGATCTCATTTCATCCCAACAATCTGCAACCACATGGGAGGAGTCTCCACCAAATTAGAGGAGATAGCAAAAGTTTTTCACCAGCATTTTGCTGTTCTATATAAGACAGGGGCGGTAGACGCTGACCTAGAAACTAAGATTCATCAGTACCTTAAAGAAGCAGGAATGCCTGGGCTTCCTGCAGAAGCGGCAGCAGCGCTTAATCAACCCATATCAGAAAAAGAATTACAGCACGCTATTAAGGCATTAAAACTATTTTCTGCCTCTGGCTCAGATGGATATACTAGTGAGTTCTATGAAATTCTACAATCACATTGGTTAGGTCCCCTACTTGATTATTATAACACGGTAGTTGAGGAAAGTAAATTCCCACCATATGCAAATGCTGCCCTGATTAGTTTGATACCAAAGCCAGGACGAGATTTGCAGCAACCGAGTTCTTATCACCCAATTTCTTTAATTAATGTTGATGTCAAGTTGTTGGCTAGAATCTTGGTGGACCGCCTGGCACCGCTATTGCCCCAAGTAATTGCTGATGATCAGGTGGGTTTTGTGAGGGGGCGACAGTCGGTAGTTAATGTTAGGAAACTTATTTCTACTTTATTATGGGGCCAGAAAACGGGGGCTTCCTAATTAGTAGTGAGTCTTGATGCAGAACGTGCTTTTGACCAAGTGCTGTGGCCCTTTCTATTTGCTACCCTGAATTGGGTGGGTATACAGGGCTGGGTTTTACAGGCAGTGATGTCTTTGTATGCAGCACCTCAAGCAGCACTGCTAGTTAATGGAGTAAGGACAGCAGAATTCCCCATACAAAAAAGAACCAGACAGGGGTGCCCTTTTGTCCCCGCTATTATTCCTCTTGTCTGTGGAACCGTTTTTGTGCATGATTCGGTCAAATAGAGGGATTCAGGGGGTTCAATTTCCAGATCATATGGTAAAAGTGCTAGCTTATGCAGACGATTTGCTCTTGACTCTGGATGACCCACAGAATTCTCTCACACACCTCTTAAAGACCATAACAGAATTCAGTGCATTGTCTGGGTTTCAGCTAAATTTAACTAAATCAATTGGAATACCGCTTGGAACAGGCAACCAAGGCTCATGGCAGAATCTCTTTTCACTGCAGTGACATTTAAATACTTAGGAGTTATCATTCCAACAGATATATCTAAATTATATGATAAGAATGTGCTTCCTTTGTTGACATATACTAAACAACAGTTGCAACTCTGGAATGAATACCCCCTCTCATTGATGGGACGCATAGCGCTGGTAAACATGATGCTGGTTCCTCGCTGGCTTTATGTGTTCCAGATATTGCCCCTGTTCTTAAGAAGAAAGGAAGAGCGGCTGTTAAACAGGGCACTTCAGATTTTCTTGTGGAGGGGTAAACGCCCCAGACTCCCCATAGCAATACTACAAAAATGCAGTCCTTTTTCGGCCACGTCTCTCGAGATGGTGCTCTCCCCGGCGGTGCAACTCACCTGGTTGTTACATACTATTCCAGGTAAAGCAAGCATTGTTTGGCATCATAACCCACTTTTTCTTTCAGCGACAGCAGCCTGGAGGTGGCTTTGCCGGCGCCACGGTTTTTCAGCAGTGGCCACGCCATACCTTGCCCTTTGGCATAATCCAGACTTTCCAGCGGGCACATCTTCTACGGTATTTGCTCCCTGGAGAAGAGTGGGAATCATCTATCTTAGTCAAGTACTCAGTGAGGAAGGAAAATTGAAATCTTTTGTTGATCTGCGAAGGGAGTTCGCGCTTCCACCTCAAGATCACTTTGCCTACCTCCAACTGCATTATTATGTGACAGCCCTAGGATGGAAGAATCTTTGTGAAGATGTACAAGACACTTTGAACTCAGCCTGAACACTTGGGTCACAAAATTCAATCCCCTTACGTTATCACCATAGACACTTATTAGATACAACATAGGATTTGGATTACAAGAAGATCGCTGACACTTGGTCTACTGAATTGCAAGTGGCTGTAACTGAAGACCAAATCAAACAACATGTATTGAGTTTACAGCATAGCTCCTGCTTTATACGTCACTGGGAACTTCAATATAAGTTTGTATTACGTTTATATATATCCCCAGTGAGAGCATATCAAGCGAAGTCCTCTTCAGCGCCGGTCTTCGTCGCATTGCTGATCTGGATTCTGTTTCTGAGTCCTGACGTCCTGCACGTAGGAATGTGCAGGACGTCAGGACTCACAGAAACAGAATCCAGATCAGCAAACGCACCGGACTCGGAGACTGGCGCTGAAGGGTACTTCGACTGGCGGGGGTTGGGGACCCCCTACCAGGAAAGGTACCTGGCGGGGTAGACTTGGCGGCGGTGGGAGGGGGGTCAAAAGGGATGGAGGAGGGGCTTGCCCCCTCACCTCGGGCTCTGGACCCCCCTCCCGCCGAAGTCTGGCTACGCCCCTGATAACAAGCATTAGATTTTAACCTAGCTTTGTATAATTTGAGCAGCATACAAATTAAATTATGAATTTTCCCCTGATGAAGCCTGTTCTGTGGTGAAACGGGTCCCCGTCGGGACCTTCTACACAGCTAAGTCTGTTGTCCCGTCTATGGGCCATCTTCATGTCATCTGCAAAAAGTCAAACCTTTCCTTCTAACCCTTCAGAAATGTCTCTCACAAATATATTAAACAGAATCAGCCCCAGTACCAACACCTGAGGCACTCTATTATTCACTTTCCTTTCCTCCGAGTGAATTCCATTTACCACTGTCCTCTGTCACCTGTCAGTCAACCAGTTTCCAATCCAGTCCACTATTTTGGGTCCTACGTTCAGACCTCTTAGCTTATTCATGAGTCTTCTGTGAGGAACCGCATCAAAGGCTTTGTTGAAATCAAAGTAGATTACATCTAGCACATGTCCTTTATCCAGTTCTTTGGTCACTCAGTCAAAGAAATCAAATTTGTTTGGCAGGATTTTCCTTTGGTAACATGATACCCGGGTGGTTGTGCTCTGGAGCTGTTTGCTGGAGGATGTGGTAACAGTGGTTAGCATATCTGGGTTTGAGAGGGTTTGGACGGGTTCCTGGGGAAAAGGGGTCCATGGTCTGTTCTTGAGATGGAGATGAGGGAGGCCATTGCTTGCCCCGGGATTGGTAGCGTGGAATGTTGCTGCTCTTTGAGTTTCTGTCATATACTTGTGACCGGGATTGGTCACTGCTGGATAGTATGGCTACTCTTATGCTCCTTTCATCTATTTATGTATTTATTTATGGCAAGCACAAATCAAACTCGGGTATACATATAAAGTATCGCATACCATGTAAAATGAGTTTATCTTGTTGGGCAGACTGGATGGACCGTTCAGGTCTTTATCTGCCGTCATTTACTATGTTACTATCATTTTTTTTTTACAATGTTCACCACTCACAAACACATTAGTAAATAGCAGCCAGATTGAGATGTGAGTCTAGCAAAAATAGTGTTCGAGACTGATATGTGCATTCTGCAGTATTTCCTGAAAACTGATCTGTGAGTGTTTATGGCTGGTGATAGCCTTCCTGAAATACAATGGTTTTGATTTTTGATTTTCTCTCATTTTTGAAAACACCTGCTGGGGATAGCTGGTTGATGAGGGAAAAGACTGATAGGTTAATATGCATATCACCACTAGGTGGCTGAGCAGAACAAGGCATTGCATTTTGTCCACCTTGTCAATATCACCACCTAATCTTTTGAAAATTACCTCCTAAACTTGTTAGATGAATATTCAGGAAAGAAACAGTTCATTAATATTTGTTACCAAATTGAAATTGTATTTGTCATATGATAATTATACAGAGCTACTAAGTTACCGAGTTCCGGCAGAGAGACAAAGAGGCATATTTTTAAAGCACTTTGGGAGGCTAAGTTCCATAGGTTTCTATGGAACTTTGGGAGGCTAAGTGCTTTGAAAATATGCCTCATAGTAACATAGTAGATGATGGCAGAAAAAGACCTGCACAGTCCATCCAGTCTGCCCAACAAGACAACTCATATGTGCTACTTTTTGTGTATACCCTACTTTGATTTGTACCTGTGCTCTTCAGGGCACAGACCGTATAAGTCTGCCCAGCACTATCCCCGCCTCCCAACCACCAGCCCCGCCTCCCAACCACCGGTTCTGGCACAGACCGTATAAGTCTGCCCAGCACTATCCCCGCCTCCCACCACCGGCTCTGGCACAGACCGTATAAGTCTGCCCAGCACTATCCCCGCCTCCCAACCACCAGCCCCGCCTCCCAACAACCGGTTCTGGCACAGACTGTATAAGTCTGCCCAGCACTATCCCCGCCTCCCACCACCGGCTCTGGCACAGACCGGAGAGACATGTTGGTCAGTCCTGGTTTTGAACTTACAACCTAAAGCACTGTGGTATTTGGAGTCCACAATGCATCAGACCAGGGCTGTCAGAAATCCAAAAGTGGCCTAAAATCCCCCTCCTGGATCTGGTTAACTAGCATTACTGATTATTTGGAGAGTGTAATCTTAGCTGTTTTCTCTGCAGCGCACGAACTAACTATCGCCTTTCAGCTGAATGTTGATTGCTTCTCCAGTTTAAGCACGAAATACTTCAGAATGCATTCACCAGTCTCTAACACTATTTTTGCTAGACTCGTATGTCAATCTGGCTGCTATTTACTAATATGTTTGTGAGTGGTGAACAGTGCTACCATTTGCTAAATGGAAATATCCAATTAGATTTGTGATACTTGTATTATTTCCTCAGCTGTAAATCAATAACATTCATCAATAAAACTGTGCATGCTGCTTTCTATAAATGTGTGTAATGCACAGCACTTGTATCCACTTCTAGGAGAAGAGGATTATTTTTCCATTTTCTAAGCAGTAATGATGCCATGTATTGATTAATACAGCTTGATCCTTTAGGGACGACCTGCATCAACAGCTGCAAGATCCTTTCTACTACTACTACTATAAATCACTTTTATAGCGCTACCAGTTGTACACAGCGCTTTACAATTGAACATGAAGAAGAAAGACAGTCCCTGCTCAAAAGAGCTTACAATCTAAATCAGGACAAACAGACAGGACCAAAAAGGATAAGGGAAGGACAGACAGACAGACAGACAGAAGGACACATAAGGATAAGATAAAAGTTACAAGTCAGGAGTTGAAAGCAGCATCAAACAGGTAGGCCTTTAGCCCAGATTTGAAGGCTGCGAGGGATGGAGTTAGACGTATTGGCTCAGGAAGCCTATTCCAGGCATAAGGTGCAGCGAGATAGAAGGAGCGGAGTCTGGAGTTAGCAATGGAGGAGAAGGGTGCAATTAGGAAAGATTTGCCCAGTGAACGGAGTTTTAGGGAAGGAGTGTAGAGAGAGATGAGGGTGGAGAGGTAGTGAGGGGCTGCAGAGTGAATGCACTTATAGGTATGATCATATTATACTCACACTGAAGCAGCTTCATTGCTTACTGGTTGAGCACAGAGTTCTATACCAGTGGTGTAGCAAAGGTGGGGCAGTGGGGGCGACCACCCTGGGTGCAGGCAGTAAAGGGGGTGCAATCAGTGTTCCCTCTAAGCTGTGCAGCTAGGGTTACCATACGTTCGGATTTCCCCAGACATGTCCTCTTTTTAAGGGCATGTTCGGGACGTCCGGCGGATTTTGCCCGCGCCCACGTTTGTCCGGATTTCTGGACAAATGTGGGCGTGGGTGCGGGCAGGCGCGTGCGTGCGGTGGGCGTGTGGGTGGGCGATCGGCGCAGTGGGTTTGGTGACCTGGTCTCCCATCCCCTCCCCTTCCTTACCATGTTCCCTGGTGGTCTAGTGATGTCTTCGGGGCAGGAAAGAGCCCCCTCTTTCCTGCTCGGAGCGCTGCCTCCCCTGTCTATCATCCTTCTCGGTCTGGCTGGGGATTCAAAATGGCCGCCGAGAGTTGAACTCTCGCGAGGCCGCTTCAACTCTCGGTGGCCATTTTGAATCCCCAGCCATACTGAGGAGGATGCAGCAGGCAAGGGCAGGCAGCGCTCTGGGCAGGAAAGAGGGGGCTCTTTCCTGCCCCGAAGAGAAGACGCTACTAGACCACCAGGGCTAGATAGTAAGTGAGGGGGGGGTATGTGATGGGGGGGAAAGGACTATGTGACGGGGCGGGGGCGGGGCGGGGAATAGGGGCGGAACCCGGACCTGAAGGGGGCGGGGCAGGGGCAGGGCATGAGGCATGGCAGGGGCGGGGTAGGGGGCGTGACATGTGTCCTCTTTTTCAGAGGACACAAAATGGTAACCCTATGTGCAGCCCCATATCTTCTCCACCTCCTTCTAGCCACCACCCTGGCTGCTGCTGCTGCTGCTTCCCCAGACCTGCAGTGGCAGCGGCAAAACAAGTTAAAGTCATTGCTTTGCCCCAGAACAAGAAGATGATGTTGGAGAGGGCAGGAACTGCAGCCACATGTATACAGAGTGCAGCCCCATGATGACTCCTCCTGGTTTATTAGCGGGGACTTTCAGGTAACCAAAGACCCCCCTCCTAAAGGGTAAACACTTAACTTTTATCTCCTCCTAGTCTCCTCCCCCCCTTGTTACTCTTCAGAACTAGGGCACTATTTTCTACATTTTATTTAAAACCACTCCCCATGAGCTGGGCTTCCCCCCACCTAGGGACCTCCCAGTCACTCCCCCAGTGACTCTCTATAGGGACTCTATCTCTTAGTAAGCCCCATATAATGGGGGATTACATACGTCTTTGTGTGTACAAAATGTTCTGCCTGTTTATGTGTCACTGTTATTTGCCATGAGCTATTGGAAGATGATTAGAAATAAGGATGTTAAATAAATAAAGCACTGTAAATAAAGTACAAAGCAGACATGCTAATGAGCTGCATTGATTGTTATTATTTATTGGCATGGCAATGAATAGCACGGCTTGCAAAATTTTTTACTGAACTGTGGGAAGATGGCAAAATCTCAAGAAGTGTGGTAAACTTTCTCCTGGAATCATCACCTGGCTAAGACACCTGGTGCTTCTCCTAGAGCCCTCTTTTCAAGGGACGGAAAGACCCTATAAAGGCCTTCCAATTCCCCTGAGCAAAATCTCTGATGGTCCTTGGGACAAGACCCTAACTTTCAACCATCCCTATACAGTCCATAAATGTGCAAAAGCTTTAGGTGCTTTGAAGACGTGCCCCCCCTTGATAAAATGTAACCCCCCGAGTGTGCATACTACCACTCCTTGACCCTCCCCAATCTTGCCCCATAAGTATTGAGGGTCTTCAGTGGGCAGCTGCATGCATCCTGTTGGCATTATTTTATAAACTGGTTCCAACTAGAGCCAGGTACCCCCTGTGCTCTACAAGCCTGGAAAATTTGCCCTGCTTCTTTCACACTTCCAAACTAACCCTAACTAGGGCCATTATGGCTAGCTACCTGGTGGGTTTTGTTCCATACTCTTATCACTTTACCTTTCTCAATTCAAATCTCAAACACCAATTTTTCACCATATTTAGGCACATTTCACACAAATGAGAGTGCCTGCTCTCACTGATCTGTTCATCTGGATGCAGTTTGAAAGCCCAGGATTGGTGTAGCCTAAGCATACCTGATCTTTAGTACAAATGTGCTGAAGAATGGAGGCACCGAGTAGTACAGCAGTAAGAAGCCTAGGTTATGGGAATGTAGATAACATGCTGAAATCTTCTGCTCAGTGTGTGGCAGCGGCCAAAAAAGCAAATAGGATGCTAGGAATTATTAGGAAAGGGATGGTGAATAAGTATAATGCCGTTGCATCGTTCCATGGTGCATCCACACCTTGAATATTGCAAATAGGGAGTCCAGGTGGTGATGTGAAGAAAATGCTGTTCAGTGATAGTTGTATAAATATGGACTGGAGTCAGGAGAAAAGAAGGAAACAAGGAAGAGAGCTTGAGAATGGTTTAATTTAACATTTATAATCTGTCTATGCCATTAGCCCAAATCAAATTGCATTAGAAAAAAAGTCATAACCATAATACGGAAAAATATATATCAGAATTAATTAATTTAACAAACAAATCAACAAAGTTTCTCACCTTCAGCATGCTCACAGGCTCAACAATGCCCCATGTTTTTCTTCTGTGACTGCCATAGGTCCCAGGTAGGAGTGAGGAGGCCAGGACAGTGTAGCAAAAGGGTCAGCTGATTGAGGAGGGGGGGGAGAGATAGTGGACAGATCCACCTTTGAGGTTGATAGTCTGCAGAAAACTGGCTCTTCATTGGCTGGTTTTCTGTTCAGCCAGCCACCGACCTCCCTTACATAAAACCAGGCAGGCCAGCCAATACCGCCAGGTTGGCAACTCTACAGTACAACTAGTGTAGGCCACATGTCCCTTTCATTGCTAGTAAACCTTAATGAGCTAATAGATATCACTTTGAATGTTAAATGGGGTTCAGATATTTGTGTCTGGAAATGCTAACCCTGGGTATAGGAGTAAGAATCTAAAGAAGTAGTTGGTGTTCTACCATACTTAACTGAGTTTGGTCAGATCCTCAATAAAAGATACAGCTTTCTGTTTAAATGCAGTGCAGTGGGATTTTATCTTGGAAAGCCTCATGTATGGAACTGGAAGTAGTATGCTAGGCTGCTGCAGGGCCGCCGCCCCCGGGGCCCCCCATCCACCCGCCACCGGGGCCCTCTCTCCACCCCCGGGCTTTTTGCACTGACCTTAAGCGCCTCACCTTCGAAAGCACAGCAAGCAGCGGCAGACCACTCTGTGTCCCGCCCTCGCGGAAGTTACGTCAGGCGAGGGCGGGACACGGAAGGAAGGAGTGGTCTGCCGCTGCTTGCTGCACTTTCGAAGGTGAGGCGCTTAAGTTCAATGCCAGAGAGCCAATGCCAGGGAGCGACAGAGGGCGGACCGGACTGCGGCGGCAGTGCTGGACCCGTGGAATTTTGTCCCCCCTGTCCCCCCCTCTTGGCGGCCCTGACTAGGCTATAGACTGTAGATAGAATCCTTTTCACAGTATCAGCTAGATCCAAGCTGTCTCTCTCATGACTAGCCCTCTCTACCAGAATAGATGTTGACACCAGGAAACAGGTACTAGGGTTCACTGAACATAGTTAACTTTGTATGAACTTGGCTGCTAATAGTGTGCTGAAATGGACAATGATGACAGCAGCTAACCTGGGTTTTGTCGTCACACAGGTGCAGCAACTGTTAGCGCAGGTTCTTGGTAACGTCTACTGCATGGTAAAACCTGTGCTAATTGCTTAACACAACTTAGTAAAAGGGCCCAGTTATTTTCCTGCCTCTACAAAACTGTGTCATAGTTATGTGATTCAAGGTATGTGATTTTGGAGTTTACCACTTCCTCCTAAGGCAGGATATCCATAATTTTTTTTTCATTGCCAGTTTTTATCATTATCACGTTTGTCCTAAATATTTACTCCTTATCAGAGACTAGTTATAGTTGAAATGTGACCATGGGGTGTGGTCTGATGACAACCGTCACTGCCTTTGACCACAGAAGACAATACCCTTCCCCACACTTGTATTATATACTGTAACGTACGGATGATAGGGTTAAATATATACACTAGTTTTCTGTTTGTTACTAAGTAATATAAATAGCTTTCATGTTCTCTGCTTCTGTTTAAACTGACAGTTGCCTGTATTAGCCAGCCAGAAGCTACAGGGTTAAAACTAAAAGTCAGAAAGAAAGTTTACAAAAGAAAAGAAAAGAAAAGAAAAAGAAAGACACTGGGGTAGATATTCAGCATGGTTCAAGTAGGCAGAAGAGGTTCCTGTACACTTAAACCATGCAGAGCAGGCTGGCTGCCGACATTCAGCAGCAGTTAACTGGGCAGTGCCACTGAATATTGGCATTAACTGGCCGTGTCAAATTTGGCCAGTAGAAGGGTGCTCCGGGGACAGAGTCAGGGAGCAACTGGCAGGTATGCGGGTGTTCGCAACATTTACTGCCAGTGCCAGCATAGTTAAGTGGACAGGAAGGACTGCACAAAAGACAGTACTAAATATGGCCATTTAACTATGTGAGTGCCGGCACTGAATATTGGCCTGCACCCACTTAACTTTTGGGTAGTGGCTTGAAGAAGTAGTTGATCTCCCCTCCCCCCTCAATCTCAGTCCTATATGACCCAACCCCCCTCCCAACACCCCCAACCATGAGTGGACCCTCTCCTGACTCCCCATGGAAAAGGACACCTCTGCAGTGGCTTAGGAAAGGGGGGCAGTGGGGTGGTCCACCCCGGGTGCACGCTGCTGGGGGGGGGGGTGTCGGCTCTGCTGGTTCCCTGCTCTCTCTGCCCCGGAACAGGTTACTTCTTGTTCCGGGGCAGAGAGAGCAGGGAACCAGCGGAGTTGACGAAGCTCCCAGCGACATGCACTCGGGGCGGAGCGGCCCTCCCACCCGTCCCCTATCCTACGCCAGTGGTAAGAATGCGCTCCGGGGGGGGGGGGGGGTGCGCCATGCTGCACCCGGGGGGGGGGGGGTGCGCAGCGGTGACCCACCCCGGTGTCAGCCGCCCTCGCTACGGCACTGCACCTCTGCTCCCTCAGAGAAACCCCCTCCCAGCTTCCACTTCCCAGGAAGCACCCTGGTTCTCGCCACCATGCCTACCTTCACATCCTTTGTGGTCTAGTGGTGGTCCAGGCAGGAGAGAGCCTCACTTACTCCTGTCCCTGGCAGTTCTGGATGAAAAATGGCTGCCCTGACCTCTAGCAGTACTCTTGCTGAACATCTACCTGGACCCAGATAAGCTCCAACAGCCAAGATGCATCCAGTCAGACCTGGATATTCAATGCAATTTCCCAGAGTTAATATCTGGATCTAATTTAACCAGCGACAGTCAGCACATAAAACAATGCTGTCTACCACCAGCTGAATACTGACCAGAAAAAAATGTGGCGGAATTCAAAAAGGCATGGGATGAACACAGAGGATCTCTAATTAGAAAATGAATGGTATAAAAATCAAAACAAAGTAAAAAACAAAACTTAAAGGGTTGAATATGTGTTTGCATATCAAATGATGCTTAGATGGCAACTCTGGCTGTATCAACTGAGGCCATTGCTGGGCTGGCTTTTTATGGTCTAACTCCTGCATATAGTAATCCGGTTTAGGACGGGCTGTAGAGAGATTTGACGGAAACTCCAGCAATTTGAAACGTGAGGACAGCGCCGGGCAGAATTTTATGGTCTGTGTCCTGCAAATGACAAGACAGATATGGATAGGCTGAAGTGGGCTTTGAAGGCAACTCCAGTAGTTGGAACATATGGACAGAGCCAGGCGGACTTCTATGGTCTATGTCCAAGAAACAACAAAGAAAGACCAAGTATAGAATATCAAGTTTGTTGTTAATTAAGGGTCCGTTTTACCAAGCTGCAGCAAAAGGGGGCTGATGCTGGTGTTGGCGTGTATTTTACATGTGCACTGAGACCCCATTTTACCACAGCTGGTAAAAGGGAAGTCTTGCTTTCCTGCAGGAAATGGCCGTGCGGCAAGTAAAGCACTTGCTGCGTGGCCTTTTCAGGGGGAACCCTTACTGCCACCCATTGAGGTGGCGGTAAGGGCTCCTGTGTTAACCCTGCGGTAACCGGGCAGCACATGGCACTGCCTGATTACTGCTGGGTACACCCTGGTGCTACAAAAATAAATACATTTTTTTAGTGCTGGAAATGACGGCGCACTAGGGTTGAGAAGTGCTGTCGGGCTGCTGCAGTAGCCTGGCGGTACTTCCTGTATAGCGAGCGGTAAGCACAAAGTTAAAAATGCACAAGTTAAAAATGCACAAAATCATGCCAGGACGTAGGAGGGGCCAGCATTTTTAACAGACTGGTCTCCCAGACATCCCAGGAGAGAAATGGGGCTCCCTAGGGGGCACAACTGTGGACTTTATATAAATGCTCCCAGGTACACATCCAGTGGTGTGCTGGTAAATTTTTAACAGGGTCTCTCCTTGGTTATAGCTAGCCCTGCAATTTGGCAGGGGAGGGGGGGGGGGGAAACAGAGGTGGACTGGGTAGGGCAATGCATTACTCTCTCTCTCTCTCTCTCTCTCTCTCTCTCTCTCTCCTTCCCCCTTATGTCACAAACTCACAAACTACTGCCCAGTTGTTCAGCTTGCACTTTGGAATTTCTCCCCTAAGGCTTCTCATCCTGAGACCCAATCCAAAAAATCTTTAGGGTCCAGACCTTCAGTTCAAGAACTCATTCCTGCCTGAGTAAACAGCTTGGATAAAAGAAACTAAAGGAGAAGGTTCTCATGCTGAAGTACAAATTTTGATAATGAAACAGTGATTGAATATTCACATAGCAAACACCCTGAGCCAACAGATTTCTTTTTCACTGAACATAGTTAACTTTGTATGAACTTGGCTGCTAATAGTGTGCTGAACTGGACAGTGTTGGTACATTTAGACTTATTCTAGACAATTCTGCTGAAGGAAACCCTTCCCTCATTAATCAATACCTTCTCTGTGAAACAGTAGTAATAAAATAAGGCAAATACATTTTTATAATATACCACTGCATTCTACAAAGCAAAAGGAGCAAGTTCCCACATGCCATCTTTTTTTCTTTTTGTAGGTACAGGAAAAAAAAAGAATTTAAATGCTCCCAGGTTTCAATCTAATTCATGTTTAATGTGGGATAAAATGCCATAAATAAGTAAATAAATAGATAGATAGAAACTCTGAATGTTGAGTACCTGATTCTCATAACAGGATGTCTGTTTATTGGCCCTTTATCAGGAGAAAAAAAAAAATCTCTGCATGTTTTACAGTATTCTACCTACCCCACCTAACTATTCCAGACCTCCTCCCCAGTCCCCCAAACCGCAGGGGACCGGCACATACCTGAACTGAAGCCACCCTGGTGGTCTAGTGGATTCTTCGGGGCAGGAAAGATCCCCATTCTTTCCTGCCAGCTGCCGGTGCTGCCGCATCTTCTTTAAAATGGCTGCCGAGACTTCCAACGGCAGCCTCGCAAGACTTCAGCGGAAGTCTTGTGAGGCCCCCACTGGAAATCTTGGCAGCCATTTTAAATAGCGATGCGGCAGCAAGAGGGTCAGTGCCGGCAGCAGGCAGGAAAGACTAGGGATCTTTCCTGCCCCGAAGAATCCACTAGACCACCAGGGTGGCTTCAGTTCAAGTATGTGCTGGTACCCTGAGGCTCGGGGGAGGAGAGGGAAATGGGGAATGGGAGGAAGGCCTTTATTCTGTGATGTGCTGGAGGGAGGAGCCCTGCTGCATTTAACAACCGGCTCGCAAAATCTTTAAAAACTTAACAATTGGCTCTTGTGAGCTGGTGTGAGTTGACTCCAGTACACCACTGTACACATCTCACCATTGCTCCCTTATCTTGTCCGCTGAACCCTCCAAAACCCCCAACTGTACACCACTACAATAGCCCTTATGGGTGAAGGGGGCACCTGTATGTGGGTACAGTGGATTTTTAGTGAGTTTTGGAGGGCTCATTGTTTCCACCACAAGTATAACAGGTAGGAGGAGGTATGGGCCTGGGTCCACCTACTACAGGGCATTGCACCCATCACTAGACTACTCCAGGTACTTGCATGCTGCTCTAATGGACCTGCCTATAACATCTGAGGCTGTCATAGAGGCTGGTGAGTACTATTTTTGTGTCTTATTCATTAGAAAAACAGGCCTAGACCAAAATGTTGGAATTTTTGCCCTAGACATTTTGGTTTTGTTCCATTATGGCTGTAAAATGCCTTAATGTTAGGTATGCCCTAATCCTGCCTTTGAAACACCCCTGACAAACACCCTTGTGATTTGGATGCACTGCAGAAGAATTGCATAGATAAACATCTACTAAATAGGCTTTGAAAATACCGATTTGGATATTTTGAGAAGATACTCATCCAAATGATGCTTTATGCCACTTTTTGGATGTTTTTTCCTTTTGAAAATGAGCCCCAGAGTAAGTTAAATGCTAGCTGAAAATGGACCTTTTTATTTTTAATGAAGTTTCCATATACATTAACATCAACTATAGTTAATTCTAGGCTGGAATGCCCTTGAAAGAACATATGCCATATTATATAGGTGAATTTCCCTTGCAGGTGATTGTCATAAATAGTTTGTGATAGTCTCTCTGATAAAATGATTATATAATTTTGTTCACATACGTAGAAGATTTAGGGTTATTTTGTTTACACATAATTGTTTTAGAAACTTTCTGTGATTGTGAATCATATGCCATGTTTTGCTCTCTGTGTTGAGGTGTCTAGTAATATTGAAGCCAAACCATCTTTGGAAATATTAATAATGCATGTATGCCATTAGATGGGAAGGGGTTAAAATATCACTACAGGTACTTTCATGCAGTCTGAAAGAGTGTGGTTCTAGAAATGCACATGCAAAAAATGTTCTAGTTCAGTCCATTTTTGAACTGGTTTCCTCTTGTATTTGTTTCATTTGTTTGCAGGTCACAAGTTCTTTCATTTCATTCATTTCTATTAAAGTCAATGCAGGAAACAGTGCATCCTATTTTACATTCTAACACTGTGGTCTGAAAATTGCTGGCAAGTATCAGCAGCAGCAGTCATGGCACCCCAAGACAACAAGAGTGGGGTGAACAAACCATGGCACCAAAAGAGAAATAAAAGTCACCAATAAGAACTTAATAACATAAGCGTTGCCATACTGGGACAGACCAAAGGTCCATCAAGCCAAATATCCTGTTTCCAACAGTGGTCAATCCAGGTCACAAGTACCTGTCAATATATCAAAAGAGTAAAACAGATTTTATGCTGCTTATCCTAGAAATACCAAATGTTGCAATTCAAACTACAATTTGATCTGAGGGGGAGAAAAGAAGTCTCATATATGCACCTGGGCTACCAAAGAGTTATATACGCCCAAAATTAGGGTGTTTGCCCCGTGGTATCAACGTGTAATCATTGACTGAATCCCCTCCTACCAAATTCAATTTTGTTAAATTTTCTTAAAGATTTTTTTGTATCTTTATCCAAAAATGTGCTTAATATATACACTGCAATATCTTCCAATGTGCACAAATCCTCTTCTGTGCCTCTATACAGTATTTGCAAAAAGACAACAAACTCTCTTCTATGCCATATAGCTTATCATGGTGATTAAGGTGAAGCATCCAAACATCCAGTCAGACTTATCTGAATCAGTCATCAGCCAATGGGACCCCCAACAGGCACCCGTTTCCTAGAATGCTTTATCAAGAGGTCACGGCTGGTCCTGTCTTTTATACTGGTGCTGTCCTGTTAACAAGAGTAATGGTAAAATACTGTGCAACTTGAAGTGAACTTGAAAACCTTCAAAAACCCAGTATGTACTTACTTAGTGCAGCTCATCACAATATATGCGCCATCGTATTGTTAGTCTGGTTGTGAGCCCTTGAGTCCAGGCCGAGGCCTAGAATAGGTGTTAGGCCAAGGCCGGGGTGGACCGAGCAGGCGCTATATACTACCCCAGCAACAAGTCCTGCACACACACGCAGCAACCAACTTGCACGTCCAGAAAAGGGAAGATAGGACATTCAGGCGGGCCTCACGGCCAATTGGGAACCCATTTACTCAGAATTCAAGCATGCGGGCCGCACGGCCTAACCGGAACCGACTCATACATAGGGAGGGGAGAAACAGGAAAAAACGAGGAGGTCTCCATGAGAAATAGAGCACCGGCACACACAGAAACACGTCAAGCAGTACCCCACGGCACACAAAGGAAATGAGGGACTGCAAAATAAAGATACTATAAGCAGAGACCCTCAGCGGACAGGAGGGGGAAAAGTCAGCAAAATGGAGTGCGGTGCCTAACACACCCCCAGCACAGAAAGGAACAGTGCTCAGCAATACAGAGGATAATTACAGCAAAGAAAGGACTGACAGTCACAAAGGAAAACTGCACCAAGCAGACAACTGCCAGAAGCAGTGAAACTCTGCAGACAAAGGATTAAACCAAGCTCAAACACACAACTGCCAGAGGCAGGGAACACTGCAAACAACAGGTTAACTGGAGTACAGGGAAAGAGCAAACAAACAACCCCCACGGGGAGAAACAAAGGGTCCCGAGCCTGCACAAGGGCAGGGCATACAAATCAGAATACAAACACAGCAACAAAGGGTAATTCCAAAGGAAGGGGAACAAAAAACAAACAAACTAGAATGGAATGAGGCAGGAACTCACCACACAGCACCACAGCCAAACAGAGAGAATCCCAGGTGTAGTGAGAGAGGTAATTAGACACACACTAGAAGCAGCAGGCAAACAGAGACAGAGGAACAGAAACTGCAGGCAAGGTAAGGAGTAATCAAACCCCACTAAAGCACAGAGCAAATAGCTCAGACAGAGCGCAGGTAAGGCTTCAGCAGAACAGGAATAACGCCAAAGCAGGAATTGTAGGGAAAGGTAAGCTTAAGTAGATCAGAGTGACATCAGCTCAGCCCCTGATGGACCAATCAGGAGCATTTCCAAGCATTCCCCTGTCTGCTTAGCAGAATTCTAACAGAATCATAACATGTATGCTTGAAGAAATGGCGTCGTTGTCTTTTTACAGAGCTGATGAACCGGAAGTACCGGATGAGGCTACCGGAACCTGAAGCCAGCTGTGTTTAGTCAACAATACCAGACCTGATCACATGTAGCACCCCCAATGCATGTACGTGTTGAGACCAGTGGGTTCCATAGTGTCAAGATGATAAATCCAAAACAGTTCTTTCTGTAGAAGTATCATGTTAATGTCACCTTCTCATTGAGAGAGACTAAGATGATCAATAGTCATACAATGTAGATCATTGAAAGCATGAGTATGGGAAATGCAGTGTTGTACTAGCTGAGCTCCAATAAGTTGTTGGGTAATACGGGAGCAATGTTCAAGCATCCGTGCGTGTAATGAAGTCTTGCCTATGTATAGCTTATTACATGGACATCTAATCAGGTATACCACTCTAAGGGTTAAACAGTTGGTATGATGTTTCAATTTATATAGCTTGTTGTCAGACCCATTTCTGAAATTGTCCGCCTGAATAGTCATTGGACATATGCTACAATTGCGTCTGTTGCATCTGAAATGTCCTGCCGGTAAACTGTTATCCTGTAGTTTGCAATCCGCTGGTAATGCGGCTGGACTCAGAATCTCTTTGAGGTTTTTCATACGGGAAAATGCTATCCTTAGTTGTTGGTCTGCGAAAGCTGGATGTGAACTTCTGACTATCGGAGTTTTTCAAGCAGATGCTTTTGATGATAGATCAGTATCTTGGTTTATTTAAATTGAAGGTTATCCTAGAAATAAGCAATGGATTTTCCAAGCCCATCTTATTAATGGCTTATGGACTTTTCTTTTAGGAAATTATCCAAACCTATTAAAAACCTTGCTAAGCTAACTGCTTTTACCACATTCTCTGGCATTGAATTCCAGAGTTCACATGTTGAGTGAAAAGATATTTTCTTTGATTTGTTCTAAATTTACTACTTAGTGGCATGAACACTCTAAGGAGCCAATTCTATTACCTGGCATCAAGAAGTAGTAGCTGTTATAGAAATACTAGAACAAAGCTGCACTAGCATGCCAAAATGTAGGTGTGCCCACTTACGACAGGTCAATGGCTGGTATAAGTTGGTGTGCTTATGTGCATCATGCAGTGCGCGCAATTGATAGCACTCTGAGGGGCCTTTTTACTAAGGCGCGTAGGTGCTTACACGCGTCCAACGCACGTCAATTTGGAACTACCGCCTGGCTACTGCGAGCCCCAGGCGGTAATTCCATTTTTTACGGGCATCCGATACGTGCGTCTGAAAATATTTTTTATTTTCTACTGTGTGGTGCTAACCGGGTGGTAATCAGCAGTGTGTGCGGGTTGATGATTACTGCCCGGTTAATGCATGAGCCCTTACTGCTAAGTCAATAGGTGGCAGTAAGGTCTCAGGCCCCAAATGGATGTGCGTCAATTTTTATTTTGCCACAAATCCATTTTTGGCAAAAAAGGCCTTTTTTGTAGGCACGCTGAAAAATGGACCTGCACGCGTCCAATACACGCGCCTACAACAGTGCAGGCCATTTTTCGGCACACCTTAGTAAAAGGACCCCTATAAGTCATGTACAATGCTTAGTGACATGCTTATGGCTTGCAATTGCTCCATGCCCTCTTGCAGTTACATGCTAAGCGACTCTGGTGCATACTTTACAGAATAGTGCCTAGGACTTGCATGTGTAAATGGCAATTATTGGCTTCCCTGATGCGCATAAATGCTAGCATTCTGCAAACTACATGTGCACTTGCCCTGGATTCTATATATGGTGCTATGGGTTGCACATGCAAATTTGGACACGTGCAAATTTGGACGCACGTCCAATTTGCATGCACAATTTAATTGAATAACAAGCCAATCAGCGCCGATAATTGGGCAAGAATAAGCAATTATTGGCACTAATTAGCAATAATTAGAATTTAAGGATGCATCCTTTTAGGCGTATTCTATAAAGAGATGCGCGTAAATTCTAGTGCGTGAATCCGAGGGGGTGCCGCCATGAAAGGAGCATGGGGTGGATTGGGGGCATTCCTAAAACTTATGCACATTGTTATAGAATTAGGGGGATCTGCACCTAATTTACACGCAGGAATTTACACCAGGTTTTCACTGGTGTAAATGGTCATGCATAAATGTAGCAGTGGTTCCGGCACTAAGCGCTATTCTATAAACCACACCTAACTGTAAGCATGGTTTAAAGAATAGCTCTAAAAGCTATTTTTTTTGGTGCTGATATTTTAGGCGCCATTTATAGAATCCAGTCCTTGGCACCTAATATTAGGCACCAAGTTATAGAGTGAGGGGATTAATCAGCAAAAGAGGATCAAAACAGCATAAACAGTGGAATGAATACCCCAATGCACTGGAAAAGGAACAAGGGGCCCCTCAATAGTGAGCCAGACCCTCTCCTTCCCTGGCCTCTCACCTTGCCCTCCTGTGTCTCTCTTCTTACAGTGTACAGTTTATTAGAATTTGATATACCGTCCTAGGGGCGGCCTACGACAAGATGCCACTTGAGGCAGGGCTGAGATGCCACTGCTCCCCCGGGCCATGGTCTGGAATCTCCCCCATTCCTTCCTCCACCCCTTCCCTGTGTTTACCTTCTTTTCCCATTTTCCAAAATGTGGCAATGGCAGCAATTCCTATGTGCTGCCCTACCGCCAGCGCTGGCCTCTTCTCTACTGTGGCCTGCCTCTGAGGAAACAGGAAGTTACATTAGAGAGGCAGGCCACAGTAAAGAGAAGAGGCTGGTTCTCCAAAGACAAGCAGGCTGATATTCTCACAAGTGGGTGACGTCACGTCGGCCCCGGAGGATTTTAAAGCAAAATCTAAAAATCTCTTTTACGGCGTTCCGTCGCGCGAGCGACCATACTGCGCATGTGCGCACACATCTTCCCGCTCGCTGTGCGGACACGCCCCTCAGTTTTTCTTTTTCCGCGTCTGAGGAGACATGGAGTTCGTTAGTGCTTCGTGTTTTCTTCAGGTCCTCGGAGTAAAATCTCTTTTTTTATTTTACCCTTTTGGGTGTTCTTTATTTTTTTCATGTGTACTTTTTCATGGCAAGCTCATTGTGGCTTATATATACAGGTACTTTTTGTACCTGGGGCAAGGAAAAGTTAAGTAATTGCCAGAGTCACAAGGGGCTGTGCCTGAAATGAAAATCAAAGCATATAAGCTTCTCTTTTTCTTTTTTCTTATTAAAAGTGCTGGTAAATTGTTATCTGTGGGCTCTTTGTTGCCAGCAAAGTAAAACAAGCCCACATTTTTAGGATCCATTTGTTAAAGTCACAAAATTCTTTATAACTTAACAAATGGCTCTCGAGAGCTCTGATAGCCTGCTCCAGCACACCACTGTCTTTAAGCCTCACAAGTGGTGAAGGTGTATGTCACAGGAGAAAAGCAGGAACCTAAGCAGGTGCAACCCTGGTCAGCCACTGAATGGGCAACCTGGTGACACAAAATCAGTGGTGTAACCTTTGAAGTGAGTCTCCACCCGCCTCGGCGCCTCCTGCTCTGCAGGTCATTCGGGCGCATCGGCGGATGTGTCTTGGGCCGGATCATCTCCCTGAGAAGTGCAAGTAGTGTCTCAAAGACGAGATGTATGCTACTTGCCAGGGATGCCCAAAGGAGATCAATTTTGGAGTCCGACAGAGACCGATGCACGCTGGGTATAGTTATGCATCGAGGGGGTCTCCACCTGCCTCGGCGCTTCCTGCTTGGCAGGTCATTCGGGCGCATCAGCGGGTGTCGGTACCATCGGTGCCCAGAGCTTTGCTCCCTCTGTTATGGAGGTATCCTGGCATCGGACGTCGATACACCGGTACCGGGTATCATCGGTGCCGTGGATACCATCGGTACCGGGTGTCATGGGTACCGTCGGTATCGAGTATCATCGGTGCCATGGGTGCCGTCGGTACCGAGTATCATCGGTGCCATGGGTACCGTCGGTACCGAGGAGTGTCGGTACAGGTACATTGGTACCATGGGTACCATCGGTACCGGGTATCATCGGTGCCATGGGTCCCGTCGGTACCGGGTATCATCGGTGCCATGGGTACCGTCGGTACCGAGGAGTGTCGGTACAGGTACATTGGTACCATGGGTACCATCGGTACCGGGTATCATCGGTGCCATGGGTCCCGTCGGTACCGGGTATCATCGGTACCATGGGTCCCGTCGGTACCGGGTATCATCGGTACCATGGGTACCGTCGGTACCGAGTGTCATCGGTGCCATGGGTGCCGTCGGTACCAGGTATCATGGGCACCATCGATATTATCATCGCCCATCGGTACCGAGTATCATGGATACCATCGGTACCAGGTATCATCGGTACCATGGATACCATGGGTATCAGGTATCATGGATACCGTCGGTACATGGGTACCATCGATACCAGATATCATGACCAGGTACCATCGGTGCCATGAGCACCGTCGGTACCAGGTGTCATGAGCACCGTCGGTACCATGTGTACCATCGGTGCCGTCGGTGCTATTGGTGCCGGATATCATGGGTACCATCGGTACCACATGTCATGGGTACTATCGGTATCAGGTATCATGGGTACCATCGATACCAGATATCATGACTATCATCGGTACCAAGTACCATGGGTACCATTGGTACCGGGGGTCATCGGTACCATGTGTACCATCGGTACCGTCGGTGCCATGGGTACTATCGGTACCATCGGTCACATCTCTGTTATGGAAAGTCATCTGGCAGTCTGGTTTCGATTCCCTTGCATTTCCAGATTTTGTCCTCGGCTTCAGTACCATGGGTACCATCGGATGCCATTGGTGCTACCGCCTCCTGCGGCATCTAGCTTTTCACCTGGGATTAGATCTCCTTCACCGATGCTGCCTCTGGTATTGGTGTTCGCAGCCTTCACTGGAGTCGTCTGGAGAGTCAACTTCTCGACCCCGTCGTAGAACTTACCGCGCCTCCATATTGGACGCGTTTGGATCTGAGCTGCTCTGTTTGAGTAGTTAGCTCAATTCAATGATGGTTCATCTGATGAACATGAAGGTCATGGGGTTTTCTCTGCGGAGAATCCTCTAGATCTTCTATCTGTCTTGACACATTACAGTGGAGATTGTGAATCAGCCCAAGGCCCCAGATGCTCGAGGTCCTGGACTATCCATATTCACCTAAGTCTTCTGCCAGAGGATTCTGTTCTCAGAACAGATAGGAGTTCTAAGAACTTGCCTTGGTGCCCCCGGGGCCAGAGCATACATCCTTAACCTCTTTTGGGAGAATGGCGTACTAGGCTGGCATGATCGCGTCCAAAATCAACTCCTGCCAGATCTTTACGAGCATTCCCGCTGGCTAACCCTTTTCACCAGGTGGTCAGGTAGCACACGGTGTGTCACAGGTTCCTGTCCAGGGGCATTTTCGACACTTGTAATGTAACATCTAGATTTCTACTCTAGGTATAGTGATGCGCAGACTCTCATGACTGTGTCCCTCTCACCTGGAGGAGGGGACTCAGCAGAAATTTGTAGATATTCTGTGCATACACTTCCTCATCTCGACTTAAGAGAAGAGTAGTTTTCCTTGTGCCTTAAGGAATCGTACGTATACTCCTACTTCTCGACAGCCGGTTTAGGCTATGCCTCAGCACGCTCGTTATAGTCAACGGCGTGCACCTAACCAAGCCCCTGCAGCTATTCCGCAGAAACCAGGGACGGGTTTTTGACTGGCTCCAATTCAGCATAGCCAATATAAAAAAAAAAAAAAAAAAGCCGTACCGGCCAATCTGCCTGTCGGGGGGAAGTTTAAATTTTCTCCACCAAAGGTGACTTCTTTTAACCTCCAACCGGGGTTTTTTTTCAAATAGTCCGGTTAGGATACATTCTCAATCTGGAATCAAACCCTCCACATTGCTCATTGGGAACTTAATCCTTTAGCTTCCATCACAAGTGGGTATTTGCAGAGGAACTCTCTGCCCTTCTCAGCGACGATGCAGTCGAGCCCGTTCCATCAGGGCAAGAAGGGTTGAGATTCTATTCCAGGTGCTTCCTTGTGGGTTGCGTCCCATCATAGACATCAGGGGCCTAAACAGATATTTGATTCAGGATGCTTTCCCTGGGCATCCTTCTTCCCATACTTCAGGAAAACGATTGCTTATGCTCTCTGGACTTACAGGATACTTATATCCACTTTGCGTCCAGAGTATGTTTTTCCTAGTGCCTGGCTGTTGTTGCAGCGTATCTTCATAGACTGGGAGTGCATGTCTTCCCTTAAAACGATATTTCTCCGTCTCAACAGATTACAGCACAGTAAATATTGAGACTTCTAGGCACATGGCTTCCACAGTTCACGTAACTCCCATGGCACTTTTACACATGACATCCGCTCAGTGCATCCTAGCTTCCCAGCGGAAATCCCTTTACAAGTGGTCAATTCTTTCCATTTTGATTCTGAGGCGTCCCGTCCAACTTACTCAGTCACAAAAGCTGCTGACGAAGGTTGCATCCCTCCTGGCAATTCAGCCAAACAATCGGGTTGTGATGTACTCGATAACAAAGGAGTACTGGATCTTGCCCTCTGAGTCAGGCTGTCATGCAGATGTAGCGGTAGGCCTGCCAACGCGGCATGTTTCTCCAAGCCAATTATCTAGTTGCCGTAAACAGCAGTCTGGCCGACAGACTGAGCAGGTTAATGCTACAGTCATGGTTGTTGGCATGGCTATAGCTCGTAAGTTCTTCGGGAAGTGAGATACCCCCTCAGTGGATCTTTTTGCTACTTAGTCCAATCACAAAGTCCCTCACTTCTGTTCCAGGCTGCAGGTTCTCGGCAGGCTAGCATCGGATGCCTTTCTCCTTCATTGGGGGACAGGCTTTCTGTATGCGTATTCTCCCATACATCTGGTCGAACAGACGTTGCTAATTCTCAAGCAAGATTGTGGAGCCATGATTCTGATTGCTCCCTTCTAGTTGCATCAGATATGATTCCCTCTTCTTCTGGAGTTGGAATGTTTTCCAGCTCTCATTATGCAGAACGAGGGGGCACTGCTACATCCCAACCTCAAATCTCTGGCTCACACGGTCTGGATGTTGAGAGTGTGGGTTTCGTTGAGTCTTCCAGAGAGTGTCTCCTGACTCTTGCTTGCTTCCAGACAAGATTCCACAAAGAGGTGTTATTCTTTTTCATGGAAGAGGTTTGCCGTCTGGTGTGACAGCAAGGTCCTAGATCCTGCCTCTTGTCTTATACAGACCTTGGTTGAGTTTTTTCTACACCTGTCTGAGTCTGGTTTCAAGACCAACTCTGTCAGTGTTCATCTTCGTGCAATAAGAGCTTATCATCAACGTGTAGAAGGTTAGCCTTTAGCTGTCCACATCATGGAAGGTTTACTTCTCCCCCAATAGTGAAAGAATTCCTTGTATGTGTCTAGGGGGGGTAAATCCGTTGGGCTTAGCACCCCCAATAATTTTGAAAGTTGGCTCTTATGCTTCAGTCAAAGCCCCTATCACTCCTTATCCAGTATCTTGGGGTCTAAATGTCGTTTTTATCCAGCTGCTGCAAGCTCAATTCGGGCCACTGGATTTCTGCCATCTGAAGTATTGGACCTGGAAGGTCGTTTTCCTTGGTGACTGTTCCTTCAACTCGTAAGGTCGGTGAGCTTCAGACTCTAGTAGCTCAAGCGCCTTACCTTACTTCTCATCTTAACAGAGTAGTTCTCCGCATGCAGACAAAGTTCTTACTGGTGCTGGTATCAGAGTACCAACTGATCCAGTCAATTGTCTTGTCAACATTCTTTCTCCCTCATCTTACAAGCCCTGGCGAAAGCATGCTGCGCACTTTTTATGTGGAGCGGATGAGCTCCCTCGGGCAGTCCGCCCAGTTGTTTATTTCTTTTAATGCCAGTTGCTGTCGGAAACCGCACCATTTCTTCTTGGCTAACAGATTGCATCTCCTTCGTTTTTGTCCAAGCTGGACTGACTCTAGAGGGCCATGTCACGGCTCACAAAAATTAGAGCCATGGCTGAGTCGGTGGCTCATCTAAAGATCAGTCACTATTGAAGAGATCTGCAAGGCTGCAGTGTGGTCATCAGTCCACACATTCACATTTCACTACTGCCTTCAGCAGGATAGCCGACGCGACAGTCGGTTTGGGCAATCGGGGCTGCAGAACTTATTTGGGGTTTAGACTCCAACTCCAACCCTCCTAGGCCCATTTTTGTTCTCTTCCAGGCTACACTCATTTAGATGTTTCTTCTTTTCAGGTCAATTTTTTATTCTGGCCTCGCCGTTGCGAGACTCAATTGACCACTGTTTGTTGTGTGGTGTAAGCCTGGAAGCTAGGGATACCCCACTTGTGAGAATATCAGCCTGCTTGTCTTTGGAGAAAGAGTAGTTACTTACCTGTAACAGGTGTTCTCCGAAGACAGCAGGCTGCATATTCTCACAAACCCTCCCACCTCCCCTTTTGGAGTTGTCTCCTTCATCTTTTGGATTTAACTGAGGGGCGTGTCCGCACAGCGAGCGGGAAGATGTGTGCGCACATGCGCAGTACAGTCGCTCGCGCGACGGAACGCCGTAAAAGAGATTTTTAGATTTTGCTTTAAAATCCTCCGGGGCCGACGTGACATCACCCACTTGTGAGAATATGCAGCCTGCTGTCTTCGGAGAACACCTGTTACAGGTAAGTAACTACTCTTTCCGGTGACAGGGCAGCATATGGGAATCACTGCCGCCACCATCGCCGCCTTTTGGAGACAAAGGACAAAGAAGGTAAACTCGGGGAAGGGTGTGGAGGAAGGAAGGGGGAGATGTCTTTCCAGGAAGAGTACCGCCTGAGGCCCCCCACCTCAGGTGGCTTAATGGTAGGGCTGCCACTTCACCCCCCCCCCCCCCCCACTACATATATCTGAGCAGTTTACAAAGTAAAAAAAATTAAAATCTAACAAAAACAGAAAGGGATTTAAAAAGTTACCTAATTCAAATAGTAAGAGAAATAAAGAAAGAGGAGAAAAAAGAACTACTAAAATTAATAGAGTTAGTGTTTCTCATCTTCCTTCTCAGATGCTGGCGATAGCTCTGCATTATAAATTTCAACCAGCCCACTGAATCAAAAGTGGATTAGAAGAGAAATGCGTTTGTATTCCAATATTATTTATTTGGTTATAAACCAAAGACAATTACAAACATACAACTGAGAGAATACCCTAAGTGATTAGATACATTAATAGATCATGCTTATCCTTATAACTATCAAACACATTTACAATTTTTCTACACAGTACAAACCTGAAAAACCTCCAAATAATTTATTTTTAAATTTTATCTTTCAAAAGGGTACTACAAGAAGGTTTTTATTCATAGGCCTAAGAGCATGAGATGGAGCATGGGGGATAAGCAGGCTTGATAGGTAAGAAGGATGACCTGTCTGAATAGTCTTAAAAATTAATAAAAGTACTTTAATCAAAATCCTGGCTGAAACAGGTAATCAATTTTCATTCTTTAATAAGGGAGTTACATGACAAAATGTAGAAAACAGTAAAAAGCTACACAGTCGTGGTCAGTCTCTCCTGCTGTCCTTCTGTCCTTGAAAGCATTCTGTCCTTAATATTCTGGCCTTTTGTACAATATCAAACCCTCTCAGACATTACCGTGAGCAAGGGACCTGCCCCCCCTTTTCTCTAAAAGCCAAATCTCGATAATAAACAGGCCTTTCAAACATTCTTCAGTTATCCGATCATTTAGATTATGCTATTTGTAATGTACAGAATTAGCAGTGATCAACAAATAGCTTTGAATCTCTGTAGCTGATATATAAGCCAAAGCCTGGGCCATCACAGTGGTACATATGAGATGGAACCAGCAAGATGGCAATTGGGGAATTGATGCTAATACTTTCACTTCTGTCCTCAATCATATAGTAGCCTTGACTTAACATGCAAGAAAATGTCATGAAAGTCTAATAAAAATCACAAAAAGAAACCTGGCATGCCTCAAGCATCTCAAGGGGCGTACCAAGGGGCATTCCCCTTGGAGGTACCACTCAAATGGGGTCCAACAGACGAGACCTGCCTGGAAGAGGTCACTCTTATAACCAGTGGTGTAGCTGCAGGGGGCCTGGACCCCTCACCTTTGGCTTGGACTCCCTCTGCTTTAATGGCTGGCGGGGAAGCCAAGCCCCACCAACCAAAGGCATCTCCTGCACGACTCCCACCTGTGCTGTCTGAGCAGCACTTGTCAGCAAGCACTGGCAGGACTCGGGCAGACTCGCACAGGAGACGGTCTTTGGCTGGCGGAGCTTGGCATCCCCACCTTTGCCCCCCCCCCCTCCAATGGACTTCTTTCTATACCCCTGCTTATGACTGTAGTGGGAAGCATAAGATTGTGACATCAGCAGTGTTCAAAAGATGGGACTAAAGCCCAAACTCTGGCAGAAAAATCTTTAAATAAATAAAGACTGATGGGGCTGAGATGTCCATTACAGAAGCAATCAGGAGCAGCTCTGATATGGTGTATTGGAGTCTATGCCCTAGCTATCACATGCTATGCTTTCCTTCTTGTGACAAAACAGTGCACACAATATGTTTTTAACAGGAACGGTGAACAATTGTTTTTCTGTTTCTTTTTTGTCTTTTCTTTTGTTCAAAGAGAAACACAAACCCAGTTATTTGCTTGTCTTTTTTGTCTAGTCTGAAGTCTCTTGTTTGCTTTCAATAATGAAAGCAGTTGTCATTTTTGCCTTCTGGTTTCACCCCATGGTTAGCCTGACTAGAATGCATTCAGGCAGCCTCTGCACTTTCAGAGGTCATGGACTCTCCTTCTGGCAGTATAAACAAAGTTTACCCATGAAAGTATTTGTTTGATATCCCTTCCTGGGCACTTTCCTTTTAGTGAAGTCCTTTTTCTTAGTTTTTTATAGTTTCCATGTTTACCTAATATTACTCATTCTGAGGCACTCAGAACTGTTTCTTTTCATCCTGCTTGGATGCCAAGTAGGGCTGTACCTAATACTTGTATTCGATTCAATTTGGCCCCGAATAGCATGCATTATCCATATTCGATCGATTAGTGATTTAAATTCAAACAGGAATAATCTGGGGCTCTACTGTCTTAAATTCTGCTGAAAAACATTTCATCACTGATTTCTTGTTGCTTCTTTTATTATTTGTTAAATTAAAGTTCAGTGCCCATTATTTTTACTTGGTATTTGTATTGAACCGAATAATATTTTTCATTATTCGTATTCGGCCGAATAGTAAAATATGCTACTCGGTACAGCTTCAATTTGCTAAGTGCTCATGAATTTAGCTTTTGTAAGATAGTCTTACAAAGCCTATCACTATTTTCTATACAGCCAGTTTCAAAACTAGCATCTGACCCTTATTCATAAGACATTTTTGCCAAGCAGTTGAAAAGCTTGATTATAATAAAACATTTTTCTGTTTTTGCATAGGCACAAAATCATTTTGTATATTTGACCTAAAATAGACGTCACCTTTTAAGAAGGCCCTTAAAGATTAAAAAAAAAAAGAAGGAAAAGATCTTAGACAAAGCTTGATATCAGCAATCACTGAAGATATAGTCCATCGTAGGTCTCAAAAACCTCCTTAAATAAAATATTTTTAACAATATGGTGCTCATTTTCAAAGCAGATAGATGTTTCAAAATGGCCAATCCCCCTCCATCTGCCAAAAATCTCCAAATTGTGATTTTTGAACGGCAGAATTTGGATGTCCTACACTGAAGTTCATCCAAAGGGGAAGGGGGTGTGTTGTGGGGTTTTTTTGGGGGTGGGAATAGGAAGGGCCCAAAATTAGGATAACCAACAGCAATAATCAAATGGGAAGAAATGTCCAAGTCTAAAAAGAAAGCCAGGCTTATATTTGGAAAAACACGTTTTGACAGTGCCAAACCACTCAGAGAAAAACTGCACTGGCTACCAATCAAAGAACACATCACTTTCAAAATCTGCACGACTGTTCATAAAATTATATAAGGCGAGTCACCGGGATACATGACAGACCTCTTCGACCTGCCAACCAGAAACACCACAAAATCTGCACGATCATACCTAAACCTCCATTACCCGAGCAGCAAAGGACTCCTATGCAACCAGCTTTTCCTACCTAAGCGCACAACTATGGAACGAATTATCAAAAGCAGTAAAAACTATGCTCAACCATCTAAATTTTCAGAAAGCACTAAAGGCAGACCTGTTCAGAAGAGCATACCCCACCGACCCAACATAAAAATGCCTGCTCACCTGCGACACAATGCAACTGTACTGGCTGCGTTTATGCTATTCACTTTGTACCAAAATAAAGAAAAATATCATAGAATAAGTTTAAAGGAATCAGAGAGTTAGAAGTGGTTTTTATTCTTACCAGCACAGCTTCAGATATCAGTTTGAAAGTCTTGGGAAAATATCACATGTACAGAATCTCAGTTAGAAAAATATCATCACATGTACAGAATCTAATATCAATAGCTTAGGTAATAATAATAAGCAATCAGACTAATTGGATAAGGAACAGTTGTAAGGAGGACAAAGAAAATGAGAGAGAGAGAGATCAGCACATGTTATCTGAGACCATGGAAAGAGAGAGAGAAACAGAGAGATCACAGGTGTTTCCTGAGACCAGGCTTTCTTAGAGAGAGAGGGAAAGAGAGAGATAGGTCACATGTTATCTGAAAACATGTAGAGTTCAGCACAAGTTATCTGAAAGTATGGAGAGAGAGAGAGAGAGAGAAACAGAGAGATCACAGGTGTTTCCTGAGACCAGGCTTTCTTAGAGAGAGAGATAGGTCACATGTTATCTGAAAGTATGGAGAGAGAGAGAGAGAAATAGCAGGAAATATATCAGTGGTTCTGAAGTGAGATAAAATATAAAGAAAGGAGAGGATAGTTCTCTGTTATAAAGAAATAGTTCTTACCAGAAGCAATGCAGAAATAAAGAAGGGAAATTATATTTCCTGGAGAATAGCCAATTAGCAAGGATGCCCTGAATCAGGACAGAGAAAAGTCTCTTGCAAAATATGGCTAATTCTGAAGATTTCTTTGTGTGCAGGTATTCTTATAGAAAAAGTGATGTCGTCACCTCTCCCCCCTCCTACACCAATCGAAGGTAGCATAGGTGTCCTGCCAACACCCTATTGGTACATTTGACCTTACCATCTTGTAACTGAAGAAAAGATGTGTATTCCAGATACTGGGCTGCCATAGTAAGGAAAGCCAGGGATGTCTGCATTCCTGTCTATGGCTACTAGCAGTGACTAGCAGCCAGGTACAGAAAAGACAGAGGGGGGATGGGAGGCAGTACAGTACAGGTAAAGTAGATATATATAGCATGCATTATCCATATTCGATCGATTAGTGATTTAAATTCAAATATGAATAATCTGGGGCTCTACTGTCCTAAATTCTGCTGAAAAACATTTCATCACTGATTTCTTGTTGCTTCTTTTATTATTTGTTAAATTAAAGTTCAGTGCCCATTATTCGTACTTGGTATTTGTACTGAACCGAATAATATTTTTCATTATTCGTATTCGGCCGAATAGTAAAATATGCTACTCGGTACAGCTTCAATTTGCTAAGTGCTCATGAATTTAGCTTTTGTAAGATAGTCTTACAAAGCCTATCACTATTTTCTATACAGCCAGTTTCAAAACTAGCATCTGACCCTTATTCATAAGACATTTTTGCCAAGCAGTTGAAAAGCTTGATTATAATAAAACATTTTTCTGTTTTTGCATAGGCACAAAATCATTTTGTATATTTGACCTAAAATAGACGTCACCTTTTAAGAAGGCCCCTAAAGATTAAAAAAAAAAAAGAAGGAAAAGTTCTTAGACAAAGCTTGATATCAGCAATCACTGAAGATATAGTCCATCGGAGGACTCAAAAACCTCCTTAAAATAAAATATTTTTAACAATATGGTGCTCATTTTCAAAGCAGATAGATGTTTCAAAATGGCCAATCCCCCTCCATCTGCCAAAAATGTCCAAATTGTAATTTTTGAACGGCAGAATTTGGATGTCCTACACTGAAGTTCATCCAAAGGGGAAGGGGGTGTGTTGTGGGGTTTTTTTGGGGGTGGAAATAGGAAGGGCCCAAAATTAGGATAACCAACAGCAATAATCAAATGGGAAGAAATGTGCAAGTCTAAAAAGAAAGCCAGGCTTATATTTGGAAAAACACGTTTTGACAGTGCCAAACCACTCAGAAAAACTGCACTGGCTACCAATCAAAGAACGCATCACTTTCAAAATCTGCACGACTGTTCATAAAATTATATACGGCGAGTCACCGGGATACATGACAGACCTCTTCGACCTGCCAACCAGAAACACCACAAAATCTGCACGATCATACCTAAACCTCCATTACCCGAGCAGCAAAGGACTCCTATGCAACCAGCTTTTCCTACCTAAGCGCACAACTATGGAACGAATTATCAAAAGCAGTAAAAACTATGCTCAACCATCTAAATTTTCAGAAAGCACTAAAGGCAGACCTGTTCAGAAGAGCATACCCCACCGACCCAACATAAAAATGCCTGCTCACCTGCGACACAATGCAACTGTACTGGCTGCGTTTATGCTATTCACTTTGTACCAAAATAAAGAAAAATATCATAGAATAAGTTTAAAGGAATCAGAGAGTTAGAAGTGGTTTTTATTCTTACCAGCACAGCTTCAGATATCAGTTTGAAAGTCTTGGGAAAATATCACATGTACAGAATCTCAGTTAGAAAAATATCATCACATGTACAGAATCTAATATCAATAGCTTAGGTAATAATAATAAGCAATCAGACTAATTGGATAAGGAACAGTTGTAAGGAGGACAAAGAAAATGAGAGAGAGAGAGAGAGAGAGATCAGCACATGTTATCTGAGACCATGGAGAGAGAGAGAGAGAAACAGAGAGATCACAGGTGTTTCCTGAGACCAGGCTTTCATAGAGAGAGAGGGAGAGAGAGAGATAGGTCACATGTTATCTGAAAACATGTAGAGATCAGCACAAGTTATCTGAAAGTATGGAGAGAGAGAGAGAGAAACAGAGAGATCACAGGTGTTTCCTGAGACCAGGCTTTCATAGAGAGAGAGGGAGAGAGAGAGATAGGTCACATGTTATCTGAAAACATGTAGAGATCAGCACAAGTTATCTGAAAGTAAGGAGAGAGAGAGAGAGAAACAGAGAGATCACAGGTGTTTCCTGAGACCAGGCTTTCATAGAGAGAGAGGGAGAGAGAGGGAGAGAGAGAGATAGGTCACATGTTATCTGAAAACATGTAGAGATCAGCACAAGTTATCTGAAAGTATGGAGAGAGAGAGAGAGAAACAGAGAGATCACAGGTGTTTCCTGAGACCAGGCTTTCATAGAGAGAGAGGGAGAGAGAGAGATAGGTCACATGTTATCTGAAAACATGTAGAGATCAGCACAAGTTATCTGAAAGTATGGAGAGAGAGAGAGAGAAACAGAGAGATCACAGGTGTTTCCTGAGACCAGGCTTTCTTAGAGAGAGAGATAGGTCACATGTTATCTGAAAGTATGGAGAGAGAGAGAGAGAGAGAGAGAAATAGCAGGAAATATATCAGGGGTTCAAGCAAGAAATATATCAGGGGTTCAAGCAGGAAATATATCAGTGGTTCTGAAGTGAGATAAAATATAAAGAAAGGAGCGGATAGTTCTCTGTTATAAAGAAATAGTTCTTACCAGAAGCAATGCAGAAATAAAGAAGGGAAATTATATTTCCTGGAGAATAGCCAATTAGCAAGGATGCCCTGAATCAGGACAGAGAAAAGTCTCTTGCAAAATATGGCTAATTCTGAAGATTTCTTTGTGTGCAGGTATTCTTATAGAAAAAGTGATGTCGTCACCTCTCCCCCCTCCTACACCAATCGAAGGTAGCATAGGTGTCCTGCCAACACCCTATTGGTACATTTGACCTTACCATCTTGTAACTGAAGAAAAGATGTGTATTCCAGATACTGGGCTGCCATAGTAAGGAAAGCCAGGGATGTCTGCATTCCTGTCTATGGCTACTAGCAGTGACTAGCAGCCAGGTACAGAAAAGACAGAGGGGGGATGGGAGGCAGTACAGTACAGGTAAAGTAGAACATCTTTTTATATCTTCCCTCTTGGCAGGGCCGTGCCGATGTGGTAAGCGGGGTAAGCACCGCAGGAGGGCGCCGCGGTGCTTACCCTCACCCCGCGCCGCCGAGGCCTTTAAATCTTTTACTTGCAGTCGCAGCAGCGTCTGTGAAAGCGGAGCGCTGCCGACGTCTTCCTTCCCTTCCCGCTGTTGGTTCCCTCAGTGTCCCGCCTTCTTCTGACGTCAGGTGGGGAAGGGAGACGTCGGCAGCGCTCCGCTTTCACAGACGCTGCTGCAACTGCAAGTAAAAGATTTGGGCGCGCCGCGATCATCTTCACGGGGTGGGGGGGCGTGCGCACGCCAACTGTTCATCTGCGGGGGGGGGGGGGCCCCAACTGTTCGTCTTCGGGGGGGCAGCACAGACCCCTGGCACGGGCCTGCCTCTTGGCTCCCATTAAAGGGAAAAGGGAGACAAAACCAGAAACTAGGAGATGGTAGGTTCTTTTAGCAGGAAAAGTCCGTAGGGTGTGGGAGTGGCGAGAGGGAGCAAAAATTGGAGAAGTAGAATAATTTGGGGTAGAAGTTTCATTAAACATAATGTTGCTATTAAAAGGTATAGAGAACAATTTCTTACATAGAGATAGAAAACAGGGTAGACAGCAAAAGAGAATAAGGAGAAAAGCTAGAAAACCAAGGAGTCCAAGAAAGAAAGCTTGAAGAAATGGAAGAAAATTAGAAAAACAGGAAGTGATAAGAGAGCACTAGAAAGGAGCAGCAATAGGAAGAATAGGTATAAAATTATCATGTATTGTATTAAGAGTAACAAGGTTTTCCATAGCATGGTGAACATTGTATAAGCAATTAACATCAACAGTACATAAAACAGCTTGTGATGTAAGGAGATAATTCAGTAAGAAAAATAAAATCATTGGAAAAGTCCATAATGTGTGGTTTTAAAATATAAGCAATTAGAAAGCAGGGTATTGAAAGTCACTTAAAATTTTGTTGATTTGATACATAGACAATCTTGGCATCAGGGAAATTTATAGTTCAGTGTAGGTTCTGGTATTGTGGAATAGCAGTCTGTGTACTGTTGGAAGGCTCACACAGGCAGTCAGGTTTTCACATTGAAGGCATCATCATGTTGCATCTGGAAGACTTGCACTTAGAGCATTTCATGGTTTTCAGCAGGTTAAACAGTCCATATAATTCAAGGGTGTTCTCAGATTTTATTCTTTTGCACAGTTCAAGGTATATATAGGATATAATTGTTGGAATGTATTGTATTTTTACATGCATTGCCTGTCACCTATTATTTCTCTGTGATTACTCTGTGACCTCTGATGTGAATTACTTAGAGAGGTCACACAGCTATGCAACTTCCTGTGGGGGTTTAGACAAAGCACATGCAGCACATGGAGCACATGGAGCTCATGATCTCTCCTTACCTGAGAGGATCTATGGTGGTGTGAGCATCCATTACCATCTAAGCACATGGAAGGAGCTGATAATACAAATGTATAGTAATATGTATATATAAGCCTGTCTGATTATAATCTAACTGCAAACTGTGAGTAAACAGATGTTTTGTTACTTCAACTTTAAAGTGACTCAGCAGTGAATTATTCAGGGGTGAATGAGAGAGAGATGAAGAAAGAAATTAACATTTTTAAAGCTGAAGCTGTGTGTACTAAAATCTGCTAATTATTTACTACAAATAATCCAACAAAAGGGTTACGGGCCCAGGCTCAGGAATTGAAAAAGAAGAGAAATATTACCAGGCAGAAAAAAGGCCACATTTTTCTCTTAAGTTTTAAAGGAAAGATTCAGTCTGTCTCTCTCTCCCCCCACACAGCAGACAGAAGGCTAAGAAAATGGCTGAGGGAAGAAATTCACCATTTTTCTATTCTCTCAAGGTGCCTAGATTAACTGAGTTTAATTATCAGCAGTGGGAACTAAGATTCATATGTCTCCTTCGAGCAAAAGGATTAAATATATGCTTAGACCAAGACAGAACAGCTGAAAATATGGCTGAATGGGACAATGCAAACTATTATGTGAAGTGCATGCTTTTGGAAGCTCTCTCAGAGAAACAAGCCATATTAGTGGAGGGAAAAGATACACCAAAGGACATTTTATATAAACTGAGAACTATGTATGCAACTACATATGCAAAGCAGCAACCAATTTGGCTGGCAGAGTTGAATGAAACCAAATTAAGGGATAAAAGTAAATGTAATGATTACATTATGCATCTTATGTCTTCATTTCAAAAGTTAGAACTTTCTGGAATTCCCATGTGTGATGCATTGAAAAGAGCATTTCTTTTTACCTCACTATCAAAGAAGTTTGATGTTTTTAGGTCTGTAAATGAGGCCATTGAAGGGCAATCTTTTGAACAGACAACATCAAAACTAAGGCAGGAATGCATAATAAATGATTCTGAGGAGATGTGTTCTCAAAGCAAGTCAGAGAGAAATGAAACAAATTTCTTGGCAAAGAACAGAGGAAGGCGGAGCTATGGGAAAACTCCACCCAAGGGCAAGCTGATTTGCTACTCATGTGGAAAGGAGGGACATGTATCTAAATGGTGTAAGGAAACACAAAACACTCCCTCTAGCTCACCTAAGCCAATGGAACTAAAGAATTTTCAAACCAGGAAATGTATGAAGGACAAAGATAAACACAAGGGTTTTCTAATGGCAGAAAAATCTTTGACTATGGTAAATAATAATTCAAATGAAAGTACTTGGATTTTGGATTCAGGGAGCACATGCCATTTAACCAATTGTAAGGATTTCTTTCAGGAAATGTGTCCAGAGGAAGGTATTCTTAAAACTGCAAACGCAGGGACTGCTAAGATCCAAGCAAAAGGTATTGGATTCTTAAAATGCAAAGTGTCTAATGAAGTTAAAGAAATTCCTGTAAGTGATGTCTTGTATATTCCCCAAGCAGTTTGCAATATGCTTAGTGTATCTACATTAGATAAGAAGGGATTTGTGATTCATTTTGAAAACAGTAAGTGCACAATCTCTAAAAATGATGAAGTGTATGCTGAAGCTTTTATGCATAATGATGTTTATAAACTGAGCATTTCAGGTGAAGCCTCACATATGGCGCAAGTAAGGAAGAATGATGGTAAATGTAGTCTGGAAATCTGGCACCGCCGCCTGGGACATCGTGATTCTAAGGTGATCCAGGATCTTTACAGTAAGCAACTGGCCACCGGCATTCAGATAAGTGCAGATGCTGGTAAAATGGAGAAATGCATAGACTGTGTTACTCAAAAAGGTGTGAGACCCTCATTTCCTGCATACACAGGAAATAGGAGTAATAAAGTACTGGACTTAATACACAGTGACTTATGTGGACCGTTTAATATCCCATCATTGGGAAATAACAGATTTGTGCTAATATTCTTGGATGATTTCTCTAGATATTGTGTGGCCTATTTGCTGAAAGAAAAAAGTCAAGTCACAGACATGCTGAAGAAATACGTAGCCATGGTGAGCAATAAATTTGAAAGAAAACCAAAGGTTCTTCAGACCGACAATGGTGGTGAGTTCACTTCACAAAGCATGCGCACATTTCTAGAACAAGAAGGCATTCAGCATATCACAACAGTAGCTTATACACCAGAGCAAAATTCTGTTGCAGAGAGAAAATTTAGGTCACTTGTGGAAATGACCAGATGTATGCTGTCAGATAGCAATCTCCCTAAAAGACTATGGGGGGAAGCAATTCTCACAGCAGTGTACCTACAAAACAGAATGCCAACTAAAGGCGCTGAGCGCACACCACATGAGACATGGCATGGTAGGAAGCCAAACCTGTCACATATAAGAACATTTGGAAGTACAGCATATGCTCATATACCAAAGCAAAGAAGGCATAAGCTGGATTCCACAACAGAAAGGGGCATTTTAGTTGGCTATGCTCCAGGACACAAAGGATATAGAATTTTGAATCTGAAAACTGGCATTGTTGGCATAAGACATGTTACATATTTTGATGAAAACAAAAGGGTTGATAAAGGCTGGATTATCCCAGATGAGCCTTATCATCCAGAATATGAAACTAGAACCATAATAGACATGCCAGTGTATATAAATGCCATACCAAGGCAGATGTCTGAAAGCAACTCATCTGTACCTAACGAGGAACAGGCAGAGGAAGCAGACACAGAAAGGATCATTGAAGAAGACAGTACAGTTGGAGAAGGGGAATCAATTGGAGAAGAACTCTCAGATTTAGAGGATGCGGAAAGGTCAGACCAACCTGTTGTCAGACGCTCATCCAGGGAAAACAAAGGTGTTCCACCCCCAAGACTGTCTTACCTAACAAAGTCAGCAGAAGCTCAAGAGCCCTTAACATGGGATGAGATTGAGAAAATGCCAGCAGAAGAAGCTGCTGAATGGCATAAAGCTGCACAAGAAGAAATTGATGCATTGGATAAAAATAATACTTGGATTCTTACAAAATTACCTCCTGGCAAGAAAGCTATAGGATGCAAATGGGTATTCAAGTTAAAAAGGAATGCACAAGGAAAAGTGGAAAGGTATAAAGCCAGATTAGTGGCAAAGGGATATCTTCAAAAATATGGAGAAGATTTTGATGAAGTGTTTGCACCTGTAGTGAAACACACGACAATTAGAACACTTCTGAGCATTGCAGTCTCAAAAGGCATGCAAGTCAAACACATTGATGTGAAAACAGCGTTTCTTCACGGAGATATAACTGAAGACTTGTACATGGAACAGCCAACAGGTTTCATAAATACAAAACAAAGACAGCTAGTGTGTAAATTAAACAAAGGTCTTTATGGATTAAAGCAAAGTGCAAAATGTTGGAATGAAAAATTGCATGAAATATTGACAAGTTTAGGATTTAAGCAAGGTGAAGCAGATAAATGTTTGTACACTAGGTGCACAAATGGACAATATGCATACATTTTAGCTTTTGTTGATGATCTGCTCATTGCAAGCAAAAGTGAGCAAGAGTACAAGGACATTGTAAAGTGTTTAAACCAGAATGTTGAGATAAAAGAACTTGGTAATGTGTCATACTATCTTGGTATAGAAATTGAGAAACAAAATGATGGTTCTTATCTTCTAAGCCAGAAGCAGAAAATAAATGAGCTTATTGAAAGTTTAGGTATGCAAGATGCCCAAGTTGTAAGCACTCCCATGATCACTGATTTTCTGAAGGATGAAACAGTAAGAGAACCTTTACCAGATAACATCCAATATAGATCAGCCATAGGTAAGCTTTTATATCTAGCTACCACATACAGGGCTGATATAGCAAATGCAGTAGGAATTTTGAGCAGAAGGGTCAGCTCACCTACCAAATCAGATTGGACTGCAGTTAAAAGGATGGTAAGGTATTTAAAGGGTACCATTGATTGTAAATTAAAGATTTCAGCCAATAGTAATCCAAAACTAATATGTTACTGTGATTCAGATTGGGCAGGGGATCATTCTGATTATAAATCCACAAGTGGATATGTGTTTATGTATGGAAATGTACAAATTTCATGGGCCAGTCATAAACAAAGTATTGTGAGTCTGTCTTCTACAGAAGCTGAATACGTGGCCGTATCGGAAGCGTGCAGAGAACTGATGTGGATTGAAAAACTTTTGCTGGATTTCGGAATAGCTGAAAAGAGACCAATCCAGATAATGGAAGATAATCAGAGCTGCATCCGACTGTCACAGAATGACAAGGTTCAGTCACGCACCAAGCACATCGCAACGAAATACCACAACGTGCGAGAGTTGGCGAAAGAAGGGGTCATCAGTCTACACTATTGTCACACCAGTGAGATGACAGCTGACATCATGACCAAACCGTTACCCAGAGAACATTTTGTGAATCTGCGTATAAAGCTTGGACTTTGTATGAATAAATAATTGCATGACAGTTATGCATGAGAAGGGGTTTGTTGGAATGTATTGTATTTTTACATGCATTGCCTGTCACCTATTATTTCTCTGTGATTACTCTGTGACCTCTGATGTGAATTACTTAGAGAGGTCACACAGCTATGCAACTTCCTGTGGGGGTTTAGACACAGCACATGCAGCACATGGAGCACATGGAGCTCATGATCTCTCCTTACCTGAGAGGATCTATGGTGGTGTGAGCATCCATTACCATCTAAGCACATGGAAGGAGCTGATAATACAAATGTATAGTAATATGTATATATAAGCCTGTCTGATTATAATCTAACTGCAAACTGTGAGTAAACAGATGTTTTGTTACTTCAACTTTAAAGTGACTCAGCAGTGAATTATTCAGGGGTGAATGAGAGAGAGATGAAGAAAGAAATTAACATTTCTAAAGCTGAAGCTGTGTGTACTAAAATCTGCTAATTATTTACTACAAATAATCCAACAATAATAAAAATCAATGGCCATACTGGTCTGACCAAAAAGAATATCATGTCATATACATATCCCTGTTTCTCCATTTATAATAACCAAATGTCATAAAGAATATAGAAAATGGGAGAAAATAAAACAAATGTTTTTAGCATTATCATGATGTAGAAATCCCTCTTGTTTCTGAGATAATGTGGTGAAAGAGAAGGTAATTTTAAGATAATTAGGGGCAAACTACTGAGGTACAGTAACACAGATATATATATTTATCATAAGAGCGATGAACTAAACAGATTAAGTAAATCAGGATTCAAATGTTACTTAGCATTATTAGCAAAACAAAAGTTTCAGTAGAACTGTGGCAAATCTGTGTTGATGAATCTCACTTGCAAAGTACAGTTGATTGCTCAGGGATAGGGAGGAAGAGAATGCAAATGTGGAAACAATAAAATTGCATCAGAAAGTTTAAAGTGTAAAAGTATGTATGATAAATTTATCAATTTGTGTGCACAACTTAATATGAGATAGCAATTCCAGAAATAGGACAAAATGTACAAGTTTAAATGATCCTTCTAGATTTGGTATCTCTGCAGTTGATATCAAATCTCAGCGGAGTGCATTAAAATAATTAAAAGAGAAAAAATATTTTGTTTATTTCACTGGTCTAGCTATGTCATTTTTCTTATTAGGATGCACATGTACATGTTCCATTCATAGCTTCTCAAAAGAAGCAGGGGAAAAGTACGCTAAATTTTCATAATGGAATGTGAACCACATATTACATAACAAAAGATTATTCCTAATATTTTAAATATCCTAAAAATAAAACTGTAATTCTTAGCAATTTATCATTAAAACAAATTGTTATCTTAGAAATTATATACACAAAATAAAACATTGAAGAATTGTATACAAAAGAAAGCATTGAAATAACATTTGTATCTAATATTAGATTTAAGCCAGAAGAAATTTAAAAAGTAAAGTGCCAGATCAGCAGTTAATGGCTTTTGGGGAAAAGTAGACAAAAGGCAATTCAATCTCTATCAGCAGTGCTAGAATGCTCACAAAAGAAAGAGTTAAGCACTGAAAGCAAAACTATTTACAGAGGAATATTGCTAGTAAACATGACAAAGACACCTATGCCTAGCCATGCAGTGTAACACAAAGGAAACAATTGATCTACACAACTGATCTATGCTCCTCTCAGAGATATTCCCTTCCAGAAGGAAAGAAATGTTTTTAAAAGAAAGATGCTGGCTACAACTAAAATTAAATTGAAATCAAAATTAAAAAACAAGGATGTAAAGAAAGCCTTCTGTGGCCACATAGAGGGGATTCTCCTTAGCAATCCTATGCCTTTTTATTTTCTTTCTGATTATAAAGGACTGTAGCTTCTGCAATGCAAGGACTCAGAGCAGAACAAGAAAGCATGGTCAGGAACATAGAAAATTGAAACAGTGAGAACAGAAATGTGATAAAGAGCTCAAATAAAATAAAAATATATTTTCTATCAGAATAGCAATTATTTACTTACAAATCTTTGTGACAATAAGGGGACAAAATGGACTGGGATCCCTTCTCCTTCCGGACGTCTCCGGAGATTACCTCTAGCTATCCATACCTTGTGATAGTTAGGATGTAACAAAATTAAAACTTTTCAACAACTCTAAAACAAAGGATATCAAATATAAAATTTAAACAAAAAATATAATCTTCCCTCTGCTCACCCAGCAGATGGGAGAAAGCGCAAATAGCGCCCCCAAAAAACGTCGGGGTTACCAATTGTACTGGCTGCGTTTATGCTATTCACTTTGTACCAAAATAAAGAAAAATATCATAGAATAAGTTTAAAGGAATCAGAGAGTTAGAAGTGGTTTTTATTCTTACCAGCACAGCTTCAGATATCAGTTTGAAAGTCTTGGGAAAATATCACATGTACAGAATCTCAGTTAGAAAAATATCATCACATGTACAGAATCTAATATCAATAGCTTAGGTAATAATAATAAGCAATCAGACTAATTTGATAAGGAACAGTTGTAAGGAGGACAAAGAAAATGAGAGAGAGAGAGAGATCAGCACATGTTATCTGAGACCATGGAGAGAGAGAGAGAAACAGAGAGATCACAGGTGTTTCCTGAGACCAGGCTTTCATAGAGAGAGAGGGAGAGAGAGAGATAGGTCACATGTTATCTGAAAACATGTAGAGATCAGCACAAGTTATCTGAAAGTATGGAGAGAGAGAGAGAGAGAAACAGAGAGATCACAGGTGTTTCCTGAGACCAGGCTTTCTTAGAGAGAGAGAGAGAGAGGTCACATGTTATCTGAAAACATGTAGAGATCAGCACAAGTTATCTGAAAGTATGGAGAGAGAGAGAAAGAGAGAGAAACAGAGAGATCACAGGTGTTTCCTGAGACCAGGCTTTCTTAGAGAGAGAGAGATAGGTCACATGTTATCTGAAAGTATGGAGAGAGAGAGAGAGAGAGAGAGAGAAATAGCAGGACATATATCAGTGGTTCTGAAGTGAGATAAAATATAAAGAAAGGAGCGGATAGTTCTCTGTTATAAAGAAATAGTTCTTACCAGAAGCAATGCAGAAATAAAGAAGGGAAATTATATTTCCTGGAGAATAGCCAATTAGCAAGGATGCCCTGAATCAGGACAGAGAAAAGTCTCTTGCAAAATATGGCTAATTCTGAAGATTTCTTTGTGTGCAGGTATTCTTATAGAAAAAGTGATGTCGTCACCTCTCCCTCCTCCTACACCAATCGAAGGTAGCATAGGTGTCCTGCCAACACCCTATTGGTACATTTGACCTTACCATCTTGTAACTGAAGAAAAGATGTGTATTCCAGATACTGGGCTGCCATAGTAAGGAAAGCCAGGGATGTCTGCATTCCTGTGTATGGCTACTAGCAGTGACTAGCAGCCAGGTACAGAAAAGACAGAGGGGGGATGGGAGGCAGTACAGTACAGGTAAAGTAGATATATATAGCATGCATTATCCATATTCGATCGATTAGTGATTTAAATTCAAATATGAATAATCTGGGGCTCTACTGTCCTAAATTCTGCTGAAAAACATTTCATCACTGATTTCTTGTTGCTTCTTTTATTATTTGTTAAATTAAAGTTCAGTGCCCATTATTCGTACTTGGTATTTGTACTGAACCGAATAATATTTTTCATTATTCGTATTCGGCCGAATAGTAAAATATGCTACTCGGTACAGCTTCAATTTGCTAAGTGCTCATGAATTTAGCTTTTGTAAGATAGTCTTACAAAGCCTATCACTATTTTCTATACAGCCAGTTTCAAAACTAGCATCTGACCCTTATTCATAAGACATTTTTGCCAAGCAGTTGAAAAGCTTGATTATAATAAAACATTTTTCTGTTTTTGCATAGGCACAAAATCATTTTGTATATTTGACCTAAAATAGACGTCACCTTTTAAGAAGGACCCTAAAGATTAAAAAAAAAAAAGAAGGAAAAGATCTTAGACAAAGCTTGATATCAGCAATCACTGAAGATATAGTCCATCGTAGGTCTCAAAAACCTCCTTAAATAAAATATTTTTAACAATATGGTGCTCATTTTCAAAGCAGATAGATGTTTCAAAATGGCCAATCCCCCTCCATCTGCCAAAAAATCTCCAAATTGTGATTTTTGAACGGCAGAATTTGGATGTCCTACATTGAAGTTCATCCAAAGGGGAAGGGGGTGTGTTGTGGGGTTTTTTTGGGGGTGGGAATAGGAAGAGCCCAAAATTAGGATAACCAACAGCAATAATCAAATGGGAAGAAATGTCCAAGTCTAAAAAGAAAGCCAGGCTTATATTTGGAAAAACACGTTTTGACAGTGCCAAACCACTCAGAGAAAAACTGCACTGGCTACCAATCAAAGAACGCATCACTTTCAAAATCTGCACGACTGTTCATAAAATTATATACGGCGAGTCACCGGGATACATGACAGACCTCTTCGACCTGCCAACCAGAAACACCACAAAATCTGCACGATCATACCTAAACCTCCACTACCCGAGCAGCAAAGGACTCCTATGCAACCAGCTTTTCCTACCTAAGCGCACAACTATGGAACGAATTATCAAAAGCAGTAAAAACTATGCTCAACCACCTAAATTTTCAGAAAGCACTAAAGGCAGACCTGTTCAGAAGAGCATACCCCACCGACCCAACATAAAAATGCCTGTTCACCTGCGACACAATGCAACCAAAGACCATAACGAACGTTACCTGACTCTTCTTTCCCCTTTTCCTCTCTAAGTTCCCCCAACTGTACCTACCATACATGTACCTAATCGGTAACGCCGTTAATGGTTATATGTAAGCCACATTGAACCTGCAAAAGGTGGGAAAATGTGGGATACAAATGTAACAAATAATAATAATAATAATAATAATAATATTTAGACCTGTTTCAATCATGTCCAGGGTATAAAAAGGTGGTCTATTTTTTCCTTTAAATTGTGAACCCTCTAGAAATGGACATATACCTATTATACCTAAATATTTATGGTGCCAGGCTTTTCTGGCTTTATGACCTTTGTATTACGCTTTCCTTGTCAATGCATGGTTAGTTTTGAGGCTAAGAATTATTTGTTCTATCAGCCAAAACAGTTCTTGGATTTCATTTCTGCTGAGAAAAAAGTAAGGGTTACTGTATGATTAAAGCTGTAAGGTTTGGCTTTTGGTCTAGGAGGGATATTGTGGTTTTCTCATTGGGAATTTAATTTACTCATAGTTTAATTGCATATCTTTGTGCCCATTTTTTTCTTCTCCTCTCCTTTTTCTTTGTGTTTATTGTACGTGGACAAATAAGAATTAATACTATTTCCTTGGTTATATAAAACACCTTAGATTTATTGAGATAGTGTTTGTCACAGTATTGATATTGTGATTGTTAGTTTGAAAAGTTCAATACAAATGAAAAATAAGATGGAGCCCATCCTTTTGGAACAGGCTCCCTTTTCCCCAGAATGTTGCCCAGTTCCTAAGAAATCTAAAACCCTCCTCAGTGCACCATCGTCTCATCCACGCATCTGCCTGCCTCTTGGGTCCTGCGCGTATAACTGAGGTTTCCTATGACTATTAGCTATGCTTTAGACTGATACTATGGTAACTTTAAAATAGTCCCTTTAAATGCTAGCCTATGGAACTGTAACAGAGACATTAAATGCTAACCCCCCCCCAAAAAAAAAAAAAAAAAAAAAACTATTCCTTAAACTACTTTTGCTAAGTGAGCAGAGTAACTTAAAATAAAGTCACTGAGGTTACCTATTTAACTCTAAATCTACAATTCCTCATGAGTGAAAGCAATCTCCCAGCAAATACTTACCAGTGAAGTTCTCTCCCTCTCTGGAAGTCCTCTCACAGCCTCTCTTGATGTAAAGTACAATGACGAGCTCTAGTTCTGTTCTTGGGTTGCTATCTAGTAATTCCACGATGTTATTCTTAGAGGGTTAATTTCCATTAGTTTCAGGGCCTGAGTGGCAGCCATTCTGTTGTAGCTATTGGCCAGGAACATGTCCCAAAGAGTGTTCTTTTCCTCCTGTAAGCTGTCTCTGTGACATACCTCTATTGAGATGGTCACTAGTGTCCACAAGATGCCTCTCTTCAGGCTGGGTGGTGGTGGGACTCTCTGTATACATAGCAGTTGATGTTGGTAGGTTTTCTGTATACCATGGGGCTAATTTTCAGAACAGAAAAACATCAAAAAAGTGGCACAAAATGTCCAAATCGCTATTTTTGAAACCCATATTTAAGACGGTTTTCTATGCAGTTCATATGCAAATCATAAGGGGTTTTTTTGGGGGTGGGATTTGGGTGTTCCCAAAATGTGGATGTTTTACTGCCATAATGGAACAAAACAAAAAATGTCTGGAGCTAAAAGTTAGATGATTTGGTCTAGTCCTGTTTTAATCACAACAAAGTCACAAAAATATGCCCCAGATGACCAAATGACCATTAGATGAATTAAGGCATGACCCCCTTACTCCCTCCCACCCTCCAAAGATGTGAAAGAAACAGTACATATCAGCCTCTTCGACAGCTTCAGATGTTATAGCAGCACAGCAAACAGGCCCCTGAAGTAGACTAGTAGTTGGTGCAGTGCACCATAGAGAAGGGGACCCAGGCCCATATCCCACTCAAACCATTACACTTGTGGTGGAAAGTGTGAGCTCTCCAAAACCCACCAAAAATCTACTGTACCCACATATAGGTGACACCTGCAGACATAAGGGCTATTTGCAGTGGTGTACAGTAGGCTTTTGGTGTCTCAAATTCGAGTTTCAAAAATTGCACTTTATGCCATTTTTGAGATGTTTTTCTCTTTTGAAAATGAGCCCCTAAGACTCAATAAGTGCTGAGAAATATCATTATTGTATGAAACAAAACATCATATATATTTACAATGATCAGAAAAACACTGAAATTCATGTTGGATAATGGGTGTGGGAGACGGCAGTGAAAGAGTTAAGGACATGATAGGTAGGGGGAAAAAAGCTCTGTGATGCCCTTTTCCCTTGGTGCCCTAAGCATTTACATATTTTGCTTAATAGTTAGTTCAGGGCTGCTGTGAAAGCTTATTCATGTGAGTACTAAGCAAAGGCCACAGTGTAGCTGAGTTAAGAACACATTCCTTCATTACAAGGCAAACAAAGAATGAACATTTTGGAAGCTCAATTTGCCTTTAAAGTAACAAGTATAGGAAAAGAAAATATGTAAAGCACTACAGATTTCTTTTAATTAGCATGATTTTAGGAAGAGGAGGATTAAATCTGTTCTGTTTCAGAAATATGTATTGTATAAGGATTAGATAAAGGATAATGTGCACTATCTATTTGACTGAGCTTTTACTGTTCACTGTTTGAAAAGAATTCCTTACAAATGTTGTGTCCTACTGTGCTCCACTCTGTCTTTTTGTCTGTAGGCAAATAGCTCTCCAACAAAGGGACAGAATTTTGCAAGAAGAATATGTGAATATCTCAGAGGAGTTAAAAAAACCCAGAAGTATTGTCTCAAAAACAAACAAAAAATCCCTCATTGCTTTCTTTGGCAAACTATTAGAAGGCGTAGAATGCTGGCCGCTGCTCCATTGCAAAAGATCCCCCCATCCCACAATACACACAAACACACATACACTCAACATCCCTCAAAATACAACTCCAAGACCCTCTATATGCAAGCCCACCCATGTGCCCACACACCTCTGTACCCACCATGGATGAATACTGACACCCAGATACATCTTCCCACTCTCATCTACCTTACACACATACCATACTCTGTGTGTGTGTGTGTGTGTGTGTGTGTGTGTGTGTGTATGTATATCTATATATCAATCTGTATCTATATACATTCATGAGTACATGTGTAGGGATGTAGGAATATATGGACTGTGGGTGGGCAGGTATATGTTATGAAACGCTGGCCAACGTTGGCCTGGGGGCATTTCTACATCTTCAGACTTCCACCGGACATGTTTTGAGAGCTACACATTTCTCAAGAGATAAGTTATTTTGATTTTTGAATGTAGCTACTCTTCTTATGGGAAGGTTTTTGCCGATGATAAAGCAAGGTCTTTTTTTTTTTTTTTTTACTGCTTTAGCTCTTTAAAAACTGTGGGTTTTGAGTTACTTTGAGGCTTTTACTTCCCCTTCTTTTTGCAGGTACTTTGTTACTTCATATTGTTATTCATAAGTTTCATCTTTGTTGATTATTGTTTGTTTTTGCTATTTCGCGTAATACTACGCCCATTTTTTTGTCACTTTAGTTGACTAAGATTTGCTACATACAGCAAATTGGAGCACAGTTCAGCATGTGTATGTCTGGAGCTCTAGTCAGGCTGGATGCGTGGCCTTATCTAATTGGTTATTACAGTCACAGGTTAAGAATTGGGAGAGCATCAGCACATACAGCTGCCTGCAGGGAGTCGCTAGATGCAGTGCTCATAACTGTTCTCTTTGGCCTGCTATCTGTATCCCAGTACCACCACTGCCTTTTGAACGGTCTCTCAAGTCAAATATTACTAGCAGTGCATTAGGCCCAGGGTAAATATTTGGATATTCCCTCACCCCCACCCCCACCCCCTACTCACTCAATGCAAAGTGATAGCTGTACCTACAGCTGTTCTCCTTGTCTCTGGCATGCCTGGTGCAGTGCATCAACTATAGGCTAGAGGTTCCTACTCCAAAGAGGGAGGGGCCACCTCCACTGCAGCCTCCAGGGAGCAGGATTAGGCAGAAGAGGAAGGTAATAAACATCACTTATACCAGGACTGGTGCAAAGGTATTAGATGTCCTAGATGAACCTTCTTTTACATACCCTCAATTAACATTTGGACTCCTAGTTTCACCCCCCCCCCCCCCACACACACAGAGACAATAGTGATCACCCCACTATCTCTTCCAAAACAATCCTGTAAAAATGCACAATTGCAAATTATACTTTTAAATATTAAACATTAATGAGGGCAATTTGTAAAAGCCATATACACAGCTGAATGGGCCAAATTTCCACATTTTCTGTAGGTACATAAGTATTGCCACACTGGGACAGACCAAAGGTCCATCAAGCCCAGCATCCTGTTTCCAACAGTGGCCAATCCAGGTCACAAATACCTGGCAAGATCCCGAAAAAGTTCAATACATTTTATGCTGCTTATCCTAGAAATATACTCTATACCTTGTCCCAAATAACCATATCTTCTCACACAAATATATTTTCCTTTTTCTTTGTTATTCACTTCAACAATATATCCCTCTGTAGCAAAAAATTCTCCAACAGTGTAATCATCACTTTTATACAATATTTTGTACTTCGGGGATCATCAGATAATAATGCTGCTCTCACCATACGAACACAATGTTCAATGTTCACTGTCCATCAAGGAAAATGGTTGAGGCGCAAATCTTCATAGATCAGCCCACATAAACTTTTTTTAAATTTCTACTGCTTATTTTTCAAAAGATTTTTTAACATTTTTCTTAAGTATTGAAAAATCATATCTGCACTTTTCTTTCACATCGGCAACATTTTTAACAACAGGAGAACCTCCGCCAACATGGCCAAGTTTTGATGTCTTCCTCGTGGAAGAGGTTCCAGCTACAGAATGATCATGCTCCTGCAAAAGTTTGATAAAAATGTTTAGTTTATGAGGGCTGATCTATGAAGATTTGCGCCTCAACCATTTTCCTTGATGGACAGTGAACATTGAACATTGTGTTCGTATGGTGAGAGCAGCATTATTATCCGATGATCCCCGAAGTACAAAATATTGTATAAAAGTGATGATTACACTGTTGGAGAATGTTTTGCTACAGAGGGATATATTGTTGAAGTGAATAACAAAGAAAAAGGAAAATATATTTGTGTGAGAAGATATGGTTGTTTGGGACAAGGTATAGAGTGTATTGCTTGGAAAGTCCCCACACATGAACTTGTGATCTGTCCAATTGAATTATCCTAGAAATAAGCAGTGGATTTTCCCCATGTCAATTTAATAATGGTCAATGGACTTTTCTATTAGGAAGCCGTCCAGACCTTTTTAAAACCCCGCTAAGCTAACCGCCTTTACCACATTCTCTGGCAACAAATTCCAGAGTTTAATTACACATTGAGTGAAGAAAAATTTTCTCCAATTCATTTTAAATTTACTACTTTGTAGCTTCATTGCATGCCCCCTAGTCCTAGTATTTTTGGAAAGAGTAAACAAACGATTCATGTCTCCCTGTTCCACTCCACTCATTATTTCATAGACCTCTATCATATCTCCCCTCAGCTGTCTTTCCTCCAAGCTTAAGAGCCCTAGCCGCTTCAGCCTTTCCTCTTAGGGAAGTCGTCCCATCCTCTTTATCATTTTCGTCGCCCTTCTCTGTACCTTTTCTAATTCTAGTATATCTTTTTTGAGATGCGGTGACCAGAATTGAACACAATATTCGAGCATATTGGAGTGATACAAATGCATTAAAACGTCTTCATTTTTGTTTTCCATTCCTTTCCTAATAATATCTAACATTCTAAAGTTCATTATTTTTATTGAGTTAGTTTATAGAAGAATAACATAGAATAAATCAGAGTTTGAATATTCTATTTGCTTTCTTAGCCGCTGCAGCACACCAAGCAGAGGGCTTCAACGTATCATCAACGACGATGCCTAAATCCCTTTCTTGGTCGGTGACTCCTAATGTGGAACCTTGCATTACGTAGCTATAACTTGGGTTCCTCTTTCCCACATGCATCACTTTGCACTTGCTCACATTAAACGTCATCTGCCATTTAGACGTCCAGTCTCCCAGTCTCGTAAGGTCCTCTTCTAATATTTCACAATCCTCTTGCGATTTAACAACTTTGAAAAACTTTGTGCCGTCAGCAAATGTAATTACCTCACTAGTTATTCCCACCTGTAGATCACTTATAAATATGTTAAGAAGCAGCGGTCCCAGCAGGGCCGTGCCTAGGGTCTCTGGCGCCCCCCTGCAGACTATCAGTTGGCGCCCCCCCCCCCCCGTGAAAATGATCACGCCCCCCCCATGAAAATGATCGCTCACCACTTGCCACACTGAAAGGAATTGTCAGCAATATTCTTAGAAACAAATTGCTATACATTGCAAAATAAGATAGCAGATGTAAATTCTCAAAGTGGACATATTCCAAACGCTAAAATGAAAATAAAATAATTTTTTTCTACCTTTGTTGTCTGGTGACTTTCTTTTTTCAATCATGCTGGTCCAGTATCTGATTCTGCTGCTATATGTCCTCTTAACTCCATTTCCAGGGCTTCCTTTCCATTTATTTCTTTACTTTTCTCCTTTCTTCTTCATTTCTTGCTCTATATCCATTTCCAGCAATTTCTCCTCTCTCCCTGGGTCCTGCCCTCCCATCCATGTCCATTCTTGTCCCTCTCTGCCCTTCCCTCCTCCATCCATAGCCAGCAAGCCTCCTCTCTCCCCTCCCCTCCATTTCCAGCAATTTGTCCTCTCCCTGGGCCCCCATGTCCATCCTTGTCCCTCTCTGCCCTTCCCTCCTCCATCCATAGCCAGCAAGCCTCCTCTCTCCCCTCCCCTCCATTTCCAGCAATTTGTCCTCTCCCTGGGCCCCCATGTCCATCCTTGTCCCTCTCTGCCCTTCCCTCCTCCATCCATAGCCAGCAAGCCTCCTCTATCCCCTCCCCTCCATTTCCAGCAATTTGTCCTCTCCCTGGGCCCCCATGTCCATCCTTGTCCCTCTCTGCCCTTCCCTCCTCCATCCATAGCCAGCAATCCTCTCTCCCCTCCCCTTCCAGCAATTTGTCCTCTCCCTGGGCCCTGCCCTCCCATCCATGCCTCTCTGCCCTTCCCTCCGCACCCTGGGGCCTTTAAATCTTTTACTTCCGGTCGCAGCAGCGTCAGTGAAAGCGGAGCGCTGCCGACGTCTCCCTTCCCTTTGCGCTCTTGGTTCCCTCAGTGTCCGCCTTCTTCTGATGTCAGAAGAAGGCGGGACACTGAGGGAACCAACGAGTGCAAGGGAAGGGAGACGTCGGCAGCAGTGGCGTAGCTAGGGTAGTTGACACCCGGGGCCGGTCATTGTTTAACACCCCCCCCCCCCCCAAATCCAGTACTAGGCATACCGAGAATACAAAACACTCACGACCTATAGAGCAATTTTACCATACCATAAGCAGTCGTTTCTACGAGTCACACAAGAAAAAGGAAAGCATCTTAAACACTACAGTGAGCACTAGAACATCAATTCACCTATTGTAAAACGAAACCAGACAGAATAGTACAGATCGTAGATCCTGCACAGTCAATGCCAACTGAAAGCCATGTCTTTTTCAAACACAGATACACCCTAATCCACTATAGGATAAGTAATCATAAACTTTCTATTTAGACAAAAATTAAACTGAACCGATGCCAGACTCTGCATACAATGCAACACCACAGAAACAGAAAATGTCCCCTAGTACTGTGCAAAATATAAAGACAGCAGATGTAAATTTGAAAAAACTAACAAATACCAATCACCACTTTACAAATTAACAAATAGAAATAAAACATATACAGAAAATAAAATAATACCATTTTATTGGACTAATACATTTAGCTTCCAGAGGCCAAAATCTCCTTCCTCAGGTCAATACAGTATAGTGCTGTTACAGTATCCTATCCTGATCTGAGGAAGGGGGTTTTGTTCTCTGAAAGTTAAGTCAAAATGTATTAAAATTAGTCCAATAAAAAGATTACCTTATTTACATGTTCTATTTATAAACATTTATTAACACAGCTAAAATACTATATCCTAAAGCAAAATAATAAAAATATATATTTACAGTTTGTTGTCTTTGGTTTCTGCTTTCCTTATCTTCTTTTCACCGCCTTCCTTCCATCCAGCATCTGTCTTCGCTCTCTCTCTGCTCTCCAGTGTCTACCCTCTCTAATGTTCCTTCCATCCATATCTGCCCTCTATTTCTGCTCCTTCCATCCACCATCTGCCCCAGTCTGCCATCTCTCTCGCCCCCTTCCATCCACCATCTGCCCTCTCTCTCTCCTTTCCCTCTAGCATTTGCCCTCTATCTCTGCCCCCTTCCATCCACTGTCTGCTCTTTCACTCCCTTCTATCCACTGTCTGCCCTTTCTCTCTGCTCCTTCGATTCACCATTTGCCCTCTCTCTTTCCCCCTCCCATCCATTCAGGGTCTGCCCTCCCTCTCACTCCCCATTCCATCCAGGATCTATCCCCCCTCTCTCACTGCCCCCTCTTTTCGGCTCCCAGTTCCCATCCACCCCTGCCCCTAGTTCCAGATCCATTGATTCTCCCATCCACCCCTGCCCCAGGCATGACCCCATTCTCCCTCCTGCTCACTTTTCAGACCCCAGTTCCAGCTCCATGCCCCTTCTCCCATCTGTCTCCCACCCAGTCCCTTCTGCCCATCCGAGTCCCCCTCACCCCATCTGTCTCCCACCCAGTCCCTTCTGCTATCCAAGTGCCCCCCACCCTCACCCCATCTGTCTCCCACCCAGTCCCTTCTGCCCATCCGAGTCCCCCTCACCCCATCTGTCTCCCACCCAGTCCCTTCTGCTATCCAAGTGCCCCCCACCCTCACCCCATCTGTCTCCCACCCAGTCCCTTCTGCCCATCCGAGTCCCCCTCACCCCATCTGTCTCCCACCCAGTCCCTTCTGCTATCCGAGTCCTCCCCCACCTTCACGGTCACCCCATCTGTCCCCCACCCTCACCCTGCCTCGTCTTCTCCCTGCCATCCGTCTTTAAAAAGAAATTGTTTGCCGACGCGATAGCGAGCGCAGCACCTCGTGTGGAAGTAAAAGAAGCGAATCCGATCATCTCATTGGGCCTTCCTTCACTGTCCCGCCCTAGAGGAAATAGGAAGTTGCGTCAGAGGAGGGCGGGACAGTGAGGGAAGGCCCAATGAGATGATCGGATCCGCTTCCTTTACTTCCACACGAGGTGCTGCGCTCACTATCGCGTCGGCAAATAAATTTAAAGGGCTGGTGCGGTGGGGGGGGGGGGGTGCCAGGATGAAGAGCAGTGGGAGCGGGGGGGGGGGGGTGCCAGGATGAAGAGCAGTGGGAGCGGCGGCACCCCCCTTTCTGGTGACACCCGGGCCGACCAAAAAATTTAAAGGCCTCGGCGGGGCGAGGGTAAGCACCGCGGCGGCGCCCTCCAGAGGTGGGCGCCCCCCTGCGGCGCTTACCTCGCTTACCGCATCGGCACGGCCCTGGGTCCCAGCACAGACCCCTGGGGAATCCCACTAACTACCCTTCTCCATTGAGAATACTGACCATTTAACCCTACTCTCTGTTTTCTATCTTTTAATCAGTTTTTAATCCACAATAGGACACTACCTCCTATCCCATGACTCTCCTATTTCTTCTGAAGTCTTTCATGAGGTGCATTGTGTTCTGTCCTCTGACAGCCTCACACTAGTTTATAATGTGATCCTAAAATGTGTATAATGCTTTTACTGTTATTCTCATTTCTAAGGACTATCATTGCTGCAGTTCTCACTCTGCAAAGATACGTGAGCAAGGCATTGTGTGTAATGTAGTTCACTAACAATGCAACCACACTTGCTTGGCTGTATAAGAACTGTTACCACTGGTTGTGAGGTTGCCCACACCTCCTCTCTCTCTCTCTGCCAAGCTTGGCTCTTTTGTCTTCCTGCTATCATTTCCTGGTCATTCTCACTATCTCTGTCTTGGGAGGTCAGCCAGGCATGACCTTTCCCTCCAATCGAGGGCTGTCCTCTAGCATCTCCCTTGCCACCCGGTGGCAGGCTCTGTCCCCATTGGTCTCTATCTGCTCCTTCCTGAGCCTATGTGAAGCCTCAACACCCGTTTGTCCCTTCAGCCATGAGGCATTCACCATCTTGGCCCAGACAGCTTTGTCCTGCTGGAACTCCCTGCAATGAACTTGGGTTTTTACCTTGAAAATATCTCATCCCTGATGAGATATCGCACATTCCAGTCACACAGTTTTGAACCACTTCTACCTGTTCAACTATCTTTCTCCCCTGCAATAAAGCTACCTCTCCTCAGATCTCCACCTCCAACAGCTCTCAGATTAAGGAGTCTCTGTGCCCTGGAGCAGCACTTCTGAACATTATCTGTGATTTATTCAAATAAAAGAGGCTTCATAAAAATAATAGAGACTCCAGGTGTGACTGGTGTGCCAAGGTTATACTCTAGGACATCATGACTTTACAGTAATAAGTCTATGAGAGTCTTAACACATTGCCAAACGCCTTTTAAAAATCCAGATACACAATATCAACCGGCTCGCCTTTATCCACATGTTTGTTCACCCCTTCAAAGAAATGTAATAGATTGGTGAGGCAAGATTTCCCTTCACTAAATCCATGTTGGCTTTGTGTCATTAATTCATGCTTTTGAATGTGCTCTGTTATTTTGTTCATTATAATAGTCTCTACCATTTTGCCCGGCACTGATGTCAGGCTCACTGGTCTATAATTTCCCGGATCACCTCTGGAACCTTTTTTAAATATCGGTGTTACATGGGCTACCCTCCAATCTTTTAGTACCACACTCAATTTTAAAGATAAATTACATATTACTAACAAAAGTACATGCCGATAGTTGTTTATGTTAGCTTAACTTGAAAAAGGCTGGTGTTTTGCTTGGACTGCTGCTGCTTTTGCCACATTCTTCCTCCTCGACCTCCACCTCCCCTCCCCTCCCTGGAAATTGCCGCCCTTGGCAACAGTCTAGTGTGCCTGATGATAGAACTAACCCTGCTCTATACCCTGCCTCTCCTTTCTTGCTGCCTGCCTCTTTTACCCTGCTACCTCCTCTGTATCCTGCCTATGATCCAGGTTCTACAGGGTGACTTTTGACCTATCCTTGGGTTTGACCCATCTGTCCCAAGAAACATTGTACTCTTATTAATCTGGTGTTGCGGTGCTGGTCAGCAGGCGGGCAAGAGTTGCACGCCGGTGCGGGAAAAGTGAGTTCTCAGGTCCTAGCCCAGACAAACCTCAGACAACTTCACCTGACCAACTTCCGTTCCCCAAGAGTTCAGCCCCTAGGTGCGGTTGGCCGGTAGGACTTACTCCACACAAGTAGAAACACCAAAGCTGATGGAAAGTTCCTGGCAAGACCCTCGAACAGGTACCGCAGCTGGAAGCTCAGTACAAGTAGTCAGGTAAACTAGACAGACTCACAGCAAGGGCAGTTCTTAATCTTGAGCAAGGCAATAGCAGCAAGGAGGTTCTGTAGTGTGACTGGTCTTCATGGAAGTAAAGTTCTGAGACTTCAGACAGGAGATCACCTGATGGGAATCTGTATCTACAAACAGGCACTCTCAACAAAGAAGGCCAGTTACCTTAAGCAGGAACTCGTAGGAGGCACTCAGCAAGAAAGTTCTGTAGCTTTAAGCAGGAGCCACAGCAAGGGAATACTGTGGCTTCAGTCAAACACACACACTAAAGAAGTTCAGTAACTTTATGCAAGCACTGACTGTTGGTAAATCTGTAACTCCAAACAAGCAGTCTCAGCATGGAAGTTCTGTTGCTTTAGGCAGGAACACATTGCTGGTAAATCAGTAATACAAGCAGGCAGACTCAGCTAGGAAATTCTGTAGCTTTATGCAGGAGCTCACAGCAACTTCGGGAGACATGAGAAAACCAAGCCATTGCCGAAGCCCAGAGTGTCTTGAGTCAAGGGGCAGGCTGGCAGTAGAGGCGTGGCCCAGCAGACATGCTGGAGGAAAGCATATGACGTCAGTCGCTCAAGCACACATCCTCCTGCCTCGGAGCCGCACTTGGGAAGCTGTGTGATGCCAGATGTCCTGCCCACTTATAGCCCTAGCGCTTACAGGTAAGAAACGTGACATCTGGTTCATCTTTTGAAATCAACAAAAGAAAATGCTTGCTAAATCTCAAGACTTGCTTAAAAATTTGGCTTTCACCTTTCTGTATCTTGTTTTAGATATTCTTATACCTATTTTGTACATTTTTCTCAATTATTTTTGTTAATTGAAATCTGAACCAGGTACACAGCCACTTTTATGATATGTCAAAGGAACAATAAACTAATGAAGCAAAACACTTTCCAATAAATTGTAGTTATGGTGATTTTGCAGCACATACTATATACCCTGATCCAGATTGGCATTTTATTCCTTTCTGTATGTGCCATATTTTATATTCAAATTCTTCAATAAATTTTTCTTTCCTATTTGTTCCTTCTATTATCAACCAATTGTCTGTTTTATTCACATAAGTGCTGAACACATTTTGTCTTGCACTTCAAGTCTTATGGCTCGCTGTGCTTATACTTCAAAACCCATCTGTTTTATTAAGTTCTACTCTAGTGTGTTTTCAAATTATTTTTCAGCAGTTTTGCTTTGCACTTTAAGATTCAGGGACTGATTAAACAATCCTGGTGTTCAAAACATTAATTGACAATAGGTTATCTGGACTACAACTACAATAATCCATTGCGGGGGTTCTTCACACAGTCAGTTGGATTTTCAGGATATCCACAGCGGGCTGAGAACTATGGTAGAGTTGGTCCAGAGGGTAGCCACAAAGATCTTTGTCATAAAGCATATGGCGACAGACTTAAATTCTCAGTACGTATACTTTGCAAGAAAGGCTGATGGGGGAGATGTGATGTACCTCAGTGATAATTAAATAGTTCTAAATGCACAGCAGATGGGCCTCCAGCAATTCCAAGGAAGCTCTGGAACTAGGGGATCATAGGATGAAAGTGAAGGGTGAACTCATGCATAATCTAAGACAATATTTCTTTATGGAAGGTTGGTGGATGCATGGAACAGCCTCCCGGCAGATGTGGTCGAGTCAAGGGGTCCGATATTCAGACTGTGGGAGGTAGCTGGGCTGCCTCCCGCGCTCAGTGGTTAGCTGGGATATTCAATGCTGGGCCATTTCCAGTGACCAGCATTGAATATCTGGGTGTTTTGGGGCTGGTTTCAACTTAACTGGCCAAGCCGATATTCAGTGCTGGCCGGTTAAGTTGAAACTGGCCAAAGATAGGCCTGCTATTTTGGCGGCTTAATATGGCAAGATATAAGAAACCTAGCAAGTTAACTTATAAAGACTAATAGGTGCTGCAATAGTGTGTAATAGTGTATGATTGTGCTCAGAATGCCACGCATGTAACTCAGCCATAAGACGGCTTATAACATGCCGCTGGGAACCACCATCATTGCACAGCCCTCCCTGCCTACCACTTGATGGAGTCCAACTTATCATAAAGAAACATTCTGTTGCCTAATCAGTATTGAAATTATATTAATAGCGATGGTACTTAGCTCCTCATATCAGATGTATCTTGTAGAGCTGCTAGGTGTCCCAGTGAAGAAGTTGGCTGTTAGTCCATAGGCATTCTTATTGTCTTTTTTCTTTCTTTTTTTCTTTGCTCGTGCACGTGGTAGCACTGAACAGTGTTTGAGCACTATCTTTTATGAACAATAGCACCAGCTATATTCATAAATATAAGAGAAACCGTTTATGTAATCCCTAGAGTTCTTTTTATTATGGCTTAATATGGCAGCCAAACTTAGCCATTGATGCACTGAATATCAGCAGACAGCCAGTTATATCGTACGATATAACCAGCTAACTGCTAACTGGCAATATTCCTGGACAGTTAAATGGTTTTAAATATTGGCTGGAAGGACTGTATCTGAATTCAGGAAAGCATGGGACAAGGATAGAGGATCACTGAGGGAGATGGAGGGATTGTAGAGTTTAGTATGGATGGACAGACTAGATAGGCAGCCGCAGTGTTTATTTATTTGTTACATTTGTATCCCACATTTTCCCACCTCTTTGTAGGTTCAATGTGGCTTACGATAGTTGTCTATATTGGCCCTCATTTTCTATGTGTCTGTGTTTCTATAGATTTCCACACGGAAAATATGTACACTAGCAGAATCCCACATTTGGAACATAGGTAAACCATTAGCAAATAGAGAGTACCTAGCTCCAAATTAGAAATGTGCAGGCAAACGTGAAATGGAAACCTTGAGAAGTCAGGCACTCCATACACTGCAAGGCAAACAAGTGAGAAAGCATGTTCTAGGCACAACTGACCCATTTCTCTTTGTTAACAGACTCGGGCTCATGTGCATGATGGGCTCAATGTACACACTTGCAATGAAGTCTGTCTTACTAGGGAGGCAAGAGGTATGTAGGATGTGTCTGTGGTAGGGGTGGCATTTATGGGGTGTGGTTGGGTGGTGTATGGGCGGGGAGATTTTGTCTATTATTTTATATTATGTGTGTATTAATTGTGATCTGCTAAGTATTTGAGATCGTGATGAATATAGATCTTGTAAATAAATAAAAATAAATTTCAGTATGTATTGGAGGGTAGGGGGAGGGAGTGTATGTTGAGGGTTCTGGGGTAAAAGTAGGAGTGAGAGTGTCACTTTCCCCTTCCTCATTTATCCCACTTCCTGTAGCCCCTCACCCACCATTTTCCTTTTTTCCATACTTTTCACTGTTGCCTTCATCCCTTCACTCTCCTTCCTCCCTGTGACCTTTACCCAACTTTACATCCTCTCACCTGTTCTGTCTCTGATCTGCTGAATCATGGCACAGCCTCATCAGCAGTGTAGGACAGTGGCATAGCCCATGAGTGGGCCTGGGTGTGCACAGGCCCACCCACTTTTAGCTCAAGCCCACCCATCCCAGCAGCAGAGCACAGCTGCTGAAGTTGGATGTTTTTCTGGTTAGGAAATGGCCATGTTCGCTACTGGATTTTTGCATGTTCTTTGCAAAACATCCACAGTCAGATTTAGACATCATATCGAAAACGCCCCTCCACATGTCTTTACAGTTAAACAATGGAAGGACTGAGGGGCACCTTTGTTGGGCTGTGATTAGGGCATCAGTTGGACTTAATCTGTCCCTGTTTCACAGCTATAATCCAGTGGGAAAAGATGCCATCACAATAAACCATATGATGTGCATATTTTAACAAAAAATGTGTCATGAGTGGAGAACAGTGGAGAAGGGCCAAGGCTCCATCAAAGATTTGCATCCAGGGTATTATTTACACTACAGTCAACCCTGCAGCCACTTAGAGAGCTTTGAACATTGCTGAGAAAGTGTCTCCTGTCGTCTTTCATACCAAAGCTAAGTCAGAATCGACATGTAAGTTAGACCAAGTTAGTCTGACACATATACAAATGAGTAAGCTATTTTGCTGTTAGTATTTTTACAATAATGAGGTTTGGAAAGATTCAATCAATTCTCTCCACTATTATTTCATTGCTGCTCATGGTTAAATTACTGAGTTATCAAAGCTCTTCGAGTACTTTTAAAGCTGGTCAGCTTTTGAGAAGCACTGGTGCATTACTCTGTGACTGCAATCACAGACACTTGTCTAAAAGCGGTGCTTTATTATATTAGTGGAATCTATGTAAGTTTCTTAAACAAGCATACCCCTGATATTCAGCTTTCTAGCAGTCAGTGGTTTTAAAGCTGCTGACAGTCGCAGGCTGAATTAGACTCATCTAATCAATGTAGAGTCTATTCCAGGCACCAGCATTGCATTACTGGGTTATGTATAGCTGCTGGCAGTTATACAAGTGCCGGCCGATATTCAGACCAGTGACCGGATAATTAAGCCCGTTTGCTGTCCTAACTTAATCTGGACTGAAAATCACCGCTAATCAGTTAAGTCCTTGTTCCACCCTTACTTTGTCTTGGACTGCTGCAGCACTAATCGGATAGTGGTTCACTGTGTTGGGCAGTAATATATTATTTTTAAAAGTAACAATTGTTAACTATTACTTTTGTGTAAATGTAATGACATAACTCTAATCATTAGTTTTTCCACTAATGAGTAATGTGGAAGGGCATTTTTGATATGACGTCCAAAAATCCAGTGCCAAACATGGGGGCCCTTTTACTAAGCTGCGTAGGTGCCTACATGTGTCCAATGCACATCAATTCAGAGTTACTGCCAGACTACCGCGTGGCCCATGCGGTAATTTCATTTTTGACACGTGTCCGCTACACGCGCCAGAAAATATATTTTATTTTCTGGCGCACAGCGAAAATCATGTGCTAACTCCAACTTGGCGTGAGTAGGTGATTACTGCACGGTTAATGTGAGAGACCTTACCGCTAAGTTAATCCTGGCAGTAAGGTCTCAGACCCAAAATGGACGTGGGCCAATTTTTATTTTGCCGCACGTCCATTTTTGGCAAAAATTTTTAAAAAGGCCTTTTTTACAGGTGCGCTGAAAAATGGATCTGCGTGTTCTGTCCTTTGACAGCCTTGCCTGGTTCGGATGGGTTCTGAAATGTGTTTAATGTTTTACTGTAGTGCACTGCAATGTTAAATAAGCAAGGCATTATGTGAAATGTAGTTCACAGGTAGTGCAAACACACTTGTTTAAACTGTTATTAGTGGTGTGCTGTTGCCTAGGCCTTTTTGCTCAGCCTAACTTGGCTCTGTTCTCATTGGTCTTCATGGCCTCTTGTTCTTTGGGCTCTGGGAACCCCCCCCCCCCCCCCTCCTGTCCAGGTGCTCTCTCTCTGACTGACTTGATGGCTGTCTTCATCTTATTTTCTGTCAGCACTTGTCCTCATAGACTCACTGGAGAGAACTCGAGTTTTACCTCATAAATATTCTCATATATATCTTGCCAATGAGATATTGCACTTTCAATCTCCAATCTGTGAGCTGCTCTACCTGTGAAACTGCTTTTCTAACTCAGCAGTAGAACTGCCCTTTTTCTCAGGTCTCTGATAACATCCACTGAGGCAGCTTTCAGAATACGAAGGCTCTGTGCTAAGAGGCACCTCTTCTGATTTGTGAGTAAACTGTTTGTTATTCATTAAAGGATATTTCAGAAATATAAAGAGACTTCAGGGTGTATTGATGTGCTGAGGTTATACATCAAGATACTAAGATCTTACAGTAAAAGATCTTGGGAGGCTTGAGCACTGCATGCATCCATAAAATGCGCCTACACTACCGCAGCCCATTGGTTTGAAAATCACACTATTGTACTGTACACAACTGTACACCATTACAATAGTACTTATACTTGCAGGTTTACTAGAATATTTGAACTTTTTCCTTACGGCTATTAAAGATCTCTTGACATTTAAAATCTTATATAACTTGTTCCGTAAACAGATCAAAACTTATTTATTTAAACAGTTTGTGTTAAATCATGCTGAATAGAATGTGCAGTTTAGGGATATTCTATCTCTGTTAAGTTACATCTTGTTATTCCAGGAAATGTCTAGTCTTCTTTAATGTGTGATCCACATTGAACCAAAAGGTATATGGCGAAATATAAATGTATTGTTCATGTTAATGTTAAAGTGTCACCAGCAGTGCCAGTGATTCCTACATGCAAACCTGGAAGCCCTCTTTCTGCCGCATCCTGCCCCCCCTCTGATGTAACTTCCTATTTCCACCTGGCAGTGGAGGGAGGGGTGTATAAGAGGGAAGGAGAGATGCTGTATGGGGAGCAGAGAGGAAGAAATGTTGGACATGGCAGAGGGGGGGACAAAGGGAGAAATGTTACATGGGGTGGAGAGAGAGATGTTGGATCCAGGGTGCAAGAGGGGGGCAGAGAGAGATGGTGGACAATGAGAGAGGGGGAGAGGTGTTGGATATGGAGTGGAGGATGTGCTGAGAACTTTACACTAACTTCTTAATTCTGTGAGACATGTTCCACCCTGGTATTGTGCAATTGACTTCATCCACTTGGGTTGAATGCAGGGGCAGAAAGGATTGAGGGAGAGATGCTAGACAATGGGAGGGAGGGAAGAGAGAGGGAGAAATGCTAGACCATGGGGGAAGGGGGGCAGGAAGGAAGAGAAAAGGGACATGAAGATGCTGGGAGTGGGGTGGAGTGGAAGGGACAGGGAGATATGGGGCTACATGGGTGGGGGGAGGGTAGAAAGAGGAAGCAGGTGCTGAGCTAGAATGGTGGAGGGAGGAAGATGCTGGGAATGATAGAACCATGTGGGAGAGCTGGGGGGGGGGGGGGAATGAATGAGAGGAGGATAGTGATTACAGGGGGTAGAAATATAGTAATGGGGAGTAGATTAAAGGCGAAAAGGTATAGAAGGCTGTGGAAGGAGTGAGATGGGGAGTGGGAAAACTTGTGGGTGAAAGGAGATGGGAAATTTGATATGTAGCCAAAAAGTAAAAAGAAGAAGAAGGGTGAGAAAGAGAGTGAAATTTGAGTGGACAGAAAGGCAGAATACTGGTGATCCTTATATCCTGCAAGCAGGCTCTACTTCAAATTTTCCACAAAATGAGAATATTCATGGAACCTACCCAGATGCACTACATGTTGACCTCTGTGCTCACTAGTGAGGCTAGAGGAAATATACAAAGAGAGCCAAATGCCATCTTTCAAGGTATAGGTACTAATTTGGAAAACATGTAAAACAAGATGCTGCATGTGACATCATTCTGCTGGGGTTGCTATAGAAATGACTGGCACATCTTGTACTTATTATGGCTGCCCTATATAAGATGTCATAACAGTCTTGTCACCATGGACACACAGAACGCAATCTATCAAGACTGTCCAATGTAGCAGCAATAGAGCTCAATCAATATGTATAATCCTGTAATGAGAGGTGAAAAGTAAGTGCTTATTTAACTGCTTAATACCAAAGTGTTTGGCACAATCATGGTCAAAGAAACTGCTGTGTTTGGTCAATAACATTTTCAGCTGATGATATAGATCAGGAATGAGCTCTGGATGTAGTGCACTTAAATTTCAGTAAAGCTTCTGACACTTTCCCACACAGAAGGCTCATAAAGAAATGGAGCAGCCTAGAGGTAGGTCTTAAGGCGTCTGACTGGGCTAGAAGATGGTTGATTGGAGAGCAATAGAGGGTAGGGATCTGCTGTCATTTAAAATGAAATAGGAAATGCCAATATTTCTTATTCCATTTTATGTTTTGCCCCTTTTCATTCCATGTTGGTCATATCTCCTTTCATTTGTTTCATTTTGATTGCCTTTTTTCTTTTTTGCATATTTGGGGCTGTCAAAAATCTTACCTCCTCCCCCAAACTGATGCTGACAAAATTAATTTTATAAAACTCTCAGACCTCTTTCAGGCCCCTTCTGAAAAAGACAGTAGCCAACCTGAGGAGAAGCCATTTTGAGATGCAGCAGGGCAGGAGCAACAGGGGATTGCACTTAGAAGACCACAGAAATGGTAAGAAGAGGCCGAAGTCAAGTGGAAGTCCAAGTGAGGTCCAGAGGGGATTTTTATTTGACTGACTTTAACGGCAGCAGCGGTGACTTGTGGGGAGGGACCAGACATTTTTGCCTTTTTCATTTTATTTTTGTTAAAAAGCAAAACAAAAAACAAATTACAAATAAATCAAACATAAAAAAATGATGCACATCTTTAGTGGAGAGTAGAGTTCACTGTAAGAAAAGAAGGGGTATCAATAGAGTGCCTCAAGAATGGGGCTTTGTGTAGCTCTGTTAATATATTTTCATGTGAGAATGTAAATTAATAGGAAAATTTGTCTTTTTGCAGATGATCTGACTATCCACAAGAGGCTGGACACTTGACAAGTGGCAAAAAGCATGGCAACTGAGATTTAATGCAAAAAAAAAAAAAAAGTGTTATATATTGCTGATGTAGAAATCCAGGGGACTAATACATCATGGGGTTTAGGAAGAGATACTGAGATACACCAAACTAGAGAAATATCTCAAGATGATCATATCTTATGATCTCAAAGCTGCAATACAATGTGGCAAAGCAATGGTAACAACCAGTGAAATAATAGGCAGAGGCATAACCAGTTGTTAAGTGGAAGAGTTAATACCTCTGTACAGATATAATATCTCCAGCTCTTGAATTTGTACTATCAGAAGAATATAGCAGAGTAGAGACAGTCCAGAGAGTTGCCACCATACAGATGAAAAGTATCCACTGTTATTAGAAAAGAACAAATTGCAACAGGAAAAAGGCATATAAATCATATAGGTAGATAACTGTGTGCTCCTTCATCCATCTACAGACCTAATTTGCCAACTATCATAAGCTTGATGAAACAAATGAGTTTTAAAGCTATTTTAAATGCACAAAAGGAAAGTTCAGTTTGCAAGACCACAGGTAAAGAGTTCCAGAGCAAACATGCATTGCAAAAGAAAGCGTGTTGATGCATTGAATCAAGATGAGCTAACCAATGGTATGGAACATGCAACTGTCCATCACGTAAAGATCTGAGAGTTCTTGCTGGATTATATGCTGTAACGAGAGAAGACACAGTGCAAAACCATTCTTAAGTATATATTCTTTTCTTGCTCTATTTGCTCTCCACTCAGCTTTCCATTTATGCAGTCACAGTCAACCATCCACGAGCTTGGGAGTATGTCAATGGTCTGGAATAGAGATCTGGGATGTTGGGAGTATAATGAGAATGTCAGGGTGTCCTTTCTCTCAGTCCGGGGACACCCACTCTCACCAGTGGCATAGCTAGGTGGGGCGCCAGGGAAGCGGCCGCTCCCCCAAATGGAGTTCTGCTGGTGTCGACACCTATTTTTTTCTTGTCATGTTGCATTGAAAATGTGCGCTGGCGGAAGTCCGTTCTTGTGCCGCTTTTACTCCCCCCGCGCCGCCAACCTGGCTTCGCTTCTGACTCTCACCCTTTCCAATAATCATGCTGCATTCCAGTAGTTTTGTTTAAATGCAAACCAACTTTACTGGAACTTCTGCAACTGGCATATGAACACATCAAATGCTGTAGATATTTACAGGTCCATTCACCCACAGGTGGGATGAGCTTATCCACTCTGCTTCACTGTCCAACTGGTATCCACTCTGTACATATTTACACAGTCTCTGGTCCCTTTACCTATCCTTTTGTGATAGGAATAAATCCAAGGCTGTTTCCACTACTCCCGATTCCAAGTTCAATTCTTGCAGGCACAGAGCTACACTCCAGCCTTGGCTTCCCCTGTGCTTGTCCTGCTTCCAGACTGGACTCCTCTTGCCCACCTGAAGCTCACTCTCCTCCTTCATTGCCACTTATGGGGCAGCAATGTCTCTTACAATCATCAGCCTGTATTTATTTCCTGCACTCCAGGATCCCCCAATACTCCCATGAGTCCTGGTAGAGGGTACAGACAACCAAAGACCTCGTGTACCTCACTCCAGATTCTTTCATTAAACTCAAACTCCACCCCTAATGTCACTCTCCACAGGGAAACATTTTCTTTCTGCAACTTATTTCAATACCACTCCCCTTGGGCTGGGCTTTCTCCCACCCAGGGACATGTCAACTTTCCAACTCACTGACAGGGGACCTCCCTCCCCCCAAGGCCTTCAGAATACTGCATTTTCTAGTAATACCCATAACATGGGGTATTACAAGTAATTGTTGCTCAGGTTGTGAGCCCTTGAGCCCAGGCCGAGGCCTAGTATAGGTGTTAGGCCAAGGCCGAGGTTAGGCCGAACAGGCACTACACACTACCCCAGCTACCAAGCCCTGCACACACACACAGCAACCAACTTGCACCTCCAGAAAAGGGAAGATAGGGCATACAGGCGGGCCTCATGGCCTATCGGGATCCCATTTACTCAGAATTCAAGCATGCGGGCCTCACGGCCTAACTGGAACCGACTCATACGTAGGGAGGGGAGAAAGGGAAGCACACACAGAAACACGTCAAGCAGAACACCAAAGCACACAAAGGAAATGAGGGACTGAGAAATAAAGATACTGTAGGCGGAGACCCTCAGCCGACAGGGAAAGAAAAGTCAGCAAAAATGGAGTGTGGAGCCTAACACACCCAGCATAGAAAGGGAATAGTGCTTAGCAATACAGAAGATAGTTACCGCAAAGGAAGGACTAGAATGGTCACAAGGGAAGACTGCACTAAGCAGACAACTGCCAGAAGCAGGGAAACTCTGCAGACAAAGGGATAAACCAAGCTCTGAATGCACAGCTGCTAGAGGCAGGGAACACTGCAGATAAAGGGTTAAACCAAACTCTGAAACACACAGCTGCCGGAGGCGGGGAACACTGCAGACAACTGGTAATCAGAAGTACAGGGAAAGAGCAAACCAACAACACCCCACGGACAGAGAGAAAGGGGCCAGAGTCTGATACAAGGGCAGGACTTACAAACTGAATACAAACACAGCACATGAGGGTAACTCCGAAGGAAGGGGAACTAAAACAAACAAACTGGAACGGGACGAGGTAGGAACTCACCACACAGCACCACAGCCAAACAGAGAGAATCCCAGGTGCAGAATAAAGAGGTAATTAGACACACGCTGGAAGCAGCCAGCAGACAGAGATAAAGCAACAGAAAACTGCAAGCGAGGTAAGGAGTAACCAAACTCCACGAAAACACAGAGCTAATAGCTCAGACAGAGCGAAGGGCAGGCTTTAGCAGAATAGGAATAACGCCAAAGCAGGGGTTGTAGGGAAAGTAGATCAGACTGACATCAGCTCAGCCCCTGACGGGCCAATCAGGAGCAGTCCCAAGCATTCCCCTGTCTGACTAGCAGAATTCTAACAGAATCATAACAGTAATTTATACATTACTAGTATAAAAGGCCCGTTTCGGTAGGCAATGAAACGGGCGCTAGCAAGGTAATCCCCCTCCTGCAGCGTCCCTCCTGTCTCCCCTGCCCCCCCTGCAGCCACCCATCTGGTCTCGGGACCCCCTCCCCACCAACCTTCCTCTGCCCCTGCAGCCACGCATGTGCAGCGGCCCTCCTCTCTCCCCTGCAGCCACCCATGTCCAGCAACCCTCCTCTCCCCCTGCAGCTACCCATGTCCAGCGACCCTCCTCTCCCCTGCCCCCCTGCAGCCACCAATGTCCAACGACCCTCCTCTCCTTTCCCCTTGCCCCCCTGTAGCACCCATGTCCAGCAACCCACCTCTCTCCCCTGTTCCCCCTGCAGCCACCCATGTCCAGTGACCCTCCCTGCCCCCCCCTGCAGCGTCCCTTCTGTCTCCCCTGCCCTCCCCTGCAGCCACCCATCTGGTCTCAGGACCCCCTCCCCACCTCCCTCTTCCCTGCACCCCCTGCAGTCATCCATGTCCAGCGACCCTCCCCTCCCCTGGCCCCCTCCAGCTACCCATGTCCAGCGACCCCCCCCTCCCCCCTCTGCGCATCACCCAAGCCCCTTTCCCCCCCCCCTCGGGCACATCAACCCCCCTCGCCACCCGCAGCCGCCAATACTAACGCTGTCCGGTCGCTGCTGGGTCTCCTGTTGAGCAGCAGCGGCCAGTACAAAAAGGAAAAAGCCAAAAAAATGTTTTTAACCTGAAACGTGGCTCCGTAGACAGCCATCTGGCATTGGCTGTCGTCTCTGCAGCCGCTCCTCCTCTCCCCTCTGACGTTGCTGCGCTCCTCCGGGGTCTTCCTGCAGGGGCAGAGACGTGGAGGGGAGAGGAGGAGCGGCTGCAGAGACGACAGCCAATGCCAGATGGCTGTCTACGGAGCCGCGTTTCAGGTTAAAAATCTTTTTTTGGCTTTTTTCTTTTTGTACCAGCCGCTGCTGCTCCACAGGAGAAGCAGCAGCGGCTGGACAGTGTTTGTATTGGCGGCTGCGGGTGGCGAAGGGGTTGATGTGCCCGAGAGGGGGGGTAGGGGCTTTGGTGATGCACCGGGGGGAGGGTCTTGGATGATGCTTCGAGGGGGGGTAGGAGCTTGGGTGTTGCGCCTAGGGGGGGCACTGAGAGCTAATTGGTAGGCAGGGGGAGGAGTAGGGAAACACGCGGAGCATGTTTCCCTACTCCTCCCCTTGCCTTGGAATCAGCTGTCTGTGACATCACTGACGTCAGAGCATTCTAAGCTGCCTAGCAGATCACCTCCGAGGGAGCCACGGTTTTGCAGAGCAGGGGCTTGGGTGTTGCGCTGAGGGGGGGGGGGGCATGGACAGCTGTTTCCCAGGCAGGGGGAGGAGTAGGGAAACACACGGAGCATGTTTCCCTACTCCTCCCCTTGCCTTGGAATCAGCTGTCTGTGACATCACTGACGTCAGAGCATTCTAAGCTGCCTAGCAGACCACCTCCGAGAGAGCCATGGTCCCAGGCACATTAGAACGTTGGAGGTGAGAATTATTATATAGGATTGTAAGAATCTTATATTGAATTTGATATTTTATTGGTAGCCAATGCTCTCCTAGCAATATTTGATGCTATATCCAGTGATTGATGCATGCTGTGCCATGTGCACGTGTTCATGTGTGTGGAATGTTCACTGATGTTCTAGGCACAGAGAAACTCACAAAATGGCTGCCATCATGATGCTACCCTACTTTGAGGCTGCCCTACCGTTCTGCCTAGGGAACACAAATTATGCCCTCTGCCTGTTCAGAGTAGGGACCATGAGAAAAACTGAGAAACAGATTCTGTAGGCAAACATGCCCCAGAGAGGTAAGTGCCAACAGAGGGGCAGAGCTGGGAACAAAGTACAAATCTGGATATGCAAGGAAAATATAAGTGCCTGAGTAAGCATGCATGACATTGGAACACATGGGTTTGATTGGCAGACGGGCCAGTGACAGATCACCAGCAACTACTCACAGCAGGATTGTGAGTAATTACTCAGCTCACCTGATATATATCTGCTGCAGTCTGAAAGCACAAAGGGGGAGAGAAAAGACCCAGGAAGCACTACTCACATGTCTGTCATCTGCCTGGTCCACTAGCTACCACTATACCCAGACATCCTTCTAAATAAATAAGAGGAAACAGCATAGGTCCAGTGCCACACAGGAGTGCAGAGTAAGGTGACAAAGTGAAAATGGAAAAAGGTCACCAACCTGCAGGATAAGGGGGGGTGGGAGGAGCTGTCGGTATTGTATAGCTGCAGAGGAGGATAGATGAAGGGAGAACTCTGTACTGCTGGATGTGTGTTAATCTTGTAGGATTTACCCACTTTCACGGGTGTTTTCAAGATGCTGTTTTCTCCTCCTGACCTGCTTAACCTGATCACGTGATCCCCGTAAGGCTTCTGTTTCTGGAACTAGCTGTCTCTGTGCACTATTTTAAGGGCTCTGATTTTCTGTGTGTCATTAGTGGGTGAGCACACGCTGACAGATTTTCCATTCCTTGAGGTTTTTGCTTTTTTTTCTTCTCTCGCATGAATCTACTCTTAAGATGGCGATCACACGAGACTCGCTTCTGGTAAGCTTTTTACTTTTAATCTAGTGTTTCTATGCGTACACTATACCCACCCATAGCTCTTACCATCTATGCCTACCAATCCCAGTACTCTGAAGATATTGCCCGATTCCTCCTTGGCATAAACAGCGCTCCCCACCTCTTGTTTTTTAGGTACCATATCAGACATCTCAAGCAACTCCGTTCTTACCTAGTGATATTTCTATTGGTCTTCTAAATTGCAGATCTGTATGCTATAAATCCTTCCTTGTCCGTGATCAGCTAACTCAAAGTAGATGTTCTCTCCTTTGTCTTACAGAAACATGGATACGATCGGGTGAAGAATCACACCACAATGCACGTCTTCCTCCAAATTATGATGTCTATTTGGCATTTTGGTCCTATAAGTTAGGTGGTGGTCTGGCAATTATTTATGCTACTGGTTTAAGAGTATCCAAAATTCCTTCCCCAGTCCTTCTCTTGGAGCTTCTAATAGGGTTGACGCAGAAACACAATTTCACATTCTTCTATTCTTCTGCCCCCCTTCTCAGTCTTGTTGATGTATCTAGATTTTCATAAAGCTTTTGACAAAGTTCCTCACGAGAGACTCCTGAGAAAATTAAAGAGTCATGGCATAGAAAACTGCTTTCTTGTGGATTAGGAATTGGTTATTGGACAGAAAACAGAAGGTAGGATTAAATGGCCATTTTTCTCAATGGAGGACATTTTCCTAAAAATTTAAAATCCTGGAGGACATATCTGAAGGTGTCCAAAAAGAGGACATATGATTACCCTAGTGCAGAACTCCTCTGGTTTCCAGATTCAGTTTGCTCCCTTCTTCCAGCCACTGAGTGAAATCTGCGCAGTTGCTTCAGGTTAGTGATAGGGATTTTTTTTTTCCTTTCGATATCCCTCTGTGTCTGTCTTTGCTCATAGACTGGCTGCATCTCAACTCAGGTGTAACTGGATCAATCTCCAGTGCAAGCAAATACCTTTTTTCCTTTCTGTTGAAGTTCTGTGGCAGTCCAGTTTGCCTTTCTTTCTTGGAAATTCTTCTGCTTGCTTTAGTCCTAGAGAGTCAGGGACTCCTCCTATGGTTGCTGAAGTCCAGTACCCCATGCCACCTCTGATCTATGTCTTGACTCTCTCTCACTCTAGCTGCATCAGAGGCATCCCATATTCTAACAACATGTGGAAGTTAACCCTGCCACTGCTGGCAGGAGCAGAGTGTGTCCAGCAATTTCTTCTGTATTCCACTGATATGGTCTAAATTAATCCAATCCAGGTTTTGCAATTATTTGCCTGTGGATTTGCTTGAGTCCCATATTTGGTAGGGTTACTTCTCCTTTAAGTGAGGCACTCACAAAAGAAAGGAGAAAATTTTCATTCAGCAAAGCTGTAATGAATGGGCCTTTAAACAATTTACTTTACAAAGCAGCCATTTTTGAGCTTTTAAGTGATAAGGTATCAACAGAGAGGCAAAGATCTGCAAATATAAACTGAAGCAAATGGAACAGATTACATGTCCGTACAAATACAAATATATTTATTGCATGACATATTACAATGAAGTCAAGTTTGGTATGATTTTAATTTTATGTTCTCAATTTATATTAACATTATTGTGCGTTTTAATTCATTTTATGGTTATTTATTTACTTTATTTCTTATACCACCTGTAACCCGTAAGCTATCAAAGCCATTTACACTCAGGTACAGTAGGCATTTTTCTGTCCCTAGAGGGCTCACAATCTGAAGGCCTCTTTTATAAAGCCACACTACTGATTCTCGGTGTGGCAAATGAGAGGAAGCCCATTCAATTCCTATGGGCTTCCTCTTATTTGCTGCGTAGGAATTGCTAACGTGGCTTTGTAAAAGAAACCCTAAATTTGTACCTGAGGCAATGGAGGGTTAAGTGACTATGCATTTATTGTTTTTATTTATTTATTTCTAATAATATATGTTACAAATATGTATAGATTGGTTTTACGTTATTACGTTATATAGGCAATGTGATAATAATGGGTGATTTCAATTATCCAAATATAGACTGGGTAAATGTAACATCGGGACACGCTAGAGAGGTACAATTCCTTGATGAAATCAAGGACAGCTTTATGGAGCAACTGGTGCAGGAGCCGACGAGAGAAGGAAAAATTCTAGACTTGGTCCTTAGTGGAGCGCATGATCTGGTGAGAGACGTTATGGTACTGGGGCCGCTTGATAACAGTGATCATAATGTGATCAGTTTTGATATCAACCTTGAAGTAACTATACACAGGAAGTCAAATACCTTAGCGTTTAACTTCAAAAAAGGAGACTATGATAAAATGAGAAGAATGGTTAAAAAAAACTTAGGGGGACAACTGAGAGGGAAAAAACTGTACAACAGGCAGTGGCGTAGCAAGGGGGGGCGGGAGGGGCGGTCCGCCCCGGGTGTCAGCTCGGGGGGGGGGGTGCTCCCTGCCAGCTCCCCCCCCTCGGCGAATCGACCCCCCCCCCCGACCAGCTCCTGCACCCTACCTTTAAAAAGAATATCGGGAGGTGAGGCGCAGTGCCTCGCGCCTGCCCTTTACGTAAAAGAAATGTGGACCGTTGGGTCTTCCCTCGCTCTATCTGTCCCGCCCTCCACTGACGCAACATCCTATTTCCGCAAGGGCAGGACAGACAGAGCGAGAGAAGGCCCGACGGTCCACATTTCTTTTATGTGCAGGGCAGGCGTGAGGCGCTGTGCCTCATCTCCCGATATTCTTTTTAAAGGTAGGGTGCGGGAGCTGGTCAGGGGGGGTGTCATCGTGCTGCACCCGAGGGGGGGGGGTGCAATGGCGAACTGCCCCGCCCCGGGTGCCAGCCCCCCCTGCTACGCTACTGACAACAGGCATGGACGCTGTTCAAAAATACCATCCTGGAGGCCCAGGCCAAACATATTCCACAAATTAGGAAAGAAAGACGGAACTCCAAAAGATAGCTGACCTGGTTGAAAAGTGAGGTGAAGGAAGCTATTAGGGATAAAAGAAATGCCTTCAGAAAATGGAAGAAGGAACCGTCTGAAAATAACAAGAAGCGGCATAAGGAGTGTCAAAGCAAATGCAAGGCGCAGATAAAGAAGGCGAAGAGGGATTACGAAGAAAAGATAGCATTAGAGGCAAAAAAGCATAGTAAAAAATGTTTTCGGTATACTAAAAGCAGAAAGCCGGCAAAAGAATCGGTTAGGCCGCTGGAGGACCAAGGAGTAAAAGGGGCGATCAAGGAAGACAAAGACGTAGCGGAGAAATTGAATGAATTCTTTGCTTCGGTCTTCACCGAGGAAGATTGGGGTGGGATACCGGTGTCAGAAATGATATTTCAAGCGGACGAGTTGGAGAAACTTACTGACTTCATGGTAAACCTGGAGGACGTAATGGGGCAGTTCAGCAAACTGAAGAGTAGCAAATCTCCTGGACTGGATGGTATTCATCCTAGAATACTGATAGAACTGAAAAATGAGCTTGCGGAGCTACTGCTAGTGATATGCAATTTATCCTTAAAATCGAGTGTGGTACCGGAAGATTGGAGGGTGGCCAATGTAACGCCCATTTTTAAAAAAGGTTCCAGGGGAGATCCGGGAAATTATAGACCGGTGAGTCTGACGTATGTGCCAGGGAAAATGGTAGAGGCTATTATTAAAAGCAAAATTACAGAGCACATCCGAGGACACGGATTACTGAGACCGAGTCAGCACAGCTTTTGTGTGGGGAAATCTTGCCTGACCAATTTACTTCAATTCTTTGAAGGAGTAAACAAACATGTGGACAAAGGGGAGCCGGTTGATATTGTGTATCTGGATTTTCAAAAGGCGTTTGACAAGGTACCTCATGAAAGGCTACAGAGGAAATTGGAGGGTCATTGGATAGGAGGAAAAGTCCTATTATGGATTAAAAACTGGTTGAAGGATAGGAAACAGAGAGTGGGGTTAAATGGGCAGATTTCACAATGGAGAAGGGTAGTTAGTGGGGTTCCTCAGGGGTCTGTGCTAGGACTGCTGCTTTTTAATATATGTATAAATGATTTAGAGATGGGAGTAACTAGCGAGGTAATTACATTTACTGATTACACAAAGTTATTCAAAGTCGTGAACTCGTGACAGGATTGTGAAAAATTACAGAAGGACCTTACAAGACTGGGAGACTGGGCGGCTAAATGGCAGATGACGTTTAATGTGAGCAAGTGCAAGGTGATGCATGTGGGAAAAAAGAACCCGAATTATAGCTACGTCATGCAAGCTTCCATGTTAGGAGTTATGGACCAAGAAAGGGATCTGGGTGTCGTCGTCGATAATACACTGAAACCTTCTGCTCAGTGTGCTGCTGCGGCTCGGAAAGCGAATAGAATGTTGGGTATTATTAGGAAAGGTATGGAAAACAGGTGTGAGGATGTTATAATGCCATTATATCGCTCCATCGTGCGACCGCATCTCGAGTATTGTGTTCAATTCTGGTCACCGCATCTCAAGAAAGATATAGTGGAATTGGAAAAGGTGCAGCGAAGGGCGACTAAAATGATAGCGGGGATGGGACGACTTCCCTATGAAGAAAGACTAAGGAGGCTAGGGCTTTTCAGCTTGGAGAAGAGACAGCTGAGGGGAGACATGATAGAGGTATACAAAATAATGAGTGGAGTGGAACAGGTGGATGTGAAGCGTCTGTTCACACTTTCCAAAAATACTAGGACTAGGGGGCATGCGATGAAACTACAGTGTAGTAAATTTAAAACAAATCGGAGAAAATCTTTCTTCACCCAACGCATAATTAAACTCTGGAATTCGTTGCCGGAGAACGTGGTGAAGGCGGTTAGCTTGGCAGAGTTTAAAAGGGGGTTAGACGGTTTCCTAAAGGACAAGTCCATAAACCGCTACTAAATGGACTTGGGAAAAATCCACAATTCCGGGAATAACATGTATAGAATGTTTGTACGTTTGGGAAGCTTGTCAGGTGCCCTTGGCCTGGATTGGCCACTGTCGAGGACAGGATGCTGGGCTCGATGGACCCATGGTCTTTTCCCAGTGTGGCATTACTTATGTACTTATGTACCCATGATGCAAACCCTTGTTTGGGTGAAACATGACCTTGACTGGTCTTTCATTTTAATTTTTCCTACAATAAATACATTTGTTTCTGTGTGAACATATGATCAGCTCTGTTTGTCAGATGAACTTTAAATGTGACAGATCTATACCTGAAAAACAGCTTTAAGTCTTCACCCAGTGCTCCTTCAAAATTAAGGAACCCTTTTACCAAACTGCACTAGTGAATCCCAGCGTGGCAGTGCCGACAAATCTCAATCACTTTGAATGGGCTTTGTCAGCATTGCCACGCAGAAATCACTAGTGCGGCTTGGTAAAAGAGACTCTAAGTTGCACATTTTTCAAACAAATTGTAAGCCAGAGAGCAGAGAAACATAATTCTATATTTCACGTTCTCTCCAAGAAATTCTCTGTCTTTTAAAATTTTGGACTGTACCTTAGAGTTTATATAAGAAAACCTGTCAGTGTGACTAAGCTGGAGAATTATCATTTCAACTACACATTTAATAATGACTAACAACTCAATTAAGAAGCTGCCCACAGTAAGAGGATTTTAGTCAGTGTTAGTACAATTCTAAGCAATGATTCTCTTTCTTTCTTTTTATAAAATTTAACAAAGTCTTTTATTGAAACAATTGTACCATATATATTACAATACTAGGAAAAAAAAGCAATCATGAACATATCTTTTATATTCATATAGAACCAAGAAATACAGATTACAATTGGTTGCTTGCCTCAGTGTTGATTATCTAGTAGAGCCAAGGGTTAGAAGATTTACAATAATGTGAAAGGCTTGGATTTAGCTCCCACCTTTCCAGTAGTAGTTCAAGGAAATTTAAATTCAATAGGGGACAGTGGACTTACAATCTTAACTTTGTACCTGAGGCAATGGAGGACTAAAGGCCCTGTTTACTAAGGTGCATTATCATTTTAATGTGCCTACAATTAGCGCACGCATTAACTGTAGGTGCCTAAGGATATTGTAGGCGTGTACACAGTCAGTATGCATATATAGTTAACGCATGCACCTATAAAGCAGCTTAGTAAACAGGGCCCTAAGCGGCTTACCCAATGTCACAAGGGGCATCAGTGGATTTGAACCCTGACTGCTCTGGTTTATAGTCCACTGTTCTAACCCCTAGGCTATTTAGTTGTGAAAAGCGGGTTTATACTACTCGAAAAAAAACACTGTAGATTTTTATTTTTCAACATTATACTATCAGGGGGATAAGGTATAATGCGTGGTGCACATATGCATGTCCTGTGCTGCCTAGTCTAAGCACTTTCCTCTCACCATTATCTCTACCACATCTCAGCACCCCTTACTGATATCATTCCCGTTTCCCCAGCAGTATTCCTCCTGCAATGGAAGATGTAAAGGATTGCTTTTCAACCCTGCTTTGATCGATAATGAACTCTGAAATCTTCTGTCTTTGACCGAAAGTAACTTTCCTTGTAAATACAAAAAACAAGTTGGAAGATAAGAATTAATTTGGTATGCAAAGGGGAGGATGGTTCTTGTTTTCGGAAGTTCAGCCTGGCCACCTGGACCTGGAAAGCATGTGACCACGTTCCCACAGTATAGCAGTACACCTCCACATTCCCAACCACCACTATTTACACTCCTACACACTAACCCCCATAACACAGCATTTGGCCCTCAGTACCTTCCACAGCTGCTGTGTGTCATGTTCCTCCAGAACCCTCTCTATCATTACTCCTCCACTGCTCCAGAACCTCTCCTCACCATTACCATTGCAGGTCCTTTTCCCTTCTACTGGCTAGGCTCATCTCACCATCTAGTGGTACACTGTATCCACGCCTTCTCCCAATCTGATGCTTTCATCCTCTCTACTTATTCTCCTATTTATTGGGATTTATTAACTGCCTCTATGAAAGGGGAAGGGACTTGATATACCACCTTTCTGTGTTTAGTTTATATAGTATATACAGGTACTTATTTATACCTGGGGCAATGGAGAATTAAGTGACTTGCCCAGAGTCACATGGTGTTACAGTATCAAAGTCCACTGCACTAACTACTCCACTCCTATTGAAGAGATTCAATCAAGGTGGAATACAACACATATAACTTGACAAAATTATTTACATTGTGTTAACAGAATAACAATAGTAGAATGATCAATATAAGCATAAAATACAATTAATGAGATACAGTTTGATATAGGCAAATTAAATCCTAGTAATAGTACTCCTGGGGGAATTCTGTGCACCCCCCCCCCCCCCAGAAAATACTACACACAGATTTTGAAAAGTCTGAAAATGTCTGCATTTTTTATTTATAATTTTTTCATGTACAATACCCTCATCATAAAAGCCTGGTCCTCCATGCCTCAGGCCTAACAACTCCCAACTTCCTTCCTGCTCATGCTAGAACCCCCCTCCCTGCTTTAATAGTCTCTACATAATCCGGCCCTACGTAAACAGGAAGTGCATCAGAGAGGGACCGATGGACATGGCAAAGGGGAGTGGCGCTGCCTGTGTGAATCACAGCGCTGCCGGCGACAGCCCCAAAAAAGAAAGCTACAGGCACCGAGGCAGAGGCGGGGAGGAGCAGAATTTGAGGCACGCAACGCTCCCGGCCGGCCGGACCCAAGGCGTGGGAGAAAAGGCAGCGAGGGTGTTGGATTGGGGCAGGATGGATTGGAGGAAAGAAGGTGCTGGATGTGGGGAGAGGACGGGCTGGAGGGAAGGGATAGTACTGCCGGACTTGTGGGAGGAAGGTGATTGGAGGGAACAGGGAGAGCTGGATGTGGAAGAGGAGGAGGGGACTGAATGAAAGGGAGAGAGTTGCTGGAGGTGGGAGGAAAAGGAGGAGGGGATCTGGATGGAAGGGAGAGAGGTGTTGGACATGGGAGAAAGAGGAGAAGGGCTGGAGGGAAGGGAGAGAGCTGCTGGACATGGGAGGAAGAGGAAGAAGGAACTGGAGGGAAGGAAGAAGGAACTGGAGGGAAGAGAGAGAGCTGCTGGAGAAGGGAGGAAGAGGAAGAAGGGACTGGAGGGAAAGGAGAGAGCTGCTGGACATGAGAGGAAGAGGAGGAGGGGACTGAATGGAAGAAAGAACTGCTGGACATGGGAGGAAAAGGAGGGAAGGGAGAGAACTTCTGGACATGGGAGGAAGAGGAGGAGGGGACTGGATAGAAGGGAGAGAGCTACTGGACTTCAGAGGAAGAGGGGGCTGGAGGGAAGGATGACAGCTGCTCTACTGGGAGAAAGAGGAGGAAGAGACTGGATGGAAGGGAGAGAGCTGCTGGAGGAAGAGGAGGAGAGGATCTGGATGGAAGGGAGAGAGCTGCTAGATGTGGGAGGAGGAGGGGGCTGGAGAGAAGGGAGAGAGCTGCAGGATGTGGGAGCAAGAGGGGGCTGGAGGGAAGGGAAACAGAGATACAAGACCAAGGAGAAAGGCTTCACTGGCTCCCCATCAAAGAGAGAATATACTTCAAGGTCCATACAATGATCCATAAGATCATATCAGGAGAATCCCCCAGTTATATGAACAACCTGATTGACCTCCCAATTAGAAATAGAACAATGTCATCGCGAACATACCTCAATCTACACCTCCCAAACTGCAAAGGTGTCAAGTACAAAACATACTATGCATCCAGTTTCTCCTTTCTGGGTAGTCAACTTTGGAATGCTCTCCCAAGACCCATCCGAGCTATTAATAACTATTTACCTTTCAGGAAAATGTTAAAGTCCCATTTTTTCAAGCAAGTTTACCCTAATGGACCAGCTTAATTCCACCAGATCACCTACGATACTCCTGCTAAGACGTCGACGCTTACTCTGACCCTAATGTTATACTCAATCCCTCATCTTCTTCCCTCCATCCTTTACCATTTCCCTCCCATTTTCCTTCCATTTCACCTATCATATCCTTGTCTACCTTCCTTATTCTAGTTCATTATGTTCTTTTCACATGTCCTTTGTAATGCCTTTCATAATGTAAGTAGTTATGATCATCACAACTTATAATACTGTTCCTACATTTCCTTGTTTTTACTGTATTCTTTACCATGTAAGATGCTTTCTTTTACTATGTAAGCCGCACTGGACCTGCTGTATGTGGGAAAGAGCGGGGTACAAATGTAATAAATAAATTAATTAATTAAATATAATAAAAAGGGATCAAATACTAAATCTACAGCGTGAGGGAGGAAGGGAGGGTGGGGTGGGTGGGCAGGCAGGGAATCAAGCAACCAATCCAGATGCTGGAAAGGGGAGGGAGTGAGAGGGAGAGAAGTTGGATGGGGTAGGGTCAGAGAGAGGAGATATATTGGCACAGAGGATGAAGAGAGGGGAGAAGCTGGACAGAGAAATATAGGGACACAGAGAAAGGGAGATACTAAACATGGAGGAAGATAGAGGTACAGAGATGGAAGAAGATGGATAGTCAGTGGCGTTCCTAGGGGAGCTGACACCCGGGGCTGATCGCCGATGTGCCCCGCCCCCCAGGTGCAGTGCGACCACCCCCTGGCGAAAGGACACCCCCCCCGGTGAAAAACCCCCCCCCGGGTGCACGCCGCTGGGGGGGGGGGTGCTGTGCACCTGTCCGCTTCGTTCATTTCCATGCTCCCTCTGCCCCGGAACAGGAAGTAACCTGTTTTGGGGCAGAGGGAGCACAGAACAAACGTAGTGGACAGGCGTGCGGCACCCCCCCCCCCCAGCAGCGTGCACCCGGGGTGGACCGCACCCCCCCCCCCTTGGTATGCCACTGTGGATAGTGGACATGGAGAGAGAGTAGAAATATCAAATGGACATGAGACCTTGGTGAGTGAGTTAAGAGAGTGCCGGGGAGGTACCAATGATATAGGAAAATGTGGGAGGGAGGTTCTGGAAGCCAAATTTAGGCTTCTAGGTAGTAAGCTGAAATCCAGATCCTCCAGTGTAGCATTTTCAGAAATGCTCCCCCTGCCACGCACAGGGCTCAAGAGATAGGTAGAGCTCCGAAGTCTCAATGCATGGATGAGACGGTGCAGGGAGGAGGGTTTTAGATTTGTTAGGAACAGGGCAACATTCTGTTGAAGGAGGAGCCTAATCCAAAAGGATGGGCTCCACCTTAACCAGGGTGGGACCAGGCTGCTGGTATCGGCATTTAAAAAGGAGATAGGAGAAGAAAGGAGATGTTTTCCAAATACTCTGCACAAATATTGCAATATCTGAGACCAGAATTGTTGGATTTTAGGGCAGGTTCCGTAATAATCAATACGTATATAATCACAAAAATGAGGGTTGAGAGTATTAATACTATGTAACACCACAATCTCTCTCATATAATGGCAATGAGTACTTTCATAAGACTAAAGTTCTGTGAAGTGCATAATTTAATTTTTTGAAAAAAGGGGAAAAAACTCTTGAAAAGCCCAACCACCAACCCAGAGTCGTTAATGAAGACAAGGGTTGAGGAAAATCAAAGGGCTGTTATATCTTCACTGGCGTCAAAAAACCTCTTGTTAGTATTATTTAAATATAGAAATGCTAACCTCACAGAACTGACTTAAGGTGGATCCTCAAAAAGGTGAAAAAAAGTTACTTAACTTAAATCTCAAATGCAAAAAGCAATGTGCAGATGGTTGGTCCGTCACATCGACTATGGCCAGAGTTTCGCTGTGTGCTGTGTCAAGGCGTGGGAGACCTTAATAATAACTGAATCATTAAAAATAACTTATATATGGAATACTCAAAACAAATGATAATCCAACAAGTCAAAAATTCAAGATATATAGTTCAAAAAAGTACTTGCCAGTAGTATCAGGCACGTTCAGCCTTGTTGCAATGGGATCCCCAACAAAATGGCTGTGGTTTTGTTCCTTTATAGGTTTTAAATTAAGTGACATCATATCCTGTAGGACTGGTATGATGTCATATCCTCTGTATTGTTGTTAATAAACCTACCTACTAAATTCTGTCCTACTCCATCTATGGGCAGATGAACATTAAACATTTGCAAAACATTGACAGAAAATTTGCAAAATATTGATATAAGTATCACCAGCCATCATTTATCTATATCCAGTGTGATGTTAAAGCTAAAGTGTGCTGTCTAAAGTGACTATCATCATATCTCATGAACCAAACTCGATGTAATTGCAGAGGCTTGAAGATTAGTTCTAGATCATATCACAGAAAACTCTTCCATTCTAATCTCAGATTTAGTCCTAGAGGTTCTTCCGTCTTGAGAGTAAATATCCAAAATTGTTCCCTCATGTAGCAACTTCCTCAATCTGCCAGGGGAATCCGATGAAATCTGGTCAACAGCACAAATCTGTAGGGAAGAAAAGCTGTGTCCCATTGCAAGGCAATGTGCCACAATTGGAGCCTCCATTCTCAGTATCTTAAAGCAGCTTTTATGTTCAGACATACGTTTGCGTAGGGAACACATAGATCTTGGGACAGGGCAAACAATCAGATATACTACTACTCAGATGAACATGTAGTGTTGGAATTCAGGAAAAACTTTTTATGTGTCTCAGGGTGAATAAAATTGTCATATATTTCCAAGGTGTTTTCACATAGAAAACATTGTGAACATCTCACATGACTGCCTTTAGGTATCATTTCCCGAGTGGTCTGTTGGACTCACCGGTTCCTTTAGATTTGAATTTCTTGTGGAAGCAAAATGTAGGTGTGTTTGAGAAAAAGTAGATGATATATTCAAAACATTCTAATGTTTCTTGATAATTCTGGAGACTTTTTCAATACCCAGGGTGTATTTTAGAATGCAAGTCATAGAATCTTCTGTATCACTATTTGTTGGTTTAGGAGTGAACAGTGCTAGTGTGTAGGCTTTATGAATGACTTGTTTGGGGTATCCCCGTTCCAGAAGACATGCTTTGAATGGCTTGGATTCTGTTTTAAAATCGGACAAATTGGTACAGATGCGACGGAATCTGAGAAATTGGGAAAAGGGGAGACTGCGTTTTAAAGATGGTGAGTGGTCACTCAAAAAATGAAGAAACGTGTTCCGGTCTGTTTCTTTTTTAAATACAGAAGTCATCAGATCGTCATTCTGTTTAGAAATCAAGATGTCCAAAAATTATATCTGAGTAGTATGGTAGTTCAAAGTAAACTGTATCTTAGGATGGCTTGTGTTTAGCCACTCAAAAATAAAAGCATTCTCTCCTCAGTACCCGTCCATAGGACAAACACGTCATCTATGAAGCGCACCCACATGGCCTTAGATTCCCAAAATTGATTGTGAAGAATCCATTTAATCTCAAAATCCTTGCATGAATAAGTTTGCCACTGAGGGGAGAATGTGGCACCCATCGCCACACCTGAAACTTGTTGGAAAAATTATCTCGATATTGAAGAATTCCTCTTCAAAGCCAAATCAATCAGTAATATGAGAAGGAGGTAGAAATCCCATGATTAGGTTCTTCTTCTGATAAACGCATCATAAAGAACCTGAAGTGCCTCAAATGTGGAATTGAAGTATAAAGCGCTTTCACGTCTAGAGTGATTAAAAATATGATCTTATGTACATCCTGCGCTTCACCAGCTACATAAGAAAATCTGAGGACTCTCTGATATATGAAAAACTTTTATTTACTAACGGTCTTAAAAAGTGTCTGCATATACAGACAGAGGTTCCAATAGTAAACCTCCAGTTGATCGATCGGACGTCCGGGGGGGAGGGGGGTTGTTTAAAGTCTTGTGGATTTCAGGGAGTATGTAGAATAGTGGGATTCTAGGGTCATCTCTGTTCAAAAAATTCAAATTCCAGTTTAGTTAAGTAACCTAGTCGTACTCCTTCGTTATGTCCTTAATTAACAGTTTCAGAGTGGGCGTAGGATCTTCCATGAGTTTGATATTACTCAGTAGGAATCATGAGTTGACGATAAACTTCCTTATCATAATCCTCCGTATCCATAATTACAACTACTCCTCCCTTGTCCGCTTGGACAGATCCTAATGTTGGGCATTATATCTAAGTTCATATACATTTTTTTCAGGATTTTTAGGATTTTAGAGCAGGACCATAATGCATGAGACACCATATTATCTTAATATGAAAGAAGAGCGGGACTTGGAGGTGATTGTGTCTAATTTATTTATTTATTTATTGCATTTGTACCCCACATTATTCCACCTTTTTGCAGGCTCAATGTGGCTTACAGAGTAAGGTTATGATAAAGTCAGTGCATGATTTAAATACAATTGATCATAAGCTGAGGTAAAGAGGATTTACATGTGCAGATATTGGGTAGGTTGAGTGAGAGGTGTTTTAGGTGTGCTTGGGTGGTTTGGGGGATGATTTGTATCATCGAGGGTGACTTTTGTAAGCTTTGTTAAAGAGGTGTGTTTTCAGAGCTTTGCGGAAGCTGGTTAGATTATTCATGGTTTTCAGGGCCTTGGGTAATGCATTCCAAAACTGTGTGCTTTTGTATCCAAAGGTCGTAGCATAAGCCTGTTTGTATTTCACTCCTTTGCAGCTGGGGAAATTCAGATTGAGGAATTTGCGGGCCGATCTTAAGGTTGCCAAACAGGTAGAAAAGATGATGGTCAAAGTCAGAAGGATGCTCAGGTGCATAAGGAGAGGGATGACCAGCAGGAAAAAAGAGGTGATAGTGCCATTGTATAAGTCTCTGGTGAGTCCCCATTTAGAATACTGTGTGCAATTCTGGAAACTGTACCTACAAAAAGGGGATATGATAGAGACATTTAAATACCTCAATGGTATTAATGTACAGGAGGTGAGCCTTTTTTAAATGAAGAAAAACTCTGGAATGAGAGGCATAGGATGAAGTTAAGAGGAAATAGGTTTAGGAGTAATCTGAGAAAATACTCTTTCACAGAAAGGGTGGTGGATACATGGAATGGCCTCCCGGTGGAAGCCATGGAGAAAAGAACTGTGTCAAAATTTAAGAAAGCATGGGCAGGGACATGGGATCTCTTAAGAAAAGCAGGAGTTAGTGGTTACTGAGGATGGGCAGACTGGATGGGCCATTCGGCCCTTATTTGCTGTCATGTTTCTATGCTCTATGCTTCTATGTTTACATTTTAGACAAATAGGAGAATCAGCACATCCCACATAATGGGCTTGTACCTGGGAAAATATGCCTAGTGATGACTCAGAAGTTATATTCCCTCAATATCGCTCCATGGATCACACCAGAGATATGATTAATGTCACTAGATTTCAAGCCGAACTCCAATTCCATATTCCATCTACTTGCTATCTCTTCAAGTAGGACCTGCTAGATTGCTTTGTGTAGATGTTCTATGAGAAACTTCATTCTCAAAAAAATTGTCTTATGTTACTTTTCACTCCTATTACAAGGGACCCTCTCTTTAATGTTTAAACATAATGTTTGATTTGTACATAGGCATACAGATTGCATGGATTCACTGATGAGTTCTATAGTAAGGTTTGGAATGGCATTATTGATCCATTCTCATGTAAAATTTGAGTTAAAAGAGTAATCCCTCCCTCCACCCAGTGATAAAATACTGCACACATCATACTTGAGAGGAAGTAAAACATTTCCCATATATGAAGAGAATGAGTATCTTTAGAGTCATAATGCCACATGGATATCAACAGATGCCATGCTTTCCTCAAGGGCCCAAGTTAATAACTAGTCTTAAAATCATCAGGAAATTTAGCCGGGGGAGGGGGGGCAGGGGGGGGGTGGCTTGTAATAGGTAGTTAAAATGCAGCAGGGAAAAATATTATTTTTCATAATTCTGGGGGGGGGGGGGGGGGTGGTCATCTAGTTGCAGCATCTAGTACCTAAAATGTTGCAACAAATGAGCCCCATTATACAACTTCATGTTGAGTAATCCTAACTCTCCCCGTGTCCAGCTCCCATAATTTGTCAATCCTAATTTTAGGTTTACTACCTCCCCCCCCCCCCCCAATAAAGCCTTGCAAGTTCTTTATTCAGAATGCTTAAATCTTTGTGTAAGACCCACAGAGCAGATGCTGAAGAACATACAGTCCACCTTGGGAATAGGGTCACATAATATAGGCAAATTTGACCAATCAAAGAAAGTGGTAATACTTGCCATTTAGGTAAGTATAATTTAGTGGCTTGAAGTAGTTAGGTAATATTTTTTTTTGTAAAGTTGTTTGGGATCAGCCGAAAGCTGAATACCCAAGTACCTGAAACTGCCTGTCACCCAGTATAAAGGAAATGTATCACATTAGCCATGCTTCAAGATCTCATCTGTAGGTAAGGCCTCAGATTTTATCATGTTCAACCAAATTCTACAAAGCTCTGTAATAGGGTTGGTAATGATGTTTGAGGGGCAGGTAAGATGAATTAAAAGATCAGGGCCGGCTTAACCATTGGACCAGGAGAGGCTCTGGCCAAGGGCGCCAGTGATTAAGGGCACCAACATACACAGCCTCAGACCTCACCTGGTCTACAAGTTAAATCTTTCCTCCCCCCCCCAATCCAGTCTTTTTCCTATCTTGTCCTTCCCCATGGGTCCAGTACTGCTTCCACCACCTCTCTCAGGACTGTAGGGGAGTGAGAGAGATGATGGAGCAATACTGGGCCTATGGGGAGGGGGAAAGAGACTGGACCAGTGGAGAGAGATGCCAGCCCAAAGGAGGGAGAGATGCCAGACCCATGGGGGGGGGGGGAGGAAGGAGGGAGGGATGCAATAGAGGGGGGTTGTGGCCAAAGTAGGTTGGCTCGGGACACCACTATCCCTTGAGCCAGCCCTGTAAAAGATTATCCGTATAAACAGAAATTATAAACTCTTTACCCCTTTAATCTCTGGGTTAGCCAATACTTCCCTGATTAAAAGGATTCAAATGTAAGTACAAATAATAAGGGAGATAGGGGACATCCATGTCTGGTACCTCATATGGGAAAAGGGTCAGATAAACTCCCACTGACCCAGACCTGTGCCTGTGGTGTGAGAAGAGGGTTGTCCGCTAGTTTGTACCCTCTCCAAAATAACTAATATTTTCTGATATTCTTCACAGCAGACCTATCACTGATATGTCCCATTTGTGGGTCAGCTATCAAAATTGGGAGTATTTGAGCCAGTCTATTTGTTATAATCTTGGCTAACAATTTAGTCTCATAACATAAAAGAGAAATAGGTCTAGACTCTGCCAACAATGGATCCTTGCCTGGTTTGGGGAAAAAACTATAATCTGACTTAAATGCAAGATAGCTGGTAATGCCCGGAGCCCATCATCTTGTTAAACGCTGCCTGAAGGGGGTGTGTGATCTTGTCCAACAATAACTTGTAGAAATCTGCCCGGAAACAATCTGAGCCAGAGGCTTTAGCAAATGCACTTTGCTGGATGGCTAAGACTATATTTTCTGGTCTTATAAGGGCATTAAGTAGCTGCAGCTCTGATTCTGTAGCTCTGTTTCTGTTACTCCAGTGTTTCTATAATCAAAAGATATATGTCACTTTCCAAGACTGTGGTTTGGTTTTCAGTATAGAGTTTTGCATAATAGATCCTATATGATTTGGCAAATCTCAGCATCCTATCTCTTTATTTGGCTGAGCATGGTTTTTAACTTACAAGATCTTATTAGAACCACCCCATTTTCTAACCAATTCTGCTGACAATTTCCCACTTTTACTCCCATGTTTGTAGAGCTGATATTGATAACATTTGATTTTTTTTTGCCCTCTGATGTAATAGTTCATTGATGATTGTGTAGCTAACAGATGAGATTTACTGTGCTGAAATGGATGTACCTCACAAAGCTGCCATTCCCTCACCAACTGTCTCTCTAAATGAAGTATGGTCCTATCTCACAGTTTCTTTTTATGACTAGAATAAGTGATAATATCCTCTCGAAGAAGAGCCTTATCTGTCTCCCAAAAATGGATGGCATCTCTTTCATGCTGCTGATTAATATTCCCTCCATCTATTCCTTAGGTAGTCCCCAAATTTGGCATCATAATAAATGTCTAAAGGGAATTTCCACATTCTAGGCCCCATGGTGAGTTTGCTGCATATCTTGTTCCAGCCAAAAATTAAAGCGTAATCAGAAATTTCTACAGGGCCAAGTACTAAAGCAGAAAGTCTAGGAAATAAATCTCTGGCCACTAAGAGTTGATGCGAGAGTGTTTATCATGAGCGCTCGATACATGAGTAAGGTCTCACTTGGATGGATGCAGCACCCTCCAAATATCCAGTACATCTAATGATTCACATAAAAGAAGGATTCCCTTCGTAAAGTCTATTTTCTCCTTATGTAAATTTTGGGTTTTATCCATATCTGGATCTGCTACTGATCCCCCCCCCCCCATCAAAATAGGAATCCCTGTGAAGGAGCGTAGGTGAGGAAGTATACACTTAGAAAACTTCTTATTATGGCCATTAGGTGCATAGATATTGCATAACACTACAGGTTGATGACTCACTATAACAGTGATGGCGAACCTTTCAGAGACCGAGTGCCCAAACAGCAACCCAAAATCTAATTATTTATCGCGAAGTGCCGGTACTCATTATGGGTGGGGTCACCACATATGACTCCACCCCTATGGTAGCCACACCCCTTACACCAGCCATGGCGCATATAAACAGACATCATTGAAAATATACTAGTATAGGAGAAAAAATAACATGATTTCTTTCATTATAAATCATTTCTGTAAGTTGTTACAGCTCCAGTATACCCAGTGCAAAATAAGACAGCAGATAAATTCTCAAATTGGACATATTCCAAACACTAAAATGAAAATAAAATGATTTTTTCTACCTTTCTTGTCTGGTGATTTTGTTTTTCTATCCATATTGGTCCTAGTCGCTGATTCTGCTGCTCTCTATCTGTTCTCTTAACTCCGTTTCCAGGACTTCCTTTCCATTTATTTCTTTACTTTCCTCCTTTCTTCTTCATTTCTTGCCCTCCATCCATGTCCAGCCACCCTCTGTCTCCCCTGCCCTCCCCTTCAGCCACCCTCCCTCCCCTCCAGCCACCCATGTCCAGCCATCCTCCTCTCCTTCCAGCCGCCCATGTGCCAGCCACCCTCCTCTTCCCCCTGCCCTCCGCTCCAGCCACCCTCCTCTCCCCCTGCCTTCCCCTCTAGCCACCCTCCTCTCGTTGCCCTCCCTCCAGCCACCCATGTCCAGCTACCCTCCTCTGCCCCCTGCCCTCCCAACGGCAGGCCTCCCTCCCACCCAGCACCAGGCAGTCAGACAGGCAGGCAGGCCTCCCTCCCACCCAGCACCAGGCAGGCAGGCAGGCCTCCCTCCCACCCAGCACCAGGCCACCCAGCACCACTCCTCCCCTCCCCCCCCCCCCCCCCCCCTCCAGCATCAGGCACCAGGCCACCCTCCTACCAAGCACCAGGCAGGCCACCCACCCACGCACGCACCCACCCACCAAAGCACCAGGCAGGGCACCCACCCACAGCACCAGGCAGGCCTCCCACCCAAGCACCAGGCAGGCAGGCCTCCGTTCCACCCACCCAGCACCAGGCAGGCCACCCTCCTCCCACCCCACCCACCCAAGCACCAGGCAGGCCTCCCTCCCTCCCACCCAAGCACCAGGCAGGAAGCACTCCCACCCAAGCACCAGGCCTCGCTCGCTCCCACCCACCAGCAGCAGGCACCAGGGCACCCCCCTCCCACCTGGCATCAAGCATTCCTCCCTCCCTCCCACCCGGCACCAGCCCGCCCGGCCTCCATCCCTCCCTCCCTCTGAACCCGAAGAAATGTAAAAGTCTTACCTTGTCCGTCCGAGTAGGCGGCGTCAGCATCAGCAGTAGCAACGAAAAGCGTGCTGCTGGTTCGGCGTCTTCAGCCTTCCGCCTCTCAAGCTCTCTGGTCCCAACCTTGAATTTACTACCAAACCACCTCCTCCTTTAACCCATTCCCTCAACCAACCAACCCAGGCCTCCTTCTCCTCTTTTCCTAATATCACCGAAGAGGAAACTACCCACCTTCTTTCCTCCTCAAAATGCACCACCTGTTCCTCTGACCCCCATCCCCACCAACTTACTTATCACCATCTCCTACCGTTACCCCCTCCATCTGCCATATCCTCAACCTCTCTCTCCATTGCCACCATCCCTGACATCTTCAAGCATGCTGTGGTCACACCACTCCTCAAAAAACCATCACTTGACCCTACCTGTCCCTCCAACTACCGCCCCATCTCCCTCCTACCCTTCCTCTCCAAGATACTTGAATGCGCCGTTCACAGCCGCTGCCTTGATTTCCTCTCCTCGCACGCCATCCTTGATCCGCTTCAATCTGGTTTTCGCCCTCTACACTTGACAGAAACGGCACTCACTAAAGTCTGTAATGACCTGTTCCTTGCCAAATCCAAAGGTCACTACTCCATCCTCATCCTCCTCGACCTATCCGCCGCTTTTGACACTGTCAATAATAATTTACTTCTTGCCACACTGTCTTCATTTGGGTTCCAGGGCTCTGTCTTCTTCTAGTTCTCCTCTTATCTCTCCCACCGTACCTTCAGAGTACACTCTCATGGATCTTCCTCCACCCCCATCCCGCTCTCTGTTGGGGATCCTCAAGGATCTGTCCTCGGTCCCTTCTTTTTTCAATCTACACCTCCTCCCTGGGCTCACTGATCTCATCTTATGGTTTCCAATATCATCTTTTGCCGACAACACTCAGCTTTATCTCTCCACATCAGACATCACTGCGGAAACCCAGGCCAAAGTATCGGCCTGCTTATCCGACATTGCTGCCTGGATGTCCAAACGCCTCCTGAAACTGAACATGGCCAAGACTGAGCTCATTGTCTTTCCACCCACTTCTCCTCTCCCTCCACTCTCTACCTCAGTTGATGGCAACCTCATCCTCCCCGTCATCTGCCCGCAGCCTTGGAGTCATCTTCGACTCCTCCCTCTCCTTCTCTGCCCATATCCAGCAGACAGCCAAGACCTGTCGCTTCTTCTCTACAACACCAGCAAAATTTGCCCCTTCCTCTCTGAACACACCACCCGAACTCTCATCCACGCTCTCATTACCTCTCACCTTGACTACTGCAACCTACTCCTCACTGGCCTCCAACTTAACCATCTATCCCTCCTTCAATCCGTTCAGAACTCAGCTGCGCGTCTTATCTTCTGCCAAAACCGATATGCTCATATCACCCCCTTCCTCAAGTCACTTCACTGGCTTCCGATCAGGTACCGCATACAATTCAAGCTTTTCCTACTAACCTACAAATGCTCTCAATCTGCAGCCCCTCACTACCTCTCTACCCTCATCTCCCCTTACGCCCCTACCCGTAACCTCCGATCACAGGGCAAATCCCTCCTCTCAGTACCCTTCTCCACCATTGCCAACTCCAGGCTCCGCCCTTTCTGCCTCGCCTCACCCTATGCCTGGAATAAACTCCCCGAGACCATACGCCAAGCACCCTCCCTATCCATCTTCAATCCTTACTCAAAGCCCACCTCTTCAATGTCGCTTTTGGAACCTAACCATTGTACCTCTACCCAGGTAATCCTGACTGTTCCAATTTTGATTGTCTGCACTCCTTGTCCTTCTTGTCCTTTAGATTGTAAGCTCCTTTGAGCAGGAACTGTTTTTTTTTTTTGTACAGCGCTGCATAACCCTGGTACACTCTAGAAATGTTAAATAGTGTCGTAGTAGTAGTAGTAGTTTCTGAGATGGGGGGCATCCTTGGTTTCCATTATCGTCGAAAATCAGAAACGACCAAGTCTAGGGACGACCATCTCTAAGGACGACCTAAATGTCAAGATTTCATGACCGTATTATCGAAACGAAAGATGGACGTCCATCTTGTTTCGATAATACGGGTTTCCCTGCCCCTCCACCAGGATGTTTTGCGAGGACGTCCTCAGCAAAACTTGGGCGTCCCTTTTGATTATGCCCCTCCACGTGGTTGTTCATTAAGAAAAACGTTTACCGTAGTACATAGGAAACCTTTACCCCAAAGGACTGATTGTTATTGAAAGGGGTCTCAGGTACGATAAAAGAAGAATGTGGAGCATTACAGTGTTGGTTTAATTGTATTGTTTTGTACATAGCATAGCCAGAACTGCTGAAGAAATCCAGAGCTGTCCTGACTTAACTACACATGTGCAAGTAAGCCACAGCACATTGAGCTGTGGATGCTGGCACCATGAGAATTCTCTGTGAGAACTGAGCATGCTCTCAGTGCTGACATCAGTTGTTCAATGTGCTGCTGAGCTCTACTGACTGATGGTGGCTCTGGATGTCTTCAGCTGGCAGGGCTTGGGAATGCCTGCCAGCTACACAGTTGCTATGACTGGCTGCTGAGGAGGCCTGAGGCAAAAGTGGAGGGGCCAGGGCCAACCCAGGACAGCTGTGGTTATGCCCCTGTTTGGTACATATCTCCTCAATGGAGGACGGTGAATAGTGAATGCCACAGAATGTACTGGGACTGGTGATATTTAACAGTATTTATAAATGATCTGGAAATCGGAACGACAAGTGAGGTGATTAAATTTGCTGAAGACACAAAACTTGTCAAAACCCATGCGGACTGTGAAAAATTGCAGGAAGACCTTAGGAAACTGGAAGACTGGGCATCCAAATGGCAAATAAATTTAATGTGGACAAATGCAAAGTGATGCAGATTGGGAAGAATAATCCACTGAAATCTTCTGCCTAGTGTGTGACGGCGACCAAAAAAGCAAACAGGATGCTAGGAATTATTAGGAAAGGGATGCAAAATAAGACCAAGAATATTATAATGCCTCTGTATCGCTCCATGCTGCGACCTTACTTTGAGTATTGCATTCAATTCTGGTCACCTTATCTAAAAAAAGATGTAGTGGAATTAGAAAAGGTTAAAGAAAAGCAACCAAAACGATAAAGGGGATGGAACGCCTCTCATAGGAGGAAAGGCTAAAGAGGTTAGGGCTCTTCAGCTTGGAAAGACAGGGGAGATGTCCTGAGAGGGGATATGATGAGGTCTACAAAATCCTGAGTGGTGTAGAATGGGTAAAAGTGAATCAATTTTTCACATCATTCAGAAAGTACAAAGATCAGGGGACACTCAATAAAATTACATGGGAATACTTTAAAACAAATAGGATGAAATATTTTCTCACCCAAAGAATAGGTAAGTTCTGCAACTCGTTGCTGGAGGATGTGGTAACAGTGGTTAGCGTATCTGGGTTTAATAAAGTTTTGGACAAGTTCTTGGAGGAAAAGTCCATAGTCTGCTATTGAGATCGACATGGGGAAAGCCACTGCTTGCCCTGGGATTCGTAGCATAGAATGTTGCTACTATTTGGGTTTCTTCCAGGAACTTGTGACCTAGATTGGCCAGTGTTGGAAGCAGGATACTGGCTAGATGGACCATTGGTCTGATCCAGTATGGCTATTCTTATGTTCTAAATAGAGTTGGAGCATCCCATATCTGTCCAGGGTCTTAAAGAGAAATTTCTTCTCCATGAAGAGAACCTGGGATAGGAAATCTGAACGCATTCATCAAAAAGGGGAAAGGAGCATGAAAATATATGTTCTGTGGGGGCCCTAAGGTATGAATCCATAAATGGACCACCCCACAACTGTGACTTCCCCCCCTTACATTAGTAAACAGGCCCTTTAAGGTGCTATACTAATGCACGTTAATGTGTGTTTTGAACATGTTATAGCAAATAGACCCCTCAGTGATACATTCTGTTGGTGACATCAGTTTTCTCATTCATTCCTGGAACATCATAACAAGTGTTGCATAAACAAGTCAGTCTGATTTAATTGGTGTGCTTGCTTATGAGCTGAAAATTATAAAAAAAAAAACATTAATATTATGTCCAAGCAGTAACTTATTAGCATTTTAGAAATGTTTATATCAATACACTGATGATTATCAATTCACCATCACAATTAGCTCCCTACTGCAGTTTAAAATGTTTTATTGGTAAGCTTAGCATGATGTTACCACTGTATAAAATATGTTAGGTAATAGAAATTTTGTTTTAAAAAGTAGATCTGTTTTACTGTTGACAGATAGTATTTTATACCATCTTGTCTATTTGTATTTATCCCTTTTTTGACAAATGTTCCAATGAAAGTAACACAGACTGTAATGTCTATGCTCTGTTCGGGCAGCACCAGCGTTTTTATTTGGTCCAGATCGTCTCATCTCGTGAGAACGTTTGGAGGAATACCTGTATATGTCCATTTGAAGACCCCTGAAGAAGGCCTTTTCGGCCGAAACATGGACCGTGTAGGGTCCCAATAAAACGTTTTTGGTGCTCTTACCATCTGTGGTTTCAGTCTGGTCTTCTGGATTTCTTCCGCTTGTTTTGTTGTTCTGTGTCTTTTTTGCGGGAGATTTGGACTCTCTTGTTGCTCTTCGACACCTAAGGGCATCACAGGAGTCGCCATGGGGAGAGGGGATGAGGAGAGACAGGAATGTAATGACCCTAGGAGCACCAAATATTTTGTATTCCCAGGGATTAAGGTGGGAGTTGCAGAGAGAACCATGAGGGTTCAGATTTAGAGGCTGAGGGAGGGGCATACAGCCAAGCCTTAGGGATTATTAGGGCAATCCAGTGGAGAGATTTTTCCCTTCAAATTCAAATAGTGAAGTCTAACCTTCTCTAGGTTTCCCTATTGACCTTTTTAGGGGAATAGCCCTAGGCACTCTGTCAATAGCTTTGGGAACTCAAGCTCACACAAACCTGATAAAAATCACAGTGCAAATTCTTTGACATCTTTGTCTTCTGTTCCTTCTTGTTGCACCTTCTCACAGTTTTTGATATCAGCTAGCTTGCAATTTCTTTATTTCCTTTTCTGGTGAAGTAAATCTGTCATTTACTACTATTTAAAATGCTAACAATTCCACAGTAACATAGTAAATGATAGCAGATAAAGACCTGCACAGTCCATCCAGTTTGCCCAACAAGGCAACCAGTGTCGCACCTGCTGCTGGTTGGCAATTTTGCTACCAATCCACACGTGATGGGGCATTTTGAAAGGGACGTCCATGTTTTGATATGGACGTCCTCGCAAAACGTCCCGATCTAGGGCGGGGAAACTCGTATTTTTGAAACAAGATGGATGTCCATCTTTCATTTCGAAAATACCGTCAGGGATGTCCAAATTCTTAAATCTGGTCGTCCCTAGATTTGGTCATCCCTAGACTTGGTCGTTAATCGAAATCAAGGACGTCCATCTCAGAAACGACCAAATGCAAGCCATTGGTTGTGGGAGGAGCCAGCATTTCTAGTGTACTGGTCCCCCTGACATGCCAGGACACCAACCGGGCACCCTAGGGGCCACTGCAGTGGACTTCATAAATTGCTTCCAGGTACATAGCTCCATTACCTTGTGTGCTGAGGCCCCAAAACCCACTACCCACAACTGTACACCACTACCATAGCCCTAAGGAGTGAAGGGGACACCTACATGTGGGTACAGTGGGTTTTGGGGGGGTTTGGAAGGATCAACATTTACCACCACAAGTGTAACAGGTAGGGGGGATGGGCCTGGGTCCGCCTGCCTGAAGTGCACTGCACCCACTAAAACTGCTCCAGGGACCTGCATACTGCTGTCATGGACCTGAGTTTGACATCTGAGGCTGGCATAGAGGCTGGCACAAAATATTTTTGAAGATATTTTTTGAGGGTGGGAGGGGGTTAGTGACCACTGGGGAGTAAGGGGAGGTCATCCCTGATTCTCTCCGGTGGTCATCTGGTCATTTCGGGCACCTTTATGTGGCTTGGTCGTAAGAAAAACACAACCAGGTAACCAAGTGTTCATCAGGGACATCCTTGTTTCTTTCGATTATGGGTCGAGGACGTCCAAGTGTTAGGCACGCCCAAGTCCCACCTTCACTACGCCTCTGATACGCCCCCCTGAACTTTGGCCATCCCTGCAACGGAAAGCAGTTGAAGACGTCCAAAATCGGCTTTTGATTATACTGATTTGGACGAAATCAAGGACGTCCATCTCAGAAACAACCTCTATCATATCTCCCCTCAGCCGCCTTTTCTCCAAGCTGAAGAGCCCTAGCTGCTTTAGCCTTTCCTCATAGGGAAGTCATCCCATCCCCTTTATCATTTTCGTCACCCTTCTCTGCACCTTTTCTAATTCCACTATATCTTTTTTGAAATACGGTGACCAGAATTGAACACAATATTCGAGGTGCGGTTGCACAACGGTGCAATAGAAAGGCATTATAACATCCTCATTTTTGTTTTCCATTCCTTTCCTAATAATACCTAACATTCTATTTGCTTTCTTAGCTGCAGCAGCACACTGAGCAGAAGGTTTCAATGTATCATCAACGACGACACCTAGATCCCTTTCTTGGTCCGTGACTCCTAACTTGGAACCTTGCATGTTGTAGCTATAATTTGGGTTCCTCTTTCCCACATGCATCACTTTGCACTTGCTCACATTAAACGTATCTGCCATTTAGATGCCCAGTCTCCCAGTCTCGTAAGGTCCTCGTAATTTTCATAATCCTCCCGACTTTGAATAACTTTGTGTCATCAGCAAATTTCATTACCTCACTAGTTACTCCCATCTCTAGGTCATTTATAAATATGTTAAAAAGCAGTGGTCCTAGCACAGACCCCTGGGGAACCCCACTAACTACCCTTCTCCATTGAGAATAATGACCATTTAACCCTACTCTCTGTTTTCTATCTTTTAACCAGTTTTTAATCCACAATAGAACACTACCTCCTATCCCATGACTCTCCAATTTCCTCTGGAGTCTTTCATGAGGTACTTTGTCAAACACCTTCTGAAAATCCAGATACACAATATCAACTGGCTCACCTTTATCCACATGTTTGTAAACCCCTTCAAAGAAATGTAGTAGATTGGTGAGGCAAGATTTCCCTTCACCAAATCCATGTTGACTTTGTCTCATTAATCCATGCTTTTGAATATGCTCTGTAATTTTGTTCTTAATAATAGTCTCTACCATTTTGCCAGGCACCGACGTCAGACTCACTGGTCCATAATTTCCCGGATCTCCTCTGGAACCTTTTTAAAAAATTGGCGTTACATTGGCCACCCTCCAATCTTCCGGTACCACGCTCGATTTAAGGATAAATTACATATTACTAACAATAACTCTGCAAGTTCATTTTTCAGTTCTATCAGTACTCTGGGGTGAATACCATCCGGTCCAGGAGATTTGCTACTCTTCAGGTTGTAGAACTGCCCCATTACATCCTCCAGGTTACAGGGAATTCATTAAGTTTCTCTGAATCATCAGCTTCGAATACCATTTCTGGCACTGGTATCCCACCCAAATCTTCCTCGGTGAAGACCGAAGCAAAGAATTCATGTAGTCTCTTCACTACGGCTTTGTCTTCCCAGATCGTCCCTTTTACTCCTCGTCATCTAGCGGTCCAACTGATTCTTTTGCTGGCTTCCTGCTTTTAATATACCTAAAAAAAAATTTTACTATGTGTTTTAGCCTCCAACGCAATCTTTTTTTCGAAGTCCCTCTTAGCCTTCCTTATCAGCGCTTTGAATTTGACTTGACATTCCTTATGCTGTTTCTTATTATTTTCAGTCGGTTCCTTCTTCCATTTTCTGTAGGATTTTCTTTTAGCTCTAATAGCTTCACCTCACTTTTTAACCACGCCGGCTGTCATTTGGTCTTCTGTCTTCCTTTTTTAATACGTGGAATATATTTGGGCTTCCAGGATGGTGTTTTTGAACAGCATCTATGCCTGATGTAAATTTTTGACCCTCACAGCCGCTCCACTTAGTTTTTTTTCACCGTTCTTCTCATTTTATCATAGTCTCCTTTTTTAAAGTTAAACGCTAACGTATTTGATTTCCTATCCTGCTTATAATCGAAATAGAAAAACGCCTATATTGTGACCCAAATCGGGAGATAGACGTTTATCTCACAAAAACGAATAAAGCGGTATAATCGAAAGCCGAATTTGGACTTTTCAACTGCACTCCGTCGCAGATGCGGACAAAGTTGATGGGGGCGTGTTGAAGGTGTGGTGAAGGCGGGACTGGGGCGTGGTTATTGGCCGATCAGAGATGGGCGCCTTTTCGCCTATAATGGAAAACAAATATGCGTTTTTAGCGAGAATTTAGGGCACTTTTCCTGGACCCTGTTTTTCCACAAATAAGGCCCCAAAAAGTGCCCTAAATGACCAGATGACCACTGGAGGGAATCGGGGATGACCTCCCCTGACTCCCCCAGTGGTCACAAACCCCCTCCCACCACAAAATATGCCGTTTCACAACTTTTTATTTCACCCTCAAATGTCATACCCACCTCCCTGGCAGCAGTATGCAGGTCACTGGAGCAGTTATTAGGGGGTGCAGTGGACTTCAGGCAGGTGGACTTAGGCCCATCCCCCCCACCTGTTACACTTGTGCTGGTAAATGGGAGCCCTCCAAACCGCCCCCCAAACCCACTGTACCCACATGTAGGTGCCCCCCTTCACCCCTTAGGGCTATAGTAATGGTGTAGACTTGTGGGCAGTGGGTTTTGAGGGGGATTTGGGGGGCTCAACACCCAAGGGAAGGGTGCTATGCACCTGGGAGTTGTTTTACCTTGTTTTTTTTTTTTTTTGTGAAAGTGCCCCCTAGGGTGCCCGGTTGGTGTCCTGGCATGTGAGGGGGACCAGTGCACTACGAATCCTGGCCCCTCCCACGAATAAATGTCTTGGAGTTATTCGTTTTTGAGCTGGGCGCTTTCGGTTTCCATTATCGCTGAAAAACAAAAACGCCCAGCTCAAAAAAAGATAAACGTCCATGTTTTTCGAAAATACGCTTCGGTCCGTCCCTTCACGGACCCGTTCTCGGAGATAAACGTCCATGGAGATAGACATTTCCGTTCGATTATGCCCCTTCACGTATACTTACTTCAAAGCTAATCTCAAATCCGATCATATTATGATCACTGTTATCAAGCAGCCCCAGCACTATTACCTCCCACACCAGATCATGCGCGCCACTAAGGACTAGGTCTAGAATTTTTCCTTCTCTCGTCGGCTCCTGTACCAGCTGCTCCATAAAGCTGGCCTTGATTTCATCAAGGAATTTTACCTCCCTAGCGTGCCCCGATGTTACTTTTACCCAGTCAATATCGGGTAATTGAAATCACCCATTATTATTGTGTTGCCCAGTTTGTTTGTGTCCCTAATTTCCTTTAACATTTCTGCATCCGTCTGTTCATCCTAGCCAGGCGGACGGTAGTACACTCCTATCACTATCCTTTTCCCCTTTACACATGGAATTTCAAACCGTAGTGATTGCAAGAAGTGTTTTGTTCCCTGCAGAATTTTCAATCTATTTGATTCAAGGCTTTTGTTAATATACAATGCTACCCCTCCACCAATTCGATCCACCCTATCACTACGATATAATTTGTACCCCGGTATGGCAGTGTCCTACTGGTTATCCCCTTCCACTATGTCTCAGAGATGTCTAATATATCTAATTGTTCATTTAGTGCAATATATTCTAACTCTCCCATCTTATTTCTTAGGCTCATGGCATTCGCATATAGACATTTCAAACTATGTTTGTTGGTCCTATTTACATCATGCTCAGAGCTTGACAGTATTAACTTGCAATATTTTGTCTGTTTTTATTTAAGGACACCCGATCTACTATGGTCTCTTTTGCAACCTCACTATCAGGATACCCTATCTTCCCTGTTTTGGTGATATCTTTGAAAGATACCTTATCCCGAACCATGCGCTTTTGAGCGACTGTCGGCCTTCCCCCTGTTTCTAGTTTAAAAACTGCTCTATCTCCTTTTTAAATGCCAATGCCAGCAGCCTGGTCCCACCTTGGTTAAGGTGGAGCCCATCCTTTTGGAATAGGCTCCCGCTTCCCCAGAATGTTTCTAGTTCCTAACAAATCTAAAACCCTCATCCCTGCATCTCACCCACGCATTGAGAGTCCGGAGCTCTGCCTGTCTTTTGGGCCATGCGCGTGGAATGGGTAGCATTTCAGAACATGCTACCCTAGAGGTTCTGGATTTGAGCTTTCTACCTAAGAGGCTAAATTTGGCTTCCAGAACCTCTCTCCCACATTTTCCTATGTCATTGGTACCCACATGTACCAAGACAGCCGACTCCTCCCCAGCACTATCTAAAATCCTATCTAGGTGATGCGAGAGGTCCGCCACCATCACACCAGGTAGGCAAGTCACCAGGCAATCCTCATGTGCACCAGCCACCCAGCTATCTATATGCCTAATGATCGAATCACCAACTACAACAGCTGTCCTAACCCTTCCCTCCCGGGCAGCACTTGGAGACATATCCTCGGCGTGATAGGATAGTACATTCCCTCATGGGCAGGTCCTGGCTACATGAGTACTTCCTAATTCAACAGGGCGATGTTCTCCTTCTAGGAGATCTCCCTTCTCCAAGGTAGCACAGGGGCTACCAGACTGGAGGTGGGACTTCTCTATAACATCCCTGTAGGTCTCCTCTATGTACCTCTCTGTCTCCCTCAGCTCCACCAAGTTTGCTACTCTAGCCTCAAGAGAACGGACATGTTCTCTGAGAGCTAGGAGCTCTTTGCATCGGGCACACACATATGACACCTCACCAACTGGGAGATAATCATACATGTGACACTCAATGCAAAAGACTGGATAGCACTCCGCTCGCTGCTGGACTGCTGACTCCATCTTAGTGTTTTGGAGTTTTTCAATAATTTAAAACTTGCTACAGTATTAATGATATTAACCTAATATAAAAATGTCTTTTAGTTTAAATAGTATATTGTATGATTTATTTAGTGTTTCCTTCTTAGATGTTAATGAATTGTATTTAAAACTCTGTAAGAGCACTCCTTGCTTGTTACCCTAATTACAATAACTGACTATAAATGAAGAGTTGTCCTAGGAATGGGTGGGAAGACTAAACTAGATCTGTTAATGCTGTGGATCAAAGTTTTTAAAACTAAGGGGGAAAGACTATGGAGATTAGTTGATAAAATTAGCTTTTTTATATTTTTATTTTGCCTATCACTAACCTACAATTCCTCCTTTAAACCCCAATCTGTAAATTCCCAAAGCACAAAGCAAAATAGTGTTCACTTACCATAGAAATGTCCTCTTCTCTCAGAACTTCTCAGAAAGAAAGTTTGTAGCATGATAAGAGATTAATGGTCTGTTATTGATTTTGCTGGATCAGATACAAATCTATATATATAAAACTCACCCTCAACGTTCTGAAGACAGTGACGTCAGTGAAGCCAAGCCACTGACTTCCTTTAAACAGGGTTCGAAGGTTCGTGGTGGTGAAGCCACCGAAATCGCTCCGGGCCCCACCCTCGAGGGCGGAGCAATGGCAGAACAATGAAGGGGTTGGCAGGGAGGGAGGGAGGCAGGGAGGGGGGGGTGTTGGCGACAAAAACCTTGATGGCAGAACAATGAAGGGGTTTACAGGGAGGGAGGCAGGGGGGGGTGTTGGGAAATCGATCCGGGCCCCGCCCTCGTGTCAAACATCATGATATTGAGGGCAGAGCAATGGCACAACAACGAAGGGGTTGGGCAGGCAGGGGGGTGTTGGCGACGAAAACCTTGCTAGCGCCTGTTTCATTTGCTCAGAAACGGGCCTCTTTTCCTAGTGCATATATAAAATAAATACAGCTGCAAAGATTTTACTTTCACCTTCCCCCCTGGAAGCTACTGTAACAAAAACTAGCTGGGTGGATACCTAAGTCCATCAACATATCTCTAAAGAACAAAAATCTGAAGATGGACAGCAATCGCAGACTGGAGTTAACAAAGACAGTGAAACTCCATCTATTCTCAGACAATGACTCAGACTGAAAAGCCCATTTAGCTATCTAATCTGACCAAAGAAGCCCACTTACTCTCAGACAAAGACTCTTTTAATCCTATCAGATGCCTTCTGGATGTATATCACAGCAGATGCTGCATTTGAAACGCCGTGCAACGAGTTCCAATAATTACCCGAGACCTTGAAGAAGCAGCGAAACGCTGGCCAACGTCGGCTCGGGGTAACTCAACAGGGAACAGCGCAGCATGAAGCAGTAGTAGCACTGAATATCAAGCAATAAAAAGCTAAGTGCATTGCAATATAGCATGTTTTTTCTTTAAAAAATTCTTATTTTTGAAAAACAAAAAATTTAGAAAATTTACTGCGGTCCCAGAAGAAATTTACCTAGGGCTGCCTAAAAGGGGTTTTTGCCTATAGAAATTTACCTAGGGCTACCTAAAAGGGGTTTTTGCCTATGATGAAGAGAAGACCAGTTGGTCTATTTTAGCTCCGACAGATCGATATTGGATTTGGGAGCTCTTTGAGGCTTTTCCCCATATACTATTGTAACTTTGTAATTTTGTATTGGGTGGAAGTTTTTGTATTTAGAATTTATCACAGCAAATGTCCAGACAGAAAGTCTTATGATGTCATTAAACATGTGACCAGTTACCATGCTCCATCTCAAAACTAGATGAAACCAGTTTTCAGCTATCCCTGAGTTTTCATTGGATCGAGTACACCCCACCTGACTTCAGCCTATGATCCAACAAGAGATTATAAAAAGCCTGGAAAATGCCCAGTTCGCTCTCTTGCTTCTTCGCTCTTGCTCTTGGCTCTTGGTCTCGATTCCTGATCTGCACCTCCATGATCCTTGAAGACTTCAAGCACATCCCTGATAAGACTTTCTCCAGGCTCCAGCAGCAACTCCGCAACAAAAAGACTTCTTTTCCAGTGAGGATCTCCTTCATCACTCCAACCAGCAGCCATCATCAAAGTGAGTTACCGTTATCCAGCCTAATTTATAATTTAGATTTTTCTAATCTTGAAGCACATTTCCCCTTGTGAAAGATCCTTAAAAGCTGCCTCTCTCTTGTAACATTATTACCTTACCTTATTGTAAATAAACATTTTAAAGTTAAATATATGGTCTTTATGTTCTGGTTTTTTTTTTTGTTAATCCATTTGGCATACTACTTCTGACAGGGAGATTTGTGCAGTGATATGACTGTGAGTCATCTGTTTTGCCAGTTTATTTGTATCGAAGATCAATAGACCCCTGTCGCAGGCCTTTACAGCTGAAACACGAATCGTGTCGGGTTGTTTTTACTGATTGGAATAAAAGAGCTTGTTTAGGAAACACCATTTGTGAGAGGACTTTTTTGGATCCACTGTTTGTGTATTTGGCTTTCATTTCTCCTGTGGAGAGATCACCTTCTGTAGATGTTGGCTTTATGTTCTGAGCACATGTCCTTAAACCTTACAGTGCAGGTTAATGTAATTCAACAAATATAGTATGTAATTCCCCCTGTTCTTATATATTCTTATTCTTATCATATTACCTTATATTTAATTGTGGAGAATAGAATATAGAAGAATAGAATATATATATTATAATTATAATAATAATATTATTATTTTACAAGTTCAGTGGGACCTTTCCTCTTTATATAGTTTTGGAATCTGCTTTCCTGGATGTCACTTTTCCACTATTCTACCTGATGTCAAGCTTTCTATTTTTTAATGGTTCCGTTTGCACACGAGTGGAAGTAAGGAGGAGGTTGGGAAGTACAGACCTGTCAGTCTGACCTCGGTGGTGAGTAGCTAATGGAAACGATTCTAAAGACGTTATCTTGTCTTCTAAATGCTTATCTTGTCTTCCTCTCTTCATTAGTCCCTTCCCATATGTCCTATCTGTCTGTCCTACCCTTATCCCTTATTTGTCCTGTCTGTCTTGATTTAGATTGTAAGCTCTTTTGAGCAGGGACTGTCTTTTCTTCATGTTAAATTGTGAAGCGCTGCGTATGACTGGAGCGCTATAGAAATGATTTATAGTAGTAAAGAGGAGGATTGTGAGATTACTTGAACTAAATGGAATGCAGGACCCGAGGCAGCATGGCTTCACTAGTGGCAGGTCGTGTCAGACAAATCTGACTGTCTTTTTCGACTGGGTGACCAAAGAGTTGGATGTGGGAGGGGCGCTTGTTGTAGTTTACTTGGATTTCAGCAAAGCCTTTGACACGGTTTCGCACAGGCGACTGATAAATAAATTGAATGCCCTCGGTATGGGACCTAGAGTAACTGATTGGGTTGAAAATTGGTTGAATGGTAGGAGACAGAGGGTATGGAACTTGCTTCTGAAGAAAAGGATATCGTCAGTGGAGTACCACAGGGGTCGGTCCTAGGGCCAGTTCTTTTGAACGTCTTTGTGAGCAATATTGCGGAAGGGCTGTTTGCTGTCTGTCTCTTTGCGGATGATTCTAAACTCTGCAACAGGGTGGACACCCTGGAGGGTATGAATGAATGACATGAGGAAGGACCTAGCGAAGCTGGAGGAATGGACCGATATTGGCAACTAAGGTTTAATCCCAAAAAATGCAGGGTCATGCACTTGGGTCGCAAGAATCCAAGGGGACGGTGCAGTATAGGGGGTGAAGTGCTTCCGTGTACGAAGGAAGAGTGGGACTTGGGGTGATTGTGTCTGATGACCTTAAAGCTTCCAAACAGGTAGAAAAAGCGACGGTCAAAGCCAGAAGGATGCTAGGGTGCATAAAGAGAGGCATGACCAGCAGGAAAAAGGAAGTGATAGTGCCGTTGTATAAGTCTCTAGTGAGGCCCCATTTGGAGTACTGTGTGCAGTTCTGGAGACCTCACCTAAGAAAAGATATAAACAGGATGGAGTCGGTATAGAGGGCGGCTAGAAAATTAGTAAGCGGTCTTGAACGCAAAAATGATAGGGACAGGCTTATGAACCTCAACATGTATACGTTGGAAGAGAAGAGGGAGAGAGGAGACATGATATAGACATTTAAATATCTCAAGGGCATTTATGTACAGGAAGAGAGCCTTTTTCAAATGAAGGAGAGCTCTGAATGATGGGGCATATGACAAAGTTAAGAGGGAATAGGCTTAGGAGTAATCTAAGGAAGTACTATTTCACAGAAAGGGTGGTGGAGGCATGGAATTGCCTCCCGGTGGAGTTGGTGGAGTCGAGGACTGTTTCAGAATGTAAAAAGGCATGGGATAAGCATGTGAGATTGCTTAGGAACAGGAAGAATTAGGGGTTACAGAGGAGGGGCAGACTGGATGGGTCATATGGCCTTATTTTGTCGTCTTGTTTCTATGTTTCTATTATTTATCATTAGATTTGGACTTTGAATTCAGATCTATAGATGAAAAGGAGGTCTCATTATATATATCTAAATACCAGAGTGCTATTTTCCCATACTTCATAGCAAGAGTGTACATTCCCTATTACCTGTCCCAATGCAACTGAAGCTTTTACCTCCTCAGTGCATGTAAATGGTTCATCCCTGTGTGGATTCTCTGATGCCATGTGAGGCTTTCTTTCAAACCAAAGCTTCTACCACACTCAGGACATGTAAATGTTTCCCGCCTGTATGTATTCTCTGGTGCATTGTGAGGTTTACCTTCTGACCAAAGCTTTTACCAGACTCTATACATGCAAATGTTTCTCCCCGTGTGGACTTTCTGATGCAGTTTGAGATTTACATTACAACCAAAGCTTTACCACACTTAGAACATGTGAATGGTTTCACTTTATTGTGGATTTCTTGTATATTTTGTACGTTTTGCATTTGAATGTATTTGTTTGAAAATGGACCAAAAAATAAAACATCCAAATCACAAAACATTTTCCAAACAGCATTTTCAAAAGGAAAAGAGAAACTTTTTTTGTAGAAAATGACCTTTCCTGTTCTGATTTTGGATGTCCAAATTCAGACTTAGATGTCATATCCAAAAATGCCCCTTGTGCATTTGATTTGCCCAAAGTCACAAGGTGGGAAATGAACCCATGTTGTCAGGATCAAAGCTCACTGCACTAACCATTAAGCCACTCCTCCTCTGTTTTGGATGGTTTGAATCAGGGACGTAGCTGCGTGGGGCCACAGGGGCCTGGGCCCCCGCAGATTTTGCCCTGGACTCCCCTACCATCGACCCTCTCCACCTCCCCCTCCCTCCCGCACGCCCGCCACCAACCCGTCGCCGATCTTTGCTGGCGGGGGACCCCAACCCCCGCCAGCCGAAGTCCTCTCTTCCGTGCAGGATGCAAGTTGCAACGCTTCCTGTTCTTCTGAGTCTGACGTCCTGCACGTACAACGTGCAGGACGTCAGACTCAGAATTTGGAACTCAGTCTGACGTCCTGCGCATTGTACGTGTAGGACGTCAGACTCAGAAGAACAGGAAGCATTGCAACTTGCAGCCTGCATGGAAGAGAGGACCTCGGCTGGCGGGGGTTGGGGTCCCCCGCCAGCAAAGGTAAGTGACAGCAGTGGGGGAGGGTTGGTGGCGGCGGGAGGGGGTGGAGAGTGTCATTGGTGGCGAGGGGGGGGGTCTGGCAGTGGCGGGGGGGGGTCCGGAAATGGCGGGGGGATCGGTGGCGCCGGGGGGGGGGCTAAAATGTGCCCCCTCCCTCTGGCTCTGGTCCCCCCCTACCGCCAGAGTCCCAGATACGCCCCTGGTTTGAATTTGGATGTCTTTTGTTCAAAAATGGACCAATCACAGGACGTCCATAGTATTTTTGAACACAAAAGATAGATGTCCATCTTTTTTGAAAATAACCTTCTTTCCTGTTCGGAATTTGGGCATCTTTGTAAAACGTCCACATTCTGATTTAGACGTTTCTTTCGAAAATGCTCCTCCACATTTAGTGTGTCCACTATCCAATTCTCTGGTCACCCCGTCAAAGAAATCAATAAGATTAATTTAGCATGATTTTCCTTTCATAAAACCATGTTGCCTTGGGTCTTGCTTGTAACCCAATTCTTCTATATGGTTTTGTGCTTTAGCCACTCTCACCTAAACCTTCAATAAAACGACCCTACCCCCATAACTCTTTTCTCAATGATGCAAACTCACTTTATAAATCTTCATTAAAGATTTAATTGCCATTTTTATCAGAAGCAAATCCTCTGAATAAGAGGCCTGGAGAGTAGGTGCAGGCAGCCATTTCCCCTTATTATGTAATTGGATAATAGAGCTGTAAGTCTGTTCTTCTATTTGCAATCATTGAGAAAACACACAATGCTCAGTCTACCAAAATGCACCATTGATATTTTTTTAATCACTGGAAGTCTTTCAGTACGCATTCTCATATAAATGGTTTTGTAATGCATATGAAGTAGTTTAGGACTTGTTAACCTTAACATTTTTTACAGTTTTCTCTATGACATAGCACTCTTCCTGAGGTTGATATGCTCATATCACTCTGTTTCACTTATGCATTTTATCTCCTAAATAATACCTAGCAATTATAGGCCATTTCTAATGATTTGATACATGTAGGTTGTCTTCTTCTGAAGCTCACACATGCAGAAAAAAGAGTCAGGTCGAAGTTAGCTTTTGTGATTTTGTCCCACTTTCATTTTCTTTCAATTTTTTTCTCTCACATTACTGGAAAAATAGTATATTGCACATAAAACTTTTGTAAAATAGACTGTCAATAAATAAATGATCTTATAATTTCTGATCTACAGAATCACGCAAACCAGGAATGTTGGCCTTCCTAAATGGAACCCTAATAATAAAGTGAACATAATAGACTAAATGGATGTTATGGCCATATTACATTTTAAACATATGTACTTGTTCTGAAAAATTAAGTAACTTGAGGCAAAAACCAGGGCTTTGTTTTGAGGGGTACTTGGGGGTATTGAGTACCAGCACCTTTTCCATTTTCTGCTAATTAACCCACGGTGCTCAAGTTTTAATGAAAGAGCTCAGGCTCTACACGCCAATTCTGCCTTGTCATAGATTCTGTGACTGGTTGCAGGGGGCCTGGCTATTGTGGGGTGGGTTTTTGGTGATTACCCCAACCCTGAAGGGTGGCCAGGTGTTTGAGTATCGGCACCTTTTTTGCTAGAAGAAAACGCACTGGGCAAAACTGAGAACTGTACCTGCTCCTAATGTCCATCACTTATAAAATGAAGTCTATAGTAAACATGTGGTGATTCTTTTTATTATTTCATTTGTTAGAGACATATCATGGACGTGCAGTATTTACTGATGAATGGGTGCTTCTTGAAGTAAACAGGAACTTTAAGAATTTTCCCAGTCAACAACTATGTTTCTATTCTTGTCAATTAAAGGAAGAGTGACTTGTGGATTGTTCCATTCTTTTCTGATGAATAGCTTGTCAAAATTATAGTATGTTTCTGAGCTTACAACTGGCTTCTTCTTTGTTTGTTTCGTACTGCCTTTGTTTGTTTTCCATTGCTGGTCCTTCTCATCTTTCAAAGATGTACGCTCCATCTCTGGAAGTTACAAAAGTGGTATAATCTTAGATCTATTAACATCAACATTGGCCAAAAAAAAAAAAAAAGATACCAATGGAACTATTTTTATGAATAGACAGGGCAATTCTATAAACTGGGGCCTAGACTTACATGCCATTTACTTGCAATCTGTAAATTGCTTTGACCTACATGTTTAGAAAAGGTGACATAGGAAGTCCTTAAATAAACAAATATTGCATGCATATGTGCACTAGGCACTAATCTATAAGGTAGCACCTAAGTGCTATAGGGCATAATTGCAAAGGGTGCATAAACATGAGTGAAGCATAAGCAGGCCATGGGTGTGTCATCAAGCAATGCACACAACTTATAGAATACTATCAGTTTATCGTGTTGCATGGCGCGCTTAGGCGTATTAACTTTTGCCAGCCAATGACCTGACGTATATGGGTGTGCCTAAATTTTGGCATGTCAAAGCAGCTTTATGCTAGTATTCTATAAAGGTTTAGGTGCATCTAAGTGCCATTATAGAACCGGCACTGTGCGCATCCCATTGTGTTGCCTATATCGAAGCATCCGATGATAGAATTGCCCCATATCTACAGTGGAGTTCTCATGTTCAGAATCCAAGGTTGTTTTATCTCCATCTATCTAAAAGTATTTGCCTGGCTGGACTAGAAATTTTAGGCTGAGGAATCTTATTTGTTGTTGATAGTATTCATTTCGTATATCAGACCAGCTGTTGTGAGTGGAGGAGTAGCATAATGGTTAGTGCAGTGGCCTGAGAATCAGGGCAACTGGGTTTGATTCCCACTTAACCTGCTATTGCCCCATACGGACAAAAAATATGCTTAAATCATTTTTATTGATGGTGCATTATCAAAGTAACATGTACATACAATGAAATCCACAGTAAACCATCATTATTTTATATGTAAGGGTCCCTATCTCCCTGCCCAACCCTCCCCTTTGCCCTTCCCCTATCTTCCCTTTGCCTCCCCCCCCCCAAAAAAAAAACCCCCCTTCCCTCTTGTATCTCGTTGCCAACAAAATCTGTCTTGAAATGCCTGTCTCACAATTCAGGTCTTAGATATTCAAAATGTTGCTCCGCACCGCCGGAGTCAGAGTGTTCGAGAATGGACTCCAGCAACACTGCAGCTCTTCTCCTGCCGCTGACGAAATGTCGCGTATTTCTATCCTTTCCATTCTTGCAAGGAGAATCATTTTCGTTCTCCAATATTGTAGTGTAGGGTACCTGTTGGATGTCCATTCTGAGAGTATGGCTTGCTTTGCCACCATTATAGTTTTCTGTACAAATTTTGTAATCCCTTTGGGAAGAGGTTGACCCAGCGCAGCATATCCAAAAAGGAGTGCTGAGTCATAATTCCACTGTATTTTCCACATCCTTGTCACCTGTACTATTATGTCTTTCCAGAATTTTGTAAACCCTTTGCATGTCCAGAACATGTGTCCCAGTGTGGCCCCTTCTGCTCTGCATTTAGGGCATGTCCCCCATGGTGACGCTCCCATGTGGAATGCACGTCTGGGCGCTATGTATGCGCGTACTACAAACTTGTATTGCATTTCCCAGTACACCACAGACTTTGCAGATTGTCGTATTGCCAGGATATGAGTTCTTAGTTGATCCAATGTAAGGTTGATCGAGATATCCGCCTTCCATGCCTGTAAGATCTGCCTATAGTTCAATTCCGGCATCGTGTCTTTAATATGTCTATGGTGGAATGCTAGGGACACCTTCCCTTGTGCCTCAAGGGAATAAGCTGACAATAATTCCTCTTGGACATCCTCAATCAAATCTGTCCATTGCAGTGTGTCAATGTGGAGGGGCATAATCGAACGGCGCTGTGATTGGCTGAGAGAGACCTGAAGGGATATAATCAAAAGGGAGGGACATCCAACTAAGTGGAGCTGTGGCCAAGTGGTTACATCACTGGTCTTGTAATGCAGAGGTGGCTGGTTCAAATCCCACTGTTACTTTCGGGGGAGAAAGACGGTCATCAAGAGAACAACAGCCATTAAGGGAAGTGCAAGGCAGGGACTTTTTTAATTTGTATGAAGTCTTTATTGAACATTTCTCAAAACAGTATCACAAAATACAGCACTCCAGAACAAGTAAGTCATAACATAACTGATCAGCAAGATCCTTTTTTTTTTTTTTACGAGCTGGCCGACTGGCTTCCCCTCCTAGGGAAGGAAATTTGCGTGCAAATGAGCAACTCATTTGCATGCGATTTCCTTCATGCATGCTCTTCCCTTACCGATTCGCTAAGGGATCGGTAAGGGAAGGACTCTTCCGTGCAGTTTAGTGCACCTGGCTTTAAATCTGCTCCAGGGACCTGCATACTGCTGTCATGGAGCTGGCTGGCATAGAGGCTGGCAAAAAAATGTTTTAAAGGTTTTTTTTTTGGGTGTGAGGGGGTTGGTAACCACTGGGGGAGTATGGGGAGGTCATCCCCGATTCCTTCCGTGATCATCTGGTCAGTTTGGGCACCTTTTTGAGACTTGGTTGTGAAAATAAATAGACCAAGTAAAACCGGCCAAATGCTCGTCATCGTTGGTTTTCTTTTTTCCATTATCAGCTGAAGCCGGCCATCTCGTAAGCACGCCCACATCCCGCCTTCACTACCCTGCCGACACGCCCCCTTGAAGTTTAGCCGCCTCCGCGACGGAATGCCGGCGAGTGTGTCCAAAAATCGGCTTTCGATTATACCGATTTGGCCGGTTTTAGGAGATGGCTGGCCATCTCCTGATTTGTGTCGGAAGATCGCCGGCGATCTCTTTTGAAAATAAGCCTGATAGTGACTTAGTTAGCATAGTGAAACATGTCCCCACCTGGTACGCCAAACTCAGTTTGCAAGTCTTTAAAGGGTTTGAGTTTCCCATCCGAGTAAGTACCTGCATGATGTACACTATCCCCTTTCTCTGCCATCTGCGAAAGACTGGGTATAGCCGTCCCGGCTGGAACTTTGGGTTATCACAGATTTGCAGGAATGGCGTTACCTTCGGTGAAAAGTTGTGGAGTCGGCACACCCATTTCCATGTCGTCTTAGCAGAAGACATGATGCCGGTTGATCGAAGCACTTTCGGTATCTCCCCCCCAATCATGTGTAGATGTGCACTAAAGTGGGAGGCCTCCAAACCCTCAGTTTGAGCTGAGTATTTGAAAAGTCTGATCGAGAGCGAAACCAGTCACTTACATGTCTCATCCTGCTGACAACTGTTATCTGCTTCACGCGTATAAGGCCCAGTCCTCCATATTCCACCGGGATGTGTAAGATTTGCTGAGACAGGCGCGCTTTTCTCCGGTTCCAAAGGAAGACTCGCAACATTTTGTCCAATTTCCCCTCGTCTTCCTTTTTTAGAAATAATGGTAATAGCTGGTAGACATACAACCATGTAGGCACTACACACATGTTATACAGTGCTATTTTTCCCAACAAGGACAATGGTAATGTCTCCCACGCTTTAAGAGTGTTCTGTGTTTCTCTCAAAAGGTTTTGCATATTATACTCATATAACTTTGTGAGGTCTAAGGGGATGATAACTCCTAGGTATTTTAATTTATCTCCTGCCCAACTAAAGGGAAATATCCCCTGTCTCCATGGTTGCCCATCTGCCACCACTGACAGGGCCTGTGACTTGGTGAGGTTTAATTTAAATCCAGATAGCTCCCCGTACTCTGCTAATTCCGTTAACAAGGGTCCCATGGAGCTGTGGGGATTGGATACAATCAACAAGACATCATCTGCATAGGCAAACACTTTACTGTGGTGGTCTCCCACCTGCACACCCATCACCCTTTCATTAAAATTTATGTGCCGTAGCAAAGGTTCCATAGATAGTACAAATAACAACGGGGACAGCGGACAGCCCTGCCTGGTGCCTCGGCAGATTTAAATTCTTGGCTTTTAGCCCCATTGACCACAAGCGCCGCTACCGGCCGATGGTATAAGGTTTGTACCACTTTGGTGAACCAACCCTGGAACCCCATGTATTCCAATGTCTGGAACAGGTAACGTAGAGGGGCATAATCGAACGTCGCCGGCCAAATAGATCGCCGGCGATCTATGTTGGTGGCAGCGCTACAGCTGGCCGGAACCATATTATCAAAAAAGATGGCCGGCCATCTTTTTTTTCGATAATACGGTTTAGCCCGGCCAAATGCCGTGGAGTTCGCCGGGTTTGAGATGGCCGGGTTTGTTTTTTCAGCGATAATGGAAAGTTATGGCGGCCATCTCAAACCCCGGCCAAATTCAAAGCATTTGGCCGTGGGAGGAGCCAGCATTTTTAGTGCACTGGCCCCCCTGACATGCCAGGACACCAACCAGCCACCCTAGGGGTCACTGCGGTGAACTTCAGAAAAGCTCCCACCACGTGCATAGCTCCCTTACTTTGGGAGCTGAGCCCCCCAAACCCATTACCCACAAATGTACTGCACCCACTAAAATTGCTCCAGGGACCTGCATACAGCCTCTAGGACTTATTGCTGCTGTATAACTTTGGCACACCAGTTCACACCTGAAGACTAATCTCTCTGAAAAAGTCCTTTCTTGAAATAACCACGTTTACTCACAGTTAACTGCAGATCAGAGGTTGTGCCCTACTGGCAAAGAGTCCCCTGGTACTAAGATTAGCAGTAGTTCAGAGCTGGCACAATGGTGTACAATGCCCTCTTTCAGCACCATTCAAGGTAAGAACTACGTTCTCTAATGTGGGTAACACAGGAAAGGGAACTAAAACTGGCTTACAAAAATGGCCACTACTGCATGGACTACAACAGGAAACAAAACAGGGCACACTCTGACCCAGTTAGCAGGGGGGAAAAGCACCATGGGAGTAGAGCCCAGTACCCTACACCCACCACAATGCATTGCTAATGTGACTCTCTGCAGGGCACCTAACAGAAAAGGTGTCACACTCACCCCAGAGCCACATCGCAACCAGGGAAAGGCTGTCGGAGGATACAACACATTCTGCTGTCATGGAGGTGGGTTCGGCATTTGAGGCTGGCATACAGGCTGGAAAAAAGGTTTTTAGTTTTATTTTTTTAGTTTGGAAGGGGATTGGTGACCACTGGGGGAGTATGGGGAGGTCATCCCCCATTCCCTTCAGTGGTCATCTGGTCAGTTGGGGCACCTTTTTGAGGCTTGGTCGTGAAAATAAAAGGACCAAGTAAAGCTGGCGAAATACTGCTTAAGGCAGCTTTTTTTTTTCCATTATCGGCGAACGCCGGCCATCTGGTAGCCACGCCCATGCCCGCCCATGCCCCGCCTTCGCTAATCTACTGACACGCCCCCTTGAACTTTCGCCGGCGAAGCAACGGGAAAGCAGCGATGCTGTCAAAAATGCCGCTTTCGATTATACCGATTTCGCCGCTTTTAAGAAATCGCCGGCCATCTCCCGATTTATGTTGGAAGATGGCCGGCGATCACTTTCAATTATAAGCTGGATAGTAACATAGTAGATGACGGCAGAAAAAGACCTGCATGGTCCATCCAGTCTGCCCAACAAGATAAGCTCATATGTGTATACCTTACCTTGATTTGTACCTGCCTTTTTCAGGGCACAGACCGTACAAGCGTGCCCAGCAGTATTTCCCGCCTCCCAACCACCTGTCCCGCCTCCCATCACCGGCTCTGGCACAGACCGTATAAGTCTGCCCTCCACTATCCTCGCCTCCCAACCACCAACCCCTCTTCCCCCACCTGCTCTGCCATCCAATTTCGGCTAAGCTTCTGAGGATCCATTCCTACTGCACAGGATTCCTTTATGCATATCCCACGCATGTTTGAATTCCGTTACCAGTCAACCCTGTCGAAAGCCTTTTCAGCATCTAAGCTTTGTAGCACAGAGGGTGTGGCTCCTTTTTGACTGTGCACCATAGCCAGGAGTAGCCTCCTAACATTCAAGGCCGAGTGTCGAGATTTGACAAAGCCTACCTGTTCATGCCCTATCAATCTAGGTAAAATTGGGGCTAGTCGTTCAGCTAAGATTTTTGCTAGGAGTTTTGTGTCTACGTTAAGGAGGGATATCGGCCGATATGATTCAGCATGTTCTCGAGGTTTACCTGGTTTTGGTATTAGTGTGATCAATGCAGAGTTAGCATAGGCCGGGAAAGAGCCTTCTTCTAGCGTGTCTTCATAATATGCTAAGAGGGCTCCCCATGCTTTAGGTGGCAAGAGTTTATAATACTCTCCTGAAAAGCCATCAGATCCAGGGGCCGAGTGAAACTTCAATGCCCTTATTGCCACCTGTACCTCCGCCAACTGTAATGGTGCATTAAGGACCTCCCCCTCCCTCACATTTAATTTTGGGAGACCTGCCTTCTCCAAGTACCTAGCCAATCCCCGGGGCTCTGGGCCTCTTTCTTTGGCATATAAAGCAGCAAAATACATGTTGAGTATTTTCTCTATTTCTGGGGGTTTATTCGTCGAAGTTCCCTTATTATTTTTCAGAACATATATTGTCCTTGAGCCCTCCCTAGTCTTTATAATCCGAGCTAGCAGTCTTCCTGCTCTATTCCCATATCTGTATAATTTATATTTCTGATGTATTAGGGATTGCTTCTCTTTCTCGTGGAGCAGGGTGTTAAGCGCTATCTGTGTTGACTTGAGGTTTTCAAGAGTAGTATGAGAGGGGCTTCTGATTTTTTTACTGCTTGGCTTTCCTAAATTGGGATTCTAGGTGTTGAATACTAAAGGCAGTTCCTTTTTTCCTCACACTTTCGTATGCTATAATGTCTCCCCTCAGCACTGCCTTTGAAGCTGACCAGTACAAAGACGGCCGATCTTCCAGCCCTGCATTGTACTGCGCATATTGTTCTCACTTCTCCTTTATGTAAGCTTGAAAAGGCAGCTCCCTATATAAGTAAGATGGAAATCTCCAATTGCTCCCCCCTGGTTTACATGGCATGGTGTCTACATCTACCCACACTAGGGCATGGTCCGAGATTTCTTCTGGGCCTATTACTGCCGTATTTATTTTACTGAACAGCGCCCGAGTAATCAAAATGTAATCTAATCGAGACTGTGTCCCATGAGCCCGTGATCTGTGGGTGTAATCTTTCTCTGTGGGGTGTAGCACTCGCCACACGTCCACTAAATCCAGGGTTTGGGCTATGTGCGGGAGTGTTGTGGACCTATACCCTGCATAATGGGGCGAGGTTGGACTTGTGCAGTCCATTTGATTATCCATGACTAAGTTCAGGTCCCCCAGCAATATCAGTGGTTTCCCTGTCTGTTGCAGGCACGTTTGCGTCAACGTCCGATAAAACCCTGGATCTGGACTATTAGGGCCATATACTACTAACAAGTAAAATTCTAATCTCCTCAGCCAAACCTGAAGGAGAATGTAGTTTCCCTGTGCTCCTTTAACTACCAAGGAAGCTTTATATGGTACTCCTCTCTTAAATAGCACTGCTACCCCCCATTTTCTCCCTTGTGCCGCGTTAGCAAACACCTCACCCACCCATGCTCTTTGTAATTTCTGGTGCTCTATATCAGTAAGTCTCGTTTCTTGAAGGCAGGCTATATCAACCTTATGTCTGCGCAATGCGGTAAGTATCTCAGAGCGCTTAATTGGGGAGGTGATTCCCCCTACATTCCATGTTGCTATGCGGGTTGCCATGTGTAGTTTTGGTATAGTGGTCTACTTAGCTTCTCCCTCATCATGTTCTTTTGTGGTGTTAAGAGAATTATGGTCCCGCATCTTGCTACGCCAAGCATTTTGCCCACTGGCAAAAGGACAACCCTCCCTGTGTGCTTTACAACTTATCACCGTGGCAACGAAACCACCTTTCCTTTCCACTTCTTGTCCTTGATTAACCCAACCCTCCCTCTCCTTCCCCCCCACAACCTCCCCCTTCCCTTGCACTTCCCTCTTTTGCCCTCACAGGCATCAACCTCGTGAAGGTGTGGGGATCTACTTGATGCTAGGACCTCAACCCTGGGGCACCCGTTTTCCACCAATACACTCATTTCAAACTCCTACTAAATTTACCCTGGCTATGTTATCCTATAATAAAACGCACCTCCAATATTCTGAAGCTGACTGCATGGCTGAGGCATTCCTGCTCTCTGTATCCATCTCCTGAATTGACATCAAGTACTTCCGGGTTCGTCACAAGCAGAAGTGACCAACCACATAAGGTTTCTTGGCTTCAGAATGTTGGAGGTGAATTCTATTAAATAGGATTGGTCAGTTCCTTGAAGCACAGCCAGAGCTCAGCGTCCTGCACAGTAACGCTCAGACACCAGAGAGAGAGAGGGGGGGCCTGACACCAGAGAGAGGGAGGGAAGGGGGGCCTGACACCAGAGAGGGGTGGGGGAGGTATCTCTGTCACACACACACTCTCTCTCACACTCTCTCTCTCTCTCACAGTCAATGTCTTTCTTTCTCTCTCTCACTCTCACACACTGTCTCTCACACACTCTATGTCTCACACTGTATCACATTCACTCTCTATGTGTCACACAGTCACTCACACACTCTCTTGGTCTCATACACTCAGTCTCACAGAGAGTCTGTGTCTCACACACACTCTCTCTCTCGCACACACTGTATCTGTGTGAAACACATTCTCTCTCTCTCTCACACTGTGTCTCACATACGCACTTGCACACACTCTCATTCTCACACACACACACCCTCTGTCACAGACACAGTTGCACCCAGACTCACACTCTCTCTCTCACACACTCGCACATTCACTCTCTCACACACAGTCACTCTCACATACACTCTCTCAAACATACACACTCCGAGGAAAACCTTGCTAGCGCCTGCTTCATTTGTGTCAGAAATGGGCCTTTTTTACTAGTAACATAATAACAGCAATACTTCCACACAATTGCAATCAAATCATGAACACCACCTTTTAGCTGTCATCTACTATGTCCAAGTAGCCACCATCTCTGAGAAATGTCTTCGCTGCTGCTACTGATTTAAAGTCATGCCATTTGCCTTCCACCTGTATTCTTCGAGTGGCAGGGTACGATAGCATAAATCTCACATTTTTCTGCGCCATTTTTGAGCATATAGTGTGATATTGTCGGCGCTGTTCCTGAACTGCTTGAGGAAAGTCTGAGCACTTTCTGACCCTCGCAGCGTAAGCTTTCCCGCTTCATCCGAAATCCTCGCATTATTTCCAGCTTGTGTCGGTAGTTAAGAATTTTTGCTACTACCACTCTGGGGCGGGCTCGATTTTCTGTTCTCCAAACCACGTGGTGCGCTCTCTTGATTTCCATCTGGCCTGTGGAATCCGTCAGCGCCTTTTCTTTCGCTAGCCAGGTCTCCAGCCATACTTCCAACATATCTTCCCATCATGTAATTGGACAGGACAAATTGACATCACTGCTCTTTGGAGTGTTGAACCAGTACTTCAGGCAATAAGGGAGCAGCTTAAACAGGATGGTTTAGGCTCAGTGGATAAACCTTTGGGCCTGAAGGTCACATAAGAGGCCCCATCAAGATGGGAAGTCAGTGAAATTTGAGCAGCAGGAGGAGCTGTAATTGTACCCCCTCCCCTTAAAGGTTCAGCTACAAATGAAGGAAGGAGTGAAGTCTACCTTCAGGTCAACGGAATGCGCAGAGACCATTTCCAACTAGAATGACGTGCTGCTTCTACTGCAGGTCAGTACACATTTCAGTATTAAGGACTGGGGGGGGGGGGGGGGGGGATGCTGAAAAGTCACCATTAACATCCGCATACATAAATAGCCACCATTGAACTTACCGAACATGGAACAGTGTTCAAAGAATTGCATGCAAATGAGATATGTGGAAAGTCTACATGCAGCTCAGTAGAGAAAGTGCCTAGCACATGCGCAGATCTGTATCATGGTAAGCATCAATGTTGTGCGCATGCCCAACAAAAAAAATGCTGAATGCTAACAATTCCATCATGGATGTGTGTCCAGGCATGTGTCATAGGTGTGTATTGTAAAATTACGCCGTAACGTGCCGAAGTGTAGTACCATGTGGCAAATCTGCTTTTATTATGCTGGTCTCCTTGCTGTTCACAACGGTCGTGTAAGCTTTTGGGATGGTGCATCTTCGCAGTTTGCTTTGCACAGTAGCTTTGTTCTTGCAGTTTGCAGAATAGTTCTGTTGTTTGTTTTTTTGGGGTTTTAACCCTTTTTTCTATTATTTTTGGTAACTATGTAAATATTTAGAGGGAAGGTGGGTGGGTTTTTGGTTTTCTGTTTTCTTTCCTTTGTGTGCAACATTTGCATCTAACATTTGGTTTTCTTTCTAAAGAGGCATGGAGGAGGATATGCAGCAGAGTCTGTCTCACATGGAGAAGGACATGCAGCCTCAAAGTGTTGAAGCCAAGTAGAAACGTGCACCAAAATTAATCAGTGATGAGCTGGAGGTCCTGGTGCATTGCGACTCTGCAGAGGTTTTGCATATTTTACAAAATCTCGGCTATCTTGCAGCCAGAAACGCCATTTGGAAGCAGATAGCAGCGGATGTCAGTGCGCTGGGCATTAAAAAGTGCATTGTGGAGCAATACAAACACTGTTGGTATGATTTCTATGGGCTTGTAAAAATCAAAGGCCTCCAAGATAGGCAAGAACTGAAAGGGCATGGGGTGGGGGTGGGGGTCTCGGTGTAATTAGATCCTCACTCCCTTGGAGGAGTGTATCATGTCCACCATACAGCATGAGACAATTTCAGGTTTGTGGGGTGGCTTTGACAGATCAGAGGTGCCCACCGATGGGTGTGCTTTCACAGGGGAGGGGAGGGAGGCAATTGGGTACTGGTACTGCTAAAACTGTGTGATTGTAACTGTCTTGTGTTTTGTTTGTAGGGAGTGATACAGAAGAGGGCACTTCTGGAGGAGTGTCAGGAGTGGAGGCTTCGTATGGCGCAGAGGAAGACAGAGAGGATGGGGAGTTGGGGGGGGGGGGTCGGTATACTTTGAAAGGGGATGGGTTAAATAGAGCAGCCATGGAGTGTAATTGCTAGTGTGTAACACCCACTGTCCAGGATGCTGCTGAAAATACTGTAACCCATACCCTCACCCCATGTTCCCCTCTATGTGGTCCTGTGATTGAAGGGGAACCACAAAATGCTACAGCACCACTAAATACCCCAGGGAAAGGGCCAGCATTGCCCAAAGTGCCATGGTCTGAGCTGCACCAGATGTGGGAACAGCAGGATGAGTGGAATGTTGGCATCCAGAGGCTACTGGCCAGTATGTTGAGGGGGTGAAGCTTGCAAGTGACGTAATGTGCCGACTGATGGGGTGGGGTGGGTGGAGAGAGTGAGTGGTCTGGATGAAACAGCAGTATGGTCATGCATTTTGTATTTCACATGAGCAAAAGAGGGATCCATGTCTGAATTGGGAAGCCTAGCAACTAAAATTTACACCTGCTCTGAGTTACATCTAAGTGCTTGCTGTAGGCACAGCTGAAAATCCCAATGTTACCAATCCCCCTGCAATGCCTGTACCCACCCCAATAATGCCAGTTTCCCTAACCTGTCTCAACATCACAACCACACATCCCCCCACCCCAACCAAACCTCCCCTGACACCCCTCTAGAGGCCCCCCTATCAGGGCCGCTGAGGGGGGGGGGCAAAATTCCCCAGGGCTCGACATCCAAGGGGGGCCCACCCGGCGCTAGTACACGTACAGGAACAGGAGAGCAGTGCTAGCACTGGGCCCTGGGGAAGTTTGCTGTGAACACGAGCAGGACAAGTAAGCGGGGTGGTGGAGCGGCGAGGTGGGCCCATAAGGGGGCAGGCGTTTGCCCTGGGCCCTGCTGTGTCTCTCGGCAGCCCTGCCCCCCGTATATGGGCATGAGACTAATGCATGGCAGTCTCCTCTAGACTCCCCCTTATTCTCTAGAGCCTATGGCCCTTAAAAATGGTGATATTACTGCTAAAGGTATTGGTGGCCATTTTGGAGATGTGGTGGCCACACATAAAGAATAAGTTGGCATCACTCCCACCGCACTAGACACCAGGTATCCTCTGGTAAGGCTAGGGACTGGGCTGGTGAGTAGAGGGTGGGGATACTGGTGGCTTGGCCATTTTTGTAGGGGCCCTGGGGAGGATGAGTCTGTGGGAGACTGCTATGTGTCAGGCTTGTGCCCACATTAGAGAGCCTCTGGGGAGGGGGTGATGGGGAGGACTTGGTTGTGGTGCTGGGGGGACTTGTTTGTAGAGTTTTGGGGAGGGGGCTTGGTGGGATGTGATATGGAGGCCACCAATGCAAGGATCCAGGAGTAGCAATTTTAGAAAGCTGCTTCCATGTCTATGCAGGGTGAAGGAGTATGTTCCCCCACCCCTTCCCACATCCAGTTTTCTAAAATCCTCTGGGCATGAAGGAGCTTTTTTTATTACATTTGTACCCCGCACTTTCCCACTCATGGCAGGCTCAATGCAGCTTACATGGGGCAATGGAGGGTTAAGTGACTTGCCCAGAGTCACAAGGAGCTGCCTGTGCCGGGAATCGAACTCAGTTCCTCAGGACCAAAGTCCACCACCCTAACCATTAGGCCACTCAGCCCTGCTTCTATTTTACAAGAAACTTTATGACTGGCAAAGCCTCTTGTAAAAAATAGTATAGGAATGTCACAAATCCTGATTGGGACATCTGAATTCTCCTCTACACATCATTCTACAGTCTTCCTCCACATGTGGAACATTTGCCAGTGTTTTACATGGTTATTATATAGAAATGATAAGTAGTAGTAGTAGTTATTATTATTATTATTATTATTATATACCATTGTGAATACTGTTAACTTTTATCAAGCATTATAACTTCCCACTCCATACTGCAGCCAGTACCAATCATATTTATGCTAACAGTCCCATAAATTAATTTGTGAAAAGTTTATATTCATATACAACATACAGGGTGCAACTTTCAAAGTGATTTCTGATGGGAAACAGGAACACATAGCTGGGTTATTTTATAATTATTCCCCCTGATACCAAAGACTGTAAAAAATGGACTAGCGGCCGAAACACAACGTTTGTGTTGAGTCTTTTCTGAATAAACATTCTTTTGATTTTAAGTCCATTTTTTACAGTCTTTGGTATCTGTGGTCAACCTCCCACCCTTTTCTGTTTACACTTTTGTGGTTTCTCGTGGGACGTTTGAGTTCTCCATCTTGGCGGATTCTCTTGGATAATTATTCCCCCTGGCATTGTTTATTCTGGAAGCCATAATTGCACACTCTGGTACCTGATTTGACAACAGAGAGACTTGCGGACCTGAACATGTATACCCTGGAGGAAAGGAGAAACAGGGGTGATATGATACAGACGTTCAAATATTTGAAAGGTATAAATCTGCAAACGAACCTTTTCCAGAGATAGGAAGGCGGTAGAACTAGAGGGCATGAAATGAGATTGAAGGGGGCCAGAATCAAGAAAAATGTTAGGAAGTATTTTTTCACAGAGAGAGTGGTGGGTACTTGGAATGCCCTCCCGTGGGAGGTGGTGGAGATGAAAATGGTAACAGAATTCAAACACGCGTGGGATAAACATAAAGGAATCCTGTTCGGAAGAAATGGAACCTCAGAAGCTTAGCCGAGATTGGGTGGCAGAGCCAGTGGGGGGAGGCGGGACTGGTGGTTGGGAGGCGGGGCTAGTGCCGGGCAAGACTTCTATGGTCTGTGCCCTGAAAATGGCAGATACAAATCAAGGTAATGTATACACAAAAAGTAGCACATATGAGTTTATCTTGTTGGGCAGACTGGATGGACCGTGCAGGTCTTTTTCTGCTGTTATCTACTATGTTACTAGAATATGCTTTGTGGAAAGATGTCAGTGCTTTGAAGCATCCATCTTTAAAACATTTTTCTAGTTTTGCTTGAATGTGCTTCTTTGTAATTGCCCCCTTGTACTAGCAGCTAATTGTCTTTACCCTCTTTTACATCTTTCTCTTAGGTAACATTAGCATAGGACATTCTCAATACTACTAACCTGGAATTATGGCCTGTGTAGATACCCTGGTCTGATGTTGCTGTGAATCACGCAATTCCATTTTCGATTGGTATTTTGGTGTATAGTTGGGGAACCGGCATGAAATCTCTGCTTTCAAACATTTCTCTTCTATTGAGGAAAATGACAAACTGGGGATAACGTTATGGATCAAGTATACATACGGTAACAAGCTCCAAGATTGCTGCTTGTGTGGTAGTCTATCAGATGGATCATCTTCCTGTTTCACTTCATATTCATGTTCCTTAGCATTGGCCACAGCAGGGTGTGAAAACTGGGGCATCTTTTGCTCATCCGTTATTACTGATGAGTCCACACTTTTCTCATAGTTGTGTGGTAGTGTATCTTGGTTCACTTCATATTCATGTTCCATAGCACTGGCCAAGGAAGGAGCAGGGTATGAAAACAGGGGCCTCTTTTGCACATTCATTATTACTGATGAATCAATACTTTTCTCATGGTTGTGTGGTAGTGTATTACATGGATCATCTTCCTGGTTCACTTCATATTCATGTTCCATAGCACTGGCCAAGGAAGGAGCAGGGTATGAAAACAGGGGCCTCTTTTGCACATTCATTATTACTGATGAATCAATACTTTTCTCATGGTTGTGTGGTAGTGTATTACATGGATCATCTTCCTGGTTCACTTCATATTCATGTTCCATAGCACTGGCCAAGGAAGGAGCAGGGTATGAAAACAGGGGCCTCTTTTGCACATTCATTATTACTGATGAATCAATACTTTTCTCATGGTTGTGTGGTAGTGTATTACATGGATCATCTTCCTGGTTCACTTCATATTCATGTTCCATAGCACTGGCCAAGGAAGGAGTAGGGTATGAAAACAGGGGCCTCTTTTGCACATTCATTATTACTGATGAATCAATACTTTTCTCGTAACTTTCTATCAGAGCTAGCAGTGTGCAAGTGTGCTTAGATGTTAAGTCAACTTTCTCTTTGCTACCTCCTATAACATCCCAATTGTTATTCGCTGCTATCATCTTTAAGATATGGTAAATGGATACTGGTTTTCTCTTGAAAGGCAACTGTTCCCATTTGGTAAAGGAATTCTGCTGCCGCTGCATTATAAATTGTTCCAGGTAAGCCAACAGCTCTGACACCTGTACAAATTCAGATCAGAGCAGTAGTTATTTCAAACATGCAAAGTCTGCTAGCATGAAAGTCAAAACAGGCACAAATAAAATCATAAGTGAAAAATGGCAAATTTGGAGGGCAATTTTGGTTTCTATAAAACTTCCAAAACAGGTGCCTATTTTTGTAAGAGTTACAAAAATAGGCGAAAGGCAATGCTATAAACCGGGGTCTAGGCTTCCATTTCTCTGACGCACATAAATTGTATGAAGTTACAAGCATATATGCACTAGGTGCTATTCTATAAGGTTGCACCTAAGCAAATTCATTACAAATTCATGCTATCCTCCTTCCAGTCCTCCCTATTCCTCGCCAAACAGGACTATTACATCCAATTGACTAATTCCCTCAGCTCTAACCCTTGTCGTCTCTTTGCCACCCTTAATTCCCTCCTCAAAGTGCCCTCCGCTCCCACCCCCCCTCACTCTCTCCTCAATCACTGGCTGACTACTTCCGCGACAAAGTGCAGAAGATCAACCTCGAATTCACCACCAAACCATCTCCTACTCTTCACCCTATAACCCACTCCCTCAACCAACCAACCCAGGCCTCCTTCTCCTCTTTTCCTGATATCACCGAAGAGGAAATCGCCCATCTTCTTTCCTCCTCGAAATGCACCACCCGTTCCTCTGACCCCATCCCCACCAACTTACTTAACACCATCTCTCCTACCGTCACCCCCCCCCCCCATCTGTCATATCCTCAACTTCTCTCTCTCCACTGCAATTGTCCCTGACACCTTCAAGCATGCTGTAGTCACGCCACTCCTCAAAAAACCATCACTTGACCCCTACCTGTCCCTCCAACTACCGCCCCATTTCCCTCCTACCCTTCCTCTCCAAGATACTTGAACACGCCGTTCACAGTCGTTGCCTTGATTTTCTCTCCTCTCATGCCATCCTCGATCCACTTCAATCCGGCTTTCGCCCCTACACTCGACAGAAACGGCACTATCTAAAGTCTGCAATGACCTGTTCCTTGCCAAATCCAAAGGTCACTACTCCATCCTCATCCTCCTTGACCTATCCACCGCTTTTGACACTGTCAATCACAATTTACTTCTTGCCACACTGTCCTCATTTGGGTTCCAGGGCTCTGTCCTCTCCTGGTTCTCCTCTTATCTCTCCCACCGTACCTTCAGAGTACACTCTCATGGTTCTTCCTCCAACCCCATCCCGCTCTCTGTTGGAGTTCCTCAGGGTTCTGTCCTTGGACCCCTTCTTTTTTCAATCTACACCTCTTCCCTGGGCTCGCTGATCTAATCTCATGGTTTCCAATATCATCTTTATGCTGACGACACCCAGCTTTATCTTTCCACACCAGACATCACTGCCGAAACCCAGGCCAAAGTATTGGCTTGCTTATCCGACATTGCTGCCTGGATGTCCAACTGCCACCTGAAACTGAACATGGCCAAGACCGAGCTTATTGTCTTTCCACCCAAACCCACTTCCCCTCTCCCTCCACTCTCTAACTCAGTTGATAACATCCTCATCATCCCTGTCTCATCTGCCCGCAACCTTGGAGTCATCTTCGACTCCTCCCTCTCCTTCTCTGTGCATATCCAGCAGATAGCCAAGACCTGTCGCCTCTTCCTCTATAACATTAGCAAAATTCGCCCTTTCTTCTCTGAGCACACCATCCGAACTCTCGTCCACTCTTTCATTACCTCTCGCCTTGACTACTGCAACCTACTCCTCACTGGCCTCCCACTTAGTCATCTATTCCCCCTTCAGTCCGTTCAGAACTCGGCTGCACGTCTTATCTTCTGCCTCGACCGATATACTCATATCACCCCTCTCCTCAAGTCACTTCACTGGCTTCCGATCAGGTACCGCATACAGTTCAAGCTTCTCCTACTAACCTACAAATGCACTCAATCTGCAGCCCCTCCTTACCTCTCTACTCTCATCTCCCCTTACGTTCTTACCTGTAACCTCCGCTCTCAAGACAAATCCCTCCTCTCAGTACCCTTCTCCACCACCGCCAACTCAAGGCTCCGCCCTTTCTGCCTCACTTCACCCCATGCTTGGAATAAACTCCCTGAGCCCATACGCCAGGCCCCCTCCCTGCCCATCTTCAAATCCTTGCTCAAAGCCCACCTCTTCAATGTCACCTTCGGCACCTAACCACTACACCTCTATTCAGGAAATCTTGACTGTCCCAACTTGATATTTCGTCCTTTAGATTGTAAACTCCTTCGAGCAGGGACTGTCCTTCTTTGTTAAACTGTACAGCGCTGCGTAACCCTAGTAACACTCTAGAAATGTTAAGTAGTAGTAGTATAGGGCTAAATTCAGTAAACAGAGTCCAAAATGAGTGCTAAATGCTATTCTATAAGCAGTCCTTCGAGTTGGGCGCCATTTATAGAATAGTGCTTAGTGCCAGGATCCACACCCAATTTTGGGTAAGAAGATTTACCCCAACTGAAACCTGGTGTAAATCGTTGTGCCTACATTAGATGCAGATCTGCCACGTTCTATAACATTGCATGCAAATTATAGGACCTCCCCTGACCCACCCATAAATTTATACGTGCATCTTTGTACAGCGCTTTGTACATCCTAGCGATTGAAAATTTTGGTTTATATTTTTGATTTTCTTATAGAGATCCAGCTAGGGGATCGAATAAGAATGAAAGATCAGGACATGTTTGCTAAGTCTTCATGAGCAGAAACAACAGTGGCTATAGATGAATGATCATGATTCACCTTCGGCTGAAGCTCAGTACAATTTAGATTTAAGTACAAGCTGTATAGATGAAAAAAACAGTAATATTTAGCCATGAGTATGTGAACTACTAAGTCAATACAAGAGTACAACTAAAGTGAATTCAGAAGCATTTTAGTCCTATGCCACTTTCAATATCTTATGATTGATAATAATAATTTTCAATCTTTAAACATTTTTTGAACATATTATTGCTTCTTTAAGCATTTAGATTGGATATAATCTCTTCGACAAGATATACCACAAAGATCAAATCATGTGAAACTCTTACATATTTCCAGAAATGTTAATAATGCCTTCTATTATATTACTATCATGTATTCCATTACCATACAATCCAACATCCTTCTGTAACACCAAATGTCTATTCTCTTCTCATTTCCATTATCCATGTTGTTTTGTAAGCCACATTGCGCCTGCAAAGAGGTGGGAAAATGTGGGATACAAGTGCAATAAATAAATAAATAAAATATAATCATTATGACCCTTCCTTCCGTTTTTTTCCACCACAGACTTTTTCTTCCGTGATTAAAAATGTTTTTTGGAAGTTTTTTATTCTGTGGTAGTTTTTGCGGTTCAAGGAGGAGCCAATGATGTTAGCCATTACAGAGGTGTCCTATTCTAAAGGTACCCTGGGCTTTTGAGGTGACTTTTTAATATATATTAAAATCTAAACTGAATGCTTACATTGTAATTTATCATTGCTAAGCAATTTGATAGCATACTACTTACAATGTCAATACAATATGTAATAGAACATTTTAATTGACAGTGAAGGGTATAAGCAAAGATGGAACATATAGATATGTAAGAGAGTAAGAAGAGTTAGAAAATAAGGTGAATAATTTAAAGAACAGTGCACATGAGGTCAGAGAGATGGTTAAATATTATCCTAGCTAGGGTAGGAGTGGATAAATACGTCCTGCTGCAGTGTGTGCAGCCTGAGTCACTCCTTGTGTGTGTGTGTGTGTGTGTGAGTGAGTGAGACTAACATGTTAGTTACTTCTTCCATTAAAGGCCTGGTGAAGATCCAAGCTTTCACCTGCTTCTCGAAGTAGAGATAGTCTTGTGTTAAACGCAGCCTTTCAGGCAGTGCATTCCAGTGTATGGGAGCTACTCCGGAGAAGGCTCACTTGCAGGTATCACATTGTGTAATGTTTTTTGGAGAGGGTGTGGTTAGTGATAGTTCTTGAGAGGACCTTAGTGTCCTTGGCGGTGTGTAGAGGATCATCCTATTCTTCAGGTACTCAGGGCCATTTCCTTTAAGGGCCTTGAAGATCAGACATAGATTTTTAAATTTAGCCCTGTATTGTACTGGTAGCCAATGAAGGTTTTGCAAGAATGGTGTGATAAATTATATTTACAAAAAGACAAGATTACTACAGGAGTTTTTAAACTCTACATCGTGGCTGTCCTTTGAGACAGGCAAGCTTGGTCTTAAAGATTTTACTCATCTTTCTTTGGAGATATTGGACAGGAATACATTACAAACCACTTACAACCTAACCCTGACCCCTGAGGCAGGCATTGTTTCACGCCGAAACACGGCCCGTGTCGGGTCATTTATCAATAAATCACTCCTGTTGTCTCAGTCTTGAAGGCCCAGTGTTGCTTTTTTCGTCTGTATACTTTCTATGTATGTAGATTTTAGATCACCCATGAGATGCCCATTTTCACACCTCTTTTTGCCTGCTCACATTAGAATTTATGCGCATTATATTAAAGAATATACTTAGTAATATATGCGTGTAAATTCTAATTTTTTAGGATTAGTGCTCATTATTGCTTGTTAAGAGCTGTTAATAATGCTTAACAGCTTGTTAAAACTATCTACGTATGTAGTTATAGAATATACCTAGATTTATGTGCAGAACCATACGTAACTCTAGGCACGCTAAATAGAATCCGGGGAATAACTCTTAATAACTGACATAGAATATTGGGCTTTTTAGGAAAGGCAACATATATGCGTTTGTGTCTTTCTAAAATAGGATCCTAGAATAATCCCCAGTAGTGCACAAATGCTGCCAGTGAAGTTACACCTGTTCTGAGGTGGATGCAGCTTTCCGTGTGCACTTTCTACAGGTACGTGAGCATTTTGTGCAGTACATACATACCTCATAGTGCTGCCTAGGGAATGCCTCGGTGCAGGCTGTGTACAGCATTTGGGTAAAGTTTAGATATATTAATTAATTTTAAATGAACTGATCCCTGCTTGCAGCAGTCTGCTTGAAATGAGAGAGGCATTCTTTATGTTTAGAAAGAGATAACACTGCCCTGTTCAGCTCTGAATTGCATGTCACTGCCCTTTAAGCATTTCCTCCATACATCACCACAATCATAAACAGTACATAAGTATTGCCATACTGGGAAAGACCAAAGGTCCATCAAGCCCAGCATCCTGTTTCCAACAGTGGCCAATCCAGGTCACAAATACCTGGCAAGATCCCAAAAAAGTACAAAACATTTTATGCTGCTTATCCCAGAAATAGTGGATTTTCCCCAAGTCCATTCAATAATGGTTTATGGACTTTTCCTTTAGGAAGCCGTCCAAACCTTTTTAAAACTCCGCTAAGCTAACCGCATTTACCACATTCACCGGCAACAAATTCCAGAGTTTAATTACATGTTGAGTGAAGAAAAATGTTCTCCAATTCATTTTAAATTTACTACATTGTAGCTTCATTGCATGCCCTCAGTCCTAGAATTTTTGGAAAGCATAAACAGACGCTTCATATCTACCCGTTCAACTCCACTCATTATTTTATAGAACTCTATCATATCTCCTCTCAGCCGCCTTTTCTCCAAGCTGAAGAGCCCTAGCCGCTTTAGCCTTTCCTCATAGTGAAGTCGTCCCATCCCCTTTATCATTTTCGTTACCCTTCTCTTTATCTTTTCTAATTCCACTATATCTTTTTTGAGTTGCGGCAACCAGAATTAAACACAATATTTGAGTTGCGGTTGCACCATGGCGCGATACAATGGCATTATAACGTTCTCATTTTTGTTTTCCATTCCTTTCCTAATAATATCTAACATTCTATTTGTTTTCTTAGCCACAGCTGCACACTGAGCAGAAGGTTTCAACGTATCATCAACGCATATATTTATATGTGCATTGTTATAAGAACCATTCCCCATGTGTAAAATATGTTTTACAGGTGGGAAATGCTTTCTAAGATTACCCCTTTACTGAAATGCTTCCATTTCCAATGCATTTTAAGTTAGCAGATAGTGTATAGGATTACTTACTTTTTGCAGGTTGTGACACCACTCATTTGACCAATATAAAAATTAACCTTTTTCCTAAGTATAATTTTAATAGGACAAAAGTACCACTTGTTTGTTCAGGCATTTTGAATTAAGATTATTTTTGCTATGGACACTATTTATTGATAATTATCTTCGGTGCATTTTAGTTTGTTCTTCTTAAGAGGCTTGATTTGAGTATCAATTTGCTCAGCTGAAAGTCCTTTTTTCAGTGCAACAGAGAAAGCAAATATTAAACTGTTACATTCTCACCCTGCAACTGGCAAACTTCTTCTCCTTCCCATTGCGTTTTGGTGGTTCATCTAAGGAAATATTTATAAATGTACTGCCCATTCTGCATAAAGAGATTCTCAGCTGTAAAACAAATTTGTTTCATTAAAGGGATGGCATGAAAGGTTCTAGAATGTAATGAGTTAATAGTTTAGTAAGCAATATTCCAGACCTATACATCATAATGCATAGGTGAATCACGTAAATGTGATTCAATGATCCCATGATTGAGATATGATTATGTCAGGCTATAATCTGTTCTGAAAGGACAATGTATACAGGGTCAGGAATAGCATTTTATATGAAAAATAAACAACAATAACAAAGGTATTAAAATATAGGGGATATGGGGAATGCAGGAGATGCTATGCGTTACCTTGAAAGGGGGATATGCCACTTCAATCATCACTGGAATAGTTTACAGAACTTTGGCACCAGTAGAAAACAGAACAGAGATCTAATCCGAGACATAGATAAGACTGCAATGGGGGGGGGGGGGGGGGGGGGGGGTTGTTGGTAATGAGCAGGGCTTTTTTTGAGGGGGTACTTAGGGGTACTGAGTACCGGCACCTTTTTCATTGTCTGCTAAAATTGACTCATGGTCCCCAAGTTATAATGAAAGCGTTCAGGCTCTACACACCAATTCTGCCTTTTCATAGATTCTGTGACTGGTTGCAGAGGGTCTGGCTATTGTGGGGTGGGTCCCTCAGTGATCACCCCACCCCTGAAGGGTGGCCTGACATTTGAGTACCGCCACCTTTTCTGCTAGAAAACACACACTGGTAATGAGAGATTTTAATCTGCTGGGTGTTGATGGGAATCGGTCTATAAAATCATTTCTGCAGTACTCTGTGATTAGCTCTTATGAACACCTGTGTTTTGCTCTCAATGCCTTTTGGAGTTATGTAGTTACTGCTTGCCTCAGGGTATGCTGGGAGAAGCAAAATCCCCCTCCCCCCAATTGATCTCTTGAGGAGAAAGAGAGATGGAAGCTGTACCTAGGTCTTAGATCCACTGTATAGAGGGCATGAACCCTCCATGCTGAGGCAGTAAACTACTGCTTGCTTTTCCTCTCAGACTCAGGGTAGCAATTCATAGTGAATTTTTACCTGTGTGGCTGCTGTGTGGTTACCACTGTTTGGCTGTGTGGTTACCTGTGCTGTGGTACTGTTAGTGCTGTATTTCCGTATTTAAAGCACCAGTCACTGACAGTTCCTGATCATAGACTCGATCTCAGTCTGTATTTACAGAATCCTAATCCATCTCAGGGCAACTGTAAGCGATTGAGCTGTTTATCTTGTCATCAATTCTGTTAAATAAAGAGTATGATCAAGGATGAGAGTCAAGCAGCCCCAGGTTTAAACTCTGGAATTCGTTGCCAGAGAATGTGGTAAAGGCGGTTAGCTTAGCGGAGTTTTAAAAAGGTTTGGATGGCTTCCTAAAGGAAAAGTCCTTAGACCGTTATTAAATGGACTTGGGGAAAATCCACCATTTCTGGGTAAGCAGTATAAAATGTTTTGTACTTTTTTGGGATCTTGCCAGGTATTTGTGATCTGGATTGGCCACTGTTGGAAACAGGATGCTGGACTTGATGGACCTTTGGTCTTTCCCAGTATGGCAATACTTATGTACTTATGTAAATCTATAAATAGACTCAGTAATTAGCACTGAGTTGAGGTCATAAGAGTATGTGTTGTGTCTGTGGGTAAGGTAGCAGGGGTGGGGGCAGTGTGGAGCACATAGAGATAGCTATGGAGGACTAGTTTTGGTGATGGGGCAATTTGTGGAATGATGGGAAAGATGTTATGGGTAACTTTTGGAGTTGGGCAGTTTGTGAGGTACTGGATCAGTTTTAAGTAGAGTAGCTTTTAGATGTGGGGTAGTTTGTGTGATAGTGCAGTTTGCAGGGGGTTGGGTTTTGGCAGTGAGGACAGTTTGTGGGGTGGTAGGATAGTTGCAGAGAGGGTAGTTTTGAGGAATGGGGAAGTTTATAGGAAGTGGGCAGGTGGAAGGGTAGTTTTTTTTGGAGTAGGGCAGTTTGAGGGGGTAGTTTAAGAGGTGGACAGCAGTTACAAGAGATAGTTTTTGGGTATGGGACAATGGCAGGGCATAGTTTTCAGGTAAGGCAGTTTGTCGGGTGGCATGGAAATAGTGAGCTGGTAGTTTTTTCGGATAGGACAATCTTTGGGGTGCTGTAGCAGTTATAGGGGAGTCGTTTATGGGCTTTGGGAGCAGTTGGGGGGGTAGTGCAGATGCAAGGGATGTCATTTGGTTGATTAAAGGCATGTTGGGGGTTTGGAAGAATTGAGGGGGAAGGGGGTCATTTCTCTGGAATCCTTATCCGATTTGTCCCATTTTCAAACACAGTGTGCCTTTTCATTGGTTTTTCCTTCATGCAAGTTGTATCCCATTCTATTAATTTTTCTTTGCTACAGAAATGTATTAGGCTATTTTGGGGGAGAAAGGGGGCTTTTTCTTTGGAACCCCAGTCCATTTTTTTAAATTTAAATTCTTTATTGATTTTCAATTTCACAAGTACAACAACTTACATAGGAAACACAGAAGGAAATAATATCAAGAATCAATTACAAAACACTTCCTTGTCTAAATGATGACAATTTTCATTCTTCCTTAGACCTCAGTTATGGAAGGGGGGGGGGGGGGGGGCGTTAAGAAACATGAGGAGAAGTTTTATAAACATAACTATTAGTTAAATAAATCAGCTAACCTTTATTCCACAAACTGTCTTAATTGGTCTGATGTTATTACACTGTGGGGGTCTGAATCCTGTTAGCTTCCACAAAAACTTTTAGCTGTGATGGTTCAGAAAAAACATACTTATTTCCCTGGAAGTTAACTCTGCACTTACAGGGATAAGCTAACAAGAACGATGCTCCCAAAGCTTTTACATTCTTTCTTAAATCCAAGAATTGTCTCCTTCTCTCCTGAGTTGCCTTCGCAACATCAGGGTACATCCAGATTTTTTGTCCATAAAACAGTTTAACAGAATTCTTGAAATATAACTTAAACACATGATTCAAATCTTTCTCAAATACAAACTGAACTAACAATGTTCCTCGGTCTGTAATCTCAAAATTCGAGTCCTCAAGAAATGCAGTTAAATTTTGAGGTTTCCGAGCCTCCCCTTGTGACAATCCTGCAGAATCTACTGATGAAACTTTCTTTTGGGGTAAATAATATATTTTTGTATAAGGAGGTAAAGTTGGCCCCAGTCCAATTTAACCCAGTTTTAAAACTCATAATGGCTTTTTGCTGGTTTTCCCCTCATGCCAAGCTTCATTCCATTCTATTAAAATTTTAGAGATGGGCAGACAGAGGGACAAATCATTTTTGACCCTGTTTGTATAATTCTTTCCAACTTCAGCTGTGTTGGAAAGAATAAAAACATTGGGGTAGTATGATACTACCCCAGACAGCTCGAATGAGCCTGGAGAAAAAACAAAAATGATCAAAATCTAAATGCTTGGAAAGAATCACATAGAAAATACAAATATGAAATAAAAAAATCCAAACGGAACTACTATAATGAACAACTAGGTTCTGACTTCAAAGACAAGAAAAAGTTATACAAGCTACTAGATAAATTACTAGACACAAAACCAGTGTCCTCAACAAAATCAGGAATCCCAACAGCAGACAATCTTGCTAACTACTTCAAAGGCAAAATTGTAGATCTATGCAAAAATATGTCACAGGACTACATCAACTTTGATACCTTCCTTAATGAGCTAGACCCACACTCAGAAGAATACCCAGCCGACTGAACTTGGTCAAATTTCGCCCAGATCACACGAAACAGCACTAGAAACCAATAAGATCTCTACAGCCTACTGTCAATTGGGCACCTGCCACAATTATCTAATGACCAGGGCCATGCCTAGGGTCTCTGGTGCCCCCCTGCAGACTATCAGTTGGCGCCCCCCCCCCCCATGTGGCATCATCTCCTTTCTCTCTTCTCCCACCCTGCCCCCTTTTTCAGCACCCCCACCCTAACCCCATGCCCCAATTCCGTCCCATACCTTTCCATATCCCTTAGATCTCCACAAAAGGACTGGTCAGTGTTGACATGACACCTCTATCCATCCCACCATCAGCAGAAAAATATAAAATCCTCACCCCGCCTGTGTAGTGCAGTCATTGTCCTTCAAATAAAGAATAACAAAAAAAATTATATATATATGTATAAGAATAATAAATTCAATAGTAATAAGTGCAAAAACATAAAATACAAGAGTTGTTTTAGCTGCCATCATCTCGGTTCCCTCAGGTATATGTACAGCCATCCATAAAAAGTCCTCAAAATGGTTCCAAAAGGAAAATTCCCACAAGATCTAGCAAAAAGAAGCCAGGATGAACCAGACACAAATCCACAGTGCTCCATTGGCCATAGGTTGAAGGAAAGACAGAGAAACCATGTCCAAGAAAAGTCTGCCAGACCAAAAGTGAATTGAAACAACCATTGCAGAAACCAGAGTAAAATGCTGAGAAGAAAATCAATATCCTTTGATGAAGCAGAGGTGTAGAGCAATCCCAGCGGAACCTCAGCAAACTCAGCATGTAATATAAGCGTGAGGTATTTCACTAAAGGACCTGGTCATTAGAAAATCACATAGACTGCAAAATTACCAGGGGAGACCTAGCCCTCAGTCTCCTATAGGACCTCAAGCAACAGTATAATTCAGTGTTGAAAAGAAAAGGCAGGTCTCTGTGCATGCTCAGTCATATAGCTGGAGTAGCCTCTGACAAAAATCCCTGAGCATTCACAAGTGTAGTATAAGAAGTAGTTTGGCCTTCATATACCACCTTAAGTTTCGCTGGATATAGTAGTACAAAGTTGATTTGTTTGATATGTAGTGTAGACGATATTGGAGCAAAGGTCATGTGCAATGTTTGAGTGTGTGCAAAAAAATCTTGAAAACACATAATTATTATATTCTCATAGTATAACATCTTCCCTGCATGAATAGATTGCTTTATTAACTGTTTATGTGTGAAGTTTAGCACCCGGGAAATCACAGCTCATGGGTGAGCCACATCGGGCCTCCCAATCTATGTGTTTGCTCTACCCTAAAAGAGTTATGTTAATTTGCCTACGGTCAGCCCCTGCCACAATTTCTGAAACATGTTTGTGAGTCGCAGATTTGGAAGGGGGTGGGGCTAATTATAATGGAGAAGTACGTCTGTTACCCCCACCTCTGGAAAACATACCCCGGTGCTCACTTGACTCCCCCTCTGGTGTTCTAATCCCTCTTTCCCTTCCATCATCAGGACCCTCTCCCCACCCCGCTCCTTAGGGCAGTTTTCCCACCACCACAGTCCTCTTTTTTACCTCTCTCAGTTCGCTATAAATGCAACAGCCTGACCCAGAACTGGAGACAGGACGGGAACGGAGAAGCGCTGCACAGCACGAGGTTCTCTCTCCCGCGCCTCCAGCAGTTGATTGGCTCATTATTTTCACCAGAGCAATCAGTCAGAAGGTACGGGGAATCTCTCCAATGGTGCAAGGCGCATGGAAGTCTGGAAGAGCTGGGCCTGGGTGGTGTCAAAGAGCCGAGCGCTGCGTGCGGGAAGGCTGCAGCGCATGCGCATAGGTGCTGACGTGCTGACGTGCTGACGCGCCAACACGGTACGTACCGGTTTAGTTTTTTAATTTTTAAATAGAACTTGACCGGCAGCGCCGCGGCTGGCACGGCGCCCCCCTGCGGTGCTTACCCCGCTTACCGGGTTGGCACGGCCCTGCTAATGACCCCCCCCCCCCCGCTCAATTCATCACTGAACTTACCTCCCACCTCAACTTCTTGTTCCAGCATGGCATATTCCCCAAAGACAAAGGTAATATACTACTCACACCATTACCAAAAGACACCCAAAAGAAAACTAACAATATCACCAACTACCGACCTGTGGCATCCATCCCACTTACAACCAAACTGATGGAAAGCATTGTAGCTAAACAACTTACTGAATACATCGACAATTTCTCAATCCTTCATGAATCACAGTCGGGCTTCAGATATCTCCACAGTACAGAAACCGTCCTGGTAACTCTCCTAGCCAAGTTCAAAAACGAAATCGCATTAGGTAAAAACATACTCCTCTTGCAATTCGACTTGTCAAGCACATTCAATATGGTTGACCATTATGTACTATTAAGAATGATCAGGAATTACCACTATTGTTAGCAGAATCTATGGTACTTCAAGAGTCAAACACCACACACCAGAATGAGAGAGAAGTCTTCTTTATTTGCCAGCAAACAAAGTAGGACATCAGCGCTAGCTCTCTCCTTCTCTTTAGCTCTCTGTGTCTTGTCTCTCTCTTGGCTCCTTCGTCTCCTGTCTGTCTCTCTCGTCTCTTGGCTCCTTCGTCTCTAACGTAAGCTGCTTCTGTTCTCATTTATATATGGTCCTAAACCCCTCTAGCCCCCCTTTCTCACCAGATGGTAAGGAATAGATTGATTACCCTGTCTTGAACTAATTATCTCTACACATTTACTCAAATATCAGTTACATAGGTTTCAGATATTTCCTAAACTGACCTACGACCTGGGGCCTCTCAAACTAGACAATGTGGCACCTATCTCCGCATTTTATTATTATTCACATAATCAGATTCCCGGTTAACTTCATAACTTAACCCCTCGGGGCATTCATTAAGGGGCCAGTCCTACACTTAGCTATAATCAATCAAGGAAAAGAGTTGACTTTTCCTGACCTCTTTCACCTTAGCTTCATACACAGAACTAGCTAGGACTGTGGATAATTCAAACCAGATGACCTCTTAAACTGCAGACAAAGACTGAATTAAAAAGATATTTACATAGAGAAATAGAACTTATTAAGTAAACAGAATAAAACATATTTTAAAATAAGCAGAAATCAGAATTCCTTATAAGACGGAATCTAATTATCAGGAATTATTTAATCTAAACTATCTCCTTCTCTCTAAACAGCATTCAGCCTAATCTTTTAAAACTGCCTGCTTGCTGATCCCCCTCGAGACTGTCCAGTATGCCTTGCTTAGAATGGCATCCAGATGTGGTTATTATTATGCCTATGAACTAGCCTTAACAATCCATCACTCAAAAAGGGACAAAGAAGTTTTATTTCTCGCTGACCTTTCTAACCTCTAGTCTAGCAAAAGCTAGACATTTGAGTAATTAAAACCAGATGGCATTCTACCATTTACAGGACTTGAACCAAAGTTAAACAGAATTAGCAAATTAATATGATTTCTCTGTCCAGGCTGCCTCAAGAATACTTGACAAGATAGGCATAGGAGTGAATATACTCAGATGGATCAAGGGTTTCCTAACCACAAGATCTTATCAAATAAAAGCAAACTCAAACATATCACCATCATGGAGTACCGAATGCGGAGTACCCCAGGGTTCACCTCTCTCACCCATATTATTTAATCTGATGATGATCCCCCTTGTTCATGCCCTATACAAGCAAAATCTTTTTTTTTTTGCATTCTATTTAATCATTTATTTATAATTTTTTATTTTACAAGTGTCACTTGCAAACATTAATATAGAGATGACTGTACATTAATACAATATTAGAGGAAAACAATCTTAACTAGATAAATGGATTATATACAATCTTTCTCTTTCTTAGACCACAAAATAAATAGGGAAAGTGAAACAAGACAAGATCAATTAAACAACAGTAAACAAAGAAAACGTGGTATTAACCTGATTATCCCCAGTTATTATTTATCTGAATCATTATTTCACATTGATCGTCTGGTTGGCTTCTTCAAACCCAAGACGGTGTATAGTCAATTAATTTCATTGGAAACATACTTATTGTCCAATATTAGTGGAAATAATACACCTGATTTCATTTTTTTCTCTTTTAAAACCAGAAATTATTTAGCAATACAAACACTTGAATCTCTAATCCAATTCCCACTGATTAAGGTAATCCCAGTTTCACAGGCTTCACTCCTTTTGAATTAATATACTAAGAGGAATCATTTCAGAGGATAAAACTTTGAGTCATACCCGGAACTCTGGGAAAACAACAACCTTGCTATTAATCATCTGTAATAATATTCATTTTGTTCAAATATTTCTGGTCTATTATCATTTTCAAAATCTTAACCATTTCCTACTCCTGTAGAACTTCATTTGCTGTATCAATTTTTCATTCTCAAAGAATTCGATTCGATTATCCATGTGGCTCACTAATAAGATGTCACAAATAAACGAGTCTTTAGGGATTTCTTAAACTGCATCAAGCTGCTACAAAGGCGAAGTTGGCCAGGAAGTGTATTCCATATTGAGATTGCTGCCGACACAAAGGCCGAGACCTATGTGTCAGCATAATGTATAGTTGATTCCCAACATGCATTGAGAGTCTCATAGCTGTTTCTGATCTCAATACTCATCACGGTTGATACACAGACAAAGATTCCTTCAAATAACATGGGGCTGAGAGATACAAAGTCTGATAAACAAGCATTAACAACTTAAATTTGATCCTTTGCAACATGGGTAACCAATGTAGTTGTTTCGATATTGAGGATACTTGAGAAAATTTTGAGACTCCAGTAAGAACACACGTCTCTATGTTCTGAACTATCTGCATTGCTCTCACACTCGAAGAAAACATTCCAGCGTATAGGACATTGCAGTAATCCAGTCGCTCTAATATCATGCTCTGTAATAAACATCTGAGGTCATAATTAGGTATCATCGGTTTCAATTTAATCACCATATATAGATATTTAAAGGCTGTTTGAACCACATTATTCACTTGTGCTCTCATGTTGAGTCTATTATCTAGCATAACCCCCAACATTTTCAATTCTTTCCTCACAGGAACATACATATTCCCCATCCACACTTTCTCTGACCAATGTTGTGTCTCCAAATTAGCATTGGCTCTGTTTTTGCAACATTCCATTTTAACCCATTCTGTCTCATTCAAAGTCGTACACTCATCATATAATCACTAGATTGAACATCAAAAAATACCCAACAATCGTACAGGAAATAGAAACTGGCCATTGTCGGTATAAAAGCGATAAAATACTCCCAATGACGTCAATACTTTACCTAGTGGCACTAAATAGATGTTAAATAACAGTGTCAACAGTGCAGACCCCTGTGGCACATCACATTTTACAATGACCAATCTTGCCAATTGTACTATCTATATCTATCTGTATCTATATATCTATATGTATATCTTTATATCTATCTTTTTATGTCTATCTATCTCTATATCTTTAGCTATCTATATCTATATCTTTAAATATATGTATATGTATATCTATCTTTATATATATTTATCTATATCTGTCTATATCTATATCTCTCTCTATGTATCCATATATCTATATCTATCTATATCCATATATTTATATCTGTATATATCTATATGTCTGTATCTTTATATATCTATATTTATCTATATCTTTATCAATCTATCTTTATCTCTATCTCTATATCTTTATAACTATCTATATCTTTATATATCTATATTTTTATCTATCAATCTATCTCTATCTCCATCTCTATCTTTATATATATATCTATATATCTATAACTGTATATCCAGAGGTGATCTGGGAAATTATAGACCGGTGAGCCTGACGTTGGTGCCAGGCAAAATGGTAAAGACTATTATAAAGAACAAAATTACAGATCATATTCCAAAGCATGGACTAATGAAACAATGCCAACATGGATTTAGTGAAGGGAAATCATGCCTCACCAATCTATTACATTTCTTTGAAAGGGGTGAACAAATATGTGGATAAAGGTAAGCCAGTAGATATTGTGTATCTGGATTTTCAAAAGGCATTTGACAAAGTACCTCGTGAAAGACTCCAGAGGAAATTGGACAGTCATGGGATAGGAAGTTGTATTTTATTGTGGATTAAAAACTAGTAGATAGAAAACAGAGAGTAGGGTTAAATGGTCAGTATTCTGAATAGAGAAGGTTAGATAGTGGGGTTCCCCAGGGGTCTGTGCTGGGACCACTGCTTTTTAACATATTTATAAATGATCTAGAGATGGAAGTAACTATTGAGGTAATTAAATTTGCTGATGACACAAAGTTATTCAAAGTTGTTAAATTGCAAGAGGATTGTGAAAAGTTACAAGAGGACCTTACGAGACTAGGAGATTGGGCATCCAAATGGCAGATGACATTTAATGTGAGCAAGTGCAAAGTGATGCATGTGGGAAATAGGAACCCGAACTATAGTTATGCAATGCAAGGTTCCACATTAGGAGTCACCAACCAGGAAAGGGATCTAGGCATCATTGTTGCAGTGGTGGCTAAGAAAGCAAAAAGAATGTTAGGAAAGGAATGGAAAGCAAAAATGAGAAGGTTATAATGCCTTTGTATCCATGATTCAACCACACCTCAAATATTGTGTTCAATTCTGGTCACTGCATCTCAAAAAAGATATCGTGGAATTAGAAAAGGTACAGAGAAGGGCAACAAAAATGATAAAGATGGGTCAACTTCCCTATGAGGAAAGGCTAAAGTGGCTAGGGCTCTTCAGCTTGGAGAAAAGATGGCTGAGGGGAGATATGATAGAGTTCTATAAAATAATGAGTGGAGTGGAACAGGTAGGCTTGAATCACTTATTTACTCTTTCCAAAAATAGGACTAGGGGGCATGCAATGAAGCTACAAAGTAGTAAATTTAAAACGAATTGGAGAAAATATTTCTTCACTCAATGTGTAATTAAACAATGGAATTCATTACCAGAGAATGTATTAAAAGCAGTTAGCTTAGCATGGATAAGGTTTGGATAGCTTCCTAAAAGAAAAGACCATAAGCCATTATTAAAATGGACTTGGGGAAAATCCACTGCCTATAGGCAGCATAAAATATATTGTACTGTTTTGGGATCTTGCCAATACTTGTAACCTGGATTGGCCACTGTTGGAAAAGGATGCTGAGCTTGATAGATCTTCGGTCTGTCCCAGTATGGCAATACTTATGTACCTAGATCTATCTATCTATCTATCTATCTATCTATCTATCTATCTATCTATCTATCTATCTATCTATCTATCTATCTAGTAAAGTAATGCCCTAGAATGCTTTGTGCACTTCTCCACTTCCAGGAGTTTGGAAACAAGCTCTTAGCAAGACTTGGTCACTTAGGGGTTCTTTTGCTAAGCTGCGGCAAGCTGTGGCCTGTGGTAGTGTGGGTGCATGTTTTTGCGTGCGCCTCGCCAGTTTTTACTGTGTCTGGGGAAAAAGGGCTTGTTTTCAATGGGCCAGGAAAAGGGCCTGCGGTAAAACTGAAACCAGTGCACACCTATTTATGGCCTGAGCCCTTAATGCCACCCATTGACCTAGTGGTAAGGGCTCATGCACTACATGTGCAGTGACTGGTCAGTGAGCACCAACTGCCAATTAACACCAGAAACACTGTGCGCAGTAGGAAATAAAAAAAATCATTTGTCCCTGCGGTGTGGGCGCATGCCAAATCTGAAAGTACCGCCAGGGGGGTGCTCTGGCCTGGCGGTAGTCTCATTGTGGCGTGCACTGTACATGCGTAGATCCTACCACACCTTTGTAAAAGGGTCCCTTAATAATTGGGGTTGAAAATGAAACAGCACATCTTAATGTTAGCCCATGTTGATAACTTCCCCCTTGAAATGTCTTATACAGACAGCAGAAGTATCTAGAATTCCATCTGTTTCAGAATCAGCAGTTATTTCTGCACAGGTTTTATATATTGTGCCTCTTGTCTTCATACAAATTGTAGACAGCAAGAGTCTTTTTTTCTGTTTGGTGGTTCCTAAACTCTTTGCTGAATTCTGATGTTCTTGAATAAATTCGAATATGCTGAAATTAATTAGGAAGCTAAAGGTTTAGAGGTACTGCCTGCTCGCTACTGGTGCTACTGCTGTTGCTAATAATCATTTTGTTTTTTAAACTGCAGAGCATTTGGCAATAGGAAATACGCAATGCACATAATATTGCCAGTGTCAAGCTGCCCCTCTGTCAGTCACATCAGCAGCCTGCTGTTTGCTTTGCAGAATGAGAGAAGCAATGTTCATTAAAAGCAAAATAAAGTTCCATCCATGCTAGTAATAAATTATTCCCTAACATCCACCCTCTTCTAATATCCCGCACGTCTAGCTGCTACTTCTTTGTGCCCTTGTCCCCCATCTTGTCCACATGCCCTCCTCCCCTCACCTCAAATCCATTTTTGGAAGTGTTACAAGTCTCAGAGGAAGAACAGAACTAATGAGATCTGTTGTGTTCACATACAAATATAACAGTTATTGGAAGTCAAATAATCTGCAACCTTATTTTCTAAAAACCTATAAATAGTGTAAACCCTTTCAGTTTATCTATAGCATATACTTTAACGTGAATACCTAGGGTCAATGTTAAAGATGAGGGGGCCCCAAACCCCACCAGCAGACTGTATCACCTTCAGTTTTAGGAAGGCTTGGAGTCCCTTGTGACAGGGGGTCCTGGGCAATTACCCTGTAACCTCCTTTGTCTGCACACCTAGGTGTCTGACTGCTATAAGCCCTGGAAACTGGATGGAAGGGGCATACATCACATTTGTTGGTTTGGGACCAGGGGTGGGACCCGGATTTATCCAGGGAGGCCATAGCAAGCTGCACCAGACTTTTATTCCATAATTCACTCCACACAGTCTTTGAATTTAGCTCAAGGCGAGTTACATTGATTCCATTATTCCGGACTATAATCCTCCTCCTTTTATGGAGTTACTCTCACTTGCATTCAAAATAGACCGTTAGTAGGTTATGGTGCTGGAAAGTCTCAAACCATTGAATTATGAGGCATTGCATTCACTCCCAGCCTTCTTTCCCCCTGCCATTTGCCAAGAATGCCTTGAATTTAATAAAAGCTCTTTCTCGTGTATGAAAGTGAATTCTGACTTGACTTAGGGATTGGAAGTGTGCGAGGGGGCCATTCAATATTCATATTTTTAAAACATATGTATACAAGAGACACAAGTAGGACAGCAACTTGAGGTCCAGCTAGGTTGGGCACCAGGTGTGAAAAACTCTCAGCACCCCAAGAGGATCATTTTTGGGACATTGGAGATAGAGGTACAACTCAAGATAAATGAAGTAAAAAAAAAAGGGGTCTGGGGGAGAAGGTGGTTTTTTTTTTCATTTTTACTAGATATCAGACATGAGGAAATCATCTGTGACCAGGAATTTTCTTGATGCAAAAACAGATTACATGAAGGGTGCCTAAGTGAGGTTGCAAGAAAAAAACACATTTTTGTAAGGTCATATTTATTATATATATTATCTATAAACCCAAAACTGGAGAATCTATTTAATGCATCTGTCCTGATGTAAATAAAAACTATCATTTCTTTGAGGCTGAAGTGATCATGCTAAGTGACACAACTCATTGCAAACATTATATATGGCTGCTATGAGAGACTAATGGAGGCTTAGCCTTTCCAAAATAAAGTACCAAAAGTTGCTTGAGAACCCCTACCTCTGGTGATTGAACTGGATCTAAAGGGGGGGGGGGGTGACATTTTCTCCTGAAATTGAGGTGGGTAGCTGGTGGAGCCCAAACTGCAGTGCTCACTGCTGACAAAAATATAGGTTTACTTACTGGAATCCGTTCGGCTAATCATCAAAGTGAATAAAAGGAAGGGGCGGGGTGACCAGTGGAGCTCATCCAGCTGTGTTAGCCCATGAAGAGTGGATGATGTTACTTAGCAAGTATGTTTAAAACTTGCAAGATAACTATACTAGTTTCCCTGATGCACCACATGATTCACATTGCCAGCTCATGAGATTTGATGGTACTTGCTCAGTGCTGTTTTGTCTGCATTGTAGGACAAGCCCTGTCAGCTGCCTTTTTTCAACACAGAGCATCATGAAGTAGGCTTTGCTGGCCTTCTAGCCACATCTTTCCTAATCTCCAGCAGATGGCACTGTGGGATGGTCTCCATCAAGACTTCTTCCCCTCAGCCTCTTCAAGCAATGGTGTGTATGGAAAAGATTTTGTTTTAATTTTTACATTTTTTAAATATTTTATTTCATTTGTTTTGCTTCATTTGCGAATGGCTGCTGCTGCTGGGGACCTCCTAGAAGACATGGTTTAAGGTAGAGTGGAGGGAGGGAGAGAGAGAGAGGGAGAGATGTCAGATCCAGGGATGAAGGTGGGAGGGAAGAAAGAGAAAAATTATGGACTTGGGAGAAGGGGAGGAAATAAAAGAGAAATGATGGACCTGGGGAAAGGAGGGAGGGAAGGGAAGGAAGAAATGATGGATTCGAGGGATGGAGGGGAAGGAAGGAAAAATAGAGAAATGGTGGACACAGGGGAGGGAAGAAGGGAATAGAGAGAAATAATGGACCTGGAAGGGGGTGGAGAGGAGGGAGGGAAGAACAAGAGAGAGAGAGAGAGAGAGAGAGAGAGAGAGAGAGAAAATGATGTACCCAAGGGTTGAGGGAAGAAAGAGAGAGAGAAATGATGGGCTTGGGGGCTGAAGAGGGAAGGGGGAAAGAGATGTTTGCCCCCCAGGGCAGGGAGGGAGGGATGAGAGAGGAAGAGAGATGGTAAAGGCAGATGCTGGGGGTAGAGGTAAGAATCAAGTAGATGCCATTCTACAATGGGGGGGGGGGGGGATGCTGGTCTAAAAGGGTGGATAGAGGGTAGGGAGAAACTGGAAATGGGAGAACCATGTGGGAGAGGTCAGGTGGGGTTGTCAAGTAGACAAGTGAGAGGAGGATTGTAAGTACAGAGGGTAAACATGCAGTAATGGGGAGTAGAGGAAAAATAGAAAGGACTAGGAGGTCAGAGAAGGAGTGAGACAGAAACTGGGAGAGCTAGGGTGTGAGAGAAGGGAATGGAAAGTTGATAATTGAAAAGTAAAAAGAAGGAGATAGAGGACTGCAGGGTGAGGAAGCGGGTGAAATTTGACTGGACAGAGAAGCAGAAAAGAATGAAAGGGAGGAAAGAGCTAAAAGAGAGAGAGACCAATATGTCAGACAGATGTAATAAGGGAGGAGAAAAGAGAAATTAGAAATTGGCAGTACCCCTGGAAAGAGAGTTGGCAGAAAACAGACAGGAAAGCAGGAACGAAAAACTAGGACTAACATGATGGAAAAATAAATGTCCAGACAACAAAGGTAGAAAAAAAAGTATTTTATTTTGAATTTATTAATTAGATTATGTTAGTTTGGAAAATGTACATTGTACATGTCTTTGTATTATGTTCAGTATAAGAGCAAATGCATTTCTGTTTTTATTTCTTCCATATTGTAGTATGTGCCTAGTAGAACTTCATGTGGTTCCCAGTTTAATTTTTGTCTTGATATCTCTATTTCTAATTTGTGATCCTTTGTTTGCATGTGATTGAGGTATGGTATTCTGTGGGCATGTAATTTCTGTGTAGAGATCTGTAACTGTCCCACTTATTCTGTTTTACCAGTAGTGAGAGGTTTAATGGTGTTCTAGAGCCCAGTGTAATATTTGTAGTGCTGCTTCTTCATAGGTAGAGTTCTTGCTGTTTGAATCATAGGAATTAGTGCAACTGTTGAATGATATGTTTGTACATGTATATTAGGATTTGTATCATTTCACAATGTGCTTGGTAGCAGAGAGATTTAATTTTCTATTGATCAGATGACATGATAATCAGAATATTTTTTCTATGGTGCCTTCTGTGACAGAACAGTGTGTTTTAAACCTGTAAAACTGCCTTTATTAACCCTTGAAGTGCATTTCTCTAGTTTGGCCAGCAGATGGTTCATGTTTTATGTTAAAGCTATTATAGAAAAGTGCATGCCCTCTTTTAGCTTCACTTAGTGAAGAAGTGAATCTACAGTACAGTGAGCAGTATACTTTTAAAACTTGTTGATTGGGCTCTGATTGGCTTGGACTTTGAAATTACCCAGCAGTTGTTGCTGGCTGTTGCTTCAGTCTTAGCCTGAGAGAAAAGAGAGACAGATCTTTTTGCTGAGACTCAGTGAATTATAGGTCCTGATCTTCCCAGGTAATGTTTAGACAGTATACAAATGTTTAGTTAGTGTTATAATTGATCCACATTTCAGTTACTTGTTATTGTTTGCTGATTGCACATATTTTGTGTTCATTGTTCAATTTTAAGCCAATAAACAATTTTGTTTATTGACTCTGATGTCGGGACTGATAAAGAATCCTGGTGGTTTGTGTGATGGGTCTGTGAGTGCTTTCTGGGTCTGTGGGACCACTGGGAGTGTGGCTCCCAGTAACCCAGAAATCACTGGGGATAATTTGAGAGCAGGAGACTTGCCCAGAGGCGGTTGTGACCTAGTCAGTGGGAGGAGGATGCTAGTGTAGAGCACAAGCGGCAGGTGCAGTTGCACCTGAGCTGTGCTGGGGATAGACCCTCTAAATGGCCATGGAGTAACCCCAGGCAGGTGGCTAGGTGTTTCGTGGCAAACCTTGTTCTTCTTTTTTGATGACAGCATGGTGGGATTGTCAAGCTCAGTGTGTGGTGTGAGGGTCCCCATCCACTGAGTGGTTCAGAGTTTTTTTTTTAATCTGTAACCTCCAGACACACAGCATAGTGAACAAGTGCAGAAGTAACTGGGTCCATTTCCGGTTCAGTTTTTTTTAGTAGTGTTAGGAGATTAGCAGTGTGCTGATGGCAACTGGCAATGGCCAGAAGACACTGGAGATGTCTGACCTAACACAAGGGCAACCAGATCACCTCGATGAGGAGGAGATGCATGATTGGCCTGCATAAGAGTTCTTCTGTAGGGGAGAGCAGACCCCTTATGAGCAGAGGCCTGTGAGTTGGCAGGGCCAGATGCCACACCAGCTGAGATCCGGCAGACCTACATGCTACAGCGACAGCATGTAGACCAGCTGCGGCGAGAGGAACAGGAAGAGCGACGGCAGGAGCATGAGCGGGAATTCCAGCTGCAGAAAATGAAGCTGGGGATGGAAATGGCTCATATCCAAACTTCAGCCCAAATCCTGCACCAAGTTTAGAAGCAAGATCCACAGCCTGGATTGGGCCAAACTTGTTTGCGCTGTTTGATGATATTTGAGGTGACACTGATGGATATCTAGCTACCTTTGAAAAAATTTTCCGCCTCAATGAAATTCCTCAGAAAGACTGGGTGTGCTATCTAGGAGGAAAGCTCACTGGTTGTTATGACCAGAGCTAGTGCCGGAAGATGCTATTCTACCAGGGCGCACTGCAGAGGTAGTGATAGCCAGTGGATCCAGGGAGACTGTACCCATTGCTCGAGTAAGCCTGGATACAGAGAAGTAGGCATAACGAAAAACATGCAGGTACCCCACAGATCAGTGCCCATGGTGGCGATAAGGTGCTGCAAAACATTATCTGATAGATACGATCTGAGCCAAACAAGTACTGTTCCATTGATACCTGTTTCTGTCAGGTTGAAAGCTGCTGAGAAATCTATCAATACTAACACCGAGGCAAATACCCTGTCTCAGTTTCTGAGAAGATCATCTAGTAGGGATACAAGGACCATTTTTTTCCATAACCGGGTCTGAATCCAGATTGACATGGATCTAGCCAGTTTGTCATTGTCTCTTCTAGCCGATCATTAAGTTGAACACAGATGGTTTGTTCTATAAGTTTTCCTAGAAATAGGATGTTGGATACTGGCTGGTAACTTTCAAGTTTGTCTTGGTCAAGGTTGTTTTTCTTTAGCAAAGGGCACACCACTGCTTTTTGTTTTTTTAATGCTGTTGGTAGTTGCCCATTAGAAAGACAGGAGTTCACGATTTTTGTGGCGCCTTCTATGAGGCCCAAACTTGCCTGCTGCACTATGTTTTATGGGCAGGAGTCAAGGAATCAGGTAGTTGGTCAAATGTCTCTTAGGATTTTGTCAAGGCTCTCCTTTGTTTTTGGTTTAAAAGTGTTCCATATGTCTGTTTTAGGAGAGGACGAGTTTGTGCACTCCTGGTTAGCTGATTGAAGGCTGGGAGGGACTGCCTGTAAATCCTGGTTAGCTGATTGAAGACTGGGTGGAACTGCCTGTAAATCCTGGTGGAGACTTTTAATTTTGTTGGTAAAGTATGCAGCAAAATCATTGCAGTTCAGTTTTGACTAGGCAGGCTGGTTCTGTGGTGGGTTTTGCTGTAGGCTGTTTAGTATACTGAAAAGCTGCTTGCTTGAATTGGCAGCCTGTGCAATGCATTGAGGGAAATATTGGTTTTTGGTTGCTGTTAAGGCTTGGTGATACTTTGCCATGTGTTTCATACAGTTTAGCCTGTCTACATCCAGGCGAGATTTATGCCATCTCATTTCCAGTTTCCATCCTTTGCGCTTAAGGATCCAAAGTTCTGGTGAAAACCAAGGTGAGCGTTTGTGAGTGGGGTATAAGACCATTTTTAGTGTGTATTCCAAATGTCAACCTGTTCTGACACTGTAGTTGTCTTTTCATGCACATGTGGGTAGTCCAAGGCCTGTAGGAAAATCTCAGTGGTCAGCTTTTTCTTGTCTCTGATCTCCTTCTAAACTCTGAGAGGTGCCAGCTGTTTCAGGTGGTCACTTAGGGAAAACTTAATTAGAAAATGGTCTGACCATGATAGGGGGGTTATTTCAATACTGTTATTCCAGTATTCTGGGATGTCAACCTCTTTGTAGAATACCAAGTCTAGTTTGTGACCCTTTTTGTGGGTTGGAGAATTGATCACCTGTGTGAATCCTAGTGCTATCATCACGTCCAGGAAGGCAGCTGTGGTGGTAACTGGGGTTTCAATGTGTAGATTGAAATCTCTCATGACCACCATCCTAGGATAATTCAGGGTCACTTGAGTAATCAGATCCAGGAGTTATTGCACAGATAATGTGTAGTTATGAGGTGCTCGGTATACCATGAGCAGCCAAATTGGTTTCTCCTCTTCAAGCTGGATTAAAAGAGATTATGATTCATTGAGTTGGGGAGCAGTGATTCTGCGCAGTTTGATTGTATCCTGAATCAGGACTGCTACTTCTTTACCCCGCCTTCTTGGTTTTGGTTGATGTTGGATGTTGAAACCTGTTGGACATAGTTCAGCCAGTGGTACACCCCCATTTTCATCTAGCCAGGTTTCACTTATTCCTAAAATGTCAAGATGCTGTTCGTGGATTTCTTAGTAGCTGATCTGGCATTCATCAATCCTATTTTATTAACATTTGTACCCTGCGCTTTCTCACTCATGGCAGGCTCAATGCGGCTTACATGGGGCACTGGAGGGTTAAGTAACTTGCCCAGAGTCACAAGGAGCTGCCTGTGCCTGAAGTGGGAATTGAACTCAGTTCCTCAGGACCAGAGTCCACCACCCTAACCACTAGGCCACTCCTCCACGGTTGCTACTGTTTGAGATTCTACATGGAATGGTGCTATTCCACTAGCAACATTCCATGTAGAAGTCGTCCCTTGCAGATCACCAATGTGGCCGCGCTGCTTCTGTGAGTCTGACATCCTGCGTCAGACTCACAGAAACAGAAGCCTGCGCAGCCTTCTACATGGAATGTTGCTAGTGGAATAGCAACATTCCATGTAGAATCTCCAATAGTATCTATTTTATTTTTGTTACATTTGTACCCTGCACTTTCCCACTCATGGCAGGCTCAATGCAGCTTCCATGGGGCAATGGAGGGTTAAGTGACTTGCCCAGAGTCACAAGGAGCTGCCTGTGCCTGAGGTGGGAATCGAACTCAGTTCCCCAGGACCAAAGTCCACCACCCTAACCACTAGGCCACTCCTCCACTCCACTATTTGTATGCGGATCTCAGGATCGTATGCAAATTTGAGTGCCCAAGTTTAGACACCATTTGGAATATCTGGGGGCATGTGTCCAGCTTATGCTGGCACAATTCTACTGCCACCCATTATTATGCTCATGCAATTTCTTTAGTAACACTTTACTGTTTATGTTACAATTGCCACATTTGTGTTTATGAAGCAGCCTTTTTGAATTACTTTTGCTTCAACATTCAGACCTAAATATTTTGGCACTGAACATCAGGAGAGACTATGTGCAGCTGGATCCTTTATTTATCTATCTTGTAAGTGACAGCAGAATTACATGAACAAAGCTATCTTGACAACTGTATGTTAGGCAGAAGAACATTTACTGCATCTGAAAGGACATTTACTGCTGTTTAGTTTTTTAGAAAGTCGGTCAATTTAGCTTGCAAACAGTAGGAATCAATCAATCTAGATTGCTTTAATTACATAATTTTAGCTAAAAATTGGGCATGCTGTTACCTAAGATTTTGAAAACAAAACAAGGGTATTTACTTGAGCAGTAGTAACATAATTGCTTGTACTAGTTGATGCCAGGAGTCAAAGAGCCCTGCATACAATATTATTATGAATATTTGAGTCATATTATATTGTTTATATTTATTTTGCATTATTTCTCATGCACAAAAAAGATTTCAAAACAAAAAAATTTTGATTTATAAGTAGATTATTGATGTTGATATTATAATTTATTATATTTTATGTGTATTTGTTTACTTTGTAAAGTACCTTGGACTAGGGTTACCATATTTTGTCCCCCAAAAAGGAGGACACATGCCCTGCCCCCTTTCACGCCCACCATGCCCCTTTCATGCCCTTGCTCCACCCCTGTTACATTTTCCCCTCCACCCTGTCACACATCCTGTCACTCCCCCTCCCCTTACCTTACTACTGCCCTGGTGGTCTAGTGACCTGGGCAGGAAAGAGCCCCCTCTTTCCTGCCCAGAGCGCTGCCCTGCATGCATCCTTCCTGTTTGTGATCTCCTAGTCTTTGGTCCTTCTTCCTATTTCTTTTTTCTCTTGCTGGTTCCTCTCCTCCATTTTGTCCCCCCCCCCCCCCCCCCCCCCCCCCCACACACACACATATTCTGTTCCTCCATACTCTCTTCCTTTATCACCAGTGTTGTATAGTAACTAAGTAAATGTATCTAGTTACTGTACTTAAGTAAACAGAAGTATAGGACACATTTATTACTCTTATTTTTACTGAAGTAATAATGTCACCAATTTTTACTACTTTTACTCACTTATGATGCTTACATTTAAAAGTAAAAAGTAAAAACGGAAGTGAGATGTAAATGATGATTCCTCAGTGAACCAAATGAAACGGCAAAACCTGGAATAGGATTATGCTATTGCAAACCTCATCATGCAAACAGTGAATCATCTCATCTTTAAATTTTTCTGTTCAGAGAAAACAACCTACAAGAACATTGGAGTTGCCTGTGTTTGTTATTATTATTAGCATTTGTATAGCGCTACTAGACGCACGCAGCGCTGAACACCTGAACACCTGGTCTCCAGCCACACAGAATGGTTTATTGTTGATTTGGACTTTCTATACCGCCCATACTGACATGTAGAACTGGGTGGTGTACAATCGCTAAATTTAGAAAACAGAAAGGAACTACAATTTTCTAAAGGACAGAAAACATACACACCGAAGGATAGAATTCAGTCAACATCCAAACCACAGTATAGAAAAAGCAAATATAAAATCAAAAGTAAAATCAATAAGTAACTATCCTATAAGGGACATATTACCAGCAAGAGAAATCTTCATCCACATCCTTGATCAGTACCAAATGCCTGACCAAACAGCCAGTTTGAATGCTATTTTGAATTCCTTTAAAGAGGTGATTCTATGGAGATTCAAAGAGAGGCCTCACTGACCGCAATTGACGAAGGGTGAAAAACTGACCTTATATAACTGTGAAACTTATGGTGCAAAAGAAAGCTTTGAGTCCAACAGAACTCCTAGATATCTGAAGGAGTCCACTGGTACAATAGGGCTCTCAAATAAGAAAATAGTGCTTGATGGTTGATGTAAGTGACCCGTAATTCAACATGCAACAGTTTTGTCTTTGTTTAGCACCAATCTATGTTCGAATGGCCAATCTGCTACACAGTCTAGACAATGCTGGAGTGGACCTAGACATGGTGATAAATGGTCTGTTAGGTAAAGTAACAGAATATCATTTGCATAAAAATATGCAGATATTCCATTAGGTTGAATAAGAGCAGCTAGTGGACTCAGGAACAGGTTAAAAAGGAGAGGGGAAGGTATGGAACCTTTAGGGACCCCACAATTCAAAGATTGGGTGTCTGATGAAGTCTGAGAAGAAACTACCTTAAAATACGAATTTGATAAGAAAGAAGAGAACCAGCTCAAAACAGGCCCTGAAATCTCCAACGAGGATAATTGAGAAAGAAGCAAAATAGACTGAATCAGATTGAAGGTAGTCGATAAATCCAACAATATTGTTAGGACCACCTTGTGTTGGTTTATGTAAGAATACATTTCACTGAGTAGTGCTGTGAAAACTGTTTTGGTACTAAAATGTGCTCTAAAACCCAATTGCCTTGGGTGCAATTCTAGGGATTTTTCAATAAAATATGTCGTCTGTAGAAAGACAATCTTCTCTAAGATTTTTGACAGAAAACATAGGTTTGATAGGGGATGACAATGGGCAGGGATTGCAGGGTCTAATGATTTCTTTTTAAGTATAGGACGGACAACTGTGGTTTTCCACGATATAGGTACCTGTCCGATAGCCAAATTATGATTGATAATCAATAGCAACGGTGGAAGAATATAAGATCTGGAATTTTTAGCCAAAAAGAAGGGAAGGGGTTTAAAGACCAATAGGTTGGTCTCAATGCTGATATAACTTTCTTCAAAGATTCCAGGGATTAGGGTTGAAAAGCCGACCAGACCAATGCTCCTGAACACGGGGAAGGCATCCCACTATCAGGGAGTATTATAATGGACTACCATTTGAGACTGCTGAACTCAAGGAATAGGCTAATGGAGGTAAAGGTGGAAAATCTTCTGGAAATCTAGGACCTTAGACTAGAAAAATTGGGCTAAAACCTGAGGTGATGGCATAATGTGAACAGTGTCCTTATGAGGGCCTAGTGATTGCCTATAAAGGGTATGGATCTCCTTAGAAAAGTGATGAGTTGGGTCACTTTGAAGCAGAGATGAAACCAAAGCTGGTTGCAATTCTTAGTGAACAGACATATGTTTCTATCACAATAGACTGCTGGTCATCCTATGGAAAATTTTACATTGGGGTGACTATCTACTGGATTGACAATCCTATGGACTCGGTCTCCCCCACTACTTGTTCTCCCTCACCATTCCTTATTCCCCAGCCAGTCTACTCCGTTCAATTAATAGCTATTGTTTGATATTACCCGGTCCAAAATTTGCCTGGTTAGAGTCCACTCGCCATCAATCTTTCTTTTTTGCTGTACCCTATCACTGGAATTCCCTCCCATTAGACATTCATGATGAGACTTCTTTTAAAACATTCCAAGCAAAACTTAAGGCATGGCTCTTTGTTAAAGCTTTTGACGTAGTATGATGTTCTGGCAAACTATTCTTTTATTTCTGTTGTTCTCTATTGCTAGTTCTCTTTTCCCGCTATGATTTCTGTTCTATCCACTGCCCTATTGAATTTTGTAGTTCCTTTCATTTTCCTTGAAAATTTTTTTAAATTTCATTTTAAATTTCAAACAAGTAAATAACTTGTACAGAAAAGTGTGGCTATCCAACATAATATAATAAGGAAAATTTTTTCTTATCTTAACAAGTATCAAATTGGAAAGCTTCACTCAAGTCCACAACACTAGATCCAAGGTTACATAAAGTGGAGTATTAATTACCAAAGGAAATAAAGAAAGAAGAATTAACACCTGAGATATGTTTAACTACCCCTCTATAGACCCCCGTGGGATCCTTCCACCCGGAGGTGTACAGAGGGTCTGGTCTTCGAATATCTTTCTAACCGCCTCCCTGAATTCCAATGACATCCCTTCCCATGGGTATGTATTGGTGCGGGGGAGGCATCAGAAGGCTCAGTTCACATCTTATTCCCATGACCACAGCTTTCTGTCTCTTTGGATCTAAATAAATCTTTGGCTATTCATGTTCAGTGAGAAATCTTACTTGTGTGTGTGTGTGTTAGTTTGCAAAACAGATGGAAGATAGAGAATAAATTGAAGCAAGGACAGAAACAGTGTAGTTAAAGAAATAGTCTTTTTATTCTTACCAAATCAGACTTTAATCAGATACATTCATCAGGCAAATTCTGGATTCAGCTGACTGGAGCTCTGCGTCCTAGATGTGTTGGGGAGAACCTCCAACGATCTATCTGATGCCCTTCTCTTATATAGTATCTGGTCCTAATACAAGTCTATGGGAATTGCGCAATTTCCTTTTTTGTCAACAATTTGTTCTTATGAAGTTCCGTTTTAGCTATTGCAAGTTATTGCGCAATTTCCCTTTTTGTCAACATCTCCCTAGATACGGACATCCAAACATCCAAACATGGACATCTCCCTAGATACGGACATCCAAACATCAAAACATGGACATCTCTGTCTTATATCATCTTGTGATCTGGGTGCCAACTTATTAAAAACATTCTCCATCTTACAAACCAAACTTTCCATTTTCGTCCATAATTTCTACATCGTATGTGTTACATTCAATTTGAAAGTTGTACCAGATTTCATTAAGACTCTTGCAGGCTCTCTGCTATAAGGCCATCAGCTGGTTTCAGGCCTAGTCAGTTCTCTTCAGCTGTTTAAAGCTATGTAGCTTGGCCCACCACTATTCCAGTGGATAGGTCTCAAGCTAGAACACATATTAACTTGCAGGAAAAGCAAGTCCTTGCTCAGCCTGTCATAGATTTTTAAACCTAGCTGTTATTTTTACAGCCTGAGTCCTAAAATCTGGCCTTCCACCCTTCCGGTGGGCATCCAGTGAGGGCCTCTTGCTGTACTATAATTATACATTCCCCACTTGTCACCCCCTCTGAGGAGGGGTGACACAAAGCTCGTCAAGCTTGCCATCATCCATTCCAGAAGGTGGCAAGCTATCAAACTAGAGGGGGAGTTTTGGTCTTACAAATTGCTAGAAGGTATGGTGCAAGACAGGAAACTTCATTCTTAGGTGGTATATTTTCTGATGTCATCTCTCTTGAGGTTTTATGAATGGGACAAATCCATGAGTTCATCTACAAAATCTCATGAAGTATAGGTATATGGGTAATAGCAATTTCAGGTGGATCATGCTAATAAATACTTTCAGGTCTTTCTATGGCTTCTATTGTATCTGTAGCATAGTGCCTGGGGAGATAATCTAATGTATCTATCTCAGTGGTCTTGAGAAGGAATAGTGGTTTTGATTAAGCATTGTTATGGGCTCAACAAATATATGGTTAATACTCTGTTTGCAGGCTGTTTAAGGTTGTAGGTATTCAGAATCATTAAACAGGTCGGAGTGCCTGGACCTTACTATTACTCATCATTAGCATCCAATCATGAGCACTAAAAAGTGGATAGCAAGTATGAGATTGCCTCATACAGCAAAAATGGTCAATCCTAGGAATATTTATATTAACAAAGATCATGCATGGATTTTCACATATGCATAATGACCTGGAAGTATGGGAAGCATTTTACATATCCGTTACCCCACTTGGAGCTTAGTCAAACCTACAGAAAGACATGCAGCTTAAGTAAGCCTACACCAAAGTTAAACAATTGCATAACTGGTTGATACTAACAGGGTTTGCATCTACATTATGATATCATAGCCAGGATTAGGGTTTGATGTTACCTTTGTATCTGAGCAATATCAACTTCAATTTAAATTACATAAACAGAAATAACGGGGAAACTCTTAGAAAAACAATTAGAACAATAAAGGAAATAATAGGAAAATAAAAATAAAACCTTTTCAATATATAGACAGGATTGCTGCTAAACTGAAAATAAAACAAAATATGAATCTATAATGTCCATAAACAGCAACAGTAAATCTCAAATTAAGTATCAGTTCTGAATTCTCTTTCATCGATCATGGTTGAGGCGGTGGAAGCGCTGAAGAATCTGGACGGAGATCTGGAAGATCTAACAGGGCTGGGTTTTCAAGCTGGCCTGCTGAAGGGAGTGGCTGGTCTTGAGATGGTTAGGCTGGTAACATCTGGTTCTATGGCTGAGTAAACCCGTATATCTTTCACATGGACCCAAGACTTGTGGTCCAGTAGTTTGCAAGGTGTAAAGATTATTGCCACAACCTTGGGGGATCTAACATCATTTGGGCCTGGATAGATCTTGAAGACGTACTTGTGGTGTACAAACTTGGATCTTTCCATGTCTTTATTCTAGGCATGCACCATCATTATTAGTCCATCAAGAGTCAAATAATATATAGATGTCAAGAGAAATGAAAGACAATGTAAACATGGAGAAAACAGTGCTAATTAAGTGCAAAAGCAAAAGCGAAACCATAAGGGTTCAATAATGAAAAGCCAATTTACATAAATAGCAATAGTATATATGAAATTATATCTCCTGATTGGCAGGGATCAGAGCTTCAACTTCAACCCTCTTAATACTAGGAATTGGGATTTGCATAATATATCCCCACTTCTGGCTTGCATAATGTGCAAGACAGATTGGTAATCATTACGAAGAGGTGATCAAATAACAATGGTAAAGTATATGGAACAAAAGAAAAGAGTACAAATAAACTAACAATAAAATTGATTGTTCGAGTTATTGATGTATGGAGGGTCAAAAATATGGTGAACAAAAATAGTCTAAAGGCACGGATAATGCGTTGCAATCTATGGCCAGTAGGTATGGAATCTTCACCTGCGATGACTACCATTCACCAAGGGTTGGGCCCTCAGTAGTCGTGGACAGACGGTTGCGTAATAGCCGCATTGCCCGAACTTGAGCTCGGGGCAGATTATGTGGTGGTTGAGAACACTGAAAGGCATAATGGCCATATTGCTGGCAGCGATAACACTGGACATTGGCATAGCAATCAGGACTAGGGCCAGAATGGTAGTCTCTGGGTCGTATATTAGTGATGGGTGGGCCTTTTTCAGGTTGAGACCGGCGGCTACGATTATCAGGGTAATCAGTCCTACAGTCTTGGCGATGTGGGTTATCTAGCGAGGGGAGGTCACTCGGTCGCCTGCGGTCTCTCTGTGGCTGTTGTATCTGCATCCGGGAGACACGTAGCGATGGGGAGTCTGAAGGAGATTGACGGTATTGACTATGAGGAAAGTGCCAGCACGGACATTCCATGGCGTAATGTCCTAATTGGAAACAACGGTTGCACTGTACTTCAGTTCGGTGGCTGGGAGTAGGCTGAGAGCGATAGTCCCGGCACTGATTGTTAGCTCTAGGAGCATTGGAGTTATGTGGAATGAGTGAATCGGCCCTTGCAGGGGGCCGTCTACTAGGCCGCGGATTAAGATTGACCTCACCAGGTATCAATAACGATGTCAGATCGACAGTGTCTGGGATCACGTGATCAGTAATAGTCGATACCCATCTACTGAGAATCTGATAGTGGAGATGACGGGTGGAATCGGGTGTGTATGTGTAAATAAAGTCTAATAACCTTTGCAGATTTTTGGTATTAAAGGTGCCCTTACGGGGCCACGAGAGTCCAGGCTGAAACTTATTCCAGGAATGCCATATTTGGCAAAACTTTATAAGATTTATGTGGTCTCCTGGGAAGTGATTTATCACTCTCTCAAGAGGCAGCATAATGAATTGGGTACCAGAATTCTGGTATGGTAGAACACCGATATTTGGGTTGTGTCAAATTGTACTGGCAAATCTAGTCTTATATAACACCTATATCACTACTATCTGTTACTATTATCTCCTCAAGAAATCCAAATATAAAATTGCCAATAGAAATCCGACTATGAATACAACTAAAAATCACCAACACCGTAGGTTATCACAACTAACGTGACAATAAACTACAGGTACACGGAGGAAATCCGAAAGGTCACACCACCGTCTCGGTGGGGATACCTTAACGGCACCCCCCCACTACTGTGTTACCCTGCGCTGGGTAGACAGATAGATATAAGGCGGGGGACACCGCACCGTGCAAAATCTATGCTAAAGGACTCAAATGTCCGTTCCGTCATTCCCTAACTACTCTAACCATGCTTGCTAAATTCCCTACACTATTTCTGACTAAATCCGGGTTAGTACCTAAGCTATATCCAAGTATTTACATGTCCCTAAAACTATGTTTGTGTTAGTACCCTAGCTGTATCTAAACCCCTAACTAGGCACTGTCACCTACCATAGGGACAACACAAGAATTTGCCCCTCAGCAAGTGGAAGCTTCGCAGAGCATCAGTCCCTGAACTCTATCTAACTGTTTCTACACTATATCAAACATCTTATGTATCTTCAGTAATAAATCCAATAACTCTTATGTATCTTTCATAACTCAAATATCTTTTAATGTCTAGACCTTATGTAGTCTGTCCAAAGAAATAAGAACTCACTCCACCATCAAAGTACTTGTACAAGATTTAACTACTCACAAAATGGATGGTAAAGGAATCCCCATAATTTGGAGAGACAGAGAACTAACATTTGCTCACAACCCAATATAAGCGTTAAAATTAGTAAAAGTGTTAAAGAAAAAAAGTTTGAAGATTAGGGATTATACATAGTGTACATTCTAGTCATTGACCTATACACACCCCCAGTTAACGTTCCTAAGCGTTCTAGACTCAGAAATCCAGGATATACCCTGCCGGAATTAGGACAGGCACCCTCCCGACTAACCTCTAGATCAGTAGTGAAACCCAAGCAACTGATCGACACCAGCTATAAGTATATCCAAGGGGGCCAGATATACCAGTTACGCAAAATCAAACACCTCACTAGAGGACACCCTAAAACAGGTGTATATTCCAAAATCTATATTTTTAGTTACTGTCACCCCAACCACGGTTAACCTGCCTATGGCAGATATTAGTCCCAATATGGGGTGTTTTACCGCAATCCCAGCCAGTACCAGTAATTGTCAATTGTTCTAACTTATTGCAAGATAAAGATATAGAAATAGAAAAGGTATAGAGTATAGGGAATTGGAGTAAAAATTTCCCAATTTTAAATTACAAAATGTAAACAAGGACCTGGCAATAATCTCCAGCCTGGAACAGCAGAGCTTGGCATCATGTCTGTATATTTACGTATATGAGGGACGAACTGTAGGGCACCTTAAGGGCGGCAGCCGATTCTGAAGACTTTAAGGATCCAGCTGCGAAATAAAAATAAAGTGTACATATTATATGGTAAAAACTGGGCCTACCCTATTTGTAATGTAAGGCAAATAATAAACTGTAAAGTTATATTGGGAGCTGTGTATAGAAACAAAATATAGACATTAAACAAGACATGATACTTCTACATACTATAATAAGAGTAACAGGGGATAACCATATATGTTACTGAAACACCGATTTCAACACAAGGCAAGAAAGGCATTGTAACATGTGTAGTCCGGAGCTATACCCCTAAAATAAATGAAATAAAGGTAAATACATATTAAATGCTTTTGGGGCGGGTACCGGATAGGTTGGAAGTAGCATCTAAACAGGAAAATATAAGAGAAGCATATATTATAATAAATTGTGAAACAGGACACCAGAATCATGGTGCAAATATGACAAGTTAATACCCATAAATATGACAAATTAATACCCATACACTCAGAAAAGGAACATAGTAAATAAAATAAACCCGAATGCAATGGCAGGAAGCTTTTGTGCCTAAACAGGTGAAAGGAAAAAAACAAATTAAAACATGTGATTTTTACACCAAGAACTTCTAATGATACGGCATGAAACATACATACTAATCAGTGACTGAAATGACTTGTCTAAATGATGACAAACAGAACAGCTGCAGCATTAGAAGGAACGAGAAGGTGGGTTGGGTTATAAAGAACCAACAGGAAATAACTGAAGAAGTGAAGCAATGCTGTATTCTCATGGCACACAGCCATCATCTTCTCAACCGGAAAGGTAAAACTTATTTTATATGCATATCTATTAAGGTAAAAGCAAAGAAATGCTTCTATATAGTACATAATACTTCTACCATCATATAAGTTATACAAGGGGTTATCTAGCTCTTAATGTAACAATAAACCATTGTAATTTCATGTGACTTTCTGTGTTATATCCAAGTTCACAATGCTGTCGAGTAAAAACAGAAAACTTGTTATAAAGACTTACACAATTTAATTCTTTATAGAACCATATTATTTAAAAGTGATGGTCATTCTCAGGACGTGGAAATATTCATTAGGAAACATTATAACATAAGTCATTACTGCAAGTGTTAAAAATAAGCCAGTCCAAGTTGTATGCACTCGGAGGACGAAAACCACAATGCAAGCGAGGAAGTGCAGTATTTCCTGTAGTTAATGTTATAATATAGTCAGGCTCACCGGTTATTAAAATTATCAAAAAGCATCCTTCAAATGAGACTTAAATATGAGGACAATTTATAATTCTGACAATCTATAATACTGTTCAAAACCAGGATTCAAAAACCCATGTTTCCTGAAGATAAACAGGCTTGTGGTATTATTTAAAGTCAAACCATTAACTAAAACGAGAGTACGGTGCTGGGGCTGCAACGTATATTTCTTTTAAACGAGTACGCCATTAAAACAGAGCACAAGAAACCAGAACTATATGAGTATCGGAAATGCAAAGCATATGAGAAGCTTATCTAGAGGGTGAATAAGATCCCCTCATATCTAGCGCAGTATAACACAAACAGTAAAATGTGTATAGATAGTACAAGCAATAGAATCTAATGGGCGGGGACAGCATAGCGCCTAGCTTATAACGAGAGCAGGATATAATCCATATAGTGTCTAAACAGCAAACTGCAAAGGCATGTTTCCTAATTATGTCACAATAAAGCCCCATTTCAAACTACAAATTCAGGAAAACCTCAGCAATTATATATGAAATTATGCACAGCTTGGGAGAAAGAAACAGCGGCTGGCATTGTCAACAACAGGAAATCTTAATATAAAAGTGAATTCAGAACCGATTACACAAGCTAGAAATGACCAAAAGCAAATGTCAAATAGGAAAATAAATGACAAACCTTAAGCATTATTAATTAAAAATATAACATTGTCCCAAAACAAATTGTAAATTAAAAGGGTGTGATAACAGCTACTAGGACAAGTACAAATTTAAAATTACAACTGAAAATAGTAGCCAAGAGACCTTTTGCAAGGAGAAAGTATAGGTGGAAGTGTTACAGCCAAGGCTGTGACAGGAGAGAGGGGGCACAGAAAAAAGTGGCAAATTCACTCAGAGAAGCAGTAACAACGGGAGCTTAACGCAGACAACTGTCAGGATTAGTGCAGGACTCTTGGGACTTTTAGCAAAGACAAAATACAAAGGTAGAAGGCTTAGAGCATAGTAACAGTTTCATATATAGTGAGTATGGCAGAAAGGTGCCGAAAATGGCAGAGACGGGGTCTATGCAGCGAAAATTAAACCCGGAAGTACAGCTAAAGTGGATACGGGGAACAGAGACAGAATACAGACCGGGACTTCTCAAGCGGAGATTTCTAATGTCATGAAAGTTTCAGACGGGGGGGGGGGGGGGGGGGGTTCCAAATCAGGCAGGCATAGAAATAAGCGAGGTTTATCAAGTATAGGGGGGGAAAGAGTTATCAGAGCGGAAGATGGTTACAGTGCACGAACGGACAGCAAGCTCTCAAGGCATGAGACGCACTTGCAAAATAGAGACACCGGTTAACAATACTTAGAACTGGCAACAGACCTGTCATAGGGAATATTTATAATCAAAGAAATAACTGACAAGATAATATGGCAGAGAAATCACTGACGGAGAAGAGAACATAACCTTACTGACAGATAGCCTATATATAAGAGCAGGGAACATAACCAGGAGAAAAGGAAGGTGCCGTTGCAGTGACCAACGGAGGCAAATACAAAGTACAGGGCAAGACATTATTACAAAAGATTATTAGAAACAGGATTTAATAATAGATTCCAAAGCTAGAAATTAGCAGATACGAGAGGGAGAAAATGCAGAGAAGAGGAAGGAATTGGGCACCACCCAAGGAGCCAGGCACTTACAGAAGAAAAGAGGGAGATAAGCAGCTACGCACTTGTAAATTGAGAGAGTCAGTGAGAGACTTAAAGAATCGGAAGAAATGGGACCGCAAATGTATGCAAAGATAAAGAAAAGAAATAAAGTGCGAAGAAAAACCACAGCCGTATAGGAAACTGGCATCTCCTTCATAGTCAAAAGTATTAGGCCAATAAGTGGCTAGGATGCTGAGCGCCGTTAACCGAAGCTTGCAGATAACATAGTGACAGTAAAAGGTAACTCAATCTAACACCCGATTGAGTCAGAATTAAGCAGTTGAAGGTCAGACAGAGGTAACAAAAGCGTATAGGCGATAGCGAGCATCTGAGGGAGCAGGAACAGAGGTGGGAGCAAGCCTGTCAGTGTTGAAGCATAGGTGTAATGCTGCTCATAAAGCTTGGCAATAACAGCAAAATAAGGAAGCAGAAAATGATGAAGTGCAGCTAAGAAGCTGACAAAGAATTGTTAGGTTTAAACTATAAATCTTTCACAAAGACACATCAGGAAAGTTTCTAACAAGGATGGGGAGAAATCAACAGTGGCCAGAAACAGAATCAGAGAGACATGCAAGGTAGAGGTTAAGTACCTCTCGGAGGTTTAAGTACCGCACAGAGGAAATGAGCACAGATCTCTTGGAGGGCAGGGAAGGGACACTCCCTCCGTCCGAGATCTAAAAGCAGAAGTGTAGAAGCAGGGAAGGAGGTGGGGCTCTGTGGGCTGTCAGTTTGGAAGAGTAGTTCAGATAACACACAAACCAGAATGATTTTAAAGGAGAGATATAGGATTTCAGGGAACTGCAGTGAATAGGAGCGCAGACAAAAGTAGGAACACAAGATCTACAGGTAGGGATGGAGGGAAACATAACGGGAATACACAGAATAGGCAGGTGAGACAGAAGGGAGGACCGAAATGAAAATACCCTCCTAGTAAACAGTCTCTACAGAAACAAAGAGACAGAGGACAGATGGTGCAATATGTGAGCGCAATGTCACACAGAAGTGCACCAAGAATAGAACAGATAACCACACGAAAAAAGTACACGCAGGTGACATAAAAACAGATAAGTAGGAAGATACAAAAGGACGGACGGAGTTCACAGCCTAGGATAGAAAGGGAGAACAAAAGAGAAAGTGGCTTAACCACGGGAAAGAGTGGGCAGTGAATTAACCACAGAACAGGGTGAAATCATAGAGAGGGAGAAAGCAGAATGCTTTGATGAGGGACAGGAGAAACCGAAAAGGAAATTCTAGATCACAGTTACGGGTACGAGGGGGGGGGAAAGAAGGGACTCCGGGACAACTAAGAGAGCTCATATTACATCTCAAGGACACAGGTAGAGGCAGGAAAAGTTAGGGTGAAGGAGAACAGAGAAAGGGATGGGGAAGGGGAGTAAGCCTGGACAGAGTAGAAAACAGAAAAGGAGAATACTCAGAACAGAAAGGAGGGGAAAGAAAAAAGTAGATCTTGGACGCATAGAATCTCCCCTCTTGCGGCCAAGATGAAACATAAAAGAAAGAGAAGGGGATAGGAAAGCATGGAACATGGGATAAGACCGTAGCGGACGGCGGTCACCACTGTTTAACTACCCCTCTATAGACCCCCGTGGGATCCTTCCACCCGGAGGTGTACAGAGGGTCTGGTCTTCGAATATCTTTCTAACCGCCTCCCTGAATTCCAATGACATCCCTTCCCATGGGTATGTATTGGTGCGGGGGAGGCATCAGAAGGCTCAGTTCACATCTTATTCCCATGACCACAGCTTTCTGTCTCTTTGGATCTAAATAAATCTTTGGCTATTCATGTTCAGTGAGAAATCTTACTTGTGTGTGTGTGTGTTAGTTTGCAAAACAGATGGAAGATAGAGAATAAATTGAAGCAAGGACAGAAACAGTGTAGTTAAAGAAATTATCTTTTTATTCTTACCAAATCAGACTTTAATCAGATACATTCATCAGGCAAATTCTGGATTCAGCTGACTGGAGCTCTGCGTCCTAGATGTGTTGGGGAGAACCTCCAACGATCTATCTGATGCCCTTCTCTTATATAGTATCTGGTCCTAATACAAGTCTATGGGAATTGCGCAATTTCCTTTTTTGTCAACAATTTGTTCTTATGAAGTTCCGTTTTAGCTATTGCAAGTTATTGCGCAATTTCCCTTTTTGTCAACATCTCCCTAGATACGGACATCCAAACATCCAAACATGGACATCTCCCTAGATACGGACATCCAAACATCAAAACATGGACATCTCTGTCTTATATCATCTTGTGATCTGGGTGCCAACTTATTAAAAACATTCTCCATCTTACAAACCAAACTTTCCATTTTCGTCCATAATTTCTACATCGTATGTGTTACATTCAATTTGAAAGTTGTACCAGATTTCATTAAGACTCTTGCAGGCTCTCTGCTATAAGGCCATCAGCTGGTTTCAGGCCTAGTCAGTGCTCTTCAGCTGTTTAAAGCTATGTAGCTTGGCCCACCACTCTTCCAGTGGATAGGTCTCAAGCTAGAACACATATTAACTTGCAGGAAAAGCAAGTCCTTGCTCAGCCTGTCATAGATTTTTAAACCTAGCTGTTATTTTTACAGCCTGAGTCCTAAAATCTGGCCTTCCACCCTTCCGGTGGGCATCCAGTGAGGGCCTCTTGCTGTACTATAATTATACAGATATTAAGGAATTCTCTTTCTTAAGTTAGAGCTATCATAAGGGAACAATCAGACCCTCATGATCCGTTTCCTTGCAAGAAAAACAGTGAGTTGAGAAGGTTAAAAAAAAACATATTTTACAGCTTGCTACCTAACTACACATTTGCATGGATAACATAAGTAAAATATAGCTCCAATCTGAAGGACACCTGATTTAAGTAATAGAAACTATTGACTTCTCTTCTGAGTTTCTCTGGTTACATCCGGGAAGATCTGGATTTTGAAACCCAGAAAAGACTTATCTCTATTTTTAAGGAACAATTTCATCAACCAGTTTTTATCTGGGGCAAGAGTAACAGTAGCAAGCGAAGGTGTCACAGTTTCAGTGTCCGAAGACTCTAAAATATCTGAGACATCCAAAGGTAAATCATCTTGAACCAAATTTTTTTGTTGATCCTCCAAAGACTTTACTGGAAGGTAGTACACCTGAGGAAATGGAGGAATATTATCTTCTGAGATTCCAAGAACTTCCCTAATAATCTTCATTGAAATTTTTTATTGTATTGTAAACCGCCGAGAACTGCCAGTCAGTAATGGCAGTATAGTAAAGCTCAATAAACTATAAGCCATTAATAGAGTCTTTAGAAGGGAAGTCTGCTTATTTGGCCTTAAGATCGAAGGGTTCCCACCAGGGCCGTGCCTAGGGTCTACGGCGCCCCCCTGCAGTTGGCCCCGCCCCCCGAAAACGATCGCTACACCACCCGCCCTCTTCTCCCCAGATCCTTTTCCTTTTTTTTTGTTTAAATTTACCTCTGTCCGGCGGCAGCGTAGTGTTAGTGAGAAGGAGGCGGCGCTCCCCCGCCCCAACATGTCAGTCTTCTCTTCGCTCAGTGGCCCTCCTTCTTCTGACATCATTTCTGATGTCAGAAGAAGGCAGAACTGAGCGAAGGGAAGACTGACACGTCGGGGCGGGGGAGCGCCGCCTCCTCACTAACGCTATGCTGCCACCGGACAGAGGTAAATTTAAACAAAAAAAAAGGAAAAGGATCTGGGGAGAAGAGGGCGAGGTAAGCATGGTGCGGCGGAGCTCCCCCCCAGAGGATGGCGCCCTCCTGCCATGCTTACCTCGCTTACCGTGTTGGCATGGCCCTGGTTCCCACACATTTGATGTTCTTGCATCTGTTCTCAAAGATATTCAAACAGACTTTGCCATCAGACAAAAAATTGTTAGAAAAAAACAACAGACAATGATTTCAACATTTTGTAATTGGACAGCATGATGATGATAACAAAGATGAAGATGCAAGTGATGAATTAGACAGCACTACTTCTAATCAGGGGCATAGCAACGTGGGGCCACGGGGGCCTGGGTCCCCATAGATTTGGCCCTGGACTCCCCTGCCGATGACCCTCTCGACCCCCCCTCCTGCCGCCAACCCGCCATCGCCGTCCTTTGCTGGCGGGGAACCCCAACCCCCGCCAGCCGAGGTCCTCTTCTTCTGGCGCAAGGCTTCGTTCAGTTTCTGAATCTGACGTCCTGTACATTGTACATGTAGGACGTCAGACTCAGAAACTGAAAGAAGCCTTGCGCGGGAAGAAGAGGACCTCGGCTGGTGGGGATTGGGGTCCCCCGCCAGCAAAGGTAGGCGGCGGCGGCGGGAGGGGGGGTTGAGAGGGTTGTCGGCAGGGGGGAGGTCAAAGTTGATGGTGGTGGCGGCGGGGAGGTCAGCAATGGTGGGGGGGGGGGGGGATCGGCGGTGCCAGGGGGGCTAAAATGTGCCCCCTCACCTCGGGCTCTGGACCCCCATCCCGCCGAAGTCTGGCTACACCCCTGCTTCTAATGTAGATGATAATGACAATGGTGATGATAACAAAGTATTCTTTGGTATATGGAAGTCAAATGTTTTAGACAGAGATTCTCTCGATCAATAATTGCAGACCCAGTCAGAAGAAAATCAGTAGTATTGCAGTTTGCTCTGATTTGAAGGAACTTTTTATCGGACTGAACACTCCACTTTCTACTAGTGCAGTTGCTGAATATCTTTTTAGCTGTGCTGGATTAATGACTCACAAGCGCACTCACAGGAGTGACAGATATTTTCAACATTTAGTTTTACTAAAAGCAAACTGGATTAGATTGTACTACAGTAAAGTTGTTGGGATAAAAACATTAACAATAGTTGCATTCATTGCAGTTGCGGTATTTTTATTTTTTACTCAAAAAGTACTATATTATATAACATAACATAACATAGTAGATGTAGGCAGATAAAGACCTGTACAATATTAGGCAATAACTTTTTTACTTTCACTTAAGTACATTTTTTAATGTGTTCCTCACTATATTTTTACTTATATTTCAGTATTAATATACATTTATTTTTTACTTTTCCTTAAGTACTTTGACCAACACTGTTTATCACCTGCCTCTGCCACAGGTACTTTTGCATAATTGATATTCAATAGGCCAGCCAATAAGATGAATTTTCCAGAATTCTCTTGGTAACCTAATCTGAAAGTTACTTTTTACATTCAACAGCACTGAAGCAAAACAGAAAGCAAAAAAAAAAAAAAAAAAACACCCCAAAACAAACAAACCACACAGATACTAAAAAGACCCTTATTATTTTATTATTTTTCTCCCCGGAGAATGCCTCCTACTATGCAGCATTGTAGAATTCCACACTTACTTTTAGTCAGGTTATGACTGGATAATTTTCAAGCAGCCTTTTTACCCAGGTAATTTAATATTTACACAGGAAAATAGCTTTTCAAAATGGTTCCTCCTTCCTCCCTGTATTCAATAAATCAAGTTAGGCTGATTGTATGCATTTTAGCCCTTCCAAAATCTGGGTAGCTTGTGGGCACCAAAAAATGGAATGAGTCAGAAAGGCTTAGCAACACCAAGATAATACAATCTTCTTCTTTTATTGTACTATAATTATCACTCTTCAACAGCTTCCCAAGAGGATGAGAGTAGGTGTACTGCCAACCAAATAAGATATGTTTGATAATGGTGTGCTTCAACATATTGAACTCTTCTGTGTGCGATTGGTCTTTGAAAACAGAGATTGATTGTATCACATTTATATTTCTCTGCAGTCTAATGAGGACAAATGCAGTGACGCTGATTTTACTTAGGTAATTTTCCAGAAAGAGAAGTTTTTTCAATATTCATTCTACAAGAAGAAATTAAACATTTGAAAAGGCCCTGTACATAAAGCCACAATTAAATATAAAAGAAAGAAGTTAATACATTGAATATATACCAGGATGTGACTGTTTTTTTTAGGACTAATGAGTTGGGACCTAATTAATTCTCCCTCTGATATTTAAACATTGTGGTCAGTGTTGACTTTTTTTTTTTTGCTACATTTGTACCCCACACTTTCCCACTCATGGCAGGCTCAATGTAGCTTACTTAGGGCAATGGAGGGTTAAGTGACTTGCCCAGAGTCACAAGGAGCTGCCTGTGCCTGCAGTGGGAATTGAACTCAGTTCCTCAGGACCAAAGTCCACCACCTAACCACTAGGCCACTCCTCCACAACTTTTAAATTTACACCCAAATATTCAGTTCCGGGCTGCACTTGTGCTGAATATCTGGATATAAGGCAACCACTGGAAATTATCTGGGTACTGCAGTGTGAGGGAGTGAGTGGTATAGTGATAGGTTTCTCCAAGACCACTCCTTCACTGGTGGTGCAAGTTAAACCTCCTTACAGCAGGTGGCACTAAATGGCTGTCTCAGAGGCTGTCAGAGGGGTAGGGCGGTCAATGGGTGGCGGTAAGGACTCAGATCCATTTTGCCACACGTCTTTTTTCAGTCAAAATTTTTAAAAAGGCATTTTTACAGGTGCGCTGAAAAATGGATCTGTGCACATCAAAACACGCACCTATACTACCACAGACCATTTTCCAGTGCACCTTAGTAAAAGGACCCCAGAGTGAGAGAGGCCCTGAGGACAGAGGTCTCTTGCAAAGGTCCTGAGAGAAGGATCCTCACGAGGTAATCTGGCTTAGGCTATAGTGCCTGGCGGAGTTCCGGGGAAGAAGGGTGGCCCTAGCTCAGACCTTGTATGCTGAGCGAGAAGAAATCTGAAGCTTATGATTGAAGGAATTCCACAGTTGGGTGCTTGTAATAGAGAAGATTGCCAAAGTAGGGTCAGACTCCCTTGGTTGCTGAACTATGGTTGTGAGTAATGAAGACATTGTATATGGAAGAGAGTAGCCATGCTAGAGGCAGCCTAATAAAAAGGAGATTGTGTTTGAGAGACTTCCATGAAGAGTATTGAACCTGTGAGGAAACAGGCTGGTTTATTTCCCTTGTATATAAAGGAGCCGATATTCAAAGCAATGTAGCCGACTGCTGAAGTTCACTAAGTGCCGCTGAACGTCACGGTTGCATCTAACTCAAAGCCAACTATGTTAGGGGTGTTATGGGGGTGGAGTCAGTACTTTACCTCTTAAGTGTTGATATTCAGCCCTTAAGGAGGAGATTCTATATATGGCACCTAAAAATAATCAGCACTGAATAAGCATATTCTGTAATTGGCACCTAGATTTAGGCACTAATTATAGAATATGCTTATTTATTACTTATTTGGATTTTGCTTACACCTTTTTCAGTAGTAGCTCAAACTGAGTTACATTTGATATTTTTCTGTCCCAAGAGGGCTCACAATCTAAGTTTGTACCTGAGGCAATGGAGGGTTAAGTGACTTGCCCAAGATCACAAGGAGCAGTGGGATTTGAACCAACCACCTCTGGATTTCAAGACCAGTGCTCTAACCACTAGGCTACTCCTCCGGCTTAGTTGATATTTCAGCACTGATATCTGTGCGCGTCCATTTACGACAATGGAAACCTGGTGTAAATCTCAGTGCATAGATTTAGGTGCAATGGGTCATATTCTATAACTTGGCGCCTAAATTTTGCAACGCCCATGAAACGCCCATTTCCCCACCCATAACCATGCCCCTTTTTGCCTCCACATGTTAGAAGTTCGGCGCACATCGTTACAAAATATGCTTAGCGAGTTGTGCGTCTAAATTTTAATCAGTGCCAATTAGTGCTCATTATTGCTTGTTAAGTGCTGCAAAAAAGGCCTTTTTTTGGCCGAAAATGGACGTGTGGCAAAATAATAATTGGTGCACATCCATTTTAGGCCTTACTGCCACCCATTGACTTAGCGGTAAGGTCTCACACGTTAACCAGGCGGTAATCGTCAGCGTGTGTACAGTGCTGATTACCACCCAGTTAGCGCCATGCAGTAGAAAACAAAAAATATTTTCGGCCGCATGTATGAGATGCTCGTAAAAAATGGAATTACTGCTCGGGGCTTGTAGTAGCCGAGCGATAGTTCCAAATTAACGCATATTGGACACGCGTAGGCGCCTATGCGCCTTAGTAAAAGGGCTCCTTAATCCTCCACTGCCTCAGGTACAAACTTAGATTGTGAGCCCTCCAGAGATAGGGAAATACTAAGGGCCCCTTTTACTAAACCGCACTAACGATTCCCGGTGCAGCAATGCCGACAACCTACAGAAAATTGGTGAAACATTAAGAACATGCAAAAATGAAGACTCAAAGAGAAACAACCAATTTTGTGAAAGGAGAGCAGTATCCACAGAAAAATCACCAACTTGAAAAGTGTAATCGACTTGAAAGAAAAGCCATGCAAAATGTGTTTTGACTTCACAAATGATAAGAAAACATAAACACGTGTACTCGTGCTAAAAAATGAGTGTGACCAATCAAATAGCTGTGTGTACATATCCCACCATAGTGATACAGTGGATCACACCAAACTAAGAGCTCACCAAAAACCAGCCTGCATCAGGAGGCTAGAAACAATGTACAAAAAAAGACACACATAATCAAAAGAATGGGCTTTGAGCTTTAATATTCCAAATAAAAAAAAGAAACAATGTGAAATTAGAGATCAAGTGTTTATTTCAGTAGGATTTAGCACAGTAGAGCCCTAGATTATTCATATTCAAATTTAAATCACTATTTGGCTGAATATGAATAATGTATTTGGAGACCAATTGAATACGAATATTCAGTACAACTCTAGTGCTCAGTATGGCAGTGTTCGTGACAAGGCCAAGGAACTCTGCTCACTAGTAGCTAGTGAGGATTGTTGAGCATACATAGTCCATGAGATTTATAGTTTCAATAAAACATCCAAGTTTTCTTCCATGGGGATCGGCACCCGTAGACTTGTAGCTGGAGCTATTTCAAGGTAAGATCAGGCCACTTTGAGGGTGTTCTAATTTATTGGGGGCCATATTGTCAGCAGGGCATTTTGATAGCAGCTATTATGTTGGGGGCTATTATGTCAGGAGCTTTTTCGATGGGGCTATTTTGACTCAGTACCAGGGCAGATTATGATTCCACCTTTGCACCAGATGCTAAGCAAAGCACCTTCAGAATTGTCCTTTCTCTAGCTACCTTAAGAAATATGGAAACATGACATTTTGACATTAAATCTGCTTTTCTCAATGGAGATATTGAAGAGGAGCCTGAAGGTTACATTACAAAGGGCAAGGAGCATCTTGTCTGCAAAATGCAGAAATCTCTCTATGGTCTCACTTAGTTGGCCAGAGCTTGTAACTGCAAAATAAATAAAATCTTGCAAGAAGATGGGAGCTTTCTTCTGAATCAGTCTGCAAAGATCACTCAGACAGTTTGATATGACAGAGAAGAAAGGTGCCTCACCAGATGCGTCATACCTGAAATTGGAAGGAAAGGATGATCTCTTAACAAGCAATGAACAATTTAGACAAGCAGTGGCTGCACTTTTATATATGACAACCACTACTCGGTCAAATATTGCAGTGGTGATGTCTCATCTTTGTAGGTGTGTCAGTAAACCTCGTCAAATAAATTGGAACGCCATTACAAGAGTCAACAGTACCTTAAATGCACTCAGGACTTAAGTCTAAAAATGTCAGCAAAAGGGGACCTTGAGCTGGAAGAATATGTCCACTCTGATTGGGCTGGCAATGCCAGCGACCATAAGTCAAAAAGATGCTACTTGTTTAAGCTTGGCGACAGTCTGATCTCATGGTCCAGTAAAAGGCAATTGACAATTGCACTGTCATCAGCAGAAGTGGAATACATTTCAGCGGCCTACGCATGCCAAGAAGTTGTTTGGCTGCGTCAGCTGCTTCAGGATCTTGGGGAGTCAATTGATCAGCCAACAATTTTATTTGAGGACAATCAAGGATGTATAAAACTGGCGAACAGTGAAAAAATAAATGCCAGAACCAATCATATTGAAGTCAAGCATCACTATTTCCGTGACGTAGTGGAACAAGATGTGATTGTGTTTGAATACTGTGAGACTGATAATATGCTGGCAGATGTTATGACTAAGCTAATACCAAGGCCAAGGATTGAAAGTATAAGATCCATGTTGGGACTTATCTGAAAAGCTGTTGTTGAGTGCCCTCACGGAAACAGGAAATACATCATCAGAGGAAGGCGGGACACAGAGGGAAGGGAAAGGCTGGAGGCAGTGGAGGCGGCCTGCTGTGCTGTTTTTTTCACTGCTGTCACTGCAACTTAAAATAAAAGGTTTAAACGCAGGGCGGCAGGAACGGAGAGGAGGGCTGTCGGGGAGCTGAGGGCAGTTAGGGGGGACCAAGAGCTGTCTGCAACCTGGTTGTGCCAGCCCTGCATTTGGGGGGGGGGGGGCTTGCCCCCCCAACCTACGCCCATGATGTATTGTTAATACAGTCTGTGTTAGCAACATCAGTTCTCAGATCTGTGTAAAATCTGTGTGTGTTAGTGTAATGCTAGTCACTGTTCACAGAGTGTACGTTCTGTCTTTGGATAGAATGAAGATACAGGAAGTGCCCCCTCCCTGTTATGAGTGAGTTTGTTAGAGAGAGCAGCCTGAAAGGAAAACATGTTGTCTGAATTATCCATTTTGTTATGTTCACTTATTTTGCATTTAACGTTTATAGTTCCTGAAATCAACTCTCTGTCTTGTCAATAACTCTGCAAAAGTGATTCTGCTAATAATATGTGACACAGAAAAGCACGCATTGCCAGTGCACCAGATCCATGTGACTAGAGGCAGAGAGATGACAGTGAAAGAGACACTCCCGTCACTCTGCGAAGGACTCTGAAGGGCAGGGCAGTTGGGGAGGGCTAAAGCTAATGGAGTGTCATGATGTAGGATCGGCGCAATGGGTAAGCATTGGCAGCTTTTGGCATCCTCTGAATGTCGGTGCCCCCTGCCATGCTAACCCCACTTACCGTGTTGTGCCAGCCCTAATAACACCCAGTTATCACTACCAGTAACAAACAATAACCAGTAGCACCAAGTATCCCACTATCTGTAACACCCAGTGACCACCAAAATCTATGATATAGTACACTACACACACACACACACGCACTCATTTTCAAAAGAAAATAAATGTTTCAAAAGTAGCATGTAGCAGGAGATGGACTTTTTCCTGCCAAAATGTCTAAATCACAATTTTTGAAAAGGCAGAATTAAGTTGGGGTTTTTTTCACCCCCCCCCCCCCACCTTAATCCTCCAACAGTCACTTACCCTCTCCTACCCCCCCTCCCCAAAGATGTGACAGTGCTTCAAATACACCCTCTCAGGTTCTATGACAGTTCCAGATATTATGGCCTTTCCTAAGAAAGCAACAAACAAGATGGAGTAGCCTAGTAGTCAGAGCAGTGGACAGTGAACAATGGGACCCAGGTTCAATCCCAACTTTACCTCTTTCATTTCAGTACAAACATGTGAGCCCTCCTGGAACATAGAAATACTAAATATATAAGTGACCTACAAGAAGGCTACTTAGTGGTGGACCTATAGAGACAATAGGTTTTCTCTGTTCCTGGAGGGCTCACCATACAATATGAGGTGTTTAGGTGGGATTTGTACCTGGGTTCCTTTATGTGAAGTCCATTCCACTAATATCGCTAGGCTGCCCCTCTGCACTGCTGGGATGTCTGTGTCACCAGTTTACTAGGTATGCTGCCAGCAGACCTCCCTATGGCTTGTTTTTCTACAATTTTCCCTAGGACTTGTTTTTTTTTTTCTTCAAAAAAGGTACTTACAGATGGATGTGATGAGCCTGAAAACGAAAGCTTAAAGCCATAATCGAACCAGAAATTGAGACTTTTTCTGGTTTGAATATCACTGTGTGCTAGATGTTGGATTAAGACTTTTTTTTTTGGCAAAACGTCTCAATTTGGACTTAGATGTCATATTGAAAATGCCTCTCAGAGGGTTAAAGAGACACAGCCAGTTCAAATTTATTTTCCACAGAATCCTACATTCTTGGTGGATTACACAGTTACAACATACACAGTAATAAAATGCATCACAAACCTCAGAGCAAAACCAAAACAAATCATCTATAACAAAAATTGTTTCCATATTCACGTACTTGCCTCTCCACCTCCCGAACCCATGAAACCTCCCACTTCCTCAAACGCTTTTGAAAAGAAAAATGTTTTTACCTGCTTTCTAAAGCTAAGCAACGTTTCAGCTTTAAGCATTTCCACTGGCAAAGTATTACAGAGCTTAGGCCCCGCAATTTGAAAAGTCATAGCCCAAAGACCTACTGAGCTAACAGATAGAAAACTTGGGCCATCAATCAAACACTTATTCTCAGACTTTAAAGAACGAGTAGGCCTGCACCTTGCAAGAAATGATGCTAGCCAAGGGGAACCTGCATTACTCAATGCTTTAAGAATCAAGGTGAGTACCTTAAATTCAATCCTATACACAATCGGTAACCAGTACAGTGATACAAAAGTAGCTGTAATATGCTCCCTAATTAATTTACATACAAGCATCCACGCCACAGCATTGTGAACAACCTGGAGTGTCCGCAACATATATCCAGGGAAACAAAGCAACAATTGTAATGAAAATGTGGAAAAACCACGACTTGCTAAACTGACTGAAAATTCTCAGATGAAAGCAAATTCCACAGCTTACATAATACTCTCAATTTGAAAAACACTGTCTTAATAACATAGCCAATATGACTCTTCAGTGTAGTGTCCAACCAAACCCTAGATACTTAATTTAATTCAAAATAGAAATCATACATCCATTAACCTGAAAATACAAAGGACAAATTGTCACCCCCAGCCTTGACAGCAACAAAACATTTGCTTTAATACACATTTAATTGTAATCTATTCGCTGTCATGCATTTCTGAATCTATTTAATTACTTCTGTTCGATGGACCAGAGAGGATTCGATAGTGCATTCAACCTGGAAGAAAACTTGTAAGTCATCTGCATAAAGTCTATAATGCAATCCAAGACCAGCTAGCATTTTACAAATAGGTGTCATATATAATTTAAACAACACAAGAGATAAAACTCTGCTATCTTCAGGAAAAAGGTGCCAATCTGAGAAATCGAGATACTAGCTTTTATTTCTCTCTCTCTAACCTGCAATATGTAATTTCTTTTCTTATGTATTTTATTTTGATGTGCACCACTCAGAAAGCATGCTATTGGGCAGGTTATCAAATTTTATTATACTTAAACTTGAACCTTGTGGTACACCTGACAAAACTACTTTCCAAGCTGAAGTATCAAATTCTGTCTTAACCTGAAACACTCTGTTCTCCAGAAATGACTGGAACCAGCTAAACTCCACTTCGCTCAATCCAAAATTTTCCAACCTCTTAAGAAGAACTTGATGATCAATACTATCAAATGCCACTGAGACATCTAACTTGACCATAAAATACTGCTTACCATCATCAAAACCCATCTTAATCACATCAAGAGTCGATACTAGCAAAGTTTCTGTACTTCACTTTGGCCTGAATCCAAATTGATAAACATCCAAAAGATTATGAGACTCAATATAATCCTGCAACTGGTGTAACACCACCTTTTCTAACATTTTTGCCAAAACTGGAAAATAATTAATTGACATCTGCACATACAACTTAATACTTTTGAACAATGGAGTAACTGACGCCCTTTTCAAGGCCAAAGGCACAATTCCCTCAGCCAGCAATCTATTTACTAACTCACTAATTATTTCCACAATGGAATCTCTCAAAGAGTTTGAGAGAATGAACATCCAGTTTTCAAAAGGTATTATTCAACTTTGAGATTATATTCAACATCCATTTAGTTGCTAGTTATAGGAGGTGTAAATTTGGGAACGTTTTTAATGCCCTATTCACGTGCCCAACATTTATAGAATATGTCCTGCGTTCTTGGCTGCTATCCTCCGCATGTCCACTCTCTGCCCCAAACACACCCTTTCAGGGTGCTTACATGTACATGACATAGTACACATGCATACGCCTGTTTGGCTTATGGGTATGCAGATGATGATTGGGGCATGTGAATGGCACCTAACATTTACAGAATTGCCAGCTTAATGTCTCCTTGATGTATTCCTTCATATTTTCAGAAACTGATTTCCTATTGTCAAGACCCTAGCTTTTGTCCTATTATTGAGCCATGCAATCTGGTAATCACTGGATCTCCAGTGACCACCTTCTGTGACATTCAGGCCCTCATGATCCAAAGCCCCACACTGTTCCAAACAGCGCTCTAAAAAAAGCGCTGTAACAGCGCAAGGCTTTTCTGCATCGATGATCAGAGATAATGCATGCAAATTTAAGCAGCGCAATTATCTCTGATCAAGGGGTAGAAGTGCGGGAGAATTGTACCTGAGCATGCGCTCAGCACAATTCTCCCGCACTTGTTTGACAGGTCTGGGCTGTCAAAAGCCCAAACCTGTCAAACACAGGGGCTGGAGGTCCATGGGACCACCAAGCCCTGACTACCCCTGCCCTGAGCAAGGCAAAATGGAGGCTGGAGGTCCGGCGGACCTCCGGTCCCCCCGATGATCTCACCCAGCATGAGTCGAAGTAGTGACAACCCCCCTTCCCAGCCCCCCCTACCTTTAGTTGGAAGAGGGACGCAGCCTGCCTCCCTCCTCTTCCAGTGGACAATACCGCAAAATGGCAGTGCCCAGCCCCACCCGTTGCATCCTGGGATGCACTGGGCGGAGCTACAGACCATGTAAGGGAGCGATTCCCTTACATGGTTTGTAGCCCTGCCCAGCGTATCCCAGGATGCAATGGGTGGGGCTGGGCACCGCCATTTTGCGGTGTCATCCACTGGAAGACGAGGGAGGCAGGCTGCGTCCCTCCTCCAACTAAAGGTGGGGGGGCTGGGAGGGGGGTTGTCACTACTTCGACTCACGCTGGACCACCAGGGATTCGTATGACAACGCTTGGGGGGGGAGTTGGGGTGGCTTCGCTCACTGTGTGGGAGGGTGGGAGAGGGTAGGGGGGCCGGGAGGGGGGTTGTCACTACTACTCACACTGGACCACCAGGGATTGGTACAACAACGCGGGGGGGGGGGGAGTTGAGGTGGACCTCCAGCCCCCCCCCCATCGCTCGCTGGGTGGGAGGGTGGGAGAGGATTTGGCCGCCGCCGGCCACTTGATATTTTCTGTGGGTTTGAACATGGGGGTGGGGTGGGATCGTCGGGGGGACCGGAGGTCCACCGGACCGCCAGCCCCCTGTTCACGTTTGCTTTGGGGGGGGGGGGGAACGGGGGCCTGCCAGCATGCAACTGCATGCTGGATAGGGCTCACCATTCCTCCCCAATGATCGGTGCAAACCCTAAATCCAGCTCGGAGCTGGCGTAGAGTTTGCCATGGCCAGCGACCCAATCTTTGGCTCGCTGGACGCTGATCATTGGGGATGAATGCGTTAAGTGCTGATTAGCATGCATTTGCAAGCTACTTGCACTAAGAGCCCTGTTTAGCATGCATTTGCATGCTACTTGCGCTAAGAGCCCTTGAGCGCGTGGTTTCACGCGCTCAAGGGCTCTGATCATGGGTCGGCAGCAAACTCCGGCGCTAGTATGGCGTTAACAGCCTCTAGCGCTGGAGTTTGCTTTTGATCATGAGGGCCTCAATACATTATCTCCATTTCAAGTATCCTTGTCCAGTATTTCTCCCACACACCTGTGTGTTCTCTGACTAGTTGCCTGAAAAATTCTCCTTCTAAGGAGTCCTAGGAACTTGTAGTTCATCCTGCAGTCAGGATGATTTAATCAACATCTGGCACAATAAAATCTCCTCATATGTTAGTGGGAAATGTGGGAGGGACAGAGGAGATGAGCTCTCCTCTCATACACACACGCTTTCTCCATCAGCACCTATTTCCAATGCCTATCTCTGGCATTAAGAAAAAAATTTAAAAAATTGTGTCCAAGTTGCTGTAGGATACAATAAAATCTCCTACCAGAAGCCTAGCCCCCTTTATTATGATTTTACAAATACGTTCAATGAAATGTCTGTCTCCTTTAGCTGTGTGAGAGGTCTACAGGTTCAGATTAAACACTAGTCAAAACTAGGCGGTTGTCTAGGGGCACTTTTTTGGGAGGGGAGAGAGAGCAAAGAGTCAATACAATCAGAACAGTACAGTAGGACCTGACAGTCACAATTATCAGGACATAGCTTTACCCATAGGAAGGGAGGACATTTTCAAGCAGTCATTTACCTGGGTAAATGGTTTTTATTTATTTATTTGTTTATGTATTCATTTATTTATTGGGATTTATTAACCAAGTATGATGTCCAACTATATATTTCTGTAGGGCTGTTCAGGAATGAGTAATGTTGCAGCAATCACAATTGTTGAGTTTTGTTATCAAAATATGAGTGTGTCTGTGTGGGGGAAGGGGGGAGAGATAGGAGCCTGAACGCTATTTGGAAGGGATGGAGGGTGCAAGGTTAAAGGTTTGCTTAGCGTCTGTGAATTTATTACCCAGGCAATGTGCATTTTTGTACGTTTACTGTGATAATTTGCTATATTGCTTGCCATAATTAAATGTCAAAGCTGTTTACAATCAAATAAAAACACAAGAAGGAAGAAAGGAACTCCAGAATCAGGATAGGAAGAAACCGAAGACAGATAAGATAATAGGATTAGGAAACGGCAACAGATTTGCCCTGATGGTTCCATAGTTCAGAGCTTCTCAAGCCTCTCCTGAAGGCTCACCTAGCCAATAGGGTTTCAGGATTACCACAATGAATAAGCGTGAGATAAATCTACATATACTGGAGAGCCATGGTTTTCAAATCTATCCTGTGCATATTCATTGTGGTATTCCTGAAAACCTTACTGGCTAGGTGAACCTCCAGGAGAAGGTTAAGAAGTACTGCCATGGTTTTCCCAGTTACAGTTATCCTTTCCATTACACTGTAAGTAGTTAAACTGTTACTTACTGAAAGGCTTTGATCACCCATCCTGAAAGATCCTAGCTTAAGCCCTCTTATACTAGATCTTCCTGTCTCTACATCTCTTCTTTGACTGGTGAACCCTCTCTTTGCTCAGAAGTCCTTCTTGGAGTGTCATCCCATGGTCAGGAACCAAAATTTCTTTTTTTGACACCACATTCAAAATCATGTATTTATCTCCAGGATATGTGACGCTCTATGACCTGTTCTTTATCCCCTACAAGGTGAAATGAGGAAAATAACACCTATAGGGAAACAGGCTGTCTGCTTGTTAATATTGGCCCCTGCAATTTATTCCCTTTTGCAAAATCTCATTTTCCATAAAGACTTAAACAATAGGTGACTGCATAACAGTGCAGCAACTAGAGCTGACAGGGTTAATCACTGATCCAGAAAGAGGCTGCTGACATCACACTGAGTGATAGTTAATTTCATTTGCAGCTGAGGGTGGGGATTATGAGCTGACTGGGAGAGAAGCAGTGGCATGGCCAGGATTGATATAGGGCAGGCCTTGAGGTTAAAAGAGGTGGGCAAACATACGTTAGTGGGGAATGTGGGAGGGACAGAGGAGATGAGCTCTCCTCTCATACACACATGCTTTCTCCATGAGCATCTACTTTCCATAGCCTATCTCTGGCATTGAGAGACAGCTGTTGAGGACAGGATGGGGAATTGGGAGAGAGACTGAATCAGGGACGAGCTATAGACGTAATCTACTTAGATTTCAGCAATGCTTTTGACACGGTTCCCCACAGGAGGCTTTTAAATAAACTGGATGGGCTGAAGATAGGACCCGAAGTGGTGAACTGGATTAGGAACTGGTTGACGGACAGATGCCAGAAGGTGGTGGTGAATGGAATTCGCTCGGAGGGAAAGGTGAGTAGTGGAGTGCCTCAGGGATCGGTGCTGAGCCGATTCTGTTCAATATATTTGTGAGTGACATTGCCGAAGGGTTAGAAGGTAAAGTTTGCCTATTTGCAGATGATACTAAGATCTGTAACAGAGTGGATACCCCGGAGGGAGTGGAAAACATGAAAAAGAATCTGAGGAAGCTAGAAGAATGGTCTGATTTGGCAATTAAAATTCAATGCGAAGAAATGCAAAGTGATACACTTAGGGAGTAGAAATCCACGGGAGACGTATGTGTTAGGCGGGAAGAGTCTGACAGGTACGGACGGGGAGAGGGATCTTGGGGTGATAGTATCTGAGGATTTGAAGGCAACGAAACAGTGTGACAAGGTGGTGGCATAGCTAGAAGGTTGTTAGGCTGTATAGAGAGAGGTGTGACCAGCAGAAGAAAGGGGGACTTGATGCCCCTGTATAAGTCATTGGTGAGGCCCCACCTGGAGTATTGTGTTCAGTTTTGGAGGCCGTATCTTGCTAAGGATGTAAAAAGAATTGAAGCGGTGCAAAGAAAAGCTATGAGAATGGTATGGGATTTGCGTTACAAGACATATGAGGAGAGACTTGCTGACCTGAACATGTATACTCTGGAGGAAAGGAAAAACAGGGGTGATATGATACAGACGTTCAAATATTTGAAAGGTATTAATCCGCAAACGAGCCTTTTCCGGAGATGCAAAGAGAGTAGAACGAAAGGACATGAAATGAGATTGAAGGGGGGCAGACTCAAGAAAAATGCCAGGAAGTATTTTTTCACAGAGAGAGTGGTGGATGCTTGGAATGTCCTCCCGCGGGAGGTGGTGGAGATGAAAACGGTAACAGAATTCAAACATGTGTGGGACAAACATAAAGGAATCTTGTTCAGAAGGAAGGGATCCTCAGGAGCTTAGCCGAGATTGGGTGGCAGAGCCGGTAGTGGGAGGTGGGGATAGTGCTAGGCAGACTTATACGGTCTGTGCCAGAGCCAGTGGTGGGAGGCGGGGCTGGTGGTTGGGAGGCGGGGATAGTGCTGGGCAGACTTATACGGTCTGTGCCAGAGCTGGTGGTGGGAGGCGGGGCTGGTGGTTGGGGGGCGAGGATAGTGCTGGGCAGACTCATACGGTCTGTGCCCTGAAAAAGAGAGGTACAAATCAAGGTAAGGTATACACAAAAAGTGGCACATATGAGTTTATCTTGTTGGGCAGACTGGATGGAGCGTGCAGGTCTTTTTCTGCCGTCATCTACTATGTTACTATGTTATGAACTATGTTATGACTGCAGGTTACAGGGTGGGAGTGACTTGAGAGAGACTGGTGAGGAAGAAGGGGAGTTAAGAGGGAGAAGTTGCTGCTCAGTCTCTCACACCCTCCCTCCTCCCCCGCACACATTGTGCTGAGCGGCAGCATCTCTCACTCCCACTCTGATCAATGGTGAAGAAGGAAACAAATTTAAATCAGTTAAATTAAACAGCAGTTACACAGTGTTGAACATCATTATTCTACACTAGTATAAAAGCCCCGTTTCTGATGCAAATGAAACGGGGGCTAGCAAGGTTTTCTTCCGTGTGCATGTGGGAGTGTGTGTGCCTGCCCTCTCTGCCCTCTCTCCCCTCCCCCCTCTGAGTTCTTCATTGTTACAGAGAGAGCGATTTGATTTCCTGCTTTGCTGTTTTCCTTTACTGTTTGTGTTAGAGAGAGCGCGAGGGCGGGGCAGACACTCATGGGAAAACCGGATATCTCTCCCCCTTCACACTTCCGGCTGGAGGCTTCATAGAACGTTGGTGTTGCCTTTTATATATAGAGATTCTCAATATCTAACGAAAGATCTATTCCTATACGTTCTGGTGTTAGCATTGTCTTAACCCCTATTGCTATCACAATTTTTATCAAATTTGGCTTTTGCTACCAAGAACAAATTACTGGCTTTTTCCCTTTAAGTCAATATAAGGGGGAACTATTCTACTTACAGCAGTAGTTACATGCTTAGTGCCTCTTTGCTAAGCCGCGTAGGCGTCTATGCACACCCAACGTGTGCCAAAATGGACTTACAGCCTGACTACCGCATAGCTCTTGTGGTAATTTCATTTTTGGCGCTCGTCCAATACACGCATCTGAAAAATATTTTTATTTTCTGGCGCATGTAGCGGACATGCGACAAGTGACATCTGACATGCGTAGGTCATTACTGCCCAAATTCTTTACCGCAGGTCTATGGCTGGTGGTAAGGTCTGAGACCCAAAATGGACGCACGGCAATTTTGATTTTGCCGCACGTCCATTTTCTGAAAAATAAAAAAAAGAGGCCTTTTTTACAGGTGCGCTGAAAAATGAATCTGCACGAGTCCAAAACCCGCGCCTACACTACTGCAGGCCATTTTTCAGCGTGTCTTTGTAAAAGGACCCCTTAGTCTTCACAACAGGTGTTTTTCAAAATATTCCAAGCCTCCAATCCTGCTTAAGATCTTACCCTGCCCCACCTAGGGAGTCGAGTTTAAAAACTTTCCTTCCATTAATGAGACACACAACAAAGAAAGCTTTTGTTATTACAGCCTTGCGTTCTTCAGCTAGGGCCCTTTTCTTTCTAAAATTTCCCTGTAATTGTATAATTAAATACAGACCTAAAAAGTATATATTCTTTTGAACCAGCTCATTTAACCTCTTTTTTGGCCACTAATCATCAGGTGACTACTTTAGCTCTTGATCCTCTTCTGGCTGCTATTTGAGATGTTTGTAATAGGATTCAGCCTGAGGTTAAGTATGTATGCGTCCCTGTGTCTTATTTTTTGAAGAATTTTCTTGCTAATTATATGTTGTGGACTGTTATGCAATGATGCTATTTTGTCTTGATTGCATTTTTATTAGTTTTATTCTCATCACTGCACATTTCTGTACAGACTGGTTGGTTATTGTTGTATGGATTTTTCATAAAGTAAATAACCATTTTTCCTTCCTGTTATGGGGTGCTATGGAGGGTATATTCATCCTCTCTATAATACTGAATGACTACCCTTTAATCTCATCAGCTATTCCCTCACTACAGCTTTACCATAGGTCCAACCTGCCCTGAGGATCCTACCTTCTTGGAAGGAAAAATCCACCTTCTTCTTCAGGTGAACACCATCAGGCTTATTTCCAAAAGAGAAGGGCGCCCATCTTCCGACACAAATCGCAAGATAAGTGTCCTTCTCACAGGGTCACCCAAATCGGCATAATCGAAAGCCGATTTGGGGCGTTCTCAACTGCTTTCCGTCGCGGGGATGACCAAAGTTCACGGGAGCGTGTTGGAAGCGTAGCGAAGGCGCAACTGGGGCGTGCCTAACACATGGGCGTCCTCGACCGATAATGGAAAAGAGAAGGGCATCCTTGACGAGCACTTGGGCGACTTTACTTGGTCCATTTTTTGTTATGAGCAAGCCTCAAAAAGGTGCCCAAACTGACCACCAACCCCCTCCCACCCAAAAAAATTTTTTTTCTAAATATTTTTTGCCAGCCTCAAATGTCATACCCAGCTCCATGACAGCAGTATGCAGGTCCCTGGAGCAGTTTTAGTGGGTGCAGTGCACTTCAGGCAGGCGGACCCATGCCCATCCCCCCTACCTGTTACACTTGTGGTGGTAAATGTGAGCCCTTCAAAACCCACCAGAAACGCACTGTACCCACATGTAGGTGCCCCCCTTCACCCCTTAGGGCTATGGTAGTGGTGTACAGTTGTGGGGAGTGGCTTTTGGGGGGCTCAGCACACAAGGTAAGGGAGCTATGCACCTGGGAGCAATTTCTGAAGTCCACTGCAGTGCCCCCTAGGGTGCCCGGTTGGTGTCCTGGCATGTCAGGGGGACCAGTGCACTACGAATGCTGGCTCCTCCCATGACCAAATGCCTTGGATTTGGTTGTTTCTGAGATGGGCATTCTCGGTTTCCATTATGGCCGAAAATCAGGGATGACCATCTCTAAGGTAGACCTAAATTTCGTGATTTGGGCATCCACGACCGTATTATCAAAACGAACGATGGACGCCCATTTTGTTTCGATAATACTGGGTTTCCCCACCCCTTCACCGGGACGTCCTGCAAGGACGTCCTCAGGAAAACCTGGGCGCCCCTTTTGATTTTGCCCCTCCATATGGCCTTCTCCATTACACAACTGAAACCAAAGAGAAAAGGCATACACCTTCTAACAGATCTTACAGATATCAACTATTTCTAGCCCTAGGAAAATTTGCAGAATAACTACTATCCTCTCTATTACATAAGAACATAAGCATTACCATACTGGGTTAGAACGAAGGTCCATCATGCCCAGCATCCTGTTTTCAGCAGTGACCAGTCCAGGTCACAAATACCTGGCAAGATCCCAAAACAGTAAAACAGATTTCATGCTGCTTATCCGAGAAACAAGCAGTGGATTTTCCCAAGTCCATCTAAATAATGGCATATAGACTTTTCTTTTAGGAAATTATCCCCAAAAGTTTTAAACCCTTCTATGCTAACTGCTTTTACCACATTCTCTGGCAACAAATGCCAACATTTAATTAGATGTTGAGTGAAGAAATATTTTCTCATTTTAAATGTAATACTTAGTAGCTTTATTGTGTGCCCCCTAATCCTATTATTTTTGGAAACAGTAAACAAGCAATTTGCGTCTACCCGTTCCACTCCACTCAGTATTTTATAGACCTCTATCATATCTCCCATCAGCTGTCTCATCTACAAGCTGAAGAACCCTAGCCATATTAGCCTTTCCTCATAGGGAAGTCATCCCATGCCCTTTATCATTTTCATTGCCCTTCCCTGTACCTTTTCTAATTCCGCTATATCTTTTTTGAGATGTGGTGTCCAGAATTGCACACAGTATTTGAGGTGCAGTCGTACCCTGAAATGATACAAAGGCATTGTGGCATTCTCATTTTAAATGGTTTTAAATGGTCAGTATTTTCAATGGAGAAGGGTATATAGTGGGGTTCAGCACAGAAAGAGAGTGGGAAATGGACCAATGACTCCAGGAGAACGGGAGATAAGATTTCAAAGAACCACTTTATTCAATTGATAATTATATACTTTCAGTATGTTATTAACTTTTAATTTTAACTATAGATACATATACATATAATGTGTATATATATATATATATATATATATATATTCCTGTCTTATTTAAAGATCTTTTTTCTTTGTAGATCTATATTTGTGCACATCTGCTTCTAAATAATTTAATTAGGATTCGACCTGATCTTATCACCTTATAATATACGAGTATGTTTTCTATATCTGATATACCATATAGAGTCCCCACGAATAAACAAGAAAACAAACATATAGATGTATAATTACATATGTATATATATGTGCCTTCATTTTATTTTATTTTATCTCTTATTTAGATCATACAAGTTCTTCTTTTATCATTCTGTATTATTTATAAATTTTTTTTGTAAAATTATGTCTCTATGTATATTTATAATTTTGTATATTTATATATATGCTTTTACTCTAGTCTATCTCTTAACCATATACAGTATATACTGTTAGAGTTTTTTTATGTATAATTTCTTGTTATTGTTGTTTATTTGAACTCATGTTTTTAAATATTTATTGTTTTTAGACTCCTGAGGCAGGCCTTTTGGCCGAAACACAGTTTTCTGTGTCGAGTCATTGACATTGAATAAAGTGGTTCTTTGAAATCTTATCTCCCGTTCTCCTGGAGTCATTGGTCCATTTCCCACTCTCTTTCTGTGCTGTTATTTTTACGTGGGAGTTAGTGTTCATCCACCTAGGTGGATTACTCTCTCCATATAGTGGGGTTCCCCAGGGGTCTGTGCTGTGAGCAAGTGCAAACTGATGCATGTGGGAAAGAGGAACCCGAATTATAGCTACATAATGCAAGGTTCCACATTAGGAGTCACCGACCAAGAAAGGGATCTAGGCATCGTCGTTGATGTTACGTTGAAACCCTCTGCTCACTGTGCTGCGTTGGCTAAGAAAGCAAACAGAATGTTAGGTATTATTAGGAACGGAATGGAAAACAAAACAAAAATGAGGATGTTATAATGCCATTGTATTGCTCCATGGTGTGATCGCACCTCAAATATTGTGTTCAATTCTGGTCGTCACATCTCAAAAAAGACGTGGAGGGGCATAATCGAACGAAAACGTCTATATCCATGGGCGTTTATCTCCGAGAACGGGTCCGTGAAGGGGCGGACTGAACCGTATTTTCACACAAAATAGACGTCCATGTTTTATTCAACAATTTGTGAGCTGGGCGTTTTTGTTTTTCAGTGATAATGGAAAATGAAAGCGCCCAGCTCAAAAACGAATAAATCCAAGGCATTTGTTTGTGGGAGGGGCCAGGATTTGTAGTGCACTGGTCCCCCTCACATGCCAGGACACCAACCGGGCACCCTAGGGGGCACTTATACAAAAACAAAAAAAAAGGTAAAAGAGCTCCCAGGTGCATAGCACCCTTCCCTTGTGTGTTGAGCCACCCAAATCCCCTTCAAAACCCACTGTCCACAAGTCTACACCATTACTATAGCCCTAAGGGGTGAAGGGGGGCACCTACATGTGGGTACAGTGGGTTTGAGGGGGTTGGACGACTAATAAGCATTAAGCAGCACAATTGTAACAGGTAGGGGGGGATGGGCCTGGGTCCACCTGCCTGAAGTCCACTGCACCCCCTAACAACTGCTCCAGGGACCTGCATACTGCTGCCAGGGAGGTGGGGTATGACATTTGAGGGTGAAAATAAAAAGTTGTGAAACATCATTTTTTTGTGGTGGGAGGGGGTTAGTGACCACTGGGGGAGTCAGGGGAGGTCATCCCCGATTCCCTCTGGGGGTAATCTGGTCATTTAGGGCACTTTTTGAGGCCTTATTCGTGAAAAAACAGGGTCCAGGAAAAGTGCCCTAAATTCTAGCTACAAACGCATACTTTTTTTCCATTATCGGTGAAAGGCGCCCATCTCTGTTCGGGTGATAACCATGCCCCAGTCCCGCCTTCACCACGCCTCCGACACGCCCCCGTCAACTTTGTACGCTTCCGCGGTGGAGTACAGTTGAAAACGTCCAAGTTTGGCTTTCAATTATACCGCATTATTCGTTTTTGTGAGATAAACGTCCATCTCCCGATTTAGGTCAGAACTTGGGCGTTTTTCTCGTTCGATTATAAGCAGGATAGTGGAATTAGAAAAGGTACAGAGAAGGGCGACAAAAAATGATAAAGGGGATGGGGCAACTTCCCTATGAGGAAAGGCTGAAGCAGCTAGGGCCCTTCAGCTTGGAGAAAAGACAGCTGAGGGGAGATATGATAGAGGTTTTAAAAATAATGAGTGGAGTGGAATGGGTAGACGTGAATTGTTTACTCTTTCCAAAAACACGAGGACTAGGGAGCATGCGATGAAGCTACAAAGTAGTAAATTTAAAATGAATTGGAGAAAAGTTTTCTTTATTTAACGTGTAATCAGTGCCGTAGCGAGGGCGGCTGACACCTGGGGCGGGCTGCCGCTGCGCACCCCCCCCCCCGGGTGCAGCACGGCGCCCCCCTTGGCATGCCCCCCCTCGGCACGCCCCCCCTCCGGCGCGCACCCTCCCCCGGAGCGCATTCTTACTTAGTTTAGAAGTGAGGGGCGGGCGGGCGGAAGGGCCGATCCGCCCCTGAGTCCACATCGCTGGGAGTTGCGTCGGCTCCATTGGTTCCTTGCTCTCTCTGCCCTGGAACAGGAAGTAACCTGTTCCGGGGCAGAGGGAGCAAGGAACCAATGGAGACAACACCACCCCAGCGGCGTGCACCTGGGGCGGACCGCCCACCGCCCCCCTTCCTACGCCACTGCGTGTAATTAAACTCTGGAATTCATTGCCAGAGAATGTGGTAAAGGCAATTAGCTTATCAGGGTTTTAAAAAGGTTTGGACGGCTTCCTAAAGGAAAAGTCCATAGACCATTATTAAATTGACTTGGGGAAAATCCACTGCTTATTTCTGGGATAAGCAGCATAAAATGTATTGAACTTTTTTGGGATCTTGCCAGGTATTTGTGACCTGAATTGTCCACTGTTGAAAACAGGGTGCTAGGCTTGATGGACCTTTGTTCTGTCTCACTGTGGCAATACTTAGGAATTGTTAGAAAAGAAATGGGAAACACAAGTACATAACTTTCTATTTGCTTTTTTAGCCACCACTGCACACTGAGCAGAGAGTTTCAACCAGTGGCGGCCCTACCATTGGGCTACCTGAGGCGGGGATCTCAGGTGGCACTGTTTTGAGGAGACATTGCCCCCCGCCCTTCTCTCCCCAACCCCTTTCTCCAAAATTACCTTTTTCTTTTCTTTTCTTGTTTTTTGAAAGAAGGTGGCAGCAGCGACTCCCATAGGCTGTCTTGCTGCCGATCTGGCTCCTTCTCTCTACTGCGGTCGGCCTGCCTCCAAAGAAACAGGAAATTATGCCAGAGAGACAGGCCACCTGCAGTAGAGAGAGGGAGCTGGACTGGTGACAGGGTAGCCTATGGGAGTAGCTGCCACCACCTTCTTTTGAAAAACAAGAAAAGAATAGAAAAAGGTAATTTTGGGGAAGGGGGGTGGAGGCAGAGGAGCCAAGGCAGCAGCTCATTTTCTGCCTCAGGTGGCAGATTGTCTTCGGCTGCCCCTGGTACCAATGTATCATCAACGATGACACCTAGATCCTTTTCCTGTGCGGTGACTCCTAATGTGGAACCTTGCATCACGTAGCTATATTTTGGGTTCCTGTTTCCCACATGCATCACTTTGCACTTGCTGACATTAAACATCATCTGCCATTTGGTTGCCCAGTCTCATAGTCTTGTAAGTCCCTCTTGCAATTTTTCACAATCTTCTTGTGATTTAACAACTTTAAAAAAAGCTTTATGTCATCAGCAAATTTAAATACCTCACTAGCTATTTCCATCTCTAGATCATTTAGATAAATATGTTAAAAAGCAGCAGTCTCTGCACAGACCCCTGGGGAACCCCACTAGCTACCCTTCTCCATTGAGAATACTGACCATTTAACCCCTTTTAATCCACAATAGGACATTGCTTTCTATCCCATGACTTTTTAATTCCTCTGGAGTCTTTCATGAGGTACTTTGTCAAATGGCTTTTGAAAATCCAGATACACAATATCGACCAGCTCACCTTTATCCACACGTTTGTTAACCCCTTCAAAGAAATGTAGTAAATTGGTGAGGCAAGATTTCCCTTGACCAAATCATTGTTGACTTTTTCTCATTAATCCATGCTTATGTATTTGCTCTAGCAACCAAAAAGTGGAAGAGAGTTCCAAGAAACTGCCTGAAGTCCAATATCTTCAAAAATGTTTATAAAGAACACATTGGATTCTGGCAGTTTCTTGTCACTCTCTTCCACTTTTTGGTTACCTTCTTTTATTGCTGTGAAAACATTCACCCACTGTTTTTGGTCTGACCTATGTATATGCTCTCTAATTTTGTTCTTTATAACAGTCTCTACCATTTTGCCCGGCACTGACTTCAGGTTCACCAGTCTATAATTTCCCAGCTCACCTCTGGAACCTTTAAAAAAAAAAAAAATGACGTTACATTGGCCACCCTACAATCTTCTAGTACCATGCTTGATTTTAAAGATAAATTATATATTACTAACAATAGCTCTGCAAGTTCATTTTTCAATTCTATCAGTACTCTGGGACATATACAGTGGTGTGCTGGAGCCGGCTCGCACCAGCTCGCAAGAGCCGGTTGTCAAATTTTCTTCCGACTTGCGAGCCAGTTGTTAAAAAGCGCAAGCCGGCTCTCCTCCCTCCCTCCCTCCGGATCCGGTCCCTCACCGACCTGACTCTGAGTCACCCTGCCTTTTCCTTCGAATTCTTCGAGGCAGGCAGTCTTGCCTGCCCACTGCCAGTGCTGACTCTCCCCCGCTGCCAGTTCGCGCTTTAAAAATGGCCGCCGAGACTTCCAGAGGGGGCCTCGCGAGACTTCTGCTGAAGTCTTGGAGGCCGCCCTTGTAAGTCTCGGTGGCCATTTTGAAGCACGATCCGGCAGCGAGGGAGAGTCAGCGCTGGCAGCGTACAGGCAAGACTGCCTGCCCTGAAGAATTCGAAGGACAAGGCAGGGTGACTCAGAGTCAGGTCGGTGAGGGACCGGATCCAGAGGGAGGGAGGAGAATTTGCTGAACAACTTGGGAGGGGGTGGCAGGGGAGAGAAGGGAATTGCTGGGCATGGGTGGATGGACGGAGGGGAGAGAAGGATCGCTGGGTATGGGTGCATGCAGGGCAGGGGAGAGGAGGGTCACTGCTGGACATGGGTGGATGGAGGGCAGGGGAGAGGAGGGGAGAGAGAAGAAATGCTGGACATGGATGGAGGGGAGGGAAGAGTGAGGAAGGAGATGAGATGAGGGAAAAGGAAAAGAGGAGAAAAAGTGCACATGGATGAAGAAAATAGGCAGAAGCTGAAGACCAGAAATGAAGAAGAAAGGAGGAAAGGAAAGAAATAAATGGAAAGGAAGCCCTGGAAACAGAGTTAAGAGGACAAATAGCAGCAGAATCGGATACTGGGCCAGCATGATCAGAAAAACAGTCACCAGACAGCAAAGGTAGAAAAAAAATCATTTTATTTTCATTATAGTGTTTGGAATATGTTCACTTTGAGAATCAGGTGCTCAACATTAAAAGTTTATATTTATTTACTTATTTATGGCATTTTATCGCACATTAAACATGAATTAGATTGGAACCTGGGATCATTTAATTTTTTTTCCTGGAGTAATGCATTGCTACCCCCCCCCCCCCCCCCCAGGCTCTCTCCCTGGCTATAGCGAGCTTTGCAATTTGGGGGGGGGGGCACAGAGGGGGACCGGGGGGGGCGCAGAGGGGGACCGGGGAGAGAACCTGTTGTTAAACATTTACCAGCACACCACTGGACGTATACTATCCGGTCCAGGCAATTTGCTACTCTTCAGTTTGTCAAATCGCCTTATATCATCTTCCACGCTTACAGAGATTTGTTTCAATTTCTCTGACTCATCAGCACTGAATACCTTTTCTGGCACTGGTAACTCTCCCACATCTTTACCGGTGAAAACCGAAGCAAAGAATTCCTGTAATCTCTCCACTATGGCCTCTTCCCTGAATGCCCCTTTTATCCCTTGGTCATCTCATGGATGAAGTTCTTCTTTTAGTATCTTCTTTTTTCTAATATAGCTAAAAAAAAAGTTTTTACTATCCCTCCTCACCAATAATCAAAAGCATTTGACCAGCCAGGATCAGCACCTGGCCAGTTAAATGCCTCATAACCAGCTTCCGGCAATATTCAGTGGTGGATAGCCAGCTATCTCCTGCTGAATATCGCTGGTTAGCAGATAGGCGGTTATATCAGGCGATTTAACCAGCTATCAGGCAATTTTCAGCCCCAGTTTGGCGGCTATATTTGGCTGTGTGAATATGGGTTATCTTGGCCTGTCTGAATATCGACTTAGCTGGTTATGTTCAAACCGGCCAAAAACAAACCAAATATTCAATGCCAGTCACCAGAAATAGCCTGGCATTGATTATCCAGGTTTAGTTTTGACCATGGGAGTTAGCTGGGCTAACTCCCGCAGTCTGAATATCAGCCTCTATGTGTTTTTGTCTCCAATGCAATCTTCGTTTCAAAGTCTCTCTTTGCCTTCCTTATCAGTGCTTTTCATTTGAATTGCTATTCCTTTTGATGCTTCCTATTATTTTCAGTTGGTTCCTCTACCTTTTTCTGAAGGATTTTCTTTTAGCCTTAATAGCTTCCTTTACTGTCGTTTGGCCTTCTTTCCTCTTTTTTTAATGCATGGAATATATCTGGTCTGGGCTTCCAGGATGGTATTTTTGAATAACATCCACGCCTGATGTAAATTTTTGACCTTTTGTAGCTGCTCCTCTAAGTTTTTTTTTTTTTACCATTCTCATTTTATCATAGACTCCTGACTTGCTGGGGTTCCCCCAGAATAGTTTGAGAAACACTGCCATAGAGTCTCAACATCCATATTTTCCCCAGGGCCTGACAACTGAATGAAGTCCTGGCTATTGCAATAGTTCATTTTTTAGAGATCAAAGTCCCTCAAAGTGCTCTGTCTGGTAGAAGGCTCTTAGTTTAATATTTACATTTCCATAGTATATTGGGTAAAGGAAAAAGGAGTGCCAAGGTACATTTTATACACAGTTCACAGAGTAATATCTTTAATTTATTTGACACTAAGCTGATGAAACGAAACTAGGAATCACCTACAACTTGTTTATTGGCCTTCATGTGAAAGTGGTCTCTCATGGCAACTCCTTGATTTAAAAACATTCCCGAAATCTTAGAAGTTGTGAAGGTGGCTCACCAGAAGGCAACTTAAAAATATAAAAGATTTATTAACTTGACACTTCTGTGTTGTGTAAACCCATCCTCAGTACTATGGAAGTATTTATTCATCATAGTGCTACATAGACATCAAAAAAGTACAATTTCACAACATCATCTCTGTATCAACTGAAATTTTAAAAGCCAGCATATTGTTGTAACGTTGGGAGAAATTCAACAGATTAGCTGTATAAATTTATCCCTGCTGTTCCAAATTGTAGGATTTTGTGCCTATGTGCCTATTCCTATGCAGCCTTTTACTGTTTTTAGGTTTCCAGCCAATAAGAGCAGGTTGCCTGTAGATTCTGGCAGCATTTTGTTCCAAGTTTGTGGTTTTTTTAAGCAATCCTAGAAATCCTAGGTTGCCCTTTTGTTTCCTGCACCTGTTTAGAAGCTCAGACCTTCTGGCACCAGAATCTTCCAGAGATTTGGGGAAATCAATGGAAAGGGATGGAAGTAAAGGAGGGGTTTGATGTTTCACGGATGTTCCTGGTAGTAGCAGTGAACTCCCGTCAACGTAATTTAAGCTCCAGTTTTGCCTGCCAAACTTTTCTGTGGTAATCTCGTGCCTCTGCCTATTCATCTCTTAGGGAGAGCCTCTATTTTTCCTTCCATGCCTGTACCATTATCCTGAACTGCAAGGAATCAGCCTAGCTATACCCCCATGGGAAGGCATCATAAGCATTTGTCTTGAACAAGGATTTAGGATTTTCTGGGTCCAGAACCAGAACTGGAAAAGTTGCTGACTGGCACTGTGTGGTGGTAGGGGAAACCACTATAGCCCAGTGAAATCCTGGTGAAGGAGGGAGAGAGAGAGAGAGAGAGATGTTGGAACCACGTGTACTATCCAGGCTACAACTTTGTACCAGCTAAGGGACTGCTAACATCTCAGGCAGAGGAGGAAATCAATTACCTTTTTCCAGCATACCATATACAGGTTGCAGAGCATACATAAACCTGGTGTTGGATATCATTCAATTCTTAATGTCACCAGTATCAAGATCTCTAATATTTTTATATAAATTTTTATGCTGTGCTCAGTCACACTGTCGTGCCCGTTATACCAAAACAAACTCTGGAAAGGGTACACAGTCAGCAAACATCATCGCATTTCCAGAGTTTGTTTTGGTATAACGGGCACGACAGTGTGACTGAGCACAGCATAAAAATTTATATAAAAATATTAGAGATCTTGATACTGGTGACATTAAGAATTGAATTGCAGAGCAATACATGCCTGACAGCTGTGAACTGTGATCAAGCTAGCTGCTATTATTCTATCAAGGTACTGAACCAGAACTATAACATCTGAAAAGAGGGGAACAGTAATCTACTTTGTAACATAATTTTTTGTATTGGAGAGAAGAAGCAGAGGACTGATGTACATAAATTGGCCACTTGTATATGGAGCTTTAAGTCTGGTACTGTGATTGCCCTGCCTGCCAGGATATTCCTGAGCCCGGCTCTGTTCTGGAACAAATAGATTCTTTTTGTGCCCCTTCTTTCCACCTTCCTGGACATTGTCTAGGTAGCTGCCTAGAATACAATGAAAAAGGGGGTTACATAGTTATTACTCAGGTTAAATCTCTGCTGTTTTAGTTCTCTCCTCCCGGTTTCACTGTCAGCTTCAGCGTTTCCTTTCTGCTTGTTTCTATGGAAACAGGATGCTATTCAAGTTCCCACTGCTAGCTTGGAAATGCGAAAAATTGATTTGTCTAAGTATCATAATACACTGGAGGGTGCTATCATTAGTGCACTTCCTGTCTTCCGTTGTAGTACTCTGTGTACTACAATAATTACAAATTTTAATATTGGTTTTGGTCCACAAAACAATGCTCTAAGAACAGCGCACTTCCATGCAAATAAGCATGGCAATTATGTGTAATGCTGAAATGAAGTGTTATTGCTGATAAAGAAAAGTGTGTTAAGCCTGCTCATCTTAGTACCAGGTGTTTTAATAATCAAAATGTAACTTCTAGCTTGATGGTGAAGTTAACTTCCAGCAGTGTGGTAAGTATCAATCTGGTTCGTTTCTAGGTCTTTGAGATAAACCATGCTGGCACAGAGTTGCAAACAAAAATTCAGTGGCACAATAGTGAAACCACAAGCCCTAAATATGCTGTCACAGCAGTGACACCTTAGTCTCATCCCATCTCCTGTATATGACATATGCCACAGTGCTGGAAGTGCTGGACCCTAGGACCCGAGATACTCTTAGGCAGTGCTGTAGCGAGGGTGCCTGACACCCGGGGCGGGTCGCCGCTGCGCACCCCCCCCCCCGGGTGCAGGGCACAGCGCCCCCCCCTCCGGAGCGCACCCCCCCCCCCCTGAAACGCACCCTACCTTTCAGCGGGGGGCAGGCGGGAGGGCCGATCCGCCCCCAGTGCACGTCACTGGGAGCTGCATCGGCTCTGCTGCTTCCCTGCTTTCTCTGCCCCGGAACAGGAAGTAACCTGTTCCGCGGCAGAGAGAGCAGGGAACCAGCGAGCCGACACCCCTCCAGTGCGTGCACCTGGGGCGGACCGCCCCACCACCCCCCTTCCTACGCCACTGCTCTTAGGCTAGAATTCTAGGGGTTCGGAAGAGCTAACCTGATACTGTTCTTTGCTCATCTGTACCAGAGATTTTTTTTCAGAATACTGTGGGTTCATCTGAGCTCACCCTATGGTGTAGTATTGGGTTAGCTCAGCCTCAGATCTGGGGCCCTATTGGAAAGTGTGTTAAAACTGAAAGAATTACATTTGTTCAGAGCAGGGCCGCTGAGAGGGGGGACAGGGGGGACAAAATTCCCCGGGCCTTCAAGGGGGGCCCGGCGCTGCAGTCCCCAGTCTCACCCGCCCGCCATCGGCTCTGTCGACAGCCCCCCCTCCGTCCGCCACCGGGCCCCCCTGCATTCAAATCACAGCGCCTCACCTCCGTGTGAAAGCACAGCGGCAGATCGCCTCCTTTTGGGCCTTCCCTCCCTGTGTCCCACCCTCGTCTGATGTAACTTCCTGTTTCCGCAAGGGCGGGACACAGGGAGGGAAGGCCTGAAGGGAGGCGATCTGCCACTGCGCTTTCACATGGAGGTGAGACGCTGTGATTTGAATGCATGGGGGCCTGGTGGCGGATGGAGGGGGGCTGTTGAAGGGCTGGGGGTGGGTGGATAGAGACTAGGGACTGTGGCGCGGCGGTGCCTCGGGGGGGTGGCGGCTGTGGCCTCAGGGGGGGCAGCAGCGGTGGCCTTGGGCGGACAGTGGTGGGGCGGGGCCCCAGAGACGGCCTTGCCCCAGGCCTGGCCTGGCCCAGTCTCTCGGCGGCCCTGGTTCAGAGCTAACTATCAATTGCTTTGCACATAATTAGCATACACCCATGTCTAGGCTCTTATTAATTGTTGTTTACCTATTTTCTTTCATACCTGGATCTGAATAAATGTACAGTATGTGTTCCTGGTGAATTATGAGAACATGATTTTTAAAGATTTTTTTCCTAGTTCTTTATTTTATATGTAAACCACTTTGACCTGAGCCTAGCCCTAGCGGTATAGCAAATTGAAATAAACTATTAACTACAAACTGTGTCAGTACTAAAGTTAATGATTAGTGTGGAAGTTGATAAATGTGCACATTTTTTAGATCATAGAAACATAGAAAAATGTGGGCAGATAAAGACCATATGGCCTATCCAGTCTGCCCACCCATGCCGTATACTTTCTCTATTACTTCCTTAGAGTTCCTGTGTACTTGTCCCAAGCTCTGTTGAATTCAGTTGCTGTTTTCGTCTCCACCACTTCCACTGTGAGGCCGTTCCACAAATTCACCACCCTTTCTGTGAAGGAGTGTTTCCTCGGGTTACTTCTGAGTCTATCCCCTTTCACCTTCATCCTATACCCCCTTCTAGAGCTTCCTTTCAATTGAAAGAGATCACCTCCTGTGCACTTCACTTAGACCGCATGAGTATTTAAATGTCTCTATCATATCTCCCCTCTCCCACCTTTCTTCCAAAGTATACATATTTTGATCTTCAAATCTGTTCCCATACGCTTTACGATGAAAACCACTGACCATTTTAGTAGCTGCTCTCTGGACTGACTCCATCCTATTTACATCTTTTTGAGGTGCAGTCTCCAGAATTGTACACAGATTGATAGCCTGAGCTATCTGTGGGGCGAGATCTGAATAAGTCAGCACACACACAAATTTGTCCAAGACCTCTCTAGGTCTGTCCAATAAAAGCAATGAGCGTTGGGCAAACCAAGCCCTTTTGTATGCTCAATGGATACTGATCTCAGGGTATCCTCTTTCTCTTAAACGTAACTGCTGAGCTTGCTGTTTGAATGTGTCATCCGAAGAACAAATGCAACGAAGCCGCAAAAACTGTCCCACAGGAAGAGAATTCTTCATCCGCCAAGGGTGATGACTTGTATACTGTAATAATGAATTTCGATCTATGGTTTTATCAAACAAATATATATTTTTTTTAAATGAAAATAATTCAGTAGAACATGGTGACAAGATGTTAGTGGCAGGAGTAAAACTGAGGTGGTATAAAGTAAGGCTTAGAGGGAAAGGATGGGGAAGGTCCGGAGACTTTGACAGAGTACTTACCGAACAAATACATGTGTTCAGCATTTACAGAGGAAGGAAACATAAGAACCTCTTCTGGGTCAGATCGATGGTCCATCTAACCCTGTTACCAACAGTAGCCAATCCAGGTCACAAGTATCTGGCAGAGTCCCAAAAAGTAACAAAGATATTTAACCCCAGGGATAAGCAATGGCTTTCCCCAGGTCTACCTTAATAATGGTTATGGACTTTTCCCCCAGGAATTTTCCAAACCTTGTTTTAAACCCAGCTACATTAACTGCTTTTATCACTTGCTCCTGAAATTTGTTTTCTTCTTCAAGCTGAAGAGCCCTAATCGCTTTAACCTTTGCTCTTATGAGAGGAGTTCTATCCTCTTAATCATTTTGATCGTCCTTATCTCTACCTTTTCCAGTTCCACCACATCTCTTTTGATATGTGGCGACCAGAAGTGCAGTCTCACCATGGAGCGATACAGAAGAGTTTTATTCTTTATTCCTTTCCTAATCCTTTCCCTCGGTGGTGACTCCTAATGTGGAACCTAGCATCATGTAGTTATAATTTGGGTTGTTCTTCCCAATGTGCATTAGATTTCACCTGCCATTTGGATACCCTTCTTCCAGTCTCCCAAGATTCTCTTGCAATTTCTTGCAGTCCTCATGCGATTTAACTACTTTGAATAGCTTTCTATCATCTGCAAATTTGAACACCTTACTTGTCGTTCCCATTTCCAGATCATTTATAAATATGTTGTAGTACTCCACCTTTCTCCATTCGGAGAGCTGGTCATTTAATCCTACTTTTTGTTAAATATCTTTTAACCAATTCCCAATCCACAACAGAACATTGCCTCCTCTCCCATGGCTTTTTAATTTCTTCAGGAGTCTGTCATGAAGGACTTTATCTAAAGTTTTCTGGAAATCCAGATACACTGCATCCTTGTGAAGAGCTCCATCTACTAAGAAAGACATTGCTTTTTTTTGTTACATTTGTCCCCCACACTTTCCCACTCATGGCAGGCTCTATGCGGCAGGCAATGGAGGGTTAAGTGACTTACCCAGAGTCACAAGGAGCTGCCTGTGCTGGGAATTGAACTCAGTTCCTCAAGACCAAGGTCCACCACCCTAACCACTAGGCCACTCCTCCACTCCAGGGCTACCTCACTGTTTCATTTTCTGTAGAGAAAATTGTACACAAGTTCCATTTAAGAAAACACAGACACGAAAGCAGGATTACGAAATGTGTCTATGCAAGTGCCCTTGCTTGTTCAGTGTGTCAAGCAACAGCAGTCTTTTTGTGACTTACACTGTGCCATCAAAGATTGATTTCCACTTTTCAGTTAGTAGTGAAGAAGTTGATGCTACAATGAACTTTTGCTTTAAATATTCTTTCTCCAAATGCTAAGAAAGAATAGCTAAAAGCTTGGAGGACTTTTCAACAAATATAGCTGACTGTGTGGGGCATTACTGCCTTACCATGCTTATAGGCTGCTGCTAAATGTGTTTGAGTGTTGGCAATTAGGGATGAGATAGGTGGGTTTGACTTTTCTATTCCTTTATGTATTTTTGGAGTATATATCATTACAGTGAAGAAACAACACAAGTGATAATGTTATATGTTATCTCTCTCTCTCTCTCTCTCTCTCTCTCTCTCTCTCTCTCTCTCTCTCTCTATATATATATATACAGTGGGGGAAATAAGTATTTGATCCCTTGCTGATTTTGTAAGTTTGCCCACTGACAAAGACATGAGCAGCCCATAATTGAAGGGTAGGTTATTGGTAACAGTGAGAGATAGCACATCACAAATTAAATCCGGAAAATCACATTGTGGAAAGTATATGAATTTATTTGCATTCTGCAGAGGGAAATAAGTATTTAATCCCTCTGGCAAACAAGACCTAATACTTGGTGGCAAAACCCTTGTTGGCAAGCACAGCGGTCAGACGTCTTCTGTAGTTGATGATGAGGTTTGCACACATGTCAGGAGGAATTTTGGTCCACTCCTCTTTGCAGATCATCTCTAAATCATTAAGAGTTCTGGGCTGTCGCTTGGCAACTCGCAGCTTCAGCTCCCTCCATAAGTTTTCAATGGGATTAAGGTCTGGTGACTGGCTAGGCCACTCCATGACCCTAATGTGCTTCTTCCTGAGCCACTCCTTTGTTGCCTTGGCTGTATGTTTTGGGTCATTGTCGTGCTGGAAGACCCAGCCACGACCCATTTTTAAGGCCCTGGCGGAGGGAAGGAGGTTGTCACTCAGAATTGTACGGTACATGGCCCCATCCATTCTCCCATTGATGCGGTGAAGTAGTCCTGTGCCCTTAGCAGAGAAACACCCCCAAAACATAACATTTCCACCTCCATGCTTGACAGTGGGGACGGTGTTCTTTGGGTCATAGGCAGCATTTCTCTTCCTCCAAACACGGCGAGTTGAGTTCATGCCAAAGAGCTCAATTTTTGTCTCATCTGACCACAGCACCTTCTCCCAATCACTCTCGGCATCATCCAGGTGTTCACTGGCAAACTTCAGACGGGCCGTCACATGTGCCTTCCAGAGCAGGGGGACCTTGCGGGCACTGCAGGATTGCAATCCGTTATGTCGTAATGTGTTACCAATGGTTTTCGTGGTGACAGTGGTCCCAGCTGCCTTGAGATCATTGACAAGTTCCCCCCTTGTAGTTGTAGGCTGATTTCTAACCTTCCTCATGATCAAGGATACCCCACGAGGTGAGATTTTGCGTGGAGCCCCAGATCTTTGTCGATTGACAGTCATTTTGTACTTCTTCCATTTTCTTACTATGGCACCAACAGTTGTCTCCTTCTCGCCCAGCGTCTTACTGATGGTTTTGTAGCCCATTCCAGCCTTGTGCAGGTGTATGATCTTGTCCCTGACATCCTTAGACAGCTCCTTGCTCTTGGCCATTTTGTAGAGGTTAGAGTCTGACTGATTCACTGAGTCTGTGGACAGGTGTCTTTCATACAGGTGACCATTGCCGACAGCTGTCTGTCATGCAGGTAACGAGTTGATTTGGAGCATCTACCTGGTCTGTAGGGGCCAGATCTCTTACTGGTTGGTGGGGGATCAAATACTTATTTCCCTCTGCAGAATGCAAATAAATTCATATACTTTCCACAATGTGATTTTCCGGATTTAATTTGTGATGTGCTATCTCTCACTGTTACCAATAACCTACCCTTCAATTATGGGCTGCTCATGTCTTTGTCAGTGGGCAAACTTACAAAATCAGCAAGGGATCAAATACTTATTTCCCCCACTGTATATATATATATATATATTCTTTTCCAAATAGATTAATACTGAATTGTGTGCTTTTTGCTGAATACAAGAGCAGAGCTGTCAATCAGGACCCTAAAAAGCACTGCCATTAGTTGGTGGATATCAAGCTGTCTTGTGCTTAAATCTAATTATGACAGAAAACATGTTTTTATCCTTCCTTTATTTATTTATTTTTTTTTTACAACAATGAAATGGAAATATTTCTTTTTGAATTTTGATAGAGACACCCATTATGGGGCCCTTTTATAGAGTGGCAGTAAGCCCAATGCAAGCTTACCGCTCGCTCTTCCAGGACTACTGCTGGCCCAATGCGGCTGCCGGCAGCAGTCCTGCCCTGAGCGCATGCCATTTCGTGGGGAAAAAGAAAACCCCCGGAAACGGCTTGCGCGGCAATAACCTGGCGGTAATCGGGCATCACCGCACACTGCCCAGTTACCACCACATGGCCATACAACAAGAGTTATCTTACCACATGGCCTTTTTTTTGGTGGGGGGGGGGGGGATACTAGCTGCGGAAAAAATGGCCCTGGCAGACAGGAAGAACAGCCCCCACCGCTAGTGCAGGGCCCTTTTTCCCACAGCTTGGTAAAAGTTTCCTATGGGTGTCTCTAGCATTAGCGCGTACTAATTTTTAGTTTACGCTAAAACGTTTGCACACCTACAGCGCGGCTTAGTAAACAGGGCCCAAAATGTCTTTGGATTTGCATCAATACAAGAGGTTTTAAATAAAGGGGCAATTATCATTTTGATGTTGGATGCCAAACCATCCAGGTTCAATTCCATCTGAGATATGAGTCTTTTTTTTTTAATGAAGTGGCAATATATTAAAGGATCTAGTGATTTCAGATTGTAGTCTAGTCTTTTTATTATATATATATATATATATATATATATATATATATATATATATATATATATATATATATATATATATGTAGGTCATTGAACATTATTCTTCTAAGTATTGTTGTGGTCAATAATTTTCTTTTAGACATTGCACTGATACTTTTTGAAATGAAATTTTAAAATAACCACTCGTGGATATTTTCATATTCAATTGTCAAATGCTCAACTTCCCTTCTTTCAAGGGGATTCAGTGTAAGTAAACTTTGGAAACATCTTTTTATGATAAGAGTCTGAACACAATGATTTCAGAAATAGTTATGCGTTTCAGAAAAAGTTATGATCTTTACCTCCTGATCTTGCATTTATCTTTCATTATTCCATATGTAAATTGCTTTAGCCCTTATTGGGAGAAAGCGGTTAATAAGTACTGAGATTAGATTAGATTGTCTTTAGGGGACACTGTGGTACATGCTGGATTATATAGGCTTTGTTATAAAATATGGGAGGAGGAAGTCTCATGGGGCCCAATTCTACAAATGACACCTTACAAATCGGCACTGAAAAACCATGCGTTTAGCATGATTCTATAATGTATTCCCAATATGCACATATGCCGTTCCTGTGACTAAAATTTAGGTGCACCCATTTAGGCCATCTAATAGTGCGCATAGTTTTTTGAAATGCCCACAACCCGCCCATTCCACACCCATAACCACGCCCCTTTTTGGCTGCCCTGCATTTTAGAATGTGCCTAGAAGGTTGTGCGCATTGGGGCCCTCTTACAAAGGCACGTAAGGGCCTACGCATGTGCAGCACACATCAAATTGGCATTACTGCCCGGCTAGCACATGCGCCTGATGGTAATTCCATGTTTGGCATTCGCTAAAAACACGCAGTAGAAAACAATTTTCTACTGCGGGGGCGTTCCTGGTGGTAATCAGCAGTTGGCATGCACTAGACGGTTACTGCACGGGTAAAGCATGAGCCCTTACCGCTAAGTCAATGGGTAGCGTTAAGGGCTCAGGCTGTAATTAGACGTGCGCTGGTTTTCATTTTGCCACACATCCATTTCCTGGCCCAAAAAAACCCTCCTTTTCCCAGACATGCTGGAGAAATGGTCCAGCGAGGTCCAATGCACGCACCCACACTACCTCAGGCCACTTTTTGGCACGCCTTTGTAAAAAGGCCCCATAAATTCTAATTAAAGCCAATTACTACCAGTAATTGGTTGTTAAGTACCAATTATCGGCACTGATTGGCTTGTTAACCAATTAAGTTGTGCACACAATGTGCAAGAGCAACAAAGAGAGTCCAAATCTCCCGCAAAAAACACAAGAAAACAACAAGACAAGCGGAAGAAATCCAGAAAGACCAAACTGAAGTCACAGATGTTGAGAAACCAAAATAATTTATTAGGACCCAACACGATCCGTGTTTCGGCCAAAGGAGGCCTTCTTCAGGGGTCTACAAATTGGCATGTACGGATGTTCCTCCAAAAGTTCTCACAAAATGAGACGATCACTGGTGCTATCCAAGTAAAGCATAGACTTTAAAGTCTATGCTTTACTTGGATAGCACCAGCGATCCAAGTAAATCTTTCTGGATTTCTTCCGCTTGTCTTGTTGTTTTCTCATGCGCACAATGTGGTCATGTGACCAAATTAGCATGTACAACTTGAGGCAACATATGTAGAATTTGGAGGATCCTGTGCAGAGGGACAAGAAATGATGTCCTGCCTAAACTCGATGGGTATGAGAAATTTCAGAAACATATTGTACGATAAAATAATAAACACACAAAGTGAAAGAGAGAGAAAGAACGAAATATTTTTTGTGCTCATTTAGGCGAGGTACATTCAGCACCCTAGATTTATCAGAAAATTTTGCAAAGAAAACAACTATCAAAGCCAATAAATGCTTTCCATTCTTACACTGTCCAAAAGAAGTATTCAAGCAGTTATTTGTCTCTTCTAGTGCTGAAGCACTCAGAAGATACAATTATTGTGGTAGACCAAAATTATATTTATTTGTGCATTATGTTTCATGAAACTTCAAGTGCCTTAGCGAAAGGAAATTTGATGGCCATGAATTGTCAATATTTTTGGCATCATATAATGAATCATGTAATCACAACACGAACTATGGGGCTCATTTTTAAAGCACTTATACTTACAAAATTACGTGGAGGTGTATTATCAAAGTACTTAGACTTACAAAGTTCCATGGTAACCTACGGAACTTTTGTGCTTTGAAAATACACCTCCATGTGAACTGAATGACAAATCAGTCACAAAACTATTTATTGCCATTTTGGATTCTTTTGAACCTCAGGTTGCTAATCTATGGAAAAAGAACTATCGATTAAGACAATTGTGTTTAATTAGATCATATTTTCATGGGTATCATTTTGCCCTGCTGAGCCACATGTTGGTTTTGTTCCATTTGGACTATTGCAATCATATGGGATTAAATTCTTTATTGTTAAGAAAGCTCCAACTGGTACAGAATACAGCAGCTCTACTAATTTTCCAGATTAAGAAATACGATAGTATCTCTGGGCATCTTCATATACTCCATTGGATCCCTTTAAAAGCTTAAGGGGCCCTTTTAATAAGCCACATAAGCGTCTGCGTGCGCCCAATGTGTGCCAAAATGGAGTTACCGCACGGCTACCACGTGGCTCTTGTGGTAATTTCATTTTTGGCATGCATCCAATACGCACAGACAAAAAATAATTTTTATTTTCCGCCGTGCGTATCGGATGCGTGCCAAGTGCTATTTGGCATGCGTAGGTCATTACCACCCAGTTACCGCATGAGACTTTACCGCTAGGTCAATGGCTGGTGGTAAGGTCTCAGACCCAAAATGGATGTGTGGCAATTTTGATTTTGCCGCAAGTCCATTTTTGGCAAAAATTTTTAAAAAGGCCTTTTTTACAGGTGCGCTGAAAAATGATTCTGCATCCGCCCAAAACCCGAGCCTACACTACCGCAGGCCATTTTTCAGCGCGCCTTTGAAAAAGGACCCCTGAATTATTTTTAAAATTGCTTGCATTGTTTTTCATATATTACATACTTCTTCACCGGATCTACAAATTCAACTTTTGTCTCGATCATCTTTTTCTTCATCTTGGCTATACAATACATTTCTATTAAGATATCCTGCTGTTAAAGGACTAGATTTTATGTGTGAACTAGATTTTATGTTTTCTTACCATGCTATCGTTACAGGGAATAATTTACTTCAATGTATTAGAACTGAGCCAAACTATCTTCATTATCGAAGGAAACTGAAAACTTTTTTATTTGATAAGTTTAAGAGGTTTTTTCTTTTTCATGTTATTTTATAAGTTTTAATATATCACTGCTGATATATTATGTCTGATGTCATTTCCCATATGTATTACATGGGCTCCTTATGCTGTAAACCGCCTAGAACTACCAGTTGGGATTTGCGTTAAATAAATTCCATATTAGATTAGATTACCTTAGATTGTCACTGGCCACTGGGTTAATTTAATGCTGTTCATTCACTCTGTGGCTCAACCTGGTAATTTTTATTGTGAATTACACTAGATAGAAAATGAGCTAAATGATCAGAATCTGAAACAAGCATTTGTATTCTAAAATATAGACTGGAAAACAATCAGTTCACCTACAAGACAGAGGTCCTTCATACATTCAGTCTGCTTCTTCACCAGCAAAGCGGCTCTACCAATTAAAAATCAGCTCAGGATTCAATAATATCCGACAATAAACAAATATAAAAGCAGACCATGGAAAATAAGGTGATACTTTTTTATTGGACTAATTTAGGGGTCCTTTTAATAAGCTGTGGGAAACAATGCCCCCCCAAATGGTCACGCAGTAAGGGGTCCTTTTACAAAGGGACACTGAAAAATGGCTTGCTGTAGTTTAGGCATGGGTTTTGGGCGCTTGCCAATCCATTGTTCAGCGCGCCTGTGAAAAGGGCCCTTTTTTGGCTGAAAAAGGACATGCAGCAAAAAATCAAAATTGCCGTGCGTCCATTTTGGGTCTGATACCTTACCGCCAGCCACCGACCTAGCAGTAAAGAATCCAGGCTGCATTGACCTGCACACGTCCATTACGCACACCTGAAAATAAAAAGTATTTTTCAGGCGCGCCAAAAATGAAATTACTGCAAGAGCCATGTGGTAGTCAGGCGGTAACTCCATTTTGGTGCATGTTGGGCGCGGAAAAGGACCCCTAAGATAACTCTTACTGCATGGCCATGCCGGTAAGGGCTCCCGTGTAACCCAGTTCTAGCTGGGCAGTACGCGGTGTGTGACAAGGCAAGCCCCAGAGACTCCCCAGTGAAGCAGTTGAGCCCCAGAACTATGGGTCCCAGAAGTCCTTGCAAGAATGAGTGAGGAGAGTAGTCATAAAAGATGGAATGGATTCCCAGTCCCAGCAGGGGGAGCAATAGCTCGAGGCAGGGTGAGCCTGTTACTCCCTTCCCTACTAGAGGGTGAGGGAAGGATGAAGCTCAGTTTCCCTGGCTTCACCATCAGTATATAATTCCCCCCAGCTGTGAGAAGGGGAGAGCAGATTTCCTGGAGGCTCTCAGTCACCAGGAGAGAGAGGAGACGAATGGAGAGAGAGATTCCATAGAGTATGTGGAGGAAGGAAGTAGCCTGCCACTAGAGCTGCCTAAGGGAGAGGAGCCAGCTACCATGGAGTGGGAGAATTCAAAGGTTGTCCTGCCCAGCACTTGAAGGCAGTGGACACCGGGTGTGGTGCTGAGAGGTGGGAGAAACTGCCAACCCTGCTCCTTGCAGGGTTCCCTCTGTGCTGTGAAAAGGCAGGTGATTTGTGGTATTGATGATTGGATGTGCAAAGACTGTCCTTGAAGATTTGTTCTGAACTGTTGTGCTATATTGGAAGTATGCTGAACTCTTACTAAACCCTTCTGAAGGAGGGGGGAAGCGAAAGCTAATGCCCTAATAGAAGACCTGAGGTCTTGAGGAGCTGAGCATTTGCTGAGGGATTTTGGGACCTGGACTATACCTTTTTTTTTTCTTTTGAAGATTATCTTATGAGGACTGTACCTTTTTCTTTTGAGGACTATATTAAGAGGGCTGTACCTTTTGTTCTGAAGAATATATTATGATTTTTAGTTTGAAATTGCCAGGCTTATATTTGGAAAAACATGATTTGAAAGCGCAAAACCCCTACGCGAAAAACTGCACTGGCTCCCAATCAAAGAACGTATTGCTTTCAAAATCTGTACAACAAAAAAAGCAAACACTGGGCCTTCAGTGTTTGCTTTTTTTGTTGGCTTGGTTGTATTTGTATGCTGTTTTCCCTCTCTTCTGTGACTGTATATTTCAAAATCTGTACCCTGGTTCACAAAATTATCTACGGCGAAGCCCCGGGATACCTGACAGATCTCATAGACCTACCAACCAGAAACACGTCCAGCTCAACACGAACATATCTCAATCTCCACTATCCAAGTTGCAAAGGCTTAAAATACAAATCAACTTACGCATCCAGTTTCTCCTATTTAAGCACACAACTGTGGAATGCATTACCAAAAGCTGTGAAAACAATGTTTGACCACCTAAACTTCTGGAAATCACTAAAAACTTACCTGTTTAAAAAGGCATATCCTACCGGCCCAACTTAAATGACTGAACTCTGCAACACAACGAAACCAAAGCACGTAATAGCGTAACATAACTCTTCCGCTCTACGATTCCCAATGTGTCTGTCCCACATGAACCTTATTTTACCACAACTTCACTTTGTATTTGTTCATACCAAAGTCGTCAAACGCCTCTCCGGTACAATGTAAGCCACTTTGAGCCTGCAAATAGGTGGGAAAAGGTGGGATACAAATGTAACAAAAAATAAATAAATACATTTTTATAGTTTCTAATTTTCCCCAAGTAGAGAGGTGTGGTAGCAGTGTTAGTCCACTCTTAAAGGTTATCATTAGAAATCAAACAAAATAAAACATGGAAAAGAAAATAAGATGATACCTTTTTTATTGGACATAACTTAATGCATTTCTTGATTAGCTTTCGAAGGTTGCCATTCTTCGTCAGATCGGAAATAAGCAAATGTGTTAGTTGATAGTATATATAAGTGAAGCTTCAAAGCATTTCAATGACATTCTAGCAAGATGGGGGTTGGGTACATCAAAGCATTTCATTTCATTGATAGTCTAACAGGATGGGTGTAGGTAGTTGAGAGGAGAGTGATAAACAGAGCAATACAACTTTATGGTTTATAATGGGCTAGAAAAACCAGATCCTTGTTAAGTCCTGTCTGTTGGGTGGCAAAATATTCAATTGAGAGATGAAAGGGATGCCGGTTCTGACATGAGGATTTAAGAAGATTGAGTACCCTGTTCATATTTTCATTCATAGTTTCTTGAATTGTGGATTTAAATAGTAATCCTAAATAATATCATTTTTTTTACACCAGCATATGGAGATGGATGGAAAATTGTCTTGGATACAATATATATTAAGTGAGAATATGTCTATGTTTATTTAGAAACCTGATAAAGTACCTTTTCTCAATAGAGGTCAAAATGGTTAACAAACAATTAAAATAGTTCAGTTTTAGTCCAATTTATAGTATACCCAGATAGAATACCAAATTCTTCAATAATTTGAAAAATGTTGGGAACTGAGATGTGTGGGAAAGATATATATAATATATAATAAGGCATCATCAGATTAAGCTGATAATTTGATTTGTGTGTTTGCAATATTAATACCATGTATTAAAGGTGTGATATACGAATGGTACTTAGTAGTAGGTCCAAAGCTAAAATAAAAAGGAGTGGGGAAAGTGGGCAACCCTGCCTAGTGCCTCTAGTCAATGGAAATTGTTGAGTTATAGTAGAGTTAATAAACAGGCGAGCAGAGGGGTTGGAATATAGAATTTTTTCCATATTAATAAACTTATCTCCTAGGTTAAACCAATCTAGCACTGAGAAAAGGACTTTCCCATTCAGTGTAGTCGGATGCCTTTTCAGCATCAAAATATATTACACCTGCTGGCTCTTTCATATCCTGTGCAACTTTAAAAACGTGTAAGGATCCTGGTGTTATCGAAAGCTAATCTGCCTATCACAAATCCTGTCTGAGAAGGATGGATGAGTGAACCAATGGCCTTGGTTAGACGGTCAGCCAAAATCTTTGCGTATATTTTGCAATCATAATTTAGTAAAGAAATCGGTCTATAATTCTTCGCCAGTAGTGGATCTCGAGCATGGTTTTTCAATTACAACAATATTGACTTCAGTAAAAGACCCAAAGCTATAGGATTTGGAAATATAAATCCTTAGCAAAGTTGGAGACAGAAGAAGTGAGGAATGTTTGTAAAATTCTATTGTAAAGCCATCGCTACCTGGAGTTCTTTATACTTCCTACTTCTTCACTACCCCAACTGTAAGAAAATTATATATAAATCAGTCCTTTCAGCTAGCTTTTCATAACAATGTGCTAAGTGGTGGAATTCATTATCCCAGATTATATGAGCTTCTGGAAATCACTTAAAAACCTTTCTTTTTAAAATGTTCTTACAAGAAAAAGGTGAATTCTAATCCAATCTTTTATGGTCTTTGAATATTTATGTATATCTTTCATAACACTAAACTGAAATTTAATCATTCTGTAACACTGTGAAACAATTCATGTTTTTCTGTTTTGACATAAGATTTATTGTAAAATACATTATGCTTAATTGCAGTGAACTGTACTATACAGTATGTATTTCTCTGAATATTTGTATCTGTAAACCATATTGAACCTAAACATTGTTTGGGAAAATTCAGGATATAAATGCCAAAATAAATAAAATAGATAACTCACATGTATGAAGTTGTAGTAAAAAGAAGCACGATATTACTAATTTCCTAGGGAATTTTCTCTCCTCCTTCCCCTGTGCCTCCCTTAAAGAGAAGGGTCAGACGTTGTTACTTCTGACCAGGTAAGATGTGTTAACCTACGTGTATCAAATGCCGCTTGGCGCGCATCCGATACGCATGCCCGAACGTATTGGACATGCGCCAAAAATGAAATTACCACAAGAGCCACACGGTAGCCGGGTGGTAAGTACATTTTGGCTCACATTGGGCATGTGTAGACGCTTATGCGGCTTAGTAAAAGGGCCTCTGAGTCAAAAGGTCACATATCATATGTACTATGCTGTCCTAATTTGATTGTCTCTGTTGTTATGTCCTTTAGATTGTTAGCTCTTTTGAGCAGGGACTGTCTCTCTTCATGTTTGACTGTACAGCTCTGCTTAAGTCTGGTAGTGCTTTAGAAATGTTGAGTAGTAGTAGTAGTAATATCTATTCCTGGCAGAGCAATAAGAGGTCTCTGATGAGCTCTTTTTTTTTTTTTTTTTTTTTGGCAAGCAGAACCCGAGGGGCCCTTTTACAAAGGTGTGCTGAAAAATGGCCTGCGGTAGTGTAGACGCTTGTTCTGGGCGCGCACAGAATCATTTTTCAGCGCGCCTGTAAAAAATACCTTTTAAAAAATGTTTGCTGAAAATGGACGTGTGTCCATTTTCGGTCTGAGACCTTACCGCCAGCCATTGACCTAGCGGTAAAATCTCACGCGGTAACTGGGCGGTAATGACCTACACATGTCAAGTGCCACTTGGCGCGTGTCCAATACACACGTCGGAAAATAAATTTTCAGATGCGCGTATCGGACGCGCACCAAAAATGAAATTACCGCAAGAGCCATACGGTAGCCGGGCGGTAACTCCATTTTGGCATATGTTGGGCGCGCGTAGACGCTTACTCAGCTTAGTAAAAGACCCCCTGAGTGCCTTCTACAGTTGTTGCCGTTTATGTTAGAAAAAAAGAGCTGCATGATCACTTGACATGTTCTCCTATGGTGAACTTGATGTCAGTTACTAAAAGTTCCCTTCTACTTCTGATGAAATTGTAGGTGGGATGGTGTTTGTGTGAATGAGGACTACTGCAGGCCATACTGCATAGAAACATAAAATAATGTAGGCAGATAAAGATCATATGGCCTATCTAGTCTGCCCATCCATGCCATCTATTCTTCCTGTCACTCCCTTAGAAATCCTATGTACTTGTTCCAACCTCTCTTTTCAGATACTGTTTTTGTCTTCACCACTTCCACTGGGAGGTTGTTCCATGAATTCACCACCCTTTCTATGAAGAAATATTTTCTCATGTTACTTCTATCCTCTTTCACCTTCATCCTATGACCCCTCATGCCACAGTGTCCTTTCCTGCCTTTCTTCCAAAGTATATATAACCCTTGTCCTGCTGCTCATTCCTATCTGTAGACTCCTCAGCAGCAAGGGGCACCAGGAACCAGAGCACGTAAATCTGATATTCTACCCCTGTTGAGCTGAGCACAGGGTGGGGCCAGATTGGTAGGCGGAAGGGTACTTTTCCTCTAGGACTGATCATAGTTCAAATGACCAGGAGCCTTTAGAGTGAACTTTTAACTCTCTTTACTGAACATCAACTTGGAAAACAGTTCATGAAAACCATAACTCAATAGGTACAGTTCAGGGCATTTGATAGTCACAGAACAGCTTCAGACATAATCTCTTATATCTCCAGGACATGCAACAGTCTTAAATCAGTATCAATATAATCCTCTACAGCTCTGTCCCATCCCAGATCAGGATCCCTTTAAGTGCCAGCAAAGGTCCTGCCAGGCTCCTCTGCTCCCACTTCTCCCACCCAGGGTGTCCTTTTTGCCAGGCAACTCGTTCCCTTAAGATTTCCCGCTTCAGGAAATCAAACTGCAGGCACCCTCTGCCCTGTGGCAGAGGTCTCATTCATTGCACACTGCAAATTTTTCTTCTGTAATTCTGAGGCTTCCTCCTTGGTATTCTGGTCTCGGCGTGGATGGGCAACCAAAGACTATGTTTTCACAAAGTGAACCTCTTTATTATCTCCTGGCCCTGTCCACTAGGGCAGGCCCCTCCATGTCCGCCCACCAGGCTGGCAATCCCAGACCTTGTTGTTTTTGTGACCCTCTGAAAATCCTCCCATCTTCTGCCTGTAGTAGAAGCACTTTTACATATTGAGAGGGTTAAGTCTTTTTAAATTTATTTATTGAATTTAGAATAAATGTACAAGTTTATATCTTTTTGGTCTCCAAAATTGTACACAATATTCTAAATGAGGTTTCACCAGAGTCAGCAGTTTTAAGGCAGCCGACCACTATGGGCTAAATCTAACCATTCAATGCCAGGTTAGATTTAGATAGAGGGGCATAATCACCTCCTTCATCATACTAGCATCTAGGAAAACACTTTTTACTGGTTTGCCATTTTCGCTCACATGTCTATATACAGGCAGGGTTGATCACCTCAGCACTCCTGTGTCACAGGCATCTAGCTCAGACCTTTGGGCATATACAGTACAATACAATTGGCATTTCTATCCCACATTTACCCCTAAGGGGCCCTTTTACTAAAAGGTTGCTGCATGGCAATGGACTTGCTGTGCAGCAACCTAGAACTATCGCCGGCCCAACACGGGAGCCAGCGTTATTTCCACCCCAGCGTGTGTCATTTCTGGCACTAGTGGAAATATTTAAAAAATATATCCACAGATGGGTTATCCAGCAGTAATCAGGCGGGTTTGTGTGGGAGCCCTTATTGCCACTTTAATGGGTGGTGGTAAGTGCTCTCCCCGGAATGGCCGCATGGCAAGTGCGAACTTACCACTCGGCTATTTTTTTTTGGCCTTTTTACCCGCTGCGGTAAAAGGAGCCCTGGTGCACGGCAAAAAAGGTCGCTGCCACTAGGGCACGGCCCCCTTTACCGCAGCTTAGTAAAAGGGCCCCTAAGAGTTCTATGCATTTTATTTATTTATTTGTAACGCTTATACCCCGCGTTTTCCCACTTATTAGCAGGTTCAATGCGGCTTACATAGTATATCAGGTTTACAAAGTGACATAGAATGGATATAGCTGCAATATAGTAAATAAAGAGGTGATCGTTTAGATGAGGATAGGTAAGATAGGCAAGGGAGGAGGTTGGTAGAGGAAGGGAAGTGGGAGGATGGTGTGTATTGGGTTTAGCGTGTTGTTTAGTATGGGAGAATATATAGGGAGGGGTAGGAAGAGGGATGTACTTAGAAAGGATTAAATAGGGGAGCATATTCCATGTTCCGTCTTCATAGTCTGATCTGGGTAGTGCAGATGGACTCATAGTTAAGTCAGGTCATTTTGTGTTTGCTTGTTTGAAGAGGTAAGTTTTTAGCAGCTTCCGGAAGGGTAGATGGTCATTGACTACTCAAATGGATCTTGGTAAGGCTTTCCAGAGTTGGCTGCCTATGACGGAGAAGTTGGATGCGTAATATGTTTTTACATATAACTAGGCATTCCTAGAAAAATTCATTAGCTAATAAATATTAAAATTTAACAGGCATGTACAAATTTTCCAAAAAGGTACGTTTGCAAGCATTTTCCTGAATAATTTATAAGGATCTTATAACCACCAGTAAAGAATTTCACCCAGAAGTAGTTTGATTCAAAAACTGACCTGTGCAAACACTCTATGATATTTCACCTTCTTAGAATAATGTAAAACCATATAAGATCTCCCCGAAGGATCACAATTTCTATTTGGCAGATCTACATGTTTGTACATGTATGTAGGAGCTAATCCATATAGGATTAGATAGATTAAAGAACAGGCTTTTAAAGCAGCGCACGCTTTAACTGGAAGCCAATGGAGTTTAAAAAAACAACGGTGTTACTCTTTCATACTTAAAAGATCTGTAAATTAAGGTGTGCTGCCGTTTTCTACAATATTTGCAGCTTTCTAAATCAACCCTCCCGTGGGGCAGGATATACAATCTCTCCATGGCATGAGTGTGGAAGACCATGTAAGGCTTCCTCAGTGGTAGAGCAGAGGGGCTGATGCCAAACTGTTTTCTTGGAGAGGGGAAGGCAGGAAGTAGGCAATAACCAGATAAAGGTATTACTTAAACACATTTTATTTGGTTTTGGGGAGTAAGGTAAACCAATAAAAATCAGGATAAGAAAACCCAATTTAGTCAAAATAATGCAGCAAAATAGATCATGAACACATTTCCCAAGTGCGGGCAAAAGATCCTGTACTAGTCACAGCTTGGTCCCAAAATGCATTCTATTAGATTGAAATCCTACAATAAAGATTTGTTCATATCTACCACTGATCTGCTTTGTTTCCACCTAGTTACAGCTTGGCAGTTTTACCACTGACAAAAATGGATGTTTGTTGGGATGGTAGAAGTTTAGGGAGGGAAGGTGCATGTGGGGTTTGTATTCTGAGTGCCCCACATACACTTTCACTACATACATTTGTGCCTGCTTCACAGCAGTAAAACAAGTGTCTCTTTCCTGTGACCAGCTGCACCTTTTAAAGGAAAATCTTATCTGACATTAACCTTTGCTAATGGACTTGTAATAATGTCCCCAGATGTGTTACAAGCCCTGCAACTAATCTAAAAATAACCCTTTAAAGTAGCCTAGCCATGAGGTACCCAATCCTTCATTCTTGCTGCCAGCCACCAAGATAATAAATTAGCATGGCTGAAAGGTGCAGAATCACCCCACCTTCTTCCATGCCATGGCACAAGCCTGTGAGAAGGCACCAGACATTTTCATCACAATTCCCCTATCTCTTGTTATGTAGCAGCTTTCTACTGAGCTGGCTGGAAGACGTGCTCTCTCCTCTTGGCAACTCACATCCTAGCAGGGGTTGCGGTGAGGTTATCTCCAGCCAACACTGTTTTTGGAGCAGTATGATGTACTAAAGAGGTGGTGAAGTTGCTGGGCTTTATGGAGTTCATCTTCTTGTTTACAAGATGCACAGAGGAGAGTCTCCCATAGTCTCATCTGTGTTTCCTTAAGGATGGCTTGAATGGAGTGTTGAGAAATCGGAGGATGTCTAGCACTTGTGTCATGGGGTTATCCACTTTCTGCAACGGAAATGAAATGGTCTCTGCAATTTGCCTGACAAAATCTGTGGAAGAGAACAAGAGTTTGGTGAAGCCTTTCTTGCAGATGAAAAAGTCCAACCGGAGACCTGTTGACTCCTCAGATACATAGCCACATCCCCGGAATTGCTCAGACTGAGTCAGAAAAATGTTTGGGTTGAAGTCAGGGAGGAGCCAGCAGTTATGTGGATACTGGCCATGTTCAGTGCCGGTGTTCACAGAGCTAAGCGGGCAGATAGGACCGCACAAAAGGCAGTCCATCTTGCCCTGTTTAGCTATACAAGTGCCAGCACTGAAAATGGGCTGGCACCCACATAACTCCCGGATCGAGAGCTGATTTGGAAATTCAATGCAAATGTCCAGACATATCCTCAGCATTGAATGTCTGGGTTAGCTTTAGTTACAAAACAAGCCAGACACTAATTTCAGCAAACCTACTTGTGAATAACAAAATATCGAGATGAAAATCCAATCTTATTAATGTATCTCTCACTGTGAATGTTCGACTGTGAAATCGAATTATATTTTATTTGGAATTTTAGATGGAGGAAAAGACCTTAAATGTCTTAGCTTGGCAGCAGATAAAATCTCTTAGTGCCGGCTCTTCATAGACTCCAGTTCTATCATTGGTCAAAAACCTCCATTCTTCATTATATCATTTTTGTAAATTTTTTAATATATATTTTATATATATGTGGGGTTAGATTTAACAAGTTGGCTGCCTTAAAACTGCTGACCCTCTGTGGTCTAAATATCAGACGGTGAGATACTACTTGTTTCCCAGAATACTTCATTTGTTCCTCCGGCTGTGTTAAAAGTATGGGGTGAGGAATTATCAATCAAGTCAGAGATTCTCAGTCTAGGACTAGGTACTTACCTGGATCAGCAACTAACTTTACATTTCCACATCAAGAAGCTTATTTGAACAGTCTTACATAAGATGTGAGCATTGTACCACCTGAATCTATTTCTAATTAAGGAAGATTTCTAATTTCAAACATGAATAAATCCTTGTTTGGATTACTGTAATAGATTTTCCAGGGACTGCCTCTTGCAGGTCTTAAATCATTACAGTTGCTCCAGAGCACGGCAGTGAGGGCTATATTTGAATAGGTCTAAGTTTGATGATATAACCACAGTCCTGGTGCTGCTCTATTGGCTGCCAGTGGAATTCCAAATTAGATAAAATGTTTTGCTCACAGTATTTAAGATTGCACATGATTTGTCATCTGAATGCTTAGCTCCTCTCTTACACTCTTCTACATGCAATCATACAATGAGAATGTGTTCTTAAAATATTAATGTTATCCTGTTATTAACTGTTTGTAAGATCAGACCACACATTTATTTATTTATTTGTTGCATTTGTATCCCACATTTTCCCACCTATTTGCAGGCTCAATGTGGCTTACATAATACCATGATGGTGATGCTAGGGCATTCTCATATTCTGTACCTAAATTGAGGAATAATCTATTCCCTAATGAATTGTGGACAATGCCAGACTAAAAGAATTTTCGAAAGGGTCTAAAGACTGTCCAGGCAGTATTCAGCCAGTACTGATCAACCTTTTTTTTTTTTTAATCCTTACTGTTACTGGCTAAGTTAGAAATAACATTAATGATCACCCAGGAGCAAGCTACCAACACTTATTCGGGTCCTAGCCAACATTCAGCCAGGACCCTTTTGCAGGTTCCGCAGCTCATGTGGCAGGTTTTCTAAATCCCACCTCTCAGGCTCTGGGATCCCACCCACCCCACCTTTTCAATCCTCCCACTCTGCATAAGGATGTAAAATAAAACTGAAAAGTTGTGTGCCTCAAGAATAGGTGTTAACTTTATGCAGGAGCTTCTTGGGGAATAGTTTTATAATAACAAATTAGATAGGTGTAGCTTATGTGCATACCAGTTAAGAAGTTAGCTGGACTCTAATAAAATTTCTGGCAGTGTTGGAAAGTGGCTGTTAATGAACTTGTGCTAAGAGTTTTATGCGAACCACTTAGAAAATAGGAAACTATCTGCTCTCATGGGACTGACCTTCCTTGGAGCTCTGAGGAAAACCCAACTTCACCTGGGGCCAACTTGAGTGGTAACATTATAATAGAGTACATATAAAGAAATTCCACCCTCTGAGGAGTTTACAATGAGCATGGAAGATCCTACTTTACCAGTTGTGCTACTGAAGATTGGATGGGATAATTGGAACATTCTCTTGTTGTAATCTTCAGTCGTACTGGAGGTCAGTTTGGGGCACCACCCAGAAAATATTTACAATCCAAGATGCTCTATCTTTTAAAATACTAATCCTCAAGGCTTCGACTCCTGACTTGTCACTTCCTCCTAAATATGCCAAACTGTTTAACTTAATGATTTCCCTTGCTCTTCATCTGATTGCATTGCATTGGAAGAATAATCAGCTTGTCTCATATCACGAATGGTGGAATCTGCTGTGTTCTTATAGGTGATATGAGGAACTGGCTGCCATAAGATTTGGTTGCATCTCCTCTTTCCATAGAGCATGGTCGCTGCTAGACAACTATCCACCTTATAATCGAAAGAGAAAAATGCCTAGATTTCGACCCAAATCGGGAGATAGACGTTTATCTCACAAAGACGAATAAATCGGTATAATCGAAAGCCGATTTTGGACGTTTTCAACTGCACTCCGTCACGGATGCGGACAAAGTTGATGGGGGCGTGTCAGAGGTGTGGCGAAGGTGGAACTGGTACGTGGTTATCGGCCGAGGAGAGATGTACGTGTTAGGGCGATAATTGAAAAAATAAAGGCGTTTTTAGCGAACATTTAGGACACTTTTGTTGGACCCTTTTTTCACACGAACAGGTCCCAAAAAAGTGCTCTAAATGACCAGATGACCATCGGAGGGAATCGGGGATGACCTCCCCTGACTCCCCCAGTGGTCACTAACCCCCTCCCACCACAAAAAAATGATGTTTCACAACTTTTTATTTTCACCCTCAAATGTCATACCCACCTCCCTGGCAGCAGTATGCAGGTCCCTGGAGCAGTAGTTAGGGGGTGCAGTGGACTTCAGGCAGGTGGACCCAGGCCCATCCCCCCTACCTGTTACAATTGTGCTGCTTAATGCTTATTAGTCGTCCAACCCCCCCCAAACCCACTGTACCCACATGTAGGTGCCCCCCTTCACCCCTTAGGGCTATAGTAATGGTGTAGACTTGCGGGCAGTTGGGTTTGAGGGGGATTTGGGGGGCTCAACACACAAGGGAAGGGTGCTATGCACCTGGGAGCTCTTTTACCTTTTTTTTTGTTTTTTAAAAGTGCCCCCTAGGGTGCCCGGTTGGTGTCCTGGCATGTGAGGGGGACCAGTGCACTACAAATCCTGGCCTCTCCCACAAACAAATGCCTTGGATTTATTCGTTTTTGAGCTGGGCGCTTTCATTTTCCATTATCGCTGAAAAACAAAAACGTCCAGCTCACAAATTGTCGAATAAAACATGGACGTCTATTTTTTGCGAAAATACGGTTCGGTCCGCCCCTTCACGGATCCATTCTTGGAGATAAACGCCCATGGAGATAGACGTTTTCGTTCGATTATGCCCCTCCATGTGACTTGGGAATTAGCTCTCTAAAGTATGTTGCGCATACTGTCCTGTTTTATTTTTATCAGCTCACAGACCTGTATGTTTTGTTTTTTCTTCATTGTTCCATATTATATGCTGTTATATGTTTTTATAAATATTATGTTGCTTTAAAATCAATAAATAAGGTAAAAAAAAAAAGAAATGTAAATAAAAAGTAACAGGGAAGAAACCCCTTTAAGCAAATGACAAAAACCTACCAAGATCAGCTTCAGCTGCAGAGGGTCACCCCTCAGTATAACTCAATGTATAATCAACCATGTAATACTGTCTTCTTGCTTAAATTAATCACACACACCAAGTGGGTTTTAATACTAGAGCACAAAAAACAGTGCCAAAAAACGGTTCATCCATAAGGGCAACACACTTGAGCTGTGCATAGCAAAACTTTTCAGTTTGGTTCAGGGTTGGCTCTATCACTGTTCAGTTTTTTCAGAGTCTGAATTATTCTGATTATTCAGGTTCATGAAAATCAAGTGGGCAGGCAATTTTGCACTCTTAACAGTGGAGTTTTCCATCCATTTATAATTAACCTTATGTAAAGTTTACAGGCAGGCATCTGCTATAGAGGAAACAACACTCTATGACATCAGAAATAGCACGAAGACCCCACAACATGAAAAGAGGGACCAAAGGTTACTAACATTGGCATAAAGATGTCAAGCCACAGTGACAGCAGCAAAGTGGCACAGAGAGGATCATTTGTTGGTTGTTTGAAGTAGGCTATTATTTTGCCGATTGTCAAGAATTTGGCTTTAGGCAAAGATGATCCTTTGAATTATCAGCCAATTTCAAATTTGCCATTTTTAAACAAGTTGATAGAACAGGCCATTTTCAGCAATTGAATGAGTATTTGGAGGACAAGTGTTTAGCATCCCTGTCAATATAGGTTTTGTAAGGAAATTCAGTATGGAATTTTTGTTGTTTTATCATGATTGGATGAATGGTTGCTTGTTTTGGATGCAGGTGACTGTTTTCTGGATATTTCAGCTGCTTTTGATAGTGTTGTGCATGTGGCATTGTTAGAGCAGTTGTCCAAAATTAGAATAGCTGGGAAGGTGTGGCAATGGTTCTGTTCGAACCTCTAGGAGAGGAGTCATCAGGTTGTTGTGGATCATAAGAGATCAGGTTGGTGTGATGTTGAGAGGAAAATTCCAAAGCTACTGCTTTGTCTGTGGCTCTTTTTAATTTGTATCTTTGGCCCTATAGGGGCTCATTTTTGAAACAGAAAAATGTCCAAAAAGTGGCACAAAGTGGCATTTGGACATTTTGGGGTCCTTTTACTACTGAGCTGCGGAAAAAAAAAGGCCCTGCGGTAGCAGTGGGGGGCCGTTTTTCCCATGCACCAAGGTTCTTTTTACGTCAGCGGGTAAAATACCTCCCCCTAAAAAAATGGCCACGTGGTAAGATAACTCTTGCCACGGGGCCATGCTGTGGGTAGCACTTAACACCACCCATTAAGGTGGCAGTAAGGGCTCCCATGGTAGCCGGGCAGTGCGCGGCGATGCCCGATTTCTGCTATGTTAGCGCCGCACTACAAAAAAGATGAGCACCCATTATAGAATAGCGTTGAGCGTTGATTTTTTTTTGGTGCCCAATTTGGGCGCACATCCCCGGAATTCTATAACTGCATGAAGTTTTAAGAATGTCCTTGACCTGCCCGTGCTCCTCTCATGGCCACTCCTCCTATTGTATTGCATGCTATGGGATTTGGGTGCATATTGTTATAGAATACTGTGTACTGAGATATGCACGCAAATCCAAATTGGTTCCAATTACCACCCAATTATTGTCACTAATTGGTTTGTAAGCCAATATATTTGGGTGCACAGCTTGAATCAGTGCCCAAATTTGGGCATCATATATAGTACCAATAGGTATATATCTAATGCTGTCACTTCTGGAACATACCAAATCCCATCATCTTTTTGAGTGTCCAAAATTGTCCATTCAAATCACCCATTTATGCAGTTGGCACTGTGATGGTTGCATAAATACTTCTGAATGTTGGGCCAGTTCTGTTTTCTTTTAGAAAGAACGCCTTAAATGAGTATAGGTGTATCTTTCATATGAGCTGTAATCCAAACCTGCTTCACATTTCCATAAGAGCGACAGCATTCGATAGACGAACGATTCAGTGCTGAAAAACGCACAAGGGCCCTCATGAAAATGGACATTAGTCAGAAATATTACTCATTGATTTTATTTTATGCTTATATTTGGTCATTTTACTATTGTTAGACTGTTAATCCAATGCAAGTTCTTTCTGATAAGCTATACTTGTACACCGCCTTGGGTGAATCTCTCCATAAAGGTGGTTAATCAATTAATAAATAAATATTATTCTAATGTCTAGAGACACTTGTCTAGCTTGCATGAATCATAGTAATGGATAAAACTTGAAAACTAAACAGAAGGTTGAATCCTCTACATTTTCAGAAGTGTCCAATTTAATTCTCTTATAAACAGTTATATTTTTCTCTGAGTGCATGGTTATACTAATTAGTTTTTCATTATGCAAGCTTCATTTAACATCGACCTGTATGCTTCAGTGGTACTTCCAATTATTTCTCATGACACAGCTTAGCAGTTTTCTTCCCTTTTCACTAATGAGCTTTCTATGCCCTTTCTGAACTTGATTATCCAGTTAAGGGTAATTTTGGCCTCAAAGTTGAATAGTGGCCCAGTGTTGGGCTGTGCCAAATATCTGCTATTGTAGAAAATAGACTGGAACCCACATAACTTTCAGGTTGACAGCTGAAATGCTATGGATTTACAGCCTGTCTCACTAACACAGACTGCTCAATAATTACCGTGGATCCTTTTAGATTCGTAATAAGTAAATGAAACTTTTATTAGGGAAGCTAAATTCTACAATGATTAAGATAGTGTGTATATATATATATATATATATATATATATATATATTGTGATATCCCCCTTCTCACTCAGGGTGACCTAGTTCTCAATATGCAGATCATGTGCAAATTAGTGTGCTACCCCTTCTCGCTCAGGGTGACCTGGTTCCCACTAAGCAAATTAAACAGGTCTCACCTACTGCATATTTCTCAGGCAACTCTTTATTCCAGCCCCTGGGCACACTTCTTCTAGCTTAATACTTTATACTTTCATAGGTCTTCACACTGAGCCTCCCCAGACAGATACATGGACTCAGTACTAACTTCAATACTTTGGGGACTTCTAACCCCAGGCTTTGCAGCCTGCTTCTCTCAGTACTGGGACACACAGTCCTGGACACACAGTCCTTTCTTCTTTGGACACACAGTCCTGGACACACAGTCCTTCCTTCTTTGGACACACAGTCCTTTCTTCTTTGAATACACAGTTCCTATAAGTACTGAGGACACACAGTCTAATGCTTTATGGACTTCTTACCCCAGGATTTCTAGCCTGCTGATCTCCTTTAGACACACAGTCCACCACAAGTCCATAGGGTTAGCCAGTTATTTCCAGGGAGATCCTCTTTCTTCTGCTGCTAGCTCACTTCTTTTCCTTTCCCAACTCAGGTGGGGTATAAAGTGGTTAATTAGCTACACAGGACCCAGCCCATAACCTCCTACACCTGTGGACATCCCAGGGCTCTCCCCGGTCCTAGCAACTCCACCTATTCTCTTACTAGCGCCTTCTAGTGGCCTACCCCGGATAGGACACCCTCTTACTTATCACTATATATATATATATATATATATATACACACACACACACACACACACACACACACACACACAATGGTTAGCACATATACCATGATTAACTCTATACCACAATCATTACATCACTGGTCTCTACATCTCTTAGACCAGGAAAAGAAGCAAACACAGTGATTAGCTATATAAACAATCATTACATCACTGGCCTCTACATTAACCCTCCATTGCCCCATGTAAGCCGCATTGAGCCTGCCATGAGTGGGAAAGCGCGGGGTACAAATGTAACAAAATAAATAAATAAATCTCTTAGACCAGGAAAAGAAGCAATACATTATATACATACAATCATCACTGGTCTCCATCATCCAGGCTCATCATCAGCTGGAGGGGGGGGCCCGGTTCGCGGCAAGAGCTAGGAGCTTTTTAGACCAGGAACAACAGATCCTCTGCGCAGTCCGTACATTTCTCACAGATGATCCCCACCTTACTGTGACAAGCCCTCCCTTTTTATTAGGCTCTGAGCCCATGTCCAGAGCTAAGGAAAGTTACAGAAAGCTTCTATGGAAAATCACAGAATGCTTACGTCTGTGGGAACGTGGTCACATGCTTTCCCAAGTCCAGGTGGCCAAGCTGGGCCTGGGAAATAAGAACCATCCTCCCCTTTGCATACCATATTAGTTAGAGCTGTGTCTTATCTTCTGCATCCCAACTTGTTTTTTATATTTACAAGAAAAGTTACTTTTTGTCAAAGACAAGATTTCAGAGTGTATTATCAGACAGAAGCAGGGTTGAAAAGCAATCCCTTAAGGTAACACTTAAACAATCATTTTAAACAGAATTACTTCTAATCAACAATACAGACCCCGAGTGCAGTGGTCGTTCAAGACAGGGTTGAAAAACAATCTTTAAAATTCAATTCCATTAATGCCCAGATGTATCCTCAGCATTGAAAATCTGTGTTAGATTCAGCCCACAGTGGTCGGTTGCCTTAAAACCGCTGACCCTAAGTGACTGCTGACCATGTTCAATTGCTATATGCTGTATTTTAGAACTTTACAAAATCTGAATAAAAATACTTAGAGCATGTAGAAGGCAGAATCCGTCAATATTTTCCATACTTTCCTTTATTGGGTTCCACTTCATCTCTGCGCCCCTGTCGAAAACTGGCAATTCATCACCCTACTTCAGTGTTTTCCAAACTTGCCCTGGAGGCACACCCAGTCAGTCAGCTTTTTAGGATTGCCACAGGAATATGCAAACAAAATATCAAACAAACAAAAAATCTTTGGGTAATAGCAATACACCTTCCCCGAACACTATAATATTTATAAACTAATTGTTAATATGGACCCTTTTCCGCAGGTTATGGGGCCTTTTATGGGCCATCCCATTTCAAGCCCTCAACCTCCAGGTCTCAATGCATTTAGTGGACCCTTTTACTAAGGTACACCTAAACGTGGCCTGCGCTGGTGTATGCATGTGTTTTGGATGCGCCAGGTCAATTGTTCAGTGCGCCTGGAAAAAATACTTTTTTGTGGTCGAAAATGCACATGCGGCAAAATTAAAACCAGTGTGTATCCATTTTCAGGCTGAGACCTTACTGTCATCCATTGACTTAGTGGTAAGGTCTCACATGCTAATCGGGCGGTAAGCGGCCAGTGCGCGTAAACTGCCAATTACCGCCAGGTAAGTGCCACATGGTAGAAAATAGAAAATATTTTCTACTGCTTGTTTTGAGCATGTTTCAAAAATAGAATTACCGCCTGTGGCCCTGCTGCAAATAGCTCAAGCTAATCTTTAGTAAAAGACTCCCTTATTTTATAAAAAGTGTGTTCCCCCAATGGAAATTTTTAACCATTTTTCAAAAAAATTTCTTTTAATCATAAATGAACTGCCATAAAAATACATTCTTAAAGCAACACAAAGAAGCAGTCTAAAAAAAAAACACTTAGCTTAATCTTGCAGCTGCCGCTCACTCATATGGACACCACTCAACACTCACATACAAACTAGAAATAATCAGGCTCAACAGCCTTATAGGCGTTTTGACACCCCACTGTGCCTACTTCTGGAGTCACCCTCAACAAAAAGGCCACCACAATACCTATGAAAAAATATAAATATCCATATCATTAAAAATTGAGAAGATGTGCACAAAACAATTTATATCTATAAACATCAATAAAGTATCCCCAAACAGAGGCTTCCCTGATTTAAAAGAGCAATACAACGCCTCAAAGATTTCAAAAACCACACTAAAGGGAAGTGCTCACGGCATCTGCTTTAACAAACTGCCCACTAATGAACGCAATCAGTAACTCATGTCCTATAAAAAAACAATCAATAAGATGACTCAAAACTTCTGATGAAAGTCAAAGCCAATCAATGTCGCGGTTCAAACCAAAGGGCTATAGTGTTTAGAGTAAAAATCCACTTACTCTCCTTTTGTAATAAGATAGCATTCACATCACCATCCTGCTGGACACACAAACTGACTACAAAACACAGATTCATGATGTAATTCTAGGTAATGTGCTACCAATGGGGCAGATACCTCCTGACACCACAATCTACTGCGGTGTTCAATTAAATGAGTCTTCAATGACCTTGCTCTCTTCCCCACATTGACTAAATCACAAGGACACCATATGGATATACTGCATTAGCAGACACACATGTGGAAAAGCCTTGTAGTCTTACACTGTGTTTATTAAAAGTAACAAATTCATCTGATGTAGTGTGATATCCCCCTTCTCACTCAGGGTGACCTGGTTCTCAACATGCAGATTATATGCAGATTAGTGTGCCACCCCTTCTCGCTCAGGGTGACCTGGTTCCCACTATGACAATTACACAGGTCTCACCAACTGCATCTTCCTCAGGCAACTCTTTATTCCCACCCCTGGGCACACTTCTTATAGCTTAATACTTTATGCTTTCATAGATCCTCACACTGAGCCTCCCCACACAGATACATGGGCTCAGTACTACACCAATACTTTGCAGCCTGCTTCTCTCAGTACTTTGGACACACAGTCCCCTCTTTGAACACACAGTTCTGGACACACCGTCTTTTCTTCCTTGGACACACAGTCCCCCCTTTGAACACACAGTTCTGGACACACAGTCCCCCCTCTTTGAACACACAGTTTTGGACACCCAGTCCTTTCTTCTTTGGACACACAGTCAAACACTAACACTTTAGGGACTTCTTACCCCAGGATTTCCAGCCTGCAGATCTCCTTTGGACACCCAGTCCACCCCAAGTCCCTAAGGTTAGCCAGTATCTTTCAGGAGCCCTCTCTTCTTCTGCTGCTAGCTCACTTCTCTCCCTTTCCAACTCAGGTGGGGTATAAAGTGGTTAATTAGCTACTCAGGACCCAGCCCATAACCTCCTACACCTGTGGACCTCCCAGGGCTCTCCCCGGTCCTAGCGACCTCCATCTATTCTCCTAGCGCCCTCTAGTGGTCTGCCCCATATAGGACACCCTCTTACTTATTACAGTAGAAAGAGCACAAAACGCGCATTGGCCACATGGAAAATGACCTCTGTGGGGTGGTACAGGACTTGCTTCTAAAAGATCAGATGAAATTAAAGTCTCTCAAATTTCTACCCCATTTAAAAGCAAAGTCAGGTGGTTCACAACAGCAACATGGGTGTAATTGCAATACATGCTAAATTTTTAAAACTGATTGGCTGACTTTGAATCCCAGGCAAAAAAGGAAGAACACAAACATTTCAAGTGGTAGAGTATTGCTGTCTAGGATAAAATAAATAAGAGCACTCAATTCACCTAGCCCTCTTATAAGCCCTTTTTATCACCCACCATGGTTACCTACAGCAGGTGACTAAAAAAATTTTGGGGGGAAATTATTTTTTTATTTTATTTTGAAAAACAGTTAAACATTTCCATTGGAAAAACACACTTTTGGAGAGTCAATGATTAAGGGGGTCTTTTACTAAAGCTTAGCTCGAGTTATCTGCAACAGGGACCATGTTATTCCTATGGGCCCTGCTGCAGATAACTCGAGCTAAGCTTTAGTAAAAGACCCCCTTACTTTCTAAAATGCATTGAGTACCAGAGGTTGAGGGCTTGAAATGGGATGGCCCATAAAAGGCCCCTGTTTGTGCATGAACAAGTGTATTGAAAGTTTATAATATCATACAGTGTTCAGGGAGGGTGCATTGCTATTACCCAAAGTTTTTTTTTTAATTTTTGGTTGATATTATACGTTGTGGGGAAAGCTTTTTTCCCATTTTTCTGATTAGCTACATGAATATGCATGACATAGGTTTGCATCCAATATGTCTCTGGTGTATGCAAATGTATCTCTTGCATATTCATTGTACCAATTCTGAAAACCCTCCAGTACAAGGTTTGGAAACACTGATCTAGATAAGTAGCTTTTACTTGTCTCCATGAAGCTTTTATCTGGCACTAGCAAGTCCCATTGGCCTCCCATTTTCCACATACCTTCTGTGATTGCATGAACTGCGTTGGGCAGGAGGATCTCATAAAAATACAGCCCAACAAAACGGAAAGCAAAACAAATTTCCTTTATTAACCAGTCACTGAGTCCTGTTTTTTCACAGTGCGGCAAAATCAAGAATAAAGTCTTTCTTAGGTTCAGAGGGAACCTTTACACAAGCTTGTAAACTACTGACTTTAACCCCACAGTCTGTACATTTATACACATCTACTTACCAGGTTTTACCACACAGGCCTGCTTCCCACCAGACCTCAAAAACAGTGTCCTTAGGAAGCTTAGGGCCCCTTTTACTAAGCCATATAGGTGCCTACATGCACCCAACGCGTACCAAACTACCTGGTTACTGTGTGGCCTTTATAGTAATTTCAATTTTGACACGCATTCGCATTTCTGGCGCATGTAGCAGATGCGAGCAGGTCATTACCACCCAAATTCTTTACCGCTAGGTTTATGGCTGGCGGTAAGGTCTGAGACCCAAAATGGACACGTGGCAATTTTGATTTTGATTTTGCTGCACATCCATTTTCGGGGGGGGGGGGGGGGGGGGGGAGGAGAGAGAGGCCTTTTTTACAGGTGCGCTGAAAAATGATTTTGCACGTGCCCAAAACCCGCATCTACTCTACCACAAGCCATTTTTCAGCACACCTTTGTAAAAGGACCCCTTAAAGCTTAGCCTACCTTGTATCGGGTCGGGTAGCTTCTACACACTATGCCATGGAGACCCACACTCCAGGGTGGCTTCTCTCCTCCTGGGCCTCCTTGATGGAAACCTCTGTATTGAGGCCTCTCTGAACTGTTCTGGCTCAGGGAATTTAATGCCCTCCTGGCCTGAGCCCCGCCCCTCTGACAGGCTCAGGCTTAGCCTCTGCCTCGGCAAACTAGTGCCACCTATGGTAATGTGGCTGAACTGTATCAACAGAGAGGGAGTACTTATACCATCCACTCCCTCACACTTTACGTTATTTCCTATGGGAGGAAAATTCTAAATGCTATGTTCTCCAATGCAAAAATCAGGGGGCCCACCTATGACACATTATTCTGTTTTACTCTAGTCTATTCCACTGGAGTAGTATCTAGAGGAAAATCTTGGGAAAATGTGATTTAAAAAAAAAAGTCATGTTTCCACTATCCTTATAGAGTAGGGGTTCTCAACCCAGTCCTTGGGACACACCTAGCCAATCAAGTTTTTAGGATACCCACAATGAATATGCATGAGATCAATTTGCATACAATGGAGATAGGATCTGCAAATTTATTTCATGCATATTCATTGTGGGTATCCTGAAAACCTGTGCCTGAGCACTGGATTGAGAGCCTCTTTTGTAGCGAGAGTACAATTAATGTCATGGCACAACATGACACTTGTCTGTTAAGTGGTGGTGTCAGCGCCAGGCAAAATGATGGAAACTATTATAAAGTATAAAATTACAGAACACATAGACAAACATGATTTAATGGGACAGAGTCAGAATGGGTTCAGCCACGGAAAGTCTTACCTCACCAATTTGCTTCATTTCTTTGAAGGCATGAATAAACATGTGGATAAAGGTGAGTCGGTTGATGTAGTGTATCTAGATTTTTCAGAAAACGTTTGACAAAGTTCCTTATGAAAGACACCTGAGAAAATTAAAAAGTCATGGGAAATCAAAATAACTGGTGAAGTGATTAAATTTGCAGATGACACAAAACATATGCAGATTGTGAAAAATTGCAGGAAGACCTTAGGAAACTGGAAGACTGGGGATCCAAATGGCAGATGAAATTTTATATGGACAAATGCAAAGTGATGCACATTGGGAATCATAGTTACCTGATGCTGGGGTCCACCTTAGGAGTCAGCAGTCAAGAAAAAGATCTAGGTGTCATTGTAGACAATACGCTGAAATCTTCTGCCCAGTGTGTAGGGGCAACTGAAAAAGCAAACAGGATGCTAGGAATTATTAGGAAAGGGATGCAAAATAAGACCAAATAATTTATAATGCCTCTGTATCACTCCATGGTGTGACCTCTGAGTATTGCATTCAGTTCTGGTCGTTGTATCTCAAAAAAGATATAGTAGAATTAGAAAAGGTTCAAAGAAGAGCAACCAAAATGATAAAGGGGATGGAACTCCTCCCATATGAGGAAAGGCTAAGGAGGTTAGACCTCTCCAGCTTGGAAAAGAGACGGCTGAGGGGGGATATGATTGAGGTCTACAAAGTCCTGAGTGGAGTAGAATCAATTTTCCGCTCTGAAAAAGTACAAAGACCAGGGGACCCTCAATGAAATTACATGGAAATATTTTTAAAACAATTAGGAGGAAAAAATTTTCACTCAAAAATAGTTAAGCTCTGGAACTCGTTGCTGGAGGATGTGGTAACAGAAGTTATCATATTTGGGTTTCAAAAAGGATTGGACAAGTTCTTGGAGGGAAAGTCCATAGTCTAATATTGAGACAGACATGGGGAAGCCACTGCTTGTCTGGGATTGGTAGCATGGAATGCTGCTACTAATTGGGTTTCTGCCAGGTACTTGTGACCTGGATTGGCCACTGTTGGAAACAGGATACTGGTCTAGATGGATCATTGGTCTGACACAGTACGGCTATTCTTATGTTCTTATGTCCCTACCTGCTACACAAACATATCCACATGTCCCTGTTCTAACCCACTTCTCACAATCCTTCAGTACCACTCGTGAAACCAAAGACTACTTCATAGCTTCAGATTTTTTTTTCCCTTCCTGCCAGTTCTGATCTGAACTCTGTTTCCTAACCTCATGGTACTATCAGGAAGACGCATAATCATCCTTTTGTTTGGAATTCATTATGTCAAAATAAGAGCCAGTTATCAAGCTGTAGGTAACACTTAATGTATCTTTGACAAACATTCAAGAGTTATCCTCTTTTCATCAGTGATGAAATAGAATTCATTAAAATATAAATCATAAGGCTAGACTTAAGGATCATATTGTCAGGTTTCCTAGCTATGCCTAAGGCTGACAGTTGATTCAAGATTTTCAGAACAGATTGTTCCTACACCTCAGTGTAACTTTGCCTCCAGCAACTAGTGAAAAGGTGTGAGCTAAATCTCAAATACTTCCTTTAGCTTCCAGCCCTGGTTTTTCCCCAAATACTTCCTTTAGCTTCCAGCCCTGGTTTTTCCCACTGCCTGCATGGTGGTAGAAAAAAGCAGATCAAAACCAGGAAGTCTTCCTCCAAAACTTTATTCCAAAAGCCTGACACAGACCATGCTTCACCCACGCAAGGACTGCATCAGGGATCTGTGTCATGCTTTTCTGGTTCTATTTTATCTACTACAGAGAATAAAGTTTTGGAGAAAGATTTCCTGGTTTTGATCTGCTGTTTTCTACCCCCGCCATATTGGATTATTGATATCCTTAAGACCAGAAACACTACAAATCCATTTAGACAGTGTGGTAAAAAAACAGGACCAGATCAGCCTCTCCTGAAAATCTGGAGTCAATGCAGCAGTAAGAAAGAGATACAGTATTCTCTAGATCAGTGGTTAACACCACCTGGCACCAGTACCATTTTGTGGTTCTGCAGGATGCCCTCTACGCCTTAATGCCAGAGAATGTAGCTCAGCAGCACTTAAAGAATCTAGTCTAGCCATGCATCAGCAGCACGCTGGAAAACCAGCTCTGGGGCCAGCTTGGCAGAACATACAGTTCCATAACCAATACAACAGCCTGCCTCCTAAAAAAATAAGCCTTTTGGTCCAGACAAAACTGGAAAATAGATGGAGAGAGAGAGAGAGAGAGAGAGAGAGACTGCCTCCCAGCTCCCCACCCAGTGGTGTGCTGGAGCAGGCTCTCACAGGCTCGCAAGAGCCGGTTGTTAAGTTTTTAAGAATTTTGGGAGCCGGTTGTTAAAGTAGGGCCCTCCATGGCTACTTTAACAACTGGCTCCCAAAATGTGGGCTTGGGCTCCCTGCTGAATTCTCTTTTACTTTGCTGGTGGGGATGCTGAGCCCTGCCAGCCAAGTAACTAGACTGCTGCTGCTCCCCTCTGCTTGTTTCCAGCTCTGAGCAGCAGGCTGGGATTTCTCGAGCATGTGTGAGAAGTTCCAGCATGCTGCTCAGAGGAAGACGTTGGGAGTGGTGGCAGTCCATTTATTGGCTGCCAGCAAAGGTATGCCTAGTGTGCCTGCACGAAGGGAGGGAGGAGAGAGAGACAAGTGTTGCTACCTCCTCCCCCCCCCCTAGGCCACCCCTGGCCCTTCCAACTGCAGAGCTGGATATGTCCGGAGAAAGAGCCTGTTGTTAAAAATTTACCAGCACACCCCTGTCCCCACCCCACCTTTCAAGAGGGGAAAGACAGACAGTGATAGAAGGATACAGTGCGAGAGAGAAATACCCAGGCACTGAAAGATACAGGAAGCTGTGAGAGAGAAATACACAGGCAGTGAAAAAAATGAACGCAATGCTTCATCCTTGTACATTTTTTTACATTCTGCCCCCCCCCCCCAAAAAAAAAAAACCACCACAATTCAAAATGCATTAGAATAGAAGTTTGTTTTGCTGATTTATGCAATATACTCTATCTGTCACTTCCAATGTAAAAGAACAATTATAGAAGTATTCAAATAAGCAATTAAGACCAAAAAATCAAAAAGACTTGATTGCAGCAATAACAGCCATGAGTCATTTAGGAAAAGTGTTTACCAATTTTGCACTGTGGGATGGTGTAGTTTTTGCTTATTGTTCTTGGCAGAACAGCTCTAGCTCTTTCAGGTTGGCTGGGGACTAGCCATGGATTGCAGTCCTTAAATCTTCTCAGAAATTGTTTTGTTGGATTAAAATATGGATTTTGACTAGGCCATACAAAGATGTTCACCTTCTTCTTGCCGACTTAGTGCTTTTGCTTGGTGCTTAAAATTGTTGACTTACTGAAAGGTGAAATCTTCCTAGTCCCAGTTCTATGTCAAACTGGGATAAGTTTTCCTCCAGGATCTGCCTGTACTTTACTCTATCTTTCCCATGATCTTCACAAGCCTCCCTATCTCTGCTACTGGAAAGCAACTGACTATATAATGTTGCCACTACCATGCTTTACTTAGGGATATGTTAGCAGGATGATGTGCTATTTTTGTTTTATATAACAGTACGGAGAGGGTACACAGTACAAGAAAAAAATCCAAAATGAAACAAAAGCACCAGGAGTCTTCAAAAATGGGACACAATTCTTATCTTTGATTTTTTATCATGTCAGATCAATAGCGTTCATTTTTATGCATTAATTTTAGTTATTTATGTTTTATGCAGACCCCTGATGCAGGCGCTGAGTGCCGAAGCATGGCCCGTGTCGGGTCTGTACTGGTATATTGATTTTGACTAATAAAGGAATTGTTTCCCGTTTTTGAAGGCTCCTGGTGCTTTTGTTTCATTTTTGTTTTAAGCCATTGGAGCTGTGCTGAGCACCCCAATATTGAACGAACTCTGTCATTGTGTCCAGAAAGCATGGCCGTGCCAACACAGTAAGCGGGGTAAGCAACGCAGGGGGGCGCCAACCTCTGGAAGGCGCCTACCGTTTCCTGAGGTCAGCTCACTTGCAAAATGTTTTACCTGAAGCTGTGATTCTCCTCTCTCCCCTGCCCTCCCCTCTTGGACCACAGTGCTCACTGAGGCAGGCAGACTCTGCTGAAGTTATTTGAAAGAATACAACCAGTGCTACTTATGTCTTTGGTGTGGGACAAACTCCTCATTCAGGGTGAGCTTGAACAACATTCAAATTAAAGAGAAAAGCCAGGTTTGGAGGGAGGTGTGCAAGTGAGACTGGGGAGAAATAAAAACTAAATAGTGTAATTGTTAAAATCTGTAAGTGGTTCAAAGTTTTTGGTTTTTTTTTCTCTGAGCTTGTACACCAGAGGAGGGCATGACTGCAATGATGTTTGCATAATTATAGGTAACCGGATAGCTACAGCTAAAAGCCATTTCATTGGCTGATGGTTCCAACAGTAGTTTCAGAGGAAGCTTTTAGCTGACGTGTAGTGTAGAAAAGCTGGTAAGTGAAAATCTGATTGTTTTTTCTGGTGTTTGTTTTTATATAAAAGATTCTCCTTGGATAGGAAGAGTCTGTGATATGTGAAATATATTTTGCTTTAATGAAATTGCTAAACTTTAGAGTCAGAGACTTATCAATGATCAGAAAAAGAAAGTCACCAGACAACAAAGGTAAAGAAAAATCATTTTATTTTCATTTTAGTGTTTGGAATATGTCCACTTTGAGAATTTACATCTGCTATCTTATTTTGCAATGTATAGCAATTTGTTTCTAAGAATATTGCTGACAATTCCTGTCAGTGTGGCAAGTGGTGAGCGATCATTTTCACGGTTAAAAATCATAAAAAACTAGCAAAAAATGCCCGTTTCAAAAGGGAAGGAAACGGGTGCTAGCAAGGCCCTCCCCCACCCTCCCTCCCTCGCTGTTCCAGACTCTGTCGTCCCTCCATTTTCACCCTCCCTTTCCGTGACCCAGTCAACCCCCCTTCTCAGCGAAAACCGTCCCCCGCCGCCGTCCAGTACCTGTGCTGACGGGGGACCCCAACCTCCGTCAGCAGAAGTCCTGTGCTGGCCTTCAAGGCGTTGCTTCTTCAATGATTTTGTGTCCAAGTTGCTCTGAGTGCATCTGACATCAGACACACGCAGAGGAACTTGAACCGAAGATCATTGAAGAAGCAACGGCGCGAAGGCCAGCACAGGACTTCGGCTGATGGGGGTTGGGGTCCCCCGTCAGCACAGGTACTGGACAGCGGCGGGGGACGGTTTTCGCTGAGAATGGGGGTCGACTGGGTCGCGGAAGGGGGTGCAGTGGGCTGTAACACAGGGAGACGAGTAGGGAAACACGCTCCGCGTGTTTCCCTACTCCTTCCCTTGCTTTGGTATCAGCTGTCACTGACGTCAGTGCGTGCCTGCCTAGCAGACCACCTCCGAGGGAGGCACGGTCCCAGGCACATCCTGTTGGAGGTGAGAATTATTATATAGGATTATTTGCGATCAAGTATTTCACAAGAAAGGCTTGTAAGCCTTGCCACGATTGCTATTGAGAATGATACAGTATATGTGCCCAGTTAGATATCAAAGATTTAATTACTAATTTCGTGAACATGAAAGCACGAAAAGCTAAGTGGTTGTAAACCCTCTATTTGTTCAGCAGTCCCACAAAGATGCACTCCATCTTTCAGCTCCTATTTCCTTTGCATCTTGTGCCACACGGGGGGAGGGGGGCGCCAACTGATAGTCTGCAGGGGGGCACCAGAGACCCTAGGCACGGCCCTGCCAGAAAGGGCAATTTGTATTATGTATCTATGTTCTGCGTGATTGGTTATTTTAAGGTTGTACAGTAGACATACAGTTGTGTTCTGGACAAGCTGAAGGTGCCTGAGCAAGGATAACCAAACACCATTAGAAAGAATATTACAGTAATCTAGGCGATTAGTCACTAATGCATGACGTAATGTGTAGAGGGCATCCCGATCAAGAGGTCTCAAAGATCTAATCTGATGCAAAGCATAAAAAGAGGATTTAACAACAGCAGCAAGTTCTAAACCAAAAATTAGAACACAGTCCATCTTTTTCGACATAGACATGTATTTCTCTTCTGAAATGGGGAATGCATGTTTATTTTTGGTCCCACCCTAATCCCACCCCAAACATGTCCCCTTGCAATATGCATGTTATTGAAATTTAGATGTGTCTATCTTTACACTGTAAAATCAGGATTTAGACATCTAAAATGCATATAGGGTTTCTAAGATAAGCACCCTAATCTACACTATCAGCAGCTATTTGACTGAACATTGAGGATTCTAGTACTTTTCCATGAGTAATATTTATACTCGGAATGAAGAACTGTGACCTATTTATTTCATCACCAGTTTTCCTCATTGAAGCACTTTAATTTTTGCTGCCATTCATTTCTGTGTTGTAAAACTTGTAATTAATGCCTTCCTACTTGAACATATGTTATCTCCTTGATTACTGCTGTGAAGTAAAAGTTTGAATCTTACTCTGGTATATCTGTTGTTGCATTATGATTAAAAGGCTGGGCATGAACGTCTGGAAAATCTGATGATTTCTCCCTGTTTTCACAGGTCTGTGTTGTACTCCTTACTGTGTAACATTTCTATCTTTAAGACAGCCTTGGATATTTGGCTTTTTTTTTTTTCTCAAGCCATTGATGCAAATAGTTGTCTCCTCAATGGTTGGATACTTTGATGGCTTTCAGATTTACCAGCTATGGACTACAGACAGCTAAGGATTGTCCTTCCCCTTTGGTATCCAATTTGCTAGCACATCCTTGTCTAAAAACTCCTCCCCCACTCCAACCCTAACAAATTCAGTTGATTGCAAACGACTTTGACACATTAGAGAAAGGTGATGTATCAAAACCAAACCAATATTTAACATAGGCAATCAGTCAGGGCTCGCTTCTCCCTCCTCCTCCCCTACAATAAATCAAACAAGATACGTATTGACAACAAAACGGACCACAGGTTTTATTAATAATATGCATAAATATTACATTCTATTCGGCTGAATATAAATATCGAATATGAATAATGGGCATTGAGCTTTAACATAAATAATAAAAGAAGCAAAGTGGTTAGGGTGGTGGACTCTGGTCCTGGGGAACTGAGGAACTGAGTTCGATTCCCACTTCAGGCACAGCTCCTTGTGGCTCTGGGCAAGTCACTTAACCCTCCATAGCCCCAGGTACAAATAAGTACCTGTATATGTAAGCCGCATTGAGCCTGCCATGAGTGGGAAAGCGCGGGGTACAAATGTAACTAAAATAAAAATAAAATAAAATATCAGAGATCAAGTGTTTATTTCAGTACAGTTCCAGATTATTTGTATTTTAATTTAAATCACTATTCAGCTGAATATGTATAATGTATTAGGGGAACTCTTCGGGGCTGAATCGAATATGAATATTTGGTACAGCCCCAATTCGTATTACTCAATCTTGCTCCACTGGACAACAAGATCATTTGCTGGGCCCAGGGCTGGCCCAGCTATTAGGCAGGCCAGGCATCCACTTAGAATGGCAGACTTGAAGGGGCAACAACACAGTACTGGCAGAGCCAGCAATGGTACGTCTTTAAAGCTGCTATCACTGGCAGACCTTTCAGCACCCATGCACATTTAAGGTCAGCCATGCCCTTCCCCTTTCAGCAGATGTTAGAGGGGGCGGGACATGGTCAGACTTAAAAATGTACACACGAATACTGAAAGATCCACCACTGAATTCTTGGCTCTGGTGGTGGGAGCAGCAGCAAAGGTGGCAGAGAGAGGTAGTGGACACTTTGGGGAGAGAGAAAAAAGTTGTTGGACACCTGGGGATGGGTGTGAAAGTTTGGACACCTGAGGGGGGAGGGGCAGATGCTGGCTATCAGTGGGGTGATAGAGAAGGGGCGATGCTGGACTATGAGCAGGAAAGGGGTGAATGGCTGATGGTTCACGTAGGGTGGCACATATTCTTAGACAGGCCCTGGTTAGGCCTAACTCACTCCTAACTAGGCCCAACCTCCAGACCTCAAACTAAGGGATGAACTAGGGGGTAATTATGGGGGAAAAAAGTGCACCTGCCACCCCACAATGTCTCCATGAGGGTATAGAGATCCATCAGAAGCAGCCTGGAAAGGTGAATGTGAAGCAGTGCCCCTTAGGATCACAGCACTACTCATGTGCAAGCACCATACATAGGCAGGGTGACATACAGTGAGGTCCCTTTGTTGTTGCAGTACATGTTATTGAAAATTTCATAAGAGTGAATAAAAAAACAAACGTGACATCAGAATATCCAGAATATCCAATGACAAGTAATTATGGGGCCCCCTCCTCTAACCCTTCAATGCAGAAATGAGGGACTGCGCATATCTGAACCCCCTTCCCCCCTCCCCATGCCAGAACTAGAAGTAGGGTTTCAGTGCTGTGTGCACTCCTGAATCCAAATTGTGAATGATGTAAAGTGGAGAATGGTTTGGGATTTTTAGAAGGTCTAAAAAGTATTTTTTTGAACTGTCCTTGATGGAGAAGGGAACTGGTACTTAGTTTTAATTGTTTAAAAGGCAGAATAAGGAATTTGTATAATTTTAATATGATTTATTCAAGAAAAATGTGTGACGTCTGTAAAACTTTGTGATTTTAAAATCTGAAACCATAGGATTGTAGAGGTAGATGTGCTCTAGTGGCATAGAGAATTTGGTTACATTTAGTTCAGTTAGGTTCCATGCTTTTGGAAGTTTGATGTATTGGGTTCTGATTGGCCAGAGGTCTGCTGGTGACTCCGTCACTGTCACCTTTGGCAACAGCTGCCCTGACTGTTGGCAGAGGAGTTGAAGACACACAAGGATCTGGTGCTCAGTAAGAGAGAGCAAAAATTGTGTGATAAACTGGTGTTTGGAAGGCTAGATAGAGCCAAAACACATGCCTAGATGATCAAAAGCCCCGTGCTGGAACAGCACAGGGCTTTACCACCCCTATGATCAGAGATAATAGCATGCATATTTAAGTACGCTATTATCTCTGATCATAGGGTAACATAGAGGGGCATAATCGAACGCGAACGCCTATCTCCATGGGCGTCTATGTCCAAAAACAGGTAAGTGAAGAGGAGGGACAGACCGTATTTTCGAAAAAAATGGACATCTGTTTTTTTTTTTTTTTGAAAATACGGTTTGTACGGACCAAATGCCATGGATTTGTTCGTTTCTGAGCTGGGCGGGGTTTTTTTTTGTAGCGATAATGGAAACTAAAACCGGCCAGCTCAAAAACGTCCTAATCTGAGCCATTTGGTCATGGGAGGGGCCAGGATTCATAGTACACTGGCCCCCCTGACATGCCAGGACACCAACTGGGCACCCTAGAGGTCAGAACTTCAGAAACAGCTCCCACATGCATAGCTCCCTTACCACGGGTGCTGAGCCCCCAACCCTCTCCCCCAAAACCCACTACCCACAAATGTACAACACTATCATAGCTCTTAGGGGTGAAGGAGGCACCTACATGTGGGTACAGTGGGTTTTAGAGGCCTCCCATTTACCAGCACAAGTGTTACAGGTAGGGGGGATGGGCCTGGGTCCGCCTGCCTGAAGTGCATGGTAGTACCCACTAAAAGCGCTCCAGGGACCTGCATGCACGCAGGCCTCTAGGACTTGTTGCTGCTGTAGAACCTTGGCACACCAGTTGACACCTGAAGACTAATGTCTCAGAAAACGTCCTTTATTTGAATAAGCACGTTTACTCACAGTTAACTGCAGATCAGAGGTTGTGCCCCACTGGCAAAGAATCTCCCTGGTACTGAGATTAGCAGTAGGTCAGAGCTGGCAGAATGCTGTACAATGCCCACTTTCAGTAACGTGGGTAACACATGAAAGGGAGCTAAAACTGGCTTACAAAAATGGCCACTACCTCATGGACTACCGGAAACAAAACAGGGCACACTCTGACCCAGTAAGCAGAGGGAAAAGCACCATGGGAGTATAGCCTACCAACTACCAACATCATGAGCATTTAACACAAGCTAGTGGGATCACGGAGCCCAATACCCTACACCCACCACAATGCATTGCTGATGTGACTCTGCAGGGCCCTTAACAGAAAAGGTGTCACACTCACCCGAGACCCACATCAGAACCAGGGAAAGGCTGTCAGAGGATAGAACATATTCTGCTGTCATGGAGGTGGGTACGGAATTTGAGGCTGGCATACAGGCTGGGAAAAAAAGTTTGTAAAGTTGGGGTTTTTTTTGTGGCAGGGGGTTAGTGACCACTGGGGGAGTCAGGGCAGGTGATCCCCGATTCCCTCCAGTGGTCATCTGGTCAGTTGGGGCACTTTTTTGGGACTTGTTCGTGAAAAAAAAGGGTCCAAAAAAAGTGACCCAAAATTGTGGTAAAAACACCTTTTTTTCAATTATCAGCTAAAGACGCCCATCTCTCCTCGGCCGATAACCATGCCCCAGTCCCGCCTTCGCCACGCCTCCGACACGCCCCCGTCAACTTTATTCGTTACTGCGACGGAGTGCAGTTGAAGACGCCCAAAATCGGCTTTCGATTATACTGATTTGGGCGCCCGTGAGAGAAAGACGTCCATCTCCCGATTTAGGTCGGAATATGGCCGTTTTTCTCTTTCGATTTTAAGGTGGACAGTAACATAGTAGATGACGGCAGAAAAAGACCTGCACGGTCCATCCAGTCTGCCCAACAAGATAAACTCATATGTGCTACATTTTGTGTATACCTTACCTTGATTTGTATCTGCCATTGTCAGGGCACAGACCGTATAAGTCTGCCCAGCACTAGCCCTGCCTCCCCCCAGGATTCCTCCTGCACTTGTTTGACAGGTCCTGGCTGTCAAAAGCCTGGACCTGTAAAACACAGGGACTGAAGGTGTGTGGGACCCCCACACCCCCCTCAAACTGCAGGCCCTGGTGGCCTAGTGCCCCCCAAAATCCCCACACCTCTAGCCCAAGCCAGTGACATGGGGGCTGGAGGTCTGGAAGACATCCAACCCCCCCAACCCCCCTGACCAAGTTTATGGGGGCTGGATACAGTGGATCTCCAGCCCCCATCCCCCCTTGCACCTCAAAAGAAGCCCTGGTGACCCAGTGGGCTGCAAATGCAAGCCCCCATCAACCTGGTGGTCTTGCGGTCCCCTTCCCCCTGTACCTTAGTGGTGGAGGGAGTAGCACACTCCCTCCTCTTCCAGTACTGCCTTGAAAATGGTGGAGTCCAGCCCTGCCCAGCGCATCCTGGGATCCACTGGGCAGGGCTTCACTACCATATAAAAGAGTTTCTCAGATGCACTGGGCAGGGTTGGGCACCACAATTTTAAAGCCGGTGCTGGAAGAAGAGGGAGTGCGCTTCCACCACTAAGTTATGGGGGGAAGGGGCCACTAGACCACCAGGTTGGGGTGGGGCTTGTTTGCAGCCCACTGCCACTAGGACTTTTTTTTGGGTGTGGTGGGGTGGGGGGGTTGTGGGCTGGAAATCCACCGGATCTTCAGCCCCCTGTGAACTTGTGTCAGGGTGGAAGGATCAGAGTTCCTGCAGGGGGGGGGGGGGGCGCTCTGGTTCTATTGGGAGGATGGGGTGCCTGAAAATGCATGCTGGACAGGGCTTCCCATTCTTCCCCAATGTTCTGCAAACCCTAACGCCAGCTTCGAGCTGGTGTATGGTTTGGCACACTGCCTGCTGAACATTAGGGAGGAATAATTAGCATGCTACTTGCGGTCATAGCCTGTGAGTGCATTGCTTCATTTGCTTGGAGCCTCTGATCATGGGGCGGTAGCAAACATGGGGACTAGTATGGCGCTAATAGACTCTATTGCCCACATTTGCTTCTATCATCGGCCCAACAGTTCTGTTACATTGCCTCAAGAACTGATGAGGGAGTGAGTCAAAGAAAAAGTTTAGTAAAATTTAGAGAGTATAAAAGTTTGTGGATACAGCTGAGACTGTCTAAATTCCAGAAATTAAGCAGGCTGTTTGAAAGCTTTGTGGTAGTTGGCAGCTGTGAAAACCAAGCTTAGCTTAGCCTAAAAAGCTGGTGATCTTTAGCTGGCATGTCACTGGAAAGAGTTTATATGCCTCAGTGTGACTGAGTTTGGGGTGAGAGCCTGCCTATAAACTGTACTCAGTTCTCAGCAGCTAAGTGCTCCTTTATAGTTACGGAAAGTAATTCAGACAGGTCTTCTAGTGGGGACAACAATTATTTATTAATTTTTATATGTTATTTGGCCACAGTATTTAAGAAAATTAAAGGCCACTAATAGTAATTTGTCATCAAAGAGGGAGACAGGGTTTTTATCTTTTTAAGTTGGTTAAAGTAACAGGTTCCAAAAATGGCACCAGGCAGACAATGCTGGAGCAACAAGTGCTCTGCCATCAAGAAAGACCAAAGTTACCATTCAAGCAAGGTCTACAATCCCAGCTAAGTGTCCACGCCATCACATTGTACAGTTTAAAAGGGACTCTGTTTATAATTTGGGGTACTTACCTAAAATCCAGATCCCTGGGTTCATTCCTACCGGAAGAAAGGAAAGCTTGGTTCTGTAAGAAAGTAAGAAAACACAAAGGAACAATTCATTGGGCAAAGCTTTCATTGTTAGAAACAAAGCTCTGACAAATAAAATTAATATTAAGACACTTATCTGATAATCTCTATATCCTAAAGGTTCCTGAGAAAGCAAAACTTGATTGAAGGTGAATACATAATCTCTGGTTAATTTAAGAGGACAAAGTTGTTGTTAAAAGAATATTTTAGTCTTGAATAGCACTTTACACACTTATAGAGCAATATAAACATCGTTGGCACTTTAATATATACCCAGCTGACCGAACGTGGACAAATTTCACCCAGATCACACACGAAACAGTAGCACTAGCAACCAATAAGCTCTGTACAGCCTACTGTCAATTAGACGCCTGCCCCAACTATCTAATGAAAAAAAACCCCGCACGATTCATCACTGAACTTACCTCCCACCTCAAATTCTTGTTCCAGCATGGCATATTCCCCAAAGACAAAGGTAATATACTACTCACACCTTTACCAAAAGACACCAAAAAGAAAATTAACGATATCACCAACTACCGACCTGTGGCATCCATCCCACTTACAACCAAACTGGTGGAAAGCATTGTAGCTATCGACAAATTCTCAATACTTCATGAATCATAGTCGGGCTTCAGATCCCTCCACAGTACGGAAACCGTCCTAGTAACTCTCCTGGCCAAGTTCAAAAAGGAAATCGCATTAGGTAAAAACATACTCCTCTTACAATTCGACTTGTCAAGCGCATTCAATATGGTTGACCACTATATGCTATTAAGAATACTCAACAAGATAGGCATTGGAGGGAATATACTCAAATGGATCACGGGTTTCCTAACCACGAGATCATAACAAGTAAAAGCAAACTCAAACATATCACCATCATGGAGTACTGACTGCGGAGTACCCCAGGGTTCACCTCTCTCACCCATATTATTTAATCTGATGATGATCCTATACAAGCAAAATCTCAATCCTTTTCTGTATGTGGATGATGTCACAATTTACATACCGTTCAACTCTAACCCAACATAAATCACTGTTGCAATAAAGACTAGTTTAAGCATAATGGATGCCTGGGCAACGGCAATCAAACTCAAACTCAACAAGGAAAAAACTCACTGCCTTATTCTCTCATCCCACCACAAACAAACCTCCTTTCAACCATAAAAACACCGGAACATACTCTTCCAATATCGGACAAACTGAAGATCCTTGGAATTACCATTGACACCAACCTAACCCTGGAGAACCAAGCCTCTGCCACCAAAAAGAAAATGTTCCATGCAATGTGGAAATTGAAATGGATCAAACAATTCTTCCCAAGGGAAACTTTCCATAACATAATTCAATCAATGGTACTATCACATGTTGACTACTGCAACGCCGTATATGCAGAATGCAATGAACAGATCTTAAGGAAACTCCACACCGCGCAGAACACAGCAGCTAGGCTTATTTTTGGAAAGACAAGATTTGAAAGCGCTAAACCCCTACATGAAATACTGCACTGGCTACCAATCAAGGAATGAATAGCCTTCAAAATTTGCACTCTGGTCCACAAAATAATCCATGGTCTGGCCCCAACCTACATGACTGAACTTATGGACTTACCAACTAGAAACACCATCGTATCAACAAGATTGTTTCTAAACCTGCACTACCTAAACTGTAAAGGACTGAAATACAAATCAACATATGCATCCAGCTTTTCCTACATTTGCACCCAGCTCTGGAACGCATTACCTAGAAACAGAACTGTGAACACCCGTCTAAAATTCTGAAAAGACCTCAAGACCCACCTCTCCCAGAAAGCCTACCTAGCAGATCCGAACTAATTCATGAATAATGCATCACATCTATCAAACTAAGAAATAAACAAAACTCACTCCTATCCACATAATCCTATTACTTCAAACTGCACGAATCTTACCAATCCAGTTATAATTAAGTGTACTTCTACCCTGTATCCTACTCTGTATTGCTCACTAGAAGCTGTAGTCCCATCCCTGGAGACTTATCAGTCTCATTGGGATTACTTCTCTCTATATGCTACTATATATTCGTCCCAGAGTTGTATTCTCTTTTCCAGAACCTTATCAGCTTCCTCGCACCTACTGTTACTCTATTTTCCACTCTGTATATATTCCTGGAGTTGGTACTCTCTTCTCCGGAACCTGTAAGCCACATTGAACCTACTGCTATGCGGGAAAATGTGGGATACAAATGTAATAAATAAATAAATATATTTTAATATAGCTGTTTTTTTTAAATTGGGTTTTAAAATATTTATTAGCAAGTATTTATTGTTGTTTTTAATTGTAACAAATTTTAAAACTTTTTAACAGTTTGTGTGCAATAAACCATCTTAATTCAGAGTTCTAGTCTGAAATGGCTTCATTACTCTTAAAAACTTAAACATCCAAGGAAAGAAATTGACAACCTTAAATTGCACAATATATAACACGCACAATCTATTTCCTCAAATTTTCTCTGTAAATTCCTTAAGTAGTGTAGGTTTGGCATGGAAACCCATACACCATGATCTGTTCCATCCTACCACTTTTAAAATCTCACCACCAGGGAATCTACATGAATAATAGCCCACATTGATATATACACCCCTAAGTGACTTGTTGCAGTTTCCTCAGTACAAATTAAGTTGGTTCACAGCACAATAATTGATGTGGTCTGCATCATTCAGTGAGATAGTGAGGGACGTTTAGAGTGTGTGCATTGCCTCCAGCCTCTTGGAGTGATCCAGGCCCAGGCCTTGATCCCAAAACAATAAATTTATTATGTACTGGGGAAAGCTCTGATACCAGGCATATAATGGGCAGCCACCCAGGTGATCTCTTACCACTCTAACGTCCCCGGTTTACATATCTAACTGAGGGTAAAAGAGAATCCCAAGACCTAAGAGTCTCATGCAACCTAAGATATTGATTATTAGAGCATGCAACAAAAGATTTTCCCACTCAATAGCTCCATCATAGCAGATTTCTCTATATTTAAGTGAAGTGCATTTTCCTGCTGCCATCCTGCCATCATGTCCAGGCACTGGCTCGCAGGCCCTGATCTGACTGCCACCACTGGGCACGGGTCACAGGTTGAGCAGCCCTATTTCTGTGATCCCATCCACTGATGATATGGTTCACAGTCTGGGAACCAGTGCCCTAAATCTCATAGAATCAGAACCTAACTTTGTATGGCTGCATGAATACAGTAAATAAATTGAGACAGTTAAGATTTTATTTGTTTTTATCTGACTCAGACCTGAAACAATATTGTATGCACTATTTATAAGATACAGAGCAAAGAGCATTTGCACAATATCTTCTGATACATAGAGTGGAGGAGTAGTGGGGTTCAAATTCCACTGCTGCTCCTTATTACCTTGGGCAAATCATGTAACTCTCGTTGCCTCAGGTACAAACTGAAGGGGTCTTTTACTAGAGATTAGCTTGAGTTATCTGCAGGAGGGCCCATAGGAATAAAATGAGCCCTGCTGCAGATAACTCGAGCTAATCTTTAGTAAAACACCCCCTGACTGTAAGTTCTTTGGGGACAAAGAAATACCTAAATGCAACTAACCTTGAGTTACTACTGAAAATGTGTGAATTAAATCCAAATAAAATAAAATGTAAATGTTTCAATAAATATTTTAGATCAAAATTTGCTACATATCTACAGTATCATCAAATTTTACTGTCTTCCTGTTTGAAATAATTAAATAATGTTTTACTGATTTGTCTAACAACAATCATTTCTGTCTTGAACAGAAATCTGCTTTCCTGGTAATCAAACCATGTCATGCTGTTATAATCACAGCAAAAGTGATACGAGTTCTAACGATTCCAGTTACTAGATTGTTACATCAGAAACATGATTAGGATCATTTTTCTCTCTTGATTATGATAGCTGTGATTGCTTTTGGATTGCGCTGATAGGTATCCTGCTTTATCTTTTAACACTTTTCAGGGGGAAAGGTTCTATGCTTTCATTTGTGTGCTGTGATGAGGAGAAATTCTTCTTTCGGAATATAAGATTCACCTCCTCCACTCACTCTTCATGCAATCTTGAACAAATTACTTTGTCGTCCTATAATTCCACGACCCTGCATTTCTTGTTCATCAAATAGGGTTATTCAATATTGAAGGGACAATAATTAAAAATTGTGATTTGGGTACATTTAGGTTTACAGTGAAAAATAAGGTTTAATACTGCCAAGCCCTACATAAACAAAATGTTATGATGAAGCATAGAGCTGACCGAGTAAATTACACACTGGCTGAAACAATCAGCCATAAACTTTAACCCCAAAAAATGGGGGGGGGGGGGGGGGGGGGAAGAAAGATTCTCAGCGTTCAAATCCCCACACTTCAAAAAGGAGTACTGGCCTGTTGGAAAGGTAGTGTTCCTGGTCAAAGTGGCTGCCAGTACCACCAGTCAGTATGTCACTAAAAAGCTATGGTTGCCATATGCTGAGCAGAATAAAACTTAATGACATTTATCCATGACAAAATGCATCCCAAAAAGAGAAACATCACAAGTGGTGCTGCATATTTTTGGTGACAACAGCTGTATTTTTTATTTTTTTTTCTGGTTTATTTATTTATGTATTTATTTTGAAAGGCAACCTGGAACTGAAAGAGAAGGGCCTAGAAGCATGGAGTTGGATTCTAAATCTCACATAGATTCTGAAGGGCTGTCTAGACAAATCTACCTTTGCATTGGGAGTCCTAGTCTAGGTTATAGTGGAATCTGAATATATGGTCAGATGTGCATATTGCAGCTCTGCAAATCTCTTCTGTGGAGATGATCTCAAGTGGGCTACCAACACAGCCATAACTCTGACAATATGAGCTGGGCATAAGTGAAGGAAATACAGTCTGCTAGCCCTGGGATCAGTAACATGGAATCTCGCTACCAGTGCCGTAGCGAGGGTGCCTGACACCCGGGGCGGGTCACTGCTGCGCAACCCCCCGGGTGCAGGGCACGGCACTCCCCCTCTGGAGCGCACCCCCCCGAAACGCACCCTACCTTACAGCGGGGGGCAGGCGGGAGGGCCGATCCGCCCCCAGTGCATGTCACTGGGAGCTGCATCGGCTCTGCTGCGTCCCTGCTTTCTCTGCCCCGGAACAGGAAGTAACCTGTTCCGGGGCAGAAAGAGCAGAGAGCCAGCGAGCCGACACCCCCCCCCCCAACGCGTGCACCCAGGGCGGACCGCCCCCCCCCCCCTCCTACGCCACTGCTCGCTACTATTTAGATTTCTGCCAGGTGCTTGTGACCTGGATTGGCCACTGTTGGAAAGAGGATACTGGGCTAGATGGACCACTGGTCTGACCCAGGATGGCTATTCTTATGTTCTAGTCAGTTGGAAACAGTGTATTTGACAGTGGCAGCCCCCATCTTGTTTGGGTTAAAAAAACAAAAAGCTGGGTGGATTTTTTTCTACCGGTTTTAGTCCGCTTCAGAGAGAAGACCAAGGCTCTCTTGCAGTCCAAATTGTGCAGTGGACTTTCGCCTTTGTGAGCAAGATGTATTGGAAAAATGGTTGGAAGGACTATTAGCAGTTTAAGGTAGATCTCTGACAGAACTTTAAGGAAGGAACTTCAAATAAGACCTTCCAGGTCTGGTATTTCAAGTAGCAGGTGTCTAGTTTTTCAAAAAGAGCATTCATCAACTGGGTAAGAACAACACTGAAGTGGCTTGATGGAAGGTTTCCTATGTAGCAAGCCCCACATAAAGCAAACAACTAAGGGCTCTACAGAGATAGGTTTACCCCCTACCTGATGATGGTCATCTCCAATTGCACTCTTTTAGAGTTGGTCTTCAGACCCTCATTTGACAAATAGAAGGTATTACATAGGGCAAGTGAAGGGATCCATGGCCTTGCCCTCACAGCAGATGGCAAACCTCTTCCATTTAAAACCATATGCCTTCTTAATGGAATCCTTCCTGGAAAGTAACAACCCTTGTTGGTGGGGTCGCAGGACTCGACTCAGTTTTCTTGTTGGGACATTGTCCTTGACCACCAGATATGTGGCCCTGAGAAACATTCTGTGAGCAATAACTCATTTCCACAAATGGATGGTCTCCCAGTACAGAATGTACAATTTTGAACTAGGACAGGAGTTCTCAAGCCAGTCCTCAGGACACATTAAGTCAGTCTGGTTTCCACAATATCTACAATGAATATGCATACCCATCGAATCGACTAATTTTTGTGTATTAAATATATCACAATATGTCAATCTTCATTACTATTTATTAGTTACCATATCCTTCCTCACAAACATTAGATCTCACACATTCCCCACCAAATCTCCTTAAACATCAATCATCTGAACTTAACGATACAAAAATGTCCCGCATCAAATGCAGTCCACAATAATCCTCTGTGATACAACCCCACTGGTTGCTCCACCTGTATATTCTTCGATGTATCCAAGGTACATAATCCAATGTCCACTCAGCTAAGTTCAAATGATGAAAACATGAAACTGTTCCGCTGTAATCTTGATCTCAAACACCAACAGATGTGAAATCTTCACAGCCCATATCTTAACGAGGAGACTTGTCTGGATCTGAATATGCATGAGATAAACTTACACGTACTACTTCCATTGTATGTAAATCTATCTCATGCATATTTATTGTGGGTAATGGGTATCCTGAAAACTTGACTGGATGGGTGTGTCCCGAGGACTGGGTTGAGAACTCCTGGACTAGGATGACTTTGTTAGATAACTGATCTCTGAAAGCCTTTAGAGCATTCCATATTGTTCTTAATTCCAGGAATTTATCTGACGACACCTTTCTTGTGCAGACCGAATCCCTGGAGTGTACTCAGTGTACATAATACCATCAGTAGTAGAGATACTAGGGGGAAATAGCTAGTGCAGTTGCACCAGACACATAGTGAAGGGGTTCTTCACTGCTGTGTTCAAAAGTTCCCTCACTGACCCTTTGCTGCTGACATAGGTGCTGCCCTCACCCTAAGGATTTTACCTAGCCCTGCCCCAACCCCACTCTAGGCCCACCTCACCCTACCTTAGCCACCCCAAACAGCTGAGTCACTGACCACACATATTGCCTATGAAGATTTTAACCCTTCCCTTTCTCCCGGCCCTTCAGCGTCATGCTAACACCTATTTTACAAAAGTTTGCTCCCCCTGATGTCAAAACCTGGCTACGCCTCTAGGTTATACTGTTTCCTAGGCCATGGCCCGTCAGTGACGTCACCCAGATGTGAAGTTTTTAAAATCCTGTTTGTCCTCAGAGAAAAGTGTGTTATCAAAGATTACAGTGAGCAGTAAAGGCATTTTATGTGTCAAGAATATAATAGAGAAGCATACATTGTAACACCTGTTATGGCCAAAACCATTTCTACACAGTCCGGCCAATATTCAGCCAGCAATGGTCAGCATTTTTTTTTAAAAGCTTACTGTCACCAGCTAGATTAGCCCTGGATATTTAGTGCCAAGCCATGCCAGGAACAAGCACTGAATATATGGGGCTAATTTACCCTGCCTTGGCCGCCAGAGGTCTCGGCTGATATTCAGCTGAAGTCCGCATAAGAAAGTTATGCAGGTTCTGGCTGAGTATCAGCTGGGACCCGCATAACTATTTTTGAAGTTAAAAGCCCTCCCAATCCCCTTCCCAACCTCCCAAATAGCCCTCTCCTTTCTGCCCTCTTCTTCCCAGGCTGTGAGCACCAATTCCCCCCCCCCCCCCAACACCCCCAGGTCTAGGTAGGATCCCCTCCCGGCCTACCTATCTCCCTGGTGGTCCTAGATGGGTCATTGAAGGCATGAGCAAAGTCCCCTCACTCATGCTCTTTGTGGCTGCACTTGCAAAATGGCTTCCGTGTCCTCTCGTGGTGGTACATGAAGTACCGTGAGCTGCTGCAAGAGATTTGCAGCAGCCATCCTTCAAAAGCAGCCACAAGGGGCAGGAGTGAGGGGGCTGTGCTCCTGCTCCTAATGACCCCACTAGGATCATCAGGGAGACAGGTAGGTTTGAGGGCAGTGTAAATTAGCCCCAGAGCCACCCCTAACCTGCCCACTTTTTTGTTGAGCAGTCTGTGGAGATATTCAGCGCCACTGTCCAGTTAAGTTTGTTTATTAAAATTCTTCTATACCGCATTTTCCAAGCAGGTCAAAGCAGTGTACAATCTACAAACAACATACATTTTAAAAGGATACCAGTAAATGGGATAGGAAAAAAAACACAATTTAGCAGCTCAACACAAAAACTCATACACAAAAGAAAAAAAAAATACAGATAACAGTATCGCTATTACAGATGGTCAATGAGGTCCCAGTCATAAACAGTTGGACTTGGATCCCGGTGCTATGTGCTATTCTATTAATGGCGCCCAACTCAGAGCGAGACAAGACAACAGAAGAACAAGTCTTTGCAAACAGCACGGATGAAACTTCAGAAGCACAGAGAAGACGACAAAGAACATTCAATGTCAATGGTGCTAAGAAGTCTTTTATTGTAAACAAGGCATGACTTGACACGGGCTGTGTTTTGGCCAGCAAGGCCTTCATCAGGAGTCTAATAACACAAATTAAAAATATATATATATCTCTGTCCACATTTTGATACATGGATAAATATACAGGAAAATACAAATTTTTACCTAAGAATCATACAACAAAGCTAGGGATCTAAATTTAAAAAAATATATAAAAATATTTACATACATTTGAGACTTCCAAACAGATCTACCACTAAGGATTTAGTACAACAAAAAGACTGCCCAAAAGAGATCTAATAATTCAGTGGTTCCCAAACCTGGTCCTGGATGCACCCCAGTCAGTCAGGTTTTCAGGATATCCACAATGAATATTCATGAGAGAAATTTGAATGCACTGCTTCCATTGCATGCAAATCTCTCTCATGAATATTCATTGTGGATAATCTGAAAACCTGACTGACTGGGGTGCCTCCAGGATCAGGTTTGAGAACCACTGTAATAATTTGTATTTTCCTGTGCATTTATCCATGTATCAAAATGTGGATATATATATATTTTTTTAATTTGTGTTATTAGACGCCTGATGAAGGCCTAGCAGCTGGGCTAGTCACTTAACCCTCCATTGCCCCAGGAACAAAATAAGTACCTGTATGAAATATGCAAAACTGCTTTGATTGTAACCACAATCAAATAAAACAAAATAAATAATTAGCAAACACATGTTGCTACTGACCCTTCTCCTGCTGTTATTTTCTTCTTTACTACAATGTCTTGTTTTCTTGTATCAAAATATTTATCTATGGAAGTAGGAATGACCCAAGTAACCATGACTTCTTCATTCTGCACGATTCTATTCAGGTCATGATCCCAGTGTTTTTCTAGCACAAGACTCAGCAAGTAAAATCCATTTATGAGATAAGACAAAAGCATTTATATCTATGCTTACCTAGGATAAAGATGAAAACTTTAGAAATTTCTCAGTGTGGTTGAACAGCTGTCTGTTACTAGGGTTAATTACTTGGACTGAACGCTTATGGAGAATACCTTAGCTCTGAGAGATTTGTCAATAAAGTGCAGTCAATTTCAGTAAATAAAAGTTAAGACTGCTGCATAGTGTTTGTGCTGATTTAGACTTGAACATTTTCTATGTTTAATTTGAATTGGATGTTAATTACTTTCAACTTAATTATCTATCTCAAAATAAATCAGGATCCTTGGAAACAACCAGCTGTTGTAGGGAAGTCAAGTCACTTGTTTGCGCTGTACTGTTTCATCACCAGATTTCTAAATTGCTTTATGTTGTTGGTAGGGAAAAATTTTTATAGGGGTCCATGTAAACCTGAAACTACCTGTTTGAAATATCACTGCATTGCCAAATAAACAAATAAAGGTAAATACTATATGTATGCACATATGTTGTCCAGATAATCCGCAACAAGCGGAGAACTCGAACGCCCCACGAGAGAATACAGGTATAGGAGAAAGTGGGATGTTTGACCACGGAAAACCAAAGACTGGAGAGAGTGATTATTAAAACAGTTGTTTATGGATAAAGGAGGGGGCATTCCAAGATGGTGGACGCTGCTCGTTAGCGTTCATCGAGGCTCCTTGGATTTTTTCTTCTACTCTTAAAAACAATTTCCTTTTGTAAGAATGCCACATACAAAGAGGAAAGGGGTGGTTAAAGGCTTACCATCCGCGGCAGGAGCCACTCAAGCCATCCAATTGACCCTCAATAGATTCGCTACGAGCACGCCATGGGAGAAGGAGGCGAGGAGCCCTGCTGTGGGAGCGTCTGGAGGAGTGACGACTCCCCTGGGGCCAGATACTACTCTTTCCTCACCAGACCTCAACCCACTTCCGTGTCCAGCGAGCCTCCGTGGTGAGGCAGAACTTTCGGAAGCGTCTGAAGATGGCGCTGAAGAAGTTTTAGCGGTTGGTGTCTCACCCGGAAAGCCTGGAGAAGTTAATCACCATGAGCTGGAAGCTCACGAGGAGGTAACCATGGAAAGCATATGGGCAATGCTACAAAGTTTGCATAAAACAATTATTAAAGCTGCTTCTGATACTGCTTCCTTGGTGACTAAGGTAGATCTTTTGAATGATTCAATTGAGAAAATAAAGCAAGATACTAGTAGTCAAAATGCTTTCCTTCAACAAGGAATACCACTGAGTGCCTGATTAAAGATAAGACTATTCTAAATAACAAAATTAATCAGATTGAAAACTTTTAACAGGTGCCTCAATTTGAGAGTTCTGAACTTTCCAAAAATGGTAGAACTGAATGCTTTGGAATAGTTTAAAAAATATTTATCTGAAGTTCTCAATTACTCCTCTGATCTTATTCCTCCAATTAACAAAATATACTATCTCCCAATACCGCAAAAAAAGAAGAAGGAGGAAAAGAGAAAATCAGAAGATCAAGATTTGCAAGTTTCTGGATTCCAAGATCTGACAGCATTTCTAGAGAAATCATTAAATGAAATCCAAACTCGCTCCACTTTGTTGGTTTCTTTTGTCTTTGAGCAAGACTTAAATTCAGTTATGAAATTGTATTTTAAAAATGCTCAAAAACTATTTCTAGGGGCACGAGTTTGGATATATCCAGATGTTACGAGGTCAACCCAGGATAAACGGAGAAAATTTCTAGTACTGAGAGAAGAAGTTAAGACATTGGGAGCCAGTTTTTTGCTGGCTTACCCGTGCAAATGCCTGATAAAGTATTTGGACAATAAGTATATTTTCTATGAACCGGAACAATTGAAGAGCTTTATCGATTTAAAGAAAATTGCCAAATGATTTTGGGGGTTTAGGGTAGAGTTGTAGTTGTAAATTACCTGTGGTTTGGTCCAGGTCCTAATTTCTAAAGTGAACAAATAAGCTGAAAGTTCTCAACTTAATTGACTCCCCCCTTTGTCTCATTTTGTGGTCTAAGAATAGGGATATATTTTTCTTTAAAAGAGATGTTCTTCTTTTCCATTAATGTTATAATATCTCTGTATTACTTGTGCAAGGTTATCTTGTATTAATGTTTGAAATTATAAATAAAAACAAAAAAAATCCCAGTTGTTTATTGATGAAAAAAGACTCGACACAAACGTTGTGTTTCGGCCGTTAGGCCTGCATCAGGAGTCTCAGTTGACGGAGAACGGCTGTTACAAATGTTTAGGAGCACGTGGTTTGGTGATCAATAAGGTGGGTCTCAATCGATGGAGAAACAGCTGATGCAAACGTTTAAAGACACGTGGTGTACTGATCAATGAGGTCGGTCTTTAAAAAGACCTTTTCTGAAGAGACTTGCTCATAGACAGTTAAAATGTCAGCATAAAACATCAGTACACCACGTGTCCTTAAACATTTGCATCAGCTGTTTATCCATCGATTGAGACCCACATTATTGATCACCAAACCACGTGCTTCTAAACATTTGTACACTGTGCAATACGTCAGACTCAGAAACAGGACAAAGGAAGAAGAGGACCTCGGCTGGCGGGGGTTGGGGTCCCCCACCAGCAAAGGTAGGCGACAGCGGGTTGGCGGCGGGGGGGGGCCGAGAGGGTCGTCGGCAGGGGAGTCCAGGGCCAAATCTACAGGGGCCCAAACCCTCGTGGCCCCACATAGCTACGCCACTGATCTGCACACAGATGCACATATATGCCATTGTTCTAAACATTTATGTGTGTTTTCAGCACATAAATGTTAATGCATTCTTTATAGAATTACTCCCCCCCTCTGTATCAAGCTTCTACTTTAACTGTTAGTGTGGCTGTGTGTTGACAGTGCATATGGTAATTTCTGCAGGAGCCCTGGAATTCTATATATGGCGCCTAGATTCGCGTGCCTAAGATGACACCCAAATTAATTAACAAGCCCTTAATTACCAATAATTGGGTGCTAATAACCAATTATTGAAGGTAATTGGCACCACCTAGGATTTGCGTATGCATCTGGCTGCACACTACTCTATAAGGCATGGCGCTTAACTCTACTAGTGTATAACTGAAAAGGGGGCATGGCTGTGGGTGTGTCAGAGGTGTTTACACCAGATCTCAGCAGGCATAACTCTGGCACCTACAGTTAGGTGCGGAAATCAGCATTACACACTATTCTATGGAGGGTGCGTGCCTTATAGAATAGCATTTAGTGCCAATTGTTTTGAGCTCCATTTATAGAATTTTTCCCTAACTGCTTAATGCACTTTAATAAAAGGCCCGCTAAATCATTTTACTGTATTCTTTGTATTGTTTAAATATTTTTTCCTCATCTTTAAATATTGCTTCCATTTTGCATAAGTTGCTTAACCTAAATTTACAATGCATGGGATATGTTTTCAGCCTAACATGTTAAGTTTATTATTTCATCAATAACATGGTCAGAATAGAATTATTAGTTTCCATTTTCTACATGGACTATGATTAATATAGCCTTAGTACACTGACTTTGATTGTTCAAGAGAATTCTTAGAATGCTAATGAGTTCCAACAAGTTGATGTAAGACTTTCCACTGTTTTAACAGTAGATGATGGCAGAAAAAGACCCATTGACCCATTTAGTCTGTCCTTTCACTCCTGCCCACATTCCATATTAGAAACATAGAATCATGACGGCAGATAAGGGCCAAATGACCCATCTAATCTGCACTTCCTCAATAACCACTTGCTCCGCCTTTTCCTAAGGGATCCCACGTGCCTGTTCCATGCTTCCTTAAATTCCGATACAGTCTTCGTCTCCACTACCTCCACCGGGAGGCCATTCCATGCATCCACCACCCTTTCTGTGAAATAGTATTTTCTTAGATTCTTTCTAAGTCTATTTCCTCTTAATTTCATCCTATGCCCTCTCATTCCAGAGTTTTCCTTCATTTGAAAAAGGCTCACCTCCTGTGTATTAACACCACTGAGGTATTTAAACATCTCTATCATATCCCCTCTCTCCTGCATCTCTTTCAGCATATGCATGTTGAGGCCCATGGGCCTGTTCCTATATATTTTATGACAGAGACCGTTTACCAATTTGATAGCTACCCTCTGGACCCGCTCCATTCTGTTTATATCTTTCTGTAGCTGTGGTCTCCAGATTTGCATGCAGTACTCCAAATGGGGTCTCACCAGAGACTTTATACAAGGGCACTATCACTTCTTTTTTCCTGCTGGTCAACCCTCTCCTTATGCACATAAGCATCCTTCTGGCTTTGACCGTCGCCTTTTCTACCTGCTTGACCAGCGTGTCCCAACTGCCAGTCATAGAGTGTGACTGCTTGAAAGGTATCACTCTATCCACGACAGTTTATATCTTCTTCCTCCTTTGTATGCTACCGTCTTCAGTAGATGAGAAGGCAAGATCCCCATGACAGTACAAACCTGGTCCTGGAGGCACCCCAGCCAGTCAGGTTTTTGGGATATCCATAATGAATATTCATGAGAGATGTTTGAATGCACTGCCTCCACTGCAGTGTACTACAAGCTCACACCTGGATATCTTCCCTGCCTATTTCTAACCACAACATTTTGTAATAGTCTAAATAGCTACCCACACTAGCAAAGTTGTTCCCTAATGTTTGGCTTCATGGGTCCTGTGGCCTTCACAGACGATACCCTTCCACCACCAACCTACTGCAACCTACTTCCTTTGCTCTGGAAAAGAGTAGGCAACCTTTATACAGAAAGGGCCACAATAAATGTCAGTAATATCCCTAGTAGGCCACAACATTATGTAATGTCAGAACCAGAAATGCACAGAGCTCCATAGATCTTTTGGGATAAATAAATGTGTAAACATTTAACTTAAAATAACGGAAACAAACTGCTAGAGTGGCTGTTCTGAAAATATTTGCAAAATATAGTACTTAAAATTACCAAAACTATGGTTAGTGATGTTTTTTTGTGTACACCTCCATGATTTAGTGGGCCACGTAAAATTCAATGCTGATCGCAGCTTTGCTTCCTGTATGTCAGTGATATCTTTGAGGAACTTGGATGTTCTAGAACAGGGGTGTTCTAGAACATCCAAGTTCCTCAAAAATATCACTGTTAAAGATGCTCTAAATGAAGTCATGGTAAGAGGCTCTAATGGGGTGAACAGAAGAACAACATCAGGAAATATTTCTTTATGAAAAAAGTACTGGATGCAAGGATTAGAGACAGAATTCAATAAAGCTTGGGATAAGCGCAGATGATTTCAGGTCGTAGAAAAAAAGGGAATGGGGGGGTGGGAGAGAGAGCCAACAATCAACTGGGGTCTATGACATAGTACAAACAATGAAACTGACAGACTAAATGGACTGTAAGGTCCTTATCTGATCATACTTTTTGTTTCTATGTTATCCAGTATGAGATAATGGTCTTTAGAATACTGAAACTACTACTACTAACTATCATTTCTATAGCGCTACTAGACGTACACAGCGCTGTACACTTGAACATGAAGAGACAGTCCCTACTCGACAGAGCTTACAATCTAATTAACCTGAATAAATCCTGTGTTGCAAAAGTTGTAGTCATTATGGAGAAATATTGTGACTCTCTCCTAGCGTACTTTCCGGATTCTTCCCTCCATAATTTCCAGCTGCTTCAGTACTCAACCACTTGTCTCCTGTTCTACCTGCCCTGGCACTCCTATGTTACTTCTTTGTGAGCTTCACATTCCTTTCTGGTCATCCTATGAACTTCTGTTTTTCATCTTTAGGCTGACCACTCTTTATTCTTGTGCTGAGTCTCAGACCTTTTTCTATACTCTCCACACCAACCAGGTTACTTCATATTGTATGTCATAAATACATAAGTACATAAGTATTGCATACTGGGACAGACCGAAGGTCCATCAACCGCAGCATCCTTTTTCCAACAGTAGCCAATCCAGGTCACAAGTACCTGACAAGATCCCCAAAAAAGTACAATACATTTTATGCTGCTTATCCTAGAAATAAGCAGTGGATTTTCCCCAAGTCCATTTTAATAATGGTCTATGGATTTTTCCTTTAAGAAGCCATACAAACCTTTTTGACACCCCGCTAAGCTAACTGCTTTTACTACATTCTCTGGCAACGAATTCCAGAGTTTAATTACACGTTGTGTGAAGAAATATTTTCTCTTTGATCCGTTTTAAGTTTACTAATTTGTAGCTTAATTGCGTGCCCCCTAGTCCTGGTATTTTTCGAAAGAGTTAACAATCAATTCACGTCTACCTGTTCCACTCCACTCATCATTTTATAGACCTCTATCATATCTCCCCTCGGCTGTCTTTTCTCCAAACTGAAGAGCCCTAACTGCTTTAGCCTTTCTTCATAGGGAAGTCTTCCCATTCCCTTTTTCATTCTGTACCTTTTCTAATTCCACTATATCTTTTTTGAGATGCGGTGACCAGAATTGAACACAATATTCGAGGTGCAGTTGCACCATGGAGCGATACAAAGGCATTATAACATCCTCATTTTTGTTTTCCATTCTTTACCTAATAATACCTAACATTCTCCGTGTTCTCTCTGCTAGCTCCCATTGATGAAACAAACTTCAAGCCAGTTATGGAACACACTAACATTTTGTTTCCTGGTCCCCATTAAAATCCTATCTATTTAAACAAGTATTCTCTTGGGTCTCACTTCCCCTTAGATCTGAGAACTCATTTTCATTTATTTACATACTGCATTTATAATAATCTTGCACATGGATAGCAATAGATGAAAAGTATGCAAAATTCTTTTTGTCCTGCTATCACCTTTGTTAGGTTAAAAATAGAAGTAGGTTGCTGCTGTAAGGTGCCTTAGGCTAGAAAAAGGAAAATATGGTAAAGCTAGTCCCCTGTATGCAAGTACCAAGTCACAAATGACTTATGGGGGCTGCCACTTATATGGCGGTTTCATGGTAAACAATTAGTGGTGTTTGAATGAAGGTGGAACAAAAAGATAGGAAGGTACCCAAAGGGTTAAGACACCCCCAAATCACTAATGTTAAAACACATACCAGGAAATGTAGATGGAATGCAATGACCACAAATGCTCGCAGTCTAAGCAATAAAGTTCATGACCTTCATGCCCTGATGGTGGAGGCAGATTAGACATTGTTGCAATCACAGAGACGTGACTAAATGGTTCCCATTCTGCAAACATACCAGGCTATAATCTATTTAGGAAGGATAGAGAGGGTCGTAAAGGTGGAGGAGTAGCTCTGTATGTGAGAAATGATATCACGGCGACTGAAATGACAGGGACCTGGGGAAAAGAAGAAGTGATATGGATCACCTTAAAAAGAGATGATAGAACCTCAGTCCACGTGGGTGTTGTCTACAGACCCCCAACACAACTGGAGGAACTAGATAGGGATCTGATCGCGGATATTCAAAAGTTAGGAAAGAAGAGGGAGGTGCTGTTGCTGGGAGATTTCAATCTGCCGGATGTAGATTGGAAGGTTCCAACGGTGGAATCGGAGAGAAGTAGACAGATCGTGGATGCTTTCCAAAGTGTTTTGCTCAGACAAATGGTGACGGAACCCATGAGGGAGGGAGCGACGCTGGATCTGGTGCTCACAAATGGGGATAGCGTGTCAAATGTCCGAGTGGGTGCCCACCTGGGCGGCAGTGACCATCAAACGGTTTGGTTTGATATGACTGCTGTAGTGGAGGGCAGCCACTCAAAACTCAAAGTCCTGGATTTCAAGCGTGCTGACTTTACTAAAATGGGGGAATACCTGAGGAAGGAGCTGATGGGCTGGGCGGAAGTACAAGAAGTGGAAGGACAGTGGTCCAGGCTGAAAGAAGCTATAAATAGGGCCACAAACCTTTATGTAAGGAAAGTAAATAAAAACAAGAGAAAAAGGAAACCGATATGGTTCTCCAAACAAGTGGCTGAGAAAATAAAGGCTAAAGAGTTGGCATTCCAGAAATACACAAAAACTCAAGAACAGGAACATGGGAAGGAATACCGGAGGAAACTGAAAGAAGCCAAGAGAGAGATACGTCTGGCGAAAGCGCAAGCGGAAGAACTAATGGCTAGAAATGTAAGGAGGGGTGACAAAAATTTCTTCAGGTATATTAGTGAAAGGAAAATGACTAAAAAGGGAATTGTGAGACTAAAAGATACTGCGAACCGCTATGTAGATAGTGATGAAGAAAAAGCAAATTTGCTAAATAGATACTTTTGTTTTGTTTTCACAGAAGAAAATCCTGGAGCAGGACCGCGATGGACTGGAAAAAGTACAAATGAAAATGGAGTGGATACAGCATCATTTACAGAAGAGAGTGTGTATGAACAACTTGTAAAGCTAAAGGTGGACAAAGCCATGGGACCGGACGGGATCCACCCCAGGATATTAAGGGAGCTCCGAGAGGTTCTGGCGGGTCCTCTTGGAGACGGGAGATGTTCCGAGGGATTAGAGAATGGCGGAGGTGGTCCCTCTTCACAAAAGTGGTGATAGGGAAGTAGCTGGAAACTACAGGCCGGTAAGCCTCACTTCGGTTATTGGAAAAGTAATGGAAGCGATGCTGAAGGAAAGGATAGTGAATTTCCTGGAAGCCAATAAGTTGCAAGATCCGAGACAACATGGTTTTACCAAAGGGAAATCGTGCCAAACGAATCTCATTGAGTTTTTTGATTGGGTGACAGGAGAATTGAATCAGGGACGAGCTATGGACGTAATCTACTTAGATTTCAGCAAAGCTTTTGACACGGTTCCCCACAGGAGGCTTTTAAATAAACTGGATGGGCTGAAGATAGGACCTAAAGTGGTGAACTGGATTAGGAACTGGTTGACGGACAGACGCCAGAGGGTGGTGGTGAATGGAGTTAGCTCGGAGGAGGGAAAGGTGAGTAGTGGAGTGCCTCAAGGATCGGTGCTGGGGCCGATTCTGTTCAATATATTTGTGAGTGACCTTGCCGAAGGGTTAGAAGGTAAAGTTTGCCTATTTGCGGATGATACTAAGATCTGTAACAGAGTGGACACCCCAGAGGGAGTGGAAAACATGAAAAAGGATCTGAAGAAGCTAGAACAATGGTCTAAGGTCTGGCAATTAAAATTCAATGCGAAGAAATGCAAAGTGATGCACTTAGGGAATAGAAATCCACAGGAGATGTATGTGTTAGGTGGCGAGAGTCTGATAGGCTCGGATGGGGAGAGGGACCTTGGGGTGATAGTATCTGAGGATTTGAAGGCGACGAAACAGTGTGACAAGGCGGTGGCTGTATCTAGAAGGTTGTTGGGCTGTATAGAGAGAGGTGTGACCAGCAGAAGAAAGGGAGTGTTGATGCCCCTGTATAAGTCGTTGGTGAGGCCCCATCTGGAGTATTGTGTTCAGTTTTGGAGGCCGTATCTTGCTAAGGATGTAAAAAGAATCGAAGCGGTGCAAAGAAAAGCTACTAGAATGGTATGGGATTTGCGTAACAAGACGTATGAGGAGAGACTTGCTGCCCTGAACATGTATACCCTGGAGGAAAGGAGAAACAGGGGTGATATGATACAGATGTTCAAATATTTGAAAGGTATTAATCCGCAAACGAACCTTTTCCGGAGATACAAAGGCGGTAGAACGAGAGGACATGAAATGAGATTGAAGGGGGGCAGACTCAAGAAAAATGTCAGGAAGTATTTCTTCACGGAGAGAGTGGTGGATGCTTGGAATGCCCTCCCGCGGACGGTGGTGGAGAGGAAAATGGTAACGGAATTCAAACATGCGTGGGATAAACATAAAGGAATCCTGTTCAGAAGGAAAAGATCCTCAGGAGCTTAACCGAGATTGGATAGCAGAGCCGGTAGTGGGAGGCGGGGCTGGAGGTTGGGAGGCGGGGATAGTGCGGGGCAGACTTATACGGTCTGTGCCAGAGCTAGTGGTGGGAGGTGGGGATAGTGCTGGGCAGACTTATACGGTCTGTGCCAGAGCCGGTGGTTGGGAGGTGGGGCTGGTGGTTGGGAGGCGGGGCTAGTGCTGGGCAGACTTATACGGTCTGTGCCCTGAAGAGCACAGGTACAAATCAAAGTAGGGTATACACAAAAGTAGCACACATGAGTTGTCTTGTTGGGCAGACTGGATGGACCGTGCAGGTCTTTTTCTGCCGTCATCTACTATGTTACTATGTTACTATGGTTTGCCATTGCCTTCCCCAGTCATCTTTATCCTCCTGATTAAAAGCCAGTACTCAATGAGGATGGATGGCTAAATTGACCAGAGGCTGGCTATCTAACAGAAATCCCAGTGTGAAATTTAAGCTCAGGTTATGGGTTCAGTAGGCAAGCAACCCACCGATTGCCCCATGAAACCTCCACTAGGCTAGAGCACCAAGTAAAAATGAAAATAAAGAAAGTAAATCTTTAACTTGGCTTCTGACAAGATAAATGCTTAAGTCAACATCCAGGCCTTCTGGGTTAAAATTCAGCCTCCTCTTACTATCCATTTGGGGTTTACCTATCTCTCAGCTTTCTGTGGAGGTCCAGTGCAGGGCCAGTTGAAGGGACTATGGCATCATGAGCCAAATTTTGCTTTGGTGCCCCACCCCCACCTGCAATCTGGAATCTTTCCCTCTACTCCCCCCTCCCCCCACCTGTGATCTGGTATCTTCTGCTCTCAAGCCCTACCCCCTTCCACCTGCTGGACAAGATGAAGCACTGATGATAAAGGCACCAAAACCCAATCTGGCATCTATCCCTCTAGGAGTCTGAAGGTAGACCAGACTGGGATTGTGGTGTCCTTTATCACTTGGTCCCTGAGCCAGTGTCTCACCTGGTCCATAGGTTGAGCCGGCCCTCATCCAGTGCAACTATAACCTTGCTGTTCTGAGCTGCAATTGCCATTCCATGCATGCAGACTACTCCAGTGGCTTCCAAGAAACCCAGTTGATGTCAATGATGTTTTGAGAGTTGTTAACCGCAGTTCCATGAAGGTTACTCCAATATTTTCATGGAAGCACAATGCTGATACGACTTGTATGTTTCAGTCCATGAAGGTTAGTCGATGCTTTGTTCCCATAATCTGCTGCTAGTGATCCTCTAGGCATATCTCATCCTTTTTTGAATTCCTTTACCACTTTTCTCTTCTCGTCGGTAAACTGGTAGTAGGGATGTGCATTTATTTTGGAACAAAATGTAAAAGACAATGAAATATCCACATTTCATTTAGTGTCAAAATGAAATGTAAAAAAAACTAAACTAAATTTATTTAGTTTTACTCCGCAGATAATATACACTATTTGGATCTTGTTACAACAGTTTTTATTCTTGTATTGTACCCAACTGTTTAAAACTCAAATAAAAGTTTCATGGACCAAAATTAAGGAACCCTAAAGCGCAGCAAGCCCACTGTGGGCTTGCAGTGTGGTATTCCGGCACTACCACTGGGCTACCGCAGGAGCCTGGTGGTACTGCCTGCCCCTGCTGTCCGCCATTTCTGGCGCTTCAAAAATATTTTTCAATTTTTAACACTGGGGGCTTACCCGGCATTAATCAGTACTGCCCAGTTACTACCAGGTTAGTGCAGGAGCCTTTGCTGCCTCCTAAATAGGTGGCGGTAAGGGGTCTCCCAGGAAATGGCTGCGTGGCAAGTGGTTAACTTACTGCATGGCAATTTATTTCTTTTTTTAAAAGGCCTTTTACCTGCTGCGGTAAAAGAGGGCCTCGATGCTTGGCAAACCCATTCGCCAACACCACCGCAGGGGTCCTTTTACTTCAGTTTGGTAAAAGGACTATAAAACAAACACTTATTTTTTAAACTTGAAGACTTTTTTTTATTTCAGCAAACTTATAATGGGATGCCAATTTAACCATTTGTGCTAAGGATTCCATTCCGCTCACTCCACACCCCTCCCTCTCCCTCCTGCAGTCCCTCTTCTCTCATCAGCAGCAGATAACCCTGCACAAGCGATTTCACCAGCATGGAATCCCCCCGCACTCCCCTTCCTCTCACTCCCTACCCCTCCCCTATCCCCCACCCCCGCACTCCCCCTTCTCTCATCAGCAACAGATAGCCCTGCACAAGTGATTTCACCAGCATGGAATTCCCTTTACTCCCCCCTCCTCTCGCTCCCCACCCCTCCTCTCACAGCCCTCCTGTTTTCAAGACATCCTTACAGTTTTTCCCTGTCTGTGTGAGTTCATGCCCGAACAGCTGTTTGATTTCTAAGACAGTGAATGAGAAAACCCCAGAGCCATATGTGAATGAAAACGTATATTTTATTGACAAGAAAAGTAAAGTTTTTTTATTTTTAAATGAAAATAGTTCCAGAACTATTCTTTACTCTAACAGTGTTAATCTAAGAAGCATACCATTTTTAAAAGTTAAGTAAAGCATATGCAAAGAAGATTTTGAGCACATTACATAAGAAGTGTGGACATAATCAATAGCCGTAAAGCAGTGTGCTAAAACATTGAACCAAAACCTGTTTAGAATCACATCGATACTATTTCCTTTGAAATAAAGAGGGTTCAGAGCAGACACCTCTCATTTCACTATGGGAAGGTGATCCTTAAGCTTCAGTTGTGATCCCAGAAAGTGAACGCATTTTAACATGGTAGTGATTAAAACTTATGGTGACCTGGTGGGTACAGAGATTTATTATGTAGCCCAGGCCAGTTAAGGGCTCCCGGGCTTTTACGGATCACCCATTGTGTATGGAGCAGGGATCGGTGATGTGTTTTGCAGTCTCTTTAGAAAAGTGCTACCGTTGCTGAGATGGGGCATTGAGATTGTTAAACCGCATATGAAAAGCGTGGCCATAAGCATAGCCAAAGATGTGCTGGGTCATGTCACCATGGTGGTTCTCAATAATATGAATAACAACAAGAAGCAGGCCAGATCAGGACTAGCAGAGGTGGTCAGATGCTTTTAGAAGGACCGCCCGAATCCCTTACAAGAAAGAAATCAAACTGTGTAGCACATGGCCGCTGAGAGGGGGGCAGGGGGGGCAAAATTCCCCGGGCCTCCAAGGGGGGGGGGCCTGGCGCCGGGGTCAGGCCACCGGCGCTGCAGTCCCGGGTCTCACCTGCCTGCCTCCTTGGCTCCGGGCCCCCTGCATTCAAAGTGGCAGTCGCAGATCGCCTCTCTTCTGGTCTTCCCTCCCTGTGTCCCGCCCTCGCAGAAACCAGAAGTTACATCAGACAAGAGCGGGACACAGGGAAGGAAGGCCAGAAGAGACGTGATCTGTGACTGCCGCTTTGAATGAAGGGGGCCTGGAGCCGTGGAGGCAGGCAGGTGAGACCACAGACTGCAGCAGCGGGGGGAGGGGAGCGACGGGGGGCGGCAGCGGCAGGGGGCGGCGGGGGGCGGAGGCGGGGCAGTGGGGGGGGGGGGGTGGAGGTGGGGAGGCCTTGCCCCGGGCCTGGCCTAGTCTTTCGGCGGCCCTGGTGTAGCATCCCAGAAGCCTAAGTGCAAGGCTAAGAAAAGAATCGATGCTACAGAGCTGGAAGATATATTTTGAGAAAAAATCATGGCTTTTGTGCACGATGGCTCGGAAGAATGCGCTAAATCAGAATTGGACCTCTTTCAATTGTCACTAACACAAACTAGTATCGAAAAAAGCATTTATGTGGAAATACCACCTTTATCGGCCTTATCGGAAACCATGCTGCTTGATTTTACATAGCCGATCACGGGGAAGATTATTTGGATTTGAATAATACGTTGTTGACCTGTAAGACAATATGGAATAGACATCACAGGGGCAGCCAAGGTGGCTTTAGTAAATTATCTGATAGCCTCCCTCTTCAGTCAGTTGGATATCACGATCAGAGACTCATCAGTCAAAGCAACAACTGCTACCCATATAGAGCTCTCATAGAACTGCTTCTCAATTATGGTGAAGGATCCCTCAAAACACAGTTTATGAGCAGTCTGTTTTATAAAGTGTCAGCCAGGAGTCACGAGTTGACAGGCCCAGGCAGTTGCAATGCCGGTTTCAATGAAAGGACTCATCACAGTAGCTAGCCAGAAGGTAGAATTACTGGGTCATTTACACAGCAATTTGCTTTTCCAATAAAAACTTCTGATCAACGGGGTAGATGTTAAGATAAGAATGATGAGAAGTAAAGATGCCTGTTGTTTAATGAGTGGGGATGCCGATGAACACTACTAAGTACAGATTCTGTCCACATCGTTGTTCTTAAAGAGAGTAAAAGTATCACCAGGAGTAAAGTTGGGTCATGCTGAAGCGCTGTTGAAGTCCAATGTCAAGTATGAGGTTGAAGGTGCTTAGCATACCTGCCGGAGATCATGTTACCAACCAGGAAAACCTTTTTTTGGGATAGTTGCCCTTCTTCAACTGGACTTTGAAAATGGACCTGTAAACATATGAAAGATAATGCATTGATGATCGACTGTACAGAGTTTTACAGAGGTTATACTTTGCTGTCTTTTGATCTGTCACCTGACCAGGAATGCGCAGGTCACTACTCCTTGATCAAAACTGGTAATCTGCATGCAGAAATCCGCTTTGTGAATGCTTTGCCCCATACCATAAACATGATTGTCTACGGGATGCTTGAAAATGTGATAGAAGTTAAACAGCAATGGAATGTCCTGTTTGACTACATGTAAAACAATGAACACTGTACAGATTTATCGTTTACTGAAGGGGGACCCGTAAACTGCTGAATCATTTTTAGACGTTTTACCCAATGATTGGTTACTCGGTACATGCTTGTTGCAGAGACCATTTGCCTTAGTGATAAATACCCACCCACACGATCTACTCAGTGAGCACTGGTTAGCCATCTATCTGTGTCAGAACGGTGAGGGTGATTTTTTTTGATTCTTACAAACATCCCCCTAGTAGTTTATTGTTTCCTAGCAGTATTGTGGACTTTTCACAGAAGCACTGTGAAACTATTGTGTACCACAACAGATGGTTACAACACCCTCTATCGACTACCTATGGTCAACACCATTGTGAAGACTTGTTTTTTTTTTTTTTAATATTTTACAGTTATATTCTGAGGACCCTCTAAAAAATGATGAAATGGAATTACAGTTTGTGCAAAATAACAAACAAAGAAAGCATTGTGTGTGTAGATCTTTTCAAGGTCTGTTTTGCAACCTACAGAGATGTGTTTCCTACAAAGTGCTATACAGCATCTAAATAAAACTCTGAAATGGAATTAAGGTTCTGGCGTCATGTGTCTATGCATAAAGTGTTTTTATTAAAACTATACATATCTAATATAATAAAACGCACCGTGAACGTTCTGAAGACAACGTTCTGTGAAGCCGGAAGCTTGAAGCCGGAAGCCTAAGTTCTCAGGACAACGTTCTGTGAAGCCGGAAGCTTGAAGCCGGAAGTCTGAAGCCTTGAAGCCTTGAAGCCTGAAGCCTGAAGCCTTGAAGCCATCTGACGTCACTCCCAGGCTGAGGCTGAAGGGTTCGGGGATTCGTGGTGTGAAGCCTTCAAGCCAGCCAGCCGTCTCTGCCCCGCCCTCGCGCCTAAACAAACAAATACGGAAGCGAAGCGTCAGGGAAGGAGGCGGCGCTCCCGACGTCTAGCCTTCCCTTCGCTGTGTTCCGCCTTCAAAACAAGGCGGAACACAGCGAAGGGAAAGCTAGACGTCGGGAGCGCCGCCTCCTTCCCTGACGCTTCGCTGCACGAACCGCCACGGAGGTAAAGTTAAAAGAATTAAAAAAAAAAATGGGATGCATGGATGCGAGGCATGGATGCGAAGGGGTGACGAGGCATGGATGCGAGGGGGGGGCATGGATGCGAAGGGGTGGGGGGGGCATGGATGCGAGGGGGGGGTATGGATGCGAGGCATGGATGCGAAGGGGGGGGCATGGATGCGAAGGGGGGGGGAAAGAAGAGGGCGGGCCAGGCTGGGACATGGGAGAGAGCGTAGCATGGATGCGAGGGGGGGGGGGGGGTCATGGAAGGGCGAGAGGGGACTTGCTGGAAAAGGATGAATGGAGGCGGCAGGGGACAGAGGAGCATGGATTACAGAGCAGGCCTCAGGCAGAGAGGGGAAATGCTGGATAGGGAAAAATGGAGGGGCCAGGTGACAGATGAGCATGGATTGGAAGGGCAGGACTCAGGGAGAGGGGAATTGCTGGATAGGGATGAATGGAGGGGACAGATGGGCATGGATGGATATGGATTACAGAGCAGGCCTCAGGCAGAGAGGGGAAATGCTGGATAGGGAAAAATGGAGGGGCCAGGTGACAGAGGAGCATGGATGGGCATGGATTGGAAGGGCAGGACTCAGGGAGAGGGGAATTGCTGGATAGGGATGAATGGAGGGGACAGATGGGCATGGATGGATATGGATTGCAGGGCAGGCCTCAGGCAGAGAGGGGAAATGCTGGATAGGGAAAAATGGAGGGGCCAGGTGACAGAGGAGCATGGATGGGCATGGATTGGAAGGGCAGGACTCAGGGAGAGGGGAATTGCTGCATAGGGATGAATGGAGGGGACAGATGGGCATGGATGGATATGGATTGCAGGGCAGGCCTCAAGCAGAGAGGGGAAATGCTGGATAGGGATGAATGGAGGGGGCAGGTGACAGACAAACATGGATGGCCATGGATTGGGAGAGCAGGGCTCACGGACAGAGGGGAATTGCTGGAAAAGGATGAATGGAGGGGGCAGGGGACAGATGGCCATGGATTGGGAGGGCACGGCTCACACTCTCTCTCTCATATACAATGTCTTTCTCACTCTCACACACTCTGTCTCACACTGTATCACATTCACTCTCTATGTGCCACACAGTCACTCACACACTCGCTTGGTCTCATACACTCACTCAAACAGAGAATCTGTGTCTCACACACACTCTCTCTCTCTCCCACACACACACACTCTCACTCACACTGTGTCTCACATACACACTTGCACACACTCTCATTCTCACACACACACTCTCTCACAAACACACTCACACCCAGACTCACGCTCTCTCTCACACAATCACACTTTCACTCCGACTCTCAAACAGTCACTCTCACATACACTCTCCCAAACATACACACTCCGAGGAAAACCTTGCTAGCGCCCGTTTCATTTGTGTCAGAAACGGGCCTTTTTTACTAGTTACATATATTTGTTTGTTACATTTGTATCCCACATTTTCTCACTTATTTGCAGGCTCAATGTGGCTTACATAATACCATAAGGTGTACGCCAAATCCGGTAAAGAACAAATACAAAGTGATGTTATGATAGAATAACTACTACTACTACTTATCATTTCTAAAGCGCTACTAGACGTACGCAGCGCTGTACACTTGACAGAGCTTACAATCTGATTAGGACAGAAGGTTCATGTGTTACAGACACATTTGGGAATCGTAGAGAGGAAGAGTTTTGTTTTATCCTTTACGAGCTTTAGTTTCCTTGTGTAGCAGGGTTCAGGCATTTAAGTTGGGTCCGTAGGGTATGCCTTTTGATTCTTACATATATAAACACTGTCATCTGTTCAATGCAAATTGTTTCTTATAGGGGAGGCTGATGTATTTCAAAGATTTATTTTTTTTTTAAGGGGAGGAGTTTCTTCAATTTTCACAGGGGTGGTGAATTTCACAAAGACCTCTGTGGGCTTTTCTTTAAGAAATTCAAGAAAATGCCTGTTGCTCGCATTGCTGACTACTGTTGAGGGTATATTGAGTTCGGCCAGGGACTGCATGAACTCTTCCCAACCTCTGGATTTCCTTTGTTGGGAAAGAGTGTGTGTCTGTGTAGGCCCACAAACCAGGTCGAGCAGATTAGACTCACTGAAGGGATATCCCTTGTATCCACAAGTCCCATCAGCACCCCAGGTCACCACATCCTTGTGCTTGGATAGCTTATCAAGCAACACTTTGATATTTTTCTTATAATGCGCACCAATTCCTTTTAACACTTCCTGAAGAACAGGGTCAGGCGGGCCATAGTTATCTAGCAACACCTCTGTCTGCTTAGGACTTTGTTCAGCGAGATACAGGTTTATTTTTTCTCTTTCCCTTTCACCCTGGCAAATGACAGGTAGCGCTGTAACATGGATGAATAACGTTTGGCCTTTCATAGTTGGTTAATCTGGAACTTTAGAATACTGCTCATTTCTTCATTAAGCCTTTGAACGGCATCCATTCTAATATTTTCATGGGGTCCCGGAGGACCTCTTAAACAATCGAGCTGCTGGATAGGGACCAAGTACTGCATTGCTGATAAGACTTATAATCAATGGCAAGGCAAAGCTTAGCAAGGGTCCGATAAAACCCCCAGACTGCATCACCAGCGTCTTCTTTGGTTTAAGAGGTATCTTTTTGCCCTGAGACTCTTTATTGCATGCCTTTGTCTTTTCAGGATGCTGATCTGATGTTGTGATAATGATATGTTACCTTTCAGAGTGTTTAGGACAATCTCTGCTGTAGCCGCTATTAAGTCATCTGAAGTGATGCCGAGGATGGCCTTTCTCTGCCAGGGTGAAGCCTGAACTAAAAGTTTTAAAAGCTCCAGGTTCCTCTTCAGATGGCTAGACATATCGCTGCCTGTGAGAGCACAATTTGTCACTTCTTTTTATAGGCAGCCACTATTTTCTCACTGTATACGACTGGCAAAGCTGGAGGAAAGATGTCCGTCAAAAATGTCCATCCTCAGTCTCTAAGCCTCGGGCATCAATGCATTCAAATCCACAATGAGATAACCACACGGTTTTCTGGCAGCATCTTTGAAGGCCTCGAGAAAGAAACGCATCATGCCTGGATACATTTGTCTGGCAAGAACAGCTATCTGCTGCTTATCTCTTAGATTCTTAAACAATGCCATATATTTCAGGTGATAGTGTGCCTTGTTCTACCTTGACAAAAAATGTTCTGGACGATATATATGTGGTGTGCATATTTGGTAAAAGTTTTTTCGATCTCAACATTTTTACAAGCGATGACCAGATTTACTTTATGGGGCAGAAACAATAGGTCATCGTTAAATGTTACCAGCAGCGAATACCATTTTGATTATTCTTCATATATAGGTTGCCAAGAGGTGCAATACCATATTATTTGATTCAGTTTCACACTGAATATAAGATTGGCATGTTCTAACAATTTTTTTAACAAAGAAATTTTTACTACTGTTGAAAGGCTGTGCTATGATGCATGAAAAGCGATGGTGCAAGTGTGTGTCAAACTCATCAGTAAGCATAGCATAAATGTAAACACCCGACCTGTCGCCCGATATTCCTCCACTGTAGGGGGGCATCGCATGGTTTCTGTAGCGTGGCTCTGAGGCAGGAAGATGCACGATTGAGCGGCTGACATTATCTGCTTCCGGCAGTGTTTGCTTGGTCATGCCCTTGACGCCAGTTTATCCCTTTAAATTCTTGTGGCTCAGGGCACTCAGGGCTTCGGCAATGGCTTTCTTCCCTTGTTGCTGTGAGTGCCAGACTGAAGTTACAGAACCTTCCTGCTTTGAGTCTCTGCCTGAAGGCTTCAGAGCCATTCTACTGTGAGCACTTGCCTGAGCTACAGAATGTTCCTGCTGAAGGTACAGAACGTTTCTGCTGTGAATGTCTGCCGAAGGCTATAGAGCTTGTCTACCGTGAATATCGGTCTGAAGGCTTCAGAGCCATTCCACTGTGGGTGTCTGTCTGAGCTACAGAGCGTTCCTGCGAAAGGTACAGAACTTTTCTGCTGTGAGCATCTGCCTGAAGGCTATAGAGCTTATCTACCATGAACGTCTGTCTGAAGGCTTTAGAGCCATTCTACTGTGAGCATCTGCCTGAGCTATAGAACGTTCCAGCTGTGAGCCTTGCCTGAAGTTACCGACCTCCTTTACTGTGAACGTCTGTCTGAAATCTACAAAGCCTATCTACTGTGAGCATCTGTCTGAAGGCTTCAGAGCCTTTTTACTGTGGGCGCCTGCCTGAGCTCCAGAACTTCCCTGCTGTGAACGTCTGCTTGAATTTACCAACCTTTTACAGTGAACATCTGTATGAATTCTTCAAGCCTTCCTACTGTGAGCATCTGTCTGTACGTTCATCCGAAGTTACTAGATCTGCAGCGCTGAGCTTCTACATGAGTTCCCTGAGCATCCTGTGGTGAGCCTCTGCTAAAGTTACTGAATCCTTCAGCACTCATACTGTGGTGAGCTTCTACCTGTGTTCCCTGAGCCTTGCTGTTGTGAGATTCTGCCAAGTTACTGAGTCCTTCTGCGCTGAGCTTCTTCTATATTCCTTGAAGCCTAGCTGTGATAGCTGCAGCCCATATCTCCCGGAGCTCTTCCTGTGGGTCTCCATCTGTATTTCCTGAGTCTTGACTCCCACTTACCTTCTGTCTTGGCCTAGCTTCTACCTCTGGTTGGCGTTCCCCTGGGGGAGATAAGTCCTGCCGGCCACCTGCACCTGGGGGCTCAACCTCCGGGGAACGGCAGTTGATCAGGTGAAGTAGTCTGGGGCTCGTCGACTGTCCTTAGTCCTCTTGGTCTAGGACTCTGGAACTCACTTCCCCACACTGGCGTGCAATTCCTGCCTGCTCATTACAGACCAGGCCACAACAGATTGCTGAAGCCATGAGTTCCGCTGACAAAACCACTCTTCCAGATCTAGCTCAGGCACTACAACAACAGCAAAGCCAGCTACAATATTTCTCAAGAATCCTACAAGACATTTCCACTCAGTTGTCTGCTCTATGTGCTTCGCCTCCTAGACCTTCTCCTCCTGCCTCTGTGCTCCCTACGCCGATGCGAATTGCTGATCCTCCGCATTTTGATGGGAACCCTCATGCCTGTAGAGGTTTTCTAAATCAATGCCTAATGCACTTTGAATTACAACCTGGGAATTTTCCTACCGATTGTATCAAAGTAATCTACCTTGTCTCTCTCCTCATTGGATGAGCCCTGACCTGGGCCTCTCCTTTTTGGGAGCAACAAGATCCCATTCTTTTGGATTTAGATGCCTTCCTATGATGCTTATGACTGGTATTTGTTGAACCTAGATGGCCCTCCTCCATTGCTATGTATATTCTGCATCTCCAGCAAGGCTCTCTCACCGTGGGTGACTATGCTATCCAATTCCACACATTAGCTGAGATGCTAGCCTTAATGGAATATATACAAGAGAATCTACAAAAAAGTTTTATACGACCCTCTACGTCTCATGGAGAAGAAAGATGGAAGCCTTCAACCCTGTGTTGATTATCGAGGGCTGAATGCTATCACTATTAAAAACTGTTACCCTCGCCCTCTCATCCCAGAACTATTTGACCGGTTTCAAGAAGCCCAAAGTTTTACTAAATTAGATCTCAGAGGAGCTTACAACCTCATCTGCATAAAAGAGGGAGATGAGTGGAAGACTGTATTCAACATATACGATGGCCATGCTCTACACTTGCGTGGTAATTTATCTGGATGATATATTAATATTTTCTTCATCTCTTCATCTCTTTCAGATCATATACTACATATCAAGACTGTCTTACAATGTCTCCGAGTCAATAAACTCTATACGAAGCTGGAGAAATGAGTTTTTCATCAAGACACTATACCCTTTTTAGGGTACATCATTTCTGTGTCAGGATTGCAAATGGATCTGACCAAATTGCAAGCGATTCAGAAATGGCCTCAACCTGTTGGCCTTCATGCGATACAATGCTTCCTGGGATTTATTAACTATTATCACCAGTTCATTAACCAATACCCCACTATTGTTGCCCCTCTCACTGCTCTTATAAAGTCCTTTGAATTAAACCAATAAATGGTATATTGGGACGTCTAAGATACTATGAGACAGCCTCTATAGCCAAGTAGTCCTTTATTGTAATAGATCTTAATCCGACCAGTGTTGTGTAATTATACAAAGTTTTTTTGAGATTAAGTATAGCCATTCTTCTGCATTTCTTATAAAGAAAAGGGCAGACACTCGGAATTTGTCTAATGAAGCCTGTCAAGCCTTTCAAAAACTTAAAGAATGTTTTTCATCGGCCCCTGTTTTGACACGTCCGGATTACTTATGACCATTTATTCTCGAAGTTGATGCCTCAGTGATTGGGGCCAGAGCAGTGCTCAAACTGATTCTACGGGCCAGACTCACCCCTGCTTTTTCCTCTCTAAGAAGTTTACCCCGCCGAGAAAAATTATACCATTGGAGACAGAGAATTACTAGCACTGAAGCTAGCATTAGAAGAGTGGAGACATCTCTTGGAAGGGGCCGTTCATCCTTTCACTGTTATATCAGATCATAAGAACCTTACTTACCTGCAACAAGCCAGACGATTAAATACCCATCAAGCCTGATGGTCCTTGTTCTTTGCTCAGTTTAATTTCCATCTTATTTTCTGCCCTGCAGAGAAAAATGTCAGATCCATGGATCCAGATCTAGTGCTAGATGAGCCCCAATTTTTGATAGAGCCTACTAAGATAATAGGCTTTTCGGAAGTATCTCCTCTTGAAGGTAGAACTATGATACCCAAACAGGACAGACGCAAGGCTCTATTCTGGGCCCACTCCTCTTTAGTAGCAGGGCACTCAGGGGTTTAGAAGACCTTGCATCAAGTTTCCAGATACTACTGGTGGCTCCGAATGAAACAAGATGTAAGGCAATTTGTCCTTACCTGCCCTGACTGTGCCCAGCAGAAGACGTCCAATAAATGGGATTATTGTCAGAATGACCTATTACGTTAATGAGCGTATATAAGTGATTGTACTTCCTATTTATTTGGAGTGAGACAGTCACTCCCAGCACCTTTGTGCAAGCAGGGCTGCTGTCCCATGAGAAATCAATCAATTGGGAAGTAATCCTATTGTATGTGAATTGGCAAGTAACCCTATTGCTTTCTCATAAGTATCCTTGAGTCTTTTATATCTGTAAATTGGCTTTAGCTGGTAATTTGGGGTGAGGGTGGAAAAAAAAACATAAAATAAAGCATTATAAACTCAGACATAGAGAACACCTATGTGTAGCTGTGGTACTGTATTCCCATAAGCAATTGATTGTACATGTTGCCTGTATATTCTTTGGAGTCTCAGATATAGAGGTAAATTTTGTGTAGCAATGTTCTGTGCTCCCAGTGAGATATCACTGATCTGCTAATTGTACAAATACTTGATAAGAAATAAGGTATTTAATAAAGAGCAAACTGATGCAGCCTTGGGTGATTTATTTCTTCCTAGGTATTGGTGGGTGAACCATCTTATTTGGGAGGGATAAATATACCCTAAAAATATATTCACCTTGATGCTGGTTTATCACTTTAAATTCTTGTGGTTCAGGGCATTGGTGGCTTCGGCAACAGTTTTCTTCTCTTGCTTTCAGGATGATTTCCTGAAGCTGCTGTAAGCATCCACTCGAGTTACAGAACTTTCTTGCTGTGAGTGTTACACTGAAGTTACAGAACCTTCCAGCTTTGAGTCTCTGCCTGAAGGCTTCAGAGCCATTCTACTGTGAGCATCTGCCTGAGCTACAGAATGTTCCTGCTGTGAGTGTCTGCCTGAAGTTACCGACCTCCTTTACTGTGAACGTCTGTCTGAAATCTACAGAGCCTATTTACTGTGGGCATCTGTCTGAAGGCTTCAGAGCCTTTCTACTGTGGGCGCCTTAAAGAAGCACTTAATTATAATTTTTCTTTTCACAAATTTTATATAGAAAAGCATTTAACTTTAGTTTCTCTCCTGATGGGGACCTCTGTTTCACTTATTCACAAGCTTTGTAAGGGGACTAAGTGTCGATATCCTAATTATATCTATCAAAAAAACTTTTAAAAGAATGATATTTTAACATTTCTTAAAATCATCCTGTGCACTCAACTAAATGATAGAATTTATTTCATCAAAAGTAGCCTCAGCTTCAAAAAATGATGTTTACTGGTTTCAAGATGTCAACTCTTCTCCCTAAACTGGAACCAGAACTGACACTTTAAGTAACCCTCAACCACAGACCAGACAGCAAAGACATCAGAAACAGTGGTAATAAATTTATCCACATGGGAATTATCAGAAGCGGATTTGTCTCCTTTATCTATTCTATTATTATTATTATTATTATTAACATTTGTATAGCGCTACCAGACGCACGCAGCGCTGAACACCTGATACAAAGAGACAGTCCCTGCTCAAAAGAGCTTACAATCTAAATAATACAGACAGACAAGACCAGAGGATTATCATTTGTCCCTGCTACCAATTTTGAATTATTTTAATTTAAAGTGGATTTGGAGAAGTTTTTGAGGGCATTACTGTTGAAAATTTATTTTCACAATAAACCAGTTGAAAGAGTTATGCATGAGTTTTTCCCAAGTGAGCTTGGGTTCCCCCTGTTCCTTTGGATCTGATCCTATATACATTTAAAACTTTAGTGTTGTGTGATATTAAACGGAAATTTGTAAATGCACCTTGGAGGTTTCATGATAACTTAAGAAGAGAAAAAAGAAGATCACTGAAGAATTTACGAGTGAAGACTGATATGATAAAAAGGGATGATAAGGGTGGAGCTGTAGTTGTACAGAATTGTACCTCTCATATGCTGGAAGTGCATATAGACAATTAAGTGATATCTCAACATTTAGGGGCCCTTTTACTAAACCACATAGGCGCCTTATTCGCTCTCAAAGCATGTTAATTTGGAGTTACCACCTGGCTACCACAAGGCCTGGGTGGTAATTTCATTTTTTAAGTGCATCCGCTACGCATGCCAGAAAATAAAATTTTTATTTTCCTGCACGTGGCAGAAACCGGACGATAATTATCATTCTACGTGTGTAGATGATTAGCGCATGGTTACCACATGAGACCTTACTTCTAAGTCAATGGCTGGCGGTAAGGTCTCAGACCCAAAATGGACGTGCGCTAATTTTTATTTTGCTGCACGTCTATTTTCGGCAAAAATTTTAAAAAGGCCTTTTTTACAGGTGCACTGAAAAGTTGATCTGTGCACGTCCAAAACACATGCCTACACTAGCACAGCCCATTTTTCAGCGCACCTTAGTAAAAGGACCCCATAGAGAATTAGGAAAAGACTCTACTTCCAAATTAGAATTAACAATTTTGAGAATTATTCAACAGGGTTTGGAAGAGGGATTTGTAACAACAAGAGATTTCAAATATTTACAATTAAAGCATCCTAAAGTTCCATTTTTCTACGCCCTTCAAAAAGTCCATAAGTGTTTGTAATTTCCACCCGGGTGTGCGATAATTTCATCTAGAGGTTCTGATTTGGAAACTTTCTCTTCCTTTGTTGATATATATTTGATGCCTTTTGTGAGATATAGCTTTTGTTATGTGAAAGACAGTACTAATTTTTTATACATACTGAACAAGACTGGAGATCTAGCCAGACTGAATCTGATTCTTTTCACTGGATGTTACTTCACTCTATACTTCTATCCTACAAACAGAAGCCCTGCAGGTTGTAGGTGAAGTGTAACAATTAAGAATTAGAATTTAGAATGCCATCAGAATTTTTATTACAATTAACCCGCTAGGCATTAATGGAGAATTATGTTTTATTTCAAGAAAAAATATATTTACAGATCTCAGGAGTTGCAATGGGGGCTACTTTGGCCCCAATTGCAAATCATTTTATGACTAACCCCCCCCCCCCCCCCCCCCCCCCGTTTACTGAGCCGCATAGCAATGCCGACACAGCCCATTCAAAGTGAATGGGCTGTGTCGGCATTAGCACACAGCTTAGTAATGGGAGGTAAATTTGAGAACAAATGGATTCAGGATATTCCTGAATCCTGATTCCTCATTTAGAAGTAAAATTGCAATATGGAGATTTATTGATGATATTTTTAAAATTTGGATAGGTAATGAAGAAGAATGACAGCAGTTTGTATCTTGGTTAAGTACTTGTCACACTAACATCAAATTTGCCTGTGACTCCTTGAGGGAAAAGATACTTTTGTCTAGATATTGATATTAAGAACAAAGGACAAGAATTTATTACAAAGGTGTTCTGGAAATCTGCAGACCGTAACATATTTTTACAATATCAGAGTTACCATCTGGTGAAACGAAAAAATAGTCTACCTTTTTCTCAATTCCTCAGATATCTCGCAGAATTTGTGAGAGAAAAAGTGATTTTAAAAAACAAGCTAAACAATTTAGTGTTGGACTTTGTAAGAGAGGCTATCCATCTAGAATTATAAAGAGAGTTTATCGATGGGTGAAATACAGCAGGAGTCTCTTGCTACAGGATAAACCCTAAAGCAAAGAGGGCATGGATGAATGTAGTACATGTGTTTTGAAATATTTGATGGGAGGGGAAGTGGTGGCTAGTATCTTAAAAAGGAATTGGGCTATAGTACAGTCCCATGAATTATTTCAAGAACAGTGTATACATATCGCCTTTTCAAGAACAAGGAATTTAAAAGAATTTTTATGTCCTGCATATTTATCTCAGGAGAAGCTTAGACATGATGACAATACACAGATTAGAGACTTGCAAGGGGACTGAAGGGGTTCCTGTGGGGTTCCCGTGTAAGTGTATGCTGCACTTCTGCTAGCCTCTCACCTACCGAGTACCAAGTTCTTTGAGTGCTGTCTCCTCCTCCTCGCTTTAACTTCACAGATGCGAAAAGTCTCAATTAAGGAGGTGGTAGAGACACATATGGTGACGGAATTCAAAAAGGCATGGAATGAACACAGAGGATCTCTAATTAGAAAATTGAAGTTATAAAAAACCTAAACTTAAATAGTTGCATGTGTGTGGATGTGTCGAGTGACGCTTAGATGGCGACTCTGGCTGTGATGAACTAGGGCCATTACCAGGCAGATTTGTAATGTCTGTGTCTCATATATGACAATCTGGTTTAGGATGGGCTGTAAAGGGCTTAGACAGCAATTTTAGTGGCTGGAACATGAGGACAGTGCTGGACAGACTTTATGGTCTCTGTCCCACAAATGAGAAGACGAGTAGGGCGGACTTCTATGGTCTATGTCCCAGAAACGCCAAAGAAAGACCATAATCAAGTAGATATCACATTCATTGTTGATTTAATCATGAATTGATAATGAATGTGACTATTGGACAGACTGGATGGACCATTCAGGTTTTTATCTGCTGTCACTAACTATGCTTCTATTAATCCTCTCTGATCCCAGGCTCATGCGCAGACCTCAGCTCTGACACAGGCACAAGCATTAGATGTCACCTGACCTACTTTTGCGTGCATGTGGCGAACTCTTAGCACACAGTGCCAGTGAATCAGAGTCTTACATGTGCACACCAGAGTGTTCCAAGATCCAACTTCTTTTTCTTCCTTGGGTGCAGTGATGTGGCTTGAACCCAGAGACAGAGAACCTAATGGGTAAGATTCCAGCGAGGATGGGTGGGGATGGGTAAGATTCCAGCGTGGATGAGTAAGATTTCTGTCACCGTGCAACTCTCTAACACAGATTCAGAAAAGTCACTTTCGTTGTGGCCATTGAAGACTTGTTCAATTACATCTGAAATTTCAGAATTTACAAACCCAGTAAATGGGAAAAGATTTTTTGTTGAAGCATAAAACTGTCAGTCTACCCTTGTGGTATATGTGTACAATGTACCCATCAAAAATGGTATGTTGGCATCATTTATGTGGGCCGTTCATCGTGCCTGATAAAACAGAGATTGTCGGAACATAAATCACACATTCATACGTCTACAATATCAGCCCCACGGGTGCAACACTGGTTAGAAAAAGCTCATGATATAACTGAATTAAAATGGAGAATTATTGATGTGGTTGAGTTGGGATGGGAGGCTGGTGATAGTGCTAAGATACTTAATTTTAAGGAACCATGTTGGATATTTAATTTAGATACTGTAGCCTCTTGGGGACTTAATAATCAATTGGAATGGAGTTCGCTGTTGTGACATAGGCAAGTGAAGAGATCAGATAGGTTGAACTAGGTTAGATTGTGATTGGAGGGAATTGTGGGCAGTACCATTTCAAGTGTAGGAACGTTGGCACCATTTTAAGAGTAGAAATCCCAGGATGGCTTGTTTAAGAGTAGATGCTTATAGATTATTATGATGAACTGTATGTTGTTTGGGAGTCCAATGTATGGAATATAATGTGCATCTTCTTTTGGTTACAGTTGACTTGACCCTGACGCAGCTATTGCGAGACATGCTGCATGTTGGTCACATTGAATAATGGGTTCATGTTTAGCATCAAACTGCTACCAGCCACTACTAAAAGCTAAGTTTTAAAATTATGTTTTTGAGAATTAAAGGATTAAAAGAATTAAAGAACAAATGTTTGGGAAGGAAGGTTGAGTGGACCGATGAGGAGCCAATGGCAAATTAAGAGTTGGGAGCATTCGTGTCTTTTGACAAATGAAGCGCTGCTACAACATACATTGTGCTACTGAGGTCCTTGAAGGAATTGAAAGAAAATTTGAAGTATTTAGTAAAATTACAGGAAATGGAACAAATCATGGACATAAGGGAAGATAGTGCATTATGAATGTTTAAAAACTGATGGCGCTGGGCAAGTATTGAGATTGGTAGATGTAGCTATCTAGCCTCCGCTTATTGAATTTATGTTACAATTTGAGTCCACACATTAGATTTACATATTATATAGATTACAATTCAAGGTACTGACTCTATCCCATAAAGCATACTACGGTAAGAGACCAAGTTACCTGAATTCTATGACTCTCCCCCTACACCCCAAACAGAGTACTATGATCTTTGCAAGATAATAGAAAGATTATGCCATTTTTAAAGAGAGCTAGATGGGTTTCTACCCAATCTAAGGCCTTTTTTTTAATGTGGCACCATATGGGCTAGATTGTATATATATGGCCCCCAAAAAAGCGCTATAAACCACACAAAGTTAGGCATGGTTTTTAGAATAGTGCTTACACACGTGGTGCAAATGCAGTGCTTTTTTTGTAGAAAAAAAGGTGCCGGTACTCATTATGGGCGGGGTCACCACATATGGCTCCACCCCTATGATAGCCACACCCACATTAACCACACCCCCTATACCAGTCATGGCGCATATAAACAGACATCATTGAAAATATTATAGTACTATAGGAGAAAAAAATAACGTGATTTTTTTTCATGATAAATAATCTCTGTAAGCTCTTACAGCTCCAGTATACCCAGTGCAAAATAAGACAGCCAATGTAAATTCTCAAATTGGACATATTACAAACACTAAAATGAAAATAAAATGATTTTTTTCTACCTTTGTTGTCTGGTGACTGTTTTTCTTTCCATATTGGTCCCAGTCTGTGATTCTGCTTTCCTTTGTTTTCGCTTAACTCTTCTGTGCCATTTGTCATTTTTGTCTCCTTTTTCTTTGCTTTCTTCAATATTTTTCAGGCTCTCTCTCTGTCCAGATTTAATTCATTCTTACTATCCATTCTTTAATTTCCTTCATCTACCTGTGGCTTTTCATCTTTTCCTCACCCTTGTTCTCCCCATGCCCCTTCCTCTTATTCTCCAGTCTTTCTCTATTCCCCTTTTCCATCCAGCAGCTCTGCTTTCTCTCCCCATCCTTCCAGTGTCTCCCCTATTTCTTTCTGCATTCTTCCATCCAGCGTCTTCCCTCTTTCTCTCCCTATCCTTCCGTTTTCCCTCTCTCTCTCTCCCCATCCTTCCATCTGTTTTCCCCCTCTCTCTCCCCATCCTTCCATCTGTTTTTCCCCCTCTCTCTCCCCATCCTTCCATCTGTTTTCCCTCTCTCTCCCCATCCTTCCATCTGTTTATCCCTCTCTCCCCAATCCTTCCATCTCTGTTTTCCCTCTCTCTCCCCATCCTTCCATCTGTTTTCCCCTCTCCCCAATACTTCCATCTGTTTTTCCCCTCTCTCCCCAATCCTTCCATCTGTTTTTCCCTCTCTCTCCCCATCCTTCCCTCTGTTGGTTTCCCTCTCTCTCCCCAATCCTTCCCTCTGTTGGTTTCCCTCTCTCTCCCCAATCCTTCCCTCTGTTGGTTTCCCTCTCTCCCCAATCCTTCCCTCTGTTGGTTTCCCTCTTTCTCTCTCTCCCCAATCCTTCCCTCTGTTGGTTTCCCTCTTTCCCTCTCTCCCCAATCCTTCCCTCTGTTGATTTCCCTCTTTCCCTCTCTCCCCAATCCTTCCCTCTGTTGGTTTCCCTCTTTCTCTCCCCAATCCTCCCCCCCCCCCCGTGACACTCCGGGCGAGTCCTGCACTTAGTTTTTTTTTTTAAGACTTAGAACGTGCGAACGATGCAGCCGGCAGCGATTGAAAGAGGCTGTCTGGGCTGGCGTCTGCGTCGGAGCTTCCCTCGCCCTCTTCGAGTCCCGCCTTCGTTGTTACAACTTCCTGTTTCGCGGGACTCGCAGAGGGTGATGGAAGCTCCGACGCAGACGCCAGCCCAAACAGCCTCTTTCAATCGCTGCCGGCTGCATCGTTCGCGCGTTCTGAGTCTTAAAAAAAAAACAATTAAGTGCAGGACTCGCCCGGAGTGTCGCGGGGGGCGGGGCGGGCAAAAAAAGGTGCCGGTACGCCGTACCGTTGCGTACCGGCACAAAAAAAGCACTGTGCAAATGTATGCACCAACCCCATCATAACAACACACATTAATTTTAGGAACGCCCCCATTCTATGACCCTCCCATTTCCACACCCGCTTTTCCAGATAACACGTAAAATTTAGGGACGGATCCCGTGCCTAAACTTACCTGCATAAAGTTCAATTAAATTTAATTACTGCCAATAATTGCTTATTAAAAAAGCCAATTATTGGTGCTAATTAGCTTATTTAATTAAAATGTGCACACCAATTGAGCACACACAAATTTGCTTGCACAATTTTTGGTAATTCTTACAGAATTAGGGAGTGTAAGTGGAATAATCTGCCACATTATATTTGTGCAGATGCAAATTTTAATAGGTTTAAGGTTTTGTTTAAAACCTTATTTTTTAAACAGGCCTTTGCAGTTGATTTAGAAGCAGTAGGATATACTAGTTGTTCTGCAGGTCATAAGTACTGCAATGGATGATATGAAAGTGGTAAGAACTGATTCTTGGTATGAGTGTTTTAGGCTTTGCTATCATATTAATAGAGTTCTTTTATATTTTTAATTTTATGTTGTGTTTTATTTTTCATACTAGTAAAAATGGCCCGTTTCTGACACAAATGAAACGGGCGCTAGCAAGGTTTTCCTCGGAGTATGTAAGTTTGAGAGAGTGTATGTGAGAGTGACTGTGTGTGTGAGAGAGAGAGTGAATGTGCGAGTGTGTGTGTGTGAGAGAGAGAGAGTGAGTCTGGGTGCGAGTGTGTCTGTGAGAGAGAGAGTGTGTGTGTGAGAATGAGAGTGTGTGCAAGTGCGTATGTGAGACACAGTGTGAGAGAGAGAGAGTGTGTTTCACACAGATACAGTGTGTGCGAGAGAGAGAGTGTGTGTGAGACACAGACTCTCTGTGAAACTGAGTGTATGAGACCAAGAGAGTGTGTGAGTGAATGTTCAGCTCATTTTCGAAAGTGATTGCCGGCCATCTTCCGACATAAATCGGGAGATGGCCGGCGATCTCGGAAAAGCAGCGAAATCGGTATAATCGAAAGCTGCTTTTTTGACAGCTGTGAGAGGGTAGGTGAAAGGGGATCCTGGAAGGCACGCAGAAGGGGGGTGCAGGCAGCCAGGGAACCCCAACGGGGCAGACTTCATGTGCACAACACCCACATTCAGAAAGCTACGCTACCGGAGGCAGAGAGGTTGGCCGGGTTAAGGAAGAAGAGGAGGAACTACCAGTCCCAGAATCCCTCTCTTCCCCACCCGGCTGTGCAAGAGTTAGGGGAGGAGATAGAAGATTGGGAAATGGTCTCTGAGGAAGGTGATGAGGGCCAGCTGGAGAGGTTGGGGGTGGGGGAAGTTGAAGAGGAGGATAAAATGGAGGTTACTGAAGGACTAGAGGAGGAACAGATGGAGATTTGAGCTCTGGCTCAAACCCGAAAAGCTGCTGTAAGAGGGTGGCTAGCTGTGCCTTGGAGAGACTGGTGGAAGACCAGAGGAGAGAGACTGAGGCGCTGGGGGAGATCTCTACTAAAGAGGAAACAGGTGCAGCCCCCGGGAGAGAAAGAGGGCTGGGCACAATTGAAACCCCAGTCTGAACCAGGTGGGACCAAAGCTGTGTAGCTGTGCTGTAAGAAAGACTGTGGAAAGTGTTTCATACTGAAAAGGTCTGGGCCTGCAACCTACCAAGCTGTTGTGTTTTCTTTCTGATAATGTGCTGTTCCCTAAAAGAAGTAATTTTGGCTAAAGTGAAGTTATATGGACTGTTTAAACCCTGAATGAGACTTTGGCAGCAAACCTTAACAACCTGGGAGTAAGGTGTTTTCCTTTTGTGTCTATGCTGAATGGAAGCAAGAAAATAAAGTTTTTTTTCTATAAACATTTTGCCTTGATTGAGCCTCTGTGGAAACAATAGAGAGGAGGAAGTCCTGCAAGCTCTCAGGGGTCTGGCGCTAAGTTCCCAGAACAGGCCAAGGTGATGTGGAGCGAGGCAACAGTCAGGTGAAGAAGGAAACTAAGCAGGGTCAAGCCTGGCTGCAGGGGCGTAGCTACGGGTGGGCCTGGGTGGGCCCAGGCCCACCCAATTTCGGCTCAGGCCCACCCACTGCAGCAGCCTTTTTTCACATGTTTTCATCGCGATTGCAATCGCAATCGCGTAGCGTACCACCAGAAGACGGCACCCGCTCAGCTGACCTCCACTCCAGGATCCGTCCAGACTCGGCAGTCAGCACTGAAATTCAGGTCCCGTTGTGCAGCTCGTATGACATGGCTGTGCGCGGCGGCGTGTTCAGCCTCGCTCTGCTCCGCTCGTAGCTATCTGCAGCACAGTGAGAGGGAGGTAGGGAAAAGGACGAAGTAATGCAGACCTGCGGGGCGAACTGGGAGTGAGTGGCTGTACTTGCAGGAGTTCAGAACACAGCTGGTGATTGAGCCAAGTGGAACCAATTAGCAGTCTGCTGGTAAATGGAAGAAAAAAATCCAAACTGTTTGTGGAGAAAGCAAGCAAAGAAGACAAACAAGAATAACAGCTAGAAAACTACAGGACAGTTTCAAGAGGTAAAACATAGAAATGGGAATGTTTGAGACTTCATTGCCAGATCCTGAAATGAGGTAGGAATTTGTATGCTGTTGCAGATTTTAGATAAAGATATTAAGGAACTGCCATGGTTTGAGAAGCTGCCAAAAAGCAATGTGTTGGTTGTTTGAAGTGTTCTGAGTAAAAGCCATAGAGAATTCACAAGGTATTTTAAAGGGTTTGGGCAGACTATGTTGGATGAGAGCCAGACTAGCTGGAAGAGGTAATTGCAGTGTCAGAAATACATCCTGGTTTAAGGCTGTGGCAGACAACTGTACATGAGAGAGAGATGTTACAGGATGGGAGAGAGGGGTAGGCTGGGAAACAGTGGCTGCACCTGTGGGGGGAGGGGGACTGGAGGCTGAAGAGAAGGGAAAGGAAAGAGGTTCTAGACCTACAAAAGGGGGGGGGGGTTGGCTGGAGAGAAGGCAGAGAGGTTCTGGACCTGCAAAGGAGGGGGGGGGGAAGAGAAGGCTAACTGGCTGGAGGGAAGGGAGAGAGGTTTGGGACCTGTAAGGGGGGAAGTGGCTGGCTGAGGCAAGGGAGAGAGGTGCTGGATTTATTGGGGGGGGGGGGGGGCTGGAGGCAACGGAGAGGGGGGCTGGACCTACAAGGGGGAGAGGCTGGGGGCTGGAGGAAAGGAAGGAAGTTGCTGGACCTGCAAGGGGGGGCAGGCTAGAATGAAGGGAGGTGCTGGACCTATGGAGGGGGGGGGGGCTAGAGGCTGGAGAGAAGGCTTGCAGGGGACGCTCAAGGGAAAGAACAGAGGTGCTGTAGCAGGGGGAGAGATTAGAGGGAAGGGAGAGAGATGACAGGTCAAGGGGATGAGTGACATTTTGTTTTAAAGATTGTTTTATTTACTATATATGGCTGCTGTTGAGATTATGGTGTTTTATGGGGAAATGTCCTAATTCTGCTCTGTACCCATTGGGAGGGGGTGTCAGGGGGTTCTGTGGATGCAGAATTTATTTGCCTTTAATACTAGACTATACGTTCTGGGATTGTTTCTATAGTGTGTAACTAGAAACATGTGTTGAAAAGTGTTTGGTTTTGCTATACAGGCTAAGTATGTGTGTTAGGGGACCAAGGCTCAATGAAGGCTGAAGAGTGCAATCTCTTGTACTTCCCCCTAGCCCTCAATGTGGCCTGCAGTCACTGAAGCCTGCACTGGTACCCTCATTGAAGTTATTGGGAGTGGGGTAGAGGTGGAGCATGGGGTGGGGCATCAGGTGGCAAGTTTTTCAATTTCAAAAAGTTGGCAACCCTGGTGCCCACCCATCTGACCTGTTGGCCCACCCAAAAATTGCCTTCTGGCTGGCCCCTGGAAGGGGGACCCAGCTACACAGCATCGCTGCTCTGTTCAAAGGGGTGTGTTGCCAGTGAAGCAAAGGGTGGGCATGGGCGTGGCTACCAGATGGCTGGCTTTTGCGGATAATGGAAAAAAAAGTGGCATTAAGCAGTATTTCGCCAGGTTTACTTGGTCTTTTTATTTTCACGGCCAAGCCTCAAAAAGGTGCCCCAACTGACCACTGGAGGGAATGGGGGATGACCTCCCCGTACTCCCCCAGTGGTCACCAACCCCCTCCCACACGAAAAAAATAAAAATAAAGCACTTTTTTTTGCCAGCCTCTATGCCAGCCTCAAATGTCATACCCAGGTCCCTGACAGCAGTATGCAAGTCCAAGGAGCAGTTTTTAATGGGTGCAGTGCACTTCAGGCAGGCAGACCCAGGTCCACCCCCCCCCCCCACCCCACCTGTTACACTTGTGGTGCTAAGTGTTGAGCCCTCCAAATCCCCCAAAACCCACTGTACCCACATGTAAGTGCTCCCCATCACCCATAAGGGCTATGGTAATGGAGTAGAGGTGTGGGGAGTGGGTTTGAGGAGGATTTGGGGTGCTCAGCACCCAAGGTAAGGGAGCTATGCACCTGGGAGCTTTTTTTGTATTTTTAAAACATTTTTAGAAGTGCCCCCTAGGGTGCCCTGGCATGTCAGGGGGACCAGTGCACTAAAAATGCTGGCTCCTCCCACGACCAAATGCCTTGGATTTCGCCGGGTTTGAGATGGCCGACATTTTTTTCCATTATTGCTGAAAAACAAAACCGGTGATCTCAAACCCGGCGAACTCTGGTATTTGGTCGGGCTAAACCGTATTATCGAAAAAAAAGATGGCCGGCCATTTTTTTCGATAATACGGTTCTGGCCAGCTGTTGCGCCGCCGCCAAAATAGATCGCTGGCGACATTCAATTATGCCCCTCTGTGTGACACATAGAGAGTGAATGTGATACAGTGTGAGACATAGAGTGTGTGAGAGACAGTGTGTGAGAGAGAAAGACATTGACTGTGAGAGAGTGTTTGTGTGACAGAGATACCTCTCTCCCCCCTCTCTGGTGTCAGGCCCCCCTCCCTCCCTCTCTCTGATGTCAGGCCCCCCCTCTCCCTCTCTGGTGTCTGAGCGTTACTGTGCAGGATGCTGAGCTCTGGCTGTGCTTCAAGGAACTGACCAATCCTATTTAATAGAATGCACCTCCAACATTCTGAAGCCGAGAAACCTCGTGTGGTTGGTCACTTCTGCTTGTGACGAACCTGGAAGTACGTGATGTCAATTCAGGAGATGGATACAGAGAGCAGGAATGCCTCAGCCATGCAGTCAGCTTCAGAATGTTGGAGGTGCGTTTTATTATATAGGATATCAATTTGTACATGGCTTTGTTTTGAAGCAGTTAAGCGGTATATTAAGTTTTAATAAACATAAAAATCAATAAATATATCCAACTATATTTGTTAAAACTAATTAAAGATGCAGATATTTTCAGGTTGTGCACTAATTTTGGGACCCTTTTACAAAGCAGCGGTAAGCCCAATGCGGGTTTACCATACAGTAATTTGGAGCTGCTGGCAGCAGTTTCAGCCCCAGGGTGCACCATTTCCCGCAATAGTAAAAAAGGCTGAAAATAGCCATGACCATGTGGTAAGATTGCTCTTACCTCATAGCCATGCAAGGAGGAGCATTTAACACCACCCACTGAGGTGGCGCTAAGGGCTCGTGTGCTAACCCGGCGGTAACTGGGTAGCATGTGGCACTGCCCAATTACCACCGGGTTAGCGCTGCGCTAAAAAATACGGGCCGATTTTCCCTAGCACGGGAAATGGCATGCGCCGGTGCTGGAACTACCGCTGGTGCCCATGATGGGCCAGCGGTAGCTCCAGATTAGTGTGCAGTAAGGCAGTGTTGGGCTTACCACCACTTTCTAAAAGGGCCCCTAGGGAAAATCAGCCCATACCTTTTAGCGTTGAGCTAACCTGGTGTCACGTCTGTGGTCGTGACCCCTCTCAGACTTACCTTATTTCTGGGGGTCAGCTTCTGAGCTGACTTCTGTCTGTCCTTTCTGAGTTAGTTCTGTCTCTGTGTGCTGGCTGCTTCCAACATGGCTCTAATTACTCCACTATACTGCACCTGTGTATGCTGAGTCTCTCTATGCTTCAGTATGCTTTCTGCCTGCTTCTTGGTTTGTGCCTGGACAGCACCCGTAGCTGCCTAGAGATTGCTGCATCTGAGCCTCAGGTGTTGATGGGCTTTATTAATCACCTAGAGACTTCTGTGTTTGCCTTTGCATCGTCTAAGGTCCCTGGTATGTTAGAGTGCTCTGTGCACTTCAGCCTAGTCCAGTTCTAGTCTGAGTTTCTTGCTTGTGTATAGCTTATTCTTGTTAGCTTGTGTGTAGCTTATTCTAGTTAGTCTGTGTGTAGCTAGTTTTGGTTCTTTTGCTTTTCCTAGTCTTGTCTCTGGTCTGTATTCCTGTCTTAGGTTTCTTTCTTAGTGGCTGCTTGGCAGCTTTCAGTATTGCTCTGCTTCCTGCCTATATTTCTCAGCTACTGGAGCTCCAGCCATAGCCCTGCTCCCTGCCTATATTTCTAGCTGCTGAAGCTTCAGCCATAGTCCTGTCCTCTGCCTGTATTTCTCAGCTACTGGAGCTCCAGCCATAGCCCTGCTCCCTGCCTGTATTTCTAGCTGCTGGAGCTTCAGCCATAGTCCTGGTCTCTGCCTGTATTTCTAGCTGCTGGAGCTTCAGCCATAGTCCTGGTCTCTGCCTGTACTTCTCTGCTACTGGAGCTCCAGCTATAGCCCTGCACCCCTGTCTGCCTTGCTTTGGTCTAGGTGCCTGTGGGCACTTCTGAATCCTGATTCCTGGTGTTCCTGCCTGCTAGTTCCAGTACCAGGTTTCCTCCAAGTCCTGCTGGCTGCCTGCACCCAGGGGCTCAACCCCCGGGGAACGGCGGCTATGTGTAGGTGAAGCCTAGGTCCAGTCCAGTGTGTTCCAGTTCAGTACTCCAGTCCGGGGAGTTTTTCCTTGTCTCTGGTTTGGAGGTGATTTTGCCTGCCACTCCACGGCAGTGGTCCAAGGGCTCACAACCCAGTGCTTCCGGGAGAACCGTAACACCTGGTAGAAATCACCACGCGCTACCCGGTTACCACCAGGTTAGCACGGGAGCCCTTACCGCCACCTCAGTGGGTGGTGGTAAGTGCTCCCCCCCACATGGCCACACGATAAGTGCAATTTTACCGCATGGCCATGGCTATTTTTAACCTTCTTTTACCCACTGCGCTAAAATGGGCCACAGCACACGACAAAAACGGCCCCCGCCGCTAGCACAGGATCCTTTTTACCGCAGCTTGGTAAAAGGACCCCTTTGTTATTAGTGCAAAGCTACTGAAATTAAGACAGGAGCACTTACTGCCTCTTTATGTAGGAAGCACTAAGGTCTCCCACATTAGTCCTACGTTATTCAGTTAGTGCACACTGAATAGCACTTGTGCACCTATCCTCTGCACCCCCCTCTCCAAAAATAAATAAAATTTTTAAAATAGGATGCAGTTAGCACACAAAAAAGGGAAAATTACCACAAAATACTTTAGCGATTCCTGCAGTAAACCTTTTTGGGCACACTAAACCCGCATTTAGGCTTAGCACACCTTAGTAAAAGGACACCAGAATTATTGATTTGCTCCTGGGGTCTTATAATTTTTTTTAATGTTGTTTTTGCACTATAGTAATTATATAATTTCTCAGTTCTTTTTTTTTTTTTAAATTAGTGAATCATTGCCTCACTTAGGGGTCCTTTTACTAAAGCTTAGCATGCACTAATGAAATTAATATGTGCTAAGTGCTAAGAAGCCCGTAACTATAAAAGTATAGCATTTAGCGCAAGCTAAACTTTAGTAAAAGGGTTGTTTTAATTACCCCTCTCTAGACCACAGACATTTTGGCAGAAAGACAGAGGGATCTGGCTGCAGGCATCGTGTGCATGTTAAAGTCAGAAAGCAACTACTTGCTGTTTCATGAGGAAATAGTACAGTGCTGGTGGCCAAAGCGGAGCCAAGGACAGGCAGTGTCAGTAGTGAAGAGACCAGTTCCCATCACTCTGCAGGCGATTTAAAAGTTCAGGGTTAGTAGGAGAAAGAGGCTGAGCTGGGAGTGCGTATGGCTAGGGATCTTTTATTGACATTTTCTTTTGTTTTTTTCCTTTTCTGTTTGTGAACTACTTTGACCTTGATTAGTAGAAATGGTATATCAAATGCTGGTAAGTTATAAACCATTATTCTGGATTGCTGATTCTGGTAACTAAATAAATTCACACTTTCACTGTACTTTGTGGTCCGGATCGAGACCTTAGGTAGTGATGTTCAAGGAATGAACACAAAGTTTATAATGAAATTTGATGTAGACTGCTACTGTATCCCCTTTACATCATGTGTGTTGATAGAAACATGGCCATTAAGGATGATGTTGCATTTTGGAATGAAATATGAATCATTTTATTTCAATATCATGTCTCTGCAACAAACATGTCTCGGTTGTAAATATTCTCATCCTCACTGTCCACTGCATAAATCAAGGTGCAAACTTGGACTTCCTGCGATTTTGTATTTAGGTTTATGGCAAGTCTGAAGCACATTTAGGACTAGATTCTATATAACACCACCTAAAAATTTAGTACCAAAATGAAATTTGCCTAGGTGCATTACAAAGTATGCCTTAATTTAGTCATACTTTATAGGATAAGCCTAAATTTCCACACAGTTTATAGAATATACTGAGCAACTAAATTTAGTAGCAAGCAGTTTCACCAAGTAAAACCTAATGTAAATGCCAACGCCTATATTAGGTGTGGACCAAGTGTATTCTACAATAACGCGCATAGATTCTAGAAACGCCTACGACCCACCAATCCCACGCAACCTTTTCAACTATGGAACTTAGAATTTACACACTGCACATTTACAATAAACTTAGACAACTCTGCGTGTAAATTCTAATTAATGCCAACTAGTGACAACAATTGCTTGTTAAGTGGCAATTATCAGCACTGACTAGCTTGTTAACCAATTAGGTTCTGCGCATAGTTATGGAATACGCTTTAACTTGCGCACAGAAATCTCGACACGATATATAGAATCCAGGAGAAAATGCTGTTTCTAGGCAGGTCACTCTGCAGTTTTATCAAAGCAAACCTCTGGAGGGTTGAATTGCAGCATCTTCACCAGGTCAAGCTTAGTTTATTTCTAATACCATGTCACAGGTATTAGGAAGTCACTCAAAAGAAAAAAAAAAAAAAAAGAGGTGGTTCAGTAAGACGACTTTACATCCTTGCAGTCACATGGCTCTGCTAATTTTTCTATTATCTCCTTCTTCCTTATAGCACCACCTATGGGAACTCACTACTAACACATTAGCCACTTAGAAATTAAAGGACCTGTTTACTAAGGCACGCGTTTATAGCGCGCACTAACGCCCATGGGTGTTTCTAGTGTTAGGAGCATGCTGATTTTTAGTGTGCGCTAAAAACACTAGTGCGCCTACAGCGCAGCTTAGTAAACAGGGCCCTAAGTATTGTGACATGTTAGAACTTTGGAAAGGAACAGCAAAAAGAAAAATAATTATAATGCCTTTCTGGATGTTTAGGACCAATTTGTTATTTTTCTGAATACCACTGATGCTTGGTAATGATTGTTCTTTATAGTTCTTTTTTTCTATTTAAAAATAAATCCCCAAATAATTAAAACTGTTTAAATCTGGAGTTCTGGAGTATTTATCATGTGGTGTTAAGCTCTTACACTTTTGTTTTTCTGTTGTAACTGAGTTGTAACATGCTGAATATTTGTAGCAGTTGCAAATACAAAAACATCACAAATAGTAAAAATTTTCACACACAATTTGCTAGAAATAAGAATTTATTAAATAAAAATTCAAGGGCACTGCACAAATTATAACTGAATTTTAAACATATATAATACATATAATTTCCTGACTGTAACAAGATATACAGAGCTTTTACAGATTTGTGCGTTTCATATTAGTGAGTACATCAAGTATATTTAACACAACTTTTACAAGTCACTTTACAAGAGTATTACAGTGCCAGTTTTTTAGTCTTTACTCATCAAGTATATGCTACCAAAAATAAAACAGTTCTTTATAATGCAAACGCTAAAATAATTTACATAAAACTTGGGGAAAACAACACACACAAAGACAAACACCTTGCTGGTTTAAAAACAAAAGTGTGTTAACCATGTTTAAAAATATTCAGGGCTTCATTTTGAGTACTAAACACAGTGATGTGCTAAGACTTCCAATCTGGAAATTAACATTAATAAATGTTAGTGTTTGTTTTCAATGAACAATCCCAAATACTACACCACGTAGGGAGGAAGGAGCTGTGCATATATGTATGAAAGAGTGGTGATGGTGGAGATTTAGGGGCCCTTTTAATAAGCTGTGTTAAGCATTAACTTGCATCTAATGCAGCTTAAAATGGCATACTGCGGCATACTCTCAAGATTCCTGCAGTAACTGCCAAATTAGCGCATGCTAATCTGCACACTAAAAACATATTTTTAGAGGGGGTGTTTTTGCGCTGCTAACATGGATGTGCAGGATTATGTAAGCCCTTAATGCCTGCAAAATGGGTGGCAGTGAGTGATCATGTGGTCATTTTTTTTAATGGCCATGTGCTAATGGCACCATTAGCGCATGGCCATTAATAAAAAAAAAATAATCGGCCATTTTACAGCTGCAGTAAAAATAGACTTACAGCACGGGAAAGACCGGCACAAGGGCACACTAAGGCCAGTTTTGCTGCAGCTTAATGAAAGGACCCCTGAGACATGAATGTGACTTGAGTTAGGGTTTTAAACTGGATGTGAAAAAGTTACACAATAGAATATTCAATGCCAGAGAATCTACCACAGATGTTTATTTAAATAACATTATGGCTAGCATAGCATGTAGCAAAGAACATAAGAAAAATTCTAAATCTGCAGCAAAAGACATGTTCAAGGATAAATTAAAGGATAGAAAGCAAACTTCAAAACAAATGGATTTATATTAAAGAAAAGATAAAAGACTTTCCAGTTTGTTTGAGAACAGAATACAGGTCATGCTATTTGTTTTAGGAGTCCTTTTACTAAGATGCGCTAACAGATTTAGCAAGCTCTAATAAATTAATGTGCGTTCAGTACCATGCAGCCCATAGGAACACAGTGGGCTGTGTGGCATTTAGGGGGAAATTCTATATATGGCGCCTAAAAAAAAAAAAAGAATTGGTGCTGAAATCGGTGCCAACTAAGCATAGATTTAGGCGCTGATTATATAACATGCTTAGTTGATATTTCAGCGCCTAAATCTACACGCATCCATTTACACCAGTGAAAATGTGGCGTAAATCCCAGTGCGTAGATTTAGGCAAACTGGGCCATATTCTATAACTAGGCGTGTAAATTTCAGAACGCCTATAAAACGCCCATTTCCTCACCCATAACCATGCCCCTTTTTGCCTCCATGCGTTAAAAGTTCGGCACACATCATTACAGACTATGCTTAGCAAGTTGTGCACCTAAATTCTAATCAGTGCCAATTAATGCTCATTATTTCTTAAGTGCTGTTATCAGCGCTCATTAGCTTGTTAAGCTTAAGTCACGCACATTGTTATAGAATCTGCACCAAAATTCTAGGCGCGTTATATAGAATCCGGGGGTTAGCGCACCTTAGTAAAGGACCCCCACTAGTGTCCACACAAGTTTTTAAAAAATATGCAAAGTCAAAGTTTGCCTGCCATTCCTCTGGCTCTACTTTGAGATTAATTTACATACTATTTTTAATGAAAACCTAACTAAACTATGGTAATCAGAAAATAAGTTTAATTATGGTGATACTGCTTAAATAGAGGGGGTATCATTGCTATATCATATACACATTACCCTGCTCAAATATCATTAAACTTCATTTTTTCATCAAAGATATTTGAAGATAACTTATTTCAAAATGTAGGATCTCTCAGAATTTTCCTATCACCACCACACAGGCTTATTATCGTGAGCCAGGCACTTTTATGGTGGGTAGGTATTCCTCATTTGATCCAAATGCTTTAATACCAATTAAATCAAAATATATTTCTTTTTTTCTTTTGTATCTTTTTATATCTTTAAAGCATAGGCACTTAGCTCTATCCGTAGCGTCACTCGAAGATTCTTTTCTTGAATGACTTTAAAGAGGTATCTTGTGTATTCATCTCGGAGATATCAAACCACATGAATTCATGTTTCGCACCTAGTGCTGTGTCAAGGTATATCTCCTTAAATTTACACGGGAAACTTTCTCCGTGTAAATTTAAGGAGATATACCTTGACACAGCACTAGGTGCGAAACATGAATTCATGTGGTTTGATATCTCCGAGATGAATACACAAGATACCTCTTTAAAGTCATTCAAGAAAAGAATCTTCGAGTGACGCTACGGATAGAGCTAAGTGCCTATGCTTTAAAGATATAAAAAGATACAAAAGAAAAAAAGAAATATATTTTGATTTAATTGGTATTAAAGCATTTGGATCAAATGAGGAATACCTACCCACCATAAAAGTGCCTGGCTCACGATAATAAGCCTGTGTGGTGGTGATAGGAAAATTCTGAGAGATCCTACATTTTGAAATAAGTTATCTTCAAATATCTTTGATGAAAAAATGAAGTTTAATGATATTTGAGCAGGGTAATGTGTATATGAATCAGAAAATAAGGGCATGTTTACTAAGATGTGATGAGCAGCATGCATTTTAGTTCATGCCAACGCTTAGTGCACATTAAAACAGACTGTGCAGAATGCAGGACGGGGCAGGGACTGCATACTGCAGTCAGAGCTCAGTAAGTATTGGCACTGCCAAATAGGCAATTAACGCAGGTTCAGCTAATGCCACCTCAATAGGTGGCGTTCAGTGTTCAGGTCAGATGCAACTGTGTACACCAAATTTTTGCTGATTTTCTTTATTATGAATATAGGCTATATTGCACACATCGAGTCAAGGCTGAAAACTTGTGCACAAAATGTTTTTCATGCACATATGGGCCACCACAAATTAGAGAGAACATTGGTGGCATTAGGTGTGTTGTGTATTGTGTTTAGTCGTTACATGTGTTAAGTGCATGAACCTAAAGCTCTGCAGTATCCCTGCAACTTACTACTGCTACTACTTATTTCTATAGTGGTATTAGACATATGCAGCACTGTACAGAAACACATTTCTTCATCTGAAAGCTCTGCAGAGTCTTGAAAAGTGTAGGCAAATTCTTGGATAACTGAATGTATATCATATACCCTAGGAATGTCCTCTGTGTGAAATCAGACGTCCAGTATAAACAGAATAAGATTAACTAAGGAGGATGGGGGGAACTGGACACTGCAGAATCTTAAACAGCAGTGATTTGGGAGACAAACCCTCTATAGCTATGTCTGAATATGTAGATGCAACATGGGTTAAAATAAACATGAATGTAACGAGCTGTCACATAACATGTCAACAAGCAGGATGAATCAGCCACATAAGCAAGTGACATTGTCTAAGTTATCCTACTGTCTGACAGCCCCCACTACAGTTGATTTTGCATCCAAATTACTGAATCACTGATATACCACAAAGCCGTACCAGTTCTACAGGCAAAATGTGGTAGACCAGTGTTCTTCACTGCAAGACCCACTGACCTTAAGTGTGGCTTCCTGTCTCTTTCCCCAGTGCACATCTTCACCTTCTCCTCGCACTTGCTGTCATACCTCTCTAACAGTTATCCTGTTTAATACCTGTTCCACGCAGTTCTCAATGAGCCTGAGCTATGCATTGCCCAAAATCCCACTCTATTCTCACAGGGCAGAGAGCAGTATGTAATTCAAGCTTACTGAGAGTCATGTGGTCCTGGAAGAAAACAGAGTAACTAGAAAGAAAGCACTGCTCTCTGAAAGGTAACACACAAACAATCCTCCAGAGAAATTATAGGATGACCTTTTACAAAAATGGGGGTGGAGGGGAGGGGCAGGATGGTGGAGACTGGCAGGGGGTCTGCACCTTTGGTTATGTTTTTGGCTGTTTTGACACATTGGTCCCCATTTGAAAACAGAAAAAGATCTGTGGTAGATGGTGTTGGTGGTAACTTTTTCTTTTCAATGTCTAGAAAGGATCATTTTCCTGCCAACACTGTCACTACGCACAGATGTACTTCTGTAAAAAGGGAAAGCACACACTAGCAACATCAAAAAAGAGAAAAATAAGTTATAAAATCCATGTCACTGGTGGTTATTTTCAAAGCTTTATGCTTGTGACGTCTGAAAATGGCATTTAGATGTCTACAATTGAATGGATGTCTGAATCCAGATTTAATATATCCTGGATATGGATGTCTAAAACTGTTGCATGTCCACTTGGCAAGGGGGCATGTTTTGCGCAGGACCAGGGAGGGTCTAAAATACGGATGTCCAATTACAAAAGGGGAAGGGACGTCCAATTCTAAAAAGATGGACATCCATATATAGACCCAGTACTTGGCATGTCCATGTTATAGAAAGATGCTCTGAATGATCAGTTCTCCACTGAATGAAGATAAAGGATGTTACAGTAGGTATTTTTCTCTCTCTGAAGTGCTCACAATGATATTTTTAAAAAGCTGCAGTAGGACTTGAACCAGCAACCTCCGGATTTCGGCTCTGGCTCTCAGCTGGCTGCTTTAAACATTAGGTTATTCCTCCCATTGATGTCTTTGTGACAGCAGAGGAAAATCCATATTATAAAATGGCCACCCAGACGTCCATGTTTGGATGTTTCAGTTTTCAAAATGGATGTTCATGGACATCCATCACACATGTATTTTAGAACAGGATACGGCCTGTTCTAAGATACATGTGAGATGTCCAAGTCAGTACATTACACATGGACACCCACCCTTTTTAAAAATATCCCTCTGTATGTCAGAAGTTTCCAACTCTAAACCTCAAGAACCACACACCAGTAAGATATCAAAACCCATCACTACATAATACATATAAACTCTAGTCACACACGCATTATCATTTAAATCTGTCTACCTGGATGTTCATTTGAAACACACAGGTATAGATACATAAAAACCTTTTTTTTTTTTTTTTTTTACTGCTGTGTCATTTAGCTTACAGTAAAGTATCGTTAATCCTAAGTGGCACCCAGAGTGGCTGCTCATGATTATATGATGTACATTAAATTTTTGTGGCCTAAGTATTTATGGTCACGGACAAAGCAGTGAAGTATAGAAGTCCTATAATTGTATACCTAAAATGTATTACGTAGCATCAAGCAGAGTCACTGAAATAGAATTAGCAGACTCTAGAGCTGGGCTTTTGATTCTGCTACAATTTAACAGTCAAGATGTTAATCTTTCTGCTGTTTTTCAACTGCATTCTCCCTTGAGAGGGTCAAAGAATATGAACAACTCACACAACTGACTTCCTGTAACAGGTTATCACACATACAAAAAAAACAAACAACCCTATTTGCCAAAAGTATGAACGATGAAGGCTGCCGGTTTTGAAAAATGGAACAAGAGTCCACTTCTAAGAGAGACAAAAAAAATCGTTATATGTTTTCTAAATCAAGGACAAGTTGTTATGTTTAATCATAATATCAGTTTTAAGAAACTGTATGCAACATTGTGTTCGGTCACAACTGGGAAAGTAAGAGGCACTGTGATGAGGCAAATACCACATTATTCCCTAGAGTAGCTGAAACTACAGCGTACAGGAACAAAAGGCATCATCACTTAACAGTTTAAATGCTTCACACACACCACTAGAAATATAGGAGGTTCAACATCACACAAAGACCTGTTTAATCAGCGGCCCTCAGTTTTAAGGTCTACACATGAATAATGCCATTTGGGAATGCATAATCCAAATCAAGCTCTCAAGTCACTGTTCCAGTGCTTCTCAGAATATGATATGTCTATAGCATGAAGTGCCATAACCATAAAAACACAACAGCATCCATTGCTGATGAATTCATGGCTATTTAAAAAATGACCAGTTAATAAAGGTGGCATCATCATAAAATAGTAGCGCATCTCTTTTTAATGTGAGACCTTAATTTAATTTTGGAACCATTATACTTCACTGCTCTTTACTTTTAAGTCTCAGAACAGCTAAGTAAATGTTTTATGTTAGGAATTTAGACATGTTATATTCCATTCTCAAAATGCATTAAATTGTTTTTATTTTTCCTGTAAGGGCAAACTACACTTTACAAAGACCACAAACTTGAGAGAAATAGGGATGAGGACAAGGAGGAAGAATACATTTCTGACGGCGTTGCCAAAAACGCAGTCCTGAGGTTTCAAATATTAAAGCTTTCTCCACAGCCACAAGTTCCTTTGATGTTTGGATTATTGAAAACAAACTCACTTGATAATTTATTTTCTACATAGTCCATTTCTGTTCCTAAAAGTGTTAGCTGTGCTTTCTTTTCGATGAAGACTCTAACACCTTGAAGAAAGAGAGAGAGAGAGAGAGAGAATTAGTTTCTTTTTATTTTTTTAAATCACAGGGTCATGAAGATTATTTTTATGAAAATTCTACAGGATGACCTCCAATTCTACAGTCCTAGGTGAACCGAAAACATAAATCTTAGCAGCAAGTATCTCAGTTATGATTAATTAGAAAATTATAAAGGGTTGAGGATTAGCCCAAAATTACTCCTATGAGCTGTAAAGAACTGTGATTCTACAGTTATCCCCAACAGTTAACACACAGACTTTGTGCTTACTGTATATTAATTTTTTTCCTGTTAAATTGCAATGAGGGGGTCATTTACTAAGGCACTGTAGCATTTTTAGCTTGCGGTAGAAATCAGCTGGCTGTAAACGCCAAGATGCCCACTATCCCCCAAATTCTATATAGCGCACCTACAAATCTGTGCTGAAATTGGTGTGTGTGACGTAATTGGCTTAACAAGTTAATCAGCGTTGATAACAGCTCTTAATAAGCAATAAGCACTAATTGACACTGATTAGCATTTATGCGCCCAACTCACTAAGCATATTCTGTAACGAAGTGCACCGAACTTCTAATGTGTGAGGGCAAAAAGGGGCATGGTTATAAGCAGGAAAATGGACATTTCAAAATTTACGCACATAGTTATAGAATATGGCCCAGTGCGCCTAAATATATGCGCCGGGATTTACGCCACGTTTTCTTTGGTGTAAATGGATGCACGTAGTTTTAGGTGCTGAGATATCAAGCATATTCTATAAATCGGCGCCTGATTCTAGAATACGCTTAATTGCCACTGATTTCAGTGCTGAGCCATATATAGAATCTCCTATATTCCTATTGGCATCTCAGCGTTTACCGCCAGCTGATTTCAACTACGAGCTAAAAACGCTACAGCGGCTTAGTAAAAGACCCCCTGAATGCAGAACAGCTTTCAAGCCACTGAAGACAGCATAGAAACTCGAGACAAAAATGGCGTAATACCATGGAATTTATGGTTTTTAAAATTTCATTTTATTTTTTACTTTTAACATTCATATTTCTCACCAAAAAATCTATTCCAAATGTTTTATCTTTTAACCACTTATTATGTATCAGATAAAGCCAAATTAAAACTGCCATACCATTTGTTGCTGAATTAAGCAAAAAATTATGAAAATGAAAGGGAGGAGCAGACCTTAATTCATGCAAGAAAGAGCAACAGTACAGCAGCAATGCAGCAGTTAGGGACTACTGGTGACCATAAAAATATATCTGTCCTCTGGTCAAATATATCTGGCCAATAATTGAGGGGGTCTTTTACTAAAGATTAGCCCATGTTATCTACCACAGGACCCATTTTATTCCTATGACCCTGTTGCAGAAAACATGTGCTAATTTTTAGTAAAAGACCCCCCTAAATTGGGGGGTGGGTGTGCTTTTTTTTTTTTTTGGACCTTCTTAAGATTAGAATCTGTCAGGTTCTCTTTTTTTATGTATTATTCCATTGCTTATGTAAGATTAATGTCTCTTGCTAGTTATTACTGTGAAGGATTTCCGATGCTCTAGAGCTAAAACTAATTAAACTGGGAAATACCTTTAAGACATCTGTCTACTGAGTCAATAAGATCTTGCCTTCTTTATCTCCATAAAATGAAAATGTGATTTATAAACAGCAACAGTTGTGCTAATGAAAGAAGGAATTCTGCTGCACAGCGTAAGGATAAATATGTTTGACAATTCATAGATACTTTTTGCTGGATAATTCCTTTTAAAAAAAAAAAGCCTTCTCACCATCTTGAAATACTTCTTCATCTGATGCACCTTTTGTCTTTGTATATTCTAGTGAATAAGAAAGACCATTGCACCCTCTTGTACGAACACCAACTTTTAGACCAATCTGCAAATACAGAAAGATTTGGAAATGTCTGAATTAAAAAAAAAAATCAAAATATCACAGAATATGTAAAGTTCACATGAAAAATTAAAAAACAAAAATCTTCTTGCCTACATTCTACCTTTCTTTCTATTACATGGATAGGCTTGGATTCAGGGATTGCTATGAATAGGGATGCATACGCATTTGGAACAAGCAATAGGGTTCACCCTATTGATGATACTGCCCTGTGAAATAAAGTGTCCCTCCCAAGAACAAAAGTCCTATAAAACACCATAAATTAAACAAAATTACAAATGTGGTGCTGCAGTCATAATTAGGGGTGAGCAGGCCAAAATTTGATTAAATATGGTCTTGGGGGGGGGGGGGGGGGGGGAGTCACAGCTCCTATTTACTTTGCAACACGTGGTGAAGGCGGTTAGCTTGGCAGAGTTTAAAAGGGGGTTAGACGGTTTCCTAAAGGACAAGTCCATAAACCGCTACTAAATGGACTTGGGAAAAATCCACAGTTCTGGGAATAACATGTATAGAATGTTTGTACGTTTGGGAAGCTTGCCAGGTGCCCTTGGCCTGGATTGGCCGCTGTCGTGGACAGGATGCTGGGCTCAATGGACCCTTGGTCTTTTCCCAGTGTGGCATTACTTATGTACTCCATTCAGTTTATAGGGTGCTGATATGCATTGTAGTTGTCATTTTTTAGACCTGCATGTGACTAGATTAGGGGAGTTCATTTAACAAGCCATTAACACCACTTATCGGCGTTAATTTGCAATTTGGGTTTACACATGCTTCTGCCTGCATGCTATTCTATAAAGTTCTGTGCAGAATCTCGCCCACAACCCAGAAGGGGGTAGGCCATGGGCGGGTCAGGAGTGTTATAATTTAGTCACAATGTTATAGAATTCTGGGGTTGCGTGCTTAGCTTGCACACCAGGATTTACAACTTTTTCACAGGTCCTCTGAAAACCTAACTCAAGCTTTTGGACTTTTCTATAAAAACAGGATATCCAAGCGATGCTTTCTTTAGAACTCCATGGCTCAGTCATGCAGATTTCTTCTGGAGGGGGTTACTTCCTACTCAATTATTTAAACATCTGATTTTAAACTAGCCATATGCTAACAAAACCAGAGTTCGTTTACTGTTTCCCACACTGATTATGAATTATATTATTGTTCCTACTTAGTACATTGTGTTGAGAAACAGAGAACTGTTTAATTTTTATGCAATGTTACATAAGAAAAACAGGGTTCAAATATACAACAGTATCACAGTAACTCTGTCATTATGGGGCCCTTTTACTAAGCCGCGTAAGCGTCTATGCGCACCCAACGTGCGCCATAATGGAGTTGCTGCCCGGCTACCACGTGGCTCTTGCGGTAATTTCATTTGTGGCACACATCCGATATGTGCTTTCGAAAAATAATTTTTAATTTTCAGACATGTGTATTGGACATGCGCCAAGTGGCATTTGACATGAGTAGGTTGTTACTGCCCCCGGTTACCGCATGAGACTTTAGCTGGCGGTAAGGTCTCAGACCCAAAATGGATGTGTGGCAATTTTCATTTTGCCGCACGTCCATTTTCAGCAAAATTTTTTTTTTTAAGTCATTTTTTTACAGGTGTGTTGAAAAATTATTCTGCGCGTGCCCAAAACACGCGTCTACACTATCGCAGGCCATTTCTCAGCACGCCTTTGTAAAAGGGCCCCTATAGTTGGGATTCACAAACTCAGTACTGTACGTAGGACACTACCAGAAAGACAATACCTGTTGCATTTCATAAGCACAATAAGACATCCTACATGTGAAATGCTAGCAAATATTCTGAGATCGATCCAATAAGCTGCGCTACCCTTTTATTGAGATCCTGGATTCTCTACAGGGAACATTATTCCAGCAGCTGGTAATGGAACCCCAAGCAGGATGGGGCAATACTGGACTTAGTGCTTACTAATGGCAAGAGTGTTTCTGATATTATAGTAGGTGATCATCTGGCATCCAGGGATTAACAAATGTTGTGGTTTTCAGGCCTCTTTGTACTTTGGTCACGCTGTACTCTTAAGCTTTTTTTTTTGTTTGCGTTTTTATTACCCGAGACAACTAGGGGAATAAAGAAGCTAGAAATTGCTGCTTGGATGTCTCAACGCCATCTAAAGCTCAACATGACCAAAACTGAACTTCTCATTTTTCCCCCTAAACCCACCTCCCCTCTTCCCCCTTTCTCTATCTCTGTTAATGGCTCTCACATCCTCCCTGTCTCCTCGGCTCGTAACCTTGGAGTCATCTTTGATTCCTCTCTCTCCTTCTCTGTGCATATTCAACAGACCACCAAAACCTGTGGCTTCTTTATCTACAATATTTGCAAAATTTGCCCCTTCCTTTCTGAATACGCTGCCAGAACCCTTATCCACACCCTTGTTGCCTCTCGCTTGGACTATTGCAATTTACTTCTCACTGGTCTTCCGCTCAGCCATCTCTCTCCTCTCCAATCTGTCCAAAATTCTGCGGCACGACTTGTTTTCCGCCAGAATCGTTATACCCATACTAGCCCGCTCCTCAAGTCATTTCACTGGCTCCCTGTCCGCTTCCGCATGCAGTTTAAACTTCTCGTACTGACCTTTAAATGCATCCACTCTGCAGCCCCCCATTACCTCTCCACTCTCATCTCTCCCTACATTCCTCCCCGTGAACTCCGCTTGCTTGACAAATCTCTCTTATCGTCCTTCTTCTCCTCCACTGCTAACTCCAGGCTTCGCTCCTTTTCTCTCGCGGCACCTTATGCCTGAAATAGACTTCCTGGACCTATACGTCTAGCTCCATCTCTACCTGTTTTCAAATCTATGCTGAAAACCCACCTTTTCACTGCTGCTTTTAGCTCCAAGCCACAATTGCCCTCCCCTTGTCCCTTCCTCTCTTTTCACCCATTACTGTCTTGTTTGTCTGTATTAGTTAGATTGTAAGCTCTTTTGAGCAGGGACTGTCTCTTTGTGTCAGGTGTTCAGCGCTGCGTGCGTCTTGGTAGCGCTATACAAATACTAATAATAATAAAGTAACACTATCATATATTTTTTAACATACGAACATGAGAACATAGGAATAGCCATTCTGGATAAGTCCAAAGGTCCATCTAGCCCAGTAACCTGCTTCCAACAGTGGCCAATCCAGGTCACAAGTACCAGGCAGAAACCCAATTAGTAGCAACATTCCTAATAATTCCTAGCATCCTGTTTACTTTTTTGGCCGCTACACACTGGGCAGATTTCAGCGTATTGTTGACAATGACACCTAGTGAGTGCTGACTTCTACGGTGGATCCTAGCATCAGGTAACCGTGATTCGGATTTTCTTCCCGATGTGCATCACTTTGCATTTGTCCACACTAAATTTCATCTGACATTTGGATACCCAGTCTTCCAGTTTCCTAAGGTCTTTCTGGGGGTCAAGCCTCTGTCACCTAGTCTATTGCACCAACCTAACCTCACCATCTGCTGGAGTAAGAGAAATTCTGAAGGATTCCAGCCTGCACCAGCCTTTATATCTGTGATCTCACTGTGATCTCTACCTTTACCTGCTGGTAGGAAGGGATCACACTCTAGGAGGAATGAAAGGAGGCAGCTTTTGAAATTATTCTCATTGTATGTTTATACACATACACATACAATTATAATATACACATACAAAGACACTAGATATGATGCCAATTACCATTTTACAGATCATTCTGGGAGGGGTGGCATCATATTATCAAAGTCTCAGGGATGGGGGCCTAGAGACATGAAAGTTAGTGGAAAGGGGAGGGCAACAAGGCTGAAGATTTTCTTTTTATGTCCAATGCCCTTGCAATGGCCCTGGTTTTGTAAGGAATGGTCTGATATTAAATAGGTGTGCAAAGTTGGTGGAGACTTAACAGATTCATAGCTATAACTGCTACCAAAATGTGCTTCCACCAAGTTTTGACTCAAGTGGTGGTGATTTAGCCAATAGTTGCATTTCAGTTGTGTTTTTGTAGTATATGCATTGTCCCTGATAAAACTTTTTCCCCTGAAAGTTGTAGAATATGGTATGTTGATAAGTAGGAAAAATCATTTAAATGCATGCAGATCTGAAGCTCTACTAGAAAGTTCTTAGTCTCACTGACCAGTGTCCACACTAGGCTCCACCGGATGACATTACCCCTGTTGTGAGAACACAAAGGCCTGATTGTTCTCAGAGAACAAAATAACCAACTCTTATTGAAAGGAATGAAATACTTTAATACTTACATGTTCAGGTTTATCTTTAAGTAACTGTTTTATCTTATTTACAGCTAAAGGTGTCTGAAAAACAAAACACAGTTTTATTTCATTGAATATCAACTGAATAATAATTGAAACAAATGAACAGAATAAACCATACTATGAGACATAAAGTGGTATGAGGACATCAAATTTTGTATATTGTACCAACCGTTATTAAAAAAAAATAATAATTTTTTAACAGCTGTGCAGTGTGATCCACGTTTTTAAGGGCCAAACTGCAGTGGTTCTCTCTTCTTCTGGAGAATTATTATTTAAGTAATAGCATAGAGAGTTTGGGGTTATAAACAAAGGCGTTGTGAGCAAATGAAAAATTTCTGGGCTTCAGTTGATGCATAAAACATGCAGTCAAATACTCTGTAGCTGCTTTACAAAACGTGATCATGTTTAGACCAAATTTTTAAAATACCTTTACGATTACAGAAATAAAAGTTTGGCATCTGAAGACAGACAAAGATTTACATTTTATAAACTAATGAAAACAGTTTTCCACCAACACAGAAGAAAGCTTCAACTCCCAAGATGTTTTTTCTCTAAAAATATGCCTTTGAAGATGTTTGCCTACTGCCTTCTGGATCTAATTTTATCTGTCTTTTTATTAATGCTTTTATTGTTTATTAATGTTAAATATATTATTTTATACTGTTTAAGCTGATGTTTGTCATTTTAAGGGCCTTATGTGCTAAAATACAAAGCAACTGTGTAAAACTAAACTTTTGCATGAAACACACATCATACAAAAGTTTAATGCACAATTACATAATGAGCTGCAGTGATGCAAAATCCTGCAAAGTAGCTCATGAATGCAATTAAAGTGAAAACAAGCACATGAAAATGACTCTGCAGGTCCATTTTCACAGAAAAAAAAAATAAGCGTAGGAGCATTATTCAAGATCTTTTTTAAAACACACAGTCTTCACGCTGTGACGGCAGCACAAATTTAAAGAGCCCTCTGACCCAACTGAAGTTTTTCAGAGCACCGCACAATGGGGCATTTATTGGGATTTATTAACCACATTTATAAAGAAATTCATACTTTTCACATTTCCAGAGCCCACAACCTGTGACATTCCTTGTTGTGGTGATGCATGAAAAATTCCATATAATGTATACCAAAAGATGGAAATGAACCATACAGCTCATTTGCATCTTGTAGCTACACTTCACAGAAAAAGCTACTAACCTGCAAACATTTTCGTTTGTTAGTACAGTGCAATCCGCTTAAGTGCAAGGGTCTGGGACCAAAGAAATACATGCAGTTAACCGGAGCGTGCACTTAACCGTTGTGACCCAAAAAAAGCTTGACATCTGATAACATATGTACAGTACTGATTATACATACAGTCTCCGTTAACTGACGTTAGGCTTACTTGAAGTAATCAGTCATAGTCCTCTGTACACTCTTGTGTCTGTGAGTTCCATAGACTACAGCTACCAGACGGTAAAAACTGTCATAGCACTGACATTCAGTGACCTCCAGATAGGCCCGCACGGTGTTGAGACTCTCCAGCGCTCTTGCAAAAGTGACAGGAGGTTGTTGAATTTCGTCAGCATGTGCCTCGCTGCTCATTTCATCATCTGTTTCATCATCAGCCACTGCCTGCGTGTAGGCGCATATCTCGACATCAGTGCTGTCGTCAGCTGTTTGTAGATCGTAATCAAGAGCTAGGTAGTGATGAAACTCCTCTTCAGTTAACACCGGCTAGGATGTCAATAGCGCCTTTTCATCTGACGTGTTTGCAACAGCTGTATCTGTTTCGTCCCTCTCCACATCCTTAACAACGCTTGCCCGCTTGAAACAGTTCACAATGGTTGCCTGTGTCACTTGATTCCAGGCTTCTTTCTGCATATGTAGGGAATCCAACAGTGATAGATTACGAGCCAGTTCAACAGCACGTTTATCCTTGCCAGTCTGGTCATCCATAACGCTCATCAGACGACGTAGCACAAGAGCCCGATAATGTCGTTTGAAATTGGCTATTATGCCCTGATCCATAGGTTGGATCAGAGAGGTAGTGTTTGGTGGCAGGATGACCACCTTGAAGTTACACAGCCTGACATCATCACTGTGTGCAGCACAATTATCACAAAGCAACAAAATCTGATGCTTTTGTGCCCGCATTCTAGTAACTTCTTTAGCCACTGCTTCCAAATTTCCACAGTCATCCATGAATTTGTGTTAGCCTCGTATGAGACAGGACGTTCGCTTAACATTCTTGAAGCAACAGGGCTGTTTGCTCTTTCCAATGACGAGTGGTTCCAACTTCTCACTCCCATCCATATTGCAGCAAAGGAGGATCGTCAGTCGGTCCTTCGACGTTTTACTTCTTGTAGTTTTGGCTTGTTTGAATGCAAGTGTTCCATCAGGAATCGCTCACCAGTAGAGACCGTTTTCGTCACCATTGAAAACGTCACGAGGTGCAAACTCGTTCAAGATGGTAGGAAGAACTGAAACAACCCAATTTTCAGCACCAAAGTCATCAGCGTCTTGTTTTTCACCATGCTGTTTCTTGAATTTTATGTTGTTCCTCTCCTTCCATCTTTCCAACCATCCAACAGTGGCTTTGAATTCAGTTAGTCCAAGACTTTCAGCTAGCTAATTAGCTTTCTCCATAAGCAGTGGACCACTGACAGGAAACTGACTGCTCCTGACTTGAGAAAACCACCGAAGAAGAGCATCTTCTACGTCCTCAGCTTTTCCCGCCCGTTTTCGTTTCCTGTGTGGATCTGTATTGTTTTGCCAGTCTTCCAGAAGCTGATCTTTCTGCTTCAAGGTATGTGACATTTGACTGGGATTGACATCATATTCTTTAGCAATAGATGCTTGACTTTGTTTTCTAATTTTTTAAGAACTTCTATTCGTTCAGCCAGTGTTAAAATCTTACAGTTGCGCGACGACGACTCCGACTCCAGTGTACACTCTAACAACATTCTTTTGCTTATTCTGCCTGTGGCAGTTTACCAACGAGATTTCAAATTTACCGCCCCTTTGTCACGTGTCAATCGGCTTCCATTTTCCGTGAGTTCGCTTATGCGGAGTCTTTCCTGCAGAGGAGCAGTCTTAAACCATGCGTATAAGCAAATCTTGCACTTATCAGTGGTGCGCTAAACCGAAGTTTGTCCCCATAGAAACTGATGGCACCAAAAACGGGACCGAAGTACGGCATGCAGTTAAACAGAGCATGCGCTTATCCGATGTGCAGTTAAATGGAGTGCACTGTACATAGAATACAAATAGAAACAGAAAATATCTGCCTTCATTTAAGACCATATGGCCTATCCAGTCTTCTCATCCATGCCACCCTATCACTCCCTTAGAGATCCAATGTACTTGTCCCAAGCTCTCTTGAATTCACATACTGTTTTCGTCTCCACCACTTCCACCGGGAGGCCATTCCACCTTTCACCTTCATCTTATGCCCCCTCATTCCAGAGTTTCCTTTCAATTGAAAGAGGCTCACTTCCTGTGCATTTGGGCAGCATATGTATTTAAATGTCTCTATCATATCTCCCCTCCAGCCTTTCTACCAAAGTATACATATTGAGATCTTTAAGTCAGTCCCCATATGCTTTTTGACAAAGACCACTAACCATTTTAGTAGCTACCCTTAGGGACCCATTTTTGTTATCATCTGTTTTTGGATTGTTTTAACAAGTATGATTACATCTTGACCATTTTTATGGAGGCAATCTACAAACTGAAGTATATATATGCACAAGGAGAGTTATTTCATCCCCATGCATTGCTTCTACCCATGTGACTGCAAGTTCATTTGCACACTGCGAAGAGTTCCCTTTGAAAACCTGTGGCCCAGTGAAACATAATGTAGTATATAAACACTTATAAGGTTAGGCACGAGCACTTATGCCAGCCATAGAGCTGGTATAAATGCCTGCACCTAAAAGCCACATATATGCATGTAACTTACAGTGTCTCCTATGCCTAGGTCAGTCCCCCCCTTGTCATTTACATGCACTTGGGTTTGATAAGTGCATATCCTGGACTTTATAAAATGGGGATGTTTATGCAAGATATATATATTTCCGCCGGATTCTATATGTGGAACCCAAGTTGCACGCGCAACTTGAGTAATGAACCATTAACTAGCAATAATTGGACGTTAACAACCAATTACTGGAGTTATTTGGCAACAATTTGGATTTGTACACACATCTTGCTAGGCACTATTCTATAAAGATCCATATGCAAATCTTTTAGCATGCAAATGAAAGAGGGCATGGCTGTGGGAGAGTCAGGGGCATTCAATAAAGATGCGCCATTATTACAGAGTTCCGGGGATCTGCACCCAACTTATGCACTGGTATTTACACCTGGTTTCAGCTAGTGTAAATCCTTGTGCCCAAAACTGAGTGTGGATCCTAGTGCTATGTGCTATTCTACAAAGAGCACCCATCTCAGAGTGCCCTTTATAGAATTTCATTCAGTGCCGATTTTTTTTCAGCGCCAAACGTTTGAGCACCACCTGCATGTATCAAACATGAATAGGGTTTATGGTTTATTAGTCATTTGATATACTTACTTTCACAATCAATCAATCAAAGCCATAGCATATACGTCCTAGTGAAAACATTTAAATAACGGGCTTAGACTGATAATATGCTCTTCAATCTAATCAATGGGGTTGATAGTCAGAAGCATTTTATCTGGTTAATTTAAAAACGCTGATCCAGTCAGCTCCTGAAATATTTTCTAGGCTAACACATAACTTTGGCCAAACAAAACATCCTGATGTCAGGCCAGAAGTTATCCATTTAAAAAGAGGAGTTGGCAGGGGCAGGGTTAAACTTTATATAGATAGAGGCATTTATTCAGCTGCTATCCAGTTAAAGTTATCCAGATAAACTGGTTTCAGATATAGGGAGCCTAAGATACTAGGAAATGTTTTAAATATCTGAACAGCTGAATATTAACTCCTTAACGTGGCGGGGCAGTTTTGATATGACGTCTAAATCTGATTTTGGACGTTTTCTGCTGGATTTTATATAGCGCACCTAGAGTTACTTGTGATTCTACGCCTAAATGTAGGTGTATTCTATAACTACGCATGTAGATTGTTTTAACAAGCTGTTAAGCGTTAACACCGCTTACCAAGAGAACTAATTGCAAAAAAATGTAATGTACATACGTGCATTGCTAAGCGTAGTCATGTACTGCGCCTAAATTCTAACGTGCGCAGGCAAAAAGGGCCGTGCTTAGGAGTGTGGAAATGGGTGTTTTGTGGTTGTTCCAAAATCTACATGCATTGTTATAAAATATGGGCCAGTGCATGTAAATCTACACGCAGGGATTTACACCAGTTTTTCGTTTATGTAGATGGACACATGTAGATTTAGTCACGTGAACTATGCCTAAGCGTATTCTGAATATCGCATGTAGATTTTCATGCAGTATTTAGAATACACTTAGGCGTAATTGCCTAACGCTCGGTAATTTTAGGCGCCATACATATAATCGGGCCCTTTGGGGAAAACATTCAAAAATCTAGTACTGAACATGGCTATTTTCAAACCAGAAAAACGTTCAACTTTCTGTTTCAAAAATGGCCATTTGTTACATGTTTCTATACTGAGCGCATTTTTTTTTTAGCACCATTTTTTTGAAAGAAGAAAAAAAAAAAGTCCAAGGGAAAAAATACACAAAAACAAGCCACTGGCATGTAAGGAGGACCAGCATTCTTAGTAGATTGGCCACACAAACATCCCAGCAGAGCAGTGGGACACCCTTGGGAGCACGGCAGTGGACTTCACAAAAAATGTCTCAGGTACACCTCACTGTTACCCCTTTATACTGCATAGTGCACCCTATCAAGCCCACCAAAAACTTACTGAATCTAACTGTCCACCACTGTAATAGACCTTATGCCTTAAGATGTCACCTATATGTGGGTACAGTAGATTTTTGGTGGGTTCACACTTTCCACAGTGTTTGAGTGAGATGTGGGTCTGGGTCTCCTTCTCTATAGTACACTGCACTGACCACTAGCCTACTCTAGGGACCTGCTTGCTGCTCTAATAGGACTGGCCATAACATCTGAAGCTGTTTCTTTCACATCTTTGGGAGGTGGGAGGGGGTCAGTGACCACTGAGGAAGTACGGGGGAGGTCATGACTTAACTCCTCAAGTGGTTATCTGGTCATTTAGGCACCTCTTTGTGACTGAAACAGGTCTAGACCAAACCGTCTAAAAACATTTAGCCCTGGACGTTTTTGCTTTGTTCCATTATGGCAGAAAAACTTCTAAAATCCTGCCCCCAACATGTCCCCTTGTGATCTGCATGCACTACAGACAAAAACGTCTCAAATCTGAGTTTTGAAAATAGTGATTTGGACATTTTTCAGAGAAAAACATCCAAATGCCGTTTTTGAGACTTTTTCTCTTTTACAAATGAGACCCTCAATGTAAATTCCATGCAGGTTGCTAGTGAGCCGAGTCACCACCACAGCTTTGCTTCTCCAGCCTCCTCCACTCCCGCCCTCCTCTGACGTTCGTTCACGTTCTTTTTTTCTTCTGCGTTCCATGACGTCCCATCCCTCTGACTCTTAACTTCCTGTTTCCGGCTGGAGGGACGGTCGGACGGTGCTGAAGTAGGAAATTAGTAGGGCTGCTGCTGGCGGGCGATCTCAGACATGAGCTTAAAGGTAGGATTGGGTGATGATTGGGTGGGTGGTAGCAGGGCAGTTCGAGACTGAGTGAGGGAAAGGTGGAGGAGACATGCTGCACTGGGGAGTTCGAGAGAGAGATGACAGTTCAGTGGGGAGGTGAGGGGACGGTATTTCTGACGTGCCTCACTCCTAAGCCTGTGTTTGTGGAGAGTATGTGTTTTTGGTACACAGTGCTGATTTTGAAGCCAAGAAACAGTACTACAGATAACACACTGGGAAGGACGAAAGTCAGAAAGTGAGCCACTTTGACAGTCCTGGGAATGCATTTCCTTCTTATTACAGTTCCACAGACTTTTCTTTTTATTTATTTATTGCATTTCTATCCCACATTTTCCCCCCTCTTTGCAGGCTCAATGTGGCTTACAATACATCATGAGTAGTGGAAATACATAGTAACATAGACATTTAGTATTACATAAGGATCTTGGGTAACATGATAATGATAAAGGATGATAATGGTTTAACAAGCAAGTATCGTAAGGCAGTACTGGATATCCGTGTAGGAGTTCACATTTGTTGATCTTTGTGGTATGCCTTGTTAAAGAGATGGGTCTTCAATAGTTTGCAAAAGTTAGTTAGTTCATAGATCGTATTTAAGTTGCGCGGCAGCGCGTTCCAGAATTGTGTGCTCAAGTAGGAGAAGGTTGACGCATGTGTTAATTTGTATTTTAGACCTTTACAGTTGGGGAAGTGAAAATTGAGGAATGTGGGGGATGATTTTTTAGCGTTCCTGGGTGGTAAGTCTATCAGGTCTGGCATGTAGGCTGGAGCATCTCCGTGAATGATTTTGTGAACTAGGGTACATATTTTGAACGTGATGCGTTCTTTAAGTGGGAGCTTTTCTCGTAGAGGTTTAGCACTTTCATATTGTGCTTTTCTCGTAGAGGTTTAGCACTTTCATATTTTGTTTTGCCGAATTTGAATCTAGCTGCAGTGTTTTGGGCTGTCTGAAGTTTCTTGATTATTTGTTCTTTACAGCCAGCACAGAGTGTGTTACAATAGTCTAGATGGCTGAGTACCATTGATTGTACCAAGTTACGGAAGATGGTCTCACTCTTTTCAATTTCTACATTGAGTGGAACATCTTCTTGGTTGTGTTTTTTTCGCGTGACTCTCAAGTGTTAGGTGTCGATCAATGGTAACTCCAAGAATTTTTAGGGTGTCCGAAATTGGAAGATTCAGTTTTGGTGTGTTAATGGTGGTGAATTTGTTCGCGTTATCTTGAGAGGTGAGTATTAGGCATTGAGTTGTTTCTGCATTGAGTTTCAGCTGAAATGCATCCGCCCATGAGTGCATGATATGTAGACTCTGGTTGATGTCATTGGAAATTTCCTTTAGATCTTGTTTAAATGGTATGTAAATCGTTACGCCGTCTGCGTATATGTATGGGTTGAGGTGATGGTTTGATAATAGTTTGGCCAAGGGTATCATCATTAAGTTGAATAAGGTCGGTGAGAGGGGGGATCCCTGTGGAACTCCGCATTCAGGTATCCAAGTGGTTGATGTAGTCGAGTTAGATGTCACTTGGTATGATCGTGTGGTTAGGAACCCCTTGAACCAGTTGAGAACGTTGCCTCTAATTCCAAAGTACTCGAGGATATGTAGTAGTATTCCATGATCAACCATGTCGAAGGCGCTAGACATGTCGAATTGTAGAAATAGTATGTTCTTGCCAGTTGCAATCAGTTGTTTGAATTTATTCATGAGAGTAACTAGTACTGTTTTGGATTATCATTATAGCACTGAGTGATCGTACTTGTACAGAGCCATACCTATTTGCCACGGGGCCCATTTTATTCCTAGGATGTTGGAGCAGGTACATAGTGCTAACCGTTAGTAAATGACTGCTAGAATAATCTGATGCAATTTTGGTGGATAATTCTTTTTTTTTTTCTGCCAAAGTCAATAGCTGGCAAGTTAACAAGTTTGCCTTATAGATGTTAGAATTCGCTGCAGGTTAACAGTTATTCTGGTTCTTTTTTGAGAGTGTTAGGTTTTCTCTCTATGCTCTATATTCTGGTGTGGGCGGGGAAGGGTGGGGCAGGGGGCGTGGCATGTGTCCTCTTTTTCAGAGGACAAAATATGGTAACCCTAGGAAGTAAGGCCAATGCCAGGTAGACTTCTACAGTCTGTGACCTGAAAATAGCATGAACAGATCAAGAATAAGAACATGTATCTGTGACCTGAAAATAGCATGAACAGATCAAGAATAAGAACATGTATTTTATATAATATTCATGTCATATACTATAAATGCATTCAGAGGGGGAGGGGAAGACACCTTAAGGTCGATAGCAAGTAAGATGTCAGCCTGCAACATTGTTGTGTGGCTCTGATCACCCTGTTGCTACCATTTACTATGTAATATGTTATTGTTAATCTGAACTAGAATGACGTCCCTTCACCCTTTAAAACCAGTAAAAATATTTTGGTTTATGTGAGGCAAAACTACTTCCTTACACACATAATCTCTCTTTAGGTGGCTACTTTAATAAGAAAAGAAATGTTAGAAATAATTCAAACAAGTTAACGCACCCTGAAACTTTTTACATCAGCTGCAAATCCCACCTCTTCATCCTCTTAAAAATTCACAAAATGTTTTATCCTTTCATTTTGCTATTTAGTTTCAACTTAACATCAGGCAGGCTACACTGCCCTACCACTTATGTTATGTTTTTGACAATGAAGGACACAAACTTGAGGTCACCTGATGGTGTCTGCCAAAACACATTACCCTTTCTGGTAACACTACCCACTGGCGCCCTCAGGATCTCAAACACTGTCTTCCCACGTACACACTATGAGAAGCGCAGACAAAATAGCTGCAACAAAAAAAAAATACACCTTCCTCCTTACGCCACACTGCGCACATAAACAAGAAACGTGCGTTCCAGCACCAACCACGCCGCCCCCTATCTCCCCTCCCCCACACAAGGGATACAAACAGGTCAAGGGCAATATCGCAGAGGTCCCCCCCCCCCAGCTCGCTTCCTTTCACTGGCGCGAGTTACTCACCAAGGTTAGGGCCGCTCGAGTGGGCTGCAGCTTCCTCTTGCTAACAGCTCGCACCGTAGCTCGGACTAGCGAAGCAGACATTTTCCCCGGTTGCCCATGGGCACTCTGGGACGACAACAGGCGGAAAAACAGAAACGTAGTGACGTAACGAAGGAGCATCGGGGGGGGGGGGGGCGCGGCCAGTAAAACCAGACAACGCCTCGCTTCAGTGGGTGCGGCAGGGCAGAGGCTGTAGGTCTCCGCCCAATTTTTTGCGTCGAGGGCTCTCTTCTATTGGCCAGTGACCGGTGAGTGACAGGGAGTGGTTGCTAAGGGAGCTCTCCTGCCTTATATATCGCGGGTTCTCTGCGTGACGCAATATTTTTATATCCAAGAGCGGACATAAGAGCAAGAGCGTAAGTGTTGTATACATACTGCGAGAGAGTGAAGGCCCTTCAAGCCCAGTATCTTGTTTCTTACAGTGGCCAATCCAGCTTGCAATTACCAGGCAAAAGCGTAAAACAGTAAAATTGAATTTATGCTGTTTATCCCCCCCCCCCCCCAAGCTTAATAATGGTTTATGGACTTTTCTTTTAGGAAGTAAGCCAAACCCCTTTTTTTTTAACCCTGCTAAGCTAACTGGCTTTTACCACATTCTCTGGCAACAAATTTAATTATTTATTTATTTGTTGCATTTGTATTCCACATTTTCACATCTATTTGCAGGCTCAATGTGGCTTACATGATACCGTGTTGGCGATCGCCAGTTCCGGTATGAGAAATGCAGAGTGGTATTTGCATTAAGGATCAATAAGTGATGGGGTACATTGGGTAGTCAGGAGGAAGGGTTAAGTTTTGTCCAGTTCTTGTTTAAGTTTCATTGTGTTGTGTGGTTCCGGTGTATAGGATGGGCCATTATGGTATGCCTTTTTGAACAAATTGGTTTTTAAATTATTATGTAGGAGAAGCTGGATGCATAAGTTGATTTGTATTTTAGTCTTTTGCAGCTTGAGTAGTGAAGATTTAGGTATGCGCGTGATGACCTTTTTGCATTTCTGGTTGGTAGATCTATGAGGTCTGCCATATAGATCAGGGCCTCGCCGTGAATGATTTTGTGAACCAGGGTGCGGATTTTGAACGCAATTCGTTCTTTGATTGGGAGCCAATGTAGATTTTCACGTAGGGGTTTGGTGCTTTCATATCGTTTTTCCATATATGAGTCAGGCTGCGGTGTTTTGGGCAGTTTGTAGTTTCTTAATAATTTGTTCTTTGCATCCGGCATATATTGCATTGCAGTAGTCTAGGTGACAGGCTCATTTTCGAAAGGGATCGCCGGCGATCTTCCGACACAAATCGGGAGATCGCCGGTGATCTCCTGATCCCGGCTAAATCGGTATTATGGAAAGCCGATTTTGGCCGGCTTCAACTGCTGTTTCGTCGCGGCGCCGGCCAACCGTCAGCAGTATGCAGGTCCCTGGAGCAGTATTTAGTGGGTGCAGTGCACTTCAGGCAGGTGGACCCAGGCCCATCCCCCCCTACCTGTTCCACTTGTGGTGGTTAATGTTGAGCCCTCCAAAACTCACTGTACCCACATGTAGGTGCCCCCCTTCACCCCTTAGGGTTATGGTAATGGTGCAGAATTGTGTCGAGTGGGTTTTGGGGGGGATTTGGGGGGCACAGCACACAAGGTAAGGGTGCTATGCACCTGGAAGCTATTTTTGGTTTTTTGTTTTAATTTTTTTAAGTGCCCCCTAGGGTGCCCGGTTGGTGTCCTGGCATGTGAGGGGGGCCAGTGCACTACAAATGCTGGCTCCTCCCACACCCAAGTGCCTTGCATTTTGCCGGGTTTGAGATGGCCAGGCCTGGTTTCCATTGTGGCTGAAAAACAAAGCCTGTCATCTCATATAAACCCGGCGATCCTTCTTTAAACCCGGTGAGTGATTTGGCCGGCGCCAAGTGTATTTTGAAAATGGCTGGCCATCGATTATGCCCCTCTTAGCACCAATGACTGTACAAGACTTCTGAATATTTTCCTCGGGCAGAAAGGTTTTATTCGTTTGAGTTTCCACATTGAGTGGAACATTTTCTTTGTTGTGATTTTCGCTTGGCTTTCTAGCGTGAGGTTTCGGTCTATTGTGACTCTGAGAATTTTCAGGCTGTCTGAGACAGGAAGAGTGTATTCTGGCGTATTTATAGTGGTGAGTTCGTGTTGTATTGTGATGAGAGGATGAGACAATGTGTTTTTTCTGCATTGAGTTTTAGTTGAAATGAATCCGCCCAAGAGTTCAGGATTGCAGGCCGAGTTCGATTTTGTTTGTGATTTCTGTTACCGTAGATCGTGTTTGAACGGGATGTATATTGTGACATTGTCTGCATAGATGTACGGGTTAAGGCCATGGTTGGCTAGGGATTTGGCTAGTGGGGTCATCATTTGGTTGAAGAAGGTCGGTGATAGCGGTGAACCTTGGGATACACCGCATTCTGGTTTCCATGGTGGTGATGTATTCGATTTTGATATTATTTGGTATGTTCTTGTGGTCAGGAAACCCTTGATCCATCCAAGTACCTTACCACTGATTCCGAAGTATTCTAGGATGTTTAGTAGTATTTTATGGTTTACCATGTTGAATGCACTGGACATGTTGAATTGTAGGAGGAGTACATTTTTGCCTGTTGCAATTTCTTGTTTGAATTTGGTTAGGAGAGTGATTATTACTGTTTCGGTGCTGTGGTTGGAGCGAAATCCTGATTGTGACTCGTGTAATATTGAGAATTTGTTTAGGTAGTCAGTGAGTTGTTTGGTTACCATGCTTTCCAGCAGTTTGACTACCAAAGAGATGGATGCTACCGGGCAGTAGTTGGTGATTTCATTTGCTTTTTTCTTTGAATCTTTAGGTATTGGGGTGAGTAGTATGTTGCCTTTGTCCTTAGGAAAGAATCCATGTTGCAGCATTTAGTTTAGGTATGAAGTGAGGTCTGCTATGAAGAGTTGAGGGGCTGATTTTATTAGGTAATTGGGACATGTATCCAGTTTACAGCAGAATTTGGCGAACTTGTTAATTGCTTGGGTTGTGATTTCCTCAGTGAGGAGAGCGAAGTTTGTCCAGATTCGGTCCGCTGGGTATTCACCGAGGATTGGGTCCAGGCAGTCCATGAATTTTTCGATCTCAGTAGTGTTCTGTGGTAGCGTGGTGCGTAGGTTTGCAATTTTTTTGTTGAAGTATTTAGCAAGTTTGTCTGCTGATGGTATGTCTGTGTTGGTTGTGGTAACCAATGTGGTGTCTAGTAATTTATTCACGAGTTGGTAAAGTTTATGCGTGTCTTTGTAATCCGTTCCTATTTTGGTTTTATAGTAAGACCTTTTGGTTTGTCTTATTGCATATTTGTATTTTCTTTGCATTTGTTTCCATGCGTTGAGTGTGTGCACATCTTTTATTTTTGCCCATGCTCGTTCAAGTCTCCTGACTTGTATTTTTAGTTTTTTCAGTTCTTCATTATACCATGGTATTGAGTTGTGTCTACGTGAGGTTCTTGTTTGTAGTGGTGCTATTTCGTCTAATATTCTCCTGCATCTGTTATCCCATTTTAGGAGATAGTGAATCAAGTCTGTTTGGGCTGTCCATTTGTTGTTGTATGTCTGTTGCCAAAATATTTCCGGGTCTACTTGGCCTCTCGTGGTGTAAGTTGTGCATTCATGTATGTGGTATGAGCCTTTCTTTCGCCATTGTAGGGATAGGTTTAACTTGTGGTGGTCTGACCATGCTATGTCAGTCCATTTTGTATCTAATACTATAAGGTTCTGGTCTGAAGACAATTTGTGTGTAATAAGGTCGAGTGTGTGCCCTTTGACATGGGTTGCTTGCATATGTGGCCACTTAAGGCCCCTTAGTTGGAGGAATTCCATGCATTCACGTGTATTGGTGGAGTTGGTGTTTTCTAGGTGTGGGTTTATGTCCCTTAAACCAAATTATAGGTTGAGTGAAGAAATATTTTTTCCAATATGGATCAGGGCATAATAGCCAATTTCAAACAACATTATTGGGCTCTTGTGCTACGTCGTCTGATGAGCATTATGGATGACCAGCCTGGCAAAGATAAACGTGCTGTTGAACTGGCTCGTAATCTATCACTGTTGGATTCCCTACATATGCAGAAAGAAGCCTGGAATCATGTTACAAAGGCAACCATTGTGAACTGCTACAAGCGGGCAAGCTTTGTTAGGGATGTGGAGAGGGATGAAACAGATGCAGCTGTTACAAACCTGTCAGATGAACAGGCTATTGACATCCCAGCCAGTGTTACTGAAAGGAGTTTCATCACTACGTAGCTGTTGATCACGATCTACAAACAGCTGACGACAGCACTGATGTCGAGATATGCGCCTACACACAGGCAACGGCTGATGATAAAACAGATGATGAAATGAGCAGCGAGGCACATGCTGACGAAATTCAATAACCTGTCACTTTTGCAAGAGCGCTGGAGAGTCTCAACACCGTGCGGGCCTATCTGGAGGCCACTGGATGTCAGTGCTATGACAGTTTTTACCGTCTGGCAGACGTAGTCAATGGAACTCACAGACACAAGAGTGTACAGAGGACTATGACTGATTTCTTCAAGTAAGCCTAACGTCAGTTAACGGAGACTGTATACTGTACATATAATAAACAGTACTGTACATATGTTTATCAGATGTCAAGCTTCTTTGGGTCACAACGGTTAAGTGCACGCTTCGGTTAACTGCATGTATTTCTTTGGTCCCAGACCCTTGCACTTAAGCGGATTGCACTGTGTTTATATGAAATAAAATTGGAAATGATTAAACCAGGATAAAAAAAATTATTGTAGCTGGTAGAAACAGCAGTAATAAACTCTCTGTATTTTGTGCTCATTTTTCTGCACTTTTCTATACAATACAATAATACATTGCCAAATCTCAGTGTGGATATCCTGTTTCCTGGTGGTTTCTTCTTACCTAGTGTTGTAATATGCCTTGGGAAGCCTGGTGTTATTAAGACAGAATACCTTGAAATTAAATTGAAGTAAAATTAAACTCTCCATTTATTGGGGCACATGGAATTATATCTTCACCTCATCTCTTTTTTAGAAGTTACATTTTAAATGCACAAATAGCTTAATCTGTTTTGAGCATGTTTCAGGGACAAGTGGCTTTATAAATGAAAGTAATAAAACGGAATATTTAGATTCATGTAGATCTCTCATTTGTTTAAACATAAACCCCTAATGCAGTCTATTGGTTTTCTTATATTATTGTTCTTGTGATGACTTATACTGTGCCAAAACTAAAAACATTTCTCTCTATCTGGTCAATAATAAAAGGAACACAATCCACCCTAAAAGGTTGTTTTGTGGCTGTACACGAAGAATTGTGATATTGCTTAAATAAGTATGTTTTTGTTCCTAGTCAGGTAATTGTTTAACTTATTAGTGGAACATAATCACAAAGGCATAGTATCACCACAGATATCAGGATTTAGTAAGTGAGCCTTTGTGCTGATCCAGAGACCAGCGGTCAGAAACCCAATGCTTCACCTGCAGCGACCACCGTTCCCCAGCGGTTGAGCCCCTGGGTTCGGGTGGCCAAGAGGACTAAGAAGTCGGGCAACGAGACGCACTAAGGCTCAGACAAGAGGAAGAGACAAGCTCAGAGCCGGCAGAAGTCAGGTCCAGGCAATAGTCAGGTCAGGTGGCGATCCAGCAAAGGTCAGGTCCAGGCAGAAGTCAGGTCAGGTAGCGATCCAGCAGAGGGCAGGTCCTGGCAGTAGTTAGGTCCAGTGGTGTAGCTAGGTGGGCCCCCCCAAATTTGGGCCCTGGTTGTCCAGTGCTGGTCTGCAGTGGTGCTGCCGCATTGCCTGCCCTACTCTCTCTTCCCCTCACATTCAGCATGCTCCTTTTAGTGAAATTGAGCAGTTTCATTAAAAATAAAAATTATTTTGGGGCCGTGCATATCAGATGCATGCCAAAAATGAAATTACCACAAGAGCCACATGCAGGCTCATTTTCAACAGAGAAGGACGCCCATCTTTTGACACAAATCGGAAGATGAGCATCCTTCTCACAGGGTCGCCCAAATTGGTATAATCAAAAGCTGATTATGGGCGTCCCCAACTGCTTTCCGTCGCAGAGATGACCAAATTTCACGGGGGCATGTCGGAGGTGTAGCGAAGGCAGGACTTGGGCATGCCTAACACATGGATGTCCTCGACCCATAATGGAAAAAAAGGGTGTCCCTGACGAGCACTTGGACGACTTTACCTGGTGCCCGAAATGACCAGATGACCACCGGAGAGAATCGGGGATGACCTCCCCTTACTTCCCCAGTGGTCACTAACCCCCTCCCACCCTCAAAAAATATCTTTACAGATATTTTGTGCCAGCCTCAAATGTCACTCAGGTCCATCACAGCAGTATGCAGGCCTCTGGAGCAGTTTTAGTGGGTGCAGTGCACTTCAGGCAGACGGACCCAGGCCCACCCCCCCTACCTGTTACACTTGTGGTGGTAAACGTGAGCCCTCCAAAACCCACCAGAAACCCACTGTACCCACATCTAGGTGCCCCCTTCACCCGTAAGGGCTATGGTAGTGGTGTACAGTTATGGGTAGTGGGTTTTGGGGGGGTTTGGGGGTTCAGCACACAAGGGAGCTATGTACCTGGGAGCAATTTCTGAAGTCCACTGCAGTACCCCCTAGGGTGCCCTGGCATGTCAGGGGGACCAGTGCTGGCTCCTCCCACGACCAAAGGGCTTGCATTTGGTCGTTTCTGAGATGGGCGTCCTTGGTTTCGATTATCGCCGAAAATCAGAAACAACTAAGTCTAGGGACGACCATCTCTAAGGACTACCTAAATTTTGCGATTTGGGCATCCCTGACCATATTATCGAAATGAAAGATGGACGTCCATCTTGTTTCGATAGTCTCTCCATCAGGACGTCCTCAGCAAAACTTGGGCGTCCATTTTGATTATGCCCCTCATTGTAGATGTGCAGTAACTCCATTTAGGCATGTGTTGGTCACGCATAGACGCTTACGCGGTTTAGTAAAAGGGCCCCTTGGTTTACTGAGGAATCATCACTTACATCTTGCTTCCAATTTTACTTTTTACTGCAAACATCAGATGTAACTGAGTAAAAGCGGTAAAAATTGGTGAAATTATTACATCAGTAAAAGTAACATATTTCCTGTACTTCTTTACAAGTAAAAGTGATAAAACTTTAAGTAACGGGACTGTACTACATAAAATACAGCTGCTGCAAGAGGAAGCCATTTTAGAAAAGTGCCTCAAGGGGCAGGAGCGAAGGAGCTAAGCTCCTGCCCCCAATGATCAGCGATTTTTCACGTGCATCCTCCAGTGAGTGGTGCTAACTGGGCAGTAATCAGCTTTCTATGCACACTGATGATTACCATCCGGTTAATGCGTGAGACCTTACCGCTAAATCAATGGGTGGCAGTAAGGTCTCAGGCCCAAAATGGACGTTCACCAATTTTGATTTTGTCGCACGTCCATTTTTGGCCTTTTTTCCAGGAGCACTGAAAAAACGGATCTGCGCACATCCAATACATGTGTCCTCACCAGCGCAGGCCATTTTACGGTACACCTTAGTAAAAGGACCCCAGTGTTAAGAATTGGACACATCCAAAGGTGATGTGTACAAAAAGTATCACCATCACGATTTAACTGAAATAAAAAAACTGAGTAAGCCTTTTGAGACCAAACTGAACAAACCAGGAGATGGTAGCAAAGTATCAAAGTACAAATCTTACCAGAAAAAAAACACACACAATGGCAGCATCAGTCAGACACTGTCTAATCTTAAAAGCATGGAAACCTCTCTTACTAAAAGGACCAATTATAAAGTGCCAAGAAGTCAAAGGTGACAGCATAGAGATTAAAAATCTAAAGTCACCAAACTGCTATTTACCACAATATAATATCATCCATACATATAAATAGGAATACCATATCTGCATTAAAAATAAGCATAAATAAATAAAAAAGGCATAAATCGCAAAGTGACGTTGCATGACGCAGCACACAGAAAAAGCACCAAAAAATATATAAAAAATAATGTGAAAGCTGGACAAAAAATGAGCAGCCACCATCCATAAAACTCATACAAGTCAAAGATTGTAAGCTCTTTGAGCAGGGACTGTCTTTCTTCTATGTTTGTGCAGCGCTGCGTACGCCTTGTAGCGCTATAGAAATGCTAAATAGTAGTAGTAGTAGTAAAGGCTAATAAAATGTTAATAGATAAATGAAAATAAAAACTTGACTATAAAAATGGAAACAATGATATCAATGCATTCCACAAAGAGAGCAATGCGTTCTAATAGAAGTGCAATATACACAGGACCTCACTAAAAATATATACCCCCCTCTTTACTAAACCGCCTTAGTGGGTACGATGTGCTAATGCTGACACAGCCCATTCACTTTGAATGGGCTGTGTCGGCATTGCCAAGAGGCTTAGTAAACAGGGGTATAGGGTTCAGTTTTAAACAACTGAATGGCGCTGATGTAATATCACAAATACGCATCTAAAATAATAAAACTGCATGGTTACAATAGTAAATAACAAAAGTACTAAGTATCTCATAAGATATGGGACCGCAGTGAAAAGGGAACAAATATACAAACTAAAGGAAACCAGATAAATCAGTCTCCATATTCAAACCACCTGGAGATAATATGCCTAACTCAAAAATTAATCTTTGTTCCATCCTCAAAACATTCATATCCAAAGGAACACATCTCCATGATCTCTTTAAAATGACAAGGGCACAAAATTTAAATTCTTCAAATTTGTGTCCCTTAGCAATTGCATGTTCATCCTTGGGTTTTCTTTAATTCCTCTTTTTAGGGCATGTTTATCTTCCTTAATTCCAATATTTAACTTTCTTTTAGTCTTCCCTTTATATGCTGGGACACAGGGCAGCATAAACCACAGACTCAGTCTTACAGTTTGAAAGGTTTTTCAAAAACACGTGTTTCCCAGAAGATGGTATCATGAATACTTTAGTTTTCATGTTAATACAGCAAACTGAACAATTGCCACACTGAAAATGACCAGTTGGTAATCTTGTCATGTCAGCTCTATGTTGTGGTAAAGCTGATGGTACAAGTAAATCTCTATGTAGTATAAAAAGAGGAGAAGAGTGGGGGAAAAAGGTTCTTTCCAATCAATGGGGGAGACGTATAATTAAATATAACGTAATGTTTATTATAACAGGTTGACTCAACACAGCCGTGTTTCGGCGCCATAGCACCTTCTTCAGGAATCTACAAAACCAAATATAAAACACGAATAAATATAGCTATAAACTATAAGCAACAATAATCGTAAAAGATTATAAATAAGTGTAATAACATAAAAACATCTGTAAAACCATAAATCATAATCAAAAATAAGCATCAATAAAATTATGGATACCAACATACTTGAAATTTTTATCAATTTTATTGATGTTTATTTTTGATTATGGTTTTACAGATGTTTTTATACGTCTCCCCCATTGATTGGAAAGAGCCTTCCCCCCCCCCCCCCCCGCCCCACTCTTCTCCTCTTTTTATACTACATTTGTTTTGTGGGGAATTAGTGCACCTCCACACCCCGTGTGGCCTCTATTTTTAGACAAGTAAATCTCTCAAATTCCTCTCAGGTTGTAAGCTATTATTATATCCTTATCTGTGAATGGTCTAAACCTTGAATCAGATACTAGTCCTTCCTCAAAAATTTTACAATGTCTTTTGCTAAATGTGTAAATGGAAGTGTGCACACTATTCTCATTGTCCACTTTTGCTGCATGTTTTAATAAATCAGCTCTTACACACTTGGAAGCTCTTTGATAACCTTCCTGAACACACTTCACAGGATACCCTTTAGCCTTGAAACAATCTCATCAGATCTTACTCTATAAGTACTGGAAGATGAGCATAATCTTTCTAAATGCAAAAACTCAACTGCGGTGCCATTGTCTCTATCATATTAGGGGAGAGAATTGCTGGACATGGATGGGCAGAGGAGAGAACTGCTGGGCATGGATGGGCAGAGAGAGGCAGGGGAGAGAATTGCTGGGCATGGATGGGTAGAGGAGGGCAGGGGAGAGAAGAGAGTTTCAGGACATGGATGGAGGGGAGGGAAGGGAGAGAGAAGAAATGCTAGACATGGAGGGAAGATAGAGGAAGGAGATTAGATGAGGGAAAAGGAAGTGAGGAGAGAAACTGCACATGGATGGAGAAAATAGGCAGAAGCTGGATCCACTGTACAGTCAAGTCTGCGGAGGACCAGAAATGAAGAAGAAAGGAGGAAAGAAAAGAAATAAATGAAAAGGAAGCCCTGGAAATGGAGTCAAGGGAACAGATAGCAGCAGAATCAGATACTGGGCCAGCATGATCAGAGAAACAAAGTCACTAGACAACAAAGGTAGAAAAAAATAATTTTATTTTCCTTATAGTGTTTGGAATATGTCCACTTTGAGAATCAGGTGCTGAACGTTAAAAGTTTATATTTATTTACTTATTTATAGCATTTTATCCCATATTAAACATGAATTAGATTGGAATCTGGGATCATTTAATTTTTTTTTCCTGGAGAGAGTAATGCATTGCCCCCCCCCCCCCCCGGCTATAGCCAGCTCTGCAATTTTTTTTGGGGGGGGGGGGGCGCAGAGGTGGATGGGGGGCGCTGAGGTGTACCGGGGAGAGAGCCTGTTGTTAAAAATTTACCAGCACACCACTGAGGACATCCATGGTATTTTCGCACACAAAACATGGACGTTCATCTTTTTCGAAAATGACCTTCTCCCCGCTTCGGAATTTGGACATCTTTGTAAAACGTCCAAATTCTGACTTAGACATTTCTTTTTAAAATGCCCCTCTATGTCTCCAGAAGGTGTGGTCAGTGATTTGTGAATTTCCAGGAGAATATATATAGCAGGAAGAACAGGTTCCTCTACATGGTAAAAAATCATCTTCTTTCTGAGTGATGTATTGGGCCTCTCTACCTATAGTAATGAGAGTCTTGATTTCTTTCTTAAGTAGACATGTAGGGACATACTTAAGTTCTTTGTAAAACAACTTGTCCTCAAGCTTCCATTGATCTCTACAATGTAGTCAGCCTTGTCCATTACAACTACTGCTCCGCTTTATCTGCAGGTTTGATGATAATGCTATTGTTTTTACGTAATGCCTTAAGGGCTTCATTTTCCTCTCTTGACATGTTGAAAAAGTCTTCTTTCTACCACATTGTTAGATACATCCCTCTATACCATAGTCTCAAAGGTCTGTATTAAATTGCCTGGGGGCTGCCACCTACTATCCTTTCTAACAGTGGACATGTCTGTGGCACTACTATGACTCCTAGCACACAAAAAAAATCAATAATGTCAATGTTCTTACAAATTTAAATAATTCAACTGTCAAATTAAACGCATTATACTTAGGGGTAGTTACAAAGGATAACCCTTTGTCTAACACTTGAATATCAGTTTCTGTTAAGACCCCTTGGGAAATGTTATAAACAACACTTAGTACATTCTTTGGTTCTCTAGCCTCATCCTGTATTGTTGAAATCTCCCCCTTCCTCTCCCCCAGCTGCTTCTTCTTTTCCCTCTGTTGTTGTTCAAGCCTCTCATATTTTCAACAAGATTGTTGTCCATAATGGACTTCCTTTTCCATAACTGATCTAGCTGAAAGACATGTCTCTCTATATTGGTACGAGGAGGTGTAGTATAAAAAGAAGCCAAGGAGTCAAAAACATCACCTTGATTACTTCTCGGTCTCTTTTTCTCCAGTAACATATTAGGACTCTGTGATTTCTGCTTCTCATTATTAGCTAAATTCAAATCAGAGGATTTCTCTTTTTGGCCGTAAAGTTTTCTTGTCTCTTGTACATATGGGGACCTGGATGAATACCCATTAAAATTACTCCTCTTCTGATTTTTGTATTTATGCCACAGATATTTGTTACCATTCTTATAATCAAGGTCATCTCTCCTACATTTTTCAAACTTTAACAGTCTCAGATCTCTCAAATAGTTCACTACTTCTCTTAAAATCTGCATATATTAATTCAAAACACGTTCCATGCTCTTTAAGGACCATAGTTCTTTATCTAATTCTTCCTTTACCTTTTGTTCTTTCTCCTTACAAGTCTTAATAATAAGAACCATTAGATCTAACGAGCATTTAGTGAGGTTCGCTTCCCATTGCAACATAAATACATTATCATCATTAAACATGGTTGGAGGCACATTCATACGCAAGCCTCTAGGGGTTGTGTATGAATATGCCTCTGACCATGTTTATTGATGATACCCCTCCACATGTTTTTAGTGAGGTTCTGTGTATATTGCACCATTGTTTCCAATTTGCAGTCAAGTTTTTATTTTAATTTATCTAGTAACATATTAACCTTTTAAGCTTAGATGATGTCTGACTGACCCTGCCTTCATGTGTTTTGTTTTCTGGTAAGATTTATACTTTATTTGATACTTTGCTGCCATCTTCTGGTTTATTTAACTTGGTCTCAAAGGCTTCCTCAGTTTTCTTTTTATTTCAGTTGAATCCTGGTGGTGATACTTTTTGTAAACATCATGTTTGGATGTGTCCAGTTCTCAGCACTGTTTGGTATGCATGATGTCTTTTCATTTATTTTTGTATACATGTAATATGACCAATTATTTTATATAGACATTTTTGGTCACATTTTTTTATGTATTGTTGATTATGCTTGTCATAGTTTTTATATATTGTTATACTTGCATTTTTAATTTGCATTGTTATTTGCATATTATTTTAATTTGCATACTTATACATATGTTGGTATAATGTATGTATTTATGTTTGATTGTAGCCCCTGATGCATCTCATGTGTGGGCGAAACATGACCCATATTGGGCATTATTGGTGTATTAACCATTAATTATCTGTCCTGCTCCTTTTTTGTTGCCACCCACAATTATCTCCAGATATTCAGTGCCGGTGACTATGTATGTCCTGGTACTGAATATTGGGGATAATTTAGTCATTTTAAAAAAAATGCTAACGACCACTGGCTGAATATCAGGGGGAAAGTGGGCAGCATTATATAATAAAACAAGTCAAACTACTAGGCAGCTGATATTGTACAAGAAAACTGCAATATGCAGCTGATCATTCCTAATGCAATGCAGTGGAATTGTTTGTTCTATGCTGTTGAAAAAAATTATTCCATTGTTGACAAAAAGATGGGATAGCCTGCTGGATGAATTGTGCACAGCCTTAGGTTTGACTGGATTCAGACAGTATGAAATTATTTTTCTGAGTGAGTATTGCAGTGTCATGAGTCTGCTGGCAGCTGATCTAGACATCTTACACAGTGAAGCTACTGTTACGTGGGCTTTTTGCTGCTAACTTTGGTCATGTTGAAAACAAAGTTGGTACAGACGTTAAATATGTACACTTCAGTATATTTTGGTTGTTATCTTGACTGTCAAGATCTGATTTTGGTTGCAGTTATATTGCCACAATTTCATAGGTTTGTTTCCTTTTGCTTTCCAAGCTTGATATTCAGATGACGCAGATTTTACCTACCATTAGCGATACCACCACAAAGGTCTTTTTAAAGACCAACATTTTATGACATAAGGTTAAAAGATAAGACAGCAAAGATTTTCTTCATTTAGGGCTCCTTTTACTAAGCCACGTAGGCACCTACGCGTGCCCAACGCATGCCAAAATGGACTTACTGCCCAACTACCACGTGGCTCTTGCGGTAATTTCATTTTTGGCATGCGGACAGTACTCATGTCTGAAAAATATTTTTTATTTTCTGGCACGCATAGAGGACGTGCGCCAAGTAGCATCTGACACTCGTAGATCATTACTGCCCAAATTTTTTACCACTAGGTCTATGGCTGGCGGTAAGGTCAGAGACCCAAAATGGATGCGTGGCAATTTTGATTTTGCTGCACATCCATTTTTGGGAAAAGAGGCCTTTTTTACAGGCGCACTGAAAAATGATTCTGCGCAAGCCCAAAACCCGTGCCTACACTACCGCAAGCCACTTTTTACCCATTATTTCACTAAAGACTCATCTGTTCAGGCAAGTCTATCCTAATGACCCAAACTAATTCTATGAACCCTACTACCCATCACATATCCAGGAGACAACAATGACCTTGACTATCTTTCCCACCAAAATTCCCTATGCTTATCTTGTAACCCATTCTCCTCCCGCCTCTTCTTCCCTTGCTCACACCTCTTCTACTCCCTTTACCCCTGTCCTTCTCTACCTACCTATCACTTTTATTATTCTGCTATACTTAACTTCTATTTTCTTTCTCAATATCCTGTAATCCCTATTACTATGTAAGCCGCATTGAACCTGCTTTGCGTGGGAAAGCACGGGGTACAAATGTAATAATAATAAATACATATTTATTCAAAAGACTCCTGAAGCAGGCTGTAGGCTGAAACACAGGTCCTATGTCGAGTCCATGATCAATAAATCTTGAAGTACTGAGTTTGTCTTCCTTGTCTCTGGAGACCGTGGTCCGTTTCCCACTTCATTTACATTTGCCATAATTTCATGTTCATTGGGTTGAAGGTGACGAAATGAAGATGAAATACAAAGAACTTCTTATGGAAGCAATGACAACAGTAAAGCGATCATCTGAACAAACTGCACCAGCTTCATCCAGCAGTGATTGTGGTGAAGAGGATGACTACTTCTGTTTTCAGAATATTGCTGCTGATATGGACCAGTTTCTAAATGACAATTCCATTAAAGTAATCAGTGTATCACAATTTCCTCATATCAAGCACTATTTTCGACGTATAACATGGGTTTGCCTTCAAGTGCTCCCGTTGAAAGGCTTTTTAGTTTGTGCAGATAAATTATGATTCCCAGGGAAACTGGCATTGGCGCGCATAGAGCTGCTGCTATAACCCCGCGCCTGGCTTTATTTCATTTGTTACTTTTACTTCGCAGCCAAGTAGTCAGGGAGGCAGTCGCAGTGCCAACCAATAAGTGAGGGGCAGGTCGCAGGGGAGGAAACCGGCAGTGGTACAACAGAGCCATGACCCCACGCGCGGCTTTCTTTCCTTACTTTTAATTACTTCATAGCCAAGTTGGGATCGGGGAGGCAGACAGGCAATAAGCGGCGTGAACCAATAAGTGAGGGGCAGGTCAGGGATGGGAAGCAAGCTCGCGGTCCTTCAGAAACTGGAAAGGCGCTGGCTTAACCTATGGCATATAGGCACCATTTTCTTTGAAAATCTGTTTGGGGGACCCCCTAGCTACACCACTGTCTCCCAGACTTTCCTGTCCAACTCGCCATCCAAGACAATTGATGCCAATGACACCTGGTCTACAGGAGGAGAAGTGACATTTGCTTAGGTGAATACAAGGTTTATTGGTGACCTAACATTGGATCTAAAAAGACTCGTGAAGTCTCCCATATCTGCACAAAACCTTCCAAGCATCCTCACTGTGGAGATGCTTGTGAGGCAGCTACCCAAATTCCCTTGCTTCTGGCACTGCACACTAATGAAAATCAAATTTTGTCACCTTACTATCGTGCAGACAACATTTTTCTGCTCTACCCAGTAAGGAGAACCTTGGACACCCTCCTGAGTTCCATCAAACATTATATTTCTTATATCAACAGCTGGGCTTCCAAACACTTCCTGAGCCTAAACAAGCAAAAGAGAAAAATAACCTGGTTCGGGCATAATCTACCAAATAGTCCTATAGTCTTAGCCTCTGGTGAAAACTTACAAATCAATGGATCTTCCAAAGTTCTAGGGATCATCCTTGACTCCACCCTTACATTTGAAAGACAGGTCACAGTCCAGAGCAAGAAGTTATTTTTAAAACTCAGGCAAATGCGAGCAATCAGATCCCCTCTTCGGAAAGAAGATTTCAGCATTTTGGCACAAGCCACACTCCTACTTCAACTAGATTATTACCTTTATTTATTTATTTGTAGCATTTGTATCCCACATTTTCCCACCAATTTGCAGGCTCAATGTGGCTTACATTTGCCGTAATGGCGGTTGCCATTTCCAGGTAACAGAAATTACAAATAGTATTGCGCTAAGGTGCTTAAATTCATGGTAATCGAACATGGTGCTTACATACATGGTAAACAAACATGGAATATAACATGAATGGAACAGATTATGGTGTATATATACATCACGTGGTTACATATATGGTAGAGAAGAATACGTTATGGTATTTCAAGTAGGTACTGAGTAATAAATAGGGTTGTAACATTCCTTGGGTCATCGACTATAAAGAGGTCTTATTCGGCCCATGGTTTAAGTGGTCTTACTTGATCATTAAATTCAACGATTTTAATCAGTCATGTGATAAGAGATTGGTTTTGTATAGATTGTGTATATTGTTGTTGTTTAGTCTTTAGGATGGATGCTTATTGTATGCCTTCTTGAAAAGATCTGTTTTCAATAGTCTTCGGAAGATAGTTGGGTCTTGTGTTGTTTTTATGGTCTTCGGTAGTGCGTTCCATAGCTGCGTGCATAGCTCCTTATATTCCAAATCAACAGCAAGCTGAAAATCCATCTACAACTACTACAGAATACTGCAGCTAGATTGAATACTGGCCTAAGCCAGTTTGACAGCGTTTCCCCAGCACTGAAGGAACTACTATGGTTACCTATTACACAACGAATTAGATTCAAAACACTGTGTTTGATCTACAAGGCACTTTTTGGATCTAACATAGAAGGGCTGGCGAACTTACTGGAAATCCCTTCCTCCTCAAAAAAACCTTTGTTACCATCGGACCCTGACATTGGGCTACCCTTCCATCAAAAAAGTCAGACAAAAATCTATCCTTGAAAAATCATTCCCTTTTCAGGGGGCATGCCAATTGAATATGCTCCCTCTGGTCCTAAAAACACAATTCTCCTACACACTCTTCAGGAAACTGCTTAAAACCCACTTATACGATAGTTAACCCATACTCACACTAATCCTTAGGGTACTTTGCAACCCCCCGCCTGTAATGCCTCTCCGGTACTATGTAAGCCACATTGAGCCTACAAATAGGTGGGAAAATGTGGGATATAAATGTAATAAATAAATAAATAAATGAGTTCCTCTTCTTTAGAGTCCTCTGTAACCCTTCTCCCCAACGGTTAGATCTCGCATTGTAAACCGCTGTGAATCCTAATCGGAAAAACGGTTGGTATATAAGAACTAGATTAGATCAAATTTTTTCATGCATTTGCTCGATGCTTGGCATTGGAGACCCTTGATACCAATATTGCTGTAGCAGAGTTCTTTGCACATTTTAAGATGAGATGCTGATAATTATCCTTCTCAATGGTCTCCAATGATGCTCAGCCTTGAAAGGGACTGATGTTTCTTTAAAGTCAAATCATCATTTGGTGCAGCTTTAGGATCCTCAGGGGTTGATACCACCAATGCCAATTTACTTAAATAAGACTTAGATGAACCAAAGAGCTTCTCTTTACAATCTCAACAATCACAAAAACCCCTAGATGTCATCTTTCAAAAAAAAAAAAAAATAGCAAAATTAAGGATGTTTTAGAATTCAAAGCACCACAGGAATAAATCATGCGTATCTATGCAGTCATCCTATTGCATGAGCTGCACTTCTTGAAGCTGCTGAAGTTGTCTTCTTCTGAATCACTAAACAAAAACAAATTGACAATATGAAATTACATGGCTCAATGTTAAAAATTTGCATCCAGTGCTGCTCTATGAACTGATGTCAATTCAAGTCATGGCCAAATTTGAGAAAACTGTAAAAATGCTTGAAAATGCAAAGGGGTCACTAAGAAGAGAAAATTGCTAAACTGTGGTAATGCAACATGAAAAAAAGGAATTTTGAGAACTGAAGTGGCCCTAGATGATGACATGGGCATGGGAAGTCCTGCACATGTTCAGTAGACTGCGCTAGAAGAACTCTAAGGGGTCAATATTCAGCCCATGCAGTCAGTGTTTTCGCCAGCAACTGTAGGTAACCCCTCCTCCCCCAAAACTACCAGATATTCAGCACCATTAACTGGATACCGATTGCATTCTAATCTGGTCACTGGCAATATTCAAATCACTAATCAGATAGCTAACGAGACATCCTTTTTGCTGTCCTATCTGCTTTATTGGGTTAGCAGTCTGACTATGGCTGTAGACTGGTTATTTTCTGCTGGACATTGGCCTGCAAAGCTTTGATTACATTTTACCGTCCTGGGCTCAGACAGATGATGACACTTGCTTGTCCTCAGAGGTTGTAAGCTAGGAAAAACAATAGTGACTGCAAAAATATTCATGAAAGGGAAAGAGAAGCAGGGGGCTGGTTTACAATTGCTGCAACAAAGACGGGGTGAGGACACACTGGGTATTGATAAAATGCTCAGAACACAAAATGAGCTTGAGGTAGGATGGGAAGGTGGAGGAAGAGCTTTGGTGAAAAAGAAAGGAGGGCAAAATTACCAGATGTAAAATGCATTGGTAAAGTAGAGGTGGAAGCAAGAAAAGAAGAACTAACAGTGCCCTAAGCTTCCAGAACACATGCATTCAGACATATGCCTGGAGAACCAAAGAACACCTATGAGGATTCTTTTGGATCCAGATGTAGTCAGCTGTGCTATCCGTTAGTGCAGGAGTTTACTCCCGATTTTTATACTTCTGGTCTAGCACAGAAAAACATAAAAATAAAACCACCATTCAAAAGGGGGCAGTACAGTGGGCATGCAAGAAGTCATATGCTTAATTGCTCTAATTAAAAAAAAAACCCCAAAAACTGTGCTACATTTTGGTGCAGTTTGTTTTACATCTGTGGTAGTGATGAATCTTTACTTCAGCTCAGGAATAAAGACTCCAGTGAGGGAGCAAAACAGTCACCTGAGGAAATGCAACACTTCACCTCAGATAACTATTTTTGGCAAATCCGGACACGCTGACCCTCCCCCCATTATGGCAATATTTTTCTGATGGTCTAGGGTGTCTACTCTTTTTCAGATTTGAGTGAATTCCTTCAAAAAGGGGGGTCAATAAATCCAAATAAATAAATAAAAAGCCAAATTGTCCTCAACAGCCCTTCCACAACAACACTTGCAAAAAAGTTACAAAGAATGAAACCAAGGCTTATCCCTATAGGATGCCACTGACAGTGCCCCTTTCTTTGGTGTGAACTCCCATTTAACTTTAGTAATTGTAATACATAAGTTTTCTATACTGTCAAGTACCAATAGCTCTAGCTAGTTTACAAAAGCACAGCATGAAACTAAATTTAGAGAATCGGCAAGAAGCATTATAAACAGAATATTAAAAGCTAAAATCATAAAACATATTTTTCAATTTAATTTAACACGGACATTTTTAAGTCACTTAACCTTAAAAGTTCAAAGTGGCTAACAATAGATACTGTTGAAAATATAGCTTTCATAGATAACATAACTACACTAATCTTTCTAGAATCAATACAGCTTAACACAAATATTTATGAAAAAGCCAGGTTTTTAAGGCATGTCTAAATGGTATAATTTGGAAGAATTCTTAATTCCACTGGTAATGTATTCCAAATTACAATACCTCTAAATATAATGGTCATAAGAACATAAGAATAGCCATACTGGCCCAGGCCAATGGTCCATCTAGCCCAGTATCCTTCTTCCAGCAGTGGCCAATCCAAGTTACAAGTACCTGGCAGAAACCCCACTAGTAGCAATATTCCATGCTAAATATCCCAGGGCAAGCAGCGGTTTCCCCCATGTCCATCTCAATAACAGACTAGTGACTTTTCCTCCAGGAACTTGTCCAAACCTTTTTAAAACCCAGATATGCTAACCACTGTTACCACATCTTTTGGCAATGAGTTCCAGAGCTTAACTATTCTTTGAATGAAAAAATATTTCCTCTTATTTATTTTAAAAGCATTTCCATGTAATTTCATTGAGTGTTCCCTGGTCTTTGTACTTTTTGAATGAGTGTAAAGTTGATTCACCTCCACCCATTCCACACCACTCAGGATTTTGTAGACCTCAATCATATCCCCTCTCAGCTGTCTCTTTTCCGAGCGGAAGAGCCCAAACCTCTTTAGCCTTTCCTTATACAGGAGCAGTTCCATCCCCTCTATCATTTTGGTTGCTCTTCTTTGAACCTTTTCTAATTCTACTATATATTTTTTTGAGATATGGCGACCAGAATTGAACACAATACTCAAGATGAGGTCGCACCATAGAGCGATACAGAGGTATTATATTATTTTTGGTCTTATTTTGCATCCCTCTCCTAATAATTCCTAGCATCCCGTTTCCATTTTTGGCCGCCGCCACCACACACTGGACATAAGATTTGAGTGTAATGTCTACAATCACACCTAGGTCTTTTTCTGGAGTGCTGACTCCTAAAGTGGACCCTAGCATCAGATAACTATGATTCGTATTATTCTTCCCAATGTGCAATTATCTACATTAACTGTCATCTTCCATTTAGATGCCCACTCTTCCAGTTTCCTAAGGCCTTCCTGCAATTTTTCACAATCCACATACATTTTGACAACTTTTTGTGATCTGCAAATTTAAACACCTTATTCATTGTTCTAATTTCCAGATCATTTATAAATGTTAAATAGCACCGGTCCCAGTACAGATCCCTGTGGCACTCCACTATTCACCCTCCTCCATTGAGAAAAATGGCCATTTAACCCTACCCTCTGTTTTCTGTCCAATAACCAATTCTGTCAAATGACATTTAACACTTGGCACTATGATCCAGTCACTGTTAAAGTTCAAATCACCTGGATAGCTACCAAAGGTAGGACAGCCTTTTTGTTCTCCTTATTTGCATTATTGAGTTAGTTTTGAGTATTTTACAAAAATGCATATAATGTTGCTATAGCCTTAATTCCGCAGGGGGAGAATAACACAATTGTGGAGCCACAGCTGCAAATAATTTCTTATGAGAGGATAAAAGTAAAATTTATGAAAGTACTGATAATCCAGTTTGTTAAGAGTACAGCTGTCTACCCGGTCTGTTCTGAGATTGAAAACAAAGAAGATCAGCCAAGTACATTGGACTCATTCCTTTTAGGATTTTGCAAACAAAACATAAAACTAGACTCAATATGAGCTCCATCGGGCACTCAGTGTAAAAATATCAGTAGTGAGGTAATTCAAACTTTGATTTGAACATAATTAATCTTGCAGCCATATTTTGAATCAACTGTAAACAAGAAAATGAAGTGAAAGTCCAGGCATGAAACTAATTTCTACAAATCATCCATAGAGAAACAAGCACAAATCTGATGGAGAAAATGTAACTTGGTAAAAGACTGCTGTGAGGTGGCATATCTGGGACTTGCCACATAAAGCTGAATCTAACAAAATTCCCAAGCTCTGAGCAGTAGCCTTTCGTACCTCCCACTCACCCAATTTCTAATCCAGTCAACTTAAGGGACCATACTACTACTACTATTATTTAGCATTTCTATAGCACTACAAGGCGTATGCAGCGCTGCACAAACATAGAAGAAAGACAGTCCCTGCTCAAAGAGCTTACAATCTAATAGACAAAAAATAAAGTAAGCAAATCAAATCAATTAATGTATACTAGAGATGACCAATTTATGCATAATTAGTTTTATTGGTCAAGTCAGTGCCATATAATGCCAAAAATAAAAAATAAAAAACTCCAAAAAAAAACAATGTATAGTACAATATCAGACCTTATCCAAGATTATACATGCTCACCTCCCCTCCCACCTAAAACAAGACAATAAGATGGAGTGTAATAACAAAAAGTTATTTTAAAAAGTTACAAGTTCAGGAGCCGACTATGCGCTACATTCATTCATTTATTTACTACATTTGTATCCCACATTTTCCGCAATAGCAGTAGGCTCAATGTGGCTTACAGGTTCCGGAGAGGAGAGTACCAACTCCAGGAATATATACAGAGTGGAAAATAGAGTAACAGTAGGTGCAAGGGAGCTGATAAGGTTCCAGAAAAGAGAATACAACTCTTTACATGAAGTAAAGAGTTCCAAAATGGTTCCAAAACAGTTTGGAGAGAGGTTCCATGGGTCAAGTCCATATTATCTATAACCTTTCTCTCCAACCGAAGGTTTATCATGTATGACCACCACTGGGCTACTGATGGGGAAGCAGAAGTAAGCCATTGCAGTAGAATAGGTTTATTTTGCCCATTAAGATTGCTCGTTTGTGGTGAATGCATTTTACTGGAATAACTCCAGCCCATAATTGGGGTTATTTTACTGGACTGAGAGCCAGAGCCAAGTTGTAGCCCATAACGTAGAGAGGCCAGCTACGGCTCAACCAAGGTGCCTCTGAGCCTCCCCCTACTACGAGTTGCAAATGCCATTTTGAACCCAGCACCAGTGAGCATAGGCACTAGGGATTCCTCAAGCCCAAACCTCACTAGACCCCAGGGAACCATGAAGACTTTTGCTTTAATATGTCTGGATTGGCAGTAAGTAAAGTTGGCTATTTGTTTCTATTTTGACCTGGAGGGAGAGGAATTAGAAAAGATCCTTAATATAATAGGAAAAAGAGAGAAGAAAATGTCTGACTCAGTTTGGAGGTAAAAGTATAGAAACGGAGCCCTGTAATAGCACAAGGGAGACTCACCTTTTACTATATTTAGCAATCAGATCTGTAGAAACATACCATAATGTGCCACAATCCTTCTGCCATTTATGGAATATCATGGATTTGGGGGGGGGGGGGGGGGGGGGATTCTAAAGCCAACACACCATGGAACTCCATTTGTGATAGCCATGGTTCTTTCCATTACAAGGATCCATCATCTTACCAATATAACTAACTCTAGAAATGCTGGTCTTCAGTAGTAGATCACTTATTTTTGAAACATATGAATGTCTCAAAAGGCTGAAATTGATGTCCATGTGCTTGAAATGTCCAGGCACCAATTGGGGGCATTTTGTGGGTGGGATTAGGATGGGCTTGAAATCTGGATGTCCAAGAGTGATTACCAAAGGGGAAGAAACATCCATGTCTAAAAAGGACATCCTTATTTAGACCTATTTCATGTACATCCAGGGTATAAAAAGGTGCCCCGATTGAGCAGCTGTCCACTGGAAGGATTAAGGCATGACACTTCCTTAATCTCCCAGTGGCTGCTGTCCCTCTCCCTCTTTCCTGAAAATGAAACTGAAAGGGTATAACCAGGCTCTATGACAGCTTCAGGTATTATGGGCATTCTTAACAAAGCAGGAAGCAAGACTGAAGAACAGCTTAGTGGTTAGTGCAGTGGCTTGTAAACCAAGGGACCCAGGTTCGAATTCCACTTCAGCTTTTTTTTTTAAATATATTTTTACTGTAAGCCCTCCATAAACAGAAAAATATCTACTGTACCTAAATGTATAACCACCTGCAAGCCTCAAGGCTATAAAAATGATGTACATTGAGGTTCAGTAGGTATATTACTGTTCATGGAGGACTCACAATTACAAAATAAGAGAATTAATGTGGGATTTGAACCCCAGTCCCTTGGTTGACAGTCCACTGCACTAACCACTAGGCTGCTCCTCTACTCTGCATGGATGTCTTGTGTTTATGTCCTTTGCTTTCCTCCATTCATAATTTGTACTTTCCAGTTTGTAAAATGGATGCTCATGCTGGACATTTCCAATATATGGATGTCTATCTCATGTACAAGATGGAGGTCTGTTTGGGACGTTCTGACTTGGACATCCTTTTGAAAATTCCCCTCCGCATCTACTTTTTGAACCTGGCATTCTGAATGCCATCTGCAGATGTGATTTATATGATGGTTAGGATTGTATCCTTCTCCCTTGGGAACTGTAAATGTTACTGCCATAGTATCCTGGTCCAGTGAGAAGCTGCCAGATCTGGGAATCAAAACAGCAGTTCACGACACGTCTGTCACCCTCCTTCTCTTGTAACCTTCCTTCTTCCTTCTGCTTTAATACCCCTCAAACTTCTCCTTATATACCATTTTGGCCCTATTCATTTCAATGGTCCCCAGCTTTGTCACCAGGGTTCCTGGACCTTATCAGTTGATCAAAATGACTGCACATATTCTCAAACTCTAAACAAGATAAGTTCAGAGCGTATCTTGTTAGATGACTTTACATGTTCTCAAACCTTCCTCTAGCCCCCTCCTTTGGATGTTCTCACCCGGGGTGCAGTTGACCCAGTATTATCTCTACTTAACCACAGCAATCTTGCTCATGACGTCTTGTAGGTGCCAGTCTCAGGATTGTGGACAAGAGCAAATGCCCCCTCCCTTGCCAGCTCAGCACTTGCTACAGTGAAATGTAACTGTGTCAAAGGTGATCTCTGATTTTTACAAGCTAGCTCTCTTTTGTATCAGAGTTGATTTTGATTTTAAGAAGCCTGGTTCTTATTATGAGCCATTGGCCTGTATTTTACCGAGAGCAAGGGCTAGCATAACTCTTCATTCCCCACGCCCGCTCTCGTCACTTCTAGAACTTTTACAATTTTGATTTTTAAATCCGGAGCTCCTGGGCCATCGCGGACCACGACTCATGCATGATGATGTCCAGCCTGCTTGTCCTCGGAGAATTACTTTGAAAACAGACAAGTTTATTTCAACTGAGGGACAAGGTGTTATTAAGCTTGTGAGACTGTATATTCAAGAATACATTACAGTGAATATCACTATCATCACTGATAGTCTCTATCAGTTTTTTGCGATTTCATCACTGAAATCATTATCTGTACTGAATATTTGATGAGATTCAATGCCTTTAGTGTGCGATGATAGGAAAGGTGGTTGCTACCTTTTTGGTTAATGCATGGTTCTGAGCACACTGCACTAATTTAGTAATGAAGGGCCCTTTTTACTAAGCCGTGCTGTAGGCGTGCTAGCGTTTTTAGCACCAGCTAAAAATGAGTGCGTAACACTAGAGACACCCATAGGAATATATGGGTGTGTCTAGCTTTAGCATGTGCTAAAAACATAGTGCATCTTAGTAAGCAGGGCCCTAAGATCTTAAGTGTTTTCAGTTGAAACTTCAATCTTTTATTTTGGTAGCATTCTAGCTTTAAGCGGGTTGGGTGTGGATTTATTAGGTTAAGCCCTATCTTTTTTTATATGCATTTTTATTGGGGATTTCCTATAAACCTGACTGGCTGGGTGTTCCTGAGGACTGGGTGAGAAACCCTTCTTTATGTTTATCACATTAGGCAGTTTCTGGAAAAACATGGTGGATTAAGATTTAGGAACATGCCCTTTTGTCTTGATCAGCAATTATGTATGTGCAAGTCCATGACATTACTACTACTACTACTATTTAGCATTTCTATAGCGCTACAAGGCATACGCAGCGCTGTACAAAAGACATATATTTTGTATTAATAATTTCAAGCATACACTCAAAAATGTAGAAATTTGAAGACTAAATTCTGTGACTTTATTTCCAAGACATAACTAAACAGTGGTTCAGTTTTGCTTTTTTTTGGCCACATATGGTAAATTTGATAGGATGTGATGATATTCATGTAGAAATGAGTCCAACAAGATGACAACAAATTAAGCATGAGTCTTTGACTGGCATGAAAACTCTTCATATTACAGAAATGTAGAAAAATGTCAAATCCAATCGCTGACCACCTTGTGATCCTGGTTTTCTTTTTCTTTGAACTAAAGCAAATTCTTGTTTTTCTGTTGTGTTTCTGAAATGGTGCAACAAAGTATACTTAGCAGCATCAAAAATGAAGATCTCCTCCATAATCTCTTCTCTGCAAAGCACAGCAGCAGCAGGAAAATTCTCAGGGAAGAAGCAGAGTCAAGACGTGACAGTGAAGAGAGGAGGCGAGGGAAAAACAAATTAAAACCAAACAACTTAACAGGACTACACGTCCACAGAATTAAAAGTTTACTAGTATACATGTTCTTCCACATATACCATAAAAATAATGTCTGAAATACAGTAGTAGCAGTCCACAAGTATTTGCAACACCTTTACATGAGTAAACAATCAACATTAATAAATACTATTTGCCCTTCAAAAAATCTATTTCTGAAGGGGGGGAAATAACAAACTCTACTATATTTGGTTTGCACATCACATATAGTGCATTTGAAACGTATGGTTACATATTAAAACCTTGAAAATTGACGGAGGGTTTTGAGTACCCAAAACTTATCTACAGGTTTTTACCTAGGAAACAAATACAAATCATGGCTTTCTATTAAAATATTCAAATAAGAGTGTCCATGGTAGAAGGACTGCATTAAAATCCATTGCTCTGTTTCAACTTCAATCACAATTCTGTATATCAAAATAAAATTCTACCATTTGTTTAAATTGATAGACTTATGAGTGCTGCTCATTAAATTCAGATACATTGCCAAAGTAAATCTATATTTCCAAAGTATGTGTAAAATTATATTTATACATATGCATGTGTGTTTGTGGACAGCTAATGTCACCATATCTTGTGTGCTTGAGCTTTCATGAATCTTGTTGGGTCCTCTTCTGTGAGGCTTTTCCCTGAGTCATATATTTGTTGGAAAGACTACCTACATTAAAACAAACAAACAAAAAAAAACCATAGAAAACATATTAGTAGTTCTCATTACAAAACCAGTATGAGTATAATTTTATAAGGGGTGCCTAGTTTAAGAGGGCAGGTGCCTGCTTTGGTGCTATTTTATAAAGACACTAGTGAAACCATGCCCGTTTCAACAATACAAATAGGTGGGAAAATGTGGGATACAAATGTAACAAATAAATAAATAAACAATGAAACGGGCCCTAGGAAGGCTGTCATGTAAGCTTTTTTTTCTCTCTCCCCTGCCCTCTCCTCTAGCGATTCTTCTCTTCCCTGCCCTCCCATCCATGTCCCGCGATTCTCTCCTCTACTGTCCTCCCATCTCATCCATGTCCATCAATTCTCCTCTGCCCTGCCCTCTCCTCAATGTCCCGTGATTCTCTCCTCCCCTCGATTTGTACCTGAATGTTCTCTGGCTGGCTGGTGCTGACTTCCGTTCGTAACATCCCTCCTGATGTCAGCTCGCCTCCAGCGTTCCCTTCCCTCTCACTGTTCCGCCCTCTATCATTACGTCTTGACACGAGGGCGGGACAGTGAGGGGGAATGGAACGCTGGAGGCTGGCTGACGTCAGGAGGTGTTACAAACCCAGGCAGCCAGACATGGAACGTTGGAGGTGCAAATTATTATATAGGATATGGACGCCTGTGTGCTTTATAAAATACTAGTTAAGTGGCAGAAATGGGATCTACACTGCAGGCCTGGAGCAAGTAAATGCCTGTGCCTAGATTATTTAAGTACACCTGTAAGTTAGCATATTTTATAATCCACATGTGTACTTGTGAACTCTGCCCTGGTACACTCCTACTGTAAAAGTATGTACTATCATGTCACTGTGGGTACTTTTATGCCAGTTGGAATTTTAAATCAGGCCATTGACCATGTACAGAGTGAAATCTAAACTCAGAAGTAGACGCTGTGTTCACATGAATATATACTCCATTATATTGTAATGGGGGAAATGGTGGGATATGCTGCTGAATAGCAACTTAAAACAAGGAGAAATCCCGTCTGTGACTCAGATCATCATTGACCAAACCCCCCCCCCCCCCTCCTACCTATGTTAACTTTTGTAGTAGTTTTTCTTTTTTTCTTTATCCTTTTTTATTTTATAGTGAATCGGTTATATGGATATTCACTCTCTGTGTTATGAAAATATATACTCAGGTAGGAATCAAGCAAAATAATCGGCCAGGTCTGGGAACAACTGTCCTTTATCCCAAGCTTTCTTGAATTCAGATACTGTTTTGTTTGAAGATTAGACACATGTCAGTGTTACATATATGTAATAATAGGGGAAATCAGGAGGAGGGGTAGGGAAACTTTTTCACATCACTAAGTTGCTTTTATAAAATAGGCTTAAAACAAGCACCTTTTTGGACTCCTCACATAGACATCCTATTATAAATTTTGGCCCTAAATGAATAAGTTATCAGGCTATAATGTGTATTTTCAGCAGACCTATGCGTTCCAAGTTTGTCTACTGAAAATGCAGGTATAACTTTAAACAGGTAACTAACCTGTTTAACATTATTCCTGCTTTTGCTGAGTTCAGAACTGAATGTGTAAGTTAGATGGAAAATAACTAAGGGGTCCTTTTACCAAGCTGAGGGCTGTTTTTACCGCAGCGGGTAAAACGACCCCAGGCACACATGGCCATGCGGTAAGAGAACCCTTACCGCATGGCCATGCGACGGGGAGCCCTTACCACCACCCACTGAGGTAATGCCCAATTACCACTGGGTTATTGCCATGCAAGTGATTTCTGGGGGTTTCCTTTTTTTCTCCGGAAATGATGCATGCTGGGGGCGGGACTACTGCCAGTGATAGTCCCACAAGAGCAAGCAGTAAGCGGCCGCTCTGTAAAAGGGCCCCTAAATTTGATCACTTTCCATATAACTTTTAGCCTTGTCCCTCCCATCCCACTACTCCCACCCCAATTTAACACATCTAACTTTGGGTGTATTGCAACTTATATGACCAAGCAGTCAGCAGCCCAGGAATTTTAAGACAAAGATATACTGTCAGCACCTGCAGTTGACTGCATTACTGCATCTGATAAATTCTCTCCCTTAATTTGGTCCTCTTTTTCACCACTTGTTTTCTAATGGCTGGAGATGATAAAGGACTATATAGTGAAAAGCACATTTCCACTGACCCTTGCCAGAAAATGAGGGAGAAATGAGATAGATAAAAATATAAAGTGTGCATTTTATGAATCGCTTTTATAATTCTTATTTTCATAATCCAGATCTAAAATGTACAGTGCTATTGTATACTTTATGGAGAACAGTTAATTTCTGTTGAAGCAATTTTTGTATAATGTGAACTGCTGCTTCAGTTAGTCTCTTGTCTAATTTTTCTAGAAGTTTTGAAATAAAAGAATTTACTGCACCTGACTGGGGGCTCAGAATTATTTTTCCTCTCTGTTTCTTTTTTTCTTCATGTAGTGGTATTACCTATGAGGACAAAGGATAAATATGGAAATAAAATTCATAAACGAAAACCACAGCAAGAAATTGTTTGGGGTTAGGGCTTGCCTAATAACAGTTCTGCAGTACTGACAATTATAAGCCTGGCTTCAGCTCCTTGATGAACTAGAAATGCTTTGGAAGCAGCATTAATATCCTTAGAAGGTAGGATAAGGAGACAGTCTCAACTATTGAACAATAGTGATACATAACAACTAGCTCAAGTATGTATATTTTCCTGGAGCTAGAGGGGACTGCAATTCTATAAATCTAAGCACCCCTTACACATATGCATAAATGCCTTCAGATATCCACAAAAGTGCCAGCAGGGCATCTAAGCGCTATTCTGCAAATACTGTATCCACATAATTTACTAAGTGCAAGGGGACCATACACACGGGCTGGACTCCCACTTACACTTGTACCCCTGCACATATACCAGGTCTACAGATAGTGTAAATCATTTAATCAAGAAACTTCAGACCGCCCAGAACAGAGCGGCGAGACTGATCTTTGGAAAATCAAAATTTGAATCCGCCAAGCCCCTTCGTGAAAAATTATACTGGCTTCCCATTAAAGAACGCATCGCCTTTAAGGTCTGTACCTTGATTCATAGGATCATCGACGGAGAAGTTTCCGAATACATGTTAGATCTGGTGGATCTACCACCCAGAAACAGTTCCAGTTTCTCCCGATCCTACCTAAATTTACATTATCCAGATTGCAGTGGCCTTAAAATCAACTCAGATTTAAATTTCAGAAAATTATTGAAGACCACCATGTTCAAAAAGGCATACCTTCCAGACTCAACCTAAACTTAATTTTTTCTGTTTTCAGAAAATCCATGGACCTTATTATCTTGTATTACCCTGTAATATCTGTTGTTATCTTTGTTGTTTTATATGATACCTATACACTTAATATCCTACTATTAGATTGTTCATTTATACTTTCTGAACTGTAGCCTACCCTATGGTTATGTGTAAGCCACATTGAGCCTACAACTAGTGGGAAAATGTGGGGTATAAATGTATTAAATAAATAAATAAATAAATAAATGTGGGCATGACAGTGTTAGGCATGCCAATACCAGGCTGTTATTATTCTATAATGGAACCTGAGCGCCCAGGGTCTGTTACACAATAGACACCTATTGTGCCTTTTAACAAACAGATATCTACTATGTAAATGGACTAGAAGCGGGGAGGCAGATTCAATTCAGAAGTCCCCTCCCAAAAACAAACAAAAAAAAAAATCCCAAAACACAAGAACAAGAAAGCTGCACAACCTATAATGCTGACAAACTCTGAAAATTAGAAGACACTCCCAAATTTATCCTAGACACTCTGGGTCAGATGTAACACAATATTTTCCCCAAGGACACAAAACAGCAGAAGACCCTTTTGTGCATCTGCACCTCTGTTTAAAAATCAGCTGTATTTCAGAAAGAAATAATTGAAAAGAGAAAATAAGAGGTACAGGCCTTAAAATTACTGACTGATTTACACACTAGGTGGGTAGACTGAAGAAAGGTTACCAAAAGTTAGGTGTCAAACATTTGGGCAGTAATCGTGAATTCTATGACAGTAATTCTGCGCAGAACTGTGTTATGCAATACTAGCATAAGGCCACGTTTATGTGCCAAACTTTAGGTGTGAACACGTACACCAGCTAAAAGACTGGTATAATTGCTCATGCCTATCTGTAGGCAGTTAAGACCATAACTGCATGTCTCCTATAACATGTGTGTGCAAGCTCTGGACCACCCATGCCCCCTTGTAGTTGCACACTGTGGAATTTAGGTACATATATTACAGAATACTGACTAAGGTCAGTTACACATATAACTACTAACTGGTGCCAATTAGCACCAGCTAACACTACTTATTGCTGACGTAACTTGCGCGAGGGCGGGACACATGGAGGGAAGGCCCGAAGGGAGGCGATCTGTAGACTGCCGCTGCTGCGCTTTTTTCACACGAAGCGAGGTTGAAGAGAGGGGCTATGATTTGAATTCAGGGGGACCTGGCCCAGTGGTGGACGGAGGGCGACGGGTGGAGGGGACTGCGGTGCCGGGCCCAGGGAATTTTGTCCCCCCTGCCCCCCCCTCTCAGCGGCCCTGTATGAGCGTAAAATGAAATCCAGTGTATAGCCAATTTCCTGTTCAAAAGGAAGGTTAGATGCTAGCGAATTCACCTTGAATTTCTCTTTCAAAAGGAATTTGTTGAAATCTTAAATAGCTATAAAGGGCCCTAGTTGTCCTATTTTCCTTAAGATGAATTAGGAATGGAAAGAGAACACCCTCTTCTATTCTGAAAGCGGAATAGGTTCTATTACTTCTGTACTTAATAAAATTTGGATTCTTTCCTGCAGGAGAACAAAACTAAACTATGAGAGGAAATGTATGAGGCAAGACAGAAAGGATGTGTGATATTATTTCACATTTTAACTTTATTTAATAAACCGCAAATCAGTATCTAAGCGGTTTACATAAAGCAATACATTAATCAATCAGTTGGGAAGGAAAAACCACATGAGGCAGCACGTTACAAATTATAAGTATAAAATAGACAAGGGGAATAAGAAGATACAATTACTCTATGACACACAAGGAGGAATGGTTATAGAAAGAAAACACATAGCACGCTGAGACTTTGTTGTCTAGAGAAATACAAACTATGCTGTTGTCAGACTTAGAATTAGTTAATTGCAAGGGGAACAGCCTGGGCAAAGAAACGGGCCTTCAAAAGAGCTCTGAACCTTTTGGTGGAGAGGTTGGATTGTAATTCAAGGGAAACTAAATTCCAAAACATAGGTGACCTCTCTTGATGACACTCAGCTCCCATGTCTCTGTGGTGACGACCATCCATTCTTTGAAAAGTATCTCTACCAAATTTCTTCCAGTAGAGAAAATATTGTGGGTCTCGAGAAGAAACTACAGTCAGAGTACTGAGCCAAAAAGATACTTGTTTTGGTTGATTCTGAGACTGCTTTGTGGTCGTTTCCCTCCTTATTTAAGTATTTGATGAAAGGTAACCTGTGTATAGCCGCTTAAAATAGGGACACTGCTTTCTGTGTGGATTGTACTGGCATTTGAGAGAAGTAAATAAGTTACTATCCAAAAAAAAAAAAAAACAACAAACCAAAACTGATGTGTCTACCATTTTGGCTGCAATGTAGACACATAAGGCCCACAGTTTAAGTGGATTTATCCAGGTAGCAGTACCTGCTACTCATTTGAGTCCCATTGACTGTGGACATGCATGTGATAATGTTGCTGAAAATCACTACATTCTGCCATGAAGCTATCTGGATAAGAGTAGCAGTCACATCTGATATCCGGATATCAGCCAGTGCTGAATATTAAAGGTAGAACTTCAAATGGCATTAAATGAAACATTGACTGCAGTGTCAGAATACTGAACTGACAATCTTTTGCAGGGTCTATGGTTTCTTTGTCTATTCTACCAAATTCTCTTTCACACATGAAGCAACGGACAGCTTCTGATGCACATCCTGCCACAGAGCTGAAGAACGGAACCTTGCTAGTCTGTGTGCAGTTGTTGTTGTTGTTACATTTGTACCCCGCGCTTTCCCACTCAGGGCAGGCTCAATGCGGCTTACGTGGGGCAATGGAGGGTTAAGTGACTTGCCCAGAGTCACAAGGAGCTGCCTGTGCCTGAAGTGGGAATCGAACTCAGTTCCTCAGGACCAAAGTCCACCACCCTAACCACTAGGCCACTCCTCCAGTTATTGCTGTGGTTGAAGTTCTAGACCAGAACTTCTCAGAACTACTCCATACTAAGAGGAAAGGGGTAGTTTAAACCGCTCCCTCCGTGGTTTATACACTGCCCTTGGCACAGCAGACCACTGATCGTTCTGCCAAAATGACATACTGATTTTTCTTAAGCTTATCTGTGTCATTACATGTCTGCTGAGACTTCAATGCTTAGCATCAGTAGAGACACTGGCACAAAGACTATGCTAAGTCAACGGTATGGAGATTCTTTGTACCTGAAGTCCGATCTATTTGAATGTGTCTAGCACAGCAGAACAGAAAAAAAATGAGACACCTCTGAAGGAATGCAATGCATAGAAAGTATGCACATGCTCAGAAAATTTCTTCCGCTTCTGAATTCTGAGAATGCTAATCTGTCTTGGCACTACACCTATCTTTCCTATCAGTTTTTGTAGTTCCACTTCCGACCTGATTTATGTTGTATTTTTACTATTGTACACCACTTTGAATTGCTGGTTAGAAAAAGCGATATAGCAAGCCAAATTAATAAATACACATACCAACCTGTGGTAGTGGTGGGGGACGACTTCTACACAGCTCTACTAAAGTCTGTGAGGCAAAAGGTAAGCCATGTCAGCAGTCGCAGGGGGGCTCCTCTGATAAAGGTTTTTTTTTTTTTTTTTAAAGTTTGGGAAGTAATTTCAGGGTAAGCTGTGATTGGGGGAGGGTGGTGGTGGAATATTTTAATTCTCAGAAGGAATGAGATAAGCCATGGCAGTGAGGGGACTCCTCCAACAATGCTATTTTTGTCCTCAGGAAGGAAGTTCAGAAAGTCAGCTGCCAGTTCATTCTGCAAAGGTTTTTCTTTCTTTGTTGGCCAGGCAACAATGTCAGTGGGTATCTTCTGGGAAAGATCTTTGATGATGGTGGACTCTTCTGGAGAAGAGCCATAGAATCACCTTAGCTCAGCTTGCAATGGCAGTGTAAGCATGTAATTTGTATGTTAAAATCAGGAGACAGTGCTGTGCCTGCTTTGGGGGAGTGAACTGTGGAGTTGGGGGTAGAGGATCATGCATCACACCAAAGAATTCCCAAGGACACACTGGTTGAGAAATACTGCCTTAAAGAAGCTGTTCTACTGCTTGTATAGATTTGCCAACTTTACCTGAATTGCTCTCCCAGCATGTTTCAGTACTTTTGGGGAAGAGGGAGATCCACACAAGGCATCAGGTTTTGAACCTCCTAAAACAAATAAATAATTTGTAACTGAAACTTTTGAAAAATATTTAAAATATCCACAACTGAAATTAATGCATACAAAGTAATACATTTATCATATTTAAAATCAGCATTGATAAAGGAAATGGAGAAAATATCAGATGTTATAAAATGAAATGGATATTAAATATACCAAGTTTAACAAACAAATGAAACGGGATATCTTTAATTGGACTAATACATTCATAGAACTTGAAAGTTATGCACAGGGTTAAATAAAGCAAAGGACAACAGGCCATGTACTTCACAGCTGGGTGATGTCATCCGACAGAACCCAGTGCGCACACCGACTAGCAAGACTATTATAGAATTTTCTAGCAGCATCTGACCGTGTATGCACGATGCGCAAGCAAGGGACCCTCAGTCACACAACTCCAAGGGGAAGTGGGAGGGTATGCGAGAATAACTGGCCTAATGTCCTCGTCGAGCACCTGCTACAGGTGAGTAACTTTGCTTTTTCTAAGGAAAATAGGCCTTCATATTCTCACAGCTGGGAATCCCTATCTACCAGGCTCACCGAAAACAACAATGCTAGGATGGTAGTACATTTTCTGAAATGCTACCTGTTCCATGCGCAGGGCCCAAGAGACAGGCAGAGCTCTGGAGTCTCATTGTGTGGATGAGACGATGGTGCAGGGAGGAGAGTTTTAGATTTGTTAGGAACTGGGCAACATTCTGTGGAAGGGGGAGCCTATTCCGAAAGGATGGGCTCCACCTTAACCAGGGTGCGACCAGGCTGCTGGTGTCGACATTTAAAAAGGAGATAGAGCAGCTTTTAAACTAGAAATGGGGGGAAGGCAGACAGTCGCTCAAAAGCGCATGGTTCGGGATAAGGTATCTTTCAAAGATATCATCAAAACAGGGAAGATAGGGTATCCTGATAGTGAGGTTGCAAGAGAGACCATAGTAGATCAGATGTCCCTAAATAAGAATCAGACAAAAGATTGCAAATTAGTACTGTCAAGTACTAAGCATGATGTAAATAGGAGTAGCAAACACATTTGAAATGTCTATATGCGAATGCCAGGAGCCTAACAAATAAGATGGGAGAGTTAGAATATATTGTACTAAATGAAAAATTAGATATAACAGGCATCTCTGAGACCTGGTGGAAGGAGCATAACCAGTGGGACACTGTCATACCAGGGTACAAATTATATCGTAGTGATAGGGTGGATCGAATCGGTGGAGGGGTTGTATATTAACGAGAGCCTTGAATCAAATTGATTGAAAATTCTGCAGGAAACAAAAACACTTCTTGGAATCACTGTGGATTGAAATTCCATGTGTAAAGGGGAAAAGGATAATGATAGGAGTGTACTACCGTCCGCCTGGCCAGGATGAACAGACGTGTACAGACACCATACCTGGCTGTGTGTTGCTGAAGAAAGCTGGATCCTGCAGCAGTTAAATTATTTGTGCTATGTCCTTTTTTTTACACTGTGCTGCAATTTTATTTCTGATGTTATACCGTTACTTAGAACTGTGGCAATATATGGGCTACAAATATTTTACATAAATAAAAAAATATTTTATAGTATGAACGAGATGTGTCTTCAATTTTTGGCTTGATTCACCAATGTAGCATTCATTTTCTCACTTTATGCACTGGATCATGTATATCAGTGGTTCTCAACCCAATCCTCAGGACACAACTTTGTCAGTCAGGTTTTCTGGATACCCCACAATGAAAATATATGGACTAGATTTGCATAAAATGGAAGTAGTGCATGCAAATGTAATTAATGCAAAATCATTGTGGATATCCTGAAAACCTGACTGGCAAAGTATGTCCTGAGGACTGGCTTGAGAACCCCTGATGTATATTATATTCATAAAGAAGCATGAATGTGAGCCTTTTCTTTCAAATTATTAAGAAATATTGTTAGTACAATACAAAGGTATCACTTACAACTTATTTGTTCACACCTATCCAGTGCCGTAGCGAGGGCTAATGGCACCCGGGGCGGGTCGCCGGTGCGCACCCCCCTCCCCCGGGTGCAGCACGGCGCGACCCCCCCCCAAGCGCAACCCCTCCCGGACCGCATTCTTACCTGCGGGAGGGCCGATCCGCTCCGAGTGCACGTCACTCGGAGCTGCGTCGGCCCCGCTGGTTCCCTGCTCTCTCTGCCCCGGAACAGGAAGTAACCTGTTCTGGGGCAGAGAGAGCAGGGAACCAGCGGGGCCGGCACCCCCTCCCCCGAGCGTGTGCACCCGGGGCGGACCACCCCTCCCGCCCTTCCTACGCCACTGCACCTATCCATATATCTTGGTGGACTAACAAAGCAACCACAATTTTCAGTTAAATTTTAAGAGTTAAACTTCTCTTTTTAGCATTTAAAAAATGTTTCTGATGTGAAAACGGTACACTGATTTTGAATACTATGAAAAAACACATCTGCAGCCTAAAGATCAAGCAATACTTAAAAGATATATTCTCTAGTATACACACTACATGAGTACATGAACAATTTTCAGGTAAACAAATTTTCAAACTACACTGCCAGTAACACTGTACTCTATTTCTGCACCCTCCAAAAATAAATTAAGAAAGAAATCAATTACTTTAATTTCAGGTTTCCACTTCCCCTGGTATATTCAACTGGAAAAAAAAAAAACCTTTCAACTTTAAATGATTACTGAAGCACAAATGGCCATCATGCAACTGCTGTCCAACACTCTTAGATAAAACTGCCTCTCCATCACACTTTAAGCATGATCTGCTGCTCAGAATATTATTTCAGCAATATAAATTCAAAAGGATGCAACTGAAGGGGAACAAAACTTGGTTCTAGCATCAAGCCAGTTCAAGGGATCAGACGCCCTAGGTGAACATTCAAGCATGAGCCTTCTTAAAATTTCCCTTATGCTCCCTACTGTCCACACCCCTAGCATTCATTCTCCTTCCTCATCTCCTATACTTTCTTCCTCCCTTCCCTAGTTATCTGCCTATCTACCTCCTTGAATATCCACTTTCCATGCCTTTTTTTTCTACATTAACCCCGGCATCCATCTCTCTGTCTTTCTGCCCTTGATTTGCCCCCTTCCCAAGTATCTGTCCTTCTCAGTCCTCAAGCATCAGCCCCCTTCTCCCACCTACTTCGTCAGCCACATCCTCAGTGCCCTTCTCCCAGACTCAGAATTGAACCCTTTCTCCCACCCCTATCTTTTAGCATATGCTCTTCCATCTCCACCCCACATGTTTATTCCTTTATTTGATATTCCGCCTTTACATAGGTGAAGTCAAAGCAGTTCACACATTAATAAAAAGGGGGAACTCCATAAAAGAATGCAAAGGCTCCTTCTCCCAGCCATAGTATCACCCCACTCTCTGCCACTCCCACCACATACCTGTGTGAACCCCCTTTCTGCCATCACCAGCCCCTGCATTAGCCCCCTTATCGCAGACCCAGAATCAGATTTCTTCTCCCACCCTAGCATTTGCCAATCATCATCCTCATCTCTCCCCAAATATGATTCTGCATCTTTTCTCTCTTTTATGTACTTCAGTATACCCTCCCTCCCCCCCAGGTGATCCATCCTGTCCCCTCAAAACTTGGTGGTTTCCATCTGGCTCCAATTTTAATATGAAAATGTCAGCAGTAAGCAGAAGGGTAAGGTCCTGCACAGGCTTGGGTTCAGGCACCATGACAACAGGAGTTGTGCATTAGAGAGAGAGACCTAGCAGAGAAGTACAGAAGCTGGACCTTACCCTTCTACTTACTGCTGAGGTTTCCATGTTTTTTATTTTCCCCAAAACCTTTTATTGTAAAATATGGCAGAAATACAAAACGGAAAAGACAGCACAATAACAATATGCAATCAAATCTTCTATCACATCCAACCCCTGCCCCAAATCTCCCCCCCATCAACTATGCTCAAACCCCCCCCCCCCCCCCATAACGGAGCATGTGCAATTCATAGACCCTTCTTTCCCGACACCCTCCAGCAAAGTGTCAAATTGGTTTCCATGTTAAAATTGGAGCCATGATGGAAATCACCAAGGTTTGAGGAGTTGGGGAGGATCACAGGTGGAAGGAAGGAAGAGGAGCTTCTGGTTGGGCAAGAAAGGAAGAGAGAGGAGATATGCTGGACTACATGAGAAGGAAAGAGAAGGCAGAAAGTACTTTATACTGATGCCTGTGTCCTGCAGTGTTTCTTTTTTTTTTTTGTGTGGGGGGGGGGGGGGGGGGGGAGGGTTTGAAAGGGGAATACCTCTACTTGGACTTTTTAAACTACTTGCATGCTCTGTTGTCCCTAAAATGGTGCCACCCTAGGCAGTTGCCTAGTCTGCCCAGTGCTAGGGCCAGCCTCAATTGGCATCATGCATCAATATATTCGAAATCTCAAATTAGTTCCATTTGCTATCAGCTTCCTACCTATGACTCCTTTATACTGAGGGCACTCTTTCTTGATGTGTCCTTCTTTCCCACAGATAAAACAACGTTTTTCCTTGGTATCTCGGTCCTCCTGACGCCTCCATTTCTCAGCTGAAAAGCGGGGAGTCTGGTCCCTGCCTATCTCCTGCACTGTTCCCTTTCCCTGTCTGGGTTTCTGGGGTGTGGTCAGCTGAACCTTCCCCTCTTTTGAAGACATCTCTTTCTCCACATTTCTGTTCAGGATTTCTTTGTCTTCATTGCTTCTTTGTATTTTTTTCTCCAGGTATCTTTGGTTCATAGGATCATCGTTATCTCGTCTCCTCCTAAGGAATAAAGGCAAATTTAAGTATATAAAGCAAAAAAACAAACAAAAAAAAACAAACCTATGCTGATTGTATGAAGATCAGCAGACCAAACTACAACCATTGAAAAGTCCCAATTTTTAAATGTCTGTGTTTTCAAAGTAAAACTCTTAAGTTAGAAGTAGAAAAGAGCCTTTATAAAATTGCATGGCTGCATAGGAGCCAGTTCTCCAATATTCAGCAGGGTTGGTACCTATGCATGGCTATATATATGTATATGCATGTATAAATATACACATCAAGAAGACTGTGTGAAGACATTCTCAGGGCTTAGGTTAGGGGTAGAGGTGGGGCTGCAGTGTATGAGTGTATTTTATAAAATAAGTGGGTATACAATGAGAACAGGTATAAATATGTGTATTGAGCATTTGTGTGCTATTGGGGCTAGTTCTAGGTGCATATTTTATAAAAGGTACCTAATGTGACAAGTCCAAAATTACCCTCCATAATCCTTTTGTGCTTGTAGGAGGACTAGCCACATTCCCTGTCCCATTAACGTAATGAAAAATCATGCAAGTCTATTTTAATTTTTTTATTTAAACTTTTAATTGCATTTATAACAAAATTCCACTCTTGTACAGGAAGTCCAGGAGAAAAAAAAAAAGAAAACCAGTTTAGGATGGGCTGGAGTGGGCTTTGACTGAAAATCCAGTAGTTGGAACATAAAGACAGAGCCGGGTGGATTTCAATGGTCTATGTCCCAGAAACACTAAAGAAAGACCATGATCAAGTATTTATTTACTGCCCTTTTGAAGAAATACACTAAGAATATATCAAACATGACCAATAGACAATTACAAAAGCAAAAATATTCAAATAACAATACAAAGCATGGCATAGCATACTACTTACAATGTCAACACAGTATGTAATAGAACATTTTAATTGACAGTGTAGTGTATAAGCAAAGATGGAACGTATAGATAGGTAAGAGAGTAAAAGGAGTTAGAAAATCAGGAGACTAAAATTAAAGAAAATTGCACATTGAGGTCAATGAGATGGTTAACATATGGACAGGTAAGAGAGTAAGAGGAGTTAGAAAATTAGGTGACTAATTTAAAGAAAGGTGCACATGAGGTCAGAGAGATGGTTAAATATTATCCCAGCTACAGTAGGAGTGGATAAACACGCCCTGCTGCAGTATGTGCAGCCCATGCCACTCTTTGTGTGTGTAAGTGAGACTAACAAGTTAGTTACTTCTTCCATTAAAGGCCTGGTTGAAGAGCCAAGCTTTCACCTGCTTCCTGAAGTAGAGATAGTCATGTATTAAGTGGAGCCTTTCAGGCAGTGCATTCCAGAGTGTGTGGGCTACTATGGAGAAGGCTCGCTTGCGGGTATCACATTGTGTAATGTCTTTTGGAGAGGGTGTGGTTAGTGATAGTCTTTGAGAGGGCCTTTAGAGGGGCATAATCGAAAGGGATGCCCAAGTTTTCCTGGGGACGTCCTTGCAGCAAGGGGCGGGGAAACCCGTATTATCGAAACAAGATGGGCGTCCATCCTGCGTTTCGATAATACGGTCGAAGATGCCCAAATCAGCAAATTTAGGTCGACCTTAGAGATGGTCGTTCCCAGGACTTGGTTGTTTCTGATTTTCAGCAATAATGGAAAGCGAGGTCGCCCATCTCAGAAATGACCAAATCCAAGCCATTTGGTCGTGGGAGGAGCCAGCATTTGTAGTGCACTGGTCCCCCTGACATGCCAGGACACCAACCGGGCACCCTAGGGGGCACTGCAGTGGACTTCACAAATTGCTCCCAGGTACTTAGCTCCCTTACCTTCAGCCAGATGCACTAAATAAACAGAAAAAGCCCTTCCCTTACCAATCTCTTAGCAATTCGGAAAGGAACAGGCATGCATGTCTTGCTAGCCTCAGATGTCATACTCAGGTCCATGACAGCAATGCAGGTCCCTGGAGCAGTTTTAGTGGGTACTGCAGTGCACTTCAGACAGGCGGACCCAGGCCCATACCCCCCCCCCCCACCTGTTACATTTATGGAAGGAATAGCGAGCTCTCCAAAACCCACCACAAACCCACTGTACCCATATATAGGTGCCCCCCTTCATCCGTAAGGGCTATGGTAGTGGTGTACAGTTGTAGGTAGTGGGTTTTGGGGGGGCTCAGCACACAAGGTAAGGGAGATATGTTCCTGGCAGCAATTTATGAAGTCCATTGCAGTGCCCCCTAGGGTGCCCGGTTGCTGTCCTGGCATGTCAAAGGGACCAGTGCACTATAAATGCTGGCTCCTCCCACAACCAAATGGCTTGCATTTTGGCTGTTTTTGACATGTATGTCTTTGGTTTCGAAAACTGCCGAAAGCCAGAAACGTCCATGTCTAGGGACGACCAAATCTAAGGATTTGGACGTCTCTGACGGTATTTTTGAAAAGATGGACGTCCATCTTGTTTCGAAAATGTGGGTTTCCCCGCTCCTGGATTTTGCCATTTTGCAAGGACATCCAAATCGCAACTTGAACGTCCATTTCAAAAATGCCCCTCCACGTAACTAATACAATGCTGTTTAAGACTAATAAGAAATAATCCTCCAAAGGGACACCATTTTGTTGTGGTGCAGGGGCTTGCCGATAACTTGGAGGGCTATGCTGTAGGGTCACCCACATCAGAGTGTCTCAAACCTGCTGGATGACCAAGATGGTGGCAGAACAGATTGCGTTGGACTCAGCTCTGCAATCATAAGAGTAAGGGAAACCCTGGACTTACCCTCCCATGTCCGAGGACCCTCCTCCCCCACATTGTCCAGCCAACTTTTGAGAATCAGTTTCCGTCCAGTATTGGAGGAAGTGTGGATGCAGGCAGCCCTGCAAGGTTGGGATATAGTTTGGAATATAAGTTGGCTAGATTGACATGCGAAGTGCACCTCTGCAACTGAGAACCACTCCGGCTGGGAGCTTTGGAGTGAACACTATATGAGATGGGTAAGTTTAGCTGCTCCCACGGGGAACGTCCTGGTGGCCTTTTCTGCAGTTTAGAGAAATGGAATTATTGTCTGTATGGAACAAAAAGTATCACTGACTTGGCAACATCATATTCCCTCTGAAAGTTAGCTGAGTCTAGATGCGAGAAGATCTAAGGTAATTTTGGACCAGCTATGAGATGCTATTCGGACAGTAGACTCTTCTCTACAGGTGATATCTTTAATTATCTACTTAATTATGACATTACTACCGATCTTGATCTGGGTGAGCATCCAGAGTTTGTATGCCTCAATGACAGACAGTATAAAGTGGATCTGATGTTTTTTCTAGAGAATTCCACAAAGTTAGTGACTTCAAGAACTTTATCACTAACCTTTCTGCAGGAACGTGATCAGATTATGATGCTGGAATTATACCTTGGCCATGTGAGGGATCTGTTTATGGGACAGTTCAGTGCTTTTTCCCGATTCTTTTTTTGGACCTAACTCAGAAAAGACTTACCGGCCTTAAAACTCTGAGTCCTGGTTTTAGGTAAGACAATTGATTTTTTTTTTTTTTTTAAATCCTCATTTCTGTTTTATACTTTAAGGTGGATTAGTGTGTGCTAATCTTTAGTAAAAGGCTCATAAATGTTTTAGCAGTTTCCATAGTTAATCCTTAACTGGCCTGCTATATTCACTCCACTGTCTTTATGATTTATTTACTTTCCTATATTGATTTACCTTATTTTTGCTCCTTCTCTTGTGGACTAATATGTGATTGTTATTTCCTCTTTAAATATATATTTCCTGTTTTTTTTTAATTCTATTTCTGTCATTCAATTTGGATTATATGAAATTTTATAAATAAAAAAATAGTAGGAAATAAATGATAAGTCCACAAGATTGAGAAATTCAAGTTCAAAAATCAAAAGAAATTAAATAACAATAGGAAAAGGTACAGCAAGCACTGAGTTCCTTAACAAGAGAGAAAACAACAATAGAACTACTCTACTGCTGTTAGGAACATGAAGTCATTTCTCCTCCCCTTCAATAACTGCCCTTCGTAGAAATAAAGGAAGTCAACTGTGAAGAATAAAAAATAAATAAAACCACAAATGTATGAGACCTATACTTTATAATACATTTACACCAGAACTTTAAGAAAAATAAAGCTCCCATTTGCTGAACAGTAGGAAGTAGTAGCAGAAATTGACTCCTCTTCCTCTGTCTCTCTCTCTTGAAACATGGGATATATTCTAATGTTAAAGTTTATAAATGTCTTTTCTTAGTGTCTAAAAAACAAACGGAGCAACCATTCCTTACCTGAAACCAATACTAAAATGATCTATAATGGGCCTGGTTGAACTACTTCTGAATCAGAGGTTTCCGGGAAAGCTGAAACATCCAATGGGTCCAATGATTGGACCATTTTTAGTTGAGGGCTATCATCAAATCTCTTTGGAGAATACACAACATATTTTGACAATAGGAGGAACAGAATCAAAGGAAACATTCAAAATCAAGAAACAGGTCTAGGAGACACTGAAGGTATATGAGGAAAATTCACCACTCTTAAATCACAGCTTCTAACTGCATTCTCCAAATTTTCAACACTGGCTTTTAGAATCAAATTATCCTTATTTAACACAGACTCCACATTTTTCATGTAAGAGATAGAATCATCAGATTTTCTTACTCTGATGTTTAAATGAACGATATCTTTAGTTTTTTTTTATTAAGTTTAGTCTCAATTGACCCATGTTTGCAAAATGTAAAGTTAAAGTTTTACACTGAAATCAAGTACAGCCTTTGGGATGAATCTGGGTAAAAGACTGAGAAAAACTTGCCAACACCAGCCCCTGCACTGAAGGACGACCCTGAAACAAATCTTCTACCAAAGGTGGAGAAAGGAGTGAGAGTGATTCCATTCCTACTGCAGATAGCTGGACACCACTCTGCGCGACTGCTCCCTGTGGCAAAACCAGATCTTTGGGTGCTGCATTGCTACCACCCCCTTGCACCATATCAGGACAGACTACTTTGGTTGCCACCAGTGTGGCAGGAGCAGACCTCAGCCTTCCAGAAGTGGTTGTGGTGGATGCTCCTTGAACTAAGCATATGCTCCATCTCAAAGGTCTCAGCTGGTCCACCGGTCTCTGGTGAAGCCCTCAGTGAGCTCCTATGGAATCAGCTTCTCTCGGTACGAACTGTTACACAGTGGTCCATTGAAACTCCCAGAAGCAAGGTAGGGGGTTCTGAGGAAAACCCCCTCATCTTGTCCTTCCTTTTCACCATAGTAAGACAGATATCCATGAAATGGCAACACATCAGGAGAAACGAAGTGTAGTCACCATCTTGGTACCGTCCTCAAAAGTACTGCTCTGGTTATGCAAGTCTATTTTTAAACTTTCAAGCTGTGGGTCTAGTCTTTTGTGCTAATCTAGTTAGCTTCCATAACAAGGAACTGCAAACAAGATGCAGGAAGAGAAGAGGAATTGTGGGGGAGACAAAATATGAAACACAAAGTTGGATAATATTTCCAATGAACTGCATCTCTCTCCCTGACAGCAAGGGCAATCCAGAGTATGGAGAACAGAGTGAAGCAGGATTCTGCATAGTTTATGTTTATTGGGAAACTTGATATACTGCCCTATGCAGATAGAACTGGAGTGGTTCCTATATAATAACATTTTAGATAGAAAAGGTCTCCATATAAATATAAACAATTTAAGAGTAACAAACCAGAAAACATTGGCCCCAAAATCATCTCCAGTGAACTAACCCTCATAATTCATAGGGGTATCAAGATACCTTCTCAGACAAGTAAATCTTAAGGACTGATCTAAATCTCTGCAATCATGGCTCTGAACAGATGCTGGCAAAGTGTTCCATAACAACAGAATGCGGAAGAAAAAGGCAGATTGTCTTGAGCTGAGTCTTGCCTGGCTTACTGGTAGCAAGCAGAGCAGGCTATTTAATTCAAACAGTTTATTAAAGTTTTACAAGGTATAAAAGAAACAAGTACATAAGTATTGCCACACTGGGACAGATCAAAGGTCCATCAAGCCCAGTATCCTGTTTCCAACAATGGCCAAGCCAGGTCACAAATACCTGGCAAGATCCCAGAAAAGCTCAATACATTTTATGATGCTTATCCCAGAAATAAGCAGTGGATTTTCCCAAGTAAATTTAATAATGGTCTATGGACTTTTCCTTTAGGAAGCCATCCAGACCCTTTTTAAACCCCGCTAAGCTAACCGCCTTTACTACATTCTCTGGCAACAAATTCCAGAGTTTAATTACACATTGAGTGAAAAAAGATTTTCTCCAATTCGTATTAAATTTACCACTTTGTAGCTTCATCGCATGCCCCCTAGTATTTTTGGAAAGAGTAAACAATTCACGTCTACCCGTTCAACTCCACTCATTATTTTACAGACCTCTATCATATCTCCGCTCAGTCGTCTCTTCTCCAAGCTGAAGAGCCCTAGATGCTTCAGCCTTTCCTCATAGGGAAGTCGTCCCATCCCCTTTATCATTTTCGTCACCCTTCTCTGTACTTTTTCTAATTCCACTATATCCACAAATAAAAATCCAACAGCATGGGATTGTACAATACCAATAGAAATCATAAAGTACTTAAATAGTCTGCAATCGGCTGCTAAGTCATTTTCATTTTACCATATGCTTGAAGCTCATAGCACTTAAAAAGGAATACATAATTCCATCAGAATATTAGATTTTAAAGACACCATCTTTTTCCAGTTAGATAGGATCATTTGAAGGCCAATAGAGAGAAGAATATCAATATGTTTTGCTGTACAATTAATATGGGCAAAACGATGGTGTGTCAACTGTAAAAATGAAATGGCACCCACAATTCTTCAAGTTACCTCCCAAATTTCAGACCAGAAATACTGAATTGTTGGGCAATCATAACATATGGGGTAAGTCCCACTTGTACACTAACAGTGCCAACAAGCATAAGAGAAACTAAGCCCTGCGCTCCACTTCCTCCATGGCATCCAGATCAACTTGTGTGAGAAGAAAAACAGAGATTGGGTCATCCCTATTGCTTAACAGCGGTCTATTAACAGAGCACCAATAAAGAAATTAGTATGGATCAGCATATCTGCGTTAAACTCATTTTTTCCACACATGATATAAACCAGACACTGCAGTATAATTGTTATCTTGCAAAATACAATAAAAAGTGAACAAACCACGCCATGCCAGCTTGCTCACACAAACCATCTAATAAAATTGAGCTCTTTTGAATGTGGTGTATTAAATGGAGCCACAAAGAAAACAAGAAGGAACCTCTATAAAGAAGCAAAATGCACTTTTAATTGTATGGTGTTATTAATATATATTTTTTACTTAGAATTGTAAGTTATTTAAATGTTTTACATATGTTTTTATGCAGTCTTGTGACCCCTGAAGCAGGCGTCCAGTCTGTCGAAACACGGACCCGTGTTGGGTCTTACTTTAGTGCCTTAATAAAGACTTGTCTTCTGCTTCTCCCTTCTTGAGAGTCATGTGTATTAATTGGGTCCACTTAAATCTATCAATCTCCAAAGAGGGGAGTCTCTGAACAACTTCAGAAAAGGTCATTAGATGGCCAAGAAGTAACTGCCCAACTGACCAAATCTGAGACTGCTGCCATGTCTTCAAAGAGATTGTTTTATTCCCTACCTTCAATTTTGAATTATTCCATAAAGAGATGGAGACCTTCAACCAAAGGGAAATAGGTGCTACAGCAGTTCTGGCAGCTTTTAACAGGGTGTGGGACTGAAGTACTAGTGGAAGATGCATAGTGCCCAACATAGAAACAGAGAAGGACAGTAATAGAGAACACTCTGCTCCGAGCAATGAAGGCTCCATTAATGGGTCTTCCCTCAACTGCAACCAGAAAGCCTCATACCTCGCCAATGAAGCCAGTTGAAAGTGGTAAAAATCTGGGACCTTAACTTAGAGGTTCTTAACTTACAGGTTGCTTTTGAGGTCTTGCAGACCATCTGCATATTTCTCCCAGCATTCTCCGGGGTAACTCCTAAGCCCACCCTGATGCACTCAGGACATCTGCTCCAGGTGCCCAGTGCTCCCATCAGCTGCCTACCACACTAACCACTAGGCCACTTGGGGCTTCTACTCTAAACATTTTATCTCTACAGGTTTTTAGTTTTCCTTTCTATTTCCAATGACTCCAGTACAATTTCTCTTCTTGATACTGACTTTTCCCATTCTCCATCTGAAACCACTCTATACCTAAGGGCCACATTGTCCACCTTCTGCTTTCAACACCTCACCATCCTTTTTGTCTTTTTCCTTCTTCTCAGCTCTGAAGCTTCAACATTTTCTTCATTTCATTCAGAAATCTCCATTCTGTCTGAGTACATCTCATCTTTGTCACTCGTCATGCCTCTCCAACTCTTTTCCATATTCTCTTGCTCCTTCTCATGCTCTCTTCTAGGGATATCAATCCCAATCCTGGTCCTCCAAATCAGCTCTCCCCCTACTCATGCAGGTTACATCACAATGTCTTCAATTTTATTTCTATTCCTCTCCTTTCCCCTTCTTCTCTGCTTTTCTCATGTGCCCTGTAGAATGCCCTGTGTCTCCTACATCCAGACCTCTTTATCTTTTGTACTCTCCCATCTGCTTGCACAAACTGAGACTTGGCTTTGCCCTGAAGGCCCAGCTTCAACTGCTGCCCTGTGTAACTGAGGTTACCTTTTCTCCCATACATCTCGCCAGGTTGGCCGTGGGGGTGGCATTGGGCTGCTACTCTCACTCTCTTGTAGATTTCAACCTCTTCTTCCACCTCAGTCTCACTGCTTTTCTTCCTTTGAAGTTTGAACCATCTGTCTAGTCACTCCTCTACCTCCAAGTAGCAGTAATTTATCGACCTCCTGATAAGTCCCTTTCTTCTTTTCTTACTAACTCATTCCTGACTATCGTTCTTTCTCTAACCTTCATCTCCTTCCCTCATTCTTGGGAATTTTAACATTTATGCTAATGATCCCTCTGACTCCTATGCGTCTCTGTTTCTCGCTTTAGCATCTTCTTTCAATCTTCAGCTGTGTTCCACTACCCTCACTCACCAGAATGGAAACTATCTTGATCTTTTCTTCTCCAACTGCTCACTATCCAATTTCTGCAGCGGCCTAGTGGTTAGGGTGGTGGACTTTGGTCCTGGGAAACTGAGGAACTGAGTTTGATTCCCACTTCAGACACAGGCAGCTCCTTGTGACTCTGGGCAAGTCACTTAACCCTCCATTGCCCCACATAAGCCGGATTGAGCCTGCCATGAGTGGGAAAGCGCGGGGTACAAATGTAACAAAAATAAAAATCTGATAACTTTTAGACTTAATTACCCTCCCTCCCCAGTCCCGTACAATCTCTACCAATACATTTATTCCACTGTAATCACTATTCTGTTATCGCAATTTATATTAATATCAACACTTTAATTCAAAACAATTTCAATGCTTAGTACAATATATTTTTCCTTACTCTCATTCGTACCCACACTAACTCACAAGCGACGTATATTGACCGTACAATTCTCTACAATGTTAGTGAAGCTGTTACTCAGCTTCCTTTTTTAGTATATTCAAAGTCATTTATAACTAATTAATTCCAGTCCTCATGGATGTCTTCTTATCTTTTCCACCCAGTTCCTGAACTCTAATTGAGCCCGGTCATTTGAGTCTTCTCCTACTAGTGCTTCATTAACTCTTCTGTTTGTTAACTCTGTTTAGTTATAAAGTCTCTTGTATATTACTCATTCTATTATTTCTCTGTACCGTCAATTCCACCGCTTGTCTTCAAACACAACCTTAGTATTGTGTGCTTTCTATAGCTGCATCTTTCAATATTTTCAATCTCTGTTTCCCAAAGTCCTCTATATGCCTGTTTCGTTTTTATTTTTGCCTCCCTTCGGAGGTATGGGTAGTATCCTCTGTCACTCCTTACACAATTGTGTTTCGCCGTGTAGCGTCGTCAGGGGTAGTAACTGTAACAACAATTAAGTAAGGCATTCAGTTGTATTCCTTTTTACAACATCCAACTTCAATCCCTTGTTATTAACCTTGCTTACCTTATATATCAAGTTTTTCTTTATCTTACAGGCTTGCCTTGGGTGGATTTCTCTTATGGAATCAGGAGACAAAATGGCGCTGAGACCTTCTACAGCGTCTTACCTTATCGCCACCTAGAGTTCTATTTAAATGTTTCAGCGGAAATGCGTCATCCAATAAGTCCCGCCCATTCTACTTCTTTGTTTAATCCCTTTTGAGTCACCGTACTCCATTCAAATATTAATCTTTGTTCTAACTTCATCATCTTACGTAATGAATCTCCTTTCTGATTGTTGGCAAACTCCGCCAAGACCACAAATTTTAAATCCTGCATGGAATGATTTGTTTTGACCCAATGGACCACCAGTGGTGCTTCAATTCTATTCAATTTAATGTTGCTCAAATGCTGTGCCAATTGGTGCTTTATCTTTTTAATTGTCTGATCTATATATATATTAGGTTGCAAGGACACCTTATAGCATCCTGGTTGGTCAGTTCCTGCGTATAAGAAGAATATGTTCGAGTACGCAGGAATACATGAATCAAACTCGACACCTGAAACAGAGGTTTCAACAGCGAGGATATTCCAATAGAATTATCCATAGAGCTCATAAAAGAGCCTTGAATGTTCATCGACCCTGGTTATTAAGCAAAAAAGAGAAAAAAAACAGAACCTAGACCCACGTTATGTTCTACCTTATGTTCCAGATTCGGACAAGGTGCGACGAATTATTAACAGACACTGGCCCATATTACAGATACATGCAGGGTTAGAGAGTCATCCCACATTTGCATTTAGAAGGGGGCAAATCGTGGGGGAAAAATGGGTTCACATGAAAAATCAACAATCAGAATTTCCGGGACATTCAAGCTGCAGTGGGTGTAGATATTGCCCACACGTGATAGAGACAGCATGGATACAGATACCAAATCAAAATAAACCTCGTCGGTTTTATTTGAAAACCCGAACGGATTGCAATTCTAGCGCAGTAATACATGCTATAAGGTGTCTCTGCAACCTAAAATATATAGGTCAGACAATTAAAAAGATAAAACACCGATTGGCACAGCATTTGAGCAACATTAAATTGAAAATAACTGAAGCACCACTGGTGGTCCATTGGGTCAAAAGAAATCATTCCATGCAGGATTTAAAATTTGTGGTCTTGGCGGAGTTTGCCAACAATCAGAAAGGAGATACATTACGCAAGATGATGACGTTAGAACAAATATTAATATTTGAATGGAGAATGGTGGCTCCAAAGGGATTAAACAAAGAAGTAGAATGGATGGGACTTATTGTATGATGCATTTCCACTGAAACATTTAAATAGAAATCTAGGTAGCGATAAGGTAAGACGCTGTAGAAGGTCTCAGCGCCATTTTATCTCCTGATCCCAGAAGAGAAATCCTCCCGAGGCAAGCCTGTAAGATAAAGAAAAACATGATATATAAGGTAAGCAAGATTAATAATAAGGGTTTGAAGTTGGGTGTTGTAAAGAAGAAATACAACTGAATGCCTTACTTAATTGTTGTTACAGTCACTACCCCTGACGACGCTACACGGCGAAACACAATTGTGTAGGGAGTGACAGAGGATACTACCCATACCTCCGAAGGGAGGCAAAAATAAAAACAAAACAGGCATGTAGAGGACTTTGGGAAACAGTGATTGAAAATATTGAAAGATGCAGCTATAGAAAGCACACATACTAAGGTTGTGTTTCAAGACAAGTGGTGGAATTGACGGTACACAAATAACAGAATGAGTAATATACAAGAGACTTTATAACTAAACAGAGTTAACAAACACAAGAGTTAATGAAGCACTAGTAGGAGAAAACTTGAATGACCGGGCTCAATTAGAGTCCAGGAACTGGGTAGAAAAGATAAGAAGACATTCATGAGGACTGGAATTAATTAGTTATAAATGACTTTGAATATACTCAAAAAGGAAGTTGAGTAACAGCTTCACTAACAATGTTGAGAATTGTACGGTCAGTATATGTCGCTTGTGAATTAGTGTGGGTATGAATGAGAGTAAGGAAAAATATATTGTACTAAGCATTGAAATTTTCAATTAAAGTGTTGATATTAATAAAAATTGAGATAACAGTATAGTGATTACAGTGGAATTAATGTAATAGGTGTAATCAGAGTGAAATTTAGATAACTCAGGGTAAGGTTAGTACCAATATATTTAGGAATCTTCGGGCTATTGACCCTTGCACTCTCTCCACCAGTGTTTCATCTCTCTTCTCAACTACTATGTTATCCAAGTCTGTCAATGAGGCTGTCTCTTCTTATAATACTATTCTCTCCTCTGCTCTGGATGTTCTCGCTCCTCCCATTCCCCATTCTGTAAGGTGTACCAAACCCCAGGATCCGCTACCTACCGATCTGCTGAACACCTTTGGCTAAAATCCTATGCCCATGCTGACTTCATTTATTTCAAATTCCTGCTGATCTCCTTCCAGTCTGTTCTTTCACTTGCCAAACAAGACTACTACATCAATTTGACAAACTCTCGACTCAAACCCTCAATGTTTCACACTGAACTCTCTACTCAAAGTGCCTTCACCTCCAACCCCCCTTCACTTTCTCCCCAGATTATGACTGAGAACTTCCATGACAAAGTTCACAAGATTCTCAACCAAGTCACTTCCACCTCTCCTTCTCCCAAGTTCATACTGTCAACCCTCCTTAAAGCCCTGCCTCCTTTTCTTAAATCACTGAAGAGGAAGCTGCACATTTTCTTGCCTCTGTTCTTCTGATCCTATTCCCATCCATATACTGAGCACTGCCATCCCTTCTAGCTGTCATATCCTCAATCTTTCACTTTCCACTGCAGCTGTCCCTAATCCCTTCAAACATACCATAGTTACATCACTCCTCAAAGCCTTCATTGGACCCTACCTGCCCCTCCAACTATCACCCCCCATCTCCCTCATTCCTTTCATATGCAAGCTACTTGAATGTGCTGTTCATTGCCATTGTCTTGACTTTCTTCAATCTCAAACTACTACTACTACTTACCATTTCTAAAGCGCTACCAGGGTTACGCAGCGCTGTACAATTTAACAAAGAAGGACGGTCCCTGCTCAAAGGAGCTTACAATCTAAAGGACAAAAAGTGCAGTCAATCAAATTGGGACAGTCTAGATTTCCTGAATGGAGGTGTAATGGTTAGGTGCCGAAAGCGACATTGAAGAGGTGGGCTTTGAGCAAGGATTTGAAGATGGGCAGGGAGGGGGCTTGGCGTATGGGCTCCGGGAGATTATTCCAAGCATAGGGTAAGGCGAGGCAGAAAGGGCGGAGCCTGGAGTTGGCTTTCACCCTCTACGTTCAACTGAAATAGCCCTTGCTAAAGTCTTCAATGACCTGTTCCTGGCCAGATCCAAAGGTCTCTATTCTATCCTCATTCTTCTCGATCTAACTGCTACTTCTGACATTATTGATCAACACCTACTCCTTGATATGCTGTCCTCATTGATTTTGGGACTCTGTTCTTTGTTTTATTCTTATCTCTCCCATTGCACTTTTAGTGTAGATCCTCCTCCAAGTCTATCCACTATCACTTGGTGTACTTCAGGGATCTGTTTTGGGACCTCTTCTTTCTCCATCTGTACTTATTTCCTTGGTGCTCTGATCCCCCCCCAAGGTTTTCAGCATCATCTTTATACTGACTTCCAGCTCTACCTCGCCACACCAGAAATTTCAGCAGGAATCCAGGTCCAAATCTCAGCCTGCCTGTCTGACACTGCTGCCTGGATGTTTCACCGCCATCTGAAACTAAACAAAGTAAGCTCACCTTTTTGAGGCTCCTTTTATTTCCTAACTCCTATTCACTTGTTCAGTATTCATGTCTGTTTTATCATTCTCATCATAATTAATTCCCTAATCTCTTATTTGTCTTGTCTGTCTGTCTTGATTAGATTGTAAGCTCTGTCAAGCAAAGACTGTCTCTTATGTGTTTAGTGTACAGCGCTGCATATGTCTAGTAGTGCTATAGAGATGATTAGTAGTAGTAGCGAGTCAGTTATTCCAGAGAAAAGAGAGTATTTTACAATTTAGCTGGGCAGATGCCAATTTGGGAGAGATCAGGAAACATGGAAAGAATACACAGGACTCAAGAGCAAGAGATATTTAATAGACTCAAGCCGGCCCTACCAGAAATACAGCAGTTTATCCACAGTTCACCTTTTTTCATATTAATCTCCATGATAGAGCAGGCTATTCTTAGTAGAATGGATTGACTGCATTGGGGAGTATCGGATGTGCAGGAAGAAAGTCAGGGTTATCAAAATAGTGGACTTTGTAAGCCAAGATCAGAATCTTATATTGAACCCAAAAAGAAATGTGGAACCAATGATTCTGAACCAATAATGGAGTTATATGGTGGAACTTGAAAGCACAGCATAGAATCCTAATGCTATTATTTTGAAGGGACTATAAATGTTAAAAATCCAGTTCACTAATCCCTCCAGAAATGCAATTACAATAATCCAGTCTAAGACATGATACAGTGAATAAAGATCTAGAGTTGTGAGATATGACTGAAGTGAGCATCTTAAGGCCAAAAATAAGGATTTGACCACTGCTGAGACCTGTGCAGCAAACATCAATTGATGATCAAGAATCACCCTAAGATACTTAATAAATCATCCAGAGATATTGGTGAACCAGCTAATTGAAGTGCCAAGGATGGGCGGGGCATGATGAACTTCCTGTAAGCCATATGTTACTACTACTACTACTTAGCATTTCTATAGCGCTGCCAGGGTTACGCAGCGCTGTACAAGTTTAAACATGGGGAAGGATGGTCCCTGCTCAAGAGAGCTATAGAGCTACCAATTTAGCAGGTTTAAGAATGAGATGGTTGTTATGAAGTCAGTTTGAGACCATGTTAAGGTAATAATTCATAGACTGCAAGTCTGGTGATACAAAATTAGATGACTTAGCTTTGGCACAGGGAAAGAGGGCTATAAGCTGCCAATCAACATTAGCCACCATAGTTGCCACACTGGAAAATTTCTGAATTGTGAACACAAATTTTAAATTGCTACATTTACAATTATATTAGATTTGTGGATAGAAGTTAGAACTGTAGACGGTGACACCTCTGCAAGTCACTATGGTTTAATGACTTTCAATGCTGATATTTAATATTTCAATGTAAGATATATGTGTTATTAAAACTGTGAAAGGGAGAAAATGAGATTTGCTACTCCTGTATTCAGAAGTTCTGGTGGCAAATTAGCTAATTCACTAAAAGAGCAAAATACATGTTTTTGCTATACATGCCAATCGGGGAAAAAGAGAGAAGCCAAAATGCATAATAAAAAACAACAGAAAAAAAGCACTAAGAGCATTCAGAACTGGGACAGTGAGTGAATCTTTTATTTTAAGACCCAACACGGGCCGTGTTTTGGCATCAATGCCTGCATCAGGGGTCGAAAATAATACAAACAGATACAAAAACACAGATTTAAACAAAATCAACAGCTGTAAATCAATATATGTATCTGAATTGTGCATGACCATACTGACAAAATTTCTCTTTATTTTATAAACACTGATACAGCCTCTGCTGGATGAACACAAGGGCTGTGTTAGTAGACAGGTTAGTAGACCTTCCCTTTGTAACTATGGAAGAACAATGATGACTCACTATTATCAGAAGGAATTAAATGGAGTTAAAAGACATGTACTGAATATTTTGTTTTTAAATTAAGACTAATATAAATGAAGACTTAGCGCTAACCACAGATGGCTGCAATTTTGGAAAGTGGATCAATCCTCCTTTTAGTTCACTTTTTTATGTGGGACTGAGTGTGGGAACTGCTTCTAGTATTACTGCAGGCTTGAATTTTTGGCATGTGATAAATTTAAAGGTAGAGTCCTATTGTTGTAGTATTACAGTTTAGAACACAAGCAACTTAAAATTTCTTACTTTCTCCGCATTGGACATTCTTTCATGAAGTGCCCGATTTTGCCGCAAATTCTGCAACATCGGTCATTGGGTGCTAGTTCTCCTTCTGTTAAAACATCTGGATCAAAAAAGTATTCCTAGAAAGTAATTGTAAGGCACCAGAAAATTATTAATCTATTAAAACTGTTACATTTCCTAAAACTTCACATACTTATGCTTTTGAGATTTCATGTCTATTGAATTCCATCTTCTGAAACAATTTAACCACAACTGAAAAGACTATTAGAATTGCAAAAAACCAAACAAAAAAAACCCCAAACAAACCAAAAAACTTGTGTTAAACCAGATACTATATTTTACTTAATCAGTTTGCTAGTATTTCACTTCTGGGTCAAACTGGAAAACAAAACCCTACACATTCAAGAACAATTTGAAATGTAACTTAGATCATAAAATTAAAACAACAACAAAAAAGATCTCTTTTCCTGTACTGCAGGAATTGCTTCATTTTTAAGATTTGTAAATGGGATTGCATATAAAGTCTATATGGCCACTTGTCTTATGTTAGAGTTATGGCTTCAGCAGCACAGAGCAGCTCAACTTATAACATTACAGAATCCTCCGGAGGCGCCATTTAAAAGAGAACATCCTACCAATCAAACAAACCCAGCCATAATAAAAGCTACATCCTATGAACTAATAAGTTAGATAAGCTGGCAAACATTTCTTACCAAGAAAAAAGGACTGAGGTATTCAAGCTGTACAGATCATCAATTTAATAATCTACCACAAGAAAAGACAGCAATAAAAGAAAGAGGCAAAAACAATTAGTTTGTACAATAATAATCAAAAACATATTGTACAATAGCTGCTAGAGGCTCAAATCTGTAGAACAGTTCAAGAAAATATTGTTCATGAAAAAAAACAAATCCAACCACATGTATCTGTGCAGTAACACTAAATACTGGGCCTGTTTCTCTAAGACAAACACTGTTATCTAATTTATTTACTTGCTTTGATGAGCAATCCCAGAGGTTCAGATGGTAAGTGCTGTGAACTACTATGCAGAAAGACCCAAGGTTGATTCCTAAGTTTGGACCTGTGTGCCACATGTTAGCCTGGGCTGAGGAGGTAGAATAATCCCACATGGGACAAGGTCACTCCCTGGGAGTGATGCCTAGATATTCGGTGTCAGGACCCACGGCTGTAAGGTTCTATTTGTTTTTATGTTTTTTTTTTTTTGGGGGGGGGGGGGGGGGAAGAAAAGGAAATAACAAAAGGGATAAATGAAGTAAGGTTCCATGGTGCCAGATCCCAGAGTAGTTCCAACTAGGTTGCAAAGAAAAGAAATAGGAAAATTGCAGGGTTAAAAAAAAAAACCCTGCCCCATGTTTCCATTTTATTACAGCTTTTCTTGATATGGAATTTAAAAACATAGTTTTCTACACCCATTATAGTGAATACGAAGTGAATCTATAGTATCATGTTACAAATATACATGAACCACTGAACATTATTTCTCCACCAGCTAGTCAGGCTGTCTTTTTTTCTCTCCAAAGTGCTTTTTTAAAAAACTATTTTTTTTGCTTCTCCTTACCAAACAGTTTCAGTTCTTGTTTTAATCTTGGCACACATATGCAGTATATATTCATTACGATCTTAAAGGCACACTGTTTTCTTTTTTGCCTCTTACCCTGATATGGTTCATTACCCTGATATGGGCCCCATTAGCTACAATCCCTCATTAAAACATTTCAATTAAATCAATCATGCATTTGGATTTCATTCTGCATTAAAAAAAAAGATTTACTACTACTGAATCTTGTGCCTTATGGAGAGGGACTTTTCTTCTTTTCAACCAACATATATTCATACATTTGAGTTTATATAAATTAATTGCTTGTTCTCTTGTACATCCGTCCTCTAAGAAAGTAAAGCAGTAAGCACAGGTAATGTTTACTGGCTTATATGTCCTCCTGTTCCTCCAACATAATCATGACTACCTGGAAATTTAATCCCTGATTTTACAGAGCTCCCATCAAAACATACCTAATCTGGTCAGTGCAGTGACAGTCCTGAGCAGAGGGTCATGCATTAGGACTCCCAGAATCCTGCAAACATAGGTCCTAAAAGCCACTAGCAGCTAACGAAAACAGAATGCAGATGAGCAAATTAGTATTATAATGAGATGCACTATTGTTTTCCGATCCCCTTACCATGGAAAACCTAACGGGAGGGTCTGCACATCTCGTTGGGGCTGCTGTGAGGGAATTGGAAGGAAAAAGAGAAAAGAGAAACCCTGCAAGTAGGGTGAGAGAAGGCAATTAACAGGGAAGTGAATGGAGCGAGGACAGGAGGATGAAGCGAGACAGCCCATCACTTTTCCTTTCCCTCGGGTGGTCCTGCAGCCGGCTAGAGCTTTGCGCATCGCTGGCAGGGGGAGAACGGCGGAAGCCATGAGAGAGGAGAGTGCGCCGGTCCTGTGCGGGCTGCACGAGGCTTAGTTTGGTCTGCTCTCTACAGTGAAGCGATCCGCTCGGCACTTATGTTTGAGTTGCCTGTTTCCTTCTTGACATCTCTCTCTGCGATCAGCTCACTTTCTCTCAGCACGTGGGATTCCCGGGAAGTTGCAGCTGGAGGCGAGGACCGGATCTCATGACCAAGCTCCAGCCCCGGGGTGTCTTGGAGTGTGGACGGGAAGGGCAGGGGTAATACAAGGGGTGGTGATAGCTGGTCTAGATCCAAGGCGAAGACTTTTATTCTTTGCTTTCCATCTCTCCCGGCGCTGGCAGGCAGCTAAGCCCTTTTGCAGCGGGATCAGACGTGCTGCTAACACCCCTTGTTATTTTTTGAGTGAAGGACGTCCTTAACATGCACAGAGCAGCCAGCATAACGCTTGGCTGCTCTGCCAATGCTCAGCTGGCTGACTGGCTTGGAAGGAAATCGCATGCAAATGAGCTAGCAGCGAGCAGCTTTTTTGCATGCGATTTCCTTGATGCATGCCCCTTTCTTACCGATTCACTAAGGAATTGGTAAGGGAAGGGCTTTAACGTTTTTGTTAGTGCCCCTAGATGTCTCAACTGTGTGATGACCATAACAACCCCATTCCCTCAGAGGATGTATGAGTGCCACCTCTACAACATTCTTAGTCCTGACTGAACCAGGGATCTTATACACAGCAGTGTACAGCACTGACACTCAGCAACTGGCCTAATTTGCTGGATCTTATTTCTGCTTAATTACCCTAATACAGTCTCTGACCAGATGAAATATACCAGGCATAACCGATTGGATTTGTTGTTTCATGAACTGTTTTGCTGATATAAGCCACAAGCAGCTATTGCACAACATAGCCATTTGATTACTGTTGTATCAGATAGTTCTTTTTACAGTTCTGACTGGTGGAGGACATCCCATATTTTCCTACAAATGTCTGTTACTCATCATGGAGTCTGAGGTGTGAATGTGTGTCTCCTAATGTTTGTCATGCTGGTGTGTTAACACCTGCTAGATTTTTCTTTCGTTTGCCTGTGTAATTGATTCAATTGTAAATGCCCCACTCATGTCTGCCTCTCTATTGTGTCTACATGCAATCATCATGATGGCATTTCTTTTTGGTGCTTAGGGCACAGCCCTTTGTGCATGAAATAGAAAGAGAGATGCTGACTTGGTATTTCCTGCATGGTGTCTGCCAATGAACTCCTTTTTATGTTTGCAGCATTTTTTTTCAAAGGAGTCCAGGGTGAACACCAGTCAGTCAGGTTTTAAGGATATCCATAATAAATATGCATATGATAAATTTACATCTACTGCATATAACATTTCCTAAATAATTAATTACAGATATTAAAACATGACTAGCTGGTGCTCCATCAGGACAGCACGAAGAACCACTGGTTTATTCACTCTGGAGGTCACTGCAAAAGCCTTGAGTAACAATTACATGTGTAAAATGACATTATTTTTAATTGCTGGGGGTTGCAGGTATTCAGAGAGGGTGTGCTCTGGGCATTGTTTAAGCAGTCCAAAAAAATTATATGTGTATTCCAGATCTTTATAGAAATATTATTAAAAATGTCACCATTAGTTTTTCCACTTCCTCTGAGGTACGCATAAGAGACAGCAGATTGCTTGTTTTGGCTGGGGCTTTAGAACAGTGATTGAGGGGATAACTATGCTTAGCTCTCTGGTATTTAGAATGACATTTAAAATATATATGTTAGCCTTTAGGAGCTTGGCTCCTTAATTGGCTGCTCTCATAAGTGTAATTTTCTGGAATATGACTTATCCACCAGATTCTATATAATGCAACTTGAATTGCACACACAAATCAGGTTGTATTTTGATTAGCGTGCGCAACTTAATTATCTTAAGCAAATCAGCGCCGATAATTACCACTTAAGCAATTATGGACTAATTGGCATTAATTAGAATTTATGCGTAGAACTGTCTAAGCATATTTCGTAAAGTAATGCATGTAAATTTGAAGGCACATATTTGAAAAAGGGGCATGGCCATGGGCGTTTCTAAAAACTATGCACATTGTTACAGAATATACACAGGCTGCACCTAACTTAGGTGTAGTCATTTACATCAAATTTTATTTGGCGTAAATGCCCACGACTAAATTTAGTCATGTGGATGGGCACTATATATATTCTATAAACCGCGCCTAACTTTAGGTGTATCTTTTTTCGGGCGCTGATTTTTAAGGCACCATATATAAAATCTAGTTCTATATATGTAAGTGCTGGTACTTGGATATGTAAGTAGAGAATCTCCTTACAGATAAGTCGTCCACGTTTGATGGAAGAAGTATAGCAGCAGGGATATATTGCCATCTGCCTGGCAATGAACAGACAATAAAATGCTGACAGAAATTAGGGAACCTAGTAAATTTGGCAACATAATAATGGAAGATTTCAATCATCCCACTACTGACCGGGCAAATGTCATATTAGGAACTGCTAGGGAAGTAAATTTTCTAGACCCAATAAATGATTGCATCATGGAGCAACTGATGCTCCAACAAGAGAGGAGCTAATTTATTTCTAGTCCTTAGTGGAATGCAGGATTTGGTGTAAGAGGTAACGGTTGTGGAGCCACTTGACAATAATTGTGACAAAACCCAATTCTATTTATAAACTGGAGGGAGGGCACTAAAGGGGTCCTCTGCTAAGCCATGGTAGCGCTTTTAGCTCACAGTAGAAATCAGCTGGCAGTAAATGCTGAGACATCCATTATATTCCTATGGGTGTCTCGGCGTTTACTGCCAGCTGATTTCTACTGCAATCCAAAAATTCTACCATGGCTTAGTAGAAGACCCCCTAAGAAAAGTACACCACCAGCATTTAACTTTCAAAAAAGAAAGTATGATGAAACTACAAAAAATCTAAAAGGTGAACCTGCAAAAGTTAAAAGCTTACATCAGGTGTGGACACTATTTAAAAAAAAAAAAAAAAAAAAATCTTAAAAGTCCAGACAAGATGTATTCCAGGCATTAAAAAAGGCAGGTGGCCATATGACTGCTGGCATGGTTAAAGAAGAGAAGAAAAAGGCTATTATAATGAAAACATCTTTCAGAAAAAGGAAAGTGGATTCAAACGGCAAAAATACAAAAAAGGCATAAGCATTAGCAAATTAGATGGAAAGCATCAATAAAGCAGGCAAAAAGAATTTGAAAAGAAGCTTGCCCTTCAGACAAATTCAACAAAAACTATATCAAGTAGTTGAAGCGAGAAGCCTGTGAAGGAGTCAGTTAGATCATTAGATGTTCAAGAGCCAAAAGGGGCACAGAAGAGGACATTGAGATGAAGAGAAATGAGGACCAATGATTTAGAAACTGAGACCTTAACAACATTACTGATAAAATATACAAGGGTATAAATCTTTGAGGTACTTTCCTCCTATCTTAAGGAATTTCTTAGACCCCTCAGATCAGCTGAATTTGTTTGGTCAAGTGCAAAGTAATGCAGATATGGAAAATAATCCAAACTATAGTTATATGAAGCTAGGCTCCATATTATGAATCCTCACAGGAAAAGGATCTAGACGTTACCCATGGACAAATGCATGGCTGTATGTGCGGTGGCAGTCAAAAAAAAGCAAACAAGAAGTTAGGAATTCTTAGAAAAGGAATGGAAGATACTAAATGCCTTTTTTATCATTCCAAATTACAACTGTACTTAGAGTATAAAAAAAATTATATATAAGATTTAACAAATATTTCTTACAAGTACCACATTTGATAAAAAAGAAACCGATATGGTTCTCCAAGCAAGTGGCTGAGAAAATAAAGGCTAAAGAGTTGGCATTCCAGAAATACAAAAAAACTAATGAAAAGGGACACGAGGAGGAATACCGGATGAAACTGAAAGAAGCCAAGAGAGAGATACGTCTGGCGAAAGTGCAAACGGAAGAACAAATGGCTAGAAATGTAAGGAGGGGTGGCAAAATTTTCTTCAGGTATATTAGTGAAAGGAGAATGACTAAAAAGGGAATTGTGAGACTAAAAGATACTGCGAACCGCTATGTGGATAATGATGAAGAAAAAGCAAATTTGCTAAATAGATACTTCTGTTCTGTTTTCACAGAAGAAAATCCTGGAGAAGGACAGCGATGGACTGCAAAAAGTACAAATGAGATTGAAGTGGCTAGAGCACCGTTCACGGAAGAGAGTGTGTATGAACAACTTGAAAAGCTAAAGGTGGACAAAGCCATGGGACCGGATGGGATCCACCCTAGGATATTGAGGGAGCTCAGAGAGGTTCTGGCGGGTCCTCTTAAAGATTTGTTTAATAAATCCTTGGAGACGGGAGAGGTTCCGAGGGATTGGAGAACGGCGGATGTGGTCCCTCTTCACAAAAGTGGTGATAGGGAAGAAGCTGGAAACTACAGGCCGGTAAGCCTCACTTCGGTTATTGGAAAAGTAATGGAAGCGATGCTGAAGGAAAGGATAGTGAATTTCCTGGAAGCCAATAAGTTGCAAGACCCGAGACAACATGGATTTACCAAAGGGAAATCATGCCAAACAAACCTCATTGAGTTCTTTGATTGGGTGACAGGAGAATTGAATCAGGGACGAGCTATGGACGTAATCTACTTAGATTTCAGCAAAGCTTTTGACACGGTTCCCCACAGGAGGCTCTTAAATAAACTGGATGGGCTGAAGATAGGACCCGAAGTGGTGAACTGGATTAGGAACTGGTTGACGGACAGACGCCAGAGGGTGGTGGTGAATGGAATTCGCTCGGAGGAGTGAAAGGTAAGTAGTGGAGTGCCTCAAGGATCGGTGCTGGGGCCGATTCTGTTCAATATATTTGTGAGTGACATTGCCGAAGGTTTGGAAGGTAAAGTTTGCCTATTTGCGGATGATACTAAGATCTGTAACAGAGTGGACACCCCGGAGGGAGTGGAAAACATGAAAAAGGACCTACGGAAGCTAGAAGAATGGTCTAAGGTTTGGCAATTAAAATTCAATGCGAAGAAATGCAAAGTGATGCACTTAGGAAGTAGAAATCCACGGGAGACGTATGTGTTAGGCGGGGAGAGTCTGATAGGTACGGACGGAGAGAGGGATCTTGGGGTGATAGTATCTGAGGATTTGAAGGCGACGAAACAGTGTGACAAGGCGGTGGCCGTAGCTAGAAGGTTGTTAGGCTGTATAAAGAGAGGTGTGACCAGCAGAAGAAAGGGGGTGTTGATGCCCCTGTATAAGTCGTTGGTGAGGCCCCACCTGGAGTATTGTGTTCAGTTTTGGAGGCCGTATCTTGTTAAGGATGTAAAAAGAATTGAAGCGGTGCAAAGAAAAGCTACGAGAATGGTATGGGATTTGCGTTACAAGACGTATGAGGAGAGACTTGCTGAACTAAACATGTATACTCTGGAGGAAAGGAGAAACAGGGGTGATATGATACAGACGTTCAAATATTTGAAAGGTATTAATCCGCAAACGAACCTTTTCCGGAGATGGGAAGGTGGTAGAACGAGAGGACATGAAATGAGATTGAAGGGGGGCAGACTCAAGAAAAATGTCAGGAAGTATTTTTTCACGGAGAGAGCAGTGGATGCTTGGAATGCCCTCCCGCGGGAGGGGGTGGAAACGAAAACGGTAACGGAATTCAAACATGCGTGGGATAAGCATAAAGGAATCCTGTGCTGAAGGAATGGATCCTCAGGAGCTTAGTCAAGATCGGGAGGCGGGGCTGGTGGTTGGGAGGCGGGGCTAGGGCTGGGCAGACTTAATACGGTCTGTACCAGAGCCGGTGGTGGGAAGCGGGACTGGTGGTTGGGAGGCGGGGATAGTGCTGAACAGACTTGTACGGTCTGTGCCAGAGCCGGTGGTTGGGAGGCAGGGTTGGTGGTGGGGAGGTGAGGATAGTGCTGGGCAGACTTATACGGTCTGTGCCTGTGCCAGAGCCGGTGATTGGGAGGTGGGGCTGGTGGTTGGGAGGCGGGGATAGTGCGGGGCAGACTTATACGGTCTGTGCCCTGAAGAGCACAGGTACAAATCAAAGTAGGGTATACACAAAAAGCAGCAAATATGAGTTATCTTGTTGGGCAGACTGGATGGACTGTGAAGGTCTTTTTCTGCCGTCATCTACTATGTTACTATGATAAGCAATATGAGAATAATGCAAGGAATAATACAAATAAAAAGGAAAAAATTAAGAAATCAAATCTCAAGCAATTCTCATAAAACAAAATCTACAAAACAGGGATAGATAAATCAAAAAGGAGCAAATAGCAAAGGAAAAAATATATAACCAAAGTGTGTGTGTGTGGTTGTGGAGGGGGGGACCCACCTAGTACATTTTCCATGTGATTCAAAAACAGACAGCAATTAAGACACTGTGTCCACCTTTTACTAAGGCGCACTCATGTTTTTAGCACGCGCTAAAATTGTAGGCGCGCTAAACATTAGCGACGCCAATACATTTCTATGGGTGTGTCTAACGTTTAGCGTGCCTACAATTTTAGCGCGTGCTAAAAATGTGAGCATGCCTTAGTAAAAGAGGGCCTGTATCTCTGGTACTAGTAAGGTCAGTGGAAGACGATAGTTGGAATTTATTGGTAAGAAATAAAAATGTGAGCGATTTCTATACTTCACAATGCACTTCCAAGAAATTTTGAAAAGAAATTATGTACCTATCTGTTGAATTCTCAGCCTCATAATAAGGAACTGCCTCCTTCTTTTCTGAGTGGCCCTAACCATGTCAGGAAAAACCATTAGAACTGTACTGAATAGCATATTTTACTATTTGGCGAATACGAATAATGAAAAAACTCATTCTGCAGAATATGAATAATGGGCATTAAGCTTTAAGTAATAAATAATAAAAGAACAATGTGAAATCAGAGGATTTAAACTATATTCAGGTATACAAAAACATCAGCAGAAATGAATTATTTCTTGATTTTTTTTAAGTAATCTTGAACATTTTTTTTGCAGAATTTTGATCTCTGAAGGCAACACCTAAACAAATAAATAAATAAAATATCCATGTAAAAGTAAATATAAATCGGATTTAGGAAGCTATTGAAAGTTTGGCGTGTCCTTTCAAAAAAAAAAAAAAACTAAGGACACTGTTTACTAAGCCATCCTAGCATTTTTAGTGCACACTAACGCTAGTGACTTATCTCTAGTGTTCGCGCATCCTAATTTCTAGCACAGCTAAAACGCTATCGCACCTTAGTAAACAGGGCCCTAAATGTTTCAAATTCTCATGGGTCACACAAGTTCTTCTTTTAGAAAAAGTGGTCCAATCATTACTGAAGAGCCTTTCACTCGGTACATTCATTGGAGAAATGGCCAAAAAGCTTTAGCACATATGCTCAAGTTTGAGTAAGTGTGTTCATGTTGTTTCCACCACAGAATTGGATCAAGCAGAGCTCTGCAAGGTATTTGTTGATTTCAGTTTCAATCTCAGAAGTGGTTAACTTCTGCCATCACTGTTCACTTGAGAATAATGGAGACCTATGCAGTCTAGAAGTCAAACTCACCAGAACATTTTGGGGTTTTTTTTCCTGGGAGGTTCAGCAACTTTATTTTCAGTCAAATCCTGGTTGTCCTGCTTATCTGACACATGTGGTGATTTGGTAGAATGTTCATCAACAAGTTCATGAACAGATGAGAAAATATTCAATTTTGCTTCCATTTGGTTTTAGGTCATCAATTACTGTCTGTAATTTAAACCTTGTGCCAACGCAAGCAGAAACAAGAATCCAGAGCAATTGTCAATAGATTTATTCACCATTTCTTTAGGAGATGCAGAGGTCACTCTTGGAAAGTTAATATATTTGAAATTTCTATTTCTAGTTATATTTTCCAATGTTTCTATTTTTCTGTGAATATCAAAAATGATCTTTCATCAAAGTAGTTTCTAGGTGTTCCAAGTTTTAAATTCACTGTTGCCAGTCTTGATGTAGTTATTTCTTCTTCCTGAGAAGCCACAACATTCAATTGTTCTAAAAAATTTGGCTTGGGAGTCTTAAATGGACTAGAAATAACTTTACCTAAACTATAAATATCCAACCAAACGAACTCCAATGTTATTACACTGGTCTTTCTAAATACAACTCTAACTCAATTGCTGAAGAAATAAGAGGGTACAGCAGGAACAGGCTTACACAAATCCAGTTTATCAGATCTTGAGATTGAAACGGAACCTGTAGCTAACTCTACTCCCATGGCATCTAGGTCTTCCAAGGATGACAACGCAGTGCCACCCGTCTTTCCCAGAATAAGTTTGTTGCTGGCTCAGTGAAGTTAAACAGCTGTCTTCCTTCTTTGAGAGTGAATGGTTTCAATAAGATGGGAAAGGCCAGACCTCCTTCAACTGGTGAACATCCCAAAGGCTTACTTTCCTGTGCAGTGCATGGAGCAGTTCAATGAAACATACAAGTATCTCATCGAGCCACTCCAAGGAGATGCTTAAATAACACCCATAACCTGGTGTGCTCTGCTCTTCCTCTTGCCCATATTACAGAGGAAAAAGCAGAAAAGAACAGTGTTACAGAGCTCAATACTAGGTATTCACTATCTTGCTCTGTCCCTGCTCAATTTATTTCTCGATCCACCTACACCTTGAGTATTCAGTAAAGTTATGGTTGTTGCATCTCAAAAGATATAGTGGAACAAAATAAGGTACAGACAAGGGCAACCAAAATGGCAAAGGAGAAGGAACAGCTCAACTCTGTGGAAAGGCAAAGCAGATTGGAGCCATTTAGCTTGAAGTAGAGAAGGCTGCAGGGTGATATGTTAGGGACTTTTAAAATCATAAATGGAGTGGAATGGGTAAACGCAAATGGGTTGCATATTCTTTCAGAAAGTACAAAGACTAGGGGTAACTCCATAAAGTTACCAAACAGAATATTTAAAACAAAATGAAAGTATTTTTTCACTCAATGCTCAATAGACCTCTGAAATTCACTGCCAGAGATATGATAATAACAGTTAATGTAGCTGGGTTAAAAACAAGGTTTGAGTAAGTTCCTGGAGAAAAAAGTCCATAACCAGGTAGAGTTGGAGAAAGAAATTGCTTATCTCTGCGCATAAGGGTCATGGAATCTATCTACTTTTTGAGATCACAACTTGTACTTGTGACCTGATGCCACTGCTGGAAAAAAAAGATGGTCTTGATGTTCTTTTGGTCTAATGCAGCATGGCAATTCTTGTTTGTTGATATGCATCAGTTTTACAATACATTTGAACTACTGTTTTGGATTATGCCTAAGACCTTGAAGAGGTTCACTCTTACTCCAGTCAGGGAATCAAAACCTGTTTTTTTTTTTTTTAAAGGTGTGGAGGGGATTGAAACCTGGACTACTGAGCCCCCCCTGTACAACTAAGAGAGTCCTGGCTCTGTGTGTGTGTGTGGTAGGGGAAAACTATAAAATAATTTATATTAAGGGTACAGGGGGGCAAGTTGATTTAACACCTACTCAGTACTCTACATACCACTTTTATAGCTCTATGGATAAATGCAAGTAAGTACATTGCCCTAATGTGTAACAGTTTCAATTTCATCCAAGGCATTTAAATTGTTTGACTATTTCAACTTGAATTTCATTGTATGCAGCAGCCATGAGCTAAGGTATTATGATTACAATTAATGATCAATGAGTCCTCTATTGCAGTTTTCCCAAGTCTGGTCCTGGAGTACCCCTTGCCAGTCAGGTTTTCAGAATATCCACAATGAATATGCATCAAAGAGATCTGTATATAAATGGAGGTAGAGTATGCAAATCAAGTTCATGCATATTCATTGTGGATATCCTGAAAACCTGAGTGGCAAGGGGTACTCCAGGACTGGACTTGAGAAACACTGCTCTATTGCTCTGGAAATAGCACTTCTCACTGGGTCAACAAGCTTGACTGCATGTATCTTATGCATCCTCATAACTGAGCACACCAATACCCTAAATTCTCTATACTTACATGCCCAATTTTACGCTCAGGACTAATTTCTATATATGGCGCCAAAAAAAAAATTGATGCCGAAAAAAACTGCTCAGCGCTATTCTATTTCTATAAACTGCACTTAAAGTTATGGTGGTTTATAGAATAGTGCTAATGCCCGTGAACCGTGGCTACATTTAAGCATGACCATTTACACCGATGGAAATGTGGTGCAAATGCTCGAGTCTAAATTAGGTGCGGATCTTACATTATTTTGTAATTACAGATATAACCAAAAGGAACATTTTAATTAATTCTAATTAGTGCTAATTACTTGGAAGGACTATATTGAATGGAGAGTGCAGGGTGAGCGAGTGTGTGATATAGTGGAGGTACAGAGTACCCCTGTGAACTCGGAATGGAATGAGCTGAGCTGGTGATGGAGTTTGCCGAGACCCGGGTTACATATAGTAGACATATCATTAGATACTCAAAAATAGTGCATGGAAACCAAAAAAGCATCCAAGTTATCAGATACTAAGGGACACATTTTCAAAAGAAAAAAAGTCTCAAAAATGGCATAAAGTGGCATTTGGACGTTTTTCTCTGAAAAACATAAAAATCACAATTTTCAAAACTCAGATTTGAGACGTTTTTCTCTACACTGCTTGCAAATCACAAGAGGGCATGTTGGGGGCGGGATTTGGGTGTTCCCAAAACATTTTTCTGCCATAATGGAACAAAGCAAAAACGACCAGGGCTAAAGTTTAAACATTTTGACCTAGACTACATGACCGCTAGAGGGATTAAGGCATGGACCCCCTTACTCCTCCCAGTGGTCATTAACCCCCCTCCCCAAAGATGTGACAGAAACAGTACATATCAGCCTCTATTAGAACAACAAGCAGGTTCTGGAGTAGCCTGGTGGTTCGTATAGTGAACTACAGAGAAGGGGCCCAGGCCACATCCCACTGTAACTGGTACACTTGTGGTGGAACGTGTGAGCCCTCCAAAAACCTACTATACCCAAATATAGGTGACACCTGCAGCCATAAGGGCTATTACAGAGGTGTATAGTTAGGTACAGTAGGTTTTTGGTGGGTTCTGGAGGGCTCCCCATACAATATAAGGGGGTAACTGTGAGATGTGTACCTAGGACCTTTTATGTGAAGTCCACAGCAGTGCCCCATTGCTTTGTTGGGATGTCTGTGTGGCCAGTCTGCTAAGAAAGCTGGCCCTCCCATACATCTCAATGGCTTGTTTGTGTGCATTTTTTCCCTTGGACTTTTTTTTTTCCGAAAATGGTCCTAAAAGATAGAAGCACTGAGCACAAAAACATCTAGCAAATGGCAATTTTCAAAACATGTTTGCTACTGGATTTTTGGACACTTTTCCCAAAATGTCCAAAATTGAATTTAGATGTCAAATCGAAAATGCCCCTCTAAGTGTATTATATGAGAATACTGGTTTTCCTACTGCAAATCTCACACCTGTGCAATAGAAAGTAATTCATAGCTAGCATTTCTAAAATACTGTTATATACTTACCATTTTGGTGGGATACTCTTTAGGAAATCCTTTGACTGGTGTACCAAACACTCGTCTTCCATTGATAAAAGCCTTCATTATAAAATTTGTCACTAGGGGGTTTACACAAAAATGAGATGTCAGATACTTTTTAAAAATTATTTTTTCCCGCAGTCATACAAACATTTAAAAATATGAATATGCAACTTACTTCTTCTTGATAATCCAGCTCCCAGGTTGTGGTTCAAATCAAAGGGATCTACATCAAACATCAGAAAGAAGTTCATTAGAGAGTACTAAACAGGTACAATTATCAAGATAATTAAATTGGCAATCCATTTTTTTTTGAAAACTTGGTTGAATGGTTAAATGGCCTTTTCTGGATAATGATGGTTAGAGTAGGCTGTGTCTTCCTAGATGTGCTTCTTTCCTCCCTTCCAAAGTTACTAAAGTTCTTTAGCTAACTCCAATTTCTATTCTGGAATTTGCCTAATCATTTTTATTTATAACAACATTTATACTCCACAATATTCCAGTTTACATTGGTTCATTGTGGCTTACATTAGTAACAGGGACGTTAACAGATCATATGAGTGGAGGAGTGCCCTAGTGGTTAGAGTGGTGGACCTTGGTCCTGGGGAACTGGGTTCAATTCCCACTGCAGGCACAGGCAGCTCCTTGTGACTCTGGGCAAGTCACTTAACCCTCCATTGCCCCAGGTACAAATAAGTACCTGTATATAATATGTAAGCCGCATTGAGCCTGCCATGAGTGGGAAAGCGTGGGGTACAAATGTAATAAAAAAAAAATATGAGGTATCTGTAGTATAGGGTACTACTCAGAGATATTAAAGTTAACATCCTGCAGGACGTGGTCTAACGGGTCACATGTTGATGTATACGACTGGAACTGAGAGGGTGACAACTGATCTGGATTATAATGAGATTATCTGTGGTTCTCATAGTAGAATTTTCTGAAGAAAAAAGCTTTGAGGGGTTTGCGAAAGTCGAGGTATTGATCTATGCATCTTAAGGAGTCCTTTTACAAAGGCGCGCTGAAAAATGGCCTGCGGTAGTGTAGGCGCGGGTTTTGGGCATGCGCAGAATCATTTTTCAGTGCACCTGTAAAAAAGGCCTCTTTTAATGGACGTGTGGCAAAATCAAAGTTGCCGCGTGTCTAGTTTGGGTCTCAGACCTTACCACCAGCAATAGACCTAGTGGTAAAGAATTTGGGTGGTAATGACCTACGCACGTCAGATGCTACACGCATCATTAACATTTTTTTTTCAGAAACGCGTAGTGGATGTGCGCAAAAAATAAAATTACCGCAAGAGCCACGCGGTAGTTGAGCGGTAAGTCCATTTTGGCGCGCGTTGGGCGTGCATAGGCACCTACACGGCTTAGTAAAAGGGGCCCTAAGTTTTTTGGTAGGACGTTCCATAGTTTTGTGCCTTGGTATGAGAAGCTCGCTGAATGGTCTTGTATATTAGTTTCTAGCACTTTGGGTAGTGGAGGTTCAGGTATGTGCAGTCTCCAGCTTTTACATTCCTGAGAGGAAGGTCAATTAGATCTATCATATAGGCTGGAGCCATACCAAAGATTATTCGGTAGACCAGAGTGAATATTTTTAAAGGGATACGCTCCTCAACTGGGAGCCAGTGGAGATTTTGTAGTAATAGACCTGCCTTATCATAGCGTTATCTTCTTAGCATTAATCTTTCTACTGTGTTCTGTGCGGTTTGAAGTTTTTTCAAGATTTCTTCTTTGTAGCCGGCATATATTCTGTTGCAGTAGTCCATGTGTGTTAGAACCATCGACTGTACTAGCATGCAAAAAATGTCTCTGGGAAAGCAATTCCTTATCTTTCTTGGTTTCCAGAGCATTTGAAACATTCTGGTTGTCACAATTCCTGTCTGATTTTCCAAGGTGAGAGATTTTGATCTAGCGTAACCCCTAGGATCTTTAGATTACTTGAGATTGGGTACTTGGTTCCGTCAATCTCGATGTTTGGATAGATGTCTATGCAGTGTGGGGAGGTGAGCACAAGGAACTGTGTTTTTCCTTTGAAGGCGGTTGCCCAGGCTTCTAGCAATTTGATCACCTGTCTAATCTTTCTTTTATTTCGTTCAAGTTATTTTCAAAGGGAATGTAAATGGACACATCATCCACATTGATAAAGGGACGAAAACTTGCAGTGTTAGGAGTTTCACCAATGAGATCATTATTATGTTGAAAAGTGTTGGAGAGATGGGGGACCCTTGTGGGACCCCACAGATTGCTTTCCAGGGTACTGACAGTTTCTGGTTCATCATCACTTGGTATGTTCTAGCCGTTAGGAAGCCCCGGAATCAGTTGAGGACTCACCACCGATTTCAATTTCATTTAGAAGTCTGAGTAGAATTTGGTGATCTACCATGTCGAAAGCTGACGAGATATCGAATTGTAATAGTATTATCTCTTTCCCTTTGCTTATCTCCTTCCTGAAATTTGCCAACAGTGTTATCAGAACTGTTAAAGTGCTGAACTGGGGTCTGAATCCTAATTGTGACTCATATAGAATTGTGTGACTGGTTAGGTAGTCCATTAATTGCTCCACGACAATCCATTCTATGAGCTTGGTTATTAGAGGGATTGAGGCTACCAGTCTGTAATTCTTCATGTTGCTTTTACTGAGTTTCGTGTTTTTTGGGATGGGGTTAACAGTATGTTGTCTCTGAAGGGTACAGACCCTCGGAGAACATAAAAGCCACATATTGTGTTAGGTGTTCTACAAATTGGGTCAGGGCCTCTTTTGCTATGTAGTTTGGGCAGGGGTCTAGCATGAAGTGAGCTGTTGAGAGTCTGGTAAGCATATATTGGACTGTTTGGGATTGGGGTGTTGTAAATGATGTCCATATTCAGTTTGCAGCAGTGATATTGGTGCTTTACTATCAGAACTAAATAGAATGCAGACCGAAAATTAATAGCCAGGAGACATTTCTTCCTGAAAAGGAGGAAGATGTAGGCTGCATGCAGGTGAACCCAAGGTGAAGAAAAGGCCTGCCTATTGTATCAGAATAATTTAAGGCTTTAAAAAGTACTTCCTGTTTATAATTTGTCCCTGATTTCCCAACCAGATTTTCATGTTTTGTCCACTTTACTCAACTATTGTACATTGGGAAAGAGGCTGATAGGAAGATTAGAAATATATAGTTAAAGACAAATAAAAATACTTCACTATTTAGGACAGGGCATCTTTTACTAAGGCGCGCTCACGTTTTTAGCATGCGCTAAAATTGCGGGCGTGCTAAACGTTAGAGATGCCCATAGAAATGCCCACAATTTTAGAACGTGCCAAAAATGTGAGCGCGCCTTAGTAAAAGACCCTCAATATTTACTAAACCACACTGGTGAATTCTGTGCAGCAAATATGATGCAGCCCATTCAAAATGAATGGGCTGTGGCACATTTTCCATACCAGGAATAGCTAGCGTGGTTTAGTAAGAAAGGCCCTTAATTTGCTATTTGTTTGTAACGTGTATATCAGCGTTGTTTGAAATATCTTAATGTTAAAATACTGTCTGCAATACTGGAAAATGGAAGACAAAAGCCAAAAATTGATGGCAATCATTCTTTAGATCTATCAAAACATACATTTCTCTATAAATATTCAAAAATGCGCATATTGTAGACAAAAACAGGAGAGGCAAATTGAATAAAGCTTCTATAACTGGAGTCTTTTTCTACTGTCATGCACGCTGTGACCTATGTAATTGTGACAAGTAGCTAGCTGTGTTGGCTTGTAGTGTCTAATTTTCAATGTGATTCTTTTCAATCATTGACTTATTTCCCACAGGAATGAACTGATGCTAGAAAAGACACTGGACTGATTGGTGAAAATAAAACAAAAAGCTCTTGATAAAGCTGCGGTGAAACACCAGCGCTCTGTTGATTGAACCAGAGGATCTATACATCAGATGTTACTGTTTATCAGTCTGGATTGTCTTGAGGGAAATTTTATTAAACAAGAAGACAAGTGTTAAAAGAAATACAGTCAAGTAACAATATATATATGACAGTTGAATACCTCTAAATAAATAAAATAAAGGAGGAGGTTTTTGAGACCTGTGATGAAGAAACTCAACTTACAGCTCAAGTGGTTATGATACTGCAAGCTCTGAATAGCCAAGGCTGATTATCTGAGGTCTTTTCCTCCTTCTTGAGAGAAAGTAAAATAAGGCTCTGTATATTTACCTTTGCTTTGGGTGTGATTACAGTATATTTTGCACAAAGGGTATTAGTTGTATTCTTTTCAATCATACACAATGGACAAAGGAGGTCTAGAATAGTCATTTGTGGAACATGCCTGCAAGGCAGAGCCACATATCAGTTTAAATGGAGAAAAATTAATGATCTGTACAAGGGTGGCAATGAGCCTTGATAATGGAGTGTTTTGACTTTCTTATAATGAAATTATTCACTTCCTCATAAACTGCGCCTGAAGGGGAAAGTGAGCCATCTGTTTCTTTAGACTCTTAGGCTTATTGTGAGCATCCCCCCAACAGTTAATTTGTTCAAATTAATCTTGAGGTAATATCTTACTAAAGACCACAATAAAAATGTCTAGTGAGCTGTTTTAAAATTCCATCTTTATGGCTTTCTTAAGGCCATCACTTGGCCACATGTCAGATATCACCCCAGATTCTGCTGTCTACAATGACTTCCCATATTTGGGCCCTAATCTCTGAAAAGTATTCCTCACTCAGATTCGTTTTTGAAGCTTCATATCCCAAATTGAAGAGAACTACAAAATCATGGCTTTTCCAAATAGCTTTGCTACTTTGACTGTTCTTAGCTAGGAACCTACCCACTCCCATCTTCTTCACCATAATACTCAATGTCCAAAATATAAAACTTAATTAAATGCAAAACATTATTTTTCTTAACAGGAACAACAAGTTTGCAGTATCTTTCTTGTGTGTGCGTGTAGGTGTCTGCGTTAGGGATATGGGGAAGGGAGATATGAGAAATCTATATGTTATAAATAAATACACAGTTTTAAACCTAATTTGTGAACAATGAAGCACATCAATGAGGTTTGTATTTGCTTTGGAACTTATTCTAAACATGATCAATATACCTTCAATAACAATGTATTTTGAGGTCCATTGCTTCTTAAAAGTTGTGAGTAGACTTTTTCTCCTGATGCAGATGACATGTTCCTTAAAATCAAATTCCTCGGTATAGAAGCGGAGAAGCCCCAGCCACAGCTCCCCTACAGATTCTTGATTTTTCCCATAGTCTGCCCAGTACACTGGCTGGAAGTCAGAAAGAGGAAATTGATTTTATGTCATCATATTTTTAGTCATTTTTTAGAACAGCTCATTTAAAAAAATATAACTATTTCAAACAATTGTGACCATTACTGGGAAAAGGTGACGGAAGTAGCAGATCCAAAATGTTGATAATGGCTATTTTTCACATCATTGGTCCGTAAGCAGACTGTAAAAGTTACATTTTTGAACTTCTGTAACTTTTTATCTACATAAAAGGATGCGGTTTGAATTGTATTATTACAAAATATTTGCTCTAAATAATTAAAACCTCATTTTATGTTTCTGGAGACTTTAGTCACCTTTCCCCAGAGATGATCACAATTAGCTGGTAACTTGGCTCTTCATCGTACCCCTCTTCTCTGCATAAAGATTCACATAACCTGTTACACAAGCTCTCTTATCTAAGCATAAACAGTGCAGCAAGACTAAGAAAGTGGTTCTAATGCTTACCAAACAGAAATCGGACCTTAAAGAAGGGAGTCCCAGATCAGTCCTATTCTAAGCTCATTTTAATAAATTCATCTGATAGAGAAGACAAAGGGAAGAGCATGGTAACCGCCTTGGTACTGAACCTAATGACTTCTTCAAGTACCCTTTAGAACTATCCCTATGATGGCGATCACAATTAGGGGTAAGAAAAGGCAGCTCAGAAAAGGCAGCTCATGGTGGTACAGAATTCAAGTTTGCCACCTCTCTTAACATCTTCAGCTATTTTTTCTTCTGCCTGTACTTTCACTAGCTGTATTTCCCTCTTTGCTTCTTTGAGTTCAATCCGATAATCTTTTCTGTGATCCTCTTGTTCTATTCTTCTGTATTTCTTGAACAAAGCTTCTTTTGCCCTTATTTTTTCAGCTACTTGTTTGGAGAACCATATAGGCTTCCTGTTTCTCTTCTTTTTGTATACTTTCCTTGCATAAAGATCAGTTGCCATATTTATAGCAACTTTCACCTATGCCTAACCATGCCATCAGTTCCTTCTTCAAGTATTCCCCCATTTTACCAAAATCAGTACGTCTGAAATCCAGTACTTTGAGTTTTGTACATCTGTTCTCCACTTTTGCTTTTATATCAAACCATATCTAATATAATAATTCGCACCTCCAACGTTCTGAAGCTGACTCCGTGGCAGTGAAGCTGTGAAGCCCTGTAGTGTTCGTAGGCTTCGTAATCGCTCCGCCCATTGTAACGCGACGTCAGAAGAAGGGACCAACCACAGGAAAGAAAGCAATTTCCCCGTGTTTAAAATGGACTCTTCTACCACTCTCACATACAGAGAGACGCTTGGGTATAAAAACACAGCCACACAGCCACCCCGGTCTCTCTGGGCCTCTTCCCCGAGGCTGCTTTCCGCTGATTCCCCGCAGCTCCCTTGCCCTCCGGAGACCACTGCAGCCTTTTACCAGCTCCCCCGCTGGCTCCTCCCTACACTCAAAAACCGACTCCCGGCCAGGAAGAAAGACAAAAGCGGCGAAGATGCACCTACCTCCCAGTACCACTCATACAACCGCCCTCAGCCCCGCTCCCTGCACATTACATCACTCGCTACACAGCCCTGCTTCACGCCACACAGCCACTCATAAGCAAGCCGGCAACCAATAACCTGTGAGTGAGGAAGTATAACTGTAGCGTATGCTCTGCTCTATGGTAAGATTTCGGGTGATGCTGAGAGACAGAGGAAGAAGGAGTAGGTTGGAACTCGAAGACGGGGGATAGGGGGTCCTGGAATTCGAAGGGGAGGGGGGAGGAGGGAGAGGGGTGCCCTGGAACTCGGCAGACAAGGAGGGAGGCAAGGAGGGGGGCATGGAACTTGGAGGGAGGGAGGGGTGCCCTGCAACTTGAATGGGAGGGAGGGGTGCCTGGAACTCGGAGGACAGGGAGGGAGGCAGGTAGGGGGGCATGGAACTTGGAGGGAGGGAGGCAGGTAGGGGGACTGGAACTCGGAGGACAGAGAGAGGGAGGGAGGTAGGGAGGGAGGGGGCCCTGCAACCTTGCTAGCGTCCGTTTCATTTCTGTTGGAAACGGGCCTCTTTTAGGAGGGAGGGAGGAAGGACCCTGGAACTCGGAGGGAGGGGGAACTCTGGAGGGAGGGAGGGGGGACCTTGGAACTCAAAAACAACAGAAATACATAACACCAAAAACACATCTCATTGTCATGCATCACATTACTCATAAAACAATCTGGGAAATTATCCATTAGCATCACAGGAAATATGTAAAAAAACTTCTATTAAAAACATTCATGGCAAAATGAAATTACCTTGCTAGCGCCCATTTCATTTCTAACAGAAACGGGCCTTTTTCTCTAGTTGTGTGATAATCACTATTACATAAGTACATAAGTATTGCCATACTGGGAAAGACCAAAGGTCCATCGAGTCCAGCATCCTGTTTCCAACAGTGGCCAATCCAGGTCACAAATACCCGGCAAGATCCCAAATATGTACAAAACATTTTATACTGCTTATCCCAGAAATAGTGGATTTTCCCCAAGTCCATTTACATAAGTGGGCACCCACATAGACAGTGGAAACACTTCTTCTATTTGGAAGCACTAGATCCAACATCGACCCTTCCCTCGTGGGTTCCGTCACCATTTGTCTGAGGAAGTAGTTTTGACAGGAATCCACGATCTCTCTACTTCTTTCCAATTCTGCTAACAAAATGTTCCAATCCACATCAGGCAATTTGAAATCTCCTAACGAGAGCACCTCCCCTTTCATACCAAGCTTTTGAATATCTTCTATCAGATCTCTGTCCAGCTTCTCCATTGGTGCCAGAGATCTGTAGACACCCATGAGGATACAGGTTCCATTTTCTCTTTCCAGGACAATCTATATAGCTTCTTCCTTTCCCCAGGTTCCCTGCATTTCAGCCATTCGGATATTGTTTTTCACATTTAGAGCCACTCCTCCACCTTACCTATCCTTCCTAACAATATTATAGCCCAGTATGGTCACATCCCATTCATGGGAATCATTGAACCATGTCTCTGTAATAGCAACAATATCCAAATTTCCCTCAAACTTCAGGGCTTGCAAATCTTGAACCTTTTTACTTAGACTACAAGCATTTGTGCTGATTGCTTTCCATGTGCTAAGTGAGTTTGGATGGTTTTCTATATTTACACGACCTTTCTCTCTGCCATCATGTTTTTTTCTGGGGTTGACTTTCTGAATTCCCTTGTTTCCTTTTGTCACCTCCACTCTCTAGTTTTAGTGTCTAGAAACACACTGACTGAATTTGTCCCCAAGGATCCTTTTTTCTGTCAAAGAAAGATATAGCCTGTCATTGCAGTAAAGTACAGTACAAAGTAAATAGCGCAAAACTTCGGGAATAGAGGTCTTGTAGTTGTGGAACAGTAGTCCACAGACAAAAAACAATTCCCCCGATATTCAGCTGGCAGTGGTAAGCGGTTTGCTACCTGCCGTCAGTGTTATTCCCGGATCTTCAATGCTGGGCTCCGTCTGGGCTTCGGTATTGAATATCAGTTTTTTTTTTTGAGCCTGCTAACACTTATCCGGCAAATTCAATATTCAGCCCTTGACCGCATAAGCCATAAGAACATATGAGTAGCCATACTGGGTCAAACCAATGGTCCATCAATCTCAGTATTCTGTTTTCCAAACAGTGGCCAAGCCAGGTCACAAGTAACTGGCAGAAACCCAAATCATGGCAACACTCCATACTACAAATCCCAGGGCAAGCAGTTGCTTCCCATGTCTGTCTCAATAGCAGACTATGGACTTTTCCTCCAGGAACTTCTCCAAACCATTTTAAACCCAGATATGCTAACTGCTGTTACCACATCTCCAGCAAAGAGTTCCAGAGCTTAACTATTCATTGACTGAAAAAATATTTCCTCATATTTGTTTTAAAAGTATTTCCATGTAACTTCCTCGAGTATCTCCCTAGTCTTTGTACTTTTGGAATGAGTAAAAAATCAATCTCCTTATATGTCTTGTAACGCAAATCCCATACCATTTTTGTAGCTTTTTTTTGCACCGTTTCAATCCTTTTTACATCCTTAGCAAGATACGGCCTCCAAAACTGAACACAATACTCCAGGTGGGGCCTCACCAATGACTTATACAGGGGCATCAACATATAGCTACGTCATGCAAGGTTCCACGTTAGGAGCTACGGACCAAGAAAGGGATCTGGGTGTTGTCGTCGATAATACGCTGAAACCTTCTGCTCAGTGTGCTGCTGCGGCTTTCCAAAAATACTAGGACTAGGGGGCATGCGATGAAACTACAGTGTAGTAAATTTAAAACAAATCGGAGAAAAGTTTTCACCACCCAACGCGTAAAACTCTGGAATTCGTTGCCGGAGAACGTGGTGAAGGTGGTTAGCTTGGCAGAGTTTAAAAAGGGGTTAGACGGTTTCCTAAAGGACAAGTCCATAAACCTCTACTAAATGGACTTGGGAAAATCCACAATTCCAGGAATAACATGTATAGAATGTTTGTACGTTTGGGAAGCTTGCCAGGTGCCCTTGACCTGGATTGGCCGCTGTCGTGGACAGGATGCTGGGCTCGATGGACCCTTGGTCTTTTCCCAGTGTGGCATTACTTATGTACTTACGTACTTATACAAGGGCCAATTCTCCCTCCTTCACTTTGCCCATTCCTACAACCAGTATTCTGAGAATCTCACAGACTCACGAGAGGGAGCCAGCAGAGGACTCACTTTTTCCTCCCATTGGATGGGCTTCCTTGTTTAAGGGTGGGAGTTTTCAAAGGGATGGCAACAGATGTGGGCAGTGTGGGGAAATAGAAAACGGTATCTGACCTCCCTCTTTTTTTTTTAGTGGATACAGAAAGGCTAGTGCAGGCCAAGGTGCTAGGTTTTTGTTATATTGGTACCTGAAGGCAGATCAGGCTACATGCTGAGTGATATCAGCAAATTTTTACACTGGTCATCAGGAGGGTGGAAAATTGGTCAATAAGATATCTATGGAGGGAGCAGTGTTTACATGAGCAAACTTGTAGGGAGAGAGGAGGAGATCTAAATCAAATGCTTTTTTCTTTTTTAAAATAAACAGAACTTGTATTGTTTGATGCTGAGTTTCAGAGCTTCTGGCTGTGTAATTGGGGGAAGTTAAAATATGACCAGCAAGATTTACCTACATATTAAACTGTATTTGAATATCTGTAAAGAAAAAAATAGGTGAATAAATTCAGTTATCCTACACTCTCAATAGGGTTTTGAATATTAATTTGAGGATACCTTTCTTCCACTGCATAAGACGTATGATGAACAACACATGAAATAGGAGTCTGATGACCACTCTAAAAAAGGCTATCCAAATGTTAGAAAAGAAACAAAAGAGAGCTCATAAAACATTACTTACCTGTAGAAGGTGTTCTCCGAGGACAGCAGGATACATATCACATCTGTTGGTGACATCATCCAACAAAGCCTCTTGCAGGAACATTTCTCCAGCTCAGTAAAATTTTTGAGAGAGTATGCCACACATGTATGCACCCTTTCTCGCCTGCCACTGTCATAGCAGACCTAACTAGTCAAGTCTCTAGCTAACAGAATTCAATTTCAAGGGGATGTGGGAGGGTATGTGAGAATATGTATCCTGCTGACCTCAGTTAACATCTGCTACAAGAGTTTTTTTTTCTCCGAGGACAAGCAAGGTTATCTTCTCACATTTTGGACTCCCTAGATACAGATTGCCTTAAAAAAAAAAAAAAGGAGTAACTGATAGCCCTGCAACAGGCAAGGCTATGAAACACAGTAAACATATGAATTCTATTTATATTTTCATTTTTTTTTTTTAAAGGCTCCCTGGAACAGCAATTAATGGGATGAGTTGGATTGTAAACCCCAAATAAATTCTGCCGAACAGTTTGGCAAAACAGACTGTAACATTGGGAATCCTGTTCCAAACTATAATGTGATGTGAATGTGTTGAACAAAAACCACATTGCAGCTCTGCAAATTTCCTCTATGGAAGCTGACCTCAACTGGGTTATCGACACAGACACAGCTTTAACAGTCTAAGCTATGACAAGACTTCTAGAGTCAGGCCTGCCTGGGCATAAATGAAGGAAATGCAGTCTGCTAGCTAATTTGAAGGAGTGTGTTTGCTGATGGCAGCCCCCATCTTGATTGGGTCAAAAGAAACAAAAAACTGGGTGGACTTTAATCTGCTCCACATAGAAGGCCAAGGCCCTCTTGTAGTCCAAAGTGTGCAGTGTGCTTTCACCATTGTGGGCATGAGGTTTTGGAAAACATTCTGGTAGAACTGACTGGTTAAGAAGGAATTCTGATAATACATTAGGAAGAAATGTGCACAGGACCACTCTATTGTTGAAACACATCGTGAAGGGTGGATCAGCTTCTAAGGTCTGGATCTCACTGACTGCCACCAGAAACAGGACCTTCCAGGTCAGACACTTTGGATGACAGGTACCTAGTGGCTCAGAAGAAGCCTTTATCAGCTGGGTTCAAACAACGCTGAGGTTCCATGATGCTGCAAGAAGCTTGATGGGAGACTTCAACAGAAGCAAGCCCCACATAAAGCGAACAACTAAAGTTTGAGCAGATACTAGCTTACTTCTAATTGGGTAAGCACCAACTATACTAAGATGAACTCTAATAGTTGTTTTTGAGACTTGACTCAGAGATGCATAAGGTATTCATGCAGCTTTTGTGCAGGACAGGAAAAAAGATCCAGGGACCTCCCATAACACCAGACAAGAAACCTCTTCCTCTTAAAACCATAAGATTTCCTAGTGGAAAAATATCACACAATCAAATCTTCAAATGTTTCTGGAAAACTGCATGTTCTTGGTCTTAAGCTCTTCAGAAAGTTTATTACAAAGCCCTGGTAAAATGCTGGAAAAACAAGCAGCATTTTTGATCCATAAACAGAACTCCTTGAAAGAATCAAACACTGCCCTTTCAACATCCAAGCCCTGAGAGCTAGGGACTGAAGGTCAGGATATAGTATGGATCCGTCATTCTGAGTTATTAGCATCGGAAAACATTCCAGTCTCCACAGATCCCTGGAGGAAAGCGCCAGAAGAAGAGGAAGTCATATCTGTTTCAGCCAGTAAGGGGCAATCAGAATCATGTTTCTTGATCCTGTTTGAGTTTTAGAAGAGTTTTCACTTTTGAGAGGTAATGGAAGATATGTGTACAGAACTTCTTTCCCCCAATGAATGAGAAAGGCATCCAAGGCTAGTCTGCAATGTGATCCTAGTCTGGAACAGAACTGAGGGGCCTCCTTATTGTACTGTGTGCCAAAAAAGTGCCCCACTCTTGAAAGATCTTCCAGGTTATACTCTCATCCAGAGACCACTTGTGAGAATGACTGATGTGAAACTCTGAATCCACATTTGGAAGGAAGCACTGTAGGTATGATGGAATACAAGTGAACCCCAAGTACTCATTTTCTTTTTACTGCTGAAATTCAGGAGCAGTAAGTAGAAAAAAGGGGTAGCTCTCCTGGGTTCTGCATAACAGAGGGCTGTAGGTAAATGTAGGCTTGAACACAAGGCTTCCTCTTATAAGTGTCACTATAGGATGCCATATACTTTCAGGAGGAGGGGTGAGAAAGGGGACTAAGGTCTAAAGGCAGGAGATTTGAGAAGGGAAGGAAATGAGATAGGGAGAGACAGGTTTTGGGATAGAATGAGACTCTAAGGGAGGGAAAGACTGAGAAGGGGGAAGCATAACTGGAAAGCAGAAAGGAGGAAGTATAGCTGAGAGAGTGGGCAAAAGGAGGGGAAGAGGAAGAGGTGGTGAGAAGGAAAAAGTGGACGGAAGAAAGGGATGATAAGGGGAAAGAGTCTGAAGGGAGGGAGGGAGGGAGGGGGTAGAAAAGTGAGAAACATTCTGAAAAAACAGACTCTGTTAGCTCTGGTTGAGCTGCTTGTTGGATCATTCCTACACTGGTTCAACAAATGGTATTGAACCGATAAAGAATCCACAAATACCAAATAAACCTACATGGCAAAGCAAAACACAGACCAAATAATAGAAAATACTTACCAGCTCAGCCATTTTGTCAAAAAAATATACATTCCAACCATCAACCAGAATTTCAGGCTTTTTGGGGCCTTCATACATCTGAAATCAACATATCAACATTAACATTTAATAAGAAAATGAACTAGCTTCCCACACCTGCTATGCTAATCACAAATGTCCTGTAAAATCTGAAATTCAAGTATGGAGGGGTGGGGGCTGATATTTCTATTGTTTTACCGTCCATTGTTACAGTGGACTGCCTTCTATATCAATGAGGTATACTGTGGAAGTATACTGTGGACTCTTATTTGTAGGGCATGCTTTTTATCTCCTGCCACACCTCCATATGTAAGTAATGGTTTTTATACATTTATGGCATTTATATGTAGATAGGTTACATATATAAACCGTGATTTCAGAAAATCTCTAGTTCCACATGGTGATTTCCAGGATATAGAGTTTACAAATTAATCTTAAAATTTATGTACATTTCCCATTTTAGAATAGGAATACATTTATATATTATGCAGTGTCCAGTTGCTTTTTTTTTTTTTATAACTTCCTTATGTGTGAAAGTTGCTGGTTGATGCTACTCATTGTTTCCACTTATATATTTTTTTCAATCACTGCTCCCACTTTGCAAGCAAGCAAATACATATATATTTGCTGGCATCCACATATGTTTTTTTGGTCTTTTTTTTTTTTTTTTTTACAAAAGGCTCTGCATTTGGCAGAACCTTTTGTAGAATACATGGGGAATTGTGAACTTCCTGCTCACTCAATGCGATATAAAAGATTGAGCTTGACATATAACCAACAGTTTTCTTCTCAACATACCTCTTGAAGCACAGGGATAACTGGTGGTTTTCTTTGCTGAAGAAAATAAAGAACCATCAGAGTATAAGCATAGGATGAAAGACTGCCTCTGGATGCATCTCCAATGTCGCACATCTGATGGAAAACACAAAAATGTTAATATTGATAACTCCAATGTTCCCCACTGCACCTCACTTTCTTCTGAAATGTTAGAATAGTACCTCCAGTTCCTCTACCCCATTATCATCTTGCCTCTATATCCAACTTCACTGACACTATTCTTCTTCTTCTAAGAGTAATTATTTATCCCCGTTTACTAAGCCATGCAGCAACGATGACACAGCCCATTCAAAGTGAATGGGCTGTGTCGGAATTAGCGTTGTCACGGTTGTGGCCGTGCCCTTATGTTCAGAGCTACTGTTTCTCTGTATCTAGCTCTGTGACCTCTCCAGTCTGCCTTTTTCCCTATTGCTGTTCTTCCTGTAAGCCAAGCCTTGCTTTGGTCTTCCTGCTTCTGAGTAATGTCCTGTTGTTGTTCTTCCTGTTAGCCAAGTCTCGCTTTGGTGTCCCTGCTTCTGCTTCATTTCTTACTTGTGACATCATCAGCCTACTCCTTTATAAGGACCCAGGGAGCTTTCCTACGTTGCCTTTGCAAGAGGTCTCTTAATCTTGTGTTACCTGTTTAGAGCATTTCCCTGCTTGGCTTGGTTCCTGAGAGGCTTGTTCCTGAAGGTCTGTTCTGTGTTCCTCAGAGTCTTGTGTTTCAATACTTTGCTTTCTTTCTGTGTGTTTGCTTTTGTACACCTTGTATCTGCCCTTGGTGTCTGTATCAGTTTAACTCTACCCTTGGCTCCTGCTTTTAGCCTAGTCCTGCTTTTGACTCTTGCTATAGTTAAGCTCTGTTTCTCCTATTCTGTTTCGTGTGTGTTTAGATCTTGTCTGTTATTTCTGAGCGTCTGTAGAAGCCAGCATCATACCTGATTACTTCACTGCTATCCAGCTGTGGGTGCTGGTAAGAACATTGCTTCTTTGTTTGTTTGTCTTCCCTTAGTCTGCTTAATCCTTTGCCTGCCATGTTTGCTTCCTGGCTCTTGAGCTCTGTTTCTGTGTGTGTTTGAGCCAGGTTCTGCTCCTGCTCTATGTTTGAGCTTGTTCTGTCCCAGTCCCCTACTAAGCCAAGTCCCTTTCAGTATCCTGTTCCAGTCAAGCCAAGCCCGTTCCAGAATCCGGTTCCAGTCAAGTCAAGGCCATTCCAGAATCCGGTTCCAGTCAAGACCATTCCAGAATCTGGTTCCAGTCAAGTCAAGCCCGTTCCAGAATCCGGTTCCAGCCAAGCCTGTTTGAGAATCCTCAAGCCTGTTCCAGCCAAGTCTGTTTGAGAATCCTGAATCCTGTTTGAGAATCCTCAAGCCTAGTCCTTGCCTTGTCCTTTTCTGGACCCAGTTTAAACCTACTTCCGTGTTTTGCCTTGTCTTACATTTCTGGGTCCCAGTCCCAGTTTTAATCCAGTTCCGAGTCGTGCCCTGTCCTGTCTGGGTTCCAGTTCTGGCCCTTTGCCTTCTTTTCCTTGCCTCATCTGGATCCGGTTCTTGTGTTGTCCATTGTGTTTGGTTACCTCTGTCCTGCCTTGTTGAGTCTGTTTATCATAAGTACATAAGCATCGCCATGCTGGGACAGACCAAGGGTCCATCGAGCCCAGCACCCTGTCTCCAACAGCGGCCAAAAGAACAAACAATTTGTCCTGCCCATCCCAGAAATAGTGGATTTTTCCCACGTCCATTCAATAACATTCTATGGCCTTTTCCTCCAGGAAGCCGTCTAACCCTTTTAAAAATTCTGCTAAGTCAACCGCCTTAACCACTTTTTCCGGCAACAAATTCCAGAGTCTAACTACGCGTTGAGTGAAGAAAACTTTCCTCCGATTCGTTCTAAATTTACTACACTGCAGCTTCATCATATGCCCCCTTGTCCTAGTATTTTTGGAAAGCATAAACAGACGCTCCATGTCGACCCTTTCCATTCCACTCATTATCTTATCATATCTCCCCTCAGCCGCCTTTTCTCCAAGCTGTAGAGCCCCAGTCTCTTCAGCCTTTCCTCATAGGGAAGTCGTCCCATCCCCTGTATCATCTTTGTTGCCCTTCTCTGCACCTTTTCGAATTCCACTATATATTTTCTGAGGTGCGGCGACCAGAACTGCACACAATACTCGAGGTGCGGTCGCATCATGGAGCGATACAATGGCAGAATAATATCCTCATTTTTGTTTTCCATCCCTTTCCTAATACCCAACATTCTATTTGCTTTCCTAGCCACAGCAGCACATTGAGCAGAAGGTTTCAACGTATCATCAACGATGACACCTAGATCCCTTTCTTGGTCCGTGACTCCTAACGCTGAACCCTGCACGATGTAGCTATAGTTTGGGTTCCTCTTTCCCATATGCATCACTTTGTACTTGTTCACATTAAACATAATCTGCCATTTAGACGCCCAGTCTCCCAGTCTCGTAAGGTCCTCTTCTAATTTTTCTCAATCTTCCTGTGATTTGACGACTTTGAATAACTTTGTGTCATCAGCAAATTTGATTACCTCACTAGTTACCCCCATCTCTAGGTCATTTATGAATATGTTAAAAAGCAGAGGTCCCAGCACAGATCCCTGAGGGACTCCACTAACTACCCTTCTCCATTGCGAATATTGACGTTTTAACCCTACTCTCTGTTTCCTATCTTTCAACCAGTTTTTAATCCACAGTAAGACACTACCTCTGATCCCATGTCCCTCTAATTTCCTCTGTAGTCTTTCATGAGGACTTTATCAAACGCCTTCTGAAAATCTAGATACACAATATCAACCGGCTCACCTTTGTCCACATGTTTGTTTACCCCTTTAAAGAAATGCAGCAGTCCAGTCTGTTCTGATTCCTGCCTGTGCCAGCCCCGGTGATTTGTCTGTCAAAGCTCCAGTTTTGGTCCAAGGGCTCACCATTCCTGACAGTTGTGACAAGCGAGCAGCTTAACAAACAGGGGAGTTAGTCTGGCAAAATCACATGCTTTTCACCAGTTCCTCCTCTTATAGGATTGCTCCATCTACAGTGCCTTGCACATTTTTTGTGTTCTGCTGCCTAATATAATTCCGAATGAATTAAAATAGGAATATATTTCCTTGATCTATATAACATACTCTACATTTCCAACAAAAACTACAGAAATATTCTAAAAGTAATTAAGAATAAGAAACCAAAATTCTTGATTGTATAAGTTATCACACTCTTTGCCATAGCAAACTCAAATTAGTTCTATTTCCGAACATTTCTTAACAAGGCCTACAATAAGTTAAATAGCTGGGGTGATTTGAATTGAATACTCCTGGATGAAGAATAAAACTGCTTTGGCTATATGAAGTGAATCTGAAACAAAGTTTTAAAACATTCCAAACACAAAGCTGCCAAAAGAACTCTTGGGTAAAGTTATTCAAAATTACAGTTTCAGGGTACACTAGAAAAAATATCAACATGTATGAATGTCCTTGGGGCACTGTCAGGTTCTTTATTGTAAAGTAGTAAATGTTTGGGGGGCCACAAAAACATCACCTTGATCAGGCTGTCCCAAGTCAATAGATGTGGATTAAAGGAACTCCTGAACAAGATTACTGTGACACATAAGATTACCTTTTCAAGAACTAGAGATCTCTGGCTTAGATATGGGAAAATGCATACTGTTAAACAATCATAAGAACATAAGAGTAGCCATTCTGGGTCAGACCAATGGTCCATCTAGTCCAGTATTCTGTTTCCCACAGTGGCCAAGACAGGTCACAAGCACCTGGCAGAAACCCAAATAGTAGCAACGTTCCATGCTACTAATCCAAGGGCAGTAGCTTCCCCATGTCTGTCTCAATAGCAGATGGACTTTCCTCCAGGAAACTGTCCAAACCTTTTTTAAACCCAGATATGTTAATCGCTGTTACTACATTCTCTGGCAAAGAGTTCCAGAGCTTAACTATTTGTTGAGTGAAAAAATATTTCCTCCAATTTGTTTTAAAAGTATTTCCATATAACTTGAGTGTCCCCTAGTCTTTGTACTTTTGGAAGCAGCAAAGAATCGATTCACTTCTACTTGTTCGACACCACTCAGGATTTTGTAGACCTTAATCATGTCTCCCCTCATCTGTCTCTTTTCCAAGCTGAAGAGCCTTAACCTCTTTAACCTTTCCTCATATGAGAGGAGTTTCCACCCCCTTTATCATTCTGGTTTCTCTTCTTTTTTGAGATACGGCAACCAAAATGTTATTCAGAGTCAACGCAATACTCAAAATTACTCTATAGCAATAGTTCTCAGCACAGTCCTCAGGACACATTTTGCCAGTCATGCTTTCAGGATACTCACAATAAATATGCATAAGATAAACTTGCATGACCTGCCTCCTTAGTATGCAAATCTATCTCATGCATATTCACTGTGGATATCTTTAAAACCTGACCAGCTAACTGTATCCTGAGGACTGGATTATAATTTTTTAATCTATAATGATCAGCATTTTAAGATGTTTTAAAGAAAAGCCACCATAAAAACAAAGTGTAACCATCTCGGTTGTTGAAGGCAGTAGCTATACAAATTTGTAATCAAAGTACAAATGTTCTGTTTTTCAAGATCTCCTTTAACACTAATATACAATCCAACTAACAAAGAATCATTCTGTTTACCAAAAATGTTATCAATCATCTGTTATCTGATTAGCCTGGGTAAGCAGATATCTTGTAAGCAGTCAAACCATCAGCATCTGGTACACATATACACACACACACACATATATATATATACTAGTAAAAAAGGCCTGTTTCTGACACATATGAAACGGGCGTTAGCAAGGTTGTCCTCGGAGTGTGTATGTTTGGGAGAGTGTATGTGAGAGTGAGTGTGTGTGTGAGAGAGAGAGAGAGAGTGAAAGTGCGAGTGTGTGTGTGTGTGAGAGAGAGAGAGAGAGTCTGGGTGTGAGTGTATGTGTGAGAATGAGAGTGTGTGCAAGTGCGTATGTGAGACACAGTATGATTGTGAGTGTGTTTCACACAGATTCAGTGTGTGCGTGAGAGAATGTGTGTGATACTCAGATGCTCTGTGAGACTGAGTGTATGAAACCAAGCGATTGTGAGTGATTGTGTGACACAGAGAGTGAATGTGATCCACTGTGAGACATAGAGTGTGTGTGAGAGAGAGACAGAAAGATATTGTCTGTGAGAGAGAGAGTGTGAGAGAGTGTGTGTGTGACAGAGATACCACCCTCCCTCTCTCTCTCTGGTGTCAGCCCCCCCCCCCTCTATCTTTCTGGTGTTTGAGATTCCCGCCACTGCACCCAAGCAATTGGTGTGCGAGATTGAGACTGAGTGTGTGTGTGTGTGTGTGTGGGGGGGGGGTTCAGGAAGCGCTGCCAGATGAGATAGTGAGTGAGTGTGTGTGTGTGTGTGTATGGGGTTTCAGGAAGCGCTACCAGATGTGAGAGAGTGTGTGTGTGTTTGGGGGGTGTGTTGGGGTGTCAGCTTTGAAGAAGAGGGGTGTGGGGTTTCAGGAAGCGCTGCCAGATGAGTGAGTGAGTGTGTGTGTGGGGGTGGGGCGGTTTATCAAGCACTGTCAGATGAGTGTGTGTGTGTTTGGGGGCGTGGGTTCAGGATGCACTTGCAGAAGAGAGAGAGTGTGTGTGTGGGGGGGGGAGGGGGGAAGGTTGAGGGTAGTGGGGCCAAATGATAGTGAGTGAGTAGGTGTGTGTGTGTGGGGTTTAGGAACGGCTGCCAGATTAGTAAGTGAGTGTGTGTGTGGGTGGGGCAGGGGTTTCAGGAACCGCTGCCAGATGTGAGAGAGTGTTTGGAGGGGGGGGGGGGGGGGTTCAGGAAGCGCAGCCAGAGTGAGAGTGTGTGTGTGTGTGTGTTGGAGGGGTGTGGGGGGTGTGTGTTTGGGGTTTCAGCAGGGAAGAAGAGGGGTTTGGGGGGGGGGTATGGAAGCGCTGGCAGTTGAGTGAGTGAGTGTGTGTGTGAGGGTGGGTTTATTGTGCGTTTCCACATGAGAGTGAATATGTGTGTGGTGGGGTTCAGGAAGCGCTGCCAGATGAGAGAGTGAGTGTGTGTGTGTGTTGGGGGGGGGGGGGGGGGTTCACGAAGTGTTGCAAAATGAGAGTATGAGTGTGTGTGTGGGGGGGGCAGGGGTTTCAGGAAGCGCTGCCAGATGAGAGAGTGAGTGAGTGTGTGTGTTGGGCGGGGGGTTGCCAGATGAGTGAGTGTGGGGGGGGGGGGGGGTAGGGATTCCAGGAAGCGCTGCCAGATGAGAGAGTGAGTGTGTGTGTGTTTTTTTTTTGGGGGGGGGGGGGGGTGGGCATTGAGGAAGTGTTGTCAAATGTGAGTGAGTGTGTGTGGGGGGAGGGGCAGGAACGGCTGCTAGATGAGTGAGTGAGTGAGTGAGTGAGTGTGTGGGCAGGGTTTTCAGGAAGCGCTGGCAGATGAGAGAGTGAGTGTGTGTGGGGTGGTGGGGGGTTTGCCAGATGAATGAGTGTGTGTGTGTGTGTGGGGGGGGGGGGGGGTGGGGGGGGGGGATTTCAGGAAGCGCTGCCAGATGATAGAGTGAGTGTGTGTGAGTGAGTGTTGTGGGGGGTGCGTTGAGGAACTGTGGCCAACTGAGAGTAAGTAAGTGTTTGTGTGGTTTTTTTTGGGTGGTGGGTTCTTGAACCGCTGCCAGATGATTGATTGATTGTGTGTGGGGGGGTGGGGGCTGGGGTTTCATGGAGCGGTGCCAGTTGTGAGAGTGTTGTGTGTGTGTTTTATATTTCATTTGGGGGGGGGGGGATTGTAGTGTGATAAAAATCGAAGGAAGTGGAGTCTGCTTTCAGGGGTTGTTTGTTGTGTGCCGTCTCCGCTTCCTCCGCGTGATGCACAGAAGCCCTGCCTGCAGAGGCTAATAATGCTGACGATCACGCCGGAGTCTGAACACAGGACGTGTTCTTGTGGGTTTCGGGTTCCCCGGTGGCAAAGCTACGAGTCAGTGGGTGGGTAGGGGTGGGTGTTGCTTCATGTGGATTGTGCTGCGGGGCTTATTTTTTTCCCAGAATTTTCGTTGTTGGCTTGGAAGGGGGGGGGGGGGGGGGGCGTTGCACCTGCAGCATGTGGAAGCGGGGCATTTTTTTTTTTTGCGGTTTGTCGTGGGGGGCGGTGTGGGGAGGGGGGGGGGTGGGGGGTGGGTGTTGCACATCCTGGGGGAGGAGTAGGGAAATACTGCTCCCCCTGCTTGGTTGTGTTTCTTTTGTTGACTTGTACTATTTTAAAGCGCTCCCTGAATGTTCTTGGTGCAAAGGTTCTGAACTCACAGCAGAACGTTAAAGGGTTTGTTTGACGTCATGACGTTTGACGCAAGAGCGGGGCACAGAGTGATAGTGGGATGGCTCACCACCATGAAGTTACGAACCCCTTTATCGTTGTGCTGTGAGTTCAGAACCTTTGTCCTCAGAACGTTCAAGGGTGCGTTTTATTATAGTAGATATATATATATAGTGAATGATACATACCTGTAGCAGGTGTTCTCCGAGGACAGCAGGCTGATTGTTCTCACAACTGGGTGATGTCCGCGGCAGCCCCACCAACCGGAGAAGCTTTGCGGCCGTCTTCCCGCCTGTGCGCAACCGTTCCCGACAGTTGAATGACAAGCAAAATGATGAAAACGCAACTCCAAAGGGGAGGAGGGAGGGTAAGGTGAGAACAATCAGCCTGCTGTCCTCGGAGAACACCTCTACAGGTATGTATCATTCACTTTCTCCGAGGACAAGCAGGCTGCTTGTTCTCACAACTGGGGTATCCCTAGCTCTCAGGCTCACTCAAAACAAGAACCCAGGTCAATTGAAACCTCGCACGGCGAGGATACAACAGAAAATTGACCTACGAAGAACAACTAACTGAGAGTGCAGCTGACCAGAATAAATGCGGGTCCTGGAGGGTGGAGTTGGATTTACAACCCCAAACAGATTCTGCAGCACCGACTGCCCGAACCGACTGTCGCGTCGGGTATCCTGCTGGAGGCAGTAAATGTGATGTGAATGTGTGGACAGGAATGACCACAGTCGCAGCCTTGCAAATCTCTTCATAGTGGTGAACTTCAAGTGGGCCACTGACGCTGCCATGGCTCTAACACTATGAGCCGTGACATGACCCTCAAGAGCCAGCCCAGCCTGGGCGTAAGTGAAGGAAATGCAATCTGCTAGCCAATTGGAGATGGTGCGTTTCCCGGACAGCGACCCCTAGCCTGTTAGGGTCGAAAGAAAACAAACAAATTGGGCGGACTGTCTGTGGGGCTGTGTCCGCTCCAAGTAGAAGGCCAATGCTCTCTTGCAGTCCAATGTGTGCAACTGACGTTCAGCAGGGCGGGTATGAGGCCTGGGGAAGAATGTTGGCAAGACAATTGACTGGTTAAGATGGATCTCCGACACCACCTTCGGCAGGAACTTTGGGTGGGTGCGGAGCACCTACTCTGTTGTGATGAAATTTGGTATATGGAGCATGAGCTACCAGGGCTTGAAGCTCAGCTGACCCTACGAGCTGAAGTAACTGCCACCAAGAAAAATGACCTTCCAGGTCAAGTACTTCAGATGGCAGGTATTCAGTGGCTCAAAGGAGGTTTCATCAGCTGGGTGAGGACGACGTTGAGATCCCATGACACTGTAGGAGGCTTGATAGGGGGCTTTGGACAAAAGCAAGCCTCTCATGAATCGAACGACTAAAGGCTCTCCAGAGATGGCTTTACCTTCCACATGATAATGGTAAGCACTAATCGCACTAAGGTGATTCCTTACTGAATTGGTCTTGAGGCCAGACTCTGATAAGTGCAGAAGGTATTCAAGCAGGTTCTGTGCAGGGCAAGAACGACGGTTCTAGGAGCCTTGCTCTCACACCAAACGACAAAACCTCCCTACCACTTGAAAAAGTAACACTCTTTTTAGTGGAATCCTCCTAGAGGCAAGCAAGACACGGGAGACACCTCAGACAGACCCAACGCAGTTGAAGTTCTACGCCCCTAACATCCAGAGCGTGAGAGCCAGAGACTGAAGGTTGGGGTGCAGCAACGCTCCGTCGTTCTGCGAAATGAGAGTCGGAAAACACTCAATCTCCACTGTTCTTCCGGAGGACAACTCCAGAAGACGAGGGAACCAGATCTGACGGGGCCAAAAGGGCGCTATCAGACTCATGGTGCCGTGGTCTTGCTTGAGCTTCAGTAAGGTCTCTCCCCACCAAAGGTATGGGGGATAAGCATACAGGAGGCCGGTCCCCCAATGAAGGAGAAAGGCGTTCGACGCTAGCCTGCCGTGTGCCTGAAGTCTGGAACAGAACAGAGGCAGCTGTGGTTGGTCTGAGAAGCGAAAGGTCCACCGAGGGGGTGCACCACTCCGGAAGATCTTGCGTACCACTCTGAAATGAAGCGACCACTCGTGCGGTTGCATGACTCTGCTCAGCCTGTCGGCCAGACTGTTGTTTACACCTGCCAGGTATGTGGCTTGGAGGAGCATGCCGAACTGGCAAGCCCAACGCCACATCCCGACGGCTTCCTGACACAAGGGGCGAGATCCGGTGCCCCCCTGCTTGTTGGTGTAAACATTGCAACCTGATGTCTGTCCGAATTTGGATAATTTGGCAGGACAGCCGATCTCTGAAAGCCTTCAGTGCGTTCCAGATCGCTCGGAGCTCCAGGAGGTTGATCTGCGATCCTTTTCCTGGAGGGACCACAGACCCTGGGTGTGGAGCCCATCGACATGAGCTCCCCACCCCAGGCGAGATGCATCCGTCGTCAGCACTTTCGTGGGCTGTGGAATTTGGAATGGACGTCTCAGGGTCAAATTGGTCCGAATGGTCCACCAGAGCAGTGAAGTGCGGCAACTGGTGGAGAGGCGGATGACATCCTCTAGATTCCCGGTGGCTTGGAACCACTGGGAAGCTAGGGTCCATTGAGCAGATCTCATGTGAAGACGAGCCATGGGAGTCACATGGACTGTGGAGGCCATATGACCCAGAAGTCTCAACATCTGCCGAGCTGTGACCTGCTGAGACGCTCTGGTCTGCGAAGCCAGGGACAGGAGGTTGTTGGCCCTCGCTTCGGGAAGGAAGGCCTGAGCCGTCTGGGTATTCAGCAGAGCTCCTATGAATTCCAGAGACTGGGTTGGCTGGAGATGGGACTTTGGGTAATTTATCACAAACCCCAGCAGCTCCATGAGTTGAATAGTGCACTGCATGGACCGGAGGGTTCCTGCCTCCAAGGTGTTCTTGACCAGCCAATTGTCGAGATATGGGAACACGTGCACTCCCAGCTTGCGTAGATACGCCGCCACCACCACGAGGCACTTTGTAAACACCCGTGGGGCAGAGGCGAGCCCAAAGGGCAGCACACAATACTGAAAGTGCCGTGCGCCCAGGCGGAATCTGAGATACTGTCTGTGAGCTGGCAGTATCGGGATGTGAGTGTATGCGTCCTTTAAATCCAGGGAACATAGCCATTCGTTTTTCTGAATCATTGGCAGAAGGGTGCCCAAGGAAAGCATCCTGAACTTTTCTTTGACCAGGAATTTGTTCAGGCCTCTCAGGTCTAGGATGTTTTCTTTTCCACAAGGAAGTACCTGGAATAGAATCCCTGCCCTTCCTGCCCGGGTGGTACGGGCTCGACCGCATTGGCGCTGAGAAGGGCGGAGAGTTCCTCTGCAGTACCTGCTTGTGATGGGAGCTGAAGGATTGAGCTCCCGGAGGACAATTTGGTGGAAGGGAGGCCAAATTTAGGGCGTATCCGCACCACACTATTTGGAGAACCCACTGGTCGGAGGTTATGAGAGGCCACCTTTGGTGAAAAACTTTTAACCTCCCTCCGACCGGCAGATCGTCCGGCACGGACACTTTGAGGGCGGCTATGTTCCCGTGGATCCAGTCAAAAGCCCGTCCCCGGCTTTTGCTGTGGAGGCACAGCAGGGCTGCTTAGGCGCACGCTGTGACGAGGAACGAGTGCGTGGGCTGTCCTGTGCCTGTCGAGGCCTTCGGGCCGGCTGGGTGTACCTACGCTTGGCAAAAGCATAGGGCGCAGCCTGCTGGGCCCGGGAAAAACGTCCACCTGCTGAGGTGGATGCTGAAGGCGCCCGGTGGGAGAGCTTGTCGAGGGCGGTTTCCCGCTGATGCAGTTGGTCCACCAGCTGCTCGACCTTCTCGCCAAAAATATTATCCCCCCGGCAAGGGACGTCGGCCAGTCTCTGCTGGGTGCGGTTGTCCAGGTCAGAGGCACGCAGCCATGAGAGCCTGCGCATCACTATACCTTGGGCCGCAGCACGAGATGCCACGTCACAGGTGTCATAGATACCCCTGGACAGGAACTTTCTGCACGCCTTCAGCTGCCTGACCACCTCCTGATAAGGCCTGGACTGCTCCGGCGGGAGCTTATCAACCAGGTCCGCCAGTTGCTTCACAGTGTTCCGCATGTGGATGCTCGTGTAGAGCTGGTAAGATTGGATGCGGGTCACGAGCATGGAAGATTGGTAGGCCTTCCTCCCAAACAAGTCCAGAGTGCGAGACTCCCGCCCTGGGGGTGCCGAGGCGGTATCCCTCAAACTCCGTGCCCTCTTGAGAGCAGAATCCACGACCGCCGAGTCATGGGGCAATTGGGGCCGCATTAACTCTGGGTCCGAGTGGATTCTGTACTGGGACTCTGCTTTCTTGGGAATGGTGGGAAAATGGTCTCATCCAGTTCCGAAGCAGTGTCTCTTTGAGGACATTGTGCAACGGCACCGTGGAGGACTCTCTAGGTGGTGATGGATAGTCGAGGACCTCGAGCCTCTCAGCCCTCGGCTCATCCACAGAGACCACGGGGAAGGGAATGCAAATTACAAAGGAGGCAAAGGAGAGGCTCTCAGGAGGTGAGAGCTTCCTCTCTGGTGAAGGTGTGGGGTCAGAGGGAAGGCCCACAGACTCCTCTGAGGAGAAATATCTGGGGTCCTCCTCTTCCCCCCACGAGGCCTCTTCCTCGGTATCGGACATAAGCTCATGTAGCTGAGTCCTTAACCGGGCCCGGCTCGACGTCGAGGCACCGAGGCCTCGGTGTCGTCGAGCGGTGGACTCCCGCGCCGGCGGGGACGAAGCTCCCTCCATCGACGTCGACGGGGACTCCACCTGCGTGGCGGTCGAGACCGGCGCCACAAGCGGCGGCGGCGTCGAAGGCCTCAGCGCCGGCACAGCCTGGCGCATCAAACCCTTCCAGGATCCCCGGAAGGATGGCTCGGAGGCACTCGTCCAGGCCGCTGTCGGGAAAGACGGGGGGGCCGGTAGAGGTGGTCGGTGCCGGAAGCTGCTCGGGTCCAGGAGACTTGCACCGAAGTGCTGGGACCCCTGACGCGTCGGTACCTCCACTACCGAGGGGGACCTCTCCTCTCGACGCGGATGCTTCGGCGTCGGATCCTCGCCGGCACCGAGAGCCGGGCGCACGATGGGGACCGATGACGGGCTTTTTTGCTTTTTGCGGTGACGTCATCGGCGCACGGTGGAACGGAGGAGGAGGAGGGTCGATCCCCCTCGGTCTCGATGGGGACGGGTCAGACAGGGTTCGGTCCCGAGGGCATGGGCAGAGGGAGTGACGGGGCCGATTGCCCACGCGGCCTTCTCACCCCTACCTCACCGGGAGGACCGGCGGGCCGATGGGGACCTGTGTCCCTGGGGTCGATGCCATCGGTGCCGATTTCGCGGACATCGATACCTGTACCGAAGAACCGGCCGTTGATACTGATGCGTCGAGGTCGAAGTCGAGGGGCTGGCGTAGTTCCAAAAGACGGTCCCGAAGAACTTGCCTCGCAACCTGAGTCCGTTTTCCGGAGACCAGACACAAAAGAACACGACTTGATATTGTGCTCCGGCCCGAGCACTGGAGGCACCAAGCGTGGGTGTCGGTCTGCGAGATAGGCCGGCCGCACCGACCACACTTCTTAAAATCCACTCGGGACCCTTCGAGGACATCGATGGAAAATCGTGTCGGCGAATTAAGTCGTCGATGGTGGCGGTAAATCACACCTCGAAAAATAAATCGACCCCGCCGAGGCCAAAGGCCCCAACGCGACGCCCCAGCTAGAAACGAGGGAAAAAATCAAAGCGCGTTCACTCTTTTTTTTTTTTTAACAAGAACAGAAAGGTCCGGACACGGCGCGGGGAACCAGAAACAAAAATAAGAATTCGCGAACAATGCGACGGTTTTTCCGGGGCTGACAAGAGAGAGCGGCGACGCACGACTCTCTCCAGCGCGGAAAAAAACAAGGACTGGCGGGAACGGTCGCGCACGGGCGGGAAGACGGCCGCACATGCGCGGTGGGCTGTGCCCTGCATGCGGACCTCCCGCGAAGCTTCTTCCGGTTGGTGGGGCTGCCACGGACGTCACCCAGTTGTGACTGAACAAGCAGCTTGCTTGTCCTCGGAGAAATATATATACACAGAATATAGATATGTATATAGATATATATTTTATCATGTTCAGAATAATTAATTACAATTAAGCATTTTATTTGCTTTCTTTATATTGGGTCCTTGAAAATGAATAAATATTGAAGGTATACAAAATATTACGAAATAAAATTCTCACAGTAATGAGTTTACTGGATTGAGCATATATCATTAATCTAACTGCTGCTCTTCGTTATCTTGGGCAATTCATGTAATCCTCCATTGCCTCAAGTACTCTAGTGACAAGAAGATACTGACTATGCCAGAGTACAACTCACCTTCAGCTACTGAGAAAGGTATGAGCTAAATCCAAATTCCATAATTGCAACACTGTTAAACATAATGGCTTGCAGTGGCAGAAGAACTATATATGAAAGTACAAAGAATTTTGAAAACTAAAACTATTTTCAGCCTGATTGCACAGATTCTAGTGCATATGTTCAAAACCCAAGTCCAGAGCAGGTCCTCTTAATTTTCTGAAACAAGCTGCATTTAGGAGGCTGCCTCCTAGAAACAATGTCCCTTGTAATCTGTAGTTTGAAATCCTTTCTTTAATTATTCTGACCTCACATGTGCCTCATGTTCTTAACCTTGATATCACCCTTAATACAGGAACTCTCTTTAGCTTTCACATATCTAATGTACATTTACTTTTTTTTTACACCTTATTTACAATACCATCACTTTCTTGATTTTGTAATTCACATTCAGAATTTATTCTCCCATTTGATTACTGAAACTTTCATCTCCATGGCCTTCAAAATATCTCAGTATGTTCACATAATTTCTGCTAGTTTCCTCCCCAGAACTCAGAAAAACTGAACAGACCACATTTATATTAAAAATGTATTATGCTGAATTACCTTTGTAAAAACCTTTCATTGTGTACACACAGATATTTCACTCTAGGGTCAATGGCTCCATAAAAAGCTAACAGTCTTGTGTTATGTAGACCTATGAAAAGGATGAAATAAAATCACAGTTTTGAGATAACAGCATCAAGTATGTTATCAAGAACTTTCTATACTTCCTTCACAGAATATCAGAGCCGTTAGCAATCAAAACAATATAAAAATATAATTCTTCACAGTGTATATAATTCAGCTCCTCCAATAATTAAACACTGATTCTTAATGTTCATGAAAGCTTGAAATCAATGTAGGACAAATCTGATCCTCCACCTTTATTTTTAGCGTAAAGGAAGAAGGAACTTTATTTAATTTTATTTCTCCTTAAGCCAAATATAAGATCACCAATTGTGGTAAACTAAGTATATAACTTGTGCAGAGAGTGAGAGCAGTAGGTTGAAATAATGCCACACAACTAAATATGGTTGGAGCTAACCAGAATAAAACTACACTGAAAAGCTGAAAATATGTATAGGAATGTGATCTTGGCTTAAGATCATCTCTGGTTATGGGAACACTTATTCTAGCTCCTAAGAGCATCCTAAGATTTAGATTACACATTCTAGTCATATTCCATCAATGATGGAAAGTTGTCCGGATTCTGAGGTAGCCAATCAGTGCCACACCATGATACCTCCACCATCATGCTTGACAGTTAGAAGGCTGCATTTTGTTTTCAGAAGAAAAGCTAAAATTTTAACTCATCTACAGGTATTCAGAGTCAATTGTTTTAGAAGTCTTGTGGATCTTGAACATGCTCTTTGGTGAACCTGAGGGCAACAATATTCTTTTAGTGGTGTAGCCCCAGGTCCACCCTCTATGGGCTCAGGCTCACCCAGCAGTGGCATGGCAGCGATGTGGCTAGCTGAAGACTCCCAACATCTCTCCCTCCATGAGATTTGGGGGGGGGGGGGGTCACTTAACTCTGCTCCTCCTTTCCCTCCCCAGTACCTTTAAATCCTATAGTTCTTTGCCAGCAGCACCAGATTCCCCCTTCTCAAGCTGGGCGAGACTTCCCTATGATGCAACTTCCTGTTCATGGGACCAGGAAATTGCATCAAAGTGAAGGCTTGGAGCCAGCATGAGCACAGGGAATTAGTTGCTACTCACTGCCAGTGAAGACCTAAAGGATTTAAAGGTATACTGGGGGAGGGGGAGTGGAGTTAAGTGATCCCTGATTGCCTGGAGGGGGGGCAGGGTTGTTGTGCCCACCCACTTTGGGCTCAGGCCCACCCAAAATTGGGTATCTTGTTACACCCCTGTTTAGAAAGCAATGATTTTTCTTAGCTATCTTCCACATAAACACCATTTCAATTCAGATTTTTCCTGACGTTGATGACTAAATCCTCAAATTAGCCACCACTAGAGAGGCCTACAAATCTATAGAAGTTATTCTTGGTTTCATTTTAATTTAATGGCTGATTTCTCCATTGCCCTTGCAAGGATCTTCACAGGACTATCACTGCTGGGTACAGTCACTATGGTCTTCAATTTTTTTCTATTTATACAGTATTGAGGTAGTTCTATATAGTTACATAAGTTAGGCACCTAACATTTGGCGCACAAACAGAAGTTAACGGAAATTAAGTGCCAAAATGGGGAAAATATGGCAGTTAGGTGCCCAACTTTACCAAGATCCATCCGAACAATTAACGATTATCTACCCTTCAGAAAAATGTTAAAGACACATCTCTTCAAGCAAGCTTACCCTAACGACCCAACTTAACATTATAGCCCATCCACACAACTCCTGCTCTGAAGATGATAATACCTTAAACCATGTCTCCCAGTCATCCTTATACTCATCCCCAGTCTTCTCGTCTCCATCTTCCCTACACCATACCCCTCCTAATCTCTTTCCTGTTGTCTATTTTGCCTTGTTTACCTTTCCATGTTCAATTCACAGAATCTTAAACCTTACTATTACTATGTATTTCAGTTTGTAATAGTCTCCTTATAATACTTTATACTTCTATTTACTATGTAAGCTGCATTGAACTTGCTGTGTGTGGGAAAGCGTGGGGTACCAGTGTAATAAATAAATAAATAAACTTGGCACTATTTTATAACTGGGTACCTAAGAGTTCTAGCACATAACTACAGAGGGGGAATTCACAGTGTTATATTTCAGCACGTGCTTATTGAATACTGTCAGTTACGTGTCACAGGGGCTCATTTTCAAAGCACTTAGACTTACAAAGTTCCATAGGTTCCCATGTAACTTTGTAAGTCTAAGTGCTTTGAAAATACGCCTCTAAGTGCTGCATTTAGGCATTCACATTAACACCCGTCACAGAGCTGGCATTAAGTGGTAGTGCCTAATTACTGATTTATGCTAGTCCTATATAATATTTCTCACCTCCAACGTTCTGACTTGCTGCCTGAGACCGTGGCTCATTCCGAGTTGGTCTGCTAGGCTCCGTAGATCAGGCTTACATCACCGTAGCCATTATGATGTCAACTTCAGAACCCGGGGGGAAAAAAACATGCCTCACAGCTGATTCATGTCCAGAGGAGGGTCGCTGGACATGGGTGGCTGGAGGGGGGGCAAGGGAGAGAGGAGGGTCGCTGGACATGGGTGGCTAGGGGGGGGGGCAGGGGAGAGAGGAGGATCGCTGGTCATGGGTGGCTGCAGGGGGGGCACGGGGTCGCTGGACATGGGTGGTTGGAGGGGGGGCAGGGGAGAGAGGAGGGTCACTGGACATGGGTGGCAGAAGGGGGGGAAGGGGAGAGAGGATGTTTGCTGGACATGGGTGGCTGCAGTGGGCGCAGGGGGAGAGGAGGGTCGCTGGACATGGGTGGCTGAAGGAAGCCGAGGAAAACCTTGCTAGCGTCCGTTTCATTTTTGTCAGAAACGGGTCTTTTTTTTACTAGTATTCTATAACACATTAAGCACACAAATTTGCTGTCACAGAATACCATATTAGTGTCTAGATTTTGAGGGTGTCATTTTTACTGCACATTATTGAATTGCCCTCTATGACAGCACTTCTATTTATTTATTTTATTTGTTACATTTGTATCCCACATTTTCCCACATATTTGCAGGCTCAATGTGGCTTACATAATGTTGTGAAGGCATTCGCCAAATCCGGTACGGGAAAGGAACAAAAGTAGTATTGGGATAGGGAAGATATGTTGTATTGGGATAGGGAAGATAACCGGGTACCTTCACTTAGGTGCCCTGAAAGTAGGTGGTAAGAGCCTGTAACGCAGGGCTACTCAATTCCGGTCCTCAAGATCCAAAGGCAGGCCAAGGTTTCAGGATATCCACAATGAATATGTATGAGAGAGATTTGTTTACCAGGGAGGTGGTGCATGCAAATCTCTCTCATGCATATTCATTGTGGATAACCTGAAAACCTGGCCTACCTGTGGACCTCGAGGACCATAATTGAGTAGCCTTGCTATAACAGAGCCTAGTCTCCAAGTTCCACTGTAAAATACTAGTGTAACCCAGTATCTGTGTCTCTAACACAGTGGTTCTCAAATCTGTCTTGAGGGAATTCCAGAATACCAGACACAGCGAAGGTGACGAATAACGAAAAAAAAAAAAGAATATCAAGGTGTAAAGACAAACTTTAATTGATTGGCAGAATCAAGACTCAACACGAAGCGTGTTTCAGCCAAAAGGCCTTCCACAGGAGTCTCTTTGAAACTATCATGGCACTGCGGCAAAACAGCACCGTTGCACTAAACACACAGAAATATTCAGAAATGACGTCGTATACTCAACATATACAAACAAACATGAAGTGGGTGTCAGTAACCAAAGAAACATCATACACTTCTCAACGCGCCAGCTACAAAATCTTTGGTTACTGACGCCCCACTTCGTGTTTATGTATGTTGAGTATACAGCATCATTTTTTAATATTCCTGTGTGTTTAGTGCAACGGTGCTGTTTTCCAGCGGTGCCGTGATGGCTTCAAAGAGACTCCTAAGGAAGGCCATGAGGCTGAAATACGGATGATGTTGATTCTCGATTCTGCCAATCAATTAAAGTTTGCCTTTACACCTTGGTATTCTGTTTTATTGTCATTCATCACCTTCATTGTGTCTGATATTCTTTGATTCTGTGGAGGATTGTTCTTCTTTATCTTCCTGTTCGTTCTCTCTTTGAGGGAATTCCAGCCAGTCAGGCTTTCTAGATATCCACACTGAATATGCATTAGAGAAATCTGAATTGCAGTGCAATCACTGTAGATATTCTGAAAACCTGACAAGCTGGGTTTCCCCCAGGACAGGTTTGGGAACCACTGGTCTAGCGTTTAGGCAGCCATACTTATACCAGCCATAGAGCGGGCATAAATATGGCTGCCTAAATGTGGCAGGGACTTGCATAACTTACAATATCCTGCAAGTTACACTCATAAGTGGGAGCCATGCCTATGCTCTACTCATGCTTTGCCCCTTTGCAAATATGTGTCATGCAAGATAGTCAAGTACTTACAGAAAGCGAAAGATACATACCTGTAGCAGGTATTCTCCGAGGACAGCAGGCTGATTGTTCTCACGTCTGGGTGACGTCCATGGCAGCCCCCTCCAACCGGAAGAGTTTCACAGCAAACTCAAAAAGTCTCGCAGGAGGTCCTGCGCGGGGCACGCCCACCGCCATGCGCGGCCGTCTTCCCGCCCGTGCGCGACCGCTCCCGCTCAGTTAAATGGAAGAGCAAAGAAATAAGAAAATAACAACTCCAAAGGGGAGGAGGGAGGGTTGGTGAGAACAATCAGCCTGCTGTCCACGGAGAATACCTGCTACAGGTATGTATCTTTCGCTTTCTCCGAGGACAAGCAGGCTGCTTGTTCTCACATCTGGGGTATCCCTAACTCCCAGGCTCACTCAAACAACAAAAGAGGGTCAATTGGGCCTCGCAACGGCGAGGACATAACAAAAATTGACCTACGAAGAACAACTAACTGAGAGTGCAGCCTGAACAGAATAAAACTGGGTCTAGGGGGGGTGGAGTTGGATTCTAAACCCCGAACAGATTTGCAGCACCGACTGCCCAAACCGACTCTCGCGTCGGGTATCCTGCTGGAGGCAGTAATGAGATGTGAATGTGTGGACTGATGACCACGTCGCAGTCTTGCAAATCTCTTCAATAGTGGCTGACTTCAAGTGGGCCACTGACGCTGCCATGGCTCTAACACTATGAGCCGTGACATGACCCTCAAGAGTCAGCCCAGCTTGGGCATAAGTCAAGGAAATGCAATCTGCTAGCCAACTGGAGATAGTGCGTTTCCCGACAGTAACTCCCTTCCTATTGGGGTCAAAAGAAACAAACATTTGGGCGGACTGTCTGTGGGGGCTTGTCTGCTCCAGGTAGAAGGCCAATGCTCTCTTGCAGTCCAATGTGTGCAACTGACGTTCAGCAGGGCAGGTATGCGGATGGGTAAAGAATGCTGGCAAGACAATTGACTGGTTCAGTTGGAACTCAGACACCACCTTCGGCATGAACTTAGGATGAGTGCGGAGGACTACTCTGTCATGATGGATTTTGGTACAGGGAGCATGGGCTACCAAGGCTTGAAGCTCACTGACCCTGCGAGCTGAAGTAACTGCCACCAAGAAAATGACCTTCCAGGTCAAGTACTTCAGATGGCAAGAATCCAGTGGCTCAAAAGGAGGTTTCATCAGCTGGGTAAGGACGACGTTGAGATCCCATGACACTGTAGGAGGCTTGACAGGAGTCTTTGACAAAAGCAAACCTCTCATGAATCGAACGACTAAAGGCTGTCCAGAGATAGGCTTACCCTCTACACAGAAATGGTAAGCATTAATTGCACTAAGATGGTTCCTTACTGAGTTGGTTTTGAGACCAGACTCTGATAAGTGTAGAAGGTAGTCAAGCAGGATCTGTGTAGGACAAGAGTGAGGATCTAAGGCCTTGCTGTCACACCAGACGGCAAACCTCCTCCACTTGAAAAAGTAACTCTTCTTAGTGGAATATTTCCTGGAAGCAAGCAAGACTCGGGAGACACCCTCAGAAAGACCCAAGGCGGCGAAATCTATGCCATCAACATCCAGGCCATGAGGGCCAGAGACTGGAGGTTGGGACGCAGAAGCGCCCCCTCGTTCTGAGTGATGAGGGTTGGAAAACACTCCAATCTCCACGGTTCTTCGGAAGACAACTCCAGAAGAAAAGGGAACCAGATCTGACGGGGCCAAAAGGGCGCAATCAGAATCATGGTGCCGCGGTCTTGCTTGAGTTTCAGTAAAGTCTTCCCCACCAAAGGTATGGGAGGATACGCATACAGAAGGCCGGTCCCCCAATGCAGGAGGAAGGCGTCCGACGCTAGCCTGTCGTGGGCCTGTAGCCTGGAACAGAACTGAGGCAGCTTGTGATTGGTCTGCGTGGCGAAAAGATCCACCGAGGGGGTGCCCCACTCTCGGAAGATCTTGTGTACCACACTCGATTTGAGCGACCACTCGTGTGGTTGCATAAGTCTGCTCAGCCTGTTGGCCAGACTGTTGTTTACGCCAGCCAGGTAATTGGCCTGGAGAAGCATGCCGTGCCGGCGAGCCCAGCACCACATCCCGACGGCTTCCTGACACAAGGGGCGAGATCCGGTGCCCCCTGCTTGTTGATGTAATACATCGCAAACTGATTGTCTGTCCAAATTTGGATAACTTGAAAGGACAGCCGATCTCTGAAAGCCTTGAGCGCATTCCAGACCGCACTCAACTCCAGGAGGTTGATCTGAAGACCTGATTCCTGGAGGACCACAGTCCTTGAGTGTGAAGCCCATCGACATGGGCTCCCCACCCCAGGAGAGATGCATCCGTCGTCAGCACTTTTTGCGGCTGAGGAATTTGGAAAAGACGTCCCAACGTCAAATTGGACCGAATTGTCCACCAGTGGAGTGAATTGCAGAAACCGGTGGGCAGTCGAATTGCATCCTCTAGATTCCAGGCAGCCTGATACCACTGGGAAGCTAGGGTCCATTGAGCTGATCTCATGTGAAGACGAGCCATGGGAGTCACATGGACTGTAGAGGCCATATGGCCCAGGAGTCTCAACATCTGCCAAGCTGTGATCTGCTGGGACGCTCTTGCCCGGGAGGCGAGGGACAGAAGATTCTGCGCTCTCGCCTCGGGGAGATAGGCAAGAGCCGTCTGTGAATTCAGCAGAGCTCCAATGAATTCAAGTGACTGGACTGGGCAGAGATGGGACTTTGGGTAATTTATCACAAACCCCAGAAGTTCCAGACGTTGAATAGTCACCTGAATGGACTGAAGAGCTCCTGCCTCCGAAGTGCTTTTCACCAGCCAATCGTCGAGATAAGGGAACACATGCACCCCCAGCTTGCGCAGCGACGCCACAACCACCACCAGGCATTTTGTGAACACCCGTGGCACAGAATACTGTGCCCAAAGGGCAGCACACAATACTGGAAATGCTGTGTTCCCAGACGGAATCGCAGATACTGTCTGTGAGCTGGCAGTATCGGGATGCGAGTATAAGCATCCTTTAAATCCAGGGAGCATAGCCAGTCGTTTTTCTGAATCAGGGGAAGAAGGGTAACCAGGGAAAGCATTTGTTCAGGCTCCTCAGGTCTAGGATGGGATGCATCCCCCCTGTTTTCTTTTCCACAAGGAAGTACATGGAATAGAATCCCAGCCCTTCTTGCCCGAGTGGTACGGGCTCAACCGTATTGGCGCTGAGAAGGGCAGAGAGTTCTTCTGCAAGTACCTGCCTGTGGCGAGAGCTGAAAGACTGAGCTCCTGGTGGACAATTTGGCGGAATGGAGATCAAATTGAGGGCGTACCCACACCACACTATTTGGAGAACCCACTGGTCAGAGGTTACGAGAGGCCACCTCTGGTGAAAAAATTGTAACCTCCTCCCGACCGGTAGATCATCCGGCAGAGGCACTTTTATGGCGGCTATGCTCTCCCGGATCCAGTCAAAAGCACATCCCTTGCTTCTGCTGGGGAGCTGCAGGGGCCTGCTTGGTCGCACGCTGTTGACACGAACAAGCGCGCTGGGGCTGAGCCTGGGAAGGCTGACGGGAAGGAGAATTGTACCTACGCCTAGCATAAGCGTAAGAAGCAGTCTTCTTTCCCCTGAAAAATCGTCTACCTTTAGAGGTAGATGCTGAAGGCGCCCGGTGGGAGTGGTTGTCGAGGGCGGTTTCCCGCTGGTGAAGCTGTTCAACCAACTGCTCAACTTTCTCGCCAAAAATATTATCCCCCTGGCAAGGGACATCCGCCAGCCGCTGCTGGGTCCCGTTCTCCAGGTCAGAGGTGCGCAGCCATGAGAGTCTGCGCATCACTATACCTTGGGCAGCGGATCTGGATGCAACATCACAAGTGTCATAAATACCCCTGGACAGGAATTAGCGACACGCCTTCAGCTGCCTGACCACCTCCTGAAAAGGCCTGGACTGCTCTGGAGGAAGCTTGTCAACCAAGTCCGCCAGTTGCCTCACATTATTCCGCATGTGAATGCTCGTGTACAGCTGGTAACACTGGATCTTGGTCACGAGCATGGAGGAATGATAGGCCTTCCTCCCAAAAGAGTCCAGAGTGCGAGACTCACGCCCCGGGGGCGCAGAGGCGGTATCCCTCGAACTCTTGGCTCTCTTGAGTGCAGAATCCACCACTGCGGAGTCGTGTGGCAACTGAGTCCTCATCAACTCTGGGTCGCTGTGGATCCTATACTGGGACTCCGCTTTCTTCGGGATGGTGGGGTTAGATGAGGGCTTCAGCCAGTTCTGAAGCAGAGTCTCCTTTAGGACATTGTGCAACGGTACCGTGGAGGACTTTCTAGGTGGTGATTGATGGATAGTCGAGGACCTCGAGCATCTCAGTCCTCGGCTCATCCACAGTAACCACGGGGAAGGGAATGCTCACAGACATATCCCTAACAAAGGAGGCAAAGGAAAGGCTCTCCGATGGCGAAAGCTTCCCTTCTGGTGAAGGAGTGGGGTCACAGGGAAGACCACAGGACTCCTCGGAAGAGAAATACCTGGGGTCCTCCTCCTCCCTCCACGAGGCCTCCTCCTCGGTGTTGGACATGAGCTCCCTGACTTCAGTCTGAAACCGGGCCCATCTCAACTCAGAGGAACCAAATCCTCGATGATGATGTCGAGAGGTGGACTCCCGCGCCGGCGGGGACAAAGCTCCCTCCATTGACGTCTACGGAGATTCCACCTGAGTGGTGGCCGAGACCGATGCCGCAAGTGGTACCGGTGTTGGTGAACGCATCACAGGGCCAGAGCCAGCCGGTGCTTCCATCATCGGTGCCGAGGGCGCAAGCACCCCCAGCACCGGGAGAGACTGGTGCAGCAGCCCTTCCAGGATACCTGGAAGAATGGCCCAGAGGCGCTCGTCCAGAGTCTCTGTCGGGAAAGGCTGAGGGGCCGGTGCAGGAGTCGGAGATAGAATCTGCATGGGGCCAGGAGGTGGTACCAGACTGCCCGACGACTGACGCATCAACACGTCCTGGATGGAGGGGGAGCGGTCCTCCCGGCGTCGACGCTTCTCGGGTGCCGAATCCCTCCATGCCCCGGAGCTCCCGGTACCGTGAGAAGGGGGCAACCGATGACAATGCTTCTTAGCTTGTTTCTTTCGATGCACGTCATCGGCGCTCCGCGGTACCGACGAGGACGTGGAATCCACATGCCTCCTCGGGGTTGGGTCCGAAAAGGGTCGGTCCCGATGGGCCTGCACAGCAGCAACTGTTGAGGCAGGTGGAGGCCCACTCGACTGCTCACTGCTCCCAGCGAGAGGTGGTCGTCGGGCCTGTGGTACCTGCTCTCCTGAGGTCGATGCCATATCCGGTGCTGAAGTCGACGCCACTGGTGCCAATGCTGTCGACGTTGACACCGAAGAGCTGGGCCAAGCTCCAAAAAGACGATCCCGCTGAGCTTGTCTCGCCACCTGTGTCCGTTTTTTTAAGCTAAGACACAATTTGCACGCTTTGGGGTTATGCTCAGGCCCGAAGCATTGAAGGCACCAAGCGTGGGTGTTGGAAAGCGAGACTGCCCAGCCGCACCGACCACACTTCTTGAAGCCGCTGGGAATCCTCGATGTCATCAACGGAAAAATCGCGGCGGCGATGTCAAAATCGTCGATGGTCGCGGCAAAAAGGGCCACAAAAGGGAAAGAACGCAGACGCGCGGCCAAAGCTAGTACACTACAGGAAAAGGTTTTTTTTTTTTTTTTGAAAACAAAAAGAAGAGAAAAAGAAAGCACGGACGGCGCCACTAAACAAGAGAAAAAGCGAATGAATCGCCAGATGGTTTCCGAGGGATGAGAGGAGAGGGACGCAATGCAGTCTCTCTCCACCGTGGAAAATGAAAAACTGAGCGGGAGCGGTCGCGCACGGGCAGGAAGATGGCCATGCATACGCGGTGGGCGTGCCTCACGCGTGGGGCCTCCCACAAGACTTTTTGAGTTTGCTGTGAAACTCTTCCGGTTGGAGGGGGCTGCCGTGGACATCACCCAGATGTGAGAACAAGCAGCCTGCTTGTCTTCAGAGAATAGTGCTTACATGGTGTACTAGAATATATATGCCTGTGTATGCACATATGTGCATGTATTCTAAATATTTATGTGTGCAATGACCATATAAATGTTACTGCCTAGTTTATAGGATTGCCCTTCATGAGGGTAATTTAAAAAAAAAAAAAAAAAAAGAGTCACCTAGTTGAGAGGCAAGAAAGCACCTATTTGTAGGCTATTTTACAAAGACACATTCAACTGTGGTGCTTATTTTTGAAGTATATGGATGTCTCAAACAGCCCAAATGGATGTCCATGTACTTGTAACGTCCAAATCCAAATTTTGCAAAGCCAGAAAATGGATGTCCAATACTGCAGTACATCAAAACAGAAAGGGGATATCCACGATGATTATACATGAGAGAGGTTTACAAGCACAGAATCAGCTCTATTGGAGAGGCTGGTGCAAACAGCAATTTTTTTGAAGCAGCTCCTAATGAAGCATCCTGTGAAATGAGTGGTTCTGTTGAACAGATGAGAACAGCTTCAAAGATAACTGTTGAGAAAAGTTTGCACTGCATTTGTATTGCACTGAAAACCTCTTGGACTGAATAACATGTAGTTTTGTGGACATTGTATTTGAATTGAGCTTTTGAGCTCTATATTATTGAGTATAAAGAAAAAAAAAGGATTCAAAGAAAAAAGGTCTCACCTTTAAATTAAATGAGGGGAGGGTTTTTTTTTTTTAGATTAAGGATGTGTGAGGCTATTTGGCAATTACTGAGCGAACTCAGTCACTGAAGTCTTTTCCTCCTTCTATGTCAATGTGAGTGGATAAGACTGTATTTGAACTAGAATTTCACATAAGACTGCTTTCATAAATAATTTATTTGCTGCATTTGTATCCCACATTTTCCCACCTATTTGCAGGCTCAGTGGCTTACACATAAATCATAATTCCACCCCAGAACATGCCCATACCATACTTGTATGTATGGATTAATTTTATAAAAGGCATTTTTGCACATATACTGGCATATATATGCAAATATGCCTTTATAAAATCATCTTTTATGTGCCTGATGATGGATGGATGCATGGATGAGGCCCTAAATGTTTAGAAATGATTGCATAACCCTGTTCACATAGATGAACATTAACTACTATTTTCATGTCCTCTGAAATTTCTTTTAAACATTGAGTTCCCACTAACTTTTACCATGAAGTCCAAATGTAAAACTACTACTACTACTTAGCATTTCTATAGCGCTGCCAGGGTTACGCAGCGCTGTACAAGTTTAAACATGGGGAAGGACAGTCCCTGCTCAACCTTTTAGATCATTATATAAAATAGGATGCTCTTTGTTTTACACCTTAACCCCTTGTTCTCCTGTTTATACATACATCTTTAATCACTTTTCTTCAATAAATAAAACTTCCTATTCTATTTCTCCATGTTTTTTGTATTTAATAGACTAAGCTCTATGCAGCAGGGGCTGTCTTTTTTTTGTATACCACACTGCATGCATCTAGTATGGGTACTTAATTAGCAGCACTAATGGTAAGAACTGGGGTTTGTTAATTTGCTCGCAGCACTGTATGTGACAAGAGACCTGCCATAACTCTTGCTGTTGCTTGCTTTGCGTGTGTTATTAATATATCACCAACAAGATATTTCCTTGTTGGTATTAAAAAGTAGAGTTAGTTATCTCTAATGGAGCTTCCTTGTGGGCAGCGGGACAGCGCCAGCCACACACAGGCAGCATTACCACATTATGATTCCAAGTTGCCTGTCTCTCCTAGAGCTCATAAAAGACTAGAAGACTTTCTATGTGCCAATGTGTTCTCCTAGACCCAACTGCCACTATTGCCAGTCTGCTTTATAGCTGAAGACTAGAAGAAAGAAATATATAACTAGCTTCAACTGCAGAGGAAGGCTGACTTATGATTGACTTATTCCACTGTCCATGGAGAACCTCCATTACAGGTAAACAACTCTACTTTGTGAGTGGGAACATCAGATTCACCAATGGACTTTTCTTCAGCTTCTTGTTTTTCTTGTGACTTACCAGTAGCTAAGAAGGTCTAGTCCTTGGGGGTTGTTTTTATTTAGCCCTTAGCCTGAATCTGCAGATAAATGAGGTGATTCATGCGGCATGGGAAAAGTTGAAGATGGCTAGACAGCCTTCCTTTGTTGCAGCTGCAAGACTTTCACACTTTGGTTCAGGTGATTGTGTTGAACCACTTGGACTATTGCAATACTCTTTATGTAAGCCTTCTTAAGTATGTGCTGTGGAAACTGCAGTGTGTTCAGAATATGGCCACACATTTGATAACCATGCGGAAATTGTGGAATCATGTTACTCTTTTGCTTTATGCATTACAATGGCTACCACTTGAGTCATGTATCTTTTTATATTGTTTGATTTTCAGGCACTTTGGAGGATGGGACCTCAGTACTTGATTGTTTTTGTGTTGCCTTATTACTTTCACCACACGTTACGGTCTGGTACCTCTCATAATCTGGCATTGCCTTGTGCAGAAGAGTTTCATTTGTTGTGAACACAAAATTCATGTTTTTTTTTTTTGGGGGGGGGGGGGTGGCTCAAAGTTCTTAGTGATTACACAGTATTTCATTGCTGTTTTAAAACTTGATCATTTACCTAATATTTTTCCTCTTTTGAGTGATAAGGTTGAGCGAAAGGGAGGGAGGGGAGGGGTAACTATCTTGTTGATGCTGTTGTAATCCGCACTGTACAGTCTGTGGCTGAAAGCAGCAGGCTATACGACTTTGTATTAAATGAAATGTACAAGCAGAATAAGGCAACCAGGGTGCAAGGGCACATAGAAACCTGAAAAGCAGATATTCCTTTGCACCCATACACTTGCTGTGGTAGGTTAAAGCATAAGAGGCGAGAAAATACAGCAGAGACGTAGAACATCTTACTTTACTGTTCAATAATATGAGCTAAATAAAAGAGCACTATAAGATAGAGGAATTTTTGTTCCCTTCATGTTTGAAACTGTGGACAAGCAGGTAATGAGCGAGAGCATTCTGAAGAACAGTTCTTCCAAAAGTAGTGTCTGTTCTGCCTAGGTGGTCCAAACAGTAATGTGAACAAAAACTATAAAGCAGAGAAAATATCCCCTATGAAAAAAATACAAAAGAAAAGGAAGCAGGGGAAGACCAACAAAATGCAGAAAAAGGAAACCCTGCAATCAAGGAATACCACATGTAAAGTTTATTATAATAAAAAAGTAAGCTGATAGGTCTACGTAAAATAAATCCCTAAAGAAGAACTCAACATGGTGCTGTGTTTTGGTGCAACCACCTGCATCAAGAGTCACAACAATCAGTAAGGGCTTTCTCTGCTAAATGCTCTGAAGAAACCACCTGCTTCAGGAGTCACGTCAATCAGTACAAGTGCTTTCTCTGCTAAACAAAGAAGCAAAACCTTTAGAGCATTTAGTACAGAAAGCACTTATACTGATTACTGTGACTCCTAATGCAGGCGGTTGTGCTGAAACACAGCACTGTGTCGAGTCCTTCTTCTGAACACCTACTGTCTTTAGGAATTTGTTTTACATAGACTGTTAGATTATTTTTCTATTATAATAAACTTTACATTTGCTATTCCTTGACTCCAAGGTTTCCTTTCTTTCCCCAAACAGTAATGTGCTACGGAGGTATGAACAGAGGACCATGTAACTTCTTTACAGATGTCATGAAGCAAGGCATCACGAAGGAGGATGAATGAAATGGAAAAAGCCCGTAACAAGTGGGCCAACATCCTGCCAGATAGATCAGCTCAGATCCCGACATTGTTCACTTGGTGGTAGGGCAAGTGAGGTAATACAATATTAACTGTTGAGATGCTTCACCGACTGATGCTGTGTTGAATGTAGTAGAAAAGTGTATGCTTGAAGTCTAGGGAGTGAAGCTATCTCTATCATCCATGTAGAGAGGTGGTAGAAGACTGGAAGGATAACTGACTGACTGATGTGAAACTCTGAGACAATCTTGGGAAAAAAATGAGGACATGTTCTCATGACCACCCTGTTGTGGAAGAAATGGGAGTAGGGAGGGTAGTGAACTAGAGCCAAAACAATAGCCACCAGAAGGTATGTCTTCCATGTGGCAAACTTGAGCTGGCAGATCACTATGGGCTCAAAGGGGAAGTCCATGAGCTGTGTCAGGACAGCATTAAAATCCCAACTGCATGTCTGGTAGCTTGAAGGAGGACTTGAGACAGAAGAGTCCTCACATAAACTGAGTCACAAACAGTTGAATAGAGATGGATTTGTCCTGAATCAGAACATGGTAAGCCAATAGTGCATTTAGGTGAATTCTCATGGAATTGGTCTTGGAGCTGGAACAAAGTAACTGTAAGGGATAATTGAGAATGTCTGGTAGGGGTCATGCTCAGGTATCCAAGGCTGTAGAGTCCACGTCAGAGGCAAAATGTTTTCCTCTTAGCATATGATTTCCTAGTCAAGGTTTTGCTAGACGAGCTGAGAACCCGATGTAGAGCCACAAAAAGATGGGCTCTGCTACAGGTCATCTTTCAGAGCTTCCGTGCTGAAAGAGTGAGGTGCTGAAAGTTGGGATGAAAGAAGGTAATCTCTGTGTGATGAGGGTGGGATGAAGCAATAGTTGAATTGGTTCTTTGGTTGCTCAGCACAAGAGAAATGGAAATCACAGTTGGTGGCACCAGAATGGGGCTATGTATCATTGCCATCCTGTCCTGTTGCAAATTCTGAACTTGGATATCAGGGGTATGGGTGGGTAGACATGCATAAAGAAATGGATGGGTCCAGCTGACTGTGAATGCATCTATGGCCAACATGTTCGGGTTGGGATGCTTGAAGCAGAAAAGGGGACACTTGGGATTAGTGTTGGTTGCAAAAAGGTTAATCTCTCGGGAGGTGTAGCCAAGATGGCTGGGTCCAACAGATTCTTTTGTTCTTCATGAGAGTCCTTTGCCTCCAAGTACCAATGTGTGCTGTCTGTCTTGGAATCGACTCCAGGCGGAGCTTTACCAGACTATGGCTCTCTTTGACCCTGCCTCCACCTCAGCCTTTGCACAGGTTACCACAGGAGCTTAGCTGCATTGGTATGAGTGAGTCGCTGATTACTTTGCCGGTGTGTAGGAGAGGAAATGATACACGCCTGTCAGGGTCAACTAAGTGCTGCAATGGCTGTTGGAGTACCAACTGTGGAACCGGTGACTGTGGCTGACCTGATTGCTGGACAGGGATGACGTGAGATGAGCCAGGCGCTCGTTATACCAGCCTTTTCTCTTCAGAAGCCACCCAGTATCTCTTTGGAGACACAGTGGACTGCCATCTCTGAATTAGGAAAAGGTATTTCCACACAACTGGCTGTAAGGATGTAAGTCCTTCAAGGTAATAATGTTAATATAACTGCTTTTTTTTTTTGGGGGGGGGGGGGGGGGGGGGCGGTTTATCTTCAAAAATAATGCTTTTCAACAGAAACTGTCTCGAGTTAATTCTTCCCTGGAGGATCATACAACAATAATTAAAAATTTATAGGTGGTTAATTCTACTCTCATAAAAGATAATACTGAGCTGAGACTAAAAGCGGAAAATATGGTGAGGTTTTCTAACATGCACATTAAAAACTTTTCTAAAATGCTTGTTGTAACTCCATGTGAGATATTTAAAAGATATTTGCTTAAGATTTTGCAAATTCCAGAGACTTCCTTACCACCGGTTTCTTGGATCTAATATTTACCTTCAGTTAAGAAAGAAGCTGTGTAAAGTGTTGAATAGGAGCTGGATGTCCTTAAAATTTCTGGTTTGCTGGAATCTTCTGAAGATAAACCTGTTTACTATGCAACATTGGTGGTAACATTGGCACTTCCAATCTGAAACAGAATGGCTACTCCAACTTTTCTTTAAAAAAATGTGATTTCCTCTTTTTGGGGGGTGCAATTAGGATACATCCAAATTTAATCAAGGAGACTCAGAAAAGGAGGAAGAGCTTTCTACTGCTGAGACCAGGGGTGCTCCAAATGGGAGTACTCTTTTTTTCTTAAATTTGCTTCTAGATGTGTAATTAAATATAAATCAGTTAAGTATATATTCTATGACCCACCGCAGTTCTCTGCGTTCATCAACAGTAGGAAGATTGTTTCTAGATCAAGAAAAATGGAAGCCATGTAGACATGTGATAGTTAATATTGCAATGCTCACTGCTGTATGTTTGCATGATATACTTATATTTGTTTTCCTAAAATTTTCTTCTTGACTGTTCACCTCACATTGTTGTGGACTATACTGTTGGTTAGTATTTTGTTTTGAGGGTTTCTTTTGCCTCTTTTCTTTGTTAAATTGCAAGGAATTGCTATTTCTCATTTTCTGTACTTGTATAATGATTCGATTATTTGTTAAAATTTATTTAAAAAAAACCAAAAAAAAAAAAGCGGTCAATCTGAGGTATGCCCCAGCAGGTGAAGGATGCACATGAGGATGCAAGGTCCACTGGTGGTGGTGGGGCATTCATCTGCTGAGATTATCGGCTATATTGTTCTTTGTCCTTGGTAAATAAGTGGTGAGAAGAAAGGCAAAGTTCCAGATCCTTTCGGCCTCCATGCAAATAACAAATCCCACCCTGCTTGCTGATGAAGAACATCACAACTTAGTTGACAGTTTGCAAAAGGCCAGCTTGTTGAGAAACCAGTTCTGAAAAACCCATAGGGAATAATAGATGGCCCTGAGTCTGAGGTGGTTAATGTGAAGGTGCCATCTGTTGCACCTCCAGGTGCCCTGGGAGCGCAGTAGTAGGAGATGGCACCCCAGAAAGTAGTGGATGCATTCCATGTGAGCACAGCCTGATGGAAGAACCTCACCTCCTTGATTCTGGGCATAACCTTGTAGATATCTGTTTGAATTTTTTGAGGAGAGTGCCTGTGAAAATTGGTTCCACTGGAATCTGGAAGTGTCATTGGATTAGGTGCATGTGGAATCTGCCTAAAGGGAGCACATGGACAGCTGCCACCAACTGATCCAGTAGGCATAGGAAGTTGAAGGCTACTGGGATTTTGGATGTTGCAATCTTTCATGCAAGGCAGATGATGGTGTCCATTTGTGATGGTTGGGCTTTGGAGATCAGGTGATGATCCTTGCCCCAATGAAGTCTATGGTCTGAGTCAGAAATAGGGATAATTTGGAAGTGCTGATGAGAAAAAAAAAAAACATGTCCTGCAAGAGGGACATTGTGGTTTGTAAGGCCTTGGTGGACCCCTTGGATATTCTGCCCATGATTAGCTAGTTGTCAAGCTATGGGAAGACTCAGAGTTTCAATGCTCTGAGCCATGCCAGTATTTGGGCACTGATGGCAACTGAAGCTGCTCTGAAAGATGTATTGCAGGCATTAAATGCTGTGTGGAGGTATTTAGCACACTCTTCAAAATTTATTTTAGGGCTGTAACAAATATTTGGCCCCCTTAGTGCCCCAAATGCATTATTCGTAGTCAGCCGAATATGAATATATTATTCGGGTACCAGGTGACCACATATTCGGTACAGCCCTAATTTCATAAATTTGTATTCTGTCTGAACTCTAGGCGGATTACAATAAAAACATCCATAAAAATTTTTCACACAACAACAAATATAAAAAAACACACACAAATAAAACAAACTGCAAAATCTGCCTACCCTTTAAATACAGTATGTACTACACCAAAGGATAGGTCAGCACCCCCTCCCCTCTCAAGGATCATCTCTATCTGTCCCCTCATTGTACGATCTGATACCTGCCAGCGAGCCTTCTCAGGAGTAGCCCCCCAAGCCCTGGAATTTACTCCCAAAGAGGCTATGTGTAACTCGAGACAACCTTTACTTCAGGAAGCAGAGGCATTGCTCTTCTCCCATGCCTTTAACACATAGGGTGCCTGACTATACACTCATTTTGCACCTGGCCTAGCTTGCTACACACACTGTAAATTAGATCAGTTCCTTAAATCTTGTTTAATCACACAAAGAACTTGCCTTGAGTTTAGCCCTCCCATCTATTTATCCCAACCGACACTACCACACATCTTATCTCCATCTATATATCTGCACTTGGCCCCCCAGCTATATGGTAAGAAATACCATAGAAAAGCATTAGTATCATATCTATGTTATTTGAATGTTCTAATGGGTGCTTATTAGATGTTTCATTAGTATTATGCAGACATCGTATTACATCTCTGCTATTTGAATTTCAGTGCTGTTAAATGTGTATATTTTTGATCCCATTTCATGGCTGTCCTATTATTAGGTTTCAATTTACTGTTTTCAAGTTTACTTCACTTATTGTATTTATGTTTGTACTTTGTCATTTTACTATTGTTATGCTGTTACACCTAATCACACTGACCACCCTTCAACATCTTCAGTCCTTCTGTGACTGTTCTCTTGTGCTTGACTGCTTAAATATTTTAAATTTAAATGCTTTACTTTTTGTCTATTAGATTGTAAGCTCTTTGAGCAGGGACTGTCTTTCTTCTGTGTTTGTACAGCGCTGCGTACACTTTGTAGCGCTCTAGAAATGTTAAATAGTAGTAGTAGTTAACAAAATTGTAAGCTTTATGTTAAACTGTACCTGCTGTACACTGCCTTGAACCTCTTCATAAAGGTGGCTAATAAATCCCAATAAATATGCTAATTCTTGTACATCCAATACACTACTTTACACTTGCTCTCACAGAGCCTCATTTGCCATATCTCTGTCCATTTCTCCAATATACTTGAGGTGAACAAACAATAAAAGGTAACAGCAAAATTCAGAAGGATGCTTGGGTGCATAGGAAATGGAATAGTTAACAGAACAAGTTGATAGTGTCTCTGGGTAAGCATCTGGTGACACATCATTTGGAGTACTATGTACAATTCTGGACATCACACCCAAAAGGATATAAACCAGATGGAGTTGGTCCAGGGGGCAGCTACTAAAATGGGCATCAAAAAATATCTGGACACAGGCTCGAAGGTCTAAATATGTATACCCTGAAAGAAGGGGGTAATACGGTACACATTTAAATACCTATAAGGTATAAGAAGGGGGAGCAGTATCTGAGTAGCGAAAAAAGAAAAAAAAATAATCCCCCAACCCCTCCCCCCCCCCAAACAAACAGCACAGAGGATCACAGAGGGAGGATAGGGGATTCTATAGCTTAAGAGATAAAGATCATGTAGCCTATGTTTTTACTTATAAAGTGATGAGTTGTTGACGACTGCAAGAAAATATTGCTCCATATTGCCTTTTCTGTATCAATGCTAAAACTATTATAATTACAGTGGTTCCAACTACACACTCTGAGGTATATCTTAGGCTAAAAACACCACATACTTTCACCTTCATTCAGTTCCTTACCCATTCACAAATGACATTTCCAAAAACCAAGAAATCATATGAACTTATTTTCAACAGCAGAGCCATAGCTAACAGTAGTTGTGATTAAACTGATGGTGATTCTTCAATGGAAACACCTTTTCTGTTTACTTACAACTAATTTAGTGCTAATACATGAACAATCAACAATGCAAATACTTCAGGCACCCACACATTAAGACATACAAACACAAAGGAATACAAGACAATTATCATAGACTAATTTAGCAAGGTTATCTGATGCATGAATTAGAGGAGAGGTTCAGACTTTGTTTCTGTTTTTTTTTCTTTTGTAGATAGTAGGACCCAGGTTGTGATTCTTTATGGGGAAATTTCTAGGTTCTTTCATAGTGAAAGTAGCTGCCACCTGACTAGTCAGTCTTTGACAGAGGCAGGCATACTATGGACCACATGAGCTTTTAATCTAGTCCATGTCAGTCTGTTGGGTTCTGGCCCACAGAAGCAAGAGGAGGATATTCACAACACAAGTGACATAATGCTGAATGTAGTGTTGACCCACCAAGGGTGGTGGTAGAGATCCTGTGTTCCCTACTCCCTATACTTCTCTCAGGTTCCTAACTCATGGCCCTCTCTTCCTTAGATTTCCAGGGGGAACCTCCCCTTCCTGCTCCTCACTGGCCTCTTAACGTAGCTCTTTTGCCAAGACATTTGCCTACAGCTGCCCTTTCCACATTACTGAATTCCAATTTCACAATACTGCTTAAAGTCTAAAACTAAATATATATTTACTATGTACAATAGTTGCTAAAATAAGTGCATGCAGGATGATGAACAAATCCACAGAAATTGAATATAAAGTTTAGGTTAGGTGACACTCTTACCAAAGTGTTATACAAACTGATGTCTCCTTCCAGACCACTTCTTATATGTAAGAACTTCACAATGGGCACTTTCGCAGTTGTAATGGGCAAGATGTTCCTTAGACCTAAAATTAAACATTACACTCAGTGTTCCATATCACCAAAGAAGCAAACTGATGTACTGCATTGCTTTTTATGATGCAAGCTGCTTTGGGTCCCCTTTTTTGGTGGAAAATTATCAGTATGTATAGCACTAAGAAAAAATGTTTGTGAATCCCGAAGAATGGTCTTACTTTCAGCCCAATTTTTAAAAAAACTCTAAACATGATTAAATCCCAGTCTATACTCTAACAGAGAAAGATAACCCCACTAATAATTCAGACAAAAAAAAAAGATACATCTTATTTATTGAAAAAAAAAAAAAAAGAGAAGCAATATCCCTTGTGTGAAAATGTATCTGTATCCTTCATCCAGTAACTGATGGTACTTTCTTGAGCATCAATACCCTTTAACTAAACCTTCTGGAACTGTTGATCAGTCTTTCACATTGACTTAAGAAGGTTGGCTCATTTTCCATACAGAACCTTTTCAACCCTGTGACACTGGAGAACTCCGAAGCATGAACAGCTCCGTTCAAGTCTTGCCAGAACATTACAACAAGGTTTAGACTGGGACTTTGAACTGGCCATCCAAAACATGAAATTGCTTCTTCAGCCATTTTGTAGATTTACATGAATGTTTAAGTCATTGTCTTGCTGCATGACTCACTTTTAGCACAACTTCAGCCCCATGTGATGACACCACCAACACCAGGCTTGACAGCCAATGTGAAGCAGTGTTTTTTTTGTTTTCATCAGTGACCAAAAAGTTCAATTTCTGACTCATCTGTCCAGAAGACATTAATCTAGAAGTAAGTGTTCTCTGGTAAACCTGAGGTGGATCACATTTTTTTTTTTTTTAACAGAGCAGTCATTTCCTCCTAGCTAAACTCCAATGAACATTATTCCCATTTAATTTCTTCCTGATGCCTGACGCCTTTACTTCTGTAACAGCTGCAGCTGGCGAAATATACAGATCTTTAGATGTTAATCCTCGTTCACTAGGTTTTGTGGATGACTTTCTGGTTTGCTCATGGGAGTATCTTGGCAGGATAATTGATCATGGTCATTGGTAGCATCATTGAAGTCTTCAGCTTTTCCCATTTCTAGACTACCTGTCTGACAGTGGATAGATGGAGCTCCAAATGGTTAGAAAAAGTCTTGTAATCCAAAGAGCATCAACTAATCTCCTTAAGTTTTATGGTGATGACCAAACTTAGAACCTTTGTGACCTTTACATAGGACAGGATACACAAATTCAGTCATGCAGATTTACTTTGCAGGGTGGTTTATTTGTTACCTAATTATTTTAAGCATCCAATTGTAATTAGTAAATTAATTACAGTAAATAAACTAGGGGTTCAATTACTATTTTACACACAGATTCTGAATGTCTTATTGCTCATACTTTGTACATTTTTAGGTCTCAAGGAACATGGATCTGTTTAACTTTATACCCTTTTATTGTATAAGACTGTTTTTAATTACACAAGGGTACTATGATATGAATTATATAAAACAGTATACAAGGTGAGAATGAAAATAACCCCCAAGAGTTTTTTTTTTGTTTTCTCAGTAACTGCTTGGAATTTCAATGTGGAATTTTACAGCTTTATTTGTTGTTACTATCTACGTTTATGTACTAAGTGGAATGAGATTATCTTTAAACATGGCAAAGTTACAGACTTTTTAGCAAAACTAACCAGCGATTTTCAAGCATTCAAAAATGTTTGGACTGTAAAACTACTGTTATTAGAGATTAAAGGGGTACCAGCTTATTGTTAATGACATCACAGTGACATAGACATTTGACTGGGGGGCAAAGTTGGAGGCCTACTACAAACTGCACCCAAAGCCTCAAACAATCTGTGGATTCAAGGAAGCACTGCAGATGATCTGGGGCAGCCTGCCACAGGGACCAACTGACAAGGGTGTTAAGAACTTCCCAAAGCAACTGAAGGCCTGTGTTAAAGCTGAGGATGGACACTTCGAGCATTCACAGTAACTGTGAAATTCTGATACTTGTTAATTGTATCATTTAAATGACATTATTTTACTGTGTTTTAACTTGAACATTATTAAAACACAAAAATCGCTAGGTAATAACGCTAAAACATCAGCAACATCCATATAGCTTAAATATTAGGGGGTCCTTTTACAAAGGTTTGCTAGCATTTTTAGCGCGCGCTAAAAATAAGCACGTGCTATATTAGTAGCCCATATATTTCTATGGGTGACACTAGCGTTTAGCGCACTCTAATAATTAGCATGCCCTAAAACCACTAGCATGCCTTTGTAAAGGACCCTTAATGTTGTTTAACAGTCATCATACATACATATTACTAAATAAGTACATAAAATTTCTTGTTGATATTCAAAGTGGTTGCTGAGAAACCGGCAAAAAACCTGTATGTGAGTGAGTGGGGGTTACTTTTTTTATGCCTCACCTTGTATAACTCAGGCAGATCCCATCCCCCACTTGGTTTTTGACTATGAAGAGGGAGTACTTCTTAGGTAGATGATGGCTATCTATCTGGTGGACTGTGGTTGGATCTTTTATTTATTTATTATTTTAGTCACATCCTGATTATTTGATGTTGATTCAGAGGTTTGCCAAGAGAAGTCTGCCCCTCAGCCCTTGCCCAGGTAGGCTGTTAAAAGAAATGCTGGAGAACTTATCCTTGTGGACATCTCAACAAGCAAATTATTCCTTATAGGAATGCTGTTATCTCTCAGCAAGTGGACACACAGTCCCAATTGGGATTTTGTAGTTTGCACAGTATCAAATCTGTGACAGTTGCTTCACTGACAGAGCTGAGGGTTATATCAATAAGACAATCAAGCCTTTTTGCTGCAATAGATTTATCACCAGCCTTTGATTTAGTGCCCCACTGTCTATTACTTTCCCATGTAAGTGCCATAGGCGTTAATAGTGCTGTTCTGAATTGGTTTACAGGCTTTCAGAAGAACAGGATGTTTACCATTATTAATCTGGACTTAGGAAAATTTACTGCTTATTCCCGGGATAAGAAACATGAATCCTATTTACTCTATCGGGATCACCAGGTATCTATGACCTGGATTGGTCACTGTTGGAAACAGGATGCTGGCTTGATGGTGTGTCCCAGTATGGCGATGCTTAGTACGTATGTCCTCAGGACATACCCAGCAAGTCAGGTTTCAGGATACCCACAATGAATATGCATGAGATAAACTTGCACACAATGAAGGCAATGCATATTCATTGTGGACATACTGAAAACATGATTGGCTGGTTTGTTCAAAGGAATGGGTTGAGAACGAAGAATCAAAGGTAGATTGAGTTACACCGTATCTATTTACCCTTCACTGGCTTTCCAGGAAGACATAGATCTTATTTAAATTTTTATATGGAATGGTTCCAGCCTATTTGAATCATTTCATAATTTTGTACATCTCAAGAAGACAACTGCAATCATCGGATGACACTTGGGGCCAGATGCACTAAACCTAATGAGCCAGCAACATGGTTTATAAACTAGTTCTAGCCAGTTTAGCAAGCAACTAGTAAAACGAGACTTGCACAAAAGCGTTCTCCAAGTCATTTTCCTGTCACGGTAGCAGCTAACAAAAACGGAATGCAAAGCTATTATAATGAGCTAATTACTATTATAATGTACATGCAAGGTGATGAACAGCCGTTTCTAACCCCATGCACAAAAGCAGTCCATACCTTCACCGTGGAAATTTTAACAGGAGATCTGGAGCTCTCATTCTTCTTTGTCGCAAGTAGGAGAAGGGGAGAAACAAGGCAGGGAAGATGGAGCACAAAAAAAAAAGTACACCGGCTTACACGCAGCTTCTTTGCGTGTATGAAAGCCATGCCATGCTTCTTTTTCAAATGACATTTTACTGGCAAGAAATTGGGGGGGGGGGGGGGGCAGTACCAAAATGTAAAGCATAAAAGTAATGGTGACTTACCAAAAATGCAAGGAAGACAAGGGTCCATCATCCCCCATGCTAGAAGCACAACAGAGAGAGGCTAAACCAATTGGACAGTGCCAGCCTGGGATCTCCCGCCCACTCATTACTGGAGGGGGGACACCAGGAAGTTCAGATCCAATCAGTTCCTAGCTGTAGAGTGATGTCATCAGGGAAGCCCTGCAGGGAGGAGTTGGGACAGAAGCCAGCCAATGACAGTCCACCTTCAGGGAGATGGGCATTCTAGGATATCAGCCGGCCAATAGAAGGAAGCAGCAGGAACAGCTGGGGGTGGAACCAAGCCCTGATGCTGATTCCTCACAGAAAATGAGAGCTGAGAGCAGCAGAGAGGCTTTTCCCCAGCAGCGGGGAAGCAGGAAGCACCAACCCAGGTCTGTCCACCCCCCCCCCCCCCCAAAAAGCGCTTTTGTGCTTGCAAAAAAAAAATAAAATAAAAAATAACGGGGTATATCTACTGCTTTCATACATGCAGCTGGTCTGCATGTATGAGAGCTGTCTGTAGCATGCGCAGAGCAGCCACGCACAGTGATTGACTGTTCTGCACATGCTCAACTCACCGACTGGCTTCCCTTATATCGCATGCAAATGAGCTGGGTCGCAAAAGCAATGAGCAGTTCATTTGCATGTGATTCTATTGTGAATCCCTCTGTGTTTCTGAATCGGTAAATTTTTACTGATTTGGAAATACAGACGGATTCTTAATGGGACCTTTGTGCGTCTGGGCCTTGGTTTGAAATACCAGCTCCACCTACTATCAGATAGGTGGCACAAGACCAAAAACCATTCCAGGTTGCGGTTCGATAATTTGGAATTCTTTGCCATCTGAGATGTATCATTTGTTTTCTTCTACGGATTTTACAAAAACTTTCTGTGAAAACTTATTTAAAAGATTTTTGACACAGAGGGAGTCTTTTACTAAGCCATGGAAGACGACAAGACGCCCACTGTATTTCTATGCGCATCTCGGCATTTACCGCCAGCTGATTTCTATTGCGAGCTAAAAATGCTACCACGACTTAGTAAAAGACCCCTTTAGTTTATCCTTATGTTTTGATTATATAGCTTTGTATTTTACTCTGATATATAATTTTTGTAATATTTTTGTGACTTTGTTATTGTTTTTGCAAATTTATATTTTACTGTAATTTATTTTGTGATCTTCTCTGAACTTGGAGACAAAGGGGGAAGAAAGGAGGAGTGACCTAGGTGGTTAGAACAGCAGGTTGAAAGCCAGAGTGACCAGGGTTCCAATCTCACTGACACTTCCTGTGGTCTAAAGCAAGTCATTTAACTCTTCATTACACTGTAAACCTTTTAAGGGAACAGAGAAATACCTACTGTACCTAAATTGCCTTGAGCTATTCAATGGTAATGATTTATAACCTTGAGGTATTACTATGGTAATAAGTGTGGGATGTTCTGGTTTACAATGAGATCTGTAGCAACTCCAATAGTATGCATTTGAGAGACATGATCCAATGGAGCCTGGTGCAGAAATGCCACCCAGCATACTGAGTCTTGCTCCCCCACTGCACATGCGCAGGTGCCTTCCTGCCCGACTTGTGAATGAGGGACTATCAGTAGAGTGATATAGCTTAAAGATTTCAGCTCCAGGAGGTGGGATGGTATGTGAGAATAACTGGCCTGCTGTCCTTGGAAAACAGCAGCTGCAAGTGTGTAACTTCACTTTCTCTGAGGCCAAGGCCAGAATATTCTCACATGTGGGAATCCCTAGCTACTAGGCTCACCAAAAATGTCAGGACAATAGGGACTTGCAATGGTGAAGCCAAAAAGAACCAAACCTCCTTAAACTATATACTTAGTGACTGAGATGGTGCAGCCTGGAACAGAATAAAATGGGCCTAAGAGGGTGGAGTTGAATTCTATACACCAAATTCAGCAGGACTGTCTGACCAAACTGGCTGTCATCTCAGGTATTCTTCTTGAGGCAGTAGTGTGATGTGTATGTGTGGACTAACAACCATGTTGCAACCCTGCAAATCTCTTCAAAGGAGTCTGATCTCAAGCGGGTCATGGCTCTCACATTATGAGGGGGAAGACAAACACGTGAAGTGGAGGAACACCAGCTCCTACGAACAAAGCAGGAACAGTGTAATGGAGTAGGGTGAAGGGGATGGCACTTCCAATAACACAAGGGAGTCATAAAATCTTCAGATACACTGTTTATTTCAATAAATATACATTAAAGACTCGACAAAGAACCTGATTTGGCGCTGGACACCTGCCTCAGGAGTCTGAATTAAGATGTATCATGAATTGTGTGTTGAAACGCTGTATATTTAAACAATCTTAGACTGATAAGTGCAACTAAGCTCTTTGCTGCCCAATTGCTGCACAATCTAAGATTGTTTAAATACACAGTGTTTCAATATAACAATTCACAATACACCTTAATTCAGACTCCTGAGGCAGGTGTCCAGCTCCGAAATACAGTTCTGTGTTGAGTTTTCAAAGTGTATTTATTGAAATAAACACTGTGTTTCATCTGACTCCCTCATGTTATTAGTAGTGCCATCCCCTTCACCCTACTCCATTAGACTGTTCTCATATTATGAGTCTTGACATGACCCACTAGAGCCAGCCCAGTCTGGGCATAAGAAAAAGAGATGCAGCTTTCCAGCCAATTGGAAAGAGTGTGTTTACTGATGGCTACCCCCATTATGTTGGGATCAAAAGAAACATAAAGCTGGGTGGACTGTCTATGGGTTTTAGTCTGTTCCAGACAGAAAGCCCACACCAGAAGATCTTCTGAGCTATGCCCATATTGAGACACCACTTGTGAGGTTGCATCACTCTGCTTAGTCTGTTAGCTAGACAGTTCAGCTTTCCCCTCCAAGTATGTGGCCCTCAGCACCATCTTGTGTTGCATGGCCCAGTTCCACATCCTGACAGCTTCCTGAAACAGAGGGTAGGATCCCATACCCCTCTGCTTGCTGACATAGTATATTGCAACCTCACAATTTGGTTTGATAGCCAATCTCTGAAAGCTTTTAAAAAGTTCCAGGAGGTTGATATCATACTTTATCTCCTGAGTGGAGCAGAGACACTGAGTGTGAAGCCCATCTACATGAGTCCCCCATACCAGGTTGGATGCATCCATGGTCAAAACTTTCTGGGGTGGGGAAATTTGGAATGGTAGTCCTAAGATCAAATTGGTCTAAACTGTTCACCACAGCAGAGACCACGTCATCTCTGGCGACCATCCACCAAATTCTCCGTGGCTTGCGACAACTGAGAAGCCAGGATCCACTAGGCAGGTATCATATAGAGATGTGCCATGGGAGTGACAAACAGTGGAGGCCATATGGCCTGGCAACCTCAACATCTGCCGAAGTGTGACCTGTTGGCTGCTGCGTACCTGGGTGGCAATGGCAACAAGGGCATCTAACCATACCTGAGATAGGTAGGCTTGAGCTTGAACTATGTCTAGCAGGACTCCTATATACTCCAATTGCTGAACTGATTAAAGGTGGGACTTGGTGTAGTTTATCATAAACCCTAACAGCTCTAACATTTGAATAGTTCTCTGCATGGACTCCTGAGCACCTTCCTTCAACATGCTCTTGACCAAGCAATTGTACAAGTAGGGAAACCAAATTCCCAGTCTAGGTAGCGACACTACAACTACTGCTAAACATTTGCTGAAGACTTTGGGCCAACGTAAGGCCAAACAACAGAACATAATACTAGAAGTGGTATGGAACTGTATTATCCTGGGTTTTAGGGTTTTCTTTACATCTCCAAGTTATAGAGTCTGGAAGAATGAGGTACTGTTTATAAATTGGAACCCTGGGTGTGGGGTACCCCAGGGCTCGACTTTGTCTCCTTCTTTATTTAATGTTCTGTTCCAACCTTTAGGTAGACTTCTGAGATACCCAATTTTACATATACTGATGACATACCTTTACTAGTGTTACAGGATTGGCCTACCACTTTCATGAGTATTGCAAAGTGTGTCCAGTTGATTGAACAGTAGATTCAGCGTAATTAGCTTAAATTAAATGGTGAAAAGACTGAATTCCCACAAATTTTTAAAATTGCATCAGATTCCTTTACTTTTGAATCTTGTTCCAAAATTTTAGAAGTTGAAGTGGATAGCTTGCTGACTTTTTCCTGTCATATTAAAACTCTTGTCTATAAATCCTTCATTTGCTAAAAAAAAGTCAAGGACTATTTGTAAATATTTTGACTGTCCAAATTTTAGATTATTAGTCCAAGCTTTAATTTTATCTAGAATAAATTATTGTACTGTTTATGTTGGATGTTCAAGTACTTTGGTAAAAAAAAAAATACAATTGATTCAGAATGCAGCGGCTAGACTGGTTGAGCTGCACTGGCTTCCGGTCGAGGCTAGGGTTCAATTTAAGATGTGCACTATTATTTTTAAGATTCTAAGTGGTTTGGACCCAAAGGTGCACTCCTTAGTGTGCTCCTTTGCGAAGCGACGAGTACAGCAATTGGGAAAAATAGATTTGACAGTGGTATGGTGATGTTTTAATTATGAAGTGGTTAATGTGGTGTGTGTTGGGTTTGTTTTTAGTTGGTGGTTGGGGATGGAAGGAACATGGATTGGGGGGGGGGGGGGGGGGGGGAGGGAGCATTTGTTATTATGGCACACTATCATAGTTATTGATTCTTGTAATCAGTTATGTTTGTCATTTGGTTTTCCTGTAGAAAGAGGCAATCTTATTGACTGTTCTGAACAAATGATGCAAGAAATTGGTAGGCTGACAATGGGTAATAGTAGGAGACAGAGGGCTAAGAAGTTAGAGCTGGGACGAGTTGGTTATAGACAGTTCAGATCTCTATAGCTTTGGGAAGGCAGGAAAGTTTTGTTCCTATTCCATGTGCTTACATGAATTCTAGATCAGTGGTAAACAAAGCTGATGTTATTAGGAACTTGCTCACTGACAATGAATTAGGTTTACTTTTCCAGACAGAAACCTGCTTGCCTACTAGAGATGATGCTAGATTGAGGGATTTGTGTCCCTCAGGTTATAAAATCTTGCATGCGCCTACGCTAGGTAAGAGGAGGAGATAATTGGTTGTACTTTATAAAGCTTTTCTTAAGATAACTTTATTAGACACCATTTGTACCCCTTCTTTTGATGCATTATCTTGTGAGATACAAGATGACTCTTTATTGCGTTCGCTTAGTTGCGTGGTGTTTTACTGTCCTCCGGTGAAGTGTTCAGCCAGGGAAGTGATGTATGAGTTTAGTGCAAAGCAGTTAGTACAGAGTGATTATGTTTTAGTGATTGGGGACACTAATTTGCATGTGGATGAGACCAAACCAAATGAAAACGATTTTTTTTTATAGATTTTTTGAAAATTTCTAGTTTTGTATGGCCATGTTTATTTCAAAAAAGCACGAGAAGGGGCATTATTTGGATTTAATTGCTTTTTAAAATGGTCTGAGTGATAATTGCTTAGTGAACATAACCTTGTGTACTCCAAATCCTTAGTCGGATCACTTTTTGATTCAGTTTACACTGTTCAGGCAGGAAAAGAAGTGCTTGAAAGAGAATAACAAACTGGTCAGCTTATCCAGGGGTCATATTGATTATGCCCTGTTCTGGGACAAAGCTGATGCTCTTGTTCTAGAGGCCGGCAAGTGAACCGGGAATGCTGGCTGCTGTTTGGAACAGTTCTATTTTGGATGATCTCGCTTCTCTGCCTTCCAGATTGAAGCGAGTTAGAAAGTCGGATAGGTGGTTTGACCAGGAACTGCTGTTGTCAAAGAGAAGTTGCAGGGATAAAGAACAGAAATGGCGAAAGTACCCATCAGAGGAGTTGGGGGCTTCAGATCCAGGAGTACAAGGCCTTGATTTCATCTAAGAAAAAGCAGTTTTATGGACGTTTGGTAGGTGGAACTAAGGTAGATTAAAAAAAAAAATTGCATAAGTTGGTAGATTCCTTTATCCAGGTAGGAGATTTTGTGACGCCAAGTGGGCATCAGATGCCAACAGCTGTTGAATTTGCCCAGAAGTTTGAGTCTGTCAGAAATATTAGACAACAGCTTTCCCCAGTTTGTGATACTGATCAGGTTTTTAATGGTGAATTTCCAGCAATACCTGTTGAGAGATTGTTTTTCCCTGTATTTATTTATTAGCACAATACATAGGAACAGATATAACAGCATGTACAAAACGTATAGCAAACATGGTAGTATAAACCAAGTACAATATGAAAAATGAGCTCAACTTGTCGTTACCAATTTAGCAATGATGACATGTAACAGGTAAAAAAGAAAAGGTAAAGGGTAAAATGAATAAAGTAGTAGCCACCTAAATGCGCTCCTGTAATCCCTAATCATTACAATTTTCTTATATTAACCTACCCCTCTGCAGGCAGACACACAACCATTCAAACTTCCACTGTCAGTCACATCACAGCAATCCCACCCTAATCTCCCCCGCCTTCATCCCTTCTCCCCCCCACACACATACTCTTCCATTCCAGTATATAAAATGAATAAATCTAATCCATTCCAGGCTTTTCATGTCGAGTTCCACCTTATCTCCTCCTCCTCAAGAAAGAGCAATGTCCCCCACTGAAGCTGCTCTATAAAAATCTTTGTAGATGGCCACCTCATATGTCGCAATCACTTTCATGCAGTTGATCCATTCCGAGAAACCCAGCCCCTCCTCTGATGCCCAAGAAATTAGATTCCTTAACCATAAAAAATACTTGGTAGAGGAATAGTCTACCCACCAAAGGAACATTTTGTTGTATAAGAGTGTTGTGATCCCCAAGAAGGAGGGTGTCATAATCCCACTCCAAAGTCCTATGAAACAGATGCATAATAAGCTTGAAAACTTTGCTCCACAGAGTCAATTTATCACATTCTAAAAATAAGTGCACAAAAGTACCTGTAGTAGCTCTGCATTTAACACATATCCCATCCTCCCAGAGTCCCAAGCTCACCCCATGTACTCTCGTAATATAGGCTCTATGAAGTAGTTTATATTGAGTCTCTTGCAACTCTGTTAATTTCACTATGGCAAATAAGGTATCAAAATATTCTAAAAATTGTAGAGCCAAATAATCTCAGTACCTAAGGGATGACAAGTAATCCATCTCACTCGTATACATATCTGATTTAAGCAAATTATACCATGTGGAGAGTTTGTTGAACTTAGCTGGTGTTGATAAAAATGTAAAGTCCAACTTCCTATAACCCCATGACTCAGCAAACCGTTTATGTATTCTCTCTCTATTGTGATAGGTTTGAAAATAAAACAAAAAGTCAGATGCTGGAAAATGCCACCGGTCTTGTACCTGGGCAAATGTAAGGGGAGAGTCTTGATCTGGGGTCCCTACTAGTCCCAGAAATTTACAACCCTAGTGAGCCCACTGATGAAACCTGATATGTCTGATCCCAGGGGAAAACTCTGCGTTCCCAGCCAATGCCAGAAAAGGAGACATCTTAGGACTCTTGCCCTGTTTACCCCGTCACCATCTCCAAGCCATTCTGAGGGGCCAAAGAAATGTTTGTTTATGAGAAAGGTTTCCATTACCCCCCTCCTGGTGATGCAGAAGATTTTAAAAACTGTACAGAGAGCTCCGTGTCCCCAACCATCCCTGAGGGGAGAACTTTACCTGACCCACATTACCTTCGTGTGCCTATCTGAGTAGCGATGCTACATTGTACAGCCGAATATCAGGGACCCCCAACCTCCCCCCTCAGAACATGTCAACGTTAATTTCTTAAAACTAATACAAAGAGCTCGGGCTCTCCATATGAACCTGGTAAGCGTTGACCTAAGGATTGATACATCCCTACAGAATATCCCAGTATGTTTGCAAAGGCTATAACAATTTAGGCATCACCACTATTTTTACTAAGGTGATTCTAGCACCTTCCACCCCCATCGACTGGGTCTCACGTGCCTCAGTCTCCCATTCTCAAGTTATTTCCCAGTGATTTCTAGGTTACTAGGGCCATACTACCAGGGGATCCACAGTTCCTAGAAAGAACTCACAGACCCAAATCACAAACCACCAGGATTCTTAGTCAGTCCAGGACATCAGAGTCAATAATTAATAGGTTTATGTCACAAGATTTGAACAGTGAACCATATAAAACAGATGGAAATAACAAGTAAAATAAACAGGAATTAATATTAAAACAATCTAACACACTTGTTAACTACCTGAAAAGTGCTTGGGAAGTTTCAGGAAATTTAACTGCTCCCAAGTCTGAACAGGGCTTCAGGTCAGAGATGTTTACCTCTGTGCTTCCTAGCTGAAACTAAAAAATTACCTCACAGCTTAGGCGGGAAAAAGAAAACTGTCACTTCTGATACAGCTGTTAAAAAAAAAAAGAAAAGACAATCGCCATCTGCTGGCCAACTAGGAGAAATAGAGAAATACATATCATCAGTGATGATAAAGGTCTTGGTTTAATAACGAGATGGGTTGATATGCCCCCACCTGTTCTGGGTCTTTACCCAGCTTAGGTAAAATTTGTGGAGCCCCCTGTGCTTGTCACTGCCATTTTATTATACATAGACACCAATGGGATAGGAATGGCCTCTTGCAAAATTTTTATAAAATTCAGGACCAAATTCATATGGGCCAGGGGCCTTGGTTAGTTTTGAGTCTCTCTGTATCCCCTCCAAGATCTTCCCTGTCGTAATGAGAGCACTAAAATGCTGTTCCTGGTCTACAGTAAATTGGGGGATTGTAATTCCCCGAAAAAAACTCTTTCATAACATCTTCTTGCTGGGGACTCTGTGCATAAAGGGCCTGATAGTAATGGACAAATTGTTCCATAATTTGGCTTTCCTGTGTATACCCCATGTACATCCTTAATGGAAGTCACAATTTTTTTGTACCTAGGTGGCCTGACCAAATTTGCCAACAATTTCCCGGTCTTGCACCCCCCCCCCCCCCCCCCCCCCCCGTCTATACAGCTTGTAATGTTGATAGTAGACATTTTATTCAGCTTTCTTATTCAATATAGCATCAATGGCCTTCCTTACCTCTGCTAGCCTAACCTTGCCTTGAACACTAAGGTGGGCGATATGCTTGCAACGCAACACAAAGTTCTTGGGATAGATTCATTAATTCCTTTGCTATTCACCTATGTTTTCTGATCACATAAGCTATTATGTGTCCCCTCAGGACTGCCTTTTCCTGCTTCCCAAAATACTATACGGGATATCCCTTCGGAAGCATTATGAAACTGATAATTTTCCCACTGGGCCTTCAAAAACTCGTGGAATTCCATATCCCTGTAAAGGCCTGGTGAAAGTTTCCAAACAAAATCAGCCTTCCTGGGTGTGACTCACAGGGACAGTAACACTGGTGAGTGGTCTCACAGAACTGTAGATTGAATAGAGACACCATCTACCTTACAAAAAACTGTGTTGTCTATCAAAAAGTAATCCAATCTAGTGTAAACCCCATGTGGATTAGAACAGAAGGTGAAATCTGAGTCGTTGGAGTGCAATATCCGCCACACATCTAAAAGGCCAAGTTGTTGCGTACACAAATTCACTCCCTTACTATAATGATGTTTTAGGCCCGATTTAGGAGGCTTGCAATCAAGCACTGAATTGACTGTTATGTTAAAATCCCCCCCTACTACCAGTGTAATAGAATAGAGGGACAAATGAGCAGTCAAATCAGAGAAAAATTTGAGACTGTACACATTAGGTGCATACACTTTGCAAAGCAGGTATTTAGATCCCCAAAGCTCCCCTAGCACTTTAATGAAGCACTCTTCCTAGTGCGCAGTATGTTTATATAAACTGAAGGGAAGTTACTTGTGGAACAAGATGGCAACCCCTCTTTGCCTTCCACTAAAGGACACATGATACACTTCCTCTACTCATTTCCTGTGCAGTTTTTCCAATGTGGGGAGGTGAGTCTCTTGCAGAAATGCAATATCTACTCTATCAAGGAGCAAAGCTGATAAAATCTTTTTTCTCTTAATAGGCGAATGAATGCCATCTACATTAAGGGTGCTCAATGTCAGTTTAACCATACTGGAGCTGTTGGTGAATACCTAACCTCAAAGTAACAATTGCTTAAATAATCCTCCCAGCTAAACCCCGCAATCCCCCTCCCCCAAATATGAGAACTAAATCACAAAAATCAGAAAACAAATACTCCTTATGTCCCTCTTCCCCCATCACATAGAATAATTAGGCATTAAATGGAGGACAGAGAAGTGATGTGATCTCACAGCAATACAGATTCCCATAATTACTATGGACTGCCAATGTAACATTAACTCCTTCAGTGCTCCTTGACAACCATTATCATCAAGAAGAAGAAAGAAATCCAAGCAAATTAGTAGTATAGTGTTAAAATAGTTTCTTCTCCCATGTAAACACGGATCTCTCCCTATGGAAGAACATGGAGCCAACATGCAGGAGAGCTGGATTTCACTAATTTGAACAAAAACAAACAAACAAAAAACCATTTAGGCAAAACACCCAATGTCATCCACATTATCTGCAATTTGTATCTCAAGAGTAATTATAAGACCACCCCTAAGCAGCAGACCTTGTGCAGCATGATATTTTCCTTGATGAACATAAGATGACTGCATGTTGCACCAGACCAGTGGACATCAAGGCAGAGACTAGTTCCAAGAAGTATTAAGGCCATCCACAAAGCTTCGAGCCTCCAGCTTAGTGGCAAGTGTGAAAGTCCTTCCCTTGTGACAAACCTGCAGTCTTGCTGGGTAAACCAGTACAAATCTGATTCCACGATGGTGCAGATCCAAACAATATGGTGCCATCTCCATACGATGCTCTGCTACCAAAGTAGAATAATCATTGAAAAGCAGAAGAGCCTTGCCTTCATATTCCAATTTACTCACAGAATCTGCTCTTTTTTAAGCCTGTTCAGATATGGTGCTATTGCTGACCTAGGGCGTACATTGCCATCCCGTCGTACCCCAATAATATGGGCCCTCTCACATCGGCAAGTCTTTTCTACACTTTGTAGACCAAGTTGCTTTGTTAGCCATTCTGAGAAGAGATTATACAAGTCCATGTCTGAAAGAGACTCAGGCAACCCAATAATCCACAAATTATTGCGGTGATTCCTATTTTCCTGATAATCCATGAGGTCTTTTAATTTCTCTGTTTCCTGTTGTAATACCTCGAGTTGTTGCGCCATGAGGGGGGATTCATCCTCCGGAGACAATACTCTCAGTAATGCGTTGGCTATGAGAGTCGAACTTTTGTCAAATTTCGTCCATGGCCGACTTGGATTATTCAGTCTATCTTCCAGCGCTGTGGTAACTCTTTTTGATATTTCTTGAATCCACTCTCCTGCCAGCGCTGTAATCATAGTGTGGCCTTCCACCATCTTGGCTGCACTAGGATTGTCACGGAGATTCCGCTGGGATTTCAAGGTCATGTTGTGCCATCCGGCACCCCTTCCACATCTCACCCACACTGGGGGAGGGGCAGTGTCTTAGAAACAGTCCAGCAATAAAATGACACCTCTATTTACAGGATGTCTATGTTATAGCAGGTATTTCGGATGGCCTCCACAATCACGCGACAGCTCACCAAGTCGGCATCGCAAGACCTCCACCTGTTGATAGATTGTGGTCAAAATTTAAGGATGTTGAAGTAGCAGATGTAAGGGAATTGTTGCTGAGATATGCCAAATCATCTTACAGTTTAGATTCTTGTGCTGCATATTTGATGCGGCATGTCTTGGCTCCATTCCTTTTTTTCTTTAACAGACTGGCTGAATGCAAAATTAAATGTGGGAGTTTTTCTGCTTGAGGGGGGAAAAGTTGTGCAGACCCCGATTGCTAAAGATTTTAACAGAAATCTAGAATTAGTTAGTAATTATAGGCCAATTGCCTCCATCCATTGATAAAAATAATGGAGGGTTATGTTTTGCAGCAATTGGAGAATTACTTAGATCAGTATGAAATCTTGCATTATTCCCAATCGGCAGTATAGTACAGAAACAGTGGTAGGTGCTATTATAGCATTAGGAAAAACCATCTTGAGTCAAAGAAAGTGTGCAATTTTTAATTTATTCTGATCGCTCTTGTTCATTTGACTTGGTGGACCAGGGATTGTTGAGTAGTTTTGAATTGCATGGGGCGGTCTTGGAGCGATTCCAAGGATTTTTAATTCATCGCTCTTACCAAGTCAGGTGTGAGGAAGATTATTTTGAATTTTGGGTGTCACCCTGTGGGGTACCGCGGGGTTTGCCCCTTTTGCCTACATTGTTCAATGTTGTTTTGCAGTCTTTGGGTGTTATTATACAGCAAGCTCAGTTTCAGTGTTTTATATATGCAGATGACAATATTGTGTTGTGACAAGTCTTTGAAGCCTGGAGTACTAGTTGTGTGCAAATCTTAAAATGCTTGGATTTGATTGAATCCTGGATTGTGCAACATTGGCTTAAAATTAATAAGGAAAAGACACGGTATTTATACTTTGGTGCTCTGAACCACCCATTTCGTTATAACACAGTAAAGGTGTTAGACTGTTTCAGACTTGGGACAGAGTCCAAATTCTTGGGGAGTCATATTTGTTAGCACATTTAGTATGAAGCCACAAATCTATTTGGTTATTAAGAAATCATTCTACCAATTGAAAAAAAAACTTTGCTGTATTAGGAAGTATTTTGAAGCTTCTGTTTTTAGGCTTGCTTTTCAAACGCTAATTTTGTCTATTCTTGACTACTGCAATTTAATGTATGTGGGTTGTGCTAAATTGTCCTTACGAGGTCTGCAGATAGTCCAAATTACGGCTGTTCATTTGATTTATTCTTTAAGTAGATTTGAGCCTCTGTCGCCTTATTTTTTGAAAGTACATTGGCTTCTGGTAGAGGCTCAGATCTATTTCAAGCTGGGAGTCACAGTCTTTCAGATGTTACAGGGTGAAGTTCCATTTTATCTCATTGCAGCAATGGCAGTATTATTTGGGGGGGGGGGGGGGGGGGGGGGGGAGTCTGGTCGTTTAAGAAGCTAATGTTTATTTTCTTTTCCTTCACTTAGGAATGTTAGGTACACTACAGTTTTATCATCCTCACTTTCTTATCAAGCTTCAGCCTTTTGGGACTTGTTACCATTGGAGCTGAGGCTCAGTTCAGACCTTATTATCTTCACTACCAATTCATATTCGTGTCACTATTGATTATTTGTTTTCCGCAATTACCTTAAAAACATGGTTGTTCATGTAAGGGGGCGTGACAAGATGGCGCCGTTGAGCTGAAGACGCAGAGACTGATCGAGCGTTTGTTGAAAAAGTTTTTCCTCTTACCTGCTATGCCGCATACAAAAAGAAAGGGGAATGTTAGGGGCAAACCCTCCACCACCTCGACATCTTCCCCGAAGCAACTTACAATCGACAGCTTCGCTCTGAGGCAGCCACCAAATCAGCCTGGAGTTGAATTTCTGCTAGATGTCGGGGCAGGAAACCCGACACCTCAGGAAAACAATATAACACTCTCTCCTCCAGCGCCCGACAACCCACCGTGCCCTGCCTTACTACGGGAAGGTAAAGCTGTTAATCAAGACCCGGAAGGCGGAGAACTTGGTCCCAGCGGAGGAGGTTTCCTCCCGGAATCAAAGGCAGGAGGGACAGGAGGTAGGGTGGAAATCCCGATGCCTCCTACGGTGGTTACTCTCGAAGCTCTTTGGCAGGCTATGGAAGGTTTGAAAGATATTGTAACTAAATCTACTCAACAAACAGCAAACTTAATTGTAACTGTGGATCAACTCTCTAAATCAATAGATAATTTAAAGGAAGAATTCAACGATCAGGTACGGACGTCTCAAAAAGATATATCTAAAATGCAAGAAAATATGTCTGTGATAATTAAAGATAATTTGAATATTAGACAAAAGATCGAACAAATAGAAAATTATAACAGGAGACTGAATATGAGAATATTAAATTTTCCTAGACCAATTGGAATTCTTCCTCTGGAACTCTTTAAAAAATATTTGACGGAAAATTTGAAAATGTTACCTCAAACCTTCCCCCTGTGAACAAAATATATTATCTTCCTAAAAAACTCCAGGAAGAGAACCATGCGGCTCTGGATCATGGAAATCCTGATGAATTGAAAGATATTTCTTTAATTTTGGAGGACTCTCTATCCGAAGTAACAAATAGGGCTACACTTTTGGTCTCATATGTGTTTGAACAAGATTTAAATGCGGTAATGAAACTTTACTTTAAAAATATGCATCAAACATTTTGTGGCCAGAAGATATGGATATTTCCGGATGTTACCAAAGTCACACAGGATAGAAGGAAAAAATTCTTGGATTTAAGAGAGGAGACACGGTTACTGGGTGCTACGTTTTATTAGCTTACCCATGTAAATGTATTGTTAAATATTTAGGACTTAAATATGTTTTCTTTATGCCAGAACAATTGAAATCTTTCATAGACCTGAAAAGAGTAGTAAAGACATAACATCTGAAGGGCAAATTTCAAAGTTATGTTGGTGGAGAGGCAGCCATGTCTTACTTTTGTACCTTTTTCTTCTTTTTTAAATTTAGATTTTTCCTGATCTTTACTTTTACACCCCCTCTCAAACAGATTTGTGGTCTAAGGAAGAGACAAAGAAATAGATAACAACTTTTCCTTTTTTGTTATGGAGATATACTATGATGTTGGTATATATGTATATATATTTCTTTATTTCTTTGTGCTCTGAATTACATGTAACAAGTTTTATGCTTGTGTTAACTATATAAATGAATAAATAAAATAATAAAAAAAAAAAAAAAAAAAAAAAAAAAAAAACATGGTTGTTCAAGAAGCATTTTACTCAGTTATAAAGGATATTGATTTTTGCTTTGAAATTCTTGGACTTCTGTCCAACTTCTTTGCTTATGTGTAATCCGCACAGAACTTGATAAGATTGTTGCAGAAGAGAAAAAACTGTAACATAATATATAGGCATCCTTTAAGTCCAGAAAGCATAGCCAATCTTGTTCCTAAATCATGGAGAAAAAGGTGCCCAGGGAAATCATTCTGAACTTCTCTTTGGCCATGTATGTGTTTAGGGTCCTCAGCTCTAAGATGGGATGAAATCCCCCCCCCCCCCCCCATCTTCTTTGGCACAAGGAAGTACCTGGAACAGGATACCAGTCTCTTCTTCCCCTGGTGGTATGGGTTCAACCGCATGGGCTTTGAGAAAGGTGGACAGTTCTTCTACAAATACTTCCCTGTACAAAGAGCTAAGGTAAGATGCTCTCGGAGGGCAATTTGGTGTTTTTTGTTGCCAATGGAGGGCGAACCGAGATGGACTATTTGAATAACCCACCAGTTGAAGGTTACAACAGCCTACCTTTCTTGGAAAAAAAAACAGCCTCCTCCCCCTCCCACCAGTAGATGGCCCAAGATGGTCACTTTTATAACAGTTACAGTATGCTCTGCTACAGCCAGCCAAAAACTCATCTCTTGCTTTGAGTGGGGAGCCGATTGGGCCTTCTGTGCATGCTGTTGATGGGAACAAGCATGCTGGGGTTGAGACTATTGAGCAGGGAGGGAAGTGTACCTACGCCTTTGAGAGTAGTAAGCACTCTGCCTCACCCCACACCAGAACCTCCTAGAGAAGGTGGCTGCAGGAGGTGTCCACCCGGAGAGGGCTTGGATAATGTCAGTATGCTTCTTGATTAGGTTAGCGATCTCTTCCACCTTATTCCTAAAAAGGTTGTCTTCATGGCAAGGAGCATCTGCCAACCTCTCCAAACTGCCAGTTTCAAGTCATAAACACGCAGCCATGAGAGTCTATGCATCCCTATACTTTCAGTAGGGAGTCTGGATGCAATATCAAAGGTGTTGAAAGTGCCCCCTTGTCAGACATTTTCTAGAAGCCATCTGCTTCTTAGCCAACTGGCTAAACAGCTCAGCCTGCTCCAGAGGGAAAGTATCTGATAATTCTAGCAGACTGTGCACCAAGGATCACAAGCAAAGGCTCATGTACAGCTGGTATGACAGAATACAGGAAGTGAGCATCAAGGCCTGGTATATCTTAAGCCCAAAAGAATCCAAGATTGGGGCCTCTCTACCTGGGGGATCCAGGCATAAGTCCTGGAACTCCTGGCCCTTGTCAGCACAGATTCCACCACCAAAGAGAGTGATAGGGAAATTTGGCCTTATCAAGCCCTGGTGCTTTCTGAATTTGATACATCATATCTACCTTCTTAGGTACAGAAAGATGGGACTCCTAATTCATCTGAATATCAAGAAGGATCTTGTAAAGAGAGACAGTCACAGCCTCAAGAGGTGGTGAGTCGTAGTCCAGAACAATGAACATGTCCGCTCTGGGCTCATCCTCTAATCTAAAAAGGGAGGGCAGCCATCATCTCCTTAACAAAACTGGGGAAGGAGAAACTCTCAGGTGGAGATTTACATCTCTCCTCGGGAGGAGAGGGATCTCATGGTATTCTATAGGACTCCTCTTCTGAGAACTTAGATATTTGAATTATTATCTAGTGTTTAGCAAGAATTAGAAAACTTGTTTTTTAAACAGTATCTGCTTTACTGTTATCGTAAGAACAATACATTATACTGCAGTTAGTAGGGTTACTTAATTCTACACAATTTTTGTTGTTTACATTATTGTTAATCTATTTAAGTCTACATTATTCTTGTAATTCTCTGGGCTATTCCTACTTCTCTTTACTATGTAATCCACACTGAACTTAACAGGTATACACGGAACATATGCAAATGATGTAATGTAAGTACTGTAGATCCCCCTCAGACTCCCATGAATGGTCTGTATTGGACTCAGGAAAATATTCCGCATGGGAGAGGACTGGCACCGAGATGCAGATTTGGTCCTTGACTCTGGTGAATCTTCCTCAACAGGTGTTGAGGGTGTCTCTGCATGTGCAGGTGTCAACGCTGATGCTTGATGTGGCGCAGGTGTCAGAGACAGCTCCACAGGCAGTGCCTGGGCATGTGGGGCAGGCAGAAGCAGAGTTGCTGCTGGTGAAAGCCCCGGATGCCGATGAATTCTGCATCTGAAATAGCCCCGCCAACTGCCTGGAGCGTAGTCCAGATCCGTTCGAGGGCAGATATCGGCGAAAGCTGGGGCGTCGGTGCGGAGACCGCCTGTAGACTTGTTGGTGCCGAAGCAGAAGCTGGGTCCCCAACCATTAGTGTAATGATAGTTTATCTAATAGACAACTGGTCTAAATATACAACAGCTAATGGGCCAGTTGATCCAAAAGACAATTAGTCTAATGGCTCAATTGGTCTAAACAAAAGAGCAGACAGCTTACTGATGCAAAAAAATCAGTGAAATTGTAAAAGAAAAAACTAGAGCAAGATACAGAAATTAGAGACTAACATACAAACATTATGAAAAGTTAATTTTATAAACATATCTATGAGTGAAGAAAGTTAATATGACAAAATTAAAAAAGCACAAAAGTTTCTACCTTTTATAGAATTGTAACATATAATTTCAGTTCACAGCTTTTGTTTTCATCTCATACATGAACAAGCCTACTTCAAAGCTGCAGTCATATTTAATAACTAGCATCTTAAACAAATTTTTTAGTTAACAATACATTCACTCATGGCTGAAGTCCTTACTCTTCCACATCAAACACTTGTGACTTTGCACCTCTATCACATTCAGTTAAAATTTTACTTATTGTATTACAATATCAAATGGCTTCCAGGGTTATTGCCTTGATTATATTAAAGCATGTGGTGTATTCTAATTACTGACTTAAAAGATCTGCTATGTGACAAATGTGTGACTTCAAATCTTTATCTTAGTTAATTTTTAGACCAATGTCCATTAGACAAATTAATTTTTAGATAAATTGTCTCTTTGGACAAATTTGGACTTTAGATGAATTGTATCCTTAGTGTTTCCCAAGTATGGTCCTGGAGTATCCCCTTTGCCAGTAAGGTTTGCAGGATATCCACAATGAATATCCATGAAAGAGATTTGCATATAATGGAGGCAGTGTATGGTAAGGCAAAATGCTGCTGAAAAAGCCACAACCATGCCTTACCATTCCCTGAGAGAAGTATCCGTCTACATTTATATATGGTATTCACTCCAAGTTATTTGACTGTACTGATTTCCAACATCCATCAGTGTCTCTATCACCCCTGAGGCAGGCGGGTTTGACCCACCAAAACACTGTTCCGTGTTGGGTCCATACTGGTGAAAATAAAGGTTTTCTCCTGGAAAGTTACCTGTGTGTGATTTGTTTTCATATACTCCCAGAGCTGTTACTCTTGTTCTCTCCTACTTTGTTTTATTGCCATTTTCAGGGCATAGACCATAGAAGTCTGCCTAGCACTGTCCTTGTTCTCCAACTTCTGAAGTTGTCATCGGAGATCTACTCCAGCCCATCCAAATCTGTCCAGCCACGATCAGGGCACAGACCATACAAGTCTGCCCAGCACTGGCTTTGTTTCCCAATTACTGGTGTTGCCATCTAATCATAGCTAACATGTACCAAATCTGGGTCCTGGCTACATGGAGATTGTTGCAAAGGCATCGGACTTGGGAGGGTAGAGTGGGATTGGGAATGGGTTTTGGGGAGGGTGTGTGTGAATACTTTCATTACAGGAAAAAAGGAGGAGAGTGGGGGAGGAAGGTTGTTTTTTTGAGATAGGAGGGGGAAGTAGCGATTGGAGGAATGATGGGTAAATGAGGGGAACTGAAGGTGGCAGCAATTAATGCTAGAGGTCTGAATATAAAAAAAGGGGGGGCTTAGAGATAGCATTAATGTAAGAAACATTTACTGAAAGCATATGAAATATGCTTTTCATTATGATTATCCTACAAGGGTATAGGCATCATGTGGGAAAATGAAAAAAAAAAAAAAAAAAAGGGTGTGAAAGTATACATTGCCCCAGGTACAAATATAAGTACCTGTATATAATATGTAAGCCGCATTGAGCCTGCCATGAGTGGGAAAGCGCGGGGTACAAATGTAACAAAAATAAAATAAATAAATAAAATATGCAGCTAGGGGTGGGGTAAGCGCTGAAAGTAAGCATAGATCAAAAGGGAAGGTACATTCTGATTAATTTGAAGCTTGGGAAGCAAATATATACCATCATTAACACTTAAACAACAAAAAACCCTGAGGGCTATTTGGAGCATAACACTTATGCTCCAAGTAGCCCTCAGGGTTTTTTGTTGTTTTTGTTTTTTTTTTTTGTAATGGAGGTGGGTCAAAACATTTTTGAATTTCAAGGGGGACCCAAGGAGTTTGTCAGATAGACTACAATTAGCGGATTGGTGGAGGCTGATGAATCCTACTGCTAGGGAATACACGTACCACTTTCCAGTTCATTCTATATATTCTCACCTAGATTGGGTAGGGATTGAAAAAAGTATTGTATCATGATTACTGGGGTGGTGGTGGGGGGGGGGGGGGGGGGGGGGGGGGGATGGGGACATTGTCCCAGTGAGGTGGACTGCTCAAGCCTTACTTGGGTTGAAATTGCTACCAAACATTGGAGATTTATTGATAATTTCCTGAACAAATAATTTAATCAGCAAATAGAGTTTTATATTGATGAGTATTTGGCAAATAATGATGTGGAGGGGGTGCAACTCCAGATTGTGTGGGAGGGCCTGAAAACGGTATTGTGTGCTCAAATGAATTCATTGGTGTCTTATAGGAAAAAAGACAGATTTCAGAAGGGTAAAGAGTTTAGGACACAAATTCAGAGTTTAGCACCGCAACATAAGAGAAATCTAAAGAATGAGCTGGTGGGGAACCAATTTCAGAAGATGAAAACAGGCCCTAGTAGAGTTGGAAGATTTAGCTTATAAATTCAATAATTTCAAGCAAAGATGTTTGAATGGGGGGATACAGCAAGACATATGTTGGTGTACAGAATGAAGCAAAAGATCACACAAAATAAACATACAAATAATGAGGAACAAAATTGCATGCAAGAGGGGGGAGATTCAGAAATGTTTTTTGAGATTTTATATGTCTGAAGTGGAAACCTCCCTGAATGATGTTTCAGCACTTTTTCCTACTGTGGAACTACCATGTTTGCAAAAAGATGTAGGACTAGATCTAGATAGGCCTATTGAGTTGATAGAGGTTGAAAAGGCCTTTAAAGATATAGAAATATGGAAATAACCAGGACTACAACACACAAGGGTGAAAGCGAACGGATTCCAAGTGACCAGCCCAAATAGGAGATAAGAGCGTCAAAATAAGTTTATTGGGTCACAATAAACTTATTTTGATGGTATCTCCTGTTTGGGCTTGTCACTTGGAATCTGTTCGCTCCACCCTTGTGTGTTGTGCTTTGTGGAAGGTGTGGATCCCCCTTACTTGCCATTCCTAATAACCAGGGCTAGACAGTTATACTGTTAAATTCTATAACAATTATATCCCCAGAATGGCATTGATGTGGGCATTCAACACACAAGATGGGGAGGAGGAACTCCCATACTTTATGTGCTTGGCGGGAGTGACACTAATGCCAAAGCCAAGGTCGTACTGTCCTGTATCAATGTTGGGTCCTGGTACTAAGATACTTACCAGACTGTTGACAAATAGAATTTTGATCTGGATGCTATCATTGATTCATCCAGTCCAATCTGGTTTTATTTTAGCAAGCTGAGAACAATGTGTGTAAGCTACTAAATTTGATGGTTAAAGCTCAGGACATTGTACTGATGGCAATTCTCACCATCGACGCCAAAAAGGCATTTGATTGTGTTTACTGGACGCTCATTTTTCAAGTGCTTCAAGAAGATGGGTTTAAGACAACATTTCATCACATGGATTCCAACAGTTTACATAAACCACTGGCATGCTTAAAAATAAATGGTGCATACTCTTGTACATTTGAATGAGACAGAGATACCAACTGTCACTCCAGCCCTTTGCACTAAATATGGAACCCTTTACACAGCAGATTAGACAGCATTGTATCGAGAGTATTAAATGTGAGGGACAGGAGTTCAAGAATTCCCCTTTCACTGACAATGTCTTTTTTTTTACTGTAACAAACCTGTGAGAGTCACTTTCAGCCATCATGCAACTGATAATATCGTAGAATATTAGGATTTCAGGTCAATATGTCTAAATCAGAGATTCATAAAGTATTAGTCCCATCAAATCAGTTGGCGAGGGATTAGCAAAACTCTTTCCCTTTAAGTGGGCAGCTAAATTAATTTTAACTTAGAATTCAACTAACAGCTCAACACCATAAATTATTTAAATTATAATCTCTTGACAGCCAAATTAAATACAGACTTGGAGAGATGGCCGAAGCTGAGTTTATCATAGCTGGGGAGGACAGATACAGTGAAAACGGTAGTATTGATGCAGTTTTGTTATTTATTTCAAATATCTCCAATAGAGGTTTCAGATACTGTATTCAGGGGGTTTAACAGGAAAATAATCTCTTTCATCTAGAAGTGTAGGCCTCCAAAGATTTCTAGGAAAATACTTTATTTGCCTAGCAGGATAGGGGGTTTAGTGGTTCCCAATTTGCAAATTTATAATTGGGCTGCACGATTAAAAGCAATAATAGAATGGCAAGCTAAGGAAGAGAAATAATGGGTGCTGATAAAGCAAGGGAAACAAAGTTCACTGCCACTTAGATATGCTCTATGGTAAACAAGTTGATTTAAAAGGAGCTCTTGGGAGGGGAAAGAGTATCATTACTACCTAACAATTAGGTTTACTGCTGAGTTCAAGATGGGAAGAGATCAGGCACTTTTTGCATGATGGGAACAGGAAGAGGGGGTATGTGTGAGATAGTTGGGACACATGATAAGTGGAAATTCACAATCAGTGTAGATACCAGAGCTGCAGCAGCAGCAGAAGGGCTGATAGTAACATAGTAAATGACAGCAGATAAAAACCTGAATGGTCCCATCCAATTTGCCCAACAGTCTCATTCTCAATTCTAGATTGAAACAACAATGAACATGATAGTATATACTTGATCATGGTCTTTCTTTGTTGTTTCAGGGACATAGACCATAGAAGTCTGCCTGGCTCTATCCTTATGTTCCAACTACAGGAGTTGCCGTCAAAGTCTATTCGAATCCATCTCGTCACTTGCGGGACTCAGACAGTAATAGTCAGCCGGCACTGTCCTCACTTTCCAAATTACTGGAGTTTCTGTCGAAGCTCTCTATAGCCCATTCCAAGCCAGACTACTATATGTGGGACTCAGACCATATAAACCAGTCCAGCACCGGCCTTAGTTGATATAGCCAGCATTGCCATCTAAGCACCACTTGACATGTAAACACATATGCAAACCTTTAAGCATTGTTTTTTGTACCATTCATTTTCTAATTAGAGATTCCTCTATGTTCATCCCACGCCATCTTGAATTCTGCCACAGTTCTCTTCTCCACCACCTCCCTCGGGAGGGCATTCCAGGCATCCACAAATGTCTCCGTGAAAAAGAATTTTCTGATATTACTCCTAAGTCCACCACCCCGCAACCTTAAATCATATGTTCTCAAGTTATACTATTTTCCCTTCTCTGGAAAATATTTGTTTCTATATTAATATCTTTCAAGTATTTAAACAACTGTATAATATCTCCCCTGTCCCTCCTCTCCTCTAGTGTACACATATTCAAGTCCTCCAGTAGTTCTCATACATCTTTTGGAATAAACCCCATATCATTTTTGCTGCCTTCCTCTGGACCACTTCAAGTCTTACATCTTTAACAAGATACGGCTTCCAAAGCTGAACACAATACTCCAGGAGGGGCCTCACCAACGACTTGCACAGGGGCATCAACACCTCCTTTCTTCTGCTGGATATACCTCTCTCTATACAGCCTAGCATCCTTCTGACTACAGCCACGGCCCTGTCTCACTCATTTGTCACCTTCAGATCCTCAGATACTATCACCCCTCCCTGTCCTTCCTCCCTGTCAGTGCATATCAACCTCTCAACGCCTAACACATACTTCACCCTTGGATTTCTACTCCCTAAGTGCATCACTTTGCACTTCTTTGCATTGAATTTTAATTGTCAAACATTAGACCATTCTTCTAACTTTTGCAGATCCTTTTTCATGTTTTCCACTCCCTCTGGGGTGTCCACTCTGTTACAAATCTTGATATCATCAGCAAAAAGGCAAACCTTACCTTCTAACCTTTTGGCAATATCGCCTACAAATATATTGAACAGAATCGGCCCCAGCACCAATCCTTGAAGCACGCAACTACTCACTTTTCCTTCCTCTGAGTGAATTCCATTAACTACCCTCTGGTATCTGTCTGTCAACCAGTTCACCACACTGGGTCTTCAGCTTGTCAAGTTTAAACAAGAGCCTCCTTTGAGGAACCATGTCAAAGGCTTTGATGAGATCTAAATAGATTACATCTAGCGCACTTTCTCGATCCAATTCTCTGGTCATCCTGTCAAAGAATTCAATCAGATTCGTTTGGAACGATTTACCTTTGGTAAAACCATGCTGTCTTAGATCCTGTAGTTCATCAGCTCTTTCTTTAGAAATTCCCCCATTTTACTAAAGTCAGCATGTTTGAAATCCAGGACTTTTAGTTTTGAGTGGCTGCATTCCCCTTTAGCTGTTTTATCAAACCAAACAGTTTGATGATCATTGCTGCCCAGGTGGGCACCCACTCGGACAGTAGACACACTTTCTCCATTTGTGAGCACCCAGCGTCGCTCCCTCCCTCGTGGGTTCTGTCACCACTTGTCTCAGAAGAGCATTTTGAAAGGCACCCACGATCTCTCTACTTCTTTCCAATTCCACAGATGGAACATTACAATCCGCATCTGGCAGGTTGAAATTTTCCAGCAACTGCACCTCTCTTTTAGCTACGTTAAAAAGAAACATTACCGAAAAGCATGTGTACATTAATTTTCAAAAGAGTGCCATTTTACCCTGCTCAGCTAGTCACAAAATGGCAGGTGCAAAGCACACAAGCCCGGCCATCTCACATAACATAATGCTGGCTAATTTTCAGGGTACTTTTCTCTTGAAAATTAGTTACAAAGTAAAAGTGTACTTTGCAACTATCTGGGTTATTGGAAATTGTCCCCTACATACCGGTAAGTAGACTGTGATTTTCTGGACTATAATAGCACTTGAACCTAAAACTTCTTACTGTTATCAGGAATAAGATCAGTGCAGGAAACCCAAAAGTAAACCACTGCACTAAAGGATAATGCAGCTTAATGCACTGGGGTTAGGATGTGAAATATAAGCACCACTCGAGACAGAAAATAGATCTTCACTTAAGTCATTTTTTTTCAAACTTTGGGAGTTGTGTTGCAAGGTGACTGACAGCCTCTCAACCCCTTAATTCCTGAAAGAAGTTTTAAAACTGCCCCCAAAATGCATTATTTTTCACGTTTATATACTGCAATATCCAAGGTCAAGCTCCTTGCTATTTATATTAGATGGAGTGAAGGAGTAGCCTAGTAGTTAGAACAGGCCGACAACCAGGGAAGCCCAGTTCAAATCTCAGTGCTGCTCTTTGTCATCTTGAGCAAGTCACTTAAACCTCCACTGCCTCAGGTAAAAAGCTAGATTGTAAGCCCTCTGAGGGAAATATCTAAAATACCTGAATGTAACTCACTGAGCTACTACTGAAAAGGTATTAGTTAAATCCAAATAAATAAAATCACAACACATACTACAAAGACACAAGACCCTCCCCCACTCAACTAAAAGCAAACGTAATACGTGAGTCTTCAAATTCCTTTTAAACTTCTGCAGCTATAGTTTAACATGTAAATCATTTGGCAAGGCATTCCAAAGATGAGGAGTCCTTAGAGAAAAAAATCTCTCGAGATATTTAGAAAGATGAACTTCCTTAACTCTAGACCTTTAAGAGATGAACACTCTGGGAATGCAAGGGCCAACTTGGAATATAATCCTATAGCTTTGTCTATAAGAAATCCGAAGCCTGCAAGGTACAAATTGTAATATTCAGCAAAAAAACTTTATATGTTATCAGGACGACGATCCTGGTCTCTTCCACTTTCCACTTATTGATCTTAGCTACTTGTTTAGGGTCTTCTTTCAAATTGTTCATTTCTTCTCTCATCTTCTTCTGTTCCTTCCCTATCCCCCCCTTTTTCAAAAACTGTATGGTAATGCCGACTGTGTCAGCATTGCTGTACAGCTTTGTTAATAAAAAAAAAAAAAAAGGTGGGGGGAGAGAATCTGTTTCTGAGATTGATTTTTCTCTTTTATCTCATTTTTCTCTTCTCTGCCTTTCTATTCATTCATAGCTATATTTCATCTCTCCAATGGAGGGCTCCTCTTACCAATTTCCACCTAACAAGTGGCCCTCCATCATCCCGGAGTGGCCTCCTTTTTGGTTTTCTCAAGCCACCCCCACTCTACATCCATTCATCTTCTCTCACCTTTCCCTCTAGCACTCTTCCAAGTCTTTTTGTCTACCATACCATGCTCTCCCCATTGCAATCTCTTTAACTTTCTTTCCTCACCCCTTTTTGCATATCTTTTAATATGCACCTTGCCTTCTTTGGTCTTATTCTTTTTCTTTCCCATTCCATCACAGTCTTAACCAGACTATCCTTCTCAGTCCTCAATTTCTCTCTTTTCTCCTCTTGCCTATGTACCAGTTTTCCAACTCCCACTCTCAACTTCTCCATAACTCTCCCATTTAGTAGTCCATCTCTTACTCTTTCACCAGCCCCCTTCAAAATTCCTTATCTGTCTTACCCCAAACTTATAGCCCCAATCTATCTGTCAAGGACAGGAGACCAACACCCAGCATTGCTCACTGAATACAATGCCAGCTCTACCTCCCTGTAAAAGCCTCTCTTCCCTAGCTCCGCTTTTGGTCTTGCAGCATGCCTTGAACCAGTAATTTACAGAATAAAACTGCCTACTTGTGGTACCTGTTCAATGCATCAAGCCACAAAGATGGATCACAAAATTGAGTCACTCATAATATTGCTGTGGCTTTGTTATTGCAGAATTTTTTTTTTTTTTGTAGAATTAAGAACAGTATGACACAATTAAATCCTCTCCCCAAATATTATGCATTACAATAAAAAAAATCTACTTGCCACAAAGATAGAAAAGAGCTAAAAGGTACCCATGTGTTTTTTAAGGTTTCTTCCTAATTCTTCAATAGTTTTTATGCAATCCAATCCCTGCAATAAAAAGAAAATTCATTAATAGAGATAACAGTAGTTAAAGTACATAACATTATAAGTAGGCTTTCTAGTCATGGCTGTTTATAAATTGTAACTTTAGGAGTTTATTTTCCAGCTAGGCGTTGCAGGCACAACAAATTGGTGTTTATTTGTTTTTTCAGACAACAAGTATTATTGCTGGGTACCTTTTTCACAGCAATCAAATAAGAAAAACTTACGGGTCCTTTTAGTGAGCTGCGAGGAAAAAAGGCCCTACAGTAGTGATGGGGAACATGCGGCAACATAACTCTTATGATGTAGCCATGCGATGGGGAGCACTTACTGCCACCCAATGAGGTGGCAGTAACGGCTCCCCTGGTAAGCTGGCGGTAACTGGGCAGTGTGCAGCGACGCCCAATTACCGCCTGCTTAGCACCGCAGTACAAAAAAAATAAAATTTTCTGGTGAGCCGGAAATGGCACACACTCGGGCTGGAACTACCACTGGCAGCTGTGTTGGGCCGGCGGTAGTCCCGAGTTAGTGTGCGGTAAGCCTGCGTTGGGCTTACCAATGCTTTGTAAAAGGGCCCCTTAGTGGGGAGGGGGGAAAATATGTATCTAATAAACATCTGTTTTAGGTTTTTGGGGGGTTTTTTGCTCAGAGGTGTTTAATGGTGTTATTGGTTAAAATCTAATATTAGAAGCCGAAATTATAAATAATTATTACTTTCTAGAAATACCTTATTCAGTAATTTCATAGACTGAGATCTGCTGCCTTTTATTATAGATCAATGATCTAGATTGCATAGTACAAACCCCAGAAAATGCAAGTGTAACTGATATAATTTATACCAATCTATACTCACATAATAAACACCACGCAGCATTACAGCACTATTATAGTATAATGATGATACTTCAATAATCCACTATCCACAATCTTTTACCAGGAGATCATCTGATATTTCATTTATCTCCTGTTAAACTTTATTTTATCAAAGACCTCAGCGGTACCACTTGTTGAATTAGTTTTCTCAACTTCAGCAAGATTTATGCATCCACCTCCTCATCAGTCTAAGGTATATATATGTGATTCTTTATCATTCTAACTTTGATTTAACATTTATTTTTTCTAAATATTTTTAACCTCTTCAATATAAGATTATAGTTATTTGTATTACTAAAATAATACTCATCTTAGGCTGTACTCCAATCTGGGGATTATTTAGTCCAACATAGCCTATGTTTCGCCATTATCAACGGCATCGGCATCTGATGAGGAGGTGGGTGCATAAATCTTGCTGAAGTTGAGAAAATTAATTCAACAAGTGGCACTGCTGAGGTCTTTGGTAAAATAAAGTTTGACAGGAGATAAGTGAAATATCAGGCATTATAGCACTAGCCACAATGGGCTGATACATAAAAGAACTTATTCAATTAGTAGGGGCTGCTAACCAGATAAATGCCAGTGAAAGGGATATTCAGCAGCACTAATTGGACAGTGCAGTTGAATGTGTCATCTGACCACCTTGCTTCTATCCAGTCAGTGCTAGCAGTGGCCCGTGGGCAGAGCTCGAGGTTCTTTAATTAGCAGTCATGTTCAGACCTTTAGCCAGATAACAATCAGATACAGTTAGGACAGCAAAAAGAAACCCTTTTAAAAAATCGGTGTCACATTCTCCACCTTCCAATCTTCAGGTACTACGGACGATTTTAACTACAGGTTATATATTACTAACAGCAGATCAGCAATTTCATGCTTGAGTTCTTTGAGTACCCTTAGATGTATACCATCTGGTATACCACCCAGTCCAGGTGATTTACTACTATTTAATTTGTCAGTTTGGCTCAGTATATCTTCCAGGTTCACCGAGATTTCTTTCAGTTCCTCCACGTCATCACCCTTGAAAACCATTTCCAGTACAGGCAGAACTCTTACATAAAGACAGAAGTGGCATGGTGAGTGACGGCAGAAGGGGACCTGTGTGGTGCATCTGGTCTGCCCGGCGGGATGGACTCGTGTGTGCTGCTTTGCATGTGTGCCTGACCTTGGTTTGTATCGCTTAAAGTATTTTCCATGCGTTTGTAACAAATTGTTTTAATTTTTTCAATCAAAAATTCTTCAATCATATATCATTTTCCAAAAATTTTCTAAGATTTCATATATATGTTTTATCTTTATAATTCAATGTTATATCATCAGAATGAGTCATATAAATTTCTCTGGCTGTTAGCTCATTTATTTAAGTCATATTTTCATCTAATGTCTGTTATTTCATTCACCATATCCATGTTTACGATATATTTGTAACAATATCCTTTGTTTCATTGTTCAATTTAGGTTGTAAAGACCCCTGAGGCAGGCCTTTGGGCCGAAACACGGCCGTGTCGGGTCATTTTTATACACAGTGTCATTTTTCTATTTTTAATTTTTAAGTCAATAAATATACATTCGTTGGTATCCTCATCTACCCTCCTCACTTTTTGTTTGTACATCCTTGGTTTCTGTCTGCCATTTTCGGGGCGGAGCCCCGCCTCCCGGCCACTGGTCCCGCCTCCGCCAGGCTTCAGAGGATCCATTTCTTCTGAACAGGATTCCTTTATGTTTATCCCACGCTTTTTTGAATTCCCAAAGATGCTTCATAACAATCCACTGACTTCTACCTCCTAGTATCATCCATTACCCTTTCCTATGTTGTTTTTGGTCTCATGCATTACACCAGTGGTCTCTAATTGTTCTCATACCTCACACTAACATTATTGACTTTTGCTCACCTAGAATGTAAACCGCACTGAACCCTGGAAAGGGGATATTAGCGGTATACAAGAATTGATTTGATCTGGTTAGCAGTCTAAATACTGCCTTAACTGGATAGCACCAGCAGTCAGCACTGAAAGAGGATACTCAGCGCTGGGTGGTGTCCGGATACCAGTGCTGAATTATCTAACTTTCATGGTGGTCAGTGTTTTAAAAAAATGCTGAACACTGTGGAGTGAAAATTAGCCTCCAACATTTTTATCCTAGAATGGTAATATTCATGCTGCACAAAATTACTGTTCAACGTTTTAATTTCTCCTGTGTGCCCCTATTAAAGAGCATATAATACAGGCTTGATTTGGAGAGCAGGTGTTCCATGCTTTTGGGTTTGGTCTGTCTTCTTTCTTGTTCTTTTACTATTGCAGGATTGACTGACAGCCATAAGAACCCAGGCTGAAGGTGATGAGGTTAACAGGTTCTTTTGGGTTGGGGGTTCGGGAAGGGGAGGTAGCAATGAAAAATGGGTGAGGTGTTCTAAATTTGTTTTCGACTCACATTACTGCAGGTTATGTCTGATTTTTCTTGGATGTCTGTATCGTCTATACTATATATTGTTCTGTTTTTGACTCACCAATAAAAATTGTTTTACGTAAAGAGCATTTAGTAGATGATAGCATGCAAAGTCCAATTTGTTCATTTCGTCAGAGATTTTTTTCCCTTTGGGTAGATAAGCATATAAAATCTCATAAGAATAGTTCTGTGGAGGAGTGGCCTAGTGGTTAGGGTGGTGGGCTTTGGTCCTGGGGAACTGAGTTCGATTCCCACTTCAGGCACAGGCAGCTCCTTGTGACTCTGGGCAAGTCACTTAACCCTCCATTGCCCCATGTAAGCTGCATTGAGCCTGCCATGAGTGGGAAAGCGCGGGGTACAAATGTAACAAAAATAAATAAATAAAATTAAGTGGGATGAATCATGGTAATCAAGAGGAGCAACACCGGTGACCAGATCTAAAGCCCATGGTAGAGTTTTACAAAGAGCTCTGGCACTTGGTATATGGCTGCTAGTCTAAGGACTGTAGCTGCCTGCAGGTACCAGATTAGAGATGGTTGGTGCCGGGTAAATATTATATTAAAATAAGGGAAACAAAATCTCCAGGTATTTGCAAATGAAGGCTCATAGTGTCAAATCACAGACCTCACTTTGAATGAGCTAGAAAAGGATGGGAAAAGGAAGAATAACTGGTATAAAAAAGATATGTCAAACATATATCAGTGTCACAGTGGTTCCTACAATATATGCAGTGATATCTGTAATACTGCAGACAAAATAAGCCAACTACACACCAAAGTGTTATGGACTTATGAAACAAATTAACAGATCAGCCAGAAGAATAATTTACAATATAAAAAATGGTTTGTTGTTATTATTTTGGAGTTATGATACTATTTTCAGGGGAGGGTGGCAATAGTTTGAGAGTATGGATGTTGGTTTGATATATGGGGATTATCACATTTATATACTAATGTACATACATACAATATTTCATAATTTTAGAATGTTTTATAATGCTTCTGTGAGTCATATTGTTTATACAAATGTATTCAATATTTTTCCCCCATTTCACATTTTAGCACATATTGGCCATTATTTTAGAATGACCTTCATGAGTAAATAGACGCTTTTACACTGGGATCCATAGATGCATATTTTCAAAGCACTTAGCCTTCCATAGAAACCTATGGAACTTTGGAAGGCTAAGTGCTTTGAAAATATGCCTCATAGTGTGTGACTGGCCTAGTGGTTAGGGTGGTGGACTTTGGAACTGAGTTCAATTCCCACTTCAGGCACAGGCAGCTCCTTGTGACTCTGGGCAAGTCACTTAACCCTCCATTGCCCCATGTAAGCCGCATTGAGCCTGCCATGAGTGGGAAAGCGCGGGGTACAAATGTAACAAAATAAATAAATAAATAAATAGCAATATAAAAGATGGTGGACATTGGCATTTTCACCTCCTCCAAGGCACACAGAAGTGTCTTCCTGCAGGAGCTGGTGTGAAGGCTGAGGCCACACACCCTCCAACCCCCCCCCCCCCCCCACACTATTCCAAATGCCCATATCAGCAGAAAGGAACCCCTCACCCTACCTTGTGTCTCAACGGATTGGAACATACCCCACCCCAGGGGACCCTCCACCTCCTACTCGACTTACTGGGATCCTGATATTTAAAAGCAGGAGTGAACCCCAGTTGCTCTTGATCATCTTGGTCCCAGGATCAATATGGCAGCCTCGACCACCTAGTGATAAACTTGCAGTACTACTGCTAAGTGTCAGCCAGTCAAATAAGGGCAAAAATGGTTCAGATAGGCATCTTAAGAGCAAGCTGAAGTTCATTACTCTCACAGAACCAAAAGGCACATGTCCTAATATTAGTAAACTTTACCTCAGCAGTTTCAACTCCATCTACTGTCATACAGATATCAAGATCACTCTGTATGAATCCAAATCCATTTTTGGATGAGCCAAATAAATTGAGTCTTGCTCCTGTTGGTGACAAGAAAACAAATATGCATGAGATTTATTCACTGCCATAATGATCAACAGGAGCTTTCTTGATCTGGTCAGGCAAGGCTCAACTATAATATGAGGACCCATCAGTATTATTCTTAATACACATTAATAACTAACCCAAATATAGTTGTGGGTAACAGAAAGTCTTAATATTGTAAAAAGGAAACACTTGAGCTTGAGGGCACAGTAGCAAGCAGCTAACAAGTTAACTATGTGAAACCTGAGCTCTGTTCTGCCTGGCCCAATAAAATCGTTTTTGGACCAGAACATATGCTGGACAGAATTCAGATTTAAAGAATGCTTTTAGGACAGAGATGTGGAAACTATAGTCTATGGAAGATTCCATCTGGTCCACAGCAGCAATATGATTCCCGGTCCACAGTGGCAAAAGCATCTTGCTTGGGTCTGGAGCGATGTTGCTGTCATGGATCAGATGGAACTCTGCATCAGAACTCTCCTACTCATTGGTTAGCGCTCCAGAAGGGAAACACCATTCTCCTAGTTCTTCACTTTCCCCCTTCAAGTGGGGACATTCTTGTGACCTTCTGACTAAAGATCGCCCACTTCCAATCTACAAAGTAAATATGGGCGAGTGCTATAAACATTAACAGTGAAACATATCAGGATGCACCAAACTTCCAAGAAGTATACAAGAGATCAAGCTTACAAACAGTGACAAAAAAACCTGACAGTGCTCTAAAGTAGAAGATATGAAAGCAAGCAATTTGATAAATTACCTGTTACCTCATCCGTTCACATGAAAACTCCATTTATGACTCAGACTGTAAGTAAAGCCAACAAGTCTGTGAAATGGGATGTAGTAAAGTATGTGAACTATGAATGTGAATAACTGACTCCTGAGATACCTTAAAGTGGTGTAAAACAAGAATAAATAGCTGAAAAGAAAATGCCTAAGGATATCTGGGGAGATATAAAAACTGGAGTGTTTATTGAAATTGTGCTGACCGAACAGAGTCTCCAAAAAAAGACTTAGAAAGCAATTATTGGAAGCACTTGGAAAGAAAGTTCAGAATCCTGTTAAGGCTTACAAAAATTATAGACTGTATTTCACTTCATAACAATTAAAAGAGGATAAACTGGACTAAACCAAATGGCTGGCTGCTCCCATGATTGCAGTGAATAGGGGCTGATCTCAAATGGTGCCGATAACGAGACTGAAAAACGGATTTAAATGAAATATGTAAAGGAGATAACGGTCTTTAAATAAAGGAAGGGCAATAGGCAATGATAGTCTTCAGGTATATTAGTGAGGAAGACTAAAAAGGGAATTGTGAGACTGAAAGATGCTGAGAACCGCTATGTAGGTAATGATGAAGAAAAAGAAAATTTGCTAAACAGATACTTTTGCTCTGTTTTCACAGAAGAAAATCCTGGAGAAGGACCACGATTGATTGGCAAAAGTACATATGAGAATGGAGTGGATATAGCACCATTCAAGGAAGAGAGTGTGTATGAACAACTTGAAAATCTAGAGGTGGACAAAGCCATGGGACTGTACGGGATCCACCCCAGGATATTGAGGGAGCTCAGAGAAGTTATGGCGGGTCCTCTTAAAGATTTGTTTAATAAATCCTTGGAGACAGGAGAGGTTTCATGGGATTGGGAGAACAGCGGATGTGGTCCCTTTTCCAAAAGTGGTGATAGGGAAGAAGCTGGAAACTACAGGCCGGTAAGCCTCACTTCGGTTATTGGAAAAGTAATGGAAGCGATGCTGAAGGAAAGGATAGTGAATTTCCTGGAAGCCAATAAGTTGCAAGATCTGAGACAACATGGTTTTACCAAAGGTAAATCATGCCAAACGAATCTCATTGAATTCTTTGACTGGGTGACCGGAGAATTGAATCATGGACGTGCTATAGACGTAATCTACTTAGATTTCAGCAAAGCTTTTGACACGGTTCCTCACAGGAGGCTCTTGAATAAACTTGATGGGCTGAAGATAGGACCCAACATGGTGAACTGGATTAGGAACTGGTTGACGGACAGACGCCAGAGGGTGGTGGTTAATGGAATTCACTCAGATGAGGGAAAGGTAAGTAGTGGAGTGCCTCAGGGATCGGTGCTGGGGCCGATTCTGTTCAATATATTTGTGAGTGACATTGCCGAAAGGTTAGGAGGTAAAGTTTGCCCTTTTGCGGATGATACTAAGATTTATAACAGAGTGGACACCCAGGAGGGAGTGGAAAACATGAAAAAGGATCTGCAGAAGCTAGAAGAATGGTCTAAGGTTTGGCAATTAAAATTTAATGCAAAGAAATGAAAGTGATGCACTTAGGGAGCAGAAATCCATGGAAGACGTATGTGTTAGGCGGTGAGAGTCTGAAGGCGAGGTTGCTAGGCTGTATAGAGAGGTGTGACCAGCAGAAGAAAGGAGGTGTTGATGCCCCTACACAAGTCGTTGGTGAGGCCCCACCTGGAGTATTGCTAAGGATGTAAAAAGAATTGAAGCAGTGCAAAGAAAAGCTACAAAAATGGTATGGGATTTGCGTTATAAGACATATGAGGAGAGACTTGCTGACCTGAACATGTATACTCTGGAGGAAAGGAGAAACAGGGGTGATATCATACAGATGTTCAAATATTTGAAAGGTATTAATCCGCAAATGACCTTTTCCATAGATGGGAAGGCGGTAGAACTAGAGGACATGAATGAGATTGAAGGGGGGGCAGACTCAAGAAAAATATCAGGAAGTATCGGAGAGAGTGGTGGATACTTGGAATGCCCTCCCTCGAGAGGTGGTGGAGATGAAAACGGTAACAGAATTCAAAAATGCGTGGGATAAACATAAAGGAATCCTGTTCAGAAGGAATGGATCCTCAGAAGCTTAGCAGAGATTGGGTGGCAGTCAGTGGTGGGAGGCAGGGCTAGTGCTGGGCAGACTTCTACGGTCTATGCCCTGAAAATGGCAGATACAAATCAAGGTCAGGTATACACATAAAGAAGCAAATACGAGTTTATCTTGTTGGAACATACAGGTCTTTCTCTGCCGTCATCTACTATGTTACTAAAGGCAGTGAAATGTCTTGAGGATAATAAAGATGACTTCTGTCTCCCTTGTAAAAGTTGCATATAAGAATATACATTTTGCCATATTAGCAAAGATCGAAGGTCTATCAAGCCCAGTATCCTGTTTCCAACACTGGTCAATCCAGGTCACAAGTACATGGAAAGAGCCAAAAAAAGTAAAACAGACTTTCCTAAGTCCACCTTACTAATGGCTTATGGACTTTTCTTTTAGGAAATTAAACAAACGTTTTAAAAACCCTGCTAAGCTAACTGCTTTTACCAAATTCTCTGGCAACAAATTCCAGAGTTTAAATATACACTGAGTGAAGAAATATTTTCTCTGGTTTGTTTTAAATTTACAACTTACTAGTTTCATTGTGTGCCCCCTAGTCCTCTGTATTACTCCACTGTGTGACCACCAAATGCAAAGTCATGCATTTGGGCTGCAAAAACCCGAGGGAACAGTACAGTTTTTGTGATTTGGATGTTTTGTTTTTTGGTCCATTTTCGGAAAAAAAAAAAAAACGTCCAAGTGCAAAACGCACAATATCAAGCCATTGGGATGTAGGAGAAGCCAGCATTTTTAGTAGACTGGTCCTCCTGACATCGCAGGAAAGCAATAGGGCACCCTAGATAGCATTGCTGCGGACTTCATAAAATGCTCCCAGGTACACATCTCACCATTGCTCCCTTACCTTGTCTGCTGAGCACCCCAAAACCCACCGCCCAAAGCTGTACACCACTACCATAGCCCTTACAGGTGAAGGGGGCACCTATATGTGGGTACAGTGGGTTTCTGGGGAGTTTGGGAGGGCTTACAGTTTCGTCCACAAGTGTAACAGGTAGGGGGACATAGGAGCCTGGGTCCACCCGTCTGTAGTGCACTGCACCCACCATTAGACTACTCCAGGGACCTGCAAGCTGTTCTAATGGACCTGAGTATAACATCTGAGGCTGGCATAGAGATTAGCAAGTAATGTTTTTCATTACATTTTGGGGGGATGGGAGGGGGTTAGTGACCACTGGGGGAATAAGGGGAGGTCATCCCTGATTCCCTTCAGTGGTCATCTGGGTATTTAGGGCACCTTTTTGTGCCTTATTCGTTATAAAAACAGGTCAAGCTCAAAACGTCTAAGTTTTAGTCCTGGACGGTTTTGTTCCATTATGGCCGAAAAACGTCTAAGTGTCAGGAATGCCTAAGTGCCACCAGAACATGGCCCTGATATGCCCCCTTGAGATTTGAATGCACTTCTGATGGACTTCATAGAAAAACGCCTAAAAACAGGTTTCGAAAATACAGATTTGGAAGTTTTTATGAAAAAAATGTCCAAATGCTGCTTTATGCCACTTTTTAGACGTTTTTCTGTTTTGAAAATGAGCCCAATATCATCTTAATGGAATCCTTTGAATTGCAAGGAATGGCCATTAATAGAGGGTGGTGGGAGAGAGAAATCTGAAGAATAAGAAAAGTGAATCACTTCATATTTTGCGCAGTTTAGAAAAAAAGATTAGACCTAGCCAAGAGGAGACATGTGAGAGGCAGTAAGATGGGTTGTTAAGATGGGTGATAGTAGCGGAATCTGAGATCTGATAAAACATCTGAATGTCTCCAACGTAGCAGAAAGGGGTACAAGAGTAGTTTTGAATGGCGGTGAGAAGCAGTAAAAGGAATGGTTGAAGAGAATGGGGCCAAGGATAGAACCCTGCAGGACACCTGAGTTTAGGGGAAGGGAAGAGGTTGAAAACATTGAAAGTAAGTCAGTAGGAGCAATTGGAAAGATAGCTTGAAAACCAGGAGAGGACAGAACCTGAGATAGCAATGGATTGAAGGCGTTGTAGGAACAGGGAGTGATCAACAAGATCAAAGTCGGAAGAGAGATCAAAAGAAACAGCGGAATGATGGTCTAAGGAAGTACAAATGAGTCATGAAGAGCAAGCAGAAGTGCTTTGGTTATGTGATTTTGACAAAAGCCAGATTGACAGTGGTGCAAAACATTGGCCTGTTCAATATGTTGGGTAATGGGATAATGGCCAATTAAGCAGGTTTTTCCCACTATTACTCCCCTAGCTGGCAGGGAGGAGGGAACGAGAGAGGAGCTATAAAAATGCATGTGATGTCACCTGCTGAAAAATTAACTGAATAGAAAACTAGAGTTGCGAAGACTCTGCAACACCTGAGGGTAGATATGTAACACTCATTTCCCCATTTGTCTATTAGAAGAAGAAGAGGAGACAAAGGGCTCTGCATGCGTTGTTTATGTATTTTTGGTGTGAAGCAGTAATAAAATAACTGCTCATCTCACCAAACAGGAGTACTAACCAGGTCTGATTCCATGTGCACTGCACAGGCCACAGCTCATTCAGGGGAACTCCTCCAGTTTTTCTTCTGGCTGGTTTCACACTTCCATGGATTGTACCCCCCCCCCCCCCCCCATTGTACCCCCATCACACAATACTAGCACCTGCTTGCTTGCCTGCCTGCTGAAATGTCATTAACTTACTTCCAAGCGCATCAACTCCCTGAACATGATTGCAAATGCCATAGATTTGGAAAAGAAATAAAAAAGATAAAAATATAGCATCACATAAAAGTGAATATGTTTATGTTTTCTTTTTACTTTACGTTCACAAATGTTATATTCTCTTCTATACATTTGTATACTTATGACATGATAAAGAGGTGCTTTAATTTTAGAGCACATTGCTAGGATTTCCATTGTAAAGCTGGATAAGTTTATTTCCTAATATACTGAAGATAAAATCACAAACTTACTTCTTGAACTGATGTCATTTTTTTTCCAACTGCAGGAAATATCTACTGCACCTAAATGCAACACATTTTGAGCTACTACTACAAATGAGTAAGCTAACTGGACACCTCCATCCATAAATCAATTCATCCTCTACTAGTTTTGCAAAAGCTTGCTATGCTTGCAGTATCTGTGCACTGATAAAGACTTCATGCTAAAAACCTTGTACCTGGGAAGTCATGTCTAATGAAAGTTTCCAGATTTTGCCGTATGTGTTCTCGGGCTTGTTCTTCTACCACATTTGGAGAAAAGTCTTCTGCATAAGAAAGAAAAATTGAAAAATATCAGTTCATACAATTCAGACTAGAACAATGCTGAACTTGTGAATATAATTACCTAAGAGTCAATTTGCAGTTATATAACAGAGTAACATATTAGATATCCACAGAAAAGAATCATTCAGCCCACTAGGTCTGTCCAGCAGATCCTACTTACAACTCTCTAGCAAACAGAATATCCTATTTGTCACACATACAAGTCTGCCTGCCTGTAGGATATCCCTCTATCTTCCTAGCTATAAAGTGTAGGCCAGTCTGTCTGCAGCTCACGCTGAAAATTTGCCACCTTTACTCAGTATTTTAGAAGCATCAAAGCTTTAAAATTTCATACTGGCTGATCTTGTCTCTAGTCGGGAGATTGACGCAATGTACCATCACTCTATGTATGTCAGTTTTGTCTTCTTTTTTTGGGCTCTTTACTGTTTTCCTTAACTACTCCAAAACCCAGGCTCTCTCTCTTCTGACCGATTTCCTTATCATTGTCTTCTCAACTTGCCCTAAACAATCTCACATTTGTCATGGCTTTGCTTACTTCCACCTCTGCTGCTAGGCTATTGCACGCCTCTACCCCACTGTCAGTAAAACTGTATTGTCATACATCCCCGTCCAGCCATCAAATGCATTATCATATCTTTTGTCCTTTACATCACCGGGACCTGATGGTATTCATCCCAGAGTATTAATAGAACTAAAAAATGAACTTGCGGAGCTACTGTTAGAAATATGCAATCTGTCCTAAAATCGAGTGTAATACCGGAAGACTGGAGGGTAGCCAATGTTACTCCGATTTTTAAGAAAGGTTCCAGAGGAGATCCGGGAAATTATAGACCGGTGAGTCTGACGTCGGTGCCGGGCAAGATGGTGGAGGCTATTATTAAGAATAAAATTGCAGAGCATATACAAAAACATGGACTGATGAGACAAAGTCAGCACGGATTTAGTGAAGGGAAGTCTTGCCTCACCAATCTAATGCATTTTTTTGAGGGGGTAAGCAAACATGTGGACAATGGGGAGCCGGTTGATATTGTATATCTGGATTTTCAGAAGGCGTTTGACAAAGTGCCGCACGAAAGACTCCTGAAGAAATTGCAGAGTCATGGAATCGGAGGTAGGGTATTATTATGGATTAAGAACTGGTTGAAAGATAGGAAGCAGAGAGTAGGATTGCGTGGCCAGTATTCTCAGTGGAGGAGGGTAGTTAGTGGGGTCCCGCAGGGGTCTGTGCTGGGTCCGTTGCTTTTTAATGTATTTATAAATGACCTAGAGATGGGAATAACTAGTGAGGTAATTAAATTCGCCGATGACACAAAATTATTCAGGGTCGTCAAGTCGCAGGAGGAATGTGAACGATTACAGGAGGACCTTGCGAGACTGGGAGAATGGGCGTGCAAGTGGCAGATGAAGTTCAATGTTGACAGTGCAAAGTGATGCATGTGGGTAAGAGGAACCCGAATTATAGCTACGTCTTGCAAGGTTCCGCGTTAGGAGTTACGGATCAAGAAAGGGATCTGGGTGTCGTCGTCGATTGATACGCTGAAACCTTCTGCTCAGTGTGCTGCTGCGGCTAGGAAAGCGAATAGAATGTTGGGTGTTATTAAGAAGGGTATGGAGTCCAGGTGTGCGGATGTTATAATGCCGTTATATCGCTCCATGGTGCGACCGCACCTGGAGTATTGTGTTCAGTACTGGTCTCCGTATCTCAAAAAGATATAGTAGAATTAGAAAAGGTACAGCGAAGGCGACGAAAAGATAGTGGGGATGGGACGACTTTCCTATGAAGAGAGGCTGAGAAGGCTAGGGCTTTTCAGCTTGGAGAAGAGACGGTCTGAGGGGAGATATGATAGAAGTGTATAAAATAATGAGTGGAATGGATCGGGTGGATGTGAAGCGACTGTTTCACGCTATCCAAAAATACTAGGACTAGAGGGCATGAGTTGAAGCTACAGTGTGGTAAATTAAAACGAATCGGAGAAAATTTTTCTTCACCCACGTGTAATTAGACTCTGGAATTCATTGCCGGAGAACGTGGTACGGGCGGTTAGCTTGACGGAGTTTAAAAAGGGGTTAGATAGATTCCTAAAGGACAAGTCCATAGACCGCTATTAAATGGACTGGAAAAATTCCTCATTTTTAGGTATAACTTGTCTGGAATGTTTTTACGTTTGGGGAGCGTGCCAGGTGCCCTTGACCTGGATTGGCCACTGTCGGTGACAGGATGCTGGGCTAGATGGACCTTTGGTCTTTCCCAGTATGGCACTACTTATGTACTTATGTACTTTACTAAAGCCTTCTAACATTGGAATGTTCCTACCATTTCCCCTCACTCCTTTTCCTTCGCTCTTGCAACTGTTGAAGTTAAAGTTGTAAAAACCTCTCAAAAATGTACTCAGCCTTGCAGAATGAAAACCTCACAGAAAAATGCTAAATCAGCCCATTAAATTGGCCAATTCATTTTTTCCTAGCACATCTACCTCTTTCATACAAGCGATACATAGCAATTGTTGGTAGATAAGAACCTCATAGCCTACTCAGTCTGCCCAGTTGCACTTACTTGTATTACCATAGCCACTAATGGATCATTTTCTTATCCCTCCCTTTTCACTGCCTGGCTTCTCATGCATAAAATTCAAGGAGCTATAGCCCAACCAAGCAAAAACACTTGCCTGATTGGAAAATAAGCTTTAGACTTCAGTGTTGTATGTGATTTGGGACATTTCTGTAAGATTTCTATGTGTTTTGGTGTCATTGTGAGTGATTTAGTTTGAGGTTTATGTATTGATTAGTTTGGGTGAGGGTTTGGGTTGATGGCACTGTGGCTGGGTGGGGTGGTTATGTGGGTGGTAGGGTGGAGTTTAGTAATTTGACTATATTAGGTAGTAGGTGTTAGTTGTGCAATGGGGGTGGGGGGCAGGTTCTATTGAAGTAGTGCATGATCATCAGTGGGGCAATGTAGTTTAAGCATAGGGAAAATTAGAAACATTTGTTACCAATGGTTGAGGACATCTGGTTTATTGAAAAAAGTGTGAGATCTGCCAGAAATAAGATTCAGGTTATTGCAAATTTAATTCTGTATACTAAGGCTGATATATATTTTTTAATATACTTATTGAAACCTGGTTAGCAAGGGCAGATGGGATTTACTAACAGCAGGGTAGAGCATTGAATAGTTTACCAGCAGAGGTGGAAGTAAGCAAAACCATGAAAAAATGTGAGACTGCTTGGGGCATATTTGTCTGCAGCTCTGTCTTGGGACATATGATTGTGTATCTAGTCTTTGTGCAGGTACAAGAAGAGGAAGAAATTTGGTTGTTTTTTTGGAAACATATGTAGGTGAGTAGGGTGGTTTTGGAACAGCTGGGCAATTGCAAAGGGATTCTTTTTTGTTTTATTTATTTTTTTTTAATCGTAAGTGGGAGTAGTATTCTATATATAGCCCACCAGGGGCAGATATCTAATTCCAGGATGACTGCTGGAACTGGTCACTGGGGAGGAATATTGGGGTTGTGTTATTTTGTGTTGGGAGATTTAAATATTTATATGGATAGTTTAGGATGGAGAGAAATTAGTTGGGATTTTCTTGAGGCCATGGGAAATCTTGAGTTTGTCCAATTAGTTGATTTTCCTACTCACATTAAAGGTCATTCTTCAGACTTGTAGTTTCTTTGGACATTTCCTCGGCTTCCGATATGTTTATGTCATGCTACCCTACTGTTTAAGATGCAAACAATAAGTTCTGAGGGAGATGCAACTGCTTGGTTTGGTTCTTCAATGCATTCCTTCACCTGAAGCAGAGCTTCGAAACAAGGGAGGCCTTTACCTCTTGTCGGAGTTAAACTTGGAACAACATTGTACTGGATTCTGAATCTAAGGAGTTAGAAGACAAGATCAGGCAGCTTGGGATTTTTAGCAAGTTGTGTAACGGGACAGATAAGTGAAACTCTCCATTTTTTCATGATATTGTGAAAAAGGGAATGCATTTTTGTGGTTTTTGAAAATTGTTTTGTGCAATTTTTCTTCATAGATGGAACTGGTTTGAGTGAATTGTCATATAATTATTGGGTTGAAATTTGCATAGGGAACTAGCTTTTGAATAAGTGGTTTTCTACACAAGAGTTTTTACACTGCTGATTTTCAGTTCCTTATATGAACCAATAAAAAATCTAATGAGGGTTTGTTAAAAAGTCTATGGGGGGGGGGGGGGGGGTCTTTTACTAAGCCGCAGTACCATTTTTACCTCACAGTAGAAATCAGCTGGCGGTAAACACCGAGACGCCCATTATATTCCTATGAGCGTCTTGGTGTTTACTGTCAGCTAATTTCTACCTTGACCTAAAAACGTTACTGTGGCTTAGCAAAAGACCCCTTATGACTTTCACTGAAGCTCGTTTACTTAAATGTTCTTTACTCTTTTAATATGACTTTTCTCCACCCAGTCCATTGCAAAACATATTATTGAATGGGTGCCTTATTTACAAAACCAAGTCCAATATGTCCGGGGGGGGGGGGGGGGGGGGGGGAGTAATCTCTAGGTCCTACAAGGCTCATGCCTTTTGCCTTAGCTCTGTTTCCAAGATTTCTCAGCAGATGTGTCATCCCTGCAAATAGATTATTTTCAGTATGCATATATTTCTTTATTCTAGCTATGATGACAGAGAACTTTCCTTTTATTCTACTGCTACTGTGATTATCTCAGGAAGGGGTAAGACAGCTGTATTTGATGTTTAGAAGTGAGGTGCAAGACATTTTGGATTGGGGGGTGGGGGGGAAGGGAGGCAGGGGAATATCTCATAATGACTAGTCCTATATGAGGACTTTACTGAATTGGGCAGGGAAAGGGAAGGGGATAGGATATGGTCAGGGGGGAGGAAAGTAGGGACAGGGTTGGGAGATTATGAATGTTTATATTATTTAATAATACTGTTGTGGTTAAGATATATGGAAGAACTTTTTCTTCACACAGAATGCCATCAATACCGGGGTGGAATGGGTAGGGGGTAGCATCTCTTGAACTCCTGGTAGGGGAGAAAAAATTAGCCAACTCCTGTATGGCTATAAATTATGTCCATATTCTTTGCATATGCTTTACTTAAGTTTTTAAACATTGTTATTGCTTCCTAAATGAATACTGTTAGGGCAAAGCAATTTCCAGTATAAAGCATGTTCCCTAGCTTTGTCACTTAACTTTTTTTAAACTTGTATGATCTTGGGTGAACACTGCTACAGTAAAATAAAGCCTTTAAAAAGGATAAAAAGTTTGGTTATCTGTAACTTTATCTCCCCAGTTTTGTTGTAACCACCAACTTTTTTTTTTTTTTTTTAACAGATGCTGTATATTTGCAGGGAGGTCCCTGTAAGTTTGCTCATCTGTAACGCAAAACAACTACAGTTCTGTGTATGGGAGGGTTTTTTTTTTTTTTCAGAAACCAGCTCTGCAGGACATGATCTCATACAGATGTCTTGAAAAACAGGAGGGGTTGACAAGGTGTAAATGTGCACACTGATAGGCTCTGTGCTCTATAAACAGCTGCCTATAGGAAAAAAGGGAGGAATTGTATGGGTTGGGGTTTCTGGATTCTCTCACACAAAACAGGACATCACTCAAAAAACAAAAAAAATAAATAAAAATAAAAGATGGCTTTGCTAAATACTACGTTGTAGGTTTGCTTTACATACTCAAGTTTTTTTTTTTTAATTTCCTACTGGCTGCAGAAAATACCAGCTCTTGCAGGCAGGGCTCATGGGCTTCTGCCTGATGATGTACTAAACTTAACGAGCGAACGTGATTTTTTAAACTGGTTCTAGCCAGTTCAACGAGCAAGTAGTAAACCGTGACATGCACCAAAGGGTTCTCCGAGCCATTTTCCGATCACGGTAGCAGCTAACGAAAACGGAATGCAGATGAGCAAATTAGTATTATAATGTGTATAAATCATAATTGTAATGAGATGCACTACTGTTATCCGATTGCCTAACCGTGGAAAATCTAACGGGAGGTCTGTACCTCTCGTTGGGGCTGCGTGGGATTTATTCGCCCTCTAAAAACGTCTATAAATTTAACAAAAAAAAAAAAAAATCGAGGAGAAAAAAAACGTCCATCTGCTCTTCAGGGACGTCCTTCACTCAAAAACAACAACAACAAAAAAGCAACCAGCTGGAAACCTTTGCCTAGCCACGTCCAAGTGCTCGTCAGGGTCGTTCTTCTAAAGTGCCTAACATGGATATCCTTCACTAAAAAAAAAAAAAAAAAAAAAAAGACGTCCCTGACGAGCACTTGGACGTTTTTCTCCCAGATTTTTTTGTGATGGTGTCCTTCTGTAATGACCACCGCCAGAGAGAGACGGTGCGAGGACGTCCAAATCAAAAAAACTATATTTGGACGTCTCTTTCGATTATGCCCCTCCTCCAGGTCTCTCTCAGCCAATCACAGCGCATTTAGCTGACACCAGTGATAGCTAAACGCGCTGTGATTGGCTGAGAGAGACCTGGAGGAGGGGCAGCGGACATGCTGATAACACCCCGGGGCAGACAGAAAGGAGCAAGGCGGCCGGAGCTGCCAGCAGCATAGGGAGCCTCCTCGTAGCCCTGATCTCCCCTCTCGATTATGGGGACGACTTTTTTTTTTTCTTTCAGTGAAGGACGTCCATAAAGGACGTCCTTGACATGCACAGAGCAGCCAGCATAACGCTTAGCTGCTCTGCGCATGCTCAGCTGGCTTGGAAGGAAATCCCGTGCAAATGAGCTAGCAGCGACCAGCTCATTTGCATGCGATTTCCTTGATGCATTCCCGTTGCTTACCGATTCGTTAAGGAATCAGGAAGGGAAGGGCTTTAATGGGGTTTTTAGTGCATCTACCCCTGTGTGAATGGATCTAAAAGCCTAAGGTTTCTTGTGCAACTTAGCCTTTGTCTATATGTGTCCTTTAAAGCAAAGAGGAAGGACTCCCGGTTGGGGAATGGAGTAGAGAGGCAGAAGGTGAAGTTACTCCGGGACACAAATTGTTCTGCACTCGCAAACGGCGTCCTATCCGAAAATAAAGCGCTAATTTGGGGGTCAAGTATGTTGGGGGGGGGGGGGGGCGGAGGGATCAAGAGTGGGAGGGGAGGGTGGAGTAGGATTCTAGGGGTAGGACAAGGAAGGGTAAGGGGAAGGGGTCGAATGTGGGTGCATGAGATGTATGAGAGGGAGATGTGGCTGTCTGATAATAGGGGTGTGTGGCATGAGATGGAGGATAAAGAACTGTACCCGGGAGGTGGAGGCTGGGGACATCTCCTGGGGTGGTTATAAATTGGAAAACAGAATATGGAATGGTACAATAGTAAGAGGAGATGACGAATTTAAAGATTGTGACTTGGAATGTGGGGGGTATTCACTCCCCAATAAAGAGGCAAAAATCTTGAAAGTCCTTAATGATCAGAAAAACAACAATAGCTCTCCTGCAAGAAAACACACTTGACACACATAGAACATGAGAAGCTAAAGAGATGGTGGGTGGGTGAAATCATGGACTCCCCCCGCAGTAGGAGGGAAAGGAGGAGTGATAATACTGATCCGCAAAGGGATGCATGTGAAAATACAGAAAATTGTCAGGGATACTAGAGGGCGATATGTCCTGGTGGCTCTTGAAATAGAGAGACAACCAATGCTGTTATGTAATATATATGTGCCCAATACTTTTGAGAAGGTGTTTTATAAGACGCTTTTGCGCAGAATACAAGACATGGGTGAAAGCCTTGTTGTGATGGGTGGCGACTTTAATGAAGTCAGAGATCCGCTGCTAGATAGGTCTAAGCCGACGGGGAGGGAGCTGTCCAGAGGCCAGAGGGGTTTGGGGTTGCTGGAGGAGGCGCTAGATGTGACAGATGTCTGGAGAACCTTAAACCCGTTGGAAAAAGACTACACGCATCTGTCCAGAGCTCATCCACACTGGTCCGCATTGATTACATACTGATTGCAAGGGAACTGTTAATGCAAGTGCAGGGGACTAAGATTGGACCAATAGTTGTCTCTGACCCATGCCTGGGTCTCGACAGAGATGCGATGGATAATAATGCGCAGAGAGTCTTTTCTTGGCATTTCCCGACATATCTCTATCAAGATAGGCAATTCAGTTACAATTGAAAGACTAGGTGGGAACAATATCAAGGGGAGAAAATGAGGCCCATAGGAATGATCGGTGCTCTTTGGGAAGCCGCGGAAAGCGGTTCTCCGGGGTGAGACAATAGCCTATAATAGTTTTCAAAGGAAGGTACGGAAGCGAGAAGTATTGAGATGGGATGGAAGAGGGTAAACAACTTTAAGGAGACAATTTGGTCACACTCACGGGCCCCTGTTATTAGAGGCGTAGCAAGCCTTAAATGAACTGCTGCAGCAGTCAGCGCAAAAATCTGCAATGTACTACAAATATCAACTGTATAAATTTGCTAACAAAGGGGGGAAATTTCTGGCTAGACTATTGAAAAGGCAGGTAGGGTCCAGAAAAGTGCTCTCGCTAGTTAATAAACCAAAAAGAACTGAAACACACGGATAGTGCAATAGCAGAGATTTTTAGGCAATTCTACGAACAGTTGCATAAGCCCCAATTAGAAGTGGTAACTCCGAGCGCAGCATACCTTGGAAGTGTGGAGCTACCAAAGTGAATACTGCAGACTTAAAGATCTTAAATGCAGCAATAACAGAGGATGAGGTAGATTGGGTAGTGCAGCAGAGCTCCCTGGGTAAGACACCTGGACCGGATGGCCTCAGCAACGAATTTTATAAATTACTTAGGCCAGGAATTGGTCGACAATTAGCGGAGGTATTTAATGAAGTGGTCAGAAGGGGACAGATGCCTGACCATTTGAATACGGCTAATATTACGGTCATACTGAAACCACTCAAACAAGCACATCTACCGGAGTCTTATCGGCCTATTTTCTTTGCTGAACTCAGACAAATTTCTAGCTAGATACTGGCGATTAGGCTGGCTTGGTTCTTGCCGACATGTTGAACAGTCACAGGTGGGTTTCGTTGAAAGGTTGGAAAGTGGTCAAGAATGTGAGACGAATACCTGGGGCGTTGGAGCGAGTGAGGGACGAAGGTTTGCAAGCTATGTTAATAAGTTTTGATGCTGAAAAAGCCTTTGACAGGGTGGACTGGGGCTTTATATTTGAGACCTTAAAGGCCTATGGTATAAAGGGTTTTTTTTGGAAGGCTATAAAGACGTTATATACAGATCCTAAGGCGAGACTAGTGTCAATGAGTTTATTTCTGACTGGTTTGCCATAGGGCGGGGTACCCGGCAGGGATGCCCGCTCTCGCCGCTACTATTCGTATTGACCCTGGATCCGCTTTTACAGGAAATTGGCAGCAATGTAGAAATTAAAGGTGTTCAGATCCTGGATCAGGAATTTAAACTGCAGCATTTGCAGATGGTTTACTGGTGCTGATCACGGAACCGCAGAATTCGTTGAATCAGTTGTTGGAGAGTAAGCAGGAATATGGGGACTTTCGGGCTTCAAATTGAATCTAGAGAAATCGGAGGCTTTAGTCAGTGCGGGGGTAGATCCAGTGATTTGGAGTTGTCACAGATCGTCAAGCACGCAAGGAATTTAAGTATTTGGGAGTGCAACTGTCGATGGATCCGGCACAACTATACAGGGTTAATGTCCTTCGTCTGATTGGGGAACACTAAAGCACAACTGACGGCTTGGGTTTCCTTGCCGTTGTCTTTTCTAGGTAGAATTCATTTATACCGCAATGGTCATATTCCCGAAATGGTTGTACATGTTGCAGATTTTACCTATTAGGCTGTTGGTTAGAGATCTGAAAGCTCTGCAGAGGCACATAGCATGGTTTTGCTGGGCGGGGGAAAAAATCGAAAATGAAGTGGAAACATGTGTATGGGGCTCAGTGTGAGGGTGGGTTGGGCATGCCTGACTTAAAAGATTATAACTGGGCTTGCATGGCCAGGCACCTGCGAGATTGGGTCTTTGCAGGTCGACAACCTATACTGACATAGGTTGGGAACAAGCTTTTTTTCGGCCATGGTCCTTAAATTGCTTATTACACTCTAAAAAAGTGAGGATAGCAACTCCTTTCAAGATAGTGTACTCTTGCAACCTTTACGTTACGCCTGGAGGGTGTTATTGGGTTTCTGTGGGGCAAGATCCGGAGGCCAGTGTGGCTGTTAACATTAGTGGGAATGTAGAATTCCCGGCGGGTAGGGAGAATCGAATTTTCTAAAGATATGGAGCGACAGGGAGTGACACTACTGGAGAGTTTTCTTCAAGTAGATGGGTCGCTGTGCCCTATGGGGAATTTGAAAAGAGGTGTGCAGGAGGTTCACTGGCGAGATTGGCCTACTTACAACTGGAACACTACTTCAGAAGCTTGCCCCGGTCTGTACTCACATTGGATTTTGGGAAGAAGATTCGGGATTTTCTGAAAGGGGATGCAGTAGGGCAGACATCAATCTCTTGGTTTCATAAGGTATTGAGGGACTTAAAACCCCCAAAAGATGTTAGGGAGGTAGTGGGGAGATGGGAGCAAGAGTTGGGGGGTTCATTTGCTATAGAAAAGGTGATGACAGCACTAAAAGGGATGACAGGGGTAGTGCATAGTGCCGAACTGCAGGAGTGTCATTTTAGATCAATTCACAGGGCATACTTCTCGGGTAAGCAAGCATGGCATGCAGGGATAGTGGAGGCTGATAGATGCCGGGAGTGTGGAATGGGCATGCCTTCTTTGGCGCATGGGATGTGGCAGTGTCAGCGTATTCGGGGTTTTCTGGACGGCTCTCGCCCGGTTTTGTATCGAAGATCTTGGGTTGTAGAATACAGTTTGACGTGTCATGTTTAGCTCATCAAGAGTGTGGGCGGTGGGAACAAGAGAAGAGAAGAGAAGTTGTTCCTGAGTAAGTCCTGCATTCTGGGGAAGAAAATGCATATTGAATCATTGGTTAATGGACATACCACCCTCCAACTGGTACTGGAGGAACAAGTTGCACGCGCTTATGATAGGGAGGCCAGGGGTGCCCGATTTACTCCGAAAAGGAGGAAGCACTTTATTAAACATGGACAGCATATTTGAATGTAGTAGCTCCCAGAGCTAGGTGTTGAATGAGTTGGGGTGAATGGGGATGACTGTGGAGTTTAGAGTGAATGGTGAGGCAGGGGGACGTAATGAGGGGGGGAGAAGGGGGTGGGTGAGAGGGGATAGCTTGGGGTTAACCTCTGAGATGAGTACCGCTGACAACTGATATTGTGGAGTCTGTTTTATTCCTTGAGGGTGTTGATATCATTAATAAAGCTGTAAGACTCATATAAGAGGCGGTGGTATTAGATGAAGGATAAGAAACAAGGCCCTTTGCAGTAGGTCGTGTCATTAAGCTACTGCCTCATAAGAAAGGATGTTGGTTGTTCTGATGAGACTTTCTTATTATCAATACCCTGAACAGCATATCATACATGTTGTTGCATTCTACAAAGATGGTTCTCGTTAATAAACTTAAGGGGGGAGGTGGGTAAGGGGAGGGAGGTAGGAGGGGGGGATAAAACATTAACAATTATATGGTGACTTGAGTTATAACATTGATTATTTGTATTGGTCTCCTTTCATTGCATAATCTGTACAAGCTCTGTTGCTATTAATAAAAAAGATTTAAACATAAAGCAAAGAGGAAAAAGGGTCAATCCTTTGTTTCAAAATCTAAAGGGCTGTCATTCAGTAGTCTGTCGTTCTTAAAAAAGGGACAGACCTAACACAACCTAGCTCAAAAATAAGCACAAAGTATCCCTTTTCGAAGAAAAAACATAATAAATAAACCATGCACATTCCACCATGGATGTAGGGGGCGGTGTTGTGTAGGTTTTTTATGACACTTCCCGTCATGTGACCCATCCAAGATGGCGACCAGCAAACAGAAAAGGGGGCGTGGTTATGGCACTTCCTGTGATGTCAAAAACAGGGGTGGGTTTATGCAAAGAGGCGGGCTATGCATATAAACTAGGGTTATAAAAAAGGGATGTGCTATGATGCCATATCTGATGACATCAAACGGGGTGGGCATAGTGGGTGGGGTTTGGGCATGTCCTTGTTTCTGACTAGCTGTTAGGACTAGAGGTGAGTGTGACTACCTGTCAAAATATGCAAATTAGCTTTGACAAATGCCAGTGAGATTCACTACTTACTACACATTTCACCTAGTGAACACTTTATCATTGTATGAACATAGAATTAAACTCATACTCTTACCTCCTTTTTTCAAACTTTCAAAGACATACACACACACAAAGAATTAAATAAACTTCATCCACCAGCAGAGGCCACCTCTGTTATCAGTCTCCTTCACATCATAAGAGCCTTTCAGTTCCCATTCCAACAAGAAAATTTTGACACAGTTTCAAATGTGGCTGCTGCTAAGGAAGAGATTGGGGGGGGGGGGGGGGGGGGAGGAATTTAAAGCTTAACTGCATAATTTCCACTCAGTTACTTTTTTCTTGATGATTGGTTGGTTGTTTTTCATACTTGTTTATATGTGACTTTAAATAAGAAAAAAAAATTAAAATGTGGCTACTGCTAAATATTCTGCAGAATTACAGTGGTTAGAATTTCCAAATTAATAATTTAATAGTTCCCTTTTTTTAAAGAAACAGAATGAGTAATTCCATATATGTGAAATACGGCAAAAGCAAAATTAGAACGCATGGTCAAAACAAAAATCCAACTGATTTATTTATTTCAGCATGAATGGTGGAAAGGTTTTTTGAGACAAAAGGAAGCTTGTCTCCCTCCCTGGAAGGTGTAATGACCTGGAACACATTCATTAGCAGCTTGACTGGATAAAGCTGCTTGCTGCATATATGGAAAGTAAGTGAAATGGCTGCATGACCACTATTCTCAATATTTCAGGAATGAATTAAGGTAGGATAAGTACCTCCATCTTTGCAAAGATATAAATGTACCTAGATAATTATAACACCAGTTCCAAGAAAAATACAGAAAGTTGTTAAGTGAGATGACAGCTACACACTCAGGCCAAGAAGAAACAGTTTAACACCCCCCCTTCCCCCATGTCACGTGACACCCCAAGAGAAAATATAAAACATTTTGTATGGCAGCACATCGGACAAGTTTTCAGGAAAATATCAGTGGCTAGGATAAAGTATTTAGATTCTAAGGAAATGTGCTGATCCAGGTACTTCAGCAGATCAATATACTAACAGCCCTATAAAAATTTCTTTCCATGTTCAGCTTCACTAGTTAAAGAAAGAATTTTTTTTCATTTCCCCCATACTGCCGAGCAGAGAGTGAGCTGCTAAGCAATTAAAAAGAGGTTGGAATCCATGAGTCCTGTATCTTTTTCTCAGCCCAAATGGTATATAAGAGGCAAGAACGCTCTAATTTTGATAAACAATTCATAATTTCCAAAAGAGCCACAAAGATCAAGTTTTGCTTTTCCACCTTTCCACCAATCAATGAGAAACAACAATCCATACAGGTTAAAATTTCAAGTACCAGAGATAACTTGTGATTGCACCATTTCATCTGCCTGTTGAAACACTGGCGTAGAAAGGAACACCACCAACTATTACTTCTTACGCATTCTTGTTTTTCTTAATACATCAGTTTATGACAACGCTAATTGATACAATTACCAGTCACTTACTGTAGCACTGGATGCAAACTTGATCCAAAATTTTCAAATGTGCAGAGGTCAATGGTGGTAAAGGATCAAGTTCAATTTTTTTGAAGTCCTCTGGACAATCCTTTTTTAGGTGACCATCTCGTTTACATAAGCTGCACACAACCATAGGTGACTATATAAAAGGAGAAAATTATTAAGCACTATTCCATAACATATGCCCAAATTAAAGAACTTGCTTCACTGCCCTGTGGAAAGTTAGAAGCACCATTTGTCTAAGGCTCTGTCCACAATACGAAAGTTTTTAAGATTGATTTCATGAAGCAGGTTGAGTAAAGTGGTGTAAAAATGTATTAAGTTAGTCCAATAAAAAGGTATCATATTTCTTTTTCTATGAAACAGGTTCAATGCATAGAGGGCCTGTGTTAGGTCTCTGGCGCCCCCTGCAAACTGTCAGTTACCCACTGCCCTGTCCCAGTCCAGCCCACCCTCTCCTTTCTCTTCTCCCTCCCCCCTTCTCCCACCTGCCCCCTTTTTCAGCCCCCCCTTCTCCCACCTGCCCCCTTTTTCAGCCCCAGCTCCATTCTCTTACCCATCCCCTGGATCAGCTCCCACCTCCAGCTCTGCTTCTAGTCAAACAGGTCTGCCGGCAATGCACACTCCTCCAATCCACAGATTAACTGCTTCTGGTTTCACAAAACCGGACGTAGTTAATTTTGTGACTTAGAGGAATACACGGTGCCAGTGCACCAGACAATTTGACTAGAGGCAGAGCAGCAGTAGTGAAAAAGAGCAGGGTAACTGGGGAGGACTAAAGCCAGGCGGCTCCGCTGCTTTGCATAGCCTGCTTACCACGTTCCGCCGGCCCTGAACGCATAGAGCACATGGCTAAATGGGTAACTGAACTTTTCTTCAATCTATTTCTCCAGTCTCCATTCACAATATTCTCTAACTCCTTCATGCCCTTCTATTTTTCTTTCCAACCCTTGCCTCCTCTTGCCTGGCTTTTGTTGGTTTGTTTTCTTATTATTCCTTTTTCTATTTCCTTTGCTTCCTCTCTGCTGCAAAGGGAATCTGTTTTTGTTAAAAAGGTTTCCGGTGAGCTGACATGGTGGACCTGGATTTGATTACCAGGCAAAGTCTTCTGTGGCAAGTGGGGAAGAAGTCCAAGTCATTGTGCAAAGGCAACACCTGGCTATTGGATTTAAAGATCATAACTGCAGAACTCTGGAGAGAGCCATAGTGGCTACAGTTGCTGAAGTAACTAGACTACGTAACTCAAGAGACAGGCCTAAGACCAAAGTGGGAAGGTTCCTCCATGGGCACTGGGCCCTGACACTGGAAGTGGTCCTGAACCAGCGGCAGCAGAAAGGGCTTGTGTACGAGCAGCTGGATGAAATCCGCATACCATGGCCATCTGAGCCAATATGGAGCCACAAAAATCATCTGGCCCTGATGTAAGTGGATCTGATGCAGGACCCTCCTTATGAGCAGCCATGGTGGAAAGACATACAGGAGGTCCTCCACTAGACAAGGCTGCAGTAGCACATCCAGTCCTTCAGACCTGAGCTCTCGACCCCAGCTGAAAAAAGAGCCACTTTGGCACTGGCTCAGGTTGCCATGAGGTCCATCAACGGCACACCCTAGCGTTCCGTGATGGAGAGGAACACTGTTGGGGACAGTTCCCATTCCAGCGGGTCCAACGATGTTCTGCTGAGAAAGTCCACCTGCACGTTGAGGTGGGCTACCGACGTTCTGCTGAGAAAGTCCACCTGCACGTTGAGGTGGGCCACCGATAACAGGAGTGACGTGCCGCCCACACAAAAAGCAGGCTTGTTTCCACTGCCTGAGCTGTGCTGTTCATGCCCCCATCAACTGATATAAGCGACTGTCGTTGTGTTGTTGGACAACACCTGGACCAGCTTGTCTTGAATCAGAACCAGTAATGCCTCCAACACCTTGGCTACTGCCTGGAGTTCCAAGTGATTGACGGACCACTGTGCTTCCGCGCTAACCAACGGCCCTGCGCACTGGAGTGCAGGCAATGTGCCCCCCCCCCCAGCCTAACAGACTGACATCCGTCACTACCCAGAATCCACTGCAGAGGTGCAGAAGCACCCCCCTTCTGCAAATTGCCCTCCTGAAGCCACCACATGTTGAGTCAGGCCCACGATGTCCATCAGGAGCTGTACCTGATAGTCTGCTGAAACCGGCAACCACCGGACTCAGGAGGGAGTGTTACAACGGGTGCATATGCACTCTTACCCAGGGAACCATGTCCATGGTCGCTGTCATGGACCCATTTCCAAGGACACAGCATCCTGAGAAGAGCGCGAACTTGATTGTGCAACTTGGCCACCTGAGAGGCCAGCAGGAACACCTTGCCCTGGGCCAGGCCGAACCGCACTACCAGATATTCCAGTGTCTGGGAGAGACGCAGATGGAGCTTGGTAAAATTGACGACCCCACCGAGCGACTGCAGCACGTCCACCACCCTGGAGGTGACCTCCTTGCATCTGCACTCCGAAAATGCCTGGATCAGCCAGTCATCTAGGTATGGGTGACCCCAAATACCCTCCCACCACTACAATCATGACCTTGGAAAAGGTTTTGGGCGCAGTTGCCAGGCTGAATAGAAGGGCCTGAAACTGGAAATGATGACCCAACACTGCAAACCGAAGGAAACATTGGTGTGGACGCAAAATGGGAACGTACAAGTACGCCTCCTTGAGATCCAGGGCTGTGAGAAACACTACCGGCTGTATGGCTGCCAGCACGGAGTGAAAAGTCTACATGTGAAAGTGCTGGACCTTGAGAAAATGGTTCACGTGCTTCAGGTCCAACATCAGCCAGTGGCAGCCATCCTTCTTTGGTACCACAAAACAGATGTAATAGCAAAACTGACCCCGTTCCCCCGGCAGAACGGGCACTATGGCACCAAGTTCCCGAAAGGTGACCAGGGTGGCAAGCACTGCCAAGCACTTGGAAGGCGCTCTGCATGGGAATTCCAAGAAAAATCTCCCATGGGAGAGGAGAACTCTAACTTGTAGTCTTCTCTGATAATGTTGAGAACCCACTGGTCCAACGTAATGCGGGCCCACTGCTCGAGGGATAGGGCCAGCCGACCCCCTACGCACAGAGTGAGCAGAGGCCCAGCGTCCCATCATTGGGCAGCCCTCGCTGGGGGAGCAGACTGAGATCCAGTCCCTGAGCCCTGGTTGTCATCAAAAAGGATGATCGCTGCAGGAACCAGGTCACTGAGAGCCCACAGAGGGAAGCCGCTGTGGGCATTCCTGTTCTGGCCGATACTTCCCAGCCTCCTTAAAATGAGGCTGTGCCACATCATCCAAATGCTGGCTTCCACTGGTTGTCCAGGAATGGAATCTCCCAAGTTCTTGACCAGTATCTCCAGGTCATCCCCAAGCAACAAAAATGACCCCAAAAGGGGAGTTTGGTAAGCCATTGCTTCAACGCCACGTCAGCCTCCCAATGGCGCAGCCACAAAAGCCATCAAAACGTAATGGCCAACGCCATCTACTTAGCATAAGAATGCACAAGGTCACACAACGCATCGCCAAATATGGCAAGCCAGATTCCAGAGACAGAAAATCTGTTCCTCACTGCTCATCCCCCATAGCTAGGTATGCCGCCTGCTGCACCCAGGAGAGGCAAGCTCTCGCCACATAGTAGCTGCAGATGGAAGCATGGAGAAAAAAAAGCCAAAACCGCGAAGGCTTGTTTCAGGGACACCTCCAGTTTCCAGTCCTGAACATCATTTAAGGCAATACCGCCTTCCACCAAAAGTATAGTCTTCTTGGGGACCACTATCACCAGTGCGTCCACCTATGGAAGTTGCAAATTAAGCCTGGGGCACTGGATAAAGGTGAGTCATGGCATTCGCCATCTGGAGTGAACCATTGCACTACAATGAACTCCTTGATAGCCTCATGCACTGGGAAGGACTGGATTGGTAACCTGGTGCTAGCCATTTTTGGATTCGCAATGGCTGGCGCTGGGGAGTGGTCCATCAAGATAACGAGTGCCCACAGTGTGTGGACAATTAAGAAGGGCAACTCCTGCTTATGAAAAATCCTGACGGCCGAGGGGTTGTCAGGTTCCAATGATAGCAGTTATCCCTCCTCCAAGTCCTCTGCCAGAAGAGACTGGCTGGACCCGCCACACAGGGCCAGATTTGATCCAGGAAGAGAAGGAAGGGAGGGTGTGGACAACGACCCCACCTCAGATGCAGCAGAGCCCAGTCACTGCCTTTTCCCTAGGGGATCCAGAGGCAATGGTTGCGCAAGAACTGCAAGGCTGTTCAGTCCAACAACCCCAATCTGCTGCTGTGCCTTCTTCATCAGGGAAGCCTGATGAAGTAAAAGAACAATCTACAGAAAACAGGGCCTCCACTCCAGCAGCCCCCCGTTTCCAACACCAAAGAGGGCCTGAGTACAGTGGGGTCCAAAGCCCCCATGGAGGGCAAATGCACTGAAAAGAACTGTTCTGCAGGCAAGATGGCCACAGGAGCTGATGCATTGAACTGAAGGGAAGGAGAGTGAACGTGGGAACTCCCCGTGTGGGCAGGCAACATGTTGTCCGCCGCCACTACCGCAGTTTCTACCTCAGTGGACTCCAACCTACCATGCAGAGACCAGATGCTGTGCGCCACCTTACGCACCGTAAGCAGCGCTTCCCGGTCTCTGTTGCCATGAAAACCACAAAACGAAGGAAGACAGAAAGGGAGAAACATTCACCTAGCAGCCGCACTGTCAAGTGCAGTCTCACACACAGAAAACTCTGCCAAAGAATGGTTCAGCTGCTCCCCTTCTCCTCAAGCTCCTACCCTGCTGCTTTGACTTCTCCCTTTGTTGATTTTTTTTTATCAAGTCTTTTTTGTTGTTGTTGTTAGCTGCTTGTAGACAAGCCAGCAGGGATCAAACCCACTAAGACCACATCTCAGACATGAAGTGTTCTTTTATACTACTTTTTTTTTTAAGAGAAGTGGCACTGAGCAAAGGAGAGGGCACGCGGAGAGGACAGTGGTATGGGGATACTCAGGATAAGGGAGGGACAGGATGACCAGGTATAGCCCCCAAAAGCTGGTGCCGTATAGCCAAACCACCCCCATGCTCAACTGCTCATGAAACCTAGACTCGTAACAGAAAAATCCAGGAGCTAGTGGAGATCCATCCATCCGCCTTCTGGAGACAGAGATATACTGACTTGCTGAGCAGCTAGCCGTGCTATATCACTGAGTTACAATCAGTGTTCTATATCTCCACCTGCTGGTGACGCTAAGAAGTCACTGACAGTTCCAATTGAGCTGGAGGCCAAATGAAGTAGGAGGAAACTGCCAAGCCTACTAAATTAAAAAAAAAAAAAAAAAGTGGCTTACTGGGGATTTTTTTTTTTTTTTTGAAGACAGCAAATCACCATTCTATTAATACAGCATTGACTCAGGCAGTGAAGGGGGGAAAAATAATAGGGGAGTCACGCTGGACTCTATCCCTCAAAAGGGATCATGGAAAACAAATAGCCCAAGTCACTATTCAATCAACAGGACATTTCTCCATAGTAATGAGATATGAATGTATAAACTGAATTTATCACCACATCCTTACAAATTAGTTCAGACACAGATCTTAGCAGAGTAATGGGGCGTATTTTCAAAGCACTTAAACTTACAAAGCTACATAGTACCCTATGGAACTTTGTAAGTCTAAGCGCTTTGAAAATGATCCCCAAATGTCTCCATAGTTTTCACATGCTTCTCTAAAGTTAGGCCTGTCTGGAATAACAAAATAAGAAAAAGTCTATTATTCAATTAAGAGTATATTGTCAGCATATTTCCAGGCTGACCAGGGTAAAACACAAAGTGAAGTTGACCATCTACGGACTTTGGTCCGCTCTTGCAATCTAGAGAAGGAAGGGCCATTTCATCCTTGTGGATATAAGGTCTAGGGAAAAATGATGTAAAGACAGCTAAATGGATAAAATGAAAAAGAACTTAGCAGGAACTTGGGATGCATATGGCATGCCACCCTATTATGATAAAATTTGATATAAGATGGGTAAGTCATCACTTACAAATATGATCTCCCAGGTTAGTACAAAAGCCCACCAGAGGCTCGGCTCAATAGGGGTTCTAATCAGCTGGTTAAGAACCTTGATATCCCATATGTCACCATAGAAAGTCTAAGCCCCATATAGGTCTAACAATTAAAATGTTCTATAGATATAAAGTTTCCTTTTATATGCTGATAGGTGCCAAGTGAACGAAGATGAACCGTGACAAAGCTGGTCTTAATGCCAGATTGACAGATGTAGAAGGTCCACAAGAAAAAGTCTTCAAGCTAAACTGAATTTAAACACATAAGATCTTCTAGAGAACACCCTCCTAAAAGACCAGAATGACTACAGAACCATTTTAGATCGACCAAAGGATCACATTATGTGCTCCTCAACATCTAGGTTGTGAGGACCACAGACTGCTGTGTGTGTATGTGTGGGGGTAGGGGAGGGGAGGGGAGAGCAAAAGTCACCCCTGTATTTTTAAATTACTTGCCTCTTCCATACTCAAGCTCAAAGTTACTTACATTCAGGTACACAGGTGATTAGGATAGGGCAATATCACAACCTGATCAGTTTCTAGAGGTAACTAGTTCTAGGATATAAACCTAATAAGTCTCAGCCACAAAAAACTGCTATGAAAATCATAACCTGCCAGTCTTTATCTCAGGTTTATTAAGGATTTGGCCACCCAAGGACCAGGAGGACAGATTTGCTTCCCAATGAAGAGAGAAGGCATACATCACTAGCTTGCCTTCTTATATTCTCCTGAAGCAGTTAACTTATACCATCTTGTTGTGGGATGTCACAAAATAAATATCAACCATAAAACTGTTTAATCAGCTAAAAAGGGTTATGGGGAACAAAAAGGGTAATGCAAAAAAAAAAAAAAAAAAAAAATCACCAAAAGTAGTAGAGCTACTGAAAATACAAACATCTGACATCTTTGGAAGATGTAAAGAAACAGAAAAAAGAACTGGCCAGGCACAGCAGCATAGACATTTCTATGGTCAATAGAAGCCTTCCTATGCAGCTATCTGGGAATTTTTTTCCCCCTATTTTAACACATCCACCCTCCCATTGTTCCTAGTCTGGTCATTGCATCAACATTCAAGGTTCAAGTTTAATTAAAATTTTATATACCACTTATCAGCAAACCACCACATACATCAAAGTGGTGGTTTGCTGATAAGTGGTATATAAAATTGGTATATAAAAGTGGTGTACGTATAAATACATAACGAAAGTCTCAAGTCCATGCATCACAGCATCTCCAGAACCCAGTTTCACAGACTTCAAATACAGTAAATTAGATGTTGATCTTAACAATAACCATAGTTCTTTCTCCTATTGGGCTGCAAACTCTTAATCCAGAGACTCTCCCTGTCCCATTCACTCAACGTGAGAAAGATCCTATCGGGGAATCAAACTGGCAACCCTCCAAATGGCAGTGTATAGTGCTACCATTAACCCACCATGCTGTTCCATTTTTAAAACTTTTAAATCAATTTAGAAGCTCTAGTATGAACAGGAATTTGGTGTCTTACCTTGCCCTTTGTGAAAGCAAATTTGTTAAACTCATAGAACACAGAATCAATACAATTTTCTGCATGGATGTCATCCTTCTCATTCCAGTTATATTTTTGGTCAGTAAAATCTCCTCTGTTTAAAAGTTCTCCAACTACAGTTTCTTCATCTTTTTGCAATTCTTGGTAGGTGGCAAGGATAAGACTGTCTGGCTCTTTTTTGTTTTCAGACAGTACATCATCCCCAGAGCCTGCATAGGTGTTGTCCAGTTCCTCTTCAGCAGTTGTGCTATCAAGATGCTCCCTTTGCCTAAAGATCAGATCTGTTTCTTCATCATCCTCCTCCTCATCCGAGTTATTCATTTCAGACATCTGTTCATGTTCTGAAGGCAGAAACTTGATCAAGGACTCTTCCAGTTCATCAGTACCTTCTGTACTCTCCTCATACAAATGTACCTTACAATCCACTTCATTACAGCATTCTGCACCACACTCATCACTTTCAGTAAATATGTTTGGAAAATTTTCCAGATCTGAATTGTTGTCTATTTCAACATCATTTATATTGACTACAGTGATTGGCTCTCCATTTTCGCTGTCCTCATCCAAAACTTGATCAACAGGTATGAAAGGTTTCTGCCATTTTACCTCTTGATCATTGTCTTCTTCGTCCTCATATTCATTTCCACTCTCCAGATCCTCATGATCTGCAAAAAGAACTTCATCTGCGACACAGTCCGGGTCTTCAACGGCACTATCCATATTCCCTATATCATCCGCCAGCTCTTCTCCTGATGGACTTTCATAGCCATCGAGTATCTTGACAGCATCGTTAAGCACTCTTTCACAAACATTTTGACTTGAATCTATAGCACCAATGTTTTCATCAATGACCAACTCTCCCAATTTATTATTTATTTTATGTAACTCAATTAGAAGTGGCCTATCAATGGTGTCATTCATTGAACTCTCTTTTTCTGTTTCTGATTTCTGTGATGTCATAGCACCAGACTGTTTCTTATTAAGCTTGTTTGGCTTTGTCTGGGGTAAAGCAAAATACTTGTAGGTTGTCCTAAACAGTGAGGATATATTCATACACTAGGTTGACTGTTTAGGGATCTTGCCACATTCCGTTTACTGAATAAGGATCTGAAGACAACAAATATTTAACAACAAATGTTTAATGCAGGCATTCTCTCAGCCTATGAAACAACATTCTCACAAAATAGAAATCATATGCAATTGCCTCAAGAGATTATACCAAACTGGTGTTCCTTATCCTACTAAACAATTCAGTGACAGATGAATTGTTTGCAAGGCAGTTGGCAATTTATTTCCCTCTGTAACAAATATGACAACAGTGGAGGTCAGAGTGGATCATATGAGTTGAGACTATTACTGTCAGATTCCTTGTGATGACATTATTTGAAATCCTACCAGTGTCTGCTGGAGTATGGGATAGAAAGATATGATCTGTGCCTTCAGGAATTTTCTGGGTAAACTCTACCACTTCACATGCTATACTAGAAACATCAATGTAAACGACTAAAATGGAAAAATGAATCTTTTTGTACGGAAAATGGGAAAGAGAAGGTGTGTGCAGTGACCTAGCCTTTGCAAAGTCATTTGCTTGGCGCGGGTGGGCAGACAGCATAAAGTGGATGGAGGCTATAATATATGGAAAAACTGAGTAAATTTATGTTTTGGCATTCAAGGAACAAAATTAAGGCCTATTCTGTATCACTTCTGCTAACAAATACATTTCTAATATCAATGAGTTTAGTTCGTTCTTCCTTTTGCTCTTCAAGGCAATAAGGTAAAAGAAACAAGAACACTAAATGGGAGACTCTGTATAAATAATGTTGGGAGAATATATGCTTTCATTATTTTGGTTATGTTGCATTTCAAATATCAGAGCTTTAAGCAACTTCAATACAATGTGAATAGGAAAAGAAAAAAAAATGATACCTTCTACAGCAATGCGCTTTTTGGGCCAGTCCTTTGACTCCCGAGACACCATCCCTAGGCGAATGCTGATGACCCGTTCAGTCAAACTGAACTCCAGTGCGTAGAATCGAAGTAACTCAACCCAAAGCTGCCCAACTGGAACTGGACATGGATGTTTTCCAGCAAAGACTAAGGGAGACTAAAAATAATTATGGTACAACAAATGAAGTGCATATACGAGAGAGATCATAAAAGCCAAAATAAGCAATTATTTTGCATCATTAGAGAAACCTGTGCAAGTGTTTCTAAGTCTGGCCAACCATATACATTATGCTATGTGGGAAAACACAACAGAGGATCCAAACTCTTCTATGGAAGTCATCAGACTTATTTTCAAAAGAGGACGTCCATCTTTCGACACAAATCGGAAGATGGGTGTCCTTCTCACAGGGTCGCCCAAATCGCCATAATCGAAAGCCGATTTTGGGCGTCCCCAACTGCTTTCCGTTGCAGGGACGGCCAAAGTTCACGGGGGCATGTCAGAGGCGTAGCGAAGGCGGGACTTGGGCGTGCCTAACACATGGGTGTCCTCGACCCATAATGGAAAAACAGGGTGTCCCTGACGAGCATTTGGACGACTTTACCTGGTCCTGTTTTTCTTACGACCAAGGCACAAAAAGGCCCGAACTGACCAGATGACCACCGGAGAGAATCGGGGATTACCTTCTCTTACTCCCCCCAGTGGTCACTAACCCCCCTCAAAAAACAACTTTGAAAATATTTTGTGCCAGCCTCAAATATCATACTCAGGTCCATCGCAGCAGTATGCAGGGTCCCTGGAGCAGTTTTAGTGGGTGTAGTGCACTTCAGGCAGGTGGACCCAGCCACACCCTCCCCTACCTGTTACACTTGTGGTGGTTTATGTGAGCCCTCCAAAGCCCACCAGAAACCCACTGTACCCACATTCAGGTGGCCCCCTTCACCCATAAGGGTTATGGTAGTGGTGTACAGTTGTGGGTAGTGGGTTTTGGGGGGGCTCAGCACACACGGTAAAGGAGCTATGTACCTGGGAGCAATTTCTGAACTCCACTGCAGTGCCCCCTAGGGTGCCCAGTTGGTGTCCTGGCATGTCAGTGGGGCCAGTGCACTATAAATGCTGGCTCCTCCCATGACCAAAGGGCTTGCATTTGGTCATTTCTGAGATGGGCGTCCTTAGTTTCCATTATCGCCGAAATTTAGAAACGACCAAGTCTAGGGAAGACCTAAATGTCAAGATTTCAGCGTCCCCGACCGTATTATCGAAACGAAAGATGGACGCCCATCTTGTTTCGATAATAGGGGTTTCCCCGCCCTTTGCTGGGACGTTTTGCGAGGATGTCCGGGCCGACGGGAACTGTGCTCCTGGGGTCGGTGCCGTCGGTGCCGATTTCGTGGACATCGATACCGGTACCGAAGATCCGGCCGTCGATACCGTTGCCGTCGAAGTTGACATCGAGGGGCCGGCGCAAGTTCCAAAAAGACAGTCCCGAAGAACTTGCCTCGCTACCTGTGTCCGTTTCCGGAGACCGAGACACAAGGTGCACGGTCGCGCACGGGCGGGAAGACGGCCGCGCATGCGCAGCGGGCGTGCCCTGCGAGCGGGACCGCCCGCAAAGTTTTGTTCCGGTTGGTGGGGGCTGCCGTGGACGTCAACCCAGTCGTGAGAACAAGCAGCCTGCTTGTCCTCGGAGAAACTATATTACAAGGGATAGGCTCAAGTTTTCTAAAGAGAAAGCAATGCCTAATGCGTTTGTAAAACACTTCTTCCTAAGTGGAGGAGTAGCCTAGTGGTTAGTGCAGTGGACTTTGATCTTTGGGAACTGGGTTTGATTCCCACTGCAGCTCCTTGTGACTCTGGGCAAGTTACTTAACCCTCCATTGCCCCTGGTACAAAATAAGTACCTGAATATATGTAAACCGCTTTGAATGTAGTTGCAAAAACCTCAGAAAGGCGGTATATCAAGTCCCATTTCCCATTAAGCTAGTCACCAGTCGAATGTTATATCAACAAAGATGTATTTCTGACTTGTATGAAAACTTTTTCTGGTCAAACAGTGTTAATTCACTGGATATTTTTAATATAAAATGGCATACTTTCTGGATATGTGCTTAAGTGCTACAATTATACACACATCTTCAGTTGTGTATAGCTTGCCAGTGGGCATCCACATAGGTGGAGTCTGGATGAAATGTGTTGGCAATTTACAGAATACTATAAATCACACATGTATCACTGGAAAATAGGTGCACACACTTAATGCCAGCTATAGAGCTAGTGTAAGTGCTCACACGTAATCTCATATGTGCATAAGGAAAAGTTGTATTTTACCTGATAACTTTCTTTCCTTCAGTCCAGTGTTTCCCAAGTCCAGTCCTAGAGTACCAATTGCCAGTCACGTTTTCAGGATATCCACAATGAATATGCATAAACTTGATTGGCATACACTGCCATTATATGCAAATCTCTTTCATGCATATTCATTGTGGATATCCTGAAAACCTGACTGGCAAGGAGTACTCCAGGATCAGACTTGGGAAACACTGCTTTAGTCCTATGAGACCAGTTCAGAAAAATGGATTTTGTCTACCAGTGGATGGAGACAGAGGAAAAAACAGGCCTGAAGTGACACACCTCTTAAGGGTATTACACAGCATAGAATGTTATTTTGAATAGACAACCAAACATCAGCAGTGATTCAAGGAAGGACAAACACAACAAGAGTATATCCAAATGTCAACTTTAATGGAAACAGGACCCAACCTGGCCAAGTGTTGGAAAAACCTTCATCAGGGGTCACATAGGTTTCCACAATACATTCACAGATTCAAAGCATATTTATTTATTTGTTACATTTGTATCCCACATTTTCCCACCTATTTGTAGGCTTACATATACTGCAATACCTGCATTTAAAAGAAAAATAAGGTCCAATGTAAAAAGTAAAAGAATACAGCCAACAGTCACTGACCTCTGTAATTGGACCACAGCTTTTTTGATGCAGATGCCGTTGGCTGTATTCTTTTAACCTCATTTTCTTTTAAATGCAGGTATTGCAGTACATGCTTTGAATCTGTCATAATACCCTTAAGGGACAAATCACTTGATGACTATTTTCTTCCTCTGTCTCCATCTGCTGGTAGATGGATACAACACATTTGTCTGGTCTGTTAGGATGCTAAGGAACTACCTGTCTACTACTAGGTGCCTACTTTCCTTTATAGAATAAGTGCCAATCAGGTGCTCTCTAGGTACCTATATACAGGCGCACTGGTATAGAATTACTTCACCCCAATGCAGAATCCCTGATTTGCACACAGTTCACTAGGAGATATTGAAGGTAAAGAAGCTGCATTAGTACAAACCTTGCCTCTATGCTGAGCTTCATTATCGTGATGATCTTTACCAGCAGCAGGTGGGTTATACTCCCACAGCACCATGTCATTTTCAACCATTTTAAGGTTAAAGTTCATTAATTTGCATACAGCAAATCCCTCAATCTGAATAAAAGCAAAAACAGGAAAATCTTAGAGAAATGTGGTGTTTCCTAATTCAGAACACTTACACACAAAGCATGAATTCCAAGAGAAAAAAAAAATCTCTAAAATTGGTACTGACAATAACCAAATCCAAACTATGGTAGGAGACCGGAAAAATTTTCCTTGAGATTTCAAACTTGAATGCTATTTGGATTTTAACCATGCTTAAAAAAACCCAAAGTACTCACTTGTAGCAGATGCTCTGCATGGACGGTAGGACTAATACTCTCACATATGGCTTTAGTCTCATATGGATGACTTCATCTGAAAGAGCACTCTGTTACTTGAAGAAGCTTTTAGCAGCATCCCACCACGAGCGAGTGCCTTCCTGTCCAGTAAAAGCATGCGGGATCCATAGTAAAATACCAAAGCAAAAAAAATACAACTCCTAGGGAAGGTAGGAAGGTATGTGAGAATACTAGTCCTTGCTGTCCTCAGAGAACAGCTGCTATAGGTAACTTCACTGTCTCTGAGGATAAGTAGAACTGAGTTTCTCACTTATGGGAATTCCTAGCTAACAGGCTCACCAAAAACAACAAATAGAGACTTGCATTGACAAAACCCAATAATACTAACAAAATAACAGGCCTGTTGTGAAGGAGCAGGTTTGGAACAGAAAGAATGGCATAGGAGGGTCGAGTTAGATTGTTAGACACCAAACAAATTTTGCAGAACTGTTTAACCAAACCAGCTGTTCCATTGGGTATGGTGTTCAGGCAGTAGTGAGAGGCAAATGTGTGAACTGAAGACCACATTACAAATCTCCTCAATGGAGGTGGATCTCAAGCGAGCCACCAACACAGCCATGGATGACATTGTGAGCCGAAACATGACCCTATAGATTCAGCCCAGCATGGGCATAAGCAAAACAGGTACAGTTTACTAGCCAATTGAATAAAATGTGTTTACCAATGGACCCCCCCCCCCCCCATCCTGTTTGGGTCAAAAAAAAAAAAAAAGCTGTGTGAAATATCTATGGGCTTTAGACCACTCCAGATAGAAAGCCAAAACTCGATAGAAGTCCAAGCTGTGCAGTGCACTTTAACCAGGATGGCATGAGGATTTGTGAAGAATGCTGGAAGGACAATGGACTACATATGTACATAAATATTGCCATACTGGGAAAGACCAAAGGTCCATCGAGCCCAGCATCCTGTTTCCAACAATGGCCAATCCAGGTCACAAACACCCGGCAAGATCCCAAAAATGTACAAAACATTTTATACTGCTTATCCCAGAAATTGTGGATTTTCCCCAAGTCCATTAATAACAGTCTATGGACTTTTCCTTTAGGAAGTCGTCCAAACCTTTTTTAAACTCCGCTAAGCTAACCGCCTTTACCACAGTCTCTGGCAACCAATTCCAGAGTTTAATTACACGTTGAGTGAAGAAAAAATTTCTCAGATTCATTTTAAATTTACTACATTGTAGCTTCATCGCATGCCCCCTAGTCCTAGTATTTTTGGAAAACGTGAACAGACGCTTCACATCTACCCGTTCAACTCCACTCATTTTATAGACCTCTATCATATCTCCCCTCAGCCGCCTCTTCTCTAAGCTGAAGAGCCCTAGCCGCTTTAGCCTTTCCTCATAGGGAAGTCGTCCCATCCACTTTATCATTTTCGTCGCCCTTCTCTGCATCTTTTCTAATTCCACTATATCTTTTTGAGATGCGGCGACCAGAACTGAACACAATATTCGAGGTGCGGTCGCACCATGGAGCGATACAAAGGCATTATAACATCCCTCATTTTTGTTTTCCATTCCTTTCCTAATAATACCTAACATTCTATTTGCTTTCTTAGCCCGCAGCAGCACACTGAGCAGAAGGTGATCAAGATGGAACTCAGACACCATCTTATGAAGAAACTTAGGGTTCGTGTGGAGAACTCTGTAAACCTCATATAAGATGGATTCGCATACAAGGCCTGAAGCTCACTGACTGCAAGCTGAAAGTTACCACCACCAAAAACAAGACCTTCCACCTGGTCAGGTACTTCAGATGACAGGAATCAAGTGGCTCAAAAGGAGTTTTCATCTGCTGGGTGAGGACGACGTTGAGGTTTGACAACACAGTTGGAGGTTTAACGGGGGGCTTCATCAACAACAAACCTCTCATGAAGTGAACTAGAGACTGTACAGAGATGGGCTTACCTCCCATCTGGTAATGAGAAGCACTGATTGCACTGAAGTGAACCCTTACAGAGTTGGCTTTCAAACCAGATTCAGAGAGGTGTAGGAGATATTCAAGCAGATTTTGCATAGCGCAAATTGGAGGATCTAGGACCTTAACTTCACACCAGATGGTGTGAAGTATGACACTTCTTGGTGGAATCTTTCCTGAAAGCCAGACTCAGACAGCTGAAAAGATGTAAATTCTATGCCCTCGATATCTAGGCCGTAAGGACCAGGGATTGGAGATTGGGATGCAGAAGAGACCTCTCGTTCTGCGTGATGAGGGTGAAAGAACAGTCCAACCTCCACAATCCTTCTTCGGACAACTCCAGAAGAGAGAACCAGCTTGCCTCAACCAATAGGGTACGATGAAAATAATGGTCCCCTGAACTTAAGTTTCATGAAAGTTTTTTCTTTCAGAGGGATGGGAGGATATGTGTACAGGAGGGTCTACCACCTCATTCAAGAAGGAAGGCATCCGATGCTGGTCTGTCATGTGACCCTAGCCTGGAGCAGAACAGATGAACCTTGTTGTTGAGAAGTGGCAAAAAGATCCATCGAAGAGGTGCCCCACTCTCAGAAGATCTTGCAGGCAATGCCAATGTTAAGAAACCACTCAAGCAGTTACATCACCTTGTTCAGAGTATCATGCCATGGCTGATGGCCCACTGCTATCTCTCAACCACATCCTGACAGAAGGGATAGGATCCTGTATCCCCTACTTGTTGATAAAGTACAAGGCAACCTGATTGTCTGAATTAGAACAATCTGGTTAATCAGCCAATCTCTGAAAGCCCGTAGCTCTAGGAGGTTGATTTGGAACTTGGTCTCCTGAGTGGACCAGGTCCCCTGGGTGAGAAGCCCATCTACATGGGTGGATGGATCTGTAGTGAGAACCTTCTGGGGCAGAGGAAATTGGAATGGTAGTCCCAGGATCAAACTGGGTCAAATTAGCCACCAGAAAAGCGATTGGGTGAACTCTGAACTGACCATGATGACATCCGCAAGGTACCCCTTGGTCTGATACTACTGGAAGCTAGGGTCCATTGGGCCATCCTTAAATTGAGGTGTACCATGAGAATGACATACACTGTGGAGGCCATGTGGCCCATTAACATCAACATCTGCTAAGCTGTGATCTGCTGGTTGCTGTGAAGCTGAGTGGCAAATGCCACAAGGGCATCCGCCTGTGCCAGATATGCTTGAGCCTGATCGGTGTCTAGCAGGGCTCCAATATACTCCAATTTTTGAACTGGGAGTAGATGGGTCTTGGGGTAGTTGATCACAAAGCCTAGGTAGCTCCACCACCTGAACAGTTCTCTGCATGGACTGCTGATCTCCTTCATTTGATGTGCTCTTGACCAGCCAATCGTCCAAGTAGGGAAAAATATGAACTCTCAGCCTGGGCAGCGACACTGCAACACAGTAAGGCATTATATGAATATGGGAGTGAACGCAAGGCCACACAGCAGGGTTGCAGTACTGATAGTGGTGCATTTCCACCTGAAATCGGAGATGCTTCCTGTGACATGGAAGTCTCTGAATGTCAGTATAGGCATCCTTTAAAGTCCAGAGAGTATAACCAATTGGTTTTTTTAATCATTTATTTATAATTTTTCATTTTAGAAAGGTCACTTGCAAACAGTAATACAGAGAGGATTGCACATTAATACAATATAAGAAGAAAACAAACCCAACTAGATATATGGATTATATACAATCTTTCTCTTTCTTAGACCACAAAGTGAAGAAAAATAGGGAGAGTGAAATAAGACAAGGAGATCAATTAAACAGTAAACAGAAAAAAGAAAACATGGTATTAACCTGATTATCCCCAGATATTACTCATCTAAAACATTATTTCACATTGATCATCTGGTTGGCTTCCTCAAGACCAAATACGGCGTATAGTCAATTCATTTCATTGAGAACATACTTATTGTCCAGGTTTTAGTTAGAAATAATACATCTGATTATATTCTCTCTCATTTAAAAACCAGAAATTAACGATACATATACTCAAGTCTCTAATTCAAATCCCACTGATTAAAGCAATCCCAGTTTTCACAGGCTTCACTCCTTTCGAAGTAATAATTAAGGAAATATTTCTGAGGAAAACTTTAGGACTCATACCTGGAACTCTGGGAAAAACAATAATCTCAACATTAATCCTCCACAAAAACATCCACCTTATTATTCAAAGTTTCTGGTCCATTATCATTTTCAAGATCATAACCACTTCTTGCTTGTACAGAACTTCATCTGTCATATCAATTTTTCACTCTCAGACGGTTCCAGTCAAATTGTCCATGCAACTCTCCAATAAGATCATATCTGAAACAAAGTTATTTACTACTGCCGTTAAGTCCCGAAGCGCCTTCCAGATGATATTCAATGTAACCTCCACGGAAGCCAAAAACTCCAAGATGATTTCTCTTGAGGTGTTTAGGAGTGGTTCCGCCGATTCGGGTTCTGTTGTAAACGTCCTCTGTTTCAGCATATGCCTCTAACTCACTCCTCCACTCCTTTGGACATGGTGGTTGAATAATTCGGGAACGATGGAGTTGTTTTTCCAGGTCCAAGAGCGTTGACGCTCCTTCGCTGGCGCTAATCAAAGGACTAGCTAACCCTTTCATCTGTGGGCAGTTCGATGCACAGAGGGGACAAAACGCTGGCCACCAGCGGCTGACTGCTGGTTGTTCCCTTCCTCTTAGTTAAGGAAAATGCAATTGCAGAGAGGAAATTTACACAAAGAAGACAGAACCTCAGAAGGCAGCTGGGCCGTTGGGCATACGAACTCCAGGTCACCATCTCACCACTCTCCCAGTTTTGGGACACTCTGTCTGGTTTCTCCTCAGAGGCCTGTCTGATATGGGTAGCCCTTCAGCACAGCCCTCTGAGTCATTGAAACATGGAAGCCCCTTCACCACTACAAGGTGGTGTCCCTTCAGAGGGGCAATTGTTTTTTTTTGTTTTTTTTAATCATAGCACAGGGAAATCATCCTGAACTTCTCTATGGTCAGATATTTGCTCAGTCCAGGATAGGACAGAATCCATCCATCTTTTTGGGCATGAGGAAGTACTTGGAATGAAATTCCTTCCCTTCTTCCGCTGGTGTAATGGGTTTAATCACATGGGCCTTTAGAAGGGAGGACAGTTTCTCTGCAAGCACTTCCCAATGTTGACAGCTGAGGCATGACACAATCAGTGGGCAATTTGGAGATCTTTTTCTGCTGAAGCGTAACCCACCCGGATTATTTGAAGAACCCACCAGTCTGAGGTTTCAAGGGGCCACCTTTCGTGGAAAAAAATTCAGCATCTCTCCTGTCGGTAGCTGATTTGGGACAGCTACTGTTATGGCAGCTATGGTCTCCTGAATCCAGTCAAAAGCTCATCCCTGGTTTAGAATGGGGAGTAGGCTGGGTGTTTTGAGGGCGCTGCTGTCTAGGTCTGGAGCGCTGGGGCTGGATCTGCTGCTGAGGACGTGAAGAAGGGGTAAACCTATACCTTTGAGAATAAAAGGAACTCATTCTAGGTTCTTCAGAGACCCTCCAAGAATTGGTGACCACAGGAGGCGGTGGCCAAGAGAAGGACTTAATGTCAGCATTCAGCGACCTTTCTCCACCTTGCCCACAAAAACATCTCTTTGGCAGGGGATGTCCACCAATTTCTCCTGAACCACAGGTTCTAGCTCTGAAACATGTAATCATGAGAGTCTACTCATAAGAACATAAAAGAATAGCCATACGGGGTCAGACCAATGAGCCATTAGCCCAATATCCTGTTTCCAATGGTGGCCAATCCAGGTCACAAGTACCTGGCAGAAATCCAAAAATAGTAGCAACATTACATGTTACCAATCCCAGGGCAAGCAGTGGCTTCCCCATGTCTCTCTCAATAGCAGACTATGGACTTTTCCCCCAGGAATTTGTCCAAACATTTTTTTTAAACACAGATACGACAACCGCTGTTACTACACCTTCCAGCGAACCAGAGCTTAACTATTCATTGAGTGAAAAAATAGTTCCTCCTATTTGTTCTAAAAGTATTTCGATGTAATTTCATTGAGTGTCCCCTAGTCTTTGTACTTTTTGAAAGAGTATAAATAAATAAATAAATCGATTCACTTCTACTTGGTTCTGCACCACTCAGGATTATGTAGACTTCAATCATATCTCCCCTCAGCCATCTCTTTTCCAAGCTGAAGAGCCCTAACCTCTTTAAGCCTTTCCCCATGTGAGAGGAGTTCCATCTCCTTTATTATTTTGGTCGTTCTTTTTTGAACCTTTTCTAATTCCGCTATATCTTTTTTTTTTTTTTTTAATACAGCAACCAGAACTGAACATAATACTCTAGGTGAGGTCGCACAATGGAGTCATTATAGTATTCTCAGTCTTATTTACCATCCCTTTCCTAATAATTACTAGCATCCCGTTTGCTTTTTTGGCTGCCGCTGCACACTGTATAGATTTCAGCGTATTATCTACACCACCACCTAGATCTTTTTCTTGGGTGCTGACTCCCAAAGTGGACCCTAGCATCAGGTAACTATGACTTGGATTGTTCTTTCCAAGGTGCATCACTTTGCATTTGTCCTCATACCGATACCTAAAGTGGAGAGTCTGTGTGCCACATCAAAAGAGTTCCCCTAACCACATTAATACATTCTGCACTTCTGCTTGGAAGCTAGCTAGCGAAGCTGCGTGACTTGCTTCGGTGGGAGATTGTCTGCAAATTCAAGCATACCAGACACCAGGGACTTCAAAGTAGATACTCGTGTACAGCAGATAGGTCTGGATGCAGGAGACAAGCATCGAGGCCTGATAAACCATCCTCCCAAAAGAATCTAGTGTCTGAGCCTCTCTGCCCAGGAAAGCTGAGGCATGAGCCTATGAACTTTTGGCTCTTTTGAGGGCAGATTCGACAAATATTAAGTGGTGTAGGCTGGGCAGAAAAGCACTCACACATGAGCAGTGGGATATTGTCAGAAGCTTCTTAAAGTAACAGAATGCTGGGTAGCGTCTGCACCCGGGCTACGCCAGATGACGTAACTCATATGAGATTAACGCCATATGTGAGAAACTCAGTCCTGCATGTCCTCGGAGAACATAGGAATACATTATTTTTTCAGTATAAAATTGTCTCCTCCAATGTTTTATAAATTATCTTGTGAGGCAGGAGCTCCTCAGTTTTAAGCCTCACCACCTATTATGACAATAAACCAAGCTAATTTAGAGACACTTGGGCTCCAATTGACATTGGTGGTATTCTTGGGTCCCTTTGAACTCTGACCCAATAAATAGTACAAAGAAACTCTGGAAGAACAAGGCTTATTTTGTTAATATTGAACATTTTTATTTAGCTAACAAAAATAATACTTTGATCCAGAGCAGTGTCTGTTGACAAGCAAAATAAGTAGCTAGCTTGAATCTATGTGATGTTTGTGAGATGGTAGCATGGAGTAAAGTAGATGTACAAGAATATCTAGTAAGAATGAGTTTGTTTGGTGATTGAGGGAGAAATAGTGTTTTCTCTTTTTAAAAAAAAAATGGGAAGCCACAGCACAGATGGTATTGCGGTGGCATTTTGATCCAGAGCAGTGTCTGCTGACAAGTAGACAGCTTTAATCTATGTGATGTTATGGGAGATGGCAGCATGGAGTAAAGCAGATGTATAAGTATATTTACTATAGAATGAGTTATGGTCTTTTGAAAGTTAGTTTCATTTATGCAGCCATATCTTTTGATGATGTTATAGACAAGGCTGATAAAGTTTTAGGATTCAAGGTGGTCTATTTGTAGAAGATTTATAACAGTGAGTAATTGAATGTTTTACACCATGAAATATAATCAATTGTTGATATGATGAGAATTTTAATTGAGCTGACTGGTGAGATGTAGAGTTTGTGATACATGGGCTGATCAAGGTGGGATTAATGTATATCTTTCTAATTTTGTTTTAGGCTTTTTTTGAAGGGGTATGTTGATCACCCCTGATTTTTAGGTATGTATTGATACATTATTGGATTTGATTAAATCCATTCAACGTTTTATACACTTTTATATGTTTGGAAAGTGGCTTGTCTTATCTCCTCCCCCATTTTACTTTTGAATGTGTAATGCATTTATTGTACTTTATTTTATCATTTGTTATGACTTTTTATATATTTGAGAAGATATATATATATATACAGTATATATATATATACACACACACACACATAGCTTGAGATGATGTTATCACTATTTTTATGTTTTTATTTGTAGTTTTACCCCTGACGCAGCCTGAGGGCGAAACGTGGCCACGTCGGGTACTGCTTTTATCTTGGTTTGAATAAATTATTTCTTTGTTTTTATATATGTGTATCGGTCTACTTTTTATAATAGACTTTTAAGTAGCAAGTAGACTGTTGCCTTTTTTTGTTTTTCAAGTATTACCATGTAACTTTAATTAGCATCCCCTAGTCTTAGTACTTCTTTAAAGAACAAATCGATTCATGTTTACTCATTCTATACCACTCAGGATTTTGTATGGCAGAACTGTTACTAACATTTTAAGTATTATTTGGACATCAAAAGAATAACAATATTTGAAAACAATTTCATAATATATATATGGTGTCACATACCCAAGACCCAAAGTAACGGGCAGAAGAGGCTGCTTCCTTTGTTGTAGAAAGAAGATGACCATTAAAGAAAATACGTAAGGTGGCAATCCTCCTTCTTCAGGCTCATCTATGTGGCAAAGCTATCCAAAATGCATTTGAGAGGGAAAGAGAAAAGAATGAAATATCATTAAATGGTCTCTTGAAGTACTATAAACTGGTACCTAAGATTCAAAATTCACATTTCTAGCTTTTATGTTTTACAGACAATTAGTGAGCACTTTCAGGAACTCGAATATCACATATAGGGCCCTATTTACTAAGCCGCGTTATAGGCGTGCTAACATTTTAAAGACACGTTAACCACGTACGTGCCGTTAACTGTGTATGCGCCTACAATATCCCTGTAACGTGCCTTAGTAAACAGGGCCCACAGTGTACCCCAACAGAACCTTCAGAATATCACAAAAAGGCTCTGGTTCACCACATCAACATTATTATTCTGATCCACAGAAACTAGTAAACAATAATTAAATGAAAATATTAATAGTAAGAACTAAACAAACATTTGAGAAATCTGCTTCATAGTCAACAAGGCAAAGTACACATTGCAGGTAACATTTTAAATAACTGGATAGACTCAGTTGTAATTCAAGGAAATATTTATTTACAGAAAGAGTAATATATGCATAGAATGGGACAAGCTCAGAGGAGCTCGAAGAAGAGGAAGGGATTGTAGAGCTAAGAAGTTGGTATGGATGGGCTGATTGGACAGGTGGTCATCATCTGCTGTTATTTTCTGTGTTTGTATGCTCAGCTTTAATATGTCTTAGAATACAAAACATTTTATTACGCTATTGTAAACTCTGTTTCAAGAACTGTCTGCATCCTCCATGTTGTTGTCTGTTTTAAATTACTTCTTCGTCTTACCCTAATCACACAAGGGTGAACTTCTATACAATAAATAAAAAATATAGCTGCTTGAATGGTCATAATGTATACTTTACTGCAATGTCTCCCATTAGCCAATTACAAGTTGCAAAAGCTCTTAAGTATGCAACTTCTAACTGATCAACAAATAAGGCTAGGTTGGGTTTTTTTTTTTTTTTTTAAATTCATCATATTAAAAATGTGTTTTAACTCAAGACAAAGTGATGCAATTTCAGTTATAGCATGCATGCAGTTCTTTAGAACTTTTCTTTCTTTCGTCATGACTTCACTGGGCATGAGAATAAGAATTACTGATTAATAAGAACTGCTCTGGGGCATGGTAGCTGGGACAACAAGAATGAATCACTTTTCTGGCCAAGATCCCCTGAATCAGTGAATATGCAAGGATAAGGAGAAAAAAAGCTGAAAGTGGAGGGCAATGAAAGGCTTGAACAAACATTTTTTTAAATTGTTGGAAACTTCTTCACAAGATGTTTTTTTAACAGAGTTAAGGGACAATTATGCCTGGGGCCTGACTCCCACAGCTTAGCTGCAGATTCAAACTGCACATCCAGGTGAGAGCTCCTGCTACTGTGCTAATGATGTACTGATGAAATGACTGATTTCAGGGTTTTAGAGAAACCGTCTCCCTTCCATCCTCTGCCAAGGGACCTGGTTATTACAGATCTGTTAACTGTGGAAATTAGCTAGTATAAAGTGAAAAATATAGCTGGGCTGGAAAGGAGTAGGGGACTATAAACAAAGACCGTATAAAATTTAATTACAAACATAAATAACTTACCTTTGCCCAGTACCGGAAAGCAACAACCAGAGGAGTAAGGTGTGGTTCCAATCTTCCTAGTGCAGCCAAATGGACTGTGGTCAGATATGCATTTTCATTTCCTGCACTCACCTTACACAAAAGGCCACTAAAATGATAAAGATACAGGAACTGTTAAATGCTACCAGAAAAGATTATTCATACAAAATCTTAGGAAACAATACAGCCTTTGAAAACAACAAGCATCTGCATGTAACTTCAATCTTCCAATGAACAACAAAGAAGCATGAAATTTATTTTTGCTCATTTCCAGATATACAATCGTTATTAGTTTAGCTAGGTTTCAAAAGCTATATATTGATATTTGATTAGGCATGAAAAAACACCAGGTATTACATAAAAACCAAGATCTGGTATCCAATGGAAGAGAGTCTGGTGGGCCCAATACTGTGGAATGCTGCAATTACCAACAGTACCTTCCTGCTAGGCCAAAATGATGTTAATAGAAAGGTGAGGTGGATGGGAGAGTATTTGAAATGGATAGGGAGTAGAAATTGCTTGGTAGTAGGGGAAAGGGATAAACTGCTTGAAAGGAAGGAGACTGGCTGGACTGGAAACAGAAGAGAAAGAATACAAAAAGTAAAACCAGAGGAGAAAATTAAAAACAAAACAAATAATGTTTTTGACTGGTGGTAAGCTTTCTACATATTTTTCAACCCTTTATAAGATTTATAAAACAAATATAAAGTAAATATTGATATGAATTAATGGCATTATTAAAATGGATGGGGAAATTCCACTGCTTATTTCTGGGATAAGCATAAAAAAAATGTATTGACTTTTTTGGGGATCTTGCCAGGTATTTGTGACCTGGATTGGCCACTGTTGGAAACAGGATGCTGGACTTGATGGACCTTTAGTCTGTCCCAGTGTGGCAATACTTATGTACAATCCTGAAAAATTAAGTGATTAGTGTAATACTAGTAAAAAAGCCCCGTTTCTGATGCAAATGAAACGGGGCTAGCAAGGTTTTCTTCTGTGTGCATGTGGGAGTGTGTGTGTCCCTGCCCTCTGCCCTCTCTCCCCTCCGAGTCCTTCACTGCTTTGCTGTGTTTTCCTTCACTGACTGTTTGTGTTACAGAGAGGGCGGGGCAGATACTCATGGGGAAAACGGATATCTCTTCCCCCTTCACACTTCCGGCTGGAGGCTTCATAGAACGTTGGTGTTGCCTTTTATATAGAGAGATTATAGATTTGCTAACATAAAAATATATTTTGCCAAAAGATTAGAAGCATAACACCAAAAAGACAGGGCACCAGCACAGCACTGATAGCCTGTAAGAAACCCCACCATTCTCTTTTATGCCCTAAAGTGCTGAAAGATCATTGCCTTTCTTTACAGCATCCATGATTATGGTCCATTTAGCATATAGGGAAAGTTCTGCTTAGAAAAATGAGAAGGATAAGCATCAAGGGCTCATGCAAGGATAATCACACTCAAAAAAGTCAGAGCAATTAATGTACACTTGAAATAATGAAACCTTTCATTTTCCTGTGATGTGGTACAAGAAACAAACCCCACAAACCAAAGTTAGTACATTTTTCACTCCAACATACACAAGTTGATTTCCTCTTCAACAATGACTACGTTTCCCAAGAACTCTCGAGAAGAGAAGATCAACATCAGAAGATGACAATAGAAAGCTGCATATCTCTGATGATCATTTCCACTATTCTTAAGATAAAATCTCCTTACAAACTACTGCCCAAAAAAGTGATATTGTAACATAAACACAGATGGACCCATCCAGTTTTCCCAGTTATTCTGGTCTATATATCTAAGGATACATCCCACTTGCCTGTCATAAAGGTCTGATTGCTTTAGGACTTCTTCTCCAAGTCAGATTTTCTCATCTACTTTCATTTTCCACTATTCCTCGCAGTTCAGTATACCCCCCTCCCACCCCCCACTCTCTCTCACCCTTAAGTACTGCAACAATCCTAAAAGCCCAAAAATCAGTGAGACCACTGTCGAAACATCTGGCTGCCCTGTGGCTACTACTATCACTCTACCATACATGCTGCAGGGCTACTTTGGAAGAAGGTAATATCTGAGAAAATAAATTTTAAATGATCAAGATCAAGTGCATTATTTAAACATCAATAGCACTGCTGCTTTGATAAGCATTAGAAAGAAAATAAAGACATTTGCCTGACCTTTGCTTTTCTGTGCATATTACCACGGGTACCCTGGCATGGAAGTCTGTAACAACATCAGTGAAAGATCCTGGAAGAGACAAGAACACAATACCATATTATGGAGAAGCTCCAAGTTAAATGATTGGTACTATCACAGCACAAAGAGCGTTGATGGCATGTCCAATTTACAGGGACCAAACGTCTAGCAGCCAGATCTTCAATTGTGTTTAATGTGAAGTAATTTGTCTAGCAATATTTCAGTTCAAACCTCCACAATGATTTTGCCCTAAGCATTTTAAATGAAAAAAAATCTTGCTTATTTTGGCATACATATTTAGGCAAGCAAAATAAATTTTTCAGTACAATCAAAATAAATTTGTCAGCAAACCTTATTGCATTTACTTACCGACTCTTACCAACCAAACAAGTATGTGAAGCTCAAAGCATTGTCAAGCAATGCTCCAAGAACTAGTCTGGTGGCTCAGTGGCAAGTACAGAGGACTTTTCAGTTTCTGGGCCAGAACCCTACCTCCTGGGGATGCTGCTAAAGATTTACAGCTCCTGAGGAGAGGCAGTCTCAGTCATCGCTCAATAGTGATACCTAGTGACCACATTAGCCTGGTTTCTTGAGGGAGCTGCAATTTGTGAGCCATGAGCAAGGGCTATAGCTGCAATGGTTGGAGTAAGCTGGTTGAGCAGTATGAAAATAGGGAAAATTCCTAGGGGTAGTTGCAAAAAAGAAGTTCATGGAATTATAGCCCAATAAAAGTTGGTTTTTAATCAGCTTGAAACCCAATAGTAGAAGGAAACTCTTAACTAAAACCAAAAAGGAATCCATTCAACAGCAAAGTAAACTAAGTTAGCATGGGATAGAAATGTTCTCCTCATTTTGTCTAGCACCAAGAAAGATATTCCATGTGGGATACATTACTATGCAGAAACTAGTGTCACAAAAATAGCGAGTCAAATACAGCCATAAATATGACTATAACCCATTTTCTCTTTTCCATGAAAAACAGTATGTGTAAATAAAGTATCAGTCCAACGTATATTTTCTGAAATTATAACAAATGAGGAATTTGGAAAAAAGTCAAAATGTTACTCTCTCAACAAGATATGTCCAGTTTATTTTTGGAATAAGGATTTCAGTTTCGTGACTTTGGCGGGCAATCTTAATTTAAGGATTTTTTGAAGATATACGACCCCTGAGGCAGGCGCTTTGTGCAGAACACAGTCCTGTCAGGTTATTATGTTAACAAGATAGGCTGTGCAAATAAGATCTTTGTCCCGTTCATTGAAGGATCTTGGTGCTTTTTTCTGTTTTTAATCTCTCAAACAAGCACATTTTACTTTTGCAGGTGCAGTTTTTCATTTCAGCTTGTCCATTCATATTTGATGCATTCAGTTTCTATACTATTTGTTTTTACTGTTAATACTGTTCATTTATGCTTTAGCTGTATTTTACTACTATGATTTTTCATATTTCATGCTGGTTTCAGTTCTAGACGCAAAATCCTGCACAGTATATTCAGGTGACTGACACAAACCTCTCCACGTCTCCTTGGTCCCCTTCACAACATTATACCAGGCTATAATATGTTCAGGAAAAACAGGGAAGGAAGAAAAGGAGAGGGAGTGGCATGATATGTTAAAGAATAATTTACAGAAGAGGTAGAGAAGTTTTTCTGCTGATGCCTGGAGCTCTCTGAGGCTTTTCCTCCCACCTTAATGCTGTTTAATCTAATGCTCTTTGAATTATTTGGGAAAAGCAAGCCGTTTTTGGTATAAAGATAGTACTAAAGACACACAATTGCAGGGCCTGCAGGGTCAATCTGGAAAGACAGAATGGCAAATGTATTTACATTGCTGTGATATTTAGCCCTCCTTCACAGACAGAAGTGGTCATAGATTTAATTGAAAATATTAAACTACAGCTGTGAAAGATGAAGTACTACTAATAGGTGATTTTAATATGTCAGATGTTGATCGGGGTATCCCTATTGTGGGATATTATAAGAGGGAGATCTAGTCCAGCAGTTGACAATGGAATCCATAGAGGATGGGGCCATAGTGGACAGTGCTTACTAATGAGGAGAGTATTAGTATAGTAGGTTATAGTAGGTGATCATCTGGCATCCAGTAATCACCAGATGGTGTGGTTTAATATTAAGATAGGTGTGGAGAGGTTTCATTCAAAAATGAAGGTTCTAGACTTAAAAAAAAAAAACTAACTTTGTTCAGAATTGCTGTCTGAATGGCAACAACTGGAAGAAGATGGGAAAGCAGTGGCAAACTGAAAGGAGCTATTATAAGGGCAACAAACCTTTTGTAAGTAAATAAAAGTTAAGAGGAAAGGAGGCCACTTTACTTCTCTAAAGTAGTAACTGAAAGGTAAGAAAAACAGCTTAGCCTTTATAAACTACAAGAAATCACAGAAAGAGAAAGACAGGCGACATCTGGAAAAGCTAAGAGAAGCTGGTAGAGTAGTCAAGAAAGTAAAGATGCAAATGGAAGAAAAAAAACCCTGCCAATATGGTAAAAGAGGGGGACAAGACATTTTTTTTTTTTTGATATGTTAGTGATAGGAGAAACTACAAAAGTGGCACTGTGAGTCAAAAGTGAAGGGAAAGTGTAGAAGCTGATAAAGATAAGGTGAAACTGCTTAATAAATATTTCTGTTCTGTGTTCACAGCTGAAGAGGACCGCAGAAGCTAAACACAAATAGGAATAGACTGGTGGTAGTCCCTGAACGATTTTCAGGGAACTGTGTTCATGAAGAGTTGACTAAACCGAAGGTTGTCAAAATGATGGGGTTGGATGGCATACATTCAAGGGCACTGAAGGAACTTAGGGAAGTTCTAGCAGCTCCGCTAGCCCACCTTTTCAATGCTTCTCTAGAGTCGGGAATGGTTCCGGAGGACTGAAGAAGAGCAGATGTGGTCCCTCTCCACAAAAGCAGAAGAAAGGAAGAGGTTGGGAACTCGGCTAGTTATCTGCCTTCTGTTGTAAATAAATTAATGGAAACGCTTTTAAAACAGAGAAGAGTCACATTTTTGGAATCCAATGGATTACAGGACCCAAGGAAACATAGTTTCACAAGATGCAGGTCTTGTCAGACAAATCTAATTAATTTCTTTCATTGGGTGATCTGAGAGAGTTGGATCAAGGGAGGGTGCTATATGCGGCGTATTTAGTTTTTAGCAAATCATTTGGTTCCGCATACACAACTAATAAATAACTGAATGCCTTTGGTATGGGCCTGAAAGTGACTGACCAGTTTAGGACTGGTTGAGTGGGAGGCGAGAGAGGGAAGAGGTAAATGGAGCTCATTCTGAGGAAAAGGATGTTACTTACCAGTGGTGTGCCAAAAGGTTCTGTTCTTGGGCCGGTTCTTTTTAACATTTTTGTAAGCGATATTGTTGAAGGGCAGTCTGGTAAAGTTTGCCTCTTTGTGGATGATACCAAAATCTGCAATAGGGTATATACACCACTAATGGTGTTTATAACATGAGGAAGGACTTAGTGACGCTAGAGGAATGGTCTGGTATTTGGCAGCTTAGATTTAATGTTAAAAAAAAAATGCAGGGTCATGCATTTGGGCTGCAAAAACCTGAGGGAAAGGTACAGTTTAAGGGGTGAAGAACTTTTGTGTACAAAAGAGGAGAGGGACTTCAGAGATTGTATATGATGATCTTAAGGTAGCCAAACAGGTAGAAAAGGCGACGGCAACAGCTGGAAGGATGCTTGGGTGCATAGGGAGAAGAATGGCCAGAAGTAAAAAGGAGATGATAATGCCCCTGTGTAATACTCTGGTGAGACCTCATTTAGAATATTGTGTATCATTCTGGAGACTGCATCTTCAAAAAGATACAAACAGAGGAAGTGACATTGGTGCTGAGAGATTGCAGCATGATTCCTTAACTCCATTGGAGTGGGAAAAGAAATCAAAGATACACTTGAAATTAAAGGTGGATTATCCTTCACACTCACCCCTGGCACCATGTGAGTGATGACTGCGCGGAAAAAGCTTGATAAGTTTAAATATATCGTAGAGAAGCGAGCTTGCAGTTCGGGAGCACTACAGAAAGTTGCAACGCTCCATATAACAAGATGGCGGAGGTAGACATGGATTCGGATCCAGACCATGCGGAACTGGTTGAGAGTGACGGAGACCTCACAAAACGTGATGTAGCCCGTTGTTTAAGGAGTTGAAAGCAGAAATGTTAGCGGTTCGAAAGGATATACAGTCAGCTGTTTTCGAACTCCGGACTGAAAAGAGAGAGATTGGTAAGGTAGACTAGCACAGAGGGGTGATGTTGAATCCTGAGTGAAGGGAAAGATGCTGGATCGTGCCGAGGACAGGGGTTGGGAGTGGAAAAGAGCAGAAGAGACGTTTGGAGGAGATAGGAGATGCTGCAATGTGATTAAATTCTTTAAATCATAATTCATTTTTTTGTGATTAATAATTAATTCATTAATCACAGAGTTAACTGCAATTAACTTGCAGCCCTAGTTTCTAAGTTTCTATACAATACTCCCATTTTGCCTGTGTTGAAAGCAGATGGCAAGACATATTTGGGAAAGCTTACGCTGCAGACCCGCCTAGCATCTCTAACTTCTGAACTGCTGCAGACGTTACGACATATTGAATTCTATTACACTATCTCCTTTTCCACTCCTTTGCTGTTACTTGCTTCTCTGCACTTCATTGATTTTGATTGTTAGCTGTACTGATGTATGTTTTTTGCAGATTGATGTAAGCCACATTGAGCCTGCCCATGGGTGGGAAAATGTGGGATATAAATGCTATAAATAAATAAATATAGATTTGTGACCTTGAACTTTCCTAAGATATGACAGTGAACAGAACATCTACACTAACAGTACCTACGCTCTTTTGGATTTTGGCAAAATATAGGCACAGCAAGGATTTTGACTTCTGCCAATAAACCAATTAAGCATTTGGAATATATCCATCATTTGCTGCAGTCTGCTCTATTACTTGCTGCTGTCCTCAAGGTGAAGGGACACTCCTCCTTGAAATCTATTCAAGTCCAAGGAAATACCTATGCAGACACCACAGTTAAGGAGGCCACCATAGGCCCTTGCCTTCTTGTTATTATCTACTGCACCTGAACTATCTCCACAGTCCCTCACTCTCCAGAACCTAACTGACTTTTATTCACAGGGCTCCATGCAGGACCAGCAGCTCTGGGGTATCGTCCAGTTTTCTAAAAGGACTGTGGAAAGCTGGTGACTGCTACATTTGTTCTCCATCTCTACTTTACCCTATTGCTCTGTGCTTGCACCAACTGACACATGCCTCTGCAGCCACCATGTGTACTGTGTTTAATTCATTATGGTTTCACCCTGATTTTGAGGTTTCTGCGCAAGCTATGGCCCTTGTGTGTCATCACTGTTGGACTGCTGACCATCAAGGCTGGCCCCTATGGCCTTCCCCATGTGCTCAAAGGGTCCTTTTCTTTACTTGCAGACTGATTATACCAAACTGCCAATTGTCAAAGGAGGCCATGCAGTATTTGATATCTGCTAGTTATGCTACAGATTTCAGCAGCTTTTGATGTGATAAGCCATGAAATATTGCTTAATCATTTATGTACAACAGAGCTTAAGGGGGCAGTCTGCAACTGGTTTTGTTCCTTTTGAAGTGATAGACGGTTTTGCATTACGAAAAATGGTATACAAACTTCTGAAGGAGGAGTGGTCTAGTGGTTAGGGTGGTGGACTTTGGTCCTCGGGAACTGAGGAACTGAGTTTGATTCCCACTTCAGGCACAGGCAGCTCCTTGTGACTCTGGGCAAGTCACTTAACCCTCCATTGCCCCATGTAAGCCGCATTGAGTCTGCCATGAGTGGGAAAGCGCGGGGTACAAATGTAAAAAAAAAAAATATATATATATATATAAATAAAAAAATGTGCTCCTCTGGCGTTCCACAAGGATCCTGTATTTCAGCAATTTTATTCAATATCTTCTTGTTGCCATTGCGTAAGCTGTTTTAATGTTTAGGGTTGAATTTTAGAATCTATGCAAATGACATTTCATTTTTATTTAGCACTGATCTTTTGAAAAATGTTTCTCAGTGTTACACTTATGTTTGAGTACCACTGAAAGATGGATGAAAGGGAACCATTTATACACTGAATATGGCTAAAACCCAGATATTATTACTGTCTAGTCCTCTAGCAATAGATTTTCCATCTCATTTTTCAATGGGTGGAATTTCTATTCCGATATTGCAAAATATTCTTGATTAGGAGTTATACTCAATTCATCTTTGAGCATGAAAATACAAGTCTTGAAAATAGTTTGGCAGGTTTTTTCCAAATTTAAAATTGTTAGAAGGCTAAGAGATTTATTGAATGTTGGTAATTTTCATACAGTGGTACAAAATGTAGTCTGTCCTTCATTCAACTACTGTAATGGACTATTAATAGGAATTTCAAAGAATTTTACTGAAGATTCTCCGGGTTGGCCAGAACACCACAGCATGAGTTATTAGTGGTTGTTCTCATTTTTCACACATTACCCCTATATTGAAAAAACTCCATTCGCTACTGATTGAACAACAAGTTTGTTTTAAAATTCTTTTACTAGTTTTTAAAGTGTTAAATAATACTGTATTGGTTTTAGTATCCTCAAGTTATATCAGCCCCCAAGAGCACTGAGGTCAGCAAACAAAAAATTATTGGATGCTCATTCTGTGAATTGTCAGACTGGATGAGCACAGATCTTCCATGATCTTTGTAATCGGACTGAAACTGTGGAATACATTGCCTCTATATATTTGAGAGCTTCAAACAGAAAAAGAGTTTAGGAAAGTGCTAAAAGCATTCCTTTTTCAACAGTACTATGGTGTGAGTTTGGTTCACAACTGATGATTTATATGGTTGCATTAATGTTCTGTGTAAATTTGGATGATATAAAGAATTTTTAAAGGGAAAGGGGATGGGATTTGATATACCGTCTCTCTGTGGTTACAATCAAAGCAGTTTGATGTAGCATTAATTATTGTTATTGTAGTTTTTGCATATATTTTTCTTTTATTATTATTTGTGTGTGTGTTCTTTGTACTCCATTTAGAATTTGAGATAATGTGGAATATAAATATCTATAAATAAATAAATAAATAAAATACATTATTGGTGGTCATTTGTGCATTCTCTTGCTAGGTGGAGACATATCCATCTACCTCAATGACCGCTGTTGCTATCAAAGATTCTGGTATACAAATGTAATCAAGCATGGGACATGCCGTTAGTCCTCTTCTCAGACCAAGGACCAGCCTTTGTTTCAAATGTTTGGGAAAGCCTGGAATCAACCTTTGGGTTTAAATGGCAGTTGAACACTCCACCTTCAAAGCTCTAGCCAAGTGGAGAGGATGAACCAAACGCTTAACAGCATAATGAGAGCTCTAACCTCTGACTGGGCTGGCTAACTGCACTGTCCTTTGCCCTTCTGTCAATTCGCAACTCACTCCAAAGTAGGGGAGGTCTTACCTTGTATGCAATTATTACCTGACTTCCCACGACAAGGCCCTTACATTATAAGGTCCCACCAGACCCTCAATTACTGCGCAGTGACATTTTAACATATTGTAAATGTTTGCACTCAGTATTGTCTTCTGCTCCTTTATTTCAGGTTCCTGAAAGCATTGTAGAGACAAGTGGATAGCATATCATACCAACACCTGCAACCAGGAGATTGGGTCTATGTCAAGAACCATCGGCCTGCTACAGTGCTCTCCTCAAAGATCACAGGACCCTACCAAGTACAGCTCATAGGATATTCTGCATGCAAGCTTCAAGGCTTGTCAAAGTGGATTCATCTTAACCATTGTAGGAAAGCACCAACTCCACTGCCTACATCGGAGCAATTATTGACTAACTCTACTGATTCACAAATAAGTGCACAGGTTTTGAGCTAAGTACTATGCTCTCCTGTTATCCCTGTGGGAACTCAGGAGTGAGTTATTTCACTACGGTTACATCTGATCTGCCTAATGGGCACTTTGTATTCTTACATATGTTTTGTGTAATCCTTGTTATTGTGATTCTAGTTCTTGGACACCGACACTTTTTACCACTTTTAATAATTATGAATTTTAGCTCCTTTACTGATAAGCATATTCTCTTTAGTGATAACCATTTGCTGATATTTCCCACTACATGAAATCCGTGGTACACAGCTACTATAGTGGGTATACTAATTGCAATATTGTGGAACTGATGATGTGCACATGATGGGTTGGAGGATGTCCTCCCAATAGAGTGCTTGCTGTTTATGGTACAAGGCCTTAGGGGTTATAGGCTCAAATATGCCTTTGTGCCATGGGACTAGTACACCCAATGACGGGAGAGTCCTGATGTTTCACTAGCATTCTTGTATCCCTTTCCAGAACCACTGAAAACTCCTGGGCTTTGTTAGCTCAGGCTTTTTTGAATACCTCTGCTTTTCGTATTCAATGCACGCTTACTTTAAGTGCAACCCTTTGCAACTTTTTCACTGAGATATCATCTTCCTTCTGCACTATTCAGGAAGCTACCATAATTAAATGGGTTGTGTAACTGTGAGGACTTAACATTTTCTAGAGTACTCTATAATCTAGGGACTGTTAACACACCCTCCATTTATACTAATGATCATTCATTCCATCTCTCTCTTGTTACAGTTACCACTGCAGCTGATTTCTTTTTTTTTTTTTTTTTATAAATGCATCTACGTATATCACTAACATCACTTATCCTGGATTCCTGTACAACATTTTTAGTGTCTTTTGCTTATTCTTCTATGTACTTACCCACTGGTTTGTTCCTTTTGTGTGGCAGAACGGCTTTCTTGTATGTTCCTGCCAATGACTCAGGTGGTCCTTGCATCATTGGAAGACTTACCACTGGAGCATTTTTGAGGTGGCCCTCTCCGATCATGCTCATAACTGCTCCCCCAGATCACTCATCACCCAGTTTTCCTCTGTCAATTTGAAGTGTGTTTTCTGAAGCTGAAGCTCTTGCCTTGGCCACCTCTTTGGTTGGTGTACCTGGATGGGCACTTTATGTACATTTAGAATTAACCAATCTCACTTGTGCCTTAGCTAAGATTTGACCAAGGAAACCCATAGTTTGAGGAAAGTGGTTATCCAAAACCACTTTGTCATTGATGATTTGCTCCTTAGGGTCAATTATGGGTGCGAGGAATTCAAGGGAAGATGATGTTTCAATCTGAATGATAATATCCTTATTGAACAGAAACTTAGACCTTAGAAATTTATCTTCTAACTTTCAGCTCTCCACAGCAGGGAATAGTTTGTCAAGTATCTCCGAATGGTTTGCTAGCTGGCTGCTTAATATTGTCTGGCTGTATGGTCACTTGCTTACAATAATGGGCTTCCTTGTTATACTTATTGTCATGTGCTGTTTTCTGAAGTGTTGCTGCTCCATCTGGCAGCTCACCAAGACAGCATTCTCCAGAACGGCTCCTGTTAATAGTACTACTATGTTGCAAACTATGTATAATTCTTGACAGAATCAAAAAGGAACTGTAAAGGTGTCCAGCAGGGGACCAAGGAGAAGTGGAGAGTTGTGTGTAAGTCACATGGAGAAGAAATGTTAGGCTCTTCTGATGAGAGCCATAACCTTGGAGGGAATAAGCTGTGAATATTATCTATAACTGCTGAGATTAATATACTACACAAGACTTTGAGACTAGATGTGAAACCAGGCATAAGGGAGGAAAGGTGTGTGTAGTCTAGCCAAAGAAGATACAGTGTGCTGTAAATGTTACAAGCAATGTGTGAGAATGAAAGGAGTATATTGTTTATCAAATTTGTGAGCATATAACAGAATGTGCTGTCATGCTGATTATTGCTAATAAAATGCCAGAGCTGAAAAGGGAATTCAGAAGCCAATCAAGCAAGGCTGCTAGACTTTGCAGCTGTAAGACTGCTTCGCTAAAGCTTTAGCTCATTTGCCTGTATATTTGGTGTTGTCGTGTCTTTATTCCTTTGCACAGACCTTGGACTTCGGAAGTTAAGAGCAGAGGTAGGGTGTGTTACCCCCAGGTTCGACTGGAACCACAGTCAATTTTATTGAATCTATACTAACACACACAAAAAACAAAACAGAAAAAGGAATTACGCTTTTAAAATCTTACCACTATTCTTCAGACTTTCTTCAACAAGCAAGAGAACATCTGGCTGAGATATCTGTAAAATAAAATGTACATATATGAGCCAAACAAAAGATAAATTAAATTTACCATGATGCTCATCAGTTCAACTCTATTTGAGCTGTTTTCCCTGAAATTTAGCTGGTAATTTTAGTATGCATTCATTTTACCTTGTACAAATGACAGCCAATTTTCAAAATGAAAGTATGCACGTACCTGGAATAATTTTCAAAATGGAAACCTGAGGATATTTCTATTTGGAAAATTACTCCAGGGAATTTTTGCCTTTATAGTTACATCTGCTCTTTGGCACACAATGTGCATATATGCTTTTGGAACTATGTGCATAAATGTAAACCCTCCTCATCCTCACCCTTACACATATGCAAGCTATGCACCTATAACTTTACATACATATTGGACATGCAGTCTTATAAGCATCTATTTCCATATATAAAGCATGGCGTTACACACAGAAATGGCTTCGAGATAATGTGTCTCTAATCAATTCTTGTACTTGTGGAGCCAATATGTTTTCAATAATAATTTCCACCCCACTAGTTTTGGTCTTCACTATATTGGAAGCAAAAAAAAGTATGTGGCTATCTTTTATGAACTACAAGGCGTTCATGGCTGGGGAGCAAGTGTGTCTCCTGTATAAAACCTATCACCATAAAAAGTGGTGGCCTCCTTGAAGAATAATTGGCATTTATGGGAAAATTAATTCTCAAACATACAGGGACAGAAGAACAATTGGTAAACTACTCCCCGGAGTTACTTGCTATAACAGTTTATCCTGAAATTAATATAAGCAATGTGTCAAATTCCACTGTGTCCTTGCCCCTGTATCACCACAGAGTCATTTTCCTTAATCTCAATATATCAACTCTACTATTAGGAGATTCCAAGTCCATCTCCATGACCAGTAATCCCTTTGCCTAGATGAAAACCCTCTCCCAACCCCCCCCCCCCACCTTATTTGGTCCACCCAGAAATGAGCCATTGAGAGGAAGAGCCATCCTACCAACCCAATCCCCAGCTATTTCTATAAGGTTATGTAACAGGCAATCATGGTGTTATGATTAAATACAAAAGCATATTTATTTTGACAGTAAATTATTTTTAAAAACCCAACTTACACTGGCTGGAAACTGGATGTCAATGTTCATGTCTGAATGTTTGAAACCAAATCTAGTGCATGAAGAGCCATAGAGTCGTAACGAACAATCTATAACCCATTAAAAAAAAAAAAAAAAAATCAGTGCTTAAATTAATTTCTACTTACAATTCAAGGTAAATACAAGGGGAAAGGAGGGAAAGAAATGCTACAAACATACATGAAAAGCTAGCAGCATGCTGGAAATCTTATTTGACAAACTACTGATGTCATCAGAATAATTAACCAACTCTGTTTCTAAACCAAGAATGTTAATTAATCTGGGAAACATTTTACTAATTCAGCATGTCCATGACATTTGTCTTGGGACTGGGATGTGAGAAAGGTGTGGTGGTAGCCAGTTGTCCAGAGAGAAACTGCTCTGCCAGGTGTAGGTCATTACCTTCAAGGCATGGGCTGATTTACACTCAGATATGGGTTAACACAGTGGTTCTCAAACCTGTCCTGGGGAAACCCCAGCCAGTCAGGTTTTCAGGATGTCTGCTATGAATATTTATGAGTTAGATTCACATGCACTGCCTCCATTGACAGGTTTGGGAACCACTGGGTTAACATGAGGGATCAGAGGCCAAAGTCTGTCAGCTCCTCTTGACGAAGAACTAGCCATATATATTGAGAAGGAGGAGGACAATCACAGGGTGTTTCCTTTTTTTTTTTTCTACAAAATGACACCAAAATGCAACACTGTTAATACCTGGTAACTTCCGATGTATTAGATTTTCCATGGCTCTTTGAACTTGGAGTCTATTCTCTACATCTTCATGGTTTAAACCAAACTCCTGCACTACCTTATCAATGGCACTACCGATAGCTTGGATGGAAGATAGTGCAGGCAGAGGTAGAGTAGTCAGTAGTTCCTCTTCTTGCTTTTCCTAAAAAAAAAAAAATAATAATCCTTACAAGCCTGTATAATTCCAAAATTCACAGGAGTATAACATTCATATATGTACTGTACAGGAGGAAAAAATACCTTTGAAGTGACTTAAAGCTAGTATATAGCTAGGCAAATAGACCAACTATCAATCACAGATCTTAAAAAGAATTTCTCTCTAAACTGCCTGATGCATGAAAATCCTGTGAGTAACATTCAAACTGAGGCCCCGATGATCAATTCACCACGATGTTAAGAAACAGCTCCATAAAAATAGCACCGAAACAGCACGCGGAATTAACTCCACAATGATCAATGCTAATAACATGCAAATTTAGGCACATTATTAGCGTTGATCGTTGGGGGAAAAGTGGTTGAATTTCTTGATACACATAATATTAATAAATTAATTATGTTTCAATGATTTTTATTAATTCACATGGTAAACAAATCCAGCTCAAACAATATAAACCTGATAACAAATATTTCTGTCACATATTAATAAGCCTAGGACTTCTATCATCAAAGTTTTTCAATCTTTTCTCCCCTATCCCTTCCCTCTTGTCTTCTTATATATTTATGAGTGTGTATATGTACAGTTACAGGACAGTTGCATAACTATTAATAAACTTTTATCTTAAACTCTAATAATTATTTCTCAGGGTGTGCTTTATGAACTAACTCAATAATAACTTCAGACGAATCCTCTTAATGTATTTTTTTTCCCCAGAGGATTGCTCTCCTAACTACTAATACACATGTCCCTCCCCTATACATGTAGTATTACCCTTCCCGAAGCTATACCCCCATTAATAAATTAATTAAAAGTGGTTGAGTTTCTTGATACACATAATATTAATCAGTTCGATTTTAAATACAGAAACATTGTTACTTCCTTTGTTTGATAGTGTGTGTACTGATTTCAGTGAAGGTCTGGGTTTGGGGTTTTTTTTTTTAGTGGTTTTAGACATTTCAGCAGCATTCGGCATGCTCGATCATTTGATTTTGTTGAAAAGCTTACAAGCTATTGGGATAGAAGGTAAAGTCTTGAGTTGGTATACTTCCTTCCTTTGTGATAAGACAATTTTATGTAGCCCAGGGAAGGGATGTTTCCAATTTTAAACAGTCTAAAACTGGTATTCCCCAAGGTTCTTATCTGTAGTTTTAACATTTTTTTGTTACCATTATGCCGACTGTTGAATTGTTTTAACATACAGTATAGACTTTATGCAGACGATATCCTGTCTTTAATTCTGTTTGATAGTATAGTACAGGTCTTGTAGAGCTTGCATGTTAGTAGGATTTTTCCTAGGAAAGTGTTTGCAGAATCTAGAAACAGATTTGTGTCTCCAAAAGAAAAATATTTCAGAGGTAAAGGAAGTAGCTTTAAGGGTGATTTTATTAGAGGTCAAACTTGAGTGAAAAACTGAGAAGATGGTAATGAATATTTTTTTTTGCAAATAATCAAAGGAAGAAACTGCATTGTCCCGAATAATACCCTACGAAAGATGTATACCACATTTAGCCCAAGTAATCCAAAAAATGAGTTTTTTATCGATGTGTATTAGAGGATTATCCCATAGGGGAATATTTTGGGTATTAGAAATAGGACATGACAGTGTACCATCTAAAGGTTTTGATAACTAATAAAGTTTTCTTAGTGTCAGATGCAGATGAATCCAAAGACTTGTGGGTTGTAACCATCTACCAGCAGGTGGAGACAGAGAACACTTAACTGAACTCTCTCTAATAGGATGTTACCTCCTGGTCAGTCAGTATACCTCATGAAAAAGCAGAAGGAAATACGATACACTCATGCCTCCTTCCTCACAAGAGTGAGTCCGCAGACCCTATAACCTAAAAGTGAACAACTAGAAGAAAATAAGAACTGCAACAGACAACTTAACAACTTGACTCGTGACAAATACTGCAGAAAAAAGGGGTGGGATGTTAGATTCATCTGCTGCAACTAAAGGAAAGAAAGTTATCATGTAAGATATAACTTTTCCTTCCTTAGTGTCATTAGCAGATGAATCCAGAGACTTGTGGGATGTAGTAAAGCAGTCCTCACATCGAGTGGGAAGCAGCAGCTCCCGCCGCCAGAACTGAGAAGCCAAAGGAAGCGTCCTCCTGAGCGGCAACATCCAAACAATAGTGACAAGCAAAAGTATGCAAAAATAACCACGTCACTGCCTTACAAATGTTTTCCAACGAAAAGGAGGTGTACTCCGCCTATGAAGTCACCATAGCCATTGTAGAGTGAGCACACACCATTGGCTGGAAGTGGTTTGTGAAAGAAGGTAAGCGGATTATGAGCTATCGCCACTTTAAACACCGCATTCCCCCTATTTGGGCCTGAAAGCAGAACGAAGAGATGATCTGAGCTACAAAACTTATTCATCGCTTGCAACTACTGAAGAAGTGCCCAATGAACATCAAAGATGCGCAGAGCACGCAAATCGGAGGCATCTTTGAAGGAAGAAAGAAAAAGAGGCTGACTGATGTGAAAGGTAGACACCACCACGAAAGACGGGACTGTACAGAGTGACTACCTACACTTTGAAACAAAGAAACTGATCCCTGCAAGAGAGAGTCTGCAATTCATAAACCTGACAGGCAGACAAAACAGCCACTAGAAAAACTGTCCTCAGAATAAGATCCATCAATGTGGCTTTCTTCAAAGTCTCAAAAGGTGCCTACTGCAACACCTGAAGAACAAGATTAAGGTTCCACTCTGGTCAGAGAGGGCACATGGGAAGACAAAGATGAATAGCACCCTTCAAGAAGCAGACCACATCAGGATAAGCAGCCAAACAAGAATTGAGGAGGCGGCCCCAATAACAAGAGAGAGACACCACATGCATCCAAAGCATATTATATGCCAAATCCTTTAAGCTCAGGAACACCAAGATTTGTGGAAGCGTTGCCTGAGAAGGACTGAACACCTTCTCAGAGCACCACGCCTCAAAACACACACCAAACCCTCACAAACACCAAGGAGGTAGTGTGCTTTTGTGTGTGCAACAGGGTCGTAATCACCTCCACTTCGACTGCTCAAGAGCCAGGCCATAAGACCAAAGTGGGAGGGATCCTCTATTGGAATTGAGCATTGATGGAGTAAACTGTGATCTACCTGGAGGCGGAATGGCTCATCCACAAGATTATGAATCAAGTCCGCATACCAGGGGTGCCGTGGCCAATCAAGAGCAACTAGAATGACCAGGCCCCGGTGATGCAGCAGACAATGAAGCAACCTGCCAATCATGGGCCATGGAGGAAAGACATAGAACAGATCTGACTCTGGCCACGGCTGAAGTAGAGTATCGATGCCTGCTGACCCTAATTCCTTCTTCCTGCTGAAAAATTGGGAGACTTCAACATTGCAATGAGTCTCCATGAGATCCTTGCTCGGTATGCCCCACTTCAGAGTTATGCTGTTGAAGGCCATCTCTGACAATTCCCACTCTGCCAGATCCAACAAGGTCTGGTTGAGAAAGTTCGCCTGTACAATGAGAAAGCCCGCCATGTGCACTGCAGAGATATGTTGCAAGTGATGCTCCGCCCAGAGAAAGAGAAGACAAGCTTCCATCGCCAAGGCAAAACTGAGGGTACTGCAGGGTACTGCCCTGACAACTAATATAGGCCATGTTGTTGCGTTGTCCGAGAGCACTCAAACTAACTTGTACTGCAGGATTGGAAGAAAAGTTTGAAGAGCCAAACGAATCGCCCTCAGCTCAAGGCTACTGATGGGCCACTGCTCCTGTGCACTGCAATGGAGACAGTGTGCCCTGCAGCCCAAAGGGCTGGCATCAGTGACCATCACTATACAAGGAGGTGATGCCAACGGCATGCCCCGACCCAGATGTCCCAGACAGAGCCACCATGTCATACTGCAGCTCACCGGAGGCATCCAAGGGAGGTGCAACTGGAAATCCTGAGACGCAGGAGATTAGCGGCTCAAGAGAGCCTGTTGCTGAGGACGCATGTGCGCTCTGGCCCAAGGCACTACCTCCAAGGTGGCCACCATGGAACCTAGAACCTGAACATAATCCCAAATACGAGGATTCGGAATCTGAAGCAGGAGGTGAACTTGAGACTGTAGCTTGACAATTCTCTATTCCAGCAAGTACACTGCCCCGGCCATGTTGAAGCGAACACCCAGATACTCCAGCAATTGAGATGGTTGAAGATGACTCTCGAATAGACTGAGGACCCACCCAGAGACATCAACAGTGCAATGACCATCCATGACTTGACGACTCTCCTGCTTGGAGGATGCACAAATGAGTCAGTTGTCAAGGTATGGATGAACCTGTATCCCCTCCCATCATAAGAACGCAGCCACCACCACCATGACCTTAGAAAAGGCTCTGGGTGCCATAGCCAACCCGAAGGGCATCGCTTGAAATTGAAAGTGACAACCCAAAACGGCAAAGCGGAGAAACTGCTGATTTGGTGACCAGATGGGAATATGTAGATATACCTCCTTGAGGTCCACAGCCATGAGGAGGAACTCACCCGGCTGTACCACCACCAGCACTGACCTCAAGGTTTCCATCCAAAAATGGAGGACATATTTGAGGTTCAACACCAGACATTAAGACCCCTCTTTTTTCGGGACCACGAAGTAAATGGAGTATCGGCCCTGCCCGTGCTCATGACTTGGCAACAGCACTACCACCCCTAGCTCTTGCAGCATGTGAACAGCATGGACTGAACCACCGCCCTCTTTGCTGACATGCTGCATGGGACTCCAAGAAAAAGTCTGCGATGGGAGAGGAAAACTTTCATTTGTAACCATCTCTGAAAAACTCTAGGACCCACTAATCCATAGTAATTTTGGCCCACTCCTCATAAGAGAGAGAGAGAGAAAAAAGACCTCCTACTTTTTCCACCAAAGAGTAGACCACGTTCCCATCAATGTGAAGGTCTGGAGGAATTCGAGTGGCCTGATTGGCTGGCCACTTGTTCGAGCGAAAGGACTGCTGCTGCTCAAACCGCAATCTAGGAAAGGCAGCAGTGGAAGAAGAATAACCAGGGCAATAACTCTTGGCATACTTCAGGTGAGAATGTGCCTGATACATCCTAAAGGACAACCAGGGTTTATCCTCCAGCACCTGCTGAGTCTTGGAATTACCCAAATCTTTCACCAGTTTCTCCAAATCCTTACCAAACAGGAGATGCCCCCTGAACAGTAACTTAATAAGACACTACTTAGAAGCTGCATCCGCTGCCAGTGCCACAGCCACACTAATTGGTGTGCAGTTACTGCCAGTGCCATTTGCTTGGCTGAGATGCAGACTAAGTCATACAGAGAGTCTGCCATATACGCAAGGCCAGTCTCTATGCTCAGAAACTGTAAAGACACCTGATTCTCAGATGCCACCAAGGCATCCACAGCCTGTTGCACCCAACTAAGGCAAGCCTGAACTGCATAAGAGCTGAAAATAGTCGCTTGGAGCGAGAGAGCCAAAACCTCAAATGACATCTTTAAGGAGGATACGAGCTTCCTGTCCTGGACATCCTTCAAAAGAATGCCACCCTCCACCAGAAGAGTGGTGGTCTTAGTAACAGCAGCAACCAAGGCATCCATCATGGGCAATTTAAGTTTGTCCAATTCACCTTGGACAATGTGGTAAAGTTTGGACATAGCTCTGGACACCCTGAGGATACCACTGAGCAGAAATAAGCTCCAGAATTGCCTCATGTACCGGGAACACCCTAGGCAGATACCTAGTGCTAGTCACTTTGCGATTGGCCGCTGCCAGCACCAGATCCTCTGGGCTGGAAATATTAAATGTTTGTAAGGCCTTGTAATAAACAAAAGCTTTTCCCTTCGAAAGATCCATTCCGCAGTTGGATCATCGGCCTCCTCACCCTGTAGCTCACCCTCCTCCAGCCCTTCAGGGAAAACACCCTGAATAGAAGCAGCCAATCACCCAACCTCAGGACGAGGAAAGGAGAGAGGGTGAAGAGACTCTGCATCAGGAATAATATCCAGGCATCTCTTCTTAGACAAGGGATCAGAAGCCTGCACATGACATGCTAACACAGAAGGAGCCCCCATTCTACACATCCACCACCCTTTCTGTGAAAGACTATTTTCATAGATCCCTCCTAAGCCTATTTCATCTTAAACTTCATCACATACCCCCCTCATTCCAGAGTTTTCCTTCATTTGAAAAAGGCTCGCCTCCTGTTCTCAAAAGTAGTAGCTGAAAAGGTAACGAAACTACAAGAGATCTCAGAAAGAGGACAACAAACGACAATATCTGGAAAATCAAAGAGAAGCTGGTAGAGTAGTCAGGAAGTACAAAGGAAAGAGGCAAATGTAAGAAAAAATAGCCAATACAATAAAACTGGAGGACATTTTTTGGATATGTTAGTGATAGGAAAAGTACAAAAGTGGCATTGTGAGACTCTAAAAGGGAGGACTATGTAGAAGCTGATAAAGATAAGGTAGACTTGCTTAACAAATATTTCTGTTCTGGAGGGGTGGTAGTCCCTGAACGATTTTCAGAGGACTATGTTAGTAAAGAGCTGGCTAAACTAAAAATAGACAAAGAAATGGGGCTGGATGGTTTACATCCGAGGGTACTGAAGGAACCTAGGGAAGTTTTAGCTGGCTGAACTTTTCAATGCTTCTCTAGAGTCGGGAATAGTCCTGGAGGACTGGAGAAGAGTAGATGTAGTCCTTCTACACAGAAGCAAAGCTAAAGAAGAGGTCTGGAACCACATGTCGGTAAATTGTGGTAATTAAATTTATGGAAATGCTTTTAAAACAGAGAATAGATTACAGAACCTGAGGCAACATGGTTTCACTAGAGGAAGGTTTTGTCAGACAAATCAGATTAACTTTTTTGACTGGTCCAAAAAGCAATAGTAAATAGTAGGGTGAGTACTTTAGAAAGCGAATGGAGAGCCCTAGCACAATTTTAAGCATAGCACTGTGGTTGGCTGGGAGCTGGGGCTTCGCAACTTGCAGCAAACGGGTCAGAGCTATGAGACAAGAGAAAGTTTGGATGATGGCGGGGGTTGGGAGGAGGGAGAAGAGAGAAGACAGAAAGGAGATCCTAGACCAGGGGCACCGACTTTTAGTTTGCAGGGGGGGCGCCAGAGACCCCAGCACCGATCCTGTCCATAAGTTTCCTTTTATTCCTCCAGTTTCGTGGTTTCTTCTTTGGTGGCCCAGTTCCACATCACGAACACCTCCTGACAGAAGAGGTAGGATCCTGTACTCCCCTGCTTGTTGACACAGTCAGTACATGGCAAACTGACTGTCTGAAATTAGCAAAATTTGGTTCAACAGCTGATCTCTGAAAGCCTGTAGAGCATTCCAGATTGCCCAGAGCTCCAGAAAATTGATTTGAAGTGCAGTCTCAGGAGAAGACCAGAGTCCCTAGGTGTGAAGCCCAGACTGGGTGCATCCATGGCTAGAAATTTCTGGGTGGAGGAATTTGGCATGGGAGTTCCATGGTCAAATTAGGTTGAACCATCCACCAGAGGAGCGACTGAGCCAGGTCCAGTGTAAACATGATGACATTCGCAAGGGTCCCCGTGGCTCAATTCCACTGAGAATCAAGGATCCACTGGGCGCCCCAAAAATGGAGGCGAGCCATGAGAGTGACATGCACTGCAGAGGCCATGTGGCCCATCAACCTCAACATTTTCCAAGCTGTGACCTGCTGGCTGCACTGAACCTGAGTGGCAATGGCAATGAGAGCATCCGCCCGTACCTGAGGCAGGTAGGCTCGAGTTTGAACCATGTCCAGCAGGGCTCCAATGTACTCCAATTACTGTACTGGGAGCAGATAGGACTTGGGGTAGTTAATAACGAACCTTAGTAGCTCTAACACCTGAATAGTCCCTACAGTTTTTTGGTCACCCTGGCGGAAAGGGTGTGGGCCTGTAGAAGGAAGGAGAGTTCCTCTGCAAGTACTTTCTGGTGCTAAGGCCTGAAGCTTGACACTCTCGGTGGACAATTTTGAGGAAGCCAAGGCCAATTTATTTATTTTACATAATTTATATCCCTTACGTAAAAATAGTTTGAAAATTTTTGTATCACATTCACCTGCTCTAATCAAACTCAGTTTTGAACAATTAAGACTTCAAATTTCCCAATAGGGACAAATACACAAGGTATTGCAAAAAACACTATCTTCAATGGGAGTAGGATATTATCATTGGTCAATCATAAAACAAGAGGAGGAAAAAAGAATCAGCATTAAAAACTCCAAAATGACAGAGAAAATCTACTGATTCAAAAAAAAAAAAAAAAAAAAACAAAAACCAAAAACCCTCTTTTGACACAAAATAGAAAAAAAGAGTGAATGAACAATGAAAAACGTTTTTAAAAAGTAACTACAAAATCCTGCACTCACTACTAAGTCAAAAGGAGCTTTCAAACTCAAACCCCACAAGTAAGCTTACTGCATAGTGTCCAAAATACAAATTTCAAAAGAGCAAAATGGCACAATCAGCCCCCCAAAAAACACTTAGCTGGAACTGGCCCCTCATCTGACATCCATGCGTCCCACGATGTAGCTCAAACCGAGCCACCACAGCCGACACTAAGCAGTGCAATGCTGGTTCCCTCTGAAAGTCAATCTGAAGAATAGGATGATCCTCCACACACCGCCAAGGACACTAAGGTCCTCCCAAGGACTTTCACTAACTACACCCTCTCCAAAAGACATTACACGATGCGATACCCGCAAGCGAGCCTTCTCCGGAATAGCCCCCACACTCGAATGCATTGCCTGAAAGGCTCCGCTAAACCCAAGACTAGCTCTACTTCAGGAAGCAGATGAAAGCTTGGCTCTTCAACCAAGCCTTTAATTGAAGAAGTAACTAACTAGTTAGTCTCACTCACACACAAGGTTTGACTCGGGCTGCATACTGCAGCGGGACATGTTTATCCACTCCTAGCCTAACTGAGATAATATTTAACCATCTCTCTGACCTCTTGTACAACTTTCTTCAAAACAGTCACCTTACTTTCAAATTCTTTCTACTTTCTTACTCATCTATATGTTACAACTTTGCCTTACCCTTCACTACCAATTATAATGTTCTACTAAGTATTGTGTTGTCATTGCAAGTAGTATACCATTGAAATATAATTTTGCTCTAATTGTTAGATATTAGTTACGCATTTGAGTCATAAATATTGCTTTATAATTAACAAATAGCCTCATGATCCCAGGGTACCTTATAATTAGGACACCAACTGTATCATCATTGGCTCCACCAGCAGCCAAAAAAACTGCAGAAAAAAACTCTCATACTATCTCAATTGAAAAAAACAGTCAAAATGAGAGAAAAGTCTGCAGTAAAAAAAAAGGCAGGTAGGGTTTAATTGTTTTTGACTGTTTTTTTCAATTGAGATAATATGAGAGTTTTTTTCTGCAGTTTTTTTGGCTGGTGGTGAAGCCAATAATGATAGCCATTACAATTGGTGTCCTAATTATATGGTACCCTGGGCTTATGAGGCTATTTGTTAACAATAAAGCAGTATTAAACATCAATCGCTGGGACGCTACTAGAACTTTCTTAAGCTAATACGCACTAGGCAACACCCGCATCAGGCTCCGTCGGATGACATCACCAACATGTGAGGCTACAACTGGCCTGCTTGTCCTCAGAAAAAATTGGAATCCCGGGCATTTTCATAGTTGCATCCAACTCCTCCCTCTCCTATATTTAACTGTACACTTCAACTAAGCTGGAAATCACTTGTTTCTAAATATTTCTGAATCTCCATATTATCTTCCCACAGCTTCCCCTGCATATCCCTAATTCTCAGGATAGTGGTCGTCATCTTATTGGACTTCAAATTTTTGGATAGCACCTTACTAGCTCTGTTATCTTGTTCATAAAATCTTTGTTTCACTAGATCCAACTGATAGGCAATGCATGCTGTATCTAGATCTGGCAAAGCCTTCCTTGCAACTTCCTATATATTTCCCTTGCTCCCACCTTCCTCCTCCTTTAAGGATTATCTCCAACCGTGCAAAATTTTTCAGAGCTCAGTTTCTACCTTTACCTTTTCTTTCTTTTGACAGGCTGAAATTGATAGCATTATCCCATAATATAGGTCTTCATGTTGTCCCACATAAAAGATCAGTACATAACATATACTCTTCAAACTCCATGACTATTTTGTTGTACACCTCCTGCTTCTCCAAAATATTGTCATTCATGCTCCAGAAGAACCGACACCTCCTTTTCTACCAGCTCTATTTCTACCCATACAACAGTGCAGGGGGTCTTAACCTAGTCTCTCGCTCTCTAATACTGCTATCTATTCCCCTCACATTGTGGGCTGCCTTTTGAGAAGAAACAACATGCTTCTTAGCCCCCCTGCTACAATTCAGCTCTCTTATAAATTTGAGTGGTGCGGTACAGGAAGTTTGGACTGGTCTTGCAGTTTCAAGTCCCACAAGATTGAAGCCACGAGACTCCCATAACTTCCTACACCACACAGCTCAAGCTTATATAGAGAGCTGAATTTCAGTGCAGAAGCAAGAAACATATCGTTTGCAGAAACACTAAAATGTCGGGGGGGGGGGGGGGGGGGGGGGGGGGGGGCATGAAATGCCAGGTGCCACTGTGCAATTTCTAGGCACCACGGTGACTGGGATTTGTCAAGCCCTGCCATTAGCATAATGCACATACATTTTAAGTACTGTAAGTTACACAGTAATGAGATGCAAAACATTCAAGTGCATGTAAAACAGCTCATTAATATGTAAATCACATCACTGCTGGAAAAATACCAGCAGCAAAAAGCTGGCAACATTATTCTATCCAGGGAGCATCGGGCTGAAAAGCTGCGGCCCAATGCTCCAGGCACTTTCAAAGTGACGGTGAGCCCCCTCACCCAATACCCCCCCCATCACATATCCTCTCTCCTAAAGACCCCCTCCATTCAACCTACCCCACTTGGAAGGCCCCTCCGATTAGCAAATCCAACCCCCTCAAGCCTACCTTGAAAAGTCCCTGGTGTCTAGTAGGGTCATGGCAGGAGCAATCCCCAGTCAATCCTGCCCTTGCCAGTGCCAGGTTCAAAATGACACTGGCAAACCTTAGCTGTAGTTTTGCAGTACTACCGATAAGATTGCCCCCGTCTCAATGGCACTAGATCCCAGGAATTTTTCAAAGTACGCTAGGGGTGTGTGTGTGTGTGGTGTGTGTGTGTGTGTGTGGCTCCAATCGCAAAATAACTGCCACTAGAACTTGCAGCAGCCATTTTCACAAAGGGAAACGGCATGGGAAGGAAAGTGTGGGGATCGCCCTTACCCCAGCTCACCACTGGACCACCAGAGCTGTACTGTAGGCCCAGAGGGAGGGGGGATGCTTCATTGGTTGGTGAGAAGGGTAAGGAGGGAGGTTGGATGTGAGGGAGTTCCTGTTTCAGGGTAGTGGGGTGGCAGCAGCAGAACACCATGGGGGAGGGATGGAAAGAGAAAAATATGTGAATATGAACCCTCGGTTTATATTAGCGTTAACATCTTTCCCCCTTTTTAAATGTTACCCTGGTTTATATTCGAATTGGTTTACATCTGAGTTTATATGGCATTTGCATTTTTACATGGTAACATTTATTTCTCAAGTAAGGGCAGCAGGAAGGAAAAAAAGATTTACAGAAATGAGGATACTTTTCAATACAAAAAACATTATAACCAATTGATATATTTTTAGATTATTTTGTAACTTAAAATAAAATAATTACATTGATCATCAACACGCACAAAATACAATAAACCACCTTGGACTGAAATCAGGTTTAACAAAGTCAATTTACAAATAGTGCATTAAATAAATATCCAGAACAATCAGAGAAAGGAACAACGAAGCAACCTGTTCTGCTCTGCATTCATGGGGAAAAGCCTATCAAAGTTTCCTCAATAGGAAAAGGAAACGAAGAGAAAGGAAGACAATGGTATCATAAACTCTTGAAAGGAAGGACTGTCACCATTTGATCTTCCTTTGTCTTTGTTAATTGGCGATTTCTGTGTGGTCATCTTCTGCATGACATGACACAAAACTACTGCAAGCTGAAAGTAGTATAAAAACAGAAAACATATGTTTTCATTACTATTTTATTTTAACAACTGCAGTTCACACACCTTTAAGATCTTTTTGTGCCTCTTCATCTTGATATGCTTGTGAGCAGATGCCACGGACTCAACCAAAATGTCACACAGCTTGCAAGTGTACATAGCTGTAGGGAAGTTCCGAGGTCGCTAAAATTTGGAAAAACATATATGAATAACGTGCAGAAACGTATCTCAAAGATGCCCCTTTTAGAAAACAGATGACTAAAGCATTGAGCATCCAGAACTAACTAGTATACACCATGACAAACTCTTCTAGTTCTAAAACAATGCAACTAGCTGCAGTTAGGAGCATTAGCATTTGGTGCAGTAGGAATACTCCAGGTTGCAGTAGGAGTATCAAGGGTGTTTGTTTGGGCCATCTGACGTTATTTCCCCCCAAAGTTTAAGCCAAATTAGAAGTACTATAGTTGTTGTGTTAGTTGCACCTAGGTGAAAAAAATAAACACTCTGTAGAATCTACTGGTAAATGAATTTGCAGTTTTATTGGGTAAAATGTTAAAAGATCGATCTACTATGATTACAAAAGGAGAAATTTACCTTTACCTGATAATTTCCTTTTCTAAAGTCCCACTAGACTAATCCAGATGAATTGGTTATGTCCCCCTATCAGCAGGAGACGGCACAGACTTGAAGATTCCAATGACTTCATTGGTATAACAGGTGCACCAGTCAGGAATTTTCTCAAGGAACATATATACACATGGAACCCAATATCAATCAAGGAACCCTCTTAACACCCCAGAACATTAAAGAAAACTATGTATAAGAAACAGGAAAGAACAGCCCATAGCCACGGACTACACCATCATCTCAGATTGCATTCTGGAGTAGTCTGAAAGGACTCAAGGCAAGGAAGTTATCAGATAAGAGTAAATTCCTCCTTCCTTATAATTCTGCTAGACTAGTTTTGACTGACAGGATGTAGAAAAGCTTTATTCCATTTGGCAGACGGAAGATAAGGCACTCTGCAACACATCTCTCCCAAAGGTGTATCTCCTGGCCTGAACATCAAACTTGTAAATGCTTCACAAATGAATGCAGTAAAGACCAAGTAGCTGCTTTGCAGAAATCCTCAGGGATGACCGCTCAAGCTTCCACCCCAAGAAGTCACCTGAGCTCCAACTGAGTGAGCTCTGAAAGTCACTGGAACCTCTTTCTGATTGATGAGGTGGGCTGCTACAATGGCCTCCTTAATCATAAGTACATAAGTATTGCCATACTGGGACAGACCAAAGGTCCATCAAGCCCAGCATCCTGTTTCCAACAGTGGCCAATCCAGATCACAAATATCTGGCAAGATCCCCAAAAAGTACAAAACATTTTATACTGTTTATCCCAGAAATAGTGGATATTCCTCATATCCAATTTAATAATGGTCTACGGACTTTTCTTTTAGGAAGCCATCCAAACCTTTTTTTAAACCCCACTAAGCTAACCGCTGTTACCACATTCTCTGGCAATGAATTCCAGAGTTTAATTACACGTTGAGTGAAGAAACCTTTTCTCCAATTCGTTTTAAATGTACTACTTTGTAGCTTCATTGCATGCCCCCTAGTCCTAGTAATTTTGGAAAGCGTAAACAGATGCTTCACATCTATCCATTCAATTCCACTCATTATTTTATAGACCTCTATCATATCTCCTCTCAGTCGCCTTTGGTCTTTCCCAGTATGGCAATACCTATGTACTTATTGAGGACCCACAGAAGCAGCTGCATCCCTTTTCCTCAGGGACCCTTGAAGATATTAAGGCAGAGGAAGCTTTCCTATTGTGCTGTCTCCTTTCTTTTCTGTATTTTAATTGATGGCATTCCTTTCTTTCTTTGTATGAATTTTGTAAACCATTTTAATGTATTGTTTGCAAAAGGTGGCATATCAAGAGAAATAAACCAAAAATCAAGCCCAATCCTTAGAATGGGCATGAAAGTTTAGCCCCTGAGACTCAGACTTGATCATGTTTTCAAATACATTGTGGATAAGCCTTGTCTAGGTCTAACTATGTTTTTCAAATCTATGCTTCACAAGTGACCTCAAAAGGCTAATTTACTCAAGTGAGTTTTGGAGGCTGTATCTGTCAACTAATGCCGCAGCCACAGCCTTCTATGTGCCGTCACCACCACAGCTGTCACTGAGTGAGAATTAACAGGCGAGTTGGGTAATTGCTGTGTCCATCCCAGAAGAGCTCTGGCCATGTAACCACCACAGATGGAAGTCTGTATGCAAAGAGCTGAAGAGTTAAAAGGGATAGTAGTCATGTTGGTGACCACTGTCACCAGAGCACCACTTTAGGGAGCCAAAGAAACCTCCCACAGAAAGGGATAGAGTCTGCCCATGAGTTTAATGCCTTGAAGATCATCACATGGGTCCATAGACCATTATTAAATGGACTTGGGGAAAAATCCACTATTTCTGGGATAAGCAGTATAAAATGTTTTGTACACTTTTGGGATCTTGCCGGGTATCTGTGACCTGGATTGGCCACTGTTGGAAATGGCCACTGTTGGAAATGGCCACTGTTGGAAACAGGATGCTGGGCTCGATGGACCTTTGGTCTTTCCCAGTATGGCAATACTTATGTACTCCTCCATTAAAATCATTTGGGAGAGGGCCCGATGAAAGGTCATTGGGAGAGATCACGATGAAACAGGAAGGACCTGGAAGGTTTCCAAAGGTCTTCAAGAATGGGATCACCATCCATAGGTTCATTCCCGCAAGTGCAGAAATGCAGAGAGTCAAAGAGACCTTCTCAATTAAGGAAGTAAGCAATTCTCATATGAACAAGCTTCACTCAGAGACAGGTCCGATCCATTTAGAGAGGATCATCAAGCGGGAAATCAGTCTTCTGTGTTGCCTATACCCTATATACACTCCATAGAAGTCAGAGGCATTATTAGTCCCTGTTCATGAACAGAGTTCTCACTGAGCAGTATGGCTCACTTACAAACCTGGGCCCCTTGATAACCTGGGTCATGAAAGGGACCCCCCCCCCCCCCCCCCCCCCCCCAAAGGCCCTGAAACAAACTCTTTCAGAGTCCTTCCAAGGCAATCTGTTAGGGCTCTGCCAGTCCAGCAACAAAATGGCTGCCCTATCAAAATTGGCTACTTGGAAGGAGCCATAAGATCCTGCTGCTGCCCAAATTCCACAATGGCTCCTGCTCCATCTGCAGGACCATGGGTGCACCCACTGAATAAATTTGCTCTGCTCTATCACAAATCGAGCAGTAGAAGCCCACAGTGCTAATTACAAGCCTGCTCTCCCATGCCCTGCAGCATCTTCTTCCTTGCATGAACCCTACCTCAGCTGCCTAACAAAACTCCTGCTGATGGGAAAATAATTAAAAGTAACATGAGATTCTAGCACATGCATGCCCCAGTCAGTCCCCATTAACAAGCAGCATTCAATTCCCAGCAACTGCCTTTTTTTCCTTTTTTTTTTTTTAACTTGAAAAAGGCAGGCAAAGCCAACAGAAGTCTGCAAATGAGTAGAGCCCAGGGGAGAAAGCGGGGTGGGGAGAGGAATATATTATTCAACCCTAACAAATGAGGTCCCTTAGGGTCACCTCTGGTTGGCCTCACAGACAAAGCCCATGGGCTAGCGCTTGGGTCTCTAGAAGGAAAGGTACCCCAGAGGAAGGTCATGAACCAGTCCTTGGGAGTACTGTAGGCTGTGGAATGTACCCTGCATCCTAGGGAGAAAGGTCATTTCAAAAGAAAGCCTGCCGTACCAGTCAACCTGCACTATTTGCTAGAGACTGAGAAGTACTAGGAATACTCCAGGTTGCACTACCTACTAGTCATTTCTGTAGCACTACTAGATGTACGCAGCGCTGTACACATTATATGCAGGTACTTTCTCTGTCCATAGAGGGCTCATAATCTAAGTTTTCCTGGAGCAACTGAGAGTTAAGTGACTTGCTCAAGATCACAAGAAGCTGCAGTGGGAATTGAACCCAGGTTGCCAGGATCAAAGTCCGTTGCACTAACCATTAGGCTACTCCTACCACTACCTGTTATCTGACAATGTCATTGGAATCTTCAAGTTTCTGCTTCCATCTGCTGACAGAAGAACATAATCTGCCAGTTCGGACTAGACTAGGAGGATGATAAGGAATAAAGGGTTGAAAAGCATGCTAGATGACAACCCTTCTGTTCAGTGAGAACATCTTGTCATTAAATCTGTCCACAAATTCCAATATTACTTTTAGTTTTCCCAAAACCAGGTGTTTCAGATCTTGACATCACTTTTACCCTTTCCACCCTAAATGAGCCCTAGCTTACAATAATAATAAAAACACTATTATAGAGCATGTCACAGAGCCTCTGCCCCTCTGAAACAAAAAGTCTTCTACCAGGAGAAAGCAACAAGCCACTATGCACACTGAGGAGCAAATCAGTAACACTAGTCTGGGAGCTCAGATTCTGCAAGCACAGTACAACAAAGCCCACAGAACAGCACTTACCCTTTTGAGCCGGTAAATATAGTCCCGTCTCAGCCGATCTTCAGCCTGCTGCAAACCAAGCAACTCCTTCTTGGACAAGGCAGATTCATCTATGACAGGGCTATCCACATCTACCTCTGGTTGCCGCTCGTCCCGCCGCATCTTCCGGGGCTTCTTTGGTTTCTTCTGATTCATGGTATCTAAAAAAACAAACAATGTTTGCCCTAAGACAAAGTCTGTACTAAGAAGCACAAGAGCTCTACAAGAAACTGGTGACAGCACCAAAAAGGTATTATTCATTCATGGCTAGTGTATATAGATTTCAACAGAACTTTTCAAAAGTTTATCATTACACTAGTAAGTAGCCAATTTTATAATTATTGTATGTAGTGTATTAATATTTATTTATAACATTTATATACCAGTTTTAGGGAAAAGAAATCTAAAGTGGTTTTCAAATACAAGCAAAATCAATTACTAGAAAACGAATATTTACTGCTTTACTTCTCAGACAGTACAAAATGCTTGGAGCCTGCTGAAGATGGGTAGGATGGGGCTGGGTACATCTTGTGAAAAAGCTGCTAAAAGTGACAGTGTGCAAGACATTTTTTCCCTAAATAAATCAGCAAAAATCTCAGCATTTGCCAAATTCAGCAGGACACAAAGGAAATGCAATTAAAGAACTGCACCACAGTGGCAGATATCACATCAATTTTTTATCCACCATTTGTCCTTTTCTCTACACTTAACTGCCCACCAGCTTTCTCTTCCATTGATGCCTCACCTTGTTGGACTCTACTTCCCTTATCATCCTCCTTTTTTTTACCTTTTTACCACAGCACCTGGCTTAGAAACAAGATTAATGTCTGGCTTTTCTGGAGTGCTTAATTATTTTCTGTATTTGATGGTCTGCTTTATTGTTTTTATATTATTTGTCTTGTGTGCTATTTCTGTACCGTGCTCTGCCTGCACTAGTATTGACTGTGTTTCCTATCTATATAAATACATTTAAAGAACTGGTAGTTCTTGAAGTTTGTGAGGTTGTCAAGACCTACTGTGCAGTGAAGGCAGCTAGCAAATTGTTAAAAATTATGAATGAAGGGAGGAAAAACATCTAACACTGGACCCTCCCTCCGCATGTGGAAGACATGGGGATTATATTTTAAGTACTGGCAGTTACTCGGTAACGAGATGCAAAACATTCAAATGCATGTAAAACAGCTCATTACTATGTAAATCACATTACTCCTGGGAAAAATACCAGCAGCAAAATGCTTGCAACATTATTCCATCCGAGGAGCATCAGGCTGAAAAGCTGCAGCCCAATACTCCAGGTACTTCTTAAGGTGGTCAGCCAAAGTGAAGGTGAGCCCCCTCCCTTGATACTCCCCTTATTTGGACCTTTGTACACTTTTATTATGTATGTTTTCATTGTACACCACCTAGAACTGTAAATAGTTGCAGTCTATAAATATTTTAAATAAAAAAATCTTGAAACAGGTGTCTAACAATGCTTAACCTCCTGTGCTTCAGCACTTCATCCTCTGAATGGATCTTAGCAAGCAGAACACAGAGGGAATCACAGTGCAGGAAGGACTATGAAAAGAAAGGAAGGCTAGCAGCTACTATTCCTAAGAGAAAAGGAAAGAGGTAGTTAATGTAGTTCAACATTAAAGTACTAACATTCAAAAAAAGAAATTATCTGGCTATAAGAGAGGCTTGAAAATACTTTTTTTTTTTTCCTGGCAAACACACTGTTTTATAGTACTGACTAAAGACTTTACAAGCATCCACCTGCTATATTCACTTTTTTCTTTCTTTGAATCTATAAAAAGAAAAAAAATGCAAGTAATGTTTATCCATTAAAAATTGCAGAAAGATGTTGTATTGAACTTTGTACCATGTAGACGTTGTGTCAGCTTCTGTTCAATTAGCGATTCATTGAAGCATACTTGTTGACCAGGAGTGTAAAGTTCAATTGCCAATTAAAGTATTCTTCTAACTTTATTTTTTTTCTTTCTTTCTTTCCTCTGGGATACGCAGTTAGCATATCTGGGTTTTAAAAAGAGTTAGACAAGTTCCTGGAGGAAAAGTCCATAGTTTACTATTGAGGTAGACATGGGGAAGCCACTGCTTACTCTGGGATTAACAGCATGGAATGTTGTTACTTTTGGGTTTCTGCCAGGTACTTGTGACCTGGATTGGCCACTGCTGAAACAGGATACTGGACTAAATGGACCACTGGTCTGACACAGTATGGCTCTCTTTACGTTCTTATAGTTTTGAAATGTCTTCAATCTGAATCAATCCCATCATTATAAATCTTCATTAACTGGAAATCTGCTGTGCCTACAGTCTTCAAAAATCTATGGGTCTAATATTCAAAATGATTTAAATGACCAGGAAAGGCTCCTGACCGTTTAAATCACCTGTCTGGGTCTAACTGGGCATTAGCTTTAATTGACAATTGAACTTTACACTCCTGGTCAACAAGTATGCTTCAATGAATCACTAATTGAACAGAAGCTGGCACAACTTCTACATGGTACAAAGTTCAATAAAGCATCATTCTGTAATTTTTAATGGATAAACATTACTTGCATTTTTTTTTCTTTTCACAGATTCAAAGAAAGAAAAAAGTGACTACAGCTGGTGAATGCTTGGAAACTCTTTAGTCAGTACTATAAAACAGTGCTTTTTGCCAGGAAAAAAAACAAGTATTTTGAAGCCTCTCTTATAGCCAGATAAGTTTTTTTTTCCATTCTTACTTATGGAGTCCCCCCCCCCCCCCAACTCTTCCTTGTAGAATTTTTCTAGCTCAAAAATATCCTTAGGGCCCTGTTTACTAATGCGCACTAATGCTAGAGTCACCCATATATTTCTATGGGTGTCTCTAGTGTTAGCGCAGCTACAGCGCAGCTTAGTAAACAGGGCACTTAGATTTCCCTGTTTTAGATCTCTTCAAAGATTTGCAGTTATGTTCAAGGTTGGGGACTGTTAAAGAAAAGAAAGATGAAGGTTTTGGAATGGTACTTCTTGGTTGATTCTGAGGTAGGCTTAGAATTACCCTCTTGCTAAAACATCCACCATTTTTAAGCTTCTTCACTGACTATAGGTTATTAGCTTCTAGGATATGTTGATAATTCAATCCAATTTTCCTTCCACTTACACAATATATCCTGCACTACTGGCTGCCACAAAACCCCAAAGCATAATATCCACCCCTATGCATAGCTGGCAAAGTGTTCTTTTCTTCAAACACTTCACTCTTTTTCTCCAAAATATAAAGTATTTTCTGTGGTTGTGATTAAAAAAAAAAAAAAAAAAGTCAAGTTTCATTCCAGCATTCCAAAGCACTGTCTTTCAAAACGTTTTAAGATGCAAGATTAAGTTTACATACTTTTGATGACTTTTATAATGGTATCATATATGAACATTACATGAATTTTTTAAGTCAAGGCAAGACCTGGAAGACGAAAAATAAATTTGATGGAACTGCTCAAAAACTGGTCAAATGCGGAAAACAGAACCTACAGGTCACTGCAAACGACCTACTGAAAAGTTAAGCTGACAGTAGACTGTCTACAGTACAGTGTTACTTGTATAATGAACTGCCTAGAAGTGCTGTTAAAAGGAAAGCTTTTTAAGTGATCCCGTCATAAAGACATCTAATTAAGTCTTAAAACTTTCTGAAAGAAAGTGCTTTTTATAGACAGCCATCTGTGGGTTCTGTTTGCAAATCTGACCAGTTTTTGAGCAGTTCTAATACATTAGTTACACATTTCAGGATGAGTGAGCCCTTGGACCTCGGTGGAACAGTACTGCCTGCTTGCTCAAGGGACAGACTGTAGCAAGCAGCAGGCAAGTCCCTTCAGAAGGGATTGCTTCAGTAGAGGCGTTGAAGGAAGCAGGAAGCTATACCCAGAACTGGAAACTGAAGCTGTGCTAGAACTGGAACCAGGAAAGGAAGCAGGAGCTGTGATAGAAGCGGAAGCTGAGGCCGTGCTGGAAGCTGGAACCAGGGCCGGCAGCTGAAGCCAAGCTATAAACTGGAACCAGAAGCAAAGCTGGAACCAGGATGATCTGTTACAAGGCAAAGAGGCAGAAAGCAGCAACTGCAGAAGGTGGCCCAGGGTGATGATGTCAGGTGGGCCCGAGCAGCGTCAACCTGAATCCAGCCTCCCCCAAATGAGCATGCACAGCTGTCAGCAGGCTGGAGGAGGGAGCTTGTTGCGACATGCCCGATTTTCCAAATCTTCAAGTTTGGACTCCAGTTCTAGCTTTATCTGTAAGGCTTGCTGTTGACCTGCCTGCTTCAGGCATTTCTCCACATCCGTAAGTCTTTGCTGGAAACCGGTTAAATCAGTGTGGAGGCCCTCGTTTGTCGTCCATCAGTTCCAATTTGTCTAAAATTTTCTGTAGCTTCTGGTTCACCGAAGGTTCCAGCACTGCTGCTATTTCAGCCAGCCATGCAGAGCCCACCAGTGATGCTCCCAAGGGGCTGTTCTCCGCCATCTTGCTTTGTCTCGTGCAGCCTCGTGTTCCATCTTTCTTCTGGGCTTTTGCCGACATAATCAAGCAAAAAATGGCCCACAGTCATTTCCTCATGCTCCAGACACTCCTGCCATCCGTATTGTGTGTATTAAATGGGTTTTGCTAAGGTTTTGTGACTGCTTGAAGCTAGATGTTAAGCGGGAGGCTCTGGAGCTCCTCTCTGCGGCTTCCTCTCGCTAGCCTAGCATCACGTGATCTCCTTGTATTTCCTTTTAATTTATTTCTATTATTCTTGAATCTGTATCTTCCTTCTTGTGGTCGATAGTAAGGACTTATTACCCTAATTTGCATTTTTTTATTGTATTTTTCCTAGATTTCTGTTTATCTTATCTTTTTCATGGATATAAGTGAAAATGTAATAAAGATTAAAATAAATAAAGGTATTAAATAGAGAAAAATATTTTCCAGAGATGGGAAAGTGGTAAAACAAAGACATGCATTGAGGTTGCGGGGTGGTAGACTTAAGAGTAATGTCAGAAAATTATTTTTCACAAAGAGGGTGATGGATGCTTGCAATGACCTCCCGAGTAAGGTAGTGGGGAAAAAAAAAAAAACCTGTGGTGGAATTCAAAAACCCATGGGATAAACAGAGAATCTCTAATTAGAAAATAAATGATATAAAAAACAAAACTTAAAGGGTTGCATATGTGTTTGCATGTCAAGTGGTGCTTAGATGGCAACTCTGGCTGCATCAACTAAGGCTGCTGTTGGGCTAGCTTGTATGGTCTGAGTACTGCATATGGCAATCCAGTTTAGGGTGGGCTGGAGAGAGCTTCGACGGAAACTCCAGTGGTTTAGAATGTGAGGACAGTGCGGGGCAGACTTTTATGGTCTCTGTCCCGCAAATGACAAGATGGATTTGGATAGGCTGGAGTGGCTTTGACGGCAACTCCAGTAGTTGGAACATATGGACAGAGAAGGGCGGACTTCTATAGTCAAGTCCCAGAAACATCAAAGAAAAAACATGATCAAGTAAATAATATCACATTCAATGTTGATTTAAATCTTGAATTGATAATGAATGTGATTGTTGGGCATATTGGATGGACCATTCAGGTCTTTATCTGCCTTCACTTACTGTGTTACTATCTGTTGCTGACTGACTATCCGGAGAAAGAGTGTGTCTGCCATCCCTGCTTTGCTGCCTGCTTCCTTCATCAACTCCCTGACTGACTTCAGTTTCTAAGTTTGTGAGTGTGGGGGAACCTTTTCCATTGGTCAGGTTGCACTTCTCTCATTTTGTAGTGCATAGGTGTTAGGTGTTCTAATAATTCAGGACTAGGTTCAAGTGTGTGTTCTCTTTACTCCACCTTGACAGGTACTTAAAACTCAGTACTTTACCATCATAAAAGTGCATTGTGCTGCCAATATTTCTAATAAACCAGCTTTTCTATTTTTCTTATAATATCTGAGCATTGTGTCCTATTCTTTCAGTGTTATCTAGGACTAATAATTTGGATCTGTACCATTCCAGAGTGCTAAATTTCTACTTTGTCATCTTATTACCTTCCCTCATTGCCCACTCTCTATCTGGAGGCCGGGTGATTGTGATTAGTTTCCACATGCTGATCATGTTCAGTTTTTCTTTCCTGTTGTTGATGATTTTGTAACTGGCCAGCTTAAACTGCACCATTTTATGGAAACTATACAACTGAGGAGGAGGGTAAATAGACTAGCTTTGAACTTGGCTAAAACAGAAATTATGCTTGTTTGTTTATTTGTGACATATATATCCCACATTATCCCAAACAAGTTTGAGTTCAATAAGGCTTACAATAAACAGTATAGGATACATAAAGAATATGCATAAGAAAGTAATTTGTTGCAAGAATCCAATTTTACACTATGTTTATGATACTGTATTGTAAAATTGGATTCTTGCAACAAATTACTTTCTTATGCATTATTCTTTGTTATGTATCCTATACTGTTTATTGTAAGCCACATTGAAGCACTATGACTGCCCTTCCACTATCTCTCCAGAAGGATCTGCATGGTTTCAGAAAAATTTCTGTAAGCTGAGAATGGTTTCAGAAAAATTTCTGTACGCTGAGCAATGAGTGCAATGTTGCAAAACTATTTCAGTTCTCATGTCTTTAAAATGAGCAGGCATGAATCAACCTAAGCAATTCTGTGTCCTTTAATTGAAACTGGCACTAATGCACAAAGAAGGGTGTTCAGGGAGCAAGAGAGAGAAGTAGTGGAGGCAATGGGGCATAAAGAGCTGGGTGCAGGGTGGGGTTGGGTCTTAGAATGATGAGAGATGGGGGCAAAAGGGGACTGAAGAGGGGATGAATGGGGTCAGAAATGGGTTGGAGGTATGGAGGGAAGATTTTGGGGTGGCATGAGAAAAGAGACGTTGACAGGCTTAGAGGCAAGGATGAGATTGTGGGCAGAGTGATGCAAGATCTGAGCACAAGAAAAGAGCCCGGAAGCATATGGCAGTTAAGCTATGACCCATTGCTCCTAGCAGCTTCATTAAAAGGGCCACCTACACCAAGCCCACTCCTTTTTATAGGCAGTGAATCCACTTAAACATAGTTAGAAAGGACTAAGCTCTGCACTTTGCCCGTAAATCCACTTCCAAGATGCAAAGACAACTTGAAGATCATTCCTTATCCAAAATCCAATGGGAAAACTCACCCATTGCCACACTGTCCTGTCTTCAACTTTTCCTCCATCACAGAAGAGACCGAAAAAACAGTAGCTCTCTGCCTGTTGCAAATCAGTTTGTACAGTGAGGAAAAGTTATACCGTACTTTCCAGAGTAGATTATTCATGCATGTGTTGAATTTTTGCCACTCATGCATGCTCAGCTGCCTAGTCTACCTCCAAAGTGACCAAACTAAAAAAAGGCACTTTACACAGGTTTACTCTAGAAACTCTCTTTCTTCCTTCAGCTGGCTCAGTATGACCTGATTTTAGCAGGTAGCATCAGAGGCTCACACTGGAATGCTGATAGATAGAGTCAGCAATGAGAGTCATAGAATAAAGATCCAAGAGAGGAGCAGCTGTAGATTTAGGGTTCCATACTGGATCCAAGTCAGATATTGATGACTGGAGCTAGGAAAGGAAAGAAGTGCAGTACATGTAGCAGTTAGCTCAGAACTCCTGTCTAAACTCCTTAATAAAACAGCGCAGCATCAGCAACACTGCTGTAGCTTGAGAAAAAAAAAGGAATCGCAGGCTTTTGCCAGAGGCAAAGTGCTGGTGGCAGGGGACTTTAATGCTACTATGCAACCAGGGCTTGATAGGTCATCTCCACCTGCTTCACAGGACTGCAGAATATCTCGAGGTCTGAAAAACTTTGTAGATGAAATGGGTCTGTACGATGTGTGGAGAATGGTACACTCCAGAGGGCGGGATTATACCTATTACTCCCCGGTGCATCTCTCCTACTCCAGATTGGATTATATTTTTCTGGATAAAACAATGTCTGTGGGGGGGGGGGGGGGGGGGAGACTCTGGTATAGGTCCAACTACCATTTCAGACCACGCCCCGGTTTGGATTGTCATTCCTTCCCTACGGGAGGAGGTGAGAGATAAACGATGGACATTTAATAAACAGTATGCTACAGGACCCGCAAACTGTGGCCGGTTTTGTACCAGTCTTGAAGGAGTACTTCGAGATTAACCTGGATTCGAGGCCTTCACTAGGGACGGTCTGGGATTCCTTTAAGGCTGTATCGAGAGGGTACTTTATCAAATGTGCAGGTCAGAAAGCCAGGGCCCATAAAACAAAATTGCTTCAATGTACGGAAAGGGTTGGGGCTCTGGAGGCCAAATATAAGAAATCTGGCTCTGTGGCTGACTATAGTAAACTACAAAAGGTGAGATTGGAGATCGCTTCACTGCATGAGGATAGTTTGAAATTCGCCCACGACAGGGTAAAACAGAAATATTATGAAGTACTAATAAACCGGGCAGGCTGCTGGCTACTAAGTTGAGAAAGCTGAGATCAGAGCGGCATGTTTTAAAAGTGAGAGATGCTAAGGGGGCTGTGGTCCAAAAGTCTGCACAGATCAGGGACTGTTTCGCCCAATATTATGAGACCCTATACAAAGAGGATGCTGCTGTACAGACCAGGGAAATAGATGGCTATTTGGAGGTCAGGGACTTACCGACTCTGTCAGAGATACAGAAAGGGGAACTTGAGGAACCAGTGAGGGTGGACGAGGTCATTAAGGTTATAAAAGAACTGCCGATGGGTAAGGTGCCAGGTCTAGATGGATTTACGAATGAATTCTTTAAGGCATATGTGGGGCACCTGGCGCCTTATCTGACGATGATTATTAATTCTGTGAGAGAAGGGGTATCACTCCCTAAGAAAATGATGGAGGCGTGGGTGGCTGTGATACCAAAACCCGATAAAGATAAAACTGAGTGCTCCTCGTATAGACCAATTCCGATACTTAACTCAGATGTTAAGATACTGGCAAAGGTTCTGGCAAACTGCTTGGGGAAGGTGCTCCCCAGTTTAATTCACCTGGACCAGGCGGGCTTTGTAGCTGGACATCAGGCCATGGATAACATTCAGAGGACGGTAGATCTTATATACGCAGCTCAGACAAAAGCCAGACCAGTGGTACTGCTGGGATTAGACGCAGAAAAGGCGTTTGACCGGGTCCACTGGGGATATTTGGATAAGGTAATGCATAGAGCGGGCATTGGTCAGCAATACAGAACCTGGATCAGAAATGGGTTGGAGGTATGGAGGGAAGATTTTGGGGTGGCATGAGAAAAGAGACATTGACAGGCTTAGAGGCAAGGATGAGATTGTGGGCAGAGTGATGCAAGATCTGAGCACAAGAAAAGAGCCCGGAAGCATATGGCAGTTAAGCTATGACCCATTGCTCCTAGCAGCTTCATTAAAAGGGCCACCTACACCAAGCCCACTCCTTTTTATAGGCAGTGAATCCACTTAAACATAGTTAGAAAGGACTAAGCTCTGCACTTTGCCCGTAAATCCACTTCCAAGATGCAAAGACAACTTGAAGATCATTCCTTATCCAAAATCCAATGGGAAAACTCACCCATTGCCACACTGTCCTTTCTTCAACTTTTCCTCCATCACAAAAGAGACCGAAAAAACAGTAGCTCTCTGCCTGTTGCAAATCAGCTTGTACAGTGAGGAAAAGTTATACCGTACTTTCCAGAGTAGATTATTCATGCATGTGTTGAATTTTTGCCACTCATGCATGCTCAGCTGCCTAGTCTACCTTCAAAGTGACCAAACTAAAAAAAGGCACTGGACACAGGTTTACTCTAGAAACTCTCTTTCTTCCTTCAGCTGGCTCAGTATGACCTGATTTTAGCAGGTAGCATCAGAGGCTCACACTGGGATGCTGATAGATAGAGTAAGCAATGAGAGTCAGCAATGAGAGCCTGCGTTCGAATCAATGGAGGGAATTCTGAGGCATTCACACTAGGGCAGGGAACACAACAGGGGTGCCCGTTGTCTCCTTTACTATTCGCCTTGGCGATGGAACCCCTGGCAGAAGCGATTAGAGAATATGATGACATTACGGGAGTCAGGGTGGGAGAGCGGGAATATAAAATTGCACTATTTGCATATGACGTTCTCCTATCCATAACAAACCCATTAGTCTCTCTTCCCAATCTAATGAAGGTGATAAAGGAATATGCACGGGTATCTGGTTACAAACTCAATGCCAGTAAATCTATGGGCCTGGCAGTAAGGGTCCCGCCGAGCTTGATGGACACACTGAAGTCATCCTTCTCTTTAAAGTGGGAGGGGAGCGAACTGAGTTACCTTGGGGTGAGGATTCCTGGGCAATTGTCTGAGCTATTTGCGGTCAATTACCCGGCACTCAAGCGGGAGGTGCAGAGAGACCTAGACCGATGGCAGTCCATGGGCCTATCCTGGTTCGGGAGGATAGCAGCAATCAAAATGAATATTTTGCTTCATTTTTTGTACCTGTTTCAGGTTCTCCCCTTGCGATTGCCTAGAGCCTTTATCTCGGTTTTGCAAGACATGTTAACCTGTTTTATATGGAACCAGAGAAGACCGCGACTCCCTCGGGCCCTTTTATATAAGGAGCAGGAGGGTTGGGGATGCCCAATCTGCTCTGGTACTATTGCGTAGCGCAGGCAAGGGTGGCAGTAGATTGGTTTAGAAAGGATGATCATAAACTGTGGGTGGACATTGAACAAGCTTTAGTGGGTTCCCGGAAGTTAGGACATTTAATGTGGCTGGAGGGTAAGCATAGAGGGAGGGTGGACAGGTTTCCGCCTACAGTACAGGCCACCTTCTACTACTGGGATTACATGTTCCCGGAGAGGCAGCCACCAGTGTCCGGTCTGGACCCGATAGTGAATAACCCTTTGTTTGAGCCTGGTATAGGAAACACTATCTTTTGTAGGTGGGCACACTCAGGACTAGACATGTTTGGACAGCTGCATATGGGAGAGACCATCGTACCCTTTGAGACACTGGTGGCTGACTTTGGGCTCCGGTCCGGAGATCGATATGCCTATCTACAAACTCAGCATTTTTTGAAAGGGCAGAAGTATATCGGATGCCTGAGAAGGGATATCCATCCGATGGAGGAGGTGTGTGAAGACTCAAAAGGTCGAGAGGAATGATATCTTCTTTGTACTCCTACCTAGTGACATGTTCAAAACCATCCCTTCTACATAGAATAAGGTGGGAGCAAGAGTTACAGTTTACGCTCTCGGAGGCCAGCTGGGTGTCTTTGGAAAAGGGGTTGTTGAGATCCTCCCTATCAGTGGCCATGCAAGAGAATACTATAAAGGTCTTTTATAGATGGTACTTGACACCAGTCAGACTACACCGCATGTTTGCCCAGACTTCAAAACGATGCTGGCGGAACTGTAGGGGAGAGGGAACTATGGGACACATTTGGTGGTGGTGTCCTAAAGCTCAGGCCTATTGGAGAGAGGTGCGGTCAAGGATTCAGGCGTGGGTGGGTAGGCCTGTACAGTGGCATCCTTTGATCTTTTTGCTGGGGAAGCGCCCAGAGGGCATTGTCCGATCAGTGGCTTTTGGTGAGAAACTCCTTACAGGCGGCTAGAGTGCACCTGGCCAGAAACTGGAAAACTTCGCAGGTGCCCTCAATGGCGGGGTGGCTCACCAAAGTGCGCTATATCTGTGAGATGGAGAGATTAACTGCTGTGAAAAGGAAAATTCTGCCTAAGTGGAAAAGGGTATGGGAACCCTTTTTAACAAAATGCTCTGGATAATACCTGTATTTAATGTCATGGAAAGGGAAGACGAGAGGGAGGGAGGGTGGGGGGAAGTTTGGATTTACATAACAAAAAAGTGATAAAAAAATGTTGAAGTATAATAGGCAACTGTTTTAGCATTCGTCTAAGTTGGAGTGATTTACAGTTAGTTACTCACTGTTAGATTAATAGGATATGAAGAATGTTGTGCTGTATTGAACCGACTGCGCACTGTATTATTAACGAATTGCTTAATAAAGACTTCCATAAATCAAAAAAAAAAAAAAGATAAAAAAATCAAAATAGGGCACAAACACATCCTCCTAGCCTGCATGCATCTTGATGTGCTACGCCATGGGCAGGCAATGGCACTACAGCTGAGAGTCATGTAGAAGCCAGGGTGAACCGTATCATATTTTTTCTGATGTCCACTCTCCAAACATATAGGGTCTCAGACTGCAACTGCAAACATGTCTCAAAAAAAAACCAAAACTGTGTCACGGTAGAGCTAGGGATTCACCTCCTGACCACAGGCCACTTGTTCCTAGGTATCATGTAACAGTGACAAGTTTCAAGTTTATTTATTTCCTGATATACTGCCTATAAGCATACTATTTTGGTGGTTTACAATAAGTGCTAATATTAAAGTGTAGAACTGAACTACAAATTTGATAGGGGACAAAGAAAATATTTAAAAAAAAAAGGAAGGAAGAAGAATAGAGAAAAAAAAGAGAACACAATACAGAGTTAAGAGGTCGCATTAGTGATGATCTATAGCCTGCTCTCCAGGAGGTGCCAGGGTGGAAGGAAGGGGAATGTAATCCTGCTGTCAGGGATTACTGTTCAATCTTGTCATGCATCACGAAACAAAAAGGGTTTTAGATTCATTGTAGAATGAGAAGTTTGTAATCTTAAGGATGACGGCAAGGAATTCCACAAGGTGGGAGCTGTTACACTAAAGAGTTGAGCTTGAATAGTTTCTAAAGGTTATGAAGTGGAAAGAAGGAATCATCAATCAATTATGTTTGTGAGGACCTGAGGGACCAAGAAGGAGTGTAAGAGGTCAAAAGACAGGAAAGATATAATGGTTGTGCTGAGTGGTGAGCTTTTGTGATTGAGGACTAGAATTTTATAGGTTATCCTGTGAATAACTGGTAACTTATGATCCTGGCATAGAAGAGGGGTGACACTTATTAGCTTGCTATGAAAGCCCAAGTGCAAGGTTCTGGAGGGAGTCATGGTCTATGTACCCCTCAGAAGAAAAGATTGCTGCTAAAATCATGAGGTTTGATTGGAGGGGGGTTAGAATCTAAGCAGAACCTCTAGGGAGATGAAAAACAAAGGCTCATAGTATAATAGTGCAAAGACAAACTGATTCTAAATGAGCCAAAAGCACGAACAGCAGAGGAGGAAGCTGCTGGGTACAGAACGACACGGGGATGGGGAACCGCAGTAACCGCGGGCATGGGGACAAACTTTGTCCTCATGTCATTTTCTAGTTGGAAGGGTAGAGGGTGCTGGTGGGAAGGAGGGTTATTATAGCTGCTCATTGTTATTGTTTTCTATTTGCAATTTATACACAACAGTTGCACAGCATATTGTTCCTTTTTATACTTTAATAAAAAAATTTAAATATAAAAACATAAGTGTTCAAGGCTTCTGTAGATGAGGACAGAGCCCACGGGGCCAGGGCGGGGATGGAGACAAACTTTGTCCCCGTGTCATTCTCTACTGCTGGGCCAAAGAGTAAAAACCTGTGGGGACAGGAAAATTCCTACTATCCCTGAATAAAACTCACCTTGAACTACTACTGAAAAAGGCATGAGCTAAATCTATGTCCCTTTCCCTTTTTAAAAATTCTCTGAATGAGTCCCTCTGTTCCAATATGACCCTTGTTTTATTTAAAACAGAGGCCCTGAAAGCACCAGTTCTATGATTTACAGTCAGCCCAGGAGTATGAATATGCAGCGGCTGAGAAGTATAATTCAATTACCAAATAAAGGAAAATATGGTCTCCCCTTGAAGATCGAATTTGCAGTACTCTTGTGTAGATATGTTCTCTGTTCTCACGCTATGTCTACCTAACCATCGTTACAAATCTGTAACCATAATAATTGATATCTTTATCTTGTATCAGATATGTATATTGTTTGATGCTCAGTTTATTGTTCATATTTGTATACTGGCTAACATTTTAGCCATTTCTGTTTTGTTTCATTGATAAAATTAAATAAAAATATTGGAACTAAAAAAAAAAAAAAATTTACAGTCAGCCCACACAACACTGACTTACAAGTAAATTTAGGTGCAAGTTCTCAAAATGCCAGGGAATCCATCTACTCAAACAACACATGACACTTCTGGCTGTTTTACTGCTGGAGAAAAAGGGAGCCAGCAACACCTTCAAACTAATAATTTTACTAATGTCTGGGTTTATGCTACCTGATCTTATCTCAGCATTTTCTTTTAAAGGCAAAAAGGATATACTAGTGCAAGCCATCACTTGAGTGCTGTAACATTCTGAAGAAATGTCATTAACTCACACATTGGCACTAGTTGGTCATAAAATAGCAGCCTACTGGTTAGCCTACTGGTTAAAGGAGCAGGTTGAGAATCAGGGAAGCCGTTTTTCAAATCTTCCTGCTGCTCCTTAAGACCTCAGGCAAGCCACTTACCCCTCCATTGTCTCGGGTACAAACTAAATTTAGAAGGAATCCTGGTACAGAAAATACCCAAAATACCTGAATGTTCTCTACTCAGGTCCAGGCTCACATCTTCCTCTCCTCTTCCCTGCAAGCTTCCTGAAAAAAGGGGCTAGAGAATACCCCTGCTGCTCTGGAGTCTGAACAGAAGTGACAGAACTGCTCTGGATTAAAACCATAGAATAGGATGGCAGATAAAGAACAAAATCTCCATCTTTTGCCATTTTTCCATCTAAAATACCAGTCTAATTGACCTCTCCCTTATATCCTCACATTATAGGTTCTATAGCTTTATCATATTCAGTCATGAAATCTGTTACCAATTTGCCTCCACCATCTCTAGTTGAGGGCTTTCCCCATAGGGGCTCATTTTCAAAGCACTTAGACTTACAAAGTTCCATAGGTTACTATGGAACTTTGCAAGTCTAAGTGCTTTGAAAATATGCCTCATAGTCTAGTAAAAAGAATGTTTGCTTATTCTCCCAAGTGTAGTCCCTTCCAGTTTGGTATCATTTCTGGGATAAGCAGCATAAAATGTTTTGTACTTTTTTGGGGATCTTGCCAGGTATTTGTGACCTGGATTGGCCACTGTTGGAAACAGGATGCTGGGCTTGATTGACCTTTGGTCTGTCCCAGTATGGCAATACTTATGTACTTATGACCCCCTTCCTCTAAGCAAGTGATTTCCAAACCTGGTCCTGGAGGCACCCCAGCCAGTCAGGTTTTCAGGATATCCACAATGAATATTAATGAGAGAGATATGCACACAGTGAAGGCAGTGCATGCAAATCTCTATCATGAATATTCATTGTGGATATACTGAAAAACTGGCTGGGGTGCCTCCAGGACCAGGTTTGGAAATCACTGGTCTAAGCTTATTTACACACACAAAAAATGTTTATGCATTGTCTATACATTTCAGGTTTTCAAATATCCAAACTTCTCATACATAGCAGTCTTCCCCTAGGTAACCTCTACTCTGTCTGTACTTTTCTGAATGCCTGGTGTCAAATCCCTGATTCATGGTTTTTGTTTTTTTTTTTAAACCTGGTTTCAAATTCTATCCCCAGGTGTTCTGCACTTCTTTTTTCTTTGCTTCTCACATTTATCCTTTACATTTATTTCTCCTACCCATCCTCTTCTTTCTAGTTTTATATTATTCTGGCCCTCTTTCTCAAGTGTTCTGGTTCTTCCTTTCCTCTCTACAGTCAGTAGTACCCTTCACTTCTCTTCTCATCTCTTCTCTGTCACTCTGATCTCCCTCCTCCTCTCCTCTTCTCATTCACTGAACCCCAATCACTTTTTGCCTGTCCTTTTCTGTTTTCATCCTTTTTGTTCACCTTCAATTTTGTCTTCACCTCTAGTTTTCAACTTCCTTATAAAATTGAGAGTAGGAGCCAATATTAAAGCAATTAAAATAATAAAGTGTTTTGCTGATTTGCTAAGTTTTGTTTAGGTGAAGTTTATAGCACAGGAACTACAAACTAAGAAGTATGCAGAAAAATGATGTGTGGCGAAGCTTACTTGGCAGAATGCAGCAATACCATATGACGAGGAAGAGGCAGCAGTGGAGGGTGAGTGCAAGCAGAAAAGACGTGGACAGCAGCAGTTTAATGTGTGAGAAACGGCAAGTCAAAACAGCTAATGCAAGTTACCAGAGCAACCTGCCACAGAATGTTCTAGAATTCTTATGACATCACAATCTGAACACTAACCTCAGCCATATGACCTACTACCGGAACACCTCTTGCTCTTCATTTATTTATTTATTGCATTTGTATCCCACATTTTCCCACCTATTTGCAGGCTCAATGTGGCTCACAATGTTCTGTTATGGTATTCGCCATTCCAGAGTAAAAGTTAAGTTGGTGTTACGTAGAGAATAGGATGACATGATAAAATTAAAATTAAGCAGACAGGCATAGAAAGAAACCAGAGTAAAAGGTTAAGTGGTGATGTGTTGCAGTTACAATTCATGATCGTTATGGTATGCCTTGTTGAAGAGATATGTCTTCAGAGATTTGCAAAAGTTAGTTCGTAAATTGTTTTTAAGTGACGTGGTAATGCATTCAACAACTGCATGCCCGGGTATGAAAAGCTGGACGCATGTGTTAGTCCGCATTTCAGTCCTTTACAGCTGGGGAAGTGTAGGTTAAGGAATGTGCGGGCTGATCTTTTAGCATTCCTGGGTGGCAAGTCAACAAGGTCTAACGTGTAGGCCGGGGCATCTCCGTGAATGATTTTATGAACTAATGTGCAGATCTTGAACGCGATACGTTCTTTAACTGGTAGCCAGTGTAGCTTCTCTCTTAGTGGTTTTGCACTTTCGTATTTTGTTTTTCCAAATATGAGTCTGGAATGCAACAGCTAACTCTGTTACTCAGACCACCATAATCTATTTTCATATATCAAATATCTCACACAAAAAGAAAAACAAAACACTTGAACCACTGAACTAGGAAAAGGCTTCAAAAATTCAGCATCAAGCAAGACTCTGGTCAAATAGACCCTGGAGAGCTGGTATCTTGCACAAGTTCTTACTGTACACCATAGATAATAGTAGAGAAGACCATCAAAACAACAATGGCACAATAATTTTAATGATCATCTTCTACTGGACTCAACAAGGCCGTGTTTCGGCTAAATGGCCTGCATCAAGCATTGAAACTGTTGGCAGCAAGTCACATACACTGCCGGCTACAATCCTGTGTATGACTTGCAACCAACAATTTCAATGACAAGTTTGAAGAGATCAGACTGTGGACTTGAAGGGTAGCACCAGAAGGGGTGTGTGAGGACTTCCAGAGCAGGACAACTTCACTGGTAAGTTATTTGCTGGGAAATTGCTTTTAAACTTGGGGAAAGGTAGACAGAGGTAAGTAATCTCAGTGTTTTTATTTTTAAATTACTCTGCTTATTTAGCAGAGGCAGTTTAAGGAATAGTTTTGTTTAACTTTGCCAGAGAATGTGGTATCAGTGGTTAGTGTATCTGGGTTTTAAAAAGATTTGTACAAGTTCCTGAAGGAAAAGACCATAATCTGCTATTGAGGGAGAATGCCAAATAGTACCTTTCTCCATATCTGTCAGGTACTTGTGATCTGAATTGGCCACTGCTGGAAGCAGGATACCCTGGGCTAGATGGACCACTGGTCTGACCCAGTATGGCTATTCTTATGTAGGTTTTGGATTGTTGCCTTGCAAAAATATCCAGTCTTTCTAAGCATCACTTTCTTCACTTACGGGATATTAGGTTCTATATGTTATGTTGATATTCCATCATATATTTCCAGTACCACTAGTGCCACCCAACCACAAGGCATAACAAATCTACCCTCATGCTTAAAGTTATAAGGTTCCCACACTCAAATATATATCATGTGATTGTGGCCAAGCAGTATAATTTGTTTCATCAGTCTAAAGCCAGAAACTTTTTCAATGAAAGTGCTTATCAAAGTTTTCTTTTGCATACTTTAGATGACAACTTGTCAGTGCTTCCTAAACCTTTCTTCAAAAGTGACCCTATTTTAGAAGGTGAAAAAAAGGCAACTTATTACTCAAACATATTAAGCAGCACATTCACTATATTTCTGATAGATTCATCAATATATAAATATGTTGATCTATAATTTTAAATTATCTGATGTAGTCACCATGCCTGATTCACACAGGCTTGCAAACACATAACTTCAGTTTTTCAGATTCTCCTGCAGAACAGCCACCGAGTCACTGATTGGGTTAGACTTCCTCTTTTCAGGTTAAGGCTGTAGGAGGGGAAAGGGAAGTGGTAAGGGTTTCTACAAGTACATAGCTGAGATCTCTGTGCACAAGGATGTGTAACGAACACTGTAAATGGCCTGCATGGGGACGAGTGGATTTAGGCCTGGGTGTATGTGACTGGCAGGAGGGAGTGGAAATAATATGTGAGTGGGAAAATATCTACAAGTGTGTAGTTGGGATCTGTATGTGTGAGTAGATGGGGGTAACTAAGGGGTTCATTTTCAAATCACTTAAACTTACAAAGTTCCATAGGTTACTATGGAACTTTGTATGTCTAAGTGCTTTAAAAATACGCCTCTAAGTGTGTTAACTGCATCAGTAAATGACTGCATAAATGAGTGCTGGATCCACTGGGTGTGGACCTCTCCCTTACTCTTCCCTTTTGCTTACTCTTACCATTCTTGCCTCCCTCATGCCACCTTCTTTTCATTCTAACCTATGATCTACCCTCCCCTCTCTTCCTCAGGCTCATTACCTCCCTCTTGCCCTTCCCCAGGCACACTCCCTCTCTTTCTAACCCTCCCACCACACACACACCTGCCCCCTGACCCACTCACTCATCTACTTTCACCCTAACTTACCACCTCTCATACCAACCCCTCCCTCCTCATCCTCAAACTTTCCAAGTTCATTGTCACTGGGAGTGGGTATGGGTGAAGAGCATAGGTAGAGGGTAGGGTGAATGTGGGAAAGGTGAAAAGGAAGTCGTCTACAAGTAAACAGAAGAACATAAGAACTGCCATACTGGGTCAGACCAAAGGTCCATCTAGCCCAGTATACTGCTATCAACAGTGGCTATTCCAGGTCACAAGTACCTAGCAGAATCCCCAAGAGCAGCAAGATTTCATGCTACCAACCTCAGAGATAAGTAGCAGCTTTCCCTGAGTCATACCTTAATAATAGTTTATGGACTTTTTCCTCCAGGAACTTGTCCACACTTGTTTTAAATTCAGAAACACTAACTGCTTTTACCACATCCTCTGGCAATGAGTTCCAAAGCTGAACTATTTGCTGAGTGAAAACATTTTCTTCCATTTGTTTTTAAAGTATTACTATGTAATTTCATGTCCCCAGTCTTTGTACTTTTTGGAAGTACAATTCAAGTTTACCTGTTCTACTCCACTCAGGAATTTGTAGACCTCTATCACATCCCTCAGTCGTCTCCAAGCTGAGGAGCCCTAAGCTCTTAAGCCTTTCCTCATATAAGAGGAGTTGTATCCCCTTAATCAATTTGGTCACCTTACTTTGAACCTTTTCTAATTCAGCTATATATCCTTTTTGAGATGCAGCGATCAGAACTGAGGCATTATAATATTCTATATCTTATTTTCTATTCCTTTCCTAATTTCTAACATTGATTGCTTTTTTGGCCACTGCCGCACAATGGGCAGAGGATTTCAACTTATTGCCCACTATGACATCTAGATTATCTTCTTGGTTGGTGATTCCTAATGTGGAACTTAGCATCAAGTAGCTATGATTTGGATTATTCTTCCCAATATGTATCACTTTGCACTTGTCTTCCAATTTCCAAAGGCCCTCTTTCATTTTCTCGCAGTCTGCATGTGATTTAAAAACTTTGAATAGTTTTGTGTTACCTGTAAATTTGAGTGAGGTAATTTCATCATTCCAATTTCCAGATCATTTATTAATATATTACAAAGCATCAAATTGTTGGGAAGATAATTTGTATGACTTCACCTAGGATAGTGTTATTTCTGGACAAGTATACTGTTGTGATTAACGTTTTGGCTCTTTGATACCTTTCCTAGAAGGAGATTTCTGTGTACCTCTTGAGTTAATGTGGTTTTAATATATAACTACATGCTATAAGTGGATTTTTGAACTATAGAATTTTTTCTAACCAATGAGAGAAGCTCCATTGCACAACATGCACTGAGAGCTTATCCTATATAATAATTCTCACCTCCAACGTTCTGTCTTGCCTGGGACTGTGGCTCCCTTGGCCGCATTATGATGTGATCCCGGAAGAAAAAAAAACACACAGCTGATCGAACCCCACGAACTGCCACGCGCACAAACAAACCGAAAAGGCTCGAGACTGGCTGCTGCCCTCCCGAACCTGCCGCGCTCACCAACCACCCTCAAAAAACCTCGCAGCTGACGAGACTGCTGCCCTCCCGACCCTGCCGCGCTCACCAACCTGATCAAATCCCGTGAACTGCACATGCGCACAAAGCGAAAAGGCTCGAGACTGGCTGCCGCCCTCCCGAACCTTCCGCACTCACCAACCGCCCTCAAAAAACCTCGCAGCTGAGACTGCCGCCCTCCCGAACGCCCTCCAGAATCACCACTGACACACCAAACAAGAAGCAACGAAAAGCCAGATTGCAGCTGGGATTGCACTGTCTACATCGGCTCACACCTGAGCAACTGTTAACTCCTGTAACTCTTCTGGGTAAGTGTCCTGCTGGCTGTAGCTAAGGTTAAAAGCGACAAACAGAAAGGGGGGGGGGGGGCACAATTCTCACGGAAAGGGGGGGCCCTGCACCTTGGACAGAAGGAGGGGGTCATGGAAAGACACACACACACATGCATACTCTGTCATGCAGAGCAACCTTACATTGCCACTCACAGAAGGGGGGGGGGGGGACTTAGAACGGAAAGGGGGGGGGGACCTGCACCTCGGACGAAAGGAGGGGGTCATGCAGACACACACACACAGACACACTCTCTCTCACACACACACAGTCTTTCACTCTCTGTGTCTCACTGTCACCCACACTCTCTCACACACACATACACTCTGTCTCACTGCCCTTGCTAGCACCCGTTTCCTTTCTAACAGAAACGGGCCTTTTTTACTAGTGAGTATTATAATACTGAGGTCCCTTTTCTCTGCTTTTATGATTAACCATTTGCCAAGCAGCTTATCTAGCCACACTTATTTTAGGCTATTAGTGCATTTGATGTTCTGAATTAGTTTGAAGCTTGGTTCCTTATACTATTCTGGTAATTGAAATCACCCTTTATACTGTTGCCAAATTTGGCAGCTTTCCTAACTTCTGTTAATACTTCATCATCTGTCTGTTCATTCTGGCCTGGTGGATGGTAGTATAGCCCTACCAGTATTCTCTTTCCCTTAACACATGTACATAAGTACATAAGAAATGCCACACTGGGAAAAGACCAAGGGTCCATCGAGCACAGCATCCTGTCCATGACAGCGGCCAATCCAGGCCAAGGGAACCTGGCAAGCTTCCCAAACGTACAAACATTCTATACATGTTATTCCTGGAATTGTGGATTTTTCCCCAAGTCCATTTAGTAGTGGTTTCTATCCATAGAGATTCCATGTTATCTGTTTCCTGATGGAGTTTTATTTTGTTAAATTTCAGTCCCTCTTTGGAATCTGTGTGTGCATATACCTGAATGAACGCAAGGATATGCGAGAGTGAATGGATTTTCAGGGGAGGGGAATGTTTACAAGTGCATAGGCAGAATCTTTGTTTGCATGTGCCATGTGAGTGAATGGATGGGGACGACTATGTGACTGAATGAATTCAAGGTGTGTGTATGTGTGAGTGAATGGGTGTGATGCCCAAGTCACCCCTTTTCTCTCCTCCCTCTACTTTTCTTTTTCTGTCTACTCTTATCCTCCTACACTCCCTTCCCCTTTCTTTCCATTCAGTCTTCTCTCAACCTTCTTGGCCTCTCTCTTGTCCTTATATGCCCTCTTGTCCTTATCCCACACCCAGACTCTATCATGCATCCCCAGCTCGCTCACTCCCACACCCAAGAACATGCCAGGCTTTTCCAAGTTCATTCCCTCCCTTCTCCTCCCTTCTTTAGGCTCAACTTCCCAGGCTTGTGCTCTCATCTACAAGCAAAAGCTCAATTCCCTGTTCTCACTGTCAACTCATTCATTCCCCTAGGTTTCTTCTCTCACCACCACCCCCCTCCAAGTCTGACTCTCTCTCTCTAGCTCACCACTTCATTCTCTCCCTTTGCACTGACCTCTTTCCCAGTGTGCCACTGAAGCTGATTTTTCTCCTCTCCATTTCTTTAAAAAATGCTACTCTTTTGCTTTCTAGCTCAGATAGGACCATCCTCTCTGCATAACCTAAATAGCCAAATAAAAAGTAGCAAAAAGAAAATAACTCTCATAGATATATGGCTAATGTATGTTACTTCATTAGACCACTACCACCATGTGTTTTGCAGCTCTAGTCACATGACAAGAGTGAAGGCTATGTGCAAAGCAGAACAAAGAGAAGCTGGTGAAAATAAAACTTGGACTTGCAGTGCGAGTCAACTGACCACATGACACCAGCTACGTCTTTCTATTGTTGTGCTGACAGCTTGTAACCTCAATTAAGGAAATGTGACCACAACAGCAGGGCCGTGCTGACCCGGTAAGCGAGGTAAGCATGGCAGGGGGGCGCTTCCGTCGGGGGGGCGCCGCCGCACCATGCTCACCTCGCTCGCCCTCCCTTTTCTTTTTTTTTCTTTTTAAATTTACCTCCGTGGCGGCGGTTCCGGCAGCGCAGCGTCAGGGAAGGAGGCGGCGCTCCCGACGTCGAGCCTTCCCTTCGCTGTGTTCCACCTTCTTCTGACGTCAAGGATGACATCAGAAGAAGGCGGAACACAGCGAAGGGAAGGCTAGACGTCGGGAGCGCCGCCTCCTTCCCTGACGCTGCGCTGCCGGAACCGCCACGGAGGTAAATTTAAAAAGAAAAAAAAAAAGAAAAGGGATGTTGGGGGGGGGGGGGGGGGGGGGGAGAAGAGGGTGGGCAGCCGCAGTTGAACAATGGGAGCGGGAGGGCAGGGGAGAAACGACTACTACTACTTAGCATGGATGCGAAGGGGGGGGGGGGAGAAGAGGGCGGGCCAGGCTGGGACATGGGAGAGAGAGGAGCATGGATGCGAGGGGGGGTCATGGAAGGGACAGAGGGGAATTGCTGGAAAAGGATGAATGGAGGGGGCAGGGGACAGAGGAGCATGGATGGGCATGGATTGAGATGGCAGGGCTCAGGGAGAGAGGGGAATTGCTGGAAAGGGATGAATGGAGGGGGCAGGGGACAGAGGAGCATGGATGGGCATGGATTGAGATGGCAGGGCTCAGGGAGAGAGGGGAATTGCTGGAAAGGGATGAATGGAGGGGGCAGGGGAGCATGGATGGACATGGATTGGGAGGGCAGGGCTCAGGGAGAGAGGAGAAATTGCTGGACATAGAGGGGAAGGAAGAGAAATGAAGGAGATGAAATGAGGGAAAAGGAAGAGAGGAGAAAAACTGCACATGGATGAAGAAAATAGGCAGAAGCTGAGGACCAGAAATGAAGAAGAAAGAAGGAAAGGAAAGGAAGCCCTGGAAATGGAGTTAAGAGGACAGATAGCAGCAGAATCAGATACTGGGCCAGCATGATCAGAAAAAGAAAGTCACCAGACAACAAAGGTAGAAAAAAAATCATTTTATTTTCATTTTAGTGTTTGGAATATGTCCACTTTGAGAATTTACATCTGCTATCTTATTTTGCAATGTATAGCAATTTCTTTCTAAGAATATTGCTGACAATTCCTGTCAGTGTGGCAAGTGGTGAGCGATCATTTTCACGGGGGGGGGGGGGGGGGGGCCGCCGCCGCCAACTGATAGTCTGCAGGGGAGGGGGGGGGCCCAACTGATAGGCTGCAGGGGGGCGCCAGAGACCCTAGGCACGGCCCTGCACAACAGACAGTTTGGGAATCACTAACTTAAGCTGTAGAAAAGGTTTCCATTTTACATCTGCCCACTGCAGATCATTGTATAATTTATACTGTAAGCCTATGGACAACTATTCCAGTGTCAGATAAATTTCAACAGGTCTGGTAGTGATCCAAGGGTTCTGTTTTCCAGATCTGGCCAGCTCTCAGGCAGTTCTCTCAGATTTTTCTTAGTCTTTCAGATCATGCCGATTAAAATACTTTCAAGTAGCTTCCATTTCCTATCTGATTGTTGAAATTGCTAGCTGAAACATCTAAGTCCAGTCCTCCAGAGACAAAAACAGGACCAATTTTCAGGACATCACTAATAAATATGAATACAATGATGTGAAAAAGCCCCCACCCCCAACCTCCTGATTTCCCCTATTATTGCATATTCTGTATTTCACACGGTTTCTGATCTTTAAAACAAAAAATGTAACATTAGACAGTGTGAACCTAAATAAACACATCAGTTTTTAAATTACTGCATTTAAGTTATCCAAGAGCATGGCAATGACCTTGTTAGAATAGCCCTCGTCTCTCAATTGTGCCCTCTCAAGAGCCAAGCTGTAAGACCAAAGCGGCAGGGATCTTCCATAGCCACCGGACCCTGAATTAATAAGTTCGGAACCAGAGGCAAAGGAAGTGGAACCTTCACCAGCATCCGCCGGAGATCTGCTTACCACAGACGCCGTGGCCAAATCGGGGTGATGAGGATCACCAATTCTCGGTGCCAGCGAATCCGAAGTAGCACTCGCCCTATCGAGGGCCAAGGAAGGAACATGTACAGGAGGCCAGAGGGCCAAGGTTGAGCCAGCGCATCCAACCCCGCCGAGCGAGGATCTCGCCTTCTGCTGAAAAAGCGAGGGACTTTGGCGTTTGCACTTGACGCCATGAGATCCAATCCTAGAGTCCCCCATTTGGCACAAATCTGAAGAAAAACTTTTGCCAGTTCCCATTCCGCCAGGTCGAGTTCATGCCTGCTGAAGAAATTGGCTTGCACATTGCTCCGTCCGGCTATGTGAGCCATGGACAGCAGCTCTAAGTGGCGCTCGGCCCAGTCGAAAATCTGAGACACCTCCACGGCAAGGGCCCTGCACTGAGTGTCGCCCTGACGATTGATATAGGCCACCGCTGTCGTGTTGTCTGAAAGAACTCGGACAGGAAGACCCTTCAGATTCCTATGGAAGGCCAGAAGAGCTTGGAATATCGCTCTCAGTTCCAAGCGATTGATGGACCACCCCGCTTCCACGGTTGACCACTGACCCTGAGCATAGCGTCCCCGGCAATGAGCTCCCCAGCCCGTTAGGATGGCACCCGTTATCACCAGACACCAAGAAGGAAGAGCCAGCGGCATCCCCCATCGCAGCATGCAGTCAGAGAGCCACCAATTCATACTGTGCTTGGCCGCAGGAAGCCACGTTAGTCTGCGTTGGTATTCCTGGGAAATCGGAGACCATTGCTTAAGCAGAGCAAGCTGCAGCGGTCTCATAAAGGGCATCTGCCAAAAAGGACAGGGCAGACTCCATACGTGGGCCGACCTCAGAGAGGGAACCCGCTCCATCGGCAGGCTGGTCAACTGCCTGCTGTAACAAGGAAAGGCAAGCCCGGACTGCATAGGAACTGCAAATAGCTGCCCTTAAGGAAAGGCCTGAGATTTCAAAGGACCGCTTCAGCACGGATTCTAGCATATCTTTCAATACGACCCCTCCCTCCAGTGGGAGAGTAGTCTTTTTAGTCACAGCCGTGACCAACGCATCCACTTTAGGCATCCCAAAGAGGGCCAAGTGAGTTTCACTCAGAGGATAAAGGTGACACATAGCCCTGGCCAGTTTCAAGGGGCTATCAGGGTCAGACCATTGAGCTGAAATAAGCTCTTGGATGGAGTCATGCACAGGAAAAGCCCGAGAAGGCTTCTTAGTACTTGCCATCTTAGGGTTAATAAAAGAGACAGCGCCCTTGTCAGGATCTTCAATACTGAGGGCCTGTAAGGCATCAGAAATGAGAGCTGGCAGCTCGTCGCCGTGGAAAATCTGAACCACTTTAGGGTCATCCAAATCCTGTGGCAAGCAGCCACCCTCGACTGGATCAGTAGTCCGTGAGGGCCTGCCAGATCCCTCAGACTCCCCGAAACTAGACCATGGGGGAGAAAAGAGTAAAGAGTCACCCTCAGACGGGGGAAGAAATAAAGTCTCCAGCAGACGCTGGGCTTTCAAGACCTGGAGGCAATCCAGTCCGTAGAAAATTGTCAGGAGACTCAGGCAGTGCTCTTTTTAACAGAAAGGCCTTATGCATCGGCAGCACAAATTCAGGAGAGAAAAACTCACCCTGTACATCCGCCCCCACATTAGGGGAAGCGGAGGCAAGAGCTCCTCTAGAGACTTCGAAACGAGGCGTCCCCCTGCACTCAGACTCCTCCGCAACCGCGAGGGTCGAATCACGCGGCGCATCCAAAATGGCGCCCACTGCTAACTCCGTCGGGCGGGAAGAATCACCGCCCGCCATGCTCGTGCCAGCATTAGCATCTAGACAACACGTGCTGCGAAGCCCGGCTGCTGATCTGCGTTTCCCACAGCGGAAGCAGCACTTAACCCCTTCAGCAGCCATCGCCCGTCTTGGTGAAAATACAGAAATAAAATAAAATGGCGGCTTCGCACCAAACTTACCGCGCACAGAGCGCTGTCAGCGGGAACCTCCCTGGAGTAGCTGGGCACCACTCTCACCTCTGGAGACTGAGTCAAACGAGCTCCGGTCAAACTGCGCAGTACCAGGAGCTCTGAAGAAAGCCTCAGAAATCGCTACACTGTGAAAGTGTGCCTCTCTTTTTTTTATTATTATACTGTGAAGAAAGTTGGAGGCAGGCAGCCACAGAGCAACTCCGGGAGGAGGGGGAATGGGGTAAGGCAGGGATAGGGAAACCAAGTATGCCTTAAAGTGGGCACCACCAGCCACAACACCCCTACTCTACCGGCAAAGCACATGAGCCACCCAGGTAGAACTCCAGGAGCTGATAAAGCGACGTCCACACCTGCTAGGAGATAAGAGATATACTGAAGGCAGAAGGGGCTGGACGTCCTGGATCACTGTGTGCTTTCAGTGTTCTCTATCTCCACCTGCTGGTAGGCAGATACAACGCAACAGTTAATGGATTCATCTGCTGTTGATGACAAGGAAGCTCTGCATTATAGATAAGAGAATAATCTGTGATGGGATTACATAAATTCAGAATCCTTTCATATCTTTTAGTATTTCATTGGAAAAATAATTTGCACTTGAACTTTTGTGAATGGTGGAGTCATCTTTGTACTATTAGCAACTATGAAGAATCTGCAGCATTTAAATTTCATCAATTGCCTACTTTTAAGAAGCACTGGGCTCCTTTTGATCATGACATCAAAACATCAGCATCTCCTAGAGCAGTGATGGCAAACCTTTCAGAGACCGAATGCCCAAACAGCAACCCAAAATCTAATTATTTATCGCAAAGTGCCAATAGGGCAATTTAACCTGAACAACAGAACTTTAAAAGCATTTGGCATGCTTTTGAATAATTAATGCGATTTTTGCTGTTGCAAATTAAATGATCCCAGGTTCCAATCTAATTCATGTTTAATGTGGGATAAAATGCCATAAATAAGTAAATAAATATAAACTTTTAATGTTGAGCACCTGATTCTCAAAGTGGACATATTCCAAACACTATAATGAAAATAAATGATTTTTTCTACCTTTGTTGTCTGGTGACTGTTTTTCTGATCATACTGGCCCAGTATCTGATTCTGCTGCTATCTGTCCTCTTAACTCCGTTTCCAGGGCTTCCTTTCCATTATTTCTTTACTTTCTGCCTTTCTTCTCATTTCTTGCCCTACATCCGTAAGTAAAAGCTGGGTCCTCCGCAGACTTGACTGTCCAGTGGATTCAGCTTCTGCCTATTTTCTTCATCCCTGTGCAGTTTTTCTCCTCTCTTCCTTTTCCCTCATCTCCCCCCTGCCCTCCTCTCCATTCACCCATGTCCAGCAACCCTCCTCTCCCCTCCATCCACCCATGTCCAGCAACCCTCCTCTCCCCCCTGCCCTCCCCTCCAGCCACCCATGTCCAGCAATTCTCTTCTCACCCCCTGCCCCCCTCCAGCCACCCATGTCCAGCGATTCTCCTCGCTCCCCTGCCCCCTTCCAGCCACCCATGCCCCGCGATTCTCCTCTCTCCCCTGCCCTCCTCCTCCAGCCACCTATGCCCAGCGATTCTCCTCTCTCCCCTGCCCTCCTCCTCCAGCTATCCAGGTTGTCCAGTGGATTCTTCGGGGCAGGCAGGAAAGATCCCAAGTTTCGCCTGCCCGCTGCAGGCGCTGACTCTCCTGCGGTGCTACTGCATCACTCTTCAAAATGACCTCCGAGATTTACAAGGGCGGCCTCCAAGACTTCAGCAGAAGTCTCACGAGGCCGCCGTTGGAAGTCTCGGCGGCCATTTTAAAGAGCGATCCGGCAGCAGAGGAGGGTCAGCGCCGGCAGCGGGCAGGCAAGACTGGGGATCTTTCCTGCCTGCCCTGAAGAATGCTTTCTTCAGGTACTCAAAGGGACCCTGTAGCTCGGGGGAGGGAGGGAGGTAGGAGAGCCGGCTCGCCCTCAAGAACAACCGCTCTTGCGAGCCGGTGCAAGCCGGCTCCAGCACACCACTGGTTGGAGGGGACTGCGGTGCCAGCCCAGGGAATTTTGTCCCCCCTGCACCCCCCTCTGGGCGGCCCTGGCGACGGTGCGCGTGCCCTCTCTGGCACACGTGCCATAGGTTCGCCATCACTGTCCTAGAGATTAGATTTTTATATTTATATTTAAATTGTCACATTTATCTGTATGTAATGCATTTGGGGATTTTTTCCATTTGTTCTTTGTTGTTGTATGTTATATTGGTTTAAATTTTCTTGAAAGCTCAATAAAAAAGATTTTAAAAAATATGAAAGTTCAGTGTTGATCAGGCATCACAGACTTCATTCACAAGTACCACGGAATTTTGTCCCATTTTATATTATTCCCCAACATACCTTGTACCCTAGTCACAGTAGTAATGGTCCCAGCAGCAAGGGCCATGCACCAGGACTTCTTCCAGATCTGTGATATTGTGGTCCCCGATTCCAGAAATAAGATTAATCACCCTTAAGCAGTGACCCTGAGTCCCATTCTTCAGTCTGTGAAAACTACCTCCCACATGCTCCCTAGCCAACCTGGCTGGCTGGCAATCCACATTTCGCTTTATTTATCTTTACATCTGCGAGCTTCTCCTTCTTATTATTACTTTTAAAAGAATCTGAAAATATTTAAAAATTCTTTGGTCTGGATTAATTGAATGTATTATTCTTTTTATATTTTCTCTCATTTGTTACCCACTCTGAACCTCCTTTTAGTGGGAGTTAGCAGGACACAAGAGCCATATTATATTACATTACGTAAGACCTGACTCAGGGACTTTCTACGTGACAGTACAGATAAACCAGGCAATCCTTCTCACTCTGTGCTAGTTTTATCTACTTATTTTTGTTCTCTATTTTTTCGTTTTTTTAATTTTAATTATTTTCTTTCCCCCATAGATTTTTGTCTGTGTGAGTGGAGAGCAGGCTTAACCCTACCACAGCAGTGGCAATTCTGGGCATGGGTCAGCAGCAAGTGCTGTTAGGTGTCCAAAGTTTTTTCCAACTCGATCAAGGTCACATGCCAAGGAAATGGAAATTCTCAGGCACAGGATATGGTGAACCACATAACAGTGTTCCGATTGATGTATTAACTTTTTGAACATGTCACCTTTTGATTTATATATGTACAAGTAAAAAAGGCCCATTTCTGACAGAAATGAAACGGGCGCTAGCAAGGTTTTCCTTGGTTCCCCTGCAGCCACCCACGTCCAGCGACCCTCCTCTCCCCCTGCGCCCACTGCAGCCACCCACGTCCAGCAAACCTCCTCTATCCCCCCCCCCTCCTGCCACCCATGTCCAGCGACCCTCCTCTCTCCCCTGCCCCCCCTCCTGCCACCCATGTCCAGCGACCCCCTGCAGCCACCCATGTCCAGCGACCCTCCTCTCTCCCCTATCCCCCCCTCCAGCCACCCATGTCCAGCAACCCTCCTCTGGACATGGATCAGCTGAGAGGCATGTTTTTTTTTCCCCCCTGGGTTCTGAAGTTGACATCATAATGGCTACGGTGATGTTAGCCTGATCTATGGAGCCTAGCAGACCAACTCGGAATGAGCCACGGTCCCAGGCAAGTCAAAACGTTGGATGTGAGAATTATTATGTAGGATGTGTCATAATGGGTCTAGTGACATCAGCTAGGGCTTCGGAGCCCATCTGTGAAGAAAGTTACGGACACAGGCAGGCAGACGCATAGAATGTTGGAGGTGAGAATTATTATATAGGATATTTTTGCAAATGACTAAAAAACCTTTTTGATGGATATTTTTCCTTTTACCACACACCACAAAATTTACCACCAAAAGTAGTGGGGGGAGGGGGGAGGCAGCATGACTCAAAATAAATCCCCTTACTGAACAGCTCAATTACTTGAACTGGTTCAACTCCTGGGTCAGATAATACATTCTGAAGTGAGTCCACAGCAGGGTTTATTTTTCATGTAAAAAATGGAACAGTTCTGCCAAACCAAAAAGATATACATCTAAAGATTAATATTAAAAGAAGTTATGCATAATAACTATATGTACAAAATTAGTACCTCTGCTTGGCTTGTCTGCCATTTCCTCGCTGGCTGGTTCTTTGTGAAGCTTTGGTCTAACAACCTTGTAGTTTCGTTCCCCATAACGGCTGCCTTTGCTCTTGCGCGTGGAGTCATTTCTTGGCCGGTGCACCACTTGGATTTTGTACCAAGGCCCATGCTCTCTCCAACTATCAGAAACGTCATGCTGCTCAGACATTCCTTTCTTTGCCTGATGTTTCTGGCTTCCACTTACACTGTTCCCAGAACTGTGACCCATGTTCTTAAATGTGTCCGGACTACCCACAAAATCATAGGTCTCTTTCTTGGGACTGCTTCCATAATTCACTGGTATCCCCTTTTTCTTTGGGAGACATCTCTCACCTTTGCCATTATGCCCCATGCTGAAATCCTTCATGAAACAGTCTTGCTGTACAGGACACCTCTTCCGGTCTTCCTCATCTTTAACACCCTGTTCTTTACTGCACTTGGGAAGGCACTGTTTTGCCATTTCTCCCATTTTTCTTCCTTTAGTGCACACCTTAAAAGAAAAGAAAATGTTGTCTATGCCAAGTGAATGCTTTCTACTTCACATGCATCCTGTCAAGACTGAGCAGGCCCTCCAGTGGAGGGGTAGCCTAGTTATTAGAGCAGTAGAGTAAGAACTAGGAAGGTAAAATTAGTCCTTACCTGATAATTTTCTTTCCATTTGTCCCAAAAGATCAATTCAGAGATGGGTGGATTATGTCCCTCTATCAGCAGGTGGAGATACTATTACTACTTATCACTTCTATAGCGCTACAAGGCATATGCAGCGCTGTACACCATACATGAAAAGACAGTCCCTGCTCAAAGAGCTCACAATCTAAATAGGACAGACAAACAGACAGAACAACTAAGAGGTAAGGAAATTAAAGAGGTGGGGATAAAAGGGTACAGGATAAGTGAGTAGTGGTTAGGAGACAAAAGCAGCGTTAAAGAGGTGGGCTTTAGCCTGGATTTGAAAACGGCCAAAGACAGGGCTAGACGTACAGGCTCGGGAAGTCTATTCCAGGTGTGAGGTGCAGCGAGATAAAAGGAATGGAGTCGGAATTAGCAGTAGAGGAGAAGGGGACAGAAAAGAGAGATTTATCTACAGAACGGAGTACCCGAGGGGGGACGTAGGAAGAGACAAGACTGGAGAGGTACTGGGGAGCGGTAGAGTGAATACACTTATAGGGAGCCAGTGAAATGACTTGAGGAGAGGGCTAATGTGAGCATAGCGACTCTGGTGGAAAATGAGTCGAGAGTCTTGGACTGATTGAAGAGGAGAAGAGATGGCTAAGTGGGAGGCCGGTGAGAAGCAGGTTGCAATAATCTAGGCGAGAGGTGATAAGAGTGTGGATAAGGGTTCTGGTAGAGCGCTCAGAGAGGAAGGGACAGATTTTGTTGATGTTATAGAGAAAGAAACAGGTTTTGGCAATCTGCTGAATGTGAGCAGAGAAGGAGAGAGAGGAGTTGAAGATGACCCCAAGGTTACGAGCTGATGAGACAGGTAGAAAAAGAGTGCCATCCACAGAAACAGAGAAAGGGGGGAGAGGAGAGGTGGGTTTAGGGGGAAAGATAAGAAGCTCGGTTTTGGCCATGTTAAGTTTCAGATGACGTTGGACATCCAGGCAGCGATATCAGATAGGCAGGCTGATACATTGGTCTGGATGCTGGTTGAGATTTCGGGGGTAGAGAGGTAGATCTGGGAGTCGTCAGCGTAGAGATGGTATTGAAAGCCATGGGATGATATCAGAGAGCCAAGGGAAGAAGTGTAGATGGAGAACAGGAGAGGACCGAGAACAGAACCCTGAGGTACACCGATTGGTAGTGGGTTAGAAGTGGAAGAGGATCCACCAGAGTGTACACTAAAGGTGTGAAGCGAGAGGTAGGAGGAGAACCAGGAAAGAACAGAGCCCTGGAATCCAACTGAAGACAACGTATCAAGGAGTAAGCTGTGATTAACAGTGTCAAAAGCGGCAGATAGATCGAGAAAGATGAGGACAGAATAGAGACCTTTTGATTTGGCCAGTAACAGGTCGTTGGAAACTTTTTTTTAAGTGCAGTTTCAGTTGAATGAAGAGGGCGAAAGCCAGATTGGAGTAGGTCAAGAACAGCTTGAGATGAAAGAATGTCAAGGCAACGGCGGTATAATTTCAGTATAATCGATACCAAAAGCAGTAAGGAGATCATAAAGTCCATGAAGTACACTCCTGATTCTATGACAACCAGGGGAGAGCCAGTGGCCCTGTCTGCAATGACTGCGGTCTTCTTCCCATACCATCCTTCTCTAGGACTGCGTCCTCGAGATAATCAAAGCAATATATGCAGTAAAGTCTCACGACAGAGCTAGAAAAAAAGAGAGAAATCCAGATAGTATGTTTCAGACAAGTACAAGTAAGGGCGGGCTTCTGGATTGACCTGCTAGGACTAATGGAAAGAAAATTATCAGGTAAGGACTAATTTTACATTCCACAGCATCCCATAGATCAATCCAGAGACGAGTGGGATATACCAAAGCAGCCCCCAAGTGGGGTGGGATTGCAAAACCAGAAGCAGCCTCCAAAGGCATCACTGGTGCCAGACCCCAGAACGAGAGACAAGACCTTGTGCAACCCGACATTTCAAGACTACACAAGAAAGGCCTATAGAGTTAAGGAAAGCAGCATCGCCCAGAGTCCTAAAAAGACCTGAAAATCAGGCAAGGAGGTAATCTGAGCCAACAAGGTCCAAGGACGAGGACATCAGACACCCACAGAGGAAGCAAGGCTTAACCTCCTGACCAAACTGGGAGCCCTGACAATGGGAGCAGTCCGGAAACTAGTGTTGGATCAGTCATACCAGCCATCATGAAGCAAGGCTCGGACAAGACCCAACAGACAACTATGGAGCTAAACCCAACCAACATGGGTGGCCCATGCCACACCTGCCATCGGCCAGGCAAGGCCAGTACCCAGAGCCGGAACAACGTCCAACCTCGAGGAAAGCTGGGCAGGCTGTGCGGATACAGAACAAGGCTTGAAAAACTAGAGTGAAGAACAGGCTCCCCCCCCCCCCCACCACCCCTGTAAAGCAGCAAGGCTTGCCAGAAGAGCCAGACCACAGTTCAGCCTCCAGGTAGAAAACGAATATCCTACAATCAGAGAGAGACAGAAAGCAAAGGGTGACACCAGCGAGTGGTCCCTAGCTCAGCTACCAGTGGGGAAATCAGGCCTGGCCACCAGAGTGGGAGCAAGACTCCAGAGCCAGATAAGAAGCCAGGTGTTAAAGTCGACACCACCAGTCTTGACCGCCAAAGGCAAGGCCTGTCTGGCAGAGACAGATCTCGCTCAGCAGGCAGGGTCAGAGGTAGACTAGACCACCAGGTGCAGGGTAAAGCCCCACAACTCAAGGGTGGCCAAGCTTGACTCCTGGAAATGGAGCAAAGTGTCACCTGCCGAAAGGCAGCCAACTCTATAAGGAGCTATGGTGAACGCCAGACTGTAGAAAGGAGAAAGGTGCGGAAACCAACCTCTGAACCATCTCCAGAGATGAAGCACAGCCCGACTCCAGCAGACGGAGCCAGTTCTGACATTGGTGATGGAGCAAGACTCGCACATCCAAAGAACAAGGCCCGGCATCAGAGTACGCCATTAACTAGAGACAAGACAAGTCCCAATGGCCACAGACAGGCAAACTTAGCATCCAGGAGCAGGGCATAAACCCAACTTCCAGAGATAGGGCCCGTACCCCTAATCAGAGGCAGAGCCCCGCGTTCCCGGGATCATGCTCCACCCGGATAGACGGAAACTCGATTGCCAGAGACGAAGCAGGCTCTGCTGCCAGAAACTGCGCAAGGCCCATAGAAAAAGGAGAAAGTGCGGAGGCCTGAGGAGCCAGGCGCCACCACCTCAATCAGAGCAATTGCATGACACCCATAAACGGAGACATGGCCTCCTGATGTGAAAAGAGACATGACATACCCAGACGGAAGAAAGGATGAACATCTACAGACAGAGACAAAGATGACCTCCAGCAGTAGGACTAGTCTGAACCCCCGGACACAGAGAAATGGCTCGACAGCCAGAGACGGAACAATGGCTCGACAGCCGGAGACAGAACAAGGCACAACACTCATAGACATAGCAAGGGACCTCCAGAGACGGAGCGAGGAGGCATAGCGACACCAGAAATGGGCCAACTGACCCCATCCCGCAGGTCCACTCCGGAAAACCTCCATCAGTACAGAGATTCAGTGACAAGTGCTCCAGTCATGCAATGAACTTCTTGTAGTAATAGAGAATGAAATGAAAATATGCCTCATTGGAAACAGAGCTGAGTCCACAGCTTCTAAAAATAAAGATAAACCAGCCTTGCACCCGAGACCCTTGGATGGAAAGCTAGCTACTTCAAGCCTATTTTAATGCAAATACTGCACCTGGAGAAAATACCACCCTGTCAGCCCCTAGGGTGCAGGATTACTATGGCAACCAAAAGAACTCTGTGAAGAAAGCCCTAGCTGCAGCAATTAACTCCAAAAGTATCATTTCACCCAGCAACATGGAGCCAACAGCAGAAATCCTGATTCGAAGTAAATACCATCCGTACTGCCCTGCTCTGAGAAAGGGCAAGAGTTCAAAACCTAGAGCTGGTAAATGAGGTGCTAGTCTAGGAAAACAGAACCCCGGCGATGACCTTCAGTGTGAATTATGTGGTAAGTGTGATCAGGGTGCAGACGCTAGGCAGAGGACCGGTTTCAAGCCCAGGCCAAGTCTCTGGTTCCTCGGGCACCTGGTGGAATCACAGCCCGCACAGAGGAATTAAATATCATGTGACAGCCATGAGCACAGAAAGCTAGCAATGGGGAATCGAGGGTAAAGGAACTCCTCACCACTCTCAGTTTAGGGTGCATCAAGCATATAAGAAGAATAGAGCAGTATTTCCAAAGCAACAGCTGAGATGTCAGTACCTCAATCTCATTGCTAATACTCATGTCCACATACCCTGGCATAGGAATGAGGTGCATTCCTATCAGATGTGTAACATTAACCCACAGGAGACATTATCCTGAGCGATACTGCCAACACTGCAGCAGAATATTGGTTTAAAAAAGATATAAGGAATTAGAAAGGTGCAGAGAAGGGCGACGAAAAATGATAAAGGGAATGGAACGACTTCCCTATGAGGAAAGGCTGAGAAGGTTAGGGCTCTTCAGCTTGGAGAAAAGGCGGCTGAGGGGTGATATAATAGAAGTCTACAAGATAATGAGCGGAGTAGAGTGGACAGATGTGAAGCGTTTGTTTACACTTTCAAGCAACAACAAAACCAGGGGACACAAGATGAAGCTAGAATATGGTAGATTTAAAACAAATAGGAGAAAGTTTTTCTTTACTCAGTGTGTAGTTAGACTCTGGAACTCGTTGCCGGAGAATGTAGTGACAGCAGCTGGCCTTACGGAATTTAAAGGGGGTTTGGACAGATTCCTGAGGGAAAAGTCCATTGAACATTTTTTTTTTTGGGGGGGGGGGGGGGGTTGCCGGGTTTTTTGAAGCCTGGATTGGCCACTGTCGGAGACGGGATGCTGGACTTGATGGACCCTTGGTCTTTCCCAGTATCGCGGTGCTTATGAAAGAGCCACACAACACTGTAATAAGGGCCAGAGGCTTGCAAGTTACTATAGATGTTATAGGGGCACTTGTAAGGGCAAAGCAAGATGGCAGTATATAACCAACGGTCCCTGTGCTGTATGGTATCCCTCTTATTAAGAGACAGAACCACATAATTCATTCTTGCTGAAATGGCTTTTTCTAAGCACAGGAAACCAGATTATTCCTCTCATAACCAGGGAAGAATAAAGAAAACATCTCCCAACATACACTTGTCAAGCACCTTTACAAGTTAAAAACATGCTTAAAAAAAAGAAAGAAATTACCCCCATTAAACTGGCAACGTCACCAGAGTCTCGAATTGTCCACTGTGACAACCAGCCTGCAGCCCTTGATACTCCCGTACAGCAACTACCGCATATTTGTGCAAAGATCCAAGCACTTGAACACGATCTGTAAAATCAAGACTATAGCTCCATCAGGACTAAAAAATATAGTGAACCTCACAAACCCCCGCCGGGCCCAGCCAAAGTGCGGAAATCCAGGCCAGAGACCCAACCTACCAAACTGATCCCAAGTACCTCCAGAAGTGTACTGACAGTGTCCTCCGAGAGAACTGAAGGCCAGTGCAAACTGCGGAACTGAAAACTGACCGGCCACGTAGTACCACGAACTGAGTCCCAGCACAAGATGGCAGCTGCCACAGACAAACGGCCCTAGAGCACACCAAATTCACAACGCCGTCTCCTCAGGCACTGACAGTAGCCTATGAGATTAAGGGCCAGCAAACGAGCAAATGGTAGAACTTGGCGCCAAAACAGGGAGAACACCCCTTCTCAGAGCCACAAGATCCAAATGACAGCGAACGAACAGCTCCCACCAGAGGATGAAAGAAATAACACTCAATTCAGAGAGCTGCACAGTACATGTCCATCCACCTGCTGAGATAGAGAGAACGCCAGAGCTCTTCTATAAAGGACACTGTGCAGCAGCCTCACTTTCAGTATTCTCTCTATCTCCACCTGCTGGTAGAGGAACATAACCCACTCATCGCTGGATTGATCTGTGGGACGATATGGAAAGCCAGTGCTCAAATCCCATTCCTCCACTGACATTACTTGTAACCTAAGTCACTTAATCTGCCAGTGCTTCAAACACAAAACTTAAGACTGTTAAATCCTGTGGACAGGGAAACACCTACTGTATCTGTATGTACTCACCTTGGATTGGATTTGGAAAAGCAAACAATCAAATCTAAAAGCACAGGTTATCAGAATGTAAAGCTTAGCAGGATTCTTCTCACAGCAGATGACAAGAGAAGGTGAGCTCCTACGAACGCCACCTGTTTTTTTTTTCTTTTATGTACTATAAATGAATAGGGCTAGGCAGTTTGTAAATCGGTGAACTGAAAAAGCATGGCTTGTATAAGTCACAGAATAGTCCCACATAAGCAACATGAAAATGTCCCATTTTTGAAACACCACTTTCATCACAGGAGGATATTTAAAGAACACAAGCAATTGAACCTCAGTATTTGATTATGTCATAAGGGACACCTCTCTTGTGTGAGCACAGCTCATTTTTTTGTCCCTCAAGCTGCAGAGGAGATCACTGCTGAGGACACATTTTACTGGACAGTGAATTAAGCCAACTGTAACAAGATTATAGCTGTGGAGAAATCTGCAAGTTACTTCAACTTTAAGGAGGAAATAATAACATTAAATCAAAAAATTCCACCATTTACCTTGCACTTCACACAAAAAAAACTGGACATAACCAGTAAAATACATCAGACATATGATTAAACTCGGCCCTCAATATAACTATCCAGTAGAATTCAAAACATATTTCCTGAACAAATATATATTGATTAGACCTCTAAAATGCTTGTAATCAATAGCTGATAATAAAAAAGTCAGAACTATTTTATCCAATCTTGCTGCCTAAAATGAAAATAAGTTATCTAATAATTTAATTCTCTTCATACTCCTTAAGGATGGGAAGGTGAATAAAGTATGAATTCTACTAACTCTAGACTTCCCTTGAAATACAAAGGGGCCCTTTTACAAAGTGGCAGTAGCCGAACCATCACATACCAAATCGTCCCTACCAGTAGTAGTTCTGGCTTCTGGCGCAGGGCTATTAGAGTGCTATAAAATACTTTTATATTTTCTAGTGCAGGGACGTGCCCGTAAGTATCAGTGCTGCACTGTTACTGCCGGGGTACCACTGGAGCCCCCAGAAAATGCCTGCGTGGCGCGGCAAATGTTTATCTTACTACACAGCTATTTCCTTTTTTTTTTACATTTTACCGGTGGTGGTAAAAAGGGACCTCAGCACTTGGCAAACCTGCATGTCAATGCCACCACAGAGCCCCCCTTTACCACTGTTTGGTAAAAGGGCACCAAAATGATTTTAAAAATATAGGGGAGCCAAACTATAAGAACCTTATGACTTGTATTAGGCAGAAAAATTGAAATACTACTCCTCTTGCATGTACAGAAAGCCAATGTAGCAAGCAAATTCAGGGAATAATCAGAGGCAGAGCTATTTTGAATTGATTGACTTTTTTGTTAGCAATTGCTTAGATTAGAACAACCCAAATAAATGAGTTTGCACTAATCCAAAAGACTCAAAACTAATGATTGCACTAATCAAGCAAAAATGTTGCTCTACAATTCCCCAGATAATGTCAAAATGCTAGAGCCATCCACCCAACTAATTCATTCATGTGTCATAATGGATTGTATTCTGCTCTTCAAGAGTAAAAAAATGGGGGGGGGGGGGGGGGGGGGTCTTCAGTTTGACCCCTAAAGGTGCAAGTTTGGAAGCAGTGCATTTCACTTAAATAAAAACTGGAAAAAAAATGAAAGATAAAAAATAAAGACAAAAAAAAAAAAACCCTCGCAAAAACTAAGTACAGAGGCTGCTGAAACAAGACAGATGTACTCCACTCCCTGTGTGATTTTAAAGCTAGATATCAAAAGTTATCTTCTCTACTGATTTTTACAACAGTTATGCTAAAACAGCTGTATGATCTAATGTGCGGTCACTTACTGATATACAGATATTTAAAATGAACTGCAGTTTCCACATTAGCCACCTGTGACTGAAAACAAGAAAAATACAGCTGCTCTACAAAATAACCATCCAGCTCGTCTCTCGTCCATCCAGTTCTTCACCATTTCCCCTGAATTTGGTTTCGTTTTGTTAGGTTAAGAGGCCTCTTACTCAATACCATAAAATATATACCAAGGACTGAGTTGCAATTGTTTTAACATTAAAATGTATTTTACAATTGTTTTTCTGTAATTAAGACAATTGGTCCTGCCATATTTAAGAGGAATTTCTGCAGCTCTGCACTACTGTTTATGCAGGGCCGGCTGAACCCGGAAAGCATGGCAGGAGGGAGCCGCCGCGCCATGCTTACCACCGCCGCCGCTTACTTTAGCTCCGGGACCCCGACAGCAGCCCAGCCGCCCTCAGTTTCCTCCGCCGGTACCCGCGCTGCCTTGGGGGATTTAAATCTCGTATTTCTATTTACCTCCGACGTCGCAGCAGCTGCGCAGCGTCAGTGAAGGCGCTGGCCGACGTCTGAAGCCTTCCCTTCGCTCGTTCGTGCCCTCTCAATGTCCCGCCTTCTTCTGACATCATTTCCTTGCGAGGGCGGGACACTGAGAGAGCACGAACGAGCGAAGGGAAGGCTTCAGACGTCGGGCAGCGCCTTCACTGACGCTGCGCAGCTGCTGCGACGTCGGAGGTAAAGAGTAGTTATTTACCTGTAACAGTTGTTCTCCGAAGACAGCAGGCAATATATTCTCACAGATGGGTGACGTCATGTCGTCCCGGAGGATTTTCTAGCAAAGTCTTCTTAAAATCTGAAAGTGTCACTTGCCGCGTGGATGCACTGCACATGTGTGCGTCCCTTTTCCCGCCCGCCGTGAGGACACATTCCTCAGTTATATCCAAAAGAATAGAGGAATACAACTCCTAAGGGGAGGTGGGAGGGTTGTGAGAATATATTGCCTGCTGTCTTCCGAGAACACCTGTTACAGGTAAGTAACTACTCTTTCTCCGAAGACAAGCAGGCTAATATTCTCACTCACTCAACATAACAAAGAGCGGTGAATTGGGCCTCGCAACGGCGAGGACATAACTGAAATTGACCTGAAACAAAACACAACTAACTGAGAGTGCAGCCTGGAACAGAATAAAAATGGGCCTAGGGGAGTTGGATTCTAAACCCCAAACAGACTCTGCAGCACCGACTGGCCAAACCGACTGTCGCGTCGGCTATGTTTCTGAAGGCAGTAATGAGATGTGAATGTGTGGATTGAAGACCACGTCGCAGCTTTGCAAATCTCTTCAATGGTGGCTGACTTTAGATGAGCCAGTGACGCAGCCATGGCTCTAACATTATGAGCCGTGACATGACCGTCCAAAGTCAGCCCAGCTTGGGCATAAGAGAAGGAAATGCAATCTGCTAGCCAATTAGAAATGGTGCGTTTTCCGACAGCAACTCCCCTCTTATTGGGATTAAAAGAAATAAACAACTGGGCAGACTGTCTGAAGGGGCGTGTCCGCTCCACGTAACAGGCTAATGCTCTTTTACAGTCCAAAGTGTGCAACTTGCTTTCGCCCGGGCTCATGTGAGGAGGGGGAAAAAATGGTGGCAAGACAATTGACTGGTTCAGATGGAACTCCGACACCACCTTCGGTAAAAACCTTGGGTGCGTGCAGAGAACTACCTTGTCATGATGAAAGACAAGAAAAGGTGCATGAACTACCAGGGCCTGAAGCTCACTGACCCTACGAGCTGAAATAACCGCCACCAAGAAAATGACCTTTAAGGTCAAGTACTTCAGATGGCAGGAATCCAGTGGCTCGAAAGGAGTTGTCAGCTGGGTGAGAACGACATTGAGATCCATGGCACTGGAGGAGGTTTGACAGGGGGCTTTGTCAAAAACAAACCTCTCATGAAACGAATCACCAAAGGCTGTCCAGAGATAGGCAAACCGTCTACACGTGAATGCGCTGATTGCACTGATTGCGCTAAGATGAACCTTGACCGAGTTGGTTTTAGACCAGACTCAGATAAGTGTAGAAGGTATTCGAGCAAGGTCTGTGCAGGACAAGAGAAAGGATCTAGGGCTTTGCTGTCACACCAGACGGCAAACCTCTTCCATTTAAAAGAATAACACCTATGTGTGGAATCTTTTCTGGAAGCAAACAGGACTCTGGAGACACCCTCAGGGAGACCAAAAGAAGCAACCTCTATGCTCGCAACATCCAGGCCGTGAGAGCCAGAGACTGGAGGTTGGGCTGCAGAAGCGCCCCCTCGTTCTGGGTAATGAGGGTCGGAAAACAGTCCAATCTCCATGGCTCTTCTGAAGAAAGTTCCAGAAGAAGGGGGAACCAAATCTGACGGGGCCAAAAGGGCGCTATCAGAATCATGGTTCCCTGGTCTTGCTTGAGTTTCAGTAAAGTCTTCCCCACAAAGGGGATGGGAAGATACGCATACAGGAGTCCTGTCCCCCAATAAAGGAGAAAGGCATCCGATGCTAGTCTGCCGTGGGCCTGAAGTCTGGAACAAAATTGAGGAACCTTGTGAGTGTCCTGGGAAGCAAAAAGATCTATCGATGGAGTGCCCCAGACTCGAAAAATCTTTTTGGCAATAGTCATGTTCAAGGACCACTCGTGAGGCTGCATAATCCTGCTCAACCTGTCGGCCAGACTGTTGTTTACACCGGCTAGATAAGTGGCTTGAAGAATCATTCCGTGTTGGCAGGCCCATAGCCACATCTGCACGGCCTCCTGACAGAGAGGGCGAGATCCGGTACCCCCTTGCTTGTTGGTGTAATACATTGCAACCTGATTGTCTGTCTGAATGAGAACAATTTTGTTGGATAGCCGATCTCTGAAAGCCTTTAGAGCGTTCCAGATCGCTCGCAATTCCAGGAGATTGATCTGGAGATGCTTCTCCTGAAGAGACCAAGCTCCCTGAGTGTGAAGCCCAAGGGGATGTATAGCTAAAGTTGACCAATGTTTTCTAATGATTCGAACTATTGAAGTGGAAACCTGTGTGTAAGGCAACACACAGGTTAAACATGATGTAGCAGCTCGCTTACCGGGCGAATTATACCACTCTGGCTGGACATTAAAAGCTCTTTTAGCAGCTCTGCGTAATATCTTAGATAGATACCTTCTCTGTTGAAAGTGTACCAGCATCTGCTCTGCTTGATGCTGATACACTTTCCGGGAACTGCATAATCTCCGCACTCTTAACAATTGGCTACTAGGAATACTATTTTTTAAATTGACCGGATGGTGACTTTGATAGTGTAAAATAGAGTTGCGATCAGTATGCTTACGAAAAGATTCTGTACTAAATTCAGACTCAGCACAAAAAATATGTATATCAAGAAAATTCACCTCAGACCCGCCTATATGATGATCAAACTGTATGTTATTATCCTTATGATTTAGATAACTTAGAAAATCTTCTAAGTTAGCTCTTGAACCCTTCCATATTAGAAAAATATCGTCAATATACCGTACCATCCCACCACATCCTCAAAATATGTAGAGGGGTAAATGTGAAGGCTCTCAAACTATGCTATGTAAAGGCAGGCCACCGTGGGGGCTACTGTAGCCCCCATGGCGACCCCCTTTATTTGATGATATACCTGCTGTTCATACACAAAAATGTTATTATAAATTACCAACTTGGCCATTTCCAACAGTAAAAGTTTCTTACGAACTGATAATGGTGAAGTGCTCAACACTTGATCCACCACATCCACAGCACCTTGCTGTGGAATATTGGTGTATAAGGCTCTGACATCTAAAGTGACCAATGTCAATTGTTGATTATCTCTTATCTGCACTAGCTGTAAAAGTTATAAAAGGTGTTCTGAATCTCTGACGTAAGAGGGTATGTGCACAAGGACTGGGTCTGAGATGAAATCCACAAACTGTGATAAAGGCTCAAATAGCGAACCCCGGCTAGTCTTGTGAACTTTCGGAGCAAAATATATAGCAGGAGTTTTCGGAAACAGGTTATATAATTATCTTAACTCTTGTCTCAATATAATACCCTCACTGCACGCTGTTGTAAGTAACTGATGTACTTGCTGCTGATAAATCACAGTGGGATCCCTATCAAGTCTCTAATAAAAAGAGATATCTGATAACTGTATTTTCGCCTCCTGATCATAATCAGCCCAGTCCAGTACTACCATCCCTCCGCCCTTATCCGCTCTAAATACAATAATCGATGTAGCTCTTTGTAAATCAGCCAGAGCTAGTTGTTGTGGACGTAATAAATTCGACCACCCTCTACTCAACCGTTTTTCCAATTGTTTTAAGTCATGTAAAACCCATTGCTGGAAAGTTGCCAGGGTGGGGTCCAAAGGACCCTGTGGAACCCCAAATGGACGGTAAACGAAATTTTTGCAAGAACGACTAGCCAGTACCTTCGCCCTCCTGTGGCGTACAATCATCAGCACTATCATTATTTGTGTCTGAAAAATATAACCAGAAGTCTCAATTTTTCGAAAAAAATTTGTACAACCAAACCCTGATATCGAAAGGGTCATGGAACTGAGTTGGTACAAAGGTAGAACCTAAGTTCAGAACATGTATCTGAGTATCAGTTAAATACTTCAAAGACAAATTACTACTACTACTACTATTTAGCATTTCTATAGCGCTATAAGGCGTACACAGCGCTGCACAAACATAGAAGAAAGACAGTCCCTGCTCAAAGAGCTTACAGTCTAATAGATTGAAAACTAAATTTATGTCTTCTTCCCTTGTCTTTTGGGTTGTACCACCGGTCCTATGGGTGCTACCTCAGGTCTCTGATTGGTAACTAAACAATTGTTTGTTATCATTAGAATTTTGAGATTCTGCTTGGGCCCCCGTGGAGCGAATATCTCCACCCCCTGGACATTCCTCCCCTGAAGAATCGCTTGACGAATTCAAAAAAAGTCATTCGTTTATTCTTGCGATTCCGCCTGGACTTTCTACTACAGTCCATCCAGGGGTACACAAAGCCTTTTGTATAGTCCTGCTCATCACGTTTGAATTTCGACACTTTTTGTGATCTAATCTCCTGCTTATAACGGTCCATCATCTTCAAGTGTTCCTTGTACTTCTGCTCATATGTTTCTACAGACATTTATTTCTTTATATCAGTCAATTTAATATCTAATTCATCTTTAGTACTAGATATTATCTTGTTCAATTTTTCAATAGTAATGAGCATCAAATCCAAGGAACAACGAGAAATGATATCATTCCACCGCATCACATAATCTCGGTCTTCTAAAAACCGAGGCTTTTTGTACAACCGAAGCCCCCAAGGGACTCGTACTCTGCAATATTCAATGAGCGTCATCGCATGAAATTCTGATCTAATCAAAAATGTATGTGTGCGCTGTATATCTTTCCAATCGAGATGAGAAACCCCTTTCATTGTACTAAACAGCGAGTACCTTCCAGTAGTGAGGTAATCGTCTCCACGGAGAGCCCAGATTTGGACTCCCAACCACCCAGACTTAGAGTGGAGCTGAAGCTTAGCCTGTTAGCAGCGATTTTGAGTCTACTAACCAACTGAGCAACCGCATAAAATTAGGACAGAAAAAAAACTGTCCTAATTTTATATGGAGAGAGTTAACCAAACACCAGTCTGAATGTCAGATGGTGCCCAGTTAGCTTCCAGATCCCAGCCTGAAGTGGTGCCAATCCCCTTTTCTCCCTCCCAGAAAAAGATGAAGCCCCCTCCCACCCATTCCCAATAAGTCAAGACTCCTCTCTCCCAGTCCCCTTCAGGTCCATATGCACTCTTCCCCCACTCACAGTAGCCTCACCCCCAAGCCTCTACCTAAATTTCCTGATTGTCCAATGGGGGCAGGAGCAAACCTCACTCACTCCTGCACCTAGTGACTGCCTCAGGAAAATGGCAGTCACGACCTCTAGCACCAACTTCATACTTTGGTACCATGAGAGGTTGCGGCAACCATTTTCATGAGGCATGTAAAATATTAGATCCAGTTATTCAGTGCCACTGCCCAAACACGGCCCAGCACCGAATATCCAGAGCTAATTCTGCCTGTAGTAGTCAGTGTTTAAAAAACAGCTGAATATTGACCCTTCTAGTTTTGACTCATCAGTTTCCTCCTGTTCCACCACAACTGCTTCTATGATGGGATTTGGTATCGTGCTCTCTAGGATTTTGCAACTGCCAACATGTTTAGTCGGTGCCATTTTGCAGACCTACACTTCTAAATGCCACTGTCTAAGTCATGAGGTCCACCATTTCTGTGGTCTTTTTTTCCGAGGCAGAACAAACAGGTAATGAAATAGAATTTCTCCTTCAATCTCTTATGAAATGGCCTGGGCAATACACAGGGCTACCATGCTACTAGACAAACTAGGAGACTGGCAGCATTTTGGAGGGGGCAGACATCAGGAAAGCAGCATCTCCTCTCCCCTTCCCTACCCCCTCTATTCTGATCCCACTGTTTCTACCCTGCTTTTCCAGAATCTGGGTAGAAGTTAAAAGCAGAGTCAGAGCCAACATAGGGTCTTTCAGGGCTAGCGTTAGATATGCCAAGGACAGAAATTAAGGAGCCCCCCCCTCCTCCGATCCCCTCTCCTCCATGCCCTTTTCCCTTGATCTCTCCACCCATCATTACTACATAAAACAACTTTAAATAACTTCTTCACACATAGAACACAGACCTTCACCAAATACAGAACAAATTAGAAACAGAAATATGAAGGCAAAAGTTGAAGTTAAACTCTGCAAGTACTTCAACACTGAAGAAATAAAAACAGAAATATATTTCTTGTACTGAACACAATATACAAAGACATCTGCGATACACATATCCCAAAGCTAACATATTCTAATTAGAAGTGTTTTAATTTGAATTTATTATTTGCTATCTGGGCATTTTTATTTTTCCATCATTTTGGTCCCAGTTTCTCTTTTCAGTTTTCTTGTCTGTCTTCTGCTAATTCTCTTTCCAGTGGCTGCTGTCCATTTGTCTTTTCTTATCTCTCCTGTCTTGTTCCATTCCAGTACATCTATCTCTAACATATTGATCTTACCCTTTTAGCTCTTTCCTGTCTCTGTCTACTCAAAGGTCATTCTCTTTCTCACCCTTCTCCTTCATTTTACTTTCCAGCAACCTATAAACTTTTTAACTCCTGCTCTCATGTCCTAGCTGTCCCATTTCCCATCTCACTCCTACCCTGACCTTTTCCCTTCCATCTTTCAGTGGCATAGCCACGGGGGGGGGGGGGGGGGGGAGCCTGGGCCTCCCAATTTTGGTCCCCCCCCCTGAAGGTTTGCTGATTTTGGCTGGTGGGGGTCCCCAAGCTCCCCCATATAGGAAGCTACAATTGCAAGCTTTTTTGCTCCCTCTCTCCCCTACCTACCCACCACCATGCAGTATCCTTACTTTTTCTTGGTGCCTCCTCCGTTGGGTGGCAGTACTAAAGTTATTGTAAAGACGCACAAGACTGCAGATCTGTTTGTGCTACTTCCACTGGCGTCTCCACCCCTCAAATATCAACTTCCTCTCTCAGAGGGGGTGGAGCCATCAGAGGACACGCACATCTTTACTATAACTTTAGTATGGCTGCCCAAGGAAGGAAGCACTAAAAGAAAGGAAAGATATTGCATGGTGGCAAGTGGCTAAGGGACAGACAGAGGGGTGAGGTAGGTAAAAGGGAAAATAAACGAGGAAAGGAATGTTGGATTAGAGAGAGAGAGACTCAAGATAGGGACAATATTGGGGGGGGAGAGAGACTCAAGATAGGGACAATATTTGGGGGGAGAGAGAGAGGTGAACTGGTACAAGAGATGGAATAGGAGAGAGAGAGAGACAGGCAATACTGAATGAGGGAGGGGAGAGAGACAGGAAATGCTGGATTGGGGGGGGGAGGTGAAGAGAGACTATGCAGGACTGGTGGGAAAAGAGAGATGCAATACTGTTTAGGAGAGAGAGAGATGGGGCAATGTTAGATGGTGGGAGAGAGAAAGGGATGGGGAGATACTGGATGGGAGGGAAGAGAGAGAAAGGCAATGTTGGTGCATTGGAGAGAGAGAGGGGGCAATAATGCATAGGATGGGGAGAGAGACAGCAGTGTTGCTGGTGGGGGGGGGCGATAGACGGGACAATTCTGCATGCCAGGGGAAGAGACAGAGAGGTATGTGCAATGCTTGATGGCAGGGGTAGAGAGAGAGAGAAAATGCTGGATGGTGGGGACGGGGAAGTGGAAAGAGACTGGATATCAGGGGGTGGGAGGTAAGGAGAGCCTAGTTGACAGGAAGAAAAGAGTGTAGGTGGACATAGTAAAAAGAGGGAACGTGAAGACTGGATAATAAGAATTAATGAAATCTGAGTGGATAACAGTTCAGAAAAAAAATGGAAGAAAGCTGAAAGAACAAATCAGTGTTGGAGCTGGATGTAGTGCAGAAGGTAAAGAAGACATGAGGAGAGTAAAGAAAATGACAGATGGACAGGAGACACTTGAAAACAGTTAAGAAAAGACAGAAAAAAGCAGAAACCAGAGACTGATACCAGCACAACTAGAAATGTAAATGGGCAGACAACAATGGTAGAAAAAAATAATTTTATGTTTAATTTAGGATTAAATAATGATAGCTATGTTAGTCTACTTTAAAGGTTACTGAATAAAAAGGGGGGAAAATTACCTTTCTGTTGGACTAACAATATATTTTTCACTATTTATGATATTGTTCTGTTTAATCTGTTGCATTATCTTAGTGCATTATTTTAATTTTTCATGCCAGAATTCCTGTAGTGTATTCAGTTTGCATATTGCAATTGATAACAAAGGTACTGGGGGAAGACAGCTGGTGCAGCTGCACCAGAACCATACAGTGAAGGGTCCCTGCTCTACTGTGTCCAAACGTTCCCCCACAGGTACAAGTGCTTCAACCCCCAAAGATTTAAATTTGTCATTCCATACCCCATCCAACCCTGAATTAGCCCCACCCCACTTTAGCCTCTCCAAACATCTGAGTCATTGACCACCTATGGGAAGAAGGAGTCTTCTGGTGGGCTTGGGGCCCCTGCCATCACAAGAATGTGGGGTTGCGGTGAGGGCGAAGAGCAACAGGGAGGTGGGACAAAATGTGCCCCCCCCCCCCCCCCACTTTGGATTCAGGCCCTCTAAAAAAAAAATTAGGTCTCATCTACTCCTCATTACCACATTTCTACATAAGAACTTAAGAGTAGCCATACTGGGTCAGACCAATGGTCCATCTAGCCCAGTATCCTGTCTTCCAAACAGTAACAAAGCCAGGTCAAAAGCACCTGGCAGAAACACAAATTGTGGCAACATTCCATACTACAAATCCCAGGGCAAGCAGTTGCTTCTCATGTCTGTCTCAATAGCAGACTATGGACTTTTCCTCCAGGAATTTGTCCAAATCTTTTTAAACCCAGATATGCTAACCGCTGTTACCACATCCTCCGGCAGAGTTCCAGAGCTTAACTATTCATTGACTGAGAAAATATTTCCTGCTATTTGTTTTAAAAGTACTTCCATGTAACTTGCTCGAGTGTCCCCTAGTCTTTGTACTTTTGGAATGAGTAGAAAATCAATTTACTTCTACTTGTTCTACACCACTCAGGATTTTGTAAACCTCAATCATATCTCCCCTCATCCATCTCATTTCCATGCTGAAGAGCCCTAACCTCTTTAGCCTTTCCTCATATGAGAGGAGTTCCATCCCCTTTATCATTTTGGTCGCTCTTCTTTGAACCTTTTCTAATTGCAATACTCAAGTTGTGGACACACCATGGAGCGATACAAAGGCATCATAGTATTTTCACCATCCCTTTCCTAATAATTCCTAGCATCCTGTTTGCGTTTTTGGCTGCCGCCGCACACTGAGCAAAAGATTTTAGCATATCTACAATGACTCCTAGATCTTCTTCTTGAGTCTTGACCCCCAAGGTGGACCCTAGCATCAGGTAACTATAATTCAGATTATTCTTTCCGATGTACATCACCTTGCATTTGTCCACATTAAATTTCATCTGCCATTTGGATGCCCAGTCTTCCAATTTCCTAAGGTCTTCCTGCAATATTTCACAGTCCACACATGTTTTAACAACCTTGAATAGTTTGGTATCATCTGCAAATTTAAGCACCTCACTCGTTGTTCCGATTTCCATATCATTTATAAATATGTTAAATAGCACCAGTCCCAGTACAGATCCCTTCGGCACTCCACTGTTCACCCTCCTGTATTGAGAGAAATGACCATTTAACCCTACCCTCTCTGTTTTCTGTCCAATAACCAGTTCCTAATCCACACCAGAACCTTGCCTCCTATCCCATGACTCTTTAATTTTATCAGGAGTCTCTCATGAGATACACTACATCAACTGGCTTCACTTTTATCCACATGTCTATTCACGCCTTCAAAGAAATGAAGCAAATTGGTGAGGCAAGACTTCCCTCGGCTGAACCCATGCTGACTCTGTCCCATTAAACCATGTTTGTCTACATGTTCTATAATTTTATTTCCACTATTTTGCCCAGCACTGACGTCAGGCTTACCGGTCTATAATTTCCCAGATCACCCTTAGAAGAGTGGCCTAGTGGTTAGGGTGGTGGACTTTGGTCCTGGGGAACTGAGTTTGATTCCCACTTCAGGCACAGGCAGCTCCTTGTGACTCTGGGCTGCCATGAGTGGGAAAGTGCGGGACACAAATGTAACAAAAAATTTAAAAAAATAAATAAACCCTTTTTAAAGATCGGCGTTACATTGGACACCCTCCAGTCTTCAGGTACTATGGATGATTTCAACGACAGGTTACATATTACTAACAGCAGATCAGCAATTTCATGCTTGAGTTCTTTGAGTACCCTTGAATGTGTGCCGTCTGATCCAGATGATTTACAACTCTTTAATTTAGCAATTTGGCTCAGTACATCTTCAAGGTTCACTGAGATTTCAGTTCCTCCGTATCATCACCCTTAAAAACCATTTCCGGTACAGGCAGATCTCTTATATCGTCTTCCTTAAAGACAGAAGCAAAGAATACGTTCAGTTTCTCTGCTATGGCCTTTTGCTCCCTAAGTGCCCCTTTTGCTCCTCTGTACTCACTGTTCTCCTGTCACTCATCTGCTTGCCTCTCCTTGGCCCCTCCCACATGGTTCCATCAATTCCAACATCTCCTCTCCCTCCACTCTTGTAGCCCAGCATCTCCTTCCCTTTCCTTCCCTTACACCCTAACACTCTTTTATCCTGACATCTCTTTGCTCTTCCTCTCCATCCCCAGCATTATTGTCCCATCTCTCTTCCCTCCTCACCCCCCCCCACCTCTCGTTCAGCATCTCTCTCTCTCTCTCTCTCTGTCCCTCTCTCTTTCATTTCCTGCTGTTCTTGCTGCCATTCTCTCTCCCTCTGTTCCCTCCCTCCCTCTGTCCAGCATCTCTCCCTTCCCTCCACCCCTGGGTCCAACACATCTATCCCCTCCCTCCAGTCCATTGTTCATCATCTCTCTCTCTCCCTCCTTTCTGTCCCCAGGCCCATCATATCGCCCTCCAGTTCCCCCCGCATCTCCCCCTCTGTCTCAAACTCCTCCACCACCACACCTCCTCCCCCTATCTACCTTAAAACATGTTTTTCTTCACAGGGGTCACTGGCAGCAGCAGTGATTTTGAAACTACCTGCCCACCAGCTCTGGAGCTTTCCCTCTTCTACATTCCATCCAGGAAGTTGCTTCAGAGAGGGTGGGACATGGCAGACAGTAGACCAAGGACGGGAGGGAAAAATCAGACTGGGGCAAGGATCCAATATTAAAGGAAAGAGTACTTTGGTGAGTTAGCTGGAGTAGGGGGCAAAATGTGTGTATCACACACCTAATGCAAACAGCTTCTCATGTCTGCTTGCCTGCCATGACTGCTGATAGAGAATTCTGTATACTGTGAAGCAAAGAAAATTCCAGTGCAGTGGGAGCAAATGACCTCACTGTGCATGGGAAAAATATTCAGTTCGGTTTTAGATTAAATTACTCTTGTGTTTGTTTTCAGATCCTAAGAAACTTTTCAATTCAATTCCATTTTAATTCAATGGAGGAAGGAATTTTACACTCTTAACAGTGAGATTTTTCATCAATTTTAAATGAAACATTCTAAAAACTTTCAAACAGGCATCAACTACAGAGGCAATAAGTTTCCAAGATGTGGAGAGTCATTTTATAACCAGGTGCTTAGTTAGATAGCCTATGTTATAAAGAAAACTAGGCACCACTTTATTTTTAAAATACTAAACATAAGTGCCAAAAAACACCTTCATTTAAGGAACAATCAGTTACAGTAGATCTACAGTGGGTGCAAATGACCTCACCTACATTTAGCAATAATGTACATAAATTATAGCATTCTATAAGTATAGCATTCTGTTATGAACTCATGAATGGCCAATGCTCTGCCCACATGAATGCCCACAGCATGCAAAAGCCGAGAATACTTTTATGCTGATCAGTATTTTATGAGGTCATTTATGCAGATACTTAATGACATGCATATAAATGATTAAAATACCAACATTTATAAGCATTGTTTGCCTAAAACTAGTGGCATAAAATCCCCATGACACCAAAACAGGAGAAAGATGGGAAAGATGTCTGCTGCTCCAATAACCTATCCAGCATCAGATAGGCAAAATTACACGTGGTGTAAATATCATGACTGAGCTGGTGCACAGGTGACCCTACTGCTTCCTGGGGCCCTTTTACTAAGCCGCGTAAGTGTCTATGCGCGCCCAACATGTGTCAAAATGGAGTTACCGCCCGACTACCGCATGGCTCTTACGGTAATTTCATTTTTGGCGCACGTCCGATACATGCGTCTGAAAAGTATTTTTTATTTTCGGGCATGCGTAATGGACACACGCAGGTCATTACAACCCACATCCTTTACCACTAAGTCAATGGCTGGTTGTAAAGTATCAGACCCAAAATGGATTCACGGAAATTTTTGATTTTGCTGCACATCCATTTTCAGCAAAAAAAGGCCTTTTTTACAGGTGCACTAAAAAACGAGTCAGCATGTGCCCAAAACCCACACCTACACTACCGCAAGCCATTTTTCAGCACACCTTAGTAAAAGGACCCCCCCCCCCCCCCCCCCGTTTCTGCTGCAGCTCAATTCCACCTTTCATGCTTCAGTGAATATTCCCACTATTTTTTTTTTCTTTTCACTTTAAAATATTCTTGCCACATGTTGTACAAAATAGCAGGAACTACTGTTCTCTGTTCATCCAAGCTTTCCCTTCTTCAATGCTTCATTTCTACTAAAATGTATATATCAAGGTATGGTTATCATCCATCACTTTGGTGAACAGCACCTGGTATGCCCCCCATCCTATCTTACAACCTGTTGTACCTCATGCAGCTGCCATCAGTGTGTCATCAGGTAGGGGTAGGTGGTTGTGAAGAGCAATTCTATAAGGCATGCCTGCATTAAGGCACCAATATTTATACCTAGAGGGGCATAATCGAACAAGGGTGGCCATCTTTAAGAGTGGCCATCTCCGGGGCCGGCCCCGGGAAGGGGCAGAGCCAACCGTATAATCGAACAAGATGGGTGGCCATCTTTCGTTTCGATAATACGGTCCAGCCCGCCCAAATCCCAACATTTAGGTCGACCTTAGAGATGGGCGAACTTGGTTTACGGCGATAATGGAAACCGAATGCGGCCATCTCAAAACCGCCCAAATCCAAGTAACATAACATAGTAACATAGTAGATGACGGCAGAAAAAGACCTGCACGGTCCATCTAGTCTGCCCACGATAAACTCATATGTGTATACCTTACCTTGATTTGTACCTGTCTTTTTCAGGGCACAGATCGTATAAGTCTGTCCAGCAGTATTTCCCGCCTCCCAACCACCAGTCCCGCCTCCCATCACCGGCTCTGGCACAGACCCCGTATAGGTCTGCCCTCCCCTATCCTAGCCTCTCAACCACCAGCCCCTCTTCCCCCTGCCACCCAATTTCAGCATTTGGTCGTGGGAGGGGCCAGCATTGGCCCCCCTCACATGCCAGGACACCAACCGGGCACCCTAGGGGGCACTGTGGTGGACTTCATAAATTGCTCCCAGGTGAATAGCTCCCTTACTTTGGGTGCTGAGCCCCCCCAAAACCAACTACCCACAAATGTACAACACTACCATAGCTCTAAGGGGTGAAGAGGGGCACCTACATGTGGGTACAGTGGGTTTCGGATGGGTTTTGAAGGGCTCTCATTTACCACCACAAGTGTAACAGGTGGGGGGGAGGGATGGGCCTGGGTCCGCCTGCCTGAAGTGCACTGCACCCACTAAAACTGCTCCAGGGACCTTGTATACTGCTGCGATGGACCTGAGTATGACATTTGATGCTGGCATAGAGGCTGGCAGAAAAAGTTTTTAAAGTTTTTTTTTTTTAGGGTGGGAGGGGATTAGTGACCACTGGGGGAGTCAGGGGAGTTGATCCCCGATTCCCTTTGGTGGTCATCTGGGTCAGTTCGGGCACTTTTTTTGAGGCTTGGTCCTAAAAATAAATGGACCAAGTAAAAGCGGCCAAATGCTCGTCAGGAGCGCCCTTCTTTTTTCCATTATCGGCCAAGAGCGCCCATGTGTTATGCACGCCTCCGTCCCGCCTTTGGTACGCTGCCGACATGCCCCCATGAACTTTGGCCGGTCTCGCGACAGAAAGCAGTTGAGAGCGGCCAAACTCAGCGTTCCATTATGCCGATTTGGCCACACCTGAGAGAAGAGCGCCTATCTCCCGATTTGTGTTGAAAGATGGGCACCCTTCTCTTTAGAAAATGAGCTGGCTAATGGTGCACCTAAACATGGCAGTTTAATGCCTGCTATTGACATGGCATAAGCAGTTGCACTTAGATATCAGTGTGTCAAGGCTGGTTTGTGCTAGCACAGAGAATAAGAAATAGGGAATAAAATACATTTCAATAATTTGTATTAGTTTAGCAATACATGCAATGCACTGGAAGGAAAATACAATTTGAAAATGTTTGAAGTTTTAAAAACATATACGACTGTTTTATGACTGATTTGAAGGTATCTAAACAGAAAACTTGATTAGTAAAGGTAGCAATGAACATAGTTTGCTGTAAATGTAAATGCAAATGTAAATTAGAATAGCTCCCAGAAAATCATTTTGATCACTAGATGGCAGTGGTTTCACAGAAAAGAAAAACAAGCTATAACCTTTACACTTCACTCAATGCAACAGATTCATTTCCTTTTCCTCATTTTGGATTCTTGCTCACACCTTTTTCAGTAGTAGCTCAAGGTGAGCTACATTCAGGTACACCGGGCATTTCTCTGTCCCAGAGGGCTCACAATCTAAATTTTTACCTGAGGCAATGAAGGGTAGGGTTAAGTGGCTTGCCCAAGATCACAAGGGCCGGCTGTGAGATTTGAATCAGGCACTTCTAGATGTCAAGACTGGTGCCACTAGGCCACTTCTCCACTCATTTGTATCTCAGTGGAGGGTCAATAGGAAGGCCAGTGGCAAAGTGTGTCTTAGTGGGGTAGCAGGGGTTGTGTGGTGGGTATGGCCGGGGATAGGGTATAGTAAATGTTTGGTGACTGCTGGTGAATGTGATGTGTGTCTGTGTACATTTATTTTCATGGGGAGAGTTTTGGGTGTGTCTGTGGGGATACATTAATAAATCTAACACAAGTAATTCAAATTCTGATATAAGTGAAACTCTAGACTACTGACCTGATGGTATAATTGGATGATGTTTTTTTCCGGTTGTTTAATGCAAGAAACAAAAATAATGTTGAAAAACCTATGTGGGGGAGAGAAAGGTATAGACTTACTAATCTCTAGTGAAAATGTTTTTCACATGTGGAGCGGCTGCTGCGTGAGGGAGCAAGCACTCTTATACCGATAACGTGGGAATGTGGTGTCTATTTAGTGACAGATGAAAAAGAAAAAAAGAATGACAAAGAGAAATGAATATGTTAATGGAGATACCAGTTGACGTGCATACAAATTTCTAAAAATAGTGATGAATATAGTATTGAAATGGCGCTAAAAAACTTACCAATGAAAAATAAAAACTTTTGAACACAACCCCCTGAGTTGTGTCTGTGAACAAACAAAAAGACAACCCGATATAAGGATTAAAAAGTAACATGGTGTTATCAAAAAAAGGCTAAGGATTCACAAAGGAGGGAGGCAAGCAGCTGTGTAGAGTTGTTTTGGTATCTTTCAATAAAAATTTGGAATCATATATATGTCTCCCTCGTTGTTTGGAAAGAGCCAGCTTGCCCTACTTCCTTTTTCTGCTTGTCTGTTTATCGTAGGGCTTGAGTGTACCTCCACCTTTGGTGGATGCCTTTCTCCTGGTAAGGATCTCCACCATTTGGTTCTCAGGTAAGTGAAGTCTGCAGAGTGGACAGTTTGTAGATTAATAAATTCAGTATTTTTCTACCTTTTGTTGTGTGAACATTTTATTTTTCCATTTGCTTTAGTCCCAGTGTCTCTTTTTCTGTTTTCTCTTTTCTAATTTTCTTTCCAAGCTCTTCTGCCCATTTGAACTGTCTTCTCTCTCTGTGTCCTCCATCCATCTGACCTCCGTGTAACGTATCTGTCCTGTCCAGCATCTCACCTCTATGTTCCTGTCCCCCCCCCCCCCCATGTTCAGCATCTTCCCTTTGTATCCCTATTACTCTCCCTGTCCATCCTCTGTGTCCTTGTCCCTATGCTCCCTCCATGCCGAGCACCTTTTCTGTCTATTCCTGTCCCTTCCCTTGTCCAGCGTATCCCCTCTCTTCATGCATCTCCCACCTCAAGGCCAGCATGTCTCCCTCTCTGTCCCCTTACAGTCCAGCATCTCTCTGCCCCTCATTCTATTGGTCCACATTCTCTCCCTCTGTCTTTCCATACCCCTGATCTAGTCTCTTTTTCCTATACTCCTACCCCCCCCCTTCAAGTCTGGCAACTGTTTCTCTCCCTCCACCCCATCTCATGAGTCTGGCACCTCTCCATCTTCTCCCTTCCCCTCCTTGTCACAGATCTGGTCTCTCTCTCTCTCTCTCCCCCCCCCCCCCCATGTTCATCCAAAAGCAGCAAGTTGGCAGCAGTGATGAAGGCACCCTGCTTTCAGTTGCTTCAGAGCTAGAGAGTTGCATGGGGACAGAAATCTTACCCATCCCCGCCCGTCCCTGCTGGAATCTTACCCATCCCCATCTGTCCCCGCAAGAATTTAACCCATCCCCACCCATCACTGTAAGAATTTAATGGTACATAAAAGAAAATTCCAGTCAGCTCCTTCAGTCTCTCTCTGGATTTGAGCCACAGCACTGTAGGCAAGGAAGGAATAGAAGCTGAAACTTGGAACACTGGTGTACACATGTAAGATTTGTCTCTGATTTACTGGACACCACATGCACGCGCCAGTAGGTCAGGTGACATCTGATGCTCATGCCTGTGTCAGAGCTGAGGTCTGCTCATCAGCCCAGGAGCAATGAGGATTAATTGTAGCATAGTAAATGACAGCAAATAAAGACCTGAATGGTCCATCCAGTCTGCCCAATAGTCACACTCATTATCAATTCATGATTAAATCAACGAGTGTGATATTATATACTTGATTATGGTCTGTCTTTTGTGTTTCTGGAACATAGACCATTGAAGTCTATCTGGCCCTATCCTTATGTTCCAACTGCTGTAGTTGTCGTTGAAGCCCACTCCAGTCTATGCGTCTTCTCATTTGTGAGACACAGATCGTAAAAATCTGTCCAGAACTGTGCACATGTTCCAGCCACTGAAGTTGCTGTCTAATCCCTTTCCAGCTCATCCTAAACCAGACTTCCATATATTAGACACAGACCATACAAGTCTGCCCGGTATTGGCCCTAGTTAATCACAAATTAATAAATATAACAGAAACCTTCAAAACAATTTTAAACAAAAATTATCACTCTCATTATTCATATATATATAATTATTTTTTGAAATAATAAAATTTTTTTTATGTTGTGCTCAGTTTTTGGTGTATTGCTGTGGACTGATAATCCAAGCTTAGCAGGAACACCACCCTTACATCATAGCACATCCTACCTCCATCCTAATAGTATTGTTCAATAGATGGGCAAAGTCCAAAAGAATATAATAAACTTGATGTTCAAAAAATATATAAATAGCTATTACTTAACTTAAGTAGAGATGTGCAGAAAAAAATCTTCTTCCTGCCAAGTTCTTGTCCACTGCAATGCTTTTTTCAAAAAAATCCCTCTGTGCAAGATGTGAGACCATAAAGGTCACAGTTCAGCAGTTTCAATTCCCTACATGGGCCATGTTTCGCCAAACTAATGGCGTCTTCAGGGGAACTGATCTGAAATGCAGGTTAAAGATTTTATAAAACCTAGCATTTTACCATATCTAAAATAAGTGCAAAACAATTTTACAAAACTTAAAACTTAGAGTGTATTCCATTATAGTGGAAAATTCAAAATGTAACTCACTGTTCAGCAATACCAGGGAGGAGCCCCACTCTGTCCGGTTCACAAACCTACTCAAGAACGCCCACACATGCGCAGTATAAATGTCAGGCATCAGCTGTTTTCAAACGGCGGGAAAAAGCATGCTGAACAGTGAGTTACATTTTGAATTTTCCACTATAAAATCTTTAACCTGCATTTCAGATCAGTTCCCCTGAAGACGCCATTAGTTTGGCGAAACATGGCCCATGTAGGGAATTGAAACTGCTGAACTGTGACCTTTATGGTCTCACATCTTGCACAGAGGGATTTTTTTGAAAAAAGCATTGCAGTGGACAAGAACTTGGCAGGAAGAAGATTTTTTTCTGCACATCTCTACTTAAGTTAAGTAATAGCTATTTATATATTTTTTGAACATCAAGTTTATTATATTCTTTTGGACTTTGCCCATCTATTGAACAATACTATTAGGATGGAGGTAGGATGTGCTATGATGTAAGGGTGGTGTTCCTGCTAAGCTTGGATTATCAGTCCACAGCAATACACCAAAAACTGAGCACAACATAAAAATTTTTTTATTATTTCAAAAAATAATTATATATATATGAATAATGAGAGTGATAATTTTTGTTTAAAATTGTTTTGAAGGTTTCTGTTATATTTATTAATTTAAGAATTTGAAACCGTTTTTCTAAGAACACCCAGAATTACGTTTGGTACTCCTAGTTAATCACAGCCAGAGTCGCCATCTAAGTATTACTTCACACATCCACACACATGCAGCCATTTAAGGTTAGGTTTTTTATAACTTCCATTTTCTAATTAGAGATCCTCTGTGTTCATCCCACGCCTTTTTGAATTCCATCATCATTTGTGTCTCTACCACCTCCTTAATGGAAGACTTTCCACATTTGTGCTGTTAAAGCAAGGAGGAAGAGGAGGAGGAGACAGCACTCAAAGAACTTGGTACTCGGTAGATGAGAGGCTGGTACAGGTGTAGCTTACACTTCCACAGGAACCCCACAGGGACTGCTTCCGTCCCCGTGGGAACCCCACAGGGACTGCTTCTGTCCCCGCGGGAACCCCACAGAACTGCTTCCGTCCCCGCGGGAACCCCACAGAACTGCTTCCGTCCCTGCAGGAATCCTGCGAATTCCGCGGGATTCCCGCAAACCCCGTTCCCGTGCAGCTCTCTATTCAGAGCCTTCTCTCTGCTGTGGCCCACTCACAGGAAGTTGCCTCAAAGGAGAGAAAAGGCCCTGGGGCAGCCAGAAGCAGCGTCTTCATTGTTGCTGGTGACTCACTGCTTTTGGAGGACTGGGGTGGGGGGAGGAGAGAGATGTAGTCAATCTGCAGGAGGAGAGAAGAGGTAGAGGCTAGACCCACAGAAGGGAAGGGGAGAGAGCTGCTGGATCGCAGAGAAAAGGGAGCCTGAGCTTTTCTCTTGCTGGTTTTAAGGGTCTGTCAGCAGCCGGTCAGACTGAGAAAACTGGCCAGGTGGCAATCCTATTTTGTACTCTCCCCCCCCCCCTACATCTTTGTTCCATCACCTGTGCTGTGGCTGTTGTATTAAACCCAAAATAGCTGGGTTTCCAAATTGTGTTAGCACAGCCCAAAGGTTAAATATAAATAGAGCCCACCTATGTCTAGTTACAGTAGTTGAACTGATTCAAATACTTCTGGATGAAGTGTATTTGAAGCAAATTCTAAATATGCCAAACATTGTGCTGCCAAAAAAACTGCAGGATAAAGTTGTTCAAAGATACAGATTGGGGCAAAGTTATAAGAAATAATGTTGCTTGGAATATTTAAGTGTATTGATAAGTACATTACTGTTAAGTGGGAAAAGTTCGGCATCGCAAAGATATTTCTTTTGTCAATCTGGCCCTTCAAAATCAGTGTGTGAGGGTTAAGGAAACTGCTGATAAAAGTCATTATGAGGCCTAAGATTACTTTAAAAGAAGTGGCCTCTGGCTGAGATGGGGAAAAATGGTGATTGTTCAATAATTTCAAGATTACTCTACAACCATGACCAGTATTGGAGCATGACAAGAAGGAAGGCACTACTGAAGAAAAGTGCTATGAAGTGCTATGTAGCATTTGAAAAGTGACACTTAGCAGACGCTGTACACATGCCGGAGAAGGTTTTGTGGTCTAATGAGATGAAAGTGGAAATTTTGGTCTTGGTCTTGAAGCAATATTTGCAGAGTAAAACAAATAAGACATAAGCATCGCCATGCTGGGACAGACCAAGGGTCCATCGAGCCCAGCACCCTGTCTCCGACAGCGGCCAAAGTACAAACAATTTGTCCCGCCCATCCCAGAAATAGTGAATTGTTCCCACGTCCATTCAATAACATTCTATGGCCTTTTCCTCCAGGAAGCTGTCCAACCCCTTTTTAAACTCCGCTAAGTTAACCACCTTAACCACTTTTTCTGGCAAAGAATTCCAGAGTCTAACTACACGTTGAGTGAAGAAAAATTTCCTCCGATTCGTCTTAAATTTACTACACTGCAACTTCATCTCATGCCCCCTTGTCCTAGTATTTCTGGAAAGCATAAACAGACGCTCCACATCGACCCTTTCCATTCCACTCATTATCTTATAGACCTCAATCATATCTATCATTTATCATTTATTCATTTTATATACCGTTTCTTATTGCTATTGCAAAACAGAACGGTTTACATTTTAAAAAGAGATACTTCTCATACATACAAACAAATAAGAACTCCAATCATTGATAGAAAAGTACAGCAACCCAAAAAGACAAAGAAATACATTTCTAGTAAAATCTACTACTCCAAAAAAAAAAAAACCAACAACCCACAATTACCTGTAATAAATATAATTTAACCAAAACTTCTACACCTTCCCTGCTATCATAAATTCTGTTCAATACAGTTTGTAAAAAGAAAAGTTTTCAGAAGTTTTCGAAAGTGAATGTAGGAATCCTCTAATCTAATCTCTTTTGGAAGTCCATTCCAGAGAGAGGGAGACAGAAAAAAGAATGCCGATACACGCGTAGATTCCCATCAAGCCTTAGCAGGTGGAGGAATGACTAACCTATTATCTGTTAGCGATCTAAGAGTTCGCATAGGAGAATAGGGAATAGTCAGATTAGATAGGTAACTACCTAGGAGTAAGTAAATGAAAAGCCTTATGTGTCAAAGTGAGTACTTTAAATTTGACTCTTGCTTCAATCTGAAGCCAATGAAGTTGGTATAGTAAAGGTGTTATTCTATCATCCCTCTGAGCCCTACAAATCAGGGCGAGCCGCTGTATTTTGTGCTCCATGTCCCACTATCCATGATGTCGTTGCCTTATCCGGATTTAATACTAAGTGATGTGTTGCCAACCATTCTGCCACTTTATCAAGACAGGTTTGAATTGGTGTAAGATCTATACTTAATGGCTGGACATAATGAATGAGAAGGAAGTCATCAGCATATGAATAAGAACTAATACCCATTGTTTGAATGAGTAATACCAGGGGACTAACGTATAAATTAAACAGCAATGGTGACAGGACCGATCCCTGTGGCATCCCACATGATAAACTATATAACTTGGAACAAGATTGCTGTTGAACAACTTTAAACGAACGATCTTTGAGGAAGGATGTAAACCATTTCATGATTATCCCAGAAATACCAATTTCGCTCAGTCGATCAAGAAGTAAAATATCTCCCCTCAGCCGCCTTTTCTCCAAGCTGAAGAGCCCCAGCCTCTTCAGCCTTTCCTCATAGGGAAGCCGTCCCATCCCCTGTATCATCTTTGTCGCCCTTCTCTGCACCTTTTCCAGTTCCACTATTATCTTTTTTGAGGTGCGGCGACCAGAATTGAACACAATATTCGAGGTGCAGTCGCACCATGGAGCAATACAATGGCAGAATAATATCCTCAGTTTTGTTTTCCATCCCTTTCCTAATAATACCCAACATTCTATTTGCTTTCCTAGCCGCAGCAGCACATTGAGCAGAAGATTTCAACATATCATCAACAACGACACCTAGATCCCTTTCTCAGTCCGTGACTCCTAACGCAGAACCTTGCATGACGTAGTTATAGTTTGGGTTCCTCTTTCCCACATTCATCACTTTGCATTTGTTCACATTAAACGTCATCTGCCATTTAGACGCCCAGTCTCCCAGTCTTGTAAGGTCCTCTTGTAATTTTTCTTAATCTTCCCACGATTTGATGACTTTGAATAACTTTGTGTCATCAGCAAATTTGATTACCTCACTAGTTACCAGCAAATTTGATTACCTCACTAGTTACCCCCATCTCTAGGTCATTTATGAATATGTTAAAAAGCAGAGGTCCCAGCACAGATCCCTGAGGGACCCCGCTAACTACCCTTCTCCACTGCGAATATTGACCTTTTAACCCTACTCACTGTTTCCTATCTTTCAACCAGTTTTTTTATCCACAGTAAGACATTACCTCCGATCCCATGTCCCTCTAAATTCCTCTGCAGTCTTTCATGAGGGACTTTATCAAACGCCTTCTGAAAATCTAGATACACAATATCAACCGGCTCACCTTTGTCCACATGTTTGTTTACCCCTACCATCCTTATAGTTATGTGTGGTGGGGGTGGTAGTATGTTATGGGGGTTCATTGCTGCAGCAGTGACAGGGAGACTTGTGAAGATAATGGGAAAGTTAGATGGTTCAAAGTACATGCAGATTGACCTGACACTAGGGAGAAGATTCACCTTTCAGCAGGACAATGATCCCAAATACAAGCAATAGTGACTCAGCAAAAAAAACAATGAAAGTCCTTGAGTGGCCCAGTGAAAGCCCAGAGTCAAATCCAAAAGCCGCATTGAGCCTGCCATGAGTGGGAAAGCGCGATGTACAAATGTAACAAAAAAAAAAAAAATAGATAGTCAATGGCCAAGCTTGAAGACTGCTGCCCACAGATGGTCTCCAGCCAATATGAAAGAGCTTGAATACAATTTTTGTCAAGAAGAATGAGCAAAAACTGCACCATTGCAGTGTGTAAAGGTTGGTAGATACCCTAAAAGATTGATACTTGTTTCTGCTTTAAAAGGGGCTTCCACCAAGAACTGAGTCAAGGGATGTAAAAATGTTTGCCATCAAGACTGTTTGATTTCTTATTAATTACTTTTTGAATATTTCTATAAATGTTCTTTCATGTTGAAATTGTAGAGCATGTTGTGTAGATCAGTTGAACTGCCACTTTAATACATTTTGAATTATATTTTGGAGATACCATAATGTTAAAGGTCCTCACACCCATGTATGTTTCTCACAAGACAGTGTATAGGGCCTTACATCCTCCCTTCTTCAAGAGAAAAGACTATCCCCTCTCTCCTTTCCCACCCTTTGGACATGCTATCAATGGAGGGTTTTCTTTTTTTTCCCCAATTTTCTTACCAGACTCCCCTCTCCAGGAGAATCCCTCACTCTTTATCCTCACCAGATTTAAACAGGACACCCAGATAATTTCAGGGGTAGCAACCTGTTCAAAGCACATACTTATTTACATTACCCCCTTTTTTCCCTATTAGCATGAGTCAGGACACCCAGATAACCCACTCAGCCTTTACCATTGCATGTGCCATGTACGAGATGGGATTTCTGCTATCATACATTGTCATAGCTGAGAAAGCACAATTTTTCCCACCACAGCAATGCAAGGGAAATTACTGTTGATTTACTAAACTGTCATTTTCAAGTATTTCAGGTTAGTAAATCATGTGGTAATTCCCCATCATCTAGTAAACAGAAGACAGGTTACAGTGAATTGGAAAAAGTGTAAAATGAAACTGCATTCTATTCCATCTTACAGTATAGATAAGTATAATTTTCTAGGGCACCAATATTTTACCAAAAACATTCCTTAAACTAATTTTAACAGGGAAATAGAGAATTTAAAGGGACGCCATAATATCTGATCTATAAGAAAAAAAAATCCAAGATTTTGCTTAAGCAAGACTGTTTAGACTAAACATTGTGGTATAGCACATTGCAATGTACTGTGATAGCATGAGCAGTCATAAGGTATGGACCATCCATTAATACAGCCAAGCAACAGTGTAAAGTAGAACAAAAAACTCTTTTATTGGGTTGCACGTCTACTACTACTACTTATCATTTCTATAGCGCTACTAGACGTACGCAGCGCTGTACACTTGAACATGAGACAGTCCCTGTTCAACAGAGCTTATAATCTAATTAGGACAGACAAACAGGACAAACGAGATAAGGGAATATTAAAGTGAGGATGATAAAATAAGGGCTCTGAACAAGTGAACAAGGGTTAGGAGTTAAAAGCAGCATCAAAAAGGTGGGCTTTTAGCTTAGATTTAAAGACGGTAAGAGATGGAGCTTGACGTACCGGCTCAGGAAGTCTATTCCAAGCATATGGTGCAGCAAGATAAAAGGAGCGGAGTCTGGAGTTAGCAGTGGAGGAGAAGGGTGCAGATAAGAGAGATTTACCCAGTGAACGGAGTTCCTGGGGAGGAATGTAGGGAGAGATGAGAGTGGAGAGGTACTGAGGAGCTGCAGAGTGAATGCACTTATAGGTCAATAAGAGGAGTTTGAACTGTATGCGGAAACAGATAGGAAGCAGTGAAGTGCCTTGAGGAGAGGGCTAATATGAGCATAACGACCCTGGCGGAATATTAGTCGTGCAGCAGAATTTTGAACAGATTGAAGAGGAGAAAGATGGCTAATTGGGAGACCTGTGAGAAGCAAGTTGCAATAGTCTAAGCGAGAGGTGATAAGAGCGTGGATGAGGTTTCTGGTAGTGTGCTCAGAAAGGGAAGGGTGAATTTTGCTGATATTATAGAGAAAGAAATGACAGGTTTTAGCAGTCTGTTGAATATGTGCGGAGAAGGAGAAGGAGGAGTCGAAGATTACCCCAAGGTTACGAGCTGATGAGACAGGAAGGATGAGAGTGTTATCCACAGAAATAGAGAATGGGGGAGGAGGAGAGGTTGGTTTAGGGGGAAAGATAAGAAGCTCAGTCTTGGTCATGTTTAGTTTCAGATGGCGCTGAGACATCCAGGCAGCAGTGTCAGACAGGCAGGCTGATACTTTGGCCTGGATTTCGGCTGAGATTTCTGGTGTGGAGAGGTAGATCTGGGAGTCATCAGTGTAAAGATGATACTGAAAACCATGAGATGAGATCAGAGTACCAAGGGAAGAAGTTTAGATGGAGAAGAGAAGAGGTCCCAGGACAGATCCCTGAGGTACACCAACTGACAATGGGATAGAAGTAGAAGAGGATCCACTAGAGTATACACTAAAGGTACGCTGGGAGAGATAAGAAGAAAACCAGGAAAGAACAGAGCCCTGAAATCCAAGTGAGGACAGCATATCAAGGAGCAGGCTGTGATCAACAGTGTCAAAAGCAGCAGATAGATCGAGAAGGATGAGGATAGAATAGAAACCTTTGGATCTGGCTAGGAACAGATCATTGGAGACTTTAGCAAGTGTTGTTTCAGTTGAATGAAGGGGGTGAAAGCCAGATTGAAGTGGATCAAGAATAGCTTGAGATGAAAGAAAATCAAGGCAACGGCAGTGAGCAGCACATTCAAGTATCTTGGATAGGAAAGAGAGGAGGGAGATGGGGCGATAGTTGGAAGGACAGGTAGGGTCCAATGAAGGTTTTTTTAAGGAGTGGTGTGACTAAGGCATGTTTGAAGGCATCAGGAACAGTTGCAGTGGACAGTGAAAGATTGAGGATATGACAGATAAACGGAATGACAGTAGGAGAGATAGTGTTAAGTAGATGGGTGGGAATAGGATCAGAGGAACAGGTAGTTAGTTTCGAGGAGGAAAGAAGATGTGTAGTTTCCTCTTCAGTGATTTCAGAAAAGGAAGAAAAGGAGGCAGGGGTTGGAGGGTTGAGAGAATGGACTAAGGGAAGGAAAGGTGGAGGTGACCTGGTTGAGAATTCAAGTTTAATCTTGTGAACCTTATCATGAAAGAACTCAGCCAGAGTCTGGGGGGAAAGTGAAGGGGGGGTTGGAGGTGAAGGCACTTTGAGGAGAGAGTTCAGTGTGGCAAAGAGGCGAAGAGGGTTTGACCCAAGAGAATTAGTCAACTGGATGTAATAGTCCTGTTTGGCAAGTAAAAGAGCAGACTGGAAGGAGGTCAACAAGAATTTGAAATGTATGAAGTCAGCATGGGCACGGGATTTCAGCCAAAGGCGTTCGGCACAGCGGGCACAGGAACGTAGGTAGCGGATTCTAGAGGTCAGCCAAGTTTGGGGTTTGGTACGTTTTACAGAACGGGGAATGAGAGGAGCGAGAGTATCCAGAGAATAGTATTATAGGAAGAGACAGCCTTATTGACAGACTTGGATAACATAGTGGTAGAGAAGAGATTTGAAATATTGGAGGACAGAGTAGAAGGGTCAATAGCCTGAAGATTCCTAAATGTATAGGTTAAGATTGGACGGGACTGGGGAGGAGGGTGTTTAAGTGTGAAAGTTATCAGATGATGGTCAGAGAGGGGAAGAGTTGAGGTACAGAAACTGGAGAGTGAGCAGTTTGAGGAGAGGATAAGATCAAGACAGTGGCCGTTCTGGTGAGTGGGGGCAGTGGAGCACAGTTGAAGATTGAAAGAGGATATTAAAGCAAGAAACTGGGAAGCATAAGAGTCAGCTCCTGTCACAGGCCTGGTAACTTAGAAGTAAGCATAATCCTCTTGTAACTCAGTTCCAATACAAAGCACAATTCCTGCTAGGCTACGGTTAGTCTCCGTGTGCTTAGGAATATCAACTTACAGACAAGGAGAGGCCTGACTTTGGTCAAGCTACAGGGTCAACATTTCACAATATTCAACTGAGAACTTTCCTACCTTGGCCACTTTTCTTGTTGCTTGTGCATGATTCATAGATGTCTATCCTGAAGGGCTGTTTTTTCCTGGTCTGGGCACTCTGTCTTGTCTCTGCTCTAGCTTTTTACTTCCCTCTGGTTGGACCATGCCTTCCTGGCTATACAGTCTACAGCTAGGTCTCTCTTAATGTGGCTCTGTAAGGGGAATGTGGTTTATTCTGCACTCTCTGTCACAGTAGCAGTTCTCTTCTATTGCCCAGTAGTTTACTCCTGCTCTTTTGGGCTTCTAGTTCGTTGATCTAGCCTCTATTGAACTGCAACGCCTGGGATTTTTGCCTCATTTTGACATTCCCCTCCCATCTCAGTCCAACTGTCACATTGACAGAATTCAGCCAGTGGTCTGCAAACTGTGACCCTGACTGTGGAATGAATGCTGAGACCTCTTCCCTTTGGAGTTTATAAATGCTGACTTTGCGGTGCTTCCAATTATGGGAAATCTAGTTGGTAAAAGTCTTGCGTGGGAATCAAACCCTACCACTGAACCCTCAAATCTTTGTTCAGATTAATCTTCTTTATATTGTCATGGGCAGGATGAATCTGTTATGGATTATCTCTTTCCCTGTGTTTCTCCCCACCAGACATATGCAAAAAGGAGCAGTTCTTGGGAGTATGCCTCTTTCCCCAGATCATAAGGGTACTTTATTATAGTTTCCAAAACATCAACCACGGTCTTAGCTTTAACAGATATATTCACTCTGCAGCAACTCAACCAAAATCAAATGTAACACTTTGTTCAGTCCACCACTTTCTTCAACTCAGGAGAGATCAAACAAAAAGAAAACACAGCCCTGGCTTTTATAGTACTTACTCACTTAGATATAGTGTAGCCTAGGATCAGTTACTCAGTATATCTCTATATATTTCCTATGCTATGAACTTCTATGTGTTGTTATACCAGAGGAAAAAAGCCTCAACAGACTCCTGAAACTTAGCTCTATGGCTATCAATTCATAGGAGTTCTATCTGTCATCACAGGCTTAAAAAACCTCCTTTTCTTTATTGTTTATATTTATTGTGAGTCAAAACTCGCACTTATCTTAGCTTTGACTCGACGTTGCTCTCCTTAACGCTCAGTCTTTCTTTGCCACGGCCGACTCTGGTCCAGGTTTCGGTATCCTTTCCACTTCCTGCTTCAGGGTCCGTGGTTCTGGCGTATTCTATAGAAACTGCAATGCATACAAACAATCAATCTTCTATCTTTATAAGAGTCACACATATCCTCTTAACTCAACATACCGTGCTTCTAGTTCGTTCTAATGGAAGAAGTCTAATACTTCCTACTTCCGTATTTATGTTTAAAAAGTCATGACGTTATATCTGTGCTTACTTCAAAGATACCTTATTGAATAGAAAAAATGGACCCACTCGATTTTAGTGTTTAGTCCCCTTCGTTGTATAGTTTGTAATCGATATATCCACTTTTGCTCCTGTTGTAGCAATATCAGTTTCTTATTACCTCCCCTTGTGGAGAACTCATAAGTACATAAGTAATGCCACACTGGGAAAAGACCAAGGGTCCATCGAGCCCAGCATCCTGTCCACGATAGCGGCCAATCCAGGCCAAGGGCATGATGTTCGTGATGTTCTAATTATGTTTCTGGTTGGTAGGTCTAAGAGATCATATAACTAAAAACTTAAACAGTTTTCTAACTTGTGTTTGTAGTTTAACTTCAGTCCTCTGTCTCTATTGGTTCTTGGTCTTCTCTCCAAACTCACATTCCTTCTTTTAAAGATTCTCTTCCAGTTTTCCTTCCATGTCATCATCATTTTTGTTTCCTCCATGTATATTTGTCTCTCCATGGTTTCTCTATGACTTCTCTCATCTCACTTTCTTATCTTATTCTCTCCTCCTCTTTTCACTCTTTTCTCACCTTCATGTCTCTTCTCTCCACCATGACCCCTCTTTCCTTCACTCACTCTTTTTTTCCAGTTCCACACAACTATTCTCCATCTCTTTCAGCTCCTCTTCTGTCTGCAGCTTGTGTCCCCCCTGCCTGCTTTTCTTCCTTTTTCCCAGATTATTTATTTATTTAGATCATTTATACCCCGCCTATTACCACATAAAGCAGCCCCTAAGCGGCTTATAATGAACTAATGAAGCAGTAACAATGACAGTAGAGAGGGACTGGAGGAAGAAGGGAAGGGAATATTAATACAATATTTAATCAAATAAGTAGGCAAGGAATAGAAAACAAAAAGAAGAGAACGTAGGAGTCCAAAATCAGATCTTGACTCGCTGAGACACTCAAGGCAGGAAATCAGATCCTGCGAACAGGACAGGAATGCGAGCAGTAGCCAATGGCTGGAATCGGCAATCCAGGAGGAAACAGGGCCCCTTCAACGTGCAGCACTCTCCGAGCACGAAGCAGCCGCAGAAGAGAAGACCAGCAGCCAACGTCGCTGAGGACGACCACCCTAGTGCAGCAGCAGAGCCGAGAAGGCCACAAGATGCAGCATGCACAAAAGATCTTCCCATCGCGGAGTGGAGCCAGACACAAGCAGCACCGCAGACCATCGTGGAGTGGAGCAGTTCGACGGAGAGGCTGAAGGAGAGCCAAGTCAGACAGACATCGGGAAGGAGACAACCAATAATCGCACCATTGTCCCACAATGTGGGGAGCTGGTCCCCGCACCCCTGCCCCCAGCACCGGAACATCGATGCAACCGAGCACGCAGCCAGACCGCCGACACAATGGCAATGTCTTCTCCTGCCAGCAACCTTCCTCCACACATCTCATGCTCCCACTGAGTTCCTCTCACCCTCACAGCCTGTGTCTTCTCCTAACCCACAGCTCCACTATCAGTCCCTATTCCCATCATCCAGCCTCTCTTCACTTAACAGCTCCTTTCTGCCTCTTCCAGCATTTCAGAGCAACATTGTCTCTCTTAACCAGTGACCCCTTTCCATTCCCTTCACCTCTTCCTTGCCCCCTTTATTCCTCTCCCAGTACCTCTGTCTTTTTTTTTAACCTTATCTGCTATAGGTTAGGGTTACCATATGTCCGGTTTTACCCGGCCATGTCCTCTTTTTGAGGACATGGCCGGGCAACCAGTTGTCCAGATTTCCGGATAAATGGGCAGGTGGACCTAGTGGTGTCCTATCCTCCACTCCACTCCCCTTACCATACTATACTGTCCTGGTGGTCTAGTGACCTCTTCAGGGCAGGAAAGAGCCCCCTCTTTCCTGTCCCAGCGCCTGCATACTGTTCCTTGCTGACGGTCCCGGCGCCGATTCAAAATAGCTGCAGAGAGTTGAAGTCTCGTGAGGGCGCTTCAACTCTCGGTGGCCATTTTGAATCGGCGCTGGGACCGGAGTCAGCAAGGAACAGTATGCAGGCACTCCGGGCAGGAAAGAGGGGGCTCTTTCCTGCCCCGAAGAGGTCACTAGACTACCAGGGCAATATAGTAAGGGGAGGGGAGGATAGGACACCCTTGGGGGTGTGTGATGGGGGGTGGGGTGAAAGGGGAAGGGTGGTATGTGACGGGACGGCGTGAAAGGGGCGGGGTGTGTGAAAGGGGGTGGGTGTGGTGTGGTGTGGGTGGCGGATGTGTTGTGGCGGGGCGGGGCATGTAAACTGCTTTGCTCTGCTAGATGGCTCAAAGGACAGTATACCAAGAAGTCCTCTTTTTTAGGGGGGGAGCAAATATGGTAACCGTACTATAGGTATTACTTTGGCAACATAGGTAAAATTGTCATGCAAATAAAGTTGCTGAATCTGTCTGCTCCTTTTGTCAATATGTCTGTCTGCTGCACTTGCTTTTCCCATTGACAGCTGCTAGGCTACAGCAAGTTGCAACCCCCTCCTCTCCTGCAGGCTATTGAACAGACACCACCAGCCAATATTCTGCAAGAGGTAGGCGGGAGCAGTAGCTAGAATACAGAAGCACTGCCTTCCTGTGTTTTCCTGTAACTCTACAGCATGGATCTTACTGCCCCAGAGCTATAGGCTTACAGGGAAAAATATTGGGAGTGTGCAGGCACCCATAGAACCTACAACCACAGGACTGGCACCTAAGGATGCCAAGCCTCACCAGCCAAAGACATCTGCCTGAGTCATGCCTGTAACAGCACAATTCAGCAGGCACATTTTGGCCACTAATGCCGGCTCTCCCGTGCATGCTCAGCTAGACCTGAATTCAGCATGCACGAGAGAGCTGGCCTTAGTGGCGAAAGCATGCCTGTTGTATTAAGTGCTGCTGCAGGTGCGACTCAGGCAGGAGATGTCTTCAGCTGTCAGGCTTGGCATCCCCACCTGCCATAAAAGCAGAGGGGTCTTGAGCCAAGGGTGAAGGGGCCCAGACCCCTGAAGCCCCCAACCCCACCCCTTGGCTACACCACTGAATGGCCCAACAGGATATCATTGAGGTTTTTTGAGAACGGTGCTGCACATTAGACCCCTAATGTGCAGGTTGATACCAGTGTGGTTAGAGATTAGTGCTGGAACCTGTGAACCCATGGCACTTACATGTCTCAGGGTTCACACCCAGAAGATAGTCTTTCTAGTTGCAATTGGAGATCCCCATCTCAAGATTTCCAGAGATGGGGTCTCTCTGAGCACTGTACATTCTTTCTGTCCTGAGGTGGTTTTGTCATTCCATGTTAACTAATCCATTGAATTGCCAACTTTTTTCCCAAGCAGATGACTGAAGAGGAGGGTGAGTCACTTCAATGCCTTGACCTTAGGAGAGGTGCATAGATATTTGAAGGTGACATATCCCATCCCTGGGAAGGGCATGCTTTCTGTCCTTTTTTTGAGGGTCTCCTAAAGATGAGTCAGCAGGTAGATCAGGGGAACAATAACTACAGGCTATAAAGTGGCACTTTGGTAGATAGGGAAGTATTCCATGAGAGAGCAAGCTACCTTATGGTCAGAATTCAGGTTGATTCTCCCAAATAAAATCTGTAGGGCAACTAGATAGAAGACACTTTAGGCTTTTTCTTGACATTAGAGGCTGTATCTCTGAACCCCTATGCACTCTTCAGAGACAATTTGTATTATGACTGAATGTTTGCTTTCTACATCATTCTTCTTGCAATTGTACATGCTGTCACAGTTTTCAAAGCTCGATAGCATGTTTCAGAACAAAATATGTGGCAATCTTTTGTAATAAACAACTATATGGACGTAGCACCCAAGTGTTGTGGTGCAATTTCTCAAAATTTACCAATGATAACCTGGTGCCACATGTAGCATATTGTTTAGAAAGTGATGTCAGTTTAAAAGATAAACCCAATGAAGATCTCAAATCTGAATTGCGTGGAAAATTAAATCGTGATAAATTCAAAGCCACTCTAAAGACTCATTTATTTACCTTGCTGTTTGGAGTAATGTGGCATAATCAGTTCAGTCAAGGTTAGTCTTGTCGATGGGGTATCTTTTCTCTTTATCTCCCCATGCCCTTCTTTTTCTTATTCTTTCCTATTCTGTTATTATATTTCTTTTCTCACTTTATACAGTTTTTGTTATAGTAAACTGCTTTGCTCTGCTAGATGGCACAAAGGGCAGTATATCAAGACGTAAACCAAACTAAACAAAATAAACAGAATCAGGTTTTACTATCTGTAACATGACATTTAGCTGAAAGATTATGGGGCTCATTTTCAAAGCAGTTAGACTTACAAAGAAGTTCCATGGTTTACTGTAAGTCTAAGTGCTTTGAAAAAATGCCTCAGAGTATGATACCGAAGAAATATCCTTCTTTTTATTATTTTTTCTGGCATGCTTGGAACATGTATTGACGGCACACCTTTCATTACTAACATTATTAAGCCCATGAAAAATGAGCACTGATTTTAACCACAAGCATATCATGAAGTGAAGAAAACACACAGCTGTAGTAATGACCATGTAATTATTTAATTAGCTTTTGACAGGTACCAGTTTTGCAAACAGGAACGCTTGAACCACAGAAAGAAATCAGCCAAAAGTCTTATATTTCTGTCTTCATTTTTCCCTATTAAATACTGAAGTCATTGTGTTGTATAGGAGAAACAATATTAGTTTTTAATTAGTGCTTCTAATTTCTTGAAAAAAGCATGTGCAAGCCTCTAAAAGTAAGAGTTTGGGATCTTATTAAGCATAAAATAGAACATAGCGGCATAAGACCAGACACTCATTTCAGTATGCTGAGCCGCACCAAATACTCAGCTTTACAGTTCCTTGTTCTTCTTCAGAGATCCTCTGTGCTTGTCCCATGCTTTCATGAGTTCAGATATTATCCTTGTTTCCATCACCTTCAATGGGAGGTTGTTCCAAACATCCACTACTCTTCCAAAAAGAAATATTTACCTAGATTACTCCTGAGTCTACCTTCTCTTACCCCTATCCTATTACCCCTCATTCTAGAACTTCCCTTTTGTTGACAAAGGTGTGTGTTCCTTTTCCCCCACTTTCCTATCATGATTGTTGTAGTTCCCCTCCCCCCTTACCCTTCTTGGTTGTCTGTCTTTTTTTTTTCCCATCTTCTTTTCTTTTTCCTCTTACTATGTAGTCTGTAAGCCACCTAGCTGGTATTGCTGTGTCAGACTTGTGAGTTCTTGTACCAAGTAGAGCGCTGCTGAGCCTGGCACTCGGACTAGGTTCTGCTTGGCAGCCGGACAACCCCGGGTTTCACCTGCGCTGACCGCCGTTCCCCAGAGGTTGAGCCCCTAGGTGCGGTCAGCCTGCAGGACGTACAAGACGGAGCAGGAAGTGGGGTGGTGAACATAACAGCCAGACAGGCAGCAAGCAAGAGAGTGATCCAGGTACAGGCAAAGTCAATAGGCAGGCAGCAGGCAAGGGAGTAATCCAGGAACGGGCAATGTCAACAGGCAGGCAGCAGGCAGGGGAGTAATCCAGGTATAAGCAATGTCAACAGGCAGACAGGCAAGAGAGTAATCCAGGCACAGGTAAAGTCAGTAGGCAGGCAGCAGGTCAAGAGAGTAATCCAGGTACGGGCAAAGTCAGTAGGCAGGCAGCAGGTCAAGAGAGTAATCCAGGTACAGGCAAAGTCAGTAGGCAGGCAGCAGGCAAGAGAGTAATCCAGGTATAGGCAAAGTCAGTAGGCAGGCAACAGGCAAGAGAGTAATCCAGGCACAGGCAAAGTCAGCAACAAGGGACAAAGTAGAGAAGAAGTGCACTACTGAGCAAGTAACACCTACCAAAGTAGAAGCCGAAGCATGGAGTCCAGGAAGAGCTCAGCTGATAAAGTGCTGGCGTCTGACATCAGTAGGGACCAGCAAGGAGAAGGAGCACAGCCATAGGACAAGAGCAGGGGAAGGAGGAACCAGAAGACCAATAGGAGAGAAGCAAGGGAAACCAGGCAGAGAGAGAGCAGACTCAGGTGCGTGGAAGCCAGGCAGAGAGAGAGCAGAACCAGGTGCATGGAAGCAAAGCAATCAAGGAGCCTGCAGCCAGAGAAGAACTACACACACAGGGCTCAGGGCTGTGCCAGTCAAGTATGCGTGTCGACGGGACCCCACGCAGCCCGAGGATGCTGCTTGTGTTGAGGTAGGGGACATGACATGCAGATAGGCAGGATAGCAAGTGCTTATTAAACTTGAAACTTGAAATGTAATGGGGTGTGGATGAAAGACAGAAGGGAATAAGAAGCTGGTGAAGGAGTGTGATAGAAAATGGGAGGGCTAGGGAGCAGGTGAGAATAAGGAGATGGGCTCAGAAGGAAGGAAAAGAAAATGGAAAGTTGATAGGTAGTTGAAAAATAAGACGAGAGAGATTGGGAAATGGAGAAAATTCTATAAGGATCCAATGACTGACATTTTGGAGTTCATTTCATAAAAGCCAAGATAATGGTTTAGATTCTCTGAGGACCCTTTGTCTTTTCAATCCATCCTTATAGTGGAATATTTGGGTTGGTTGTGGATACTCCAATTTTCCACTACAGGTGTATTTTTTGTACTGAAGTACCCTTCCTGAAGTAACCTCAAAACTTTAATATAATCTACTATAATAAAACTCACCCTCAACGTTCTGAGGACACTGACGTCAGTGAAGCCAAGCCCTGACTTCCTTCAAAAAGGTTCGAAGGTTCGTGGTGGTGAAGCCACCAAAATCGCTCCAGGCCCCGCCCTCGAGGGCGGAGCAATAGCAGAACAACGAAGGGGTTGGCAGGGAGGGAGGCGGGGGGGGTTGGGAAATCGCTCCGGGCCCCGCCCTCACGTCAAACGTCATGACATTGGGGGCGGAGCAATGGCAGAACAACGAAGGGGTTGGCCAGGGAGGGGGGTGTTGGCGACGAAAACCTTGCTAGCTTAGCGCCCGTTTCATTTGCTCTGAAACGGGCCTCTTTTACTAGTTTTTTTATATTAGGTTGTCAAGTGAAACCATCTAGTTCTGCTCTGCACTGTTGCACTTCTTATTTTCTTATGATTATTGTTGTTTTATTGTAGTTATGTTTCTCTGTGCCTTGAATATCCTGGAAAAGGATGTTTAAAAAAATACATTGATATTTGCTTTAGTACATGATTAATTAGCTCTGATGTTTCTTGTCACAGACTCAGGAGAAGTGAGCCCTTGGGTCGTAGCTAGTGGCAGGAGAGTCACTTGGGCTAGACACAGCACTAGAAAAAGTACTAGGCAAGGCAGGCTTGGCCTGGAGACAGGCAGAGCAGGCAAGGCTTAGCAGAAGACAAGGCAGACAGGACTTGCATAGGCGACAAGGCAGGTAGGGCTTGAGCTGAAAACAAGGCTAGGCAGGACAAGGCAGACAGAGCAAGTAAGACAAGGCAGACAAGCCTAGGCAAGAACTGGATCCAGACAAGGCAAGGGAAAGCAAGGCAAACAGTGCTTGAACTGGATCCAGATAAGGCAAGGCAAGGCTGGGACTAGGAGACAAGGCAGGCAAGGCTGGGACTTGGAGACAAGGCAGGTAAGGCTGGAACTTGGAGACACACGAGGCAAGACAAGACACAGCTTCTAAACACCTGTTGCAAAGGCACTGAAGCAGTGGCCTAGGCGCCCTTATCAAGTACACAACCTCTGAGGTCACAGAAAGGCATTCCCAGGGTTTTGCCCGCTGCCGTTAAAAGTAGGGCTTCCTGCATACATCTAGGAGGACCAATCCTTGCCGGCGCAGCACAGAAGGTGGAACACTGGGCTAAAGAGCACCCCGGATTGTCGGGGACACTCAAGGCCTGATAAGACCATGGGACCTTGTCCCAGAGCAACAGAGGTGAGTAAGGGTGGGAGGCACAACAGAGCCGTGACAATACTCCCTCCTTAGAGGGACTCCTCCCCTCAGTTCAGGGTCATGTGTCTCAGGAGACTGAAGATAGAACCTTCTCACAAGCACAGGAACAAGACTAGCAGACTTCCATGAATAGTCCTTGAAATTGTAGGCTCTTCTGGAATCAGAGGTATCCTTAGCAATAACACCTTCTTTTTTTATATCAGTTTTGTAAATGTCTTTCACTAAATTTCTATCCATGCCATGTGCCTGCAAAGGAGATGTGTATATCACACCAGTATAAATAGATGTTCCATTTCCTCTTTCCACATTAACCCAAAGTACCTTCTCCTTACCTCATAATATGTGTAATTCTGATGCTTGAATATTATTTTCTATAAACGGCGCCTTTCCTCCTCGTTCTTCCTACTGAGGCCTTCCACTAAGTCCAAGTCACCCTTTTCCATGATTGCCCCCAGATCCAGGACTTCCTTGCTATGGTGCTTGTATTCATAGCTTCCCCCCACCCCCTTTCCCTATAAGTTTAAAACCTTCCTCAATAGGCTGGCAAATCTGTTCTGGAAGATTGTTCGCTCATTCTTCAATAGGTGATGTAATATATGCTTAGCAGCCCTTGGAATATCATCCCATGATCCAGGAAATCACTTTCCATTCCATCATGCATTTATCACCAGAATGTGAGATTCTCTGCCTTGATCTTTGTCCTTGACTGGAAGGATTGAGGAGAATATCACTTGTTCCCCTATGTGCTTCATTCTTTCTCCTGAAGCCATGAAGTTACCTTTAATAGCAGTAGCAGCCCTATCATTAGGTCAACTGAGGTGGGGGCCTCAGGCGGCACTCTCCATGGAGCAGCATCTTCCCCCTTCCCTCCTCAACCCTCTTCCCCCTGTTTACCTTCTTTTTTTCTTTTCCAAAAGGCAGCAGTGGCAGCGATTCCCATAGGCTGCCCTGCTGCTGGCACTGGCCTTTCTCCCTACTGTGGCTCGCCTCTTGATGTAACTTCCTGTTTCCTCAGAGGCAGGACATAGTAGAGCAAAGAGTAGAGCCTATTGGAATCGCTGCTTCTGCCGCTGCCGTTGCCACATTTTGGAAAAGAAAAAAAGAAGGTAAACAAGGGGAAGAGGGTTGAAGAGGGAAGGGGGGAGATGCCAGTTCATGGCCAAGCGAGGCAGCTTCTCATCCCTGCCTCAGGCGGCAGATTAACTTGGGCTGCCCCTGTGTAATAGGATGCATCGCAGTATAATTTCTGCCAGTATGGATAATAGTCAGTAGGTTTGATGAGTCTCGGCATTCTCTTTATAACATCTCAGCACCTAACAGAAAAACATCTTACAGGATAACATGTTTGGTTAGCAGATGGATGCCTCTGTGCGCCTCAGAAGGGAGCCGTTAACCAGGGCCGCCGAGAGCCAGAGCCAGGCCCGGGACAAGGCCGCCCCCGGGCCCCCCACCCACCCCACCCGAGGTCATCGTTGCCACCGGCCCCCCCACCCGAGGTCGCCGGGCCCCCCTCCACCCGCTACCGGGCCCTGAACTTACCTTAAACGCCTCCTTCCTTTCCTTTCACCACCTTCACGGCAAGCAGCAGCAGGGCAGACCTCTCCTTCCTTCCTTGCTCCGCCCTCACGGACGTTACGTCAGGCGAGGGTGGGACACGGAAGGAAGGAGTGGCCTGCCCTGCTGCTGCTTGCCGCGAAGGTGGTGAAAGGAAAGGAAGGAGGTGTTTAAGGTTAGTTAGTTCGGGAGCGACGGCGGACGGGCCTGACTGCGGTGGCATCGGGCCCCCTCCGGAGGCCCGGGCCCGGGGACTTTTGTCCCCCCCTCTCGGCGGCCCTGCCATTAACCACCACTACTGCTTGCTTCCTAGACACAGTAGACACTGATCTTCCAGCTTTGGAGTTTGAGTTCTGGTTCCTCCACTTCCTGGGGTAGTTTCTCCTCTTCCACTTCCATAGCGCCATATTGGTTCTTCAACTGAAGTTACAGTACTTTTGAGATGCAGATTCTACTAGATTTCTGTCACATCCCTCACATGTTTTCCATGGTCTCCAGCAGCATTCCATGCCAGAAGAGTCTGTTTTACTTCCTGGAAACTGTGCACTTCCTTTATAGCTTGCAAGAGGGTTCTGACTGATGTAATCACTTCCTGTCTAGTGGTATATAAGGATGTTCCTGACTCTCAACCAGTGCCTTTGCAACAGGTCACCTAGCCTAGTCTAGAGTGAGTTGACACCTTGTTCCTGTCAGAGTCTTCAGCTCTGTTTCAACCTTGTTCCAGTTTATGCCTTCAGCCTTGTCCCAGTGTGTGTCATCAGCCTTGTTCCAGTTTATGTCTTCCATCCTGTTCCAGCCCTGTTCCAGTTTGTGGCTTTAACCTGGTTCTAGCTACTCTTTGGCCTCAACTCTGTTGGGCCAGCCCCAAAGGGCTCTTTCAAGAGCCACTCTCTGGTCTGGTCTTCATTGATTTGTCGTAAGAAAGAATAACAAAACATTGATAAAATAAGAATGTCCATAATATCCAATGACAAGTAATTATGGGGCCTTCTCCTTTAACCATTAAATGCTGAAATTAGGGGCTGCATATATCTGGACCCCATAACAGCCCCCACTCCCAGCCCCAGCATGCTGCCCCATGTCTACATACTGATGGGAACATTGGTAGCAATTCACCAAAGTACATCAATCCACCCAAAGACATACCTGCTTTACCCCACTGGCCATCCTCACATCCCAGCAACCATGCACATACGCCATAGAAAGGCCACTATGCCACCTTCAGTCCCCATGGCCACCTCAGCTCACACAGCACCTGTGCTTGTGTACTGCATAACCACCCCCCCCCCCCCCCAATCTGGTTGTTTCCATCTATCACAGGCTATGTGAGAAGCATTGCACAACATGTAATTAAAACAAGTATGTATGTGAAGCCAAGAAGTCTCATCACCTAAACCCTGTCTCTACCAACTTGTGTTTTGCAGATAATTCGGTATACACCATAACCTTGAGGCGCTCAGGCACCAGGGTGGATATGGTGGGAAGAGGATGCGGTAGGGCTGTAAGGCACCAAATTTACGTTTGCAGGGGGAAGGTGTGTGTGTATGTATGCTTTGAGGAGGAGATGTGTGTATGTACTTGAATAGGGGGTGTGGGATGTGTGTGTGTGCTGGGGTTGTGGGGGAGGGCTGTGTTTAGGGGGAGAGGATAGGGTGGGGGTTGTGATGGTGGTGATGGTTGATATGAAAGATATGGTGAGCACAAATGAATATTGAATTGTACTAAAACTTTCTCTGGTCAGCTGTTTGGGTGGGGTGGGGGGGAGGAGGTCATCATCCTCTTGGTTTGGCTGCTGCTGTTGCTGCTGTGTCCTCCTCTGATAGGGGCTTTCTTCTTTGCTCTGACAAGTTGTGCAGCATGCAGCAGGACATGGTGACCTTGTGGAGTTGGGGTCATGGGTGAGGGTTATGGGAGCATCTTGAGGGAGGGAGTGTGGTGACATTAGAAGAAGGGGAGTGGGTATTGGGGTTAGGAATCCCTGTACTGCTTACCTAGGAACCAGCCACCGATGATCTCCCCTCAGTCAAGCTTGCGGTAGATTCCTGAGTGCTGGAGTATATAGGCATCATGGGTGGGCCCCGGATACTGAGCATATACATCCATAATCTCTCCCTGGGCATCACACATGACCAGCATGTACATGGAGTGATATGATTTTCTATTTCTATAGGTGTCCTCATGTGCCAGGCAGTCTGAGTGCGACGTGTGTGCAGTCAATGAGGCTTATGACTGAGGGGAAGCTGTCTGTGGTGTAGAACTGAGCCATGTTGTTCTGGAGGGCCTGGGTGGTAATGGGGAAGGTAATATAGTGTGAGGTGTGGGTGAGGAAGGCATCGAGGAACTGGTTAAGACAGTTGGAGATAGCGGGCTGGGTGAGGCCTGCACTGAATGCTAGCACTGATCGAAATGTGCCGGTGGCAAGAAAGGTGAGGGAGGCTGTAACCTTAAGGTGCTCTGGCACTGGATTATTCCTGCATGTCCTGGCCTGAAGGAGGGATTGTAGCTGGTCACAGAGGTGCTGTAAGGCAGCCATATCAAAGCGGTACTTATTAAGGTATTCCTGGTCAGTGAAGTGCAGAAAGCGGGTCCTAGGCCTAAATACTTTCAGATAGGGGTATCTCCTCTAGGGCCTCCCCTCCAAACTCTCATCCACATCCAGCAATGTGTCAGACACAATAACATTCAAAACATCCATGATTGACATGCAGGTAGATGTTCCACCACCACAGGTGCAACCCACTAATCCTAATAACACTACTGTGCACACTTCCACCTACCGTACCTAGTAAGACACAGCACAAAGCATTCACTTTCCCAGCAACCGCACACAGCCCTCAACACAAACAGCAGCAGCACACAGCACAGTGACAAACTGGGACTGGACAAACAGAGCAACTGTGAAAGACAAATGACAAGCAGGTAAGGACAGGGAGGTAGAATGGGTGGTGTGGGGGGTTGGGGACAGCAGGAGCATAGCTAGGTGGGGGCATGGGCCCCCACATATTTAGCCCTGGCCCCCTCTACTTTCAACTCCCCCTGATGCTGACCCTCTCCCACCACTTTTGACCCCCCCCCCGCCACCGCCGCCCCTCGCCCGCTGCCACCGCCGCCAGGTACCTTTGCTAGTGGGGGTCTCCAACTCCCGCCAGCCGAAGTCTTCTTCAGTGCCGGTCTCTGGCGCATTTGCTGATCTGTTTCTGTGAGTCAGGACTCACAGAGACCGGCGCTGAAGAAGACTTCGACTGGTGGGGACCCCCGCCAGCAAAAGTACCTGGCGGCGGTGACGGGGGAGGGTCAGCGGCGGGAGAGGGGGGTCAAAAGTGGTGGGGGGTCAGCGGTGGACTAAACTGTGCCCCCCACCTCGGGCTCTGGACCCCCATCCTGCTGAGGTCTGGCTATGCCCCTGGGGGGCAGTGAGGGTTTGGTGGGGGAAAGGGATCAGATACAGAGCAAAGGATGAGTGTGTGGCTGTGAGACACAGAGGAGACAAGACAGAAAATGTGAGGATCTAAAGGTTCAGACTGATTCCTTCTTGGTTAAGGTGGAGTCCCTCCTTCTGGAATAGGCTCCCCCTTCCCCAGAATTTTGCCCAGTTTCTAACAAGTCTAAATCCCTCCTCCCTGTACCATCGTCTGGTCCACACATTAAGACTTCAGAGCTCTGCCTGTCTCTTGAGTGCTGTGCATAGAATGGGAACTGTGTTCAATTCCCACTACAGCTGCTTGTGATCCTGGTTAAGTCACTTAACCCTCCATTGCCCCAGGTACAAAAACTTATATTGTGAGCCCACTCAGGGCAGAGAGAGTACCTGTACATAATGAGTACAGCACTGTGTATGTCTAGTAGTGCTATAGAAATTATTAGTTAGGAGTAGCACATATGCACAAAAAACAGACATGCATATAAACAGATATGTACAGATACATAAGGGTTGAATATTATTTCATCATAATATTTTCCCACCAGACCCCTGCCTTGCTCCATGCCACCTGCTGGGCTGGTTCTTAGTGGTTCAGGTGCATATTTAATTTTCTTACTTGTAATTCTGCTGTGAAACCTACTGACCAAACCATATAGCTTTATTAATGGTCCTTATGTATAATGACACCTAGTCATTGAAATGTGTATTTTGCTACTGGTTGATATATGTAAGGTATCCTAGTCATGTTTAAGAAACTTACATGACATTTTAGGTATGAGAACTTCCGTATAATTTTTCAAGCATATGTATTTCCACTTTTTGACTATTGTAATGCTTTATTGATGGGATTGCCAAATAAATTTTCTTCGAGCTTTGCAGGTAGCTCAGAATGCTACAGCTCGATTGATTGAAGGTTGCTCACATTATGTGCATATTTTTCCTATCCTGAAACAAATATATTGGCTCCCCATTGCCCGGCGGATCAACTTTAAGATTATTATGTTGGTTTTTAAAGTTCTATATGATAAATCGCCTGTTTGTCTTACAAGCGCTTTTAATGTTTGTATACCTGCATATGTGTTGAGGTCACAGAGTCAGAATTTGCTTGAAGTTCCATCATTTCGGCACATGAGATTGGAGGAATACAGAGAGAAGATATTTATGGTGGCAGCTCATAAACTGTGGAACTCACTCCAATGCAATTGTGCCATTCTCAGCCAGTGCTCTCCTACAGGAAACAGCTAAAGCCTTTCTTTACCAACACTTTTGATGATTTTTGATTTTGCTTTGTAATGATTTTATTTATTATGTATTGTTGATGTGTCTATTTTGGTTATTATGTTGATATTATTGTGAATGCTATTTTGTGAACTGCTCAGAATGGTAGATGGTGTGAATTATATATTTTTAACTAAATAAATAAAAGAAATAAATGGACAAACGTAATACTTGTTTCCTTGTTACAGTGACACCCTGTGGTTTAAGTGTAACGTGCATCCAATTGATAGTGACATCAAATTATTAGAGACTTTAAGGGGGTCTTTTACTAAAGCCTAGCTCGAGCCATAGGAATAAAATGGACCTGCTGCAGATAACTCGAGCTAAGCTTTAGTAAAAGACCCCCTTATTGACACTTGCTTTCATTTTATTATTCTTTACAACCAATAGAATTTTTAGGAATTGCTTCATTCAAAATACATTTTCCTGTCCCCTCCAGTTCAGACACACAAATATATACAAACACAGACACATACATACATATATAGATAAACACACAGACACATGCATATACAAATACATACACAGACATATGTGTGCATATGCATACATGCGTACACACACACACACACAAGGATTGGAAAGAATTTCACGAGCCAAACTCCGTATACCTTCCCACCTGTATTTTAACATGTGTACGTTATTTTTTGTTTTTCTCTATTGACTCTTATCAAGCTAGGATGAATAAATATTGGAGAGATTATGCAAATGAGGTCATGAGGAGACTGATGTGTGGGAAAATAAATATTTATGGTTGTTGTGCTTACTTTGTGTGCACATCACATCCTATGCACGCTTAGTGTGGTTTTCCTGCCCGATTCTATAGAGCCACTTGCCCAATAAGAGATACCCAAGGTCTTGCATACTGTAATAAGTTTGTTAATGTCCTCCTTGGCTTTCAGATAGGTCAGTCCCAAGTGCTTCATTATACCTTAATCATCACTCACATTTCTGCTATTTGTCCTCGCAGCTTCAATTCATCATGGCCCCTTTCCCAGCCTCAGTTTGGGTGAATCAAGTTCATAGTGATAGGCTTTGTATCTATTTGAAATTACAGCAAATATCAAGTTCTACCATAATAACACACTCCTTCCTGGATACAATGAGTATGTTTGTGCCAAGAAAATTAAGTCGAGTCAGAAGAATGCACATCTGGCTGAAGATAGAAATCATTGGTCTCCAGCCCTCTGGATAGGTGAAGAAGAGTTCATCTGAATGAAAATATAATTGCTGTAACATGATGCTACAAAGCATTAGAGTTGGAAACCATATATATATTTTTTTAATCTGGGGGGAGGGGGGTTCAGTGTAATTTTCTTACAAATGCACAATTCTTGAATACAATAGAACAAAGGTGAAAATAACAAGGGCCTTGTCCAGGGTGCACACATCCTTTCTGTAACATGACACTTAGCTCCTGACCCCTTTTTCTACCTTTGTTATTACTTCTCTGTGGCCTTTGTATGACCTGAGCTCAAAGTGGAAAAAGTTAAGGTATATTATCAGCAAAACCCCTTCACCAATGGTTTTAGGTAAAAGAGGGAGTGGAGAGAAACAACCACCATGTTATGTCATTAATGTGTGACTGTATCCACAAAAAAGTTAACTGAAGATCTAAAAGTGTAATTAAAATTTTCATTGTAACAGTGTGCCTTACAGTTAACGTGTTAACCTCATGGGCGTAGTTTGGGAGGGCGAGGGGGGCATTGCCCCCCCCCCCAAACACAGGTCCAGGCCTATGCTGCAGGCAGCTCTCCCTCTGTCTCGCTCTCAGCTCCCCGACTGACAGCCCTCATCTCCATTCCTTCCCCCCCCTCCCCCCACGCGTTTAACCCTTTTATTTTCAGTGGCAGCAATGGCAGTGAAGAAGAAAGCACTGCGGGCTCGCCTCCAGCTTCTCCCTTCCCTCACACAGTGTCCCACCTTCTGCAATGATGTATTTCCTGTTTCCACGAAGGCGGGACACTATGTGAGGGAAGGGGGAAGCTGGAGGTGAGCCCGCAGTGCTTTCTTCACTGCCGTCGCTGCCACTGAAAATAAAAGGGTTAAACGCATGGTGGGGGGAACAGGAACGAATGGAGATGAGGGCTGTCAGGGAGCTGAGGGAGAATCGCTGGACATGGATGGGAGGGGAGGGCAGGGGAAGAGAAGAGATCGCTGGACATGGAGAGGAGGGGAGAGAAGAGATCGCTGGATGAGGATGGGAAGGCAGGGGGAGAGAAGAGATTGCTGGACATGGAGGGGAGGGCAGGGGGAGAGAAGAGATCGCTGGACATGGAGAGGAGGGCAGGGGGAGAGGAGATTGCTGGACATGGATGGATGGATGGGGCAGGGGAGAGAGGAAATTTGCTGGATATGGATGGATGGATGGAGGAGAGGGCAGGGGAGAATGGAGAGTTGCTGGACATGGATGGAGGGGAGAGCAGGGCAGGGGAGATGAGAGGAGAATTGCTGGATATGGATGGATGAATGGGGGCAGGGGAGAGAGGAATTTTGCTGGATATGGGTGGATGGAGGAGAGGGCAGGGGAGAGAGGAGAATTGCTGGACATGGATGGATGAATGGAGGGGGCAGGGGAGAGGAAATTTACTGGATATGGGTGGATGGAAGAGAGGGCAGGGGAGAATGGAGAGTTGCTGGATATGGATGGATGGAGGGGAGGGAAGTCAGGAAGGAGATGCACATGGATGGAGGGGAGGGAAGAGAGGAGAAATACTGGACATGGATGGAGTGAAGGGCAGTTAAGAGGAGAAATGTTGGACAAGGATGGAGGGAAGGAAAGACAAAGGAAGGAGATGCACACAGATGGAGGGGAAAGGAGAGAGGAAAATGCTGGACATGGATGGAGGGGAGGGGACTGAGGAGAAATGTTGAATATGGATGGAGGGCAAACTGCTGAATTTAAGGGCTGGATTGGAACACTTTGAGGGCAAGTACTGAAACTTGAGGAAGGATAGGGACAGGGCTACAGATGGTAGACAGGACGCATAAGGGCACAGGAGGATGGTGGACATGGTGAGTGAAAAAATATCAAATGGAAAGAAGACACTGCATAAAACAGAAGACACTGGGACCAAAGTGAATAGAAAAACTACATGATCAGACAATAAAGGTAGAAAAAAGTATTTTATTCAGAATTTATTAATTGGAATATGTCAGCTTTTGGAAATGTGCATCTGTGATATTTTGCATGTACAGTGGGGGAAATAAGTATTTGATCCCTTGCTGATTTTGTAAGTTTGCCAACTGACAAAGACATGAGCAGCCCATAATTGAAGGGTAGGTTATTGGTAACAGTGAGAGATAGCACATCACAAATTAAATCCGGAAAATCACATTGTGGAAAGTATATGAATTTATTTGCATTCTGCAGAGGGAAATAAGTATTTAATCCCTCTGGCAAACAAGACCTAATACTTGGTGGCAAAACCCTTGTTGGCAAGCACAGCGGTCAGACGTCTTCTGTAGTTGATGATGAGGTTTGCACACATGTCAGGAGGAATTTTGGTCCACTCCTCTTTGCAGATCATCTCTAAATCATTAAGAGTTCTGGGCTGTCGCTTGGCAACTCGCAGCTTCAGCTCCCTCCATAAGTTTTCAATGGGATTAAGGTCTGGTGACTGGCTAGGCCACTCCATGACCCTAATGTGCTTCTTCCTGAGCCACTCCTTTGTTGCCTTGGCTGTATGTGTGGGTCATTGTCGTGCTGGAAGACCCAGCCACGACCCATTTTTAAGGCCCTGGCGGAGGGAAGGAGGTTGTCACTCAGAATTGTACGGTACATGGCCCCATCCATTCTCCCATTGATGCGGTGAAGTAGTCCTGTGCCCTTAGCAGAGAAACACCCCCAAAACATAACATTTCCACCTCCATGCTTGACAGTGGGGACGGTGTTCTTTGGGTCATAGGCAGCATTTCTCTTCCTCCAAACACGGCGAGTTGAGTTCATGCCAAAGAGCTCAATTTTTGTCTCATCTGACCACAGCACCTTCTCCCAATCACTCTCGGCATCATCCAGGTGTTCACTGGCAAACTTCAGACGGGCCGTCACATGTGCCTTCCGGAGCAGGGGGACCTTGCGGGCACTGCAGGATTGCAATCCGTTATGTCGTAATGTGTTACCAATGGTTTTCGTGGTGACAGTGGTCCCAGCTGCCTTGAGATCATTGACAAGTTCCCCCCTTGTAGTTGTAGGCTGATTTCTAACCTTCCTCATGATCAAGGATACCCCACGAGGTGAGATTTGCGTGGAGCCCCAGATCTTTGTCGATTGACAGTCATTTTGTACTTCTTCCATTTTCTTACTATGGCACCAACAGTTGTCTCCTTCTCGCCCAGCGTCTTACTGATGGTTTTGTAGCCCATTCCAGCCTTGTGCAGGTGTATGATCTTGTCCCTGACATCCTTAGACAGCTCCTTGCTCTTGGCCATTTTGTAGAGGTTAGAGTCTGACTGATTCACTGAGTCTGTGGACAGGTGTCTTTCATACAGGTGACCATTGCCGACAGCTGTCTGTCATGCAGGTAACGAGTTGATTTGGAACATCTACCTGGTCTGTAGGGGCCAGATCTCTTACTGGTTGGTGGGGGATCAAATACTTATTTCCCTCTGCAGAATGCAAATAAATTCATATACTTTCCACAATGTGATTTTCCGGATTTAATTTGTGATGTGCTATCTCTCACTGTTACCAATAACCTACCCTTCAATTATGGGCTGCTCATGTCTTTGTCAGTGGGCAAACTTACAAAATCAGCAAGGGATCAAATACTTATTTCCCCCACTGTAAGTTTCAATTTTTCTAGTATTGCTGCGTGCCGAGTCTAACTTCTTGAGGTAACTTTCCAGTTCAGTATTTTGCGTTCATAATTTTTTAATTTCTAGTTCCTTGTGTCATATCTGTTGTCATGTGTTTTTCATGTGTGATCAAGGTGCAGTATTCTGCTAGTGTGTAGTATTTGCAGCCCTTTTTGTTTTTTTTTTTCATTAGGTAGTGTACTGGTGTTTTAGAGCCTGGTGTAATTGTAGTGCTGCTTTTCCACGCATATGGTTGTAGCTTGTCCTGTCCTTGGAATTAGTGCTGTTATGGTTTGGTAAGATTATGAGTGTGTTTTTACACAAGTTTGTTTATAGTGTTTTGCAGTGGAGAGATTGTGTGTTGGCCTTACTGAGGTGACACCAAAACATCAGAAAGGGTTTTAAAGCCTAAATCATGACACACTACCTCTTGAAGGATCTACATATAGAGCTTATGCATTTCTAAGGTCTGCACTGGCATGGTATGGGAAAGGGGGTGGGGAAATACTACTAGAGAGGAAGAGGGAGTGCTGAGTAAGGAAGGGGAAAGAGCGTTTTTGGGAATAACCATAATGTATATGTATGAGATATCTCATACATATTCATTATTTTTATTCCCAAAAAAGCCAGCTCTTTCTCCCTTCCTTCCTTCCTCCATATTAGCATATTCATTTGCATATATATGCAAATGAATATGCTAATATGCCCTGCCCCATCTTTTGCCCCCCCCCCCCAAATGAAACAGTCAAATTACGCCCATGATTAACCTTTGTGACTTTCTCCTAACTCAGGTATAAAACACTGTATTAGGTGCTGAATGGGGAATTTAATGTGTGGTAAAGCGAAGTTTCTTACCTGAAGCAGGTATTCGCCGAGGACATCAGGCTGCATATTCTCACGTGTGAGTGACGTCACGTCGGCCTGGAGGATTTTCTAGCAAAATCTTAAAAGTATCTTCCAGAGCGTTCCGTCGCGCGAGACGATCCCTTCGCGCATGCGCGCGCACGTTTTCCTGCTCGCTGCGTGCGCACGCTCCTCAGTTGAATCCAAAAGATGAAAGAAAAGCAACTCCAAAGGGGAGGTGGGAGGGTTTGTGAGAATATGCATCCTGCTGTCCTCAGAGAATACCTGCTTCAGGTAAGAAATTTCGCTTTCTCCGAGGACAAGCAGGCTGATATTCTCATGTGTGGGGTATCCCTAGCCCCCAGGCTCACTCAAAACAATAACCATTGGTCAATTGGACATCGCAACAGCGAGGACATAACAGAGATTGACCTGAAACAAGAAAACAGCTAACTGAGAGCACAGCCTGGAACAGAATAAAAATGGGCCTAGGAGGGTTGGAGTTGGATTCTAAACCCCAAACGGATTCTGCAGCACCGACTGCCCAAACCGACTGTTGCGTCGGCTATCCTGCTGAAGGCAGTAGTGAGATGTGAATGTGTGGACTGATGACCATGTCGCAGCCTTGCAGATCTCTTCAATAGTGGCTGACCTCAGATGAGCCACTGACGCAGCCATGGCTCTAACATTATGAGCCGTGACATGGCCCTCTAAAGTCAGCCCAGCTTGGGAGTAAGTGAAGGAAATGCAATCTGCTAGCCAATTAGATATGGTGCGTTTTCCGACAGCAACTCCCCTCTTGTTGGGATTAAAAGAAATAAACAACTGGGTGGACTGTCTGTGGGGGCTTGTCCGCTCCACGTAAAATGCCAATGCTCTTTTGTAGTCCAAAGTGTGCAGCTTGCTTTCGCCAGGACTTGTATGAGGACGGGGAAAAAATGTTGGCAAGACAATTGACTGGTTCAGATGGAACTCCGACACCACCTTTGGCAAGAACTTAGAGTGCTTGCGGAGGACTACTCTGTTTTGATGAAATTTAAGGTAAGGAGCATGAACTACTAGGGCCTGAAGCTCACTGACCCTACGAGCTGAAATAACAGCCACCAAGAAAATGACCTTCCAGGTCAAGTACTTCAGATGGCAGAAAGGGGGTTTCATCAGCTGGGTGAGAACGACATTGAGATCCCATGACACTGGAGGAGGTTTGACAAGCGGCTTTGACAAAAGCAAACCTCTCATGAAGCGAACAACTAAAGGCTGTCCAGAGATAGGCTGACCTTCTACATGTTGATGGTAAGCACTAATCGCACTAAAGTGAACTCTTACGGAGTTGGTCTTGAGACCAGACTCTGATAAATGCAGAAGGTACTCAAGCAAGGTCTGTGTAGGACATGAAAAGGGATTTAGGGCCCTGCTGTCACACCAGATGGCAAACCTCTTCCATTTAAAAGAGTAACATCTTTTAGTGGAATCTTTCCTGGAAGCAAGCAAGACTTGGGAGACACCCTCAGAAAGACCCAAGGAGGCAAATTCTAAGCTCTCAACATCCAGGTCATGAGAGCCAGAGTCTGGAGTTTGGGATGTAGAAGCGCCCCCTCATTCTGAGTGATGAGGGTTGGAAAACACTCCAATCTCCACGGTTCTTTAGAGGACAACTCCAGAAGAAGAGGGAACCAGATCTGACGCGGCCAGAAAGGTGCAATCAGAATCATGGTTCCGCGGTCTTGCTTGAGTTTCAGCAAAGTCTTCCCCACCAGAGGTATGGGAGGATACGCGTACAGAAGGCCTGTCCCCCAATGCAGGAGAAAGGCATCCGATGCTAGCCTGCCGTGAGCCTGTAGTCTGGAACAGAACTGAGGGACCTTGTGATTGAATTGAGTGGCAAAAAGATCCACCGAGGGGGTGCCCCACACTCGGAAGATCTTCCTGGTGACAGCCATGTTCAGTGACCACTTGTGAGGTTGCATTATCCTGCTCAATCTGTCGGCCAGACTGTTGTTTACGCTTGGAGAAACATGCTGTGTTGACGAGCCCAAAGCCACATTTGCACAGCCTCCTGACACAAAGGGCGAGATCCGGTGCCCCCTTGCTTGTTTGTGTAGTACATTGCAACCTGATTGTCTGTTTGAATCAGAATAATTTGGTTGGATAACCGATCTCTGAAAGCCTTTAGAGCGTTCCAGATCGCTCGCAACTCCAGGAGGTTGATCTGAAGACGCTTTTCCTGAAGGGACCAAGCTCCTTGAGTGTGAAGCCCATCTACATGCGCTCCCCACCTGAGGAGGGATGCATCCGTCATCAGCACTTTTTGTGGCTGAGGAATTTGGAATGGGCGCCGCAAAACCAGATTGGATCGAATTGTCCACCACTGAAGTGAATTCCGAAAGTCGATGGACAGCTGGATCACATCTTCTAGATTCCCTGCAGCTTGAAACCACTGGGAAGCTAGTGTCCACTGAGCCGATCTCATGTGAAGACGTGCCATGGAAGTTACATGAACTGTGGAAGCCATGTGCCCCAGAAGTCTCAACATCTGCCGAGCTGTGATCTGCTGAGACGCTTGAACCCTGGAGACTAGAGACAGAAGGTTGTCTGCTCTTGGCTTGGGAAGGTAGGCACAAGCTGTCTTTGTACACAACAGAGCCCCAATGAATTCCAATTTTTGAACTGGGTTGAGATGGGACTTTGGGTAATTGATGACAAACCCTAGAAGCTCCAGCACTTGAATAGTCATCCGCATGGACTGTAAAGCCCCGTCGTGGGAGGTGCTCTTCACCAGCCAATCGTCCAGATAAGGGAACACATGCACTCCCAGTCTGCGTAGAGACGCTGCAACAACTGCCAGGCACTTGGTAAAGACCCTGGGCGCAGACGCCAAGCCAAAAGGCAACACACAGTACTGAAAGTGCTGCGTTCCTAGCTGAAACTGCAGATACTTCCTGTGAGCTGGAAGTATCGAGATGTGAGTGTAAGCATCCTTTAAGTCCAGAGAGCATAGCCATTCGTTTTCCTGAATCATGGGAAGAAGGGTGCCCAGGGAAAGCATCCTGAACTTTTCTCGAACCAGATATTTGTTCAGGCCCCTTAGGTCTAGGATGGGACGCATCCCCCCCTGTCTTCTTTTCCACAAGGAAGTACCTGGAATAGAATCCCAGCCCTTCTTGCCCTGGTGGAATGGGCTCGACCGCATTGGCGCTGAGAAGGGCGGAGAGTTCCTCTGTAAGTACCTGCTTGTGTTGGGAGCTGAAGGACTGAGCTCCCGGTGGGCAATTTGGAGGTTTGGTTTCCAGATTTAGGGTGTATCCTAACCGGACTATTTGAAGAACCCACCGGTCGGAGATTATCAGAGGCCACCTTTGGTGAAAAAATATTAACCTCCCCCTGACAGGCAGATTGTCCGGCATGGACACATTTATGGTAGCTATGCTCAATTGGAGCCAGTCAAAAACCCGTCCCTGGTTTTTGCTGGGGAGCTGCAGGGGCCTGTTTAGGCGCACGCTATTGACGAGAACGAGCGTGCTGTGGCAGAGCCTGAACTGGCTTTCAGGAAGTAGGAGTGTACTTACGGCCCCTAGAGGCGAAAGGCACACTTCTCTTCCCTTTAAAAAACTTCCTAGAAGAGGAAGCGGATGCAGAAAGCGCCCGGCAGGAGAGAGAGTCCATAGCGTTATCACACTGATAGAGATGATCAATCAACTCTTCGACCTTCTCACCGAAAAGATGATCCCCCCGGCAAGGGATAGCTGCAATTTTCTGCTGAGTTCTCTCCTCCAGGTTAGAGGCACGCAGCCATGAGAGTCTGCGCATCACTATACCCATAGCAGAAAATCTGGATGTCACATCACAAGTGTCGTAAATCACCCTGGACAGGAACTTGCGACACGCCTTCTGCTGCCTGACCACTTGGCGAAAAGGCTCAGCCTGCTCCGGTGGGAGTGCATCAACCAAGCTCTCAAGCTGCCGCACTGAGTTCCGCAAATGAATGCTCATAAAGCGCTGGTAGGACTGAATTTTGGAAGCGAGCATGCCAGCCTGATACGCTTTCCTCCCAAAAGAATCCAAGGTTCTATGTTCTCGCCCCGGGGGCGCCGAGGCAAAGTTCCTAGAACTCTTAGCTCTTCTGAGAGCAGAATCCACCAACACAGAGTCATGAGGCAACTGAGGCCGGATGAAACTGGGTTCCCCGTGGATCCGATACTGGTATTCAGCCTTTTTTGGGGATAGTTGGACAAGAAAGAGGCTTCTCCCAGTTCCTCATCAGCACTTCTCTGAGTGTATCGTGTAAAGGAGCTGTGGTAGAAGACTTAGGTGGAGATGGATAATCCAGGACCTCGAGCATCTTGGCCCTGGGCTCATCCACAGTCTCCACAGGGAAGGGAATGGCCTCAGACATTTCCCGCACAAAAGATGAAAAAGACAAGCTCTCCGGAGGGGAGAGCTGTCTCTGAGGTGAGGGGGTCGAATCAGACGGAAGACCTAGAGAATCCTCGGCAGAGAAAACTCCATGACCCCCATCTTCATCAGATGAGCCATCATTGGATGGGGCTAGCAACTCAGAAGGAGCAGCCCAGATCCGATCCCGTCTCAACATAGAAGTGCGGTGACCTCGATGACGATGTTGAGAAGTCAACTCCCCAGGAGACTCCGGTGAAGCTTCCTCCACCGAAGGCAATGGAGAGTCGACCCGGAAGGCAACCGGCTCCGATACCGGACGCGGTACCGGAGAAGGAGACCTCACCACCGGCTAGAGGCACGGTGCCACAGGAGCATCCGGCACCATTGGTACCGATACCTCCGGTGCCAGGCGCAAATGGTTCAGCACCGCTTCCATGAAATCTGGAAAAATAGCCTTGATGCGCTCATCTACAGAAGCTGTCGGGGAAGGCTGCGGTGCCGGTGTGGGTGTCAGAGGCAGAATCTGCAGAGGCTGGGGAGCCGGTACCGGGCTGCCAGATGACCTGCGCGTTGATACCTCCATAACAGAGGGAGAGCGATCCTCTCGGCACCGACGCTTCTCGGGTACCAAATGCCTCGATGACCCGGAGCTCGCGGTACCGTGTCGAGAAGGAGAACGATGATGGTGCTTCTTGGCTTTCACCCGACGCCCATCATCGAGACTCCTCAGTACCGATGAGGAAGACGTAGAATCCACACGCTTCCTTGGGGCCGGATCTGATAGAGGCGCCAAGGCGGGTGGAGACCCACTCGATGCATCACTGTTCCCAGCATGCATTGGTCTCTTGGCAGCCTGTACCCGGTCTCCCGATGCCAACGCTGCCCTCGATGTCGACAGTACCGATGTTGACGCCAACGTCGAGGTACCGGACCAAAAAAGCTTTTCTCTTTGGGCCTCTCGAGAAAGTTAAATGCGCTTTTTCATTTTTAGGCACAACTTACAACTTTCCTGAAGATGGTTGGGCCCAAGGCACTGAAGGCACCAGGAGTGTGGATCAGTGCCAGAGATGGTCCGGTTGCAGCGGGCGCATGGCTTGAAGCCGCTGGGCGTCTTCGATAACATCACGGGAAAAATTGCCGCCGTAAAATCAAAGGACGCGATTGTGTCAGAAAAACAGACACACAAAAAAAGGGCAAAAATACCCGGTCGAGCGACCTAAGAACGGTCGCACGAAAAAAAAGAAAGGAAACTTAGAAAACGAAAAAACTACGAGACTAAAGGGGTTTTTTTTTTTTTGTAAACAACACCTGAAAGGGTAAAACGAATTCGTTTGAAGAGAACTTTCACTCCGAAGGCCTGGGAAAAACACGAAGCACTGTATGATAGAACTCCGTGTCTCCTCAGATGCGGAAAAGAAAGAACTGAGGAGCGTGTCCGCGTGGCAAGCGGGAAAACGTGCGTGCGCATGCGCGATGGGATCGTCTCGCACGACAGAACGCTCTGGAAGAGACTTTTAAGATTTTGCTAGAAAATCCTCCGGGCCGATGTGACATCACCCACACATGAGAATATCAGCCTGCTTGTCCTCGGAGAATGATTTTTACTCTGTATGAAGGATTCTTTTAACAAGTGTCAAAACCCATGTTAAATACCTGAGATGGTTTAGTAAATAGGCTCCATAGCTTTGCATATTTTTTTTTTTTGATTGGAGAAAGTACCTACAGAGAAAGTAAGTATGAATCTCTGTTGGTTGTTTTTTCCTGAGACAATTATCAAAGCAAAACTACTTGATTATTGGTCCAAACCCCATGGAAAAAGTACTTGTGGAGTTTACATGAAGGTGGACAGTTTAAGTATTGCAATCCTTATAGTAAAATTAATTAGATATTTGAATTAGAATTTTACTAGTAAAAAAGGCCCGTTTCTGACACAAATGAAATGGGCGCTAGCAAGGTTTTCCTCGGCTCCCCTTTTAGCCACCCATGTCCAGCGACCCTCCTCTCCCCCTGCATCCACCCATGTCCAGCGACCCTCCTCTCTCCCCTGCCCCCCTGCAGCCACCCATGTCCAGCGACCCTCCTCTCTCCCCTGCCCCCCCTGCAGCCACCCATGTCCAGCGACCCTCCTCTCCCCCTGCAGCCACCCATGTCCAGCGACCCTCCTCTCTCCCCTGCCCCCCTGCAGCCACCCATGTCCAGTGACCCTCCTCTCTCCCCTGCCCCCCCTGCAGCCATCCATGTCCAGCGACCCTCCTCTGGACATGGATCAGCTGTGAGGCATGGTTCCCCTCCCCCCCCCCGGGCTCTGAAGTTGACATCATAATGGCTACGGTGATATCAGCCTGATCTATGGAGCCTAGGAGACCAACTCGGAATGAGCCACGGTCCCAGGCAAGTCAGAACATTGGAGGTGAGAATTATTATATAGGAGAATCTGGCTATGAGTTAAGTTGTGGAAACAGTGCACTGTAGCAATATTATTGGAGCTGCTTAGGAGGCATACCAGAGAGACAAGGAGGAATAAATGTCCTGTAGGTAAATGAAAACAAACTTCTCATTAATCAGGTAGATGTTGGCTTTTATGTATAATCAATCCATGGACTTGATTAAGTTCTTAAGGAAATGAGGGGGGGGGGGGCACTCAAGTCAGAGTGAGTCTCTCCTCTGTGTTCATAAACACAGTCAATCCATATGCGTAAGTCCTCCGATTAGGGGAATAATTCTATCCAGGTCACAGATATAGAGTTAGATATTTTTCCAGTAACTCAGTAAATCACAGCTGAAGACTGAAGTGGTGTTCCATCTGTGTTTATGGGATGCGATATGAAATGAAAACAGTGGTACAAGACAAGCAATAATGTGCAGGTTAGTTACAGCCAGTCTGGTATATGGGAAGCTTTGTGAGCTCTGGAATTTATTTTGTTCCTGAGACCCAATATCCTTTGAATGGTTCTTTATACACAAATCACAACACTGGGTAACAAAACACTTATAGTTGTAAATTGGTATCACACTTATAGATCATTCAACAACTATCACTAAAATACACTTTATATCACACTTCTAAAATCAAGTTCAATAGGTAAATCAGTTATAAAAACTCACAAATATTCAAACATTTCAATGTGTCCTACCTAATACAACAGAACTACCTCTCTAGTACAATACAACTATAACAGCATGTCCTCATCCAAAACCACACTAATCATATTCTAGCTTTCATAAAGGCTACCTTACATTCATTCCACAAACGTTTTTTCACTGCTTCTACCACTGGTGGTCCATATATATCTGTTCAGTGCAGCTTTTGATGAAATGTATTGTCCCAAATCACAAGCTTAACAGCTGGGTCAGGATGAGCTTCTCCTCAACAAAAAAGGCATTAAGTTGAAATGTCTGGAACCAATACGCAAATCTTCACAGATCAAAACCTTCTGTATCTTGCAGTTTTTCTGTACCCCGAATGGTTCTTGGGTGACTCCTTAGGCCCTGTAACTGGGAGAATCCTCATACCTGGACTCCTTCACCAGCTCCACTTTCTCATCCTCCTTTTCACTTTAGTAGGTGGTGGGCACCTCTTCCTGTTTCTCTGCTGGGAGAACCTCTGGCTGGGAAGCCCTGAATCTCCTCCAGGTTTGACTCTGGCAAACAAAAATTGTTATTATTTTACTTTACGGCATACAGGCAGGACCATCCTCAGCCAGAAACACACCCAATGCGACACATCCCCTAGAGCTCCTATTCTACCCATTCTATTGCAGCCAAGCTTGGAAGGGAATGGACAGGACACAATTTTGGAGCCCCTACCTTCAGTGGTGTGCTGGTAAATTTTTAACAACAGGCTCTCTCCCCGGTCCAACTCTGCGTTCCCCCCCCCCCCCCCCCCAAATTGCAGAGCTGGCTATACCCAGAGAGAGAGCTGGGGGAGGGGGGGTCATGCATTACTCTCTTCGGGAATTTTTTTTTTAATGCTTCCAGGTTCCAATCTAATTCAAGTTTAACGTGGGATAAAATGCCATAAATAAGTAAATAAATAGATAGAAACTCTGAGCATTGAGAACCTGATTCCCATAACATGATGTCTGTTTTAGAAGCCCATTACAGGAGAAAAAAAATCTCTGCACCAATAACAGGGTTAAATGTCATAAATAAGTAACTAAATAAATAAATAGAAACTCTGAATGTTGAGCACCTGATCCTTATAATATGATATCTGTTTTATTGGCCCTTTACCAGGAGAAAAAAAGATCTCTGCACAAATATAATACATGCTAGGGTGTCCCTATAACCAGCCCCTCTAAATGACACACTGATTATGATTTATAACAAATTACTACTCTATGAAAAGTTATTCCATTACTGTACTTCTCTGACCTCTGTGTACATCTGTATGCTGCCAAAGCTGGCATGTTTGAAAATATAAGCGAGATTGAATTAAAATGCTACCAACAATAAAGAACGACAACATGGATGCAGCACCTGATTCTTATAACATGATATCTGTTTTAGTGGCCCTTTACCAAGAGAAAAAAATCTCTGCACAAATATAATACATGCAAGAAGGTGTCCCTATAACCAGCCCCTCCAAATGATACACCGAGTATGATTTATAACAAATTACTACTACCTCTGTGTTCATTCGTATGCTGCACAAGCTGGCATGTTTGAAAATATGAGTGAGATGAAATTAAAATGCTACCAATAATAAAGAACGACAACTTAGATGCAGGAGCTCATAAGTTTGCTTGATTTTGTTTTGGATTTAAGGGCAGCGCGGGAAGGGGAATCAGACTAACCTAAACAGCTTCAATTTCTTTGTTTCATGCAGTACCTGGACTACCCGGAGCCTTGTCTCTGCCGAGTAGTGTACAGCCCCACTGATGCAACTTCCTATGGGTGGGATCCGGCAGAGAAAAGGCTCCGGGTTGGTCAGGCAGTGGTGAGGGGGGGGGGGGGTGAGGGGGGATGATGAACATAAGGGACGACATGATGAGGTATGCTGGGGCCGGGGGAGGAGGGAGAGAGGAGGAGGAAAAAAACAGATGCTTGTGTGCTAGCTGCCTGACTCCAACATCCGGCTCGCAAAAATCAGTAAAATTTAACAACAGGCTCGTGCGAGCCGGCTCTAGCACACCACTGCCTACCTCCCTTGTGATCTCACTATGGCCCTGCATATAGGGATCTCTAGATAAGAGGTCCTTGTCACTCTTTTAGTACCATCATGAACAGAGGGGGAGGGTAAGCCAAAATCTTTCTTCCTATAACACAAGGAAATATTAAGATTCTTAAACTTAAGATGCAGTTCAGAAGAGTTACTAGCAGTGTTGTTCAAAGCACTGGGTCAAAGAACCTAAGTAAAAATAAAAATAGTGTAAATGTTAATACTTAAAAAGTACAGTGAAGAACACATACAAACATTTTACTTAAGTGAAAGTAAAAAAAAGTTATTGCCTAATATAACACTTTGAGTAAAAAGTAAAAGTTCCATCAGTAAAACTACATTTTGAAATTGGCTGTCACTCCTGTGAGTGCGCTTGTGAGTCACTAGTCCAGCACAGTTGAAAAGGTGTTCAACAATTGTACTAGCAGGAAGTGGATTGTTCAGTCTGATAAAAAAAAAAAGTTCCTTCAAATCAGGCCAGGTTGCAATACAACTGATGTCTTCTGATTGGGTCTGCAGGTATTGATCAGGGGAGTCTCTGTCTGAAACACTTGATTTCCTTATGGTAAGGAATGTTTTTATCATATCATTATCGTCTGCATTAAAGGTAGTGCTATCGAATTTATCACTTGCATTTCATCTTCATTATCATTGTCATGCTATCTAATTACAGAGAAGGCTTTCACAAAGTTGGAATCATTGTCCGCTGTTCTTCTAAAAAAGTTTTGTCTGATGGCAAACTGTTTAAATGCCTTCATGAACTGATGCAAGAATGTCAAATGTGTGGGAACCCTTAAGTTCAGACAAGGAGACTTCCTCTCTAAAGACTCTCTCAATCCTGTGGACAGTCACTCCAATATAAACTTTTCTATGGGATGACTTGTGGTAGAGACATAGGTCTTTTCACCAAGAACTGCAACCAGCTTCAGCTTTATCTCCACTTCAAAGTGACCCAACTCAGTACTGTTCTGTGAACAGCAAAGTTTAAGATGAAATGATCCACAATTTGCGTGTCGAGTTTCTCAATAGCAAAATCTTGCTTCTTATTTTGCTGGTTCATATGGTTTACTGAGGAATTATCACTTACATCTTGCTTCTACTTCTACTTTTTAGTTTTAACTGCAAGCATCAGAGGTAACTAGGTAAAAGTAGTAACAAGCGGTGAAATTATTATTTTGGTAAACGTAACAAATGTTTCTTCTACTTCTTTACAAGTAAAAGTAATAGAACTTTTACTTAAGTACAGTAACTAGTTACATTTACTTAGTTACTATATAACAGTGGTTACTAGCCTTTGGTATGTTCACACTCTAAGAACAACATAAGAATATAAGAATAGCCATACTGAATCAGAAAATGGTCCATGCAGCCCAGTATCCTGCTTTCAACAATGACCAATCCAGGTCACAAGTACGTGGAGAAACTCAAATAGTAGCAACATTCCATGCTACCAATCCCAGGGCAAGCAGTGGCTTCCCACGTCTATCTCAATAGGACGTCTATCTCAATAGCAGAGTATGGACTTTTCCTGAAGCAGAAAAGAGGAATTTAGATGAGCAAACAGGACGACTGCCTGCTGTTCCAGCTGAAATTTGATATATAAGCAATCAAACTCAGAAAAGCAAACTGTTAAAGTTCCTGCTCTCTCTGAAATCATAAAAGATCCGCTACAGGATTAGAATCAGCAAAGCCTACTTCTGGGGCTCCTATGCTCTCTCAAATCTAAACAAAATGTCTCAAGAAAACAGACTGAAGTCCTGATTTTTCAAGAGGATATGAAAAATGGCCTAAGGGTATCCAATGCCCTAAGTGACCATTTAGCTGTGCGCCACAATCCCAGGGGCAGCTCAAGACCCTATCCCCCCATGCCCATGTCTAGCACCTCTCCTTCATCTCCTTAACCTCTTTTTTCCAACATCTCCTTCCTTACCTATCCCACCATTGACCAGCGTCTCCCTTCCCCCTACTCCCAAGGAAGGAAGCATTGCCCCTTCTCCTCCCTACTGCCCCTTCCAAGTTGTCCAGCATCTCATTTCATCTCATCTCCCCTTCTCTACCTCTCCTTCCATACCCCTATCCCTCCCTGTCCAGCATCTCCTCCTCCCAGACCTGTCACTGCTGCAACACTACTAAGTAAATCAGTATGGTGTGGAGTCTTCCAGCACAGATCTATGCTTAAGTGCTGCCATGTTCTGCCCCTCTATAAATGCAGATCCCCTGTTGGAGGGGACAAGGTGCAGCAGGGCTTGAGTGCATGCCTGGGCTGAAAGATCCCTATGTCCACTGACTGCAGATTGAAAGTGCTCCTCTCCTGCTGTGCAGTAATTGTGCTGCTAACCTCCCCCAATTCTGCTGACTTAGGTAGATGCCTAATATGCCTAGTAGTAGGGCTGGGTCGGGCTAAATAGTAACATAGTAGATGACGGCAGAAAAAGACCTGCACGGTCCATCCAGTCTGCCCAACAAGATAAACTCACATGTGCTACTTTTTGTGTATACCTTACCTTGATTTGTACCTGTCCTTTTCAGGGCACAGACTGTATAAGTCTGCCCAGCACTATCCCCGCCTCCCAATCACCAGCCCCGCCTCCCACCACCGGTTCTGGCACAGACCGTATAAGTCTGCCCAGCACCATCCCCGCCTCCTGCCAACAGCTCTGCCACCCAATCTCGGCTAAGCTCCTTAGGATCCATTCCTTCTGAACAGGATTCCTTTATGTTTATCCCACGCATGTTTGAATTCCGTTACTGTTTTTGTTTCCACCACCGCCCGCGGGAGGGCATTCCAAGCATCCACTACTCTCTCCGTGAAAAAATACTTTCTGACATTTTTCTTGAGTCTGCCCCCCTTCAAACCTTTCAATCGGGCTATATAGGATGCAAACAGAGACATTACCCCCTTAAAATCAGAATAGAAATGGTTACATTGATACTAGGGGTCACTGGGTACTATAGAAGCTGGAAATTACCATTTAAGTACAGTGACACAGGCCTCTAACTACTCTCACTTGGTAAGACTCTTCTAAAATGGACACACTTCTTTAGCTGGGCTCCCCATATAGATATACAGTGGGGGAAATAAGTATTTGATCCCTTGCTGATTTTGTAAGTTTGCCCACTGACAAAGACATGAGCAGCCCATAATTGAAGGGTAGGTTATTGGTAACAGTGAGAGATAGCACATCACAAATTAAATCCGGAAAATCACATTGTGGAAAGTATATGAATTTATTTGCATTCTGCAGAGGGAAATAAGTATTTGATCCCCCACCAACCAGTAAGAGATCTGGCCCCTACAGACCAGGTAGATGCTCCAAATCAACTCGTTACCTGCATGACAGACAGCTGTCGGCAATGGTCACCTGTATGAAAGACACCTGTCCACAGACTCAGTGAATCAGTCAGACTCTAACCTCTACAAAATGGCCAAGAGCAAGGAGCTGTCTAAGGATGTCAGGGACAAGATCATACACCTGCACAAGGCTGGAATGGGCTACAAAACCATCAGTAAGACGCTGGGCGAGAAGGAGACAACTGTTGGTGCCATAGTAAGAAAATGGAAGAAGTACAAAATGACTGTCAATCGACAAAGATCTGGGGCTCCACGCAAAATCTCACCTCGTGGGGTATCCTTGATCATGAGGAAGGTTAGAAATCAGCCTACAACTACAAGGGGGGAACTTGTCAATGATCTCAAGGCAGCTGGGACCACTGTCACCACGAAAACCATTGGTAACACATTACGACATAACGGATTGCAATCCTGCAGTGCCCGCAAGGTCCCCCTGCTCCGGAAGGCACATGTGACGGCCCGTCTGAAGTTTGCCAGTGAACACCTGGATGATGCCGAGAGTGATTGGGAGAAGGTGCTGTGGTCAGATGAGACAAAAATTGAGCTCTTTGGCATGAACTCAACTCGCCGTGTTTGGAGGAAGAGAAATGCTGCCTATGACCCAAAGAACACCGTCCCCACTGTCAAGCATGGAGGTGGAAATGTTATGTTTTGGGGGTGTTTCTCTGCTAAGGGCACAGGACTACTTCACCGCATCAATGGGAGAATGGATGGGGCCATGTACCGTACAATTCTGAGTGACAACCTCCTTCCCTCCGCCAGGGCCTTAAAAATGGGTCGTGGCTGGGTCTTCCAGCACGACAATGACCCAAAACATACAGCCAAGGCAACAAAGGAGTGGCTCAGGAAGAAGCACATTAGGGTCATGGAGTGGCCTAGCCAGTCACCAGACCTTAATCCCATTGAAAACTTATGGAGGGAGCTGAAGCTGCGAGTTGCCAAGCGACAGCCCAGAACTCTTAATGATTTAGAGATGATCTGCAAAGAGGAGTGGACCAAAATTCCTCCTGACATGTGTGCAAACCTCATCATCAACTACAGAAGACGTCTGACCGCTGTGCTTGCCAACAAGGGTTTTGCCACCAAGTATTAGGTCTTGTTTGCCAGAGGGATTAAATACTTATTTCCCTCTGCAGAATGCAAATAAATTCATATACTTTCCACAATGTGATTTTCCGGATTTAATTTGTGATGTGCTATCTCTCACTGTTACCAATAACCTACCCTTCAATTATGGGCTGCTCATGTCTTTGTCAGTGGGCAAACTTACAAAATCAGCAAGGGATCAAATACTTATTTCCCCCACTGTAAGTACATAAGTGTTGCCATACTGGGACAGACTGAAGGTCCATCGAGCCCAGCATCCTGTTTCCAACAGTGGCCAATCCAGGTTACAAGTATTTGGCAAGATCCCAAAACAGTACAATACATTTTATGCTGCTTATCCTAGAAATAAGCAATGGATTTTGCCCAAGTCCATCTTAATAATGGCTTATGGACTTTTCTTTTAGGAAGCCATCCAAACCTTTTTTAAAGCCTTCTAAGCTAACTGCTTTTACCATATTCTCTGGCAACGAATTCCAGAGTTTAATTACACATTGAGTGAAGAAATATTTTTTCCAATTTGTTTTAAATTTACTATTTTGTAGCATCATTGGACTATTTTTGGAAAGAGCGAACAAGCAATTCATATCTACCCCAGTCCACTCGTTATTTTATAGAACTCTATAATATCTCCCGTCAGCCATCTTTTCTCCAAGCTGAAGAGCCCTAGCCGCTTTAGCCTTTCCTAATAGGGACATCGTCCCATCCCCTTTATCATTTCTATCACCCTTCTCAGTACCTTTTCTAATTCCACCATATCTTTTTTGAGATGTGGTGACTAGAATTGCACACAGTATTTGAGGTGCGGTTGCACCATGGATAATAACTGCCACACTAGGGCTTGAATGTGTAATCATATCCATAGTGTTTAATATGAGAAGCAATAATTTTAGACATGCAATATTTGAAGTGGAGTTCATAGTCAGCAAGCTTGGTTTGTTATTAGAATAGAAATGTGACTCTGTCCATTCTTGTTTTCTAGTGCAGCTTTCTGGGTCCAGTGAGTGTTCAAGCTTTTTAAGTGTTATACTAAAGGAGTATGTTGTGTCCATTCATCTGCCTCTTTGTTACTTTATTTCAAATCTTTAATGTAGAGAGGTTCAATCTTATGCTTTGGAGCATAGGCAATGCAATGAGGGGTGGGGGAGGGGGAAATGGGCCCTGGCCCCACCCTCCCAGCTGCTACCTTCTCTTACTTGCAGAATGATGGGAGCTCATCTTTCCATTGCTACTGCCCTACTTCTCCTTGTCTGGCTCTGCCTGCCTGCACTGTTTGCTTGTTAAAATCAGAGAGCAACTACTTGAGAAACAGGAAGAAGTTGCTCTCCAGTTTTAATAAGCATAAGGTATCGGTGGCCAGTCCTGGCCAAGGATAAGAGAGCAGGGGATTTAAAGATACTGCTACTGGGAATGGGAAAAGGGAGGCTGGCGACTGACAAGGGGGCAGTTGAGAGAAGAGAGTTGGTGCTTGGAGAGAGGCCTGATGTAAGGGCTGGGGACTGGCATGGGGGCAGGAGGAAGAAGGGGATGGGGGCTTAGAGATGAGTCTGATGCAGGGCTGGGGATTAACAGGGGGGCAGGTGTAAGAAGCGGAGGAGGGCTTAGAGATGGGTCTGATGCATAGCTGAGGACTGACAAGTGGTCAGATTGGAGAAAGGGACTGGGCCGGGGGCTGACATGAAGTTGGAGATGGGAAAAATGGGCTTATGCTGGCACGTGGTAGGGGTGGCAGAAGGGGGCTGATACTATGGCTGGGAGAAGGGTCTGATGTTGGGGTATAGATACAGGAGTTCAGAGATAACACAGTAACTTTGAAGGGTGGTTGAAGAAGGGATCTAATGCTGGATCCTGGAAAATGAAGCTGGGGTCTGACAAGGGGACAGGTGGGAAACATAAGCTATGGATAGGAGAAGGGGGCTGGGGGGCTAATACAGGGGCTGTGGTGGGAGAAGGAAGAGAAGGACAGATACTGGAAGGTGGTGGGTGAAAGAAGGAGGGGCATATGCATGGAGAGGAGCAGAGGGGTGGGGTTAGCGCAGAGGGATGGGGATAGGGGTGGAGGAGTGGCCTAGTGGTTAGGGTGGTGGACTTTGGTCCTGGGGAACTGAGGAACTGAGTTCGATTCCCACTTCAGGCACAGGCAGCTCCGTGTGACTCTGGGCAAGTCACTTAACCCTCCACTGCCCCATGTAAGCCGCATTGAGCCTGCCATGAGTGGGAAAGTGTGGGGTACAAATGTAACAAAAATTAAAAATAATAATAATAAAAAAAACTGGGGGCAGAGCTTGGGCCCCCTGAAACAAAAAGGCATCCGTCTGCCTTGCTTTGGGGTACAGTGGGAGTGTGGTATCTCTGCTGTTATGTTGTGGGTTTAAAGGTTTCCAGCAGTTTTCATTGGTAGCATAGTAGCCCAGAATAGAGGAGTGGCATAATGAACCAATGATAGCAGCAGACAGTGGCAGACATGTCTGACATGGAGTCAGAGCCAACAGCAGTGGGAGACAGACATATTGCTGAAGGTAGAGAAGAGGAAATACCTAGTGTAACAGATTGTAACTTGCCTTGAGCTACTACTAAGAAATGTGAGCTAAATCCAAAAAAGTAGATTCCAGTCAGTGAGCAGGCAGTGCACTTTGTAGAAGAATGTCATTTCCATACATAAACAGAACACCCAGTGGGAGTATACATTTTGTGTATGTTGCCTCATTCAGCACAGTTATGGCACGAGAGCAGTGACAAATTACTCCTCAGATCTCTACTGACTAGTGTTTTCATCAGTCAGAGGCTGACTGACTTAAATTACCTCACCCTGTGTCAGTACCAAGAAAATGAGCTGGATTTACATGAAGGCCACAATAAAGAAAAAAAAATACCAGACCACTTAGGATTTTTTGAATTTAAAAACTTAATAAATATGTACATTGAAAGGATTTAGAGAGCTCGGTCTATTTTAAAAGGTGCATGTCTTCATTTTGTTCGTCTGCAAAAATGGGAAATGCTAAGCTATTGGAAAATGTTAGGCTAGTTTGTTGGAAGCAGTATTGTTCAAAGTACTAGGTCAAAGTACTTAAGCAAAAGTAAAAGTACAGTGAAGAACACATTAAAAAATTTACTTACATGAGAGTAAAAAAGTTATTGCCTAATATAATACTTTTTGAGTAAAAAGTAAAAGTACCACAACCATAATCAATGCAACTATCATTAACATTTTTATCCCAACAACTATATTGCTCTACAATTCAATCCACTTTACTTTTAGTAAAACTAAATTTTTGAAAATGACTGTCACGCTTGTGAGTCATTAATCTAGCACAGCTAAAAAGATGTTCAACAACTGCACTATCAGAAGTGGATTGTTCAGTCTGATAAAAAAAATTCCTTCAAATCAAGCTAGGTTGCAATATTACTGAGGTCTTTTGACTGGGTCTGTAGGTTTTGTTCAAATGAATCTTTGAAACACTTGACTTCTGTACAGAAAAGAATACTTTATCATCATTATTGTCATTATCATCTGCATTAGAAGTAGTTCTGTCTAATTCATCACTTGCATCTTCATCTTATCTTCATTATCATCATTATCATCGTCATGCTGTCGAATTACAAAAATAGCTTTCACAAAGTTGGAATAATTGTTGTTGTTCTAACAATTTTTAGTCCGATGACAAATTGAATATCTTCGATGCAAGAACATAAAATGTGTGGGAACCTTTCAGTCTTAAGGCCAGACAAGCAGAATTCCTCTCTAAAGACTATCAATCCAGTGGACAGTCACCCCAATGTAAAATTTTCCATGGGTTGACCAGCAGTCTGTTGTGATAAAAAAACATGTCTGTTCACCAAGAATTGCTAAAAGATTCAGCAGTAACCAGTTGAACAAAACAGGCAATTCCACTGTTCTTTTAGGTTATATTCACTGAACAGCAAAATTTAATATGAAATGATCCACCGTATGCATGACAAGGTTTGCAATAGCAAAATCCTGTTCCCGATTTTGCTGTTTCATTTGGTTTACTGAGGAATCGTCATTTACATCTTGCTTCCACTTTTAGGGAGTCTTTTACTAAGATGCGGTCGCGTTTCTAGCTGCAGTAGAAATCAGCTGATGGTAAACGCCGAGATGCCCATTATATTCCTATGATCATCTCGGCGTTTACTGCCAGCTGATTTCTGAGTCCCTTAGAAATAAAAATGCTACCACGGCTTAGTAAAAGACCCCCCTTACTTTTTACTTTTAACTGCAAGCATCAGAAAACATTTCTGATGTAACTGAGTAAAAGTAGTCAAAATTGGCAAAATTATTACTTCAGTAAAAATAAAAGTAACAAATGTTTCCTGTACTTCTTTACAAGTAAAAGTGACAAAACTTTTACTTAAGTGCTGTAACTATTTTACATTTACCAGTTAATATACAACACTGGTTGGAAGGAGACTAGAGGTAGACCTTTATTTAAAAAGAAAAGAAAAAAAATCCTCAGCTGGATCAGACCATCTTATCCACTTATAGACCTGTTTCCAATCTTCCTTTCCTATCTTAGGTGGTAGAAAGGTGCTCTCCTTCCAACTGGAACACTATCAGGCTTATTTTCGAAAGAGAAGGGCGCCCATCTTCCGACACAAATTGGGAGATGGGCGTCCATCTCTCAGGGGCGCCCAAATCGGCATAATGGAAAGCCAATTTTGGGCGTTCAAAAATGTTTTCCGTCGCGGGGACGACCAAAGTTCACAGGGGCATGTCGGCACCGTAGCGAAGGTGGAACTGGGGCATGATTAAGAGATGGGCGTTTTCGGCCGACAATGGAAAAAAGAAGGGCGTCCCTGATGAGCACTTGGCTGACTTTACTTGGCCCATTTTTTCTTGTGACCAAGCCTCACAAAGGTGCTCGAACTGACCAGATGACCACCGGAGGGAATCGGGGATGACCTCCCCTTACTCCCCCAGTGGTCACCAACCCTTTCCCACCCTAAATAAAAAACTTAAATTTTTTTGCCAGCCTGTATGCCAGCCTCAAATGTCATACCCAGCTCCATGACAGTAGTATGCAGGTCCCTGGAGCAGTTTTAGTGGGTGCAGTGCACTTCAGCCGGGCAGACCCAGGCCCACCCCCCCCCCCCCCACCTGTTACACTTGTAGTGGTAAATGGGAGCCCTCCGAAACCCACTGTACCCACATGTAGGTGCCCCCCTTCACCCCTTAGGGCCATGGTAGTGGTGTACAGTTCTGGGGAGTGGGTTTTGGGGGGGGGGGGCTCAGCACCCAAGGTAAGGGAGCTATGCACCAGGGAGCAATTTGTGAAATCCACTGCAGTGCCTCCTAGGGTGCCCAGTTGGTGTCCTGGCATGTGAGGGGGAAGAGTGCACTATGAATTTTGGCTCCTCCCACGACCAAAGGGTTTGGATTTGGTCATTTTTGAGATGGGCGTCCTCGGTTTCCATTATGGCCGAAAACCGGGGACAACCATCTCTAAGGTCGACCTAAATATTGAGATTTGGGTGTCCCTGACCGTATTATCGAAACGAAAGATGGAAGCCAATCTTGTTTCGATAATACGGGTTTCCCCGCCCCTTCGCGGGGCTGTCCTGCGAGGACGTCCTCATGAAAAGTTGGGCGCCCCATTCGATTATGCCGCTCTATGTAGTAGATTCAGAAACTGAGCACTCAGAACTAAATCTATAATTCCAGTTACACACATAATTGCCATTATAGAAAAGTGGATAAGTCTGCATTTTACACATCTACATTTGGGAGCCCCCACTTATGCCAGCTAAATGCTGGTGTAAATGTGGGTGCCTAAATGTGACAGATGCATGTGTAAGTGCATGTATTCTATAAACTGCAAATGGTAATTCTGCGCATGTCCTGGACTCAACTATGCCCCTCCCATATCAACTCCCCCTTTGCAGATACATGCTGAAACCTCCTCAATCTCGCCATTGGTGGTGGTTGAAGAAACTGTGTTGCTTTCTGCAGTGGATGGAGATCCAGAGTGGGGGAAGACAGCAGTTCAGACGCCCCAGACCCTTTAGATAGTCTACCCAAGTGGAGTAGCGAAGGAACCACAGGGAACTTTAAAAGAGCCCAGTCAGAGGATGAGTCCCTTAGAGCAGCATGTGCTAGGGTTATAACTGTAGATGGGAATCCCATGGGTAACCAGGACCCCTGTAAGGTAACATTCCCATCTTTCAAATTTTTTTTAAATAATATCTTTTTTAGTTCAAAGGTAGGCACAAAAACAGCAGCAATCTAATCAAAAACAGTACAAAGCTAGACATTGCAACAAGCAAATGTATAATAGGAAAAAAATTATACAACCACAAGAAAGACATTGTTCACCTCCTCTCAAACATTTTTTATATAAACCCCTAATATAGCCCATCCACCCCCAGGTAACATTTCCATATTTCATAATAAAAAATGACTTGGATAGGGTGGCCAAGGGAACCCTGGAGGGGGAAGAGGCACAGCAATTGTTAGTCCCTCGTCCCTGTCATAGGCAGGTCATGCAATTAGCCCACAGTCACCTGTTAGGAGGTCACTTGAAGGAGGAGAAAACTTGGGAATGGATTTTGACCCAATTGTTCTGGCCTAGGTGCATTGGAGCAAGTAGCATTCTTTTGTCAGTCCTGCCCATCATGCCAGCTGAGTAGTCCTGTGAGGGTTCCACCTGCCTCTCTTCTGCCCATGCCCATTGTCAACACCCCATTTGAGAGAGTGGCTATGGAATTTGTGGGGCCACTTGAACACATCACCTGTGGCAACAAGTATATCCTGGTTATTTTGGATTATGCCATCCGCTATCCAGAGGCCATTGCCTTGTATAATATGAAAATTACCACTGTGGTCAATGCTTTGTGGGAAGTCTTCTACTGCATGGGGATTCCTACTGAAAAGCTGACTGACCAAGGCACCACTTTTATGTCTAGAGTCATGAATCAAGTGCATGCCCTGCTCAAAGAAAAGACCTTGTGGACATCAGTTTATCATCCACAGACAGATGGTCTGGTGCAACGCTTTAATAAGTAAATGCTGAGGAAGTTTGTGGCTGAAGATGGAAAGAACTGGGATATCATACTCCCATATGTACTGTTTGCTGTGTGGGAGGTGCCCCAGAGTTCAACACGATCCTCTATGTTTGAATTGTTATATAGATGGAGATCTAGACAAATTCTGGATATGGTTCAGGAAACTTGATAGGAGGAACCTAGCCCAGGAAAGAACTTGGCCAATTACATGCTCACGATGAGGAGAGGCTGAAGAAAACAGGTAAGGCAGCCAAACGCTGCCTGGAGAAGGCTCAGGCAGGTCAAGCCTGAGCCTACAACCAGAAGGCAGTACAGAGAATCTTCCAGTCAGGGGACAGAGTCTTAGTCCTCCTGCCCTCAGAAAGTAAACTATTAGAGAAGACAATAGCCTGTCAATTACAAGGTGGCCCAAACAGACAAGAGGGATAAGACAAAGATCTTCCACATCAATTTGTTAGATCCTGGTGACTGCAGTGCTGGTCCAAAGGGATGCAGGTACCATTTGGTGATCTGTTTTTTGTCTCACAGAAGGCTGACCTGGAACAGTTGGTCCACCAGAACCAGGATGTGTTTGCAGGAGTGCCAGAATGGACTCACCTTGCAACTCATGATATTATCACTGAGCTTGGAGTGGTAGTCCAGCAATGCCCCTATTGGATCCTGTAAGCCTGGCAGCAGGCCATGGTGAAAGAAGTATCTGAGATGCTGGAACTGGGAGTTATCGAAGAGTTGACCAATAATTGGTCATCCCCTATTGTGCTGATGCCGAAGCTGGATGGGAGCATCCGGTTCTGTATCGATTTCTGGAAGGTGAATTCTGTCTCCAAACTGAAGGCTTACCCAATGCCAAGGGTCAATGAACTCATCGAGAGGCTGGGAGGAGCCCAGTTTATTTCAACCCTAGACCTGACCAAAGAATATTGGCAGGTACCCCTTACACCAGCTGCCAAGGAGAAGATAGCCTTTTCTATGTCCAAAGGTCTATTTCAGTTCACAGTATTACCTTTTGGACTTCATGCATCTCTAGCTACCTTTCAACACCTTGTTGACTGCTTACTGAAGCCACATGGAGACTACGTGGCTGCCTACTTAGACAACATTGTTATCTACAGTAAGGACTGGAGGATCCATCTCATCCAGGTACAAGCAGTACAGGGATTGTTGGATACTACTGACAATTTGTCCCAGAGTTTGCTGAGAAGATAGAGCCACTAAATTGCCTCCTCTAGAAGAAAGCCTGGATCATCTAATGTTGCTTAATTCCTGGTGCCGGCTGTGATTAAGGCACACTACTGGGGCTGGCATTGGGGCCTTTCCTATGCAGCTCCTGCCCATACAGAAGCAGGAAGTTACCTCATAAAAAGTGGGACCAGAAGAGGGAAGGCCTCAACGCTGGCCACAGTAGTGTGCCTTAATCACAGTTGGCACCAGGGATGAAGCAACTTTAGAGGATCCGGGAGAGAGTGAAGAACGTTGGATTTCAGATGTGGAGAAAGGAGAAATATGTTGGACCCTTGGAGTGGGAAGGAGGGAGGAAGAGGGAGATGGATATATGCTGGGCTATGGGGGTGGGACTGCAAGATGGAGATGTGCTAAATCCAGGGGGGGGGGGACGAGAGAGATGGAGATGTCCTGGGCTGGGGGGGGGGGGGGGGGGTAGAGGGAGGTGGAGATGTAGTGGACCAGGAGGGAAGGGAGTTGGAGGGAGATGTTCCTAAGACTTGGACGTTTTTCATCCATAATGGAACAAAACAAAATTTTCCAGGACTAAAACATTTTTGTTTAGACCCGTTTTTATAATGATTAAGGCACAAAAAGGTGCCCTAAATGATCAGATGACCACTGGAGCAGGGGCGTAGCCACGTGCGGGCCTGGACAGGCCCAGGCCCAGCCACTTTCCCTCCAGGCCCGCCCAGCCAACATCCGGCGTACCAAGGGCGGGGCGGTCTGCCCTGGATGTCAGCAGGTGGGGGGTGCTCCGCTGGTGCCACAGTCCCCACCTGCCCACCAGCTCCGTCGACGGACAGATGACCCTCTTCTCTTGCCACCTGGCACCGAGCTTTACAAAAAAAAACAAAAAACTAGCGCCTCACCTCTGCTCTGCTGTAAAGGAAGCAAATCACCTTGTCACATCGGCCCTTCCCTCACTTTGTCCCGCCCTCTGATGCAGGCTAGGGGGCACTCAATGAAGCTACAAAGTAGTACATTTAAAACAAATTGGAGAAAATATTTCTTCACTTTACGTGTAATTAAACTCTGGAATTCGTTGCCAGAGAATGTGGTAAAAGCAGTTAGCTTCGTGGGTTTAAAAAAGGCTTGGATGTCTTCCTAAAAGAAAAGTCCATAAGTCATTATTAAGATAGACTTGAGAAAATCCACTGCTTATTTCTAGGATAAGCAGCATAAAATGTATTGTTCTGTTTTGGGATCTTGCCAGGTACTTTTGACCTGGATTGGCCACTGTTGGAAACAGGATACTGGGCTTGATGGATGTTTGTTCTGTCCCAGTATGGCAATGCTTATGTTCTTATGAGGTTTATCTGGTTTGGGGATCAAATTGATAAGAGCTGTATTGAACTGTGCGACCACACCTTGAGTATTGTGTTCAATTCTGGTCGCCGCATCTCAAGAAAGATATAGTAGAATTGGAAAAGGTGCAGCGAAGGGCGACTAAAATGATAACGGGGATGGGACGACTTCCCTATGAAGAAAGATTAAGGAGGCTAGGGCTATTCAGCTTGGAGAAGAGATGGCTGAGGGGAGACATGATAGAGGTATATAAAATAATGAGTGGAGTGGAACAGGTGGATGTGAAGCGTCTGTTCACGCTTTCTGAAAATACTAGGACTAGGGGGCATGCGATGAAACTACAGTGTAGTAAATTTAAAACAAATTGGAGAAAAGTTTTCTTCACCCAACGTATAATTAAACTCTGGAATTCGTTGCCGGAAAAAGTGGTGAAGGCGGTTAGCTTAGCAGAGTTTAAAAAGGGATTGGACGGTTTCCTAAAGGACAAGTCCATAAACCGCTACTAAATGTACTTGGGAAAAATCCACAATTCCAGGAATAACATGTATAGAATGTTTGTACGTTTGGGAAGCTTGCCAGGTGCCCTTGGCCTGGATTGGCCACTGTCGTGGACAGGATGCTGGGCTCGACCCTTGGTCTTTTCCCAGTATGGCATTACTTATGTACTAAAGGATTTAGCATCTACTACAGCTTGATAATAAGAATGCAAGGGACCCAAAAGTTGCAGTTACAAAATGTTATAAAAGGCACCAGTGTTCCCATCTGCCCCAGGAGCTGAATAAGGCCACAATGACTTTATGACCACCTTCAATTCTTTGGCCTGCAAGGGACTATTGAGACCCTCTACCATCTCTTCCGAGTATTTTGTCAAACCTACCTGCCCCCAAAACTCCTGTGATGCCTCAGAAACAGCGGTACCCTCTCTAGCATAAAGCCGCTGAAAGTGGCCCAGGAAAATATCAGCAATAAAATCACTATGGTTGTGAAGGGCCCCAGATGCTTCCCGCAATGTTAGTATTGCTCGGGACCCACCCCAAGTCTTAACGACCCTGGCCAGATGCTTTCCTATCTTGTTGCCATACTTATAAAATTTATATTTATAATAAAGGAGCCCCTGAGTAGATTTTTGTTTATTAACATGTTCAGGATAACTTGCATGGAAATAAGTTTATCCTTGGACTCTTTGGATGAAATCCTAATGCTTTAATTGTTGCTCAAGTTGGACTATGCTAGCTGCCAGTGTCCTCTTCCTGCGGTTAGTGTAGGCAATGGTGTCCCCTCTAAGTACTGCTTTGGTAGTGTCCCAAAATAATTGGGGCTGGTCTATGTGCTCGGAGTTAGTTGTTAAATAATGGTCCCAATGTTCATAAAGGTATTGCATAAACTCTTTATTATGCGCCAGATATGTGGGAAAATGCCAACCCAGGTGGCACTGATAGCAACCAGGGGCTTCCAAGTCAATCCAAACCATTGAATGTTCAGAAATAACTTCAGGCCCTATGGTAGCTGCATGAATAACTGTGAATAAGGTACTATGGACAAAAATATAGTCAAGCCTGGATAAAGTGTCGAGTGCCTGAGAACGATGTGTGTACTCTCACTCCCCAGGGTGGAGCAGACGCCAGGCATCGACCAAATCCAAAGCATCCCGAAATAAACCCAGTGATCCCTTTCTCAGGTAACCCTGACCCTGGGCCTTTGCTGCTGAGGTACTGTCTTCAGTAGGGTCCAAAAGGTTGCAGTTTCTGAAGCAGCATGGGATAAAATGATTTATTGTACGGTGTAAGGCCATAAATTTATTTATTTATTTAGAACATTTATATCCCACATATTCCCAACATAGCAGGCTCTATGTGGCTAACAATTTATAAGGAATGAACATCAAACAAATGCAAGGGCGGAACAAAGAAGAAGGCACATCTGGGGGGGGGGGGGGGGGAAGCAACAGGGGAAGCCAAGGAGGGACGGCAGGACGTTAAGGAACAGCTGAGTAGGTTTTATCACATAGATGAGTCTTGAGGAGTTTCTTAAACAGGGCGTGGTCGGAAGTTTCCCTTAATGCGGATGGCAGAGCATTCCAGTATCGTGGACTCAGAAAGCAAAAAGAGGAGGCGAAGAGCAATTTGTACCATACATTTTTGTAGTTAGGATAGTGGAGATGTAGGTAAGTACGGGACGGCTTCTTGGAGTTTCTTGGAGGGAGATCAATCAGGTTGAACATATAAACTGGAGCATCCCCGTAAACGATCTTGTGGGTTAGAGCACAGACTTTAAATTCGATACGCTCTTTGATCGGTAGCCAGTGGAGCTTCTCTCTTAGAGGTTTCGCTGCTTCAAACCGAGATTTACCAAATAGTAATCTCGCCGCTGTGTTTTGCGCCGTTTGGAGCTTCTTTAGGGTTTGTTCTTTGCATCCAGTGTAAATCCCATTACAGTAGTCAAAATGGCTCAAAACGAGGGACTGGATTAGAGTCCGGAATAGGTTGAATGGAAGGAACTGCTTGATATGTCTTAGTGACCACATGAGAGGAACATTCGTTTCAGAAGAGCTGAGACCTGAAGATCGAGGGTCAGGTGCGAATCCAGAATGATGCCAAGGAGCTTCAAGTTATCTGCAATAGGGAGGGAGTAGTGCAGTGTAGAAATTGTGCCTAGGATAGATTTATTGAATTGTGAGGAGAGAATGATGCATTGGGTTTTTTCCTGATTTAGCTTGAACTTAAATGCGTTCGCCCAATGAGGGCAAAACTATTCTGTATTGCATCAGTGATTTCAGATAAAGAAGAGCAGAAGGGAATGTAAATAGTTACATCATCTGCATATATGTACGGGTGCAGGCCATGGTTGGAAAGGGCCATGGCAAGTGGAGACATCATGATATTAAATAGGGTATGTGATAGGGGGGGAGCCCTGAGGAACTCCACAGGGGGATCTCCAAGGTGGTGAAATAGAGGAATGGACTTTGACCTGATAGGATCGACATGAGAGAAATTCTCTAAACCATTTCAAGACATAACCACCAACGCCGAATTCAAAAAGAGGACATGGCCGGGTAAATCCGGACATATGGTAACCCTAGATATAGAAGCCTATGGGGGCAATTCTGTAGACAGCACCAACGGGACACCACGAAAGAGGCACTAAAATCCATGGTGCTAACTGGTGTTCTATAAGGGCAGGTATGTGGGTATGTGCCATTATAGAATATGGACATTACATGATTTACATGCCAATGTGTAGCTGCTGACACTTATGTTAAGTGTTTGCACCTATGTGGGATGTAATGTACAGTATTCTGTAAGTTTTTTTTTATACTTTATTTATAGTTTCAAAATAATACATTCATTTAACATAAATGTAAGCAATACAGGAAATTGCATAAGAAAATATACCCTCTTCCTTCAAATAAACAAGGAATATAAGCAAAATATTTTAGTACTTAGTCCACTAACTATGATCAAGATACAAAGCTAATAATATAAGGTAATTAATTAGATAAATCTCTAAACAAAATGAATTGAGAGGGTAAGAAGCAGACCTCTGCCAGTGGTTTCAGCTTGTCTCTGGGGCATTCAAAGCTATCGTACCACCACTTTCTTTAGCTGTAATTAATTGCCGCAGTTTATCTGGTTCAAAGAACACATAATAAATCTCATTTAAGAAGATAAGACATCTACATGAGAATTTAAGTTTGAAAGTACCCCCTAATGAGAGGATTCGGGGCCGAAGCCCCCAAAACTCTCGTCTCCTTTTTTGAGTTGCTTTGCTAATATCCAGAAAAGTTTGTATCTTTGACCCATAAAATTGGGCTGAAATAGATCTGAAGTACAATCTCAAAATATTATTACAATCAGTCTCAAAGGCGAAGGACACAAGAAGTGTCGTGCGTTCAATGACAAGATCTAGAGATGTTTCAAGTACTTGAGTCAAATTCAATTCTGGTGTCTCCACTGATGACTTTTTGGCGCCGGTAATATGGTATGCTTTTATTATAGGTGGCAAAAGTTCTTAAGGAATTTTTAGAACATCAGAGAAATATTTTTTAAGCATTTCCACTGGAGATATCATAGGCACCTTTGGAAAATTTAGAATCCTTAGGTTGTTACGCCTAAGTTGGTTGTCTAAATATTCAATCTTCCTTTGTGCAGTGTCCCGTTCTATACCAATATTACCGACAGCTACTTGTAATTTTTTAATCTCACATAAGTTAAACTCACTTTTTTCTTCCTGTGCTTGAACCTTCGTCTCCAAGGTCTGTTGCTGTTGTTTTAATTCTAGCACTTCAGATTTAAACGAAGAGGATAGCTGAAGTAGCGATGTATTCATAGTTTGAATGACCTCCCAGAGGGCCTCAACAGTCATGGCTGCCGGCTTCACCTTTACTCCGATTCCCGTTGGGGGAGACGCCAGGGTAAGGGAGGGGAAAGAATCAACATCTCTCTCCCTCCGTTGTGCTGTCATATCCTCCGGCGTCGAGAATCCGACTGGGCCGCTATCCACCTCAGAAAATCCTAATCGAGGCTCTCCAATCAGCCCCGTAGCTCCACCCGGTCTCGGAGGGGCAGTCTGGGTAGGCGGACTCAGCGACAACGCCTCCGCCTCCACGCCAAGATCCTCAAGCTGTACTGGGGATCCAACCTGGGCAGGAGTCTGACTTCCACGGGTCTGAATCCCGTAAACTTCCAAAATCGGTTGACTCGGCATTAAGGTATTCGTGGGGTTAGATGCGGCTTTAACTCCCGCTTTTCCTTTTCTTTTCACCATGTTAGAGGTGAAAAAGAAATCAAACGCTGGGTAAATCGGCTGGGTTCCAGGAGCCTTCAGACCTAGGAGATCTGCCCGTTGTCCTCCAAGCCCCCTGTTTGTGCGTTCTCTCCTTCCACATATGTGCTAAAGGGACTGTTCACACATAGGTTACAGAATCCCAGCTAGCATATATGTGGGTTAGTCTAATTAGTGGTGCCTTTTACCCACGTATGTGCTAGTATTCTATAACATACACAGGTATGTGTCATCTAGCCTTGCACGCTATTTTATAGAATTGCACTTCATATGATGTTCTGGCCAGACTGAGGGCAACTTTCAACCAGGCCAGTCTACCTACACAGAAATTATAGCATTAGCTCAGAGAAGGGTGAGAATAAAAAGAATCCAGCTACTGTAGTTTCCCCAAATGTATAAAATGATAAGACATGAGGAAGACATTTTTCAAAAGCTATTTATTTATTTTAATGTACTTCTGTACATTTATAGTCTGCTAATCTGAAGTGCTTGCTTTTAGCAGATCACAACTAAAAAAAAAATGCATTCACATAAATGTCATTTTACCAAGTAAGAAAGCTCTCTGAATGAAAATACATAGAGGAGGGGAGTATGTTTTACAGCAATCAGACTTTTAACTGGGTTAAAATGAGGCATTCTCAGGAAATGGGTGTGTGTTGGACCAGGATTCAGAAATAGTACATATAAATTCCATTATCAAACACATATATGCTATTTTCCTGCCAAATTTATCCCATACAAAAGTCGTGGTAGAAATTCTGTGGCACAAGTGCACCTGACCTTAGGGTGATCTGTAGGAAGTCCACAAAGTTCCAATGGTAGAAAGCAGCCAGGGGCGATGCGCGTGGGTCGGATGATTTTGAAAACTGCCCCCGTTAGGATAAAAATGAAAGCAAATTTAGGAGAAGAGCAAAATGGATGCAACAACCAAAACAGTAAGTTGATATTTTTGGCAGTTTAGATGGCACAGTTGCTTTAGAGGATGATTCAGGAAGCTATGAAATAAAGAAGTGTAAGAGGTAAAGACAAGGATAGAAAAGGACAGAAGAATGTTTTTGAAACTTTATGGGGAATATGGTTCTTCCCACTAGGTGGCAGTGAATACATTCTTTGTTAACTTCATCTTGAACTCAAATCAAATCAAAACAAATCTTGTATACTGCTAAAATCCCCTTTTCAGGGTTCTGTATGGTTTACGTTGTTAGAATAACACAAGAGAAAACAAAACAATTCTATAGACAATAATGTCAGTAATGGTAAATCATATAACAGTCTTTGGAAACAAAAAAGATTTTAACCTCATCCTAAAGCTAAGATAGCTAGTATCTGTCCTAATAACGAGAGGAAGGGAATTCCGTAGAGAGACTTATATTACAGGGAAAAGAGAGGTAGAAATCTTTTGAAACTGAATGCCCTTGCAAAATAGAGAGGACAGAATCAATTGTTCTTTCAGTCTATCAGACTGAACCATATAAAAGTTGAAAAACTAAACAAGCAGCTTTAAACTTGATTCTTTCAGCTATGGGAAGCCAATGCAATTTAATAAGATATAAAGAGACGTTACTATATCTATTTAATTTGAAAATCAATCTTGCTGCTGTGTTCTGTATTGTGAACCTACTGAATGGGTTGAACTGAAGTGCTAATTTTAAAAGTTTTTTATGTATCCACAAGATTTTTTTTAATGTATAAATTTTATTATTAAGTTTCAGATAACTTGAAACAAGGAAAAAACATAAATCTTGTATTATTATACTAATATAATCACACATCAAAACGGCATTCACAAGCTTTTGTTTTAAATTTACTTTTATAAGTACATACTCCCAAGAAAAATTACAAGAAATATATGATACAAGTTATAACTAAAAAACCTTGGCAGCTACTTGTAACCTTGATTAGCCACTGTTCGAAACAGGATGCTGGGCTTGATGGACCTTCGGTCTGTCCCGGTACAGCAACTCTTATGTTCTTAATATAACAATAATACCCAGTGTACTTGACTGTAACTCACCTTTGAGCTACTACTGAAAAAGGTGTGAGCAAAATCTAAATAAATAATAAATAAATAATCAAGTCCACATTTCGGGAAAGAGAGAACTAATTAAAGAAAGAAAAGCTTCAAATGAAATCAGGAATATTTCCCATGTTTACAAGATTATATTCAATTTTAACTCCTGCAAATCACACCTCAACTAAATTAATGTTGTCAGAAATTTTTCCAGTTGTTAAAAGATCAAAGAAAATATATTGATGCGAGGAATAGTAACATGAACATCCCCATTTATTATTTATTGTTCATCAAAGAATGATAGTAACACTGGAAATATGAATGTCTATTTCTCACGTAAGAATACATACAATATACATTTTTGTTAATTCCCATCCCACAAAACAAGATCATTAGATGAATAAATTCACAAATTGAGATTCCCAGCTATAACTCTGTGTTAGAAGCCTGATCAGATCACAATATATCCTGAAGTCAGCTGTTCTTAATGCTCAACACTCTTGTCCTAGTATTCTTTCTAGAAATTCAACATAAAATGCCCGACATAGCCATGTTTTGGCAGCATAAAATGGCTGCATCAGGGGTAGTGGGTCACCAGCTGATATTGCAATCACAGCGCTTTTATGAGAGTACAGCCAAAAATAACACAAAATAAGCATCAATCAATACACATAAATACAAATATAAAATAACATAAAGTGGTTAAAAAGGTTGAACATGTAGCAGATTAAAAACAGTGTATGTTTGAGCTTTTCCCCATAGAAAATGTCAGCCCAAATGCCCAGACCTTCAGTTTTTCTCTAAAATCAGTAAAGGAGAGCAGGAGATGAATTTAACTTTGCGGCTACTGCAGTGTTTGGAGTAAACACAGTAGCATTGGGTTTCCCCTGGGAGACTATTGAGAGAGACACTTAGCTAAGGTAGGAAGAAGTGACTTTATCATCAGCAGAGAAAGCAGAGGATGTTTTTGAATGCAGAGTCAGGGAGACCAGAGTACCCGAGCTCCAGAGAAAAGCAGCAACTATATGACAAGCCTCTGTAGAAACTACAGCAACTAGTACATAAGTACATAAGTAATGCCATACTGGGAAAAGACCAAGGGTCATTCGAGCCCAGCATCCTGTCCACGACAGCGGCCAATCCAGGCCAAGGGCACCTGGCAAGCTTCCCAAACCTACAAACATTCTATACATGTTATTCCCGGAATTGTGGATTTTTCCCAAGTCCATTTAGTAGCGGTTTATGGACTTGTCCTTTAGGAAACAGTCCAACCCCTTTTTAAACTCTGCTAAGCTAACCGCCTTCACCACTTTCTCCAGCAACGAATTCCAGAGTTTAATTATACGTTGGGTGAAGAAAAATTTTCTCCGATTTGTTTTAAGTTCAAAGAGGTTTACATAGTACTTATTTGTAAGACAGAGGCCCCAATATTCAGACCGCAGGAGATAGCTGGGCTGTCTCCCGCGGTCTACACTGAACCCGGATATTCAATGCTGATTTTCAGCACTGGCCAGTTCATTTGGAACCTGCCACTTATTGTGGCAGCCAAATAAGGCCGTTAAACTTAGCCGGCTCCTCCATGAAAATCTTTAAGCCACTAACCGGCAATATTCAGCACTGGATAGCTGGTTAGTTGCTGTTTTGGTAGTCATTTCCCTTTAAATATAGGGTACAGCATGTGTCACAGCATTTCGGCATCCCAAAATTGTTTTGACCCCAATTTTGGGATGCCAAAGTGCTGTGATGCACTCTGTCTTTATGCGGAAACTACACTCTTAATCTACTACGGTTTGCTTATTTTATGGGCTTTTAGCTCAACATTTTAAATACATTGATACTATTGACCCCTGATGAAGGTGTTGTCAAAACATAGCCCGTGTCGAGTCTGTTAATAAAAATCTCTCATGTACTAATATCTGTCAGAGGCTTTATGCACAGTTAACTCCTGTGCAAAATTTCTTTGTGTGCAAAAGCTGAGCTAACCTGTACACAAATCCTAGTGCACTTTACTGCAGTCACTCCTGAGCTGGTTGAATGGTCAATTTATAAGACCTGCTTATCCCACTCATTCTTGAATATTATCACCGTTTTCGTCTCCATCACCTCCCATGGGAGGGCATTCCAGACATCCACCACTTTTCATGGCAGGGGCATAGCCAGACCTCAAAGTGGGGGGGGGGGGGGGGAGGACCAGAGCCCAAAGTGAGGGGACACATTTTGCCCCCCCCCCCCGCCGCAATGCAACATACCTTGGCAGGTGGGGGTCCCCAACCCCCACCAGCTGAAGCGTTTCTCCATCGATGTTCTCCTTACATGGCCTGCCCTGTTTCCCCTCACGTTGCGCATGCTCGATTTAATGAAACTAAGCATACACAAAGTGTCGTGTATGCTCAGTTTCACTAAAACTGAACATGCACACGACGAGAAGGAAGCAGGGTAGGCGATGTAAAGAGAGCAGCGCTGGAGAAACGCTTCAGCTGGTGGGGGTTTGGGACCCTGCCAGCCAAACTAGGGGCCCAGGATCCATTTTGGGGGGCCCAGGCCCCCGTGGACCCCTGTAGCTATGCCACTGTTTCATGGAGAAGGTGCTGGATGCCTGGAATGCCCTTCCGTGGGAGGTGGTGGAGATGATAATGATTAGGAAGTACTTTCTACAGAGAGGGTGGTTGATGTCTAGAATGCCCTTCTGCGGGAGGTGGTGGACATGAAAACGGTAACAGAATTCAAGAATGCTTGGGCTAAGCACAAAGGATTCCTATATGCAAGGGTGTGCTGGTAGATTTTTAAGAATGGGCTCTCTCTCCGGGCATAGCTAGTCCTACAATTTGGGGGAATCAGGGGTGGACTGGAGGGAGCATTGCATGCTTCTCCCCCCCCCCCCCCTCATGCGGGCACACTAGACCTACCTTTGCTGGCAGGGATGCCGAGCCCCATCAGCCAATAAACGGACTGCCACCACTCCCCTCTGCTTGTTTCTGGCTCTGAGCAGCATGCTGGGATTTCTCTCACATGCACGAGAAGTCCCAGCCTGCTGTTCCGAGCTGGAAACAAGGATTGCGGGGAGCATCAGCAGTCTATTTACTTGGCTCGTGGGGCTCAGCATCCCCACCAGAAAAGTAGAAGACAATTCAGGAAGGGCCCAAGCCTACATTTTGGGAGCCAGTTGTTAAAGTAGCGATGGGGGGGAGGGGGGGCTACTTTAACAACCAGCTCCCAAAATTCTTAAAAACTTAACAAACGGCTCTTGCAAGCCTCAGCACACCACTGCCTATATGGCAAGAGAAGGGAAGCAAAAGAACTTAGCCGTGCTTAAGGGGCAAATTCAGTAGTTGGAAAATAAGGCTATTCCCAGGCAGACTTTTACGTTCTGTGTCCCGATCATGGCTAGACAGATATGGTTGGACTGGAGTGGGCTTCAACAGCAACTCCAGTAGTTGGAAATTAAGCCAGTGCCGGGCAGACATCTATGGTCAGTGTCCTGAAAATGGCAAGGACAGCTCATAATCAATATGTATATGTTATCATATACTAGGAATTGATCTTGTTAGGCAGACTGGATGGACTGTGCAGGTCTTCTTTATCTGCCGTTATGTACTATGTTACTGTGTTAGATGCTGCATTTTTCTAAGCTGCAGAAAATTGGCTGGGTAGTGCATTCATTGAGTCAGATCTGAAAAATATAAAATGGTCTATGAAGAAAAATGATGAAATAAGCTGAGGGAGGGCAGGATAAAGTGAATTTGCCAAGCCTGGGAATTTGTGTGAGATTTATAGTTGGAGTGTGAGAGAGAAACATGTTTAAAAAAAAAACTGTACCAGAGCAGAAATGTGGAAGGAATAAAACCCCAGATTCAGTAACTTCTGGAACAGTGGCATAGCCATGGGTGGGCCTGAGTGGTCACAGGCTCATCCACTTTGGACTCCGACCCACCCAGCAGTGACATAGTAGCGATGTGGCTCACCTGCTGAAGAATCCAGGAGATCATGGGATCACTTAACTCCACTCCCCCAAACCCCTCGGCACCTTTAAATCCTCTAGGTCTTCGCTAGCAGCGAGCAGTAACATATTCTGCCTGTTTGCGCCGGACTGAGCCTTCCCTCTGATGTAACTTCTTGTTCGTGGGACCAGGAAATTGTGTCAGAGGAAAGGCTCGGACCAGTGTAAAGGATTTAAAGGTACGGGGGGGGGGGGGGAGTTGGAGAGTGGAGTTAAGTGACCTCTGCCAATCGTCTGGGGGGGGGGGGGGGGAGGACAGATACAGGGCAGGGGAGGTAGGGTTGTCATGCCCACTCACTGTGAAGGTTCAGGCCTGCCCAAAACTTTCTAGATATGCCCATGGAGGAAGCATTCTACTATGATCTGAAAATAATGGCATAAGGTGTGTGGGAAGATACATTCTTTGTGTGAGATTCTCATGGATACTTGGCTAACTGAGCACTAGTAATAAAGGATTTGGCTAGTGAATGGAGCCGCCAGATTTAGCTAAAGGACTGAAAGTTCTGTGTGAATCAGTATTGTGTATGTGAGATGAAATGTGAAGTACAGTGAAGCATTGCGTACATTTTAGGGAGAGAGATAGCTATTTATACAATTGTTCTTTCAGCTCATAAGATTTATTTTTCAAATAAACTATTGTTTTGGGCTCATTTTTTGATCACTTATGCATATGTTTAGGTCTACCACAAGAAACAGAAGAACAAATCTACACACTATTCAACTATGGTAGTTTTTTTGTTTTTTTTATCTTCTCTGCTGTTTCCTGTTCTATGCTTAGCTCTAGTCAGCAGAGTGTATTGGTAATCCCATCTTTTAGGCATATTCATTCAAATTCTATTAGAGATTCAATTTTTAGTGTTGTAGCAAAGACATAATAGAATGAGCTGCCTTCCCATTTAAGACCGGAGATCTCACTTATTAAGTTTAAATCAGGACTTAAAAGACATCTTTTTGCTAAAGCTTTCGTTTGTGAGGATGGCTCATTTTTCTTTGGCTGCCACTGGTAAGGAGTTAACAGTCTGGACCTGATGCATTGCAAAGTATTTTTATCTTTCATCTTATTTTCTTTGTCTCTTCTTGGTATGCAATTGTAATTTTATATTCTTTCTTTTTCTTTGAATTTGTTATTGATATTAAATTAATATCTGTAAACCACCGAGACGTTGACAATTGGAAACTAGTGTAATGGTGAGATTTTCTTCAATAAGACACTAGCAATAAGAAAGTGTATTTTTGATTAAAGAGCTACTTAGTCTCATATTAGTTATCTAACCAGTGAGCAGCACGCACACATGATTAAATAGGGAAGGGAGACAATTTTGATTTCTGAGTTCATCAAGCATAGGATGATGAGGAGAAGACTGAATGATTTGATCAAGAAAGCCTGTAACAATTCATTCATCATGACCAGCCTGTGGGAGACTGTAAGGCTATCAGACCCAGGAACTCAACAAAAAGAAATAATGTTGCACATATAGTCAGGGCCGGCCCTAGGGTTTCTAGCGCCCTCCTGCAGTCTATTAGTCGGCGCCCCTACCCATCCAGAGGCGGGATCACTATGGCTACGTCCCCACAGTCGAAACACCCCTTTTACCAGCCATGGCATCATTGAAAATATTACACCAGTATAGAAGAAAAATAACTTAGCACACAGACCAGGAATTAGGAGAACAGACAGATTTGCCAACTCTGAAAAACAATGTGTTATCAAAATTTCAGAATCTAACAAACAGATCCCTATTCAGACACTTGGCCTTGCAGTCACACATGTAGAACAGAGATAGCCCCTCTTCAAATTCTTCAAAAATTAACCTGAAATCCTAAGAAGTTAGACTCTGCATGCAGCACAATAGCCTTCCCAACGAGCACAACTTAGGATCTAGCTAGGACAGACTTAATCAACATAAACTAACATATTCTACAATCTGAGTTGGACAGACTAACAGGAGTTACTGAAGTGGGAATGAGAGATAGGTGATGGTTAGGAATTGAAAGCAGGCATCTAGCCCTCCTGTCCTGTGAGTTGCTGTGTTGGGGGTGGGGGGTGGAAAAGGGTGGGTCAGGTGCAGCACTAAACAGCAGTCTCTGACAAAACAAGGGCCCAGGCTCTGCTGTGCTGTCTCTGTCTGAGCCCTCTCTGGGCAGAGGACAGAGGTTAGCTGAGCTCCCACAAGTTATTTCAGAGCCAGATTCAGTTGGAGCAGTGACGTCCTCTGACAAACACAAGGAGGATATTTCTCTGCTTGGGAGGGGGGAGGGGACGGGACAGAGAGCTGACAGCTTTGGAGCCAGACTGAGATGAGCAGCAGAGGTTAGATACTCAGCAGAGCTTGATTGCTTGCAAAGTGATGCCCTTGAAGGCAGGCGCCCTCCTGCAGTGCTTACCCTGCTTACAGGGTTTGACCGGCCCTGCACACAGTTGCAAAACTCTATGGGTTATGCCACTATTCTAATCGGCCAAAAAAGCAAAGAGGATGCTAGGAATTATTAGGAAAGGGATGGTGAATAAGACCGAAAATACTATAATGCCTTTGTATCACTCCATGGTGCAACCACACCTTGAGTATTGCATTCAGTTCTGGTCGTCGTATCTCAAAAAAGATATAGCGAAATTAGAAAGGTTCAAAGAAGAGCGACCAAAATGATAAAGGGGATAGAACTCCTCTCGTATGAGGAAAGGCTAAAGAGGTTAGGGCTCTTCAGCTTGGAAAAGAGATGGATGAGAGGAGATATGATTGAGGTCTACAAAATCCTGAGTTGTGTAGAACGAGTAGAAGTAAATCAATTTTTTACTCGTTCCAAAAGTACAAAGACTAGGGGGACACTCAAGGAAGTTACATGGAAATACTTTTAAAACAAATAGGAGGAAATATTTTTTCACTCGACGAATAGTTAAGCTCTGGAATTCATTGCCAGAGGATATAGTAACAGCGGTTAGTGTAACTGGGTTTAAAAAAGGTTTAGACAGATTCCTGGAGGAAAAGTCCATAGTCTGCTATTGAGACACACATGGGGAAGTATCTACTTGCCCCGGGATTGATAGCATGGAATGTTGCTGCTAATTGGGTTTCTGCCAGGTACTTGTGACCTGGCTTTGCCACTGTTTGGAAAACTGTTTGGTCTGACCCAGTATGGCTACTCTTAAGTTCTTATGTAGAATATTAGCAGAAAAACAGAGATCTGGTAAGGATTCAATTTCAAGATTTCAGATATGTCTAGCAAGGGAAATGTAGACCTGTATAACAAAATGTGAAGAGGGTATCCAAGTCACAGGGTGGTCCATGACAGATTCACATCCCAGGGCCCCTACAGGACACTTGCTTCATCCCATTTCTCTCCCCTCTCTTGTTCCTCTTCGAGGCCCTGGCATAAATATCCCTCTAAAAGATAACTCAGAGACAGAAGTGGGGTACTCCAACTTTCTTTAGTTTTCTTGAGGTAATAGGCTTCTCGGGTTTTAGGGCAAACTATTCCCTTCTGAGTTGACCACACAGTCTCTCCTTCCTAGGATCCACTTCCACACAGGAGTAATCTAGCCTGGGTCCACCTGCCTGAAGTGCACTGCACCCACTAAAAACTGCTCCAGGGACCTGCATACTGCTGTCAGGGAGCTGGATATGACATTTGAGGCTGGTATAGAGGCTGGCAAAAAAAAGTTTTTAAAGTTGTTTTTTTGAGGGTGGGAGGGGGTTAGTAACCACTGGGGAAGTCAGGGGAGGTCATCCCCGATTCCCTCCGGTGGTCATCTGGTCAGGTCGGGCACTTTTTGGGGACTTGGACCTGAAAAAAAGGGGACCAAATAAAGTGGACCAAATTCTTGCCAGGGACGCCCTTCTTTTTTCCATTATCGGCCGAGGGCACCCATCTCTTAAGCATGCCCCGGCACGCCCCTGTCCCGCCTTCGCTACCCTTCCAACATGCCCCCTTGAAGTTTGGCCGGCTCCACGATGGACTGCAGTTGAGGCTGGCCAAAATCGGCTTTCGATTATGCAGATTTCGCCGGCCTTGAGAGATGGCCGGTCATCTCCCGATTTGTGTCGGAAGATGGCCAGCCTTCTCTTTCGAAAATAAGCTGGATAGCCTCTCCTAACAAAAGATATACAAAAACACCCACAGCTAGAAGCACCATTCTGTAGCTGGCAAGGATTCCCAGGCCCTACCAGCTGAAGAAATCCATAAATGTAATGCATTGTCAGTTAGCCCCTTTGCCCTCAAACTGGTTGAAACTACTAATTCATGTTTTTATTTATTTACCAGTGATCGTTTTAATGATAAATCAAAGTCTTACAACTGGACTAGCTCTCTCTAGTTGGAAGCATGCTGTAATCCATCCCATCCTGAAAGATAAATCTAGGGATCCTTGTAAATCCAATTACAGTCTGTTCTCGCTATTCACTGAGGTTAGATTCCTAGAAAACCCCATGAATACTGAAAATGCAAATACAGAACCATTGATCCTATGGGGAAAAGGGGGTTAGGTTCCTGTGTGACCCTGTTCACTGTACACTTTTGCTACCTAATACCATAAACTTATCATTTTGTGTACCCTTCTTGTAAAGAACAACTTACTTATCGTGTGCATTTTATAAATGTATTTTATGCACTGTTTAAAAAAAAAAATAAAAGTACAGTATATACAGTCTTTTGGTGTGACAATACTCAAGCACAGTTCTATGAATATCTTCATCCTCATGGGAACACACTTTCATTTGCAATTGCTCTACACTGTGCATGGTTGTGAATAAGCAAAAAAAATACCCACGAATAGTGAAAACGAGTTACACTCTATTTTGCGTGAATAAGCGAATCCATGAATACCGAATGCATGGATAGCGAGAACAGACTGTATAGACCAATCTCCAATTTATATTTTCTAGCTAAATGAACTGAAAAGGTGGTAGTTTCACAACTGAAGTGGAATCCTCAAATATATTGCATCTTAAACAATCGGGATACTATGTAGGACTTAACAAGGAAACTATTTTGGCAGGATTTATCAGTGCCTTGGATAATGATCAGATATTTTTTGTTGTGTATTTGGATCTACCATCAGCTTTTGATCTGGTAAATCATCAACTACTCCTCTCATCTCTTCATTCTGTTTGATCCATTTACCAAAGAATGGGGGGACTGTTTTTGTTCTTAACATGCCGAGCGATCACGTCATAAAGTTCATGGAATCCTCTTTATTTCATAAGGAGGAAGTTTTGTTGCTGCACACGGCATCTATCTCATATTAGAACATATTTGACCCCTGATGCAGGCACTGTGGGCTGAAACACGGCCCATGTCGGATCCATATTGGAAGACTGATTTTTAATATCACAATTAAAGGAACTGCGTCCCGTTTTTGAAGGCTCTTGATGCTTTTTGCTGTGTTTTGGACTTTGTTTTCTACTTTGGACCCTCTCTGTGCTGTTGTATCAATGTCATTTTTGTTTGATCAAATGTGCATAGTTTCTATAGGATTAAGTAAATCTAAACTTCAGAAGGTGAACTGTGGTATCCCTCAAGGGTCTGCCTTATCATCGATGCTATTTAATATATATTTGTTAATCCATTAATCGCTATTATTCAAAATTTTGGAATTAGCATTTATGGTTATACAGGTGATATTTTTGGCAGCTAAATTTTCATCCAATACCCTGGATTTAGGCCCTCTAAAAAGATGTAGGAATGCCATTTCAAAATGGCTCCATGAACACTGATTAGTTTTAAATCTGTCAAAAATAATTGCTTGTTGGATTATGGGGCTGGCAGAACAGCCTTCCTTGACTCCACCATTATTAAGTAAACCAATAGCAATGGTTTTAAATATCCAGATATTTTATTTAGGATAAAGTAACTTTTTTGCACAGTATTAGAAATTTGATTTCAAAAGTAAGTTGCGAGTCAAATTGACTCGCAACTTACTTTTGAAATCAAATTTCTAATACTGTGCAAAAAAGTTACTTTATCCTAAATCAAATCCATTCAATTAGACAGCTTTTCAATGAAGATGTATTACATACCTTGATTCATGCCTTGCTAATGGATTATGGTAATATGGTTTATGTAGGTGCATGCTTACCTAACCCTCTGGCTGGAGTTTAAGCAAGCAACTTCTACTCAGGCAGCTGCAAAGGCTCAAGAATAGGCTGAACTGTGAACTTGAATGCATGAAAGTTTCAGGGTCTCCACCCTTTGGGTGTCTGGATTCTTAGGGGCACTGTGCTGAGAGGGTGAAGGCTTCTCTATGGAAGATTCTCAAATAGTCTGTGCAGAAGCAGTTTCTGTACAGAAGATGCCTTTTGCTAGTCTTTTCCAAAACCAACTTCCTTTCTGCCTATGAATGCTCTCTGAGTCAAATAAGACAATCTCTTTGTGCTCTCTGTAACATTTGAGCCCAGTGTTTACAGCCCTTTTGGTCATGTTCAGAACTGAGGTACAAAAGGTTTCATTAAATTTCAGTATTCTTTTATCCTGGTTTTAATAGGTAGCAGCCAGCCTTGACCCTGTGATCTTTATGCTAGAAGGCAGCTATCTTCCAGGAAGAGATACTCTGTTGAAAGCCAGCCCATACCTAATCCTGTTTTATATTTTGGGCACTATCAATGCCTGTTTCCTGATCAGCTCTTTGCTTTGAGCAATCCTTTTGTAATGCATTTCTTAGAGGTACAGTGACATCCTCATTCTTATTTTGTTCTAGTCTAGTATTTAAGCCTCAGGACTCCCTGCTAGAAACCTTGTGACAAAATAACCAGCCAAAGTAAAGATATTGAAAGATTGACCCAGTCACGTAAATTAAAAGCTGATAGAGAAAACTCAGCTAACTTTGATTGTAACCTAAAAGGACCCCCTCCCCCCAACAAAATGGCAGGTTTATTTTCACTGTTGTTAAATGTCAGTATTGTTTTCAACTGTTAAAGCTACTGTACACCAACCAGCGTTGAACCTGCAGTTTTTGGATTACAATGCAGCTATCTTTCAGGAGCACCTATGCTGTCTCTAGAGAGTCTGTGATAGCTAGCCCATTCCTAGCTGTGTCTTGTATTTCTGGTAATCTTGGTTTTTGTATCCTGACTGGCCCAGAAGAAACTAGCATAGGGCAGGCTTGAACATTTCTGCCCTGCCTCTGGATTTGTTTTCTGTTGCTTCAGTGTTGTTCTTGTTTAACTGTGCCCTAAAATAAAAAATAAAAAAAAAACCCTAAAATTTACAAAAACTAAAAAAAAAGAAACCAAAACAAAACGGAAAGCCTGCAAATGGTACAGGAACAAAATTAGTTTGCCTGCATATTCTTAAAAATCACTAGAAAACTGCAGAGAAACAAACAGTAGACAGACCATTGTATTCTGCTGGGCTATTTCCAGTACACTGATCAATTTGCAGTAGTAAGGTGACCTATGGCTAAGCCATGCAAGACATTCTGGGATGCCCACTAATGAGGGATTACTACATTCTAAGAGAGGGCCAGTGAGGCATGAGACTGAAGGTCAATGCAAGAACTGCCGTGCCAGGTCAGACCAAAGGTCCATCAAGCTAATTATCCTGTTTTCAACAGTCAAGTGTTTTGTTTCACTAAAAAGGGAAAATAATATTTAAAAATGGCATTTTGCAGTGTTTTATTGCTTTGATAAAATGATGATGAATGAATGGAATGAAATTTAAAAATTCCTCATGTATTCAGAATGTATTACTTACATGTTCATAATATTAACATTGCCTAATAGATTACTATTTGTGGGAGCAATTTTCAAAGCTATTTATGTGTGTAAAAGCAATCAATGCAAGTTAGTTGGCTTATCTCAGTAATTCTAAACATATTTCTAGGGGTATGTTTTCAGATTTTCAGCAGAACTGAAAAAATGAATGGCCGTTGTAATGCAGTGGCATAGCCAAGGGTGGCCCGGGGTGGGCCCAGGCCCACCCACTTTAGGTTCAGGTCCACCAAGTAGCAGCATACCTATAATGTGGCTGGCAGGGACCTCAAGCCCCACCAGCCAAAAATTCCCAACAACTTTGCTGTCGATGAAAATCTGCTATTTAAAAGGTATACGGGGGAGAGGGGATGTTTGAAAGACCATATGGCATGCAGGCGAGAGAGGGAGAAACCAACTCACTTGTAGGACAAGGTGGAGTTCTGCCCACCCACCTTGGGTCCAGGCCCACCCAAACTTGGGTGTCTGGCTACGCCCCTGCTGTAATGTACAGAGCTCATTGTCCTGCAGGTTAGTAGCTTCTTAGCCATGGACGTTTGCTGTGATGCAAGTGAGCTCTGTAAAACATTTGTATCTGAAACATTACTAGGACCTGACACCCCCTCCCACTCCAAAAAGAAAAAAAAAAAGAAGTACACTTTATTGGGGAGTAGTTTTTTTTTTTTTTTTTTTTAAAGAAAACTAGTGTATAAACACATTTTTGCATGCCAGTTTCCACTGAATTTCACATTTGAACAGCTCTGAATAATATTGCTTTGCAGCAGCTCGTGAATGCAGTGGGCTTTCAGGAAAGTACTGAGTTATATATGAAATTTTAGTAGTTAGGAAAGGCAAATTTGTCATTATTTAAAAACAAAAAAAGAAAGAATTTTCAGATAAAAAATACTAAAGGTGCAAAAGAATTTGGTGTTTTTATATGTGTGATTTTTGTGTAAATGCCCCTTTCATGAAATAACTTTACAGTTATAGTACATCAGCCTTTGGTTTGTGTTTTCAGATACACACACCTTGGGGCTAATTTTCAAAAGTGAAAAATGTTTAAAAAGTGGTATAAATCAGCATTTGGATGTATTGTAAGCCACATTGAGCCTGCAAAGAGGTGGGAAAATGTGGGATACAAATGCAATAAATAAATAAATAAATAGCTATTTTCAAAACCCATTTTCTAAATGTTTATTTATGCTGTTCATCTGCAGTGCGTTCAAATCACAAGGGGGTGCTTCAGGGGCATGTTAAGGGCGGGATCTGAGTGTTCCTAACACTTGGAAGTTATTCTGCCATAATGGAACAAAATAAAAATATCCAGGACTAAAACGAAGATGTTTTCAGCTAGACCTATTTTAATAATGACTAAGCCACAAAAAAGTGCCCTAAATGACCAGATGACCACTGGTGGAATAACAGAATGACCCCCATTACTCCCCCAGTGGTCACTGACTCCCTCCCACCCCCCACCCCCCCACCCCCAAGATGTGAAAGAAACAGTATGTACATACCAGCCACTATAACAGCTTCAGATATTATGTCCAGTCCTATTAGTACACCAAGCAGGTCCCTGGAATAGCCTATTGGTTGGTGAAGTGCACTGTGGAGAAGGGGACCCAAGCCCATAATCCACTCTAACTGTTACACTTCTGGTAGAAAATGCCAGCCCCCCAACCCCCCATAACCTACTGTACCTACATATAGATGACACCTGCAGACAAAAGGGCTATTGTAGTGGTGTATAGTTGAGTACTGTAAGTTTTTGGTGGGTTTTGGAGGGCTCACCATACAATATAAGGGGTAACAGTGAGCTGTGTACCTGGGACCTTTTATGTGAAGTCCACTGCAGTGCCTCCTAGGGTGCCCCACTGCTCTGCTGCAAACTTGCCAGGGTTGCGGTTAAGCCGCCCAATTGGGCGGCTTTTCGGAAACGGCTGCGGGGAATTTTCTAATCGCGTGGGTTGCAGGGATTTGGGCAGGTTTTCGAGCGGCCGCAGTGCAGGATTGGATGGGTTTTCGCGGCCGCTGATTGGCCGGTTTTCCCGCTGCCGGGGCTTCTATCGGTCCAATTTGGTCCAATAGAAGCTTTTCCGGGGCTTCTATTGGTCCAATTTGGTCCAATAGAAGCCTTTCAGGGGTGGGGTTGACGTCAGGGGTGACGTCGGGGCGGGGCTAGTGATGTGGGAGGTGGGGCTAGTGATGCGGGAGGCGGGGTTAGGTGACACGGGGGCGGGGTTCGGTGACGCGGGAGATGGGGGTTGGCTGCGGGCGGTTTTTGGGCGGGTTTACGGCTGGTTTTGGGCTGGGAAAATTTTTCCCAGCTGGTAACCTTGCTCTGCTGGGATGTTTGTGTGGCCAGTCTACTAAAGATTGCTGGCTCCTCCTACATCCCAATAGTTTGATTTTGTGCATTTTTCACTTGAATGTTTTTTTTAAAATAGTCCAAAAATATAGATGCATTGAACATCTAGCAAATGGCCATTTTCAAAACAGAAAGTTTTCCAAAATCGCTATATTCACCACTTGAATTTTGAACATTTTGAGCAAAATGTCCAAAGTCGAATTTAAACGTCATATTGAAATGCCCCGCCACGTGTGAAACATTCCCTTGAATAGAACTGTTTAGAGGTTCCAAGATAGTATTATAAGATTTCAAATGCCAGCAAGAATAATCTCATATGTGTACTGTACAGTTAGAAGACAATTCTATAAAGCGACACCTACATTTAGATGCCTAGAGGATGCCATATTGGAGCCCATCTTATGAAGGAAGATAGGCACCTACTTTCTTTTATAGAACACTAGAATAGCTGGGTGCATATGTGCATAGACATTTAGAGACCATTTTACTAAGCAGTAGTAAACCCACCATAGGCTTCTCGCATGGTAATCCGAAACTTTTACTGGCCCAATGTAGGCGCCAGCAGTAATTCCACCCCCATCATGGGGCATTTCCGGCAGGGGGTTACCACCAGTTTAGTGCGGGAGCCCTTACCACCACTTCAGTAGGTGGTGGTAAGTGTTCCCCCCCCCCCCCCCCGAAATGGCCATGTGGCAAGTGTGAATTTACTGTATGGCCATTTCATACCTGGCCATTTTTACCCTCTGCAGTAAAAGGGGCCCTAGCGCGCAGCAAAAATGGCTGCCACTGCTAGCGCAGGTCTCCTTTTATCACAGCTTAGTAAAAGGGCTCCTTAGGTGTGAGCACATATGCCAGCCATAGAGAGATACATACGTAACCCACCCAACATTCCAAAGTGTTTAACAGAGCAGGAGAGGCTTCTACACAGTTAAACCATGCTAAGCAGCAACCCAGCAGACGATATTCAGCAGCACTTAACTGGTTAGTTAATACCACTGAATATCACCACTATTCAGCCATCTCCTAATCGGTTAGGTTAGGGACGGGCTGGAGGCAGAGTACCTACTTAGCTGGTTAGCTGCGATTTTCAGTCCACTAACTGGCTAAGCAACTGCATAAAGTTAGGACAGCAAAAAGGCTGTCCTAACATTATGTGCTAAAATTAACCAGGCACCGTTCTGAGTATCGGCCGGTGCCTGGTTATCCTCTGGATGATTGCTGATACCTGGACATTCAATGCCAGGAACCATGCACTCCTCAGCATTGAATATCCGGGTTCAGTTCAGTCTGCAGCTGAGATGCCGCAGGCTGCATATTGGGTGGAACATATATTATTCTATGTTAGCCATGTAACTTGTGCCCTGCCCATGTTCTGCCCAGTCTCTTCCCACTTGCAAACTACACCAATAGTTCAATTGGGGGTGGGGTGGAATTCTATATATGGCACCAAAAAATCAGTGCAGAAAAAGCCTAAAGTTAGGTGCGGTTTATGGACTACGCATAGTGCTATCCCCACAACTAAAATTTAGGTGTGACCATTTACACCGACTAAAACCTAGTGTAAATGTCCACACCTAACTTGGGTGCGGATTGGGCATATTCTATAACAGTGCGCGTAATTTTTAGGAACACCCATGCCCCTCTCATGGCCGCTCTCTCTTTTCAGATGCATGCATTAGAATTTACACACACCATCTTATAGTGTTGCATGCATTAATACTAATTAGTGTCAATTAGTGCTGATAATTGCTCATTTTTGGCCATTTACCAGCGACAATTGGCTTAATTAAGTTGCACGTGCAATTTGGCCGCACAGCCAAATTTGCATGCACTTTAGTCAACATATATAGACTTCCTCCCTTGCTGTGTAAATGTTAGCACCTTCTTCCCAGAATTAACCCCATAGAATGCATGACATATTTCAGAGAATATCTTAATGAAAATTTATTTTGAGTTGTTTATAATCCATTCCTCCTTAGTGTCTCATGTAATTTATAAAGGATTACTGTCTTCATTGCTTAGCTAATTAGTGTGAAACACAACCGACCTTGTGCAACAAGATTAGACAGCAAAACACAAAGTGATGGAAAATGTTCTACCCGATTTTCCACTGGTTAGAGCATTTGATGAATGCTTGTAGATTAGAATAACATCAAATGCACATGAAAGATTTCATTTTTGCAACACTGATTCACCTCAAAGGGACAAAACAAAGCCTCTTGCATCCCACTCTATTGGACTCCTACTGTTAAAGTGATGAAATAGCTTGAATGGTCATTCTTCATTACAGAAAGTCAGTGAGATTCCTTGATGAGTCTGAACTGATCTGATTAGTCCTAAGAATATAGAAATGGTTTTTGCTGAGATACGTGTAAAAATAAGAACTTACTCTCCTTTGCATGACACCAAAATTAAGTACTGGTCTGGGAGGTCCAGTGACCCAGTGAGCAATTAAAAAGCACCTGCATGCTATAAAGTATAGGAGAATGAAAGGCGGGAAATACTTCAGTTTGGAGAATTTTAAAAAGAATCAAATGTAAGGTGAACTTTATGCATACACAACTGCTGCATTTCAGAATATCTCGTGGGATTTTTATTTTTATTTTTTGCTTTCTTGTTTTGCTTTAATTCTTCTCTTTCATTGTTTACTTAAATATATATAGTAGATGACGGCAGAAAAAGACCTGCACGGTCTTTTATTATATATGTCTATTATTGTATTCAAATTCAACTGTATCACTTGAGCAGCCTCTTCTGAATTCTGTGATTTCTACTTGTTTAGCTTCACAGAGCTTTTGAACAACAGGGAGTCCTGATAATAATGCAACTTCACAAAAAAACACAGTAAGAGCCTCACAAGACTTAAATGGTGTTGCCTGATCGTACCAAAAACTTATTAGTTTAATAAAAATACACCTTACAAGAGAGAGAGAGAGAGAGAGAGAGAGAGAGAGAGAGAGAGAGCGAATCCCTATCACCCCTTCCCCTACCCACCTACCCACGATAATTTGTGGAAACAGATGGAAAGATAGTTTTTCTAAATGGGCAGCATTGCCCGTAATGGTTTCCTTTGAGTGGCTTCACAAAGCCACCAAGGCAAGCAGTAGATGAGCAGTGGAAGAGCAGCAGGAGAGCACTGGTTACCATGGAGAATAATTCAGTTCATTCTGACATGTGCTTCCTAGAAGCATGTCTAGAACTTGTTCAACTTAGTGACTGCTCCTTCACAAAGCATCCAGAATATCTGCAACACAAAATGTGTGATGAAAATCAGCTACAGAGCCCAGAAACATAGTAGTACCGACAATTACTAGTTTGGAATGTGTGAATAATATCTTCAATGTCATTTTCTAGTAGGAAAAACTGTCCATTAATGTCAAGTGAACTGCCTATGAAAGGGATCGGTAGGGTGCTTCTCAAGCACCTCTCAATACAGTCAAAGCCTAAGCACATATATTATGTTGCCTGTCAGTATCCACTTTCTGAGGAATGTTCTGTAGGAGAGCTGATAAAGCCCACTGCACTTGTCCTTTTTTTTTGTTTGTTCAAGTAGGGAGAAGAAGAAGCACTCGTGTCAAATGAAATCAATGTTTGTTACCAGCATATATCCAGGTGACAGGGAGTAAACTGTAAGTAGCTCATTGTAGCATTGAGGATTCTCAACCCTCTGATCTGGGAATGCTACTGCAAAAGAAGCACAGGAGAGAGAAGTGCTGATTTTTTAAAAAACATTTTTTTCTCTTTTTTATGCATTCCCTGCCTTGTTATTTTATGTTGTTACTACTACTACTACTATTACTGTTATGCAATGTTGTATAGACATATGGAAGAGATAGTTCCTGCTGAATGGAAGATGAGGAGAAATGAATAATATGACAGACAACACCCTTCAGCCTATGGAGCCTGCTATCTAGCCAATATACCCATGATATTTAGGAAGTAATGGGAGAAGTAAGTAAAGAATTGAAGACAGTTTCAAAAAGAGGGATTTTAAAGCAGGATTTGAATACAACCAGGGAGCAAGACGTGCACACTGATTCGGGACATCCCAGTTTTTTAACATAGGCAACCGTGACTTATCAACCTTGCCCAGATACCTCTATATAACTTGTATAAATAAGCACACAAACTCGTGTGATTGAAATGGCAACAACTTGGCCGCAGCTTTATTTAAACAGTCTATTTAAGAAGTTAGGGCATCCGAGCCAACTAAAAGCTTCTCAGCCTCTACATAGCATTTCCCAGTTTACCACCATCAGCAAGATTGATAATTCACATAACAGTACACCCCCACCACCCAGCAAAGGGGGGGGGGGAGGTGTTCAACTTGAGGTTGAACTATCTTAGCTGCAAATGTCCTCTCAATTCAGGTTTGGGTACACTCGCCACCAACTCGGGTTAGTGTCACGTCCCGGGCCAACTACTCATTAGCTGCGGTCAGTTGTGGCCAAGAATACATCCTCAAGTACATTTTGCAAATCATTGTTAAATCATTCCCAATATCAGAAAGGTGAACACTATCCTTCCAGTAAAAACTTTCATATAGCTCCTCAGCCCATGCATGCAATACCTGCAGGCCACCAAGCTGGAAGACCCACGTTACAATCTGTCTATTAACTTTCTTCCTTCCTGTCCACCATAGCCTCGACTGTTTGTGGCTCAATCTGGGTATGATGTCTGACCAAATAATTAGAGTGTGGGCAAAACGCTGTGAAATGACGGACATTGAATCAGCTCAATGCAAGACCGGGCTCTCAAGTATATATGACAGTGGCACTTGGGGAGGCCAGCTCGGTCAATCTGCACTGGAAGAATGGAATAAGGCGTGTCCATCTCATTCCCCTAACCCCCACCCAGTGTACTCTCACGCTCTTGGGAGCTAGACCATGGTGAGGGCCATAAAGTGTTGCTTCAGCTTGGTGGGCAGCCCACTTGACAAAAGAGCATCTGACAATCCACACAGCTTTTGCCTCAAAGACAGCGCCTGTGGTAGAACATAAACAAGGTTACACTAACGAGCACCCTGGGGGTCACCAAGGAGCTCAGCTCTCACATAAGTCTGCCTCTGACTTCCATCTACCTATTCTCTTGATCACCATAGGGGAAAGCCCTTCCGCTGCTGTGTTGGTGGCAGCTCCTTTTCTGAATGAATGGACCCCACAGTGGTTGGGGTTGCACCCCGCCTTCTGCAAACATGTACATAGCACTGCAGTGAACTGGGGAACTATGACTCTTGCGGTAATTTCATTTTTGGCACGAGTCTGATACGCACTTCTGAAAAATATTTTTTTTTGGGCACTTGTAATGGAGGCACGCCAAGTGACATTTGATGCACATAGGTCATTTCTGCCCGGATTCTTTACCACTAGGTCAATGGCTGGTGGTAAGGTCTCAGACCCAAAATGGATGCGTGGCAATTTTGATTTTGCCGCACGTCCGTTTTCGGCAAAAAAGGCATTTTTTGTAGGTGCGCTGAAAAATAATTCTGCGCGCGCCCAAAACACGTGTCTACACTACCGCAGGCCATTTTTCAGCACACATTAGTAAAGGACCCCTTAGTCTTTACTGAAAAGGATATTGGGGAGATACCCATGTTGGAAACAGTCTTTGATGGTGATGACTCAGAGGATCTGAAGTACATCACAAAACTAAAGGGTAACAGATTACAATAACATGACAGTATACACTCCAGAATTATTAAAAAAACTCAAAACTGCTGAACAGCTGGCCTAAATTTAAATGGCTAGCTCTGTGGGTGCTGTGGGTGCTTGAACTCCCCCAATGATTATGTTTATTTAAAATCTTGCTATGCTGCCTGGGCTGCGTACAGACCACAGCAGTTTACAATACTAAAAAATATCAAATTTCAGAAAGGAAATTCAAAATCGAACAAATCCCTTGACCGTGTCCAGGGAGAAATTTCCATTGGGTTTAGCATCCTCGATAATTTTGAAAAGTTGGCTCCTATGATAGCAGTGACAGCAGTCAATGGCCAATATCAATTCCCTCTGCAGCTCTATCTGACCCTGGGCAAGTCACTTAACCCTCTATTGCCCCAGGTACAACAGTAGTACGATGTACAGCTTAGATTATGAGCCCACTAGGGACAGATCCAGTACCTGTAAAATGAAACTGTAAACCACTTAGGTCTAAGTGATATATAAATACTGAAGTGAATACTCATATGTGGGAACCACTGCTATATCTACGTATATCTAGAGAGCACAGCTCTGAATATATATAATGACGCTGAATATACATATTAATTTAAACCCATAGCTGGCATTAAATTAATATGGTGACCGCAACCTTAGAATGTTACCCCCTTGTTTGCAAATTTCTGCAACCAGGAGAGAACCAGAAAGTAAGACTATAAGAACAGAAGGACCTTACGAGACTGGGAGACTGGGCGGCTAGATGGCAGATGACGTTTAATGTGAGCAAGTGCAAGGTGATGCATGTGGGAAAAAAGAACCTGAATTATAGCTACGTCATGCAAGGTTCCACGTTAGGATGTACGGACCAAGAAAGGGATCTGGGTGTCGTCATCGATAATACACTGAAACCTTCTGCTCAGTGTGCTGCTGCGGCTCGGAAAGTGAATAGAATGTTGGGTATTATAAGGAAAGGTATGGAAAACAGGTGTGAGGATGTTATAATGCCATTGTATCGCTCCATGGTGCGACCGCACCTTGAGTATTGTGTTCAATTCTGGTCGCCGCATCTCAAGAAAGATATAGTGGAACTGGAAAAGGTGCAGCAAAGGGCTACTAAAATGATAGCGGGGATAGGACGACTTCCCTATGAAGAAAGACTAAAGAGGCTAGGGCTTTTCAGCTTGGAGAAGAGACAGCTGAGGGGAGACATGATAAAGGCTTATAAAATAATGAGTGGAATGGAACAGGTGGATGTGAAGTGTCTGTTCACGCTTTCCAAAAATACTAGGACTAGGGGGCATACGATGGAGGAGTGGCCTAGTGGTTAGGGTGGTGGACTTTGGTCCTGAGGAACTGAGTTCAATTCCCGGCACAGGCAGCTCCTTGTGACTCTGGGCAAGTCACTTAACCCTCCATTGCCCCATGTAAGCCGCATTGAGCCTGCCATGAGTGGGAAAGCGCGGGGTACAAATGTAACAAAAAAAAACCCCAAAACAAAACTATAGTGTAGTAAATTTAAAACAAATCGGAGAAACTTTTTCTTCACCCAACGTGTAATTAAACTCTGAAATTTGTTCCCGGAGAATGTGGTGAAGGGGTTAGACTGTTTCCTAAAGGACAAGTCCATAAACCGCTACTAAATGGACTTGGGAAAAATCCACAATTCCAGGAATAACATGTATAGAATGTTTGTACGTTTGGGAAGCTTGCCAGGTGCCCTTGGCCTGGATTGGCTGCTGTCGTGGATAGGATGCTGGGCTCGATGGACCCTTAGTCTTTTCCCAGTGTGGCATTACTTACAGTATGTACTTATGTAACATAAGAGATACCAAACTGAGACAAACCAAAGGTCCATTTAGCCCAATGCCCTGGTTCTAGCACTGACCATTCCAGGTCACAAGTAGCTGGCAGAATCCCCCCAAATAGCAAGATTGCATGCTACTTACTCCCAGGGTTAAGAAGTGGCTGTCCCTAAGTCTATTTTAATAACAGTCTATAGACTTTACCGCCAAGAATTTGTCCAAGCCTTTCTTACACACAGCTACATAACTGTTTTTACTACATCACCTGCCAACAAGATCAAAAGCTTAACTATGCATTGAGTGAAAAAAATATTTTCTCCAATTAGTTTTAAATATCCTGCTGTTTAACTTCATGGACTGGCCCCTAGTGTTTGCAGTTTTTTTTTAAAGAGTAAACAATCGATTTTTCTACTCAGGATTTTATAGACCTATATCATATCTTCTCCTAGCTGAAGAGCCCTAACCTCTTTAGCCTTTCCTCATATGAGAGTTGTTCCATCCCCTTAATCATTTTGGTTGCCCTTCTCTGTACCTTTTCTAATTCCACTATATCTTTTTTTTGTGATGTGATGACCAGAATTGCACACGATACTCAAGGTGTAGCCTCACCATGGAGTGATACAGAGGCATTTTGTTATTCTTATTCTCTAGTCCTGTCCTAATAATTCTGTTAGCTTCTTCGGTTGCTGCTGAATACTGAGCAGATTTCAACATATTGTCCACAAACTGATCTTTTTCTCAGGTGATAACTTCTAATGTGCAACATTGCATCATATAGCTATAATTTGTGTTATTATTATTTTTGTTACATTTGTACCCCGCGCTTTCCTGTGCATCACATTACACTTGTCCACATTAAATTTCATCTGTAATTTGAACAAAAAAAACATAAGAATAACCATAGTGGGTCAGACCGATGGTCCATCTAGCCCAGTATCCTGCTTCCAGCAGTGGCCAATCCAGGTCACAAATTCCTGGCAGAATCCCAAATAGTAGCAAGAATCCATGCTACTGATCCCAAGGACAAGCAGTGGCTTTCCCATGGTCTATCTCAATAGCAGACTATGGACTTTTCCTTAAGGAACTTGTCTAAAACTTAAAAAAAACTCAGCTACGCTAACCGTTGTTACCACATCCTCCTAGTCTCCACAGCATATTTCTGCAAATATTCATAATCCTCTCTGCTTTTTTGATGAGTTTGAATAAGTTCCAATCATCCACAAATTTGATCTTCTTACTTGCCATTCCTAGCTGCTGATTATTTATGCACTATGTTAAATAGCACATGTCAGAACACAGACCCTTGGGGTACTCTACGAGTGATGCTTTTTCATGTGGATAACTGATCGTTTAGTCCTATTCTGTTTCCTTTAGGAAAGTTGCAAGGTCCTCCTGCAGTTCTCACAATAATTTCATGTCATCTGCAGTAGCGTACCAAGGGCAGGGCGGTGGGTGCTGTCTGCCCTGGGTGCAGGCAGCAAGGGGGGGGGGGGGGTAAGCAGATCAGGCGCGCAGTTGTCAGCTCTGCCGATCCCCTGCCCTCTCTGACGTTACTTCCTATTCTGGGGCAGGGGACCGGCAGAACTGATAGCTGTGCACCTGCTACGCACACCCTCTTGCTAGGAGGAAAAGTGGTGGGGTGATGCGCTTCAGGGGGGCACGCCTTGGGGGGGTGACATGTTGGGGAGGGGGGCAACAGCGACCCACTTTGGATGGCAAACAAGCTAGGTACACTTCTGGTCATCTGGAAATTTGATTACTTTAGTTGTTCCAATTTCCAGATCATTTATAGATATGTTAAAAAAGTACTAGTCTCAGTGCAGATTCCTTGATATTCCACTATTTGCTTACCTCTGTTAAGAGAATTGGCCATTTAATCCTACTCTCTGTTTTCTAACTAGCTTTTTTAAAATAAGGAGGCAGAATGGAGGAAATTAATGTCCCCTGTTCTTTTGCTGAGATAGAAATGCAGTTGTGGAGGATATTATGGGACAGGGAGTCAAATAATAATACAAGAGAAAGGTAATTTATCCATTGAACTAATTTATTTCTCTTTGCCAACTGTCTTCTAACTGACTTGAAACATCTTGAAGGGGGAGGTTGTCGTTGATGGATCCAGATATTTTTACTGTTTTTAATTTTGATTTATGGATTTTCTGTATCTCAACTCAAGAGTGCTTAGGGACAAGTACATAGGATCTCTAAGGGAGTGATAGGGGGAGTAGATGGTATTGATGGGCAGACTAGATAGGCCATATGTCTTTATCTGCCTTCATTATTTTCTGTTTTATGTGTTTCTATGTTTAGATTTCTGATATGTGCTTTTATGTCTTTTATTGTAACATCCCTAAGTTTGTACACCCCCTCAGAGTAACACACAATAATATTAGGCTTCAAGTTTTATAATTTCTATGGTCATGCTGTAACATTAAGGGAAACATTTTCCACTGTATTCCCTGTTCAGCTGATATTTTCTTTTTCCTTTTGTATATGAAAGGAGTGGTTACACACTCTTCTTAGGACCTTCCCCCCCCCCCCTCTTTTATATGCTTTCTAGTAGAAGTAGGGGCCTGTTTGCTAGATTTTCCAAAACTTAAATTGCAGTCAATGCAAAGCCTATGCAATAAGGAGTCCTTTTACCAAGCCTCGCTAAAAAGTGGCTGGTGTTGGTGCCAGCGCATGGATTTTCCACATGCTGTGGCCACTTTTAGTGTGGCGGTTAAAATAGCCACAGTGCCATACATTTTTTTTATAATGACCACATGCTAATTTCACCATTAGCGCATGGCCATTACTGCGAGAGCCCTTACCGCCACCTATTTAGGAGGTGGTAAAGGCTCCTACTCTCAGCGCAGACACACCTACTCTCTGCCCACGGGCACACCTCCTGCACTGGAAAATAAGAAACATTTTCAAACGTGGGATTAGTGTGCGCTGAGCAGGAAACTACTGTAAGATGCCTCAGCACATCCCATGGTACTGCCCTTTTAGTGTGTGCTAGGGCCTACTTTAGGCCTACTGCACCTTAGTAAAAGGATCCCTAAATGCAGGGGGTGTGGCCAGGATCTGTCCTGCATTTAAAACAGAGTGGCACCGCTGTTAAAACCAGAAATGCAGCTGCTGTGGTGATACAACTCTTACCCCCTCCCCCCTAAACATTCCCCACACATGACAACATACTGAAGCACATCCCCCCCTCTGATCCTTAACCCCTCCTGATCAAGCCCCACCACAGTGGAACCTCTCTGAGCAGAACCCACTGAACAGGACTCCACTAACTATCATACCTGGACCATCCCCCTAGGACTCACCCAGGGGTCACCCTGGTACTCTAGTGGGCTTGGGTGGGAGAATCTCTTAGGTTAGTCACAGGTACAATTCTGATTGATTGATACAGACTGTCAAAACAATTTTTACATTACAGATAATGGAGCACATGTAAAGGCTGCATTTCACACTCAGGTCCGGATCCATGGGCACAATATTAATTTGGTTTGTTCTCCTGCATTGGACCCTAAGTCTATGCGGATAGTTCACCAGTTCGACCAGTTATTGACCTGATTACAACTTGAAAGGAAATAGTCTCTAGGGTTAAGCGCACCTGTCTATAACAGAATTTGGAAACAACATTAAAGCAGGTTGTTTCTACTAGATGGAACAGCACACTGATGATGCTTAAATCTGTCTCAGAAATCTGGAACACTTGAAGTTACTCGCTGACAGTGTAAAAGACCTCATACTTGCCAAGCATCTCGTGGATGTTAATGAGGACCTTCTTTTGGATGTAATTATGGCACTTGTACCGTTCGATGATGCAACAAGACCCGTACTACTGACACCAATGCTGCATCTAGTAGTTACTGTTTGTGTGAAGTCTTTCTATCTTTGGTGATGAAGTTGAACCAGTTCGGCATCTCAAGCTGAAACTGCATCATTTTCTTGACAGCCATTTCCCTTTGCATGAACTCCACTATATGGCTGCCCTATGGATCCTCACCTAAAGCATAATACAAACCCTATGGAATCTGAGAAATGACAGGTTGCCATTCAGAGCATCTTTATGATGGTCTCAGACATTCCTGATGGTCCTGTGACTGATTTGCTGAACAACTCACCAACTGTTAATAAAGAAGTCAAATCATCTCCTTCCAAAAAAACAAAGCTAAATGCTGATAATTTTCTTTGTGACTTGTTTATTACTTCTGTAGAGCCAGAATCTGATGAGCTGGATTTGTATTTGGCTTCCACAGATTTGTCAGATGACTTTTTAAGCTTTAGGTGGCTGAAATCTGATGTCTATCCAAAGATTTCATCTGTTGCCAAAATTATCTGGCAATTCCACACAGAACCATCTTCTGAACATGTGTTATCATTAGCTGGTCATACAGCTGAGGATCGGTGGACTCAGTTAAACACGAAGACAGTGAATGATTCACTGTTTCTTCATGGATTAAAAAATGAACTATATTATTATTTATTCTAGTGTTCATTATCAGTATTAAATATTGTTATTTGTCTTTTTAAACGATAGGCCAAGTTATTTATTTACAATGCCTGTTAGGGCCATAAAATTGCATAAATCTTCCTTTCAGCTTTGAGTGGGGAGATGCAGGGAAGAAAATAAGACTGTGGGGATGGTGAGGGGGACCAGGATGGAGGAATGCAGGGATGGTGAAGGCATAGTGGTGTGCTGGAGAGGGCTCTCACCAGCTCGTGAGAAGCGTTTTGTTAAATTTTTAAGAATTTTAAGAGCTGGTGTTAAATAGGTCCCAAGTGGCTACTTTAACAACCTGCTCCCAAAATGTGGGCTCTTGGCCCCTCCTGAACTCCCTTTTACTTTGCTGGCAGGGACGCTGAGCCCCACTGGCCAAATAAATAGACTCCCACTGCTCCCCACTGGTTGTTTCTGGATCTGAGCAGCAGGCCGGGACTTCTCGTGTATGCATATATCAGGTTTCAGAGCCAGAAACAAGCAGTGGGGAGCAGTTGCAGTGTATTTTGGTGGTGGGGCTCGGGCATTCCTGCCAGCAAAGGTATGCCTAATGTGTCCACATGGGTGGGGGGGGGGGGGGGGGGGAGAGACATGTGTTGCCACCCCCACAATTGCACGGCTGGCTACGCCTGGAGAGAGAGGCCCATTGTTAAAAATTTACCAGCCACATACTGGGTGAAGGGATGGAGTTACGAAGTCTGTTGACTGTGGGGGATGGGGTGGGAGTGAGAAAAAAGTCTTCTTTTGTGGGGAGGTAATATGGATGAATTTTTGTCCCCGCTTTACTCTCTAGTCTACAGATCTGACTGCAGGACTTATGAAGCAGGACTTATCACTGGGAAGCACCACTAAGCCACCACTTATATAAAGGTACTGTTAGAAACCCTGGGGTCCATATTCATTTTTAATTAACCAACTAGAACAGTTTCTGTCTGGTTAAATCACCTCTTCATGGCTAACTGGTAATTTTCAGAACAGCACAGAGAGGGTCAAAAGTACAGAACAAATTCCAAATAGTGAAAAAAAGCACCAGGAGCCTTCAAAATCAGGACACAATTTTTTAATCGTTTAACTTTAACATCAATTTTCCTTTGATGACCTGACATGGGCCATGTTTCGGCGCACAGCGCCTGCGTCAGGAGTTGATTAAGTTGTGATGTTTTAAAAAAAACAAACAAACAAATGGACTTTCTCCTTTGGAGATGACAAGAGTTGTCCCAATAACTATCTCTCAGCAGAACTGGAGCAAAGACAGTCCCTTCAAGCTCTAATTAAGAGTCAAAACTGGTAATTTTCAGCAGAACGTAACTGGTTAGTGCCACTGAAAATAATATTTTGGGGGCACTCTAGGAGTAGAGTTGACATTTGGCTGGTTTAGTGCCAATATTTAACACTTAACTGGCCAGGTTAACCACATAAATATTACACTTAACTGGCTATGCGTTAGCGGCTCTGGAAACCCAGAAATTCAGTGCCAGTGCCTTGTCCATGTCCCAGCTTTGAATTTCAAGGTTTAACGTTGTCGGAGGTCAGCAAAACACTGGTTGCGCCAGCTGAATATTGGGCCCTTTGGGTGAATTGCATGAGTGAGAGTTTGATACAGGGAACTGCACACAAACTTGCTTATGAGAGACTGAGGAATGGGATAATATGCTGATAACACCATAGAGATCACTGTTGTATATTTGTGCTTAAGGATCAGTTTTGGCAACATCTCCTAATTGGATGAATATTTATTTATTTATTTACATTTATACCCCGCTCTTTCCCACTCAATAGCAGGTTCAGTGCGGCCTTACATAGTATGGGTTACAAAGTATCACAAAAGACACATAGCTGTAGCAATAGTGGAGTTATGATGTGGCTGTTAAGAATAGGTTGGATAGGTGAAATGGGCAAGGGAGGTAGAGGTAGGAGAGGTAAGAGTGGTGTAGAGTGAGTTCATAGGTAAGTCGGGCCATTTGGGTAGGCTTGCTTGAAGAGGTAAGTTTTTAGCAACTTCCGGAAGAGTAGATGGTCGCTAACTGTTCGAATGGGTCTGGTAAGGCATTCCAGAGTTGGCTGCCTATAACGGAGAAGTTGGATGCGTAGTAGATTTTGTACTTGAGGCCTTTGCAGTTGGGAAGGTGTAGATTGAGATATGTTCGAGAAGATTTTGATCCGTTTCTAGCTGGATCTAACTACGTTTCTAACTACGAATATCTACTACGAATATCTGAGGCAGAAGTACTCAGAGCTCTCCTTGGCACCCTCAACAGTGCAATAGTTTTTTGTCAAAATACCATTTCTGTAGTACATAGCATTTCTCAAGAGAACCAAAGTTCTGCCAAACTATCTCGAACTTTTCAGAGACAGACTCACTTGAGTGCTGCATGTACAATCTCAGACTTAAGACATCCAATATGGATTTCAATTTTCCAGATATTCTGTCTTCATTACTTTGTGCATATAGGGGCACTTTCACTAAACATGGTAGTGCTACCACTCGCCAAATTGACACTACCGGCTGGGGTTAGCATGAGTAGCGTCATGAGCTCTTACCGGCCATGTAAATAGGTGGCAGTAAGGACTCAGGTAGTAAATAGTTGCACACTATTTTTAATATTAGCACATGGCCATTTACTGCCCATTAAAAAAAAAAGCCTTTTACCCACCAAGGCAAAAAAATGGCCCAGCGCATGCCAGTTTCACGTGCCCACACTAGAGCAAGCCACTTTTTACCACAGCTTAGTAAAAGGGCCCCAAAATATCTGTATAAGGACTTGTGAGCAAAGACATAAGTAGACTTACATCAGGATATTATGGGAATCTACCCAATTTTGGATTCCTGCCAAAGTCATCTGAGCTCCCAAACTCTCTGCACTTCAGATATAGCATTGTTATTCTTGTTCATATGGCAGTCTCCTGCATTTCCTGGCCTCTCGAAAAAAAAAAGTTATGGATTACTATGGGACGTTCTGATTTATTGTATTTTTGCTGCATATATTATTCCTCTTGAGACAGGTATAATCATCAAGTCATGCCCATGTCGAAGAGATTAAGTAGTTTTAGTTTGAGTTTGGTTGTTTAGTGACATGTGTTCTGTTTGTTTCATACTGTTGTTATTTGCTGCATTGCCAGTTATGTGTCTGTTTCTCACTAATAATATTTAGTTTAGATTAAAAAGGCAGTTCCACTTCATCTGCTATTTCGCTCTAGATTTCCTTCTCTGTACTTGAGTTGCCTTGTTTCTCTTCCCTCTGCCAATGCGGACTTCAGGCTATCTGCAATGAATATGCATTGCGATATAATTGCATCTGTCAGATCTGTAGTGTGTGCGAAATTTTTGATCTGTGGATTGACAAGATATTCCCTGGAATGAACCTGAGGAAAATGTGGACCTTTAGGATTAAATCGTTCAGCTCTGTGATTCTAGTAAAGTGGCCTTGCTGCAAATTACTGAACCCTTCTCAATGTGACTAATACATTGTAGGCTTCTATAGTCTAGCTGTTTGTGGAAGTTCATTATGTTCAATGAGGCTGGTTATTTGTTATGTTTTGCAGTTCTTGTATTATAATTAGGGCTTTTGATTTTATGTTTTAACAATAAATACAATAAAACCCACCTGATGCAAAAAGATAAACACTGGAAAAACATCATTACCCCTAGAATTCTCTCACTTCTCCTCTGGCTTGCCATGCTTCCTCCACTCAGTGTGACCTGTCTTGTCTGTGCTGATGACTGCTAAGTGGCACAAATGCACGTATGTGATAATGCTAGAAAGGTATCCAGCAATACAACACTGTGGTGCAAAACAGTTACACTATCCTTTCAAGAACTACTAATTAGCTGGAAATTAAGCACATAATTTTACAATTTATAAACCCAGGCCTAGTAAGAACAACTTTCTCTTAAACTTTTGTTGTGTGCAGTGCCAGAATATCAGTATTTGGCAGTGTGTATGTCTTTCCCAAAACTCTTTTAAGAACAGTGCTTTTCTGTAATAGTACAACTACATGCAGACTGTATTCAGAATGGGTTGAGCTGGATCCTGGGAGCTATATTTCATGTAGTCAGTTAATAACTCAGACACATACGCTAAGTAAGCTGCACCTGGCACCATGGTGTAGAGAGGCCTGTCATAGTAACCGATTGCAGTAATGCAAACAGAGCCCACAGGCACACAGGGGATGGGCCTCAGTGCTGCTTCTCTGTGTCCGGACAGACATAGGCAAGTAGGATACATATGCCCTCTAACCATGTGAATAACACACTGCACAGCAATATTTTTCTCTTTAGGTTTTAAGCAACCAATGACTAAAATACAGCACCATAACCATAAATAGTGTGTTTGCAGGCATATACTGGAACTTCAAAGTAAGGAGAAACTCATCGCATTTTTTCAAATCAAAAGCCTCTTAAACACTGGATGGAAAACATGTTTTAAGACAGTTACCCAGAGCTCTGTGCAAAACTGTGCGTGTACACAGAGGCGTGAGATGACATTTATAGCAGAGGATTCAGTAGATGTGCTAAACATTTGTGCAATGTGTACCCTTAACTAAGGTTAATGTACTCACTGTTTGTGCTGAACAGTGTTGGTCTCTTTCTGAGTCACCTATAATATTTGCCACTTCTCCTTTTGACTTCTGTGTTGATTTTGAAGAACTTAAGTTCTGTAACACTATCAACTTTCCAAAATCTATCTTCAGAGTTATACACAGATTGACATTATGTGGTGTAGAACTGCAGATTCAATGAAAAATACTTTGAGCAATACAGACTTTTTGTGATATTCTGAGGCTGAAGCAACACGTTTTTGTGTACCCACAAACAAGATGCAAAAGCAGAGAGCAGCAGATACATGACTTCCAGGGTGCATGCAACAAAATAAATAATCTTTGCCTTGTCACCCATTCCTTCTTCAGGTCATATTCAAACAGGAGTGACAGTAGACAATGCAAGGTCATTGTTGCTGTGGGCCAAACTAATGGTACAGCTGCCTGAAAATCCATGAAACACGCCCACTCTAACGTTTGGAAACCAGAACCGGTTAACAAGATTTCAAATACTGTGGCTTTGGGCCAAATTGATAGTACAGCAGCCTAGAACATCCATGAAAATGCTAATAACATTTGAAACAGAACCAGTTAACAAACTTTCAGTGACATCATCATAGAATTTTGTATTTGACTTTAAAGTCAGGAGTAGTTCTTTTCAATTGATAGTTTTGCTAGTGATGAAAGTCTCTCCTGCCCTGTTGTATTTCTGCAACAGTTTTTAATTCTTTTCAAAGCAGAGAAAGATCTTTCCACTCTAGCTGTAGTGCTCGGAATTGTAAGAATTAGTGTGCCAAGTTTGCAACTTTCACTGAAACCAGCAGAACCTTGCCTACTACCTTGTAGTATTTTATGGATTTCATGTGGATACTTGCCATGGAACTCTTTACATGAATCATAGGCTCCAGCTCTGTGGGTGCTAGGGCACCCTCAATTTTCTTTCCAGCACTGCCCAGACATCAGAGATGAAATCTTCAGGATGTAACAAGGAGGTTTAATGACAGGCGATGGAGGGAACATGCTTGGCCCATTATATGGGCTGAAGCCAGTAGGCAGAGCTTGTTGCCCTATTAATTACATTATTTTGAGTGTACCAAGATGGCAGCAGTTGCATTGGGGAGAATGAAAACCTCTTTGGGTGTACAGGCTTCAGCCTTGTGATGTCATGTCATCTCCTGTCTTAAACCTTGTTGTGATGTAGAGCTACAGAAGAAAGTTACAAAGGAGAAAGGACTAGTAACTTAGGAGACATCATTGGTCAGACATTCCTTATCCAGCCAATAGGCCACAGGGCAAAGGATGGAAGGTTGCATAGCCTAGTGTTAGTGCAGTGGACTTTGATCCTGGGGAACTGAGTTCAATTCCCACTGCAGCTCCTTGTGACTCTGGGCAAGTCACTTAACTCTCCATTGCCCCTGGTACAAAATAAGTCCCTGAATTATGTAAATCGCTTTGATGTAGTTGCAAAAACCTCAGAAAGGTGGTATATCAAGTCCCATTTCCCTTTCCCTTTTCTAAGATACTGGCCCTGCCTCCTCTGCCACTTTATTGGCTGGCTAAGTAACTCTGCCCAATAGGCTAATAGCAGAGGAGAAGAGCTGCAGTGTTGCTCAGATGGCTTCTTGCTTTTGGTCTACCAAAGAGAGGGGGAGAAGTGCTGAGGGAGGCACTTGGAAAGGAATGAGGAAGAAAGATGTAAACATAGGCACTGCAAACTGGAAGACATGGGTTATAAGGGGAAGAAAGGCTGAGGGAAGAGATATGGAATGTAAAATGGAGAACAAAGCTGAAGTGAATGAAAGTGGGGGGAGGCATGGGCTGTTATACAAACATAAGTAGATGAAGGAGGAGCTGAAGAAAGAGAAACAGATGAGGACAGGGAGAGGAATTGTGTGGGATTCAAAGAGGAGGGGACTGATAGGGGAGATAGGCTGAGAAAAGGGTTCTGAAACGAGAGATCGGGTTGGAGGGAAGAAGCACTAAGGGGTAAAGTGAGGGATGAAGTGGCAGGAGCGGTGAGATTAAGAAGAGAAAATCTAGAAACAATCAAAGAAAAGATAATTTTCAGATTTTTGTGCTCATGGTTTGGAATCTATCAGCCACTCCCCACAACTGAGCGAGCCCAAGAATCACTGGTAGGAATGTATAATATTGCTAATTGAGCTGGGTCAGTTCTGGGTCTGTCTGTGCTGATGACTCCTAAGTGACACAAATGCACGCATGTGATTGCGCCAGAAAAGGTACCCCGCAATAGAACCTGTGGTGCAAAAACACTGATAAACACACTATCTTTTCAAGAACTACCAATTAGTGTTGATTTGATCACTCTTACATCCTTCAACTCTTAACATATGGGTTCATTCCAGGTTCTATCGCAATTAGACTACTGTAACTCACTCTACAAAAGATTAAGATAAAAAGATCTGCATCAGCTACAAATGATCCATAATACTTCCATCAAATTAATCACAGGTTCAAGGAAATTTGATCACTTCACTCCACTTCTCAAAAATGCACACTAGGTACCAATCACATATAGGATTACCTATAAAATTATTCTTCTGGTTTTCAAAGTTAAACACTCAGGATATCCTCATTCTTGGCATTATTTCTAAACCATATGCTCCTATTCGCATACCTTCGCTCATCCCAAACAACCACCCAATGGTTGTACCATCAATCTGGCATATTAGATATGACGTTACGCATGATCCTTGATTAGAACTGTCAAAGGCGCTGTGATGGAGGAGTAGTTCTGAATAAACTGCCAGAAGTAGTTTGTGAATCTCAGAAATCTCTAAAGCATCCAGCGCCCATGGGGGCATGGCCAGTCATGAATAGCAGAGCGCTTGGTGGGATCCATCATCTTTAATGTATGCTGACATTGCTTCAGTCTCAGGGAGTGATAAAGGATAGATTCTACCCCTAGGAGGTGTCTTCCTGGGTAACAAATCAATGAGGCAGTCATACTCCTGATGTGGTGGTAAAGTCTCAGCCTGTGTCTTGGAAAATACATTGATGCAATCATAGTAGACCCAGGGTAGACCCTCCATGACCTCCAGGTTGCTAGTGGCCAAAATGCGGGAAGCACAGAGTTCAAATAGCAATGTAAGCAAGGCCTACTCCAGGCTGAGAGCTTCCTCTGCTCCCTAATCAATGCGGGGATTGTGCTTCTGTAACCGAAGGATGCCCAGTATGATGGGATTTACTGCCTTCTGGCGAACCTTCAAAGCTATGGAGGACCCTAATCCTCAAGCATAGGGGAATTGTCTTTACCTTGATGTGCCCTTTTATGTTCCCATCTACAATGAAACTGGTCTTGGCATCAGTAACTCTAGGATAGGGATGTGTGGTGATGGATGAGGGCCCTCATCAATGAAGCTACCTCTGGACAACTGGTCTATAAAAGCTTCAGTGGAGAACTCTTAGTCTACTTCTCTAGTGGTGGGGTGCCAACAGTTGTGTTTCGGTATATTTGTATGGAAGAACCTAGTCCTGCTTCCTCAGCCAGGACTAGGCTAGCAGGTTTCCCAGTTTCTTGGGACACTTGGGTGAAATGGCCTTTTTTCTTCACAGTACAGACCTAGGTTTCTGGGTCCCCTATGCCTGCTTTTTCCTGATCTGAAAGGGCTGATTGGTCTACCAGCACGAGCTTCTCCGCTCTTGGCTGAAATGGAGGACTCAGAAGGAGGGGAGAAGAGTGATGCTGGAAACCCTTCTCTGGTGCTAACAACATATATCAAAACAACATTTATGTGTACTGGGGACTCAGATTTGGTTCAATTAATTCCCTTCAACACTAAAGCTACTCTGTAAAACAAAACCACAACTTTCCAACTACTGGTCCCCGAAATGTATGTCCCCCAAGGATCCCCCCGTTTTCTCTCATTTTTGTTTAACTTCTTTATGCTTCCCTCAGCTCAATACACTTGTGATTAGGTGAGCTATTGTTATCATATTATTATTTATTGCATTTGTATCCCACATTATCCACCTCTTGCAGGCTCAATGTGGCTTACAATACATCATGGATAGTGGAATGAGAAGAGGTTAGGCATTGGAGTTTACAGCAGGGTTAAGTGTGTTGGATTGGTAATGGAAAGCATAAAGTAAGAGACAGGAGGCCTTGATTTACTTCATGGTATAAGTGTGAGTTTCACATGACTTGGTCTTTGTGATAGGTCTTATTGAATAGATGGGGTCTTTAGTAGCTTCCGGAAGTTGGTTAGTTCATGGACCGCTTTCAGGTTACGTGGTAATGCGTTCCAGAGCTGTGCGCTCATGTAAGAGAAGGTTTATGCATGCATTAGTTTGTACTTTAGACCTTTGCAGTTGGGGAAATGAAGATTGAGAAATGTGCGAGAAGATTTTTTAGCATTCCTGGATGGTAGGTCTATCAAGTCTGACATGTATGCTGGGGCATCGCCATGGATGATATGCTGACAACATCATGCTTCTCCTATCGATAACATCATTACATCAAGATCTAACTCCATCTGTAATGACTGGGATGAATGCTGTTCAGACCTGGGCTCTGACAAATAAACTAAAACTGAATGCGGAAAAGACTAAGATCCTATGGTTTAGGAATCAAGGAGTCGAGATCCCAACTTCAATAACATTATCCGTGATAGAACCTTCACAATTGAATCAGAAGCTAGAGTGCTTGGGGTTTCTTTCTTGACTCCTCCCTAACATTCTCCTGTCATATCAACCAATTATAGAAGAAAACTCTGTTTAAATGAGACAACTACGTACACTCAGGTCTTCTTTGATCAAAAAGCCTTTGCGCTACTAGACCAAATGCTGATCCTACCACATCTGGATTACTGTAATGTCTTATTTTTTTGGTATTAAGATTCAAGATCAGAAAAAACTGCAGATCATATAGACATAGTAGCAAGACTAATTTTCAAACTGAACAAATTTACTAGTGTCTGTCCATTATGTCTTGCTAAATTTTATTGGTTACCCATATCTGAAGAATGAAGTTTAAAGTCGCCTGTCTAATTTTTCAAATTCTACAAGGTGTCACATCTGCACTGCTGATTAATATTTCATCAGTTTTGTATCATTCATTCCAGAAGACTGAAAGAACAATTGATTTTAGCACCACAGTTCTAGAAAGGAATCTGATTTCAGGAAAATCTTTAGATCACTTTTCCCTGTATCAGGAATCTCCTTATGGAACTCATTCCCCCTTGCCATTAGAACTGAGATTAACTACCTCAGCTTCCGGAACGAGGTTAAAAACTTTCTCTTTCCAAAGATTGCTACATAACAAAAGCTTTCCTCTCCAAAGACTGCTACATAACACCCCTACTTCTATATGTCCTTTAACTTGCTTCAGAACCTATCAAACACAACACCTTCGCCTACTCTCAAACTCTCTAGTGCTACGGATTGTATTCAAATAACAAGATTGTAAATATGTACCTGACCAATTCTCTACCTATATTGTGGATCCAACCTATATCCCACTTATGATGTAAACCGCACTAACCCCCGAAAGGGGATTTAGCGGTATATAAGATCTGAATTGAATTTAATTTGAATCAGAGATTGGGGATATATCACTTCCCATGTTGTTTATCTGATGGCCCACAGTGGGCAACCTCGGTCCTCAAATTTCAGAAATTATATGTATGAGATCTATTTGCATAAATGGAGGCAGTGCATGCAAATACATCTCATGCATATGAAATTTTGAAAAACCCAACTGGGTTGTGGCCCTAGAGGACCAAGGTTGCCCACCCATGTGATAGTCTGAAATAAGCCTGGCTATTGACAAAGATTTCATTCCAGTGTTAGGTGCAGACATTCGTATAGGATGTCTAAAGAACTTAGTACCGATGGCAATTTCAAGTGTTAGGACCCCCAAGACACTTCTAACTAATATTGTCTAAGTAATTGTCAGGGAACAGAAAATGACAGTAGGGCGCCTAGAAACTTGAAGCGAATTTAATATCATATCCATACACTATTGGCTTCAGTGCAGCACGAAAAAAATGAGACATGTTGCAGATATTGGCATTAAATTATGATAAATCGTGCATGCATAATTAAAGTTTTGAATAATACATGGATATGGCAAAACAGTACAAGACAACTGGGAAAAAATAACAGAAAACAGGATGTACTGTAAAAAAAAAAAAACTTTCCCTCACTAAAATAACCCCCCCCCCCCCATGAAACAACTTCACAGCTAATCTATGCCATCACCCCAACACAGAGTCCTTAAATGAACTGACAACAGAAAACGCACAGTCCAATGGAATGTGAACTGGCATCTATCTTCTATTGCTCTCATCTGTCTCCAGACTTCTGATTGTTCTATTTCTGCAAACTTTTGTCTCTCATTTTAAGGGGTTCTTTCACTAAGCTCAGAAAGTACAAACGTGTGCTTACTGCAAGTTAAAAAGCACTACTGCGGGGCACTTTCAGGAGTCCAGCGGTAGTTTGAGATCGGCATGCACTATCCACGCACTAAAAAGTAGAATTTATTTTTTAGCACTGAGGGCATATCTAGGGGTGGAGAGTAGGTGTTTTCTGCGCTAATAGGTTTGTGCTGCTACATCACTGCACTATAATCAATTAGCATGTGGTAGCGTGTGTGCCCTAACTGCCTACAAAATAGATGACGGTAAGGGCTCACATGCTAATGGCTATGTGCTAATATCTCCTATTATGAGCACATTTGAGTTAGTTGCACATGTGGTTGATATGAAGTCCATGAAGTTTGTCTGGGCTTCGTTCCAGTTACCGGGGGGTCTGTAGAATATGACACAGTTCAGATGGTTTGTATCCTGATTGAGGCAATTTCGAGTTGGTGGTGTAATGGACTTGGCAATGGTTTCAGTAGTGAGGTGGGATATGTAAATTAGAGTGATGCCTCCTCCTCTCTTTCCTTTTCGGGTCCAGTGTAGAGTTTGTATCCTGGAGGGCATAGGTCGTGGATCCATGTTTCATTGATGAACAGAAAATCAAGAGCGTCCGTCGTGATCCAATCTGTTAGAATTGTCTGTTTTGTTTACTGCGGAATCTGGTGTTAATGTAACCCACTTGAATTGTTGGTATGGTTCTTCTGTATCTGAGATTGTGGAGCCCTTTTATATCAGTTGTCATTTGTTTGTGTCATGTCCCCGTACCTCAATGCAAGCGGCATCCTCGGGCTGCGCAGGTCCTGCCGACACGCATACTTGACTGCAAGCCCTGAGCCATGTGTGTGTAGTTCTTCTCTGGCTGCGGGCTCTTTGATTATTTTGCTTCCATGCACCTGGCTCTGCTCTGCTCTCTGACTGGCTTCCAGGCTCCTTGATTGCTTTGCTTCCACCCAACCTGGGTCTGCTCTTCTCTGCCTGGATTCCCTTGCTTCTATCCTATTGGTCTTCTGGTTCCTCCTTCCCCTGCTCTTGTCCTATGGCTGTGCCCCTTCTCCCTGCTGATGTCAGACGCCAGCACTTTATCAGCTGAGCTCTCCCTAGACTCCTTCGCAGGGGCGTAGCCAGACACCCAATTTTGGGAGGGCCTGGGCCAAAGATGGGTGGGCAGAAGAGCCCTGTCCCATCCCACAGGTGATTTGGTCTCTCCTTCTTTCACTTGCATGCCATATGGTCTCTCAAACATCCCCCCCCTCTCCCGCATACCTTTTAAATAGCAGATTTTCACCAGCAATGAACAGCAACTAAAACATACTGCTCATGTTGGGCCCACAGCCTTCCCTCTGATGCAAATTCCTGTTTCCGCATAGGCAGGAATATGTCAGAGGGAAGGCTGCGGAGTCAGTGCGAGTAGCATGTATCAGTCGATGCTTGGTGCAGGCGAAGATCTGCTATTTACAAGGTACACAGGAGGGACCATTATTGAGCGTTTTCAGCTGGTGGGGCTTGGGAATCCCTGCCAGCCACATCATAGGTGTGCTGCTACTGAGTGGGCCTGAGCCCAAAGCGGGTGGGCCTGGGCCCACCCAGGCCCACCCTTGACTATGCCACTGCTCCTTCGGCTTCTACTTTGATAGGTGTTACTTGCTCAGTAGTGTGCTTCTCCTCTACTTTGTTCTTCGTTGCTGACTCTGCCTGTACCTGGATTACTCTTGTGTCTGCTGCCTGCCTACTGACTTTGCCTGTACCTGGATTACTCTTGTGTCTGCTGCATGCCTACTGACCTTGCCTGTACCTGGATTACTCTTGTGTCTGCTGCCTGCGTACTGACCTGGCCTGTACCTGGATTACTCTCGTACCTTCGGCCTGCCTACTGACTCTGCCTGTATCTGGATCACTCTCTTGCCTGCTGCCTGTCTGGCCATCATGTTCATCACCCCGCTTCCTGCTCCATCTCGCAAGCCCTGCAGGCCGCCTGCACCTAGGGGCTCAACCTCTGGGGAATGGCGGTCAGCGCAGGTGAAACCTGGGGTTGTCCAGGCCGCCCAAGCAGAACCTGGTCCGAGTACCGGGCTCGGCAGTGCTCTACTTGGTACAAGAACTCACAGGTCTGACAGTTTGTTGGTTTGGATTTGTTTGGTCGCTTTTTTGCAGACTGTAGTGTTTGTCCACAGGTTGACGATTTTCCTTTATATGATCTGTTGTCAGTTTGGTGAAAGCTGGTATATCTGATTGTCTGGTATTGATTATGTAGTATGGGTATAATGTTATTTCGTTGAGAAGTATGGCTATTATTGCTTGAGTCAGTGTTAGGGAGTAAATTCCTAGGAATAGTTTTATAGTGTCCATTTTGGCTATTTTTGTATTGTGGTGTGTGATTTGAATTGTGTTCTTTCGTATGGGGTCTGCAGTGATCGAGGATTGTGATTTACTGCAATGTTCTCCTTAGGCCAAGAGCTTGGTGATGGAGTTGTATGTGGTTAGTTGGATTGTTGCTTGTGGACTTTCTAGCCAGTGGGGTCTTGTTCTGGGGCTTGAGTGGTGAGGTACATTTTCCTAAAATCCGTTAGTGAGGTGTTCTAGTAACTTCCACCTGTCTCCAGTCAGGTTTGATGTTGCCTGTTGTGTGTGGTTATATATGTGTGTTTGGGATTCATGAATTTATTTATTTGTGTGTGAGAGTATGGAGGCCTTGTCTGCCTTTACTTCTCCTTCTCTCTTCTCTGTGTGTTTTCCTCTGGGCTCAGCAGCTGCATGGCTGTCTGTCCATGCTCTGGTTGGGCTGTGTGGGAGCTGCTTTTGTCATTTACCTCTTCAGCAGATATGTTGGGCTGCAACCTCTCCTCTACTGATCTCTTCTGCTCCTGCTATTGTGTTGGACGGCAGCTTCTCCCGCTTTAGGTTTTTCCCCCGTTGGGAGGGGGGGGGGGCCCTGTGCCCATTCTGGGTTGTTCAGGCCCATTGGGACCCGGAGTGCTGTGCAGGAGCCGTGTCTCGCTTCTGCCGTTCGCCGCCTCAGCCAATGAGTCAACAGTGTTCCACCCGCCGTCCAGTTTCTTCATTCACTGGTGCGGAGTCTGCCTCACCGATGCACCTGCAGTGGTCTTCCCACCGCCGGGTCTCTTCCTTACTGGTAGGAAGGACGCCGGTCTGCCCGGGTGTGCCTGTATCCGACCAGGACCTCGAGGAGTTATGGGCTTTCTCTGTCACCTCTCCAGTCGCGCTTTCAGCTGAATCTCGTCGCGCTCCAATCATCTGCTTCATCTCCTGGTGTGCCGGCAGTAGTTCCTCCTACTGGTGGGATGTCGTGGTCCAGCTTTAGGGTTAGGGTTCAGTTGTAGCCGTGAACTTGGTGCAGCTTTCTTCCTACTGCATTCTCTTCCCCGCGTGGGTGAGTCTAGATCAAGCGGTCGGCTCACCGTCTTGGAAGTTGACCCTGGGCCCCTTTGCTTAGGCCAGCTGCTCCGAGGATCCTGTTCAGCTGAGATGAGTGATTTAGGGTCTTGGAAGTGGGACCAGTTTGGCCCTTTTTGCCAGTGGTTCAGAGCTAGCTTTATCTGCATCCAACCTGGGCGGCCATTTCTTCTGCATTTTTTTTGGCATACCCCTGTTTGTAGTATACAGTGTGATAAGTCTCCACAACCTGGGGCTCATAAGCAGGGGCGTAGTTAGCACTGAATTATTAGACGGGCTCAGGGGTGGACTGGAGGGGGGCAATGCGTTTTCTCTCCTTCCCTTCCCCACTGCATTCCTTACCTTTGCTGGTGGGGATGTTCAATGCCCGCCAGCTGATGAGATCTGCTGCTGGAACTGCCCCGGTAGGGAAGAAGTCAGTTACCTCCCTTCCTGCTGCTGACATTGGTGCTCCTCATGCATGCTGAGTTCAGGTTTGAGGGAGAACGTAACCAAAGTAGCTTTGTTTTATCTTTAATTAAAGTCAAATAGTGAGAACTAGTCCAATGTTCTAACTCATCAAAGGTAATCTATGTTCTTCAGGTTTGAGAGCACAGGAATAAATAAAGTGGTTGCCATCTGTATGAGTATAAAAAGTGTCCCCTAACTGGGCCATTTCCTTAACAAAAGAATTCATCAGGGATACTAAAAAGACATGAAGATAGAGGTGACCTTTGTGGGACTTCATATTTTTACTTTGTATAGTTGTGAGAATGAATCAGACATTTTCATCTGGAATGTTCTATATGACAAAACACCCTTGAACCAAGAAGGCACTTTAGGGGAAATTTTATACATTGGTGCTGAAAAGTAGGTGGCACAAGTGGCTCCTGGGCTATGCCAAGCTGTTACAGAATACTAGCACTAAGCCTTTTTGGCATGCCAACCATGTCATTTTGATGGCTGATAAAAGTTGGCATACCTAAATACAGCATGCAATGTGTGCACCTGATAACATTCTATAAGTTTGTGTGCATAGCTTGCAACATGCCCATACATGCTTATGCATCTGCCCACATATCCAACCCCCTTGCAGTTGTGCAGAAAGGAGGGAATTCTATAAACAGCGCTCAAAACTGTGCACCAAAAAAAATCGGTGCTAAGCACTCTTTTTAGAATAGTGGGTAGCACCGATTACCACACCTAAATTTGGGGCGCCAGACTTATGCCTCCTGAAACCTGATGTAAATGCTGGTGTCCAAATTAGGCACACTGACCCAGTAGTCTATGTGGGATCCTTTTACCAAGCTGCAGTAAATGGGGGCCTGCACTAGTGTCAGTGTGCGTTTTTGATGTGTGCTGAGGTCCCGTTTTACCGCAGCGGGTAAAAGGCTGTCTCTTTTTTTAAAAAAAGAAATGGCCGTGCGGTAAGTGAACCACTTACCGCACAGCCATTTCAGGGGGAGGACTTACCACCACCCATTGAAGTGGCAGTAAGGAATCCTGTGCTAACTTGGCGATAATTACTGTTTTCAAAAATAGAAAATATTTTTGTAGTGCCATAAAAGCCACGCATTGGGGTGTGGGAACTACTGCTGGGCTCCTGCGGTAGCCCGGTGGTAGTTCCAAATTGGCATGCAGCCCATTGCTGTGCGCCAACCCTTTAGTAAAAGGACCCCTAAGTGGGTAACTTTTTGGAATGCTCCTGATAGGTCCATGTCCCTCTCGTGGCCATGCCCCCTTTTGGTATACATGCTATGGGAGTTAGGTGCCCTGCCTTATAGAATAGCGTACAGCCAGATGCATGCGAAAATTTTAATGAGCATCAATAAAGATCAATAATTGGTTGTTGGCATCCAATTATTGATGGTTAAGAGCTCATTAGCCAATTAATTTACATGCACATCTTGGCAGTGCACCTATTTATAGAATCCAGAGAACACTGTCTTGGCTTATGCATGTCAGTTCCAGAATAGCCTAGCAATTGCGCATGTAACTTTTAATTACCACATAAAAAGGCTATGGGTTACCACATAAAAAGGCCATGAACATAAAGACGCCATGGATTACCATGTAAAGATAGGGCTATGTTTTATGAGGTCCCATTTATTGAAGTTACCCTGGCAGGTTAAATGCTGAATATTGGCACTAGCTTGTTTAATAGCATGTTTATATTTCTGTCGTTGTAGCTGCCATGCAGTAAGCGTATTTTCATTTTTTGATTTGGACTATGCTCTTTCAAATCTCCTAGTTTGAGTTTTTTAATATTTTTAAGTCCTGATTATAAGTGGTCAAGTGCTATCTCCCTCCTCCCCTGAACTCCCCCAAAATAGCCAGTTTTCACTTAGGCTCTAGCTGCTAATTTTCAGTGGTGATAACCGGCTAAATGTGTACTGTCGAACGCACTGGACAAATCAAATTGCAGCAGAAGTATATTTTTGCCAACAGAGATTGCTTTTTTAAAATTGGACAACAGAGTAATCAAAACTGTTTCAGTGCTATGTTGGGTGCAGAAACCAGATTGTGATTCACGAAGAATATTGAATTTGTTCAAGTAATATGTAAGCTGATTAGTGAGAATACTTTCCATTACTTTAATTAGAAGCGGGATAGAAGCAACTGGACGATAGTTAGCAATGATATTGCTTTTTTCTTCAGGTCCTTACAAATTGGGGTAAGTAAAATACTACCATGGTCCTGAGGGAAACGACCTTCCTGAAGCATAAAATGTAGGTGAGACGTGAGGTCGGTAATAAAACATGGAGGAGAAAACAATAGGTAAGTAGGACAAATATCCAGTTTACAAAAAGTTTTAGAAAACCTGCTAAGTGCATGCGCTACAGACTCCGAAGTCAAGGGCGTGAAGTTGAGCCAAAAGCGATCTGCTGGGCAACGACCGGGTGGAAGATCAAGGTCATTAAGAAAGTTGTCAATATCAGTGGTAAAATGGCACAGTGAGTTGCGCAGAGTGAGTATTTTCTCATTGAAATATCTTGCGAGCTGATCGGCAGAAGGAAGATCGACTTGTTGTGATAAAATTGCGGTAGTGTCAAGGACTGAGTTTTAAAAGGAGGTAAAGTTTCCTTGGGTCTTTACTTAATTTAGTAACTTGTTTTTTAATAAAAAACAGTCTCTTAGTTATGTGGTAACTGATGACCTCTTTATATGATAACTGATGGCCTCTTTATGTGCTAACTCATGGCCTCTTTATGTGATAACCCTGACCGGGTTATGTGCTGGATACAGCTTAATTGGCTCTTGCAAAAAAACAGATATTCAATGCCGAAGCCCAGATGTGGCCTGGCATTGAAATATCTGGGAATAGCACGGTGCTGGTCAGCAAAACCCTCACCGCAGCTGCTGAACATTTACCCCACATCTTTATACCCACATTTTATATTCAAAGTTCAAAAGAAAAGAAAATTATCAGAGTAATTTTGAACCCCTATGGGGAGCCTGCAGTTCCATAAGTACAGTGAACCAGGCAATGCCAACCATTTTTCAAAGGAAGCATCTGTAGGGATTTATTTATTTATATTCTGCATAAAACTATGCAGATTACAAACAATACATACATAATCATAAAATCAACTCAACAATAAACAAAACAAAATAAATTCTGTTATCTCCTTTATATATTAATTAATGTCTCCAGCCCAACTATAGGAATTCAATGCTTCAATTTACAAATGCCTCCATAAATAGATGTATTTTCAATAATTTCTTGTTACGCTGATCAGCTCTGGCAACAAGTTCCACAGTCTTGGTCCTCATGCATGCACAGCCATCTCTGTCTTCCTCTGCCCCCAGACCCGTTCCCTTTTGTCAAACATTGTGGAACGTTACATATGAGGGGCTGAAATAGGGCAGTTTACAGTGGATCTTTTCCATGACTTGAGGCACCTGTTTTACTAGTAAAAAAAAAAACCTTGAGCATTTATGGTTTCCATCGACTGTCACTGTGTCATTTCAGTATATCAGTTAACTTCTCTGGCAGCCTGTGATCAGACAACCGGGTCTCTGTGTAAGCCTGGCCTCCTGTGAACACTTGCATGATTTTTTTTTCTCAATAGAGGAAAGTTGTCATGAAAGAGCCAAGAAGGGGAGTAGTGGGCAGTGCCTTTGGCTGTTTTTCTTTCACGTTGGCCCTGGTTTACTTTAGTCGTTATGATGAGGTCTGGGGCCATTAGACGAAGGTGCCCACAATTCACTTGGACTGATGAAGGCAGTCTGACAGCTGCATAAATCACTCCGGATCCCGTTAATAGATTGCTGCATAAGAATTTGCCGCAGACCACCCAAGCACAGCTCAGGGTTGAACCAATGAATCGCACTAGGCCTGGAAAACTGTACAGTAATTTAATAGCTAAGCTCGTTGATCACACTAAGCAAACTGCCCTTTATGAAGTACATTAATTTCTCTGTTCAGAAAGACAGTCATTCAAACAAGAATTGGGCTTTTTTTTTGGTTAGGAGAATGACGCACAGCTTCAGTGTCCACTACATTTTTGTAAGAAAAGCACTTATTTCCCTTTTCTTATATTTTTTTTTTTTTTTTTTTTTTTGGTCTTTCATCAATATTAGCTGTGGTTGTAGCATTATACCTGCAGGAGCTAAGAACATTTAACATCAGTTATTAGCTCAGAACAAGTGGCTCTTGTGTACTAATGGAAAGGCTCTGCAAGATAAAATTGCAGACTTAAGCAGCCCATGAGGAATTTAATTTTATGTTACTGTAACCAGAGACATGGACACTTCAGACCAGGAAATTGAAACAGTCTGAAAACTGCTGAGACTTTGGCTCAAGCACAAGATTTGTGCTGGGAGAGATGAGAAACCTGCTGTCTGCCCTTCTCGGGGCTGGGTCTCCAGTGACCTCAGACACCAGGGTCACTTCAACAGATGAACAAATAATTGACCTTTTATGATGATAAACACACTTTGGAGGAAATTTCAGCACAAATAGTTTTCCAACATTGCCAGCATTTCTGCTTCTTCTTTCAGCTAGCAGATCTTTGTGTTCATTTTTTAGATTCTCCCAATCCTTTTATTCAACAGACTTAAAAAATGTATACAAATAATGCAAATAATATGAATCATTTTTGGCATAGTAACAGCTGTTTCAGTTTGTAGCCAAAAGGTAAGCACCTACTCTGGCAAATAGAATCATGGGCCTTTAGTTGAGATTTTGAGGCTGGCCTCTCCTCTGAATTACATTTTTAGTGTCCTTATAATACGATTAAACCTTGATATCCTTATTTTTGGATAGGTAATTGCTGTCATGATGTTATCCCCATCTGGAATTGGGTGGTAACAATTATAAAGCATGCCTCTCCCATTATGTAACTGCAATGGATTGGCATGTCAAAAAACCACCCACTTAACACTTCAGTCATTATGCTGTATTGCTTTATTTAAGTGTCCTCTGAAACACTTTTTCACCCCATGCCATAGGAGACAGGGACAAGAAGAAAAATCAAAAATAGAAATTAGTTACAATAGGGTGAGAAAAGACTTTTGTATGCATACAGACATGATTTTTAACAGCAGTTTTGGAAGCCTAACATCAATGCAGAAGTAAAGAAACAAATATTATTTTATATTATTCTTGCCATCAAGTATTCCCTTATGACTAGTGCAACATCTCGTAGAGGATTAATCCTTTTCCAAAGAGCATTTCTCTTCTTTTTGCACCACTGAAATCTTATTCTCCACTCTAGTACTTCAAGAGCAGCATGATTTCATGTCTGTAAATAGCACAACAGAAACACACGGTTCAGATGAATGGATGGACGAGACACTATAGCTGGAGTGGGAAAAATCCATCTCTTACATGCTATTGTAAAAAAACTAACATTAAGAGTGGCAAAAAGCAACCTAAGATCAATATTTGAGACAGATAAGCATTACCATACTGGAACAGACCAAAGGTCCATCAATCCCAGTATCTTGTTTCCATTCCAGATCCAAGTACCTGTCAACATCCCAAAAGATTAACACAGATAGACGTAGGAGAGAAAGTAAGGAAGACATGAGGGAAGTGAAGAAGTATCATCAGATGGACTGGAGACCCTGGAAAGAGATTTAAGAGAAGACAGAGGAAATCAGAAACCAGCGACCATGACCAGCATGATTAGAAAATTAAATGGCCAGATAATAAAGGTAGAAAAAATTATTTACAATTGAATATATTGATTTTTGGAATTTACATCTGTTAACTTTATATTTTGCACAGCACAGGTGTAATTGTATCTCTTATTTCTCTGGTGTAGTACTGCATACAGTGTGGCTTCTTGGGAGTTCAGTTTAATTGTTATGTATATATTTCTATTTTTAATTTGTGGTCACTTATGCTGTACTTTCTGAAGATCTATCTATGTTTTAAGTGTGTGACTGGGACTACATATTCTATTAGCACAGAGATTCTATGTAGGGATGTTGAGTAATTCGACTTGTTTAGTTTTCCCCATAGGTATATTGATATTCTAGAGTCTTCTTCAAAATGTTGTCTCTGACCTCTAGCAGGAGTCTTGCAGAACTACTGCTAGAGCATTCCAACTGCCATTCATGCTCCGTCTCTTTTAAAAATCTTTGTGAGTGATATTATGGAAGGGCTGTCTGATAAGATTTGACTCTTTGTGAATGATACAAAACTCTGTACTAGGGTAGACACCCCTGATGGTATGGATAGCATGAGGAGGGATCTAGCAAAGCTAGAAGAATGGTTCAGAAATTGGCAACTTGGGCTCACTTAATTTGGGCTCAGGCCCACTCAGCCATGATGCACACTTGACAGCATTGGCATGAGAGAAGCAAGCTGGGCTCCACTATGAAGGCTCTCGAGGCCCTGCAGCTCCCTCCCTCAATGAGTGTCTCATGAAGGAGGAGTAGCCTAGTGGTTAGTGCAGTGGACTTTGATCCTGGGGAACTGAGTTCGATTCCCACTGCAGCGCCTTGTGAATCTGGGCAAGTCACTTAACCCTCCATTGCCCCTTGTACAAAAAATAAGTACATGAATATATGTAAACCGCTTTGAATGTAGTTGTAAAAACCTCAGAAAGGCGGTATATCAAGTCCCATTTCCATTTCCCTTTCCCCTCACTTTAAAGGATAGTCAGCAGAGGCAGTGATTCCTACAGGCTGCCTGCAACTGATCTAGAAACCTTCTCTCTGTTGCGTCCTGCCCCCCACCACCTCTAATGCAATTTCCTATTTTGTCCTGGGCAGAGCACGGTAGAAAGAAGGTTTCGGGGTCAGGCAGCATGTAGGAATTGCTACCACTGCCACTGCTAAGGGAGGGAGGAAGGGAGCTGCAGGACCACGGGAGCTTCCCTAGCCAAGCTTAGCTTGCTTCCTCCAGAATGAGGATATGCTAAAGAAAGGCTGGACAACAGGAGGGAGGAAAGAGAGAAAAAGGGAGAATTATGGACAAGGCAGGGGGAAGGGAGGGAGAGATACACACAGGGGTGGGGAAGAGAGGGAGAAATGGACAAGGGGGTTGAGTGGGAGAGATACTGCATGGGGGGCAAGCGGGGGAAAAATGTTGGACTTGATCATAGAAGGGAGAGATGCTGCAAGGGGGGCAGAGAAGGAGAAATGTTGGACATGGCGATGGAGGGAAGGAAAGGAGAAATGCTGCATGGGGTGGAGAAAGAGAGAAATGTTGGACTCGGGGAGCAAGGCAGAGAGAGATAGAGTGATGGACATGGGAGAGGGGAGAAAGAGAACAATGTTGAGCTCATCGGTAGAAGGTATTGAGGGAGAGATTAAGGACAATGGAAAAGAGGGATGAAAGAGAGAGAGAGAGAAATGCTGGACTACAGTGGAGGGGATGGGGCAAGAGGAAAGAGAGAAGGGACAGGAAGCTGCTGGGGGTGAAGTGGAAAGGACAAGGAAATATTAGGCTATGAGGGTGGAGAAGAGAGAAAGACAGAGCAGATAGTGAGCTAAAAGGTGGAAGGAAGAGACTGGGAATGGTGGAACCATGTGGGAGAGGCAAGGGGGAGGGGAATGAATGATAGTGATTACATAGCAGTGACGTAGCTACAGATGGGCCTAGGTGAGCACAGGCTAATCCAGCAATTGCACCATATTCCTCTCTCTCCCTCTCCCTCTCCCTGTCATAAGTACATAAGCACCGCCATACTGGGAAAAGACCAAGAGTCCATCAAGCCCAGCATCCTGTCTCCGACAGCGGCCAATCCAGGCTTCAAGAACCTGGCAACCCCCCCCCCCCAAAAAAAAAAAATAAAATTAATAATGTTCAATGGACTTTTCCCTCAGGAATCTGTCCAAACCCCCTTTAAATTCCGTAAGGCCAGCTGCTGTCACTACATTCTCCGGCAACGAGTTTCAGAGTCTAACTACACGCTGAGTAAAGAAAAACTTTCTCCTATTTGTTTTAAATCTACCATATTCTAGCTTCATCTTGTGTCCCCTGGTTTTGTTGTTGTTTGAAAGTGTAAACAAACGCTTCACATCTGTCCACTCTACTCCGCTCATTATCTTGTAGACTTCTATCATATCATCCCTCAGCCAACTTTTCTCCAAGCTGAAGAGCCCTAACCTTCTCAGCCTTTCCTCATAGGGAAGTCGTTCCATTCCCTTTATCATTTCCATCGCCCTTCTCTGCACCTTTTCTAATTCCTTTATATCTTTTTTGAGATGCGGCGACCAGACTGGTGGCTCTCCCTCTCTCTGGTCGCCATCACCGGTGTACCTCACAGGCATCCCTGGAGGCCTCAGTGATTTATTTTTGTAGTCTATGTTGGCCCTGCAGGCTTTCCTCTGCCATGTCCTGCCCTCATTGACATAAGAACATAAAAACATAAGCGTTACCATACTGGGACAGATTGAAGGTCCATCAACCACAGCATCCTGTTTCCAACAGTGGCTAATCCAGGTTAAAAGTACCTGGTAAGATCCCAGAACAGTACAATACATTTTATACTGCTTATCCTAGAAATAAGCAGTGATTTCCCCCATCCATTTTAATAATGGCTTATGGACTTTTCCTTTAGGAAGTTATCCAAACCTTTTTTAAAGCCCATTAAGCTAAGGGCTCTGTTTACTAAGGTGCGCTAGCATTTTAAGCGTGTGCACAAAATTAGCGCATACTAACTGTGTAGGCACCCATAGGAATATTGTGGGTGCCTACATAGTTAGCATGCACTAAAAATGCTAATGCGTCTTTAGTGTGGCTTAGTAAACAGGACCCTAACTACTTTTACCGCATTCTCTGGCAACAGATTCCAGAGTTTAATTACACGTTGAGTGAAGGAATCTTTTCTCTGATTTGTTTTAAATTTACTACTTTGTAGCTTCATTGCATGCCCCCTAGTCCTGGTATTTTTGGAAAAAGTAAACAAGCGATTCATGTCTACCTGTTCCACTCCACTCATTATTTTATAGACCTCTATCATATCTCCCCTTAGCCATCTTTTCTTCAAGATGAAGAGTCCTAGCCACTTTAACTTTTCCTCATAGGGAACTCATCCAATCCCCTTTATAATTTTTGTCGCCCTTCTCTGTACCTTTTCTAATTTCACTATATCTTTTTTGAGATGTGGTGAACAGAAGTGCACACAGTATGTGAGATGCGGTCACACCATGGAGTGATACAAAGGCATAGCGGAGAGATTAAATGGATTTTTTGCTTTGGTCTTCACCGAGGAAGATTTGGGAGAGATACTGGTGCCAGAAATGGTATTCAAAGCTGATGAGTCAGAGAAACTAAATGAAATCACTATAAACCTGGAGGATGTAATGGTGCAAATCTCCTGGACCAGATGGTATTCATCCCAGAGCACTGATTGAACTTGTGGAACTATTGTTAGTAACATGTAATTTATCTTTAAAATCAAGCATGGTACTGGAAGATTGTCGGGTGGCTAATGTAACGTCAATTTTTTAAAAAAGGTTCCAGAGGAGATCCGGGAAATTATAGACAGGTGAGCCTGACATCGGTGCCGGGCAAAACGGTAGACACTATTATAAAGAACAAAATTACAGAGCATATTCAAAAGAATGGATTAATGAGACAAAGCCAACATGGATTTAGTGAAGTGAAATCTTGCCTCACCAATCTATTACATTTCTTTGAAGGGGTGAACAAATGTGGATAAAGGTGAGCTGGTTGATATTGTGTATCTAGATTTTTTAAAGGCGTTTGACAAAGTACCTCAGGAAAGACTCCAGAGGAAATTGGAGAGTCATGGGATAGGAGGTAGTGTCCTGTTATGGATTAAAAACTGGTTAAAAGATAGAAAACAGAGAGTAGGGTTAAATGGTCAGTATTCTCAATGGAGAAGGGTAGATAGTAGGGTTCCCCAGGGGTCTGTGTGGGGACTGCTGCTTTTTAGCATATTTATAAATAATCTAGAGATGGGAGTAACTAGTGAGGTAATTAAATTTGATAATACAAAGTTATTCAAAGTTGTTAAATCGCAAGAGGATTGTGAAAAATTACAAGCGGACCTTACAAGACTGGGAGACTGGGCATCTAATTGGCAGATGACGTTTAATGTGAGCAAGTGCAAAGTTATGCATGTAGGAAAAAGGAATCCAAATTATAGCTACATAATGCAAGGTTCCACTTTAGGAGTCACCCACCAGGAAAGGGGCCTAGGTGTCGTCATTGATGATACATTGAAATGCTCTGCTCAGTGTGCGGTGGTGGATAAGAAAGCAAATAGAATGTTAGGTATTATTAGGAAACGAATGGAAAATAAAAATGAAGACAATTTAATGCATTTGTATCGCTCCATGGTGTGACTGCACTTCGAATATTGTGTTTGATTCTGGTCACCAAATCTTAAAAAAGATATAGTGGAATTAGAAAAGGTATAGAGAAGGGCGATGAAAATGATAAAAGGGATGGAATGACTTGCCTATGAGGAAAGGCTAAAGTGGCTAGGGCTCTTCAGCTTGGTGAAAAGATGGCTGAGGGGAGATATGATAGAGGTCTATAAAATAATGAGTGGAGTGGAACAGGTAGGAGTGAATCACTTGTTTACTCTTTCTTAAAATACTAGGAGTAGGGGACACGCAATGAAGCTACAAAGTAGTAAATTTAAAACAAATTGGAGAAAATATTTCTTCACTCAATGTGTAATTAAACTCTGAAATTTGTTGCCAGAGAATTTAGTAAAAGCAGTTAGCTTAGCAGGGTTTAAAAAGGTTTGGATGGCTTCCTAAAGGAAAAGTCCATAGACCATTATTAAAATGGACTTAGGAAAATCCACTGCTTATTTATAGAATAAGCAGCATAAAATGTATTGTACTGTTTTGGATCTTGCCAGGTATTTGTGACCTGGATTTGCCACTGTTGGAAACAGGATGCTGGGTTTGATGGACCTTCGGACTGTCTCAGTATGGCAATACTTATGTACTTATGTTGCGCTTGAACTTCTTATGAATAGTCTTGGAAGCAAAGAATTTTTCTCCCATTATGGAGAAGGTCTTTCCCCAATCACAGGGCCTGAAGTATAGCCTGTTTATGCACATAGTTGAGGGTCCTAAATATAACAGGCTGCGGTCGGTCATCCCTGGGTGTTTAGCTCCCAATCTGTGGGCACGCTCTACCCAAAACGGTCCCAGTTGCTCACCTAGGTATAGTTGTTGCATGTTAGAAGGTTCCAGATAAGGCCTTAAATCTCTGTCCACTAATGATTCTGGAAGGCCCACAAGGCACAGATTATTACGCCTCGTCGACTTTGTGTTCCAGTTCGGTGATCTGTGTTTGCAGCAAGAGTTGAGTCTGTGAGAGCTTTTGGGCCTTGTCTTCCAGCTCCACAGTCTTAGGGCTACCATATTTGCGGAGACAAAAAAGGAGGACAGAAAAAATAAAAATGGTTGCTACTTTTGCTGAGAAAATATTTAATCATAGTTAATGAACACAAATCAAACAATGACTTACTTACAGTACAGAAGTAGAAAATCTACTTTTCAAGAACTTCTGGTTTTGAGTTTGACTGAGTCTGAACCTAAACATACTTATCAGAAGAGTGCTTATCACTCAACAACTTTGGCTTCTGAGATACATGTGAAAGTCTTTGCATGACATATGCTTAAAGTCATGCTGCACAAACAAAATTCCTTTGACAGATTCAACCAGCAGGGGAAAAGAGAGGGGATCAGCAATGCCTTTCTCTCTTTAGCACCCTCATGTGTCCAGACTGATTAATAAGCCAGAGATAGTCTCAATAAGTGGATAGGTCATAGGCACATAAAGGAAAAAGAGGACATTTCCCTAAAAATTAAAAATCCTGGAGGACATATCTGAAGACATCCAAAAAGAGGACATATGGTAACCCTACCCAGTCTTATGGAGCTGGGTATCCAGCTCCAGTCCAAGAGCATCCAGTCAGGGCCGCCGAGAGCCGGAGCTGGGACAAGGCCACCCCCGGGCCCCCCCCCCACCCGAGGTCGCTGCCCACCTGAGATCGCCGGGCCCCGCCCACCCAAGGTCACCGCCCACCCGAGATCACCGGACCCCCCTGCCACCCACCCACCCGAGGTCGCCGGGCACCCCTCCACCCACTATCGGGCCGGGCCCTCGGAACTAACCTTAAGCCTCCTTTCACTTCGCAGCAAGCAGCGGCAGGGCAGACCTCTCCTCCTTCCTTCTGTGCCCCGCCCTCGCGGACGTTACGTCAGGTGAGGGCGGGACATGAAGGAAGGAATGGCCTGACCTGCTGCTGCTTGCTGCGAAGTGAAAGGAGGCTTAAGGTTAGTTCCGGGAGTGACGGAGGGCGGGCCAGGTGGCGGCGGCGGGCTCCCCTGGAGGCCCAGGCCCCGGGACTTTTGTCCCCCCTGTCCCCTCCTCTTGGCGGCCCTGCATCCAGTCTCTCATGCGCCTTCTTTGCTCTATCAAAGAGTTGTTGTTTAGCACTGCCTCTACCTCCACTGTAACTTCTGCAGTAATCTTTGCCATCCAGGCTGAGCTTAGAGTAGGGCTAGGCAGGGAGCACATGGGGCTGCCATCTTGTTTCAAGGGGACTCTGTTTGTCCTGCTCCTTCTGAATGTTTTTAGCAGCCATCAAGCAAGTCTTTTGGCATACTGATCAAGCCAAGAGGTAAGCAACACCCTCCTGCAATTGTCTTTCTAGATTTCAAAAGATTTCAGATGATAGGCCACAGATAAATAGCGCAAAACAGCAGGGCATGGAGAAGCCTCACTTTTCAGTGACCAATCTCTCTCATCGCATCACGTGACCTGGTCACCGTATCTTAAAAAAAGATATAGCAGAATTAGAAAAGGTTCAAGGAAGGGCAACCAAAATGATTAAGGGGATTGAACTCCTCTCATATGAGGAAAGGCTTATTAGGTTAGGACTTTTCAGCTTGGAAAAGTGGCGGCTGAGGGGGATATGATTGAGGTCTACAAATTAATTAGTAAATGTAAATCATTTTTTACTCTTTCAAAAAGTACAAAGACTAGGGTACATGGAAATTACATGATACTACTTTTAAAACAAACAGGAGGCACTGACACTTGCTCTTTTTAAAAGTGGATTTTGTCAGTGAGAAATTGCAATCAATAGCTATTAGGTACAGAAGGGTTTTTACAGTTTTCTTTGCTGATGGTATATGGAAAAGTAAAGCTCCAGGGTTTGTTTTAGATGAGTTTTCTATGTTGACTCTGAAAGGGAAAACTAAACTTTGTGACATTGCTTAGTAGCTTAACAGAGTCTATACCAGTAATTCTCAAACCTCTCCTGGGGGAGCACCAGCCAGTGAGGTTTTCAAGAAATCCACAGTACATATACATGAGAGATTTGCATATCCTGCCTCCAATGCATGCAAATTTATCTCATGCATATTTATTATAGACAGCCTGAAAACATCACTGGCTAATGCTGCACCAGGGCAGGTTTGAGAATCACTGGTTTGTGAGGCTGATATATAGGAGACATTCCAGCTCTAGGCAGGAGTAAGAATAAAAGCTGCACAGGTGATCAGTGTGGAACAGATCATATAAGTGGACCTAGTATGGAAAGCAAAAGCTGAATCTTCCTAATGGGCGCTGAACCAGTCTGTATGCAGTGAATCTCACCTGCCTTTCTTTTTGGCCTGCTGTCTTCCAACAATTGCTTTCACAAACTTTGGAATGGAGCAGACTAATTGATTTTCAGCTTATCATTTCATTATTTTAGCATATTTCCAGTTAATAGTGAAATGAAACGCTTAAGTAGACCTTTTCAGTTCATTGTAACCATAGCATCTGTTTTCATTCTGAAGATGTATTTATTTGTGTTTTGTTTCCACAGGAAAGATGTGTGGGAACAAAGCACATTTTATGAATAATGTTCATGTTTGAATGGCATGCATTGTGGTATGGCATGGTGACATTCTGAAATCTGCTGGCTTTTGACTGTTTATGAGCTATAGTTTGTAATTTTTGTGGATGCTCTGGGACTTCCACACCCCAGACTTAGTTAACAAAACTGTGTTTCCACTTTGAAACACAGTTTTCTAGTTGGTGTGTTATTAATAAGTAACTGGCTTTAGCACAGTACATCATATTGCACAACATTTTTCATTAGGGGTGAATTTAGTATGTAACCCCCTCATTGTATATGCGGCTATGCAGCTGCCTAGTACAAGCCTAGTGCAGTAGGGATAGGGGTACACACTCTTATTTATAGGTTGAGGGACAGGGCCAGGACTGGTAAGACAAGCAAGATGAACAAGCAAGGCATCAGACTTCACTCAACACATCAATGACTCAGTCCACATCAAAGTCTTTGTCTGAACCAACGTTTTACTGAAACCTTTAACTGATAAGGTGACAGATGCACTTTTCATAATATGGTGGCCAACAATATACACTGTCCTTCTCCTCTCTTCTTCATTAGCACACAATAATTCTTTATTCCTCCACTATTTTCAGACCTTCTCACCTGCATAGTGATGGTCACTTATACAAAGTTCTTAAGTGCTGTTTCACGTTACATGTTGGCAGTGCGATTTTTCTAGCAAAAAAGGTGCCGGTACTCAAATGCCAGGCCACCCTTCAGGAATGGGTTGATCATTGAGGGATCCATCCCACAAGAGCCAGGCCCCCTGCAACCAGTCATAGAATCTATGACAAGGCAGAATTGGTGTGTAGAGCCTGAGTTCCTTCATTAAAACTTAGGGACCATGGGTCAATTTTAGCAGACAATGGAAAAGGTGCCGGTACTCAGTACCCCCAAGTACCCCCTCAAAAAAAGCACTGCATGCTGGTGAAGTCATCAGTGCAGTACACAAGGTGTTAGCACTTACACCAGAGATTTTCAACCTTTTTCGTCTCAATGCACACTTAAATGGCACTAAAATTGTCAAGGCACACCTTCACACAAAGAGTCCAGCATTTTACTTTTCCTCCCCCCACCCTCACAAATAGTCCAGTATTTACCTTCACTTCCCCCACCTCCACAAAAATAGTCCAGCATTTACCTTCTCTTCCCCCCACCCCTACAAAAATAGTCTAGCATTTCTCCCCCTATCCCCTCTCCAGCCAGCAACCAGGCATCTCCCCTTGTCTCTCTTGCCATCCCACCTCCCTCATGTACATTTTAAAAGTTTACTTGTCTCTAGCCGTTGGTGGCAGGAAGCAGCAATTCATACAGCCTACTTGCGCCAGTGCAGGAGCCTTCTCTTTAATGTAACTTCATGCTTCCACATAGGCGAGAACTTGGGAAGTGTCAGATAGAAGGTTCCAGGATTGGTGTGAGCAGGCCGTATGAAACACTGCTCCCTGCCACCGACTGCTAGAGACAAGAAAACATACTCCATTTTGGCACAAATTAAGCTGGCCCAACTCCCATGGCACACCTGGGGATCAGCTGCGGCACACCAATGTGCCATGGCACACTGGTTGAAAAACACTGACTTACACAATTGAAGGCAGCTGGTGGTAGATTTGGTGGCTATGAAACTGGTGTTCTCTTTCACAGCTGAGCTCCTGCTGTTTACTCAGGACACTTAAACCTGGATGTTTTAGATTGTATTTTCCTTCTGCTCTGCATGGTACCTGCCCCTTAGAGGTTAGGTGCAGGTGTTTGGTTGGAATAATAGATGATTTCAAGTGGCTCCTCCTTCCCTTGAGGTTAGGTGCAGGTGTTTGGTTGGAATAATAGATGATTTCAAGTGGCTCGTCCTTCCCTTGACTAGAGGGATATAGAGGGTCCCTGTTTCTCCACACTAAACAATCCAGCAGGCTTCTGCAGGTTCTGATGCTTGCCTTCTGTCACTCATGTAACTTGCTTTAAGTGGAAGTGCCTTTTAGGTGTTAAACTGTGAGGATAGAGCAAGACTGAATCTTTACTCAGAAATTTGCTGTTGGCTTGGCAAGAAGGGTACTGAGGGAGCGCAGAGAAATCCTGGTGGGACCTCTTAAGGATTTATTTAATAGATCTTTAGAGACGGGAGACATTCCGCAGGATTGGAGATGAGCGGATGTGGTCCCTCTTCACAAAAGTGGGGACAGGGAAGAAGTGGGAAACTACAGGCCGGTAAGCCTCAAGTCAGTGGTAGGATAAATAATGGAGTTGCTGCTGAAGGAAAAGATGGTTAACTTACTAGAATCCAACAGGTTGCAGGATCCAAGGCAATATGGCTTTACCAAAGGAAAATCCTGCTAAATGAATCTGATTTCTTTGACTGGGTAACCAAAGAACTGAATAAAGACATGCTCTAGATGTAATCTACTTGGATTCAGCACAGCCCTTGATACAGTTCTTCACAGAAGACTCGTATAAGCTGAGAGGTCTGAACTTAGGACCCAACGTGTGAAGTTGTATTGAAACTGGTTAACCGAAAGGCAACAGAGGGTGGTAGTAAATGAATTCACTCATAGTAAGGAAGGTGAGTATGGAGAGCCTCAGGGGCTGATACTGGGGCCAATTCTGTCTATTTGTGAGAGACATTGCTAAGGGTTAGAAGGAAAAGCTTTCCCTCTTTGCGGATGACACGAAGATAGCCAATAGAGTGTATACTCCAGAAGGAGTAGAAACCATGAGAAGAGATCTCAAAAAATTAAAAGAATGGTCAAAGGTCTGGCAGTTAAAATTTAATGTGATGAAGTGCAGAGTGATGTTCGAGATATGAGCAGGAGATTGCCACGGCCAGAAGGATCTAGGCTGCATAGAGAGGGGTATAACCAGTAGAAGGAAAGATGAATGTCCCCTGTACAAGTCGTTGGTGAGGCCCTACTTGGAGTATTGTGTTCAGTTTTGGAGGCCGTATCTTGCTAAGAATGTAAAAAGGCTTGAAGCGGTTCAGAAAAAAGTGACAAAAATGGTATGGGGTTTGTACCACAAGATGTATGACGAGATGACCTGAAGATGTATACCTTGGAGGAAAGGAGAGATGGGTGAGTATGATACAGACATGACCTTCAAATATTTGAAAAGTATTATTCTACAAACAAACCTTTTCCAGAGATGAGAAGATGTAGAACTAGAGGATATGAAATTGAGGTTGCAGGGGAGCCTACTTAGGAACAATGTCTGGAAGGTACTTCTTCACAGACAGGGTGTTAGATGCCTGGAATATCCTCACATGGGAGGTGGTGGAGATGAAAACGGTAATGAAATTCAAAAATATGTGTGATAACACAAAGAAATCCTGTATAGAAGGCGTGGAACCAAACAAGCTTAGCAGTGATTAAATGACAACACCAGTAATTGAGAAGCAAAAGCCAGTCCTGGGCAGACTTCTATGGTCTGTGCCCTGATCATGTCTGGACAGATTTCAGCTTCAGTAGTTGGAAAACAAGGCCAGTTCCGGGCAAACTTCTATGCTCTGTGCTCTAAGTCGTGCCAAATAGATTTGGATGGGCTGGGGAGGGCTTTGTGACACTTCAGTAGTTGGAGAACAAGGCCAGTGCCAGGAAGACTTCTTCGGCAAGGACAAATCAAGATCAAATATGCATATGTTGTATCACATCATACATTATGCTATGAGTTTATCTTGTTGGACAGACTGGATGGACTGTGCGGGTGTTTATCTGCTGTTATCTACTATGTTACTGTGTTGACTATGAGAATCAATATCAGCATGAGTGGACAGCCCTTTAGATAACCAAATAACTTAGGGTATCTTTAAGCGGATTTTAGCCAACGTATCCATTGTAAGTTAGGCCTCTGATATATCATTCTAACTTTATATGGTAATAAATAGAAATAAAACAAAACATAGAAAAGAAAATAAGATGATACCATTTTTATTGAACTAATTTAATATATTGTTTGATTAACCCTTCTTCAGGAATAAGCCATGTAAGGGCACAATAAGGCTATTTTTTATTGCTGTTTGGTAAAAGGGTGTATAAGGCCATACCAAATTGACTAAGTACAATGGTACTCCTTAATGATATGCTCAATGTGCCAGAACCAAAAGTTTAAAATCAGTTCAGTATTTAATAGGTAGGCGTCAAATAAAAAAAAGGAAGTAATCCTTTTAAATATCTGAGCCTTTACCAACAATCTCATAGCTGCATTCTGCAGCATCTGCAGGCTTTTCAAACTTATACCAGGGAGGCCAGCATGTATCACATTGCCATAATCGAGATGAGACATGACAAGGATCAGTGAATGCTATATTGGCACATCCAGCATATACCTTAATGACCAAAACTGGTATGACAATCTGAATATCACTATACATTGCTTGCTGATTTGAAAGATACCCCTGATGAAGACTGTATTTGTCATTATATCAGCATTTACTTTGGAGAATAAACTTTGGTCATCCTGAACATTTTGGTTGGCTTCCTCCACTTTTTTGGTTCGGATTGTATGATTGTGTGGATTTCTTCAGTGCCTTCGGGCTTTGTTTTTGTGCTAAGAAATCGTACTACACACATTTTATTAATGAGGCTGCAAATCCGACTAAGATATTGTTTTCTGTTTTGAAACAATTAATGAGAGCTGAAGCTACTTTTCCAGCCTCTATGATTTTTCTTGATGATTTGAGTGATTATTTTATTTCCAAGATTGGATCATAAGAACCAATATTTCTCCTTTGGTTATGAGCTGTCACACTAAATGATGTGGACCATATGAATTCATTGACTTCTTTGACTACTCAATAGAACATATTTCAATTATGTTCGTTGACATCTATATCTAAACTTATTGTACAATGATATTACATACTGTGTTCTTGACCCTATTTCACCGTCTTGGATACTGGTTTCTCAACATGGTCTATTGGCTGTGTTGTTGGTTATGATTAACCAAGGCCTCATGGAGGTTTGGTTCCATTTTCTGGAAACAAACAGTGATTTGTCCAATTTTTAAAACTAGCGTTTTAGACCCTCTTATAGACTAATTTCAAATTTAAGCTTTTGTTCTAAGGTAGCAGAGAAAGTACATTAGTAGCACAGCAATTAGTGGATTTTATGGACTGTGGTTCTATGCTTCATCCATGTCAATTGGGTTTTAAGAAGGGTTATAGCACAGTCATAGCATAGACACTGTATTGGCTTCTGTACTGAATGAGATACGATATACATTAAAAGGTAAGCAGGTAATTTTGGCAATATCGCTAGCTCTGGCTTCTGCTTTCGATTTGGTTGATCATTGACTGCTTTTGAAGTGGTTGGTGGACTTTGTTGTGGGAGGAGTTAGGCTGAAATTGGTTTCAGTCACTCTTTGCTGGTCATTCTTTTTCTGTTCAAACTGTGGCTGCTTCATCAATGATGTTTTCTTTGGAATGTGGGGTCCTACCGGGGTCAGTATTATCCCTTATATTATTATTATTGAGTCTTCTGATTGCCCTGATTTTTTTATCAAGGCACTATGGTATTTTCCTGCGGAGCCCGTGGTCTTTCAGTGCCCCAATAAACATGCTGGTATGACAATCTGGATATCACTACACATTGCTTGCTGATTTGAAAGATACCCCTGACGAAGACTGTCAAAACATGGCCCATGTTGGGTGATTTTATCAGTATTTACTTTGGAGAATAAACTTTGGCCATCCTGAACATTTTGGTTGGCTTCCTCCACTTTTTTGGTTCGGATTGTATGATTTCTTAGCCATTTATACCTGTTGATTGTAATACATCTGTGAAACTTTACAGGCAGCATGTGTCTCAGGCGTCAGATGTTTCTGCTATTGATGGGCTGCCAGTCTTAGTTGTCTTTTTAAAAGTTTAAGGCCACTGTCATACCAGGGGGCATATCTTGTGCTAGGGTGACTTTTCATCTCGAACAGAACAGAATTCCAACTGCCCGTCAGGTCCTTTAGAGGCTTCTCTAGAATGGAAGGGCAGTGAACAGCAGATACAACTGAGATGGATCAATAGTATGCAATGCTTGTGTTGATTAAACAAACTTTTGTCTCTGCGGTTGCTCACTCTCCATAACTCATAATTTAAATAAGATTGTGGCGTTTAATCAGGCATCCTATCCCACAAACATTCCATATCACCTTTACTCATCTCTCCTCATGTCACAAATAGGTGATGATTGCTGTAATCAGTGCCATAATATAAAGGACCCCCCCAGCAAAGAGTCCATCTGGAAGGTCCTCAGGGCCCTGTCCTCTCCCCCCACCTGACTTAACACCTCCTTCCACTCCCTACCCCAGTCCCACCAACAGATGTTCAGCTTGAGGTCATGCACTTCTGTGTCCAGGCCCCTATTCCCCGTAACACAGTTTCTACCCTTTCCTATCCCATTTTAATATCTGCATTCATTATCACCCTTACCCCTCCTTAATCAACAGGAAAACCATCTTCCTCATTTCTATCCCCAGTCCAAATCCTAAGCATTTCCACCTCCCATTTATCTTTTACATCACATCTCCATTCATTCCCTCCACCATCACACACATCACAATCGACCACCTCGACCCCTCTCATAGAGACCCACACCACAGCACCCTGTAAAAATATCCAGACGATTAGCTCTGCAGAGACAGGGAAAACCCCGGTCCTGATTCCAACAATGTGTGGGCCCCTTGGTGTTGTCTGACCTGCACATCTACTCCAGTAACACAGGGAGGCATAAGAAATTATGCAGAACATCAGAGAACCTTGCTTTTTGAAATAAAAATACCTGTGGGAGAGTTCTAGATTCCAAGGTGGTGAGAAATCCAATGGTCCATAAATATTCTGCCCAATCAAAAAGTCACTAACAGTGAAACAAAAATTCCTCAGCAAGTACCTCTCTAGACCTCAGAGGGGGAATCATTGACATTGCAACTGTAAACCAAAGCTTAATGCAGCAAATCTCATCATTTTGCCACTTCCTGATCTTTTTGCGGTGCGGCTGCTGGTGTTACATCGATAAAGTCTAAGATCTCCTTTGGCAAGGTGAACACATGGAAGACTCCACTAGAGTTGATCAAAAGGCAGGCCGGATATCGCAGAACAAAGCAAATATTCCTCTAAACCAGCTTCGAACACATTGTGGCAAATTCAAATAGTAATGAAAAATAAGCACTTTGTAGTCTAAATGCTGCTGCTGCTGTGCAGGTTGCAGCACTGCTTCCTTTTGAATGAAATTGAGGATCTTGGGACTTGTGTCATCTGAAATAATAGAGATGCAGGGGCAATAGGAGGAATTTGCACCTGTATCCACAAGGCAAATGGCGTCCCTTATTAATCAAATAAATGCACTACAATAAACTGACAGCCAGCAATAAGTATTACATTAAATAATGTGCAAAAAACTTGTCACTTATCTTATGAGCCTTGTGTCAGTGAAATCATACAATAAGAGCTCAGTTGATTAATTCACTCCATAGTCGTAAAGAAAAGACTGCTCTCCCCTGAAATATTACACTAATATCAGCATTCATGTGTGGCTATAAAATTAATGCAGGAACCCTTATCGCCTCCTATTTAAGAGGCGGTAAGGGCTTCCCTGTTAGGTCTGCTTGCTATCTGAATAGTGCATCCACACCTATTCTCTGCTCCTGACATGCCCCCTTCAAAAGAAAAAAAAAATGACCACGTGGTTAACACATGCAGATGGCAAAACTAACACAGGATGCTTGAGCACATCCTGGGTTAGGTCATTTTTGCCATTAGGTGCACTTCAGCTTAGTAAAAGGACCCCTATGCAAATTGATGAGTTCATTTTCAAACATCAAGCAGACTTCTCCTTCAGAACACCACTCCAAATTTATTTCTTAATAACTGCCCAGTTAGAACAAGTACAGTTTGAAAGGCCTATTTGTTCCTTCCTTATAACATTTTTCAATCAAAGACCCAGAGAAGTCTTGATCCAGATACATAAGGGCACACATTTCCATAATCAGAAAACCAACCTATTTCAGAAAGTTAGAAGCATCTGGAAAAAAAAAACTGCAAACAAACAAACAAACAAAATAATCCTGCAAAGAAATAATAATAGTATTAAACTATCTGGGATGCAACCTTATTTTTATGACTGCAACTTGACTTATTGAAGAGATGGGACAAAACGTCCACCATTTTAAGCCTAGCAAAGAACTGATAAATAAGAGAAATAGATAATCTCCTTGAAGAGCCCCTTTTGGCTGTCAAAGAGAGAACAAGCTGTTAACCACTGGGAGAAGTGCACGATAACAAGGCTGCAAATGCTTAGGACATGACAAAATCTCTAATGGGATATATCCTTTAAAGCACTCCATCAGTCCTTCATTCTTATGTTTGTTTGCAGAGAGAGCTCAGAAAATTAAAGTGAACACAAGACAAATAAAGCATGAATACTGGAGTTTTCTTTTAATTCCTTTTGGTTTATTTTTCTTTGTCATTAAAACCTTCTTAATCCCATGTGCCTTTGGAGTCAGCTCCTGCTGCTAGAGCCTAAAAGCTGCAAACTCCCACTGACATGGGAAGAGAGATTGTTAATTCCTTCACACAGAGTGGTAGGGTGCATGTTTTGTGTATAGAAGAGAAAAATAAACGAAAGGAACTTTAACTTAAGCGAAAAGTCCTGAAAAGCAAAACTGACAAGAAAATGCACGGAGTGCAAAATATTCAAACATACAATAAAAACAAATGAATCACTGATAGCAGAAGACAAAATAAAAGAAAGTAAAATAACTTCTAGAATACTGCAGGATAAATTAAAATAGAAAAGTGAATTGTTAAAGAAGAATCTATTTGTATCAGGGCCATCTTATGAAATGAGTCAGTCATTAATTTTAGAGATCAGCTATGCATGAGGAGCAACATAATTACTTATTAATGGAAAACTTTCTGGATTTTTCTCACAGTTTCACCTCACAGCACAGTGTCAGTTAATCTTCTTGACAAGATTAGCTTCCAATTATTTTGAATATTTTACAGGCTTGGCTATTCCATCAGGTTTTTACTCTCTCAAGTTAGTTGCTTGTAGGTTGTTGTTGCTGGTTTAAACCCACCCCTTCTCCCCCTTTCATTCTTTACCTTCCTCTCTCTTTTTTTTTATTTCCAGTTTGGCCATGCACTGGTTCGAATTGTATGAGTGTTGGCTACTTTCCTATCAGTTATTTAGTAACTACAAAAAACCTTATTGAATGAAAAATGAGCAACAAAATCACTAATGCAGCACAAACGTACCAGTTCCCCTGATGAAGCCCTATGGTGAAACGGGAAGCCCGTTGGGCCTCACTAAGATAAGCGTTTGAAACAATTAATTCAGACAAGTGCGATTGAGTGCTGAATATTGAGTATGCTCTATCAAGATTTTAGAAAACATAAACAGAAAAAATATTTAATTGAATAAAGTTCCACTAGGTAGGGTATGGAGGTTTTTTGACCAATGACTATGTGACAGTCTGTTGAGACCATAGTTTTTCATTACAGATAAAAGTCCGCAGACTATTTATGAGGTCTTTTCCTCCTTTTTCAGAAATTTAATTATAACATTGTATATTGTTGTGTTCAGCACATTTTTCATTCAATGCGGTTTTTTGTAGTTACTATGGGGCCCTTTTACTAAGCTGCATAAGCGTCGACGCACACCCAACGTGCACCAAAATGGAGTTACCGCCCGGCCACTATGTGGCTGTTGCGTTGATTTCATTTTTGGCTCGCATCCGAAAAAAGTTTTTTGGATGTGCGCCAAGTGGCATTTGATGCATGTAGGTCATTACCACACGGTTACCTCGTGAGACTTTACCACTAGGTCAATGGCTGGCGGTAAGGTCTCAGACTCAAAATGGACACACAGCAAGTTTCATTTTGCCGCTCGTCCATTTTCGGCAAAAATGTTACATTTTTTGCAGGTGCGCTGAAAAATGATTCTGCGCGTGCCCAAAACATGTGCCTACACTACCTCGGGCCATTTTTCAGTGCACCTTAGTAAAAGGACCCTTATATAACTTGATTAGTTTTTGAATGAACATTCCTCTGTGATATTTTGTACTTTTCTAATCTATATATGATACACAAATTTCCGTACCCAACTTTGTGGACGCATCCAAGATGAATGCAATAAGAAATTGACTTATAAGCTCAGAAATTTCAGTAATTGGATGTTAACAACTGATAACAACCAATTATTGATGTTAATTGGCAGTCTTAAAATTTTGTATGTGCTTCTCACTGCATGCTATTCTATAAAGCCTTGTACCTAGCTTCAATTGCATGAATCTGAAAAGGGGGCATGGCCAGGGGAACGTGGAGCATTCCAAGACGTTGTGCATGAATTTTCAGAATTCATCCTTAGTGTACCTAAGTTGGGCACCAGCATTTACGCCTGCTTTCAGCCGGCATAAGTACAGTGCTCAAAATTTATGTGCGGGATCTGCACCAAATGCTGTTCTATAAAGGCCATGCTTCCTTTATAGAATAGTGCATAACACTCAGATTTTTTAGTGCTGAATTTTTGCTGCCATTTATTGAATTCCCTCCAGAGTACATGAAACATCTACAAACTCCAAAGGCACATAAACAGTGTATTAATTTAACTAGGGAGGTAGAATCTTTTTGTTGATTTGGTTGAGATAGTGAGTAGGGTAAAGAAGAGCAGAAGATCCACTTATCTGAGAGGGGTCATCGCTGGAGTCCTCACCATAGGAGCTAGCCACTGCAAGAGAATTGTAGAAAGAGATAAAATGAGCTAATTGACAGTACGTATACAAAAGTATGCACACAGAAAGAAAAGAGTCTGAGAGAGAAGAGAGAAGCATAAAGAAAGAAATAGAGCGGAAAAGGCTAGGATCATTGCAGAAACCGTAAGACAAAAGATTAAACCCCATTTTAAAGTATCTAATTTTAAATTGGTCTGTTTTAAAACATATAGTTTTGGGAAGAGAATTTGTGTCCATTCAAACTGCTTATCTGAGATGGATCTTGTTATCTTGAATTCATGATTGTTATAGTTTTGGAATGCTGGAGAAGGCCTGTAACAAATTACTAACTAAAATGTAATGTTGATATTTCATTAAGCTTGTGAAAATTAATAACATCTTTTAATGATCTTTAATGTTTAATGTTAAATTTCCTGGCCGGTGTTAACTTGTAACAGGGAAACTATAACACCACAAACTGACATGTTTAAGTGCAATACCTTGCTCCATCACCAGGGGATTTACACCATGTTGTTAAATGAGCCAATCAAGTAATGGTTCAGGATGTCAAAACTTGCTCCTACTGCTGTACTCCTCTTTAGCCCATCTTTGTATCTATCTCCTGCAGATTTTAAACACAAGACAGACACTTCCTTTTTCTCAAGAGAGGGATTCTATTAACATGTAGATTCTGTATATGAATCTGTAGCAGTCCAGCTTCTTTTCTTTAAACAATGGATGCTTGGGTACATAGGGGAAGGAATGGCTAGTGGGACAAAAAAGGCGATGATGCCTCTGTATAAGCGAGACCTATTTTGGAGTACTGAGTACTATTTATTTATTTATATTTATTAACTGACTTTATGAAGAAATTCACCCAAGGCAGTATACAGCAAGTAGAGCTTTGCATGCAACTTACATATTTTGTTAACAACATAATAATAGTGAAAAATGATTAAACATAAGCATAAATACAATCAATGAGATAGACTTAGAAATGGCAAATTGAATCCTAGAAATAGAAGTAAATGATATAGTATCAAAGATGTACTCAACTAAGACAGCACAGTAGAACAATCATATAAGAAAAATATGATAAATGACAGCAAAGTGCAAATGATACATCTTAATAGGCAGCATGGAAAGCACATTCTTATAACAAAGATAATAATAATCACAAGGGCCGGCTCAAGGGATAGTGGCACTCTGAACCAACTTGCTTTGGCAGTGCTCTCTATCACATCGCTTCACTTCCGGTGCCTCTTCCATCCTCCTCCAGGTTTGGCATCTCTTACTCCATTGGGTTGGCATTTCGGTCCAGTCTGTCTTTTCCCCTCCCCTTTCTCACTCCCTCACAGTCTTGTAAAGTTTATGTTGACTTTACAGGGCCATGGGGGGGGGGGGGGGGGGGGGCTGAGAGAGATGAGGGGGCAGTGCCAGACCCAAGGGGAGGGGAAGACAGAGATAAGAGACCGGACCGAGTTGGGAGAAGGGAAGAAAAGGCTTAACCTGTAGACCAGATGAGGTTAGAGGCTGGATATTTTGGCACTCTTAAATGCTGGCACCCTGGGCCAGAGCCTCACCTGATCCAATGGTTAAGTCAACCCTGATAATCATGATGTCAGCACAATACAAATGAAACACCTTAATAGGCATACAGAACATTCAAATAACATAGATATGGTAAGCACAGGCAACTCTATAAACTGGTGCCCACATTTGGGTGCTCCAATATAGCACAGTTTGAGCCAATTTTATAATGGCATCTGGGCACGCAGATTCTGTTATAGAATACTAGCGTAAACTGGAATTGGGATGCCAAAATGTTCACATACCCATTTATAGCAGGTCAGTGGCTGGAATAAATGGGTGTGTATAAATGAATCAAGCTATGCATGCATCTTATAGGTGTGTTCATTGGGGAGATATGCCCATATCTCACCCAAGCTCCACCCATGTTTATGCTCCCCTTGCAGATGCACACGATACCACCTATGCACCCTTATAGATTAGTGCTTAGGGCAAGTGTGCAGTCTGTGTTCAACTCAATGATTGGCTAAGAGAGAAACTGGCTAGAAACATGTCAATCTGGATTCACACATGGTTATGGAACAGAAACGGTCCTTGTATCCCTACCAGATGATCTTCACAGAATCCGAGATAGAGGATTTGCCTCGATGTTACTACTGTTAGATTTCTCAGCAGCTTTTGACACTGTGGATCATGATATTATGCTAGCACGACTGGCAGAAAGAGGTATCAATGGAACAGTACTTGTGTGGTTCAGATCCTATCTATCAGACAGGCAACAATCCATAATGTTTGGCAGCATCTCATCGCCACCATGGGTACAGACCTGTGAGGTACCATAAGGATTGATTCTGACACCTATTCTGCTCAATATCTACCTCAAGCCACTAACCAAGCTGATTCGGTTAATGGGCACTCAGTTCCACATCTACATACAGTGGTGGAAATAAGTATTTGATCCCTTGCTGATTTTGTAAGTTTGCCCACTGACAAAGACATGAGCAGCCCATAATTGAAGGGTAGGTTATTGGTAACAGTGAGAGATAGCACATCACAAATTAAATCCGGAAAATCACATTGTGGAAAGTATATGAATTTATTTGCATTCTGCAGAGGGAAATAAGTATTTGATCCCCCACCAACCAGTAAGAGATCTGGCCCCTACAGACCAGGTAGATGCTCCAAATCAACTCGTTACCTGCATGACAGACAGCTGTCGGCAATGGTCACCTGTATGAAAGACACCTGTCCACAGACTCAGTGAATCAGTCAGACTCTAACCTCTACAAAATGGCCAAGAGCAAGGAGCTGTCTAAGGATGTCAGGGACAAGATCATACACCTGCACAAGGCTGGAATGGGCTACAAAACCATCAGTAAGACGCTGGGCGAGAAGGAGACAACTGTTGGTGCCATAGTAAGAAAATGGAAGAAGTACAAAATGACTGTCAATCGACAAAGATCTGGGGCTCCACGCAAAATCTCACCTCGTGGGGTATCCTTGATCATGAGGAAGGTTAGAAATCAGCCTACAACTACAAGGGGGGAACTTGTCAATGATCTCAAGGCAGCTGGGACCACTGTCACCATGAAAACCATTGGTAACACATTACGACATAATGGATTGCAATCCTGCAGTGCCCGCAAGGTCCCCCTGCTCCGGAAGGCACATGTGACGGCCCGTCTGAAGTTTGCCAGTGAACACCTGGATGATGCCGAGAGTGATTGGGAGAAGGTGCTGTGGTCAGATGAGACAAAAATTGAGCTCTTTGGCATGAACTCAACTCGCCGTGTTTGGAGGAAGAGAAATGCTGCCTATGACCCAAAGAACACCGTCCCCACTGTCAAGCATGGAGGTGGAAATGTTATGTTTTGGGGGTGTTTCTCTGCTAAGGGCACAGGACTACTTCACCGCATCAATGGGAGAATGGATGGGGCCATGTACCGTACAATTCTGAGTGACAACCTCCTTCCCTCCGCTAGGGCCTTAAAAATGGGTCGTGGCTGGGACTTCCAGCACGACAATGACCCAAAACATACAGCCAAGGCAACAAAGGAGTGGCTCAGGAAGAAGCACATTAGGGTCATGGAGTGGCCTAGCCAGTCACCAGACCTTAATCCCATTGAAAACTTATGGAGGGAGCTGAAGCTGCGAGTTGCCAAGCGACAGCCCAGAACTCTTAATGATTTAGAGATGATCTGCAAAGAGGAGTGGACCAAAATTCCTCCTGACATGTGTGCAAACCTCATCATCAACTACAGAAGACGTCTGACCGCTGTGCTTGCCAACAAGGGTTTTGCCACCAAGTATTAGGTCTTGTTTGCCAGAGGGATTAAATACTTATTTCCCTCTGCAGAATGCAAATAAATTCATATACTTTCCACAATGTGATTTTCCGGATTTAATTTGTGATGTGCTATCTCTCACTGTTACCAATAACCTACCCTTCAATTATGGGCTGCTCATGTCTTTGTCAGTGGGCAAACTTACAAAATCAGCAAGGGATCAAATACTTATTTCCACCACTGTAGATGATGTGCAGCTACTCATACCCATAGAACCTGACATACCTACAGCCTTGAATAAACTGATTACCTGTCTAACATCAATTCAAGAATAAACAAAGCACAATAAACTTTGCCTGAACCCAAGTAAAACCGAGCTTCTTTGGGTACCTAACACAAATGGACACATACCTGACATCAAAATTTCTTTTGGGCAGTACGAACTCCCCCTCAATTCACAAGTCAGGAACCTTGGAATACAGTTAGATTCAACACTTACTCTGATTCCCCAAATCCAAGCAACCTTCAAGAACTGCTTCTACTATTTGCTACAACTATACTGCCTCCCTCCTTACATCGAGAAGGAAAATCTTATCCCAGTTGTGCATGCCATGATAATATCAAGACTGGATTACTGCAATGCACTCTACCTTGGTCTGACTACAAAGGGTCTGCACCAACTCCAATTGATTCACAGTGCTGCAGCAAGATACATAGAAAGCTGCAAGTGACGTGACCACATTATACCATTTTTGCAAAGACTTCATTGGCTACCAGTACAATACAGGGCTAAATTTAAAACTCTATGTCTGATTTTCAAGTCCCTTAAAGAAAATGGCCTCGAGTACTTGAAGAACAGGATGACCCTCTACACACCTCCAAGGATACTAAGGTCCTTTCAAGGGGTATCCCTAACCACACCCTCTCCAAAGGACATCACAGAATGTGATACCTAAAGCGAATCTACTCTGGAGTAGCCCCCACACTCTGGAATGCACTCCCTGAAAGGTTCCGCTTAACACAAAACTATCTCTACTTCAAGAAGCAGGTGAAAAGCTTGGTTTTTCAACCAGGCCTTTAATGGAAGAAGTAATTAATTAAATTAGTCACCTTATTTTCTAACTCCTCTTACTCTCCTACCTATCTATAAGTTTTATCTTTGCTTATACCTTATGCTATCTATTATAATGTTCTATTACGTATTGTGTTGACATTGTAAGTAGTATACTATCACGCTATACTTTGTATTGTTATTTGCATATTTTTACTGCTGTAATTGTCTATTGCTAATGTTTGATTTATTCTTGCTGTACACCACCTTGAGTGAATTCTTTCAACAAGGCGGTAAATAAATCCCAATATATAAATATATATATAAATATAAGTGGCAATTAAGGCACCATTCACACATGCATGTGGCACCTAACTACTGGTGCATAGTGGTAGAACTGTCCTTTATATTTGCACAATATAAATAACATACTCGAATAGGCATATATTACAACAATCATATAACATAGATATGAGGTTCACAATGGCAGTACAATACAACGAAACAGCTTAATAGGCAGCTGAAGAGGCAAGTCTAGTTGAGGCATATAGATGGACAAGCTGGAGAGGAGAAAGTCATTGAAGGCAAATTATAGGTACAGTAGAATAAGGTATGAGGAACTGGTCTTAGTTACAGCGAGTATGGCAAGTTAGTCCAGATGCAGAGTGAGTGGATAGTGAATTGCAAAATGGGAACAAGCCAGGCTTTCACCTGCGCGGTAGACCCCTTTAAGAGAGTTCCAGAGTATGGAAGCTTCTACTGAGAAGGCTTACTGATGGAGTGGAGGAGTAGCCAAATGGTCAGTACAGCAAACTGAAATCTTGGGGAAGTGGGTTCAATTCCCATTGCTGCTTCTTGTGACCCTGGGAAAGTCATTTAACCCTCCATTTCCCCAGGTACACAAGCTTAGATTGTGAGCCCACTAGGGACAGAGAAAGTTCCTGCATATAGAACTAGATTCTATATATGGCACCTGAATAATCAGCCCCCAAAACATTTCTGCCTAGGCATATTCTGTAAACCACACCTAGATTTAGGTACGGTTTATAGAATATGCCTAGCTGATTTATAGTATTCGCCTAGCGACCATACCTTTGCCCAACTCTAGGCATGTTCATTTAGGCCAAATAAAACTTGGTGTAAGTACCTTGCCCGCACAATTTTGGTCGCACTATATAGAATCTGAGGGATAATATGTACAGCACTACATATATCTATAGTGCTATAGAAATGATTAATAGTATAATGCAATTTTCTTTGACAATGGCACAAATAGTGATGCTCCTTGAGAGTACCTTAGAGGGCTCCTACGCATGTAGATGGTTACTTGTTCTTTAATTAAACCATTTTGTCTGAGGACCTTGAAAATCAGAGATAGAGTTTTAAATCTAGCCCTGTAAGGTACTGCAGCTAGTGCAGTTTTTGCAGAAATGGTGTGATATAATCATAAGTACACAAGTATTGCCATACTGGTACAGACCAAAGGTTCATGAAGCCCAGTGTTCTGTTTCCAAGAGTGGCCAATCGAGATCACACGTACATGGCAAGATCCCATTACAGTAAAACAGATTTTATGCTGCTTATCCTAGAAATAAGCAGTGGATTTTCCAAGTTCATCTTAGTAATGGCTTATGGACTGTTAGGAAGTTATCTAAACCTTTTTTAAACCCTGCTAAGCTAACTGCTTTTATCACATTCTCTGACAATAAATTCCACAGTTTAATTACACATTGAGTAAGAAATATTTTCTCTGGCTTGTTTTAAATTTATTACTTAGTAACTTCATTATGTGCTCCCTAGTTCTAGTATTTTTGGAAAGAGTAAACAAGCGATTCACATCTACCTGTTCTACTTCACTCAATGTTTTATAGACCTCTATCATATCTCTCCTCATCCATCTCATCTCCAAGCTGAAGAACCTTAGCTACTTTTAGTCTTTCCTCAAAGGGAAGTTGTCCCATCTCCTTTATTATATTCGTTGCCCTTCTCTGTACCTTTTCTAATTCCTCTATATCTTTTTTGAGATGCAGTGACCAGAATTGCACACACTATTTGAGGTGTGGTCACACCATGGAGCATTACAAAGGCATTATAACATTCTCATTTGTGTTTTCTATTCCTTTTCTAATAATTCCTAACATTCTATTTGCTTTCTTAGACGCCACTACACACTGAGCAGAGGGTTTCAATTTATCATCAACGATGACACCTAGATTCATTTCTTGGGCGATGATTCCTAATGTGCAGCCCTCTATCAGTCATTATGCAGCATTATGAATTAGTTGGAACTGGTGCAAACTCTTTTTGGTTTGACCAAGGTACAGTAGTCCAGTTATAATGTTACTACAGCATGGTCACTGGGAGCATGTTTTTGATATATGGAGAGAGATTTTGTAGTTGCTGCAGGTGATAGAAACAGATTTTAAAGGTTATTTGAATTTTCAGGATCAGAGTAAGCGATGAGTGTAGCAGTATCCCAATATTCTTTACCTATGATTTTAAGAGGTTCATACTTCTGAAATGGTACTTTGAAGTCAGGTACCTCTCCACTTGTGTTAGGAAACTACAGAATCTCTGATTTACTTGGTTTCAGGCAGAGGTGGCTGTTTTGCCCATTCCTGAGTTTCTGTGAGGCAGTCAGTTTGCTCAAAGCTGTCGTTATATCTCATTCAATGGGTATGAATAGTTGTACATCATCGGAATAGAAATAGAATTTTGTGACCATCAACCAAAGCATCAGGTCCATCATTGTAAAGTGGAAACAGTTTGGTACCACCAAGACACTGCTTTGATCGGGCTATTCTTCCAAAGTCAGTAGCCATTGGTTAAGAAAAATGCTGAGGAAGTTTAAGATTACTTTGAAATAACTTGGGTGACAAGAAGGAAACTTCTGCTGAAGAAAAGTCAGATGATATACTGCATAGCATTTGCAAAGAAACATTTATTGGAGAGGACTTTGTGGTTTGATATTTGTGGACATTTTTGATCTTAATACTAAGCAATTTGGATGATGCTAACAACATCCTTTTAGAAGCATTATTTTCTGGAGATGATTTGTAGCAGCAAGGACAATGAGGCCTGTGTGAAGATAAAGGGAAAGATGATTGGTACAAAGTACAGCAGATCCTGTATAATAATATGTTGCCGTATGCAATGGATTGGGGAGAAGATTCACCTTTGAGCAGGAAAAAGATCCTAAGCACAAAGCAAAAGTACTAATGAAGTGACTTAGGAAGAAGAATGTGAATGCTCTCAAGTGGCCCAGTAAGAGGCTGCATCTGAATCTGTGACAAGGCTTGAAGACTGCAAGCCACAGGTGATCTCCAGCCAGCTTGAAAAAGCTTGAATCATTCTGCCAAGAAAGCATACTTTGTACTATCCAGCTATGCAAAGTTGGTAGACACTTATCCTATACAACTCATAGCTGTTATTGCTGCAAAAAGGGCTTACAATGAGTACTGAGGCAAGGGATGTGAAGACTCCATATTGGATTAGCAGGGCCGGTCCTAGGGTCTCTGGCGCCTCCCTGCAGACTATGAGTTGGCGCCCGCGCGTCCCCCCTCCGGCACCCGCGCGCCCCCACCCCAGAATTCCTTTCTCTCTTCTCCCACCCTGCTCCTGTCCAGCGATTCTCCTTCCCCCCATCCCCCGCCACCCTTGGTGCTTTAAATCTTTAATTTACCTCCGTTCCAGGAGCCGCGTCATTTGAAAGCCTTGTCCCGTCTCTAGCCTTCCCTCCCTTCGTGAGTTCGTTCTGCAGTCCCGCCCTCGAGGAAATGACATCAGAAGGCGGGACTGCGGAACGAACTCACGAAGGGAGGGAAGGCTAGAGACGGGGCAGGGCTTTCAAATGATGAGGCTGCTGTAACGGAGGTAAATTAAAGATTTAAAGCACCAAGGGCAGTGTGGTATGGCGCCGCAGCGGTGCCCTTGAAGGCAGGCGCCCCCCTGCGGCGCTTACCCCTCTTACAGGGTTTGACTGGCCCTGTGGATCAGTACCTCTGAATATTGACTCCACTGTGCCTTCTACATTTTTCACATTGTGCTGCCTAAAAAATGCCAATTCAAAATGCAATAAAGTAAGACTTTGCTTCACTGATGTATACAAGTACTCTAGATTTCAGTGTGAAAGAATGATTTAAAAAATCTTAAAAACATAATTAAGAAGAGAAAAACAAAGTCATAATTGCAAAATTTTTACACCCATTTGATAGGGCCATTCAAGGACATTCACATTATTCTTGTTAAGTCACCAGGGCTAGCCATTGATTTTCAGACAGAAATTACAAGGGTTATTTATTTATTTTTGGTAGACAGCACTGTAGACCTGTACTGCACCTTTTCATGAGTTTCTGAATATCTACACTTGATATCATGGGAGTATGCCTCCATAGCATAGAAGCAGTGTCACAGTGCCTCTGAAGACCCTGGCTGGAAGCACTAGCTCCCATGGGAAGGTACAATGGGAGATGGATTGTAGTCATCCCTTCACCTACTGGAGTGGAGAAGTAGCCTAATGGTTAGTGCAGTGAGCTAAGGTCCTGGAGAACTTGGTTCAATTCCCACTGTCCTCCATTGCCCCAGCTACTAAAAAAAAAAAAAAATCCACCTTAGATTGTGAGTCCACTAGGGACAGAAAAAGTACCTGGATATAAAGTGTACATCTAATAGTGTTATAAGAAATGATTAGTAGTAGTAGATTCAAAGTGCACATTCCTGATGGGAAAAAAAAACAACATTATGCTATTGAATAGAAAAAAATAAATCTTTCATTCTAGAAAATAAAGTGGCACAACTTTTATTTTCAAGATACTACATTTAGAGGTGCTGTGGTTTAGTTATTTATTTATTATCCAGTTTCCAATCCGGTTTCTTAATCCGCTTTTTCACTAACTGTTGAAAGACTGAATGCATCAGTAGCACAGTACTCTTTGCCCATGTGATTATTTGATTGCTTTTACATACTTACGCTTGATTTCAAGTATTTTGTCCAACAGTAAGTCTGTATCTTTCCAATTATAATACAGTTATTACAACGTACACATTTGGTTCAAATACCTGGCACCATTGATCTGCAATTCATTCAGCAGCAGGTTAGTGACCTCCACCTACATTCATTACCATACATACCCCTTTTCTAATTATGACATTCATCATGTTTCATATATCTATGTTTTACATTCTAATCCAATATGGTGCAAGTCCAGTTCTTACTATCTCAGTTCCTTATGTATATTGATGCCTCTCCTTTACTATCTTGTATGGAACATTTAGGTTTATGTTTAAACTCTTTACACATGCTGTCCAGTATGACCACTATGAATTATGTTTTTATATACTTTTTTATTTCTAGATGTTTTTAGTATATATTTTTGAATACTAATTCTTACATACATATTTAACACGGCCCCGTGTTGGGTCTCTATCTGGTCCACTAAAGGAATTTGTGATAGACATCCCCTGTGTTGAAGCTTGTGTCACACTCTCTACTTCTTCATTTTTCTTGGACTTCACGTGAAGGTGTTTTCCTGTTTTATTGTGCATTCTGGTCCCACATTTTTATAGTTAGCATCGGTTTGGCACATTCTATATTAGCCTGTGTACCAAACATTTTTCTCATAGATGAAATGTGAAAAATCCATTAGTATATCCGACCCTCAATACAAGGTTAGAGAATTTTGTAAAGTAAGAAATATTTATTTTTTCTGCCAATAGAATGAACCCCTGGTCTTTCAGCCCTGGGCATCAAGCCAAGAAGCATAGCTTATAGCCTTTCCCACATTCAGCAGACACTCTCCCCGCCTTTTTCCAACCCGGGAGCTTGGAAACTATCAAAAATTAGATGGATCTAGTCCTCATCTGTGAAGAAAAGGTCAGCGCTTATATAATGTGCTCAATTCTCTGATGAACTTCTTTTTTTCATAATCTCTATATAATTTTTAAACAGAAATACAGATGTCTTGAAACAAGTCTTTTATCATTATAAAGAGGGAATTATTAATGGTCTCATTTCCTAACATGAATTAACCAGTTAATGTAAATTAATTTCTTAATAGCCCCCATAGGGGCCCTTTTACTAAACTGCTGTAAAAGGGGCCCTGCGCTAGTGGAGGTGGCTGTTTTTGCTGTGCGCCAGGGCCCCTTTTACTGCAGTGAGTAAAAAACCCCAAAAAAAGAAATGGCCATGTGATAAGGAATTACAGGAAAAGTACTCTCCTGGATCAAAGGATTTCTGACATCCAGGACATACCAAGTCAAATCAAACTCAAATATATCTCCACCTTGCAAAGTGGAATGTACCACAAGGATCACCGCTCTCACCTATATTATTCAACCTAATGATGACACCACTGGCTAAATCTCTAACCAAACAAGGCCTCAATCCATTTCTCTACGCAGATGACATCACCATCTATATTCCCTTCAAACAGAAATCACCAAGGAAATAATAAACAGCATAACCATCATGGAATCCTGGGCATCGGCATTCAAGTTAAAACTCAATAGAGATAAAACCCAATGTCTCATTCTCTCATCCCAATATAATAATGTTCCGCCCTCAGCAATTAACGCACAGGTTTTATCCCTCCCAATCTCAGATCACTTGAAAATCTTAGGCATAACAATTGACCGCAACTTAATGCTAGAAAACCAAGCTAAGATCACGACCAAGAAAATGTTCCACACTATGTGGAAGCTCAAACGTATAAAACCTTACTTCCCCAGGGATACATTCCGGAACATGACCAAACCATGGTGTTAACCCATGTAGACTACTGTAATAGTATTTATGCAGGCTGCAAAGATCAAATCATAAGAAAATTACAAACAGCATAAAACACGTCTGCCAGACTCATCTTTGGAAAAACACGCTTCGAAAGCGCAAAACCCCTTCTAAGAAGCTTACATTGGCTTCCTATTAACACTCGCATAACCTTCAAAATATGCACAGTAGTCCACAGAATCATCTATGGACTTGCACCAGATTACATGACGGAACTTATTGATCTACCAATAAGAAACGTGACGAAAACAGCAAGATCTTACCTAACCCTTCACTACCCTAATTGCAAAGGTATAAAATACAAATCATCACATGCCGCCAGCCTTTCATTTATAGGCACACAACTTTGGAACTCAGTGCCCAAAGACCTGAAACTCACAGAAAACTACCTACAATTCAGAAAAAACCTGAAAACACATCTTTTCAAGAAGTCCTCCCCTGGATCTGCCTAATCCCACACCACCATACATCACAAAATGTTCAGAAATGGAAAACAACATTAACCTCTCTCACAATATGCTAACATATCATACTAACACAACCTAAGCGATTATTATACTTCTTTATTATGTGCTAGACTTCTACACATCTAAATTTTGTAACCGCCTTTTTAGCAATATGTAAGCCACATTGAACCTGTCATACGGTGGGAAAATGTGGGATACAAATGCAATAAATAAATAAATAAATAAATGCAAAATTTAATTTAATTTGTAAGGTTTACAGCCTGCACTTTACAAGCACTGTTATATACGCTCAAGTTGCTTATGAAATTAAGGGTAAATTATCCAGATAAAGTTATCTGAAGAACTGGATAATTTGATCTAGGTATTGAGCAGGAATTGTTTGGATATGTTTATCATTGAACATATTTGGATAATGTTACGTGGATGACTTTATTCAGATAAGTTTAGCACAGCAATTTATTGGATCAGACCTGTGCAAATAGCTTTAGCCAGTACTGAATAGCTGAAGTTTTATCATGTCTTGGGAAAGTCTCCAGTTCTGGCTCTTTTTGTACAGATAAATTCTGTGTGGACAATGGCTTGCTTACACAGAATTCATCTCCTCAGAGATGGGGATAATTTAAACCACAGAAGTTTGTCCATCTAACTCCCGGAGTTCGAGATTTTTTTTTGAACATCTATCACTCAGTGTTTTTCTTATGGAATGTAACACTCAGTTCTGAGCATAGACGCATGCCAGCAAAATTTTTGAGGATGTGCCATCCATTGCTGGCTATTGGAAATCTGCTTCTTTGGGTAATACATCACTTGTTTCAAATGAATAAACAGAAGCAATAGAGTATACCATTTTAAACATTAGGAAACTGCAGAATAAAATAAACCAGTTAATAACTGGAACAATTACAAAATTAACATTATGGAACAAGGGATTTCAACCCAGTCATCAGGGTTTTCAGGAGACTCACAATGAATAGGAATGAGTTAGATTTGTAATCAGTGGAAACAGTGTATGCAAATGTATTTCATGCATATTGATTGTGGATGTCCTGAAAACCTGACCCTGTGCTGATGACAGGGTTGAAAACCCCTCTTATGAAAGCACTGTATGTTTTTCCAGCTTCTTGAACTCTTTCTTTCTGTTTTCCTACTATACTATCTTTTTACTTCATTCTATGATATGCAAAGAAAGTTGAAATACCTCAGATTAACTAATACAGTAAACAGAATGGAATTTCTGTTCTAGTTTTCCTTTGAAAAACACAGCAGTTAATCATATTGCTTCCAGTGCTTCTGCTGTCTCCTCCACTCTTGACAGCAGTTAGAAAGGCATGGCACATATCCTAGGCAGTCATGTGATGGGAGTAAGGTTGTGTGTGACTGGAGGCAAACTAATGCACTGCCTCACCCATCTGCTGCAGAAGGAAAATACCTAAATGAGTTTTAGATAGCTGAGGTTTTACTGGCATACACTTTTATCCCGTCAAGTCAAAGCAAAATCCATTGAGGAAGACAAAGTACACTGAGAAATTCTAAATTCCTTATATATTTTTTTAATTGTGGTCATTAAATGTTATGAAATGAATTATGAACTTTACTACCTCAAATAAAAACAACAGTAACAGAACAGGATAATATTTAAAATGTATCAGAGATCAGTGAATAGCAAATTAGAACATTTCTACAAAGGCATTTAACATCTTCAGAGATGGTAGACAGTTCCTGGGTCCTCACTAGACACTAGGCTGATTTCAAAGATTTTCGGCACAGCCAAGCACTTAGGGCCTCTTTTGCTAAATCATGCTAGCGATTCCGGACACAGCAAATACACCGCAGCCCATTCAATTTGAATCAGGGTTACCATATGGCTCCAGAAAAAGGAAGACAGATTGAGCCAGCCGGGTTTTACTTCCATTGCTACAATGGAAGTAAAACCCGGCTGGCTCAATTACTTCCATTGAAAGCAATGGAAGTAAAACCAGAAAAAGGAGGACGGATTGAGCCAGCCGGGTTTTACTTCCATTGCTACAATGGAAGTAAAACCTGGCTGGCTCAATCTGTCCTCCTTTTTCTGGAGCCATATGGTAACCCTAATTTGAATGGGCTAAGTTACGTTTACCATGCGGGAATCGCTAGCGCAGTTTAATAAAAGAGTCCCTTTATCTAATCAGTGATCCTGAGTTTTTAAATGATCTCTCAAATATTAATGTAGACCTGTTCTGATTTTTCAGTTGTCATGGATACAGTGGCATAGCTACAGGGGCCTGGGCCCCCCCAAGTTGGCTCTGGGGCCCCTGGTTTGGTTGGCAGGGGTCCCCAACCCCTGCCAGCTAAAGCGTTTGTTCCGTGCTGGTCTCACATTGCCTGGCATTGTGTCCTGTTTTCAGTTACTGTGCACACTCGTTTTAATGAAATTCAGTTTCATTAAAACGAGTGTGCACAGCGACTGAAAACAGAACAGGGCACCAGGCAATGTGAGACCAGTGCGGGACAAACACTTTAGCTTCGCAATGTGGGGGGTGGCAGCAGTGGCAGGATGGCGGCGGTGGGGAGGTGGTAGCGGCCGCGGGGGGGGGGGGGGGGGGGGGAAGAAGTGGCAGCGAGAGGGCAGCGGCGGTGAGGTGGGCCAAAATGTGTCCCCCCACCTTGGGCTCTGCCCCCCCTCCCGGCGAGGTCTGGCTACACCCATGCATGGATACAGGAGGAAGTTACTTGTGATCACAATATTCTTCACACATAAACCTATACATTTTGGTAGCAGTCTTATGAGGAAAGATTGAAGAGGTTAGGGCTCTTCAGCTTGGAAAAGAGACAGTTTGGGAGGTGGGGCTATGATTGAGGTCTAGAAAATCCTAAGTGGTGTAGAAAGGGCTTCCTGCCAGACAGAAATGAAAAAAGAGATCATGCGTTTCCTCCTGATTGCACCCTGATTATATCTTTTTTATTGGACATAACTTAATACATTTCTTGATTAGCTTTCGAAGGTTGCCCTTCTTCCTCAGATCGGAAATAAGCAAATGTTTTATTTTGTTTGATTTCTATTGATAACCTTAAGAGTGGACTAACACGGCTACCACACTCCTCTACCCTGATTATAGAAAGGGCTTCCTTGAAAGAACTATTGTTGTATTGTTTATTATTCATATGCTTTTAGATGGCCCATGAAGACCTGGGATGTGAGATTTAAAATGATTTAACTAGCCAGGAGAGGCTCCTGACTGTTTAATTCACCTGCCCAGGGCCAATTGAGCATATTAATTGTACAGCGCACAAGCTGAAACTGGCTATTTTGGGGGCATTCTGGGGGCAGATTCAGCACTTAGCCGGCCAAAGTAACCCAATAAATTGAACCACATAAAAGTCAATCCTATATTTATGTGGTGCCCCATAACAGTTAATGCTGGGTATCACACTTAACCAGCTTTGTTTTTGCTGCTTTCATATACCTGGAAATTTTTGGCATTGAACTTCCAGGAACAAAGCAGGTGGCAATCAGCAAAATGTTGACTGCTGCTGGCTGAATATTTTCAGGAAGCCTTCCCAAAGATGTGAAAGTTCTGTTAGGTATGCCCCTTATTTATCATAGGAATTAGAAGATATGTTATATACAGTGGGGGAAATAAGTATTTGATCCCTTGCTGATTTTGTAAGTTTGCCCACTGACAAAGACATGAGCAGCCCATAATTGAAGGGTAGGTTATTGGTAACAGTGAGAGATAGCACATCACAAATTAAATCCGGAAAATCACATTGTGGAAAGTATATGAATTTATTTGCATTCTGCAGAGGGAAATAAGTATTTGATCCCCCACCAACCAGTAAGAGATCTGGCCCCTACAGACCAGGTAGATGCTCCAAATCAACTCGTTACCTGCATGACAGACAGCTGTCGGCAATGGTCACCTGTATGAAAGACACCTGTCCACAGACTCAGTGAATCAGTCAGACTCTAACCTCTACAAAATGGCCAAGAGCAAGGAGCTGTCTAAGGATGTCAGGGACAAGATCATACACCTGCACAAGGCTGGAATGGGCTACAAAACCATCAGTAAGACGCTGGGCGAGAAGGAGACAACTGTTGGTGCCATAGTAAGAAAATGGAAGAAGTACAAAATGACTGTCAATCGACAAAGATCTGGGGCTCCACGCAAAATCTCACCTCGTGGGGTATCCTTGATCATGAGGAAGGTTAGAAATCAGCCTACAACTACAAGGGGGGAACTTGTCAATGATCTCAAGGCAGCTGGGACCACTGTCACCACGAAAACCATTGGTAACACATTACGACATAACGGATTGCAATCCTGCAGTGCCCGCAAGGTCCCCCTGCTCCGGAAGGCACATGTGACGGCCCGTCTGAAGTTTGCCAGTGAACACCTGGATGATGCCGAGAGTGATTGGGAGAAGGTGCTGTGGTCAGATGAGACAAAAATTGAGCTCTTTGGCATGAACTCAACTCGCCGTGTTTGGAGGAAGAGAAATGCTGCCTATGACCCAAAGAACACCGTCCCCACTGTCAAGCATGGAGGTGGAAATGTTATGTTTTGGGGGTGTTTCTCTGCTAAGGGCACAGGACTACTTCACCGCATCAATGGGAGAATGGATGGGGCCATGTACCGTACAATTCTGAGTGACAACCTCCTTCCCTCCGCCAGGGCCTTAAAAATGGGTCGTGGCTGGGTCTTCCAGCACGACAATGACCCAAAACATACAGCCAAGGCAACAAAGGAGTGGCTCAGGAAGAAGCACATTAGGGTCATGGAGTGGCCTAGCCAGTCACCAGACCTTAATCCCATTGAAAACTTATGGAGGGAGCTGAAGCTGCGAGTTGCCAAGCGACAGCCCAGAACTCTTAATGATTTAGAGATGATCTGCAAAGAGGAGTGGACCAAAATTCCTCCTGACATGTGTGCAAACCTCATCATCAACTACAGAAGACGTCTGACCGCTGTGCTTGCCAACAAGGGTTTTGCCACCAAGTATTAGGTCTTGTTTGCCAGAGGGATTAAATACTTATTTCCCTCTGCAGAATGCAAATAAATTCATATACTTTCCACAATGTGATTTTCCGGATTTAATTTGTGATGTGCTATCTCTCACTGTTACTAATAACCTACCCTTCAATTATGGGCTGCTCATGTCTTTGTCAGTGGGCAAACTTACAAAATCAGCAAGGGATCAAATACTTATTTCCCCCACTGTATATTATTGGGAGGTAATTATTTTCTGTTTATCTGGTTTTACATGTAAAAACATAGCTGTTTATGCAATCTTTCAATGAGTAGATTTAGAGGAGGTTTTGTACTAGACTTGTTTTAAAGTGTTTCACTTTGATGTGTAATTATTTGTTGTATGGCTATTTTGTATTTTATGTTTTATTGATTGTATGTATATTGACTTTTTAAAATTATTTATTGCTTTTTGATTATTTTATACTTTATGCTTTATTGATTGCTTGTGCACACCACCTTATTGGCATGCACCAAGCCATATATCAAATGAATCTTTCACGTCCCTATTGGAACTTAAAAATTGGTGCTGAATAAACTCAGGGGCCGATGTACAAAGCATACTGTGTTAGGAACGCCCGATTTTGACTGCATGTTATTTAGTGAGTAATGCGCAAAGGGATTCTCTGACCATTTTACTGATCACAATAGCAGGCAATGGTAATCCTATGCAAATGTATTACAACAAACTAATTAGTATTAAAATGAGCATTCCAAGCGATTCACAGCCATTGCCGAGTGATGCACAGAAAGGAGCGCCTACTTTTAACATGCAAAATTTTCCATGAGGTCTGGAGCTGTTGTTGTGTGAGGGCAACTTCTGGAAGAAGCACTCTTCTTGAATTTTTCAACAGGAAAACTTGTCCGAGGCAGAGAACAGCATAGAGGAGTGCAGAAACAAATGTGGGGAGGGAAGCTTTCAGCAAGGAGGAGATTTTTTTTCAATAGCAAGTTGCTCTTATGTTGGGCTCCACTTTCCTCTTGTAGCTTACTTGACTTCCATCAGGCTGCTGCCTCTGATGATTTTGCTGGGAATCTCTTCCTTGCTGAAAGCCCCCCCCCCCCAGCTGACATCATAGGAGCTTTCCACTAGCTGATTGGCTGTCTGATTGTTTCTCTGCCCCCTCCCCGCTGACTTCATAGGGGCAGACAGCCATTCAACTGGGAGAAAGCCCCTATGATTGGAGAAACAAGCAGACATCCAATCAGCTGGGGAAAGCCCCTTTGATGTCAGTTGGGAGCAGGGGCGTATCTGCGTGGGGCCACAGGGGCCTGGGCCCCCGCAAATTTTGCCCTGGCCCCCCTCCCCGCGTCAACCCTCCCCCGCTGCTTACTTTTGCTGGCGGGGGGCCCCAACCCCCGCCAGCCGAGGTCCGACCCACAGTCTTCATATTTCGTCTTCCTCCGACTCCTCCGTGGCCATGCTATAAGTAACGTTGCTGATTCGTTGAATCCAGTTCGACCAGGAAAGGAATCTAGGTGTCATCGTTAATAATACATAATACATTGAAACCTTCTGCTCAGGGCTAAGGAAGCAAATAGAATGTTAGGCATTATTAGGAAGGAATGGAAAACAAAAATGAGGATGTTATAATGCCTTTGTATTGCTCCATGGTGCGACCGCACCTAGAATACTGTGTGCAATTCTGGTCGCCGCATCTTAGAAAAGATATTGTGGAATTAAAAAAGGTACAGAGAATGGTGACGAAAATGATTTAGAGGATGGGACGACTTCCCTATGAGGAAAGGCTAAAGCGTCTAGGGTTCTTCAGTTTGGAGAAAAGATTGCTGAGGGGAGATATGATAGAGGTCTATAAAATAATGAGTGGAGTGGAACGGGTAGATGTGAATTTCTTGTTTACTCTTTCCACAAATGCTAGGACTAGGGGGCATGCAATGAAGCTACAAAATAGTAAATTCAAAACAAACTGGAGGAAATATTTCTTCACTCAACATGTAATTAAACTCTGGAATTCATTGTCAGAAAACTCAACATGTAATTAAACTCTGGAATTCATTGTCAGAAAATGTGGTAAAAGCAGTTAGCTTAGTGGGGTTAAAAAAGGTTTGGATAACTTTCTAAAAGAAAAGTCCATAATCCATTATTAAGATGGACTTGGGAAAATCCATTGCTTATTTCTAGGATAAGCAGGATAAAATGTTTTGTACTGTTTTGGATCTTGCCAGGTACTTGTAACCTGGATTGGCCACTGTTGGATACAGGATGTTGGGCTTGATGGACCTTCAGTCTGTCCAAGTATGGCAACTTATGGTCTTATGTTATGTTCTTATGACCCAGGGACAGGGGTCTATAATTGGGTAGCAGTCTGTTAGATTGCAGGCAAAGCCCTCTTGGGAGCTACCCTCCCAAACCTGAATTGTCTCCCAGCTGGAGTGATGTCACCCAGATAGACATTGGTTGGACTTGATGAGTACAGTGGCAAAGTACCCCCAGGGGGTGCCTCTTTACATCTGCTGTGTGTAGGTATGCAGTCCTGGTAAAATTTCAAAGCCATTAATTTAAGGCTTCTTTTACAAAGCTCCACTAGTGATTCCTGCGCGATAAATGAGAGAAAGGCTATTCAGTTCCTATGGGCTTCCTCTCAATTGCCGCATGGGAATCCCTAGTGCGGCTTTGTAAAAGAAGCCCTTAGTGAACTAAGTCTTCATTTAGTGCATGTTAACTGTTAGTAAATGACCCCTTAGTTAGCTAAATGGCTTTGAAATATTTTCCCATAACAATTATAGTAGTTAAACAGTAGGAACGTTCAAGAATATAAACAAATATCTTCTTAAGAATTTACATAGTAACACAATAACATAGTAAATGACATCAGATAAAGCCCAGTATGACCCATCCAGTCAGTCCAGAAAGGTGGCGGTACCTGTCACTCCATGCAACTTACCTCCTCTATGACTTTTTGTAGAATGTGAACATTATTTATATTTTGCTTTGAGTGGAAATGTTCTTTCTGTGATTAGTATTTATTGATGCTACTTTTATGTTTAATAATAATAATGATATTGGAAAAGAGGGATATTAGAATTTGATTTTATTGTCAATTGAATTATCTACAAATAGAAAAATTGTGCCTTGCTTGCACCACTGCTATTCTTTCTTCTATAAATGTATAATCCTGCTGATAGCACTTGAGATTAGGAATGTTCTATTTAGGAGGAAAGTGACATGGGAAACTATGTTCAAATGTTAGTTTTAGCTTGTCACATCACACTTGATTAAAATTTCAACTTGGCAAAACTTTGGAGTCCTTATTCTCAAAGCAGCTTTTTCCACAATGCAAAGAATTATTGTTCTTGTAAGGCAAAGAGGCTGCAAAGTTTCCTTCAGATGCTTCTAATTCACAAAGACAAATTTGATAAGCAAAAGATCTCCATACTTGGGAGTGGGTGGTCCTAAATAAGGTTTTGGATAGTATGCCAAATACAGTGATCATTCTCTCTCTCTCTTTTTCCCTCTCTCTTTCCACCTCCCAACTACTAAATTCTCTTTCTCATTAAAAAAATTACCATAAAGGGAGCTGCTGTGCAGTACAGCATTAATGCAAAATGGTGGCCTTCATCGGTGGGACCTTTTGTTTCAACTTGTGTAGATAAGTCTTCTTGTCCATATTTGGATTTTTAGTTTGTTTAGTTGGAGGAGAAGCCTAGTGGTTAGTGCAGCAGACTTTGATCCTTGGGAACTGGGTTCATGGAAGGGTGGTGCCACCCCTTCACCTTTATTAACATCGTGCATGGGGGACCCCGGGGTGGGGGTGCCGATGCTCCCACCTTTCTTTCGCATAATGCGTCGGACCTGGAGATGGTGCCGGATCAGGGTAGGGGGGAGCACAAGAGCATCACCTTTCTTACAATTTGTGGGGAACCAGGGATTTCTCCCAGGGATAGACTCTGCAAGATTCCGTGAGTGGTAGTCCAGGGGATGTTCAGTGGTGGGAGATGTTTTATAGGTAAATGGGGGCCAAATGCCATCCTTTGATCAGGTGAAGTCTCGATGGGCCCTGCCTAACTCTCATTTTCTACAATATATGCAGGCTAGGCACTACTATAACCATCTCCTAAAATCGCACCACACATTTTTATCATGGACAGATTCAGATAGAGCACGTATAGGAATCTCATACAAGACTAACACTCTGTCTAACTGGTATGGATTGTTTTGTGACCAGGCAGATTTAGGTTATCTTGATCGTTTAGCGACGGATTGGACTAATGACTTGGGAAAGAATGTTTCTCCAGACACCCTTAGCTCTCTTTTCTCAAATCTAGGGTCGGGGGTCTCTCAGGCTGATCTCCAGGAAACTCAATTTAAGCTACTACATAGGTCATATATTACTAAGGGAAGGGGAAAGAGACTGGGGATGTGGCAAGATGACACTTGTGAGAAATGCGAGAGGGTGGTGGGCACATGGCTCCACAGCTTCTTAGAGTGTCCCACCTTAGCTGTCATCTAGAGAGGTGCTATGAATGCTTTGGAGACTGTTGTGGGACCTATTACTTGGGATTATACCTTTCTTATGCTGGGATGGGATTTGAGTCTAAGGGAGCAAGGGATAAAACCCATGGGTATAAAATTCCTACACTTAGCCACTTTAATGATACTTCGGGTTATCCTGCGTCACTGGGTGGATGCTAACCCTCCCAGCTATGCAGACTGGCAGCACAGAATGATAGAGCTGGGTACTTATGAGCTCAAAGACGCTTCCCGGAGACATACCCCTGAATGGGAATATTATAAATCATTGTGGCTTTCCTTTCATGCTCTACCCAGGAGGCCCTAGGGTATTGGGGTTAGGATGTTTGGGAAGCCCCAGTATATGACCCTCTGTTTGGCTTGAAATGTATACTGTGTGTGGGAGCAAATGTAAAGAGATGAATGTGATGAGAAAAGAGAATGGAAGGATGTTGGGTGTAACAGGTATGTGTGGGGAGTACAACTATATTCAAAATAAGAAAACTTCGGAGGGTTATGAGGGACGAGCACTCCACTGTGCTGAATTCAGCAGCTATAGAGGGAGCAGAAACTCCAGAAGGATGAAGGACAACTGTGGAATAAACTCCCTTGGTTTTCGTACTTTATGTTATCTAATGTTGTTTTATGCTTGTTATAACGGCTGGTACATAGAGTATGCCTGTCTCTTTTCCCTCAATAAAGACATTTACAAAAAAAAAAAAGAATAGTTGTGAGAATTCTGTTCTTGAGGCCTGGCTGGAGCCAGACCAGCATTTGTGCAACCTTGCAAAGAAACTGTATATACTATGCCTTTGGGCCTGTCAGCCACAGGTCTTTGTAAAGATTGCCTCTGAATCTCAAGAGACTTTATTCCTCGTTTTCTGGGCCTGTGAAGTAACAGGCCTCAGTCTTTGTGTTAATAAAGAGTTTTGCTTTACCTTTGTAACATTGTCTGGCTGTATAATCTGAAGGCCCACCCTCACACGCTACCACAATGTCTAAACGTTAGGCACATTGTTAACTGGTTACACTAGTATTTTATAATAGAATCTAGGTGCCCAGATGCCATTATAGAAAAGGTGTTCACCACACTGCATCAGCATGCCTAAAAGTAGGCACCCACATACAGAATTGCCACTTTAATGTGGGTCTTCATCTCTGACTGCTGCAAAATCTAGAGAGTACACAGCATGGCTGGGTGTATTTTAGCCAATGAGATCATGAGTGAACATATTTAACCAATGCTGAAGGGTGCCTATTCAGAAGAGAGTGGAATCCAAGATTCCAACCTGGATCTATAAAATCTTTCAGGGAAAAGTGCCCTTGTATCTTATTGCTTTCATATTCAGATACATTCTTGGCAGTGATCTACTCTCTGCCAAGCAAACCCACTGAGTGTTTAGAGCACCAGTCTTGCAATCCAGAGGTGGCCAGTTCAAATCCCACTGCTGCTCCTTGTGATCTTGGGCAAGTCACTTAACCCTCCATTGCCTCAGGTACAAACTTAGATTGTGAGTCCTCCAGGGACAGGGAAATACCCCATGTACCTGAATGTAACTCACCTTGAGCTACTACTAAAAAAGATGTGAGCAAAATCTAAATAGCTGTTAGTGTGAGGCTGATAACAACCAGACAGGGAGCTCTTTTCTGTACAAGGCCAGCTATTTGGAGTAAATTTTCCTTGGAAATTAAATTGAGTGAAGCCTTGCTTTCTTTTCAAAATCTCTGTGAATCATGGTTGTTTACAAGTAGTTTATGCATAATTGCTGTTTGTTTTGTTGCTTTAATTGTGGTTCTATTTTTCCTTTTATGTTATCGTCTACATTGTAAACCACCTTATAGCCTTTTTAGGAGAAGCAGTCTATAAGATGAATACATAAATAAATACATTTTGGGGTGCTTTTGAGCAACAGAGATATAAGCAAAATCCCCTTCCCCCAAAACTCCTCCAAATTCTAGGTCTAAATGAGCAGTAACCCAAGAGTTATGTGTGACTTGGAGCAGATGTAATGGTGATGGGGACATTTTCTGAAACATACATGTAATTGGTATTGCAAAATACAGAATACATGTATACTTTCAAAATCTTCCCAACTCAAACTCAGATTATGCCTCTTTAAGTCTCCGCTGTGGTACGTACACATATAAGTATCACTATTTATCACTACTTATATTGGTATGTCAATTTATTTATTTATTTATTGCATTTGTATCCCACATTTTCCCACCTCTTTGCAGGCTCAATGTGGCTTACAATACATCATGAGTGGTGGAAATATATTAGAAAATATAAAATATAAAATTTGCATATGTAAATCAACTTTTACATATATAAATGGTACATAACCTTTCCATAATCATATCAATTGTCTTAGAACCACAAACTTTTGTGTGTTGGGGGGGAGGGGTGTGGCAGCTACACATTCACTTCTTTTTAAAGGGACCTGAATTTTTTTCCGTGGAGGGGCATAATCGAACGAAAACGTCTATCTCCATGGGCATTTATCTCCAAGAACGGGTCCGTGAAGGGGCAGACCGAACCGTATTTTGGGAAAAAATAGACGTCCATGTTTTATTCGACAATTTGTGAGCTGGGCGTTTTTGTTTTTCAGCGATAATGGAAAATGAAAGCGCCCAGCTCAAAAACGAATAAATCCAAGGCATTTGTTCGTGGGAGGGGCCAGGAGTCGTAGTGCACTGGTCCCCCTCACATGCCAGGACACCAACCGGGCACCCTAGGGGGCACTTTTACAAAAAAAAAAAAAAAAGGTAAAAGAGCTCCCAGGTGCATAGCACCCTTCCCTTGTGTGTTGAGCCCCCCAAATCCCCCTCAAAACCCACCACCCACAAGTCTACACCATTACTATAGCCCTAAGGGGGTGAAGGGGGGCACCTACATGTGGGTACAGTGGGTTTGGGGGGCGGTTTGGAGGGCTCCCATTTACCAGCACAAATGTAACAGGTGGGGGGGATGGGCCTGGGTCTACCTGCCTGACATCCACTGCACCCCCTAATAACTGCTCCAGTGACCTGCATACTGCTGCCAGGGAGGTGGGTATGACATTTGAGGGTGAACATAAAAAGTTGTGAAACGGCATATTTTTGTGGTGGGAGGGGGTTTGTGACCACTGGGGGAGTCAGGGGAGGTCATCCCCGACTCCCTCCAGTGGTCATCTAGTCGTTTAGGGCACTTTTTGGGGCCCTATTCGTGGAAAAACAGGGTCCAGGAAAAGTGCCCTAAATTCTCGCTAAAAACGCATATTTTTTTTCCATTATCGGCGAAAGGCGCCTATCTCTGATCGGCCAATAACCACGCCCCAGTTCCGCCTTCACCACGCCTTTGACACGCCCCCATCAACTTTGTCCGCACCCGCGACGGAGTGCAGTTGAAAACGTCCAAATTCGGCTTTTGATTATACCGCTTTATTCGGTTTTGTGAGATAAACGTCTATCTCCCGATTTGGGTCGCAATATAGGCGTTTTTCTTTTTCAATTATAAGCTGGATAGTATACCATAGTTCAGTCTGGTAGAAAGATATCCACCCTCAAAAAAGATATGGTGGAATTAGAAAAGGTGCAGAGAAGGGCGACGAAACTGATAAAGGGGATGGAATGACTTCCCTATGAGGAAAGGCTAAAGCTGCTGGGGCTCTTCAGCTTGGAGAAAAGATGGCTGAGGGGAGATATGATAGGGGTCTATAAAATAATGAGTGGAGTGGAACGGGTAGACGTGAAGCGTCTGTTTACGCTTTCCAAAAATACTAGGACTAGGGGGCATGTGATGAAGCTACAAAGTAGTAAATTTAAAACGAATCGGAGAAACTTTTTCTTCACTCAACATGTAATTCAACTCTGCAATTCGTTGTCAGAAAATGTGGTAAAGGCGGTTAGCTTAGCAGAGATTAAAAAAAGGTTTGGACGGCATCCTAAAGGAAAAGTCCATAGACCATTATTAAATTGGACCTGGGGAAAATCCACTATTTCTGGGATAAGCAGCATAAAATATTTTGTACTTTTTTGGGACCTTGCCAGGTATTTGTGACCTACATTGGCAACTGTTGTATGCTGGGCTTGATGGACCTTTGGTCTGTCCCAGTATGGCAATACTTATGTACTTATGTACTCAGTTTGTAAGCCTCAAACATTGCAGCATTGTAAACTAAAATAAGATAAACATACCACTTTATAGTGACATCCTCAAAGACTTCTAGAAAAAATGGTAACCTCACAGGGTACATTTGTCTGGCTAGAACAGCAATTTGTGTCTTATCTCTAGAATTTTTACAAAGCACCATATATGATATTTTAAGTTATAGTTCAGCATGTTTTGCCTTGGCATAAAACATTCTTACAGGTTTCTGTGGTGCATGTACTTTTCAATTTCACCACTTTACAAGCAGAGTCCATCAAATCATCTACTGTAACCATGTTTACTTTATTGGTTGGAAATATTTGATCAGCATGAAAAATATCAGGCAAAGAGCCCATAAATATTATAAAATGATATTTATATAACATTTCTTCATCAGAGGTTGCCAACATCTGTAACAACACATGACTTCTCAGCCATAGTACTTAATGCATGACCAGCATGTTCTAAGAGCTTTTTTTGTCTTTTATTGCAAGAAACCTTTGCCCGATTTGAATGGTCCAGCTAAAATATAAGAGAAGGTTGTGGCCAGTATACCTCAACAGCATCAGAATCCATAGGGTGGCACAATAGTTCTCTAACGTGTCCTGATGGAACTCCAACCTGTTGAATTTTTAAGGTACAACAAAGAAAAAGGGGTAAGGTGAATACTGTGGTAATTCAAGACAAAAGTTTTATTAAAAAATTAAGAGGATGACATCAAAACTAGTGCAAACGTATCATGGGATCTCTTATAGGCGCCCTTTTATAAAGGCGTGTAAAGGTAGAAAATATTTTCTGTTGTCTATCGCATGGCGCTTACCCAGCGGTAAACAGCAGTGGGCGTGTGCTGCATGCCTACCGCCCAGGTAGCGCGTGAGACCTTACCGCTAAGTCAATGGCTGGTGGTAAGGTCTCATGAAGAAAATGGATGGGCGCTGGGTTTTATTTTGCCGCACGTCCATTTTCTGCCCCCTTTAAAAAAGGCTCTTTTTTTCAGGATGCTGTAAAAAAAAAGATGTGCTCACACTGCTGCAGCCACTTTTTGCTGTGGCTTTGTGAAAAGGCCCCATAACGCACATTTGTCAATCCTCCTATATACAATAACCAACACCTACAATGGTCTTAGTATAATATCACTGTGAGCAAACTTATTACAACTTAAAGCAAAATCATTCAACCATATAAGTAAAGAGAAAAGTGAACCCTTATCTGCAAATGCAGTATTCAGCACTAATATAGTGCTAAAACACCATGAGTAGTAAAGTTAATTTGCATATTTTTGACAGGTGACTACACCCACTTCAGGTTGCAGCAGCCAATTAGAATTGAGAATCTACCCTAGCCTGCCCATTCCCCACCTACTCTTTGCTAAGCCACACCCCTCCCACACCAACCTGCCCCTTTTGATGGTAGCACCAGATGTGAGATCATAGCCCTGCCTCTTTTTTGCATCACCCCTACCCCAAACCCCACCCCTGTCGCATAACCCTGCCCCGAGTCCTGCCCCTTTGTGTGCATCACAGGAAGTGAGTTCATAACTCAGCCCAGGCCCCATCCTTTTCAAAATGGCGGCAAGTCGCGGATGCTCATGTATCTGACACTATGCTTCCAGTTCTGGGCTCGGCCCTCCCGATTGCCAACAGCCTGAGACTTTTAGGAGTGCATCTGGACTCACACCTCCAGCTGGCCGATCATGTACACTTGGTCTCTAAAAAAATGTTCCAGGCAATGTGGAGGCTTCGGCGCATCAGATACCTCCTTCCCAGAGACTTGTTTCGTACCCTTGTCCACTGGCTTGTCCTTTCCCATCTGGATTATTGTAGTGGTATTTATGCGGGTTGCCAGGCCTCCTTATTGAAAACGTTCCAAACGGCTCAGAACACTGCGGCGAGGCTCATCCTTAAAGTAAGGCGTTTTGAACACGCCGAACCCCTGCGCTTTAAACTTCATTGGCTGCCTGTACACGAGCGCATTGCTTTTAAGATCTGCTCCCTAACACATAAAATCATCTATGGGTCTGCCCCGGATTACATGCTCCCCTTGATCGACCTTCCGCACAGAAATGCCAACCCTGCTGCTCGGTCCTATCTCCACCTCCACTTTCCGAACTGTAAGGGAGTCAAATACAAGAAAATCTTCGCCTCGTCCTTCTGTTACTGGAGTCCCAAACACTGGAACACGTTACCTCATCACCTTAAAACTCAAGCGGACCATGCCCTTTTTAAGAAGTTGTTAAAGACATTCCTCTTTGCTAAGACTTACCCCTCAACTTGTCATGTCGATTAATGTATCCCTTGTCCCCTATTCTATATAGTTCACGCAGTTAGATGCTTGACTATCCATTAAGATTGTATTCTTATTTAACTTTCTGTAAGCCACATTGCGCCTGCATGAGTGGGAAAATGTGGGATATAAGCAACAAATAAATAAATAAATGCCCATAGGGGCACTTCCTATTTCACACTACTCATTGCCACTTTGGAAGAGTCATATGACAAGAATTGATGTCAGTAGTCCAACACTGTTCCCTGCAGTCACAGAGGAGCATGCACAGTTTGTTTGTCCTGAAGTGGAGGAGTAGCCTAGTGGTCAGTGCAGTGGACTTTGATCCTGGGGAACTGGGTTTGATTCCCACTGCAGGTCCTTGTGACTGTGGGCAAGCCACTTAACCCTCCATTGCCCCAGGTACAAAATAAGTACCTGTATATATGTAAACGCCAAATCTTGGATAAGCGTCACAAAAACTGTGAAGGGAGGAAGCATTCCTTGGTTGTCCTCTTTATATTTTGTGCATATTGATGACCATTTCCCTCTTATGTCATACAGCAGCTTTGTTATAATCTTGTTCATGCCCCAAGCTGTATCCAAGTAGCACAGGCCTTGAAGGTTCAAATCAGCTTTGATTGCTTCCAGTTCCTGAAGGAGATATCCTAATTGTTGTAACTTGTCATTATCTTTACTTGTAACCTTTAGAAAACTTCTTATTCTCTTCATCAATGCCTTTTGGATAGCCGGCATGGTTAAAAGATAAAGTGAAAGAGGCTATTAGAGCCAAAAGAATATCTTTCAAAGAATGGAAAAAGGATCCGAAACAAAGAAAGTAAGCAACATAAGCACTGTCAAGCTAGATGCAAAGCATTGATAAAGAAGGCTAACAGAGAATATGAAGAAAAACTTCAGTGGAGACAAAAACTCATAGTAACATCTTTTTTAGCTATCAGAAGCAGAAAGCTTGTGAGGGAATCTGTGGGACCATTAGATCAGGGAGGACAAGGCCATAGCGGAGAGATTGAAGGAATTCTTTGCTTTGGCCTTTACGGAAGAAGATATAAGAGATCTACCTGTACCAGAAATGGTTTTCAAGGGTGATGATATGGAGGAACTGAAAGAAATCTCGATGAACCTGGAAGACGTGGAGGGGCACAATCGAACGCGAACGCCCATCTCCATGGGCATCTATGTCCGAAAACGGGTATGTGAAGAGGCGGGACAGACCGTATTATTGAAAAAGATGGGTGTCAATCTTTCGTTTCGAAAATACGGTTTGGACGGACCAAATGCCATGGATTTGGTCCCTTCTGAGATGGGCGTTTTTTTTTTTTTTAGCGATAATGGAAACTAAAAACGCCCCGCTCAGAAACGTCCCAATCCAAGCCATTTGGTCATGGGAGGGACAAATGTACAACACTACCATAGCTCTTAGGGGTGAAGGGGGCAACTACATGTGGGTACAGTGAGTTTTAGAGGCCTCCCATTTACCACCACAAGTGTTACGGGTGGGGGGGATGGGCCTGGGCCTGCCTGCCTGAAGTGCACTGCAGCAGTGGCGTTCCTAGGGGGGCGGATACCCGGGGCGGCGCCCCGCCCCCTCTGATGCAGCACCCCCCCCCCCCCCGATGCAGCGCGGACCCCCCCTGGGTGCACACCGCTGGGGGGGGTGCCGCAGCACGCGCCTGCTCAGAGTTCCCTGACTTCGCGCGTTTGCTGCAACTCCCTCTGACCCGGAACAGGAAGTAACCTGTTCCAGGGCAGAGCAGAGGGAGCTGCAGCGAATGCGCGAAGTCAGTGAACTCAGAGCAGGCGCGCGCCGTGGCACCCCCCAGCGGCGTGCACCCGGGGCGGACCGCCCCCACCCCCCCCCCCCCTTGGTACGCCACTGCACTGCAGTACCCACTAAAAGTGCTCCAGGGACAGGACTTGTTGCTGGTGTATAACCTTGGCACAGCAGTTGACACCTGAAGACTAATCTCGCTGAAAACGTCCTTTATTTGAATAAGCACCTTTACTCACAGTTAACTGCAGATCAGAGGTTGTGCCCCACTGGCAACGAGTCTCGCAGGTACTGAGATTAGCAGTAGGTCAGAGCTGGCAGAATGCTGTACAATGCCCTCTTTCAGCAACATTCAAGGTTGCTAACACATGAAAGGGATCTAAAAGTGTCTTACACAAATGGCCACTACCTCATGGACTACCGGAAACAAAACAGGGCACACTCTGACCCAGTAAGCAGAGGGGAAAGCACCATGGGAGTAGAGCCTACCAACTACCAACATCGTGAGCATTTAACACAAGCTAGTAGAATCACGGAGCCCAATACCCTATACCCACCACAATGCATTGCTGATGTGACTCTGCAGTGCCCTTAACAGAAAAGGTGTCACACTCACCCGAGACCCACATCAGAACCAGGGAAAGGCTGTCAGAGGATAGAACACATTCTGCTGTCATGGAGGCTGGCATACAGGCTGGGAAAAAAAGCTTGTAAAGTGGGGTTTTTTTGGTGGGAGGGGGTTAGTGACCACTGGGGGAGTCTGGGGAGGTCATCCCAGATTCCCTCCGGTGGTCATCTGGTCAGTTGGGGCACTTTTTTGGGACTTAGACCTGAAAAAAAGGGTCCAAATAAAGCGGACCAAATTCTCGTCCAAAATGCCCTTCTTGTTTCGATTATCAGCTAAAGATGCCCATCTCTCCCCAGTCCCGCCTTCACCACGTCTCTGACACCCCCCCCCCCCCCGTGATCTTTCTTCGTCTCCGTGACGGACTGCAGTTGAGGACGCCAAAAATCGGGTTTCGATTATACTGATTTGGGCGCCCACGGGAAACGGTTTGGGTCGAAATATGGGTGTCTTTCTCTTTCGAAAATAAGCTGGATACTGAACCAAATCAACAAGAGTGATAAATCATCTGGACGTGATGGTATACACCCCAGGGTACTGAAAGAACTCAAACATTAAAATTGCTGATCTGCTGCTAGTGATTTGTAACCTGTTGTTAAATCGTCTGTAATACCTGAAGACTGGAGGGTGGCCAATGAAAAAGGGTTCCAGCAGTGATCCAGGAAACTACAGACCAGCAAGCCTGAGTTTAGTGCCGGGCAAAAGAGTGGAAACTATTATAAAGAATAAATTACAGAAGACATAGATAAACTTGGTTTAATGGGACAGAGTCAGCATGGATTCAGCCAAGGGAAATCTTCATTACAATTTCCTGGTGGTCTGTAAAATAGGACAGTGTTCAGATGATCAGGCAGGGTTTTGTTGTGGATTCTGATTGACGCAATTTCAAGTTGAGGTGTTATGGACTCGGCAGTGGTTTTGATGGTAAACTGGGATTGATAGACTAATGCTATACCTCCGCCTCTCTTTTCCTTTCTGGTCCAGTGAATGGTTTTATATCCTGGGGGGCAAAGATCTAGGATTATGGGATCCTTTTGGTCATGGATCCAGGTTTTGTTGATGAAGAGCAGATCAAGGTTTTCTGACGTGATCCAGTCTGTTAGTAGTGTCGGTTTGTTTACTACAGAACTGGCATTGATATAGCCGATTTGAATTTTTTGGTATGGGTCGGCTATGTCTGGTGTTATGTGGATTTTTGTTAGTTGTAATTTTATTGTTATTGTGGTTTTATTGTGGGGGTTCTTTCCCTTCTGTTTGGGTTGTCCGTGTGTTGGTGTTCTTTTTTCTACAGGATACTAGGCTAGATGGGCCATTGGTCTGACCCAGTATGGCTGCTCCTGTGCTCTTATGTTCTTATGTAAAGATTTAAATCTGGCCTTAAGGTTTACTGGAGGCCAATCTATAACCGAGTGTTCCTTTTTAGCACCCCAGTGTCACGTAATGACAGCCTATTTTGTAACATCATCTGAGCACCCAGATTCCGTTATAGAATACAGTACAATGCTGATTATTCGAATGTCCAATTATCCAGAGCGGCATCACCCTCCCCCCCCCCCCCCCCCCCCCCACCGTCTCCATTTCCCACAGGTAGTTGAAAAATGAAAATTGGTCACCAGAAGGATGCAGAACCATCCAGAGGTGGATAGAAAAAAAGTCCCTGTGAAGCTCCACTGTATTTTGAGTGCCTGTGTGCCATGTGTGGGTCACATTTATGTGCATGCATGTCAATATGAGGCACGTGCTATTCAGCGGAGCTTCACAGGGCCTTCTTTCTATCCAGCTCCAGATGGTGCTATATCCTTCTGGTGAGCAATTTTAATATTTCATAGGTTTGTCAGTCATCCAGATTTATGATTATCTGGACCAGCCCCTGTCAAGGATAGTCTGGATAATCAGCGTAGTACTGTACTAGCGTAGCCCGACACTGGTATCTAACATTTATGTGGCCAACATTTGCATGCCTGCAGTTACGGCACCCATAGACCTGGCTTAAATGTGGTCATATAAATGCACCTAGAAAGTGTGTATTATAGTAAGTTGTGTGTGTAAATGACAGCTTTGCCTATTCCTCTCCCATGATCCATCATAGAGCCTGGATCCACGCTCAACTTTGGACGTGAGGAGTTACACCAACTGAAACCAGGTGTAAATCCCAGTGAGCAAGTTGGGTGCGAATCCGCACTATTTTATAACACTGTATGCATTTTAAGGGAATGCCCCTGCCTGCCCCTGCCCCTCCCATGGCTACGCCTCCTTTGCAGATCCATGTGAAAATACTTAGGTGCTGTAATGGGCATGTCATTGTGTTTTTGCATGAGATTAATCTGCCACCTGTGCTCCATTTTGGTGCCTTGCATCTATTAGAATGCTTTTCTGCTCTGAAATTTTGCACCATATATAGAATTTCCCCATATGCCATTTATGCACGCCCTTATAAAATAGCACTTAAGCACTTTGCTTATCACTTACGCTCGTAAGGAAAAATAGCCAAACCCTTTTTAAACCCTGCTAAGCTAACTGCTTTTACCACATTCTCTGACGAATTCCAGAGTTTAATTACACATTGAGTGAAGAAATATTTTCTCTGATTTGCTTTAAATTTACTACTTAGTAGTTTCATTGTGTGCCCCCTAGTCCTAGTATTTTTGTAAAGAATAAACAAGTGATTCATGTCTACCCGTTCCATTCCGCTCATTATTTAATAGACCTCTATCATGTCTCCCCTCAGGTGTGTGGCTGGGAAATGAAGACTATTCCCTGCATAAACCTACTTTTTTTCTTATTTTAAAATCTTTTTTATCTTACCTTTTGCCTCTTTCTGGTCTTCCTTTTATTAATCATTATTTATAAACTGCTGCGATCTGTAATGAATGATGGAATATGAAGATTCATAATAAAAATAAACATACAGTAAACACAAGCATGCGTTCAGAACTGGATCCCTGGCCAGACTGTAAGGGAAATGTTTGCAAGAACCCAGAGCTATTGCAAACTGGTACATTTTGAACTGGGAAAATACAGTTGGATACATGAATAAGGCAGGTGATGATCTTAACAAGGTTAAAAACAAAATTAATGTCACGTTTTTACAACTTGATTGCCAAAGTGAAAAGGAGAGAAGGGGGATAATGCAATTAATTCCTTAGCCATCAGAAAAGCAAATCTCACCCCTAGGTTAATAGTAAAGTGGTAATTAAAATGAGACCTTGCACTGTGGCATTATGGGCCACCCTATACAATTTGGATGCATAATTGTCTCTCCCTTGGCTGTATAAACTGAAGTAGTGATGCAGCAAAATCGTATTTGTCGTATGCTCATTAAAGAAACAGTTGATTGAACCAGAAAACTCTTACTTTGTGGATGGAGCTATAAGCTTGTAGATGCTTGTTTCTCCACCTCCCCTGTTCCTATGTGCTTTTTCAAGGCCTTTTGTTTTTAGCTCTGCATGGAGAGCACATTGCCAGTAGTGAGATTAGTAGAGCATATTGTTCTTATTACAATGGTGTCTTTATTTCTCAGTTAGTATGAGTGCTGGACTATAAACAATGCAAAACCTTGAGGTGTGTGAGCCCTTAATTGCCTGTATTAGATAAACCAGCTATGGGGGGGGGGGGGGGGGGGGGGAAGTATTCATCTGATTTGCTCTAGATCAAGGGCACCCAGTAATCAGAGATTAATGACACTGTTAGCCCTAACATTCTACAAATGCAATAAAAAGCAAGCATGACCTCATGTCTCTGGGGTTATACATCTTCATCAAATGCTCCCCCCCCCCCCACCCCACCTCACTAGAATGTATATTCTGTCTCAGAAGTGTAAGGTCATTTAAGGTTTGGCAAAACTAGGGTGAAACAAAAGGAGAAAGCATGGAAGTCAGACTGCTGGTAACTTCAGAAAGGGGGGGGGGGGGGGGGGGGGAAATCCAGAAGCCAAAAGGTAGTGCAATCAGTAGAGTGCACATTTATCCTGAATTGTACAGAGCATTTTTGTGCAAAAGACCTGCAGTGGGGTTTTTTTTTGCTCAAGATTGTGGTCGTATATTTGTCTTCATGGGCAAACAATATGCAATCAGGCAAGTAAATTGCTTTGCAGACTTTATTCTTTTTCTTGTTCAAAACTTCCAGCTGTTCCAGTATACTATGTTTAGCCCATTATGTAAACATTAGCTCTTGCCACTAGGTGGCAGCCAAGCGTATTCTAGAGAACAGCCACACACTGCACCTGTTTGTATCAGCATCTGCTGTAAGAAAGCTCATGCCCTCGCATCATCTGCAAGTGTTCGCTCCTAAATAACCTGCAGTAGTTATACTTTAAGCCTTCCCTTGCTCACTCCAAGTAACAGTATAACAATTCAAAACTTATGAAGAAAATTGAAGAAAGGACATCTAAGGTATCCTGATAGAATGAGCTGAGCGCAAATTCTAATTGCCATTACAGTATACCAACCTCAAATATTGTGTTCAATTCTGGTTGCCGCATCTCAAAAAAGATATAGTGGAATTAGAAAAGGTGCAGAGAAGGGCGACGAAAATGATAAAAGGGATGGGACGAATTGCCTATGAGGAAAGGCTAAAGCGGCTAGGGCTCTTCAGCTTGGAGAAAATGCGGCTGAGGGGAGATATGATAGAGGTCTATAAAATACTAGGACTAGGGGGCATGCAATGAAGCTACAATGTAGTAAATTTAAAAAAAATCTGAGAAAATGTTTCTTCACACAATGTTTAATTAAACTCTGGAATTTGTTGCCAGAGAATGTGGTAAAGGCAGTTAGCTTAGCGGAGTTTAAGAAAGATTTGGACGGCTTCCTAAAGGAAAAGTCCATAGACCGTTATTAAATGGACTTGGGGAAAATCCACTATTTCTGAGATAAGCAGTATAAAATGTTTTGTACATTTTTGGGATCTTGCCGGGTATTTGTGACCTGGATTGGCCACTGTTGGAAATAGGATGCTGGGCTCGATGGATCTTTGGTCTTTCCCAGTATGGCAATACTTATGTACTTATGTACACATGTAACTTTAGGTGCAAACACTTATGTCAGCCCGTGCTACCTTTAGTGCGTGGGTTTCCCGTGCACTGTGGCCACCTTTAGCATACCAGTAAAATGGCTGCATTTATTTTTTTTAATGGCTACATGCTAATTTCCTCTTTAGCACATGACCATTACCACAGGAGCCCTTATTGACACTTCTCCTGTGCAAATTGGGTAGCGCATGTTAATGTACCCATGCTACCCAATTAATGCAGGCATGCCTATTCTCCCCTCATGGCCATGCCTCCCACACTGAAAAATAAAATAAATATATTTTTCAGCTTGGGATTAGCGCAAGCTAGGTGGCACATTACCACAGGAAGCGCATCCCATGGTAGTGTGTTTTTAGTGCACAGTGGACCCGTGTGAAGCCTACCACACCTTAGTAAAATGACCCCTTTGTGCACACAACTTTTAAAATACTGACTAAGGGCAGTTTTGTGTATAACCTATGGCCTATTATTGCTCATTAACACCAATTAGTTCCTCATTATTAAATTAATTTACACATGCAATTGACCTTATTCTATAATTTATGCATGCAAATTTACACACTAAGCTTAAATTTGTGCACCCAACTTTATAGAATTTGGGGGTAAGGGTTTGAACAATCAGAGGAATTAAAATTGGAACTCGCAAGGAAGAGCAAAATGGCAGGTAATTTTGTGAAGACAACTAGGAAGCACCTCCAAAACTCTAAAAAGCTACAGACTTAATGAACAGTGAAGAAAATGAGTTAATGTATCAGAATTAACCGCAGAGGAAAATGTTAAGAAGGTGCTGAAAAATAATATGGTTAGATGTCAAAAACACAAACCAGTAGTTCTTATTAACCTTTCCTTTCTTACAAAGGGCTAAAGAGGTGCTCTGTGTCAGGAAGAAGGAATATTTTTGGACTAATTATTGTTGATTTTGCAGTCTAATAAAATCATTATTATGCTCCTTTTTCCTGTTTCAAGATTTTCCCGTATTGAAATTGTGCAATGCCAATTGCATGATGCATAATCCACAGAATTTAGCCTCTATTTGAAATGAATGCTCCTTTATGTACTTCTAAAATGGTTAAATTTAATAAGTGGAAGGCCTAACAAATCATTTTAGCTGCTCTGGGCAAAGGAAGTGCTGGAGAGGGAACGAGGGAGATGGGAAAGCCAGCTGGTAGATGAGGCAATCTGTGAAAAGCAGACTAAGGACTAGAAGGTGAGAGAAATAGAGAATGAAAGTAAAATCAAATGGGTGGATATAAACGCAGAGAACAGAAAAGTGTGTGTGTGTGTGGGGGGGGGGGGGGGAATAAAACAGTTACAGCATTAGGAAAACGATTTTTAATCTGAAAAAAAGTTAAAAGTAGCCATACTACTTAGAAACAAGATGTCTTGCAGCTTAAACATGTACAACATAATTATTCATGTGATATAACAGGGAAGTAGAAAAAAAAGCAGAAGCAGCCTCCACCCAGGCAGATAAGTTGTGCTGTACGATGATATACAGATATTAACAGCATGAAGCGGTTCAATTCACTCATCAAAGAATTAGCATGAATAGTCACAAGATGCTTTTGAACCAATTGTAATGTATAGTATTCCCTATTGAACAGTTATTCCACTTAGCTTCTGGACTTTGAAATGAGGAAAAGGAATAGCTGGGGGCCTGGTTTCCTCTAGATTAGGGCAGGCTCCTATTCCATAAGTAAAGAGCAGTGGTAGTGATTATATTTTGTCCAGGCCAAGTTCTGATGTGAAAACAGGATGACGGTATTGAGCAATGCCACGTCTCAGATGATTTAGTGGAGGAGGAGGAGGGAGAGAGAGGAGTGTCAGGTTTTTTTACTAACTCCTGCTTTCTTTTCATGCACTTGCATCAGTGGTGTGGCTCAGAAACATGTATAAATTGCTGGGAAACCTTTGAAGGGTGCTTCAAGATCATCATACTTTGGGTCCAGAGACAAGAGCAGAGTTTATTATCAATGTATGAACCCCATTTGAGGACTTTGTTTGGGTTGTATAAGACTGGCTCAGGTTTTCTTTATGTATCTTACCTTAAGACAGGTCACAGACCTTAATGGGGAAGGAGCAACAGGACATCTTTTTGTATGAGAGAGCACAACAAACCAAACCCTGTCTCTATACCCCTCCCTCATCTCCATGATATTACGTAGGGCACAAAAATGGGTAGGTCTATGGCTTGCATGACCCATTCTGTTCCTCTGCCTCTGCATTGAGGAGAGAAGGAGGGAGGAAGGAAAGAACAAGGGTCAAAAGCAAGGGGAGAGATGAAGGATGGAATATAATGGGTCTCCCCTTTGAGTGGGTGGAGGGGGGAAGACGTTCCCATTAATAATGAAATATTGCCACCAGAGATTAGATATTTCACAACTTCTGTTATGAACTGACTCTTAAATAGGGCCTGATTTACGAAGGACAATTCACTGTATGTTCCAAATACAACATCCTCTCCCAGACACCCTCATTCAAATGGGAAGGCAGAAAACGCTGCCTGAATGGCAAAGCAAATTTTACGAAAAGACTCCAAGGGCCGAGTTGATCCATTCTTGTGTCTACTGGATTGGAGGAATACCCCATCCGAGGCATCCAGCTCAAATCATGTTTGGACCTGGACTTTTCTGCCTACTGTGAATGCTCTGCTGGAAACTCCATTAGGTCAGTACAGGTTCTGATTATGTTGATCTGTGAGTAGGCCTGAGAGGTCTGCATGGCACAAGTGAGTTGCTCCTGTCATCCATGAGTCTTGGAGATTGCATCCCTCAACATTTTGGTCAAATGAACAACTTGGTAACTACTTTCCTTTAATCCATCTCTTCTAGATGAACTTGCTCCAAATACAAACAAATCCTGTCCAAAAAAAAAGTTATCTCCATGGTTTAATGAAGACCTCCTACAAATGAAACGTAAATAAGAAAGAATTTGAATCAAAAACAAATTCAATGAACAATGGACTAATTGGAAAAAAAACTCCTAAAATCACACATGATTATCAAAGCAAAAACCACTTACTATTCAAAACTTATAGGTGAAAAAACAGATAATCCACAAAACCTTTATACACTAATAAATAAGATATTGAATACTCAACCTGTAACTACTATAAAAGAACCCACTCCAACAGCTGATCAATTGGTGTCATATTTTGAGCAGCAAATAACTAAAATCAGACAAGAACTAAATAACTCCCTAACGTCAATAGATCATTTTCTTAATCTACATGATCCTTCACCACTATGCTCCCAAGCAGACAGAATCTGGTTGGCCTTTCACCCACTTATAAGTGATCAAGTCAAATACCCTCTTCACAAATACGCTAAATCACAATGCCTACTTGATAACTGCCCTAGTTACCTTCTAAAATCAGCCTCCAATTTACTCATAAGCTATTTGCACTCAAACTTAACTTTAATACTATCTCAGGGCCTATCCCCCCCCCCCCTAAAAATGGCAACATTATTTTGACTGAAACATAAAAAAAGCAAACACTGGGCCTTCAGGATTGAGAAAAATGTTATCCTTTTATTCTGAAAATGACCTGACACGGGCCGAGTTTTGGCATACAAACACCTGCCTCAGGGGTCAAAAAGTTCCTATAGGTATGCTCATGGAAATATGAGATAAATCAAACAACCAGGATATATTTCCCAGAACATGGTGATTGTCCGTATAAGCTTAGAAACGTTCTCCAACTTCACTCCATTTTACATAGCTCACAATCTGGTTTTGGACCTTCTCACAGTACTGAAACTATTCTCACCACCCTCCTAGCTAAATTTAGATGAGAACTTAGCTTTGGTAATAAAATATTAATACTTCAATTTGATATGTCCTGTGCCTTTGACACTGTTGATCATAATATCCTTCTAAACATCTGTATTGCTTTGGTTTTGCAGCCTGCTCACTTGATCACCACAGACTGTTCACAGAATAAAATACTACAGATTCTTTTGGATTCATATTGGGTAAATGAAACTCTTTATTAATACTTCAGATGGAGAGTGTATAAGTCATTATTGCTTCAATCTACACAATGATTAAGAAATATACACACTGAGTCAAATTAGGAGATATGCACACTGATTAAACCATCTAACTAAAAGAAAGCTATACAACACACACACACACACACACACACACACACACATATATATATATATATATATATATATATATATATATATATATATATATATATATATCACTGGTTCAGGAATCTCAGGCCCTTATCTCATCAGCCAGGAGGTCCGTTGCAGCGAAGGCACAAAGTCTCCTTATGACCAAGAACAAATCCTCTGCGCAGCATGTCTGCCCACAGATGAACCCCAAAGCTTCACTGCAAGAAGGCCCCCTTTTTATCAAGCTAAAGCTTATTTTCAGAGCCAAGGAAACTTACAGGAATGTACATGAGGTTGCAGTCACACGCCCTCGGTTCAGGCAAACAAATCACTGGCCAGGTGGCTTATCTCCTGAACTTCGAGTGCACCCTGCCTCCCTCCTGCACAGACTGGCTCTCAAGACATTCCAATCTGTTTTTGAGATGTTCCTTATCTTAGACATTCCAACCTGTTTTTGTATGTACAAGGAAAAAGCTACTTTTGGTCAAAAACAGAAGATTTTAAAGGGTATTATAGGGTATTATATTTATTTATTTATTTATTTATTTATTTATTTGTTTGTTGCATTTGTATCCCACATTTTCCCACCTCTTTGCAGGCTCAATGTGGCTTACAATACATCGTGATAAGTGGAAATACAATTGGAAAATATACAATTACTGGTACAGAAGGATCTTGGGTAACATTATAATAAGAGACATGATAGTATAACAAGCAGATATAGTAAGACAGTTCTGAATATATATGGAGGAGTTATATATGTTCATATTTGTTACTCTTTGTGGTACGCCTTGTTAAAGAGATGGGTCTTCAGTAGTTTGCAGAAGTTAATTAGTTCGTAGATCGTTTTAGGTTGTGCGGTAATGCGTTCCATAACTGTGATTAAAGTAAAACTGAAAAGCAATTCTTAAACCATCCATCACAACATCCTTGACCATTATGGAATCTGTGGAGCTGTGTTAAAATGTTTTTCAGGCTTCCTAAGGTCTAGATCATACCAAGTGAAACAATCAGGTACAATTTCATCAGCATGGTCCCCTGTTTGTGGAGTGCCCCAGGGTTCTCCATTGCCCCCATCCTATTTAACATCATGTTCATTCCATTAGACAGTTTACTGGAGAAAAATGGTCTCCCAGCATTCATTTATGCAGACGATATTACCATCTATATTCCATTCACTAAAGAAATAAATGAAATTACTCATATCATCAGATTAGGTATATCTCTAATGGAATCTTGGGCATCCAGTTTCAAATTAAAACTCAACAATGATAAAACTAAATTCTTAATAGTTACTAATCCTCATCACACTGTATATCTTAAATCATTTACCAATGAGAACATCACATATCCCCTTGACTTAACTATGAAAATCTTAGGAGTCACAATTGACAAATTCCTCACTATAGATAACCAAGTTTCCAAAAGTGGTCTCAAGTGACTTCAATTCATTATGGAAACTGAGGAGACTAAGATCATTCTTTACAAAATAAATCTTTCGTATCCTAGTTCAATCCCTAGTCCTAACAGAACTTAAAGGGGATCTCCTCAAAAAACTACAAACCACCCAAAACACTGCTGCACGCTTCACCAAAGCAACTCCCCTTCTGTACAATTTGCATTGGCTGCCAATAAAAGATACAATATCATTCAAGCTATGTACCTTCATTCAAAAAATTTTGTATGGTTCGGCCTCAATATACATGAACAACCTCATTGAATTACCCTCATGTAATGCCTCTAAATCATTTAGAGAATATCTTAGCCTATATTTCCCGAATTGTAATAAAGTAACCTACAAAACAATCCATACTGCTAACTTTTCATATCAAGGCACTAAAATTTGGAACCCCTTACCTAAAACTATCAAATGCACTGATGATTATTTCTTATTCCGAAGTCTATTGAAAACTCACTTCTTCAGTCTAGCCTTTGAGGAAATAAACACTCTTTTCATATAAACTCATGGCATTAATTTTTACCTCATCCCACCTCCCACTACTCCTCCTGTCTATCCCAGTTAATCCTAGCCCTTTACCTTTTTCTTCCATATTTCAATTATCTAGCTTAAATCACTAAGGGCCCTGTTTACTAAGGTGCGTTAGCGTTTTTAGAGCATGCTAAAAATTAGTGCACGCTAACACACTAGCGAGCCTACATCACAACTTAGTAAACATGACCCTAAGTATTTAATTACATCTGTTCCTAACTTAAGTTTTACTGGTCTAACATTATATGATGTATTTTACTTTCTGTTAATATATTTTGAACATGTTCATGCTTTTCTAATTGTTATGTAAGCCACATTGAACCTGAGTATTTGGGATATAAATGTCACAAATAAATAAATAAATCTTACAAAGGTGGGAGCAGCCTCTAAGCCTTCCTCCCCACTCTTTGCTAGGGTTACACATTAGAGAATGACACGGGGATGGGGACCTGCGGTAACTGCGGGGATAGGGACGGGGACAGGGCCTGCGGGGATGGGGCGGGGACAGATTCCACTGAGACGGGGTGGGGACAGGGACAGATCCCACGGGATGGGCGGGGATGGGGACAAAGCCCGTGAGGATGGAGAGAAACTTTATCCCCGTGTCACTTTCTACTTTGAAGCCTGTTAATGAACTGGACTGTTATTTATGCTTGATTGATGCATACGACAATTTTAGTTTTTGGAAAAACAAACAAACAAACATGCTAGCCACAGCTAGCAAAATTTGCATGGGGGATCCTGTACATCCTGCTACTAGTACCTCTACTAAGAAGACATCTTCTATTGCAGGAGGGACTGTGGAAGACGGGAGAGCTAGACTGAATCCTGAGATTGTTGATGCTTTCTTATTCATCCACAGATTAAAAAATCATAACAATGCTTCATAGGGCATAATTCTCCCCTCTACGGCATACAGAACGGGTTGTATTTTGTACCCCTGGACATTTTAACAGGGTGGATTAGGATTCCTTGAATAATAGATGTCAGCTGTTGTTGGGGTTGGAAGGGTAAAGGGTGGTGGTGAGGAGGATTATTATAGCTACTAGTTGTTATTATTGTTTTCTATTTGTAATTTATACACAACAGTTGTACAGCATATTGTTCCTTTTTATATTTTAATAAATAGATTTAAATATAAAATCATAAGTGTTCGAGGCTTCTGCAGATGAGAAAGAGACCAAGGGGATGGGGTGGGGACAAATTTTGTGCCCGTGTCGTTCTAACACATCTCCCTATCCATTCCTTTGCTCTTATTTAGCTAGGGCAGAGGTTCTTAACCTAGGGTCTGAGGATAGATTTCAGTGGGTCATGAACTGGATGGGAAAAAATTACAACTTATTTTCACTAACCTCTAACTGAAATTTAGCTTTTCATCTAGGGCCCCTTTTAGAAAGTGGCGGCACCTATACCACCACTTTACTGCATGTCATTTTGGCAATACGGCCGGGCTACTGCAGAAGGCTAACGGTAGTGCCTACCAGGGGTGTAGCCAGACCTCAGCGGGAGGGGGGGGGGGGGTCCAGAGCCTGAAGTGAGGGGGCACATTTTAGCTCACCCCTGGTGCCACTTTCAACCCCCCCCCACCTCTGCCGCTGACCCTCCCCCACCGCCGCCAGGTACCTTTGCTGGCGAGGGTCCCCAAACCCTGCCAGCCGAAGTCCTGTTCAGCGCCGGTCTTTGCGCAGTTGCTGATCTGTTTCTGTGAGTCCTGACGGTGGGGGGGGGGGGGTCAAAAGTGGCGGGGGAGGGTCAGCGGTGGGTGGGGAGGGCCAGGGTAAAATCTATAGGAGCCCATGCCCCCATGGCCCCACCTAACTATGCCCCTGGTGCCTACCCCCAGTGCACGCCATTTCTGGAGCTTACAATTAAAAAAAATATTTAGTGCTGGGGGCTTACGCACTGCCCGGTTACTGCCGGGTCAGGGTGAGAGCCCCTACTGCCTCCTAAATATGTGGCAGTTAAGAGCTCCCCTGAGAAATGGCAGCATGGCATGTGGTTCACTTACTGCACTGCCATTTCTTTTTTTTATTATTATTATTTAAAAAAAAGCAGTTGTTACTTGTTGAAATATGTGAACACACCTTTGATACAATAAAGATATTTAAAAAAAAAAAGCTTTGTACCCACTGCGGTAAAAGGGGGCCTTAATGTGCACCAATGCTAACGCAGGGCCCCTTTTACCACAGCTTTGTAAAAGGAGCCATTAAAAATGAATGTAGGCAACAAAGTAATTTATGGTCTCTAGCCTCCAAAAATGTTTGTTACTTTCATTAAATCTCACTGTCTGAAATTACTATACCCTATAATATACATTTATTTAGTTGTGTGAAGTACCTTTTTCTCCAAATGAGTGTAATTGATAATGGTCAACACATATTTCTTATTTTTTTTTTAAGTAGTTGATATATGTATTTGAAGTTAATTGATTTCTTTTTTAGTATATCTATATATTCTATTTTTTTTATGTTAAATATATTTGTCTGAGAAGGAGTCTGTAGGTTTTATCAGACTCTCAAGGGGTTCATGGCACAAAAAGATTAAGAACCTCTGAGCTACAGTTTCGTTCTCTGTGGGCCGTCTATGATTTATCCAGGGTCCACCTGTACTTTAATATGATCTGGATAACTATGAGATCCAGGTTTCTTTGCCTTCCTTCTCTCTCATCTTCTTCCTTTTCTCTCTTCTCCCTCTCCCTTAACCCACCCCATATTTTGAAATATATTTTTGCATGCAGGAATGAACAGATTTAATCCCAAATTACAATTTTTCATTGTGAGTCACCAAAGCAGCATCAGCTAATCATTAATAATGAATTCCAAAATGATGTATGATCTTTCCAGCTGGTAAACATTTTTATAAGTGTTCATCATCTTCTTTCATTGTGATTAACAAAGTCCAGAGATATTGTAGATTGAAGGCCCAGCCATGATGACTAGATTTTAGTTGTGGCATGCAAGAACAACAGAATTATTTGTGGGCTCTCTTCCACCTTCCATGCAATTGAGTTTCTGCAGAGGTCACATGTGTATAATGAGGAAGTTCCTAAGCCTTCATGTGTTAGCTATTTAAAGGGAAATGAGTTCAATATGTTCAGCCTGTATACTTCATGTTGTGTCTGGCCTGCAGACGGGCAGCCCTGCATCACATTGTGATGTCAGGGCGGTGGGGGGGGGGGGGGGGGGGGTGGAATCAGGGGAGGAGACCAGCTAGAAAATCTGCTTTTGCTTAAATGTTCTTAAACGAGAAAATACATTTTGATGACCTATTCAGAAACTGTTTAAGTTCAATCCAAGTACTCGATTAGTGAAAAGCATATATGTGTGTGTGTGTTTTATTAAGAGTTTCTGTAAATTGGTGTGCTTGCAGCACCCTGTTTCTGTCAGGATATTTTTTTCACAGCAACACATGTATGTGGAGGTGACATAAGACATTACCCACCTTTAGGTGCCCCCTTGTAAATATAAATGTATAGTATACTAAAACTTACACGTGCAAGTACACAATTGTGTATCTGGATTTTCAAAAGGCGTTTCACAAGGCACCTCATGAAAGGCTACAGAAGAAATTGGAGGGTCATGGGATAGGAGGAAATGTCCTATTGTGGATTAAAAACTGGTTGAAGGATAGGAAACAGAGTGGGGTTAAATGGGCAGTATTCACAATGGAGAAGGGTAGTTAGTGGGGTTCCTCAGGGGTATGTGCTAGGACCTCTACTTTTTAATATATTTATAAATGATTTAGAGATGGGAGTAACTAGCGAGGTAATTAAATTTGCTGATGACACAAAGTTATTCAAAGTCGTTAACTCGCGACAGGATTGTGAAAAATTACAGAAGGACCTTACGAGACTGGGAGACTGGGTGGCTAGATGGCAGATGACGTTTAATGTGAGCAAGTGCAAGGTGATGCATGTGGGGAAAAAGAACCCGAATTATAGCTACGTCATGCAAGGTTCCACATTAGGAGTTATGGACCAAGAAAGGGATCTGGGTGTCGTCATCGATAATACACTGAAACCTTCTGCTCAGTGTTCTGCTGCAGCTCAGAAAGCGAATAGAATGTTGGGTATTATTAGGAAAGGTATGGAAAACAGGTGTGAGGATGTTATAATGCCGTTATATCGCTCCATGGTGCGACCGCACCTTGAGTATTGTGTTCAATTCTGGTCGCCGCATCTCAAGAAAGATATAGTGGAACTGGAAAAGGTGCAGCGAAGGGCGACTAAAATGATAGCGGAGATGGGACGACTTCCCTATGAAGAAAGACTAAGGAGGCTAGGGCTTTTCAGCATGGAGAAGAGATGGCTGAGGGGAGACATGATAGAGGTATATAAAATAATGAGTGGAGTGGAACAGGTGGATGTGAAGCGTCTATTCACGCTTTCCAAAAATACTAGGACTAGGGGGCATGCGATTAAACTACAGTGTAGTAAATTTAAAACAAAGCGGAGAAAACGTTTCTTCACTCAACGCATAATTAAACTCTGGAATTCATTGCCGGAGAATGTGGTGAAGGCGGTTAGCTTTGCAGAGTTTAAAAAGGGGTTAGACGGTTTCCTAAAGGACAAGTCCATAAACCGCTACTAAATGGACTTGGGAAAAATCCACAATTCCAGGAATAACATGTATAGAATGTTTGTACGTTTGGGAAGTTTGCCAGGTGCCCTTGGCCTGGATTGGCCGCTGTCGTGGATAGGATGCTGGGCTCGATGGACCCTTGGTCTTTTCCCAGTGTGGCATGACTCATGTACCGACAAAAGCATCAGCAGAGTGCCTAAGCACTATTCTGTAACACTGCCTGTAAATTCAATGGCGTAGCCAAGAATTTTCAACAGGGGTGCGTCTCTAGCCGGATCGGGGTTATTTCACAGTTCCTAATCATTAGGCTCTCTCACCCAACACTATTATTGTTCTTGTTTACTTTACAGGCTGCTGATGTAAGGAATACAGAACAAACTGCCAGTGCTAAACTTGGGCTGGACAATTATCTGGGCTGGACAATCAATTGAAGGATTTGGAGAATTGACTCTGTTTGAATTGATTATCCATGGGCAGATTTCCGTGAAAAAAATAAAGAGACTATGAGTGGGATAGAACCGGATGAGATTAGCTGAAGGGACTGCTGACTTATTATGAAGGAAAAATCTCTGTCATTAATAATTCCTGTCACGGATTCTTTCTGCTTTTGGAGGAGAGGTTTTTTTTAGTATTTATATGGGTAGTGCATGGATGGATGTATGAATGGGGGATTTGTTTTACAGATTCGTGTGAAGATTTGATGTGCAGGTAAAGAGCAAAAAGATAATTTGATTTATATATGATTTGTTTAAACATTTAATAAAGAATGTATAGAAAAATGTGATTATGATATTTAGTGATATTTTCCTATTTTGTATTTGAGTGCTAAACTTATGCCTACGTTAAATACCAGTGTCAATAAATTGCTTACTTACTTGCTTAGCATAGCTGGAACCGCTGATTTTTCAGCGCAAAAAGAAGTAACCGTTTCTGGTGGTGCAGTGGACCTAGTACTTCTCTAACCTGCACTTACCTGTGTCTCTCCTGCACATGTGATTCATAGCTCACATCAGCTGTGAGAAGACTCCCAGAAGAGGTGCTGTGAGAAGACTTCCAGAGAAAAAGAGATCTTTATTGGTAAGAATTTGCTGGGAAATTGTTTTTAAACTTGGGGAAAGGTAGACTTAGAATTAAATAGGTAACCCCTGGCCTGATCTCTAATTTATAGGCCCTTGAGCCAATTAGGAGGCTACAAATTTAATTAGGGCATCTCTATCAGCCAGTGATTAGCTCTAGAAATACAGTCTACTTAGATCCATAGAGAGAAACCTAATAATAGCATTAAAATATTAATCGTGATAATAATAATAATAAAAGCTAAATATTAGCATAGCCTAGTATATAACTAGCAATTTTAGGGGACTTTAGTTTACATATTCCAACTCAATTAGCAACTTAATTAAGAAATCACCAATAATAATAAGATGCAGGCAGCAGTCCAGTAGCGAGATGGGGCTATCCAGTCTTTTGCACTGTGTCACATGTTTGATTATCTCCCTGTTAGTGAGAAGGCGTATGTGTGTACTAGGTGCAAAGAGCTCCTAGCACTCAGGGAATGGGACTGATCTCTGCAGGCTAAAATAGCAGACTTGGAGGAACTGAGGCAGACAGAGAGGTTTATAGAGAAGGCCTATGTTTCATGTAGTTTACTGAGTCTTGTATTTTATAAGGTGTATGACAACAACATTAGGGTGTGGTAATGTGTATTGTTATTGCCTTGTTTTCAACACATTTCTGCATGTTTACTGAAAATTTGATGTAAATAGGTGCATAGTAACTCATGTTATGAGGTAAAATGCGTGGGTTCCCTGTTTTTTCCATTCACTGTGTATATCTAGTGGTGGTATAAACATGTCGACTTTGAAAGATAGGAACACTAGAATGTTAATCCTGCCTTTGCTCATAATTTTAGGAGTACATAGACATGCATTTTAGATTTGGCAGACAGTTCCATTGTAGCTCAGAGACACTCTTTGCAGGCATCAGACCAAGGGATTATCTAAGTTTGGGAGCGACTGGGTGAGTGGGATGGCTATATGCCCTCAGCGTATCATAAATTTGGCTTCAGTTCTATTCTGAGCCACATCAATAACCAAATAACTGGAGACATTTAGCCCATAGTATTTTGTACTACAAAACGGATACTCAGGTCACCTCAGAGAGTATTTAATTCTGTACTGCAGATTTAAGTCTCTGCCACTGCTCCCTCTAAGCTGAGTGGGAGTCCTCTAAATGTTACCAGTAAGGGGTGGTGCTTCAATATTGTGTTTTCAATCTCTTGGGAGAGGCATGTTCCCTGAAGTCCTGTAAAACTTGCCTGTCCCTCACTATTGAAAATATGATAGTGAAATAGCAGCCCCCACTGGCAGGAGGACTCTCGCTCAGCTTAGAGAGAACAGTGATTTCTCTGCTCATTTTGCTTTACCACACATTATAATTCCTCAGAATTTATTTATTTATTGGGATTTATTAACCACCTTTATGAAGAAATTCACCCAAGGCAGTGTACAGTAGGTACAGTTTAACATCAAACTTACAATTTTGTTGACAGCATAACAATAGTCAAATGTACAAGTATAAACATAAATACAATGAAAGAGGAAAACTTGAAAATAGCAAATTGAAACCTAATAATAAGACTACCATGAAACAGGATAAAAAATATACACATTTACATAAGTACATAAGTATTGCCATACTGGGAAAGAGCAAAGGTCAATCGAGCCCAGCATCCTGTTTCCAACATTGGCCAATCCAGGCCACAGATACCCGGCAAGATCCCAAAAATGTTCAAAACATTTTATACTGCTTATCCCAAAAATAGTGGATTTTCCCCAAGTCCATTTAATAATGGTCTATGGACTTTTCCTTTAGGAAGCCGTCCAAACCTTTTTTAAACTCCGTTAAGCTAACCACCTTTACCACATTCTCTGGCAACGAATTCCAGATTTTAATTACACGTTGAGTGACAAAACATTTTCTCCGATTCGTTTTAAATTTACTACTACTACTACTTAACATTTCTAAAGCACTACTAGGGTTACGCAGCGCTGTACAATTTAACATAGAGGGACGGTCCCTGCTCAAGGAGCTTACAATCTAAGAGACAAGTGAACGGACAGTCCGATAGGGGCGGTCAAATTGGGGCAGTCTGGATTTACTGAACGGTAAGAGTTAGGTGCCGAATGCAGCATTGAAGAGGTGGGTTTTAAGCAAAGACTTGAAGATGGGCAGGGAGGGGGCTTCATTGCATGCCCCCTAGTCTTAGTATTTTTGGAAAACTTGAACAGACACTTCATATCTACCCGTTCCACTCCACTCATTATTTTATAGACCTCTATCATATCTCCCCTCAGCTGCCTTTTCTCCAAGCTGAAGAGCCCTAGCCACTTTAGCCTTTCCTCATTGGGAAGTCGTCCCATCCCCTTTATCATTTTTGTCGCCCTTCTCTGCACCTTTTCTAATTCCACTATATCTTTATGAGATGCGGCGACCAGAATTGAACACAATATTCGAGGTGCGGTCGCACCATGGAGTGATACAAAGGCATGATAACATCCTCATTTTTGTTTTCCATTCCTTTCCTAATAATACCTAACATTCTATTTGCTTTCTTAGCCACAGCAGCACACTGAGCAGAAGGTTTCAACGTATCATCAACGACGACACCTAGATCCCTTTCTTGGTCCGTGATTCCTAACGTGGAACCTTGCATGACATAGCTATAATTCGGGTTCCTCTTTCCCACATGCATCACTTTGCACTTGCTCACATTAAACGTCATCTGCCATTTAGACGCCAGTCTCCCAGTCTCGTAAGGTCCGCTTGTAATTTTTCACAATCCTTCCGCGATTTAACGACTTTGAATAACTTTGTGTCATCAGCAAATTTAATTACCTCACTAGTTACTCCCATCTCTAGGTCATTTATAAATATGTTTAAAAGCAGCATTCCCAGCACAGAGCCCTGGGGAACCCCACTAACTACCCTTCTCCATTGAGAATACTGACCATTTAACCCTACTCTCTATTTTCTATCTTTTAACCAGTTTTTAATCCACAATAGAACACTACCTCCTATCCCATGACTCTCCAATTTCCTCTGGAGTCTTTCATGAGGTACTTTGTCAAACGCCTTCAGAAAATCCAGATACACAATATCAACCGGCTCCCCTTTATCCACGTTTGTTCACCCCTTCAAAGAAATGTAGTAGATTGGTAAGGCAAGATTTCCCTTCACTAAATCCATGTTGACTTTGTTTCATTAATCCATGCTTTTGAATATGCTCTGTAATTTTGTTCTTAATAATAGTCTCTACCATTTTGCCCGGCACCGACATCAGACTCACCGGTCTATAATTTCCCAGATCTCCTCTGGAACCTTTTAAAAAAATTGGTGTTACATTGGCCACCCTCCAATCTTCCAGTACGACGCTCGATTTTAAGGATAAATTACATATTTCTAACAATAGCTCCGCAAGCTCATTTTTCAGTTCTATCAGTACTCTGGGATGAATACCATCCGGTCCAGGAGATTTACTACTCTTCAGTTTGTAGAACAGCACTGAAATTCAAATAAACAGAGACGGAATATCTAATAAGCACACAATAGAACATTCAAATAACATTGCTATAATACTAATGCTTTTCTACAATACAGCTTACCATATAGCTGAGGGGCCAAATGTAGATATATAGATGGAGACAAGATGCGTGATACAGAGTCAGTTGGGATAAATAAATGGGTGACTAAACTAAATGCAAGTTCCTTGTACAGTTAATCAAGACACAAGGAACTGATGTAAGTTACAGTGTGTGTAGCAAGCTAGTCCAGGTGCAGAATGGGTATACCGTCAGTCACCCTATGTATTGAAGGCTTGGGAGAAAAGAATAGAGGCCTTTGAGTGTAATTTTATAACAGAGAACCTAGTTTAGGCATGTAAGTAGGCTCCACTAGGGTGCTATTTTATAAACACACACGAGGCACCTAAGTATCTTTTTAGACTACTAGAGTAAACAGCAGTAATCACATCTACCTTGCAGGTGCAAACACACCTACTCTCAAGCAAGTGTTACTGTGTTTTATAATCTACACACCTACCTGCAAACACTGTCCATGCTCCACCCAAACTCTGTCCTTGAATATGCCTACTAGCAAATTCCAAGCAGCCATGCCATGGTTTGAATTTGTTTAGGTTTATTTATCCCCTTCCTAGAGTAGTATGGACCAGCCACCCCCTAATAGGTGGAATAAATAAACCAAGGCTACGTAGGTATAAGAAATGCAATTGTTTATTACTTACCAAGGATAGATAACAAATAGTAATGTCTCATGAGAGTACAGGACTGCTATACATAAGTATGAATTATTTAGGGTCTTTTTCGCTCACCACCCCAAATTACCAGCCAAAACCAATTTGCAGATATAAAAGACCCAAGGCTCCTTATGAGAAAGCAATAGGATTTATTCCTTATGAGAAAGGCAATTCTTTTATTATTACTTGCCAATACAGATACAATTGATTAGTTTTTTATGGGAGAGCAGCCCTGCTTGCACAAAGGTACTGTCTGTGACTGTCTCCAAAGAAGTAGGAAATACAATCACTTATATATGTTCATTAACATAACGGGTCATACATAGGTAATCTGACAATAATCCCATTTATTGGATATATGCTAATATTACAGTTAACACTGATTGGCTATTATAATAATGTGGTTAGTATTTACTGGAAAAGCTAATAATGGACTAGATCTTCCTGGAAGACTAACCAGCTTATTTTCGAAGGAGATCACCAGCCATCTTCCGACACAAATCGGGAGATGGCCGGCCATCTCCTGAACCTGGCCAAATCGGTATAATTGAAAGCCGATTTTGGCCGGCGCCAACTGCTTTCCGTTGCGGGGCCGACGAAAGTTCAAGGGGGCATTTCGGTAGGGTAGCGAAGGCGGGACGGGGCGTGGTTTGAGATGGCCTGCTTCGCCCGATAATGGAAAAAAGAAAGCCGGCCTTGACAAGCATTTGGCCGACTTTACTTGGTCCCTTTTTTTTCACGACCAAGCTTCAAAAAGGTGCCCCAACTGACCAAATGACCAATGGAGGGAATCGAGGATGACCTCCTCTTACTCCCCCAGTGGTCACCAACCCCCTCCCACACAAAAAAATATATATTTTTGCCAGCTTCTATGCCAGCCTGAAATGTCATACCCAGCTCCCTGACAGCAGTATGCAGGTCCCTGGAGCAGTATTTAGTGGGTGCAGTGCACTTCAGGCAGGTGGACCCAGCCCACCCCCCCTACCTGTTACACTTGTGGTGGTAAATGTTAAGCACTCCAAAAACCCCCAAAACCCACTGTACCCACATGTAGGTGCCCCCCTTCACCCTTATGGGCTATGGTAATGGTGTACAATTGTGGGGAGTGGGTTTTGGGGGGGGGATTTGGGGGGCTCAGCACACAAGGTAAGGGAGCTATGTACCTGGGAACAATTTTTGAAGTCCACTGCACTGCCCCCTAGGGTGCCCGGTTGGTGTCCTGGCATGTCAGGGGGACCAGTGCACTACAAATGCTGGCCCCTCCCACGACCAAATACCTTGGATTTGGCCGGGTCTGAGATCGTCGGCCTTGATTTCCATTGTGGGCAAAAACCGAAGCTGGCCATCTCAACTGCCGGCCATCTCTGACATTTGGCCGGCCCCAACCGTATTATCGAAAAAAAAGATGGTCAGCCATCTTTTCGAAAATACTGTTGGCTCCGCCCATTTACGGAGCCGGCCACGGAGAAGGTTGGCGCCGTTCGATTATGCACCTCCACATCATCTTCCTGAGGAGTTATCGTGTTCTATTTTTCACTAAAACATCTGTGACCACCATGTGACCCTATTTTTCCACCTACGCCCCTTCCTCATTTGTGCTTGTACCAGGGTGTCTCAACAGATCATGAGTTGAGCCACACTGGAGTTCAGGTTAGAGTCATGGGCCTGTCAGGTTTTCTCTCATTTTAGATCCTGAATCAAAGTTAGGCCTTGAATCAAAGCTCTTAGCTATGATGATAATATACAGGTTCACACTTTTACATTGGTCAGTATTTTTCCAGAGGACATTTACACATGAAAATGGTTTATAAAGTTACTCAAATTGGTTAAAAAATATGTCTAAAGCCAATATAATCCACAAAAAAGAGACAGTAGAACATATAAAAATTATTATGGAAAAAAACATATTAAGAAATAACCATACACTGCTAACTCGTTAACTCGCGACAGGATTGTGAAAAATTACAGAAGGACCTTACGAGACTGGGAGACTGGGCGGCTAAATGGCAGATGACGTTTAATGTGAGCAAGTGCAAGGTGATGCATGTGGGAAAAAAGAACCCGAATTATAGCTATGTCATGCAAGGTTCCACGTTAGGAGTTACGGACCAAGAAAGGGATCTGGGTGTCGTCGTCGATAATACACTGAAACCTTCTGCTCAGTGTGCTGCTGCGGCTAGGAAAGTGAATAGAATGTTGGGTATCATTAGGAAAGGTATGGAAAACAGGTGTGAGGATGTTATAATGCCGTTGTATCGCTCCATGGTGCGACCGCACCTTGAGTACTGTGTTCAATTCTGGTCGCCGCATCTCAAGAAAGATATAGTAGAATTGGAAAAGGTGCAGCGAAGGCCGACTAAAATGATAGCGGGGATGGGACGACTTCCCTATGAAGAAAGACTAAGGAGGCTAGGGCTTTTCAGCATGGAGAAGAGACGGCTGAGGAGAGACATGATAGAGGAATATAAAATATTGAGTGGAGTGGAACAGGTGAATGTGAAGTGTCTGTTCACGCTTTCCAAAAATACTAGGACTAGGGGGCATGCGATGAAACTACAGTGTACTAAATTTAAAACAAATCGGAGAAATGTTTTCTTCACCCAACGCATAATTAAACTCTGGAATTCGTTGCTGGAGAGCGTGGTGAAGGCGGTTAGCTTAGCAGAGTTTAAAAAGGGGCTAGACGGTTTCCTAAAGGACAAGTCCATAAACTGCTACTAAATGGAGTTGGGAAAAATCCACAATTCCAGGAATAACATGTATAGAATGTTTGTACGTTTGGGAAGCTTGCCAGGTGCCCTTGGCCTGGATTGGCCGCTGTCGTGGACAGGATGCTGGGCTCGATGGACCTTTGGTCTTTTCCCAGTGTGGCATTACTTATGTACTTATGTAACAGCACTGTTCTCTCTAATCTGAGTGGAAGTCCTCCGCCTACAGTCCTGCCAGTGGGAGGTGCTGTTCCACTATCACATTTTCAATAGTAAGGAGCAGGTAAGTTCTGCAGGACTCTAGGGAACTTCCCTGCCTGTAGCCATTGAAAACACAATATTGATGCACCACTCTCCACTGGCAGCAATGCGGTTGGAGGACTCCCGCTCAGCTTAGAGGGAACAGTGGCCAACTGATGATTAATATGAGGCTTAAAACTATACGTATCCACACAAGCTCTTCCTCCTATACAAGGGAATTTTATTATAGTAAAAGTTTCATCATTGCCTCACCATTATATAAATCTTAATTTTTAAACATTTTCGAGATTTTTAGATGCATGAAAGTAGAATAGTTCTCAATAAGGCAAAAATCAAAGTAATAACAATAATAAACTTACCTAATATGTTGGTAGTAGCAAACTTAGATCTTCAAACTTCATAACTGGAACAGGCACATACAACTGATGGCTGCAAAGACTTCCCAACGTCTAGCTATAAAATTACCCTTCATGAATCTGGACAGAGAGTATTAGGGGGGTGCTTAGAAGTGGCTTCTCTTTGGTAAGGGAATGGGACTTGATATACCACCTTTCTGTGGTATTTTGCAACTACATTCAAAGCAGTTTACATAGTATATACAGGTACTTATTTGTACCTGGGACAATGGAGGATTAAGTGACTTTCCCAGAGTCACAAGGAGCTGCAGTAGGAATTGAACCCAGTTCTCCAGGTTCAAAGTCCGCTGCACTAACCACTAAGCTACTGGTAAAATATATTGGATTCCACCCTCCTTCCTTGTAGCCTCGGCAATACCTCTCTTCTGTCCTGTACTTTTTGTGCTTATGCAAGGACTGACCTGTTGGCTGAGTGGTGGTGGCCCTGTGTGTTGCCACCAGGAGGGCCTGCACAGTCATCTCAGAAAAGCAACAGTTCATGGCCAGAGTTAGGACTCATGATTGCAAGGTTCAAGATAGAGTACTGGTGTGTTATCTCTGGCTGGGAATTTTTGCTACAGTGACTCGCTGGAAGTAATTTTATAAAGTCATGTTCATATGTACATGACCACATATTTATATATTTATTTATTAGTTCTTATTAACCACTTTTATGAAGAGACTCACCTAATTACAATTTTGCTAACAGCGTAATGATAGTGAAATGACCAAATGTGAGCATAAATACAGTGAATAAGGTAAACTTGGAAATGGTAGACTGAAATCTAGTAATAGGACTAATTTGAAACAGTATCATTCAACGGCATTGTAGAACAATCGTATAACAGAAATATGATAAATATCAGTACAGTACAAGTGATACAATATAAGTTGGGAGAACATTCAAATAATATAGATATGATACAGTGTCAGCATAATAGCAGTGAAACACATAATTACCCATTAGACTATTTGCATAATATAGATATGATGCTAATGCATGAAAAATCTTATTATGTTCCCAAGGGACTAAGTGCAGATATACATAGATGGGAACAAGGTGGATAGTACAAAGTAAACTGGGATAAATAGATGGGTGGCTGAACTGAAGACAAATTATGGGCCCCTTTTACCAAGCTGGTAAAAGGTAAGTCTCACTTTCCTACAGGAAATGACCACATATGAATCAATGCTAGAACCTTAGTACTCTCTCTATCACTGGTAACCAGCCTTGAGTTGCTTTGCAACTGAAGGTAATTTAATCAAACATCAAAAAACTTATAAGCTATAACTCGCTGTTAAGGTCTCAGTGCTGGCTGGGAGCCCCTATTGTAAAAAAGGCATCTGGGCACCCAGATTTTGTTCTACAATACTGGCGTAAAACTGCATTGACACTGCTAAAGTTAGTCACACCCACTTACGCCAGATCAATGGCAGGCATCAATGGACATTCTCCCAAACTCAATATATGGCGCCTTAAGTTGTGCACGCTAATTTGTGCAGCCAAATTGTGCGCACAACTTAATTGACTAACAAGCCAATCCGCACCGATAATTGGATGTTAACAAGCAATTAGTAGCACTAATTGGCTTTAGAATTTACGCGCACAACTTTCTAGTCCTATTTTATAACACAGTGCATGCAAATTCTAATGCGCACAGTTGAAAAGTGGGCAAGGCCATGGGCGGGTTGTGGGTATTTCAAAAAAACTACGTGCACTATTGCAGAATATGCCCAATCTGCGCCTAACTTAGATGCAGGTATTTAGGCCTGGTTTTAGGTGGCCTAAATGGGTGCGCCTAAATTTTAGGTGAAAGAATGGTGCATGAGCGTATTCTATAAAGTACGCCTAATTTTAGGAATAGTTTATAGAATCACGCTTATTAAGTGGTTTTATGGTGCAATGAAAACAAAAAAGTGAGGATGAGTGTGGAGGAAATCCAAGAAACTTTATTGATAATGAAATGGATTTCCGGACGAGTGTGTGGAGGAAATGAAACTTTATTGATAATCAAATGGATTTCCTCCACACTCATCCTCACTTTTTTGTTTTCATTGTCTTTGATTTGCGTGAGGATTCTCCTCCCCGCTTTTTGTTTCTTGGCTGATTTTTAAGGCGCCATATAATTTCCCCAATGTGTATAACTTACAGTATTCTGTAAATTACACATGCAAATGGCAACAAGCCCATGTCCTGACCATGTTCTGCCCATGTGCAAATCCCACCGCATTTAGGGGCCCTTTTATTAAAGGATTGCCACGTGACAAATTGGAACTACCACCGGCCCAACACGGCCACCGGCAGTAGTTTCGCCTCTGTTTCTGGCGCTATGGAAAATAATTCTGTTTTCTCTAGCACGGTGCTAACATGGCAATAATCGCTACCCGGTTACTACTGGGTTACCGCGGAAGCCCTTTTCGCCACCTGAATGAGTGGCGGTAAGTGCTCACCCCCCCCCCCCCCCCCCCCGCACAGCCACATGGTAAGAATAATCTTACTGCATAGCTATGTCTTTTTTAGGGACTTTTTACTCACTGTGGTAAAAAGGGCCCTGGTATGCGGCAAAAACGGCCCTTGCCATTACCATAGGGCACTTTTTACTGCAGGTTGGTAAAAGGACCCACTTATAGAATTGCCTTTAATACATGCATGCTGAATTTGTTAGAATACTTTCCACCAGCTATTTGTAGATGAGATAAATCAAATCATGCATGTACATTTGCAAATGTCAAACATGCATGCTGTTTTCTTCTCTTTACCTGAACTGTGTGGCAGGAATGCTTCTGTTTAACCTGAATAAAAGTGTGTACACTATGGAAACCCATGTGTATTGTAAGCTGGCCAACCAGAGGGGAGAACTTCCGACAGGCTAATTTTACCATCAGGATAATTTTCAGAGTAATTTCTGCATATAAAACAGGGGTATAGGCATGGAAATGGGCTTTTTGAAAATTGTCGCTTTGTGCATAATTGTACCCAAGAGGGAATAATTGTATTTCCAAAAATATGCACATAATTTTATGACTTGGAAAAAAGCATCCATATATTTGTTCCTAGTCAACTTTCAAGCACATTTCCCTTTGAAAACCGGTGCTCAGTCTGTGAGTAAAAAGCACTGGCAAAATTTACACTTGAAAGTTGGCCCCTCGGTGTCTAAAACATTAGAAATGTACTTAAGGCAAAACCAGGTATATTCTGATGTTTTTTTTACTCATGTTAAATAGTTGAGCAATGTGAAAAGACAATCAAAAGGTTTGTGCTGCTTTAGTTTTTCAGGTCAAATGAACCAATTATTGAGCTGACCTTTGAGTCTGAATTTTTTCATTAGAGCTGAAGACAGGTTTAGGCCTGATCGTAGGCAGAGAATTTCCATAACACCCAATTAGTGACCTCAGGAGCAGTCCACATTCCAAAGATTAGAGTCAGAAGGAGTTTGCCTCACGGACTCTCTTTTAATGATATACCACGGTACAGAAACCATTAACCTGCCTCTTTAATTTAGCAGCTAAGATATGTCTTCAGGCCAAACATTATTTAATAGTCAGTGGTAGGAGTTGCCTGTTTAATTAGAAACAGCAACATCTGGAGGGAGAAAGCAATAAACCCAGAGAAGGACATGTAGCTGCAGACAGTGAATTATGGTGAAGGAAGGTAATCGTTTCATGAGAGAGTGTGACTGATTCTTCAAGGGTTTTCCCCAGAGCCACAGAACAGGGAGAAGGTGTTGATCACCAGGCCTCATGTATGTGCAAAAGGAATGAGCACTCCCCTATTACCAGGTATTTGAAAAGGTATGGGTATCAAAGTGTAGGCCGAGGGTTGTTTTCACATATTGTAATCTAAGTGCATTGCTGTACTAGGACCATTGAAGTGATATACATGGAATTTATGGTTTACAGTTGCAAGAAAACTGCAAAATTGTTTTCTAAGTGCCCTTATTTAACCTATAGCCATCTGCAGAAATGACCTTCAACACATTGAGAACTCTGGTGAAACACACATCTGGCATTTTTATTCAGTTTAGATTCCTAGAAATGAAATGCGTTGTCCGAAATGCATTTGAAGCCAAATTTATAATAACATGTTGTGAAACATAATGGACTGAAATTACTGAGTAAACAAAAGAAAAAGCAAAAAAAAAAAAAAAAAAGCAAAACAAAAATATGAAAAATAAAATAAGATATATCTTTCTATTGGATTAACAATACATTTTTTGGCTACCTTTCGGAGGACAAAACCTTCTTCCTCAGGTCATGACAGTATGAGTAAAAGATAATATCAGAATATATAAGTGAAAAATATTATGATATTTATAACCTAGTCAGTTAGGGGCCCTTTTACTAAGATGCACTGAGAAATGAGCTCAGCGCGTTTGAACATGGGACTTCCTGCACCCTAAGCCCATTTGTAAAATAGGGCTATTTTTTTTTTTTTTGCAGGTCCCATGCTAATTTTTAGAAACATAGAAACATGACGGCAGATAAAGGCCAGATGGCCCATCCAGTCTGCCCGTCCTCCGTAACCACTAACACTTCCTTTTTCTAATGGATCCCACGTGCTTGTCCCACACTTTCTTAAATTCTGAAATAGTCCTTGTCTCCACGACCTGCACCGGGAGGCCATTCCACGCTTCCACCACCCTTTCCATCAACAAATACTTTCTTAGATTCCTCCTAAGCCTATTTTCTCTTAACTTCATCCTTTGCTCTCTCATTCCAGAGTTTTCCTTCATTTGAAAAAGGCTCACTTCCTGTATATTAATGCCCCTGAGATACTTAAATGTCTCTATCCCTCCTCTCTTCCAGCGTATACATGTTGAGGTTCATAAGCCTGTCCCTATATGTTTTATGTCCAAGACCGCTTACCAATTTTGTAGCTGCCCTCTGGACCGACTCCATCCTGTTTATATCTTTCCATAGGTGCGGTCTCCAGAATTGCACACAGTACCTTTTCCATTACTGTGTGAAACCTTCAAAAATATTAACACAGGAGCACTTACTGCCTCCTATTCCTATTCCCTGACTCTCCACTCCAAACCCCTGTACTCCACAGTCCAAGCCTTATCCTCTCCTTAAAAGTGCTGCCCCATGCCACCATCAACCTGCCATCAAAGCCCCACTCCAACCTCAGAAACCCTGACCTCATACTCTACCTTCCCTCCTCCACTTGAGCCCCTCTCTGGCAGCTACCTTGGAGGGGGGGGGGGGGAGTCTGGACATCTGGTAATTTAGTCAAGGATAGCAGTGGTCCCTCTCAGCTGATGTCTGGATCGGCGCCTCCTCCAAAACGGTGGCTGCCCCTAGCTGTAGTTTCATAGTACTACCACTAATAGTGTCTAAAACATTATAAATGTACTTAAGATGACCCCTAGTGGTAGTATCCTGAAACTACTACTCAGAGCAAGTGCCCTTTTGGAGGATGTACAAGGACTGCTGCTGCTCATAGTTACATTGCAGGATGTCCAGACCCCTCAGTAGTAAGTCTCAGAGAGAGGATTAGGAGTGGGAACATAGGGGAAGTTCTGAGGTGGGGATGATGCTTTTATGGAGAGGTCAGGGTTTTGACCGGGGAGTCAGGTGACCTCTTCAGGGGGCAGGAACTTGTGGAGGGTTCCAACTTGTGTGTGTAGGGGTCATGGAACTTGTATAGGTGGTGCGTATTTCTGCTAAGGGGCATGGATTTGTGAAGGGGGATCGGGAAGCTTGACTGGGGGGCTGGGGTACTGGTTTATGAGGCCAGGTGATGTGCTGGGGGTCAGAGAATTTGTGCATGGGGGAGGAGGTGGGGTCTTGAGAAGGGAGACTAGTTCAAGTGGGAAGAAATGGATAGGCCAAGGGTTGTGCCACACCAGCATGCTACTTCTTAGCAGCTGTGCTACTGGATTACTGGTAGCATAGTTGCACTAGGAGGTGGTAAGTTCAGCCGTGCTATTGGTAGTCATGACAGCCAGTGCACAGTACTGACCTGTGCATTAGCAGTCGTAGCTGGCCACAGCTCTGTCCACCCATGTAATGCCCAGATCCAACCCACTCCCGTGTTAGGCAGCTAACGCAGGATTTTTACCACAGCCGCTGCCTTTTTAATGCAGGAGAGAGTAGTTTGAGTTTGCACTTTTGTGTACTGGGTGGGTGGTAAACCCCGCATTCTTTGCCTAACACAGCTTAGTAAAAGGGCTCTTTAATTGCTTACTTTGTTTTGTGGGGCAGTCTAATTCTCCTTTTTTCCTCTGCTTTCACTGCTCTATTAACATTGAAGTTTGACTGATATAAAGTTATGTGCTTTGGCCACTATATTACACTAAAGAACATTGCACAATAACTCCAAATTAAGAAACTGTAGAACTGTCTTTCAAGAGATCGTATATTTTTATTTACTGTGAAAATTCAAATTGTGTATTTTTTGGAGATGACATTTTTCTTTTCTTTCTTTTTTTTTTTTTTTTAAGAATTTTGTTTGGAACCAGGAAGCAGCGTTATCCGGATGATCAGTAAATCCTTCTGAAAGATTAAGAACAAAAGAGCATTATTAAAAAATAATGTAGGAAACAGACAGCATTGAATAACTGCCAATTACAGCCAGCTCTTCAAGTCCTGAAATGAGGGCGTGGAATTTCACTCCTTACAAATATATCAGAAATAACTGAGGTCGCTATGCCAACATAGAAACTTATAGATCAATTTATGCTTCCCCCTCTCCCCCCCAAGCAGTTAGAGAATTTCTGTCACAAAATTATTTACTTGGGTAGTTGAATTGACATATTCCTCACCTCCTTTCAAAAATGGTTCTCAAAGAACCTAAGAGGCCCTTTTACTAAAGGGTGTGAGAACTGGCTACCGCAGAAACATGCTAAAGCATTTTGCGGTATTTTGCTGGTTTGCACAAGCTAACCAGTAAGTTTATCTATTTTTTAAAAATATTTTTTGGAGGGGGCATGTCATGGGTAAAATGCGGGTGTTCCCCCTGATTGTATAAAAGTCATCAAAAACCACGTGTGCGAGTTTAGGTGCTCCTCTCCGATTTGTGTGCGCAATTTAATAGAATAATGAGCCAATTAGTGCCAATAATTGGCTTAACAAGCAATTATTGGCACTAATTAGGTTTAATTGGGACATGTGTAAATTTAGGCGTGGGATCAACATCTAAAATTTACACATGGCTCGAAAAAGGGGACGTGGAAATGGAAAGGTCGTGGGTGTTTTGGGGGCGGATCAGGGTCGTGGTTTTGAGTTACAAGTGTAATTATAGAATATGGGTGCGCCATGTGGAAATTTAGGCATGGGCATTTTCACCATGTTTTCTTTGGTGCAAAGAGCGGTGCCTAAATTTACACATAACTTCTCCGCTTACGCATTATTCTATAAACCGCACCAAACTATAGGCATGGATGATATAGAATACCACTTAAGGGCCTCTTTTACCAAGCTGCGGCAAAAGGGAGCCAGCGCTGGAATGTGTTTTAGATGCATGCCAAGGACCCCTTTTACCACAGCTGGTAAAAGGGAAGTCTCGCTTTCCTACAGGAAATGGCCGGGCAGCAAGTAATGCACTTGCCGCATGGCCATTTTGGGGGGGAGCCCTTACTGCCACCCATTGAGTATAAAATTCATGTGTACACACGTAGAGCAAACACACAGATTTACCTCTTTGGTGCAGGTGCAGATGTGTGTGTGTCAGCAGTTATGCGCTTTTGGGCTGGATCTGCTCATATAACAGATTGGGAATCTGTTTTATAAAGACATATGGGGCCTTATTCTATGAAGGGTGTGCTCCTAAATTTACACTCCTAAATTTATGAGTATAATTTATGCTCCTAAATTTATCCTCTTAATTTAGGGCCTATTACATTTAGCATACATTTAGAAGCATAAATTTAGGAGCATAGATTACACTCGCAATTTAGGAGTGTAAATTAAAGAGCATACATTTAGGAACATAACCTTTATAGAATAAAGCCCATAAGGGGCAATTTGATAAATTGACACTGTAAGGGGCCCTTTACTAAAGGGTTGGCACGCGGCAACAGGCTTGCTGTGTCCCAATCCAGAATTACCGCCGGGCTACTGCAGGAGCCTGGCGGTAGTTCCCACCCCTAGTGGCGCCATCCTCTATAGCACCTTTTACCAGGCACATTTATTTATTTATTTATTTGTTGTGGCTTCCGCTCGGTAGCAGGCTCAGTGCGGCTTACATAGTATCACAGAAAGAACACAGCTGTAGCAATAGTAGAGGTATGATGTGGTTGTTAGGAAATAGGTTGAGATAGGTGAAATGGGCTGGGGATGTAGGGGTAGGAGAGGTAGGAGTGGTGTAGAGTGGGTTCATAGGTTAAGTCTGGTCATTTGGGTAGGCTTGTTTGAAGAGGTAAGTTTTTAGCAACTTCCGGAAGGGTAGATGGTCGCTAACTGTTCGAATGGGTCTTGGTAGGGCATTCCAGAGTTGGCTGCCTATAACAGAGAAGTTGGATGCGTAGTACATTTTGTACTTGAGACCTTTGCAGTTGGGAAGGTGTAGATTGAGATATGTTCGAGAGGATTTTGATCCGTTTCTAGCTGGTAGGTCAATTAGGTTGGTCATGTAGCTTGGAGATTCTCCGTAGATAATCTTATGAATCAGTGATTGGACTTTGAAGTTTATTTGTTTGTTGACAGGGAGCCAATGGAGTTTTTCATGAAGAGGTGTTGCGCTTTCAAATCGTGATTTACCAAAAATGAGTCTGGCTGCCGTGTTCTGGGCGGTCTGGAGTTTTTTCAGGATTTGGGCCTTACAGCCAATGAAAATGCTGTTGCAATAGTCAGCGTGGGTAAGTACAGTGGATTGTACCAAATTGCGGAAAGTTTTTAGGGGGAGATATGGTTTTACTCGTTTCAGCATCCACATCATGTTGAACATCTTCTTCGTCATGGCTTTTGCGTGAGTTTCCAGAGTTAGGTGATTGTCTAATGTTACTCCTAGGATTTTTAGATTGTCGGATATGGGGATTGAGACATCAGGGGTAATCAGGGTAGTTGGGAGGAGTGTAGAGTATTGGGATGAGAGAATTAGGCATTGTGTTTTTTCCTTATTCATTTTCATCTTAAAAGCGTTAGCCCAGGAGGCTAAGATGTTCATGCCAGTGATTATTTTATCGGAGATTTCTGCTAGATTGGATTGGAAAGGGATGAATATGGTAACATCATCTGCATAAATGAAGGGGTTTAGTCCATGTTTAGATAGGGTCTTGGCCAAGGTGATCATCATAAGATTGAAGAGGATTGGGGATAGAGGCAATCCTTGGGGAACTCCACATTTTGATGACCACGCAGACGAGATTGTTGTGGTTGATTTGACTTGGTAGGATCTTGTGGTGATGAAACGTTTTATCCATTTAATGATGTTTCCGCAGATCCCTAGTTTGTCCAGTAATTTTGTAAGAACGTCATGATTACCATGTCAAATGCACTAGATAAGTCAAACTGCAGAAGTATGTTGTTTCCAAATGATATTTCTTGTTTGAACTTGGATATTAAGGTGAGTAGTACCATTTCAGTGCTGTGTGCAGGCCTAAAGCTCGATTGCGACTCATGCAGTATGGAGAATTTTTGTATAAATTCGTTGAGTTGAGGTTACTCTGTTTTCCATTAGTTTGATCAGTAGAGGGATGGAGGCCACAGGGCTGTAAATGGTGATGTCATTTGCAGGTTTCTTGGGGTTTTTTGGTATTGGTGTGAGTAGTATGTTTCCGTGCTCGGTGGGGAAGGAGCCCTGTTGAAGTAGGAAGTTTAAGTGGGTGGTGAGGTCTGTAATGAATTTGTGCTGGCGCATTTTTCATTAGATAGTTGGGGCAGGGGTCCAGGTGGCAGTGTGACTTGGAGAGTTTGAATAATACTGTGAAAATTTCCTCAGTGGTGAGGAGGACGAAGTTTGTCCAGGAGCGGTCTACTGGCATTTCGTTCATGTTGGGGTCCAGTTCGTCAAGGAAACTGTCGATGCTGTCATCGTCTTGGGGAATTGTGTTGCACAGATTGATAATTTTGTCGTTAAAGTATTTGGCCAGCTGGTCAGCAGATGGACAGTTTGAGGATGATTGTGACTGGATCGGTGTTGAGCAGATTCTTTATAATTTGATATTGTTTTTTTATGTGTATTCCGGTAACATAGCTACTTACCTATGTTAGAGGAAGAGATCTGCCTACCTCTTAAGGCCAATGCCATAGAATCTGCCACATCTCAGGAGAGGAATCAGGATTTCTACTCAACATATTTTCTCTTTCCAAAAAAGGCAGGAGGCTTACAACTTAATTTCTGGGGCCTCAACCATTACCTCCTGAAAGAGAAATTCAGAATAACTATCATTCCCTCAATTTTCCCTCTCCTCAACAAAGGAGACTAGACGTGTACTCTGGATCTCGCAAATGTGTATATACATATTCCAACCCACCCGTTGTACAAGTACCTCAGGTTTTTCTTTCAGTTCTAGCGCAATGTCCTCCCTCTCATTCTCTCCTTGGTTCAAAGGGTGTTTTCAAAGTACAGGTACCTGTGGCAGCTGCACACATTCACAGACAAGGCCATCTTCCATTCCTTGCTGATTGGCTTCTGGTGGCTCAGGGGCCCTTTTACTAAGGCATGTAGGCACCTATGCGCATCTAACATGCGTCAATTCGGATCTACCACCCGGCTGCTGCGTGCCCAGGGCGGTAATTCCATTTTTTACGTGCGTCCGATAAGCGTGCCAGAAAATATTTTAAATTTTCTACTGCATGGCGCTAATCGGGCGGTAATTGGCAGTGTATGATGATTACTGCCCGGTTAACGTGTGAGACCTTACCGCTAAGTGAATGGGTGGCGGTAAGGTCTCAGGCCCAAAATGGACGTGCACCAATTTTTATTTTGCTACACGTCCATTTTCGGCCAAAAAAAGAGGCCTTTTTTAGCAGGTGCACTGAAAAATGGACCTCTACGCAACCAAAACACGTGCCTACATTAGCACAGGCCATTTTTCGGCGTGCCTTAGTAAAAAGACCCCTGAGTTAGTGTCCAAATCCTCAACTCTTCTACAGAAACCAATCCAACTTCTTCAGTCTCTGGGATTCCTTATCAACTTCCAGATGTCCACACTTCATCCAACCAATATAATTTCTTTTATAGCAGTTGTTTACGATGCAAATTAATCCAAAACATTTCTTCCAGAGGACAGGATCTAAACACTTATAGCCTATGTTCAGGCCATACAGTCAGCACCCAGGTTCATGGCTATGGCTTACCTACAGATGCTAGGACACATGTCTGTAATAATCCATCTTGTACTTTTTGCTTGCCTAAAAAAATATGTTTGCCCCAGTGGTATTTCAAGTTCCATTAAAATCAGCTCTCCTAACCTCCCTCTACCATCTTGTATCCAACTTCCTGGCTTCGTCTCCTGTAATGTTGGAAGATCCATAGACTTTACCTATGCCTTTTATACCTTGGCAGCATTAGCTAATCTTAATGATAGATTCCACAATTTGAGGGCGGGGAGCTCATTTAGACAATCAACATTTGCAAGGAGTGTGATCAATCTTCTGTCTTCTATGGATATTTCTGTACAACCTTCACAGTTCCTCTGTGCCAGTGACATAGCTACGTGGTGCCATGGGGGCCTGGGCCCCCGGTTTTGCTGGCGGGGGTCCCCAATGCCCGCCAGCTGAAGCCTTCTCCAGTGCCGGTCTTCCCCTCACATCCGGCATGCTCCTTTTCACTAAAAGGAGCATGCTGGATGTGAGGGGAAGACAGAGCAGGGTAGGCAATGCTGCAGCGCCGGAGCCTGACACTGGATAAGGCTTCAACTGGTGGGGGTTGGGGGCCCTCACCAGCCAAGGTATTTGCTGCAGCAGTGGGAGGGGAGCGGTAGGGTAGCGAGGTGGTGAGGGGGCAGCGGCGGGGTAGCAGACCAAAATGTGCCCCCACCTCGGGCTCTGGCCCCCTCCCACTGCGAGGTCTGGCTATGCCCTGCTCTGTGCTGATTTGAACAGCCAACAAGGCAGTGATATTATATGTGAACAAATAATGAGGCGTAGACTCTCATGGGCCGATGATCAGAAGCCCTGCGCTCTTCCAAACAGCGCTCTAAAAATAGCGCCAGAACAGTGCTGGGCTTCTGCAGAGAAGAAGCAGAATCTGGGATTTAGCAGGATAGCCAACAACCTGGGGGAATGGTTTTGAAAATTACTGTGACTTTGGCTTCATTGTTTGATAGCTGGGACTTCCAATATCTCCCCATGAGAGCTGTGAATATTTCTTCTATATACCCCAACCCCGGAAAGCCTGAGGAGGAGAAGTCAGAGTCAGAAATCTGATCTTGATCTCCCTTATGGCAGCAAATACCATTGTCACTGAGTCACTGGCTGAATCCCAAGCTGTTTTCAACACATCGTGCAAAGTATTTCATTGCCATATTTTGGCAAATATGTACAATTTAGCAGGTCACAAATCTGAGTGAATATTTTTAATTCTGTTTTGTTTATCGTATTGTTCTTTTTTTCTTATCGTATAATTTTTTAAATATGGTTGTAATTTGCTTGACTATTTTGCTGGAAAAATGGAATACAAATGTTTAAATTAAATTAAGCAGTTTGCAGTTCAGCAAGTCTCTGTAGGGGCTTGAAATCAGATAGGGTGATTTTTTTTTTTTTTTACCTAATGCTGAAAAGCTAAGCAGTCAGTACAATTGGTGCTGATTCCACACATCATGTACAGATTGCGAAGAGGGTGCATATTTGCACTCATGCCTGGTAGAAGTCAAAATGCATTTTAAATAAAGAGAAGTTGCAGAAAACCAAGAACTCTAACAACAGTGGCACCGGGTTTGGAATTAAGGAATAGATAAGCGAATGCTTCGGGGGAAGTAATTTAGAATGCTGGCAGGAAAGTTGCTTAAAAAAATAAAATTACCAGTTACTGAAACTCAGCTTTCCTTTCAGTCTCACGATCCAATCTGCATGAATAAAAAAGAAAAAAAGGTAAGACGATATTCCCTCGATTGGCAACAAAAGTTAAAATGTGCAGTGAGTGCATGAGAAATGTCTTATCCTCATCTGAAGAGATGAACAAAGGTGAAGTTTTGCACTTCAGTTCCAGCCTGCAGGAGGGGGTCCAGCCTTTCTAACTTTTTGCAGACTTGGATTAATGCAAGGTTTGAGTCACTGGGTGGGGGAGTAACTGGTGGATTAACTTCAAACCTGAATGCTAAATTAATTTTGATAGCGGGAAGAGCAGTTTGGCCTTCTGGGCCCAGTGATTGCTGTGCTGAGAAAGCAAGGCTGTTTCTTGTTTAAGACTAGTTAGCATTTCAAAGTTCGCATATTCCTGAAACAAAAGAGGTTTGTGACAGATGATGCCATTAATATGTATGCCCTAATAATTAAAACCAGTTGAAGGCATGGCATATGAATAAAATTATTATGATAGATCTTTCCTCTGGGCCCTCAGTTCTAAAGTGGAAAATGAAGCACAATGTAGAAATGAATAATGAGTATAACAAAGTCTGCATTACTGTTGGATATTCCTGTAAATGTTAATATTTGTGTGTTTATGAAGAACAGGCCACACATTTTACCATAAAATTGAAAGCAGATCTGTTAGGGACATTTAAAAAAGGGCAGCAAGTCTGTAGGCACAGAAAACACTTTTTTATTCCCTTTCATCTGAAGCTGCTACATATGGTGGAAATTTGGGACTGAAGAAGTTTGTGCGATGGCTTTTCACTAACAGTTTGAGCACTAAGTGAAGAATATTAACACGCAAAACATTTCTTGTTCATATTTATGTAGCCGCATTCTGATAGAATAAGATAATTCTTATTTAAATGTTGTTTTTCCACAGCCAGATGGAAAGCATTGATAAAGAAGGCTAAAAGAGAATATGAAGAGAAACTTGCCACAGAGGCAACAATTTACGGTAACAACTTTTTCAAGTATATCAGAAGCAGAAAGCCTGTGAGGGAATCTGTGGGACTGTTAGATCATGGAGCAAAAGGGGCACTCAGGGAGGACAGGGTCATAGTGGAGAAACTGAATGAATTCTTTGCTTTGGACTTTATAGAAGAAGATGTAAGGAATCTATCTTTCAAGGGTGATGATTTAGAGGAACTGAAAGAAATCTCTGCGAACCTGGAAGCTATACTGAGCCAAATTGACAAATAAAGAGTAGTAAATCACCTGGACTAGATGGCATACATGATACATCCAAGGGTATGAAACAACTCAAACATGAAATTGCTGATCTGCTGTTAGTAATCTGTAGCATGTCTTTAAAGTTGTCCATAGTACCTGAAAATTGGAGGTTGGCCAATGTGATGCCGATTTTTTAAAGGGGTTCCAGGGGTGATCCAGGACATTACAGACCGGTAAGCCTGACATCAGTGCCAGGTAAAATAGTGGAAACTATTATAAAGAATAAAATTACAGAACACATAAATAAACATGGTTTAATGGGACAGAGTCAGCATGGATTCAGCCAAGGGAAGTCTTGTCTCACCAATTTGCTTCATTTGAAGATGTGAATAAACATGTGGATAAAGGTGAGCCAGTTGATGTAGTCTATCTAGATTTTCAGAAAGCTTTTGACAAAGTTCCTCATGAGATACTCCTGAGAAAATTAGAGTCATGGGATAGGAGACAATGTTCTGTTGAGTATTAGGACATGGATATTGGACAGAAAAGAGAGGGAAGGGTTAAATGGTTATTTTTTCTCAGTGGAGGAGGGTAAATAGTGGAGTACTGCAGGGATCTGTACTGGGACCAGTGCTATTTAACATATTTATAAATGATCTGGAAATCGGAATGACGAGTGAGGTGATTAAATTTGCAGATGACACAAAACTATTCAAAGTTGTTAAAACACATGCAGACTGTGAAAAATTGTAGGAAAACCTTAGGAAATTGGAAGACTGGGCATTCAAATGGCAGATGAAATTTAAATGTGGACAAATTCAAAGTGATACACAATGGGAAGAATAATCCAAATCATAGTTACCTGATGCTGGGGTCCACCTTAGGAGTCAGCATCCAAGAAAAAGATTTAGGTGTTATTGTAGACAGTACTCTGAAACCTTCAGCCCAGTGTGGCCAAAAAGCAAACAATGCTAGAAATTATTAGGAAAGGGATGATAAATAAGACAAGAATACTATAATGCCTCTGTATCGCTCCATGGTGCGACCTCACCTTGAGTATTGCATTTAGATCTGGTCACCGTATCTCAAAAAAGATATAGCAGAATTAGAAATGTTTCAAAGAAGAGTGACCAAAATGATAAACTGGATGAAACTCCTCTCATATGAGCAAAGGCTACAGAGGTTGGGGAACTTCAGGTTGGAAAAGAGACGGCTGAGGGGAGCTAAGATTGTGGTCTAGAAAATCCTGAGTGGTGTAGAATGAGTAGATGTGAATTGATTTTTTGCTCTTGACTAGAGAACACTCAATGAAGTGAAATGGAAACACTTTTGAAACAAATAGAAGGAAATATCTTTTTCATTCAATGAATAGTTAAGCTCTGGAATTCTTTGCCTTAGGATGTATATCAATAGAAATCAAACAAAATAAAACATGGAAAAGAAAATAAGATGATACCTTTTTTATTGGACATAACTTAATACATTTCTTGATTAGCTTTTGAAGGTTGCCCTTCTTCGTCAGATCGGAAATAAGCAAATGTGCTAGCTGACAGTGTATATAAGTGAAAACATTCAAGCATTACTATGACAGTCTGACAGGGTGGGAGGATGGGGGTGGGTCGGAGGTATGCATGGGGACATCAAAGCATATCATTGATATTCTAACAGGATGGGTGTGGATAGGTGTGGGGTGGGGTGATCAACAGAGACATACAGCTTTATGGTTTATAATGGTTTATAATTCCCTTAGGATGTAGTAACCGTGGTTAGCATATCTGGGTTTACAAAACGTTTGAACAAGTTCCTGGAGGAAAAGTCCATAGTCTGGTATTGAGACAGAATTGGGTAAGCCACTGTTTGCCCTGGGATTAGTAGCATGGAATGTTGCCACTACTTGGGCTTCTGCTAGGTACTTGTGACCTAGATTTGCCTCTGTTGGAAACAGGATATTGGGCTAGTCAGACCTCTGGCCTGACCCAGTATGGCTATTCTTATGTTCCTATGTTCTTATGTAACATGCAAATAGCTGGGAGAAGAAACACATACCATTTTTCTTGGCAGACATAAATAATAATAACCTTCAAAGTTGAAGGGTAAGAATGTCTGTATTGAAAAAATATATATATTATAAGGAAGCAACAAGAATGTGTTTAATGGGGGAGGCAAACTCTTCACCACAACCAGAAAGGTTAGGATTTTGCCCCAGTTCCTGCCTTCATAGTTAGAGTTTCAAAAGAACAGAGGAAAAACCAGGTGAGACTTTGCACTATTGTTTCTGTCTGGCTCTTGGCCTTTTGGCTGAGAGGACAGAGGTTCCTCTAGAAAGTTGCTCACTGCAGTTCATGGTCTTTGTGAGCTGGAAGCATAAACAGCAGGAATTTCACAAAAGAAATAAAGGTAATAATGAGCCATGGACTTAGCAGAGATACCACCTATGCTAATGGAAATCTCTCCTGAAGAAGAAGGGTTCATGAGGAGAATTGGTGCCAGGAAGATGCAGCCCAGGGGAGGGCTGGTAGTGGAGAGGTGGTGTAGCTGTGGAAAGGCAAAGCCTGAGAACATGGCCCAGAGGTGGAGTAGTAGTGGAGAAGCAAAGCCTGGAGGGCACAGTCCAGAGGTGGAGCAGCTGAGAAAAGGCGGCTGAGGGGAGATATGATAGAGGTCTATAAAATAATGAGTAGAGTGGAACGGGTAGATGTGAAGCGTCTGTTTACTCTTTCCAAAAATACTAGGACTAGGGGCCATGCGATGAAGCTACAATGTAGTAAATTTAAAACGAATTGGAGAAAATATTTCTTCACTCAACGTGTAATTAAACACTAGAATTCGTTGCCAGAGAATGTGGTAAAGGCAGTTAGCTTAGCAGAGTTTTAAAAAGGTTTGGACGGCTTCCTAAAGTAAAAATCCATAGACCATTATTAAATGAACTTGGGGAGAATCCACTATTTCTGGGATTAGCAGTATAGAATGTTTTGTACTTTTTTGGGATCTTGCCAGGTATTTGTGACCTGGATTGGCCACTGTTGGAAACAGGATGCTTGGCTTGATGGACCTTTGGTCTTTCCCAGTTTGGCACTACTTATGTTATGTAAGCAGTAGAGAGGCAGTAGTGCCAAAAACACAGCCCAGAGGTGGGGCTGTAATGGCAGACTACCTTAGGGAGTTCAGGTGGATCAGTGGGGTTCAGCAGCAGAGGCAGCAGAAGAATACAGCCTGGAGGCAGGCTGTAGCAGCAGATGGCCCCAGGCAGCTCATGTGCAGGGAGCACCCCAAGAGGGAGGAGGATGAGTGGCAGAGAGAGATGACTGAACAGCACTCCTTCCAAATGGGAGGGAGAATTGGCAGCTTCCTAAAAGAAAAGTCCATAAGCCATTATTAAAATGGACTTGGAAAAATCCATTGCTTATTTCTAGGCTAAGCAGCATAAAATGTATTGTACTGTTTTGGGATCTTGCTAGGTACTTGTGACCTGGATTGACCACTGTTGGAAACAAGTTTCTGGGCTTGATGGACTTTCGGTCTGTCCCAGTATGGCAACACTTAAGCACTTATGACTGAGCTGTACTCCCTCCAGGCAGGAGGGAGGTTTGGTAGCTGAGAAATAGAAGAGCTACAGATCAGAGGTGGAGCTTTGAGAGGCAGAGCTTTGCAACCACACAGGAGAGCCACAGAAGCAGACCAGGCCAAGCACCACAAATCCTTCCGAGACTTTCAGCAGTCAACAGCCCAGCTCCACTGCAATCCAAGGATGGGAATTAGGGCATGGTGGGGAAGGAGGATGACTAGTAATAGGGTATGGGGGCATAATATCACTATTCCTTATTTAATTGGTAATGTTGTGCTGTGATAGTTACCATAAGTTGTCTGAATTGTTAACTGATATTTTATAGGAATCAAACATATAAATGGCAAGAGGCGTATTCACTCGCAAATGCGCACTAGAGACCCTCTCTGTCCCGCCCCTGCGTCAATACGTGATGATGGGGGCGTCACAGAGAGGGAACCTGCGCACCTGCGAGTGAGGGAACCGCCATCGCCACTGCCCCCCCCCCAGGGTTGCCGCTACCGCTCCCCCCACCCACCCGGAGTCGCCGCCGCCTCTACCCAGCCCGGGTACCTGGCTTCACTATTCAAACCGCCGGAACGCAGCACACAGCTCATCTGAGCTGCCGTTGGCCTTCCTTACCTGCCTGTGTCCCGCCCTCGCCGACGTTATGTCACACGACGGCAGAACACACGCAGAGAAGAAGGAAGGCCGACGGCAGCTCAGATGAGCTGTGTGCTGTGTTCCGGTGGTTTGAATAGTGAAGCCAGGTTCCCGGCCCAGGTGGAGGGGACTCCGGGGGGGGGGGGGGGGAGCGGCGGCGACCCCGGGGGGAGGGGCGGCGACCTATCCGGGGGGGGGCCTTTCAAACCCCCCCTTCCTTACTAGCCCGTTTTTATGGGTTCAACGGCTAGTGTATTATATAAAAGATGCTTGTTGTTCTTCAAATGGCTATGTTTCATGCAGTTTAATATTTCCACTATTTAATTGCACTGTTGATACTGAAGGAAATCATAGGCCTATGTTTTCTGTGTTATGATTGGGGTCAGAACCCCTCTCAAACTTACCTCTTTCCTGGGGGTCAGCTTCTTAGCTGGCTTCTGTTTCTTTTCTCTTTCCTTTCTGAGCTGGCTCTGTCTCTCTGTGCTGGCAGCTTCCAGCAGCAGGGCTCTAATTGTTTCACTATACTGCACCTGTGTGGGTAGTCTGAGTTGCTCTAACTCTCTTTGGGTGTACTGGCTTCAAGTGTTTCACGGTGTTGCATTGGTGTGGGTTGGGCCTCTATGGTTTTCAGTGTGCTCTCTGGGTTAGTGTGCTGTTGCCTGGGTCTAGGGAGTGTGACATCATCAGGGAGGGCCTTGATAAGGAAGTGGGTTCTTTCCTTCAGGGCCTTCGCAACGTTTGCTTCTGGCTACTTGCTTTAGGTCCAGGTTAGTTTAGTGCAGTGTGCACTTGTGACTTGTGTGTTTGTCTTCCCTGTTTTTCCCTTTTGTTACAGTGTGTAGCACTGCTGTTAGTGCAGTGCTGGGAGCTCCCTTGTGAGTAAGTGTTTAGGAAGCACCTTTTGTTGTTGGGGTATTTGGCTTTCCTGCTTGTTTCCTTGTGCTTGCCCCGCTTTTCCTCATGACCTGTGGTTAGCTGCTGTAGCTGGGTGCTTTGGAAGCACCAGGGTGAGAACCCATGTTTAGCTGCTGCAGCTTGGTGCTTAGGAAGTACCAGTGTTAAGGTCTGGCATTTGTCTTCCCTTCCTTTTCCCTTGTGGTTTCCCTGCACTTCTGTTAGTGTAGGGCGTAGCGGCACCCCTGTTAGTTTCTGTTGGGAGCACTGCTGTTAGTAGAGGGCTTAGGAGCTTTTCTGTTGGTGCTGGGCTTAGGAACACTTTTGGTCACTAGGAGTTAGGTGCACTTCAGTTACAGCTTGTTCCAGTCCTGGTCCCTGTGTCGTCCAGTAAGTCCTGCCGGCTACTCGAACCCATGAGCTCAACTCTTGGGGGGCTTAGTAGCTAAGTGCAGGTGAAGCTGTGTGGACCAGTCCAGTGTTCCAGTCCTGTGTCCTCCAGTCCGGGGGACCAGTCCAGTGTGTTCCGGTCTGGTGTGTGTTCCAGTCTGGTGTGCTCCAGTCCAGTGTGTTCCGGTCCGGTGTGTGTTCCAGTCCGGGGGATTGCAGTCCAGTGTTCCAGTCCTGTGTCCTCCAGTCCTGGGGATTCCAGTCCATGTGTTCCGGTTCGCTGGGCAGTGCCTGCAGTCCCTGCCGGTGTGCTTACCCAGTGTTGGTTGGTGGGTTTTGCCTGCTGCTGTCGCTCCTCGTCAGCAGCCCAAGGGCTCACATTTGCTCCAGAGCCCAGCCCCGCGGGCTCTGAACCTGAGAACCTGACATTCTGCTATTGTAAATTGTACAGTCAGTGTAAAATAGAAAGGAATGTAGGAGAGTGTAGTAGCAAGTATTCTCTGAAGGCCAGTGCAGGCATACATAAAGGGTTCTGTGCAGAAACGAAATGAGATGGTTGTGTAGAAGTTATTTAAATAAAGGATATGTGTCTTATGTAAAATACCTGGCACATAGTGTAGTATCGTACAAGTACAAACTGGTTTGGGGCAGAATTTGCATTCCTCAAAAGTGTGTGAAGACGTGAGGGGTCAGGTATTGATCTCCTCAAGCTACCCCTTGACTGACTTTTGCATGCTATGCATGTCTGGCCTGTATCATTTTATGCACCTTCTGCCAAAATAAGTAGTGCTTGAGGGCATCACTCATTAGCGAAAGGCAGTTTGCAAGATTATCAAGTGTTATCGATTTTTACGTGTATGCACTAACAAACCATGTATGTATTATCCTCGGTTGTACTTATGGAAATCATAATATTGTAACAATATATAAGGTATCACACAAAGCTTGTAGTTCAAACAGAGTATTTGATTGCTGAATCCCTGTCTCTCAGCGCTGATACAATAATCACTTTCTTATAATGCTGTGAAAACTGGTCATTTAATTTTTTTACCAGTTATTTATTTATTTCTTTATTTTGCATTTGTATCCCACATTTTCCCACCTCTTTGCAGGCTCAATGTGGCTTAGTGGATGGGAATCTGGAGACTTTGAATTGGACTATTTCGAGTTGCTTAGAGATACCGGTTACTGCTTGGTGCTAAGTAAGATGTTAGTTTTTGCTGCATGCGGTGCTTTGTATGGCGGGATTTTCTGTCTGGTCCCTTCAAATGCCTTTTGATTTCTCACTTTTTTTTTCTCCTGCTAGTTCAAAGCCAATAAAACATTATAAAAACGTGAAAGGTGGTTTATTTAATTGAATAATTTGACCAAATAAGTAGCTGCTTGCACTTTTGTTACTTCCATCTAACATCTGGGAATTTCTCTGTTCTAATCTTAGTGATCAAACTTTATACTTCCAGTCACAAGTCTAGCTGCTGGGTTCTGCTGAAAATTCATATAGGGGTGCAGTGTGTTATTATTTTATTCACTTATTTCCAGACACTTGATAGACCGCAAATTGACCCTATATAGGTGACCGAGTGGTTTACAACAATCAAATAAAAACAGTACATTCTTTCTATAACTGTGGGTGGGGGAGGGGGAAGAAAGTGGAAATCTACAAAGCAGATGAAAAGTTGCAGAGAAAAGAAATGTTTTCAACATTTCTTTAAATGATTGAGCAGACATGTCCACTCTAAGGGCTGAAAGAAGATTTTCCAAGACCTAGGACCTAGGTAGCTAAAAGCTGTCTCACGAGAAAATGTTAAGTGAAGAGCCGTTGGTGAAGGAACACAAAGCAAGTTACTAGAGGAAGATTGAAGAGTGCATGACGGAGAGTAAGGGATGAAGAGTTTATACTGGTATGTAGGAGCGGAAGGATTTTGACATTTGAAGGATAGCATACGGAGTTTATATTTAATGCGGTAGGAAACTGGGAGCCAATGTTCAAGATGAAGAAAAGGAGTAACACAGTCAAAATGGTGTGCCCAATGTGTAAGTTTTACTGCAGTCATATTAGAGATTGGAGCAGGAGGCCAGCTTAGAGGGAGTTGCATTAATCTAGCCTTATAATTACTAGTGCCAAAATAAGGGCTCGGATAAAAGCTGGTGATAAGAACGGTCTAACTGAATGGATATGTGAAAGTGCAAAACAGGAGGATTTGGTGACGTTATCTATCTGATCTTTGAAAGTCAATTTAGAGTCAAAAATTACTCCTAGAATTTTAATAGATTCACTATAAACAAGTGATGTATCATCCAAAGTTGGAGGAAGAGGGGAAGGAACATTAGGATTAGAAAATACTATGGTTTTCAAATTTTGTTTTATTTAAGAAGAGGCCGTTATCTTTCAGCCAGGTTGACACAGCAGCAAGGCAGGAGGAATTCATAGAAGATGAGCCTGAAGTACAAAAAAGAATCTGCATGTCTTCTGCATAGCTATATGGCTGGCAACCTTGTTCCTGAATTAGAGTGAGTAAAATATTAAATAGGGTGGACAAAAAGATAGAGTCCTGTGGTACCCCAGAGAGAACAGGATAGAATAAAGAAAAAGAACCAGCATGGTAAGTTGGAACATACAACTTGAGAGGTAACCCTGGAACCAAGAATGGACAACACCTGAGATCCCAGGAGTGGAGGAGTGGCCTAGTGGTTAGGGTGGTGGACGCAGGTCCTGGGGAACTGAGTTCGATTCCCACTTCAGGCACAGGTAGCTCCTTGTGACTCTGGGCAAGTCACTTAACCCTCCATTGCCCCAGGTACAAATAAGTACCTGTATATGTAAGCCGCATTGAGCCTGCCATGAGTGGGAAAGTGCGGGGTACAAATGTAAAAAAAAAAAAAAAACCAGAGGTGTGGTAGTTCAAGAAGAGATTATGATCAACTAAATCAAATAAGGAAGAAAGATCAAGTGATAAGTGAAACGCTGATCTAAAGACACCCGCATATTATCGTAGAAGGACATGAGAAGAGTTATGTTATGTTAGGTCAGGTCTTGTATTCTGCCTATACCTTTGTCTATCTCTACGGATAGTTGGCCATATTTAGTCACTGTCCATGAAACGAGAGTAACATAGTAGATGATGGCAGATAAAGACCTGTACGATCCATCCAGTCTGCCCAACAAGATAAACTCATTACATATGGTATGTGATACTTCATATGTATACATGATCTTAATTTGTCCTTGCCATTTGCAGGGCATAGACCGTAGAAGTCTGCCCTACACTGTCCTTGTTTTAAAATTTCTAAAGTTGTCGAAGCTCCTGAAAAGCTCCTCTCCAACCCATCCAGATCTATTCAGCCATGATCAGGGCACAGACTGTATAAGGGCCCTATTTACAAAGACACATTAGTGTATGTAGCGCGCACTAACCATGTAGACGCCCATATGAATATTATGGGCATCTACACAGTTAGCTCATGCTTACTTTATTTATTTTTTGTCTATTAGATTGTAAGCTCTTTGAGCAGGGACTGTCTTTCTTCTATGTTTGTGCAGCGCTGCGTACGCCTTGTAGCGCTATAGAAATGCTAAATAGTAGTAGTAGTAGTGTGCTAAAAACGCTAGCACGCCTTTGCAAACAGGGCTCTTAATTTAGGACAGTAAAATGTCTCTTCCAAATTAAGTTGCTTAACTATATTGATCTGAATATTGTACCACTAGTGGAGGTAATCACCACTCTATGGTGCTTATTTTAGAAGCATTATTCACTGTTTCGATGTGGATAAACTTTGTCTTGCATAATCCTCTAAATTCTAATTTTACAAAGCCAGGATACACACGTTTAAAGCTGAAGAATGTGCAAATGGCAAGGAGGAGAGGCTAAACGTGTCTGGGTAGGACTAAGGTGGGCCTAAAAAATGAGCATTTATTCCCACTTTCAGAAGGGGAATGCACATTTATGTCCTACAGATTGATGTGGGGATTTGTACCTGCTACCTAGGACTAAGTGTTCCTATTGAGCAGCGTTCCTCTGGAGGGATTAGGGGAGTTTGCCTCTTTAATTCCCCAGTGCTTGATGTCCTGTCTCCCCCCCCCCCCCCCCCCCCGAAAGCCAAACTGGCAAGGGATACTGAACTCTGTGACAACTTCCAGAAAAATAAACATTTATGTTCAGCACTGTGACACCCCAGGCGAGGGGTATGGGGTGGCCCTGTGAATAACTCAGCCAGACAAAGTATATAAATGTGAAAGTAAATGGTTTATTCACCTGAGCCCTGGGACCTGTTACCTCACAGGCCTGAAACATCAAATGCAACAGTTTCTTTTATTTAATAACAGTCTTGAGTGGGCCTCTGGATAGCAGGCCAAGCAGTCTGTGGCTGGTGGGGCTACCCTGCCTCAAACACAGCCACAGATCTTTTGAAAATTCAGGTCTGGCTTCAGCCACACCTCAGCAAGGCTTGCACATCTTATAAGAAACAAAGTGGGCTTACCTCAGCCAGGTCACAGCAGCTAGACGTATTCAGTAAGGGCATAGACTTGTGCTCCAGTTTTTCCTTCCCTGGGCCTCCTTAAATTTAGGCTAGCCCTGTCTTTAAAACTCCCAGGTACTGACTCCGCCCCTCCTGGCTCACTTCCTCCTGGGACGGGACCAGTGCTCTTAAGGTGGCCCAGGCTATCGGAGGGACTTTTCTTAAGCGTGAGGGGCAGTGTTCTATAAACCTCTTCACAAGCACATACATGTTTACATGCCCATTTTGACATGTTGATATAACATAGATGTTTATTTTTAGAAAATAGTTGTTCATGCGGCATATAACCAGTGCATAAACGTCCATTTCTATGTCACCAGATCCTGTTCCAAACATACTAGCAGGATTTGAGATGTCCCGACCCAGATGTCTCAATACTGATTTGAACATCCTTTCTCATGCTTCTCCATCGCTTAAGTCAGGGGTAGGCAACTCCGGTCCTCGAGAGCCGCAGGCAGGTCAGGTTTTCAGGATATCCACAATGAATATGCATGAACTTGATTTGCATACACTGCCTCCACGGTATGCAAATCTATCTCCTGCATATTCATTGTGGATATCCTGAAAACTTGACCTGCCTGCGGCTCTCGAGGACCGGAGTTGCCTACCCCTGGTTTAAGTAGTAGCACTGAGTATATATAAATCATTTAAAAGGTGCAATTAGAGTTTTAAAAAACGCTGACTAGTGGTAAAATACTGACCTGTCCATATTTATATTGGTGGTTACCCCCAAATAACCAGTGTGCCTGATTTCTTTGCACACATTTGAATGTTGTAGAATTGAGCTTACTGTATGCACATTAGAAGAAATTCCACAATGAAATATGCCTATTACCGTGCTCGTTTAACCTTCTCTCTAGCAATAAACATCATCAATTAATTGTCTTGTACAATCTCTGAAGTCAGTCCATGTAGCATTTCTAAGCAGCTGTGAAATCTGTCTCTCCAGAACGATATATTTAAACTTGCTTGGAAATGAAAAATGAGCTGTCTTGATCCATGGTGTGACACATGCAATCACTGTGAAACTAGTTTCAGGTATCTTGCAGATACAGCTGAATGGGTACTGTGTCTTGGGTTTATACTGATGCCCATCAGTCCAGGCACAACTTTCTGAGCGGCACCTTCTGAAAATAAGCACTTGGGGCCCAGTTCCAGGAGCTCTCTCTATTATAGTATTATGGGGAACAGTCAGCAGGGCACTCCAATTTTGCAGCCCATGAAAGATGATGTCTATACTGAAAGAGAAATACAATATGCAGATTTTTGGCAGCACCTTGTAACTGTGTGCGTGACTGCTTATAAGTTATTTGCTTATAAATATATGGGATGCATTTGAGTTTGGGAGCTATAACTCTTAAAGTTTACATTTTCTGTTTGCATAATCTGCTATTCAGAAAAATAAGCATTGATCTGAGGTAGAATTGCATGTTTAATAAATTGTGGTGATATTTGAATGCTGTCGGAAAGCTTTCAGCAAATGGTAGGGCGAAGCTTGCATAATGCAATAACATCGTATGTTTTCAGTAACTACACATTTGTTCTCATTTAGCAGTGCATGCAAATAAGTGATTATATTTTTAATATAAACTATTTCTAAACTTGTTTGTATTGAGCATAAATTTTGGATGGTTTTAATAATCAAAACAAGTACATTCTCTTTTTATATTTTTTAAGTGTATTCTAATGTATACAGAAAACGAGAACCAACATGGCCTGGAGTGATAGGAAAAGATCTTTTTATACATATGGGGAGGAACCTTTTATTGCTTTACATTTATGGATTTTGAAATATAAAACAAGAAATACATCTCGATGATGAAAATTACTTCAATAATCAGAATAATATGAATAATAATATGAAAAGAAAACACTACTGACCATAAAAAATAAGTGTAATAATGACACAGTGTGCATAATAAAGGGGGGACATTTAAGTACTCAAATCCAGGAAGAGCTAATCTAACCTCTCACCACCTCACCTCAGAAACAGCTATACATGTGCATATGTAGCTGACATAGGTGGTCGGTGGCCCAACTGTTTGGGGAGGCTAAAGGGGGCGGGGTTAGGGGTGGGGCCAGGGGTAGAACTTAAATCCATAATTGTCTGATAACACGCAGAAAAAATAAATAAATAAAAAGTCACAATGAATACCCTTTATTAAATTTAGATATTAGATATGTATCATATGTCAAAGAATAAAGTGGTTGCTCAAAGCATATTCTAACCACAATTGCTCAACTGCAAAACACTATGCACAACTTTGTCCAAAAACACACTCAGAACCTTACTGTACCATAAATATTACACTGGGCAGACCTAATAAACCAATATACCACCCACAGGGAAAATGCAGACTGTCAACAATATGAAACAAGGGATCATATCATCACAATTTTCATGTAGAGCCACAAAACACCCTAATTCATGTTTAATGTGGGATAAAATGCCATAAATAAGTAAATAAATATAAACTTTTAATGTTGAGCACCTGATTCTCAAAGTGGACATATTCCAAACACTATAATGAAACTAAAATGATCTTTTCTACCTTTGTTGTCTGGTGACTTTTTCTGATCATGCTGGCCCAGTATCCGTTCTGCTGCTATCTGTCCTCAGTGCAGGTCAGGAAGTCATCCTCGTTAAATATCTCCCTGGCAACCCAGGACACCTCCAGCCAACCCCCCCCCCCTCTCCCCGCTTTCCCAGCAGTAGGTAAACAAACCATAAACCAATTTCTACAACTGCTAGAGGGCTTTCACTGCAGCTCCTGCTGTGAGGATTGTTTATTTTCTCTGAATCTGCCTTTGCTAATCAAGCAGCGGAAGCAGTGGCCCGTCTCATCTCTCTGGGCAAAGTTACATATGCCCTCCAAATATCTAGCTTTCCCAACCTTGAATCTGCTCATGGCAGTTCAGTACAGGCTCAGCCATAGCTAAGTCTGTAATTAAAGAGGAACCCAGTTTCAATTAGTTAAAGAGATATAGTTTATTAGTATTAATTAGCATTGATACATTACCCAATAATGAGGATACCCGCAATTCAGTCAATCATACAGTGGAACAGAATCACACGACACATCAGCCCTCGGTGGTACTCTGTCTCTCCTTCTGCGCCTTACACTTCTCGGGGTGCTTCCTTTATACTGTCTCAACCCAATGGATTCCAATGGGATCCAGCTATGTCAGCAGAACTTGCTATCCCTTATCAGTTGATAAGGAACTGACAAGGGTGACTTCATTAGGTCCCAGGTTCCAACTATACACAAAAGGGGTGCAGAGCACAGGTGGCGAGATGACTTAATCAGTCATTCTGCTATTCTCAGCTATTCTCAGCTCCCCCTCTCTCTGAGTACTCTCTAACTACGTACATCTACCCCCTTATCTACTTTCATTAGCCCAAAACATCTTTCATGACTCTTCACTGATGCCAGTCCCAGGCATGTTTATAAGAGCAAAAGACCCCCTCCCGTGCCAGCTCCCTGAGAACTCAGTTCAGCTTGTGCTGCAGAAAAATGTATTTTGTATCAGAGATGACTTTGGATTTTTAAGAGAAGCCCAGCTCTTATTATGAGCCATTTGCTTGTAGAGGCCTAGCTCTTTAGCCTGAGCCATTGACCTGTATTTTACTGAGAGCAAGGGCGGCCATATATATACAGGATGGAGGTAAATCAACAATTTAATCCCCTCAGAGCAGCTGGACTCCACAGCTGATCCATTCTGCTGCAGCAGGGGGGAGGCTTAGCCTCTCCAAGCCTCTTATACCGGGCGCCTATGTGTAGCTGGTTTCTGGAGGCTCTTTGGGGCTGATTCTCAGGCAGGGGCTATGGTTGTGGGGAAGGGGAAATCTTTCCTAGCTCTACCTGGATGTTGAGGGGCAGGGGGAAGAGACAAATCTTTTTCAAGGCCCCAGCTTGTGGATGATCACCCAGTCTCAGGTACCCAGCCACTCCAAAGGATGCCGCAGGCTACTACAGATAGCTATGGTTAAAAACAGTTATTTAAAAGAATTTAATCAGGTAGCAAGGTTTCTACTCGGTCAAATCCTGTTGGTCAGCTCTGCAGCTGATATTCAGTGGCACTTAATTGCATAATATGCTGAATATTATTTATTGTTTATTAAAATTTGCTAACCGCCAAGCTTGTGCAGATCAGGACAGCTCACAATATAGTACAATAATTAAAAATATCAAAAGAAAAAAATTTCCATTGACATGATAAGCAAGGAACTAACAATCTCACAGAAAAATCATACTTTGCAGGTGCTCTTCAATGAGCATCCCTATCCCCCTTGACCCAATTTACCAAAAACACTAATGAAAAAATAAGTATTTAATAAAACTTTTACATTTGTCAATGGCACTTCAGCATAGACAGAAATAGGAAGTACAGCACAGAATGACACAATCTAGTTCAGTGGTATCCAACCTCAGCCCTCGTCAGGTCAGACTTTCAGGATTTCCCCAATGAATATGCATGAGATCTACTTGCATGCAAATAGATCTCATGCATATTCATTGGGGGAAATCCTGAAAACCTAACTGGATTGCGGCCCTCCAGGACTGAGGATGGACAACCCTGATCTATTTACTGCTGGGGCGGTACAGGGATGGAGTTAGGGTGGAGCCAGCACTTAATCTGTTAGCAGTGATTTTCAGACCACTAACCAGGTAAATGCCCAGATAAATTAGGATAGCAAAAAGGGCAGTCCTAAGTTTATCCAGGGAACGGAGGAGTAACTGGGTCAGCATCCAGTGGTGCCTGATTTAAATCTCACTGCTGCTCCTCGTGATCTTGAGATCATAAGCTGTGGTAAAAGGACCCCTGCAATGGCATCAGCACACAGGTTTGCTATGTGCTGTTGGTGGAGATGTACTTATGAAGGCCTAGACCATGCAGTTTCAGTGCTGCTAAATATCTAATATAAATAATATTAATTCTTTATATTACATATTTAGCAGCACTGAAACTGCATGGTCTAGGCCTTCATAAGTACACCTCCACCAACAGTGCCAAGCCCCCCTTTTACCACAGAAGAAAATGGTCATGTGGTAAGCTAAGTACTTGTCACGCGGCCATTTCCTGGGAGAGCTCTTACTGCCTCGGGAAGGGCTCCTGCGTTAACCTGGCGTAAAAAATAAAAATAATTTCTGAGCGCTGGAAATGGTGCATGGCACACTACTGCTGGGCTCCTGCGGTAGTCTGGCAGTAGGGCCGATCTGCCGTGCGCCATTGCTGCAGTAGCCCTCCCTACCACGGTTTTGTAAAAGAGCCCCTTAACTCTCTATTGCCTCAGGTACAAAATTAGATTGTGAGCCCTCCAGGGACAGGGAAATACCTAGTGTATCTGAATGTAACTCACCATGCTACTACTGAAAATACTGTGAGGAAAATCCAAATAAATAAAATAAATAGTTATCTAGGTACTGGTCTGAATATCAGCCAGGACTTGAAAATTTCCAGCAGCCAGCCAGACCCAGAAATTCAATGCCAGTGTCAGATGGTCAGTGCTTTTAAATTCACTGGCTGCCATGGACTGATTATCAGGTCCATAATTTACTGCGCGAATCAGTAGATCAAACAGTTCATTTGATATTTCTACAGACAAATAAAAGGGAAAACAATCAAAAGAGAAAAAAAAAATGAAAAAACAGACACCGGAATGGTCTTCTGAAGTCTTTCTAACCCTTTGCTCTTCACCCAGTCCTCAAGGGCTGCCAACAGGTCAGGTTTTCAGGATATCCCTAATAAATATGTAAAACAGAGATCTGCATACAGTGGAGGTAGTGGCAGTGGCGTAGGAAGGGGGGCGGTGGGGCGGTCCGCCCCGGGTGCACGCCGCTGGGGGGTGTCGGCGCCTCGCTGGTTCCTTGCTCTCTCTGCCCCGGAACAGGTTACTTCCTGTTCTGGGGCAGAGAGAGCAAGGAACCAGCGATGCGCCGACACCCCCCAGCGGCGTGCACTCGGCGGATTGGCCCTCCCGCCTTCCAGGTATGTTCTCGCAGGGGGGGGTGTTGTGCTACGGAGGGGGAAGGGTGCGTCACGCTGCACCCGGGGGGGGGGGGGTGCGCAGCGGCGACCTGCCCCGGGTGTCAGCTGCCCTCGCGACGCCACTGGATAGTGGGTATGCAAATCTCCTTTGTGCATATTTGTTAGAGATGCTTGAAAACTTGACCTGTCAGCAGCTCTTGAGGATTGACAGTAAGATCCTAGTCATTCTTTTCCTGTTTCTTGAAATCCTTTAACAGGATGGTTTTTTTTTAAGTTCTCCACTTCTTACAAGTTTCTCTTTCTGCATTCCACACACAGCTATAGGTTTACTAAATCCAGAATATTCCAATCTGATAATCTCCCCAAAACAAGCTTTCTAAGAAATATGCCAAGATTCCCATGACACATAATAATCTCACTGGACAACCTCTTCCTTGGAAGTGCTACTGGTCAGAGGCTCCACCATGAATAATATTTCTGGCTGCAAGTCTCTCCCCTCCTCTTCTGTTCTTAGGAATTCAGTTTACCATGCTAGACTGTATATTCTCTCCGCCATGGCACTCCTTTGGTCCTAGGCTGCCAGCCACTTACTGATATTTGTCCTGTAGACCAGTGGATCTCCTTACTGGTCTTAGGCAAGCGCAGAAAAATCCCCTCAACTCTTTTGGATGGCAAAAAGGAGGCAAAAATTTAAAAACTCCCTTTTCTGATGGCTCACTTTTTTCCATGATACCAAAACTGGTTTGGTGCTCCAGGGCCTACCTCTGCAAGGCCTGAAGCTCCTGACTGCAAAGCACTCTGCCTGCTTCTGGGAGTTAGGAAAAAGAGAAAAGGGCAATTTCCTGCTAAAACCTTTCAATTTAATAACTTTGAGATATAATAACGCCTCCTGGGGATGTCGACAGCAAACATCTTTGGTTCAGTTTATGTTCAGATTAATCACCCTTGCAGTTTGTTTTCAGATTCAGAAAATTGTGTGTTCCATTTGTGTCTATTAAAATCAATGGGGCAAGTAATTTTATAGCCTAACAGTGGGGATTTCTATCCATTTGTAATCAAACTTGTATAAACTTGCTGGCAAATATCTTCCATAGAGACAACAGTATTCCAAGACATCTAGAGTAGATTGAAAACCTCACAGCCACAAGAGGGGCTAAGTGGCACAAATTAAAATAATTAAAATACGTAACATTAATGCCAGATCCACAGTAAACAAAACAGAAACACTAACAGACTGGATCACAAAGGAAGCCATTGATTTACTGTTCATCAACGAAACATGGATTCATGACCAAAATGATCCCATAATCCTGGACCTATGCCCACCAGGATACAAAATCCTACATTGGGCCAGAGAGGGAAAAAGAGGAGGAGGTATCGCCCTAATTTACAGATCTTATTTCATCACTGAGACCACTGCAAAGTCAATTACATCTCAACTCGAAATTGCCTCAATCAGGATTCAACATAAAACCTTATCTGACCATCTGAATTGTGTCATATTCTACAGACCACCAGGTAAATGGAACAATGCCCAGACAAACTTCATGGACTTCATATCAACTACTTGTACATCTAATTTAAATGTACTACTCTTAGGAGATATTAACCTCCACCTAGAAGACCCAAACGCAAACGGTGTACAAGAATGCATGGAATTCTTCCAGTTGTAGGACTTCAAATGGCCACACTCGAATGCTACCCACATAACAGGTCACACACTTGACTTACTTGTACATAAATTTACAACAGACCGAAATTTCACAATAATAGAACATAAATGATTGGACATTCCATGGTCCGATCACTTCAAACTAAATTTAACCTTACATTGGCTGAAGAAGGGACATCACCAAGTAGAATAAAAAACAACTTACAAAACATTTTGGCAATCGATAAATGACAACAACTGGTCAGTTTTAGCTGATTCTGAATACTTCCTCGCAGAATGGGAAAAGAGATGCATTTCCATTTTAAATGAAATAGCACCTATACGAACAAAAACCTCATACAAACCCAATAAAACACCTTGGTTTAATGACGATTTGAAAATACTAAAAATAATATCTAGACAACTTGAAAGAGCATGGAGAAAAAATAGAAATGCCCAAACACTAAACACATGGAAAGAATCACAAAGAAAATACAAAAATGAGATAAAAAATTCCAAAAGGAATTACTATAAAGCACAAGTTGGAACTGACTTCAAGTCATGAAGAAATTATACAAACTACTGGACAAACTACTAGAAACCAAACCAGTTACCATATCAAGTACCGACATTCCACCAGCAGAACTTGCCAAATACTTTAAAGAAAAAATTTCCAACATAGGCAAAACCATGTCTCATGAAAACATTAACCTTGATACATTACTTGATGAACTAGACCCACACTCTGGAGAATATCCAGCAGATTGGTCTTGGTCAAACTTCACCCAGACTACAGATGAAATAGTTGCACATGTAACCAAAAAACTCTCATCTGCTCATTGTCAACTCGACGCTATTTAATGAAATCACCACCTGACCGATTCATTGCAGATCTTACATCCCATCTAAACTACATGTTCCAACAAGGCTTATTCCCCAAGGCCAAAAGCAACATTTTACTTGCACCATTACCAAAAGATACCAAGAAGAAATCAAATGATATCACCAACCATCGTCCTATGGCATCCATTCCACTGACAACCAAGTTGATGGAAAGTATTGTAGCCAAACAACTCATGGAGTATATCAACAAATTCTCAATACTTCATGAATCACAATTCGGTTTTAGACCCCTCCATAGTACAGAAACTGTACTGGTATCTCTCCTTGCCAAATTCAAGCAAGAAATGTTTTTACCTAGTGCAAGAAATTGCACTAGATAAAAACATTCTCCTACTTCAATTCGACATGTCTAGCGCATTCGATATGGTAGACCACAATATACTACTAAGTATACTCGACAGGATAGGAATCGGAGGGAATATACTCAAATGGATCAAGGGGTTCCTAACCACAAGGTCATATCAAGTAAAGTCAAACGCCAACATCTCTCCACCCTGGGAAACCGACTGCGGAGTACCTCAGGGATCACCTCTCTCACCCATGCTTCTCATTCTAATGATAACTCCCCTTTAGCCAAGTCTCTTTTCAATCAAGGCCTTAACCCTTTTCTATATGCGGATGATGTCACAATATACATACCTTTCAAATCGAACCTTTCAGAAATCACCAATATAATAAAAAGCAGCCTAAGCCTAATGGATACCTCGGCTATGACATTCAAACTAAAACTCAATAAAGAAAAAAACACACTGCCTTATTCTTTCATCTAAACGTTTTACAAACTACCCCACAACCATACATACCTCGGAACACACTCTTCCAATCTCAGATAACCTGAAAATCCTCTGCATTATTATTGACAGCACCCTAACGCTAAAGAATCAAGCCACTGCCATTGCAAAGAAAATGTTCCACACAATGTGGAAACTCAAACAGGTAAAACAATTCTTCCTGAGGGAAACTTTTCGCAACATGATTCAAACAATGGTATTAACACATGTTGATTACTGCAGTGGAGTATATGCAGATTGCAGGGAACAAATCCTAAGGAAACTACAGACTGCTCAGAACATGGCAGCCAGGCTTATCTATGGAAAATGTAAATTTGAAAGCGCAAAAGCCCTCCGGGAAAAACTACACTGGCTACCAATCAAGGAATGTATCGCCTTCAAGATTTGTACCTTTGTTCACAGAATAATACTTTGTCTAGCTCCGAGCTATATGTCTGAACTAATCGACTTACCAATTAGAAACACAATTGAATCAGCCAGAACGTACTTAACTCTTCACTTCCCAAGTTGTAAAAGCCTGAAGTATAAATCAACATACGTGTCAAGTTTATCTTACATATGCACACAGCTCTGGAATTCTCTACCAAAACGCCTGAAATCTACGAATAATCATTTAGAATTCCGAAAAAAACTAAAAACTCACCTGTTCAAGAAGGCATACCCCACAGTATCTGACATAAACACCGAATAATGAAATATGGCATTTTAATCAGGAAATGGACAGTTTTCAACCCCGACGCATGATCACATCCTAACATTTTGTCTGAATCACCCCAACCTATTTACCGATACTTCTTTACTGTACTTGTCACTGTAATAGTACTCCTATACTGTATTTGTTCACACTGGAGTCTGTAACCACTTCTCCGGAACTATGTAAGCCACTTTGAGCTTACTAATAAGTGGGAAAAGTTGGGATACAAATGTAACAAATAAATAAACAAACAAACAAACAAACAAACAGTGGGAATGAAAACCCCAAGGCATGGGGAAAGAGACAAAACAGCACCAGCACTGGCAGGAAAAATCCAATGCAATGGGAGAAGGGTATAGTGCCATCAACATTAACATGAAAGCCCTAAATCTTCTGTACATGAGGCAAAGAACGGTAAAGTTGGAGGTTCGTGGGGTAATGAGCCCATTTGAGGGACACATAAAGCTATATTGAACTATCTCCATAGATAGGTTTGCTCAGGAAAATTTAAGAGCCTAATTTACGTCACACTTCCAGAAGATCACATAAAATTGAGCAACAGCACCCGGTGGATTGATATACATCTCAGCAAAGAGACGCTACAATTGAAGTGTATTTGGAAAGAAAAGGAAGACTACATACTGGCCACATGTCACCCAGGATAAAAAGGTGCCCAATGCACTAGGTCTAGATGATGGTAGTGACACTTGCGGATTCCTGGCCCTAGTCAGCTTCAGCTATGCTGGGACAAATTCCTCTTTATTGATCAACCTAAGCTTTCCAGCTGGTTCTTTATCAATAGAAACCACATATCCAACAACCCCCTGAGGCAGGTGCTATGCGCCGAAACATGGCCCATGTTGGGTCGACGCTGTAGGAGATTGATGTACTATTTTGATCCTTGCTGTGGAATGAAAGGATTTGTCCTGATTTTGGAGGATCTTAGTGCTTTTTTTGTTTTTTGGTAGTAACAGTGCAGACACTGCTGCAGATAAAAGCCATAGTAGACTTGTTCATGGACCAGCTGCAGAAGCAGAGTAAAACCACAGAAGTTATTGAAAAAATTAAGACGATTAACTACAATTAAGTGGAACCCTGCAGATAAAGAGGAGATAATATACCGCAACCTTTATGCTACACACCCAATATTTAAACCAAGAAGATATACCAAATAAATTCACAAGAAACTGGAGGAAAATGAACACTGACACAGGAAAAGCTGCAAAAAAACCAAATTTAAAATCCATAACTTCACAGAAAGAAAGAAGTATGTGAGTGAGCTTCAGAAGAAAAATATATGCCAAAAAAAGAAACAGGAGTCTCAGAAGGGTACAACAGGAGACAGGCTGGTACAGTGAGAGAAAAAAGGGCATGAAAAGAAGCATAAGAAGAAAGGCTGACAGAAAAAGGAGGAGGATATCCAGAAAGGAACACAAGTAGAAGGGCTGGTGCAGACAGGGGCCCAGATGCACAAAACCTAACGAGCCCACAACTTGCGTTTTAAACTGGTTCCAGCCAGTTTAAAACGCAAGTAGTTCACCCCGGGCATGCACTAAGGGCATTTTCCCTGCCACGGTAGCAGGCAACGAAAACGGAATGCAAATGATTGAAAAGCTATTATAATGAGCTGCACTACCGTTGCAGCCCATTATAATGAGATGCACTACCATTTTTCCGATTCCCTTACCGTAGGAACCCTAATGAGATGTCTGACCTCTTGTTAGGGCTCCTGTGAGGGAATCGGTGGGCCAGAGAAAGAAGAGACCTGGAAAAGAACATCAGGACTAAGGTTGATAAGAAACAAGAAGGAAGCCCAGAACAGATTACTAGAAGGAAGGCTGAGGTAGCAATGGAGAAAGGAGATCCAGAACTGCAAGACAGTGAGATAAATGAAGGACAAGCTAAGAGGAAGAAGAAAAGCAGGAGAAAGACTCATAGGTGGAGGACTTAATGATTTAGCTCCTAGCCTATTTGAAAATAAACAAATATGCTCGGTTCCAGGAGAGGAAAAGATTACCCAAGCTGAATTCAACCCTTAAAGTAAAGAGTATGATAAGTAAGATGAATAAGGCCATAAACTGTATAAAGGAAGAATCTCTAGCTATCACAGAAATTAATTGAATACAATATATGCAGCAAAACTTCTTACTAGTGTAGTAGCCAGAGGAATTCAGCACCTGAATCCTCAGTGCTTCTACCATAATCCACCAACAGCAAAAAAACACTCTGATTGACCACATAAGTAGGCAGGCAGACTGGTGTCCTTTAAGTGAACTTTCTATATTTCCAGAAAGGGATATGTTGTAAGTACAGGAAAGTTGTAAAACAATGAGAGTGTTCATTATAAGCAGAAGAAATCCTCTGACTATAAAGCAGAGCCTCCTCCTTGAAACTATGTCTTAAGTTTACATCTCCTGCCTTTGACCCTTTGGCTGAAATGGAGAGCCTTGAAGACAAGTCTTATCAAATATAAGACTCAGAAATACATGAGCCTTTACTGATCATACAGATCAGTTCAATACATAAAGAGTGATATTGAAGTAAAAGAAGCAGAACCTAGAAAGTTGTTGACGTGTGTATGCATGGGGATAGAGGCCCCCCCCCCCCCTCCCGCAAGTCCTTCTAATCACATGAAAGAAAAAGGGGAATCTGAGCTACTTTGTGAATACCAGTAAGGCACCCTGGTCACAGTCCTTTGTGTGCCAGGAACATTTCAAGGCTAATGGATTAAAGTACACATCACCTTTGCAGGACTATTGTGTTACTCCAGCTAAAGATAAAAGAATCATAATCAGAAAGTCTCTGGAGCTCAATCTAGAACAGCACCAGAAAATTACCACTGGAACAGCATGGTAAAACTGTTCCCTAATGCTCAATACTAATGGTATGCAAATATAGGTGCATCGTTTAGGTTGAGGATTAGGGAGCTCGGGGGGGGGGGGGGGGGAATTGTGTCTGGGCATGTGCACAAGAGTATGCCACAGTGTCCCTTACCCCAACCCCTTCCCTAATTTAAAAAAACCTGTCCTGGCCCTGCTGATCTGGTGGAGCCCTGGCCCTGGTGGTCTGGTGAATTCAGGTCTGTCAAGTTCAGTGATACCAGACATACGGCTTCAAATCTACCTTTGTTTATAGGTTGCTATTTCAAATTGCCTGAAATTTATTAATGAGATTTATATCCCACATTTTCCCGTACAATTCGAATTCAGTGTAAAGAGGGATCATTACAAATATAACATAAAATATATAAGTACATAAGTAATGCCACACTGGGAAAAGACCAAGGGTCCATCGAGCCCAGCATCCTGTCCACGACCGCGGCCAATCCAGGCCAAGGGCACCTGGCAACCTTCCCAAACGTACAAACATTCTATACATGTTATTCCTGGAATTGTGGATGTTTCCCCAAGTCCATTTAGTAGTGGTATATAAAATAAAATATAAAAAATAAAATGATTTCTTGCAGTTTAATTTTTAACGATACTAACTATTCTTATTGGGGCTGATATTTAGACCACAGGATGAGCCCGACTAACTCCCGTGGTCAGCGGTCAGCCCAGATATTCAATACCAGACCATTTCTGATGACCAGCATTGAATATTCAGTTGATTATTGGATGGTTTAAACTTAACCGGCTACGTTAATATTCGAAGATAGCCTATTAAGTTTATATTTAAATCCTTTTTATTATTCTATGATGAAAAAACAGCAAACATCATTGAAAACTATACAAAAACAACCATAACTGTCATTTTAAGAAAGGTGAATAAACCATCCCACCCTTACATCCCCCAACCCTATGCACACTCAGTAAGGAGCCCCCTGAAAGCCCTAAAGTACATTCTAACTTCACTTTCAGAGATTCAGAAGATAACTGCATGACCAAGGTGGGAGGTTGTGCCAAAAAGGCTCCCAAGTCTCTTGAAATCGATGGCCAACAGGATGTTCCCAATTGTGTACCCCTTGATGTTCCAGCCTCAATTGTCTAATAAACAGTGATCTCCAGCATGGTAAAGTGGGCCCCACATTTTGTATCTAACAGACCAATATAGATTTGAGTCCAAAAAACATGGTGAGGAGCAGGAACCTCTTGAATCCCTGCGACACTTTGTCTGTGAAAGTATATATACCTAGAAGAAGCAAGGGATCATAACACACAGAACAACTTCACATATGTTCCAAGGACTGCAAAATTCCCCTCCAAATGCATACCACAAAAGCACAATGCCAAAACACATGGCCCAGAGAAGCAGACTCTCCCCCCCCCCCCCCCCCCCCCCCCCACTTTTCAGACAGACGTCATGTTGCAAAAGGCATGTTCAGTATGCTCTGTGTGGCGATATATGAAGCCGTAAGACAAATTTGTATAACAGTTCTCATTGAAGCACAAGTCTGTAGTGCTGCCCTGAGAGTACAGCCAAGGTTCTGCGACCACTTCCAAGCCAGTACTGTGTGGTTGAGATCCGGAGTAGTGTCTTTAAGATATTGATGGTGAAACTTGAGGGGGACTGAAAATTGGGCCCCCAATGTATATACTTCCGCTAAAGTATCCTGTACATCCTCCATAATATCCATCCATTGTAATGAAGAAATATAATGGCGAAGTTGATAGTAGGTAAGGTAGTGAGTTGCAAGGAAGGAGAATTCTCGTTGGAGGTCTTGGAATGACTTTCATTTCTCTTCCTCTGTGACTTCATGCACGAGGTACATTAATCCGTTCTTGGCCCAACTGGTAAACATCATGCACCCCTGTCCTGGGGGAAATGCTGGGTTATGACAAAGAGATAAGTAGGGGGTCGTTTTGGCATCTCTAGCTGTACTTAATTCCCCATATCACTTGACTAACATTTATTCATCATATCTAATAACACATATGTGCATTACATAGTATGCAATATAGCATTTATTACAACCATCATGACTCTTTCATACAGAAAGCAATGATTTCCAACGCATTCCCTTTCTATACAAATTTCCCAATCAGAGCTGCATTGAGTATATACACCAAATAACGTGTATATAAACTAGAAACAAAGTCTTGTAGTTCCAAAAAGGCTTGGCATATCTCACTTGCACTGAATATCACAAAAATGTGTCCAAACAGCTGAGACAAATTCACAACTTCATTGAAAAGATCTGCTGTCGAACTTCATCTGGATAATATTTTCATACGTTCCAACAAACAAGTTATCTGTCTTTCTTTGGTCCCAACACTGGCTATGTTTCTTATCGCTTCATCAGGAGACCTTGAACAACCTCACATTGCCGTCAGGCACACCACAGTAAGCATCAGCTTCTGGCTTGTTAACGTCATTACTTACATCGTATGGTAAAACTGTGCAGCTGTGATTGGGTCATTTGTATAGAAAGGGAATGCGTTGGAAATCATTGGTTTCTGTATGAAAGAGTCATGATGGTTGTAATAAATGCTATATTGCATACTATGTAACGCACATATGTGTTATTAGATATGATGAACAAATGTTAGTCAAGTGATATGGGGAATTAATGTTTTGTGACTAATTATTGTATATATGACCCACTAATTAGTATTAAGTAGCCGTCCTTAACAGCGCATAACAGGTCAACACTCCTGGAGGCAAAGTTCCAGCAGTATGTAGAATCTGACTAATGTGCACTCCTGGAAGCAATTGTGTTTCAATAGCAGTAGATGAAAAATGATGTGTACCCTATAGCAATCATTGATTTGCTGTATACTGCTGGCCACTGTCAAATAATGTATATTAAGGAGCGAGAGAGGTGGGAGACAACAATGACAATCTTGTACTTATAAAAATTTGCTGATCAAGGGCTCGACACAATGCTGTGTTTCGGCCCAAAACGCCTGCATCAGGAGTCTACAAACAAATACAATAAATAAAATAAATGAAAAAATGTGTGCAAGCAACGTAACACCTAACAAATTAAAATAAAAAATCACAAATGTAATAATACCATAATGCAATAAAAATGCTGAAATACAATTGTAATTATAAAAATATGATGATAAATATATAAATATTTAAATATATAAAAAATATTTAAAATTACCCATTTTCCAGCTGCGGTGAAAAGTGACCATTTGTGCACAGAAAAGACCGTTGTAAAGGCATGCTAAGGCCACCTTTTGCCCCTAAATACATTTTAAAACACATTTATTACATAAGAACACAAAAACACCAAAAATCTGTGCCAAGATTTTTTTTTTACTTAATTTCCAGTGAGAAGCTCCAGTGATTGAGCATTTAGCCATGGCATTGCAAAAGACAGATACATTTTTCCTAATTCTATTTGTGCATAGATGAAATTGCCAAGCAGTATGCACCTCAGGAAAGATATTAATCCTTCAGAATCGGTTTTGCAATTTGTCTTTAGTTGTGGGACCAAAGCAGGATGGCAACCTCTCAGCTTGCCCTGACGTGCTTTTTAAATTACACTGTTATTACAAACATTATGATTATTTCATTTTCCTAAGTGATTAATGGAATGGCAACAATGAAAAGCAGAAAGAAGCAACGTGGGTTCTCCTGATGGCATAGTATTCCTGTGAAAGCTTAATCAGCTGAGAAAGCTGCAAACAATTCATAGTTCCCCAGCTCAAAACGAGCAGTGAACCAGCAGCACATGGTCCTTGAACCTGACTTAATGGTGCAGATTCATTTATTATTCAAGTTTACTAGTAAACCATTTGTTAAGTGAAAATGTTTCTAAAGGGAGAGAGTGCACGGTGAGGAGAAAATGGTGGAAACAGATATAATTGCAAAGTTAGGGTGAAGAACCTTTTCCTTTGTGGTCTTCTGTTTGCTAGCTGCTGAGATGGTATTGAGTGCCAGCTGACAACCAGCAGCCCAGGCCTTTGCTTTGTGACTAGACGTTGCTAGAATTTCTTATATGAGATATGGCTGAGTTTTACTTTGCCACCAATTAAAAGGATCCACATTTGATCTTTTTGGTGGCTGGTTTATTTTTTGCAGCTGTTAAAAGCAATAATAATCAGTGCTTTAAGCATTTGTATGAGGATCACATCTGTGTTAAGATTGTGGACCTCATGCTTCACCTAGATAGATTTTTCGAGAACGGTGCCAAGAGCTTGCAGTCATGGTACATTTGGTATCAGCAACAAAGAGAAGTGTGTGAGAGAGGTTCTGGAAACCATATTTAGGCTATTAGGCAGGAAATTGAATTCCAAAACTTTCAGGGTAGTGTTTCTAGAAATTGCCAGCATCCTATGTACAGAACCCCAGAGGCAGTTTGAGCTCCAGAATCGTAATGTCTGAATGAGATGATTGTGCAGGGAAGAGAGTTTTAGGTTTGTTAGGAACTGGGTAACATTTTGGGAGAAGGTTCAGCCTGTTCTGAAAAGGCGGGCTCCACTGGGGGAGGGAATAGGACATCATGGCAGGAATGAAACAGAGGTGGGGAATGGGAGGAGTAAGAAAGAAAGTGTAGGGAATGGAAAGCTGTAACTAGCTGAAAGGTGAAAAGAGGAGGAATGTAAGGGGAGAAGGAATGAAATCTAGCTATAGGTGGATAAAAAGGCAGATGAGAGAAATGGACATAAGAACATAAGAATAGTCATACTGGGTCAGATCAGTGATCCATCTATCTAGTATCCTATTTCCAACAGTGGCCAACCCAAATTGTAGCAACATTTCGTGGACTTTTAAACTCAGATATGCTAACTGCTGTTACCACATCCCCCAGCAATGAGGTACAGAGCTTACCAGGGACCTTGGAACAGGTCATATTCATGTCTGTCTGCCCTCACAGCATCATGTGACCTCACAGATAATTTCTTTAAGAATAGCCATACTGGATCAGTCCAATGGTCTATCCAGCCCAGTATCCTGTTTCCAACAGTGGCCTTTCCAGGTCACAAGTACCTGGCAGAAACCCAAATAGCACCATTTCATGCTACTAATCCCAAAGCAAGCAGTGGTTTCCCCGTGTCTGTCTCAATAGCAGACTATGGACTTTTCCTCCAGGAACTACTACTACTTAACATTTCTAGAGCGCTACTAGGGTTACGCAGCGCTGTACAATTTAACAAAGAGAGACAGTCCCTGCTCAAAGAGCTTACAATCTAATAGACAAGTGAACGGTCGGTCCGATAGGGGCAGTCAAATTGGGGCAGTCTGGATTCACTGAACGGTAAGGGTTAGGTGCCGAACGCAGCATTGAAGAGGTGGGCTTTAAGCAAAGACTTGAAGACGGGCAGGGAGGGGGCTTGGCATAAGGGCTCAGGAAGGTTGTTCCAAGCATAGAGTGAGGTGAGGCAGAATGAGCGGAGCCTGGAGTTGGCGGTGGTGGAGAAGGGTACTGAGAGGAGGGATTTATCCTGTGAACGGAGGTTACGGGCGGGAACATAAGGGGAGATGAGGATAGAGAGATAGTGAGGGGCAGCAGACTGAGTGCATTTGTAGGTAAGAAGGAGAAGCTTGAATTGAATGCGGTATCTGATTGGAAGCCAGTAAAGTGACCTGAGGAGAGGGGTGATATGAGTATATCGGTTCTGGCGGAATATGAGACGTGCAGCAGAGTTCTGAACAGATTGAAGGGGGGATAGATGGCTAAGTGGAACTTATCCAAACCTTTTTTAAACACAGATACGCTAACTGCGGTTACTGCATTCTCCAGCAAAGAGTTCCAGAGTTTAAGTATTCATTGAGTGAAAAAATATTTCCTCCTATTTGTATTAAAAGTATTTCCATCTTACTTCGTTGAGTGTCCCCTGGTCTTTGTACTTTTTGAAAGAGTAAAAAATTGATTCACTTCTACTCATTCTATACCACTCAGAATTTTGTAGACCTCAAACATATCTCCCCTCAGCCATCTCTTTTCCAAACTGAAGAGCCCTAACCTCTTTAGCCTTTCCTCAAATGAGAGGAGTTCCATCCCCTTTATCATTTTGGTTGCTCTTCTTTGAACCTTTTCTAATTCCGCTATATCTTTTTTTAGATACGATGACCAGAATTGAACGCAATACTCAAGGTGAGGTCGCACCATGGAACCATACAGAGACATTATAATATTTTTGGTCTTATTTCCCATCCCTTTCCTAATATTTCCTAGTATCCTGTTTGCTTTTTTGCTGCTGCCACACACTGGAGAAAATAGATTAACAGAAGCCTATTTGATAAGGTGCATAGACATCTATGTTGCCTTTCTAAAACAGGTTTCTTTTTGAAATTTACACATCGGCAATGTATATTAAAATTAGCCCCATACCATCTAATGGCAGCAAATTACTTATTAGCTCATCTGAATATTGAAAAAAATGTTGCAAATGAAACATTTTTATAAACAAATGATAACACACTGACCAATCTATGAGATATGTGTAGAAAGGATCAAGTAGAAGCTCACAAGGTTTTTTATTTATTTATAGTTTTTCAAAAAACAATACATTCATAATAATATAAATGCAGGATTTGGAAATAATATTCAACAGAGATACATCTCTCTTCATTAAATTAAACAAACAAGAAATATTTCTTATACATATTGACCACCATAATTTGGGAACAAGAAATAGGAAAATAGAACAAAAAGGAAAAAAAAAAAAAGCAATCACTCAGAGAGGTGAGCGTTAGACGCTCACTAGAAGGTACAACCAGCATCCTATGGGGTCATTCAGGGCTGAACATTTCCCTTTTCCTTAGAAATAATAAATTCAGCCAGCTTTTTGGGGTCAAGAAAAACATAACTAGCATTATTAATTGTTACCAGGCATCTACATGGTTACTTCAAAGTATATAACCCTCCTATGGCGAGAGTCCTCGGCTTTAAAACCAAAAACTCACGCCTTCTCTTTTGCGTATCTCTATTAAGATCCGGGTAAATCTAAATTTTTTCCCCCAAAAAACTGGCTTGCATATGTTTAAAGTATAGACGAAATACGTTGTTCCTATCAACCTCGAAAGCGAAGGATACTAACAAAGTCAATCTTTGTGTAACGATCTCTAGAGAGTTTTCTAAGAAAGTTGTTACATTCAAATCGGGTAGTGGTTCTGGTCTAGCAAAAATTTCCAAATATATATTGAGTCTTGACTACCGGAGGAGAACTCTCTTTAGGGATTTTCAAAATTTCTTCAAAATACTTCTTAAGCATGTCTATTGGTGGTATTAGAGGTGCTTTAGGAAAATTAAGAAGTCTCAAATTGTTCTTCCTAGTCTGGTTATCAAGATACTCGACTTTTTTTAGCCAGAATCTAGAAGCTCATAAGGTTTGTCTCTATGACAGACTTCGTTATGTGCACATAATCTCAGCTACATTAGGAATCTTTCAACTATTTTTCACACTTTCTCTTTCATAACAGGATTTGTCATTGTGCTTTTCATCCTGTTGCTTGAGCATACAAGGAAACCAATTTCAAAAGTGATTATTATAACTGTACACTGTGAAATATTTTAGTTTGTAAGGGATTCTTGTAAAATGTTTGGAAAAGATTGATAGGTTCATTTTTAATGCTTTTAGCTATAGGTGCTAAAGCTTCTGCCAAGAATGATTTTGAAAGTTATGTGTTCAGTATGCGATGTATTTTAACAAGAACAGTAAGGAAAAGCAGACTGGTTTGAATCACACTGGTGCTAAGTAGATTTCAGCCTGGTCTGAGTTCTACATAATCCATGGATTTTACCAAAATCTATGCAAAAGGGAGAACATTCCTTGTTTATTTTGTACTAAATCTTTTCAAAGTCCCCTGAAATCTAGGTGCATTCCTGAGTCGCCTGTGGATTTTGCTAGCTAATTTCCATATTAATAAAAACTTGTGAACTCATTTGGATGAAAATGTGCATTGTATTAGGTTTGGACAAACTGGATGGTGAACTTCTTATGTTTAAATTTTGCACATCAATGCAAAATATCGGGGCTAATATTCAAAGGCACCGAACTGGTTAGTAATATATGGCAGCTAATCATATAAATGCACTTGACAGGGATTTTCGGAGGCACTGAGGACCAGATTCAGTAAATGGCATCTAAACTGTAGGCATGTTGGAATAATGCATGTAACGTTATTCTATGAACCGTGTCTACAGTAAGGTGTGTTTCATAAAATAGCGCATAGGCCAGGGAACACACCTATATTTAGGCACAGCAATTTTTGCCACTGAAAACCTTGCGTAAATACCCACGCCTAAATGTAGATGCATTACCCCGAATTCTATAACAGTGCTCCTGACACGCTCACACTCCTCCCATGGCCACGCCCCCCTTTTCAGCTACATGCCTTGGAATTTACACGCGCCTCTTTTTAGAATACATCTAAAAAGAAGCATGCATAAATTCCAATTATTGCCAATTAGTGGTGATAATTAGTCCTTACTGGCCAATTATCAAGACTAATTGGCTGATTATTCAGTTAAGGCACATGTGTTATATAGAAGCTGGGGATAACTGGATAGTGCCACTGAATTTAGAAACATGACGGCAGATAAAGGCCATATGACCCGTCCAGTCTGCCCATCCTCTGTAACCCCTACTACTAATTCTTCCTGTTCCTAAGCGATCCCACATGCTTATCTCATGCCTTTTTAAATTTGTCCTCTGATGGCCTTTACACTATCTGAACAGTGCCACTGTTAAAGTCATTTATTTCTCTTTTGGTTCTATGGGGTCTTCATGTTACTCTTGATGTCTTGGAGTACTATTGCCTCTTTGTGGCAGATGTCTGTCACCAAGTTTTAAGCAACTTTGATTAAAAATAGATGAAAATTCCCACTATTAGAGTGGAAAATTGCTTGTCCCATTGACTTTAATGGGCCTGAATGCTCCAAATGATCTGAATAATTGTCCTCCCACTAATCGAATAAAAATAATGCTTTTTTTCTGGCCTTGGAGACTATAATGGATGTAAAAAATGAATGGATTTTTGGTTTATTTGGGACCCTTGTCCAAACTGAAAATGGCCTCGTTTGTCACATTTTATTATACCTCTGCAAACTAATGGATATGATTTCTGTTACTGTCTAGAAAATGCAGTGATGATGCTTTAGGTGACTGAATTGAAGACAAACCACACTGAGGAAACAATATAAGATGTGTAATAATTTTGTGGTATCAGAAGATGATGGCACCACCAATATATAAAGGAAGAGAGTTGGCTGAATTAAGGATCTTTTTCTTCCTACCTTCATGAAAGACAGAAGGGAAGGGTCTATCACAAATGCCTCCTTTCAGTTTCCAAGGTGGAAGTTAGAGGGGAAGAGGATTAAGGAATACAGGCGCATGTTCCTAGTCTTGTGGAATGGTCAACTACTGAGAAAAGAGAACTTGAAGCCTGGGTGTTTCTAGAGATGCCAAATGTGGCCCATCCCAAAGAGTGAGACTGAAGACCAATGAGTGAGATTTTCTAATGGTGCATCTGGGACGTAAATTTGGAAAGATTGTTTTGCTTTTTAAATGTTGCTGGGACTCTAGGACGGTGGTTCTCAACTTTTTTTTCAGATGAGACACACCAAATAGACGATCCTTGTATATGTGACACACTGCATACATGACCCTCATAGACCTTTTTTCTGACACACTATAGCCGATCTTATGAGTTAAATGAAAACATGTTCTGCATTCACAAAAAAATCCAAACTGCCCCAAAGCAGGTGCATATCAGAACTAGGACATTTATCCTTGGAATGTACGATACCAAAAAAAAATGCTTTGATGATCTTCACTATCAGGCACACTGTGAAATAATCAGTACATTTTTTCTAGCAAAAAAGGTGCCGGTACTCAAATACTAGGCTTCTATTCAGGGGTGGGGTGATCATTGAGGACCCACCCCAGAATAGCCAGGCCCCCTGCAACCAGTCACAGAATCTATGACAAGGCAGAATTGGTGTGTACAGCCTGAGCTCTTTCATTAAAACTTGGGGTCCGTGGGACAATTTTAGCAGACAATGGAAAAGGTGCCAGTACTCAGTACCCCCAAGTACCCCCTCAAAAAAACCCCCTGGAAATAATACAAAACCTGAAAAAAAGTCCTAACTCAACCTATATGTAGCAAACATGTCATTCAACAGTAGCACTAATCCTATGATTCAAACAGCGAGAACCCTACCTATAAATACGCAGCACTACAAATATTACGCTGGTCTCTAAAACACCAATACACCTATTAAAGGTAAAACAGAACAAGTGGGATTACTACAGAGTTTTGCACAGAAACTATATGCAAACAGAATTCTGCACTTCAGTCACATACAAAGCACAGACAGAGCCTTACTACAGAAGAAGGGTCAAATTCAAATTCAGCATGGTCTGTCCCTAATTTGCATGGAGGCAGATGATAGGATATATAATAAGACTACAAATCCCTGTAATCCTGTAGCTCCCTGTAATAGGCTCTTTCCTAGCACGTGTTCAGTTCCCTGTGTCTTATGGGACTCTTTCTCTTGGCTTGCTTTGTTATCTAAGCTTGATGGTCAAGTTGCCCCTTCTTCTCTCGCCATCAGGTCTGAAAAGTAAGTCTGCAGCGTATCTCCTCTGTGAACTGAAGCTGCCTATGCTGTATTCTGTCATATGATCCTTTCAAGTTACTGTGAGTCTATCAAGATTTCAAAAATATAAAGTATAAGCAGCATTGCTATTCAGTGTATGACCGAAAATCTCCCAGCCTTTTTTGCTTGAGAGAAAGAGAGAACTAATGGGAACAGACTCCCAGTTCGCAAGGCAAGAACTCTTGTCCATCTGAACTGTAAGTTATTTTTCCTTGTTTGATTACTGCATTAAAGAAGATTTTGGTTCAAGAGTTTCTGAGTCTTCTCACAGTGATGTTCTATATTTTGGTTTAAATTTTATGCCAATCACCCAGTGAGAGGGTAGAACACAGCAACACCCAGGGCCGGTCTTAGGCAGAGGCGACCAAGGCGGCCGCATAGGGCTCCGCGCCTAAGGGGGTCCCGCGTGGCGCACCTCAACTCTGCCTTGCTCGTGCCTCCGCTCCAACCTCCATCGGACCACCGCTGCTCTCCTCGATGACCGCATAATCATCATCACCGACGCGGCGCCCACCCCTGGCTTGGGCCCGCCGTCAGCTCCCGAAAGTCCCCACTTCCCCGGACCCTGGTGACTAACTGCAGCGATGCTAGCGAGCCAGGCCCAGCCCAGGCGACGGCCCCACCCCCGACAGCAACAATGACTAGGACAGACGGCTTACCTCCAGGTTCCAGCTTCCCGCTCAATGTCCCACCTTCTGAAGTTCTGATGTATTTCCTGTTTCCGGATCGCGAGGGCGGGAGTCAATGAGCAGGAAAAGCTGGAGGTGGTGAGGTGAGCCATCGTCGCTGACGCCATCTCTACTGATTGAGTGAAGAAGGCTGTTGCTGCTGGAGTGCTGGTAGGCGACTTGAGATTGTGATGGGATATTAGAAAGAAGAGGCAGGCAGTAAAGGGAGAGTGGAGATGGCTGGGGCTTGAGGAGAAAAAGACCTGATGGACCTTTGGGTTGGCAGGTGATTGGTAAAGAGGTAAAGGGATGGGGGAGAAAGATGTGATGGCAGGAGAGAAAAAAGGAACCAAGGTTTGAGGGTGAGGGGAAATGGGCACTAGGAATTGACACTAGGAATTGACAGGGAGAGGAGAAACCTGAGGGTGAGCATATCAGCAGGGACTCAGGGACTAGAGGCCTGAGGAGGAGAATGGAAGGGAGAAAAAGTGGCCTTAGCTGGGGATGGCAGAACAGCGATTGGAGGGAGAAAGGGAGACCAGAGAAGAGTGAGTGAGATTCAGAGATTGGCAGTGGGCTGAACAGAATTTGGACTGGAGGGAGAAAATGTTGTCTTGAAGGAGAGAGTGGAGAGTTGTGCAGGCACTGACAGTGTGAATGGGAGAGAAGGGTATTGGGTTTGAAGCAGAGAACACTATGAAAGGGGATGCGATTTAATATACTGTCTTTCTGTGCTACAACAGTTGTGCCAAATCAATCCATTAAGGCAGCAAGCCAGCCAGGTTACAGGTATGATGATAGCTTTTTTTCTAGGAAGAACCTTTTTAAATTAAAGTACTGTCTGTCTCTGTCTGTGGTGGTGAAATGTTTCAGCTGCCTGTAGTCCACCATTTTGTCAAAGGTTTTTTTGCCTGTGGGACCCACCCAGGGGTGTGCTGGTAAAATTTTAACAACGGGCTCTCTCTCTGGACATAGCCGGCCCTGAAATTTGGGGGGGAGGGGGGAATACATGCCTCTCTCTCCCCTCCCTTGTGCGGGCATGCTAGGCATACCTTTGCCGAGCCCCACCAACCAATAAATAGACTGCCACCATGGGGTGGAGCTAGTGTGGGGGTGGAGCTAGGGTGGGGGTGGTGCTAGGGTGAGGCGGGGCCATGGTGGGGTGGGGCTAGGATGGGGCCCCACCAAATTGGTCTGCACAGGGCCCCGCACTTGCTAAGACCGGCCCTGGCAACACCGGAGAAATAAAAACAGAAATGCAAGCCCTCTTGTACTGAAGACAGTACATAGACATCTGTGATGCACATTTCCCAAAACTAACATATTCCGGTTAATTAATTAATTAATTAATTTATTTATTTGTAGCATTTATACCCCGCTCTTTCCCACTCGATAGCAGGTTCAGTGCAGCTTACAATGTATGGATTACAAAGTATAACAGAGATAACACAGTTGAATAGAGTAGGACAAGAGGAAGAGATGTGGGGGGAGGATTGAGGTATGGTTAATGTTAGTGGTGTGGATTAGGTTCGTAAATGAAAAAGTAAAATACTTTTTTCTACCTTTCTTGCCTGGATATTTTATGCTGACCACCAGTCGGTGTTATCCTCGGAAATTCAGCGCTGGGCCTTGTCCAGGTTCCGGCATTGAATTTCTGGATATTTGGTGGTAGCTAAAACATAATCGATTAAGGGGCCCTTGTACGAAACAACAGTATAAAGTGGTCTTAGCATACCCTTACTCAGGTCATTTCGCACACTGAGACCAATTTTACCGTTGAGGTAAAATGGCTACTTTGGGATTTTTTTCATTAATGGCCATGCGCTAATGTTCTTATTAGTGCATGAGCCCCTTCTGCCACCTATTTTGTAGGTGGTATGGACTCATGTGCTAATCAGTTAGTACACGGCAGTGTTGCTGTACTAACCGATTAGTGTAGAACGCACCCTCTCTCTGCCCCACACACGCCTCACTGTGAAAAAATGCATTTTGGGTTTTTTTTTACTAAGGCGCGCTAGTGTTTTTAGCACTGCAGCTTTGTAAAAGGTTGCCTAAGTGCAATATTCAGCCCTTAACCAGCTATTTTGAACCACATAAAGATAGGGCTGACTTTTATGTGGTCCTATTTATGTGGCTACCTTAGCCGGTTAAGGGCTGAATATCGGCACTTAACCAGCCAGCTATTGACTCCACCCCTGAAATGCCACCAAAATAGTCAGTTTCAGCTTGTGCGCTAACTGGACATTTTCAGTGGAATTATTTGGTTAAGTAATAACAACAAATAGCGGGTCCAGTAAAACAACAATATTAGAAAAGTACTCTAAAAGAAAAAAAATCCACATCAGTAATTGTTAAATATAAACAGAACACAATAAAAATACTCAAGAAGGAAAGTTGAGCATATGGTTTTCAAGGTGCCAAAAGCACGCTGCCAAGAATGTGTCAGCTTCACCGCAATAACTGAAAAACCAGCGCTTAAAGATGACACAAAAAAGATTGCTTATTTTAAAAGAATTATACTATGAAGTGTAATTTTCAAAAGCACATAGGGGTCTGTTTATGAAGCAGCGCTAGTGGCTGTCCATGCGCTAGTGCTGACACAGCCCATTCAAAGTGGGGCCATGTGGCACTAGTGCATGGACAGCCGCTAGTGCTGCTTAGCAAATCGGAGCGTTAGACTTGCAAAGTTACATAAAAACCTATGGAACTTTGTAAGTCTAAGTGCTTTGAAAATGAGCCTCTTTTGGGCTTATTTTCGAAAGAGAAGTGCGCCCATCTTTCGACATAAATTGGAAGATGGGCGTCCTTCTCCCAGGGTTGTCCAAAAACGGTATAATCGAAAGCCGATTTTGGATGTCCCCAACTGCTTTCCGTCACAGGGATGGCCAAAGTTCAAGGGGGAGTATTGGAGGTGTAGCGAAGGCGGGACTTGGGTGTGCCTAACACTTGGATGTCCTCGACCCATAATCGAAAGAAATAAGGACGTCCCTGACGCAGTGGCGTACCAAGGGGGGGGGCAGTGGGGGCGGTCCGCCCCGGGTGTCAGCGGGTGGAGGGTGCTCCGCGAGAGCCGACAGTTTTTTTTTAAAATCCATGCAGCGATCGCCGATGCAGGCAGCGCCTCGCGTCTGCCGTGCATGAACTAAAAAGAGGAAATTGCTTTGCTGACGTCGGGCCTTCCCTCGCTTGTTGTCCCGCCCTCGAGGATATAGGAAGTTACCTCAAAAGAGGGCGGGACAACAAGCGAGGGAAGGCCCGACGTCAGCAAAGCGATTTCCTCTTCTCAGTTCATGCAGGGCAGACGCCAGGCGCTGCCTGCATCGCTGCACGGATTAAAAAAAAAAAAAGCAGGGTGGTGGCTTTAGGGTGAAGAGGGCTCAGGCCTCTCGACGGAGGGGGGGGGCTCAGATGGGAGAGGGGGGGCTCAGAGGGAAGAAGGGGATTGGGGAGGGTGGTCATAGGGGAGAAGGGGATTGGGGAGGGTGGGGGGTGCTCATACCGTAGGAGAGAAGGGGATTGGGGAGGGTGCTCATAGGGGAGAAGGGGATTGGAGAGGGTGGGGGTTCTCATAGGGGAGAAGGGGATTGGGGAGGGTGGTCATAGGGGAGAAGGGGATTGGGGAGGGTGGGGGTGCTCATAGGGGAGAAGGGGATTGGAGAGGGTGGGGTTCTCATAGGGGAGAAGGGGATTGGGGAGGGTGGTCATAGGGGAGAAGGGGATTGGGGAGGGTGCTTAGAGGGGAGAAGGGGATTGGGGAGCTCAGAGGGGAGAAGGGGATTGGGGAGGGTGAGGGTGCTCAGAGGGAAGAAGGGGATTGGGGAGGGTGGGGGTGGTCATAGGGGAGAAGGGGATTGGGGAGGGGAGTGCTCAGATAGGAGAAGGGGTCTGGGGGTCTGACAAGGGGGCAGGAGGGAAAATGGGTCCATGCCTGGGGCAGGTGGGAGAATGGGTCTGGGGCTGAAAAGGGGGGATGCAAGGTATGTGGTGGATGAAGGGGGCTGGAACTGGGGGCTGAAAAGGAGGGTATTTGGGATAAGGGGGCTAGTACTGGAACTGGGGGCTGAAACGGGGCAGGGGCTGAAACTGGGGGCTTTAAAGGGGACAGGGAGAACTGGCTGGGGCTGAAGCTCGGGACTGATGGGAGAAAAGGGCTGGGGACTGGTGGGATAGTGGGGCTGAAAAGGGGGGCAGGTGGGAGATGTGGGCTGGGGCTGGAACTAGGGGCAGGTGGAATAAGGGGGCTGAAAAGAGAGGGCAGAGAGAGAGGGGACAGACCCTGGATGGAAGTGGGGAGCGTGAGGGAGGGGAGACCTTGGATGGATGGGAGAGGGAGGGCAGATGGATTGAAGGGGCAGAGAAAAAGGGCAGATGGTGGGTGGAAGGGGGAGAGAGAAAGAGGCAGACTGGGGTAAATGGTGGATGGAAGGGGCAGAGATAGAGGGCAGATGTGGATGGAAGGAAGAGAGAGGGCAGACAGTGGATGGAAGGGGCAGAGAGAGAGGGCAGACACTGGATGGAAGGGACATTAGAGAGGGCAGACACTGGATGGCAGAGAGTGAGCGAAGACATGCTGGATGGAAGGAAGACAGTGAAAAGAAGATGAGGAAAGCAGAAACCAGAGACAACAAACTGTAAATATATATTTTAATTATTTTGCTTTAGGATATAGTATTGTAGCTGTGTTAATAAATGTTTATAAGTAGAACATGTAAATAAGGTCATCTTTTTATTGGACTAATTTTAATACATTTTGACTTAACTTTCAGAGAACAAAACCCCCTTCCTCAGGTCAGGATAGGATAATGTAACAGCACTATACTGTATTGACCTGAGGAAGGAGATTTTGGTCACTGAAAGCTAAATGTATTAGTCCAATAAAATGATATTATTTGTTTTATTTCTATTTGTTAATTTGTAAAGTGGTGATTGGTATTTGTTAGTTTTTTCAAATTTACATCTGCTGTCTTTATATTTTGCACAGAACTAGGGGACGTTTTCTGTTTCTGTGGTGTTGCATTGTATGCAGAGTTTGGCATCTTGGGAGTTCAGTTTAATTTTTGTCTAAATAGAAAGTTTAAATATTACTACTTATTCTATAGTGGATTAGGGTATATCTGTGTTTGTGAAAAAGACATGGCTTTCAGTTGGCATTGACTGTGCAGGATCGACAATCTGTATTATTCTGTCTGGTTTCGTTTTACAATAGGTGAATTGATGTTCTAGTGCTCACTGTAGTGTTTAAGATGCTTTCCTTTTCCTTGTGTGACACGTAGAAATTACTGCTTATGGTATGGTAGAATCGCTCTATAGGTCCTGATGTTTTGTATTCTCGGTATGCCTAGTACTGGATTTGGGGGGGGGGGGGTGTTAAAAAATGACCGGCCCCAGGTGTCAACTACCCTAGGTACGCCACTGCCCTGACAAACACTTGGATGATTTTACCTGGTCATGTTTTTCTAATGACCAAGGCACAAAAAGGTGCCCGAAATGACCAGATGACCACCAGACAGAATCGGGGATGGCCTCCCCTTACTCCTCCAGTGGTCACTAACCCCCTCTGTAATGGAATAGAATTTTAAAGATTGTTTTTCAACCCTGTCTGGACCGATCAGTGCACTTGGGGTCTTTTGTACAAAAACAAGTTGGAATGCAGGAGATAAAATACAGCTCTAACCAATTTGGTATGCAAAGGGGAGGATGGCATTTGTTTCACAGGCCCAGCTTGGCCACCTGGACTTGGGAAAGCATGTGATCACGTTCCCAAAGACGTAAGCATAGAAGCATTCTGTAATTTTCCCTTAGAAGCTTTTAGTAACTTTTCTTAGGCTCTGGACATGAGCTCAGAGCCTATAAAAAGGGAGGGCTTGTCACAGTAAGGTGGGGTTCATCTGTGGGCAGACGTGCCATGCAGAAGGTGTGTTCCTGGTACATGAGACTCAGCTTTCACTGCAACGGACCTCCTGGCTGATGAGATAAGAGCCTGAGCTTTCTGACCAGTAATGATTGTATGTATATTATTGCTCCCTTTCCTGGTCTAAGAGATGTAGAGACCAGTGATATAATGATTGTTTATACAGCTAATCCATGTATGTGTGCTAACCATTATATATTGTATATAAATCCTAATCATCGTAGAATTTAGCTTCTCTAATAAAGGTTTCATTTACTCATTACGAATCCAAAAGAATCCACACTAATTATTGAGCAGTCTGTGTTAGTGAGACAGGCTGTAAATCCATAGCAGTACACCCTCCCACCCTCAAAAAATATCTTTCAAAATATTGATTGCCAGCCTCTATGCCAGCCTCAGATGTCATACTCATGTCTGTGACAGCAGTATGCAGGTCCCTGGAGCAGTTTTACTGGGTGCAGTGCACTTCAGGCAGGCGGACCCAGCCCCCCCCCTACCTGTTACGTTTGTGGAGGAAACAGCGAGCCCTCCAAAACCCACCACCATCCCACTGTACCCACATATAGTTGCCCCCTTCACCCATAAGGGCTATGGTAGTGGTGTACAGTTGTGGGTAGTGGGTTTTGGGGGGGGGGGGTTGGGGGGCTCAGCACACAAGGTAAGGGAGCTATGTACCTGGGAGCAATTTATGAAGTCCACTGCAGTGCCCCCTAGGGTGCCCGGTTGGTGCCCTGGCATGTCAGGAGGACCAGTGCACTACAAATGCTGGCTCCTCCCACGACCAAATGGCTTGCATTTGGTCATTACTGAGATGGACGTCCTTGGTTTCCATTATTGCCGAAAATCAGAAACGACCAAGTCTAAGGACGACCAAATCTAGGGATGACCAAATTTAAGGATTTGGACATCCCTGACGATATTTTCGAAACGAAAGATGGACGTCTATCTTGTTTCAAAAATACAGGTTTTCCCATCCCCGGATCGGGACGTTTTGCGAGGACGTCCATATCAAAACATGGATGTCCCTTTTGAAAATGCCCCTCCAGGTGTCCTTATAATCCACTCCCATGCAAATATCTCATTCAAAAGTGAAATGCCCACAAAACAGTACAAAAGTCAAAAGATTTTCAGTGACACATAACTGAATAGTGCTACTGAAATCCCAGAGACACTGCCGCTGCACCATCTGGTTAGTGCTGGAGTGGACAGGGGGCTGAGTCTGGGCAGAGGCTAGAGTTACCTGGGCACTACCAATATATGCAGCAGCGGTACCTGAATAACCATCCGGTTCACTTAAGGCTGTCGTAAATAGCTATTTGAGCACCTCTGTTGAAAATTGGTTGCCTTGTTCATGGGTATTCAGTTCTCTAACTCTGAACATTGTCCCTTTAGTTCTTTTATGATGGCCTGACAAAAAACAGTTGCATAACTCCAATTTTCTGATGACCCAGAAACCTCATTTTTACACCTAGGAACGTTGGCTGTCAGTTTGATATGGTTAGGCAATAAAAATCATTGTCCAAAATTTGTTGGACTCTGGCAATAGATTTAAGTATTGCAACATTCTAAGAGGGATTGTCTAGTAATGTCTGCATACTAATACTTGCATGACCAATTTTACATTTCTCTGTCCGGAGCTCCAGGTTTTCTTGCGGAGGCTCCCTTCATGTTCTGATGTAGTTTCTGTAATTATTATTTTTTTTTTTAATTCCCCTCCAAGTCTTGTTGCCTAAAGAAAGTTTTCAATTAATAGCACATCAATCACCTAACAAAATGAAATTATATTACATTAAATTCTCTGGGAAAAACTTACCCTTTTGACATGTTGGTGCAAGATTGTTCTTGAGGGCCTTGTAATGATGAAAGAGTCATGCTGGCAACACCTACACAATCAGTGGGTTGGTGCCATCAAGCAAAACAATTGGGAACTTTGTCTAAAGCCTCAGGCTGAAGGAAACTTTAATTTAAAAAAAACATACGATTCACATAGATCAGTCAGAAACTCGGACTGATATGACATTCTGGCAAAATATAACTTTCCTTTTACTTGCACTGCCTTTTGTCCCAGGTCTTGATTTTCTTGGCTGGAGCTCTACAACTGGATGGAAATGCATAAATGAAAATTAAGAACATAAGAACTGCCATACTAGGTCAGACCAAATGTCCATCAAGCTTAGTATCCTGACTCTGATTGTGTTCAACCCAGGTTACAAGTACCTGACAAGATCCCCAAAAGTAGACACATTCCATTCTGCTTATCCCTAGGGTTGATACAGGTGAACTCTCAACCTTGCACCGCCTCTCAATTATCTTTCATGCCTCTAGGGTCAGAATTAAACATCACCCATTCCAGAACAATCCTGTAAAACTGCATAGATACACAACACACATTTTGATAACAATTTTGTTTATACACACAAAGGGGTCCTTTTACTAAGCTGTGGTAAGAATTGACTTTAACGTGCCCTTACACAGGTCTTTCCTGCTTGCTAAGGCCATTTTTACCATAGCTGGCAAAAAGGTTTTTTTCTATTATCTTAATTAATGGCAGTACACTAATGTGTGCAGCCATTTAAAAAAAATTACCAAATGAGAACTCACCACCACCTATTTAGGTAGCAGTAAAGGCTTCAGTGTTAATGGTGCACTAACCAGTTAGCACGTGATAGATGCGGTTACTGGTTAGCGCTAGAATGCTCACTCTCTGCCCCTGACATGCACATCAAAAAAATTCTCCCCAAATAATTAACATATGGTTAGTGGTTGCACATGCTATGTGGAAACTCAAATGCATGAAACCATTCTTCCCAAGGGAAATATTTCGTAACATGGTACAGTCAATGGTACTAAGCCACGCAGATTACTGTAATGGAATCTATGCGGGATGCAAAGATGAAATCATAAAGAAACTTCAGACCGCCCAAAACACAGCAGCCAGGCTTGTATTTGGAAAAACACGTTTTGACAGCGCCAAAGGTGGGAAAATGTGGGATACAAATAAATAAATAAATAAATAAACAAGGGATGCTTTAGCATGTGCCAAAACTAACATGGGACGTTTTAGCACATGCCAAAACTAGCACGGGATGCTTTAGCACGTGCCAAAATTAACACAGGATGCTTTAGCATGTGCCAAAACTAACATGGGACATTTTAGCACATGCCAAAACTAGCACGGGATGCTTTAGCACATGCCCAAACTAGCATGGAACACTTTAGAACTAACGCAGGACGCTTTTAGCACGTGCCAAAACTAGCACGAGCCCTGCTTAGCCCTAGGGATAAGCAATGGTAAACAATGTTAAAACACTGAAGCTTACCTCCTTGGAGAGAGGGACTATTAGGATGCTACTCCCCTCCCCAAAGCAACCACACACCAGCAGCAGGAACTGGAGATGTACTCCCCCTGCAGTAGTGGTCTGGCCCTGGGCCTAGACTCAGAAGTAAGTCAGGCCAACTGCCACAGGAGGGATGAAGAAGAAGGAGTAACAGTGGCAACAGCCCAAGGATCATGGCCTCAGCCTAGGGACTGCTACAGGCAAAACAGGGATGTGGCCACTGGTGAAAGCAGTTGCAGCTGTGAGGAGAGACACAAGCTTAGAACACTACACTATAGAGTGGAGAAGTAGCTTACCCTCAAATTCTATAAAAGTCGCATGCACAAGTTTGGGCGTATGCCAAATTTGCTCATGTAATTTAATTGTATCACAAGTCAATTAGTGCCAATAATTGGCTTTTTAACAAGCAATTATTGGCACTGGTAAGATTGAATTAAATTTTGACATGGGATCTGCATCTAAATTTTACGCTCAGCCCCCAAAAAGGTGGCGTGGAAATTGGAGGGTCATGGGCATTTTGGGGCAGATCAGGGGCATGGTTTTCAGTTACATGTGTAATTACAGAATATGGGGGCTCCGCATATAAATTGAGGTGCAGGCATTTGCATCACATTTTCATTGGTGCAAATGGTGGCACATAAATTTATGCACAACCCCTGGGTGCGAGCGCTATTCTGTAAACCAGTGGCGTAGCCACAGGTGGGCTTGGGTGGGCCAGGGCCCACCCATTTATGGCTCAGGCCCACCCAACAGTAGAGCATGTTTAGTGGTAACTGGTGGGAATCCCGAGCTCCGCCAGCTGAAGATTTCCCACTGATGGTAACGAAAGTGCTACTCTCCACAGCACCGGCACCTGCGCATGCTCAGTTTTCAGTGCATGCCTGCTGCCAAGGTGGAAAGAAGCGTTTTCCCACCAGCTGAGATAAATTTTTTTTTTTTTTTTTGGGGGGGGGGGGGGGGGAGAGAACACTTGGTGCCCACCCAATTCTTGCCTAGGCCCACCCAAAATCTGTTGTCTGGCTACGCCCCTGCTGTAAACCATGCCTAACTTTAAGTATAGTTTATAGAATAGCGCTTTTTACAGCACTGATTTTTTTGGCACCATATATATATGTAGAATCTAACCCTTAATGGATAGAGCAGTGGACAGAAAACTAAAGAAACCTAGTCTAATCCTACTACAACTTCTTGTGATCTTGAACAAGTCATTTACCTCTATAAATTAATATACCGTATTTTTCGGACTATAAGAAGCACCGGACCATAAGACGCACCTAGGTTTTAGAGGAGGGAAATAGGAACATTTTTTTTTCCTTTTTTCCAACTCTAAAACCTAGGTGCTCCGGTGCGTCTTGTCCGAATCCCGCCCTCCCCCCGGCCCTGTCACCACTTCTCCCTACTCACGCGATCTTCCCTGGTGGTCTAGTGACGTCGGGGCAGGAAAGAGCCCCCTCTTTCCTGCCCAGCGCGCTGCTCTCCATCCTCCTGTATGCATTGCTGTCTGACGGTCTCGGCGAGATTCAAAATGGCCGCCGAGAATTGAAGTCTCGGCGGCCATTTTGAATCTCGCCGAGACCATCAGACTGCATACAGGAGGATGGAGAGCAGCGCGCTGGGCAGAAAAGAGGAGGCTCTTTCCTGCCCCGACGTCACTAGACCACCAGGGAAGATCGCGTGAGTAGGGAGAAGTCTACCTTCGGACTATAAGACGCACCCCCCATTTTCCTCCCAAATTTGGAGGGAAAAAAGTGCGTCTTATAGTCCGAAAAATATGGTACCTATTATGCAAATAAATTTATAGAATACTGCCATTCACACAGGTAAGTGCCCAGTTACCTGCATAAATGATAAACACACTCAAGATTCTACATATGCACGTCCAAATTTGTGCATGCACCCAAATGCACAAGCAAATAAATTAATGAACATCATTGGATGCTAACAACCAAGTATTGATGTTAATTGCCATTAATTAAAATTTGCACACACATTTGGCTGCACACTGTTCTATAAGGCATGGTGCCTAAGCCTACTAGCATGTAACTCAAAAGAGGGCATGGCCATGGGTGTGTCAGGGGCATGCCAAAAAGTTGCATGTACAATTATAGAATATGGCTTCAGCGCGCCTAACTTGGGTGCCTGCATTTACATCAGGTTTTGGGAGGAGTAAGTCTGGCCCCTAAAGTTAGGTGCAGGAATCTAAGCATGATTCTATTGTTGGTGCATGCCCTTTATAGAATCCTACAGCAGAAACTGTTTTCAAGGATAAAATGTGGAGGAAATAAAAGAAATCTTGGTGAACCTGGAAGATGTACTGAGCCAATTTAACAAATTCAAGAGTGGTAAATCACCTGGATTGGATGGCATGCATCCAAAGGTACTGAAAAAATTCAAACATGAAATTGCTGAACTTCGGTTAGTAAACCTGTCTTTAAAGTCATCCATAGTACCTGAAGATTGGAGGGTGGCCAATGTGATGCTGGTTTTTAAAAAGGGCTCCAGTAGTGATCTGGGAAATTACAGACTGGTAAGCCTGACATCAGTGCCAGATAAAATAGTGGAAACTATTATAAAGAATAAAATTATGGAACACAAACAAACATGGTTTAATGGGACAGAGGCAGCATGGTTTCAGCCAAGGGAAATCTTACCTCACCAATTTGCTTTATTTCTTTGAAGGTGTGAATAAACGTTTGGATAAAGGTGAGCTGGTTGATGTAGTATATCTAGATTTTCAGAGAGCTGTTGACAAATTTCCTCATGAGAGACTCCTGAGAAAATTAAAGAGTCATAGGATAGGAGGCAATGTTCTGTTGTGGATTAGGAATTGGTTATTGCACCTACCCTCCTCTCCTCCTTCCTGTACACATTAATTGATTTGATTTGCTTACTTTATTTTTTGTCTATTAGATTGTAAGCTCTTTGAGCAGGGACTGTCTTTCCTCTATGTTTGTGCAGCGCTGTGTACGCCTTGTAGCGCTATAGAAATGCTAAATAGTAGTAGTAGTAGTAGTTATTGGACAGAAAAAAGAGGGTAAAGTTAAATGGTCATTTCTCTCAATGGAGGAGGGCAAATAGTGGAGTACTGCAGCACTCTTTACTGGGACTGGTGCTGTCTGACATGTTTATACATGATCTGGAAATCAGAACGGCAAGTGAGGTGATTAAATTGGCAGATGATAAAAATCTATTCAAGGTTGTTAAAATACATGCGGACTGTGACAAAATGTAGGAAGACCTTAGGGAATTGGAAGACTGGGCATCCAAATGGCAGATGAAATTTAATGTGGACAAGTGCAAAGTGAAGCACATTGGAAAGAATAATCCAAATCATAGTTATCTGATGATAGAGTCCACTTTGGGGGTCAGCACCCAAGAAAAGATCTAGGTGTTATTTTAGACAATATGCTGAAATCTTCTGCCCTGTGTGTGGTGGTGGCCAAAAAAGCACTTTTAGGCCTTTTTAAGAAAGGGATGGTAAATAAGACCAAGATTTTTATAATGTCTCTGTAACATTCCATGGTGCGATCTCACCTTGAGCATTGTGTTCAGTTCTGGTTGCTGTATCTCCAAAAACATATAGGGGAATTAAAAGTTTCAAAGAAGAGCAAACAAAATGATAACGGGGATGGAACTTCTCTCATATGAGGAAAAGCTAAAGAGGTTAGGACTCTTCAGGTTGGAAAAGAGATGGATGAGGGGAGATATGATTGAAGTCTACAAAATTCTGAGTGGTGTAGAATGAGTAGAAGTGAATCAATTTTTTACTGTTTCAAAAAGTACAGAGACTAGAGGACATTCAACGAAGTTACATGGAATTACTTTTAAAACAAATATGAGGAAATATTTTTTCACTCAACGAATAGTCTGGAACTCTTTGCCGGAGGATGTAGTAATAGGAGGAAATATTTTTTTCACTCAATGAATACTCTGGAACTCTTCGCTGGAGGATGTAGCAACAGCAGTTAGCGTATCTGGGTTTAAAAAAGGTCTGGACAAGTTCCTGGAGGAAAAGTCCATAGTCTGCTATTGAGACAGACATGGGGAAACCACTGCTTGCCCTAGGATTGGTAGCATGAAATGTTGCTACTACTTGAGTTTCTGCCACTTACTTGTGACCTGAATTGGCCACTGTTGGAAACTGAATACTGGGCAAAATAGACCATTGATCTGATTCAATGGTCTATCTACGTTCTTATGAATCACAACTTAGTGCCAATTTTTACTATGATGAATATTGAGCGCCATTTACTGAATTCAGCTCGTAGTGCATAATTGTTAGGCATTCACAGGGGAGGAGAACAGGCGGGCCACAGGAAGGGCCAACATTTATTCAGGCAACTTATAGAATACTGTAAGTTGTGCATTTAAATGTCATATCTAGGCACTAACATTTACAAGAACCATAAATCTGGAAGAGAAATGAAGTTACTCTTAAATGGAAAAAGTAGTTCCAACAGCTGCAGTATTACACTGATGTACAGTAACATAAAAATTATGGAATTGCATATTTCAAATAGTCCAATCCTCTTATCTACTCTCCTGATCACAGACACACAGGGAACCAATACTGATATTAACACACACACAGACATATGCAAGCATTCATCACATACATGTAATGCACAGACACATATACAAACATAACATGAACTGGCAAGTTTATTAATTTGAACACATACGGATACAATAGCCTACCAACATATACACAACACAAAACAGATACACATAAACAATAGAGATATATAGACATGCATGCACGAGCACGTGCACACACACACACACACACACACACACTCACGTGTGCACAGGCACCAACATTTCAAAATAATTGGGGTTGCAACCATAGAGTTGATTCCTATGCATGCAAACAAAGACATACGCAGACACACAAAGACTGGTGCAAAGGGGTTGGAAAGAATTCCATGAGCCATGCTCTGAATACTTTACCCACTTGTATAATAACAAGAACTTACTGCCACCAATAGATAACACTGAGCACAGAACAGACTTTCCAGGCAGCTGGTACATTTTGCAAGCAGTGGATTCATTAGACTGTTCCAAACCCAAACCAAAATGTATGGAAAAATGAAAAAAAAAATGATGGTGGAGGAAAAGACCTCAGAAGTCTCAGGCAAAGCAACTCAATGTCCAAACATTGAAATGGACTCACAGGTTGCAGCCAAAATAGACCAAAATCAATCACTGGCCAAAAACCTCCACTACCCTATAAAAATGCAAACTTAGTGAAAATCTTGCATATATAGTATAATGTACATAAATAACTAGTAACAAAAGACAGGGACCCGTTTCGCCAATGGCTTCATCAGGGGATCAATTATTGCCTGCCCCTAAAATAAACAAGATATAGCGTACAGTCAAATGCCATGATCAGAAAAAAATGTATTGATGAGTGAAAAATCATTTTAGAAAGCAACACATTATTGAAAGCTATGCAAAAACACTTACTGTGTTTGAATGCTAGATACATTTCAAACCTGCTATTATTTCAGCAAAAAAAAAAAAATGGCACTTGGATAAAACCAAGACGCAGGCTCTATGCATCCAATCAAAACAAAAAACATCAATATGATGTTGTACTAATGCACATTCCTTCAAGTAGAACAGCAACCCATTCATAAAAAAGCTGCCCATTTGATGCTGTTATTCAAGCCAAAGGGTTCATAAGATTTCAAGCAAAAAATCCAGCATTGCTCACAGTGTAGAAATCTCTTGTTTGTATTGCCACCACATCTCGCTGGAAATACACGGTCAATGGCAAAACAAATAAAAATGTGAAAACCAGGACAATGTGCTACCAAGGGAGCCCCAGTTTTAAGTCTGGACACACACAATGTTCACTGATATGTACATTTAAAGGTCTGGTGGTCTTACTTACGTATAAAACTTATTACAACTACACTTCAGTATGTAGACCACATGATTGAACTTGCAAATGGTGTGAAAATTTAATTATACAATTTACCATCTACTGGGTGATAAAATCACTTAATTTCTCAGTCATAATGCATGTCTTACACCTGCCACACTTCTGATGTTCACGGGGATACCCCACTCCATCCAAACTTTATTTATTGGGTACTGATGTCCAAGGGCAACATAGCTGGACTAAAGAGTTTCTTTAAGTTCTTGTCTCTGGAAAAAGCTATGCGTAACTGATGTTTTTTAAAAACTGGACGAGTTCTCACAAGGTCCTAATTATATTAGGAATATAACAATATTATATTATGTTATGCATTTATAACTTGTCTTCTCCCAACAAGGTTCAAAGTGGAATCACTGTAAAGAGTTTAGTGAATGACACCAGGAATATAAAAATCCTTGCCTCAGAATAAAGTCATTATGATAATGGTACAAACCCAGAAATGTTGCACCCCAAGATGTCTTGGAAAGTTTTAATTTATGCAAAGTGGTCCTAGGACATTTATTATCCCATAGGAATTTAATCAAGATTCTGTCTAGTTCTTTGTAGAACCCAAGGGGAAACTGTATAGGCAGCATGGCTAGAACATAAAAGATTTTTGGAGTGATGGATAGTTCCATTGCCTCCAGTCTGCCCCATCATGATAGGTATAGAGGGAACCATTCTGTACACATGCCCTGCACCTCATTCAACATCTTATTGTTATTACCATTATTAATGGAGTTCATACCAGAGTTAAACCTAATTCTCAAATACTTAATACAAATTGATATCACTTTCACATGCCCCAAGAAGTTGAGTAATCATTTGGAACAGCAGCAGAACTGATCCTGCTTGGTCCAACAAATATATAAGGACATCATCAGCATAAATGGTCATTTTAAACATACATGACCCTACTGCTGTTCCCCTAATTGCCATGTTTTGACATATTGCAATCACCAAGGGATTCAATGCAATGTTAAATAGGAGCAGCAACAGGAGGTATCCCTGCCTGGTACCCAAAGCAAGTGCCAAAGACCCCACAGATGAAAAGGCTTGCTCTAGGGTTACTGTAGGATACTTTAATCATGAAAATAAATCAAGTGTCAAACCCCACTGGATCAAGTACAACAAGTAAATAATTCCATTCGACCCAATCAAGGAGACAAAGAAGATAGGAAGATCACGGGGCTTAGTTACTCCAGCATGTGGCAGAACAGGTGAGTATTGTTTGCCAAGTATCTTAGAGCATGAGCTCAGTTTGGTCCATGTGAATTAGGGATCTAAGACTTCTTTCAGTCTAGTGGCCAGAAGTTTTGCGTAGATCTTATAATCTAAGTTTGATATGGGAGATGGGCTGATAGTTCTGCACTTGGGTGGCTTTTTCAATAAGATAATTTGAGCTTCTGCAAATGTCCCATGCATCTCATCTGTGTCTATAAGTTCTTGTGTAAGGCCCTTGAGAATTCAGCAGTAAGGGATGCTTGCTTGAATTCCCAGTGTCTCTACTTTAAACCAATAGAATAATATTTCTGCCCTGACCTCAGTAGTAGGCAGGCTGGTACTGGACATGTGCATCTTCTAGCCTTTTCCAGAAAGTGACAGAAGCTGACAAAAACTGAAATAGCCTAACAGTGTCTGTAATCAATGGGAGGAACTGGTGGCAGCAGGAAACCTCCTCTGACTATAAAATAGGAGCTCAATAGTGAAACCCTGTCTTTGGCTTTGGAAACCTCCCTGGCTACCGATCCTTGCAATTAGGGGAGAGCTTTTAATCCAAGTCACCCAGGCTAGTATATTACTAGGCATAAGGAGCAAGATTGGGACACCAGAACCTATAGATTTGCTGACCTATTGGATGTTAAAGGGCCTCTCTGTGTTCCTTCTATCTACACAAAGGAGAAGGACAGACTGGACTGTCATTGTGCATTTCATCACTGGAACATCTGAAGGCTGAAGGATAACATAATATGTCACCTCTACAGGATTCCTGAGCTCGGATGTCCCTGAGACTCACAGCTGGTATCTTCAGAGCTGTAAGGACCGTGTTTTAAACCTTACTGTCCACTGTGGCAAGACTTAAGCGATAAGGATATTAAAGCACTTGACAAAAGAAAGTGGAGAGAAGTAACTAAGGGGCTCTATTGCTAAGCTGCCATAAAAGTGGCCTTAGGTCACCCTGGAATAGGTTTTCCCCATGCGCTAAGGCCATTTTTACTGCAGCTGTAAAATGGATGATTTTCTATTGTTTGTATTAATGGCCATGAGCTAATATTGCTATAAAATTAGCACATGGGCACATACAGCCACCCATTTTGTAGGTGGTAAGAGCTCCCGTGATAGTCCTGCGCTAACCAGTTAGCACACATTAATGTAGATACAGTAACTGTTTAGTACAGGAATGCTCAGTCTCTGCCCCCAATACCCCTCCCCAAAAAAATGTTTTAGCACGCACTAATTTGGTAGTTACTACAGGATGAAACACACTTAAGCACTCACAAAAAAAAAAAGTGGAGGAAAAAGCCTCAGTAAAGCCACCCAGCCAACCACAGTTGACATATTGCAATCACCAAGGGATTCAATGCAATGTTAAATAGGAGCAGCAACAGGGAGTTTTTTTTCAGTCCTGTGATGGTGAGCTGTGCCTAAGCTTTATAACTGTGGTTGGGTGGGTGGCTTTACTGAGGCTTTCTCCACTTTTTTGTGAGGTTAAGTGTGTTTCTCTTTCAGTGTACCTGCACATGTGATAGTGAAACATACAATACATTGCTTCTGATAGATTTTCAGATTGAATTTTTGGGCTTGTGTGAACTTTTAGTTACTAAAGGATGCCTGAGTGTATCCCACAGTAAATAGCAGAAGAAAGGGTTCAAAAGTAAACAAACCAAGACAGCAAAAAAAAAAGCACAGAGCCCTCGAGACTGGAGCAATGTAGAAATTTGTAATACCAAAGACCTGACATGGGCAGTTTTACGGCACAGAAAGGCACCTGCCTCAGGTGTCAAAATAGTATACACTTTGATAGAAAGTGAAGTCCAAAGCAATACTCCTAAAAACACATCAAGTTAGGCAGCAGGTTATACCAAAGGCGTCTTGATTTGTATTGCACAGTAAGCCATTTCATGCTGTGTTAGTAGCCCTTATAGGTTTCCACTGAAAATTCATCTTCATTTAGTAGATTAAAAATTATGCTTATAAATTTACACTTGCCATTCATTTGTCTAGATTTTTACTACTATAACTACTTATCATATCTATAGTGCTACTAGACGTATGCAGTGCTGTACACAAACATGAAAATCAGTACTGAGCTTCCAACTTTCTTTACCTACTCTAAACCCAGCTCGTTGCCACCCACTCTTATGCTCCTATGTTTAGGAGTTTAGCGAAATGTTGAGAATAATTTATGCACTCAGCTCTAGCAAAATTTCAAAGAAGACAATTTATGAGCATAATTCTCAAAGTTAGGAGCATAAAGCCTTTAGTAGTTCCCGAGAAATAAGATCCCCCAAAATGGTGCAAAACATATCTGTGGGAGAAGAAGCTCCAGCTTCAATGGCATAGATAGTTATTTAAAGTGAAACACAGCAGTAAGGGAATTCTTCTTTTCAAACTGCCTCTCCCCATTCTCTATTCTCCCAACCCCCAAACTACCCCTTGCACATACTTCCCCACCCTCTATCATCTACAACAACCTCACTAAAGACTAAGGAGGCTAGGGCTATACAGCTTGGAGAAGAGACGGCTGAGGGGAGACATGATAGAGGTATATAAAATAATGAGTGGAGTGGAACAGGTGGATGTGAAGCGTCTGTTCACGCTTTCCAAAAATACTAGGACTAGGGGGCATGCGATGAAACTACAGTGTAGTAAATTTAAAACAAATTTAAAACAAATCGGAGAAAATTTTTCTTCACCCAACGTGTAATTAAACTCTGGAATTCGTTGCCGGAGAAAGTGGTGAAGGCGGTTAGCTTAGCAGAGTTTTAAAAAGGGGTTGGACGGTTTCCTAAAGGACAAGTCCATAAACCGCTACTAAACGGACTTGGAAAAATCCAAAATTCCAGGAATAACATGTATAGAATGTTTGTACGTTTGGGAAGCTTGCCAGGTGCCCTTGGCCTGGATTGGCCGCTGTCGTGGACAGGATGCTGGGCTCGATGGACCCTTGGTCTTTTCCCAGTATGGCATTACTTATGTACTTATGTACTACCCCACAAACTGCTCCACCTGCTGAAAAGAACATAAGAATAGCCATTTTTAAAGATTTTAAACAAATCACTTATCTTGCTTAGTCAGTCAATTTATAACAATTTATAAAGATCTATAAAAGCAATAGTATACCTATGAAGAGGCTGATGTTTATATATATCGCTACGTAAAGCCTGTAAGGGTGGTGGTCGGTGAACATCACTGAGGTCACTTTGGCATAAGAACATATGAATGTTTTATACTTATGAATCTGGTGAAGGAATGGTTCAGATAATATAGAAGTTTATATATCCATTGAGAAGAAATGTGGGAAGATGTTGACTGGTTTCAGGAATTTTTGTGAAATATTTGGTTTTGGACCAGTCTAAATTTAAGAATTCTTGCCAAATATTGAGTGTTGTGCCTAAATATACGCATGCTCCCCAGCCCATGTGCTATTCTATAAACTGTTGCTTTTATTGATTTGAAATAAAGACCTTGTTTAAGAAAACACTACTCGTGAGAGGACTCTTTTGGATCCACTGTCTGTGTGTTTTGGCATTCTATAAACTGTGTCTTACTGTAGACACAGTTTATAAAATAGCACTACATGCGTTATTCTGATGTGCTTACATTTAAGATGCCTTATATAGATGCCTTAAATCCGGGGGTATTGTGTGTCCCTCCCATGCTTCCATCTGGACTCTGCTTATTTGTATGCCTACCTATAAAATACATGCCATGTAAGATTTGTGCATATATATGCACTTAAGTACTGAGGAAGGGCAGACTGGATGGGCCATTTGGCCCTTATCTGCCGTCATGTTTCTATGTATTCCAATAGAAATCAAACAAAATAAAACATGGAAAAGAAAATAAGATGATACCTTTTTTATTGGACATAACTTAATACATTTCTTGATTAGCTTTCGAAGGTTGCCCTTCTTCGTCAGATCGGAAATAAGCAAATGTCTGACGAAGAAGGGCAACCTTCGAAAGCTAATCAAGAAATGTATTAAGTTATGTCCAATAAAAAAGGTATCATCTTATTTTCTTTTCCATGTTTTATTTTGTTTGATTTCTATTGATAACCTTAAGAGTGGACTAACACGGCTACCACACTCCTCTACTTATGTATTCCAAGAAACGACATATGCACACATTAGTGTGTACTTTATAGAATTACCCCAGTCATCTGTGCGTCTCACTGTAACAGTTCACAGAGCAATCCAGACCCATGGTATGAAAGCATGTGTGGATTTCCTCAGGAGCCTTGACTTTACTCTTGCATTGTGTTATAAATCTCAGATCTCCGTCTGAACCTGTGTCTCTCATCATTGCAGAAATGGCTTCACCAGATCTTGTCAGCAAAGTATCTGACAGAGTAAAATGATTCCACAGAGACTTTACCAGACTGCAAATATTTTATTTGTAAAACATCCAAGGGCTCACGTGTCACTTTTTTTAAAAAAAAACTTCTGCTTCGCTTTAAAGTACAATTGAGGGACTATTTGTGCAGGTGAGAAGAGATTCTGTGCTACTCAAGATCAGACCAGCCTGAGACCTGGAGGGATTTCACGATCCAGACTAGCCTTTTTAACACTGAGCTTATTCAGTCTCCATCCTGCCTTACTTCTCTGTCTACTGTAGACAGGTCAGAAGTAGCAGAGCCAGGCATTGCGGTTTTGGCAGTATAAGCTGTTTCCCACAGAGCCACAAGCAAAGAACTGAGCCTTTCATTTAGAATTGCAGGCTGAGTTTAAATCATCCGACTGTGGTAGCAAGGATTAGAGGCATAGATTTCTACCGCCACTTAACACTCGACTTTATTTACTCTATGATAGCTATCAGTTACATAGGCGTATATTTTAAATATTTTCTAATCATCTTGGCTAAAATAAATAAATAAACAAATCTGGAATTGCTAAGCTACCCAGGTTAGTTTCTGCTACTGATAAGTGAGTGGAAAGGCTGGTAGCACAGCACTGCAGTGTTAGCTGAACAGATAATTGCTGTAACCATGTATATGAAAATGCAGTGCCCCATAAGCATTAAGTAATGCAGAGGATCTGAGATGCTTTGGTCATCTTTGGTGAAGAAGCATGATCCAGGTGCAATTTAACTTGAAACAAATGGATTGCAGCTCGGTATGACTTTAATAATAATGAAATCCTGTGGATTTCTGCAGGGCTGACAATGGTGCAGTGATTCCATACATGGCCAATAATTAAAAAATAGAAATGTCTATTTAAAATAACAATATCATAACACAAAAAGAAATTCAATTGAGCACTGTAAATAAATCATCAGTAATATAGGGAAAATCAAAATAACAAGACGAGTGAATAAAACACTAAAGCCTACAACAGGTTTTCATTAGGATAGTAAGAATAGAAACATAGAAAAATGTAGGTCGGGAATCCAAAATGGCGTCATAGCGATTTCACTTACCAGACGCTCCTGGAATCCTTTCCGCATCATAGCAGCCGAGGCCTCTTCTGACCATTGTAAGATGGTGAAAAGAAGAGGAAAGGTTCGGGAGGTGCCCTCAACCCCAGCCGGAACATCAGCTCGACAGCAACCGACGCTGGAAAGATTTGGGGTAACGTCGGGACCTGCTGCAGCTTCCTCTCCGATCGGAGCCGAGCTATTAGCGTCGGCCGACAGTGGAGACGGGGCTTCATTAAGCCCTGTCGAGCGAACGGCTCCCCCACAGCCGGGAATACGGAACCAGGAAGTGGTGCCTGACGCCCAGCCGTCCGAAGAGGGCGAGAGGAGCGAACAGAGAGGGAGCCCACACTTGGAAGCAGAACTGGTTGAGAGTGAACCGGTAGGAGTTCTATTGAAAATACCTGATAACATTATTACAATTTTGAACCAAACACTCAAAACCCCCCTTCCCCCGGTGATTTCAGTGGGGCAGTTGAGTAAACCAGCCGTTGTGACACTTGAGTCACTCTGGGATCAAAATCACACTTTACACTCAGCCCTACAAACAATGATTGTTAAAAATATAGAGGGAATTAAGTCTTTGTCAGAAGCTGCCCTGATCCAGGATCAAATAAACACAGCACAAACGTCTAAGATTGAAAGAATCGAGGAAAAATTGAGAGAAGTAGAAATTATTACTCAAACTTCGGCCAAAGAAAAGTGTTTTACATACAAGAAAATGGAGTATCTGGAAAACCAATTAAGACGTTGTAATTTGAGACTGACTAATTTTCCTAGGTCGCCAATATTGGCACCGATAGAAATGTTTAAAAAATATTTAGTCGAAGTGTTGGGAATGTCAAAGGAATTATTACCCCCATTAGTACGGGTTCAACATTTTCAATCTACTTATGAAGGAGATAAACAAGGTGATAATTTGAACTTAACAAATTTTCTTGAATCATCTTTAGAAGTTATCACGCAAAGAACATCAGCTGTAGTGACATTTGCCCTGGAAATGGATAGGAATGCTGTCTTGAGACTTTTTTTCAGAAATATTGACTCAATGTTTTTAGGTTCTAAAATAAGAATCTATCCGGATTTATCCAAAGAAACACAGAAACGGAGAAAGGCCTTTTTGGCACTCCGTCAAAGATCTGTTGTTCTTGGTGTAAACTTTATATTAAAATTTCCTTGTGTCTGTCGGATTATATATCAGTCTAAGAACTACCAATTTTTTGAACCTAAACAACTAGAAGAGTTTTTGATTTCTAAAGAAGGACTGAATGCAAATTAGTGGTTTGAGAATGCACACTGTTAGAGATCATTGAGAGAGGCGAACAGGTCATAGTGAATCCCACGTAGTATCTACTTGAATAATTACTTTATACTTTAATTATTTTTTCATGTCTATTTTGGATTGTAATTTACAATATTTGTGAGGTCGATAGAATAGATCTAATTTTCATTTATGTTTTATAAATTTCTAAATGCTTGTTATGTTACATTTACCATATTAATTCTGTATGGAATAATATATAAATAAATAAATAAATAAAGTTAACTAGAAGAAAAATGTAGGCAGATAAAGACCATATGGCTTATCCAGTCTGCCCATCCATGCCATCTACCCTCCTTATCACTCCCTTAGAGATCCTATGTACTTCAAGTTTATTTAATTTTTTTGATATACCACCCTAGGGCAACAGGCCTTCTAAGCAGTTTACATAACAATAATAAACAGAATAATAAATAAGTTCAATTGAGGGTAAAAAAAAAAGCCAGGGGAGGAGGAAACAAGAGGAATTCTATTAATCATAGGATGGAGAAGAACAGAGTTGAACAAGAAAAGGCACTAAATGCTGAATGCCCACAAAACCCTGGCCGCACTGCAGAACAGCCTCCGTCAGACCCAGGATAGGGTAACTGACTCTTGACAAGAATAAACAAGGAAATTAGTGGATATTGGCCTTCTTGAAAAAGAAGGTTTTAAGGGCAAAGTGGAAATCTATATATGTGGGCATGAGTCTTAATTGGGGGAGTGGGTTGGTAATGCGTTCCAAACAGGGGCGTATCTGGACTCCGGCGGTAGGGGGGGCCAGAGCCAGAGGGAGGGGGCACATTTTAGCCCCCCCCCACCGCCGAGCCCCCACCGCCACCAATGTGACTCTCTCCACCCCCCTCCCGCCGCCAACCCTCCCCCGCTGCCGTTCTTACTTTTGCTGGCGGGGGACCCCAACCCCCGCCAGCCGAGGTGTGCTTCCACCTGCCGCTGCCGTAAAAACATCTTCTTCAGCCGGCGGGGGACCCCAAACCCCCGCCAGCCGCCCCGCGGTGTTTGAAATTCATCTTCGGCCTCCGTGGCCGTGCTGCTGTGATAGGCGCTGTTGAAATCCACTTCGGAGTCTGACGTCGTTGTACGTTGTACGTGCTGCGACGTCAGACTCCGAAGTGGATTTCAACAGCGCCTATCACAGCAGCACGGCCACGGAGGCCGAAGATGAATTTCAAACACCGCGGGGCGGCTGGCGGGGGTTTGGGGTCCCCCGCCGGCTGAAGAAGATGTTTTTACGGCAGCGGCAGGTGGAAGCACACCTCGGCTGGCGGGGGTTGGGGTCCCCCGCCAGCAAAAGTAAGAACGGCAGCGGGGGAGAGTTGATGGCGGTAGGGGGGTCCAGGGCAAAATCTGCGGGGGCCCAGGCCCCTCAGGCCCCACGCAGATACGCCCCTGGTTCCAAATAGAGGGGCCAACTACACAGAAAGATTTAGAGTGAACAGCATGATGATGTATTTGCTGAAGGGAGGGAATCTGCAGCAGATAGGCCTGTGATGAGCGTAAGGTCCTAGATGGTATAGCTTAGTGGAGTTTAAAAAAGGTTTGGATGGCTTCCTAAAGGAAAAGTCCATAGACCGTTGTTAGATGGACTTGGGGAAAATCCACTATTTCTAGGATACGCAGTATAAAATGTTTTGTACATTTTTGGGATCTTGCCGGGTGTTTGTGGCCTGGATTGGGCACTGCTGGAAACAGGATGCTGGGCTCGATGGACCTTTGGTCTTTCCCAGTATGGCAATACTTATGTACTTATGTACAGAGTCAAACAATGTAAACAATAGGATGGTGATCCCGAATTGAGAACTTTGTAGATCAAAGTCAAGGTTGTAAAGAATGTGATGTGACACAGGAAGCCAGTGTTCCTCTTTCAATAGGGGAGTGACATGATCAAATCTTCTCGAAACAGTCAAAGGTTTTATAGACATGTTCTGTACCAATTACAGGTGATGCTGTTCTGAGCGGGTTATCCCATATAGGAGACTGTTGCAATAATCCAGATTAGTGATGATAAGGGAGTGCATGAATACACCAGGCACTTGTTTAGTGAACAGATGACAAACTGAAGAGATCAATCTAAGGGCCCTGTGTGTTAGTGTTTTCAGCATGCCTACACTTAGCGTGCGCAATAACCATGTAGATGCCTATAGGGATATTGTAGGGATGTACATGGTTAACGCGCATTAAAAATGTTAATGCACCTATAACACTGCTTAGTAAACAGAGCCCTAAATTTGTAAAAAGAGCATTGAACAACGGTTGACATACGGGAGTGGTAAGAAAGAGTAGAACCAAAAGTGCCTTGAAAAATCTTCAAGGTAGGTTGAAATGAGACTGGGGACTCAGTCAGGTTGATAGAGAGGTTCAGATTCCTAGTAGGCTCTCTTGAATTCAGATACTGTTTTCCTCTCCACCCACCAAGAAGCTATTCCACAAATTCACCTCCCTTTCCAAGAAAAAGTATTTCCTCATATTACGTCTGAGTCTATCTCCTTTTACTTCATCCTATTCCTCCTCGTTCCAGAGCTTCCTTTGCATTTATGCTGCATAGGAATTTAAATGTCTCCATCATATCTCCCCTCTCCCGCCTTTCTTCCAAAGTACACATAGTGAGATCTTTAGGTCTGTACCCATATGCTTTGTGATGAAGACCGTTGACCATTTTAGTAGCTGCCCTCTGGACCGACTCCATCCTGATTATATCTTTTTGATGGTGTGGTCTCCAGAATTGTACACAATATTCTAAATGAGGTCTCACCAGAGACTTATACTGGGGCATCATCACTACTGTTCCCTCTAAGCTAAGTGGGAGTCCTCCAACTACATTGCTGCCAGTGGGTGGTGGTGCTTCAATATTGTGTTTTCAATTGCTAGGGACAGCCAGGTTTCCTGGAGTCCTGCAGAGCTTGCCTGTCCCTCACTATTGAAAATGTGATACTGAAATAGCATCACCCACTGGCACGACTGTGGGTGGAAGAAGCCCGTTCAGCTTAGAGGGAATAGTGATCATCACCTCCATTTTCCTACTGGACATTCCTTGCCCTATGCACCCAAGCATCCTTCTAGCTTTCACCATCATCTTTTCTACCTGCTTGGCCACCTTAAAATAATCACATATGATCACACACAAGTTCGGCTCCTCTTTCATGTACAAAAGTTCTTCACCCCCTAAACTGTACCATTCCCTCGATGCAATTCTCTGATCACCCAGTCGAAGAAATTAATCAGATTTGTCTGACAAAACCTGCCTTTAGTGAAACCATGTTGTCTTGTGTCCTGTAATCCATTGGATTGATGAAAAGACTCGACACAACTGTTGTGTCGAGTCTTTTCATCAATAAAGAAGCTTTTAAGATATTTGTCTCTAGGATTTGTATTTCCATGGTCAAACATCCCACTTTTACCTGTATATGTGGAAAGGGACCACAGCTACTCTTCTCCAGTCTTCCGGAACCACTCCCGACTAGAGAAGCATTGTGAAGGTCAGCCAGCAGAGCCATCAGAACTTCCCTAAGTTCCTTCAGTACCCTCAGATGTATGCCATCTGACCCCATCACTTTGTCCACCTTTAGTTTAGCCAGCTCCTCACAAACACAGTCCTCTGAAAATCATTCAGGGACTACCACCCTTCCACTTCTATTTGTGTTTGTCTTCTGTGGTCCTGCTTCTAGTCCTTCAGCTGTGAACACAGAACAGAAATATTTGTTAAGCAATTCTGCCTTATCTTTATCAGCTTCTACATATTCCTCTCCTTCACCTTCGAGACTCACAATGCCATTTCTGTACTTTCTCCTATCAATAACGTATCTAAAAATTGTCCCCCCCCCCCCCCCCAATTTACCATACTGGCTATTTTTTCTTCCATTTGCATCTTTGCTCTCCTACCAGATTCTTTTAGCTTGTCCATATATTGTCGCTTGTCTTTCTCTTTCTGCAATCTCTTGAAGTTTATAGGCTAACTTCTTTTCCCTTAACTTTTTAGCTATTAGTTTTGAGAACCAAAACGGCCTCCTTTTCCACTTATTTTCATTTATTTTCCTTCTAAAAAGGTTTGCTGCACTTACTCCTTTCAGTTTTGCCCACTGCTTTCCAATGTCTTCCAGATGTTCCCATCGAGACAATAATTCCTTGAGGTAATCCCCCATCTGAATAAAGTGTTGTTGTTTTTTTTAATCTAGAACTTTCACTTTTGAATGAAACCTCTCCACACCTGTCTTAATATTAAGCCACACCATTTGGTGATCACTGGATACCAAATGATCACCTACAATAACATCAGACACACTTTCCCCATTAGAAAGCACCAAGTCCAGTATGGCCCCATCCCAAATGGGTTCCATTACCAATTGCTGGAATAATTCTCCCTGTAGAAAATCCAGGATCTCCCTGTTTCTAAAAGATTCTACTATAGGGACACCCCAATCAACATCTGGCATATTAAAATCACCTATTAGTAGTACTTTCCCTTTCACTGTCATATTTTGAATGTCTTCAATTAAATCTTTGTCCATTTCTTCTGTCTGTAAATCACACTAATTTAAATACACTTGCTATTCCCTCTTTCTAGATTGAACCATAGTGCCTCTTCTTTACTCTATAGGTCCTGCAATTGTGTGGCTTTAATATTATCTTTAACATATAATGCCACTCCCCCTCTATTTCTTCCTACCCTGTCTTTCCTGAACAGATTATAGCCCACTATAAATATATCCCAGTCATGATTCTCTGTGAACCATGACGCTGTGATCACCACTAAATCCAAATCAGCCTCTTCCATCACAGCTTCAAGAGCTAAAAGTGGAGGAGTAGCCTAGTGGTTAGTGCAGTGAATTTTAATCCTGGGGAACTGGGTTTGATTCCCACTGCAGCTCCTTGTGATTCTGGGCAACTCACTTAACCCTCCATTGCCCCAGGTACAAATAAGTACCTGTATATACTATGTAAACTGTTTTGAATGTAGTTGCAAAACCCACAAAAGGTCCCTTTTCCTGTACATTGGGCATTAGTACATACTGCTTTCCAGATGTTGCCCCTTTTTCTCATTTGTATAGAGGTATTTAATGCTTCCCTTCTTTGATAGATGAGCACCATCTCTGCTCAGCATCCCATAATCCAGGAAGCAAAAATGCTCTTGACTACACCATCTGCAGAGTCACATATTCATCTCCAGGATGCGAGCTTCCCTACCTTGGCCTTTATCCTCAACAGGGAGGATTGATGAGAACACTACTTGTGCACTTGTCTGCTTCATTCTCTATCCCAGAGCCATCATCATTTGCACCAACATGGATAAGCAGCATTGAATAATATTTATAAAAGTTGATGAATCTCAGCAAGCTCTTTGTAACATCTTTTGCCTCTTAGTGGTCACTGATCCAGCAACTCTGGGGATTTTTGAGCCCTGATGCCTCCTCTCTGAACGATACACTCACCTCCTCCACTTCCAGGGCTGTATATTGGTTTTTCAGTTTGAAGGCAGGTGGAGTCATTGTGTTGATCCTGTAGGGTCTAATGATCTGAGGCTAGTTGTCCTCTTTCAGCTCTTTTCTTCTTCCCCACTGTTGGGAATCTTTGGTGCTTCATGAAACATTTAATTGATGTAGCTCTCATTTCCACGGCATCTTCTCAACCTTGCCACCTCCTCTCTCTGTTCTTTTACTTCTTTCACGAGGGATTCAAGCTGAAGACATCTTTCATATAGAACCAGCCCCTCTTCTGGGATCACATTTTCTGTCTACACAGAGATAGATGCTGTAACTGGGACAACGGTTTTGGTGACACAATGTTTCCCAGGCATACTACAGTACAGTTGCAGAAGCATTCAGTTAAGCAACAAATACTACTAGCCCTCTTCTCAGCAGTGAATTATTTATTTGGAGGGCAATATTATACATATTTTGAAGGTTTGGTTCACCTCAGGATAACTACAAATATCTTCAATTAGGACCTGGTGTCTGTGGCCAACAGATTTAAGGGTGGTAAAAAGTGGCCTTAACATGCCCTTATGCTGTTTTTCCCCTCTTGCTAAGGACATTTTTACCACCACTGAAAATGGCTGATTTTCTATTTTTTCCATTCATGTCCATGCACTAATGGCAACATTAGCTCATGGCCACTAAAAAGAATTACCACAGGAGCACTTACTTACACCTATTTGTAGGCGGTAAGGGCTCATATGGTAATGCAGACATGCTAACTGATTAGTGCAGGAATGGCAACTCTCTGCCTCCAAACACGCTCCCTCCAACAAAAATGTTGAAATATATTTTAGTGCTCAGGTGGCACACACAGATTTGGAATTTACCTTAGGATGCCTCAATGCATCCTATGGTAAGCCATTTTAAGCTGTGGTAAGCATGCATTAGTGTTTACTGCAGCTTAGTAAAAGGACATTTAAGTAAACCAGGCCCCTTAATTAGTATATTTAACATGTTGCAAACAGATATAAATGTAGTACATTCAAGGATTTTTCTTGTTATATCTTTAGAGGATTTTTTTTTAGCTGTGTTTCGCAAATGGCATTAGCACTTATTATTGAGGGTTAGTCTGTTTTTCTATTTGACCTGAATATGGAAGCAATAGTAAGATTTGCAGAAAAAGTACAAAAATCAAGATTATTGTGGAAAATATCAACACAGACTGCTTGGCCTTCTGAATATATCAGAGATACCAAGAGGGGCATAATCGAAAGGGACGACCAAGTTTTGCTGAGGATGTCTTTGCAAACGTCCCAATGGAGGGGCGGGGAAACCCGTATTATCGAAACAAGATGGACGTCCATCTTTCGTTTTGATAATACAGTCGGGGATGCCCAAATCTTGAAATTCAGGTCGTCCTTAGAGATGGCGATAATGGAAACCAAGGACGCCCATCTCAGAAATGACCAAATGCAAGCCCTTTGGTCGTAGGAGGAGCCAGCATTAGTAGTGCACTGGTCCCCCCTCACATGCCAGGACACCAACCGGGCACCCTAGGGGGCACTGCAGTGGACTTCAGAAATTGCTCCCGGGTACATAGCTCCCTTACCGTGTGTGCTGAGCCCCCCAAAACCCACTACCCACAACTGTACACCACTACCATAGCCCTTACGGGTGAGGGGGGGGCACCTACATGTGGGTACAGTGGGTTTCGGGCGGGTTTTGGAGGGCTCACATTTACCACTACAAGTGGGGGGATGGGCCTGGGTCCGCCTGCCTGAAGTGCACTGCACCCACTAAAACTGCTCCAGAGACCTGCATACTACTGTGATGGACCTGAGTATGACATTTGAGGCTGGCACAGAGGCTGGCACAAAATAATTTGAAAGATTTTTTTGAGGGTGGGAGGTGGTTAGTGACCACTGGAGAAGTAAGGGGAGGTCATCCCCGATTTTCTCTCGGGTGGTCATCTGATCAGTTCGGTCACCTTTTTGTGCCTTGGTCTAAAGTCATGCAAGTGCTCATCAGGGACGCCCTTTTTTTCCATTATGGGTTGAGGACGTCCATGTGTTAGGCACGCCCAAGTCCTGCCTTTGCTACACTTCTGACATGCCCCCTGTGAACTTTGGTCATCCCATGACGGCAAGCAGTTGGGGATGCCCAAAATCGGGTTTCGATTATGCCTATTTGGACGACCCTGTGAGAAGGACGCCCATCTTCCGATTTGTGTCGAAAGATGGGTGTTCTTCTCTTTCGAAAATAAGCCTGATAGTATACTTCTTACAATGTGCATTTCTCGCTGAATACCGTGCTCGCTAAACCTGCTAGAATCAGTCAAAATTGCATGTTGTTGGTACAGTAAGTTTTATTCATCAGGCCTTGAAAAACGAGAGATGCATTCTAAACTATATCATATTTAAACACACTTTTAAATCCCTTAAGGCAACAGTAAGTCATCTACAGGGAAGAAGAGAATTCTGACAACTAGCAGGAGTGGTAAACAGGTACTTCATAATTAGTCAAAATGTACACATTGTAATGCTCCAAATCCTGGCTTTGTAACCGTAACAGAAATCAAACCTTATATCAAGTGAATGAAGCTCTACTTCCTAGAATTGAAGCACAAAGAAACACTAAGAAAGCAATTTTTTGCAGACCACAGTTTGTCTAAATGTATATGAAATCCATACGAAGTTATGTAGATTTTCAGTGGAACAATCAGTACAAGTGGTGCCACTGAAAATCCACATAGATCTTCAAATGGAAATGAAGTGAAACTTCAATGTATAACTTCCATGCAGGAGGTGCTGGAGATGAAAACAGTAATGGAATTCAAATGTGCGTGGGATAAACACAAAGGAATCCTGTTTAGAAGGAATGGATCTACGGAATCTTAGCGGAGATTGGGTGGCGACACCAGTAATTGGAGAGTAAAACCAATGCTGGGCAGACAGACATCTTACATAGAACTCCCATCCCCTACACCCCTAACAATATAATTAGAAGCCCCAGCCCCTAACACCCTGGCTTCTTACATAGAACCCCCACCCCTACACCCCTAACAATATAACTAGAAGCCCAAACCCCCAACACTCTGACATCTTACATAAACCCCCCATCCCTACACCCTTAGCGATATAACTAGAAGCCCCAACCCCCACACCCTGACATCTTACATAGAACCCCCATCCCCTACACCCCTAACAATGTAATTAGAAACCCTAACCACCAACATCCCAACATCTTACATAGAACCCCATCCCCTACACCCCTAACAATATAATTAGAAGCCCCAGCCCCCAACACCCTGACTTCTTACATAGATCCCCCACCCCTACAACCCTAACATAACTAGAAGCCCTATCTCCAAACCCCTGATATCTTGCATAGAACCCCCCTGTCCTCTACACCCCTAAAAACATAACTAGAAGCCCAAACCCCTAACACCCTGACATCTTAGATAGCATTCTCATCCCCTACACCCCTAACAATGTAATTAGAAGCCCTAGCCCCAATACCCTGACATCATACATAGAACCCCCATCCTCTACACCCCTAACAACATAACTAGAAGCCTCCAACCCCCAACTTCATGACCCCCTATCCCCAATACCCCTAACATCATAACTATAAGCTCCAACCCCCAACACCCTGACATCTTACACAGCACCCCTATCCCCTACACCCTTAATAACATAACTAGAAGCCCCAACCCTCAACACCCTGATAGCTTACATAGATCACCCATCCCCTACACCCATAACCACATAACCAGAAGCCCCAACCCCCAACACCCTGACATCTTACATAACCCCCCCACCCCTGCACCCCTTACAATATAGCTAGAAGCCCCAACCCCAACACCCTGACATCTTACATAGAGCCCACTATATTCTACATCCCTGACAGCATAACTAGAAGCCCCAACCCCTTGATATCTTACATAGAACCCCATCCCCTACACACCTAACATAACTAGAAGCCCCAAACCCTTACACCCTGACATCTTATATAAAACCCCAACCCCCTACACCCCTAACAACATAACTAGAAGCCCTATTCCCCAACACCTTGACATTTTACATAGAACCCCCTATCACCTATGCTGCTTGCAATCCCCTGATATCATAGCTAGAAGCCTTCCACTCCCACAGCCCTTTCTGCTGGTTCTTACTTGGAGTTTACCTTCTGCATAGCGTGGAGAAGTGATCCCCCATTGCTCCTCCATTGAGTGCCTGGTTTTGTAGTACTGACACTAGGGGATTTTTTATTTTTGTTACATTTGTACCCCGCGCTTTCCCACTCATGGCAGGCTCAAAGCGGCTTACATGGGGCAATGGAGGGTTAAGTGATTTGCCCAGAGTCACAGGGAGCTGCCTGTGCCTGAAGTGGGAATTGAACTCAGTTCCCCAGGACCAAAGTCCACCACCCTAACCACTAGGCCACTCCTCCACTTTAGACTTTAGTTGTATCTTACTTGAACTATTGTAATATAATATTTATTTATTTATTTATTTATTTATTTATTTATTTATTTATTTATTTATTTGTTGCCTTTGTATTCCACATTTTCCCACTTATTTGCAGGCTCAATGTAGCTTACATAGTACCGTATTGGCGATCGCCAGTTCCGGTCTAACAGTTACAAAGTGATGGTATATAAGGTTCGTGTGTACAAGAAACAATAGTGGGTCATAGAGAGGGGGAGTTATGTTTTGTCCATACGCTTCTGTCTGTATTATCACCTCTTCGAGCAAAGCTTCATTGGCTCCCCATCAAAGAAAGAATAAATTTTAAGATCAACACAATGACCCACAAGATCATCCACGGTGAATCCCCTGGCTACATGAATGAATTGATCGACCTCCCTGCTAGAAACAGATCTATTTCTTCACGAACTTTATCTTAACCTACACCTTCCCAATTGTAGAGGAATTAAGTACAAGACCTACTACGCATCCAGTTTCTCCTTTTTGGGCAGCCAGCTTTGGAATGCTATGCCCAGACCAATCCGATTAATAAACGACTTCTTGCCCTTTAGAAAAATGCTGAAAGCTCGTCTCTTTAAGCAAGCCTACCCAAATGCCCCAACCTAATCTCGCCAACTTCCACCCCCAATTCTGTTCTGACTTAAATACCAACCTCCCATCCTTCTCTTTCCATCTCTCCTTAATTTTATCCCTCCTTACCCTTTCTCCCACATTACACTATCCTATCCTGTCTACCCTCTTTTATCCGAGTCATATATTATCTAGCTCAACTTATCATACACTACTAAGCCCAACTTTACATTGTTTTACTACTGTTTTATTAAAATTCTATTAATTTTGTATTTCAAATTACTATGTAAGCAGCATTGAGCCTGCATTTTGGGGTACAAATGGAACAATAATAATATGTACACATCCCTGATAATACAATGTAGTGCAGCAGCTTGTATGATTACTGGAACAAGGAAATATATGCTTACTATTCCAATGTTGGTAGGACTATTTTGGTTGCCAGTTAAAAGTCAAGACCATTTGAAATCCCTGTGTTTGCTGTTTAAGGCACCCTGAGGTATTTTACCCACTGAATTAGCTTACTCCTCTGTTACATTTATATAAATTGTCAAATAGTCTACAATTCAGTTCGGCTGGATTATTCTGAAGTTTCAGCTGTTTTCTATTGCCCAGAAGAAAATGGTGCGAGAATGGGCATTTTCAGTAATGGGACTGCAACTTTGGAATGATCTGCCTTCTGAGATACTATTGGGCTCATTTTCGAAAAATGAGTCCAGAAAATGGCTCAAAAGGCGGATGGATATATTTCTCGCAGAAAAACACCCAAAGCGTATAATCAAACAAAAGGAAAAAACCATTCCAAATCGCTAGTACATTTAGATCAGGATGTCTCCAGAGGGAGCGTTTCGGAAGCATGATGTCAGCGGTCTTACAGAACGAGCATCTCGAGCTCATAACGGATAGCAAAACTTTTTCCTCAGTGGTGGGAAGAAAATGTTCAGAATTAGACCTGGTATAAAAGCTTGTAGGGTAAGAGGAAAGCTGTCTTTAAACCCATTTGCAAATTTGTGGAGTTGGAGAGTGGAGGAAGTGATAGTTTCAGAGAAAGTTGAGAGCTGCTGAGTGCTGTGTTACCGCGGGTCTGTTTGCCCTAGTCTGAACCTTGTCACCCTTACATTCCCTGACTTGCCTCCTCTGTGTCTCATATCCTCAGCTCCATGCCCACTCCTGCTAGCCCCCCCCCCCAGCCATACCCATTCCTTCCTTAGTATCTCATCCCCTTCCCTCCCAAACATTCACTGTCCCCAAGCCCACACACCTCCCATTATACCCCCTTACCCGTTTGACTTTTATCCTTGTTGCTCTGTTTGTCCTATGTGCTGCTGCTGTGAGTGTGTGAGGACTGTTGGTTGCATATTTGTGAGGATTGTTGGATGCTGCTGGGAGAGTGAGTGCTTAGTGGGTGTGGCAAGAATGTTTGCTGCTGTGTGTGACTGCATTGTTTGTCCATGGTGGGAGAGTGAGTGATTGCTGTTGCTGTGTGTGTAAGGAATGTATGCTGGTGGGGGGAGAGTGAGTGCCAGGTGGTGTTTGTTGATGCTGGGTCTCACTAGGGAGGTAGGTAGAGGTGTGCTCAGTGGTGTGTCTGGGGTTAGTGGGTTGCACCTGTGGTGGTGGGATATGAATGCACTGATGGCTTACATCGTGGTAGAGGATGAGGAGAGTTTGGAGGGGAGACCCCACAGGACATACCCACATCCTAGAGTTTTCCAGCCCCGAACCCATTTCCTGGACCTTACTGACCTGCAATGTCTCAATAGGTACTATTTTGATAGGGCTGCCATTCAGCACCTGTGCGTCCAACTCTAATGCCTCCTGCAACTCAGGACCCATAAGAACAATCCCATCCCTGTCCACCTGAAGGTCACCGCCTCCCTCGCTTTTCTGGGCACTAGTAGCTTCTGGTCTGTCCTAGCTGTGAACGCAGGCCTGACCCAGCCTACCATTTCTAATTGCCTTACCCAGTTCCTTGATGCCTTCCTTACCTACATCTTCCCCTTGGTCTAAGGCATTATTGACTGCACACATGTTGCACTCAGACCCCTGGTCATGAGAGGCCACCTATAGGACTTGAAAAGCATTCCACTATGAACATGCAAGTTATGTTTGACGCCCAAGAGGATACCGTAGACGTGTGTGCCCAATACCTAGGTTCCATCGATGATGCCTACATACTACAGCATTCTGGAATCTACCACAGGTTTGACCAAGGGGAGATCACCGATGGCTGGCTCCTAAGTAAGCTCAACAGGGATCCCCCAACCCCATACCCCTTCCTCCCACAAATCTTCAGCACTCCCTCCCTCTAGGAATCTCCACAACCCACAATCCCCACCTCATCTCCACAAGGTACCCAAAGTATGGCAGAGGAGGAATACAATAAGAGACATCAGATCACACACTACATCATAGAACACACCTTTGCGCAATTGAAGGATCATTTCCTTTGACCAATCTGGAGGGGAGCTCCACTACAGCCCTCAGAAGGTAGCCAAGATCTCCATGGCCTGCTGCATGCTGCACAACTTGGCTCTCAGAAGACAACAGCCCTTTTTAGAAGATGGACAGCAATTACAGCAGCAGGTCCAAGAATCAGAGAATGAGGATCCCCTCTGCACCCCCTGCCCACAGAGTTGACCTGGGTGCACAACAGCTGGGGGTTCGAGCCAGGGAAAGACTCGTACAGACCAATTTTTAGTGAAGGTACATAATATTTATTGAGTGTTACACACCACCTCCACACCCATACCCTCCCACCACCATCACCCTCTCTGTACATACTCCCCCACCCCATCATACTCCTCCTCACCCTCTCTCACCCACATAACAGCCACTCCCCACCCCACCCCATCACACCCCCTCCCTCACCCCCAAGGACAGCCCACCACAGAAAGGCAGTATACAACTTCCCCTTCATCTTTTCCCTCCCCCCTCCCCGGCCCTGCTGGCCTGTACCTCTCCCACCCTGTCCCCAAGTAGCTAGTGGTAGCCCGGGTCTTGCTGCTGCCAAAAGTATTGTCTGATTCTTCTCCTTTTGGGCTCCCAGTCTCCTCACTATCTATAAGGCAGACTGCTGCCTTGGCTGCACCCTCAAAGTCAGGCCACTTAGTTAGCTGGGTGTTGGGTTGTGATCTGGGTACAGGACCCAGAATGGGAGTCTGTGCGGTGTCTGATGAAGGCTGATGTCTTGCTGGCCCACTGGCCTGAGGGGATGAGGGTCCCAGTCTCTACTGCATTGTAGCCGGTTGGGGATCACCAGCACTGGTGGTGGCCTCAGCAGTAGCAGGTGGGGCTGCTGTGTGTCCCTATTGATATTTTGGGTCATCGCCCCTGATAACCAGCCTTTCAGCATGACTTCTGGTGTGCATTTTCACCCTTCTCCCACCTACCTGTAAACCTGGCTCACACATGGGAGCAGTAGCACTGAGAAATCCCACACTGTCCCCACTTGTGGGAGAGAGAGTAAACACAACAGACAGAACAGCTTCTCAAATCATAATCTGCTGCACACTCGCCCTCAAAAAGGCAATGCATGTTCTTAATGTTCACATAAAAGGGAGTTTGCTTATGAAATTTTTCACTGCCTTTGCCTTTACTCGCAGTAAGTTTGCATCGCATTGCGCATTGCCACTGAAGGGATTTTTGATGTTATATCCATACCATCACTAGTGGGCCTAGGAGACCCATCTATAACCCCTGAGGCAGATGTTATGCCGAAACATGGACTATGTTGGGTTGTGGTTATCAATAAATGTCATCTCCTTATCTACTCCTGACCAACTGTGCTTCATTTGGTATAGTGCAATACAAAAAAAAAAAAATCACTTCAACTACAGGCACCCAGCCTTCACCCCACACTTATCCAGACACCTTGTTCTCTTGGTTTTCTCTGCAGCCTAGTAGCCAATGATGGATCCTTCACTTTCCTTCTTTTCTCTTCAGTCTACTGGACCTCTACACTTCTGGCTCCCTGAACCCTCCTTCAAGGATCTGTGGATGACAGACCCATTACACATACACAGTGGATCTCCTTTCCCAAACTTCAAACCTTCTGACCCAAAGACCCATTTCTTGGAACTCTGAAACACTCATGGAAAGGGAGAAATGAAGGACCCAATCCTCTCCTCTTCAAGGGTTACATATACTCCATATCAGACACCTACCCTAATGAAAGTGTCATTAGAATAGCTACTCCTACTATCACTGCTCACTGGAACGTATTATCAGCTGAGCCAATGAAATCTCAAAGGCCACTGTTACATAACAAAAGTTAGCACTCCCATCACACTAGTCAAACTTGATGTTGTTTAAGCCTCATTGATTTGGTTTGAAAATCTGTGTGACCCCTGACGCAGGTTTGTCTGAAACTTGGCCAGGTCAGGTCCTGTTTTCCAATAAAATCTTATTTGGATGAACTCTTGCCTACTCTTCTTTCCCTGGATCATTGCTGCTGTTGTGTGGCTTGCTTCTATTCTATTTGTTTTCGTTTTGACATTGAAATGTGCCGCTTCTAGCTCTGAGCAAAATGATTTCAATATTTGCAATGCATCTTGGGAATTCAAACGTTTCAGTAACAGGTAGATATGTCTCTCCAACCATTTTTGTCAAACAAAACATTTAGAAAATAAAATTCCTGAGTGACCTCAATTTGAGGTGTTTGTATGCCTCATTTACAGATTAACAGAGTAGAAACCAGGCTACATTCAGACATAGAAATGATATTTAAAAAAAACAAACCAGAAATCAAATAGACTTCAGCATGGCAATAGGAAAATCTAAAGGGCCAGCTGGACGGGACTAATTGTTTTTATCTGCAGTCATTTTCTATGGCTTGTGTTAAAGAACTCTGTGACTGTTGATCACGCCTATGACCTCATCATTCCAGCATAACAGTTTTTAACAAAATGGTTAATTTAAACTTTGGTTGCTTTCCTCCTATTTTCTTTTACTTACTAGGAATAAAAATAAACTACCTTAAATTACTGCCAGGAAATTTGGCTGAGGGAGAAAAGTGATGTTGAGGTCCCTTGAGCACAATGCAAGAATAACTTTTGTCAGGGTACTAGCATGCCCTTTATTCAGCAAATCAGTTTGAATGAAAACCCTCCATAGCTGCCAGATGTGCCATGCTAGACTGCGCTCAGTTCTTGGCAAAAGAATGATGCCAATTACTGGGGGGAGGGGGGAGGGAACCTCAATACAAGGGGTTATTTTTTTCAACCTAAGACTGAGAAAAGAAATGTGACTTGTTGTATATGTGTAAATAAAGTACCATGCAATTTACCCTGTGCAGTTTATTCAAGATCTGAATTGTGAGGACAGAAAAGGACTTTCTCAGGCTCGTATTTGAATATTGCACACTTGCTTAAATCTACTCCAAGTACTGACCGAGCTGTCATTTATTCATTTTGTTTTTCGGCATAGAATATGCACACTGAATGTGTTGGGTTTTTTTTTAAAAGGGCACATTTGCATACAGTGTGCTTCATGGAGGTAATTTCTGTGGCAGGATTCTAAGCCCTGCAGTTCCAAACTATCTCCCAATTAATTCTTGAGCTGTGTAGTCCAATTAATATGAATACTGCCCTTTTAGTTTAATTAAGGGTGGGTAAGCTTTGTTCAGCTTATTTGTATAAAATATGCACTCATTAAGTACAGCCTGGATTTGGTTTAGATGGGGTGGCAAGGGCTTTCTCACACGCTGTCTCCATGTGTTAACCCTTTAATTGCTAAAGATCTTAAAGTTCATTTGATGTCATTCAGTCTGCACCTGCCAGAGCAAGAGGGGTCTGATCGTTACATCGTTATTGCTTCTTTTGGAATAGGATGCTTCCCCCCCCCCCCTTCTGTTTTTTGTTTTTTTTTTGAGAAATTTGTTTAGTAAATTGAGCCCTATTGATGATAACTTTGCACAGCTCATGTGGATGGCTAAACAGATATACATGGGTCTCCCTATATAAAATTAAGCAAGTATGTTATAAATGGCCTGGCAGGCACTGAAGGGCTGATGATCAAAAGTAAATGTAGATGCTAGAGGCCATTAGAGACGTACTAGCGCCCACATTTACCAGTGCAGAATGATCAGAGGGGTCTAGCACAGCAAACAATGAGCGCACCAGGCCTTAGCGCAGATAGCATGCAAATGTAGTCAAGCTCATTTAAATGAGGTCATTTTGTATTCCTCCCCAATGATCAGGAAAGAGAGCCCAAAGAAGGTGCCTTACCAGTGTAAAAAATAACGCCAGGTCTGAGTTTTGGAAGAGAGGATTTCCCATGACTCTCTTGTTTCTCTCATGATTTTTTCTGCAAAATCAACTGGTTCTGATTGCTTTGGGAGCCAGAAGGAAGCTCCTGAAAGCCCTTGAGCGCTGGTTCTGAGAAACAGCAGACCCGAAAGCACACATTGGCATTCTTGTCCTGCTCTAACCACTAGGCCACTCCTCCACTCAATAAGGTTTATCAGTTTACTGTTGTAGACTAAACGTTTTTTTTTTTTTTTTGCTGTTATCCTTAAAATGAGGTTGAGGCTGGTTTTGTCCTGGAAACATTGAGCTGTGGGACTGTATTTCAGGTGTTCACCAAACAAAACAGGAGAAATAGCTTAATGAAGGGTCCTTGTAAGTCACTTGGAATTGACACTTCTCTCAATTGCTTTTCATTTCAGTTAAGTAATTGTCTTTTGAAAGTCATAAGGCCTCCTCTGAGCTCAAGGCCCAGAGTAATCCCATAAATTACTTCAGCAATCTAAAGATAATAGAATGTTGTTTTTTTTTCCTGAGGGGGGCTGGTGGAGGTTTAGGTATTCTGATTTGTTTTTCATCTTATGTTTATCACTCCACAGTGTCATTATTGCAACTTAGTTTTATTTAATAGTTTTAACTTGGAAAATAGAGGAGTGTGGTAGCCGTGTTAGTCCACTCTTAAGGTAATCAATAGAAATTAAACAAAATAAAACATGGAAAAGAAAATAAGATGATACCTTTTTTATTGGACAATAAAAAAGGGTATCATCTTATTTTCTTTTCCATGTTTTATTTTGTTTGATTTCTATTGATAACTTGGAAAATGAATGTATCTTTTAGAATATTGTTTCTGGAAAGAAAGAAAGAAAACCAGAAAAAAAAGTTTGCAAGAGTTTGTACTAAAATAATTTTGGATTTTATTTCTTCATGCCTACATTTATAAAGAAAAAAAATAGAACTAGTAGTTCATATAAGAAAATTCCTTTTCTCTGTCCATATATGTTTATATAGAGGCCACTTTTCAGTGGATCTTACCCTGATAAGTACTGTCAATGCTCAGTAGGACCAGCCCCTGATATTCAGTGGCATATCCAGGTAATGCCACTGAAAACCTTTACTGACTGCCCTGGAATTCTCTGATAGTGCCGACGTGGTCCAGGAGCAGAATCAAAGCAGAGCTAGAAGGTATTGTGATATTTATTTATTGATTACATCTATAAACTGCATATTGACTAGGTAGGGAACAATTAAAAACATAATAAAATATATAAAGCTAGATATAAAAAAACAGACAAAATAATAAAATATTAGAATCCATACATCAACCCCCTAATTCTATATATAGTGCTCAAAATTGTGCATGTAATTTAATTGCCAAATGAGTCAATTAGCACCGATAATTACCGATAATTACATCAATTACTGGTGCCAATTGGCTCTAACTTAAATTTATGCATGCATCTTTAGGTGCCAGGATCTGCATATAAATTTTATGCATATATCACGTGGCCATATGAAGGACATGGGTAGATCAGGGGCATTCCTGGAATTTACCCACAGTGCTACAGAATAAGGGAAGTCTGCATCTAGGTTTCAGTTGGTGTAAATCCTCACACCCAAAATTGGGCACAGATCCCAGCACCAAACACCATTGTATAAATGGTGTCCAACTCTGAGCGATATTTATAGAATAGTGCTTAGCTTTAATTTTTATTGGCGCTGATTTTTCGGCACCATATACAGAATTTAGTCCCAAGTATAAACCTAAAAACATAAACAGCTCCTGTATCTGGATAACTACCTGGAAAAGTTAGGACAGTAAAACAGTTGTGTTGTTCCTCAAATAGTTTAGTAAATAGCCCTGTTAATTAGTAAGCTCTCTTGAGAAGGAACCCTGAATTTATTGTAAAGCACTTTGGTTTAAGATGCTACATAAATGTTGAAATGATAACAACGATATGGATTAGCCATCTCATCTCATTTTTAAGTAGAGAGTGAAACTTGAACTATGGGATCTCCACGAAAGCCAAATGCAGGAGAAAAGGGAAAAAATGCATAATCTTGTTCCTTTTCCAATTGAAAGAGAATAAATCAGGGCAAGCCTTTAATTAGTCACACCAATCCGTGCCTTCTTAGGGCTCTCAGAGCATTATCAATAAATTATGGGGACAAGAATTACAGAATTGTTGAACATACAAGTCTGCTGGATCTACCTTTCAGCATCTCAAGGAAGAGGGCTATGGAGTATAGAATCTCTTATCAGAGATCTTAAATGATATGATGCAGTAATGCAAGGATGAAGAGACTTTTGTAAAATCTATCACCAAAGGTTTACGCAATTGCTTTCTAAATTAACAACTTCCAGCTGACTTTCTCTTTCACAGTGGCTTTTGCTTCATACTTATGAATACAGAGGGATTAACATGAATCACAAGAAGAGCTTTGTTTTGTTTATCATACTCTTATCTTCTTCCTAAGTGTATTTTTCATGAATACAGCTGCCCTGGCTGATGAGAGAAAGCAGACACCCTGACAGAGACAGTAATCAATGAATAGTTTCAAGGCTGGACTTCACTCTTCCACTGAATCCCCATACCAGACAGAACTGTCATGTGGTGCGTGGGTGAAATAAATGAGCATTCCCATTATTATAATCTTCTGAGTCTTTCCACTGTTGTATTAGTGACATTGTACTTCCCCTGTGGAGCAACAAGAAATGTGCCTTACCAAAACGTTTTCGGAAGTTAACCTTGTGTTTGTTTTTTCCCCCTCTTTCGTAGTTTTCTAATCTACCTGAGCGAGGTGGTCTTTGGCATGTGAAAAAGACACTGCACACAGTATGCACTACAAGACACTGCAGGATTATGACACAGTGCTGTGCCATTGCAAAGTGCCATCTGCTCTAGCAGCTCCAGGCAATCGTACTTCAGAATCCCCTTCAACCTGAATGAGGAGATCAAGCAAATGAGTAAACTCCTTAGCTGCCTTCTGCCTTGGAAGATCTACTACCCTAATTTGGATTGGCACCATGTTGCGATAATAATCAAATTATTATGGCTAATAATTATTAGAATTGCACCGTGTACAAGTACAAGGCTGACGACCTAACTTAAAATCTCTTCACTGTATGACCTTCAACAAATAATTTGCTCAGACTTAACTCTTTCAGGGTAATTCTATAAACTGGAGCCTAGATGTATGTGTTACCTACATGTGTCAAAGGTACTATTTATTGACAGGTGCCTTTATACAGTAGGTGTTATTCTATACAGTAACGCTTAACTGCAAGAGGAGTGTACATATGGAGGAGCATGGGGTGTCTCCCAGTTACACTCATAGTTTATAGAATACCATACATTATGTTCTACAGTATAGCATTCAGAGGGGGATGTATTTCCTTTATGACTGTTGAATTAAAGAACATAAGTAATTCTGTAGTCTTGTGACTAGATCTGAAACTAAAGGTTCCATTGCAGTTAATCACTGGAATTCAGCATCACAGTGAGGATAATCTTTATTACCAAGGTAAAAAAGGAATTTTCATGGATAGGTTTGTTCAACAGAGTGGACTCCCTAAAGGGAGTGGACAACATGAGAAGAGATCTACAAAAATTAGAAGAATGGTCAAAGGTTTGGCAGTTAAAATTTAATGTAAAGAAATGCAAAGTGATGCACTTGGGGTGTAGAAATCCTAAAGAGCAGTATGTGCTAGGTGGTGAGAGACTAACACACACAGGGATAGTGTTTGAGGATCTCAAGGCAGCGAAATAATGTGACAAGGCGGTGGCTGTTGCTCGAGGAATGCTAGGCTGCATAAGAAGAGGCATAACCAGAAAAAGACATAAAAAGGCTTGAGGCAGTTCAGAGGTCAGGTGACAAAAATGGTTACAGATTTGTGCCATAAGATGAATGAGCACTTTATAAATACTTGGGTTTCAGCATTAAATAACTGTATCAATTCTACTAAATTAGTCTCCACAGTTATACATAATGTAATCTTTTATTTTCAAAAGTTAAATATTTAAACAATCCTTATATATGTCCTTGATCATTCAATTATACTCACTCATACCCCCGACTCCTGACAATGCTCTAGTAGCGAAACACAGGCTGTGTAGGGTCTGGGTCAAAAGCATGGTGAATTGAGTAATGTTACTTGCAAGCGAACCCTATAAATTAAAGAAATAATCAATTACTGTGGACTGTTTGAACAACGGATAAGAACAACAACTTAAGGAAATTTGTGGAGTTATGGAATTCAAGGAGAAGATTGTATGTTGAAGAATTTGTACAACAGAAAAGTATTTATATCAAGATTTGATCAGTTGACATTAAGAACTGATGGTTAAGAGCTGATGACTGTATTGGGCAAGTTTTCAGTTTTAAAGCCACTGAGGTTGGCAACAGACTGGAACATTAAGCACTGTTGAAATCGTGGATTGTCCAGAATTGTTTAAAGAGAATCTACATTAGATGTATTAGATAGGGTCGCTTTATGTGTATGTGGGGGTATGAGTGAGTATGATTGAATGATCAAGGACATATATAAGGATTGTTTAAACATTTAACTTTTGAAAATAAAAGATTACATTGTGTATAACTGTGGAGACTAATTTATAAGATGAATGAGAAGACACTGGAGAACTTGAAAATGTATGCACTAGAGAACTGATTTTCAAGGGTGATGATGTGGAGGAACTGAAAGAAATCTCAGTGAACCTGGAAGATGTACTGAGCCAAATCGACAAATTAAAGAGTGGTAAGTCACCTGGACTGGATGGCATGCATCCAAAGGTACTGAAAGAATTCAAACATGAAATTGCTGATCTGCTGTAAGTAATCTGTAACCTATTGTTAAATTGTCAGTAGCACCTGAAGATTGGAGGATGGCCAATGTAAAGCTGATTTTAAAAAATGGTGCCAGGGTGATCAGGGAAATTACAGAGCAATAAGCTTGATGTCTGTGCTGAGCAAGATAGTGGAAACTACTATAAAGAATAAATTACGCAATATGTAGACAAACATGGTTTAATGGGATAGAGTTAGCATGAGTTCAGCCAAGGAAAGTCTTGCCTCACCAATCTACTTCACTTCTTTGAAGGCATGATTAAACATATGGATAATAGTGAGCCAGTTGATGTAGTGTATCTAAATTTCCAGAAAGCTTTTGATAAAGTTCCTCATGAGAGACTCCTGAGAAAATTAAAAAGTCATGAGATAGGAGGCAATATCCTTCTGTTGATTAGGAATTGGTTATTGGAGAGAAAATATAGCATAGTAACATAGTAAATGATGGCAGATAAAGACCTATACTCATTGCATATGGTATGATGTGATGTGATATATCATATGTATACCTGATCTTGATTTATTCTTCCCATTTTTAGGACACAGACTGTAGACGTTTGCCCAGAACTAGCCTTATTCTAAAATTTCTGAAATTGTTGTCAAAGCCCCTGAATAGTTCCACTCCAGCCCATCCAAATCTATTCAGCTTCAATCAGGGCATAGACCGTAGAAGCCTACCTAATCTCCTCTAAGCTTCTTTGGATTCATTCCTTCTAAACAGGATTCCTTTGTGTTTGTCCCATGCATTTTTAAATTCTGTTACTGTTTGCATCTCTATCACCACCCACGGTACCTATCACCCTCTCCATGAAAAAATACTTCCTGACATTATTTTTGAGTCAGCCCCCTTTCAACTTCAATTTATGTCCTCTAGTTCTACTGCCTTCCTGTCTCTGGTAAATGTTCGTTTGCGGATTAATACCTTTCAAATATTGTCTGTATCATATCACCCTTGTTTCTCCTTTCCTCCAGCACATACATGTTTAGGTCAGCAAGTCTCTCCATGTACGTCTTAATACGTAAACCCCTTACCATTTTTGTCACTTTTGTTTGAACTGCTTCAAGTCTTTTTACATCCTTAGCAAGATAAGGCCTCCAAAACTGAACACAATACTCCAAGTGGTGCCTCACCAACAACACCTCCTTTCTTCTGCTCGTTATAACCCTCTCTATGCAACCTAGCATCCTTCTGGCCGTGGCCACCACCTTGTCGCACTGTTTTGTCACCTCGAGATTCTTGGACACCATTATCTCAAGGTCCCTCTTCTGAGTTGAGCTTACCAATTTCTCCCCTCTATCTGGTACATCTCTTTGTATTTCTGCACCCCAAGTGCATCACTCGGGGTTAAAATTTCGCATTAAATTTTAACTGCCAGACCCTTGACTATTCTTCCAACATTTGTAGATCTCTTCTCATGGTTTCTACTCCCTCCAGGGTATCTACTCTATTGGCTATCTTTGTGTCAACCACAAAAAGCCAATCTTTTCCTTCTAAACCTTCAGCAATGTCCTTCACAAATAAATTAAACAGAATCAGCCCCAGCACAGACCCCTGAGGTGCTCCACTACTCACCTTTCTTTCCTCCGAGTCAATTCCATTTACCACCACCCTCTGCTACCTGTTGGTCAACCAGTTTCCAATCCAGTTCACCACTTTGGGTCCTAGTTCAACCCTGTCAGTTTGTTCATGAGTCTTCTGTGAGGGACCGTATCAAAGGCTTTGCTGAAATCCAAGTAGGTAACATCTAGTGCATGTCCTTCATCCAGTTCTTTGGTTACCCAGTCAAAGAAGTCAATCAGTTTTGTTTGGCAGCATTTTCCTTCAGTAAAGCCATGTTGCCTCGGATCCTGTAACCCGTTGGCTTCTAGAAATTTAACTATCCTTTCCTTCAGCAGCAACTCCATTATTTTTCCTACCACTGATGTGAGGCTTACCAGCCTGTAGTTTCCCACTTCTTCCATGTCCCTGCTTTTGTGAAGAGGGTCCACATCAGCTTGTCTCCAATCCCATGGAACCCCTCCCATCTCTAAACAGAGGGTAAGGTTAAATGACCATTTTTCTCAATAGAGGAGAGACCGACTAGAATCTTACAGGCCAATCTCCTTATTAAATGTAAATATTAAAATCATGGCATGGGTCTTAGCAGACTGCCTGGTGTTGCATTTGCCCACACTGGTGAGAGACCACCAGGTGGGATTTGTGTGGGGCAGGCATTCAGCTCTAAATGTTCGCAAGATCCTTCTATCTATCGCCCACTGCCAATCTTTCGGAACACCATTGCTTTTGACTGGCCTAGATGCGGAAAAAGCGTTCGACAAGGTTAACTGGAACTACTTATTTAGGGTACTGCCCTATGTAGGGGTGGGGGGCTGGTGTCTCCAAGCAATAGAGACTCTTTACAGGAGACCAACAGCAAGACTGTTGGTTAACACAATGAGATTGCCTCCTCTGGAAGTGCAAGTTGGAATGAGACAGGGGTGCCCCCTTTCCCCATTGATATTTTTGCTATATTTAGAACCTCTTTTGCATACTGTTTTAGCAGATCCTGATATAATGGGAGTCACCCTTCCAACACAATCAGTAAAAGTCTTGGCCTTTGCAGACGATCTGTTCTTGACACTCACCTCCCCGCAGAGGTCTCTGCCTCATCTGTTGTCAGCCATTGATGAATTTGGGTATTTTTCGGGCTTCTCACTTAATTTACAAAAGTCCATGGCTTTACCAAACCAACCTGAGATAAAAGAATACTGGGAGGGAGACTTTCCACTGAAATAAGCACAACATTCATTAACCTATTTGGGAGTGCAGATTCCAATGGACCTAACCCGTTTATACTCTGCAAACATGGAACCGTTAAAAAAAAGAGCTGGGGATATCTTGGGAAGCTAGCAGGCCCTTCCACTTTCTCTCTTTGGGTGAGTGGCATTATACAACATGGTCCTCTTCCCTATTTGGATTTACACCTGCCAAATGTTACCTTTATATCTGCAAAATAAGGAAGAGCGATGGTTCAACAAACAATTAAATTTTTTCATATGGCAAGGGAAAAGGGCCCGAATGAATATCTCGAGAGCGCAACTTCCCCGCAACAAGGGAGGGCTGGGTTTACTAAATCTGCGTTTCTTTTCCATAGCAAACTGCTTGAGACACATAGTAGACTGGCTCCAGGCTACATCCTATTTTTCTTGTACATCCTATTTTTCTTGCACCACTGCGGAAACCCGATTATTTGGTCAATTAAAGTTTGCTTATTGGCTCCATACGCCTGGGGGACGCGTGGAGCCCCTGGGCCTGGTCTCTCAAATCTTTCGCCTATTGAGACAAACTTGGTGTTGGCTGAGTAGATTCTTCTCCTTAAACAGAGAGGTCTCTCCTCTGCTACCAATAAGGGGTAACCCAGATTTTCCAGCAGATAGTACTACACTGCCCTTTCATCGTTGGGCCTCTCAGGGGATCCAGTATCTTTATCATGTGCTATCAGAGCTGGGAGAGATTAAATCATTTGAAGAACTTTGTGAGGAATTTAGATTAGAAAACAAGGATGTATTTGCTTATGCACAACTATGCCATTATATTAAGTCATTACCAAAAAACTGTTTAACCTCAGACATTTGGGACAAGTATAATGAGATATTGGGCCTAGGTGCTCAGCTGAAAGTACCTCTGAAATATTTTCACGCACGCCTCAAAGACTCTGTCAAAGCCTTTGATTACACCAGAGTGGCCTAGCAGTGGAGCGAGGAACTAAACACTTGCCTTCGGACTGAACGGATGGAAGCCAGCTTGATGGCAGTATATAGCCTGACAGAAAATGCAGCTTGGTGGGAGATACAGTATAAATTCATACTAAGGCTGCACGTCTCACCCCGTAGAGCTTTTCATGCTACGCTCTGGGACAGTGACCTCTGCTCTAGGTGTGCAGCTGAAGATGCCCACCTGGGACATCTGTTCTGGACATGTCCAAGAGTGAAGGTTTTCTGGAGAGATTTGTCTCTGCATGTATCTACCCTATGGCGGGCGTCATGGACTCCCACTCCCACTCAACTATTCCGTAGTTTTAACATCCAAGGGCATGCCCCAGTGAGAATGAAGGTCTTTTTGCAAAGAACGATACTCATGGGCAAAAAAGCAATTTTGCAACTGTGGTTAAGCCCAGAGAGCCCGACAATCGGTCATTGGCGCACTTCAATGATACATATGTGCTCCCTGGAAAGACGAAGTGTCCCTGACATGGGCCCCTTTTTGGGACTCACTTATTCCCACAGCTCGTAGTAGAATTTTGAATTCCTGAAGGGTTAGGGGAAGGGGAAGGGAAGAGGGGTTGGGGAGGTAGGGAATGATACAAGAATTGGGAGGGGGAAGGGAGGGAGGGAAAAAAAGAAAAATAAATGCCTGTTAAGACACTCTACTGACTTCTTGTAAGAGATGTTTCTGTTTACCCATGATGGTTTCTTGTTTAGTTGGACATCAAGAATGTTGTAAAATATGCATAGTATCAATAAACATGATTGGAAATAAAAACTCTGGAACTCTCTGCCAGAGGGTGTGGTAACAGTGGTTAGCATATTTTGGGTTTTAAAAAGATTTGGACACACTGGATGAAAAGGCAATAGTTTGTTTTTGAGATGGACATGGGGAAGCCATTGCTCACCCCTGGATTGGTAGTGTGGAATGTTGCTACTAACTGGGTTTCTGCCAGGTACTTGTGACCTGGATTGGCCACTGTTGGAAGCAGGATACTGGGCTAGATGGACCATTGGTCTGACCCAGTATGGCTATTCTTATGTTCAACTTTTCCTCAGCAAAGTAACTTGTGATAGTTGCTTCTAATATTATGAATAATTTTTTCAGCCAATTATAAGTTGCAACACTGAATATGTGGTCCTAAACTTATGAGGAAAAGATATCCTTATAAATTTAGGACTGCCATTTATCTGGTCCACTTATATGGATAACTTTATCTGGATAGTGGCTGAATCTCACTGGTTTCTGGATAAATTTAGGGCCTTATGTTCAGCTGGTGGCACTCAATATTTTGCTGATCACTGCCGGCGTTATGCCCCAAAATTCAATGTCGAGCCATGTCCTAACTTTGACATCAAATTAAACAACACAAAAGATTCACCAAAGGGACTTACATCCTAAACATGTAAAAGGGACATATCAGGGGCGTAGCCAGACTTAGGTGGGAAGGGGATCCAGAGCCCGAGGTGAGGGGGCACATTTTAGCTCCCCCAGCGCCACCGACCCCCCCCCCCCCCCCCCCGCCACTTTTGACCCCCCCCGGCGGCGCCACCCCTCCCCCATCCCTTTCAACCCCCCTCCCGCCGCCAAGTTCCAACCCTCCCCCATCACCACCAGGTACCTTTGCTGGTGGGGGTCCCCAAACCCCACCAACCGAAGTCCCCTTCTGCGCCGGTCTCCGAGTCCGGTGCGTTCGCTGATCTGGATTCTGTTTCTGTGAGCCCTAACGTCCTGCACGTTCCTACATGCAGGACATCAGGACTCACAGAAACAGAATCCAGATCAGCAACACGCCGGAGACCGGCACTGAAGAGGACTTTGGCTGGCGGGGGTTGGGGACCCCCGCCAGCAAAGGTACCTGACAGCGGTGGCGGGGGAGGGTTGGTGGTGGTGGAAGGGGGGGGGGTCAAATGTGGCGGGGGAGGATGAAAGCAGGGAGGCCAGGGCTAAATCTGTGGGGGCCCATGCCCCCGTGGCCCCACCTAGCTACGCCCCTGGGACATATACCTATTAAGGTCCCAAACAATACTTGCACCTAATGGTTAGATGTTAGTCCAAATTAAAAAAAGCAGGAGCTAGCAGCTCAAAGTAAAGGCAACAAAGGAATAACAAAGGGGAATGAGTAAAAAGATTTACAAAAAGACATTATTATTGGGAAGATTTTTTTTGTCAATGATCTTATTGATCTGGTTAGCTCTTTAAATTTGTATGGTTTTGAGCTCTTTGAGGCTTTTTCCTTCCTTTTATGAACATTTATAAACAGTTGTACATCAGCAACATTTTCATGCTGTGGACTTTCAGTGAAGTCAATACTGAAAGTCCACAGCATGAAAATGTTGCTGATGTACAACTGTTTATATAGCATATATAGTTTATTCTAGCATATAAAGTACATTAGCAATTTCCAACAGTCAAGAAAGAATAACCTACTTTACAGATGCAGGCCAAATAACTTCACACAGCATCAGAAGAAGGAGGAGGCAGGAGGCACTACTCAACAGCTGCTGCTTTTCTGTCATAGGTCCAGAGATCAGATGACAAAAAATATGCTTACTGCAGACAAGCTACGTAGAAAGCATTGATCAAAGAATGTGCTCAAGTTTATTTTTTCCTATTTCTCATTTTGTGCTCAGAAAGCCTGGCTGACAGACTGAGCATGACTGTCTAAAGTAGATAAGTCACAGGACCTCTGATTACCAGGAGGCTCCTAAAGAATTGGGAAAGGTATTACATAGGATGAGATTTTCCAGTCATAAAACCAGCTCACATAAATTCATTAGAAAGGAAGTATGTAATGGTGAGACCTCCTTGGTTCCTCCTAGAGATGTACAGCAGTGGCGTAGCCAGACTGCCAATTTTGGGTGGGCCTGAACCCAAAGTGGGTGGGCACAAAATTTTCTCTCTACCCCCCCCCCCCCCCCAGCAAAATTTAGTCACACTCAGATGCATTTGTCACACAGGGTAAAGTGCTGCTTTTCAGTGCATCTGATTTCAGACAATTTATTTAATAGCCTAATCCTTTTCAGTGAGCTTTCAGAGGCCAAAACCTCCTGCCTCAGGTCAGTATAATGCTGTTACGGTATCCTCTCCTGACCTAAGGAAGGAAGTATTGGTCTGTGAAACTTTATTAACACCATATTACTTTATCCTAAATTAAAAATAAAATTATTTTCTTTACCTTTGTTGTATGGCCATTTACTTTTTCTCATTGTGTTGCTCCCAGTCTCTAGATTCTGCTTTCCTTCATTTTCGCTGAACTCTTCTGCCAGGGTTTCCTGACCATTTGTCATTTTTCTCTCATTTTTCTTTGCTTTCTTCAATATTTTTCTGCCTCTCTCTGTGTCGATTTAATTCATTCTTACTACCATTCTTTAATTTCCTTCATCTACTTGTGGCTTTTCATCTTTTTCTCACCCTTGTTCTCCCCATGCCCCTTCCTCTTATTCTCCAATCTTTCACTACTCCCCCTTTCCATGCAGCAGCTCTCCTCTTTCTCTCCCCATCCTTCCAGTGTCTCCCCTCTCTCTCCCCATCCTTCCAATAGTCTCCCCTCTTTCTTTCTGCATCCTTCCATCGTGTCACCTCTTTCTCCCTACCCTTCCATCCAGCGTCTTCCCTCTTTCTCTCCCCATTCTTCTACCCATCTACCCTCTCTCCTGATCCTTCCATCTATTGTTTCTCTCCCTCCTTCTAACCAGTGTCTATCTCTCTACCCTTTTCTGTTCAGTGTCCCTTCTCTCTCCACATCCTTCCAGTCTTTCCCCTTTTTCTCTGCATCCTTTCATCCATCTCCCCTCTTTCTCTGCCATCCTTCCATCTGTTTTCCTCTTTCTCTCCCCATCCTTCCGTTTTCCCTCTTTCTCTGCCATCCTCCCATCTGTTTTCCCTCTTTCTCTCCCCATCCTTCCGTTTTCCCTCTTTCTCTGCCATCCTCCCATCTGTTTTCCCTCTTTCTCTCCCCATCCTCCGTTTTCCCTCTTTCTCTGCCATCCTCCCATCTGTTTTCCCTCTTTCTCTCCCCATCCTTCCATTTTCCCCTCTTTCTCCCCATCCTGCCATCCATTTTCCCTCTCCCGATTCAGGCCCACCAGCCCCAGCTCCCAATGCCGGCCACTGCTGCTTTTCCTGATGAGCAGCAGGGCCGGCGCAACAAAAAGAAATGCTCAGCTGACTGAGCTGAGCGCCAACGCAAACGACGACTCACTCGACGAGAAAAAATGTTTTTTTTAAAACGTGGCACCGCAGGCAGCCTCGAAGCATTGGCTGCTGGCTCTGCAGGCTCCTCCCGTCTCTTACGTCACTGCCCCTGCTTCGCTCCAGGGGCAGTGACATAAGAGACGGGCGGAGCCTGCAGAGTCAGCAGCCAATGCTTCGAGGCTGCCTGCGGTGCCACGTTTTTTAAAAAACATTTTTTCTCGTTGAGTGAGTCGTCATTTGCATTGGCGCTCAGCTCAGTCAGCTGAGCGCTTCTTCTTTTTGTAGCGCCGGCCCTGCTGCTCATCAGGAAAAGCAGCAGTGGCTGGCGATGGGAGCTGGGGCTGGCGTGGGCCTGAAGGAAAAGTGGGTGGGTGGGCCAAAGCTGAAATTTGGTGGGCCTGGGCCCACCCAGGCCCACCCGTAGCTACGCCCCTGATGTACAGTCCTTTGCAGTGACATAGGAAATCTCCCATTTCATAACTCTTTCAAAGCGATATGACAGAAAAAAAAATGAAATTTCAAGGGGGGGGGAGGGTTCATTGACATCAATAAGGTTGTTCATATTTTACAAGTCCTATTTGTGCTTCAGATGTGCATAAACTGGCACTTAAATGTTTAAAACATCTAAGTCCCCATTTTAGAAAGCTGAGATATGTACATCTCAGACTAAAATGCGTGCAAATGGCAAGGGGCATGGTCTGGATATATTTGGGGTAGGACAAGGGTGTGCATAGTTTATAGATATTTAGTTTCCATTTCAGAAGGGGCTTAAGGGGCCGATATTCAGACTGGGAGAGTTAGCCGGGCTGCCTCCCACAGTTGGCACTGAACCTGGATATTCAATGCTGGGCCATTTCCAGTTACCGGCACTGAATATCCGGTTTAATTTTGACCGGTTTCAAATGAACTGGCCAAGTCAATATTCAGCGCCGGCCGGTTACGTTGAAACCAGTCAAAGAAAGGCCTACTATTTCAGTGGCCCAATTTGGCTGCCAAAATACACCTAAATTTAAGAATTCTTTATAAAATATGCCTAAATTTCTGTACGATTTATAGAATACACCGAGCGCCCATCCGCAATTAGTAAAACTTGGTGTAAATGCTGATGCCTAAATTAGGCACGGTTCAGGTGTGTTCTATAATGACACTCATAGATTTTAGAAATGCCCATGACCTGCTCATGGCCATGCCCTCTTTTCAACTAAGCAACTTGAAATTTATATGCATCATGTTACAGAATACGCTTAGACAGTTGTGCGTGTAAATTCTAATTAATGCCAATTAGTGTCAATAATTGCTTGCTAATTGGTTCAAAGTGCATCAAAACACAAGGGCAAACAAGGATGACTGAAAGCAAAGAGCTTGACAAAACACTGGAATCCTGAGCCAAACAGGAACCAAATGGAGGACTGGAGAAGAAAACAGTACTGAAGCAACAGGAAACAAGGCCAGAGGTGGGGTACTTGTGACCTGGATTGGCCACTGTTAGAATGCCGGGCTTGATGGACCTTCGGTGTGTCCCAGTACTTATGTAGAAATGTTCAAGCCTGCCCTGGGCTGATCTCTGCAGAGCCAATCGGGAAACAGGAAGTAAGATTACCAGAAATACAAGACACACTGCTGAACTTTCAGTGGCTCTGTATAAAATTACTTCTTATAACAAACTGCCTAGTTGTAGGTGGCAGGAAGGTGCGTAAATGATACTGTTCTAGTCACTGACCTGTTTTAAGCACATAACTCTCTGATACCCTAAAAAATTTTTAAATTTAAAACCTAAAAGTGCAAAATAGCAGAATTTATTGCAGTTCTTAGTTAAAGCTTGTTTCTGTAGTTGTTCTGCTTGTTCCTATGATTTCTTCCCCATTTTTTGGAGTATTTTCAGCATTCTAGTCATTTATTTCTACTACTACTTATTTTCATAATGCTACTAGATGTACACATTGTGGAACCCATTATGGACAAGATTCAGTAAATGGTATTAAAAAAACATCTCTGAAAAAATGCGCAGAGTGCTATTCTAAAAATGGTGCTCCAATTTGCGTGCTGTTTATTGAATAGCACTTAGAGCCATTTTCCATGCCAAGCTTTGCATGTGAGGATTTATACCACCTGAAACCTGGTGTAAATTCTGGTGCATAATTTAGGCACAGATCCCTGGTATTCGGTAATACTGCATACATCTTTAGTGAGTGCTCCTGACACTCTTCCTTTTGAGTTGTGCACTATAAGATTTGTGCACGGATCTTTATAGAAAAACTCTTAGTGAGGTGCATGTGCAAATTCAAAATGTTGCCAATTAACACCAATATTTGATTGTTAGCACCCAATTACTGGCGCTAATTGGCTCATTAAGCTAATGAAGTTGCTCGTGCATCTCAGGATTGCATGGAAATTTGTGCACCATTTATAGAATCCGGGGATATTTGCAACTACTTTCTCTGTCCTTAGTGGGCTCACAGTCTAAGGTGTTATTTTGTATGAGGGGCAACTGAGGGTTAAGTGATTTGCTCAAGGTGACAAGGAACTGCATAAGGAGTCATTTACATGCATAAGTGGCCACTTACACAGGTAAAAGACCTCTTATAAATACTGCCTAGTGTAAATATAAACACCATGATTTGAATGTTTGTACTTTGCTGGTGGGTGTGGCAGTGTGCACAAGGATGGAGTTGGGAGAAGTGTGAGGAGATCACAAAGGTAAGTGCGTAAATGATAGAATTCTATCCTTCATGTATATACATGTCAACATATAGACTGGTGTAAGTGATCACGCACTATTTTAGCCCTGTGCGCTAATAAACTAGATGCTGTGTTACAGAATTGCCCCCTTAGCGTATACTATAAGACGTGGGATGGGTTGAACAAATAAAAGGAAATTCTACACAGAAAAGAATGTGCAAAATTTACTGCTGCTTGAAGCAGGAGTAGCTATATTCGAGTCTAAAGGTTAAGAACATAAGAATAGCCATACTGGGTCAGACCAATGGTCCATCTATCCCAGTATCCTGCTTCCTACAATGGCCAATCCAGGTCACAAGTACCTGGCAGAAACCCAATTAGTAGCAACATGCCATGCAACCAATCCCAGGGTAAGCAGTAGCTTTCCCCATGTCCATCTCAATAACAGACAATGGACTTTAACTCCAGGAACTTGTCCAAACCTTTTTTAAACCCAGAAACGCTAACTGCTGTTACCACAACCTCTGGCAAAGAGTTCCAGAGCTTAACTATTCTTTGAGTAAGAAAATATTTCCTCCTATTTATTTTAAAAGTATTTCCATGTAATTTAATTGAGTGTCCTCTGGTCTTTGTACTTTTTGAAAGAGTGAAAAATCAATTCACTTTAACCTGTTCTATACCACTCAGGATTTTATAGACCTCAATCATACCCCCCCCCCCTCAACCTTCAATCTTCCAAGTTGAAGAGCCCTAACCTCTTTAGCCTTTCCTCATACAGAAGGAGTTCTATCCCCTTTATCATTTTGGTCACTCTTCTTTGAACCTTTTCTAATTCTGCTATATCTTTTTTGAGATACGGCAACCAGAATTGAATGCAATACTCAAGGTGAGGTTGCACCGTGGAGCAATACAGAGGCATTATGGTATCCTTGGTCTTATTTTGCATCCCTTTCCTAATAATTCCTAGCATCCTGTTTGCTTTTTTGGCTGCCACCGCACACTGGGCAGATTTCAGTGTATTGTCTACAATGACACCTAGATGAGTGCTGACTCCTAAGTTGGACCTTAGTGTCACGTAACTATGATTCAGATTATTCTTCCCAATGTGCATCACTTTACATTTGTTGACATTAAATTTCATCTGCCATTTGGATGCCCAGGCTTCCAGTTTTCTAAGGTCTCCCTGCAATTTTTCACAATCCACATGCGTTTTGACAACTTTGAATTGTTTTCTGTCATCTGCACATTTAATCACCTCACTCGTCGTTCTGTTTTCCAGATCATATTTAAATATTTTAAACAGCACTGGTCCCAGTATAGATCCCTGCGACACTTCAATGTTCATCCTCCTCTATTGAGAAAAATGGTCATTTAACCTTAACCTCTTGTTTTCTATCCAATTACCAATTCCTAATCCATATAAGGATATGACTTTTTAATTTTCTCAGGTATCTCTCATGAGGAACTTTGTCAAAAGCTTTTTTGAAAATCCAGATACATTACATCAACCTGCTTACCTTTATCCACATGTTCATTTACGCCTTCAAAGGTTGGCGTGCTGCATTCAGTTGCTTTCCTCCACAAAACACATTTTCCCTTTTACAGCTATTTTACATACCAGCATGCACTTTTCCAGCTGAGAATATACCAGAATACTATAGCTACCTCCTGAGTCCCTGAAGCAGTTACAGTAATGAAACCTACAGTGCCGTGCGACATAAACCATTGGGGAAGCTTGGCTTAACTAGACAATGAGAGTTTCCATGCTGGCTTGGACTATGATTCAGATGTGATTTATTTCACAAAAAAGTGACATTGTTAAAATGAAAGAGTTTCATGGATTGAGCACATGAACAAAGGTGGTTGAGGATCCAAGAAAGATATTTTATAATTGTCACTATGCATAGGCTCATCTTTTCAACAAGTTATATTTTGTTGAAACATCCACCTGAGGGTCTTTCAGTAAATTGTTTTCCAAAAGTCACTTTCTTTCTTAGTAATACATATTTTTTCAGCTAATATTACTGGTCTTTATCTTAAGTTGTTGTCCAGCATATTTGGCAAAAGTGTCTTTAAAATTCCCACTGGGGCAAAGGGCCTAGGTTGAGGGTATTCATGAAATATCTATTGAATTCACAGCTTCTCACATGAATTAAATATTTTCTATTTAATCAACAAGAGGGCAAATCTGAATATTTCTGCAATACTTGTAATGAAAAAAAATAGCCAGGAGCTGAGGGAGAGAGGAACACTTTAAAGTTAAGACGAGACCCGAAGAATTAGAAAATATCAAACTGAAAATTCCATTATTCCATGAGAACAGAACCTGCCTGTGCTCTGTTTTCCCATGTTAGTGCACTGGGGATGAGCTGTAATAAATTCATTCATCTACACCCACGCTACATATCTGAGAGAAGATGCAGTTTCCCTGATGTGCCGCCAGACTTTGAAGTCAATCTCAGCTCTCTGGAATTTGACCAGCCGCTTTCCAGACCATGTAATGCACTGCAGATCTTTCCACGTTATTCATTCCAGATGATCATGCTACAATTCCCTGCTAGATTTCCTTTTTCCAATTTAGGTTACTGGGGGTAACTTAGGAGTAAAACAACATTTGTGCTGCAAAGTGACAACCGACGCCTAGCATCTTGTGTGTTTTCTTCGACAAGGATGACAGACTTTAATGGAACTGCCTGCACATTTGTTTCTTTCCACTATTTAATATTGTTTCCTATGTTAGAGAATGAGGAGGGATTATGAGAGCTAGAGGCAACAGTACATGGACATCCCAGGCTGCATGTAATGAATGCCCATGCAACATCAAAGACTTCCCACACTGCTTATGCCAGCACATCTTAATCAACATAACCTGCAAGCATTACTAGTGAAAGACAAAACCGTACCCAGTGTCCATTTTCTGGATTCATTCAATACATTTGTGATTACATTTGTTTGATAAACAAGTAGCACCTACCACTGGTTGTTTGACCCTCAACCCATCCATGCAGATTAACACAGCAACCGCACTGCTTTATTCCACTCAGAAAATCTTAAATAGTCAACACTGTCATTGCTGCTGCCAAATGGCTGGTGGTTTTGTAACATGGGTAAGAATCCACAATCTGCTTAGCCGAGACCACAGTATGTGTTTAGGTGCCAATGGATGCCTGTCTTCTTCATGCTTGCTCAACTTCTCTGGTCAGAGCTGGATGGAGGCCGAAGTCTCAGGGGTGTAATTTATGTCTTGAGTTGTTTTTTTAATCATGTTGCTGCAGTATGCAGATGATTATCTTGCCATACATGCAAATTAATCTAAAACAGGATTTTGTTTACTTTTGAGACATGCTTACAAAGGACATTTGGTAGCTTAAGATATTGATATCTTATGCCTTGCATTTACTGCTTTGGTGCAGAGTAAGAGGTGATTGGAGCTGTTTAGGAAGGACATTTTGCCTTCATGGGAGTACAGAGTTTTTCAGGGAAGCTCTTAATACTTGGTGAGGGGTCTAGATGTAGAAAGGTTGGAGGGACCAATTTTAATAGGGAATCAGGGGATGAAAATCCTCTGTACCAACTGGTATGAATGTGCACAGGGTATAGAATTTTGGTTTGTTTTAGATTTTTCTTCACAATTGTCAGAATTTTTCAGTTCTTTTAACACATTTGTTTAAAAAAAACTAAATTTAAAGTGCATTAGGAAATTTTGACATGAGCTCATTGACTTAGGGGCCCTTTTAGTAAAGCTTAGCACACGCTAAATGCTGTGCATCCTATTTCATATCTATGGACCATGTGGCACTTAGCCACACTACTGGGTCCCTAACACAAGTGGGAAAATACCTGATATCAAAATCTCTTTTGGGAAATACGAACTCCACCTCAAATCACAAGTCAGGAACCTTGGAATATACAGCTCGATTCAACACTTACTCTGATCCCCCAAATCCAAGCAATCTTCAAGAGCAACTTCTATCACTTGCGACAACTATACTGCCTGTCTCTTTACATTGAGAAGGCAAGCCTTGTCTCAGTTGTGCATGTCATGATAACATCAAGACTAGATTACTGTAATGCACTCTACACTGGTCTGACTACAAAGGGTCTGCACCAGCTCCAATTCATTCAGAATGCTGCAGCAAGACTAATAGAAGATTGTAAACAATGTGACCACATCACTCCATTTTTGCTAAAACTTCACTGGCTACTACTGCAATACAGGGCCAACTTTAAAACTCTATGTTTATCATTTGTTTATTTTATATACCGTTTCTTATTGCTGTTGCAAAACAGAACGGTTTACATTAAAAAAAATATAACTCATATAAACAAACAAGTAAGAACTCCAATCATTGATAGAAAAGCACAGCAAACCATAAATGACAAACCTTCAAGGCCCTTAAAGGAAATGACCCAGAGCACTTGAAGATCATGATCTCCTTCTGTACACCTTCCAAGTAGTTTCCCTAACCACACCCTCGCCAAAAGAAATCACATGATGTGATACCCGCAAGCGAGCCTTCTCCGGAGTAGCTCCCACGCTTGGAATGCATTCTCTGAAAGGATCCACTTAACTCAAGACTAGCACATACTATAGCAGGACATGTTTATCCACCCCTACCCTAGCTAAGATAACGTTCAAGCACCTTTCTGACCTCATTTGCAAATTTCTTTAAATTAGTCCTTTACCTTCTTATTCCCGTTACTCTAGTTTATCTATATGTTCCATCTTTGCTTACACCCTATACTGTCTATGAAAATGTTTTATTGTGTTTTGCGTTGACATTGTAATGTAGTATACTATCCTGCTTATTTTCGAAGGAGAAGGGTGGCCATCTTCCGACACAAATAGGGAGATGGCCACTCTTCTCCTAAGGCCGGCCAAATCGGTATAATTGAAAGCCGATTTTGGCCGGCTTCAACTGCTTTCTGTCGCTGGGCCGGCCAAAGTTCAAGGGGGTGTGTTGGCAGTGTACCGAAGGCGGGACGGGGGCGTGGTTAAGAGATGGCCGGCCTCGGCCGATAATGGAAAAAAGAAGGCCGGCTCTGACGAGCATTTGGCTGACTTTACTTGGTCCCTTTTTGTTCATGACCAAGCCTCGAAAAGGTGCCCAAACTGACCAGAGGACCACCGGAGGGAATCGGGGATCACCTCCCCTTACTCCCCCAGTGGTCACCAACCCCCTCCCACCCCAAAAAAAAATTAAAAAAACATTTTTTGCCAGCCTCTATGCCAGCCTCAAATGTCATACTCAGCTCCATCACAGCACTATGCAGGTCCCTGGAGCAGTTTTTAGTGGGTACTGCAGTGCACTTCAGGCAGGCGGACCCAGGCCCATCCCCCCCTACCTGTTACACTTGTGGTGGTAAATAGGAGCCCTCCAAAACCCACCCAAACCCCACTGTACCCATATCTAGGTGCCCCCCCCCCCGTTACCCTTTAAAGGCTATGGTAGTGTTGTACAGTTGTGGGTAGTGGGTTTTGGGGGGGGGATTTGGGGGGCTCAGCACATAAGGTAAGGGAGCTATGCACCTGGGATAAATTTGTGAAGTTCACTGTAGTGCCCCCTAGGGTGCCCGGCTGGTGTCCTGGCATGCGAGGGGGACCAGTGCACTACAAATGCTGTCTCCTCCCACGACCAAATGGCATGGATTTGGCTGGTTTTGAGATGGCCGCCATTAGTTTCCATTATCGGCGAAAACCAATGGTGGCCATCTCTAATGCCGGCCATCTCTAAAGGCGGCCCAAATGTTGAGATTTGGCCAGCCCCGACCGTATTATCGAAACAAAATATGGCCGGCCATCTTGTTTTGATAATACAGTCGGGTACGCCGCTTTACGGGGCCGTCATTAGAGATGGCCGTCCCCGTTCGATTATGCCCCTCTATGCCATACTTGTACTGTTATTTGAATAATTTTACTGCTGTAATTGTCTGTTGCTGATGTTTGACTTATTCTTGCTGTACACCACCTTGAGTGAATTCCTTCAAAAAGGCAGTAAATATATCCTAATAAATAAATAAATAATATCCATAAGCACGTGCTACGCTTTAGTAAAAAGGCCCCTTAATGAGGGTGTCATTGTAGATAATACACTGAAATCTTCTTCTCAGTGTGTGGTGGTGGCCAAAAAAGCAAACAGGATGCCAAGAAGTTTTAGGAAAGGGATGGTGAATAAGACTGAAAATACAATAATGCCTTTGTACTTGATAAATATTGGTGCTTACATTTACACCAGCTTTAGGGCTGGTGAAAAAATGGGCACCCAGTGCTATTCTATAAAGGGGGCTCTGGGATGAATGTTCTTTATAGAACAGCATTGGTTGCCAAATTCCATGCCACACTTTGGGCAAGAGGACTTACACCTAATGAAACCTTGTGTAAATTCTAACGTGCAAGTTGAGCGTGCATCTGCAGTATTCTATAAAACTGCATGCAATTATAGTCCCCCATTATATGGGGATTACTGAATGATGTGCTTCTTCCCTGGAGTCCCTGGGTGGGGACTGTGGAATGTGTTGTGAAGTAAACTGCAGAAAGAAAGTGGGTTTGTTACATGATTGACAGAGAGAGAGAGAGAGAGAGAGAGAGAGAGAGAGAGAGAGAGAGAATAAAGACACTGCTCCTGGATACTCAGAAATAAGTCTAGCTTAACATCCTATGGCCTTCCGGATCTTTATGTGGACCTGGCCTAAGTCCAAGCTCAAATCTGGAGGACTGGAAGAAGTGTGAGGAGTGAGCTGGTAATAAAAGAAGTAATTCTGTTTGTGGCTCAGGTCAGATAACTGAGCTGGTCAGTGATACCTGGGTTGCACAATTTTCCAGAATGCCCCTAACCCACCCATGCCCCTCCCATGCCCACACCCCCTTTGTAGTTAAGCATGAAAACACTTAGACACTATCATATAACTGGGCACATAAGTGTATTTGTGTGCTAATCTGATGCTTTAGTCCCATTGTGGCACCTTGCATCTGTTAGAATGCATTTCTCTGCTGAAAGTTGGGTGCTTAATTAGTGTCCAACATTAGGTGTCATTTATGAAATTCCCCAGTTATTTTGCATACAAATAAACCAGATATGCTGTTATAAATGCACACCCCTAGTAACTGGTACTTTCACTCTGAGTGAGATAGCACAAGGAACTTTTCTGATCCATCATGTGCATGTTATTTACTTATTTATTAGGATTTATTTACTGCCTTTTTGAAGGAATTCACTCAAGGTGGTATATAGCAAGGATAAGTCAAATGTTCCCTCCCTCAAGGTCTATTTCTTGCTGGAGAGAAACAGTGACTTCAAGAACTGAGTTAACTTACCAAGAAAGAAGAAGGCAGGGCTGGCCCAACCATTGGGCATAATTAGGTAAAGTTGCCTGGCATTGAAGTTTCTTGAGAGCAGCAAAGAGTAGCTGCAGTCAAAGAGGAACAATAGGTCTTGACAGCCAGATAAGCTGAAAGATCCAACTGCATATACTTTAACCTGCATCGTTATAGGATTTTTGTGTGCTTATCATGACTGTTGAGTTTAATTATCAAGCTTTTGGGTGGTCACAGGACAGAAGACTGAAAGTTAATTGAGGTGGTGGTGGTGGGGGGGGGGGGGGGTTAAGGCTGAAAGTTTGCGTAGGCACCCTCTACCCTTGCACCAGCTCTGCAAGAAGATGCTGAAAGAACCTTCTGTAGTCCAAAAACTTAAGCCTCCGTCAGATAATACAGCAATGTTAGTGTAACTGCTGCAATACATGACATGCAGGAGCCACTTTCCTGTTGCAAGCTAAGAGACAGGAAAGCCACTGTGCAGCTTCCTGAAAACTCTTGTTTCTAATTTTCTTTTGCAATTCATTTTGTCTTAATGCCGATCCTATATGTTGTTGATGAAAATCTATTTGTAGGAAGCAGTCAGTAACATCATGAGGGCACTTCTTCATAGTCTCAGGCGCCAAGTAAATTTTACTTAGAACCATCATGGTGGCCATAGTGACACTAAACCCAGCTACCACACTTGAAGCCTTCACTGAAAGAGCCTCACCTTGCCAATACCCTCTCTTTGTTGGAGGCAAACTCCCTCTTGGCAAAAATCATCACTTTTTCCATGTTGCTTCTTTAAAATATACACTCTAATGTACTTCAAAAGAGCTTCATCTAAGATGCCCGAATATCTCATTTAAGAACTTTCAGATGGTAGCACGTATACACAGGGGACCTTCCTTAGCTGGCAAGAGCTATTTGAATTGCATCAATGAAATAAGGGTGTAATTGTTTAAATTGTAGGTGCCAGTTATCCACGTAAAATGGGACATACACCTACAGAACAACCTAGAAGCCCCTTTTACTAATTTGCGATAAAAGGGGGCCTGCACTAGCGTCAACATGTGTTTTCACTGCGCGCTGAGGCACCCAGAGGACTCACATTCTAAGGGGCAATGGAGGGTTAAGTGACTTGCCCAAAGAGCTGTGGTGGGAATCAAACCCAGATCACCAAGGATCAAAACCTGCTTCATAAACCATTAGGCTACTTCTCCACTAGTGTGCCGTTGTAGAATACTAGCGTCACCTCGTACCGGCGTGCCTTACATTTGTGATTCTGCATTAACACCAGCCATAGACCTGGCATAACCATGGTCACGTATATGCAGCAGGGATATGTCTATCTGACTCCATCTGGTAAGTTATGCACGTAAGGGACAGCTCCTCTCATGTCCCGGCCATACCCTACCCATATATATGACCTCTTGCATTTACGTGCTATGCCAATCACCTTGCATCTTACAGAACAACACTTAGGGCCAGATTCTACAAATGGTGCCCAAATTTGGGCACCGAAAAAAAATGAGCACTGAGCACTTTTTTTATAAATGGCTCTCCAAGGTGGGCAACGTTTATAGAATATAGAATAAGATGTAGCACCTGGAACCACGCTGAACTTTTGGCGTGAGGATTTACACCAACTTAAACCTGGTGTAAATCCCCATGTGTAAATTAGGCCCTGATCCCCTGAATTCTATAATAATGCGCACATCTTTAGTGAACGCCCCTGACCCGCCCATGCTCCTCCCGTGACCACGCCCCCTTTTCAGTTGTATGCTAAAAGATGTACGGGCGCATCTTTATAGAATAGCGTTTAGTAAGATGTGCATGCAAATCCAAATTTAGCAATTTTGAGTGCCATATATAGAATATGGGGGTTAGTGGCTCTGCTGTCACTTTAGCATGTAGGTAAATGCATAGCTAGCTGAGCAAGGTTAGGACTGCTATTTAGGTGATTCTAAATACCAGGTTAGCTATGTGGGCACTGAATATCACCAGTGCCTACATAGCTCCTGACTCTACCCTGATTCCACCCTCAGACTACCCTGGTACTAACCAGAAAGCGCCATGTTGGTAAGAGCGGAATTCAGCAGCACTGACTGGTTACGGGACACTGAATAGCCAGTCCTAACCTGCCCAGCCCAGCCCAGTTTAATTGGGCAGGAATCTCTCCTGTCTGATTGAATCACTTTGAATATTGACCCCCAATATTTCTGCATATGGAAAAGACACTTCTACTGGGTGTTAAACCCCTGGAAAAAATACTCTGTTAGTCGCTCTGTTTTGTTTTTCTTGAGAAAGAGCTGGTATTACTTTGCTCGCCCTGTACATTATATGCTGAATATGACATGAATGAATGAATGAATGTGACATGATGGATTGTCTTGTTTTATAGGTTTTCTGGCACACAAGCATGTTGGCATCACTTTCCAGAAAATAAAACGCTTAAGTAATTTATTTTCTACCACCCTCTTTGCAAATAAAGTTGAAATTGGCTGGAGTCCCTCTAGGAATACTGTTTACACTAGCATGGTTTCTGCAAGGAACATTTCGACCCCGCACAAATGAAGTGCTCTTCAAATGTGGTGTTAGAATAACAAAAAAAAAAAAAAAACCTTTCCCAGCACATTTCAGTTGCGGCCTGTGCCAGCACCTGTGACTCACCAGCTGTTACTATGGAAGACTGCCAGAAAGCTGGAGTGAGCGTATTTTCAGTCAAATGGCAGCTCTCCACAAAAAGGGTGATAAAATTCAGAACTAAAACAAAAAAGTGTGAAAGAAAGAAAGAAAGAAAGCTACAGTAGTTTCATCATCAGATGGGAGAAATACATGTAGCCCAATAAGAGATTGCCTTTATTTCTTTATAGTCAGACACAGAAACATAGAATATGATAGACCAAAAGATCCATCCAGCCGTTGCTTTATTTTGCACTGTCATAGGCCCCAGCTGATCTGTCTTACGCTTCACTCCTTTGACACTAAGGATCCTCTGGCAGTGTGTTTACATCTGTTTCATGTCAGGCAATACCACTAGGTCATGCATAACCCAAAAAATGTTTGTTCATTTTCATATTTTCCCAATGTTTCCCAATTTTCAGGTGTTGTTTTTGGTTCTTATCACACATTCATTGTATTCATTATATGCAAACTAGAACTTTTTTACACTTGATAAATCAATAGTCTCAGGAGGTGCGTGGTGGAGGTGCCCAGTTCTCCTACCAGCTGCCTTCCAGGTGCTATGGAGGACTTGCAGCCCATCTGCATATCCTCACACCCTTCTCCGGGGTGATTCCCAGATCCACTCCAATCCACTCAGGGTATTTGCTCCAGGTGCTGTGCACCAAAGCATTTTCTCTATACATTTTGTATTTTCTCCCTGTTACTTCTTTTGGCTCCAGAACACTTTCCTTTCTTGGTACTTTCCCTTCCCAATCTCTTTCTCCATCTGAAACTACTGTATACTGCAGGAACACATTGCCCACCTTCTGCTTTCATCATCTCACCATCTCTTTTGTCTTCTCCCTTCTTCTCAGCTTTCAACCTTCAACATTTCCTTCCTCCCATTCAACCATCTCCATTTAATCTGAGTACATCTCACCTTCGTTGCTGTCGTCATGCCTTTCCTACTCTTCTCCATACTCTCTTGCTCCTTCTCCTGCTCTCTGCTGGGGATATTAATCCCAATCCTGGTCCTTCACATCAGCTCTCATCCTATTTGTGCAGGTCACGCCATGACGACTCCAATCTAATTTCTGTTCCTCTCCTCCCCACTTCCTCCCTGCCTTTCTCTGTGGAATGCCCGCTCTGTCTGCAACAAACTTTCCTACATCCATAGCCTCTTTATCTCTTGTACTCTCCATCTGCTTGCCTTAACTGAGACTTGGTTTTGTCCTGTGTCAAGGAGGTTACATTTTTTCTCCCATACTCCTCGCCCGGTTGGCCGCTGAGGTGGTGTCAGGCTACTACTTTCATCCTCCTGTAGATTTCAACCTCTTCTTCCATCTCAGTCTCACTGCATTTCTTCCTTTGAAGTCCACTCCATCCATCTATTCACTCCTCTGCCTCTCTGAGTAGCAGTCATTTCTTCCTTTCTCACTGACTTTCACGCCTGACTTTCCTTCTTTCTTGAACCTTCATCTCTTTCCCTCATTCTTGGGGATTTTAACATTCATGCTAATGATCCCTCTGACTCTTATGCTTCTACTTTAACATCCTCTTTCAATCTTCAACTGTGTTCCACTACCCCCACTCACCAGAATGGCTACTGTCTTGATCTTATCTTCTTCTCCAACTGCTCACTTTCCAGTTTCCACACCACAGCTCTTCCCCCTCTGACCATCATCTGATAACTTTCACACTTAAACACCCTCCCCCCCAGTCCACTCCAATCAATACATTTAGGAATCTTCAGGCTATTGACCCTTCTACTCTGTCCTCCAGTATTTCAAATCTCTTCTCAACCATTATGTTATTCAGGTCTGTCCATGAGGCTGTCTCTTCCTATAATACTACTGTCTCTTCTGCTTGGATACTCTCGGTCCTCCCGTTCTCTGTTCTGTAAGGCATACCAAACCCCAGCCTTGGCTGACAGAGAATCTGGTACCTATGTTCCTGTGCCCGCTCTGCCTAATGCCTTTGGTTGAAATCCCATGCCCATGCTGACTTCATACATTTCAAATTGTTGCTGACCTCCTTCTAGTCTGCTCTTTCACTTGCCAAACAGGACTACTACATCCAGTTGACAAATTCTCTTGGCTACTACATCCAGTTGACAAATTCTCTTGGCTCAAACCCTCAACATCTCTTTGCACATTGAACTCTCTCCTCAAAGTACCTTCATCTCCAACTCTCCCTTCACTTTCTTCCCAGACTCTGACTGAGTACTTTCATGATAAGGTTCACAAGATTAAACTTGAATTCTCAACCAAGTCACCTCCACTTCTCCTTCCTTTAGTCCATTCTGTTGTAGATCCCCTATGGGTGAGGTGTTTTTTTTTTTTAAGAGGGTGGTACGATGGTAAAATCACGGTGTAGGGTCCCTCACTAAACTCTCACCACTTAGGGAAGGTACAAAGAAAAGTGGGGAAATTCTGTATTTTGTATATTATACAGTGTGCAATTCAAGATGTTAAGTGAATTTCCCTAGATGTTACAAAATTTTAATGATGACAATATTGCACACTAACTTTTAAATTATAATAATTTATTGCACAAGATGTTTCTTTTAACTTTCAGAAAATGTATCAACTTTCAATCAATAAACTTTCCTCTGAAATTCTCAACACCACAAATCAGATAAGTAGTACAAATAATTACTTTCTCTGTTACTCAGAATTTACTTTAACTATGAAATAAATTGATTCTTTGTGTCAATTGCTTTCTTACAGATGTCCACTTCCTTCACTTTGCAATGTAACTGAATCTCAGCATAAACCTCCAGGTAAATATTTACGTGTAAGTTTAAAGTCTCTGAAATGGTGTATGTGGTGATTTTTGTACTTAGCTGCTTGAGTTGAACTTTCTTGAATGATGGTAACTTTGGTCTTTTGTGGTAGTTGGTGCACGTGTCGTTCCTGCGATGGTCCTCCTGCGTTGCCCAACAGCCTCTGTACCTGTACTCTGGTTAACCAAAAGAAATTGAAACCCTGTCTCCCTATCCTGTGGGAATTTTTATAGGGATTTTTGTTATCAAAACTGTGGCCAACCTAGCTAGAGTAAATCAATAGCTAATTAATGTTCCCTATTGCAGGACCTGCATTATTACTTTTCCCTGCCTAATGAGGAACACTCTTCCATGTATGTTAATCACACCTTGTAACCAGTCACACATTTCATACCTCACTGCCCTCATACACAGCAGTTCAGCTAAGGACAACAGTCCTGTTTCAATTTTTAATCAGCACCAATTCTCACTGCAGACCGGTGTAAGGTGATCACAACCCTGCTTCGTGGCAGGTCAGTGGGAACACACCAGATTTGCACACTCACCCTTCACCAACAGGCTTCTACACAATTTGTAGTCCCTCCAAACTCAGGGAGATCCCTCAGTACAACCACCCATTAACACATATGCATTGCACTCAAAGTGTCAGTCAAATGCACTGTGGCCACAACTCTGCTCTGAGACAGATCAGCGGAAACACAATAGTTTTCCTGTACACTCACTGTCACTAGCCACTTTCACTGGTTACCAGCAGGCTATTATACAGCTTATAGCCTATTTCAACTCAGGCAAGCCTTTCTGTATAACCACTTAGCAAATTAACACATATGCACTCCCTCAGTGCCAGTCAGGTGTGCTGTGGTTTTCAGTGTGATTATCAGCCTGTCTAGTCACACAAATTTCTTATACATACATGGGCAGATCATCTTTCATGCAGGTATATCTTCCCTTTACCTACAGTCTCTCAGCTTTACTGAATTCCACTCTCTCTGTATCACCAGGTGTTCTGATTCAGTCAAATTATATTCTATTGAGGTTTTCCTCCTCATCCACACTCAATTTTCCAAGCACACAGACAGAGCACCTCTCATACCGGTCCTGTCTCTTCTATGTCAACAGTTCCTCTCACCTTGTATCAGACAACTCCTTATTTAAGCTCTCTCTCCTGTATAAATCAACTCTTACACACACACAGGTCTGTCTTTTCCTGTGTCTTCAGTTCCTCTGATAGTATCCAGCTCTGCCTCCCTCTAGCAACAGGACTGCAGCTCAGACGCTAGCTTGTGGCAGGTGAAACAACTATTACAGATTGTAAACTTTTCACAAACTCCATTTTAAAATCAGATTTTCCCATTAAAGTGTATGGAGAAAATGGATTTCCACACAAAATACACTATAAATTACATTACTCTTTAATAAGAATTATACCATCATCCAGGCCACATTTTCCTGAATCCAATCCATGTTTTACATTTTTTAAACCATAAACAGGCACCATTTCACATCATTTTCATGTAAACCCCCCCCCCCCCCCCCCCCCCCAAGTGCCAGCAGACCACGGGGCAGCCCTAGCAGACCCAGGATGGCTCCTTTACAGGGGACACCCAGCATTTTATTTATTTTTTTAATATCCCATCTACACTGTCAACCCTCCTTCAACCCCTGCCTCCTTTTCTTCCTTTTCTGAAATCACTGAAGAGGAAACTGCACGTTTTCTTTCCTCCTTGAAACTAACTACCTGTTCCTCTGATCCTAATCTCACCCATCTACTTAGCACTATCTCTCCTACTGTCATTCCTTCTATCTGTCATATCCTCAATCTTTCACTTTCCACTGCAACTGCTCCTGATGCCTTCAAACATGCCATAGTCACACCACTCCTCAAAAAAAACTTCATTGGATCCTACCTATCCTTCTAACTATCGCCCCATCTCCCTTCGCAATTTCCTATCCAAGATACTTAAACGTGTTGTTCACTGCCATTGTCTTGACTTTCTTTCATCTCAAGCTATTCTTGATCCACTTCAATCTGGCTTTTGCCCTTTTCATTCAACTGAAACAGCGCTTGCTAAAGTCACCAATGACCTGTTTCTGGCCAGATCCAAAGGTCTCTATTCTATCCTCATCTTTCTCAATCTGTCTGCTGCGTTTGACACTGTTGATCACTGCCTACTCCTTGATACACTGTCTTTACTTGGATATCAGTGCTCTGTTCTTCTTATCTCTGCCATCATACTTTTAGTGTATATTCTGGTGGGTCCTCCTCCACTTCTATCCCACTATCAGTTGGTGTACCTCAGGGATCTGTCCTGGGACCTCTTCTTTTCTCCATCTATGCTTTTTCCCTTGGTACTCTGATCTCATCCCATGGTTTTCAGTATCTTTATGCTGATGACTCCCAGATCTACCTCTCCACACCAGAAATTTCAGCAGGAATCCAGGCCAAAGTATCAGTCTGCCTGTCTGACATTGCTGCCTGGATGTCTCACCGCCATCTGAAACTAAGCATGACAAAGGCTGAGATTCTCATCTTTCCCCCTAAACCAACCTCGCCTCTTCCCCCATTCTCTCTCTCTGTGGATAACACTCTCATCCTCCCTGTCTCATTAGCTTGTAATCTTGTGGTCATCTTTGATTCCTCTCTCTCCTTCTCTGCACGTATTCAACAGACTGCTAAAACCTGCCATTTGTTTCTCTATAATATCACCAAAATTCATCCTTTCCTTTTTCAGCACACTACCAGAAGAACCCTTATCCACACTCTTATCACCTCAGGCTACTGCAACTTTCTCACAGGTCTCCCACTAAGCCATCTCTCTCTCTTCTTCAATCTGTTCAAAATTCTGCTGCATGACTTGTATACCACCAGTGTTGTTATGCTCATATTATCCCTGTCCTCAAGTCACTTCATTGGCTCCATATCTGTTTCCGCATACAGTTCAATCTCTTCTTATTGACTTACAAGTGCATTCACTCTACAGCACCTCAGTACCTCTGCACTCTTATCTCTCTCTACACTCCTCCCCAGGAACTCTGTTCACTGGGTAAGTCTCTTTTATCTGCACCCTTCTCCTCCACTGATAACTCCAGATTCCATTCCTTTTATCTTGCTGCACCATATGCCTGGAATAGACTTCCTGAACCAGTATGTCAAGTTCCATTTCTGGCCATCTTCAAATCTAGGCTAGAAGCTCACCTTTGTGATGCTACTTTTAACGCCTAACCCTTACTCACTTCTTCAGTACCCCTGTTTTATTATTCCCACCTTAGTAATTCCCTTATCCCGTATTTGTCCTGTTTGCCTGTCCTAATTAGATTGTAAGCTCTGTCGAACAGGGACTGTCTCTTCATGTCCAGTGTACAACACTGCGTATGCCTAGTAGTGCTATAGAAATGATAAGTAGTAGTAGTAGTAGTTACCTGGATTAGAATGGAAGCATCCACTCTGGGGATGTGGTGAACTCAGATGATCACCTTATCCACTACTCCTTATCTCTCCATAGTTAATATCACCTCTGTGAGTGGAATACAATTTGAACAGACATGGGAACCTTTTTGGATCACCCTTACTTCTATGGCGAGAAGGAGAATATTGATCTTCCCATAGTTTATACCTTTGCAATTGTCCTTATTGCATGTTGTAGTTGAGTACCACAAGGAGAAGGGAAAAGGGTTGGGAATGGCGGGGGGGGGGGGGGGGGAGATGTGGAAGAAAAGGAAATTTTGTTTCATAGTTAAGAAGTCATGCTGGATGATTCTTGTATTTGAGGAACAAAGCATGTGCTGTAATAATAGTGAATAACAAATTGGGGAATATAATAGTAACATAGTAGATGACGGCAGAAAAAGACCTTCATGGTCCACCCAGTCTGCCCAACAAGATAAACTCACATGTGCCAATTTTTGTGTATACCTTACCTTGATTTGTACCTGTCTTTTTCAGGGCACAGACCGTATAAGTCTGCCCAGCACTATCCCTTCCTCCCAACCACCAGCCCTGCCTCCCACCACTGGCTCTGGCACAGACCATATAAGTCTGCCCAGCACTATCCCCACCTCCCAACCACCAGCCCTGCCTCCCACCACCAGCTAAGCTTCTGGGGATCCCTTCCTTCTGAGCAGGATCCCTTTATGTTTATCCCACGCATGCTTGAATTCCGTTACTGTTTTCATCTCCACCACCTCCCGCGGGAGGGCATTCCAAGCATCCACCACTCTCTCCGTGAAAAAATACTTCCTGACATTTTTCTTGAGTCTGCCCCCCTTCAATCTCATTTCATGTCCTTTAGTTCTACCGCCTTCCCCTCTCCGGAAAAGGTTCGTTTGCGGATTAATACCTTTCAAATATTTGAACGTCTGAATCATATCACCTCTGCTTCTTCTTTCCTCCAGGGTATACATGTTCAGGTCAACAAGTCTCTCCTCATACATCTTGCAACGCAAATCCCATACCATTCTCGTAGCTTTTCTTTGCACCACTTCCATTTTTTTAAACATCCTTCACAAGATACGGCCTCCAAAACTGAACAGAATACTCTAGGTGGGGCCTCACCAACGTCTTATACAGGGGTATTATAACCTCTTTTCTTCTGCTGGTCACACCTCTCTCTATACAGCCTAGCAATCTTCTAGCTATGGCCACCGCCTTGTCACACTGTTTCGTCGCCTCCTTGTATGTATTGTGACACTTGTGAGGGGTTAGGTAGATCCAGGAGCCGGGGTGCTGGAAAGGCCGGCGTGGGTGGGAACAATGGAGGGACTACCAATCCCAGCATCCTCGGGAAGGATCACCTGAATCCTCTAGGAAGGCTAACCAATGCTGCAATGCCCCCAAGTCCCAGAGGAGGCCACTAGACTCCCATAGAGAAGGTGAACCAGACTACAACTCCCAGGTTCCCAGGGGGAAGGAGGAGGAAGCTTTTGAGCAGGCTCATAATAAAGACTGGGAGCAGCTGGGGAGAGGGGGGGGGGGGGAGACAAAGCCTATGGAATGGATGCCTGAGGAGGTGATTCCTGAGGCCAAAGAGATTGGTGAAGGAATGCAGGTAGAGCCCATGGATATTTCTGCTTTAGCCCGGGTGGAAAAGGGGCAATCTCAGGGCCTGCTAGCAACCTTGAAGAACCGGTTAATTCAATTCATTGAGAGAAAAGCCCAGAGAAAGTATCTGAGCAGGTTCCCTGGGGAAGTAGCTTCCACCTGGCCCTGGGCTCAAGCATGACCCTTGGGGAGGATACCAGGAGTTAATGGCTGGTATGAATGGGAGGGGGTCCCCTTTCCTGAGGTTGCTCTGAGGTGAGGGTTTCATCGGGTGAGTGTGAAGCGCGCAGCAGAACCTTTTTTGCTGAATGAACTTTGGGGAACTTTTGGGTGAAAGAACTTTGGGGCTTGTTGCTGAATGGACTTTGGGGAACCTTTTTGCTGGGGAAAGTGCTGGAACTTTTGCCCAAGGATTGGTGGACTTGACGAACTCGGGGAGGGAAGGATTTTGACTGTGGGACTCAGGGCTGGGTTAATACCTGTTGGAAAAGAGTTTGTTTTTGTTTTCCTTTTTGTTGCTGAGTTGAAGCTATAAGAGTGCTGGAGCTATGTACTATGCCCGGGGAGGCATGCAGCCCCAAGGAAGGGAAATGGGTCTTGATATGCTGCCTTTTTGAGGTTTTTGCAACTACATTCAAAGTGGTTTACATATATTCAGGTACTTATTTTGTACCAGGGGCAATGGAGGGTTAAGTGACTTGCCCAGAGTCACAAGGAGCTGCAGTGGGAATTGAACTCAGTTCCCCAGGATCAAAGTCCACTGCACTAACCACTAGGCTACTCCTCCACTCCGAAGAGACCATTCCTAATTAAATACCGGAATTTCTGACTGGTTTGATATTGTTTCAACTGCCAAGTATCCAGAGTTACCTAGTAAACCTGGTGTAGAGTTGTTGGGCCCAGGTCTGGGATAGTCGAAGCACAGTCTAGCAGCGGGGGAAGTGTTTACAGTATTTATCATGAGATTATTTGCTTATACCCTACCTGTCAATAAAAATGTTCTATTACATATTGTGTTGACATTGTAAGCAATATACTATGCCATACTTTGTACTATTAGAATATTTTTACTGCTATAATTGTCTTTTGCTTATGTTTGATTTATTCTTACTGTACACTGCCTTAAGTGAATAATAAATTCTAATAAATAAATGTGTTTTGATGCTGTTGTTTAATAAAAAAGAATTAAACATAAAAATGCCAATACAGTCATGGCAGGACCAGCAGAAGTACAGCACAGAGGCAGAAGCAAAGGAACAAGCTCCTACCACTGTGTAAAAGGATTAATCCAGGGTAGAGACTGGGGAACTGCCTGGGACTAGAAAAAACAATGCTGGGAGTAGAAAGGGGCTAATGCTAGAGATTGTGGGGCTGGGATTAAAAATGGACTGATGCTGAGAGAGCTGGACTGGAAATGGGAGGCTGGCTTGGACTGCAAAAAACTAATGCTGGGGCTGAGGGGGGGGCTGGGTCTGGAAGGCAGCTGATGTTGAGGGGGATTGTAAATGGGCTAATGCTGGTGGAACTAGAAATGGGCTGATGCTGGCAGACTGGGACTGGAAGGAGATTAATGCTGGGGCTGGGGGGCTGAAAGTAGAAATGGACTGATGCTGGGAGAGCTGGGACTGAAAAATTGCTTAATACTGGGACTAAGGCAAGGGGGTGACGTCAGCAGATACTGGGTAGAAGATGGGAGAAAAGGGCAGATGCTGGAATGGAAAGACAGAGGAGGGCAAATTGTAGGGAGGAAGAAGCAAGGGGATATGCAAGAAAAACTGGAGAGGGAGAGGCATAGGATGGATGGTATAGTAAGGAGGAAAGATAGGATCAATGAATATTGGAGAAGGACGTAGATGGCCGGTGCTGGAAAAGGGGTAAAGGAGGCAGAAAACTCGATGAGGGAGACATGGGGGATCAGGAAAGCAGGGACTTGCACTTACATGGAGACTCTAAAAGATGGGAGGTTTGACAAAGACTCTAATATTGGTTGGATATTGGAAGTACACATCATGGACTAGGTAGGGTGGAAGAGTGCAGAATTGAGGATTAGGTGGGGAGATAGTAGAAAATAAGAAATTCACTGGAAATTAGGAGGACAATGGGACTAGGTGATTGGGTGTGGGGGTATGAACAGGGTTGTGAGACCAAGTGCAAAACTTATGGGGATGTGTGATGGTTTGCAGGTCATAAGGGGTTGGGAGGTAATTGAAAAAGGTAGAGAACTATGAATTGGTGAGAGACAAAGAAGGGAGACAGATCTTTGAAGGATGTGAGAGGTGGTAGAAATGGGGGGCATGGTAAAAGGTGAAATGGAAGTCTGGATAGTGCATAAGACAAGGACTGGTGGTGGAGAGAGGATGAGTGATAGGAAAGGAGCTTGGGCAGGTAAGGAGATGAGAGGCAGAAGAAGGGAGGTGAGACTGGGGAAGTAATGAGTAGAGAAGTTGAAATGGGGGATTACAAAGTGGGTGAGATATAGCAGAATAGGAAGCTGGGGAAGTAATGAGACAGAAGTGATGAATGGGAGGACCGGAGAAGTAAGAACAGAAAATGGGAAGCTGCCAAGTATGTGAAAGGTGAAACATAAACCAGGAAATGGGAGAATAATATCTAGCTGTTGGTAGATAAAAGGATAAAGGGAGAAAAAGATGAAACAGAAGTATCAAAGTCAGAGATGTAGGTGAGGAAGGGAAGAAGACAGGAAGAATGAAAAAAAAAAAAGAAAATTGAAATGAGATCCTGGAAGAGAATTTAGGAGTAAGCCAACAAGAAGTGATAAAGAGAGACCAGGACCAACTGAACTGGAAAAATAAAATGATCAGCAACACAAGTACCAAAAATAAATATTTTCCATTTTTAAAGAATGAAATAATTCAACTTTCAAAATACGTATTTTGGTTTCTCTTTCTTCAGAGTACCACAGCTCACAGTCTGGTTTCTTGGGTTTTCCATTTCACATTTTGTCTGCATATTTGTTTCTAATTTGTAATTTCTTATTCATTATTAGGCAATGGCCTATGTACATATAGTTCCTATGTATCTGAGGTGAGGGATTCTGTTAACATGTAAGGTCTGTGTAAGAATCCATTAATAGACCTGTTTGTTCTCTTTTCTCGGCTGCAGTGGGTATTCTAGAATGCTTGCAGAGCTGACTTTTCATAGGTAGGGTTGGTACAGTTTGACATATTGGACTTGGTGCTAGTACAGCATAATAAACTTCTGAGGGGGCCAATACAAAATTACTGAGTCACAAACAGTGAACAATGCACAAAGGGGATCGCATGCATCTGTTGCTATTTGTGCAACAAACATTATATAACTTGTCCTCTCTCGTTCCTCTAATGTGTCTGTAACGCATATATCTCATTCTCTTTAACATTACTCTGTATTTGTTTCATCACCGGAGCCACATTGAGCCTGCAAATAAGTGGGAAAATGTGGGGTACAAATGCCATACCTTTTCGGCGGCTTCACTAGCTTGTCCGATACTTACCACAGTTTGATGCTGCAGGGAGCTTTTCCCTTGACAAAGCCCTAGTGGCGAAACGGGACCATCGGGGAGCCCCTGGTTGGAGCAGCTATGAGCTAAGTAGCTGTGGTGGTTAATATATGTTAAGACGTGGGCGATAGGCAGCACCGTCATAGAGCAGCAGCATACAAATTAATATTGAGGGCGGAGGTTGGTAGAGGGCCAGTGATTATAAGATTATGGCCACATGAATATCATTCCATTGATTAAAAAGGTGGCGCTGGTCTGAGGTCCTCTCCTCCTCTGTTTCTCATTGAGTTAGAATGTTTCACATTGTCTATCAACACTCGCTGTTTGTTAGTGGGTACAAATGCCACAAATAAAATAAATAAATAAATCTTCTTTGAGCCTGTTGGTGATTGCACCACTTTATCCTCGCACCAGTGAGCAACATATGTGACAAATGTTATCCCAAGACCGACTATGGCTCACTCATACTCAAACAGAAAAAGTAGCAATAGTCTTCAAAGAACAGCTTTTGAATGGGAAACTTCAATTACTATTTGTAATAAGCGGTTTGCTTACATTTTTTTTCCAAAGGTTTCTTTATACTTGTTTGTCCATTTTCCTGCAATCATATAAAATTCCTACAAGGGTCAAAATGACTCCAATGGGAAATAACAGGAAGTGCCCAGATGCTGCTGCAGTGCTCTGACCCAGACAAAGGTTCCTCAGGGACACATATAAATAGATTTGAGTCTGGGAGCTAGCAGAGGTGAATAAAAGGGATATCTGGGTAAGGACCTTTTTTCTTTTTTGGCAAGTCTGTTAGCAGAGTGAAGAATGTTCAAAGAACTTCTATCGTGACTTTTCCATCTGCAAATGTCAAATCTATTTTATCAGGCTGTGATTAATATTGTCTCTTTTTTGGGGAAACATGTTCTGAATATCTGGTTTTCCCACTATTTTCCTTGCAAAGACCAAAAATATGCCTTATTTTTTACTGAGAATACAATAGCAACTACAACCTGCTAGCTTCCGAGCAAGTAAAACTATGTTGTGAAAAGCCTCTATCATCATAAAATTAAATTAACAAGTCACCTATAACATCAGGGTGGGTGAGGCAGCTTTGTTAAAAAATTATGGCTTTCATCAGGAACACTGGAAAAATCACGTGTCATGGATGTGGTGTTGGAATAGATTTTGCTGCATTTTTCCTCGCTGTTCTCTCTGACGCCATCATTATAATAAAAATGTATGACTTTTTACCTTGCAATTTGGACTCTGGTTAAATTGGGCAAGATAACAAATGCTGATTTTGTAACAAGAACCGGTCACTCTTGCTCATATGCTCTTTTACTGTACCAGTTTGACAAAAGTTTGGGGAAAAAGCTTGGGAAAGATCATATTAATTTTGGACATTCAAAGACAATATTTCTTTTGAGTTAAGGATTTGTGAGATGTAAACTAGATTTTAATCAAGTATCATCAAAACGTATTTATTTGGTTTCTCTCTGTTAAAATGATTCTGAGGCATGGGAAAGATGCTTCCCCTATTGACCTCATTAGATAATGCTGAGAAATTACCTAATAGCCAAGAGACCCCAATGGTTTAGAATCTTATGAAAACATACATAACTCCTCACCTGCAACTTTCTGTAAATTAGTTCCCTCCCCTTATTTTCTAACTCCTCTTACTCTCTTAACTGTACACTGCCTTGAGTGAATTCTATGCTCATATCCAGCAGACCGCCAAGACCTGTCGTTTCTTTCTTTACAACATCCGTAAAATCCGCCCCTTTCTTTCCGAGCACTCTACCAAAACCCTCATCCACACCCTTGTCACCTCTCGTTTAGACTACTGCAATCTGCTTCTTGCTGGCCTCCCACTTAGTCACCTCTCCCCTCTCCAGTCGGTTCAAAACTCTGCTGCCCGTCTCATCTTCCGCCAGGGTCGCTTTACTCATACTACCCCTCTCCTCAAGACCCTTCACTGGCTCCCTATCCGTTTTCGCATCCTGTTCAAACTTCTTCTACTAACCTATAAATGTATTCACTCTGCTGCTCCCCAGTATCTCTCCACACTCGTCCTTCCCTACACCCCTTCCCGTGCACTCCGCTCCATGGATAAATCCTTCTTATCTGTTCCCTTCTCCACTACTGCCAACTCCAGACTTCGCGCCTTCTATCTCGCTGCACCCTACGCCTGGAATAAACTTCCTGAGCCCCTACGTCTTGCCCCATCCTTGGCCACCTTTAAATCTAGACTGAAAACCCACCTCTTTAACATTGCTTTTGACTCGTAACCACTTGTAACCACTCGCCTCCACCTACCCTCCTCTCTTCCTTCCCGTTCACATTAATTGATTTGATTTGCTTACTTTATTTATTTTTTGTCTATTAGATTGTAAGCTCTTTGAGCAGGGACTGTCTTTCTTCTATGTTTGTACAGCGCTGCGTATGCCTTGTAGCGCTATAGAAATGCTAAATAGTAGTAGTAGTAGTAAATAAATTCTAATAAATAAATAACTCATCCTGCGTAGTAATTTTTTTCTTTGAAAGGGCGCTTATGTATCAGTTCTTCAGTTCCTGTAAACGGTGGGCTTTTTCCTTCTTTCTTCTATCAGTTCTTGCACTGAAAATAATCCAAACCTTTTGAACTATAAAGGTTCACACATGCTTCAAATACTTAGCCATACATACTGAAACAATAAGAACTGCACACCTAATAGAAATCCTTGGTTTCTCTCTCACACAGTGATTTGCACAAATAAGGTCTCCATGCCTGAAGAGAATGGACTCAGGCTGTGTGGGTGGTCCAGGCCCGGCGCCTCTAGGGCTGTGAAGGGACAGATGACATCATGGATTCTCACTGCCAAGTTTATGAATTCAAGGACAGAAGAGCAAATGGCAGGTGTTTAAAAGGTAAGTGATATTTAACATAAATAGGCTAATGTTAGAATTATGGGCTTGTTTTGGAAAATCACGAAGTACAGTATGGCAAACAGTACTAATACAGCACTGCTCCTTTTTATAGGAGGTGAACTTTCTTAGAAATATAGCCTTACGTCAAAAAGTATCCCAGCAACAGTTATGTTTTCTTTTCGTGCGCTGGGGAGAAATAGTAATGGAGAGATTTTTTTTTAAATGTGGTTGAAAAGCTTAATGAAAACATTAAACTTAAAAAAAAAAAAAAAAACAATAATAGTCTTGGCAAACAGCTGTAACTGATACAGCAAAAAACACTACTTGGAAAATGTGAATTACAGTTACACACAAGTTTCCTAAGAAAACATGATTAAGTTTGATTTGATTTATTGATTTTATATACCACCTTTTACCAAAGTGTAAAGACGGTTTACAGTCAGTAAACAACATTTAAATATAATCCCTCTGATATTCAAAAGCATTTAGCCGCCCAGGATTGGCACCTGGCCGATTAAGGGGCCCTTTTACTAAGCCACATAAGCATCTCTGTGCGTCCGTGTGCCAAAATGGAGTTACTGCCTGACTACCTTGTGGCTCTTGCAGTAATTTCATTTTTGGCACACGTCCGATAAATTATTTTCAGATGCGCGTATCGGATGCACTCCAAGTGGCATTTAACATGAGTAGGTCATTACCGCCCAGTTACTGCATGATTCTTTACTGCTAGGTCAATGGCTGGCGGTAAGGTCTGAGACCCAAAATAGACGAGTGGTAATTTTCATTTTGCCACACGTCCATTTTTGCCAAAAATTTTAAAAAGGCATTTTTTACAGGCACGCTGAAAAACAGATCGACGCGCTCCCAAACCCGCACCTACACTACCGCAAGCTGTTTTTCAGCGTGCCTTTGTAAAAGGACCCCTAAATGCCCCATAACTGGCTATCCACAAAGTTTCAGCAGGACATGGCTGGGCATGACCTGCTGAAAATTTGTGGTTAGCGGCTAGTGGATTAGCGGTTATATTATGTAATATAACTGGCTATGCACCGATTTATTTCTTTATTTGTACCCCACATTTTCCCACCTATTTTCAGGCTCAATGTGGCTTACATAGCACCATACAGGCGTTCGCCAGTCGGTTGTTAACAAATACAGGTTATATTGTGGTTGAATTGAGGTAGGTGTGTATCCGGCACCATGAGGATGGGAGGGATGAAGATTGTATATTGTCCAGTATGATCATTGGTTGTGTTGTGTTGTGGGTGTGGGAATTTACGTTGGATCGGTGGGTTAGGCCTTTTTGAAGAGGATGGTTTTTAGTGATTTCCTGAAGTTTAGATGGTCATGGATTATTTTCACAGCTTTAGGGAGTCCATGCCATAGTTGTGCGCTTAGGAAGGAGAAGCTGGATGCATAAATTGTTTTGTATTTCAGTCCTTTGCAATTTGGGTAATGTAGGTTTAGGTATGATCGTGATGATCCTAATCTGTTTCTGGTAGGTAGATCTATGAGGTCTATCATGTATCCTGGGATTACTCAGTAGATAATTTTGTGGACCAAGGTGCAGATTTTGAAGATGATCCGTTCTTTGATTGGGAGCCAGTGTAGCTTTTCTCGGAGGGGTTTAGCGCTTTCGAAGCGTGTTTTACCAAATGTCAGCCTGGCAGCTGTGTTTTGGGTGGACTGGAGTTTTTTTGCGAGGTGCTCTTTACATCCCACATAGATTCTGTTGCAGTAGTTTGTATGGCTTAGGACCTTTGATTGTATTAGGTTTCGAAAAATTTCCCTTGGGAAGAAAGGTTTTATTCGTTTGAGTATCCACATTGAGTAAAACATTTTCTTTATTACGGAGTTTACTTGGCTCTCAAGGGTAAGGTTATGGTCGATTATGACGCCAAGTAATTTTAGGTTGTCTGAGGTAGGGAGGGTGTGTTGTAGGGTGTTTATGGATGTGGGTTTGTACTTGTTATGTTGAGATGAGAGGATGAGGCAGTGTGTTTTTCCAGTGTTCAGTTTCAATTGGAATGAGTTTGCCCAGGAGTCCATGATGTTCAGGCCGTCATTGATTTCATTGGCTATTTCTGTTAAGTCATGACTGAAGGGAATATAGATTGTGACGTCATCTGCATAGATGAACGGGTTGAGGCCTCGGTTAGATAGGGACTTTTCCAGCACAAGTTTAGTGGCCATATTTGGCTACGTGAATACCAGGCCTATCTTTGGCTGGTTCAAACTTAACCAGCCAGTGCTGAATATCGACTTGAAGTTTCAACAGGCCAAAAATAAGCTGAATATTCAATGCCAGGCCAAATGTATTTAAAAAAAAAATGGCCTGGGAGATCCTGCATTTATTACATCTTGGAAGGTAAGCAAGAGCAGGGTTTTTTCTTCCTTTTTTTCACACCTGCAGTTTCCATCTTGCTACAGATTTTTCTGAATGTACAAAAATTCAAACATCTCCTAAGAACCGCTTGCTTATATTGAGCAGAACTGAACCTAGGACTGGTCTAGGAGTGAAGCATGGATGAGCCCCTTTTTCCTTGGCATGAATGCTGCACCCTCCAGAGGATCTCACTGTCTAGGTGTGGAAGAGATGGAACAGTATGTTATTTTGTAAGAGTAGCTTGAAGTGAATATTATAACAGCTGTCTCATTCGCGTTGCTTATTTCTTGCTGGTAATGGGTATGTTTTCTTGCCCTGGCAGCTACATCCACTACAACGGTTGGTTCAGAATACAGTTGCAGTACTGCCCATTAGGGATGTGCATTCATTTGAAAAAAAAACCCCAACATTTCTCATGTCATTTCTATCAGCTTTTGAATGAAACAATAGGAAAAAAAAACAAATTTTCAGTTTTTAAAAATGTGACATTAATAGTGCACATAATTGATTGCATGCAAAATTTATTAATGCATACACTTTCCTAAAATAGTGCACTTAATAATAAATAGCCTAGTTTAGTCTGTAAACCACTCTGATCAAGCCATGCATAGCGTCCGGAATTAAATAGCTGAGTCTTAGCAGTCACCCAGAAGTTAACTGGGTGCTTGCTGATATTCAGACCTGCGCCTGTTTAACTTTCAGCACATAAAGTTAAGACAGCCTTTTTGCTGTCCTAACTTTATGCTGTTACTTAGCCAGTTAGTGGGCTGATAATTGCTGCTAACCAGCTATGTTTGTTCTCCGCCCATGCCTCGCCCCTAGCCTGCCCCTAACCTTGATGGTTACAAGGTTTTGTTTACCTTCCACTCAGCCACTCACCCCACATCCAACATTACTTTCATCTCTCCCTCTCTCTGACCCCCACCCCCACTCAGTGTATCTCAGAGGCATCCTTAGCGGCTGCAGTGATTCATTTTTGCTGTATGCGCTGGCTGTGCAGACTTCACTCTACTGCATCCTGTCAGTGAGAAGACAGGAAGTGATGTCAGCGAGTGCAGGATGCAGTAGAGGGAAGCCTCTGGGGCTGGTGCAGATAGCAAGAATTAATCACTGAGGCCACTGGAGACACCTCTGAGGTACACTGGGGGTGGGGGGTCAGAAAGAGGGAGAGCCACTAGTCCGCTGGCAGAGGAGAGGGAGAGAGAGCAGTGTGGTGCTATCACTGGGTGTGCCTGAGCCAAGAATGGGTGGCCTCCCCTCCTCCAGTCCACCCATAGCTATGCCACTGGTGGAATTCCTTGCGTAAGTGCTAATATTCTGTAAATTTATATGTGCAAGGGGCGTGTAAATGCGAGCACCCAGTTATAGATTAGGTGGTTACATTATTAACACACATTATTGCTAAACAGATCCCGCTATATAAAAAGTCTGTTAATGGCAGGTGCTCATTAGTAACTCTAGCTGTTAATGTTTCTATTTTTTATTTAGTCATCCATATTTCCCTGCTAGTTCCTAAGGGGTTGATTTAGTGTTTCTGAGTTTCTTTAAAAACAATGTGTTGAAATTTGAGCACATACTATACAATACAATATGTACTGCTTTTTACATAGTGTAAACAAGTCCATGGATACTTGTGCTGGTGCAGGCTCTGATGACTCAGAATTTGAAAAGGGTGTTTCCCTTTGAAAAATATTTTTCACATTTATGGGTACATAAGTATTGCCATACTGGGAAAGACCAAAGGTCCAACAAGCCCAGCATCCTGTTTCCTGGCAAGATCCCAAAACAGTACAATACTTTTTTATGCTGCTTATCCTAGAAGTAAGCAGTGGATTTTCCCCAAGTCATTTTAATAATGGCTTATGGACTTTTCTTTTAGGAAGATATCCAAACCTTTTTAAAACTCCACTAAGATAACTGCTTTTACTACATTCTCTGGCAATGAATTCCAGAGTTTAATTAAACGTTGAATGAAGAAATATTTTCTCCGATTCATTTTAAATGTACTACTTTGTAGCTTCATTGCATGCCCCCTAGTCCTAGTATTTTTGGAAACAATAAACAAGTGATTCACATTTACTTGCTCCATGCTACTCATTATTTTATAGAGCTCTATATTATATCTCCCCTCAGCCGTCTCTTCGACATGCTGAAGAGCCCTAGCCATTTTAGCCTTTCCTCAAAGGGAAGTAGTCCCATCCCCTTTATTATTTTTGTCGCCCTTATCTGTACCTTTCCTAATTCCACTATATCTTTTTTGAGATGCGGTGACCAGAATTGCACACAATATTCGAGGTGCGGTCGCACCATGGAGTGATACAAGGCATTATAACGTCCTCATTTTTTTTTTCCATTCCTTTCCTAATAATGCCTAACATTCTATCTGCTTTCTTAGCCACCGTCGCACACTGAGCAGAGGGTTTCAACGTATCATCAACGATGATGCCTTGATTCCTTTCCTGGTCAGTGACTTCTAATGTGGAACCTTGCATTACATAGCTGTAGTTCGGGTTCCTCTTTCCCACATGCATCACTTTGCACTTGCTCACATTAAACCTCATCTGCCATTTGAATGACCAGTCTCGTAAGATCCTCTTGTAATTTTTCACAATCCTCTTGCGATTTAACAACTTTGAATAACTTTGTGTCATCAGCAAATTTAATTATCTCACTAATTACTCCCATCTCTATTTCATTTATAAATATGTTAAAAAGCAATGGTCCCAGCACAGACCCCTGGGGAACCCCTGCTATCTACCCTTCTCCATTGAGAATACTGACCATTTAACCCTACTCTCAGTATTCTATATTTCAACCAGTTTTTAATCCACAATAGCACACTACCTCCTATCCCATGACTCTCCAATTTCCTCTGGAGTCTTTCATGAAGTACTTTTTCAAATGCCTTTTGAAAATCCAGATATGCAATAACGACTGGCTTACTTTTATCCACGTTTGTTCACCCCTTCAAAGAAATGTAATAGATTGGAGAGGCAAGATTTCCTTTCACTAAATCCATGCTGGCTTTGTCTCATTAATCCATGCTTTTGAATATACTCTGTAATTTTGTTCTTTATAATAGTCTCTACCATTTTGCCCTGCACTGACGTCAGGCTCACCGGTCTATAATTTCCAGGATCACCTTTGGAACCCTTTTTAAAAAATCGGCATTACATTGGCCACCCTCTAATCTTCCGGTACCATTCTTGATTTTAATGATAAATTACATATTAGTAACAATAGTCCTGCAAGTTCATTTTTGAATTCTATCAGTACTCTGGGTTGAATACCATCCAGTCCAGGAGATTTGCTACTCTTCGAGTTGTCAAATTGCGCTATTACATCTTCCAGGTTTATAGAGTTTTCATTCAGTTTCTCTGACTTGTCAGCTTTGAATATCTTTTCTGGCACCGGCATCTCTCCCAAATCTTCCTCGGTGAAGACCGAAGCAAAGAATTCATTTAATGGACTACATGACTGAGGGGTAAAAGGGGTACTCAGGGAGATTTAATCTCTCTGCTGTGGCTTTGTTTTCCCTGAGTACCCCTTTTACCCCTCAGTCATCTAGTGGTCCAACTGATTCTTTTGCCGGCTTCTTGCTTTTAATATACCTGTTTTGCCTCCAACACAATCTTTTTTTCAAAGTCTCTCTAGTCCTTCCTTATCAGCACTTTGCATTTGACTTGCCATTTCTTATGCTGTTTCTTATTATTTTCAGTCGGATATTTTTTTCCATTTTCTGAAGGATTTTCTTTTAGCTCTAATAGCTTCCTTCACCTCACTTTTTAACCATGCCGGCTGTCGTTTGGTCTTCCTTCCTCCTTTTTTAATACATGGACTATATTTGGCATGGGCTTCCAGGATGGTATTTTTGAACAGCATCCATGCCTGATGTAAATTTTTGACCTTCGCAGCTGCTCCTCTAAGTTTTTTTTCTCCATTCTTCTCATTTTATCATAGACTCCTTTTTGAAAGCTAAATGCTAACGTATTGGATTTCCAGTGTGTAGTTACTCCAAAGCCGATATCAAATCTGATCATATTATGATCACTGTTATCAAGTGGCCCCACCACCATTACCTCCTGCTCCAGATCATGCACTCCACTAAGGACTAGGTCTAGAGTCCACTAAGGACAAAGCTCACACAGTCATGCAAGCTACCCACAAGATTTTCAAATTGCCTCCATAATATACTGCACTATGAACAGCAAAGGCCATTGCAATATGCCTACTGCATGTGCTTGGACTAAAGTCTATGGCAGTTACTATCAGGTCAAGCAAGGAGGTGGCTGCATGCAGTAAAGCTCAGATTCAGAGCTCTGGGATGACAGATTGTTTACTATGCAACATTTATCATGTACCAGTTAGAAAAAAGATGATTGTACATATAAGAGGTAATTCTATAAAATCGTGCCTGTGCGTATGTGGTCACACGTGTATACATGATCTCTTATAGAATACCAACTTCATAAAAGTAAGCACTTTCCCCCGGATTTTATAGAGCATGCTTAGATTTATTTATTTATTTATTGCATTTGTATCCCACATTTTCCCACCTCTTTGCAGGCTCAATGTGGCTTACAATACATCATGAATGGTGGAAATATATTAGAAAATAGACATTTAGTGTTACAGAAGGATAATGGTAAAACATGATAGTAATATAAATCAGCGCAGATTCTATAATACCGCACGTAACTTAATTGGCTTAACAAGCACTAATTGGCACTGATTAGAATGTAGGCACACAACTCACTAAGTGTATTCTATAAAAATGTACGCTGAACTTCTAACATGCGCAGGCAAAAAGGGGTATGGTTATGGGTGGGGAAACGGGCGTTTCATGGGCATTCTGAAATTTAGTCGCCTAGTTATAGAATATGGCTCAGTGCGCCTAAATCTATGCACCAGGATTTACACCACGTTTTAGTTGGTGTAAATGGATGCATGCAAATTTAGGCACAGAAATGTAGGTGCCAATTATAGAATATGTTTAGTCGGCATTTATTTCAGCACCAACGTTTTCCTCCTTTACATCGTGGGGAGCAGGTGTAAATCCTGATGTTGATCCTCTAAATAAGAACATAAGAATAGCCATATTGGGTCAGACCAATGGTCCATCTAGCCCAGTATCCTGCTTCCAATAGTGGCCAATCCAGGGCAGAATCCCAAATAGTAGTAACATTCCATGCTACCAATCCCAAAGTAAGCAGTGGATTCCCCATGTCTTTCTCAATAACAGGAACTTGTCCATATCTTTTTTATACCCAGATATGCTAAATGTTGTTAACACATCCTCTGGCAATGAGTTTCAGAGCTTAACTATTCCCTGAGTGAAAAAATATTTCCTCCTATTTGTTTTAAAACTACTTCCATGTAACTTCATTGAGTGTCCCCTAGTCTTTGTACTTTTTGAAAGAGTAAAAAATCGATTCACTTCTACTCGATCTATACCACTCATGATTCTGTAGACCTCAATCATATCTCCCCTCAGCCATCTCTTTTCCAAGCTGAAGAGCCTTAACCTCTTTAGCCTTTCCTCATATGTGAGATGTTCCATCCCCTTTATTATTTGGTTGCTCTTTTTTGAACCTTTTCTATTTACGCTATATTTTTTTTGAGATACAGCGACCAGAGCTGAACGCAGTACTGAAGATGAGGTCGCACCATGAAGCAATACAGAGGCATTATAGTATTCTTGGACTTATTTACCATAATGGACATAGATCTTCATTCCCTTTCTGAAATAGGGAATGCATGTTTAATTTTTGCCCTGTCCTAAGTCTTACCACATGCGCATTATTGAGTTTTAGACATACATATCCTGGCTTTGTAAAATCTAGATTTTAAAGTGCATGTACATCTAAATTGCTCATAGGACTAGTAAAATAAGTATGATGGTGCCAACCGGAATTTTCATGTTTCTCTTCCAGGTTCAACTTCTTTACGCTTCCTTTATCTTGTGGAGTTTCGCAAGGTTCAGTTTTGTCCTCTCTACTCTTTAACATTTTTCTTAGCCCGCCTGCCTTTCTGATCCAAGAGTTTCAGACTTGTTGCTATAACTGTGCAGATGACATCTTACTTGTCTCACTGCTGGATCCTACCAGCCCTGATTTTTCCTCACTCCAAGCCTGTTTGGATAAGATTGCTGATTGGCTTCTTTCTCATCATCTTGTGCTGAATCCCATGAAGTCAGTGGTTCTCTGGGCGACTGGTCATCAGACCTTCCCCTCTATCTTGCCCTCGCTACAAGGTTCTCCCATTCATTTAGTTGAGTTCCTGAAGTACTTTGGGGTTCACTTTGATCCTGCACTTGGTCACTAAATCTTGCTTTCACTCCTTACGCTTGGTCCGTTCCATTCGCCCTTTTCTGGAGGATAACTGCTGTGCCACTCTTCTGTATGCCTTAGTCACTTTCAAGTTAGACTTCTGCAATGTGGTTTACACTGGACTTCTGGTACTAGCACTCAAAAAAAACTTTAGATCATACAGAATACGGCTATTTGCACACCCTGGCTTGTTGTTATGACCACGTGACGCCTCTCCTTAATGAGCACCACTGACTTCCCATTAAGTATCGTATAAGTCATAAGATTCTCACCCTGACTTTCAAATTCTTCACTTGGGTACCCCTCTTTACCTGGCCACCCTCATTACACCTTACAGATCTGTTCCAACCCTTCACTCTTCTTTGAGCTTCAATTAGCCACTCCTCCTCTAAACATAACTAGGCTTGAAGCCACACGTGATTCTGCATTCTTTTCTTTGACCCTAATGCTTTGCAATTCCCTGTAATCTGTTGTCCATTCTGAACCCTCTTATCTTTGGTTTTGAGCACTTATGAAAGCCCATTTGTTTGGGCAAGCCTTCCCCACTTAACCATCTTGGCTGTGAGCAGTTCTCGGTTAGGCTTGTGTCGACAGTGGGCTTTTATCCTCCTCTCTCCTTTTCCTGTCCTATCCAATTATATAGTTCCTTTCAGTTTCTATTTGGCATTGTGAACCACTTTGACTTCTTGTTTGAAAGGCGGTATATCAGTATTATAATAAATATAAACAATGTTGCCTTATCAAACACCAGCAGAAATCACAGGTAAAAGTGAACCCATATACATTTATACCAACTCAGGAGCAGGATATTTCAGAAATAATGCATGCAAATCATGATGCCATCCATGCTGAATCTAGACTACACCCCTGAAGATGCCTGACCCTATCTCATATTTTAAAAAGTGCGTACATTCTTGTCATTTTGTATACTTTTACACGTGGAGTAATTGTATAAGAGCTAGGGCTCTTCAGCTTGAAGAAAAGACAGCTGAGGGGAGATATGATAGAGGTCTCTAAAATAATGAGTGGAATGGAATGGGTAGATGTCAATTGCTTGTTTACTCTTTCCAAAAATACTAGGACTAGGGGGCACACAATGAAGTTTCAAAGTAGTAAATTTACAAATCAGAGAAAAATTTTCTTTACTCAGTGTGTAATTAAACTCTGGAATTCGTTGCCAGAGAATGTAGTAAAAGCAGTTATATTAGCGGGGTTTAAAAAGGTTTGGATGGCTTCCTAAAAGAAAAGTCCATAAGCCATTACTAAAATGGACTTGGGGAAAAATCCACTGCTTATTTCTAGGATACAACATAAGGAATCAAAGTAGAAACACATGCACCATGTAATAACGTAATAATTAATAATGGTAAGGGAAGTCTCATATAGTCACATAAGGCTGTACATACTCGCATATTTCTTATGCCTTATTCATGTGACATAGTTTAATCATTGACAACCCCCTACCATCCGTACTTTTTTGTTGATTTTACTTTCAATGCCTTGTGATTTAGGTGCAATGCGTGAGATAAGTGGAAGATACCTATTAAAAAATTATGTTGTGACCCAATATTTAGAAGTTACAACACTGTTCTGTTCATGTAGATATAGTAGAGCGACCAGGAGCCTTAATGTCCCGACAGGGCCTGTTTCGCACTATCGCTTTTTCAAGGGACGGTCCTGTAAAGATAATATATCCATATTAGAAAATTTTCTTAAATATGTGTAACTCCTAAATATTGGGTCACAACATAATTTTTTAATAGGTATCTTCCACTTATCTCACGCATTGCACCTAAATCACAAGGCATTGAAAGTAAAATCAACAAAAAAGTATGGATGGTAGGGGTTGTCAATGATTAAACTATGTCACATGAATAAGGCATAAGAAATATGCGAGTATGTACAGCCTTATGTGACTATATGAGACTTCCCTTACCATTATTAATTATTACGTTATTACATGGTGCATGTGTTTCTACTTTGATTCCTTATGTTGTGTCTTATGAACGCATAAGTAGAAAGCCAACTAATCTTTGACATATTTCTAGGATAAGCAGCATAACATGTATTGTACTGTTTTGGGATCTTGCCAGGTACTTATGACCTGGATTGGCCACTGTTGGAAACAGGATGCTGGGCTTGATGGACCTTCAGTCTGTTCCAGTATGGCAATACTTATGTACTTACGTACTTATGAACAAAACCTTGACAAAATTACCCCCATATTGGTAATGGGCCTGTTAATCAGTGTTGTTCAAAGTACTAGGTCAAAGTGCTTCAGTAAAAGTAAAAATAAATACATGTTTTAAAGCGTAGTGATGAACACATTAAAAAAATTTACTGAAGTAAAAGTACCAGTAAAAAACATATTGCCTAATATAATACTTTTTGAGTAAAAGTACCATGACTATTTTGAATACAATTGCTGTTAATGTTTTTATCCCAACAACTTTATTGCTGTATAATTAAATCCACTTTGTTTTTGGTAAAACTAAATTTTGAAAATGTCTATCACACATGCAGATGTGCTTGTGAGTCATTTTTATCCCAGCACAGCTAAAATGGTGTTCAACAACTTCCATGGCAGGAAACGAAGTGTTCATGCCTTCAAATCAGGCCAGGCTGCAATATAACCGATGTCTTCTGACTGGGTCTGCAGATTGAGCAAGGGAATCTCTGTCTGACTTCTTTATAACAACAAATGCTTTATCATCATCGTCATTATCATCTGCATTAAAAGTAGTGCTGTATAACTTATCACTTGCATCTTCCTCTTTGTTGTCATCGTTACACTGTACAATTACAGAAAAGGCTTTCACAAACTTGGAATCATTGTCTGTTGTTCTGACAGTTTTTCTTCTGATGGCAAACTCCATATGAATGTCTTTGAGAACTGAGGCAAGAACACCAAATGTATGTGAACCCTCCAGTCTTCTTGAGGCCAGACAAGGAAACTTCCTCTCTAAAGATTCTATCAATCCATTGGACAGTCACCATAATGTAAAAATTTCCATGAGTTGACCAGCAGTTTAGAGACATATGTCTGTTTGCCAAGAATTACAACATCAGTTTCATCTTCGTTTCTCTTTGGCTGGAGACAAGTAACCAGTTCAACAAACACAGGCAACTCCATTGTTCTTATAGGCTGTATTCCCTTCCCTGAGCAGCAAAATTTAAGATGAGATGGTCCATTGTTTGAGTGATGGGTTTTCATTAGCAAAATCCTGTTCCAGTTTTTGCAATTTCATTTGGTTTACTGAGGAATTGTGATTTATGTCTCACTTCTGCTTTTACTTTTTATTTTTAACTGCAGGCATCAGATGTTAACTAAGTAAAAGCAGTAAAAGCTGATGAATTCCCTGGCCTGCCTTTAAAAGTTGGGGGAACGGCTCACTTTTGCAGCATATGTTAAGGTAAATTTCTAAGGGGTCCTTTTACAAAGGCGTGCTGAAAAATGGCTTGCGGTAGTGTAGGTGCAGGTTTGGGCACACGCTGATCCATTTTTTAGCACGTCTGTAAAAAAGGCCAAAAATGGAAGTGTGGCAAAATCGAAATTGCCGCGCGTCCATTTTGGGTCTGAGACCTTACTGCCAGTCATAGACCTAGTGGTAAAGAATCTGGGCAGTAATGACCTACACATGTCAGATGCCAAGTGGCACGCGTCTGTTACGCACACCCAAAAATAAAAAATGTTTTTCAGATGCGTGTAGCGGACGCACGCCAAAATTGAAATTACCGCAAGGTCCATGCGGTAACTCCAACTTGGCGCACGTTCGGCACACATAGGCACCTACGTGGCTTAGTAAAAGGGGCCCTAAGTGACTTGAGCATGCAGAACAGTGTTTTACATTCTAAGTAGGTGCTTATATAATTCTCCTGGCATATACAGTCACAAAAGTAGGTGCTATAGGGATACATACAATACATTTTTGAAGTTGGAAGGGATTAGACAATAACAGGTGAGCAAGCAGGGCAGCAGGACTAAACACAGGGAACTGGTACAAAAGTGCTTGATTTCACATTAAAAAAAGGCTAGCTGCTTCTTTTCATTACCAGGACAGTTGAGGAAAAGGTAGGAAAATGTTACTATGTCAGACCTGTGTGTTACTATGTCAGACCTGTGTCGCAGAGGCATTCACCTGCCCAGCCTTTGCCCCTATATAATTCCTTTGCTGTATTGGAGCATTATGAAGCTCAGAAAAGAAGTACTGAGGAGAAGCCAGAGGCAAGCAATGTAACTCAATTCAAAAGACTTCACCAAAAGAATGATAGGTTGGCACAATGCAGGAAGCTCTTACTGCTACGAAACTCCATTATAAGAAGCATTAATTTAGGAACACATTTCAAGGGTCCCAATCTAGTGAAGTGCCTTCTAGGATCCTCTGCTACCACAAGAACCAACCAAATATTGAATGTGATCCAAGAAGAGAGTAAGGATTCTAATACTGATATTGTAAACCATCTGGGCAGAAATAACCTGGCCAGCAATAGCAAGTTTGGAGCACAGAGAGTGTGCCAGAAGCTTGGGGAGGGAATCAAGCCTTAGGTTTGGACTGCAGCTTTTTCTGAAGTTATCCCAACATATGTGAAGGGAGAGGAAAAACTACATAAAACAGAGGAGTTCTAGACATTGCTTGAAGCTTGGTACAAAGAAGAAGGTTTCAGATACATAGGAAGATGAGGCAATATGTAGAAAAACAACAGGCTGTAATGATGGTCTACATTTTTCTGTGATAGGAAAAAGGATCCTTGGCGAGAAATTCAAATAGTATGTTTCTAAACATTTAAACTAGAGGGTGGGGGTGACAATAGGAATAAGGGAATTCACAAAGTCCCCCCCAGCAAAAACATGACAGCAGAGAGGATGGTAATGTTAATATAGAAAATCATCTAAACAACATATGGAAAACAAGGAGCACAAATGCTCATAGTCTAAGTAAAAAGGTTCAAGATTTGCAAGCCCTGATGTTTGAGGAAGACTTGGATATTGTTGCTATTACAGAGCCATGGTTCAATGATTCTCATGAATGGGATGTGACCAGGGGTGTGCTAGTACATTTTTTTTTTTAAACTTTATTTATAATTTTATTATACTTTTAACAAGGTAATCCTTGCTAGAAACACAGGCAAATAATACACATCATAACATTCTCATCCAGTGTTTTACCAGAAAAGAAGAAAACTACAAAAAGAAAAATCTTACAATGGACAAGAAGATTAGGAAATAACTATTCATTAAAGAAGAAAATAATTTAGCCTTTCTTAGACCCCAAGGTTGAGGGGGGAGTGATAGAGTCAGAGAAGTTTCAAACAAAGAAATAAACAATATTATTAAGTAAAGGCTGTTTTATATTCCAGATTATTATATTACTTCAATTGTTTCATATCTAGAAACGATTTCAGTTGTTCCGGTGAAAAGAAAGTATATTTGTTCTGACCTAACTTAACCACACATTTAGATGGATATGCCAAGAAAAAAGAACCACCAATATCAATTGTCTTCTGTTTCAGAGCAAGAAATGCTTTTCTTTTTTGTTGTGTTTGTTTAGTAATGTCTGGATAAATCCAGACCATAGAACCACAGAATTGAGCCTTAATATTGCGAAAATATAGTCTTAATACATTATTATAGTCCTGTTCAAATACAAAAGAAATCAGCAATGTAGCTCTATCAAGTATTGTTTCTGAGGATTGTTCCAGAATGTCAGAGATATTTTGCAGATCCGGAGTAATATTATCCATTCCTCGCAGTTCTCCTTTTGGTTTAGGAATAAAATAAATTTTGTTCACCGGAGGAATAGCATCCAGGGGAATTTTGAGAATCTCATTTAGATATCTTCTAAATGTATCTATCGGCGTTGCCCCCGATAGCTTAGGAAAATTTAACAGACGGAGATTAAGCCGTCTGTTATAGTTCTCTAATTGTTCAATTTTTCTCCTTATATCCATATTATCTTTAACAAACATAGTCTTAAACTCCTTAAGGGATTCTACTTCTTTTCCAAGATTAGCCACTTGCTTTGTTAAGTTCTCTTTAACAGATTCAACAGTTACTTTTAGCTCTTCAAACTTGGCGTTTAAATTTAGCACATCACCTGAAGTTTTTTGTAGTGTAGTATTCATCAGGTCCAACATCACCCCAATCGTTTCCAGTGTCACCTCCGGATTTTTCACTGAAGGAAACCGAACTCCTTCAGGCTTCAGAGTCGACTTTTGCGTGCCCGGGTCCTCGCTAGTTACCCCTGCCGATACACTTCCGGGATCGGCGGGGTTTCCCTCCAGGGATGCCGTCGACGCTGGACACGGAGGAATCAACAGCGTTGATGATGGTGAAAGGGAGGTTTCCTCTCCCAGCGGGGATCGCGCTTCTCCGGGAACTCCTGCTATGGGATCCTCTTCCCTCTGAAGCCTGGAAAAACCGGCGAAGTACCACTCAAGAGACGCTTGGGCCGGGGAGGACGTCAAGGTAGGCTGAGGATCTACCCTTAGCTTCCCCTTTCTTTTAGAATGAGGCATTTTTAGAAAAAGAAGAATAAAATTTCCTCCCCAAACGCTCAGAGCTCCCTACCATCCGACCGGTTAAGCAGCCATCTTGACACGCCCCCCCCCCCCCCCCCCGCTAGTACATTTTTAACAACGGGCTCTCTCTCCAGGCGCAGCCAGCTCTGTAATTTGGGGGGGGGGTCATGGGTGGACTGGGGCGGGCAATGCATGCCTCTGTCTCCCACCAACGTGCGGGCACACTAAACATACCTTTGCTGGCAGGTATGCCGAGCCTCACCAGCCAATAAATGGAGTGCCACCACTCCCCCATCTGGCTCTGAGCAGCATGCTGGGACTTCTCGCACATGCATGAGATGGAAACAAGCAGTGGGGAGCAGCAGCAGTCTACTTGGCTACTGGGGCTAAGCATCCCCACCAGCAAAGTTAAAAGAGAATTCAGGAGGGGGCCGGAGCCCAGATTTTGGAAGCCAGTTGTTTATGTAACCATGGGACAGCCTACTTTAACAACCGGCTCCCAAAATTTTTAGAAACATAAGAAATGGCTCTTTCGAGCCCATGAAAGCCCACTCCAGCACACCATTGGATGCGACCATATTGGACTATAATTTTTTTAGGAAGGATAAGGAGGGCCGAAGAGGTGGAGGAGTGGCGCTGTATATGAAAAATAATATCAGAGTGGCTGAAATGCAGGGGACCTGGGGAAAGGAAGAAGCTATATGGATCATTCTGGAAAGAGAAAATGGAATCTGTATCCAAATGGGTGTTATCTACAGACCTCTGGCACAAATGGAGAAGCTGGATAAAGATCTGATAGAAGATAATTGTAAACTTGGAATGAAAAAGGAGGTTCTGTTGCTGGGAGATTTCAACTTGCCTGGTGTGGATTGGAATGTCCCGTTGGCAGAATTAGAAAGAAGTAGAGAGATCATGGATGCCTGTCAAAGTGCTTTGGTCAGACAAATGGTGACCGAACCCACGAGGGAAGGACCAACACTGGATCTAGTGCTCACAAATGGAGGTAGTGATTTCCAATATCTGGATGGGTGCCCACCTAGGCAATAGTGATCATCACACGAAATGGTTTGATATAAGAGCAAAAGCCAATTACAGATGCACAAAACTCAGTATTGGATTTCAGATGTGCTGATTTTAGTAAAATGGGGGAATACTTCATATAAGTACTCCCTTACGGTGAGAACAGTCAGAGAGCATTCTCCCACCATTCCCCACTCTAAGAACAGTCATCAAACACTTCTATGGTTCACTGCTCTTCATAGTGAGAACAAAGACAGTACTTCTTTACAGGAACAAGTCAGACAGCACTCCCCCCCCCCCCCTCCCTCCAAGTCAGCAAACACTTCTGGAGTACACTACTTTTTATAGTGAGAACAAAGACAGTACTCCCTTACAGGAACAACAGTCAGAGATAGTGGAATTAGAAAAGGTATAGAGAAGGGTGACCAAAATGATAAAGGGGATGGGAATTTTGCCCCTCCCTGCCCCCCCCCCCCTCTCGGCAGCCCTGATGGTAGCAATAAGACACTCAAGGAAAGGAGGTAATATACAAATAAAATACAGTGTGCAGGCTCCTTGCCCCAATGTGTGACAAGTAACTTTGGGAAAGCTCGACCGAAATAAAAAGTTGTCAAGGCTGTTTTGAAGATCACAAGCAGACCCCGCTTCAGAAAGACATCTCCCGTACAAAGTCAATAAACTGTTACATGGGAGACTCATTTCTTCTCTGTCTGAATAAGCAATTTTGGATCTCACCCATGTGTTAGGCGGGGAGAGTCCGATAGGCATGGACGGGGAGAGGGATCCTGGGGCGACAGTATCCGAAGACCTGAAGATGATGAAACAGTGCGACAAGGAGAGAGTAGTGGATGCTTGGAATGCCCTCCTGCAGGAGGTGGTGGAAATGAAAACGGTAACGGAATTCAAACATGCGTGGGATAAGCATAAAGGAATCCTGTGCCGAAGGAATGGATCTTCAGGAGCTTAGTCAAGATCGGGAGGCGGGGCTGGTGGTTGGGAGGCGGGGATAGAGCTGGGCAGACTTATACGGTCTGTGCCAGAGCCGGTGGTGGGCAGCGGGACTGCTGGTTGGGAGGCGGGGATAGTGCTGGACAGACTTGTACGGTCTGTGCCAGAGCTGGTGGTTGGGAGGCAGGGCTGGTGGTTGAGAGGTGAGGATAGTGCTGGGCAGACTTATACGGTCTGTGCCAGAGCCGGTGGTTGGGAGGAGGGGCAGGTGGTTGGGAGGTGGGGATAGTGCTGGGCAGACTTATACGGTCTGTGCCCTGAAGAGCACAGGTACAAATCAAAGTAGGGTATACACAAAAAGCAGCAAATATGAGTTATCTTGTTGGGCAGACCGGATGGACCGTGCAGGTCTTTTTCTGCCATCATCTACTATGTTACTTGAAGAAACAGCTGATGGCAAGGGTAGATATTGGACAAGTGGAAGAGCAGTGGTTCAAGCTGAAAGATGCTATAAATATGGAAACAGTCTTTACACAAGGAAAGTAAACAAAAACAAGAGAAACATGAGGCCTATATGGTTCTCCAAACAAGTGGCTGAAAAAATAAGGGCAAAAGAGGCTACATTCAAGAAATACAGAAGAATGCAACAAGAGGATCATGGAAAAGATTACCAGAATAAACTCAAAGAAGAGAAGAGGGAAATAAAAAGCGCAGGCGGAAGAAAAAATGGCTAAAGATGTAAAGAGAGGTGACAAGATCTTTTTCAGATATATTGGGGAAAGGAGAAAAGCTAGGACTGAAATTGGTAGACTGAAAGACGCTGAGAATAACTATGTGAAAAGTGAGGAGGATAAAGTGAACATGCTAAACAAATACTTCTCTTCGGTGTTCACAGAAGAAAATTCTGGAGAAGAACTGTAGTCGGCTGCCAAGGGTATATCTGGGAATGGAGTGGATATTGCACCATTAATGGAAGAAAGCATTTATAAATAACTGGAAAATCTGAACGTGACGGATGGGTTACATCCCAAGATACTGAGGGAGCTCAGAGAAATCCTGGAAGGATCTCTTAAGGATTTATTTAATAGATCTTTAGAGATGGAAGAGGTTCCACAGGATTGGCGACAAGTAGATGTGGTCCCTCTTCACACAAGCTGGAACAGGGACGAAGTGGGATACCACAGGCCGGTAAGCTTGTCATTGGTGGTAGGAAAAATAATGGAGTTGATGCTGAAGGAAAAGTTAGTTAACTTTCTAGAATCCAATGGGTTACAGATCTGAGGCAACATGGCTTTACCAAATGAAAATCCTGCCAAATAAATCTGATTTCTTTGACTGGGTGACCAAAGAACTGGATGAAGGACATGCGCTAGATGTAATCTATTTGGATTTCAGCAAAGCCTTTGAAACGGTTCCTCACAGAAGACTGCTGAATAAGCTGAGCAAGCTGAACCAAAGTGAAGAACTAGATTGGAAACTGGTTGATTAACAGATGACAGAGGGTGAAGGTAAATGGAATTTGCTCGGAGGAAAGAAATCTGCATGCGGGCAGGATTACAGAACAAGATGGACACGGCTAGTCTCCTGGCTTGGACGGCCAGGGGGCCAATAGCTTTGGTTAAAGTGGTAAATGCATCCTTGTACGGGATGCATTTGATTGCACAGCGTGCTATAGCAGACAGCACTGAGGAGGAACAGGGTGCTTGGACGGCACAGCCTGGTTAAAGTGGTAAATGCATCCTTGTACGGGATGCATTTGATTGGACAGCGTGCTATAGCAGACAGCACTGAGGAGGAACAGGGTGCTTGGACGGCACAGCCTGTAGTAATATAAGCAAGAAGGGCTGTGTACTCGGAGGGAGATGTTTATCAATGATGTTTACCAATGATTGTTTATGTGAAGGTTTACAATAAATAAATTTTTGCGGACCTGGCTGCGGCCTAAATAAATCCACATTTGTTAAAGAAATTGGCTTCTGGTGTGGTGTTTGGATAGAAGGGGGTGACTGAGTGAATGCCGAATGCCCGTGTTGATGGAATTTGCTCGGAGGAAAGAAATGTGAGTAGCGAAATGCCTCAGGGGTCGGTACTGGGGCCGATTCTGTTTAATATATTTGTGAGACACATAGCTGAAGGGAGTAGAATCCCAGAGGGAGTAGAATCCATGAGAAAAGATCTCTAAAAATTAGAAGAATGGTCAAAGGTCTCACAGTTAAAATGTAATGCCAAGAAGTGCAGAGTGATGCTCTTGGGGTACAGAAATCCAAAGGAGATATACAAGGTAGGAGGAGAGAGATTGATAAGCACAGTTCAGGAGAGGGACCTTGGTGTGATGGTGTCCAAGGATCTTAAGGTGACGAAACAATGCGACAAGGCAGTGGCTATGGCCAGAAGGATGCTAGGCTACATAGAGAGGAGTATAACCAGCAGAAGAAAAGAGATGCTGATGCCCCTGTACATATCTTTGGTGAGGCTCCATTTGGAGTATTGTGTTCAGTTCTGGAGGCCGTATCTTGCTACAAATGTAAAAGACTTGAAGCGGTTTTTAATCCACAATAGAACACTACCTCCTATCCCATGACTTTCCAATTTCCTCTGGAGTCTATCATGAGGTACTTTTTCAAAAGCCTTTTGAAAATCCAGATACACAATATTGACTGGCTCACCTTTATCCACATGTTTGTTCACCCATTCAAAGAAATGTAGATTGGTGAGGCAAGATTTCCCTTCAGTAAATCCATGTTGGCTTTGTCTCATTAATCCATGCTTATGTATATGCTCTGTAATTTTGTTCTTTATAATAGTCTCTACCATTTTGCCCTGCATGACGTCAGCTCACCGGTCTATAATTTTCCAGATCACTTCTGGAAACCTTTGTAAAAATCAGTGTTATATTGGCCACCCTCCAAGCTTCTGGTATCATGCTTGATTTTAAAGATAAATTACATATTACTCACAAAAGTTCTGCAAGTTCATTTTTCAATTCTATCAATACTCTGGGATGTATACCATCCAATCCAGGCGATTTGCTACTCTTCAATTTGTCAAATTGCTCCATTACATCTTCCAGGTTTACAGAGATTTGATTCAGTTTCTCTGCCTTGTCAGCATTGGATACCATTTCTGGCACCGGTATCTCTCCTACATCTTCCTCAATGAAGATCGAAGCAAAGAATTCATTTAATCTCTCCGCTATGGCCTTGTCTTCCCTGAATGTCCCTTTTACCCCTATGTCATCTAGCGGTCCAACTGATTATTTTGTTGGATTCTTTCTTTTGATATACCTAAAAATGTTTTTACTATGTATTTTGCCTCCAATGCAATCTTCTTTTCAAAGTCTCTCTTTGCCTCCTTTATCAGCGATTTGTATTTGACTTGCCATTCCTTATGCTGTTTCCTATTATTTTCGGTCAGATTCTACTCCCATATTCTGAAGGAATATTTTTAGCTCTAATAGCTTCCTTCACCTCACTTTTTAACCATGCTGACTGTCATTTGGTACTTTTGTACTTTTAAGGGAAATGCCCATTCTTATTTTCCCCAGGTCCTCTACCTGTACTATACTTTATAGTGTCAATTTTAAGAATAAGGTTAATCTACCAAGTTACAGTCTCAAGAAAGTGACAGATTGTTGTGCAGCTTATGGTATCATGGTTTGACCAAAAGCAGGAAAATAAACTGATCTCAGCAGCTGGAAAACAATTGTCTTGTTATGATAGGATGACATTCAGTTTTCAAATGCAACCTGCCCGAACCAGTACTCCCTCAATAAGGAATGATAAGGTCTGTGCTTATTGAATTTTAAGATGGTATAAACAGGATAGGTAATTTAATTTTGTTCACATTTTCAGGTTGAATTGTGCCATCACCTTTCCTAGTGAATCACACAGTATCATTTCTGGTAGCTGTACAAACTGTGACTAAAATTATAATAAGTTTGTACCAGAAAACAAATTACTTTTTTTTTAATTTAAGAATTTCATTAAAAAGAGCCCCCTAGTAATGAAATTTGTCATGCTTTGTAGCAAACAAGTCTTTTGTATCATTGACATCTCTTACCTCCGGGGACAAGAGAAAATGCTGGAAATTCTTCAGAAGTGCACGCAAATTGGACCTGAATGTTATGGCAGCATTTGTCAGGTCGCCCTGAGCATCCATCCAAAAATGTCTGCTGTAACACAATACCCCTTGGCTAAAGACAATAATTAATTTATACTTAGGTGGGAAGGGTAAGACACCTGGCTTTCTGCGCCATTTTAGGAGAGGTGGACTGAACAAAATTAACAGCAGCAGGCAGGAAACCTTGATTATGGTTTCCCCCACAGGATTAATTTTGCCCATTTCTCATCAGATGTGTTGAAAGAAGATTGGTGAAACTGTGGTGGTAATTGCCTCACATTCCTGTGCTGCCTGCAGTGGGACCTGTAATGAAGCTTTGAGAACAGGCCAGGCCTGGCTTCAGGCTGCCAGACTGGAATGTGAGCAAGGCTGAAAGCTGACACTACCAGGCCTGAAAGAGGGGCTGAGGGTGAAGGCTGTAACCATGACAACAGAGTATTTTGCCTGTGATACCAATCTACAGAGCAGAATTAAAGTTTTGGGAAAGCAGCAGCTGTTGTAAAAACAAGGCATCAATATGCCTGAACGTAGACACTGGGCCTTGCCCTGTGGCACTGTTATGATAAGACTTGATTTTTGAAACTAAAAATTGGGGGGAAAAGTCAAATTCAACTGAATTAGTTACCAATTACAAGATACACTGAGTAAATGCATGTTCTACTAGTATTTATGTTAATTTTTGAACCCTCCAAAATATTTCTTCAGCCACTGTTATTTGAACATTTTATTTTATTTATTTATTTGAATTTTCAAACATCTTTCATTCATACTATTTAAATTTGTGCATCTTGTTTTGACCATTTAAATATAACCTATTTTCATATTTTAGATGAGTGATGTGATAAGATTTTAAAGGAAAGCTTCATAAAGACTTATCTGTGTGGATGAGGAATAAGGTACCCAGACATTATAGAGTTTATATATTTGGGAGCTATTTAATGCATTATGGAGGTAATGGGGTGTTATTTGAGAAACAGTAACACCATTGTCATGAAACACCTAGCCACCCTCCTGGGGTTACCCCGTGACCTCTTAGAGGGTCTATCCCCAGCACAGCTCATGTCCCCCTGCACCTACCGCATATGCTCTTCACTAGCACCCTCCTCCCACTGACTGAGTCACAGCCACCTCTGGGCAAGTCTCCCACTCTCAAGTTATCCCCAGTGATTTCTAGCTTACTGGGGCCATACTCTCAGTGGTCCTCCAGTTCCCAGAAAGCACTCACAGACCCAACACACAAACCACCAGGATTCTTTATCAGTCCAGAGAGGCAGAGGCAATAAACAATTATTTATTGTCTTTAAAAATTGAACAATAAATAAAAATGTGCAATCAGCAAACAATAACAGGTAACTGAAATATGGATCAATTATAATGCTAACTAAACATTTGATTACTTCCTAGAAAGTACCTAGGGAGATCGGGACATATAGCTATTCACCAGTTATCAAATATAACTGTTGTTTTTACAGGGCTTCAGCAAAGAGCTCTCTCTCTCTTTCTCTCTCTTCTCCTAGGCTGAAACTGGACCAAAGCCAGTACAAATGAAACGAAAAAAGCTCCTGGGCCAATCAGAGCCCAGTCAACAACAATATTTGAAAAAAGCTGGTTACATCACTCAGGCATTTCCTTATCTGTGCTAACTAAGGAAAGAATGGTCAGTTCTTTGTAACAGTAGGAGGCAATCCACTAAGTGGATGAACACAGACTCCCACGAAAAACAAAACTATATGATAGGGAGTGGGAAGTGGACCAATGACTCCAGGGAAACAGGACTATGGTGATAAAAGAAACAACTCTATTCACAGACTCAACACAGTACTGTGTTTCGGCCACAGGCCTGCCTCAGGAGTCTCAATCAATCCTTGAAGCTTGTATGTAATTCGGGTAATGTAGTGTCACTCTCTGGAGACGGGAAGGCGGTAGAACTAGAGGACATGAATTGAGGTTGAAGGGGGGGGGGCAGACTCAGGACTAATGTCAGGAAGTATTTTTTCACGGAGAGGGTGTTGGATATGTGGAATGCCCTCCCGCGGGAGGTGGTAGAGATGAAAACAGTAATGGAATTCAAACATGCGTGGGATAAACACAAAGGAATCCTGTTTAGAAGGAATGATTCTGTGGAACCTTAGCAGAGATTGGGTGGCGATGCCGGTAATTGGAAACAAAACGGGAGCTGGGCAGACTTCTACGATCTACACCCTGATCGTGACTGGATAGGGATGGGCTGGAGTGTAAATTTTAAGGGGCTTCGATGTTAGCTTCAGAACTTAGTACAAGAACAGTACTGGGCAGACTTCTACGGTCTGTGCCCTGAGAAAGGCAAGGACAAATCAAACTCGGGTATACATATAAAGTATCACATACCTTGTAAAATGAGTTTATCTTGTTGGGCAGACTGAATGGACCGTACAGGTCTTTATCTGCCGTCATTCACTATGTTACTATGTTGAGCTGTGCACTTTGGCATTTGGGCACACATTGTTATACCAAACTGTGTGCCCAATTCCAAATTGGTGCTGATTAGTGCCAATTATTGGTACTGATTGGCTCCTTAGCTAATTTAATTGGGATCAGCACCCAATTTTGGGCGCCATATATAGAAACTAAGGGATGATGTCTGCTCTGTCCAAAATCTACACATGCATACCCACTGGTAAAGTATGTGCCATCAAAGCATGGCACATATTTTTGTGCTATTCAGTATTCCATAAGAGGTCATTAAAGCAGATAAATATCCACTTATGTGCATACATGATTGAAATACTACCATTTAAATAGCTTCTAACAAAATCAGAACATAAGCCACTGTTGCAGGAATTGAGATAGGAATTTGTGATGCTTCAGGAGTCAGACAGCACACACCAGTATGAGAGAGAAATCTTCTTTATTTGCCAGCAAACAAAGCAAGACATCAGTTCTAGCTCTCTTCTCTTTCTCTCAGCTCTCTGGGTCTTTCTCTCAGCTCTCTGTGTCTTTGTCTCAGCTCTCTGTGTCTTTGTCTCAGCTGCTTCTCTTCTTATGCTGTCTTCTCCTTCTTCTGTCTGTTCCTTCTGTCCTTCTCTTTCTTCTGAGCTCCTTCTGACGTAAACTGCTTCTGCTCCCACTTAAATAGGGTCCTAAGCCCTCCTCCTAGCCTAGCCCCCTTTACTCCCAATTGGTTAAGAAACTGATTGGCTACCTTGCCTCAACCAATCATTACTTTTGAAATATCAGTTACATAGGTTCCAGACATCCTAAACTGACCTGTGACCTGGGGCCCCTCATGCCAGACATTTGGTCTCCAGTCTCTTACATTTCTCATTATGATTGATGTCTCATCTATAGCTTAAACTGGATTCCCTTTGAGACTAAGAGGCCCCATCTAACATTGGTTATTCTCATATTCCTAATCAGCTTCATACTACCTACTAACTAAACTCTGGCATTCATTAAAGAGGTCAAAAGCCAATCTTACTTAATGGCATACTGCTATACTTTCAGGACTATTCCTACAGTTACCTATAATTAATCAAGGAGAAGAGAGCTGACTAGTTCTGACCTTTTTCACCTCTCAGCTCCATACACAGAACTAGCTAAGACCATAGTTAATTCAAAACACATGTTGATCTCCTCACTGCAGCCTTAAACAGCAGACAAAGGATCATTTTAAAAGTAACACAGAGTTGAACAAACATCCTACATAGAAATTACAGAGAATAAAACATATTCTAAAATAAGCATAATCAGATATATCTATATCTAAGCTATCTACATATTAAGCACTTCTAAATAGTATTTCAGCCTATTCTTAAACTACAATATGTCATATGTCTGGCTCGTGCCTGCTTACAAAACTATTCAGTAAGCCTAATAATTTACAGATGTGCCAGCTAGCATTGGCAATTCACAAGGGGCAGAGTTTCATTTCTCACTGACCTTTCCTAACCTTAGCTCGGCCAAACTAGACTCTAATTAATTCCAGCCTGCATTCCTTCACTACTTTGCAGAACTGAAGAGAATTCAAACTTCAAGCTTTTAATATCATTTCTTATGTATATAATTTCTCAGAGTTAACACTTTCTTTGCCCATGGCTGCCTCATTCCCCCCTTTGAGACTAAAATCAGCTTATGCAGAAATAAGTCTCACAACTCAAACTCTGGAGATTATAGTGATCCTAACTAGGAATAGACTTGTGAATCACCATTACCCTACTTGTTAAGGTCCGACGGCATACTGCCGAAGCACATGAGGCCAGGAAACAAAACAACAACCCTGCTAAAACTAAGACTATTAGGGAAATGAACAAGGGACGTATCCAGGAGGTCAATGACCACCACCAGGAGGTAAGGTCTAATCCTCCTCGGTAATCCTCCACATTAAGGCTGGCCAACTGTAGGACTTTATCCATAGCATGCCTAACTACATGCGTCCTATTTATGACAATAGTACAGCACTCTGAAGAATTTAACACTGTGCAGAGACCACCCTGGGCTGCAAAGAGATAGTCAAGGCCCATACGGTTATATCTAGAAACTATACTTAATTCATTAATTTGATCCTGCAATGCATTGACTACCACGTTCAGCTCATGAACTAAAACATGGAGTAGGGATTGAAGTCTCCGGGTAGCCATACCTAGTTCAGTAATACCCACTACCGGGCCTCCAATTGGAATCCAGGCCGTGGCAGAAAGGGCTACAAGTCTCTTTTTAGTCAGAGGATAAGTAGAATTAATATACTGGAGGGCTAATTCAATCGCCTCATCCTCTGTGGCAACGGAGGAGGGTAAGGACAAAGCCTCTCGCTTAGAGCGGTGCGGGGATAGTGGCTTAAGAGGAATAACTTTAGGAAAATAATTCAAGGTTACCAATACACAAAAATCATATGTGGAGGGAAGAATCATGTGGAGGACATTATCACAGAGCCAGTAATGACCAAGGAGAGGGTGAGGAAAGTTCCCAATAAATGTTGGCTCAGGCTGGACAGGGTACTTAGGGTGCCCATAATGCGAGCCCCTATCCCAGGGGGAACGAAGACGAAATGGAGACTTTGCACACCATAGGCGCCAATCCCCAATTGTGACAGGCTGCTCATTTGTTAGTAACTCTTCATACCCCGGGGACTTATGAAAGTAGAAAATAAGCTTGGACACTATAGTCTTCTCAGTGGTACGCTTAGGAGCCAGATAATCACCTGGGTCATAATCTACAGGTATGGTAGCAGGGCACATAGGAGTACCTGGAGAAACTACCCACACAGATTCTCCTTTTTCTGGGAGAACATTAGTATAGTTACAGGGAATGGGAAGAACAGTTGAGATGCTTCTTGTTAAACAAAACACTCCAGAAGCTGGATAGGGAGACGTAAAAACTGGCCTTAGAGAAGATTCAGAGGGGGAAGTAGCATTATAAAAGGACCACCAAGTATAATCCTGGCTCCAAGGACCTGAACTCGAAAAGTAGGGAGGTATAAGAGCTGGGAGTTGCACAGGGACAGGAACAGCTGGGACATCTGTAGTATAAGGAGAAAATCGGGAACACACAATACAAGGGGAAGTAATCTTTGCCTGGCTAATTAGTTCCTGGACTGAGTGTAACCAAAGGTTGGAGCGAGTTGGGGTATTAGGAACAAGGAGGCAAGGAGTAGAAAACAACAAAAGCATCCAAACTACTAACATTTTCTTTCTTCCTAATCTAAAACAAATACAGCAAACTAATTAAGCAATAATATTTCAACAGTCTGTGCTAATCACAGATTACTCTAATATAGTGTTCTCAGTCTTTGAGTTCTTATACCAGTTGGGATAGACCCTCAACTGACAAGGATCAAGCTTTCAAATTCCAAGAAAGCCAGAATCCGGCAAGAAAGAGTCTCAGTATGAAGCCGAAGTTCAGCCACTCCTGCAGTATGCAGTTGACCCTTCTTTTCAGCTAGTAGATTCTTTGGTTCGGGTCAGGCGCAACTTCAATGGCTCCGCTGGATCTCTTTCTGCTCTCCACTGTCTAGGCTCCGTCTGATCCGTGCTGGGCTCAGTCTGGTCAGCAGACTTAATTCGAGACCAATGGACCCATGGAGTTATCCCTGCGACCTTCACAGCTGCAGGGGTAGAAAGCAAAACAGTAAAAGGTCCTTTCCATCGGGGCCCCAAAGGCTGGAGCTTCCAGTCTTTCACCCAAACTCTATCCCCTGGCAGGAAGGAATGTACCTGAGCCTGGAAGGGGACAGGGTTTATTTCTCTCACATAAGACTGAAGCTCAGAAATTATCTTCCCCAAGAGGGCTACCTGCTCCTGCACCTGGGCAGACCCTAAAATCCCTATGTCTCCCTTAATTCCTTGTAAAATGGCTGGGGGCTTCCCATACACAATTTCAAAGGGAGAGAGGGCTGTTCCTTTAGTTGGGGTGCATCGGAGGCGGAAGAGGGCTAGTGGCAATGCCTGTGGCCATTTCAATTGGGTTTCCTGACAAATCTTTGCTAGGCTATTTTTCAAGGTTCTATTTGCTCGCTCAACCTGCCCTGAACTCTGGGGACGATAGGCACAATGCAATTTACAGGTAATGCGCAATGCGCGGGACAGGGCCTGAAGTGTAGCTTCAACAAAGGCGGGACCATTATCTGAACCTATGGCAAGGGGCAGTCCATACCTGGGGATGACATCCCTAAGGAGAGCTCGAGCTACTTCTGTGGCTTTCTCAGTGACTGTAGGATATGCTTCCACCCACCCAGAAAAGGTACAGACCATGACTAAGAGGTATCGGAGCCTACCGCTCCTGGGCATTTCTGTGAAGTCTATAACTAGGGACTCAAAGGGTGTTAGTCCTCTAGACTGAACTCCTGGTGGAATACGGGGTCCCTGACGAGCATTATTCTGGGCACAGAGAGTACATCGGGCAGAGGCAGTGGCAACCAGACTATCCAATCCTTCCAGCACCACTACTCGACTGAGTAGGCGGGCTAGTGCTGTTTTCCCTAAGTGTGATAGGTCATGAGCTTGAGACACTACAGGCCAAGCTAGGTGGCGTGGCACCAGAACTCTGGTATCAGGGAGATGTAACCAGCCATCAGGTCTCCTTACTGCACCTTCTTCTTGAGCCCATTTCTCTTCCATTTGGGTATACATAGGTGTCCATTCTTGCAGTCGAATTTGGAACAGGGGGGTCACAGTACTTGCTGGGGGTCCTCGAGCAGCTTCCTTGGCCACCCGATCAGCATGGCGATTCCCTCGGGCCACTGAAGTATCTATTCTTTGGTGTCCCCTGCAATGAATAACAGCTACCTTCTTAGGGGCCCACACAGCCTCTAGCAGCTGAAGTATTTCGGGTCCATACTTAACAGGTTGGCCTGCAGCATTTATGAGTCCCTTTTCCTTATACAAAGCTCCATGAGCATGTAGGGTTGTGAAAGCATACTTAGAATCAGTATAAATGTTGGTCACCAGTCCTGCTGCTAGCTCCAGAGCTCGTATGAGGGCCACAAGTTCTGCTTTCTGGGCTGAAGTTCCTTGGGGCAGGGCTCTTGCTTCTATCACCTTGTCCTCTGTCACCACAGCATAGCCTGCCAATCGCTTGGAGTTCTCCACATAACTGCTTCCATCTGTGAAATAAATTACATCTGGGTCCCTCCACGGAACATCTTTAAGATCTGGTCGACTGGAGTACACTTCATCCATAGTTTGGATACAGTCATGATCCGGTGGTCCCTCAGATGCTGGCAAAAGAGTAGCAGGATTGAATGTAGCCACTGTTTCCAGGTGTATCCGTGGATTCTCACACAAGCTAGCTTGGTACTTAACCATACGGTTATTTGTAAACCAGTGGTTGCCCTTATACTCCATGAGGGTGAGAACTGCATGGGGGACTTTAACAACCAGTTCTTGCCCCAAGGTCAACTTATCAGCTTCCTGGACCAGTAAGGCTGTTGCTGCAATGGCCCTCATGCAGGCTGGCCATCCTTTAGCCACTCCATCCAGCTGTTTAGACAGGTATGCAACAGGCCTCTGCCAGGATCCCATCATCTGGGTCAGCACACCCAGAGCAACCCCCTGTCGCTCATGGACATACAGTGAGAAAGGTTTCTCCACATCAGGAAGGCCTAACGCAGGGGCTTGGAGTAGGGCTTTCTTTATGGCAATGAAGGATTGTTGAGCAGTAGGTCCCCATTCAAATGGTTCCTTTTCACCCCCCTTTGTGGCTTGGTAAAGGGGTTTCGCCATCAATGCAAAATTTGGAATCCAAATTCTGCAGAATCCGGCTGCTCCCAGAAATTCCCTAACTTCTCTTCTGGACTTGGGTTGGGGAATTGCAGCTACCGCTTGCTTCCTACTAGCATCCAGTCTCCGACTTCCCTGGGAAATGCAAAAGCCCAGATACTTCACTTCTGACTGACAGAGTTGGGCCTTTGAGCGTGAGACCTTATAGCCTGCATCCAAGAGTAGCTCCAGCAATTCTCTAGTAGCCTCAAAACACTCTTCCTGGGTCACTGCTGCAATCAGGAGGTCATCTACATACTGGAGTAAAACTCGCCTGGAAGGCTCAGATTTAAAAGTCTTAAGGTCTTGCCCTAGGGCTGTCCCAAAAATAGTGGGGGAGTTCTTGAACCCCTGTGGCAGGCGGGTCCATGTATACTGAAGCTTCCTTCCTGTTACTGGGTTTTCCCATTGAAAGGCAAAAAGCAATTGACTGGCGGGGGCCACCCGAATACAAAAGAAGGCATCTTTTAGGTCTAGTGTCGTGAAATGGGTAGCTCCAGAAGGTATCAATCCTAGCAGGACATATGGATTAGGCACTACAGGGTGTAATGAGATAGTGGATTTGTTGACCACTCGTAAGTCTTGGACTGGCCGGTAGTCCTCAGTCCCTGGCTTTTGAACTGGCAATAGTGGCGTATTCCATGGAGACTGGCAAGGTCGAATAATTCCATGGGATAACAGACGATTCAAATGTGCTTGAATCCCTTCCAGAGCCTTTCTGGGAATTGGGTATTGGCGAAGATGGATTGGCCGGGCACTTGGAAGTAAATCTACATGTACAGGAGGAATATTTCGGGCCAACCCTGGGGGATTATCTTCTGCCCATACCCCACTGACCTGAAAGCTGTCTGCCAGGGGTAGGTCAACTTGGCCATGCGACTGATGCAGCCGCCATTCTTCTTCAAGAGGGCAGCAGAAACTCAATATACCCTTAGGGCTGGATGTCGGAGGCCGAAAGGAGACTGAAGTCTGGCCATCAGAGTCAAAAGAAATTTGGGCCCTAAGCTTGGACAGCAGGTCTCGACCTAACAAAGGGATTGGACAGTCTGGCATATACAGGAATTCATGAGTGACTATGTGTGAGCCTAATTGGCATCTACGGGTTGTCAGAAAGGGCCTCCGGTTCTGCACCCCCGTGGCTCCCACCACTCGGACAGTTTTTCCAGACACAGGCGCTAATCGCTCCGTCACAACAGAATGTTCAGCTCCTGTATCAATCATGAATGGAATTGAGCGGCTCCCTATAGTTAGCTTGACCATAGGTTCCTGGGAGCCCAGTTTATAGGAACCCGGTCTGTCCTATTCGTCCCATTCTGCCATCTCGGCTATCCCGATGATGTCAGATTCAGGAGGCTCATATCTTCCCTCTCGAACTCGGCCTCGGCTTCCTCGATCTCCTGGTCCCCTTCTCAGTCCCTGGCGCCTCTGGGGGCATTCATCTTTCCAGTGCCCTCTTTCCTTACAATAAGCACATTGATCCCTCTCCAATCTTGGTCTGGGATTCTCCCCCCTTGGCCGGGATTGATTGAAGGAATCTCGGGCCCTGGCTGGTGGTCCGGGGTCCCACTTTGGCTTCCCATTAGCTAGAAGTCGACCTCGGTTAAGGGTGGAATTAGTAATGGCTGCCGCTAAAAGGTCGGCCTTCTTCTGCATCTTCCGGTCAGCCTCTCGGCGCACCTCCTGATCTCTATTAATGAAAACCTTGGTTGCGATCTCAATTAGCTGGGTGGTATTCATCCCTGCGAATCCCTCCTGACGCTGCAACTTCTTCCGGATATCTGGCATACTCTGGGCCACCAATGCGCTATTCACCATTCTCTGGTTTTCTTGGGCTTCAGGGTCAAATGGGGTGTATGTTCTGTAGGCTTCAATTAGTCGCTCTAGAAAGGCCCCAGGGGATTCAGTTGCCCCTTGGAGAATTTCAGAGACCTTTGCCAGATTAATGGGCCTCTTTATGCCTTTCCTCATACCTTCCAGTAAGTCCCGGCAATAGCCAGACAACAGTTCATAGTGCTGCCCATCATTTGGATCCCAATCTGGAGCTGCGCGAGGAAACCGAGCTCTAACCCATCCCTCTGGGTCCTGTGTCCTCTCGGGAACACGCTCTCGCGTGATGGCCTCAGCATTTTGCAAAATCTTCCGCCTCTCCTCAGTTGTGAAGAGGGTCAGGAGAAGTTGTTGACAATCAGTCCAGGTTGGGTTATGGGTGGCCATAATGCTAGTCACTAGGTCCACCACTGCCTGAGGCTTTTCAGTATAAGAGGGGTAATGCGTCTTCCAATTCAGGAGATCGGTGGTTGTGAAGGGTACATACTGGTAGGCCTGTGCCTGTATAACCTGACCCTGATTATTAGGATCCGGTCGAGTGGTAGTTACCTGACGAAGTGGCAGAACTCTCGAGGAAGTGGGGATGGAACCTGAGGTAGAGCTAGGAGCTACCCTCCTATCATGCTCAAAGGTGATTGCAGCAGGTCTAACCCATTCAGTGGAGGTGTGTTGAACCCCTGAGGGATGGGGAGGGGTACTCATAGACTGAGAGGTGGTCACAGGTGAGTCAGTCCATTGAAAGGGATGCCGGGCCCCTAATGAGTGGGTAGGGGTACTAGAGGGAGAGGCTGGGCTGTCAGGAGTTGAGGAGTCAGGGAGTGGAGCCCAAAGTGGGTCTTCGGAGGTTAACAGGGGAGGATGTGGCACAGAAGGGTAGAGGCCAGGTGAAAAGTCCAACCTAGGGTGTGGCAGGTTTGGCACAGGAGGGGAAGAACTATCCGGAGAAGCCTGTGCTGGAGAGGCTTGGGCTGGGCGACGTGGATCTCTAGGGGTAGCACGGAACCCCAACAATGGGCCATAAGGTGGTGGCTCAAGATCTGAGGGATCATCAGAGAGTATGGGTTTCTCAGACAGGGTAGGGGCGGAAGCCACCGATTGGGTGGTAAGCTTCCTGGGGCTCTTTCCCTCTTCTAGTTTAGATTTTCTAATCTTTCTTTGAACACGACCTAACATGAATTTTACTGGGGATCCCATATAAGTTTTCAACCACGAGGGAGGGTCAGTCACAAGGCTGTCCCAGGAATCTATATAAGGGAGTTGTTCAAAATATTCTGGTTCTCTTACAACTATGCTATAGACCTTCCGGATTACTTCAATATCTAAGCTGCCACTAGGGGGCCACCCCACTCCCATAGATGGCCACTCAACTTCACACAAGGTTCTTAAAGTACCTGAGCTTAAAGTCTGTCCATAGTCATTAATTAAAAATCCTTTCTTGAAGTTCTTGAGCATACAATCTAGGGGGGTATCAATTTGTCTAGATGATGTCCCACCCATAATGCTTACAGTTACAACACACAAAAAGGGGGGGAATTTTTGAAAGTGCAGTAAGGGGTCCGCACTCTCGAGACACTAGGTAGACAGACAGCAATCGCTTCCTTCCGTTGCTGACCAATTGAACTCGCGTTAATTGGAAATGCAGCTATAAGAAGTCCGCACTCATTTAATCATTCACTCATCACACATTCCATACAGAAAATCCCACCCAACAATTTCAGATTTCTCAAATACAGATAAGCTCAAGCGTTTTCGCTTCTAGTCCCCGCGACTAGAAGGTACTAGGGCCTTTGCTGAGAATTGATCAGATTCTCCTTCCTCAATTTTCTTGAGGGGCTGGTTTACAATTTCCTAGCTAGGATTACAATACAAAATACAGAATACATACCCGGCGAATGTTCTCCAGTCAGTTGGGTGCTGGGATTAATGCAGGATTCATCCCACCGCTGCCACCAAGAATTGTTGCAGGAATTGAGATAGGAATTTGTGATGCTTCAGGAGTCAGACAGCACACACCAGTATGAGAGAGAAATCTTCTTTATTTGCCAGCAAACAAAGCAAGACATCAGTTCTAGCTCTCTTCTCTTTCTCTCAGCTCTCTGGGTCTTTCTCTCAGCTCTCTGTGTCTTTGTCTCAGCTCTCTGTGTCTTTGTCTCAGCTGCTTCTCTTCTTATGCTGTCTTCTCCTTCTTCTGTCTGTTCCTTCTGTCCTTCTCTTTCTTCTGAGCTCCTTCTGACGTAAACTGCTTCTGCTCCCACTTAAATAGGGTCCTAAGCCCTCCTCCTAGCCTAGCCCCCTTTACTCCCAATTGGTTAAGAAACTGATTGGCTACCTTGCCTCAACCAATCATTACTTTTGAAATATCAGTTACATAGGTTCCAGACATCCTAAACTGACCTGTGACCTGGGGCCCCTCATGCCAGACATTTGGTCTCCAGTCTCTTACATTTCTCATTATGATTGATGTCTCATCTATAGCTTAAACTGGATTCCCTTTGAGACTAAGAGGCCCCATCTAACATTGGTTATTCTCATATTCCTAATCAGCTTCATACTACCTACTAACTAAACTCTGGCATTCATTAAAGAGGTCAAAAGCCAATCTTACTTAATGGCATACTGCTATACTTTCAGGACTATTCCTACAGTTACCTATAATTAATCAAGGAGAAGAGAGCTGACTAGTTCTGACCTTTTTCACCTCTCAGCTCCATACACAGAACTAGCTAAGACCATAGTTAATTCAAAACACATGTTGATCTCCTCACTGCAGCCTTAAACAGCAGACAAAGGATCATTTTAAAAGTAACACAGAGTTGAACAAACATCCTACATAGAAATTACAGAGAATAAAACATATTCTAAAATAAGCATAATCAGATATATCTATATCTAAGCTATCTACATATTAAGCACTTCTAAATAGTATTTCAGCCTATTCTTAAACTACAATATGTCATATGTCTGGCTCGTGCCTGCTTACAAAACTATTCAGTAAGCCTAATAATTTACAGATGTGCCAGCTAGCATTGGCAATTCACAAGGGGCAGAGTTTCATTTCTCACTGACCTTTCCTAACCTTAGCTCGGCCAAACTAGACTCTAATTAATTCCAGCCTGCATTCCTTCACTACTTTGCAGAACTGAAGAGAATTCAAACTTCAAGCTTTTAATATCATTTCTTATGTATATAATTTCTCAGAGTTAACACTTTCTTTGCCCATGGCTGCCTCACCACCAAAACCCAACCCCCTCTTACCCACCTCCCTGCTCAGGATGGAGCACCACAGAGTCACAATCAAATTGAAGTCATTAAGGTGAAGTGTCTGTTGAGAGAATCGGCAGACACGCCTCCAACCAGATGATAAAGCTATCCCAAGTTCGATGAAAAGATAAAAGTGCATTCCTCTTGGTCGCTGTCAATTTTGACATCAAATAGATATGATTCACTTTTGGCAGCAGGACAGTTCTTCCCAGGAGGTCAGGCTTTTTCCAGCAGGAGGCCAAGATCAGGTGGCCAGCTGTAACAATCAAGAGAACCAACTTCCTCTTATAAAGAGGCAGAGTAAATGAGTCAATGTTAAGCAAACAGCTAGCATGGCATTAGGAAGTGGTGTGCCCAAGATGTCCGATGCCAACTACATGAACTGACGGTATGTTATATGCTTGGCTCCTGAACACCTCAACGAATATTGTTGGTGTTGCACTTCTTTTTGTTTTGAAAAATATAAAGAAATTATATATATTTTTTTTTAAACAGGCAGTGGAATAGTTCTTTATAGAATTACCCCCACTGTTCCTTCTTTGTACATTATTGGGTGTCAAGAAACAGGGAATTGTTTAATTTATACTCTTTTTTTTTATTGCAAATGAAAAAAAAAAGAGATTGGTTTCAATTAAGCAAAGGTACCATGGTAAGAATGTGCAATTCTCATGATTATACTTGGGGGTTCACAAACCTTTCTTCAGCACCCTATGCGATTTTAAAAATCACAGTAGCTTAGAGTTTGACAGCTCTGGAAACCAGCAACATGCAGTAGCCACAAACACATTATCCCACAAAACAGATTTTACAAGAAGCTCCTGTCAGTATGTATGGCATTCACCAATAAAACCGGGCCCTTCCATGATACTGCCTCCCACACATGCTACTAGCTATCATTTCTATCTGCTTCATCTGTGATCTGTCTTTTAGCCTGGCTTTCTGCTCTGCTTTTTTTTTTCTCTTTATTTTTTTTAAGTGAAGCTCCTCCTTTCCTGGTTTCTCATAGCTTCCTCCCTTTGTGACCTCTTCCCCACCTCTAACCTCTTTCACAGTGTTCACCCTTGCTTTAACACTTGATTTATGAGGTATCGAATGAAGGGGTCAAGCATTTTTACCATTTACTTAAACCATGGGGTCTTTTTTTTTAAGGAGCAGGAGGTGGGAGAGGGGGTGGTGAAGTGGAGATTCAAGAGGAAATAGAAATGTGATTAAAAAGTGTCAAGTAAATATACAGAAGCAAGAAAATCACTTTCCCCTTCAGATGCAAAGGCCAGTTGGATCTCTTGCTTTAGTTGCTTGCAAAGTCATTAGACAAAACTGCAGAGACATGCTCTCTTCAAATAATCCTGGAGAACAGCTATAATTGTACACAACAAAACAATGATGCATGCAAATGAAATACTGAAAACTGTGATAATCTTTTCCTGTCTCTCAGGGTTTACAACACAAAGATTTTTCTGCTCGAGAAATTAAACATTTGTACAGTAAGGACGGCAAATGCCTCTTTAAAAATAATATTTTCAATGGAACAGTTTTATCCTCCCAACAACATAAGGAATATGAGCTTTCATATATTTGGCACAAAGCCTTACTTGATTAACTTAGAAACAGATTTCAGTGTCTTTTCATTGCCAAGTTATATTTGATGAATATGTATGCCAGGCAAGTATTAAATTAGATTTTGTTATTCCACAGTAATACAAATGCCATAACTTTTTTAAATCTTAAAATTACATGTTTAAAATATATGTATTCAGATGGTGATGGATGGTGGATTTGGATTTAGCGCATGACTTTTCAGTAGTAGCTCAAGGCAAGTTACATTCAAGTACAGTAGGCATTTCTCTGTCCTCAAAGGATTACAATCTAACCTCCTCCCCCCCCCCCCCCCCCCCATTTACTAAGCTGCACAGCAATGCCGACATAGCATGGCAACAGCTTAGTGATAAGAAATTTAACAAAAAAAGGACTGGTGCAAGGACAAATGTCTTGTTTCTCTCCCCCCCCCCCCCCCCCCCCCCACACACAGTTTTAGTGACCTACAGAAATAACTTACACCCCCCCCCCAGTCAAAACTGTTCCAATGAATTTCCAGCCTCATTTCTAGTCAGAAATTAAAATTTTGACCAACAAACTTTCCCTCCAAAATTCAAATTTGTGACCAATGCACTTTCCCACCTCATTTTCCCACCAAAATCTCTTGCCTTCTTGAGAAAACCACCCACCTCAAAATCCAGCCAATCAGGTTTGAGAACCCACTATATAGAGAGACAAACTGCAGACCTCACAGCATACCCTGAAGAAAGTGTTATTGAAGTATCCAAAGACTCAACATGAATTGTGTTTGGGCCACAGAGGCCTGCCTCAGGAGTCTTCTGTAGGATGTCCCTAAAATACTAGCTTAGCAAATGAACATCAATCAAAGCACACCTTATACAAAATGGATACTGCACCTATTGCAAGTAGCGTTCTCATATCACACTGTAACGTGAGCGCTGGAAGAATGGCAAGCCCAGTCGAGAGAGGAGGCTGGATTCCATTAGAAACCATCTATATCTCAAGTGAAACATCCATCCAACCAGGGGCGTAGCCAGACAACAGATTTTGGGTGGGCCTAGGCAAGAATTGGGTGGGCACCAAGTGTTCTCCCCCCCCCCCCCCCAAAAAAAAAAATCTCAGCTGGTGGGAAAACGCTTCTTTCCACCTTGGCAGCAGGAATGCACTAAAAACTGAGCAGGTGCTGGTGTTGTGGAGAGTAGCGTTTTTGTTACCATCAGGGGGAAATCTTCAGCTGGCGGATCTTGGGATTCCCACCAGTTACCACTAAACATGTGCTACTGTTGGGTGGGCCTGAGCCATAAATGGGTGGGCCCTGGGCCACCTGTGGCTACGCCACTGCATCCAACTACCAAAAAGGAGACACTGACAAGTATTGTGGTGCTATGCCCAAAAAATGTTGCTGGCTCCTGCTATGGTCTTTGTTTCCTTCAGGCCGTTTCTTAAATCCATGAATTTCTACTTATATTGGTCAGTTTTACTGGATTTGAATCATTTACCAAAATAAATGTAGTCTATGAAGCAGTGAGGCAGTCAAAACCCCAAATCAAATCAAATGGTTAGAATATCACATTTAGGGCTGTCTCTGTTCCTCAGGTCCTAGCATTGTACACTGTGGCATGGGAAATCTGGATTCAAGTTCTTCTTTCAGGATGGCTGATCCTGGCAATGCTAAAGAAGTAGTGTTAAGCTTGGAGGAGGGGAGGGAGGGTAGCTGCAGTTACTGTGATCTGGTGATCTTTCTGGAAGATGAGTAGTGAGGAGGGCATGGACACACCCCTCCTGAAAATCAGTCACCTCCCCTGCTTCATCTGAACTCAGGCAAATGCTAGGCACTCTCTCTGGCAGTGCAGCCTCTCCCTCCTTGCTGGATTTTGAAGTTGAAATCAGCAGTAGGTCTACCCTAACATCGCACCCCATCGGTCAGTCGCCCGCTTGCTATTCAGGCTACCACTCTTCAAGATCTGTCATACCCCCCTGCTCTTAGCAAATACTCAGTGGCATGAAGTCTTTCTGGAGGCAATTATATCATAGGGCACCAACATTTAGCAGCCATCCCCCAAATTCTATTAAAAACGCTAAAAATATGCACATGTAATTTAATTGAACAACAAGCTAATTAACAAGATTTAATTGAAATATAGGTGACTTGCTTAGAGTCACAAGGAAGCTGCAGTGGAAACTGAACCCAGTTCCCCAGGATCAAAGTCCACTGCACTAACCATTAGGCTACTTAGGGCTTTTTTTGTAGTAGGCCGGTAAATGGCCATGGGCTAAAATTGAAAGCAGCTTGTGGCTATTTACTGCCTGAGCACTTACCTCTACCCATTGACCTAGCAGTAAGGGCTCACCCGCTACTCGTGTGGTAATCAGCACGTGCTAATGTTTTCTGTTCTGCTGATTACCGCTGGGAATGCCCCCCACGGTAGAAAATAGAAAAATATTTACTACCACAGGAAATAGCGTGCACCAACTTTGAAACTACCACCGGGCATCCGTGGTAGCCAGATGGTAGTGTCGATTTGGCGTGCACTACTCATGCATTAGCCCTACTGCAGCTTAGTAAAAGGGCCAAATTGGGCGTGTGCAATTTTTGGTGACTTTTACAGAATTAGGGGGAACGTGTGCAAAAGGTGCTTAAATGCAGTCGACCTGTATTGAGGGGATATATGGGTATCTGTGACCAGCTCTTCCATTCAATATCTGATGCAACAGCTTCTGCTAACTACACTAGCTGAGGTCAATACAAGCTGGATGACACCTGTACCCAGAACAGATTGCTACCGTTCCAATGTGTGTGATCATTATGCCTTCCATACAGCACTTGATAAACTGGTGCGCTTTCTACAGTCACTGTAGGGCTCATTTTCGAAGCATATGGACATCTCAGAATGACGGAAAAAATGTCCATCTGCCAAATGCATCCACATCGCAATTTTCAAAAGGCAGAATTTGGACATTCCACACTTTCGGTTCATCTAAATAGCAAGAGGGCGTGTTGTGGGCAGAACTAGGCATGGCCCAAAATTAGGATGTCCAACAGCAATAATCGATTGGGAAGAAACATCCAAGTCATCAATCACATCTAGGGTATAAAAAGATGCCCTGATTAAGTTGGTGACCACTGGAGGGATTAAGGCATGGCCCCCTCTGTAATTCCCCAGTGGTTACTGTCCCTCTCTCTCACCCCTGAAAGTGACACCAGAAAGACAAACTAGGCTCCTTGACACATCAGGTATTATGATGTCAAGTAGCAGCAAGCAGGTCTGAAGGGCAGCCTCGAGGTCAGTGCAGTGGACTGTAAGCCAGCAGATGCAGGTTCAAATCACACTTCAGATTTTTTTTTGTTAACATTTAAATTGTGAACCCACCAGAAACAGAGATATACCTACTGTACCTAAATATTAAACACACCTGCAAGCCTGAGGGTTATTGAAGTGGCCCACATTCAGATACAGTAGGTATTTCCCTGTCTCTGGAGGGCTCATCATTTAAAATAACAGAGTTGCAGTGATATCTGAACCTGGGTACCCTGGATTAAAGTCCACGGCACTGACCACTAGGCTGCCCCTCTGCAAATAATCCTGGAGAACAGGGATGTCTGTGTGACCATTTTTGTACAATGCTGTCAGACAGACTTCCTTGTCCCTGGTTTTTTGGCGTTCATAATTTGGACATTTAATTTTGGAAAATGGCTGTTCATTTTGGACATTTTCATATCTTTTCAAACAGGAAATCCCGAATGTTTTTTCCTGTTTGAAAATGGCTGTGAGGTGGACAGTGTTTTTCGATATTATGAACAAGACATTCCAATTCTGACTTGGATGTTCTTTCGAAAAAGCCCTTCTGTGTTTCTTTTCTAGCACAAGGGGATCCTTCCATTATCCAGAACCCCCAACTCCTTGGTAGGACACATTCAATTCTGCTGCTGCGAGAAAGCCTTTAAAGAGCTCTGTGTACAAAGGAGAGGGCATTGAGCTCTGGGGAAACCAGAGGAAGCAGTGTTACTTTCTTCTTTCTTACGCCTTGGCAATGTTATGCCTGGTGGTAAACTGCGTATTCTGCTCCTAAAACATAAAAATGAAGCCTTTCCTTTTACTCTGTCCATGTGCAGCTCTCTATCAGGAGCTAGGTTGAGAGGTAATTGATACCAGAGGATGTCACGAGAGGGTCCCTGGATTTCTATAGTATCCTAGCCTTTCTTTTCATTCACTACTTGATTCATTTTTCTGACACCTTAATGGGGGGGGGGGGGGGGGGGTAATAACATATTGTGAAAGCTTTCCAGCTGCCATCATCCCTTTAAGTGCAACTAAATTGTGCACTCTATTAAAATAACACTTATTATAGTCAAATATTGACTTGCACTGGCAGACTTCAAAAGCCCAGCATTTAAAGTTGATTTAAAATGACAGCTCAGAAGAGATCTCGGTTAAAGCTGACCTTTAAGCTTTGTGCGCTGTCAAAGCAGGAGAAATTAGCAGGGTTGTTCCACACTTCCAGCTTGCCCATTTCTTAGTTCTATTTGCATGGATTATTTTTAAATTATATTATTGTTTATATTTCTAGATTCCTTTTCTTCTGGCAACATTTTCTCAGGTGAAACAGCAGTTTAAAAAGCAAACAAACAAAAAAAAACCCGAATAAAAATCTAAAACTAAACCAAAAATAAATAAATAAATAAATATATTTTCTTTTTTAAGTAACGCAGTAGTCTATTAAATGGCAGAATCTCTCAGTAAGCGCTGTTCATGGTCTCGGTTAGATATTTAGAAAAGTAGATTGTCCCATTATCTGGGGATTGTCATTTTCAAGCACCCACTGATTTTGTGTGCTGTGCCACATTTTTAAAACACATATGGCAAGAAGCAATACCTCAAGTGTACTAAACACTTTACTGCAATTGTCAGTATTCTCACATTCCTTTTGGTGCCCTTTCAACCTACTTTCCTTTTAAAAGGAAAGTCAGAAGGGAGCCCAAAGATGCAGGATGTGCTTTAATAGATTATTTTTAAGCATTGCTGTTTTTGAGTTGGTTGCTGCCAAGTATTTTCCTACCATTAACTGTCCTGCTCATAATATTTAATTGCCAAAACTGTTGGGAAGACCTCCGTACTGAGGCCAAATAATATCTCTTTCTACACTGGGTATATAAACCAATCAGATGCCGGACTGACCAGGTAGCCCCTAAGGACTGGATTGAAAACCACTGCTTTAGATCAGGAGTTGTCAACCCATTTCTCCCAACCAATCAGGTTTTCAGGATATCAACAATAAATATGCAAGAGAGACATTTGCATATAATGGAGGTAGCACATGCAAATTTATTACATACATATTAAATGAGGATATCTTGAAAACCTGACTGGCTGGATGTGTCCCAAGGATTGGATTGAGAACCACAGCTTTAGATGTACTGTCTGAACATGCATGGTCTCATTTTGATTTTCCACTTCCCTATAGCTTATCTGTTTTTTTTCGGGGTGGGGGGGAGGGGGAGGAGGTTACAATTTAGTTCACGTTTTTTCAGTAGTAATTCAAAGTTCATTTATTTTATTTGTAGCATTTCTATCCCACATTTTCCCACAGATTTGCAGGCTCAATGTAGCTTACATTTGCCGTAATGGCGGTTGCCATTTTTTGGGTAGCAGAGTTACAAAGGCATTGCATTAAGGTGCAAACATACATGGTAAAGAAGAATATGTTATGGTATAGCATATAAGTTCCTGAGTGATAGATAGGATTGTAATATACATTAGGTCATCGACTATAGATAGACCTTATTTGACATAAGGATTAAAGTGATAGTGCTTGATCATTATTAACGGAGAGGTTACTTATTCAAGTGGTAAAAAGTTTGATTATTCTAGTTCATGTGCAATGTTATTATTTAGTTTTGAGGATAGGTGTTATTGGTATGCCTTCTTGAACAGTTCAGTTTTCAGTAGCCTTCGGAAGATAGTGAGGTCTTGCGTTGTTTTTATGGCCTTTGGTAGTGCGTTCCATAGTTGCGTGCAAATGTAGAAGGAACTGGTTGCGTATGTGGTTTTATATTTTAGCCCTTTACAGTTGGGGTAGTTTAGATTGAGGAATGAGCGAGCTGATCTTTTTGTGTTCCTAGTAGGCAAGTCTATAAGGTCTGACATGTAGGCTGGGGCTTCCCCGTGAATGATTTTGTGGACCAGGGTGCAAACTTTGTATGTATGGTAGGTATTCCCTTGTCCCTCAAAGCAGGGCTTCTCAACCAGTCCTTGGGGCACACCCAGGCATTCAAGTTTTCAGGATATCCACAATGAATATGAGATAGATCTGCATATTAAGGGGCAGTACATGGACATTTCTCTCATGCTTATTCATGATAAGTCAGATGCGGAGAGTGCTCTGTCCAGCAGGTTGCCTGCTAAATAATGGGTTCAACATCCCCCTGAAGAAGCAAGATCATCCCCTGAAGCAAGATCATGAAATGCAGCTTGTGTTTGTTTTAACTCTGGACACATAGCTGGCACTGGAGAGCATCAAGGAACATGCAACGTAGTATTTTTCCTTTTGGAGGGCAGTTTTTAATTATTATATTTATTAGGATTTATTTACTGTCTTTTTGAAGGAATTCACTCAAGGTGGTGTACAATAAGAATAAATCCAAACATGAGCAATAGACAATTACAGTAGCAAAAATATTCAAATAACAGTTTTTGCAAAAATGCTTTGATCTGGTCACATCACTTGCAACCTTCTATTAGTCTTGCTGCAGAATTCTGAATGAATTGGAGCTGGTGCAAGCCCTTTGTAGTCAGACCAATGCAGGGTGCATTACAGTAATCCAGTCTTGATATCACGCCGTGCACAACTAGGATAAGATTTACCTTCTCGATTTGAGGAGAAAGGCAGCGTAATTGTCGTAAATAGTAGAAGCAGCTCTTGAAGGTTGCTTGGATTTGGGGAATCAGAGTAAGTGTTGAATCTAACTGTATTCCAAGGTTCCCGACTTGTGATTTGAGGGGGCGTTCGTACTTCCCAAAAGAGATTTTGATGTTATGTATGTATCCACTTGTGTTAGAGACCCAGAGAAGTTCAGTTTTACTTGGGTTCAGGCAAAGTTTGTTGTGTTTAGCCCATTCTTGAATTGATGTTCGACAGGTAATCAGTTTATTCAGGGCTGTAGGTAAGTAAGGTTCAATGGGTATGAGTAGCTGCATATCATCCGCGTAGATGTAGAACTGAGTGTCCATTGACCGAATCAGCTCAGCTAGTGGCTTGAGGTAGATATTGAGCAGAATAGGTGACAGTATCAATCCTCGTGGTACCCTACAGGTCAGCACCCATGGTGGCGATGAGTTGCTGCCAAACATTATAGATTGTTGCCTGTCTGATAGATAAGATCTGAACCAGGCAAGTACTGTTCCATTGATACCTGTTTCTGTTAGTCATGCTAGCATGATATCATGATTCATATGTCAAAAGCTGCTGAGAAATCTAGCAGTACTAACACCAAGGCGTAACCAGGTCTGAATACAGACTGACACGGATCAAGCCAGTTTCTCTCTTCTAGTCAATCATTGAGTTAACACAGACTTGTTCTATAAGTTTCCCAAAAAATGGGATGTTGGATACTGGCCAGTAACTTTCAAGTCTGTCCTGGTTAAGGTTGTTTTTCTTAAGCAATGGGTGAACCACTGCCCTTTTTAATGCTGTTGGTAGTTGCTCATTAGTAAGAAAGGAGTTCACAATTTTTGTGGCACTTTCTGTGAGGCCCATACTTGCCTGCTGCACTATCTTTGATGGGCAGGGGTCAAGAGAGCAGGTAGTTGCTCGAAGGTCTCTTAGGAGTTTGTCATTTGAAGAACATAAGACTTCGACTTTAACTCTTTGTGCATTGTGGAGCTACCACTATGCAGATAAGTGATGTCTGCAACATCATATGTGAAGTAGATTACATTTATTGACAATGATCAATAGTAGTTGGGAAAAGTGGTTTCACTTTTGATATTTCATTCTCAAGATTGTTTATGAGGACGTCCATGCCTTTGTTGGCAGGAAGTGGTTTGAAGCAGTCTGTTCATGGACTATTTTTCATTCCACTTTGTGTGCAATGATGGGAATGGTGGGTGTTCCCCCGATTAGGTGGCACTAAAGTTTGGAACACACTTATAAAATTTAATATGTATTTATTTTTGAAAAAAAAAAAAAAATTTCTTTATGAATCTAATTGACACCTTAATCTGTAGCGTTTTAATGCTTATTCACTGTGGATATCCGAAAAACCTGACTGGTTGGGTGTACCCCAAGGACTGGATTGAGAAGCAATGCCCAAAAGGGTTTACAATCTAATCTTTCACCTGAGGCAATGAAGAGTTAAGGGGCCCTTTTACTAAGTTGCCCTGAGATAGCAAAGGCCCCTTTACCACAGTGGGAAAAAGGCCAAAAAAGAAATGGCCACACAGTAAGTTTGCACTTGCTGCACGGCCATTTCAGGGAGAGCACTTACCACCACCCTTTGAGCTGGCAGTAAGGGCTCCCGCGCTAACCCAGTGATAACTGAGCAGCACGCGGCACTGCCCGAGTACAGCAGGGTAACCCCTGCGCTAGAAAATCAGGTCTGGATTTTCTATAGTACCACTGGGGATGAAACTACCGCCAGCACCCGCGTTGGGACGGGTGGTAGTTCCGGGTTGCCATCTGGCGACCCTTTAGAAAAAGGGCCCCGAAGTGACTTGCCCAAGGTCACTAAACCTTTGTATTTTATCATACTTTATATTTCTATGTTGTCATCCTCCAGCAGAGGATGGTAGGAGACCGTGGAGAGACAGACAGATGGGCAAAGTTACCAAAGCAACTAAGGCTTTCATAACAAATGAAACACTTCTAAAAACAGAAGAGGAAAATTAAAACAGACCATAGATTACATTACACTCTATTTTCAGTTTATGGTAAGCAACTGAATGCAGATGTGACATTTGTATTTAGAGGGATATTTATGAGGTGAAGAAAGTATGATGTCTCAGGGTCCTATTGAGATGCTCATAGGTCAGGGACATTTAAGGAGACAAAAAAAAATGGGAAAATTACCAGTTGGCCACCAAATCTAAGGGAGTTTCCATTCTAAATAAGGAGAATTAGCAGCTCTGCTTGAAGTGAACCAGAAACAGACAGTTCCTCAAATAACTCAGCAGCATAAACTCCAGCCTAGGAGAATGATATCACAATGCAAAGAGTGAAAAGAACTAATACCGAAAAACTAAAACAATTACAAGATATGGTTGTTTCTGCTTTGGTAGGCAGTGTATTCAAAACACAAATATATTGATGGGTTTTGAACATAATCTGTCATAGAATGGGTTAATGAGGTCAAAGTAACATTTTAGCAGACCCCACAAATTCATTCCTTAGTGCAATGATTTGGCAGAGGTATTAGTCCACTTTTAAAGGTAATAAATAGAAATAAAACAAAAGCATTTTATTGGACTAACAATACATTTTTTTTTATTAGCTTAAGGCAATACCTTGTTCTTTAATTCCCACCGTTAGCCATTCTCAATCAGGATTTTGTATCACAGAAGATATTTTGGCTTCTGGTTCCTTTATCAAGTTAACTACACCTATTAGAAGAGAATTCAGCTCTAAAAAGAGACGCAAAGAAATGAGTAAGGAATGCAAAATTGCTTGAAGCATACAGCAAGCAGCCCTTAGTCTATCATGTCCAAAATAAATAAGCAAAATCTAACGTTCCTGTTCCTCTTTTTTTTTTAAGGGGGTGGGGAGGGATCAGAGAAAATAACTGACTCCCGCCACCCCAAGACCCTCCTCTTTCTCACACTGCTTCATATTCATTAATTAGTCTGAGGTTTCCTTCGTGTTTGCTTTACAAAAGCCACTTAAAACCCACGCACCAATTTAACATATTTATGACTCCTTTTTTTTCTCTCTCTCTCTCTCTTTTCTTTGCTCTGAGACTGTACCGTAATTGTTCTCTGGACCTGGAGACCGCAGAGTGCCTTCACTGATGAAAAGAGACAGCATAAAGGACATGAATATGTGAACACTGAATACCTTCCACAAAACAACGGGGTGCAATTTGGCCCATGGCTCCGGGGGTCACTTTAATAGAGTGTAGCCTCAGCCTCTATTGAGCGCATGGGAGACTATTAACTCTTAACAACTCCAGGGGCTCAGGTTATTTATTTATTGCTTCAATGGTGGGTTATGGCTGTTGCCTGGTTTAATACATCCTCTAAGGGCTGGGAAGGCAGCGTCGGGTTACTAGGCTGGGAGCAAAAAGCTGTCTTAATTGGGATTTCATGAGCTTTATAAAGTTCTTCTGAATATGTAAGTGAGGCGTGTGTTTAAAACTTCTGCAACAGATCCATAAAATCAAGGGGCAGGTTTGAAGAGGGAGGACAAAGAATTGTGTGGGTGGGGAAGAGAGGGAAAAAGCCTGTAAGAAGTTTGTTTTGTACTGGTGGCTGCATCTGTGATGCAAGAAACAAATGATTTAAAAAAAAAAAAATACCTATACTAGCCTGGAAGGGCTTGTGGCTGGAGACGTGAAGCGGACTGCCGCAGGGGTTGAATTGCCAGCAGCATCCTGCAGGCAGAGATCTGGGATCTTGGGCCCTCTTTCTTTCTGATCTTTAGTTTCCCTGCCAAACAAGGTAAAGAGTTCTTCCCAGAGCTTCCTGGATGCCCCAGCTCTGCAATCCAGCCGCTTCATTTTATGGCCCCTATTCAACAGTGGTTAAGGCACTTGCTCCCATCACCCACAGTTCTCAGTATTTGGCATAGGCCAATTCCAGGGTATGTGATATACTGTAAGTGAAAGTTGAGCAGGCTGTACAATAGGTATTTTATTTATTACTAGTAAAAAAGACCCGTTTCTGACACAAATGAAACGGGCGCTAGCAAGGTTTTCCTCGGAGTGTGTATGTTTGAGAGAGTGTATGTGAGAGTGACTGTGTGTGAGAGTGAATGTGGGAGTGTGTGTGTGTGTGTGTGAGAATGAGAGTGTGTGCAAGTGCGTATGTGAGACAGTGAGAGAGACAGAGTGTGTTTCACACACATACAGTGTGTGCGAGAGAGAGAGTGTGTGTGAGACTCAGACTCTCTGTGAGACTGAGTGTATGAGATAAAGAGAGTGTGTGAGTGACTGTGTGACACATAGAGAGTGAATGTCATACAGTGTGAGATGTCTGTTTCTGGTTCACACCAGAGAGAGAGCGGGGGGGGGGGGGGGCTGACACCAGAGAGAGGGAGGGAGGGAGGGGGGCCTGACACCAGAGGGGGGGGGAGGTATCTGTCACATACCTCCCCCCCTCTGGTGTCAGGCCCCCTCCCTCCCTCTCTCTGGTGTCAGCCCCCCCCCCCTCCCCCCCGCTCTCTCTCTGGTGTCTGAGCGTTACTGTGCAGGACGCTGAGCTCTGGCTGTGCTTCAAGGAACTGACCAATCCTATTTAATAGAATGCACCTCCAACATTCTGAAACCGAGAAACATTGTGTGGTTGGTCACTTCTGCTTGTGACGAACCCGGAAGTACGTGATGTCAATTGAGGAGATGGATACAGAGAGCAGGAATGCCTCAGTCATGCAGTCAGCTTCAGAATGTTGGAGGTGCGTTTTATTATATAGGATTTGGATTTAGCTCTCATCTTTTTCAGTAGTAGTTCAAGGTGAGTTGCATTCAGGTAAACGTATTTCCTTGTCCCTAGAGGGCTTATAGTTAAGATGGATGATGATTTGAGCTCATACAAAACATTTTATCCCACCAGGACCACAGCATGTTTTGCAGTGTAGCACCTTGAAAACAGGCCTGCTCCAGTTTGGGATGCATGATCTAGCAGAGTATAGGAAAGCTTGAATGAGAGAAGCCATAGAGCAGCCATTTTCAAACCAGTCCTCCGGGCACACCTAGTCCCATTGGGTTTTCAAGATACCCACAATGAATATGCATGAGATAGCTTTGCATGCACTGCCTCTATTGTATCCAAATCTAACTCATGAATATTCATTGTGGATATCCTGAAAACCAGATGGATCTAGGTGTCCGCTGAGGACTGGGTTGGGAATGGCTGCCATAGAGAAAGAGGTCTTTAAAAAAAAAAAAAAAAAAAAATTAGATCAGGCCTCTGGTTACAGAAGGTATTTCCCTGTCCCTGCAGAACTTACAAGTTTGTACCTGACCTAATGGAGGTTTAAGTAATTTGCCCAAGACCACAAGGAGCAGCAGCAAGATTTGAACACTGGTCTTTCTCTTTCTAGTTTATAGTCTACTGCTGTAACCACTAGACTAATATCAACTACTGTTAAGCAAACTAAGGAGTATGAAGATCTGCCTCTCCAGCCAATGCCATAATCTTTATTGTCTCAGACACCCTTCCTCCAGCTGATTCAATTACAGTAGATAACTATTGGGGTCCTCATGAGCTTCCTCTGATGGGTCCTTCTGCCAGCTGCATTTATGTATCCATGTGTCTTCCAGTTTCATTGTGTGTTTGATGTTTGAGGAGCTCACACATTGTTGATGGGTCCAGGGTGTTCTGGAGGATGAGACTGAACTGGACTAGTGCCATTGCACTTTGCTGTAACCTTTGCTATTTTTCAGATTGACCTGGAACCAGTTATTGCATTATTTATTTATTGGGCTTCATTAACTATCTTTATGAAGAGATTCACCCAAGGCGGTGTGCAGCAGGTACAGTTTAACATAAACCTTACAATTTTGTTAACAGCATAACAATAGTAAAATGACCAAATATATATATAAATACAATTAAAGAGGAAAACTTGAAAACAGCAAATTGAAACCTAATAATAGGACGATCATGAAACATGACCAAAAATATACACATTTAACAACACTGAAATTCAAATAACAGCGATAATACAGTGTCCGCATAATACTAATGAAACAATAAGCACACGTTATAACATTCTAATAACATAGATATGATGCTGAAGATGCAAAGTTAACGGGGCGTGTCGGAGGCGTGGTGAAGGCGGTACTGGGGCGTGTTTATCGGCCAAGGAGAGATGGACGCCTTCGGCCAATAATGGAAAAAAGAAAGGCGTTTTTAGCGCGAATTTGGGTCACTTTTTTTGGACACTTTTTTTTTGTGACATTTGTACCTCGCGCTTTCCCACTCATGGCAGGCTCAATGCGGCTTACATATACAGGTACTTATTTGTACCTGGGGCAATGGAGGGTTAAGTGACTTGCCCAGAGTCACAAGGAGCTGCCTGTGCCTGAAGTGGGAATTGAACTCAGTTCCCCAGGACCAGAGTCCACCACCCTAAAAACTAGGCCACTCGTCCCAAAAAAGTGCCCTAAATGACCAGATGACCATCGGAGGGAATTGGGGATGACCACCCCTGATTCCCCCAGTGGTCACTAACCCCCTCCCACCAAAAAAAAAAACAACTTTAAGAACTTTTTTTTCCAGCCTGAATGCCAGCCTCAAATGCCATACCCAGCTCCATCACAGCAGTATGCAGGTCCCTGGAGCAGTTGTTAGTGGCTGCAGTGGACTTCACCCAGGTGGACCCAGGCCCACTCCCCTACTGTTACACTTGTGGTGGTAAATGGGAGCCCTCCAAACCGCTCCCAAAACCCACTGTACCCACATCTAGGTGGCCCTCCTTAAGCCATAAGGGCTATGGTAATGGTGTAGAGTTGTGGGCAGTGGGGTTTGGGGGGGATTTGAGGAGCTCAGCACCCAAGGGATGGGAGCTATGGGCTTGGGAGGTATTTAACTTGTTTTTTAATTGTTACAAGTGCCCCCTAGGGTGCCCGGTTGGTGTCCTGGCATGTGAGGGGGACCAGTGCACTACGAATCCTGGCCCCTCCCACGACCAAATGCCTTGGATTTGTTTATTTTTGAGCTGGGTGCCTTCGGTTTCCATTAGCGCTTAAAAACAAAAACCGCCCAGCTCAAATCCGCACAAATCCGATGCATTTGCCGGGCACAAACCTATTATCGAAAAAAAAGATGAGCGCCCATTTTTTTCAAAAATACAGTCTATCCCGCCCCTTCACGTACCTGTTCTCGGACATAGGCGCCCATGGAGATGGGCGTTCGCGTTCGATTATGCCCCTCTTTATCATTTTCATCGCCCTTCTCTGTACCTTTTCTAATTCCACTACAACTTTTTTGAGATGCGGTGACCAGAATTGAACACAATATTCGAGGTGCGGTCGCACCATGGAGCAATACAATGGCATTATAACATCCTCATTTTTGTTTTCCATTCCTTTCCTAATAATACCTAACATTCTATTTGCTTTCTTAGCTGCAGCAGCACACTGAGCAGAAGGTTTCAACATATCATCAACGACACCTAGATCCCTTTCTTGGTCAGTGACTCCTAACGTGGAACCTTGCATGACGTACCTATAATTTGGGTTTCTTTTTCCCACATGCATCACTTTGCACTTACATTAAACGTCATCTGCCATTTAGATGCCCAGTCTCGTAAGGTCCTCTTGTAACTTTTCACAAACCTTCCGCAGTTTAACGACTTTGAAAAATTTTGTGCCATCAGCAAATTTAATTACCTCACTAGTTACTCCCATCTGTAGGTAATTTATAGATATGTTTAAAAGCAGCGGTCCCAGCACAGACCCCTGGGGAACCCCACTAACTACCCATCTCCATTGAGAATACTGACCATTTAACCCTACTCTTTGTTTTCTATCTTTTAACCAGTTTTTAATCCACAATAGGACACTACCTCCTATCCCATGACTCTCCAATTTGCTCTGGAGTCTTTCATGAGGTACTTTGTCAAACGCCTTCTGAAAATCCAGATACACAATATCAACCGGCTCACCTTTGTCCACATGTTTCTTCACCCCTTCAAAGAAATGAAATAGATTGGTGAGGCAAGATTTCTGCATCTGTCTGTTCATCCTGGACAGGTGAACGGTAGTACACTCCTATCACTATCCTTTTTCCCTTTACACATGGAATTTCAATCCATAGGGATTCCAAGATGTGTTTTGTTTCCTTCAGAATTTTCAATCTATTCGATTCAAGGCTTTCTTTAATATACAATAATACCCCTCCACCAATTCGATCCACCTTATCACTACAATACAATTTGTACCCCGGTATGACAGTGTTCCATTGGTTACCCTCCTTCCATCAGGTCTCAGAGATGCCTATTATATCTAATTTTTCATTTAGTGCAATATATTCTAACTCTCCCATCTTATTTCTTAGGCTCCTAGCATTCGCATATAGACATTTCAAACTATGTTTGTTGTTCCTATTTACATCATGCTCAGTACTTGGCAGTATTAATTTGCAATTTTTTGTCTGATTTTTATTTCTATTTAAGGACACCTGATCTACTATAGTCTCTTTTGCAACCTCACTATCAGGATACCCTATCTTCCCTGTTTTGGTGATATCTTTGAAAGATACCTTATCCCAAACCATGCACTTTTGAGCGACTGTCGGCCTTCCCTAAGTTTCTAGTTTAAAAGCTGCTCTATCTCCTTTTTAAATGCCGATGCCAGCAGCCTGGTCCCACCCTAGTTAAGGTGGAGCCCATCCTTCTGGAATAGGCTCCCCCTTTCCCAGAATGTTGCCCAGTTCCTAACAAAACTAAAAACCTCCTCCCTGCACCATTGTCTCATCCACTCATTGAGACTCCGGAGTTCTGCCTGTCTCTTGGGCCCCGCCTGTGGAATGAGTAGCAGTTCAGAAAATGCTACCCTAGAGGTTCTGGGTTTCAGCTTTCTACCTAAGAGCCTAAATTTGGCTTCCAGAACTTCTCTCCCACATTTTTCTATGTCATTGGTACCCACATGTACCAAGATAGCCGGCTCCTCCCCAGCACTATCTACAATCCTATCTAGGTGACACGTGAGGTCCGCCACCTTTGCATCAGGCAGGCAAGTCACCAGGCGATCCTCACGTCCACCAGCCACTCAGCTATCTATATGCCTAATGATTGAATCACCAACTACAACACCTGTCCTAACCCTTCCCTCCTGGGCAGCACTTGGAGACATATCCTCGGTGCGAGAGGATAGTACATCCCCTGGTGGGCAGGTCCTGGCTACAGAAATACTGTAGGAGTACCAGGGTGATGCTCTCCTTCTAGGAGACCTCCCTCCTCCAAGGTAGCACAGGGACTACAAGACTGGAGGTGGGGATTTCTCTACAACATCCCTGTAGGCCTCCTCTATGTACCTCTCTGTCTCCCTCAGGTCCACCAAGTCTGCTACTCTAGCCTCAAGAGAACGATCCCATTCTCTGAGATCTAGGAGCTCTTTGCATTGGGCACACACCAACTGGGAGATAATCAAACATGTGACACTCAATGCAAAAGACTGGATAGCACCCCTCTCGCTGCTGGACTGCTGACTCCATCTTAGTATTAAGTTTTTCAATAGTTTAAAACTTGCTAAAGTATTAAGGATATTAGCCTAATATAAAAATGTCTTTTAGTTTATATGGTACTAGTGGAACCCAGCCCGTTTCCTCAACAATGAAACGGGCCCTAGAAAGGCTCTCTTCTAAGTGATTTTTTTGTCTCTCCCCTGCCCTCCCCTCTCCTCCACTCCCCTCCATGTCCAGCGATTCTTCCCTTCCCTCCCATCCGTGTCCCGCGATTCTCTTCTCTCCTGTCCTCTCCTCTCCTCTCCTCCCATGTCCATTGATTCTGCTCTGATCTGCCCTGCCCTCCCCTTGATGTGCTGCGATTCTCTCTTCCTTTGTACCTCATCATTTTCTGGCTGGCCTGGCTGGCTTTCCTTCCATTGGTAACATCCTGACGTCAGTTCGCCTCCAGCGTTCCCTTCCCTCTCACTGTTCCGCCCTCTGATATCATTACGTTTTGACGCGAGGCAGGGCAGTGAGGGGGAATGGAATGCTGGAGGCTGGCTGACGTCATGAGATGTTACGAACCCAGGCAGCCAGACAGTGATGGAATGTTGGAGGTGCAAATTATTATAAAGGATATTGTGTGATTTATTTATTGTTTACTTCTTAGGTGGTAATGAAATGTATTTAAAACTCTGTAAGAGCACTCCTTGCTTGTTATCCTAATTACAATAACGGACTATAAATGAAGAGTTGTCCTAGGGGTGGGTGTAGTGGTGTGCTGGAGCCGGCTCGCTCCGGCTCGCAAGAGCCGGTTGTTAAAATTTCTACCGACTTGCGAGTCGGTTGTTAAACATTGCGAGCCGGCTCTGGCTCTCCTCCCTCCCTCTGGATCCGGTCCCTCACCGACTCCTGGCATGTCCTTTTAATTCTTCAGGGCAGGCAGTCTTGCCTGCCCGCTGCCAGCTGACTCTCCCCCGCTGCCGATTTGCGCTTTAAAAATGGCCGCCGAGACTTCCAGAGGCAGCCTCGCGAGACTTCTGCTGAAGTCTCGGAAGCCATTTTGAAGTGCGAACCGGCAGCAGGGGAGAGTCAGCAATGGCAGTGGGCAGGCATGACTGCCTGCCCCGAAGAATTAGAAGAACAAGGAGTCGGTGAGGGACCGGATCCGGCGGGAGGGAGGAGAATTCACTGAACTCAGGAGGGGGATGGTAGGGGAGAGAAGGGAGTCACTGGGCATGGGTGGATGAAGCCTCCAGGGGAGAGAACTAAGGGTCACACTGGGTATGGGTGCATGCAGGGCAGGGGAGAGGAGAGGAGGGTCACTGCTGGACATGGGTGGTTAGAGGGCAGGGGAGAGGAGGGTCACTGCTGGACATGGGTGGATGGAGGGCAGGGGAGAGGAGGGTCACTGCTGGACATGGGTGGATGGAGGGCAGGGGAAAGGAGGGTCACTGGGTATGGGTGCATGCAGGGCAGGGGGAGGGAAGAGTTGCTGGACATGGGTAGATGGAGGGCAGGGGGAGAGAAGGGTCGCTGGACATGGGTGGATGGAGGGCAGAGGAGAGGAGGGGAAAGAGAAGAAATGCTGGACATGGATGGAGGGGAGGGAAGAGTGAGGAAGGAGATGAGATGAGGGAAAAGGAAGAGAGGAGAAAAACTGCACATGGATGAAGAAAATAGGCAGAAGCTGAGGACCAGAAATGAAGAAGAAAGGAGGAAAGAAATAAATGGAAAGGAAGCCCTGGAAACGGAGTTAAGAGGACAGATAGCAGCAGAATCGCATACTGGGCCAGCATGATCCGAAAAACAGTCACCAGACAACAAAGGTAGAAAAAAATCATTTTATTTTCATTATAGTGTTTGGAATATGTTCACTTTGAGAATCAGGTGCTCAACATTAAAAGTTTATATTTATTTACTTATTTATGGCATTTTATCGCACATTAGACATGAATTAGATTGGAACCTGGGATCATTTAATTTTTTTTCCTGGAGGAATGCATTGCCCCCCCCCCCCCAAAGGCTCTCTCCCCAGCTATAGCCAGCTCTGCAATTTGGGGGGGGGGGGGGGGACGCAGAGGGGGACAGGGGAGAAAGCCTGTTGTTAAACATTTACCAGCACACCACTGGGTGGGTGGGTGTTGGGGAGGGTGAGTAGGAAGACTAAACTAGATCCTGTAGTGCCTGCTAGAGTCTATCTGTTAATGCTGTGGTACAAAGTTCAAGTTTTAAAACTAAGGGGAAAAGACTATGGAGATTAGTTGATAAAATTTGCTTCTTTATATTTTTATTCTGCCTATCACTAACCTACAATTTCTCCTTGAAACCCCAATCTTTAAGTTCCCAAAGCACAGAGCAAAATAGTGTTCACTTACCAGAGAAATGTCCTCTTCTCTCAGAACTTCTCAGAAAGAAAGTTCAATGGGACCTTTCCTCTTTACATAGATGGAACCCCTTTAATATTTTATTTAAGTACATAAGTATTGCCGCAATGGGACAGATCAAAGGTCCATCAAGCCCAGCATCCTGGTTCTAACAGTGGCCAATCCAGGTCACACCTGGCAAGATCGAAAAAAAGTACAAAACATTTTATGCTGCTTATCCCAGAAATAGTGGATTTTCCCCAAGTCCAATTTAATAATGGTCTATGGACTTTTCCTTTAGGAAGCCGTCCAAACCTTTTTAAAACTCTGCTAAGCTAACCATTTTACCACATTCTCTGGCAATTTATTTGGATTTTGCTCACACCTTTTTCAGTAATAGTTCAAGGTGAGTTACATTCAGGTATACTAAGTATTTCCTCACAATCTATGTTTGTACCTGAGACAAAAGACGGTTAAGTGACTTCCCCAAGATCACAAGGAGCAGCAGTGAGATTTGAACCACCTCTGGATGTCAAAACCAATGCTCTAACCACTAGGCCACTCTTAAAGATATTAGGACTCTGCTAGGGCCGCCGAGAGACTGAACTGGGCCTGGGGCAGAGACGGCACCACCGGGCCCGGGGCAGGGCCGCTACCACCCCTGGGATCCTGAGGCCTCTCCAGCAGAAGACGTCTTCATCCAGCGTTGTTCTTCTGCCATTTGCCTGCCCCTGCGGCTGCTTTTTTCTCTCAGGGCATGCTCATTTTCAAAACCAAGCATGCGCCCTGAGAGGAAAAACCGCCGTTCAGCTGGGCAGAAAAGCAGTGCTGCAGTTGCTCCTCCGGGTCCTTCCCAACCGCCAAGTGGGGTGTGGCACCGGAGTTTTCTCTCTCCTGCTTCTGTCGGGACACAATCACTCAGGTCCCAGCAGGAGAGAGAGAGACCCCTGGTGCTGTGCCCCCCTTGGAGGCCCAGGCCCGGGTAATTTTGCCCCCCTCTCGGTGGCCCTGGACCCTTCTACTTGGAAAAGAGATATGATTGAGGTCTGCAAAATCCTGAGTGGTGTAGAATGGGTAAAAGTGAATGTATTGCTTTCAAAAAGTACAAAGACTAGGGAACACTCAATGAGGTTACATGGAAATACTTTTAAAACAAATAGGAGGAAATATTTTTTCACTCGACAAATAGTTAAACTCTGGAACTCGGTGCCAGAGGATGTGGTAACAGTGGTTAACGTATCTGGGGTTATCACCCAACCTCAGGCTCCCTTCCTCCCTGTCACAATTTAAATCCAACCTTAAAACCTGTCTTTCAATGACACATATACTACTACTACTACTATTTAACATTTCTAAAGCGCTACTAGGGTTACGCAGCGCTGTACAGTTAACAAAGAAGGACAGTCCCTGCTCAAAGGAGCTTACAATCTAAAGGACAACATGTGAAGTCAGCTTACAATCTAATGGACAGTATGTGCGGACAGTCAAATTGGGGCAGTCTAGATACCTGGGTAGAGGTGAAATGGTTAGGTGCCGAAGGTGACATTGAAGAGGTGGGCTTTGAGCAAGGATTTGAAGATGGGCAGGGAGGGGGCTTGGTGTATGGGCTGAGGAAGTTTATTCCAAGCATAGGGAGAGGCAAGGCAGAAAGGGCGGAGCCTGGAGTTGGCGATGGTGGAGAAGGGAACAGAGAGGAGGGATTTGTCCTGTGAGCGGAGGTTTCAGGTAGGAGCGTACGGGGAGATAAGGGTAGAGAGGTAGTGAGGGGCTGCAGATTGAGTGCATTTGTAGGTTAGTAGGAGAAGCTTGAACTGTATGCGGTACCTGATTGGAAGCCAGTGAAGTGACTTGAGGAGAGGGGTGATATGAGTATATCGGTCTAGGCGGAAGATAAGACACGCAGCAGAGTTCTGAACGGATTGAAGGGGGGATAGATGGCTAAGTGGGAGGCCAGTGAGGAGTAGGTTGCAGTACTCAAGGCAAGAGGTAACGAGAGCGTGGATGAGAGTTCGGGTGGTGTGCTCAGAGAGGAAAGGGCGAATTTTGCTGATGTTATAGAGAAAGAAGGGACAGGTCTTGGCTATCTGCTGGATATGTGTGGAGAAGGAGAGGGAGGAGTCGAAGATGACTTCGAGGTTGCGTGCAGATGAGACTGGGAGGATGAGGGTGCCATCTACTGAGATAGAGAGTGGAGGGAGGGGAGAGGTGGGTTTGGGTGGAAAGACAATAAGCTCTGTCTATGAAGAAAGACTAAGGAGGCTAGGGCTTTTCAGTTTGGAGAAGAGACGGCTGAGGGGAGACATGATAGAGGTATATAAAATAATGAGTGGAATGGAACAGGTGGATGTGAAGCGTCTGTTCACGCTTTCCAAAAATACTAGGACTAGGGGGCATGCGATGAAACTACAGTGTAGTAAATTTAAAACAAATCATAGTAACATAGTAAATAACGGCAGATAAAGACCTGTACAGTCCATCCAGTCTGCCCAACAAGATAAACTCATTTTACATGGTATGTAATACTTTATATGTATACCCGAGTTTGATTTGTCCTTGCCTTTCTCAGGGCACAGCCCGTAGACGTCTGCCCAGTACTGTACTGTTCTTGTACTAAGTTCTGAAGCTAACGTTGAAGCCCCTTAAAATTTACACTCCAGGGCGTAGACTGTAGAAGTCTGCCCAGCTTGATCACTGTTTCCCAGAGGACCCAACACTGCCACCTCTCGCACTATGCCCTGCACGCCACCAAGAACTTGATCCAAAATGGCTCCCCCTCTTGTCAGCTCCTGGACCAGTTGCTCCAAAAAGCAGTCATTTATTACATCTAGAAATTGTATCTGCCTGATGTAACATTTATCTAGTCAATATCGGGGTAATTGAAATCACCCATTATTATAGCGTTGACCAACTTGTCATCTTTCCTAATCTCTGTAAACATTTCTTCATCTGTCTGTTTGTTCTGTCCTGGCAGTTGGTAGTACAGCCCAACAAGAATACTCCTTCCCTTCACACATGGATCGGAGAAAATATTTCTTCACCCAACGCATAATTAAACTCTGGAATTTGTTGCCGGAGAACGTGGTGAATGCGGTTAGCTTAGCAGAGTTTAAAAAGGGGTTAGACGGTTTCCTAAAGGACAAGTCCATAAACCACTACTAAATGGACTTGGGAAAAATCCACAATTCCAGGAATAACATGTATAGAATGTTTGTACGTTTGGGAAGCTGCCAGGTGCCCTTGGCCTGGATTGGCTGTTGTCGTGGACAGGATGCTGGGCTCGATGGACCCTTGGTCTTTCCCAGTGTGACATTACTTATGTACTTATGAAGCTGTCTACTATTTATATTTATATTGTATTTTGCTTTGATTGTATTTGAAATAAATGTCCATGAAGGTGTACACCCCATTTCACTCCTAGTTATCTTTTCTTGCTGTGCTGTCAAGCGTGTAGAAGTCCAGAAGTTAAATGCCATATTAAAAATATTTCTTTCACTTTTCAGTGAGAGAAAATAAGAAGACAAAGACTTATTCTAACACGAACTGGGCAGTGTACCAAATTTTGGACACTACTCTCCTGCATGCTCATAGCCACACAAGAAATGTGCACCAGTTTTTGTACTGCAATAATGGCTTTTCCATCTGCCAAGGAATTGCAGCCATACTGCATCTATAGTGAAAAACTCTGTCCAGGCTCCTGACAAGTACCTTGGGCCTTTCTCTTTTTCAGCCTGTCACAAGGCTCAGTCTTAATTTTACTATTATAAATGTGGGGGTTTTCTGAAATGGGTGTTTTATTTACAAAGACTGCTCAGGATACAGATGCAGTAACATGAATCATGAATTCATGATGCATTGTTTGCTATTCATGTAGATGTAACTCTGCCAGTGCTTGGAATTTCATGTCTAACTGAGTACAAATTAATGCCAGTTTATGGCAATGTGTTAATTTTACAGATCAGACTGTTAAATGCCTGCTAATACTCCATTGTGCCAGCTTTGCTGGTAGAAAATTCACTTTAAAAGGTACAATCTGGTGGAAAAACATCATTTGGTCTCATTTACAGATGATGTGGATTCTGACTGATAATCTCATGCAGTGGGTGACTCTACTGCTCTTTAAAACATAGGACATTTTACTCAAAATAGCCTTTGGTTTTACCAGTTTAATTTTACCTATATGTTTCACATTCCAACCCCAAGTGTTCAGATGTTAACTTCTCACATTCCTTCCATCTTTATTTAAATTTCTCCCGGGGGGGGGGGGGGGGGGGAGGAGACAAATAACAAATATTCTGTGTCTTCCAGGGATGTTAGAGTTATAAAGCTGCCCAATCGAGCATTTGTTGAATTTGATTCACTGTGATTTTTTGTTATTATGATTAACAATTGGCAAGATACTGTTAAAGTGAGCCAGACCTTTTTTTTTAAATGAACAACAAACCCTATAAGACAGAATGATAATAAGAACTCTAAAGGCATTCACAAAGTAGGTCTCCACACTCCTAGGCAGGGAGCCCCCTCATCTCAATGTACCCTGAAAAGGGTGATTAATTTAAAGTGAGTGGAGTCTGTTTCTTTAAGACAAGCTCATAAATCGTGAAGGATCACCACTTCTTTTCAAAGGCCTCTCCACGGTCTGAGTTTCCCTTCTGGGTCAGTAACGGCATTGAAGTTTTAATGGCATGCCATGGCAGATTACACGATACAGCTGTCCCGGCACCGTGAAAATTAAGTTATGCCCCGTGTCAGCAAGTTTTCCCTTCCCCCCACCCCCTTTTCTTCTCTTCTCTGTGTGGCTCCCTCAGTCATTCTTCTTCCTTCCCAATGTCCTTGGGGCAGCTGAGAAGTGCACATCCAGAGAAAGGAAGGAGCTGGGAGAGAGGGGGGGGGGCTCAGCAGGGTTACCCGAGGCCTGTTACTGCCTCTGAATAGAGCTGATGGGGGCTCAGAAAGGAGAAACAACAACAGGGGAGCCTCTGTGTCTCTCTTCAGTCGTTTCTTTTTGCAATATCATCACACCATCCCTGCTCTCAACTTCTCACACAGAGGGGGCCACGTAGCAAGCTCCAGGTCAGCGAGAAGGCTGCATGTGTCTGGCCTTTTGGATGAATTGAAATGCTGGGAAAGGGGAGACACTGGAGGAGCAACAGGCTTCCAGGTGTGGGTAAATCTGTCTTCAGATTTGGTTTCCATAGGCAGACTGAATAGGGTTTTTTTTTCCTGCCATCAAGTTTTTGTTGTTGTTTCAAATAGGGGTTAACAAATCATAAGTAAATAAATGTGGCAGATAAAAGTCAGTAATAATATATCTACATTTATTGAAAGTTGGCCTCCCTGCCTTCCCATGCACGCCTTCTTCCCTCCTCTCTCCTCTCCTTCCCATGTTCTGAGTTCCATGTCGGCTTCTCAGGCCTTCTCCTTTCTTCCTGTCTGCTGTTTATGCACTGTGAGATTCTTTTACTAAGCTGCTGCAAAATTGGCCTTAGTGTACCCATGCATGGGTTTTTCCCAAGAGTAAGGTCGTTTTTATCACAGTCATAAAAGGGCCAGTTTTCTATTTTTTTTTTTAATTAATGGCCATGCACAGGGGCGGCCTGCGAGATCCCCCCCCCCCCCCCCAACCAAGTTCTGGCATTTCCTCTCTTCCTTCCTCCGCCCCATTCCCCGAGTTTACCTTCTTTCTTCATGTTCAAAAATCTGGCGAGAGCAGCAATTCTCATATGCTTCCCTGCCGCTGGCACCGGCCTCTTGGGAAGTTACACCAGAGGTGGTGACGGTAAAGAGAAGAGATGGGTGCCAGTGGCAGGGCAGCATATAAGAATTGCTGATTCCGGCGGCTTTTGGAACATAAAGAAAGAAGGTAAACTCAGGGAACAGAGTGGAGGAAGGAAGGGGGAGATTCTGCTCCCGAAAGAGTGATGGCCTAATGGTTTCTATTAGCATGCAGCCATTAAATAAAATTACCCTCTGAGCACTTGCAGTTGGTAAGGCCTCGCGCGGTAATCCTGCTCTAACCAGTTAGCGCACGGCAATGTAGCTGCATTTAGTGCAGGAACACTCACTGTCTGCCCCTTCAAAAAACATTTTAACATTTTTAGTACATGCAGATTTAACACTACAGAATGCCTGATCGTGTCCCACGGTTTGTTTTTTTTAAGCTGTGCTAGACTCACAGTTTTACCGCTAGTGCCATTCAGCCAGCACTGCAGCATTGTTTGTGTTGCCACCACAGGTCTTCCACGACTGCTGGCCAGGGTTGCCAGGTGGAAAATTTTTTTCCAGCCCACTGGAGCCCAAAAAACAGCCCAAAAACCGCCCAAACACAAACCCCGCCCCTGACACCCCCACCCCCGCGTCATCACCCCCGCCCCCGCCGTCAACAACCCCGCCCCCGCCGTCACCGGCCCCGCCTCCCACGTCACCGGTCCCGCCTCCCCGTCATCGGCCCCGCCTCTCACGTCATCGGCCCCGCCTCCCCGTCATCGGCCCCGCCTCCCCGTCATCGGCCCCGCCTCCCACGTCATCGGCCCCGCCTCCCACGTCACTAACCCCGCCCAAAACGTCATTAACCCCACCCAAAAACGTCACTAACCCCGCCCCCCCGCGGCCGAAAAAACCGCCCGAAGCACAAAAACCAGCCCAAAAAACCGCAACCCGCCGCGGGCAAAAATTTCCCGCGGCGGGTCGCGGAAAACCGCCCAATTGGGCGGTAAAACCGCCCACCTGGCAACACTGCTGCTGGCAGAGACTGGGATCCCCACTATTTTATTTTTATTTTATTAGGATTTATTTACCGCCTTTTTGAAGGAATTCACTCAAGGCGGTGTACAGTAAGAACAGATCAAACATGAGCAGGAGGCAATTAGAGCAGTAAAAATATTCGAACAACAATACAAACTATGGCATGGTATACTACTTGCAATGACAACACAATATGTACTAGAACATTATAATTGGTAGTGAAGGGTAAGGCAAAGCTGTAACATATAGATGAGTAAGAAAGTAGGAAGAATTAGAAAGTAAGGTGATTGATTTGAAGAAAGTTGCACGTGGTTAAATATTATCTCAGCTAGGGTAGGAGTGGATAAACATGTCACTAGCATGACAATACTCACTGAGGGATTAGGAGGCCATGCAACATAGGCATTTTATTGGGTTGTGCATCATACAGGCCTAGGCCCCTCTGACGGTGACTACAGATGCACTACCCAGGCTGCAGCGCCTTCATTTGGCAGCAGAAGACTTAACTTTGAAAGAGCCATGACAACAAATGTTCTTAGGTGAGGTCGGTTGGTCAGAACAAAGTCCTCAGAAGGCTAGGTCAGTCCGTGGGACACTGGTGGAGGACCCTAGTTCTAGAGACTTGGCAGGTCTTCTCTAACCGGTGGGTTTCCAGGATCTCCACAATGTATATGGATGAATTCAGTTTGCAGCATGCTCAGTTTCATTAAAACGAGCATGCACGGCACTAAAAACAGGACAGGGTGCCAGGCAAGGTAAGACCAGCGTGGGACAAACACCTTAGTTGGCGGGGGTTGGGGACCCTCGCCAGCCAAACTGGGGTCCCTGGAGCCAATTTGGAGGGACCCAGGCCCCCATGGCCCCCTGTAGCTACGCCACTTATAACAAGGGAAGCCTGGTTCAAATTCCTCCGCTGTACCTTGTGATCTCGGGCAAGTTATTTAACCCTCCATTGCATCAGGTACAAAAACCAGATTGTGAGTCCTCCGGGAACAGGAAAAAAAAATAACTTACCTTGAGCTACTACTGATACAGGTGTGAGAGCAAAATCCCAATAAATATAAAGCAATTTTAAAAATGACAAATTTATAATAGTTGTAGTAAAAATGACAAAACAGAAAGGATAATTCCCATCTACAGGTGTTAGTCCATAGTTACTTATTTTGTCTCTGATTAGAATATGTTTCTAACCTGGAGGTAGGATACAACATTTTTTTTAAATTTAAATTATTAGTATTTATACATCAAAAACAGTGTACAAAATGCATAACAAGGAACTACAAACAAGCAATGAAAAGCACTCACAAATAATAAACATAGTATCACACTTCTAATATACAAAAGCATCATGAGTCAGTACCCACCACTCCCCTAAAAGCTTGGGTGAAAAACAAAGGTTTAACTTTTCTATGAAAATCAAAAAGATCAGAGGCTATACACAAGTCAAGAGGCAACACAGTTTGCTGCTACAGCTGCTGTTTCCCTTGTTCCAACCAGTATTACACAGTATTTCCTGCTCATTTGTGCATGAGAAATCTAAGTTTCTCTGTCAGCTTTAAGACATGTGCATCTCTGATACCTTTGGGTTTTGCTCAGTACAGGAAAAAATGCACTTGTGTTTCTATTTCTTCTGCGTTGCAATGTGGCTTTTTAAGGATTTGCAGTCCAGTTGTAAACCTACATATTTGTGTTTCTAATTTGTGGTCACTTATTCTGCATTCAGTGAGGAAGGGTCTTTCTGTATGATGGAGATGAGTTAGTAGAGCTGCCAAGTTACCCAGTTCCAAGAGGAAGCCTTTTTGGCCTGTCATGGTTTTGAACTGTGTGATATTTGCAGTCCCTGATGCTACCCATTTAAAGCAGTACTGCAAGTCCCATAATGCACCGGGAAGGGGTTGTCAGAAATCCAGTACTGGCCTAAAATCTCCCTCCTGGAACTGAGTAACTTTGCTCTGAGTTTTTTTTTCTTTTTCCTTCTTTTTCTCTCTGTCCTATCAATGCTTTGTAGTTCTTTTCCATGTTCCGCTACTTGTTTTATTGATTTTTGGCTTGAAAGGCAGTGTATCAAAAACTAATAAACATATACATACTGTATTTTCTGTGTAAGAATCTAGCACAAGGAGCCTTCAAGTTAGGGATGTCTCAGCTTTGCTTTATTAATCAGACCTGGGATGGTCCATGTTTCGGCGAGAAACGCCTGCGGCAGGGGTCTAATATTGGTATCTGTTTCCAGGGACACCAATCATCCATAGTAAGGAAACAACTTGGTCTTAAAAAAGAGAAATGTACTTAAATGAAAGGCACCAAGCTGGCAGCGTGGGAACAGATAAAATATTCATACGTAAGCTTACTGCACTGTGCGGAACAAAACTGCCGTGTATTAGTGAACCAAACTGTCAAGAGAAAAGAATCTACAGCAGTCAAATTTGTTTTGTTTTCCAGTCTCCCCACCCCCCAACCCACCCCTCTGCTATATTCCTCCATATTTTGCCTCCCATCCAGAGCTTCTGCCTCAGAGCAGCCCTGGCTTATTAAAATTAGAGGTTATTTTCATTCTACAATTGACTGCAATGAATCATCATCAACCAACTGCTTTCAGGGCCGTCTTATTAGGGACAAGCAATGAAATAGTGTAGCCTCTTTAAACATCACTACCATAAAAGAAGTGACATCCTAAAATGTCATGATCCAGCTAGCTGGATATTTAACAGAAAATTAGATTTATTGGTTTACAATTGTAGATCTCATCTTTAGACCCTTTCTGTTCCATGGGGAACACACCTGTCTGATCTTGTGCATAAGACTTTTTATTGTTTCCAGAGAGGGGGTAGTAATCTATCTACAAACACCATCTAATCAATGCGGCCCTGTGAGGTCAATACCTTAGTTATGGCCAGGATTTAAAATCAAGATCTCCCTTCTCTACCTAAAGCAGCTCACGAACAATCCCTCACTCTCTGCAACTATTATCTCAGGGAATCCCTAAGCAATGCCAGAAAATGTGAACACCCCTGCCATCAATCCACCAGTGCCATCTTATCTTCCAAACTAGGCCCTTCCCTGCCCCCTCAAGTTAGTCTTTTGAGCATTTGTTACTGCGTAAATCTTGTCAATTATCGTTTCTGTGTCTTTTTTTCTCTACTGCTCCTCTATAATATCTGCGCTGCTGAAGCTTAGGTAATAAGAAATATAAACATTATACCATTATAAAATTGGAATTCTAAAATGTTTATGTTAAAAAAAAATGGGTTCCCCACATCAAAAGCGTTTCTCAAATAGGTCACTTAAGTTTTTCTCGTATTTTAATAGTAAACAATGGCAAGGAACAAACTGAAAGCTATTGAAGCTCAGACTCATATTAGCCATATATACACCGCCTTGAGTGAATTCTTTCAAAAAGTCGGTAAATAAATCCTAATAAATAAATAATATCACTTTGAAATGAAACATTTTCATCAGGTTTAATTTTGCTCCAGTGGGAACCTGTAGAAGTGGTCAGATGCTACGAGCACTTCATTGCAAGGATAGCCCTCCAAGCGGCAAGAAATGGACAAGTTTCAAAACCTGGTGAATGCTGACCGGCATCTTAACTTCATAATCTATACGTCCTCCCCTTCCCCCCCACTCACGTATTGCTGCATTAAATTGTTGTTATTCATTACTAATCCCCCATTCTTTTCAAGCTTAGGACACTCTCTAGATGTTATGAAAGTGACGCTAGGGCTATTTGACAGAGTGATGGAGACTGTGAGCAGGCCATAAAGCTCTGTCACATTAATTATCTGGCCCCCTCTGTTTAGAAAGGGTGTTGGGGGGTGGAGGGGGGAGAGAAGTATTGCTGCAGGCTGTACTTCACATGCACACACACAAAACCTGCCCATTTTTCATGGAAGAATTTCTTTTCTCTGTGTGTGTTGTGTGACTTGCTCCAGGATCCCTGTGCTCAATGTTGGACCACACAAGTGAAATAAAACTATTGCTCTATTGCCCCTCTTCCTTAACCCCCAAACACATACATCCTGGACACTTTCATAATAAAAGTGATAAAAATGTTTGTCACTGTGTCTTTACTTGGTCCCTGTGAAAATCAGGTGCAAGCACCCTAATGCCCTGGGGCAAAGTCAAGAAAGAAGACATTTTTCTATGAGATTTAATGGCAGCAGAACCCACTCAGTTTGAGGCTCACCTATTGTGGCTTATGATTTCTGAAATGTAGTTAAGCTTTACAAGCTTTCTAACTTAGGCCCCCTTTTACTAAGCCGAGGAAGTGGCTGCTGTGCAGCAATGCCGACACGGCCTATTTAAAGTGAATGGGCTGTGTGGGCATTACGGCACCGACAGGTGCTACTGCGGCTTTGTAAAAGGGAGGGGGGGAGTAATTAATATATTATTTATTAGGATTTTTTACCGCCTTTTTGAAATTTAAAGAAGTCTTTATTAAACAGTTAGGGACAATACAGAATCCGTAAAGAAAACAATTATGTCAACATAAGCAAACAGTAATAAACAGCATGAAAATATCAATAATTCATAAGTCCCTGAAATACGTGATATAGCACAAACTAGAAACTTCTGTAGTTTATAACAAGTTATATAAAACAAAACCCCAATCCTCTAAAAAAAAAACCCCAACCCATCCCATTTCCTCCTCCTACCATCCAATTTCCCTTTAAGCTACTGTACTCAAAAAGAACAATGTGAAAGAAATTACCGCCTTTTTGAAGAAATTCTCCGAAGGTGGAGTAAAACAAAAATAAGCGGGGCGTAGGCAGAACACAAAGCACTAAAATTATTCAAATAACAATCCACATCATGCTATGCTTTGCTATGCTATTTACAATCATCCAGATTCTATATAGTGTGACTCGAGCTGCACGTGCAAATCAGGTCGTATTCTGATTAACACATGCAATATAATTGTCTTAACAAGCCAATCAGCGCTAACCATTGCCACTTAATCAATTATTGACACTAATTGGCATTAATTAGAATTTACACGCACAACTTTCTAAGTGTGTTCTGTAAACTGATGCGTGTAAATTCTAAGATGCAACTTGGAAAAGGGGGTGTGGCCTTGGGCATGGATTGGGAGGGTCAATGAGCATTTCTAAATAATATCTGCACTGTTATAAAATACACTTTCTCCGCGCCTAACATAGACTTTGGCATTTACATCAAGTTTTACTGGCGCTAGGCGTATTCTATAAACAATGCCTAACCTTAGGTGCAGTTTAAGGTGCCACATATAGAATCTAGCCCAATGTCAACACAATGCATATTATAACATCTTAATAGGCGGCATAATGTGTAAGCAGAGATGAAACACAGATAAGCCAGAGTAACAGGAGTTAGATAGAAAATAAGGGTAATTAACTGAAGGAAAAATTGTGCATGGAGTCAGAAAAAGTGCAAGCAAATGAAAGGCTCCAGAGGAAATTGGAGAGTCATGGGATAGGAGGTAGTGTTCTAGTGTGAATTAAAAACTGGTTAAAAGATAGAAAACAGAGAGTAGGGTTAAATGGTCAGTATTCTCAATGGAGAAGGGTAGTTAGTGGGGTTCCCCAGGGGTCTGTGCTGGGACGCTGCTTTTTAACATATTTATAAATGACCTAGAGATGGGAGTAACTAGTGAGGTAATTAAATTTGCTGATGACACAAAGTTATTCAAAGTCATTAAATCGCGGGAGGATAGTGAAAAATTACAAGAGTACCTTACGAGACTGGGAGACTGGGCGTCTAAATGGCTGATGACGTTTAATGTGAGCAAGTGCAAAGTGATGCATGTGGGAAAGAGGAACCCGAATTATAACTATGTCATGCAAGGTTCCACGTTAGGAGTCACGGACCAAGAAAAGGATCTAGGTGTCATCGTTGATGATACGTTGAAACCTTCTGCTCAGTGTACTGCTGCAGCTTAGAAAGCAAATAGAATGTTAGGTATTATTAGGAAAGGAATGGAAAACAAAAATGAGGATGTTATAATGCCATTGTATTGCTCCATGGTACGACCGCACCTCGAATATTGTGTTCAATTCTGGTCGCCGTACCTCAAAAAAGATATAGTGGAATTAGAAAAGGTGCAGAGAAGGGCGACGAAAATGATAAAGGGGATGGGACAACTTCCCTATGAGGAAAGTCTAAAGCGGCTAGAGCTCTTCAGCTTGGAGAATAGGCGGCTGAGGGGAGATATGATAGAGGTCTATAAAATAATGAGTGGAGTTGAACGGGCAGATGTGAAGCATCTGTTCACGCTTTCCAAAAATACTAGGACTAGGGGGCATGCGATGAAGCTACAATGTAGTAAATTTAAAACAAATCGGAGAAAATCTTTCTTCACTCAATGTGTAATTAAACTCTGGAATTTGTTGCCAGAGAATATGGTAAAGGCGGTTAGCTTAGCGGAGTTTTAAAAAGGTTTGGACGGCTTCCTAAAGGAAAAGTCCATAGACTGTTATTAAATGTACATGGGGAAAATCCACTATTTCTGGGATAAGCAGTATAAAATGTTTTGTACTTTTTTGGGAACTTGCCAGGTAATTGTGATCTGGATTGGCCACTGTTGGAAACAGGATGCTGGGCTTGATGGACCTTTGGTCTTTCCCAGTATGGCAATATAAGTACATAAGTAAGTACATAAGTAATGCCACACTGGGAAAAGACCAAGGGTCCATCGAGCCCAGCATCCTGTCCATGACAGCGGCCAATCCAGGTGAAGGGCACCTGACAAGCTTCCCAAACGTACAAACATTCTATACATGTTATTCCTGAAATTGTGGATTTTTCCCAAGTCCATTTAGTAGTGGTTTATGGACTTGTCCTTTAGGAAACAGTCTAACCTCTTTTTAAAATCTGCTAAGCTAACCGCTTTCACCACGTTCTCTGGCAACAAATTCCAGAGTTTAAGTATGCGTTGGGTGAAGAAAAATCTTTTCTGATTTGTTTTAAATTTACTACACTGTAGTTTCATCGCATGCCCCCCTAGTCCTAGTATTTTTGGAAAGTGTGAACAGACGCTTCAGATCCACCTGTTCCACTCCACTCATTATTTTATATACCTCTATCATGTCTCCCCTCAGCCGTCTCTTCTCCAAGCTGAAAAGCCCTAGCCTCCTTAGTCTTTCTTCATAGGGAAGTCGTCCCATCCCCGCTATCATTTTAGTCGCCCTTCGCTGCACCTTTTCCAATCCTACTATATCTTTCTTGAGATGCGGCGACCAGAACTGAACACAATACTGAAGGTGCGGTCGCACCATGGAGCGATACAATGGCATTATAACATCCTCACACCTGTTTTCCATACCTTTCCTAATACCCAACATTCTATTCACTTTCCTAGCCGCAGTACTTATGTACTTAAATGATCTCTGCTAGAGTAGGGGTAGATAAGCTGGTGTTAGTCCTTATGGCGGAGATTCTATATATGGTGACTAACAAATCAGTGCCAAGTGTATTCTGTAACTGGTGCCTAGATTTAGGCACCAATTATAGAATACACTTAGTTGATATTTCAGCACCTAAATCTATGCGCATCTGTTTACACCAATGAAAACGCAGAGTAAATCCCAGTGTGTAGATTTAGTTACACTGGGCTATATTCTATAACTAGATGTGTACATTTCAGAATGCCCACGAAACACCTATTTCCTCACCTGTAACCACACCCCTTTTTGCCTGCGTGCATTAGAAGTTTGGCGCACATCGTTACAGAATACCCCTAGCGAGTTGTGCGCCTAAATTCTAATCAGTGCCAATTAGTGTTCATTATTGCTTGTTAAGTGCTGTTATCAGTGCTCATTAGCATGTTAAGCTTGTTAAGGTATGTCCATTGTTATAGAATCCACGCTGATTTCGGCACGGATCTCTAGGCGCATTGTATAGAATCTGGGGGGGGGGGGTGTGACTAACTAGTTAATTGCTTCCCTTATGGATAACCCACAACTGAAGCCTGTAAAGCCTGTGCCTTGAAGTGAAAAACAGCTTGAGAAGAGTTTTGGCATGGATAAGACCGGTCCATCAACTTCAGCATCAGAAGCATCGGTCTCCATGGGTTCTGGAGCTACACCGGAAACTAGGGTTGCAATGATGTTGAGAGTGTCTCAATCACCCTTGACACTGAGCATTTATAGAGGCCATCATGCCCTAGTGCCTAATTTTTTTTTTTATTGTAAACCAAACCAATGAACAGTGAAACTCTGTGAAGAGAACACTAAATAGGGTCCCCAGACTTTTTATGTGAAGTGCCACATAAAACATTTCAAATCACCAGATAAAAATGTTAATAGCATCTTCCAAAGGCATCATTAGAAACCTTAACTGGCTTAAAGGGTAAGCTAGTGAAGCACTGGCTCAAGGCGCCCAAGCTTAAAGGCATCAAAAGCTTGCCTTCATAGTGGCAGGAATATATTGCTTTGTTCCTTCCACTGTGCTATGCTGCTGCCTCTGGCTGTGATGCATTTTTAAAAGGCAAAGAGAGGCAGTTCCTGTTTCTCATGAGAGACAGGAAGTGCCTCTCTTCTCTTAAAAATATGACAGAGCTATTGGCCACAGCACAGCAGTAGTAGTAAAGCAACACACTCCTGCAACTGTGCAAAACTATCCCACCCACACAAAAATGCCTCCCCCCCAAACCCCCCCCTACTCTCTGCAACTGTCCCATGACCCTGCTAACTGCCCCATCACTAAAATCTACCCCTCCAACTGCCCCACCACTCTACAAACTACCCTACGTCCAAAAACTACCCCCTGCTAAATGTTTCATCTCAAAAACTGTCTCCACAACCACTTCATTACCAAAATCTAACCCCTGTAACTACCCCGCTCCCAGAATTACCCCCCACAACCAATCTACCACCCTGATAATTGCATCTATCTAGGGGTGTGGTGGTAAATTTTTAACAACAGGCTCTTTCTCCGGAGGTAGCCAGCTCTGCAGTTGGAAGGGCTAGGGGTGGCTGGGGTGGGGGGGAGCAACACTTGCCTCTCTCTCCTCCTTCCCTTCGTGCGGGCACGCTAGCCTGCTGCTCAGAGCTGGAAACAAGGAGCGGGGAGCAGCAGCAGTCTATTTACTTGGCTGGCAGGGCTCAGCATCCCCACCAGCAAAGTAAAAGAGAATTCAGCAGGGAGCCCAAGCCCACATTTTGGGAGCCAGTTGTTAAAGTAGCCATGGAGGGCCCTACTTTAGCAACCGGCTCCCAAAATTCTTAAAAAACATAACAACCGGCTCTTGGAGCCTGTGAGAGCCTGCTCCAGCACACCACTGCATCTATCCCCCAAACTACTCCTACAACTGCCCGACCATCCTATACATTGCCCCACTCTGAAAAACTACCCTCCCTCAAACGTGTTTCAACACACAGCAAAACATGCACACACTTGCAGGTGGGTTAGAAAAATTCTATTAGGTGTGCTCTGCTTGCTTTCCCTTCTTGTAAGAAAATGAAATACCTCAGTTTTGAAAATGTGCATTTCTTACAGTTTCCTCAGTACAGAAGGAAATGTGTTTTTGTTCTTCTCTCTTCAAAGTTTTACAACTTAGACCCTGTGTTTTAGGATTTTCCATTTCATTTGTCTGTATATGTGTTTCTAATTTGTAGTTTCTTATCCTTTACTAGGTGATGGTCTGTATTTTCCATGGCAACTAAGGTGAGGGACTTTGTTAAAGTGTAGGTTTTCTGTATAAATACATTGCAGTCCAGCTTGCTCACTTTTCCAAACTGGTAGTGCATGGGTGTTCTAGAATATTACAATGATGGCTTTTCATATATTGGGTTGGTACAGTTTGAGCTCTTGAACTTGTGCTGGAATAGTATACTAGGCTTCTGAGTATGAATTTGCAAGGTTTTTGTGTTGCTTCATGCAATGACTGGCAGTGGAGGTCTTTCATATGACTCTAGAACAGGGGTGGGCCACCTGCAGCCTGCGGGCCAAATGCAGCTCATGAGACCTTGAGAAGTATACACAGAAAATGTCACTAACCAGAGTTTTGGTGATCTTAAATACTGTATTTTGTAAATAGTTTCACAATAGCCACTCTAGTGGTTTGTTTCCATTGTTTTTAATTAAATATTTATTTATTTATCTATCGCAGACGGTCTATGGAGCTGTATGCATTTCCAGTTCTTACATTACGTAGTGTTGTGGCCTGATAGAGATAGCACTGATATCCATGCAGTTCTCTGTGTATAAAGGATGCCCACCCCTGCTGTAGAATCTGAATAGCATCTTTTTTGTATGTTGAGCTGTAAAGTGAAACATTGTACTTCTTCTCTGTAAGCATTGTTGGAGAGATTTATCAGTTAGGCTGGGAATGTTCCATATAAATGAGTAATTACCCTCTTGGACCAGTATATTCCAAGGCTAATCATGCATTCACCAGAGAATGAATAATTAGCCTATCTGTGTATTTTCAAAAATACACAAGTAAATATTGGGTTAATTCCCATTGCTAAATAGCCAGATATTATTTATATACTAGTAAAAAAGGCCCGTTTCTGTCAGAAATGAAACGGGCACTAGCAAGGTTTTCCTCGGAGTGTATGTTTGAGAGAGAGTGTGTGTGAGAGATGGAGAGTGTGTGTCAGAGAGAGAGAGACAGAGTGTGTGTGTGTTTGTGTGAGAGACAGAGTGTCTGTGTGTGTGTGACAGAGAGATAGAGTGTGATAGACAGAGAGTGTGTCAGAGAGAGTGTATGTGAGAGACAGAGAGTGAGTGAGTGTGTGCCCCCAACCCCCCTCTCTCAGGACCCCCCTCCATCCCTTTATGGTCTCAGGACCCCCCTCACCCCTTCCTTTCCCCCTGCCCCCCCCCCCCCCCCCCGCAGCCACCCATGTCCAGCGACCCTCCTCTCCCCCTGCCCCCTTGCAGCCACCCATGTCCAGTGACCCTCCTCTCTCCCCTGCCTCCCCTGCAGCCACCCATGTCCAGTGACCCTCCTCTCCCCCTGCCCCCCCTCCATCCACCCATGACCAATGACCCTGCTCTCTCACCTGCCTCCCCTCCAGCCACCCAGGTTGTGTAGCGAATTCTTCGGGGCAGGCAGGAAAGATCCCCGGTCCTGCCTGCCCACTGCTGGCGCTGGCGCTGACCCTCCCCTGCTGCCGGATCGCTGTTCAAAATGGCCACCGAGAATTCCAATGGCGGACTCACGAGACTTCTACTGTAGTCTTGGAGGCCGCCCTTGTGTCGGTGGCCATTTTGAACAGCGATCCGGCAGCGGGGGAGGGTCAGCGCCAGAGCCAGCAGTGGACAGGCAGGACCGAGGATCTTTCCTGCCTGCCTCGAAGAATTCGCTACACAAACTGAGTGGCTGGAGGGGAGGCAGGTGAGAGAGCAGGGTCGTTGGACATGGGTAGCTGCAAGGGGGGCAGGGGAGAGAGGAGGGTCGCTGGACATGGATCAGCTATGAGGCATGGAATGTTTTTTTTTCTTTTTTCACGGGTTCTGAAGTTCACAGCATAATTACAACGGTGACGTCAGCCTGACTACGGAGCATAGCTCAGCAACTCCGAAGGAGCCACGGACAAAGGCAGCAAGATTAGAACATTGGAGGTGAGAATTATTATATAGGATTTGTGGGTCATGTAAGGGAAGAAGTGAGGGCAGGCCAAAAAATTATCTTACTGCACTTGATATCATACCTCCCCAAAGAGCTCAAAGTGTGTTACAATAAAAAACAAAATTGTTTCAAGTAAATCCATCCCATAACCCTTCCAAAATCCTTATACTAACTTAAAATGACCCTATCTGATCAAAGCTTTCCCATAAACCAAGTCTTCAGTTTCTTTTTAAAAAATTCGATATCAATTCTCACCAAGCAACTCTTAAGCCAAGTGAATTCCACAATTTGGGTCCCATCACCATCAAGATTTGCAAGCGAGCAGATTGCAAGCTCAGGGGTCCTTTTACTAAGGCGCAGTAACAATTGGCATGCGCTAGATGCTAAGATGCCCGTTATGGGGCCCTTTTCCAGTGCCATGGTAGAGCTACTGCAGTGTTGGCGTGTGCCAATCTGGCACTAGCACTGGCCCACCATGGAAGCCGGCAGTAATGCCATCCCACCACACACCATTTCTGGCGTAACCGGAAATATTTTTTTTATTTTTACCGCCGGGATAGTGTGGGAGCCCTTATCGCCTCCTAAATAGGAGGCGGTAAGGGCTCCCATAGCAAATGGCTATGTGGCAAGTTTGTACGTACCACACAGCCATTTCCTTTAAAAAAAAAAACCTGCTGTGGTATAAGGGGCCTCGGCGCATAGTAATAGTAAATCCACATGCTGACATCACTGCAGGGCCTCTATTACCACAGCGTGGTAAAAGGGCCTCTATATTCCTATGGGCATCTTATCATTTAGATTGTGCTAATCGTTAACACGTGCTAAATCCATTAGTGTGCCTTAGTAAAAGGACCCCTTTGTCGTCATCCCTGATTTGGGCATTTTCAACTGCGATAATGGAATGTCTAAGGACGTCCATACTATTTTTCCATTATACCTACCTGATTTTGGACGACTTTGTGAGGGCGTCCTCATTTGGACTTGGACGACCTTTTGTAAATGCCCCTCCACATTTACTAGGTACTGTAAACAGTCTTTTGCAAAAAAAAAAATGCTAATTCTAGAGAGTTCATCCCTACCCAAGCAGATTCTACTACTACTACTTATCATTTCTATAGTGCTATAAGACATACGCAGCGCTGTACACTTGAACATGAAGAGACAGTCCCTGCTCAACCGAGCTTACAATCTAATTAGGACAAACAGGACAAATATATAGGACTTTCCAAATTCAAGATGCAGAAAACCACACTTAATTTAAATGGATTTGACATTGAACTGGCAATAAATGAAGTTTTGCCAAGACCAGGGTTATGTGGTCCGAAGATCTATTATTCATTAAGATATGAACATCTGCATTCTGCACTATTCAGTCTCCTGGGTTGATATTTAGGAAGACCACAGTAAAAGCTGTTAAAATTGTCCAAGCTAGAAATAATATATCCATGAATCAAAATGCCAAAATCTCTCTGGTCCAATAATAAGTGAAGCCGCCTCAGAAGTTACAAACTAGAGAGCAAGGACAACAGAAGCAATCTGCTCGCTAAGGGTGAGATCCTTACCCAACCAGACACTCAGAATTTTTGTAGTCAAACCATAGCCATAAATAAGAACATGCTGGCTCTTGATAATCCAAACACAGCGGGATTTATCCAAGTTAAGCTTGAGTTCAGCCTCCTTAAACCACAATGGTACTACCTGCAGACACCTATTTATAGATGGCAATGAACTGTCCTGATTTTCCCAACCTCCATCCATAACTGAATATAATCAGCAAAGAAATGGCAAGACAACCCAAAACTCTTTGTAAGAGAAGCCGATGGGCTCAGATACAGACTGAAAAGTAAAGGTAACAAAACTGAGCCCTGAAGCCAAACGCGGATAGATTAAAAAACATATAATTCTTGCTCTTCCCAAATGATAACTTATAATCTGTCTGCCAAGAATGAGGAGACTCAAGCAAAGCTGACTTGGAAAGTCCAATCTACATAATAGCAATTAATAGTTAACTAAATCAAATCCCGCAGCCAAATCTTACCAGATACGAAGCATGTCTTTGCATCTATCTAAACTAAGGAAACCAGCACTGTCTCATTTCCATAGCTTTTCTGGATCCCATATTTTCTTGATAAGTTATACATTTAGTTTAGACCTGCAAAAAAGCAGATCTAAACTAAATAGGTGAAAGGCACTGTTATAAGCTGGCGTCTAAATTCAGGCACCAATAGTGCAATGACCCCCCCCCCCCCCTTTACAAAGCCATTCTAGTGGTTGCCAGTGCACTAGTGCAGACACATTGCTGCTGGGCAGCTGCTAGCATGGCTTTGTAAAAGGGGGGGGGGACTAATTTGTAAAACTATATTATTTATTTTTCATTTTCAGCACTTGATATACCGCAAGTGATCCCTGAGGTGACTTTTGGGCTCATTTTCAAAAGAGAAAGACGTCCATCTTTCGACATAAATCGGAAGATGGACATCCTTCTCCCAGAGACGACCAAATTGGTATAATCGAATTCCAATTTTGGATGTCTCCAACTACAGTCCATTGCAAGGACATCCAAATTTCAAGGGGGCGTGTTGGAGGTGTAGCGAAGGCGGGACTTGAGCGTGCCTAACACTCGTACGTCTTTGACCCATAAACAAAAAAAGCAAGGACGTCCCTGATGAACACTTGGACGTTCTCACCCGGACGTGTTTTTATTATGAATAAGGTACAAAAAGGTGCCCGACATGACCAGATGACCACCGGAGAGAATCAGGGATGACCTCCCGTTACTCCCCCAGTGGTCACTAACCCCCTCCCACCCTCAAAAAACATCTTTAAAATTGTTGTGCCAGTCTCTATGCCAGCCTCAGATGTCATACACATGAAGGTATGAAGGAGCAGTTTTAGTGGGTACTCCAGTACACTTCAGACAGGCGGACCCAGGTCCATACCCCCCCTACCTGTTACATTTGTGGAGGAAACAGCGAGCTCTCCAAAACCCATCACAAACTCACTGTACCCATATATAGGTGCCCCCCATTCACCCATAAGGGCTATGGTAGTGGTGTACAGTTGTGGGTAGTGGGTTTTGGGGGGCTCAGCACACAAGGTAAGGGAGCTATGTTCCTGGGATCATTTTATGAAGTTCACTGCAGTGTCCCTAGGGTGCCCGGTTGGTGTCCTGGCATTTCAGGGGGACCAGTGCACTACAAATGCTGGCTCTTCCCACGTCCAAATGACTTGCATTAGGACGTTTTTGACATGGACGTCTTTGGTTTGGAAAATCACCGAAAGTCAGAAACGTCCATGTCTAGGGACGTCCAAATCCTTAAAATTGGATGTCCCTAGATTTGGACGTCTCTGATGTTATTTTCAAAACGAAAGATGGACGTCCATCTTTTTTCAAAAATACGGTTTTCCCCGCCTCTGGATTTGGATGTTTTGCAAAGATGTCCAAATCGCAACTGGAACGTTTCTTTCGAAAATGCCCCTCCACATGGTTTACAGTTTCTATTACAGGTATTTTGCACTGTCCCTAATGCACTCACAAGAACATAAGAATGTAAGAATAGCCATACTGGGTCAGACCAATGGTCCATCTAGACCAGTATCCTGCTTCAAACAGTTGTCAGTCCAAATCAAAAGTACCTAGCAGAAACCCGATTAGTAGCAACATTTCATGCTACCAATTCCCGGTAAAGTAGTGGCTTCCCCCATGTCTATCTCAAGAACAGACTGTGGACTTTTCCTCCAGGAACTTGTCCAAACTTTTTAAAACCCATGTACGCTAACCACTATTACCACATCCTGTAGTAGCAAGTTCCAGAGCTTAACTATTCCTTGAGTGAAAAAATATTTCCTCCTATTTATTTTAAAAGTATTTCCATGTAATTTCATTGAGTGTCCCCTGGTCTTTGTACTTTTTGAAAGAGTGAAAAATTGATTCACTTCTACCATTCTACACCACTCAGGATTTTATAGACCTCAATCATATCCCTCCTCAACTCTCTTTTTTCCAAGCTGAAGAGCCCTAACCTCTTTAGCATTTCCTCATAAGGGAGGAGTTCCATCCCCTTTATCATTTTAGTCGTTCTTCTTTGAATATTGTCTAATTCCATTATATCTTTTTTGAGATATGGCAACCAAAATTGAATGCAGTACTCAAGGTGTAGTCACACCATGGAGCGATACAGAGGCATTATAATATTCTTGGTCTTATTTTACATCCCTTTCCTAATAATTCCTAGCATCCTGTTTGTTTTCTTGGCTGCCACCTCACACTGGGCAGAAGATTTCAGCATATTGTCTACAATAACACCTAGATCTTTTTCTTGAGTTCTGACTCCTAAGATGAATGCTAGCATTAGGTAACTATGATTCAGATTCTTCCCAATGTGCATCACTTTGCATTTGTCCACATTAAATTTCATCTGCTATTTGGATGCCCTATCTTCCAGTTTTCTAAGATCTTCCTGCAATTTTTCACAACCCGCATGTGTTTTGACAACTTTGAATAGTTTTGTGTCATCTGCAAATGTAATCACCTCACTCATCGTTCCGTTTTTCAGATCATTTATAAATATGTTAAATAGCACTGGTCCCAGTACAGATCCCTGTGGCATTCCACCAATCACCCTCCATCACTGAGAAAAATGGCCACTTAACGGTAACCTCTGTTTTCTGTTCAATAACCAGTTCCTAATCCACAGAAGGATATTGCCTCCTATACCATGACTTTTTAATTTTCTCAGGAATCTCTCATAAGAAACTTTGACAAAAGCTTTCTGGAAATCTAGATACACTATCAAGTTTATTTTCGAAAGAGAAGGGTGCCCATATTTCTACACAAATCGGGAGATGGGCGTCCTCCCAGGGTAGCCCAAATCGGCATAATCGAAATCCGATTTTGGGCATCCCCAACTGCTTCCCGTTGCGGGGATGACCAAAGTTCCCGGGGGCATGTTGGAGGCGTAGCAAAGGCGGGACTGGGGCGTGCCTAACAGATGGGCATCCTTGAACGATAATGAAAAAAAGAAGGGTGTCCCTGAGGAGCACTTGGGCGACTTTATTTGGTCCATTTTTTCTTACGACCAAGCCTCAAAAAGGTGCCCGAACTGACCAGATGACCACCGGAGGGAATCGGGGATGACCTCCCCTGACTCCCCCAGTGGTCACTATCCCCCTCCCACCCTGAAAAAAAACAACTTTAAAAACTTTTTTTGCCAGCCCGAAATGTCATGCTCAGGTCCATCGCAGCAATATGCAGGTCCCTGGGGAGGGGAAGTATATGTGTGTCAGTGGAGGCATTGCGAAGGCGTGGACGTCCTTTTTTTTCAAACATTTTGGACATCCTGAACTGCCCCCCCCCCCCCCCACAGGGACGGCCAAATTTCAAGGGAGTGGAGGAGTGGCCTAGTGGTTAGAGCACTTGTCTTGCAATCCAGAGGTGACCAGTTCAAATCCCACTGCTGCTACTTGTAATCCAAATAAATAAAGGGGATGTCAGAGGCATAGCAAAGGCATGGACGGCCTTCTCACAGAAACATCCATATTTTGGACATCCTCAACTGCCGTAACAGGGACGGAGGAATAGCAAAGGCCATCCTTCACCCATACTCTAAAAAAAAAAAAAAAAGACGTCCCTGACGAGCACTTGGACGGTTTCACCTGGACTTGTGTTTTTCTAAGGTTGTAGATGGCAATTTATTTAAGGTTGTAGACGGCTATTATACACGCAGCTTGTCTGCATGTACGAAGCCATCTTTGGCATGCACAGAGCAGCCATGCATAATGCTTGGCTGCTCTGCACTGGCTTCCCTTCCTTAGGAAGGAAATCGTGTGCAAATGAGCTAATAGCAAGCAGCTCATTTGCACGCGATTTCCTTCATGCATACCCGTTCCTTTCCGAATCGCTAAGGGATCAGTAAGGGAAGGGCTTTTTTCGTTCAGTTAGTGCATCTGGCTGAAGGTAAGGGAGCTATGTACCTGGGAGCAATTTGTGAAGTCCACTGCAGTGCCCCCTAGGGTGCCCGGTTGGTGTCCTGGCATGTCAGGGGGACCAGTGCACTATGAAAGCTGGCTCCTCCCATGACCAAATGGCTTGGATTTGGTCGTTTCTGAGATGTGCGTCCTCGCTTTCCATTATCGCTGAAAATCAGAAACGACCAAGTCCTGGGGTCGACCATCTCTAAGGTCAACCTAAGTTTGCTGATTTGGGTATCCCCAACTGTATTATTGAAACAAAAGATGGACGCCCATCTTGTTTCGATAATACGGGTTTTCCCGCCCCTTTCTGGAGCCATCCTGCTAGGATGTCCCCAGGAAAACTTGGACGTCCCTTTCAATTATGCCCCTCCACATCAACCAGCTTACCTTTATCCACATGTTTATTTACGCCTTCAAGAAAAGAAGCAAATTGGTGAGGCAGGACTTTCTTTGGCTGAACCCATGCTGACTCTGTCCCATTAAACCATGTTTATTTATGTGTTCTGTAATTTTATTCTTTATAATAGTTTCCACTGTTTTCCCTGGCATTAAAGTCAGGCTTACCAGCCTATAATTTCTCCAGATCACCCCTGGATCCCTTTTTAAAAATCGACTTTACATTAGCCACCCTCCAATCTTCAGGTACTACAGACAATTTTAACGACAGGTTACACATCACTAACACAGATCAACAATTTCATGTTTGAGTTCATTCAGTACCCTGGGGTGTATGTCATGCAGTCCAGGTGATTTATCACTCTTTAACTTGTCAGTTTGGCTCAGTACATCTTCCAGGTTCACCGAGATGTCTTTCAGTTCCTCTGCATCATCACCCTTGAAAACCATTTCTGGTATAGGTAGATCTCTTACATCTTCTTCTGTAAAAATGGAACATTCAGTCTTTCCAGTATGGCCTTGTCCTCCCTAAATGCTCCTTTTGCTTGTTCATGATCTAACGTTTCCATGGATTCCTTCACAGGCTTTCTGCCTCTGATGTACCTGAAAAAGATGTTACTATGAGTTTTTGTCTGCACGGCAAGTTTTTCCTCATATTCATTATCAGTGCTTTGCATCTAGCTTGACACTGCTTATGTAGCTTCTTTATTTTTTTTCATTTGGATCCTTTTCCATTCTTTGAAGGATGCTCTTTTGACTCTAATAGCCTCTTTCACTTCACCTTTTAACCATGCTGGCTGTCATTTGCTCTTCTATCCACCTTTGTTAATACATGGAATACATCTGGGCTGGACTTCCACAATGGTATTTTTAAACAACATCCATACTTGATTTAAAGTCCTAACCTCTGCGGCCAACCCTTTCAGCTTCTTTTTAACCATTTTCCTCATTTTGTCATATTTACTCTTTCAGAAATTGAATGCTGCTACAGTAGATTTCTTTAGTGACTTCACTCCAGATATCAGCTCAAATTTGATCATGTTATGATCACTGTTTCCCAGTGGATCCAACACCATTACCTCTAGTACCATGTCCTCCATTCCACTAAGGACTAGATCTAAAATAGCTCCCCCTCTTGTCAGTTGTTGGACCAGTTGCTCCAAGAAGTAGTCATTTATTACATCTAAGAATTTTGCCTCCATAGCATTCCCAGATGTCGCATTTATCCAGTCAATATTGGGGTAATTGAAATCACCCATTATTATAATGTTGCCCAATTTGCCATCTGTCCTAATTTCTGTAAATATTTGATCATCTGTCTGTTCATTCTATCCTGGTGGACGGTAGTACAGCCCTATCAGTATACTCTTTCCCTTCACACATAGAATTTCTATCCAGAAGGATTCCATGCTGCTATTTCATATAGAATATTTATTTTGTTGGACTCAATCCCCAATTTTGTTAATTGGTCAATCCCCCTGCTTTCAAAATTGGATACTCTTATGGTTATGGGTTTCTCTTTTTCCTCATGTTATTTGTACTTCTACAGAAAATCAATAAAATGTGTGAATTAAAAATAAAATTGTAATGTGTTATGACATTTCAATGCCAGTTATTTAGTAGGCCATCCTGCTTATAATCGAAAGAGAAAAACGCCTATATTGTGACCCAAATCGGGAGATAGACGTTTATCTCCCAAAAACGAATAAAGCGGTATAATCAAAAGCTGAATTTGGACATTTTCAACTGCACTCCGTCGCGGATGTGGACAACGTTGATGGGGGCGTGTCGAAGGCGTGGTGAAGGCGGAACTGGGGCGTGGTTATCTGCCGATCAGAGATGGGCGCCTTTCGCCGATAATGGAAAACAAATATGCGTTTTTAGCGAGAATTTAGGGCACTTTTCCTGGACCCTGTTTTTCCACGAATAAGGCCCCAAAAAGTGCCCTAAATGACCAGATGACCACTGGAGGGAATCGGGGATGACCTCCCCTGACTCCCCCAGTGGTCACGAACCCCCTCCCACCACAAAATATGCCGTTTCACAACTTTTTATTTTCACCCTCAAATGTCATACCCACTTTCCTGGCAGCAGTATGCAGGTCACTGGAGCAGTGGACTTCAGGCAGGTGGACCCAGGCTCATCCCCCCCCCCACCTGTTACACTTGTGCTGGTAAATGGGAGCCCTCCAAACCGCCCCCCAAATCCACTGTACCCACGTGTAGGTGCCCCCCTTCACCCCTTAGGGCTATAGTAATGGTGTAGACTTGTGGGCAGTGGGTTTTGAGGGGGATTTTGGGGGCTCAACGCCCAAGGGAAGGGTGCTATGCACCTGGGAGCTGTTTTACCTTTTTTTTTTTTTTTTTAAAGTGCCCCCTAGGGTGCCCGGTTGGTGTCCTGGCATGTGAGGTGGACCGGTGCAGTACGAATCCTGGCCCCTCCCACGAATAAATGTCTTGGAGTTATTCGTTTTTGAGCTGGGCGTTTTCGGTTTCCATTATCGCTGAAAAACAAAAACGCCCAGCTCAAAAAAAGATAAACGTCCATGTTTTTTCGAAAATACGATTCGGTCCGCCCCTTCACGGACCCGTTCTCGGAGATAAACGCCCATGGAGATAGGTGTTTCTGTTCGATTATGCCCCTCCATGGCTCATTAAATCAATTTAGCATTCATTAAGGGGCCCTTGTACAAAAAGGGCGGAAAGAGTAGTGCCGGCTTGGCGCGCTGCGATTTGTCCATACTGCCGAGCTCCCCCGGGAGCCCAACAGTAGTTTTGACTCCTGCCATGCACCATTCCTAATGCTAGAAAATATTTTTTAATTTTCTAGTGCTGGGGGTGTACCCGGCGGTAATGGCACTGCCTAGTTACCGCTGGACTGCTGCCAAAGCCCCAAAATAGAAGGTGGTCAGGGCTCCCCCAGCAAATGGCCATGCAGCAAATGTCTAACTTACCGCATGGTTCTAAAATAAATGTGGCACATATGTGTGTATTAGGAGGAAAAAGCCTCAAGCAAACTCCTGTTTTACTATAACATATAGTTTAGTAGGAGTTGGACTTCCTCATCATCGGCAAAAAACCTCCAGAATGGGACTTGCAAAAGTATTTTATAAAGATATCCTATATAATAATTCTCACCTCCAACGTTCTATGCTTGGGACCTTGGCTCCCTGGCTGCAAGTGGTCTGCGAGGCAGACACGCACGGACGTCACTGACATCAACACAGCTGATTCCAAGGCAAGGGGAGGAGTAGGGAAATGCGCAGCGTGTTTCCCTCCTACTTCTGCCTCGGAATCAGCTGTCACCCCCCCCCCCGCACTATGGCCCCCTCGAAACCCACCCCCTCCCGCGAACCTGTCGATTCCCCCCCCCGGAACGCTGAAAACTGCCGCCACCGCCACCGTTGTGCTACCTTTCGTTCCCATAGGTTCTTCAATCATCTTCTTTGAAAGTTTAACTCCGTGCGTCTGACATCAGACACACGGAGTTAAACTTTCAAAGAAGATGATTGAAGAACCTACGGGAACGGAAGGTAGCACAACAACGGTGGCGGTGGCAGCAGTTTTCAGCGTTCTGGGGGGGGATCGACAGGTTCGCGGGAGGGGGTGGGTTTCGAGGGGGCCATAGCGCGGGGGGGGGGGGGGAAATTGCCTGCCTAAGGCCCGTTTCCTTGCCTACAGAAACGGGCCTTTTTTACTAGTGTTCTAATAAAGCTTTAAACTTAGCTTAGTAATCTTGATCTCAATGTCTTTCACAAAACGTTGACTGTGATCGCAAATGAGGTCAGCAAGATTGAGCGGAGAATACTTGGCCTGTGATCCTGAAGCAGAAGCAGTAATTCGAAACGCTGGCTGCCGTTGATCACAGTCGTTTTGTGAAAGACATTGAGACCAAGATTTCTAAGCTAAGTTTGAAAACTTTATTTGAACACTAATAAAACATGCCCGTTTCTTGCGGCAATGAAACGGGCGCTAGCACGGTTTCCTTCCGGACCTCCCCCCCATCGCTACTCACCCCGTCGGCGTTCGTCCGCCATTGTTGCAGACCTCGGCACCACCTTCAATGTGCTGACATTGCTCCGCCCTCGACGTCATCACGTTTGACGCGAGGGCGGGGCCCCAGCACAGTGTTTTCGGTGGCTTCACCGCCACAAAGGCTTCAAACCGGAAGGAAGTGCCCGGAGGACCTGACAGTGACGTCAGTGTCCTCAGAACGTTGAGGGTGAGTTTTATTATATAGGATATCTTTATAAAATACTTTTGCAAGTCCCATTCTGGAGGTTTTTTGCCGATGATGAGGAAGTCCAACTCCTACTAAACTATATGTTGTAGTAAAACAGGAGTTTGCTCGAGGCTTTTTCATCCTAATACACACACATGTGCCACATTTATTTTAGAACCCTGTGTTGACTTGATTTACTGATTTAACTTGTACAGAGGTTCATTCCCAAACACGTTCTGTGGGTTTTAACTTACCGCATGGCCATTTAATTCCTTAAAAGAAAGAAAACCTTACTAACTAACCAAATGCATGCTAACGAATGTGCATCCTTACAAAGAGGTATCACCTACAACCTATTTGTAACCTTAGTTTTGTGTGTGCCTATGAAATAAACTCTATTGATTTTTTTTCATGCATTTGTAGCAACAAGAACTGGCTCTATGTTGATCAATCTGCTCACTTTGGGGCTATTTTACTAAAGTGAGTTAAGCCCTAATGTATGCTTAGCACATGAAAAACAGACTACCACAAAACATGCTGTGTAGTAAATTTAAAACAAACTGGAGAAACTATTTCTTCACTCAACGTGTAATTAAACTCTGGAATTTGTTGCCAGAAGATGTAGTAAAAGCAGTTAGCTTAGAAGGGTTTAAAAAAGGTTTGGATAATTTCCTAAATCAAAGTCCATAAACCATTATTATGATGGACTTGGGAAGATCCACTGCTTATTTCTAGGATAAGCAGCATAAAGTTTGTTTGCTGATATGGGATCTTCTTGCCAGGTACTTGTGACTTGAAGTGGCCAATGTTAGAAACAGGATAATGGACCTTTGTTTTGTCCCAGTATGGAAACACTTCTGTTTTTATTTTGTGGTATCTTGCCTGTTAGCATGCACTAATTAACTATTTTTTGAAATATTTTCTTAGAGGGGTGTGTCATGGATGGAGAATGGGCATGGAAGTATTAATGAGCTAACATGTTCGCATTAGCGCATGATAACTGCCTAACGCTGAGTTAATGTAGGAGCACTATGCTATTTTTTTGTAAGTCTAGCGCACTAATGGAAAAACTAGCACAGGAGCGGTAATATAAAAATAAATAAATAAATAAATTGTAAATGCTTCCATATGTAATCTGGGTTTATTACAGAGGAAAGTCCTGCATTAAGAAGCGCTAAACCCAGATTCTAATGCTCTTTGGTAAAGTCTTGAGTTCGTTGGGACAGGAAACTTCCACTCCTTACTGAACCTATATAACTTGGATTGGTCTATTCTAGGTCTCCTTATGATCCTTTTGTACTGTGCACACAAAAATAAGGTTTTATGAAGCTCTCCGGGGTTGATTTATAGTTGGGTGAATGCTGATGGTTGGTGCAAGATCTTGTGATGAAGTATCTGAAAGGTTTTAAATGCTTAGTAACCCCATTAAGACCCTGCTGTTCAGACTGTATGAGAGAGCCTTGAGAAACCAAAACCCATTAAGGAATTCCAAGTGCAGCTTGCATGATCCAAAACCTGGTTTTATGTTTCATTGCTGGCCCATTACCCATCATATTCTTCCTCTCTGCTAATGAGTGATTTCTTGATGCCTTTCTACAGGTCATGGAGGAAGCATGCCAGTCATTTAGTATATGTGTACACTTGTGCAGATAGATGTGGAGGGGCATAATTGAACGAAAACGTCTATCTCCATGGGCGTTTATCTCCGAGAACGGGTCCGCGAAGGGGCGGACCGAACCATATTTTCAAAAAAAATAGACGTTCATGTTTTATTCGACAATTTGTGAGCTGGGCGTTTTTGTTTTTCAGTGATAATGGAAAATGAAAGCGCCCAGCTCAAAAACGAATAAATCCAAGGCATTTGTTCGTGGGAGGGGCCAGGAGTCGTAGTGCACTGGTCCCCCTCACATGCCAGGACACCAACCGGGCACCCTAGGGGGCACTTTTACAAAAACAAACAAAAAAAAAAGGTAAAAGAGCTCCCAGGTGCATAGCACCCTTCCCTTGTGTGTTGAGCCCCCCAAATCCCCCTCAAAACCCACTGCCCACAAGTCTACACCATTACTATAGCCCTAAGGGGTGAAGGGGGGCACCTACATGTGGGTACAGTGGTTTTGGGGGGGTTGGACGACTAAGTATTAAGCAGCACAATTGTAACAGGTAGGGGGGGATGGGCCTGGGTCCACCTGCCTGAAGTCCACTGCACCCCATAACAACTGCTCCAGGGACCTGCATACTGCTGCCAGGGAGGTGGGTATGACATTTGAGGGTGAAAATAAAAAGTTGTGAAACATCATTTTTTGTGGTGGGAGGGGGTTAGTGACCACTGGGGGAGTCAGGGGAGGTCATCCCCGATTCCCTCTGGGGGTAATCTGTTCATTTAGGGCACTTTTTGGGGCCTTATTCGTGAAAAAACAGGGTCCAGGAAAAGTGCCCTAAATTCTAGCTACAAACGCATACTTTTTTTCCATTATCGGCGAAAGGCGCCCATCTCTCCTCGGCCGATAACCACGCCCCAGTTCCACCTTCGCCACGCCACTGACACACCCCATCAACTTTGTATGCTTCCGCGATGGAGTGCAGTTGAAAACGTCCAAAATCGGCTTTCCATTATACCGATTTATTCGTTTTTGTGAGATAAACGTCTATCTCCCGATTTGGGTCGAAATCTAGGCATTTTTCTCTTTCAATTATAAGGTGGATAGTAACATAGTAGATGACGGCAGAAAAAGACCTGCATGGTCCATCCAGTCTGCCCAACAAGATCAACTCATATGTGCTACTTTTTGTGTATACCTTACCTTGATTTGTACCTGTCCTTTTCAGGGCACAGACCGTTTAAGTCTGCCCAGCACTATCCCCGCCTCCCAACCACCAGCCCCGCCTCCCACCACCGGCTCTGGCACAGACCATATAAGTCTGCCCAGCACTATCCCTGCCTCCCGCCACCAGCTCTGCCACCCAATCTCGGCTAAGCTCCTTAGGATCCATTCCTTCTGAACAGGATTCCTTTATGTTTATCCCACGCGTGCTTGAATTCTGTTACTGTTTTCATTTCCACCACCTCCCGCGGGAGATATGTTTTAAATGTGTCGGCAATGTTGCAAAACTCTGATAGATGCTAAAATGCTAAACCTAAAGAATCCTTTGAGAGTAATTTCTTCATCATCTGGGGGTCCTTTTATAAAGGCACATAGTTTTAGGTGCTAGGACACTAACTAAGCATATTCTATATGCTATGCCTAAATCTAGGTGCAGCTTATAGAATACACTTAGGTGGAAATCTTTTCCATGTGGATTTTTCAGGCGGCATATATAGAATCTAGCCCTATGTGCTATTCTGTAAACAGCGCCCAACTTAGAGCACTGTTTATAGAACAGTGCCCAGTGCTTTTTTTTCAGCACCCAAATTTTGGTGCCATTTACTGAATCTAGTTCTAAGTGTTCCTGCATTAGGTCTGAGTTATCCAGTTACCACACGCTAATCAGAATGCGCTAGCCAAATACTCCCTAATTCCATAAAAGTCACTAAAAACTGAATCCACAAATTTGGTTGCGCTCACAATTTAATTGAATAATGAGCTAATTAGCAGATAATTGGCTTGTTAACCAATTACTGGCAATAATAAGATTAAATTGGAATTTACATGAGTAAATTTAGGCGTGGGATCTGCACCTAAATTTTGCACATGCGTTCAAAAAGGGGTCGTGGAAATAGGAAGGTCTTGGATGGAATGGGGGTGTTCCTAACCTTTACATTCATTGTTATAGATTGAGGGGAGATACGTGCCTAATTTAGGCACTTACATTTGCACCACATTTCAGTTGGTGCAAATGGTCTCGTCTAAAGTTAGGTGCAATTCCTGGGCGTAAGCACTATTCTATAAACTGTGCCTAACTTTAAGCTCAGCTTATGAATAGCACTTTTTTCAGCGACAACTTTTTTGGTGCCATATATAAAATTCACCCCATAGCACGGAAACACTCACTCTATACCCGTGACATGCCCCCTCTACAAAAATATTTTTTAAATAGGCAATGTGCACTTGGTATTCCAAAACAGGCCAAATACCTGTTTTCCGATGCTAATACCATGTTAAGATTCTAACACCCTTTAAGTAAAAGGGACCTTTATTATTTATTGCATTTGTTTATAATAATTTTTATTTATTTATTTATTTATTTATTTGCAGGCATTCGATATAGTACCATTTTGTTTACACACAGTCTGTAAGTCCATCAATTTTTAAAGATCTCTTTGGGAATTTTTCATATGAATGGAATACTCAAATAAGAAATTTACATGTGAGGTCTTATGAATCGCATGAGTTTTCATTATAGTGTGTAAGGTTTGAGGAGTAGGTCCCAAAAGCCAAGCTTGCTGCACTTTTAAGATCAATAGCTGTGACTTCTTCATGTCCTGCAATGTCCTGCAGTCTCCTGCACTTATTCTACTACTACTACTTATCATTTCTATAGCGCTACTAGACGTACGCAGCGCTGTACACTTGAACATGAAGAGACAGTCCCTGCTCGACAGAACTTACAATCTAATTAGGATAGACAAGCAGGACAAATAAGAGATAAGGGAATATTAAAGTGAGGATGATAAAATAAGGGTTCTGAACAAGTGAATAAGGATTAGGAGTTAAAAACAGCATCAAAAAGGTGGGCTTTTAGCTTAGATTTGAAGACGGCCAGAAATGGAGCTTGACGTACCGGCTCAGGAAGTCTATTCCAACTACAGAGTTTTTCATTTTCATCCAGACCCCATGAAGCTGCCACAGTCCAGCTGAAAAGCAAGGCACACACTTCATGCTGAAAATCCCATGGTGTAATGGTTTCCACATATTCACGCTTAACTTTTCTAAACAATTTATTTAAGAGATGTTAAGGGAGAAGGGGGAGGGTGCTGGCAGTGGAGGGTAAAGTTCTTTGGGAAGTCTATAATCCTGCAGCGCTCTCAGGACCCAGAGAGTTGGACTCCAGCTGGTGTAACTGGATTAAAAATCTTTTCTCTTTTCAGAGTTTTGATCTCAACAAGGGTTTGATGTGATGAAATCAAAGTGGCAGCTTGGATTTCAATACTGTTTGGATTTTAACTTCCTGAAGTTTAAGTCTGAAAGGCTGGCTAGGAAAGACATTTACTCTGCAAAACTTAGCCCTTCCCTATGCTCATAATCTGTAAACTATACTCCAGATAATATTACCACTATGAATAAACTATAAAATCATTCTTTTAAAAGTTGAACAAATCTATAAAGATAAACATTAATGTTTATAACACAATTTACCTAGAATTCCCTACTTCTAAGTATGCACTCATACAAAATGCTACGGGTAAGTTAAAGGTGGCTAAGTACATAAGTATTGCCACACTGGGACAGACCAAAGGTCCATCAAGCCCAGCATTCTGTGTCCAACAATGGCCAATCCAGGTCATAAATACCTGGCAAGATCCCCCAAAAGCTCAATACATTTTATGTTGTTTATCCCATAAATAGCAGTGGAATTTCCCCAAGTCCATTTTAATAATGGTCTATGGACTGTTCCTTTAGGAAGCCGTCCAAATCTTTTTTAAACCCTGCTAAGCTAATCACCGTTACCACATTCTCTGGCAACGAATTCCAGAGTTTAATTACATGTTGGGTGAAGAAAGGGGAAAGGGGATGGGATTTGATATATTGCCTTTCTGTGGTTACAAACAAAGTGGTTTGCATATTATATATACAGGTACTTATTTTGTACCTGGGGCAAGAGAGGGTTAAGTGACTTGCCCAGAGTCATGCAGAGCTGCAGTGGGAATCAAACCTGGTTCTCAGGCCACTGCACTAACCATTAGGCTACTCCTCCACGCCCTAGGCAAACAAATGTGATGGGCCCCTGAATGTAATATAAATACATTTTAAGCTCTTACTAATGAGGCCCTGTGTGGTTCTCACAGCAGAGGAAACTATCAGAGGAGGAAAAAACAGATAAGAAAAACTGCTTGCTACATAGGGTGTAGGGAGTATAGACAGACATCTATGGAGTTACTCTGGATCCCATCACACCTTGACTCTTCTCTTTGCCAGCAGCTGATTTTCCAGGGCAAAAATAAGTTTGGGAGCCATTGATGCAGCACATCTGAGAGGACCTCTCTGAAACATTTGGGCCCTAGGCAATTGCCTAGTATGCCTGTGCCAAAATACTGCTATGATCATCCCAAGGGACTCACTGCTGTCATGACAGAGGAGGATTGACCTGGCTCAATCCCATTGTTCAGGATCAGAGCTGGATGTATGTGGTGTGGACCCACAAGCCTTCAGAAGAAACACTTACCATGAAGTAGGAAATGATTCGGCTTTCTTCCGTAGATGAATGCAAGGATGTCTTACGTGTGAAACTGGGATGGAAAACAAACATTATTTATGTGATTACAGAGTTCTCTACAGAGAGGTTATGCTGATGTGGCCGGGCAGGGAGGAAGAAAAGATTCAGAGTAACTTAATACAGGTAATGTTAACTCTTTGTTGTCTGGCTTGACCTGCTATTATCATCCTCCTCCATCATGCTGTGCATCAAGTACTGCCAACCTCAGGAAGCTCCCTAGGGTTCCTGAGCATACCTCCATCCACTTGCTCTACATAGCAAGCATGGAGGTGGCACACTTGCACCAGAATCTGCCCTCTGTTGGTATTTTTCAGGAAAGGTGGACAGCTTGTCTGGAGCACGCAGCAGCAGCTATGAAAGCCACCCCATTTTGGACTAGATTAGGTAAATTACACCAAAAAATTGGCTTGAGCTGTATTCTATAAAGGGCAGCGTCACTTTACAGAACAGCACCTAAACCCCTAATCTGCGCCTAAATTAGATGCAGATCGGGCATAATCTATAAGAATGTGCATAATTCATAGTAACACCCCTCCCCCCAAAACACCCCCTAAATATGCCCCCCACATAATATGTGTCCTAGGATTTACTTGCAGATGGTTATACAATACAATCCATGCATAAATCCCATTTAAGCCCAATTAATGCCAATAATTGGCTGTTAGCAGTCAATTATTGGTGCTGATTGGCTCATTATTCAATTAAGTTGTGCGTGTAATTCGGCAATGTGCACTGATGTGCGCACACAACTTCAGTCGCCATATATAGAATCCGGGGTTGTATGTGCATCGTTGTATAGAAGATGGGATTCAAGAAGAGGCCAAATTGCACAGCAGTGGCCATGTCTGAAAGGCCCAAAGCAGTGGGGTGAGTATTGTGGGCTTTGGATCTAGTACAGGCTCCTCAGGGAATGAGACTGAAGACTGGGTCAAGAGGACAAAATGAACTCTGGCCCACACACAATAGCAGATGAAGGCTATACCATGGACTACAGAGCCTATGAACCCGGGCCCTGCTCGTTCCTGGAGAATATCTGTAGATGGTGCCTGCAAATGTAAGAGTTCAGGGACCAGCCCGGATGATTATTGGGCTGCATGTGAACGTGAATCAGTAGGAACACTGGTTTCTGCTATGACTCAGCTAGCACTATGTTGAAGTATCATCAAACTATGTAGGCTAGATAGTAGAACATGTTTGCTGTCTAACTGAGGATTAATATCCCGCGAATCTGATTTTCTGAACATCACAGTCCTTCCTCTGCCTTCTGCACACTACCCATAAATTCCATGCATTCTGGAAAAAACCTGGATATTTGGCAAACCTAAATTCAGGTATCATGTGTTGCTGACTTAGATTCAGTGTTCCATTGGTTCCAGAAGTTTCTCAGCTAATGATTTCTCTGAGACAGAGACAAGAGGGGAGCTCAGAGAGAGAGAGAGTGGTGGTGGGAGATGGAGAAAGACTACTGAGAAGAAGATGGGGCGCTAAAAGAGAGAGAGAGAGAGAGAGAGAGAAAGAAAGAGAAAGAGAGATGGGTTGCAGACCACCTCCCAAATAAGGAAAGGCTAAACAGGTTAGCCTCGCGCTCTTTGAAAATGAGATTAATTGAACATCACCATTGTTTAAATACTAGAAAGATGACAGAACCACTGGATCCTCATTGTGCTGTAGTTGTTTTGCAGCAATTGCAACCATCTAAACACTGTGGAAACATTCACAGAATTTGGCGCCAAATTGATCAGAAATGGATATTTCTTCTAGGTACAGTGCAACCCTGGGGTTTAAACAGCGATAGAATGGGCAGCCTTATTTTAGAAATACTACGGTAGAACTTGAATGTTTCTGTCTGATTTTAGGAATACTATGGTAGTGCTGAGATGCCTGGTCAGGTACCTTGAAGAGTCTTTGAGCAGATTTCAACATATTGTCCACAATGACACCTAAATCCTTTTCCTCGGAGGTGACTCCTAATGTGGAACCTAGCCTCATGTAGCTATAATTTGGGTTATTCTTCCCAATATGCATCATTTTTCACTTGTCCACATTAAATTTCATCTACCATTTGGATGCTCAGTCTTCCAGCCTCCCAACCTTTTCCTACATTTCACGTACTCCACAAGCATTTTTCAAGTTTGATCACCTCACTTGTCGTTCCCATTTCTAGATCATATATAAATATGTTAATTAGCACCAGTCTCAGACCTCTGTTTTCTATCTTTTAACTAGTTTCCAATCCACAATAGAACATTGCTTCTTATCCCATGGCTTTCTAATTTTCTTAGGAGTCTCTCATGCGAGACTTTGTCAAAAACTTTCTGAAAATCTAGATACACTACTACTACTATTTATCATTTCTATAGCGCTACAAGGCATATGCAGCACTACATCAACAAGCTCACCTTTATCCACATATTAATTCATGCCTTTAAAAAGATGTAGCAAATTGGTGAGGTAAAACTTCTCTTGGTTGAATCCAACAGTAAGATGGGGGCTATCCAGTCTTTTGCACTCAGTGTCACATGTTGATTATCTCCCAGTTGTTGCAAAGAGCTCCTAGAACTCAGGGAATGGGTCCGATCTCTGGAGGCTAGAATGGCAGACTCGTAGGAGGTGAGGAAGACAGGTTTATAGAGGAGGCCTACAGGACCTAGTAGAGAAGTCTCACTTCCAGTCTGGCAACCTCTGTGCTGCTATAGAAGAAAAAAGTGTCCTGAAGAGAGAACATCACCGTGGAGAGAAAGGAAGTGATCCTGTAGCCAGGACCTGCCCTTCAGGGGATGCAATATCCTCTCACACCAAGGATGTGTCTCCAGGGGCCTCTGCCCAGGAGGGAAGGGTTAGGACAATCGTTGCTGCCCGTCTCGTCTTCCGCCAGGGTCGCTTTACTCATACTACCCCTCTCCTCAAGACCCTTCACTGGCTCCCTATCCGTTTTCGCATCCTGTTCAAACTTCTTCTACTAACCTATAAATGTACTCACTCTGCTGCTCCCCAGTATCTCTCCACACTCGTCCTTCCCTACACCCCTTCCCGTGCACTCCGCTCCATGGATAAATCCTTCTTATCTGTTCCCTTCTCCACTACTGCCAACTCCAGACTTCGTGCCTTCTGTCTCGCTGCACCCTACGCCTGGAATAAACTTCCTGAGCCCCTACGTCTTGCCCCATCCTTGGCCACCTTTAAATCTAGACTGAAAGCCCACCTCTTCAACATTGCTTTTGACTCGTAACCACTTGTAACCACTCGCCTCCACCTACCCTCCTCTCTTCCTTCCCGTTCACATTAATTGATTTGATTTGCTTACTTTATTTATTTTTTGTCTATTAGATTGTAATCTCTTTGAGCAGGGACTGTCTTTCTTCTATGTTTGTGCAGCGCTGCGTATGCTTTGTAGCGCTATAGAAATGCTAAATAGTAGTAGTAGTAGTTGTAGTTGGAGATTCAATCATTAGGCATGTAGATAGTTGGGTGGCTGGTGGATGTGAGCATCTTTTGGTCACTTGCCTGCCTGGTGTGAAGGTGGCAGACCTCACACGGCACCTAGATAAGGTTTTCGATAGTGCTGGGGAGGAGCCTCCTGTCTTGATACATGTGGGTACCAATAACATAGGAAAATGTGGGAGGGAAGTTCTGGAAGCCAAATTTAGGCTCTTAGGTAGAAGGTTGAAATCCAGAACCTCCAGAGTAGCATTTTCAGATGTGCTACCTATTCAATGCACTAGACCCAAGAGACAAGCTCAATGAAGTGATGGTGCAGGGAAGAAGATTTTAGATTTGTTAGGAACTGGGCAACTTTCTGGGGAAGGGGGAACCGATTCTGGAAAGATGAGCTCTACCATAACTAAGGTGGAACCAGGCTGTTGGCATCAACATTTAAAAAGGAGATAGAGCACTAGAAACTAAGGGAAGGCAGACAGTCACTCAAAAGTGCATGGTTCAAAACAAGCTATCTTTAAAAGATGTCGCCAAACAGGGAAGATAGAGCATCCTGATAGCGATGTTGCAATAGAGAATATAGTAAACCAGGGGGTTCATTTACAAAGCACTTAGACACACAAAGCACCATACTTTGGTACTTTGTATGTCTAAGTGCTTTGAAAATGAACCCCCACTGTTTTTAAATAAAAAGCAGATAGACTTTAAAGATGACAAATAATTATTGCTTTCAACTGCTAAGCAAGTTGTAAATTGGAACAAAAATTATTTGAAATGTCTGTATGTAAATGTCAGAAGCCTAAGAAATAAGATGGGAGAGTTAGAATATATTGCACTAATAGGTATCTCTTTGACCTGGTGGAAGGAAGATAACCAAAAGAACACTGTTATAATATTGCAGTGATAGGGTGGATTGAATTGGTGGAGGGATAACATTATATACTAAGGAGGCCCTTGAAGTGAATGGGCTAAAATTTCTACAGGACACAAAACACACCTTGGAATCTCTTCAGATTGAAATTCTATGTGTAAAGAGGAAAAGGATAATGATAGGAGTGTATTACCATACACCTGGCCAGGATGAACAGACAGACGTAGAAATGTTATCAGAAATTAGGGAGGCTAAAACACTGGGGAACACAATAATAATGGGTGATTTCACTTACCCCAATATTGACTAGGTAAATGCAACATCAGGGCATGCTAGGGAGGTAAAATCCCTTGATAATATCAAAGACTGTTTATGTAGCAGCTGGTTCAAGAACCAACAAGAGGGGGAACAATTCTAGACCTTGTCCTTAGTGGAGCACATGATCTGGTGCAGGACAGGACATAATGGTGCTGAAGCCACTTGATAACAGTGGTCATAACATGATCAGATTTGATACATTCTCTGGAATAAGTACACATAGGAAATCCAATATGTTAGCATTTAACTTTGAAAAAGGAGACTATGATAAAATGAGGAGAATGGTAAAAAAAAAAAGACAACTTAAGAGGAGCAGCTGCAAAGGTCAAACATTTACATCAAACATAGATGCTATTCAAAAATACTATATTGGAAGCTCAGGCCACATATAGTCCATGTATTAAAAAAGGAGGAAGAAAGGCCAAATGACAGCCGGCATGGTTAAAAAGTGAGCTGAAGGAAGCTAATAGAGCTAAAAGAAAATCCTTCAGGAAATGGAAGAAGGATCAAACTGAAAATAATAGGAAGCAGCATAAGGAATAGCAAGTCAAATGCAAAGTGCTAATAAGGGAAGGGAAAGGGAAGTGAGACTTGATATACTGCCTTTCTGAGGTTTTTGCAATTACTTTCAAAATGGTTTCCATATATTCAGGTACTTATTTTGTACCAGGGGCAACAGAGGGTTAAGTCACTTGCCCAGAGTCACAAGGAGCTGCAGTGGGAATTGAACTCAGTTCCCCAGGATCAAAGTCCACTGCACTAACCACTAGGCTACTCCTCCACTCCAGGAAGGCCACCAGAGACTTTGAAAAGAAGAATGTGCTGGAGGCAAAAACGCATAGCGAAAACATTTTCAGGTATATTAGAAGCAAGAGCTCTGTAAAAGAATGAGTTGGAAAACCTTAGCAGTGGCTCCTGAGGCTCCCACAGCTCCCATACACTTGTCTCACCAATAGAGGAAAGTAATACTAAAAGCAAAATGTGTCTTTAATTCAGAATGATTAAATGGGGGATTAAGGTGTTTGTGGTTCCAGAGTTTTGACAGCTTTACAGTTGTTTGAACTGCCAGTATAAGGGGGTTGATTACTATAGCTCAGCTCGAGTTATCTGCAGCAGGGCCCATTTTTTTCCTATTGGCCCTGGTGCAGATAACTCAAGCTAAGCTTTAGTAAACAACCCCCTAAGGCTTCTCTGTGAAAAAGTTTTCTTAGTGCCTTAAAACAGTATTCTGAAACTACAGCAAATATATTTCATCTACTTTGAAAAGAAAGAGAGGCCAAAATGGAAAAAATACATTTGATCTATGTATTTATTTATTTTTGACACAAACAACTTTAACATGTACGATAAAGCTTTGAGAACAGTAAAAATAATTTAGGGCTTATCGTATTGTGTTGATGGCCCTCAAGCATGTATTAGAACATGTTTTGGTAATGGTTTCCTTTCATAACATAGTAACATGCAACATTGCCAAAGTGGTCCGTCCATTTGGTCTGACTAGAATGAAAGTTAAGGTTTTAACTGCCACTTCATGCAGGTTACACCTAACCTTATGCCTTCTTTTAGGGTTATAACAACTACTCCATGCAGGTCTACCCCCCCCCCCCCCCCCCCCCCCCCCACAAACACACATCAGGACCTTACTAAAACAGAATCACACTCTGTACAGTACACCCCCTGACAGTAGATTCCAGGATTTGCACCAGAGGTTGTGGCCTTATGTGTCAACATTTCAAAATTATATAGGGTGCTAAATACAGAACAAATTACCCCTCCCTGGACACAATGAAGGAACTTGAACCCAACTTCCATTTCCTAGTGCCCCCTTGCAGAATACCTGTTTAACGCAGATCTTCCCGTCACCTAGCTTTGTGTACCATTTACTGAATTCCCTCCTGAATGTGCACTAATGAATATACATCCCTACCAACGAGCTAACAATCTCCACTGGGGAAGGCAAAAGAACAGAAGTATTAAGGCAAGGCAGAAAATGGCAGGACGCATGAAAAATTCCTTCCATAAAAAGGTGGTTTAAACATTACTGCATCTGCTGTGTCCTGGCTTTGAAAATGCTCTCTCCACCCGGTTTGGCCATGTCTCCTAACCTATTGGATGCTAGTGTCCCATGTTTGACTTTTGTTATCTTGGGAATATCTCTGCCTGCATTATTTCTGTCAGCAGCATGAGCAAAAAGAATGAAAAGTTGCTCTGTTTGAAAATTCCCTGAAAACAATGGGTTGGATGCTTTCAAATTAAGCCAGCAATGCTCTTTTTAATATGATCCTAATAATATGGAAGGAATTTTGCTAGGATGACTCTTTATAATGGAAAAAATATGACTGGCTTATGTTTCTAACAGATGTTCATATATTGGGATGGAGCAGAGGAAACAATGGGGCTCATTTTCAAAGCACTTAGACTTATAAAGTTCCATAGGTTATGTAACTTTGTAAGTCTAAGTGCTTTGAAAGTACGGCTCAATGAATGCCAAAGGCTAGTGGGTACCATAATGATATAAGGTTTTGTTACAGGTATTGACAGCATGTTAACAATTTTGTAGATATTTCCTGGTGACACGCAATTTTTAAACGGCAGATATTTTTGGTGATATAACCCTTTGCTGGTGGTGAGGTTCAAATATAATCAATTAAACAAGAGATTGTGCGGAGATACCCAACAATCACAACACCAAAACAATCTACAACTATATTAAGGGGCTCATTTTGAAGAAGAAAAATGTCCAAAAAGTGGTACAAAGCAGCAGATGGACATTTGTTTTTCAGAAAAACATCCAAATCGCTATTTTTGAAACTCATTTTTAAGACATTTTTCTATGCAGTTCATCTGAATCTCAAGGGAGTATGTTGGAGGCACGTGTTTGGCAGGACTAGGATGGGTTTATAATTTGGACATTTTTCTGCAATAATAGAACATTGTAAAAACGTCCAGGGCAAAAAAATAGGATGTTTTTGGCTAGACCTGTTTCAATAACTACTAAGTGCCAAAAACGTGACCAAAGTAACCAGATGACCACTGGAGGGATAAAGGCCTGACCCTCCCCTTAATGCCCCATTGGTCACTAACCCTTCCCACTCCCCCTAAGAGGTGAAAGTGAAAGTATATACCAGGCTCTATGATAGCTGGAGATATGATGGCCATTCCAAAAGTACCAGGACTAGGACTAGGGGGCACACAATGAAGCTACAAAGTAGTAAATTTAAAACAAATCGGAGGAAGTATTTCTTCACTCAATGTGTAATTAAACTTTGGAATTCATTGCCAGAGAATGTAGTAAAAACAGTTAGCTTAGTGGGGTTTAAAAAAGGTTTGGCTGGCTTCCTAAAGGAAAAGTCCATAGACCATTTTTAAAATGGACTTGAGGAAAATCCAATGCTTATTTCTAGGATAGCAAATTGGTCAGAAGCAGAGCATCTATTTAGAGTAATGCACTCCTCTATAGTGATTGTAGTGGAGGAGTGGCCTAGTGGTTAGGGTGGTGGACTTTGGTCCTGGGGAACTGAGGAACTGAATTTGATTCCCACTTCAGGCACAGGCAGCTCCTTGTGACTCTGGGCAAATCACTTAACCCTCCATTGCCCAATGTAAGCCGCATTGAGCCTGCCATGAGTGGGAAAGCAAGGGGTACTAATGCAGCAAAAAAAAATCTTCACAAATAATGGAGGGGGAGCCTCATAAGTCTACACAGCTGATTTCACTTCACCACTCGGTGAGTCTTAGCTTGTGTGTGTGCTTGTAATCATAGACTCGCCTACCTCCTCCTTACTAACAATTCTATGTTTTTTGTGTCTTTTGTCTCACTTCCTTATCTCAGGCAATCTTAACAATGCTGATGGCTACACGTCACTTATCTGTATCAGCCGGTGTGCCCTCTTTCCCCGACAGGTGCCTGTTTCGCTGGTAACGCTTTGTCAAGGGGGAGTCATAGCACCGGACCTGCCATGATACAATTAGTATAAAACTGTACAAAACTCTGGGCCATACTTGTAACTAATACTCTATTATTAATCAACCCTGGGCTTACCGTTTCACCTTTCTCTTGCCGACTTAACGCCATCAGTTTGAAATTCAATATGGCGATGGTGACTATTTAACGTCAATCCAACCGGAAACAGCTGTACTTCCTTCTGACAACTCAAATGAAACATCCCCAGTATAGATATGTGTTTAAACCCTCTGGCTCTAAGGTGTTTAAATGGTAGATCCAGAAGGTCTCCTTCTGCAGTAATCTTCTATTGTAATCTCCTCCCCTAGGCGTCGGACTTATCTGTTCTATCACCATACACTGTAAACTATCTACCGAATGGCTATACCTTACACAATGTTGGACTAGTGGCGCTCCCATGTTCTAGACTGATATTCTTGACCGATGTTCGGTCATCCTAGCGTGCAATGATCTGGTTGATTTACCGATTAATTAATAATTTACCGGTTGATTAATAATAGAGTATTAGTTACAAGTATGGCCCAGAATTTTATACAGTTTTATACTAATTGTATCATTGCAGGTCCGGTGCTATGACTCCCCCGTGACAAAGCGTTACCAGCGAAACAGGCACCTGTCAGGGAAAGAGGGCACACCGGCTGATACAGATAAGTGACGTGTAGCCATCAGCATTGTTAAGATTGCCTCAGAGTGAGATAAGGAAGTGAGACAAAAGACACGAGAAACATAGAATTGTTAGTAAGGAGGAGGTAGGCGAGTCTATGATTACAAGCACACACACAAGCTAAGACTCACCGAGTGGTGAAGTGAAATCAGCTGTGTAGACTTATGAGGCTCCCCCTCCATTATTTGTGAATATATGAACAATCACTACAGAGGCGTGCATTACTCTAAATAGATGCTCTACTTCTGACCAATTTGCTAGTGTTGATATTATAAGTAGAGAAGATCCACTCATATTTCTAGGATAAGCAGCATAAAATGTATTGTACTCTTTTAGGATCTTGCCAGGTACTTGTGACCTTGATTGGCCACTGTTGGAAACAGGATGCTGGGCTTGATGGACCTTCGGTCTGTCCCAGTTTAGCAATACTTATGTAGAACAGCAAGCAGGTCCCTAGAGTAGCCTAGTGGTTAGTGCCGTGGACTGTAGAGAAGGGGTACACTTGTGGTGGAAAGTGTGAGCATCCCAAAAACCACAAAATGCCTACTGAACCCACATGTAGGTGACACATGCAGGCATAAGGGCTATTGTAGTGGTGTACCTTTTTTTGTTATTACTGGAAGGCTCACTATACAATACTAGTAAAAGAGGCCAGTTTCTAGAGCAAATGAAACCGTCGCTAGCAAGGTTTTCCTCCCCAACACCCCCCACTTCTCCCTCCCTCCCTCCCTCCCTACCTACCGACCCCTTCGTTGTTCTGACGCCATTGCTCCGCAGCTCCTGAACGCACCGTACGCCATTGCTCCGCCCTCGTTGTGTGACACCATTGCTCCACCCTCGACGTCATCACGTTTGACGCGAGGGCGGGGCCTCGAGATGGCGATTTCGGCTTCACCACCACAAACCCTTCGAACCTGTTTTGATGACGGAAGTGACGTCAGTGTCCTCAGAACGTTGAGGGTGAGTTTTATTATATAAGATAAGGGTTTATGATGTGATGTGTACCTGGGACCTTTTATGTGATGTTCACTTCAGTGCCCCCTAGGGTGCCCCACTGCTCTGCTGGGATGTCTGTGTGGCCAGTCTAGTAAGACTGCTGGCCCCCAGGCATTCCAATGGCTTACTTTTGTGTGTGTTTTTTCCCTTTGATGTGTTTTGTTTGAAAATGGCCCTTAAAGAAAGACACATTGAGCACAAAAACATCTAAAATAGGGTGATTTTGGAACCAAATGTTTTACTGTATTTTTGCCCCTCTACATCTATCTATCTATCTATCTATAGCCTTAACTACACCACATGAAGGAAGGCAAAAGCATCAAAAAGATCCAGATCTGTCTAAAGTCTTTACAAGCTTACAGACCATCACAGGCATTAAAAAAAACCCCTTCCCTCCAATGTTTTTAATTTCAAAATCAAATGATTATAATTCACAAAAACACTTATTTTCAAACTCAATCCTTGTCTCCAGGTTTTAGCAGAATGTGGATATATTCTGGAGACAAAGATTCAGCTTTGAAGACAAGTTTTTGTGTTTGTGAATTATAATGATTTGATTTTGAAATGTTCTCTACATTGAAATAGAATGTTCTCTACAGTGCTGTGTTTTTGCCGGTTCAGTTAAATACTTTGCTTGCTACTGAATAGATGCTATATTTTAATGTTGTATTGAATGTTTAAGTGATAAAAGGAAACTGAAAATAGGCATTGGAGGCAGATTACGAATATGACTAAGAGTGCTCCGGATCTGAAATAGCCTGGACTAATATGCCTCCTTGCCTTAAAAAATGTGGTAACAAAATGTGGATAAAAATGAAAATTACACTCAAAGTTGAGATGTAAATAATGACAAGATATTGAGTATGTTATAAGTCATGCCTTCAAGATGTTTCACCATGTATTGTATACTCCTATATTTTGTTGCTCATTTCAAAGGGTGACAATCCTGTGGGGCAGTGAGGAGTAGACCTGATAGCCATTAATACCAACAGTAACTTCATATCCCAATCTTTACCAAAGGTGGAGATATACTTTTTAAGGATGTCAACAATAGTTTTGTTTATTCTTTCTACCTGACCTGAGTATTGAGGATGATAAGCAATATGATACCTATTTTCAACACCTAGCATTTTCCACATGAGTTGAATCACCCTACCTGTGAAATGGGGTCCCTACTTGCATGGGTTGGCCCCACTGATTAAACACATGGTTGATGAGAAGAATAGCTGTTGTTTCAGCGGTGCAGTTGGGAGCACTCAAGCCACTTGGTGAATATACATATGACAGTAAGCATGCATTGGTGCCATGGGTGGACCGAACTACAGGTGCTATCCAGTCAATTTGTATGTCAGGCCAGGGGAACTCAGTGAGAAGGTACAGAGGGGCTAAAACCTACAGCAAGTCAAAAAAGCCACTGGTATAGGTTTTCACATCTTGATACATATGGGGCCAATAGGCCAGTGTCCACCACGAGGCTCATCATGTGCGTATTGAAACATTAGCCCTCCATAAGATCGAGGGACCACCCACTGATAGATTCCTCCATGACTCAGACACACCAGCAGTCTTTTGTTCATTTGGAACATTTCCCGGGTGGCATACAATACTCTTTAAGCCCTCATCATTCTTAGTGTCTGCTAGAGTGATAGGATTTTTTTCATGGTCTGAGATGTAGGCACAGAACCTCCTGATGCTGGGGTCCTCCTGTTGTACAGTGATCAAATCAAATTAGGTTTCATCAGGGAATCACTGCAGCACTGGATTATTTATAAGAAATTTGGCCTGATGTCATGTGATAAATGCAACGGGTGGGTACCAGCTGTTCATATGTCCAGGGTTCCCCTTATAAAGCATCTTCTTTGGCTAGCTGGTCAGCTAGGTCATTCCCTACTCTGTCTGGGTGGTTTACTCTGGGGTGCCCTTTTACCTTCTTCCAATAGACAACCATGCCGTTACCTTGGACCAATTGGTCCAAGGCTAAAATGAGATCCTCATTCATGATGGGTTTTCCTTTGAATTGAGCATGTCATTGGTTTTCCAAGTGGTCAGGTGTGACACAAATGCATGGAGGACATAATCAGAGTCAGTGCAGATGATAACAGTCTTGACTCCTTTCCTAATAGCGGACTGCACAGCCACAAGTGCGGCGGTGATTTCTGGTTTTATATCCCAGTTGGAATTTCAGTTGTTCTTGAGGATCCGCAGTATCCCAAACCAGCAAAGGTACGCGGCGGGAGAGGGTTGGTGGCAGGAAGGAGGTCGAGAGGGCTGCGGCGACAGTGGCAGCGGGGGGGTGAAAGTTGGCGGTGGGGGGTTAAAGTTGGTGGCGGGCGGGGGGGTCAGCGGCGTCAGGGGGGCTAAAATGTGCCCCCTCACCTCGGGCTCTGGACCCCCCCTCCTGTCGAAGTCTGGCTACACCCCTGGTTTTGGCACTCCAAATGTTACAAAATATAAAATCTGGCCCCTGATATAAAAAGGTTGGACAAACCTGGTGTAGAAATTCCCCTCTCCCTACTTTTGCAGAACCATAAATACATTTTTTGAGGAACTCCTGCTGAACAGCCATTTCTTTTCCTGTGCATGACAAATAATCCGTCCAAACCTTTCCCATCTCCTGGCACTCACTTACATACCTGCCTGACAGAACAATGCCTGTAATTATTTCAAAGTTCTCTAGCCACACATTGACATGGTTTTTCAGAGTTTCAATGGCAATGGATATGTTCCAAAAATGAACAGTTTCTACAGTTCTCCACTGGGCTTAATCATAGTGAAGTAATAAATTAGAAGCAGTACAGAGGTACTAAGAGTGGAGGAATAAATGCAGTCTACAGTATAGAGGGAGTGTCTACATTACATACTAAATAAAGGAGAGGAAGGGATAGCAGACCATATAGATGAGCAGACTTCATAGGCCATATGGTCTTTATCTGCTGTCATTTTCTCTGCCTCTATGTTAATAATCTCTAGACTCCAGATAGGGCAAATCAATGATGTGAAATTTAGACACAAGCCAAAATGCAGTGATGAAATACACATGATAAAGCTTTGAGGGGTGACACGTGATATCATCACTTTTAGATCATTGGTGTTACAAAATGCCACATAAGTTGTGCAATATTTTACCCCATGTTTAGAATTTCTGATCTGGAATGTTTTATTTTTTTTCTCTCTCTTGATTCTTCTAGTGTGGCATAATAATGAATTAGTCACTAACCCTAGGGAAAGTGGGAACATGCTTTCTTCTAGAAAGTTAAATCCTTTCTGGCTGATGCATACAATTTGTGTGGCAGCAGACTGGCTAATGGTAAAATATTGTAGAAGCAGCTGGCACAGAGGCATGCTAGGTGTGCGTAAATAGCACAAGCCTGCCTCTTGAGGTCTTATTTTTGGAGATTTTGCTTTACAGAAAGGATAGGAAAACCCCACACATACAGACACTTGCACCAAGCATGTCACTCAAACTGGCATAAAACCTTTTGTTTTCTTTGATTGTTTTCTGCTTGCTCCCTGGTCTGCTGGATTTCCAGCTCAAGCAGAGCAGCAAGGGCAGTGCTTCCCAGCTTTGTCTTGGAGATGCACCTTGCCAGTCAGGTTTGCAGGATCAGTACAATGAAAATGCATATAATGAAAATTTCTTTTTTGCATATTCATTGTCGTAATTCTAAAATACCTGACTACAGAAGAGGCTTTGAGAAGCACTGAGCTAGGGTGCCAAGGACTTTCACTCACAACAACCCAACATGGGAACCCAGCGATTCCCTTACATGGTTTGTAGCACCGCCCAGTGCATCCCAGGATGCGCTGGGCGGGGCTGGGCACCGCCATTTTGCTGTGTCGTCAACCAAGAGGAGGGAGGCAGGCTGTGTCCCTCCTCCAACTAAGGTAGGGGGCCGGGAGGGGGCTGTCCTTACTCTGGACCACCAGCGATCGCTCGGACAATGCTGGGGGGGGGAGAGTTGGGGTGGGCTGGAGGTCCGCTGGACCTCCAGCCCCCCCGTCGCTCACTGGGTGGGAGGGGGTTTTGCCGGCAGCCACTAGACCACCAGGGACCAATTTCGGGGGGTTGGGGGGCCTGGAGACCCACCGGATCTCCAGCCTCCCTGAACCTGGGGGGGGGGGTGGGATTGTCGGGGGGACCGGAGGTCCATTGGACCTCCAGCCCCCATTGCTTGGGCCTCGGGGCAGGGTGTTAGTTGACGGGGCAGAGTGTTTGACAGGTTTGGGCTTTTGACAGCCCAGACCTGTCAAACAACTGTGGGAGGATTGTACTGAGCGCATGCTCAGCCACAATTCGCCCGCACTTCTACCCGATAATCAGAGATAATTGCGCTGCTTAAATTTGCATGCATTATCTCTGATAATCGGTGCGGTAAAGCCCTGCGCTGTTTCAGCGCTATTTTTAGAGTGCTGTTTGGAACAGCGTGGGGCTTTTGATCATGAGGGCACAAGGGAGGTGGACTGGGTTTAAGGATGTTTCTCCTCTCCCATAGCCATTCCCATTCCCCTCTATTCCCCTTGCAGTTACTATGGAGGACCAAAAATGACAGATCTTGACAGTCCATTGGGAATTTTGTAGGTGTGCAGACTGATTCTAGTCACTAGGTTTCACTCTCCTGCAATTGCTGGGGTTGCCCATCAGTAGCTGTGACAGGCAGCATCCCCTGCCTAAGCAGCTGAAGCATGGCCAAGAATGGAGCCCAATAGCCACTGAATCATCAGTCAGTTCAGATTAATCCTTTAAAAAGAAGCATTTAATGGTCCCTCATCTTCCAAGTGACCCTTATGCCAAAAAGAGCCTGGCCTTTTCTTTCCATCAGCTCTGTTTCAGCTCCAAAAGCACCAGGATAAAAACACATTCTGAAAAGATAGTATGAAATCATTTGTCTTTCACAAATCCATAAAATAAAATTCGCCTCGGCATCCTTATCAATAGCAGGGCTTAGAGAAGGAGAGCAGAAGTGACTGAGTTATGATGTGCTCGCCTTAATGAAATTCCACTCCTGCTGAGAAGTTCCCCGCGGATTTTCCATATTTCAGCATGGGAAAGGTTTGATGCTTTCCTGCCGGTGCCAAGAGTTAATTGAAAACATTTCAGGATAAATGCAGGTTGGGGGCCAATGCTTTCATTCCTTCATTATTCTTAACAATAATAGAGCGGTAATGCAATTATTAATAGGCACGGTTGTATCCCGTTACAGGCTCAGAGAGCTTTTCAGACTGAGCTTGCACATTTGTAGAGGGGAGAAGCGGGGTTAGGGGAGCGGACAAAGCTATGAAGCAATTAGAGGGAGAGAGGGGGGGGGGGGAGAAAGATGGCAAATGAATTTAGATTACACCTTGTGCAATTTACTGTGACTCCCCCATCAGATACTCTGTCATAGAGCTATGCATTGTTTTAGAACTGTTTCTGTGACAGTCCATGTCACAGAATACATTTGCAGTGGTGTCCATCTTTCTGCGCCATGATTCCTCTGAACCGTTAAACACATAGCTAGGGAAGAAAGGGTGTTTGTTATTCTGCAACAAGATTTCTATTTTGTGCGGAAGAAGAAAATCCCTTTCAAGTGAAGACGCAAAAGTCTTCTTATTCTGTTGTCCTTGTGAAGTAGTAGCATTTATAAAAGCTGTTCTTTAACACAGCAAGCGTAAGTTTTGCAAGAATTTAAGCCTGCCAGCTTACCTGCCACTCCAAGCATCTGCATCCTTTGAGCAGAGGCCGAAATATGACTGTTTCAATTCCTGGCAGTGTTATTAACTTTTAAGCTCCGGCACTGAAGGCTTATTACTTTCACGGATACTGTCACGTCTAATAGGAGTGAGGATCCCCGCCAAAGTAAAAGAAAAACACCTTTTGGCCTGTGACTTTAGGAAAAGAATGGCTTCACTTTTGCCCAAATAATTATATCGTATGACCCTTGTCACAGTAATTTTTAAAATTGGCGAATTACCTGTTCCTGACTAATTTTCCATCTAAAAATAAAATTGTAGTCAGGTTGCAGAGACCCAGTTAGTAGGTACAATGATTGACATTCTCAGTAGCTCAGCTATAAAGGCCCCCCACCTTTTTTTCAAAATAATATTTAATGCACTTTTTCCACATTGGATTCTTCCCTCCAGAGAAGTTTAATAATCACCGTGTCAAAACGTGGAGCCACTGTATCCGGAGGGGGATCATAGGAACGTCTCAGATCACTTCTCCCTCGGTGTGGCTTTTTCCTTGTATTCACACTTTTCACACTAATGAACGGGGTCTGGAGTTAACCCCTAGTAGATATGAGCCTGAAGGCTCCCTCAGAGGCAAACCTTTCCCACATCCTTCCCTGCAGTTCCTCTTTAAGGGGTGTCAGCGTGGCTGAAAGAATGAAGTGGCTACGCATTGTTTGCCTGACTATTATGTGCTTAACATTTCCATAACAAAAGTGCCACTCGACTTCTCCCCGATTAATGCAGTTCGAGGGCTCTTGTCTTCCTTTAATAAAACATTGTTGAAATCATTTATTTCGAGCCCTGGTTACTAGTGGGGAGAATGGCCATCTTTGTGCCGAAATATAGTGTATACAATTCACTATTTTGAAATAGATCACTCTGTTATTAAAGAAATTGATTACATGAATGCCTCAGAAGGTATTTATGCAAATAGTGCAGTACTTCTGTCACCCAGACGGTCAGAGGGAGCCTTTTCAACGGGCTGCCACCGCCGGCGACACCAGGAAAATACTGTAACTTCACTTCTCCCATGTCTAAGGAAGGAACTACAGAAAACGAGATCATTGTATCATTTTAGTCTCCTTGACTTAAAAAGAAAAGAACATAAAATGTAACATTAATAAAGGAAAAAAAACAAGTTCAAACTGAACGTACTGTAATAGTATAATTATTTTAAGTGTATGGTTGCAAGGTGGGGGCTGTGTGTGCCTCTATGTACGCATCTAATCTGTTTGTAGTGTATTGTGTCTATGTATGTATGTATATGTATAGAGAGAGAGAGAGAGAGAGAGTGTGTGTGTGTGTGTGTGTGTGTGTGTGTGTGGAGAAGGTCAGGTATCCCAGTGGAGGTAAGGGCTCTGGGTGTGTGTGTGTGTGTGTGTGTGTGTGTGTGTGTATGTAGAAGATGTGTGTGTGTGCGGAGATCAGGTATCCCAGTACACAAAATGGTATCCGATCTATGTACTGTGTGTGTGTGTGTGTGTGTGCGTGGAGATCAGGTATCCCAGTGGAGGTAAAGGCTCTGGGGTGTGTGTGTGTGTGTGGAGGTAAAGGCTCTGGGGTGTGTGTGTGTGTGTATGTAGAAGATGTGTGTGTGTGTGTGTGCAGAGATCAGGTATCCCAGTACACGAAATGGTATCCGATCTATGTACAGTGCGTGGAGGTGGAGGTGGAGGTAAGGGCTGTGTGTGTGTGGAGGTAAGGGCTCTGGATGTGTGTGTGTGTGTGTAGGTGGAGGTAAGGGTTCTGGGTGTGTGTGTGTTTGTGTGTGTGTGTGTGTGTGGAGGTAAGGGCTCTGGGGGGGGGGTGTGTGTAGGTGGAGGTAAGGGCTCTGGGTGTGTGTGTGTGTGTGTTTGTGTGGGTGTGTGTGTGTGTGCAGGTAAGGGCTCTGGGTGTGTGTGGGGGGGTGTGTATAGGTGGAGGTAAGGGCTCTGGGTGTGTGTGGGGGTGTGTATAGGTGGAGGTAAGGGTTCTGTGTGTGTGTGTATGTAGAAGATGTGTGTGTGTGCAGAGATCAGCTATCCCAGTACACGAAATGGTATCCGATCTATGTACAGTGTGTGGAGGTGGAGGTAAGGGCTGTGTGTGTGTGTGTGGAGGTAAGGCTCTGTGTGTGTGTGTGTGTGTGTGTGTGTGGAAGAAGGGCTCTGGATGTGTGTGTGTGTGTAGGTGGAGGTAAGGGCTCTGGGTGTGTGTATGTGTGTGTGTGTGTGTGGAGGTAAGAGCTCTGGGTGTGTGTGTGTGTAGGTGGAGGTAAGGGCTCTGGGTGTGTGTATGTGTATGTGTGTGTGTGTGTGGAGGTAAGGGCTCTGGGTGTGTGTGTGTGGGTGTGTATAGGTGGAGGTAAGGGCTGTGTGTGTGTGTGTGTGTGTGTGTGTGTGTGTGTGTGTGTGTGTGTGTGTGTGTGTGTGTGCAGAGAGATCAGGTATCCCAGTACACGAAATGGTATTTTGTCAGATCGCTTAAGGTATGCCTGTCTGGCTTCAAAGCTAAATATTTCCCTCCCTCACATTTTTTTTCCAAGATATACATACCAGTGTATCTTACTCGCTATTGAATGAAACAAACTAAGACCTTATGTTATAGCTATTGTGACCGCATACAAAAGCTTTGTTGCGGCTTCCCTGCTCAATGAAGCTTGAATCTGCCTCTATGTACTGTATGGTCACTGTCAACCCAATGAACTGCTGCCTTGTTCTCCCCCATTGTCCCGCACTTCCTTAAACATTTGTTACTGAAGTGCCCACACAGACAAATAAACTGTCACCGGGAATTCAACCCCTGCAACTAGGAAGGAGAGCAAAGAGAAATGGAGGATATTAGATTATTTTCCACAAGGTTAAAGCGAGCAGCTCCTTGCATACAGGATTCAGAGTGCTCAGTGCACGTCTCTAGCTTGTTTTCAAACGGCTGCAACTGGCCCTTCACCGATAGCACAGAGGGCCGTGGGATGTGCTCAAAAGATACTATTGCACAGACAGTGCAACATTTCAAGGAAAAATTACTGACATCCTGGTAAAGGCACTCAAGGGGCCTGTGTTTACCAAGTTATTTTCCCCCTCGACACAAAATAGGATGCAACCTTGGTTGGTTGTTTTTTTTTTTTAATCTCCATCTGGCCCATTGATTTATGATTTTCTTCAAAATACCTTTACACTCGAGATGTGAAAAACGGTAATTTTATTTACACGTTCAGTTTAAAGGACGTGCAAATAAAGAAGACAAACAACCTTCGAATATAGGACTGTACTGCCCCTACTAAAGCAAATTGTTTCAACATGTTGTAGTTTTGTTGTGTTGCATTGTAGATGGTTTTTAAAAATGTGTTCTATAAAAACAATAAATGTAATCGCTATACTTACATACTTTCGTTTAAATTTTAAACTATACTGAGTAATATACATCTCCTGTAGACAGGAAAACGGTCTATATAGACGACTCGTGTCTTCCCTCTCCAGTGGTACTCTCTGTTGATTTATTCCAGACAGATGCTTTTGACAGGAGCCTGTAAAATCAAGTCTTGAGTTTATTGTAGCAGTTAATTATCAGTCCAGCTGTCAGCGTGAACTCTTTTCTAGTGCTAATGCCTTTTACTCCTTGCTGGAGGAAAAAAAAAATCAAGCTTCTTACTGGAACAAAGCTTTGACTTTTAATTACAATTCTGTAAAATAAGGCAAAGAAGGGTGACAAACTTTATTTGTGTGTGTTTCAGACCCGTACTCTCGTGAATTCTGCATGTGCTTAAAATGTTTCCCTAAATATTCTACACACAGTATTTTCTAAAGTGAACGTATCTGTTTATAAGACTAGCCTAGTTACTCTTTGTTCTTTTCTTAGGGGCCCTTTTAATGAGCTGCAGTTAAAGGGGCCCTGCGCTAGCAGCAGTGGCCATTTTTGCCAAGGCCCCTTATATCCAATGGGTGAAAATAGCTAAACTGAAATGGCCGGGTAGTAAGTTTGCACTTGCACATGGCCATTTCGGGAGGGGGGGGGAGGGGGAAGCACTTACCACTACCCATTGAGATGGAGGTAAGGGCCTTAACCTGGCATGCATGACGCTGCCCGATTACCACCAGGTAATTACCCCCTATGGAAATATATTTTTCAATATTTGAGCTAGCGTGTCACACACAGTAAAAGGGCCCCAGAGAGAAACATGCTCTTTTTGTTTTTTTGCTTTAATTTTAACAAGTTTACTCAACCATTTGGGTGACTTAAACTTAGATCACTAACAAGCATTAGCATAATATCTATGTGTGCTTATTAGGTGTATCACTAGTATTATGCTAACATTGTATTATATCTCTGGTATTTGAATTTTAGTGCTGTTAAAGTGTATATTTTTTATCCCGTTTCATGGTAGTCCTAATATTAGGTTTCAATTTGCTGTTTCAAATCTACCTCATTTATTGTATTTATGTTTGTACTTGGTCATTTCACTATTGTTGTGCTGTAATTGTAAGTTTTATGTTCGATTGTACCTACTGTACACTATCTTTGGTTAATCTCTTCATAAATCCCAATAAGTAGCAGCAGCTGTCAAGGACTGGTTTGATATTACAATTTTCTTCTCATTTAAATTAACAATATGCAAAAAGAAAAATTCCAAGCTTCCAGGAAAGTCAAAAGAATGCAATCAAAAGACTGCAGGAGCCTAAGAGAAAGGGTTAGCTCTAATAATTGGGGCAAGCCCACATTGTGCTGCAGAGCTTGTTTTAAGGAATGTTAATACGTAGGAAGAACTCCGGATAATCTAGCGCCTCTCAGTCAAAGTTTATTTGTGGTAGCTGTAAAACTTCTGACTTGCTTTCCAATCACAACTTTGAAATAATAATAATAATAAAAAAAAATCTTTAAACAACCACCGGGAATGGAAGATAAATAAACGTCCTTTTGTAAGAGCCTGGTTTGGCGCGATTGAAGCTGAAATCCCCAAAGGCCTGAGCCCCTTCTCTCGCTCTCTCTTTTGTGTTAATGTTTAAAAGATTTTCAAATGCCGGAGTTTATTCCTACTGCAAACATTTCTATTTACAAGGTCAAGTGTATCAGCACTCGACAGGCTTAAGAGTGTAATTATTTATTTAAGGGCGTTTGAGTGTAGATCAGTAGCTCTGGCAGAAAACCAGGCTTCAGCCCACAGCTAAACAAATCCTGACAATAATACAAGTTCTTGGGCACCCAGTAGTTCACGGTTCTTGATTCCTTCCCCCCCCCCCCCCCCCCCCCCAGTAAGTCTGTGTTTTTACAACCATGTTTCATATTTTGATAGAGAAGCTTACAAGGGTTATTTTCAGTTGGTAGCTTTCTGTACTAAGCTTTTTTTTTTTATGTGGCAACCCGGCTTTGATTTATAACCATACAAACTTTATTTTCAAAAGTTAATTAACTTTGAATGATAACCACCAAAAGTTGCTCTTGGAGATCAAAATAACTTACATGTCATGTTTTATTAGGCCTAAATATTATATAATGTAAATGAAAACGAGACACAGACTTTTCTTTAAATGACTATTGTGAAGGTTGTTTCTATATTGATATGTTGATTATTCAATACTAGTTCCAAAAGTAATAATTCAGGAAAACAGACTAATCAAAGAATACATCAAGTCGCTAAGTTTTTTTTAAAAGGGCCATTTTATACTGTCTATAAAAAATACAAAGGTTTAAGGCAGCTTTAAAATGCATTTATACAATTCTACAATTTCCATAAATTCTCTCAAAAATAAGAGTTCATCAAATCTCTAAAATACACTGTACATTTGAAGTTCTATAGCGCATACTTCACAGAGTTATTGTTCATATTCCTAGAAACATAATGAAATTTGTACCTTTCAAGAGAATAAACAATATTGTGCACATAGGATGCAATTTAAACGCTAAACTTTTTTAAAAAATAAATTATTCCCCCAAAGCATACAATTTATAAAAAAATTTTATATACAAAGTACAGCGACTGGTAATAAATCCCAGTTTTAAATACATTTTATATAAAGATTTACCAGAGATGTACACCCCGATATTTCTAAAGGCAAGATTTTAAAAAATGTTCAAAATATTTATCTACAACATCTTGATTCTTTTCAAAAAAGCGTCTTTCGAAAATGGCAGTGCACAGCTCAATTTAACAGAAAATTTGAAATTTATCCTTTTAGTCTAAATCTGCATTTTTTTTCCACACTATGCTTTGAGTGAAACAGAAACCTGATGGTCAATTCAATTGTTCACGACTTTTGTAAAATCATGCTTCTGATATCACTAGGAATAGGAATGGACTTACAAGACAAAAATGTACCTTTAAGTTGTTATCCTGTCAGTTTACTCTAACCTCATAATTTTGGTAGCAAAGTTTGGCAGATCATCTCGTACTCAACTTTCATACCCCATGCTCCACAAAACAATATCACAATACATTAAGTGAAAAAGGAAGCAAAAACATGTCATGACTGATCTAATTGCATAGTATACTAAAGCAGTTCAGAGGCCTTTCTGGCCACTTTGCACCCTGCATGGCTATAAAAAATGAATGGAACCTATCCACGATGAGCAATCTGCAAAGGATGTCAACAGTCCCACAGTACAAGGCTCAGCTCAGTCTGAAAAATCATCGTGAATAACCTGCTTATTACAATTATGCAGGGGATCCTTTACTGTTCAGTTTACAAGGCTGACCCCCTCGGCGAACCGTGAACAGAGGCAGTGAAAGAAGCTTCCACCAACACAAATAAACAAAACAAGATATCATCCACAAATGCTGGCAGAATGGGGGCATACATGTTCCCAAATCAAAATGTTTAGCATTTGTAAGCAGTACTGAAAAAGAAGAGTGGGGGAAATCTCTCCCAGACAGGCAAAGGGAAAACGGCTGCAGCGTAGTAGGACCAGGAGCCAGCTGGACTATAGGCGGAGCAGGAGAGCGAGCGCGAGGCACAGGGCAAGAACGCGCGCAGAGCCCGGGCCGAGGCAGCCGCTCGCGCCCGAGCCCGCGTCGTTGCCTCCTCCTCCTCCAGTTCCAACTCTGTCGCCAGCGCCATCCGCCACTGGCTGCCCCCCGGGCTCCTGCTGCTCCTCGTCGAGAATCTCCTCGTACTCCTCATCGTACAAGTCGTACTCCGTGCCGCCGCTCAGCTCGGGTGCGAAGCAGAGGCGGGCCATGTTCTCCTTCACCGACTCGCAGATGGGCCGCTCGAGGCCGTCGCACACGCAATCGCTGAGCGGCAGCGCCTTGGGCACGGCGAGCATGTGCTGGATAACTGCCCGGCACTCGGCCGTGCAGCGCAGGCCGTCGAAGAGCTTGCCGCAGCGGCTCAGGTACTGCACCAGGGCCAGGCCGCAGCGCCGGTCCCGATCGCAGCGACGCCGCGCCTCCGTGCAGCCCAACACTCCGCCGCCGCCGCCGGGGAAGGACGAGTCGCCGCCCGCCGCAGCCCCAGCGCTGGAGGTGCGGGGCAGGCAGGGTTCGATGGCGCGCTTGGTGGCCCTGCAGGTCTCGTCCTGCGCACAGTCGCACTCCTCCAGGGCGGGCCCGCCGCGCGTGTGGTTGAGCTGGATGAGGGCTGAAATGCAGTGGCTGGGGCAGCGGCGCCGCGCCTGGGGCTCGTCGGGCGACAGCAGCACGGGCGCGCAAGCCTCGCCGTACTGGTTGTAAGCGTAGCTGCACTCGGGCTCGCGCTGGCACTGCAGCACCGCTTGCCAGCAGATGAGGCGGCGGCTCTGCACCGGGGAGCTCAGTGCAGCCACGGCCACGAGCAGAAGTGGTAGCGGCTGGGGGAAACGATCCCGGGGGCTCCTAGCAGTGACTCTGGAGCCCCCGCCGCCGCGCCGCATGGCACCGGCCACGGCGAAGAGCTAGCAGCACTCCTTCGGCCCGGCCTGGGCATAAGGGGTCTCTTCATAAATCCATGCACGCGCTCGGCTGCCTGTCCTTTTCTCGGTGCTTTACAGTTATGTTATTTTCGCGGGAGTCTTTTGTTGGCTCTTGCGCTTCTTTCCCGGTCTTAAATATTCTCGCTCACACAAGCGAAGCTTGTCCTAATGTCGATAGGGAGAAAAGTTGCTCGGATCGTGTCGGTGTTATTCTTCAACTGCATGCAGCCGCCCTGGATAACTCATGCTACAAACTTTTTTGTTGTTTTTAATGTCCTTTTCTATTTTATTTTCATGCAGATCAGTTAGGGAGAAGAGAAAAACTGTCCGAGCGTTTTCTCCTGTTAATTTCCACCTCCCCTTTGCTGCAAGATTTTTTTGTTTTTAAAGCTTCTCCTTCAGCTTTTCGGGCTTTAGCACTGGCACATCCGAGTTCATAACGGTCTGTAACATAAATCGTCCCATTCGATCGCGTCCAGCCGTCCAATTTAATCTCTTTGCGCTTCTGTGCGAACAAAACGAGGAGGCAGCTGCATACAAAACTTTGCAGAACCCACGCTAGCGAGTCCTCTACTGCAACTCATCCGTCTACAACCCCAAGAAGTTAGGGGAACTCGTTTGTGCACTTTTTGCAGGCTTTAAATACTGAAAGAGCACTCAGGGCATGCTCTAATGATCTCTCATTATGCATGCATGAAAAAGCAAATAAACAAAAAAAAAAAGTTAGCAGCGCAGCCTCCTACACATGCAAGCTTCTCTCGTTCTCTGCTTGCCTTCCATCCAGTTCCTTCCCTCCCCCGAACTGCCCTGTCCTGTGCTCAAGAGCTGTGATTGGTTCAGCCGCGTGTCGGGTAAACTCTCCCCTCCCTCCTTTGTTCTCTGACCTTGGTTGGAAGGAGCAGCTCCTGGGGATTGGTAGGGGCGAGCTCCTGGCTTGTGGACACACCCCCATCTTTTAAGGCAGCTCTCTAACTTTAGTCACTGCCCTTGGCAGCCGAGACTGTGCAGGGATGATGTTTCATGCTGGCATTCTGTTTATAATCTCTTTCAAAACATATAACGGTTTTAAACATGCAGATTTTCTAGCAGTAAAATTTATCCTAGAAGGATTGTTTGTAAGTAAACTGAATCCATTTTCACCTGGCATGCATGGTATTTTATAAGTGCTCTAACTTTTGATTGAGCTTTAAATTCTAGAGGCTTATACTGTGTGTTATAGAGATTCCAACAGTTCAATGTGAAACTGCAAATGATCCTGTATGCCTGATATTCACTTAAGTTTACCATACATTAAGATCTGATTGGAAAAATTCTATATGTAAAGCTAATATCAATGATCTATTTTTTCATTGAATAAACTGCCATTCTTTAATATTAAATGCAAAACACAGTTAGTTTTGAGCTTTCCCCCAAATCTGAATTGAAGCTGTTAATGCACTGTGCACATGTTTGTCTAGATTTATAGAAGGGCTTTTGGGCAAGGCAAACTATTAAATTGTACTGCAGTGTATCACACTAGTCCCAGTTGCCAGTTCAAAATTCTGCTACTGATTTTTGAAGTATTGAATTGGTTGTATTTCTCCAACACTTTTAGTTCCACTCTCAGATGATATCAACCTGGATGCACTTTAAGATCATCTCAAAAGCAGCTTGAAGTTCCGTCTTTCAGGCAGGTTCATTTAGAAGAGTGTTGTAAGCTCTTTTGAGCAGGGACTGTCTTTCCTTCATGTTCAGCTGTGAAGCGCTGCGTACGACTGGTAGTGCTATAGAAATGATTTGTAGTAGTTCTATATTTTATGTTGAACGGCTTAAATTGTGGAACAGCCTGCCTACTGAACTTTGTTCTGTGCAGAACATTGCCCAGTTTAAGAGAAAATTAAATACTCATATGTTTGTTCAAGCATATGGGTCATTAGATTAATGAGCTTGTGCTGTTTTTAGTGCATTGCATACTCTTATATTAGAGTTGTAGCAATGGATGGTTTTGTATTGGTGTTATGTCATATATTTTTGTTTTACTGGTGTATTTTACTTTGTATGTAATTTTGTTCCCTGCTTAGAAATGACTTGGATATAGTGGGTTAGAAATAAAGTTTTATAATAATAATTATTATTACATGATTGTGTACAAGTGGATTTATGTGTGTATTATGGGTTTTGTTTTTTCCCAATATGTTCTACTTTTAACGTATTTGGTCTGGCCAAGATTAACTCTTTGGTGGACCCTAGGCAAAAAAAGTGCAATAGGTCTCCAGCTGTAAATAAATACATTTTGAAACACAAATAGGGCCCCACATGGTTCTGACTGCAGAGAAAAACAGCAGAGGAAGAAGCAGCATATAAAAAACTCTGCACAATAACATTTGCCAACTAGAGGGCAGTGCACAGGGATGGGGAGACTAGACTGACTTGCTAGGCTGTGGTGGTTCGGTTTCACTCCTGCTTTTCTTTCTACCAGCAGCTGAGTTACAAGCACAAACATCCGCCTAGGATTCCGAAAGAGCCCCTCCTAAACATGTGGGCCCTAGGCACATGCATAGTTTGCCTATGTTTTGTACATGATCACATTTGCAAGACTTTTAATACTCTGTGTATGTATTTTGACAGTTTAAATAGTGCTGGTGCAGTGCCACCTTAATTACAGAGCAGTATGGGTTGTAAGCACAAGAGGCAGCTCTAATTGCTGTCTGTCAAACTCTGGTGCTCTTTTCACCCTGAGCTCCATCTGTCACAAAAATCAGACTAATAGTTTGCAGAGCCAAACAAAGCACAGGAGTGAGTGCCAATGTTTTGTGGGCTACAGGTTTCTCAATTTGTAGAAGAAAGCACCTTACCTTTAAAAACAATACATTTTGTGAAGGAGGCTATTTTTCAGGACATAGGGGACTGATCTACTCAAATTGATCACTTAGAAACAGTTTTGAAAAATCAGAATAAAAGTTATTTGTGGACTGCTCATAAATACTGGCCCCCTGGATTCTGTATCTGGCATTGAGAATTGCACGCCCAAGGTGCGTGCATGATTTAATTGAGGGTAAAGGGTAATGGGATTTGATGTACTGCTTTTCTGTATAATCAAAGTGGTTTACATTTATTATATGAAGGTACTTTCTGTGTTCCTAGTGGATTCACAATCTAAGTTGTTTTTGTGTGTGTGTGTGTGTGTGTGTGTTTGATTTTATTTGTACCTGGGACAATGCAGGGTTAAGTGGCTTGCCCAGAGTCACAAGGAGCTGCAGTAGGAACTGAACCCAGTTCCCCTAGTTCTCAGCCCACTGCATGTGTTATATTACACGCTTTTTGTGAACAATTATGATATACTGCATAAAATATATGCTATAAATTAAAAAAAAAAAACAAGGGTGATCCAATGAAGATTTGCACCACAACCATTTTCCTCTATATGAAGAAAGAACGATATGCTCTAATGGTGTGAGTTGCATTAAGATGTGATGATCCCCCCCAAAAAAACACTTATACATTAATATATACAAGTCACTACTGGTGCAGATTATGTAATTGATTTTCCTGCTATAATACTAATGTTTGGGACAATTATTATACAATAGCTACATTTGAGACCCCAAATTTATTATTTTTTTTGGTTTATTGATTGGAAATTCCATAAGGCATGGTACCTAACTCTACCAATGTGTAACTTAAAAAGGGGGACAGGGCCACGGATGTGTCAGGGGCATTCTGAAAAGTTGCGCATGGAATTATGGAAGACAGCCTCAGTGCACCTAAGTTAGGTGCCAGCATATACACTAGGTTTCAGCCGGAGTAAGTCTGGTAACTTGAAGATGCAGGAATCAGCGCTCACCCTTTGTAGAATTGCACTTAGTGCTGATTTTCTTTGGCACCAAATTTTGTGTACCACTCACTGAAAAGAATTAATGTGGGTGCGCTTACTACCTGCTATTTAGGAAACACTTGATGCTCCCACATTAACTCTGCATCATCTGGTTAGCGCACGCTAATCATAATGAGCTAGCTGGCTAATTCGGGAATGTCCACACCCTCCTCATGACACAACCCCTCTCAAAAATATTTATTAAAAAATTGCTAATTCATGGGTTAGCATATACAAACAGGCAAAATACAGCAAAATGCTTTAAGGCACTTGGGGCACATGAGAGAGAGAGAATGGTTGAAGGCACAGGGGGCACATTAGAGGGAGAGAGAGAGAAAGAATAGATGAAGCCAGCGGGGGGTGGGCACATGAGGGAGAGAAAATGGGTGAAGGCACATGGGGCAAATGAGAAAAAAAGAAAATGGGTGAAGGCACATGGGGCAAATGAGAGAGAGTGGGTGAAGGCACGGGGCAAATGACAAAAAAAGAAAATGGGTGAAGGCACAGGAGGGCACATGAGAGAGAGAATGGGTGAAGCAGAGGCATAGCCACAGATAGGCCTGGGTGGGTCTTGGCCCACCCATTTTGGACTCAGGCCCACCTAGCAGTGCTATACCTTTAACATCACTGGTGTGGAAAGGAGCAGGCTGGGCTCCCATGGTCCTGCATCTCTCTTCAGCATCGCTCTTGTGTGAACAGGTTCTCTGGCAGCAGCAGTGATTCCCACATGCTGCCTGCCACTAAGCTGAAACCTCTTTTTCTGCTGCATCCCACCCCCCTCTGTCTAAACTTCCTATTTCTGACTAAGTGGGATGTGGCAGAAATGAGGCTTCTTGCTTGGGGGCAAGCAACATGTGAGAATCACTGCCGGGGACCTATTCAAGCAAGAGCGACGCTTAAGGGAGGGAGATGCAGGACTGCATGCATCCAGCCTGCTCTTGCCGTTGCCACTGCCGGGGACTCATTCATACAAGAAGGACAGTTGTCAGGTGGGGTAGGGAAGGAGAGATGCTTCATGGCGTGGGAGGATTCAGGGACTATTGTTGGACATGGGATGGGGAGGGGAAGAGAGAATTGTTGGACATAAGGGTGGAGGGGAGGGGAGAACTGCTTCTGGTCCTGTAACATTCTAACTTTGTGGAAAGGTTCTGCCAATCCTAGTTATATTCTAGTGGAATTTGAAAGTTAAATCAACTGGAAATTCTTTGATCAGACTGTATCAGTTCTGGTCATACCTAGAGAACTTTTTTGGCTGACTCACTGGGACTTATAATCCCACCCACCCCATGGTTTTCCAGTCATAAATAGACAAGCCAAAACTCAATAACTTTACTCCTCAGTCACACACAGGCAATCTTGCAGACTGTTAACCCCATCATAGTACACCTGTTCATACCCATTTCAAACAGGGTGACTTTTATTCTCTGTAATAATTGTGGTGCTTTAGTTTCAAGGCCAATCATCTGGAGACTTAAGGCTTGTCCTATCTCTCTTCAGGTCGCTAGTTTAAAACAGGAGCTCAGTAAAGTAAAGCAGGAATTGGATGCACTTAAAGCAGCTTCTAGGACTGCACAGAATCATACCAAATTCTCACCACTGCCTCAAAGGATAAAACCACCTAAGAATAGATGGTTCAAGGTAGGCTCAGGCAGACTTCGTTATGTGACACACAAGCATCCGCCCTCACAAGTGTTGCCCCTACAGAATTTTTTTGCTCCATTACAGCACTGTGATGTTTCTGAAAATAGAACTGAGGTGGAAGAAAAAGCAATGAAGGTGGAACAAAAAGATGTGAAGGTACACAAAGAGAAAAGACACCCCCAAATCACTAATGTTGAAACACGTACCAGGAAATGTAGATGGAAAGCGATGACCACAAATGCAGTCTAAGCAATAAAGTTCATGACCTTCAAGCCCTGATGCTGGAGGCAGACATAGATATTGCAATCACGGAGACGTGGCTCACTGATTCCCATGAATGGGATGCAAACATACCAGCCTATAATCTATTTAGGAAGGATAGAGATGGTCGTAAAGGTGAAGGAGTAGCTCTGTATGTGAGAAATGATATTGCAGCTACTGAAATGACAGGGGCCTGGGGAAAGGAAGAAGCAATATGGATCACCTTAAAAAGAGATGATAGAACCTCTGTCCACATGGGTGTTGTCTACAGACCTCTGACACAATTGGAGGAATTAGAGAAAGATCTGCTGTTGCTGGGAGATTTCAATCTGCCGGATATAGATTGGAAGGTTCCATCTGCGGAATCGGAAAGAAGTAAGAGAGCTCGTAGATGCTTTCCAAAGTGCTCTGCTCGGACAAATGGTGACGGAACCCACGAGGGAGGGAGCGACGCTGGATCTGGTGTTCACAAATGGGGATAGTGTGTCAAATGTCCGAGTGGGTGCCCACCTGGGCAGCAGTGACCATCAAATGGTTTGGTTTGATATGACAGCTGAAGTGGAGGGCGGCCACTCAAAACTCAGTCCTGGATTTCAAGCATGCTGACTTTAGTAAAATGGGGGAATACCTGAGGAAGGAGCTGATGGGCTGGGAGGACATACGAGAAGTGGAAGGGCAGTGGTCCAGGATGAAAGAAACTATAAATAGGGCCACAAACCTTTATGTAAGGAGAGTACATAAAAGCAAGAGAAAAAGGAAACCGATACGGTTCTCCAAGCAAGTGGCTGAGAAAATAAAGGCTAAAGAGTTGGCGTTCCACAATTACAGAAAAACTCAAGAAGAGGAACACGGAGAGGAATACTGGATGAAACTGAAAGAAGCCAAGAGAGAGATACGTCTGGCAAAAGCGCAAGCGGAAGAACAAATGGCTAGAAAGGTAAGGAGGGGTGACAAAATTTTTTTCAGGTATATTAGTGAAAGGAGAATGGCTAAAAAGGGAATTGTGAGACTGAAAGATGCTGCGAACCACTATGTAGATAATGATGAAGAAAAGGCAAATTTGCTAAATATACTTTTGTTCTGTTTTTACAGAAGAAAATCCTGGAGAAGGACCGCGATTGACTGGCAAAAGTACATATGAGAATGGAGTGGATAGATCACCGTTCACAGAAGAGAGTGTGTATGAACAACTAGGAAATCTAAAGGTGGACAAAGCCATGGGACCGGACGGGATGCACCCCAAGATATTGAGGGAGCTCAGAGAGGTTCTGGTGGATCCTCTTAAAGATATGTTTAATAAACCCTTGGAGACGGGAGAGGTTCCGTGGGATTGGAGAACGGCAGAGGTGGTCCCTCTTCACAAAAGTGGTGATAGGGAAGAAGCTGGAAACTACAGGCCGGTAAGCCTCACCTCGGTTATTGTAAAAGTAATGGAAGCGATGCTGAAGGATAGTAAATTTCCTGGAAGCCAATAAGTTGCAAGATCAGAGACAACATGGTTTTACCAAAGGTAAATTGTGCCAAATGAATCTCATTGAATTCTTTGACTGGGTTACTGGAGAATTGAATCAGGAATGTGCTATAGACGTAATCTACTTAGATTTCAGCAAAGCTTTTGACGCAATTCCCCACAGGAGGCTCTTAAATAAACTGGACAAGCTGAAGTTAGGACCTGACGTGGTGAACTGGATTAGGAACTGGTTGACGGACAGATGCCAGAGGGTTAATGGAATTCGCTCAGATGAGGGAAAGGTGAGTAGTGGAGTGCCTCAGGGATCGGTGCTGGGGCCGATTCTGTTCAATATGTTTGTGAGTGACATTGCCGAAGGGTTAGAAGGTAAAGTTTGCCTTTTTGCGGACGATACTAAGATTTGTAACGGTGGACACCCCGGAGGGAGTGGAAAACATGAAAAAGGATCTGTGGAAGCTAGAAGAATGGTCTAAGGTTTGGCAATTAAAATTCAATGCGAAGAAATGCAAAGTGATGCACTTAGAAAGTAGAAATCCACAGGAGACGTATGTGTTAGGCGGTGAGAGTTTGATATGTACGGACGGCGAGTGGGATCTTGGGGTGATAGTATCTGAGGATCTGAAGGCAACGAAATAGTGTGACAAGGCGGTGGCCGTAGCTAGAAGGTTGCTAGGCTGTATAGAGAGAGGTGTGAACAGCAGAAGAAAGGAAGTGTTGATGCCCCTGTATAAGTCGTTGGTGAGGCCCCACCTGGAGTATTGTGTTCAGTTGTGGAGGCCGTATCTTGCTAAGGAAGGAAGAAGAATTGAAGCGGTGCAAAGGAAAACTACGAGAATGGTATGGGATTTGCTTTACAAGACGTATGAGGAGAGACTTGCTGACCTGAACATGTATACCCTGTAGGAAAGTGGAAACAGGGGTGATATGATACAGACGTTCAAATATTTGAAAGGTATTAATCCGCAAACGAACCTATTCTGTAGATGGGAAGGCGTAGAACTAGAGGACATGAAATGAGATTGAAGGGGGACAGACTGAAGAAAAATGTCAGGAAGTATTTTTTCACGGAGAGAGTGGTGGATGCTTGGAATGCCCTCCCGTGGGAGGTGGAGGAGATGAAAATAGTAACTGAATTCAAAAATGCATGGGATAAACATAAAGGAATCCTGTTGAGAAGGAATGGATCCTCAGAAGTTTAGCAGAGATTGGGTGGCAGAGCCGGTGTGGGGGGGGGGGGGGGGGGGGGCTAGTGCTGGGTAGACTTCTACGATCTGTGCCATGAAAATGGCAGATACTAATCAAGATCAGGTATACACAAAAAGTAGCACATATGAGTTATCTTGTTGGGCAGACTGGATGGACCGTGCAGGTCTTTCTCTGCCGTCATCTACTATGTTAGTATGTATAAGGGTGGAGAGGTGGATGAGAGGCTGCATGGAAGGTGATAGGGATAATTGTTGAATATAGGGGTGGAGGGGAAGGGAGGGAGAAATGGACAAAATGGTGAGAGGGGAGGATGAGAGGGAGAATTGTTGGACAGGGGAGGGGAGAGGAGAATTGTTAAACATAAGGGTGGAGGGGAAGGAGAGATGCTACATGGAGGGTGAGATAGAGAAATGTTGGACATAGAGGTGGGAGAGAGAGGCTGCATGGAGAGGGGAGAGGAGAATTGCTAGACATAAGGGTGGAGGGGAGGGAGAGATGTTGGACATAGGGGTGGGAGAGAGGCTGCATGGAGAGTGAGAGGGGTGTGAGGGAGAAATGTTGGATGTAAGGGTGAGAGGGAAGGGAGAGATGCTGCATGGAGGGTGAGAGAGGGAGAAATGTTGGACATAGGGGTGGAGAGGAGGGAGAGATGGTGCACAGGGGAAATGCAGAAATGTTTGACAAGGTAGTGGACAGAAGGGAGAAAATGCTACATATGGAAGGGGGAGAGACTGTGGACACAAGGCAGGGAAAGAGAGATGGTGGACAGTAGGAGAGAGGGACAGATTTTGGACATGGGGGTAGATGAGAGGGGAGGAGAGGAGAGAAAGAGGGAGATGTTGGATCCAGGAGCAGAAGGGAATGATGGAGAGAAGCTGGACAGTAGGAGTGAGGGAAGAGAGAGGGAGAAATGCTGGATAAATGGGGGAGCAAGCGGGATATGTCAGGCTATGAGAGTGGAGATGGGGAGAAAGGGGGGACAAGTGATGGCTAGAATGGTGGAATCATGTGGGAGAGGTCAGGAGGGAGTGACATGAATGAAAGGATAGTGACTACAGAGAGTAGAAATATGGTAATGGGGATTAGATTAGATTAAAGATGAAAGAGAATGGAGGGCTGGGGAAGGTTTGAGATGGGTAATGGGAGAGCTAGTGGATGAGAGAAGATGGAAATTTGATAGATGGCTGAAAAGTAAAAGAGGAGAAGGGTGATAGAGGGTGAAATTTGAGTTGACAGCAGAAAAGAGGAAATAGCTAAAAAGGAATGATCAATATGTCAGAGGCAGGTGTAGTGAGAGAATAGACAGGAGAGAGGAGAAAAGACAAATGGACAGCAGCAGCTTGTAGGAGAATTAGCAGATGACAGATAGGAAAGCAGAAAGGAGAAACAAGAACAACATGATGGAAAAATAAAATGTCCAGACCACAAAAGTAGAAAAAATAATTTTATTTTGAATGCTTTAAATGGAATATGTTAGCTTTGAGAAATATGCACAGTAAATGTCTTTGTATTGTGTTCAGTAGAAAAGGAAATGAATTTCTGTTTTTCTTTCTCCAGTGTTGCAGTATATGTTAAATTTAATTTCTTAGGGTTCCCATCTCAATTTTTCTCAAAATATTTTTATTTCTAACTAGTAAAAAAGGCCCGTTTCTGTATGAAATGAAACGGGCGCTAGCAAGGTTATCCCCCTCCCTCCCTCTGTCCCCTCCAAGTCCCATGGCCCCCGTTCCTCCCTTCCGATTTCCAGGTTGTCCGCCCTCCCCTCTCCCTCTCCCCTGCAACTCACCACTTTGTCCATAAATTTCCGTTGGTGGCGCTGCAGGTCCCCGGCCACCAGAGGTCGCTAGTTCGCGGCTCCTCTCTGCCCCTTCCCTTGGCCTTCGCTCAGCCGCCATGTTGCTGTGTGTGCGAGAGAGTCAGTGAGCGCCTGTGAGCTGCGGTTGCTGCAGCGGCGCGCCAAGAACCGGGAGCTGAGTCACCGCCAGCACTCGCACTGGACCGCCGTTGTCTCCCTTTCACAGCAGTGCAGAGATTTAAGCCGGCAGTCGCCATGGAGGCAGTGAAAGTCTTCAACAGCGAGGTGCGTAGCGCAGCTTCCCGCTTTCTCCCCTCCCATTTCTCCGTAGAGCGATAATTTGCCGGTCACGCGCTTGCCGCGTCTCTCACTGGGATAGTAACCACCTCCTGACGTCAGGCAAGCAGGGTTCTAGTGCTGGCCAGTGACGTCAGCAGGTGGTTACAATCCCAGTGAGACACATTCGAACGTTCAAGGAGCAAATTATTATATTAGATTTGTGATCCCTTGTTCTGTGGTGAGGGTCTGTCGGTGTGTTGATCAAGTCTCTACGGTGCTGTAATCTGCATTCTCAAATAAGTGAACTGGTCGCTGTTTTGTTGTCTTTTTTTTATTTTTTTAAACATTTTCTTGCAGAACTGCATTTTTATGTAAAAGATAAAATAAGACATTAGATGCAAATGATTAAGACAAATTGGAGAGCTTTGCATCTAGAATAGCTATGTGATATAGGAGATCCAGTAGTTAATTTTAGAGCCATGTATGATGCCTCATTGTCTTTAAAAATTAAACAAAAATTACATATGTTGATGCAATAAATTGATTCATAGTGTATTTGGTTAATAAGCATTTTGATATTGTTGCCAGAGTCTGTATATGGTGCCTAAGAAATTGGTGCTGAAATCAATGCCAACTAAGTGTATTCTATAATCGGTGCCTAGATTTAGGTGCCAATTATAGAATATTCTTAGTTCCTATTTCAGTGCCGATATCTACGTGCATCTCACTGTGTAGATTTAGGCGCACTGGGCCATATTCTATAATTAGGCACCTAAATTTTGGAATGCCCATGAAACGCCCATTTCCCCACCCATAACTATGCCAGTTTTTTGCCTCCATGCGTTAGAAGTTTGGCACACATCATTACAGAATACGCTTAGCAAGTTGTGTGCCTAAATTCTAATCAGTGCCAATTAGTGCTCATTATTGCTTGTTAAGTGTTATCAGTGCTCATTAGCTTAAGCCAATTAAGTTATGCACGGTTATAGAATCTGCGCCGATTTTTGTGCCTAAATCTATGTGCGCTGTGTAGAAACCGGGGGATACTGTGCACTCCTGTACCCTTTGTGGTGTGATAGTAATGGCAGGTGGGGAAATTGGGAAGCAGAATGCAGAGGGGTTTAGGGAGGAGGGCCCTCCTTTATTTTCTGGCCTGGGCTCTAGCATGACTAACATCGATTCTGACCCTTGCAATATAATTGGTGGGGATCCCCAAGCATCCCCAGCTGTGGAATTCATCCAAAGATGACCAGAACTCCCTTCTAAATTCTACTGTCGATGACATCATCCTTGAGCCACCGACAACTAAACGTGCGTGGGGTTCCAGTGTCAGTGGCTTAGGGATGATGCTGCTGCCTGCCAAGCTTTGTAAAAGGGAATTCTCTCCACCTTTGTAGAACATGTAATTTATATTTTGAGGTGGAGGTAGGATGAGGCAGAGAAAATTTTGTGCCCACCCATTTTGGGCTCAGGCCCACCCAAAATTGGCTGGCTGGCTACGCCACTGGGCTGAAGGCACATGGAGCACATGAGGGAGAAAGAATGGGTGAAAGCACAGGGGGCACATGAGAGAGAGAGAAAGAGAGAGAGAATGGGTGAAGGCACAGGGGGCACGAGAGAGAGAATGGGCTCAGGCACCCTCCAAAGCTGTAGTTCAATGACTGGTGGGGTAGTTGAAACTTCACCAGCCAAAGAAATCCAGTGCCTGAGTCACCCCTTCCTTGTAATGCCTCGGGAGGGAGGATGTCAGCGGGGTGCCTTCAACTATCAACGCTTGCACTTCTTGAGCATGCTTGGGTAGTGTCGGCATCAGCGGCTGGAGGCACCCCACTGACTTCCTCGCTCCTGAGGTAGCACAAGGAGGAAGGGGGCCATTGTGGCAGTGGATTTCTTTGACTGATGGGGCTTCAGTATCCCCACCAGCAAAGGTATGACATCTAATGTTGGAGGGGGGAGAGGAAATGTGTGCCCCATCCCCAATAGATTGCTGGCTATGTCCCACCTTTAATCGCGTGATTACATTTTATATTTGAAATGCAGCCCTAGTAGCAACATTCCATGCTACCAATTCCGGGGCAAGCAGTGGCTTCCCCATGTCCATCTCAATAAGTTAAAAGCTGACAGATTCCAGTTACTGTCCTAGCTGAAAGTTGGTCTGAAAGTGTATTGGACAATAGTACTGTCCACAGTGCTGTACAGATGTGAATCATGGACACCTCAGGCAACCTGAACACGTCTACAAATACTCCCTGAGATCTGTCTGCAGTATACAGTGTAAACTACTTGTGTGAAAGGAATAGCGATGAAAACTCATCTTCAGTGGACAGACCATGTCATATGATAGTGGACACCAGAATTCCCAAATCTGTGTTCTATGGCCAACTGAAAAGTGGATATATATCACAGTGGTGAAAAAGATTTAGATATTCAACACTACTATCTGGATAGGCAGTGGCTCTAATATATCGGATAGAATAGGAATTACCGGTGTTTCATCCCAATAGCAGTAATATTTAATCTGTTATGTAGATAATTTATTGGATAACTGAGGTGAGCATTTTTCCTGTCCTAAGTTATCTGGATAGCAGACTGAAAATCACTGCTAACTAGATAATTCTAGGGAAAATCTCTGATAGTGCCAGGGCAGTTAGTAGTGAGTTCAGCATAGTCAGAGTCTATGTACTTCCATAAAGCTAACATTAGCAAGAGTGCTAAGGCACTGATGAGAATGACTCCGAGAAGACGACCCTGGAGTATAAATGGTACTCAAGAATTCTGCTTAGGTTTCTGCCAGGTACTTGTAGCCTGGATTGGTCGTTGTTGGAAACAGGATACTGGGTTAGGTGGACCATTGGTTTGACCAAGTCTGTTTTTCTTCTTGATTTCCAGCAGCACTATCTTATTTCCATTGAAAATTGCTGGATAGACCTAAGCAAAAGCACTAAAGGGGGAGGTGGTCAATGTGGGCTACTGTAGTAATGTAAACCTCCATTATGATGTCATAAGTGCGCTCACTTGAAGGAACAGGCTCTGAAAAATGTCACAGTGTTTCCCCACAGAAATAATGATCAGAGCCTTTACCAAACCAAGGAAATTGTTACAAATTAAAATTTATTAAAAATTAACTCAAAATTATTTCATTATTTCAGTGTCTTCCATATATTAACAGAAATTCTATTTCTTTTCTTTAACAGCAATCAATCCTAGCAACTTGGATCTACTCTCAATCAATACATCAGATAAGTATTCAACTTTTTTAACCTAAAATATCGAGCAACAATGTTAACATTATTCTTTTGTGTAAAGGACTGATTCTTTGTGTTGTTTGTTTTGTTTCTTTCCAGGTCTCACAGTCAAGAACCCAAAGGTAAGTATGTGTGTAACCTTTTAATTGAATTAAGTCTTTTGTCCAAAGCTCGAGCAGGTAAGTACTTAGCTACAAGACTGCTGCAAACCTTCCTCAGCCTTCTTCTCTTTCTTGCGTTGGAGCTCTTTCAGTCAGGATGATTACCGTGTTGTCTGTACCTGAACTCTAATTAAATAAAAAGGAACAAAAACCCTGTCTCCCTGACAAATATATGCAGAAATTCTGGGAATTTAAGATAAAACTGGTGGTCAACTCTCTAATTTTAAACAATAAATAATTATTATTCCCTTTCTGTACTCTAACCTCACTGGTTTTCCCTTACTACCAATGAGAAGGCTATTGTTGGTTTGTAATTGCTCCTTCACAACCAGTTTCACTCACTCTCCAGACCATACACTTCTCTCTTCCATACACTACCCACATCTGCAGCTTCTCTCACCCTCTAGCACTCAAATTTTCCACACCCCTGCAGCACACCTGCCATGCAGTAACTCCTCTCACTCACTAACACCGAAACTCCACTCACCTGCAGCACCACTGTCATACAGGTCTGACTCCTTCAGTGCCACAAGCTCCCCTCACTTTCTTTCTCACTGACACTCAAAATTCCTCACACACCTGCAGCACCCCTAGCACACAGGTCTGTCTCCCTCACTGACACAAGCCCTTCTCACACCTTGACACCAAATTCTCCACACACCTGCAGCACCACTGTCATACAGGTCTGACTCCCTCAGTGCCACAAGCTCTTCTCACTGTCTTACAGCCAGTGTTGCCAATTACCCGTCCCCAAAACCCGCCCAAAAAGTTCACACCCCCGCCCCTGCCGTCATCAACCCCGCCCCCGCCGTCATCAACCCCGCCCCTCTGTCATCAACCCCACCCCCACCGTCATCAGCTCCACCCCTGCCATCATCAGCTCCACCCCCGCCATCATCAACCCCGCCCCCTCTGTCATCAACCCCACCCAAAATGTCATCAACCCCGCCCAAAACACCATTTGCCCCACCCCCACGGCTCAAAAAACCGCACAAGAACGAGCACAGAAAACCCAAAAATAGCCTAAAAAACCGCGACCCGCAGCGGACAAAAATTTCCCGCAGCGGGTCGCGGAAAACCGCCCAATTGGGCGGGAAAACCGCCCACCTGGCAACCTTGCTTACAGCCCCGTCTCCCCTAGCAACAGCATCACAGCTTGACCATCTGACCCATACGGACCAATCAGCTGCTGGCTGTCAGAATGTCAGCTAACTTTTTCAGTTTAGAATCTAGGCACATTCTCCATCTTGAAATACATTTTTCCCATTGAAGTATATGGGAAAAATGGATTTCCATACAAAATACATAGTAAATCACATTACATTTTAACAAAAATTGTACCACCATCCCAGTCACATTAAACTGAATCCAGTCCATGTTTTCTTTTTTTACATCCATTAATATACACCATTTTACCCTATTTTCACCCAAAACCCCCATAAAAATTTAACCAAAATTTACCAAACTTTCCACATGTATAAGGTCACATGTGCGCTCCCAAACCCCATCGTCGGAATTTTAAAAAACACTTCCAGAGCAGCACACGACGCTCCGCACTGGAAAAAAAAACCAAAATCCCTTTAAAATTACTTTAAAAAATTTTAAAGTACTAATTTCCTCTAAACAGACCCCCCAGACCCCCCGACCATAAAAATAATAATTTTAAAAAATTCAGGGAAGGTCCGACAACAAAACACCTTAAAAAGCTCAAAATTAAATCAAATTAAATTAAAACACGGCCATAGGACCTCTTACCTGACCCCTCTAACGTCCATCCTGGGGTCAATCTGCTTTTCCGGTGCCCCGACAGTCCTCCAACGTCCTCTTCATTTTCTTCCCCGAAAATCGCAAAATCGAGGCCCAGGCTTTCCCTGGGCCTATCGGGAGCTCCAGGACCTGATCGTGCATGCGCGCACACCCGCAAGACCGGCTTTTCTCTCTCCTCGGTCCCTCCTGAAATCGCGGTGGCACGTCACTCGTGCCAACCGCGTTTTTCATTGCTGCTCCTGCCCCTCTTCAATCCCAGGACTTGCTCCGGTCCCAAAACGGGACCCAAGACCATCGGAGCAAGCCTGGGGCAGCTCGAAAAGCACTGCCCACCAATGAGAGAGCCCTGGATGGGCCCAAAATTGCCCAACAAGCTTCCAGACCCACCAGAGGGTCACAAGAAAATGGGGCACTTCCCAAAAAGGCCCCCAAAGTGCCTCCCAGACCCCGGAGCACATTCACAAACCCCCCAAAGAACCAGCAAGAGCCCGGAGTGCCCCAAAATACCCCGCAGCAGCCAAGGATCACAAGTAAGCCCCTTTAAAGGGGACACACTTTAATTTTTATATTTTTTTAACCCTTTACAGTAACTAGGTCTCATTGCATAAAATGGAACCTGTGCTAAAATAACATGAGTTAGTGGTAAAATAACATGTGTTAACGAAATCCCAGGTTGATATCTTCCTCCCTTAGTGTGACGAGCTTCAGTCTCTGGTAACCAGAGCTGATATTACGATGTCATAATGCCTCATTCCATCAATAAGCCACTCATCAGTGATGTCACAATGGCTTGATTGCCCTATACTTGGCTCACTTTTATTACATAAAAAACAACAAAGCAGTGGAATCAAATGCATTTATTGGAACAATACCCGACGTGCCCACATTTCGCCCTCAGGCTGCGTCAGGGGTACAAACTATCAAAAGTGTATATAAATATATCATATACACTAATAGTGGGATGAGAACCGTTATTCCAAAAATCTAATTCCACTTATCTGCTACTTCCAACTTGAACTGATATGAATTAACGTTAATGCATATCAGTTCAAGTTGGAAGTAGCAGATAAGTGGAATTAGATTTTTGGAATAACGGTTCTCATCCCACTATTAGTGTATATGATATATTTATATACACTTTTGATAGTTTGTACCCCTGACGCAGCCTGAGGGCGAAACGTGGCCACGTCGGGTATTGTTCCAATAAATGCATTTGATTCCACTGCTTTGTTGTTTTTTATATACTGTTTTGTAAGCAGTTGTGTGCCTTTTTGCTTTTTTGTTCACTTTTATTACATAGAGCAGTGATTTTGATTTCTAGAGACATTTCTTTTTTCTTCAGTTAAGGGGGGAAGTTATCAATGTGGCCTGCCACCATGAAGACATGTTATTTTACTGTTAAATCAAAATAAGTCAGTACAGTGCTCCTATAAAAATCTTATTAATGACTATATATAAAGTGAAGTGTGCTCAGTTCAAACCATTACAACCACTGCATGTCATTGGTTGAGCTGGAGGAGCCATCATTGCACATTTAATGTTCCTGTATTTATATGCATATACACAAACATCTCACCGGACGTCAAATTTAAATAAACATGATCATAATTGATGTTAAATATGCATAGTAAATATTATTGAATGTGCAAAAAAAATCAAACAAACGATGAAGTCCCCAATACTTATCTCAAAAAAACTTTTCACAAGGTCCACAACATAGTCTTTTATTATAATTTCATTTGCTGTAGACCACTTCAGTCCTGCAGATCCCAAAATAATCTAAGACATAGCACTTGTGGCGCATTCCCTTTAGCATCCAACCATGAAGAGCATTAGCAACATATGGAGGCAGATTTAGATAAGGCATACAGTACAAGTTGGGATTGAGCTGTCTGGGCCAGGATGTCTCAAGTTCCACTAGCATTTTAGAACCGGATCTATCATCACAGAGCCTGTTCTCAACTACATGGTAAATAGACGTTTATGTGCCAGTTTCATATGGCAGGAAAATCCATTTTTATAATAATAAACATCTAAAGTATCAACAGGTCAACATGAGCACTTAGATCCCTAAGAACCAAAAACATTGTGAGAATTCTTGCCAAAATTTAGAGGTTTGATAAGCCAAGAATAGTTCATGAATTTTCAATCTCCTACAACCTTTGGCTGAAGGATAGCTAAAAGAAGAAGAACCATAACAATTCTGCTTTTAGCTATCTTTCAGCCAAAGGTTGTAGGAGATTGAAAATTCATGAACTGTTGTTGGCGGCTTATCAAACCTCTAAATTTTGGCAAGAATTCTCACAATGTTTTGCTCAATCTGACTCCTATGTTTTATTTAGGAGGAATCTTAAAACTTTTTAAGAAGTTGTTTTGTCTAATAATTACAATTATTTGATTTTTATGATTTGAGTGTTGTAATTCCTGGGAGATTGTCCTGGTTTCTTAGCAGATATTATGGACTGCTTAGAAGTATGCAGTTATAGTAGTATACAAATATCACTGTTACGTTATGCTATGTTAACTTAAGAAATAAATATATCCATTGCCTGAAGACCCCCAATAGTAGATCTACAGTTGTCTTAAAGCACAAAACTAATCTGAGAAGTCATTCCATGATCTTTAAGGGGCCCTTTTACGGAGCGGCGCTAAGCCCAACATGGGCTTACCACTCGCTAAAGGGAAGTACCGCCGAGCTACCGCTGCAACCTGGCAGTAGTTCTCTCCCCCAGTGCGTAACATTTTCGGTACTGCAAAAATATTTCAATTTTTATAGACTGGTGTGTACCCGGCGGTAATCGTACAGTGCTGCGTGCTACCTGGTTACCACTGGGTTAGTGTGGGAGCCCTTACTGCCACCTCGGGTGGCGGTAAATGCCCCCCCCCCCTGAAATGGCCGCACGGCAAGTGGTTCACTTGCCGCATGGCCATTTCTTTAAAAAAAGGAAAACCTGCCTTTTACCTGCTGCAGTAAAAGTGGGCCTCGGCGCGCATCAAAAACACGCACTGATACCAGCGCAGGTCCCCTTTTGCCACAGCTTCGTAAAAGGACCCCTAAGTCCTTCCCTAAGTCTCATAAAGTCCTGGAGTTATCTAGGATTGAAAAACAATTAACAAAATCGAACAAATGCAAGGAAATTTCAGCAGAAAGCTTGTCCCAAGGGCAAGGACCCTTGGCTTAAGTGTCTCCTCCACTGCTTATCCTTAGAAAACTCAGGAAAAAATATGAATTGTAGATCCCAAGAGCTTCTCCTGCATGTACCTGAAATATGTTGTGATCAGTTTCAAGAGCAAAGGTAACTACCATAGTTAGTGTTTGTGTCACCAGGTTCAGTGATGATTCTGAAAAGTTAGTCAAGTCTAAAGAATTCTGATCTCCACCCAATTGGTTTCCCTCTGGTCAACCCCGAGATATCCTTAAGATACTTCCGGACCATGTCTATTAGAGCAATCAGGGGGACTTAGGAAAATTTAAAAACCTAGGATTGTTTTTCCTCAACTGATTCTTCCAGCTTCTGACGTAAAACTCCTTTATAAGTACATAAGTATTGCCATACTGGGACAGACCAACGTCCATCAAGCCCAGCATCCTGTTTCCAACAGTGGCCAATCCAGGTCAGAAATACCTGGCAAGATCCCAAAAAGCACAAAACATTTATGCTGTTTATCTTAGAAAAAAGCAGTGAAGTTTCCTTGACCATAGCAAAATTCACATCTTGTAAGGTAAAAATTTTAATCTCCAGCAAAGAAACTTGGTTAGATTGCTTACCCAGTTTCTGAGAATGGTCACTCATAGCTTGAGAAATATCATTAACTTTATCTACAGATTTATTCACCACAACTTTAAGGAATAAATTTCCATTTTGAATTGCATCCCTGAGTGCATCCTGTGACACCATGGCAGCCCTGTATATTCCCTGTGGATCAAATGGGAGTTTATTCAGTCTCTCACTTAGTATACTGCAAACTGCAGCCCACTATTCTGGAGGAACACACGGGCCTCCTATTACCAAGGATGCTGCTGCAACTGGAGCCTCCTGAAGGTGTAAAGTTGGTGCCACCTCCACTTTGGACATCACATACTGCCCCCACATACCAGCATTTCCACTTCTGGGACATGGGAGTGCCACTCTTTTTTCAGGGCTAAGAGATGTCCCTTCTATACTGTTTTCTTCAGTTGCTCTCCCATCTAGATGATATATCTGGCCATCAGGGAAGCTCCCCAGGTATTGACTGCTGAGGTTCACTGGGCTCCTGCAATCCTTCTCTGTTACATGGATTCTTTTAAAAGAAGAAGACCTTGGGGGGGGGGGGGGGGAGGCACAATTCTATAAATGACACCTGAAGTTAGGTGCCAAAAAGCTGGGCGCTAAGCTAGTTTTCTATAACGGTATAGTTGGTTGCCAACTCTTGTTATAGAATACTAGCTTAAGCCTCCACTGCATACAGATCTCTCTCATGAATATTCATTGTGGATATACTGCAAACCTGACTGGCTGGGGTGCCTCCAGGACCAGGCTTGGAAACCACTAGGCTATGCTATTAGGGTTTGCTAGTCTGCAGTTGTACTGGGAAGGCCATAAACATTTGCACACATAGGATTTCAGATATTTCTCCTTCCCATGTTTGCCCAATTAAATTCTACAGATCCAGTCTGCTAAGAAAAATCATCAGATTCTCATAATGGGTCTAGGGGAATTTTAGTTTCTTGACAATCTCAAACCAGGTTTAAATCTGCCTGCTTTGGGTTCAACCTTGAATTGTTCCCACTTTTGTCTGAAAGGGTGAGAAAAAGTGACTGTTAGGTGCCTATTTATTACACATGGTTATGCATGCAAATTATGAAAAAGCAGCTTTGCAAACACGGAGATCTGGAGGAGAGAATATGAAGGAAAAGTAGACACTGGTTTATATCTGAATTTCAAGGTAATCCATATACTATTTTTTTTTTGATAACTGGATAACATATTTGTGTAGGCAGAGCAAACCTTGATATATAATTGGGCACTTTGATTAGATTAAGTATGCGTTAGCTTTGACACCAGTGGTAACCCGATCTGTTATTGCAAAATGTGCTTATGGATTCTGACACGTTAATTGTTATGTTTGGCTTTTTGCTGGCATATCTTTTCACTCCTCACTGAATGCACATGGTTCGAGGGCCAACATTTCCAGTAAAGCGATACCATGCAAGCTTACGCTTGACAGCCTTCTTAACAGTAATGGAGGTTGCAAAGATACTGGAAGGTTCCACGTTAGGTGTTATGGACCAAGAAAGGGATCTGGGTGTCGTCGTCGATAACACACTGAAACCTTCTGCTCAATGTGCTGCTGCGGCTAAGAAAGCGAATAGAATGTTGGGTATTATCAGGAAAGGTATGGAAAACAGGTGTGAGGATGTTATAATGCAGTTGTATCGCTCCATGGTGCGACCGCACCTTGAGTATTGTGTTCAATTCTGGTCGCCGCATCTCAAGAAAGATATAGTAGAATTGGAAAAGGTGCAGCGAAGGGCGACTAAAATGATAGCGGGGATGGGACGACTTCCCTATGAAGAAAGACTAAGGAGGCTAGGGCTATACAGCTTGGAGAAGAGACGGCTGAGGGGAGACATGATAGAGGTATATAAAATAATGAGTGGAGTGGAACAGGTGGATGTGAAGCGTCTGTTCACGCTTTCCAAAAATACTAGGACTAGGGGGCATGCGATGAAACTACAGTGTAGTAAATTTAAAACAAATCGGAGAAAATTTTTCTTTACCCAACGTGTAATTAAACTCTGGAATTCGTTGCCGGAGAAAGTGGTGAAGGCGGTTAGCTTAGCAGAGTTTAAAAAGGGGTTGGACGATTTCCTAAAGGACAAGTCCATAAACCGCTACTAAACGGACTTGGAAAACTCCAAAATTCGAGGAATAACATGTATAGAATGTTTGTACGTTTGGGAAGCTTGCCAGGTGCCCTTGGCCTGGATTGGCCGCTGTCGTGGACAGGATGCTGGGCTCGATGGACCCTTGGTCTTTTCCCAGTATGGCATTACTTATGTACTTATGTACTAAGGTGGGGAGAAAGCATACAAAAGAGCATATGTCCTAAACTGCCTGGAATTTACCTTTAGGCCAGCCATTTCGTCTGCTCAGCAAACAATGCGCTGAATGTCAGTCATGGATGGGCAGGCTGAGAGCACTGCCGGTCCCTTGACATTATGGTATGATGGATGCAGAGAAATCTAATCTAATCCTTCCAGAGGGAGGCATGTGGCACATCCAGGACAAAGCCTGCAAACAGAATTCTTGCTGGAAAATAACTTTTTTAAAAAGCTTTTCTGGTGCCAAATATGTTACAATATCCAGCTGTTCAATCTAAAACATGAAATCTTCTTTAAAAACATGAAAAGGTTAACCATCAGAGTGGATTTTCCATTGGCTGACCTGCTAAGATAATATAAATCACTCTCAAAGTATTTCTCCAGCACTGCATTTGAGGGCTGAACTTTCAGAAAAGATTCATACAATGGTTTTGTTTTGTTTTTTTGGTATGTGTTTATGATATTTATTTATGAGCCAATCAATGCTAAACAAGTAAGACATAGGAAAAGGAAAAAGAGCAAGCACGACTGAGAGGAGAGACAAGAGAAGTAGAGATAAGAATATGAAAGCAAAAATCACAATAATCAAAAAAAATATTAGGAGAAGAAAGAAAATAAAAGAGCCAATGCAAGAAGGAATGAGGGAAGTGAAGAAAATGGGCCTTATTCAATGAAATTTTTTTCGTTTCTGTAACTCCCTTTTAGGATAGAGGAAGGCATGGAAAAAGCAAACGGCGAACAGGAAAGGAAAATAATGAATTGAGATAATTTAATGAAGGATTTTCAACATATAAGGTTACATTGAGTAAATAGTGCTGAAAGGTAGGCACCACATGATCCACACTAAGGTCCTTTTACTAAGCTGCGGTAAAAAGTGGCCTATGCTACTTTTGGCACGCACTGCTCCATTTTTTACAGTGGCAGGAAAAGGGCCTGTTTAAAACTGGGGCAGTAAATGGCACACAGCTATTTACTGCCTGAGCTCTTACTGCCACCTATTTAGAAGGCAGTGGGTGGCAATGTGGCCGCACTACTGATTCTCGCCGGGAACACCCCCTGCAGTAGAAAATTACTTTCTACCATTGAAAACTGCACAGGCCAACTTCAGAACTACCACCAGGCTCCCACGCTATCCCGGCGGTAGGGTCGATTTGGCTTGCGGTAGCCCTACCATGACTTAGTAAAAGGCCCCCCCATGAGTACTTTGTAAAGTGTGTTCTGTGCAGTGTGCACTTCTCACACCTAAGCTGATGGCAATTAGGCATGCAAATCCAGGTATTCTATAGCGTCGTGCCTAATTTCTGGGAATGCCCATGCCCCTCCCATGGCCATGCCCCCATTTGAGTTGTATACTATGAAATTTAGGCATTCATTTTATAGAATAGGGCATAGGACAGATCCACATGTAACTCCTAATTACCACCAATTAATGCCAAAAATTGATTGTTATCCAACTTCTTCTTCCACAATGTCCGCACATTATACTAACATTCATTTGGTCATCAGAATAACCAAACACATCCAGATCAGGTTGGGTTGCCATGATATCAGCTGATGGTAAAGTCCAATAATTGATAAATCACATAAAAAGGACAATCTAAGTTCGTTAATAAGTGCAGGAATAATACTTGCTATCCAACTTTCAAAATCAATCCCAGGCACACACACTGTTCATCACTGTAGAATGCGCATAACGAATACGAAATATATGGTATCATAGGATCTTCAGAGTTAACTGCATCTAATCTATACTGCTTAGCAAACTTCCATAAGGCAGTAAAGTGCAGATCCTGTGATGCCATATATTTCGTATTCGCTATGCGCATTCTACAGTGATGAACAGTGTGTGTGCCTGGGATTGATTTTGAAAGTTGGATAGCAAGTATTATTCCTGCACTTATTAACAAACTTAGATTGTCCTTTTTATGTGATTTATCAATTATTGGACGTTACCATCAGCTGATATCATGGCAATCCAACCTGATCTGGATGTGTTTGGTTATTCTGATGACCAAATGAATAAGTAAGTACAACGTGCGGACATTGTGGAAGAAGAAGGCTCCGAGACAGGCATGGTCTCCTGGGCAGAATTGGAAACCATCAATAAGAGACTTATTCAAGCTGAATTACATGGGAATACGCTAGCTCAATATATTAACATATGATTCCTAGAGGATTACATCTTCAAAAAGCTCCTTCTTTATTCAACTATGATGACAGCTTTGTGAAAAAATGGAATGCCATTCTCAATAAATGCAGTTGTGATCTTATACTATTGATTGTGGAGACTACATCTTCAGTTGAACAGGAGCTTAAAAATAAAGCAAATGAAATGGCTGAAAAACTACAATAGAAGTCCTCTACAGAAGAGTATGTGAAGCTACAAACTGAATTATCCAACAAATTGAAAGCAGCCCGGGATTCTATACAGCAACTTAAAATTCAAAAATTTAAAGGGGTTGAGAGAGATTATGCACTGAATCCGGTTTATTTTTGGATGCAAAAAGACAGATTCACCAAAACAACACCGGATATGATATTCAGTGGTCAAATGAGTGATAGTGATTCCAGTGGGGATGACTTAAGAAAATCAATGCAATCAGTTTCATCTTGATCACCACCTTTTTTAGACAATCATCAGCCCTACAATCGGGGATGTTGTGCACATCAAGTAGACTTCCAAACTCAAGACAGTAACAGCAAACATCTACCTCCAACACGACATTATCAAACAAGAGCCTGATCAGCACAAAATCAGTAGTGATTAACATTTTGGATTTTTCATTATCAACATCTCAACAACTACTCAATCTCAGGTTATGCTTTGTTCCTACCTCAACATATGATCCTTTCTCCACTCGTGTAGCTTTGTATAGATTCTTTAGGAAATGTAAAAAAAAAAAATTTCTGTACATCCACCAGTCTTTGATCTTTCCATTGTTAAACCGCGATCTACCTGGATGCCATTGGAAAATTTAGATGCTTCTATACTGGCATTTCAAAAATGTGTATTGCATGATCTAGCTAATTTTGAAAAACACCACGAGTATGAATTCACCAACAGAAATCTATCTAGTTCATTATGGGATGCCTTAATAACATTACGGAACCAGTCTGAAGTGGTAGTATTTTGTGCGGATAAAGGTGGAGCAATAACACTGTGGTCTAAAGAGAAATATCTCTGAAGGATTTCGACAGCTACAAGATGTTACAACATATAGGAAATTATCTTCTGATCCCACTGTACCATTACTAGCCACAATCAAAGAGTTGGTTCAATACATTAAATCAATGTTGACATCGCGTGGTTAAGTTCCTAATTACAGAATTTCCCACCATTCCGAAGATTTATTTTTTATCCAAAGTACATAAGAGTGTGAGTGAGCCCCCCCCCCCCCCCCCCCCCAACGGGTCAGGAATTCGATTTTGGAACCACTGTCACAATTTTTAGATCATTTTTTGAAACTTTTTGCTACTCATGTGACCTCTTATTTACAAGACACTACCGATTTTTTCCATTGTCTTCAGACAGTTGAGCTTTCAGAGGAATCTTGGTCTGTCACAGTTGATGTGACTTCATTATATACAGTAATATCAAAGGAGGAAGCTCTGTTGTTAGTGAGAGAAGTTTTGGAGAAACGACAACCTCCTCAACGTATTTCTACAGAATTTCTGGTATGCCTTGCTGAATTAGTGATTCAAAATATATATATATTTTTTTTTTTTGGGGGGGGGGGGGGTTCAAAATGATTTTTATGACAGATTCAAGGAGTAGCCATGGGGCATCAGTAGCACCCTCCATAGCTACATTATACCTAGTGAAATTTGAAGAAACATTTGTTTATAAATCTGAAGAGTTCAATCATGTTTTATTGTGGAAGCGCTATTTGGATGTCATTTTCTTTAATTGGAATGGTCATCATACACTTTCAAAATTCATTGATTGGCTGAACTCCTTACAAAGTAATTTGAAATTCACAGTTCATGTTCATTATCAAGGTTTGGAGTTTTTGGATGTATGGATTTATAGGTGGAATAATAAAATTCATACCAAGTTGTTCCAAAAATCCAAAGCCTGTAAACCCCCAGGGGTCTCTCATGTGCGCCGAGGCCCTCTAGTGGCTCCTGTCCAGACTCACATTCTCTCCACCAGAGCTTACCAGCACTTGGCTTTCAGAGAAGGGCTCCAACAGGTCTCCTCTATGGCTGCTTGTACACCTAGCCTCAAGGACTGGGGCTCCTCCTTCACTCAGGGTGACTGTTCCCCCAGTTATCACCGCTTCTATGAATCCTTCCCTGCTATACCATTTGGTAACCGGTCACACTTCTGGTACTCCGGCAGGGCCCCTTGACCCCTTCTTTGGGGAATATAGCCCTGGTTCCTCTGCTTTCAGAAATATACAAATTCACTCTACATTGAATGCAAATCCACTTTATTAGTTCCAGTCTTGTGGGGAACACGTTCTTTCCAGCTTATCCTTCAACTTGTTTCTGCTCCACTGAGCCCACTTATTGGGGAGACCTGGGTCTCAGTATAAAACAGCCACCACCCCTGGATAGGACTTTCTTCACTCTAACTCTACAGTCCTATCCTCCACCCCACGGCTGTTAGTCAACTTCACATAATACACAGTGTCATTAATAACATGTCCACAGCTAGGTAAGTACCTCCTGGGGCCCCTCCCCCTGGTTCCAGAAAGGTCCAGGCCCAGAACTCTCTCCAACTTTCCATCTCCTATTCTGAGAGTTCCCCCTGGTGGCCTCTTCAGGGAAGGGCAGGTCCTATACCATGAGCACCCCCTAGCTGTCCCTTCTGGTGTACCCCTTTTGGCTCCCTCTAGTGACCAGATCAGGGCATTTCCAGACTTCCGGTAGGAGAGCACCCTCTGGTGGCCTCCTTAGGGTAGGGTGTTTATCACAAACCCGAAATACTTTATTACATTTTTCGAGCTTTCACCCTTACCATTTGAAAATGAATTTGCCTGTTAGTCAATTTCTGCAACTGAGAAGAATTTGTTCTACTCTAGAAGATTTTGAAGATCAAGCTATTAGAATGACATCACGTTTTAAAGAGAGAGGGTATCCTGTGAGAGTGGTCAGAAAAGCATATTTAAGGGCTAAGTTTTCCCATAGGAAATTACTATTGAATTATAAGCAAAATTCAGATGCAGATAAGCTTGTTGCTGTTTTGCCTTATTCAGCTTTGAGCTCTCAAATCAAGAATTCCATTCACCAACATTGAAATATTTTGCAAGTTGATGCCTGTTTTGAAACTCACCCTATGTGTGCATTCCATCGCAGCAAGACCATTGGGAAACTATTGTCTTATAAACGTTTGGATTACATCTCCATGTCTATGAATAGTTCAGGTCATTTTAAATGTGGTGTGTGTCAGTGGTGTTCGACGACTATAGAAGGTGTGAACAGGACACATCTGATGCCTTCTTGCTGGATTACCTCATGCTTTCACCACACGTCAAACTAAAAATGCAGTCTACCTGATCACATGTCTTTGTCAGCTGCTGTGCATTGGTCTCTCTAGTCGACCTATTAAAATTCGACTTAATGAACACAAATCTAGAATTAAGCATGGTGTGTTAATAGTTCCATTAGTACAATATTGTGTGGAGTTCCAACATCAACTTAGTGATATCAGATGGAGAATCATTGACAGTGTACAGTTAGGGTGGGAGGGTGGGAATTCTGAGCAGTTATTGAATTACGAAGAACAAAGATGGATATTCTTCTTAAAAACTTTGCATCCATTGGGGTTAAATTCGGAACTCGACTGGTGGTCTTTGATGTGATTGGTTGAGGAGTTGTAATTGGTGAACCAATCAGCAAGGGGGAATTCTAGTCAGTTGAGGTTTATTTAAATGCCGGCATCTTTGGAAACACCGCGGCCATATTGATTACAGGAGATAATATAAGTTGCTTAGGATTAGAGGAGCACTGCATAATGAAAGAGATTTTTTGCGTAGTTTAAGAGCACAGTGTTGATTTTGGTGTTGTTTGTTTTCGGTGAACCTCTTCCCTGATGAAGACCCGAAACTTGGCCATGTTGGTTGAGGTTCTTTTTATACTGAAAGCTGCTGCCAGTTAAGTACATTTTTGAACATTGAACAAGGGTTATATACAATCATATAAAGGTTGAACATTGGTGATAACTAAAGTCTGTAGTGAATCAATGGATCAATGATGATTTGCGCTTTACTGGCTGATGGAAGTTTGCTAAGCAGTATAGATGCAGTTAACTCTGAAGATCCTATGATACCATATACTTAGTATTCATTATGCACATTCTAAAGTGATGAAGTGTGTGTGTGCCTGGGATTGATTTTGAAACTTGGATAGCAAGTATTATCCCTGCACTTATTAATGAACTTATATTGTCCTTTTTATGTGAATAATTGATTGTTAACACCTAATCGACTAATTAATTTACATGCAGATCTTGGATCCATGCCCAAATTTGAGTGACCTATACAGAAGCTGGGAGGTAAGGTATGTTGTTCATGTGGAAAATAGCTCTTATAAAACTGTGGTGGGTATGCACATGTAAAAAGTAAGAAGCGCTTTTACTAAAGTACATTAAGCAGTTACGGGAAAATTCTATAAATGGCACTCAAAATTCGGTGCCCCAAAAAATTGGCATTGATGTCAACTCTGCTACCAGAAATAGTGAGTCCTTGAGCCAAACAATGTTCGGCGGCCGAACAAGCCTGGCCTTACGTGCGGTAGGAGATGAAGAGCAGGGCACTGGAAGCCGGAGACGGAACTAGGCAAGGTCTCTAGGCATGCGGTAAGCAGAAGCAGTAGTCAGGTCCTGGCAAAGTCTCTAGGCAGGCGGCAAGCAAAGCAGTAGTCAGGTCCAAGCAAAGTCTCTAGGCAGGCAGCAAGCAAAAGCAGTAGTCACGTCCAGGCAAAGTCTCTAGGCAGGCGGCAAGCAAAAGCAGTAGTCAGGTCCAGGCAAAGTCTCTAGGCAGGCCGCAAGCAAAAGCAGTAGTCAGGTCCAGGCAAAGGTCTGATCAGGACAGGCATGAAGCAGTAGACGAAGGTCACCAGAGCACCAGCCACTCTACCTAAGTAGAAGCTGAAGCAAAGTTAGAGGAGTAGGTACTCCTTAAATAGCCCCCACCTTCCAAAGGAATAATCTTCAGCTGGCCAGAGACAGGGAAAAGGATTGAGCTGGCAAAGTTGAATTCCAATTGGCCAGATGGCTAAAGGAGGTGGGACCCAGATGCAGGCAGCCAATCCGGGCATCAAAAGGCATGGCCCAAGTTCCCGGGCCCCGCGCCCGGAAGAAGAACGCTGATCCAGAAGTGCTGGCGCTGCCAAGATGGCCAGCACTCCAAAACAGTAGAGGAGACGGGAACCAAGGACCGGGGCGCCTCGCCGGCAACACCAGGCTGGTCATGGCAGTGAGCACGGGGAAAAGAACAACGTTGGGACGTCGGCTTAACCTGCATGGCCGACGCTCCCCTGCACAGAAGCAGAACCAGAGGGCAGTCAGGACCGTGCGCAGGTGAGGAGCATGACAGTACCCTCCCTGGAAGCCCCCGAACCGCCTCGGTCCAGGCTTAGAAGGATAACAAACATGAAATTCTTGGACCAAGTTTGGAGCATGTACATTACTAGCAGGTTCCCAGGAATTGTCCTCTGGACCAAAATGCTTCCAAGATAATAGATAGAACAGTCTCCCTCTTTGAAGCTTGGAATCCAGAATGACTTGCACCACGAACTCGGGGTCAGGAACAATGATCTTCTTTGGTTCCGGATGCCATTTAGATGACAGGAAGGGTTTAAGCAGAGATACGTGGAAGGCATTGTGGATACGAAGATTACCAGGTAAGTGAAGGTGATAGACAACCGCAAAAGGCCCGATGAAGCGGGGTGCAAACTTAAGAGAAGCCGCAGTCTCAGGTACTTGGTGCTGAGCCAAACCTTCTGCCCGGGGTGGAAAATAGGAGCAGGACGTCAATGTCGGTCAGCAAAACGTTTATATTTTTCAGCAGCACACCGCAAATGACGCTGCACAGTCTTCCAAGTGTCCTGAATAGTAGTGAGGGTCGGATGAATCAGGGAAGGAGCTTGATCCAATGGAATCAGAGGAGGAAGGCATGGATGACGCCCATAGATAGTAAAAAGGGCAAAGTCTGGGAAACAGAATGGAGACTGTTGTTGTAGGCAAACTCGGCCCAAGAAAGGAGGTCCGCCCAGTCATCCTGACGGTTGTTAGTGTAGGCCCAGAGAAATGCCTTGAGGGTCTGGTTGGTCTGCTTTGCCATGCCGTTGGTCTGGGGATGGTAGGCTGATGAGAAGAGTGTTGTGACCCCAAACGCTGAGCACAAAGATCTCCAAAATCTGGAAGTAAACTGCGATCCTCTGTCACTGATGATACGTTGAGGTAACCCATGCAGACAAAAAATATGCTGGACAAAACAGGACACAAGAGTAGCAGCAGAGAGTAGGGACCTCATAGGAATAAAATGCGCCATGTGGGAAAAGCTATCCACAACCACCCAGATGATAGTGTTGCCCTGGGAGGAAGGAAGATCTTTTATAAAGTCCATAGATATTTCCTGCCAGGGTTCTTGAGGAATAGGCAAGGGTTGAAGACAACCCCACTGTTTACCAGGAGGAGACTTGGTGCGAGCACAGGTGAGACAAGAAGAGACAAACTGCAGAATATCCTGAGCCATATGAGGCCACCAAAAATAACAAGAGATCAAATGATATGTCTTATGGAATCCAAAATGTCCTGCAAAGGCAGAGGAATGCCCCCATTGAAGAACCTTCCGTCTGGACCGGACAGGAACAGAGGTCTTAAGAGAAGTAGAGGCCACCACGGTACAAGGGATGCAAGCAGGATTCAGCATCATACAGACCTCGTCGGGTTCCTCAGGCACATCAAAAGCTCGAGAGAACGCATCCGCCTGAACGTTCTTCTCTGTCAAAGGCTTTGCTGAAATCCAAGTAAACCACATCAAGCGCCCCTCCCACATCCAACTGTTTGGTCACCCAGTTGAAGAAGACAGTCAGATTCGTCTGACATGACCTGCCACTAGTGAAGCCATGCTGCCTCGGGTCCCGCATTCCATTTAGTTCAAGAAATCTCACAATCCTCCTCTTTGGAAGCGTTTCCATTAGCTTACTCACCACCAAGGGTAGACTGACAGGTCTGTAATTCCCAACCTCCTCCTTACTTCCACTCTTGTGGAAAGGAACCACATCCGCCCTTCTCCAGTCCACCGGTACCACTCCAGTTTCTAAGGAAGCACTGAAGAGGTCCATCAGCGGAGCCAACAGAACTTTTCCGAGTTCCTTAAGCACCCTCAGGTGTATCCCATCTCGCCCCATCGCTCTGTCTACTTTTAGTTTGGTAAGCTCCTCACGAACACAGTCCTCCATAAACGGGTCTTGGTCTACCATACATCCATCCCCTTTAGCCTTTGTTTTCTGCAACCCTACCCCCGGTCTTTCATTCGTGAACACAAAGCTAAAATAATTGTTATACAGTTCAGCTTTATCCTTATCATCTTCCACATATTTTTCTCCCTCTATTTTGAGCCTCACAATGCTATTATGGCACTTCCTCTTGTCACTTACATATCTGAAAAAGGTCTTATTCCCCCTATTTTACCATATTAGCTATCTTTTCCTCCATTTGCTGCTTCACATTCCTGATAGCTTTTCCAGTCAACTGCCATTATATGAGTCACACTTTGCATGAATCAACCCAGAACCTAAATTTTGTCTGCCTTTTGAGAACTTACTCCACACTGTGCAGTGTATGGTATTCTGGACACCACTGGGAAGGGAAAGCAAAACAGAATCTCCATAAGCAAAAATGTGCATTGGAACTGAAAGAAAGGTTTCAGACTTTAATGTTAGATGTGTGTATAGGAAGAAGGAGAAAGAGAAGCTGGTAAATGGCTCGGCATAGCTGTTTTTCAGGGAAATTCCTGCATCTTAACATGGAGGCAGAGCTCTGAGACCCTATGGCTGTGGGTGGAGGGGGAAGAAATTATGTCAATGCATCTAGAGATAAATCAATCTGGTGCCCATGTTCTGTGTTAAGACTGGCAGTCATCCAGCACACAAAGCTCAATTACACAGATTAAGCCAAAGAAAGCATAAATATGGAGCTCAGGCAAATTACCAAAAATTGTTCTTGCTAAAACATTCCAGTGCATTGGCTATCTGGGCATAAATTGTGCAGAATTGTCAAGACGAAGGCCAAAGGGGGAAGGACCCTGGCAGGCACTTTGCATCTGATACATTTTTAGGAATGCAAGCACAACTTGAAGCCATCTCACATAAGTTGCAAATTGCATGTGTTCAAAAATCATCATGTCTACGCCAGCCTAACTTTACAAGCCCCTTTATAATAATTAGATGTCACAGTGGCTTCTTTTTAAATAAACAGATGGGCGGAGAAGGGAGGCCGTTAAGGCTCCTTTCAAGTCCTCAGGCTTGGCCTGTTCAGCTGTTTCTCAAACAGAGGCTGCCCTCTCTGCTAAACTGGTGGGAAGGAGATGTTATCTGTCTTCTTTTTCATAGGCCCCATTAATTGGGTCTCATTTCCAAGTCCTGCAAAATAACAAGCATATCCTCCCATAGTTTGGAAAACAGATGCAGAGGAAGTAGCAGCCCCTGGGTCTTATCCTGGAACCGGCAGAGCCAGCTTTAACCAGAGGATACAAAGAAAATACTATTCCAAGGCCAAGTGATTTACAGAAAAGTATGCCTGTCGTACAGTCCTACCTTTCTCTGTCCCCCTCCTCAGAACACAAATGCATGAGTGCGTGCGCACACACTCACATACATACAAATGTACATGCATGGACACAACCACCCACACGCGCGCACACACACCTAGTGGAACTGATCAATCCTAACTTCAAGGGGAGAGTTTGTTAGGTGTCATCTTCGTGTCTTTCTTTTTTTGCAAAGATACAGAGAAATAAAGGTTAATAAATAAAACAAATAAAAGTATTTAATGGTGATAGTTCTCTATTGGACTAACAATACATTTTTGAATAGTTTTGGGGGACTGCAGTCCCTTCTTTAGGTCAGGACAGAATTACCTAAGGATGGCAATATTAGAATAAGTGAATCATAAAAGCATTCCAAGGATGCTGTAAAATGAAAAAAGGAAGGGGTAGATGGATGGGTGATTAGAAGAGAGACAATAGAATTCTATTGATTATTCAGCGAATATATACTGTATGTACTACACGTTATGTGCAATGATAATAAAAAAACATTTAAACATAATGTGTTAGAGTAGACAAACCAGATCTTTGTTAAGTTCTTTCTTGTAAGTACCAAAATATCCAGTCTTTGTGACTTCAAAACTCTCACATTCCGGGATTGTTCTAAAGTTCCTTTTTAATATGCTGATTTAAAGGTCATTAGTAGAGTGCCCTGGTCTTGAAATGTTCTCCCTTGGTTTGCTTTCTGGCATCTGATGTGATGTCTAAGTGAATTGATTCTGATCTTTTAACTCTGGCATATCTCCCCATCATACCATTCCTTCCTTCTGTTTTCTGCTTTGAATACATTTGAAGAAGTGCATGAGTAGGATGTCCTATGCTGAATATGTTTCCTATGTGGGGTCCTATGCAGCTTTGTATGTTGCAGGCACTTATGTCATTCTCTCGAGAGAGCCCACAAAATATCTCTTTCAGTATCCTCCTGGAATAGTTACTGTAAGTCTTCAGTGATTTTTCTCTGTTTTTCCAGCTCTGGGTTGCATGTCACCACAAGGTGCCATGTGTCTACCTCTCTCTTAAATCCAACAGTACATAAGCAAATAAGCGTTGCCATACTGGGACAGATCAAAGATCCACCAAGCACAGTATCCTGTTTCAAATAGTGGCCAATCAAGTCGCTAGTATCTGGCAAAATCCCAGAACAGTAAAACAGATTTTACACTGCTTATCCTAGAAATAAGCACTGGATTTTCCAAGTCTATCTTATGGACTTTTCTTTTAGGAAATTATCCAAACCTGTTTTAAACCCTGCTAAGCTAGCTGCTTTTACCACATTCTCTGGCAACATATTCCAGAGTTTAATTACACGTTGAGTGAAAAAATATATTTTCTCCTATATTTTACTACTAGCTTCATTGAGTTCCCCCTAGTCCTAGTATTTTTGGAAACAGTAAATAAGCAATTCATGCCTACCTGTTCCACTCCACTCAATATTTTATAGACCTGTGTCATATCTCTCCTCATCCATCTCTTCCCCAAGCTGTACAGCCCTAGGGAAGTTGTCCCATCCCCTTTATCATTTTCATCATCCTTCTCTGTACCTTTTCTAATTCCGTGATATCTTGGGAGAAAATAACTAAAAATGAAAAATAAATACTGAAGATACCTCATAAAAACCTGTGGGTCAATATTCAGCTGATGGTGGTCAGCAACTTTTAAGTACTGATTGCCATTGTCTAAATTAGACCCAGGAATATTCAATGTAGGTTCATGTCCCAGATACTGGCATTGAATATTCAGGTCTGCAGTGGCATCGGGAAGTTGTGTAGATATGGCTTGATATTCAGTACCATACCTGCATACCTGGGCAAAGGTTAGGATTTCCTTTTCTGCAGTCCAGTTGGCTCAGTGCCAATGCTCACGTAACTTCCAGGATTGCCCTGACTCTACTCCGGCACTGCCTGGACAGAATCGTGGAAATTAGAGCTGATTTTCAGAGGCACTGCTTAGTTAAGCACTGCTGAATATCGGCAGCTGGCCAACTCTGTGGTTTAAGTGGGCACGATCCTTTCCTGAAAATACTTTTCTTTGTAAAAGATTTTTGCAAGTTATGGGTCTATTTGACCAAACTGCAGTAAAAACAAAAGTACATAAATACATAAGAAAAGCCATACTGGGTCAGACCAATGGTCCATCTAGTCCAGTACCTGTTTCTAACAATGACCAAGCTAGGTCACAAGTACCTAGCAGAAACCCAAATAGTAGCTTCATTCCATGCTACTGACCCCAGGGCAAGTAGTAGCTTCCCCCTTGTCTATCTCGATAACAGACTATAGACTTTTACTCCAGGAACTTATCCAAACCTTTTTTTAAACTCAGATACTTTAAGTGCTATTACCACATCCTCCGGCAACGAGTTCCAGAGCTTAACTATTTCTTGAGTGAAAAAATATTTCCTCCTATTTGTTTTAAAAGTATACAAAGACCAAGGGATACTCATAGAAGCTACATGGAAAGTATTTCCATGTAGCTTCTATGAGTATCCCTTGGTCTTTGTATTTTTTGAATGAGTAAAAACATCAATTCACTTCTACTCGTTCTACACCACTCAGGATTCATTCCCATGTGCTAAAGGCCATTTTTACCACCTGGATAAAATGGACAAATATCAGATTTTTTTTCTATTAATGGCCACATGTTAACTTTCCCACCACCTATTATGTAAGCAGTAAGGGCTCATGTACTAACCACGCTGTTAATTAGTTAGCACGCAGCAGTGTAGCTGCGCTAACCAATTAGTGCAGAATGCACCTACAATCTGCCCCAGACCCGCCCCCAGAACTATAAAAAAAATCTATTTTTTGGTATAGGGGTACTGCGTACCAATGCCATAATTACTGTGGGATGCTGAGCATGCCCTGTGGTAAGGCATTTTCTGCAGTAATTACTCATTAGTGCTTACTGCAGCAGGGTAAAAGAACTCCTATATTTCTAAAGTTTTTCTCCAAAGGCAAGTTGACCATTGTAGCTCAGCCTTTTTGGCCAGAAGCCTCCATGTCTGACTTTCTGTTTTGTTTTTCCTTTCTTTTCCTTCCTCTTTTCTAGTTGGTTTTTCTCAATCACAGTTAAATCCATTGATGTCCCACAGGATTTACATTTTTGTCAATTACAATGCCGGTAGCTTAGAGTATACAGAAACATTGAAAACTAGCTGATTGGACATAGGGGAAATTCTACCCAATTATCTATACCCAGATGATCATAAAAACTAACCAGCTAGATTTTAGACTGAACATTTGGCTCATCGTAGCTAGACAGCAATTGTCCAGTTAAATTTAGGCCTGCCATTTGAGTAGCCGAGGTTAAGTGTGTTTTACACGTATGTATTAGCCAAGAAAAACTTGAGCAGTTCTATATGAGCTGTCCAGTGGGCATAGGTTTGGAAGGGCACAGACAGATTTGTGATATCTCCCTAATTTTATAAAAGTTGCCAAAAATTGTGCACACAGTTTAATTGAATAATGAGCCAATTAGTGCCAATAATTGGCTTTTTAACAAGCATTTATTGTTACTTACATGTCTAGATTTTATGTGCAAGTACATAGTAACATACATAGTAGGTGATGGCAGATAAAGACCTGTAAGGTCCATCCAGTCTGCCCAACAAGATAAATTCATTACATATGGTATATGATACTTCATATGTATACCTGATCTTAATTTGTCCTTGCCATTTTCAGGTCATAGACCATAGAAGTCTGCCTGGCACTATTCTTGTTCTAAAATGTCTGAAGTTGTTGTCGAAGCCCCTGAAAAGCTCTACTCCAGTCCATCCAAATCTATTCAACCACAATCATGGCACAGAACATAGAAGTCTGCCCCGTACTGGCTTAGTTTCCCAATTACCAGTATTGCTACCTAATCTCCGCTAAGCTTCTTTGGATTCATTCCTTCCAAACAGGATTCCTTTGTGTTTATTCCATGCATTTTTGAATTCCATTTTCATGTCCACCACCTTCCGCAGGAGGCCATTCCAGGTATCTACCACCCTCTCGGTGGAAAAAATACTTTCTTTCATTAGTCCCTTTCAACCTCAATTCATGTTCTCTAGTTCTTCTGCCTTCCCATCTCTGGAAAATGTTTGTTTGTAGATTAATACCTTTCAAATATTTGAATGGTAAAAAATAAAAAGGTGTACAGAAGTGGGAAGGTCATAGGCGGAATGGTGGCTTTCCTAGCATTTACACATGTTTAGTATACAGGAGGTATGTGCTTAATTTAGGAGCAATCATTTGTACCACATTTCAGTTAGTGCAAATGGCCACGCTAAAGTTAGGAATGACTCCCAGGTGTAAGTGCTGTTCTATCAATGGTGCCCAACTTTAAGTGCAGCTTATAGAATAATGCTTTTTCAGTGCCACTTTTTTAGGTGCCATATAGAGAATCTAGCTGAAGGTCCCAAAGACAATTTTTCTGGCTGCTTGGGCATTATTTATTTCAGAGGTAAAAGTGGGCAGCTACTTTTAATGACATAAGTGTATTTACATATTATATAGGACTAGATTCAGTAGGTGACGTTCACATTTGGGTGCTGAAAAAAAAATGAGTGCTTTATAAAATAGCTTAATAGAAAACATTCAAAAACATATCTCTTCAAGACATTCTATGGATAAACACATGGGATGTAACAATCTAGAACATTTGCTACTGAAAACTGAAACCACAACATATTTATTTATTTATTATTAGGATTTATTTACCGCCTTTTTGAAGGAGTTCACTCAAGGCGGTGAACAGAAAGAATAGATCAAACATGAGCAATAGGCAATTACAGCAGTAAAAATATTCAAAGAACAATACAAAGTATGGCATAGTTTACTACTTACAATGTCAACACAATAGTATTAGAACATTTTAATTGATAGTGAAAGGTACAAGCAAAGATGGAACATATAGATAGGTAAGAGAGTGAGAAGAGTTAGAAAGTAAGGTGACTAATTTAAAGTAAGTTGCACATGAGGTCAGAGAAATGGTTAAATATTATCTCAGCTAGGGTAGGAGTGAATAAACCTGTCCTGCTGCAGTATGTGCAGCCCGTGTCACTCCCTGTGTAAATGAGTGAGACTAACAAGTTAGTTACTTCTTCCATTAAAGGCCTGGTTGAAGAGCCAAGCTTTCACCTGCTTCCTGAAGTAGAGATAGTCTTGTGTTAAGCACAGCCTTTCAGGCAGTGCATTCCAGAGTGTGGGGGCTACTCCGGAGAAGGCTCGCTTGCGGGTATCACATCATGTAGTGTCTTTTGGAGAGGGTGTTGTTAGTGAGTGTCCTTGTGAGTGTGTAGAGGATCATCCTATTCTTCAGGTACTCTGGGCCATTTCCTTTGAAGACCTTGAAGATCAGACATAGAGATTTAAATTTAGCCCTGTATTGTACTGGTAGCCAATGAAGTTTTTGCAAAAATGGTGCGATATGGTCACGTCACTTGCAACCTTCTATGAGTCTTGCTGCTGCATTCTGTATCAACTGTAGCTGATGCAGGCCCTTTGTAGTCAGACCATTGTATAGTGCATTGCAGTAATCCAGTCTTGATGTTATCATGGCATGCACAACTGAGATAAGATTTACCTTCTCGATGTAAGGAGAGAGGCAGCGTAGCTGTCACAAATAATAGAAGCAGCTCTTGAAGGTTTCTTGGATTTAGGGAATCAGAGAAAGTGTTGAATCTAACTGTACTCCGAGGTTCCTGACTTGTGATTAGAGGGAGAGTTCATACTTCCTCAAAGGGATTTTGATGTCAGGTATGTATCCACTTGTGTTAGGGACCCAGAGAAGCTCAGTTTTACTTGGGTTCGGGCAGTTTGTTGTGTTTAGCCCATTCTTGAATTGATGTTAGACAGGTTATCAGTTTATTCAAGGCTGTAGGTAAGTCAGGTTCAGTGGGTATGAGTAGCTGTACATCATCCGCATAGATGTAGAACTTCATGTTGTGAAGAGCCTAGGGAAAGGGGTAGGAGGATAGGTAGGGAAAAGAGCTGGGGAGGACTACTTTACTCTAAAACCCCAGGAGACTACCGGACCCGCAGTCCTGGCCTAGATTGCTCTCTCCTGAGAGGAGCAGATTCTCCCTTTCCCCTGGGAGGCAGGAAGACTACAGTTCCCTGCAGCCCCAGGATAGGGCACCTGAACCAGCTAGGAAGAGTCTCCAGCAGTACAATTCCCAGGCTCCTAAGGGGGAGGAGGGTGATTGGCTGGGGAGGTCTAATCAGGACGATATAGGACAGCTGAAGGAAAGGCAAAGGGAGGAGCCCATGGACTGGCAACCTTTAGAGGGAAGACAGGGGCTTCCTCAGGAAGAAACTATGGAGGAGGAACCTATGGATGTCTCAGCTCTGGCCAAGGTGAAAGGGGAACAGTTGAAAGGGCTCATCACAGCCTTGCTGTCAAGCTTGGTGCAGGGGGGAGAAAGTTTCTGGGGAAGGAGGAAAGAACCAGATAAAAGGCTCAGCCCTGACCCATTTGGGAGGATACCGGGAGTTAGCGTTGGTAGAGATATGGGAGGGGGGTCCCTTCAGCCTCTGCTAATACATTTAAGTGGGGGTGAAGGTATAAAGGGCTGAAGCTAAGGGCAGAAGAACTGTTTTGTATATAAATGAGCTTTATCACCAGATGAACTGTATTCTGGGAGTTGAAGGAGCTTTGGGCCCATAGGGGCCTATTTCAATGAACTAGTGACTATGGGGGACAACTACAGGAACCCGCTTTGTTTATGTGGAACCATATATTAGTGACTATGGAGTCAAATACAGGAACTTGCTTTGTTTGTGTGAAGCAATTTTCCCTCCAGGGACTGTGTTCGCCATTAGAGAGGAGTGGACCTGAATAAATGAGAATATATTCAGCCCCTGTGTTAAAGACTGCCTAGGCGGGGGCCTAGATGAATTTAAAAACTGAAGAATCGGGACTTTGAGAGACTGCACCCAGGAATAGATATAATTGATTTGAGTTTATTAATGAACTTATTTTCAAGTTGATAAAAGCGCACAAAGACAATTGGAGTGGCAGAGTGACTCAAGCTGAAGAGCAGCTCGTCTCCCTTTGAAAGGGAGGCGTGACTACAGTGTCCATTGACCAAATCTGATCAGCTAGTGGCTTGAGGTAGATATTGAACAAAATAGGTGACAGTATCGATCCTTGTGGTACCCCGCAGGTCAGCGTCCATGGTGTTAATGAGTTGCTGCCAAACATTATGGATTGTTGCCTGTCTGATAGATAGCATCTGAACCAGGCAAGTACTGTTCCATTGATACCTGTTTCTGTCAGTCATGCTAGCATGATATTATGATCCACAGTGTCAAAAGCTGCTGAGAAATCTAGCAGTACTAACACCGAGGCAAATCCCCTGTCTTGGTTTCTGTGAAGATTGTCTAGTAGGGATATGAGGACCGTTTCTGTTCCATAAATGGGTCTGAATCCAGATTGACATGGATCTAGCCAGTTTGTCATTGTCTCTTCTAGCCAATCATTAAGTTGAACACAGACTGTTTGTTCTATGAGTTTCCCTAGAAATGGGATGTTGGATACTGGACGGTAACTTTCAAGTTTGTCCTGGTCAAGGTTGTTTTTCTTTAGCAAAGGGCAAACCACTGCCCTTTTTAATGCTGTTGGTAGTTGCCCATTAGAAAGAGAGGTGTTTGCAATTTTTGTGGCGCTTTCTGTGAGACCCATACTTGCCTGCTGCACTGTCTTTGATGGGTAGGGGTTGAGGGAGCAGGTAGTTGGTCGAAGGTCTCTTAGGATTTTGTCAAGGCTCTCCTCTGTCATTGGGTTGAAAGTGTCCTATCTGTCTGTCAGGAGGGGGTGAGTTTGTGCACCCCTGGTTGACTGGTTGGGGACTAGGTGGGATTGCCTGTAAATCCTGGCAGAGACTTTTAATTTGTCTGCAGCAAAATCATTGCAGTTCGATTTAGACTGGGCAGGCTGGTTCTGTTGTGGAGGTTGTAGTAGGCTGTTTACTATACTGAACAACTGCTTGGTTGAATTGGCAGCCTGTACAATGCATTTAGAGAAATACTGTTTTTTGGTTGCTGTTATGGCTTGGCGGTACTTTGTCATGTGCTTCCTACAGTTTAGCCTGTCTTCATCCAGGTGAGATTTATGCCGTCTCCTTTCCAGTTTCCATCCTTTGTGTTTAAGGATCCGAAATTCTGGAGAGAACCAAGGTGAGCATTTGTGAGTAGGGTGTAAGACCTTTTTTTAGTGGTGCCATTTTCTCTATGGTCTTGGCTAAGTGTGTATTCCAGGTGTCAACCTGTTCTGACACTGTAGTGGACTTTTCATCCACATGTGGATAGTCCAAGGCCTCTAGGAAATATGGGTGCTGAAACAAATGAGCGCTTTATAGAATAGCTTTATAGAAAAGCTGGAACCTAGTGTAAATCCTTGCACCTAAATTAGGCACAGATCTCGCAAGTTCTATAATACTGCCCCTCCCATAGTCATGCCCCCTTTTCAGTTGTGCGCTAAAACATATACAGTGGTGGAAATAAGTATTTGATCCCTTGCTGATTTTGTAAGTTTGCCCACTGACAAAGACATGAGCAGCCCATAATTGAAGGGTAGGTTATTGGTAACAGTGAGAGATAGCACATCACAAATTAAATCCGGAAAATCACATTGTGGAAAGTATATGAATTTATTTGCATTCTGCAGAGGGAAATAAGTATTTGATCCCCCACCAACCAGTAAGAGATCTGGCCCCTACAGACCAGGTAGATGCTCCAAATCAACTCGTTACCTGCATGACAGACAGCTGTCGGCAATGGTCACCTGTATGAAAGACACCTGTCCACAGACTCAGTGAATCAGTCAGACTCTAACCTCTACAAAATGGCCAAGAGCAAGGAGCTGTCTAAGGATGTCAGGGACAAGATCATACACCTGCACAAGGCTGGAATGGGCTACAAAACCATCAGTAAGACGCTGGGCGAGAAGGAGACAACTGTTGGTGCCATAGTAAGAAAATGGAAGAAGTACAAAATGACTGTCAATCAACAAAGATCTGGGGCTCCACGCAAAATCTCACCTCGTGGGGTATCCTTGATCATGAGGAAGGTTAGAAATCAGCCTACAACTACAAGGGGGGAACTTGTCAATGATCTCAAGGCAGCTGGGACCACTGTCACCACGAAAACCATTGGTAACACATTACGACATAACGGATTGCAATCCTGCAGTGCCCGCAAGGTCCCCCTGCTCCGGAAGGCACATGTGACGGCCCGTCTGAAGTTTGCCAGTGAACACCTGGATGATGCCGAGAGTGATTGGGAGAAGGTGCTGTGGTCAGATGAGACAAAAATTGAGCTCTTTGGCATGAACTCAACTCGCCGTGTTTGGAGGAAGAGAAATGCTGCCTATGACCCAAAGAACACCGTCCCCACTGTCAAGCATGGAGGTGGAAATGTTATGTTTTGGGGGGTGTTTCTCTGCTAAGGGCACAGGACTACTTCACCGCATCAATGGGAGAATGGATGGGGCCATGTACCGTACAATTCTGAGTGACAACCTCCTTCCCTCCGCCAGGGCCTTAAAAATGGGTCGTGGCTGGGTCTTCCAGCACGACAATGACCCAAAACATACAGCCAAGGCAACAAAGGAGTGGCTCAGGAAGAAGCACATTAGGGTCATGGAGTGGCCTAGCCAGTCACCAGACCTTAATCCCATTGAAAACTTATGGAGGGAGCTGAAGCTGCGAGTTGCCAAGCGACAGCCCAGAACTCTTAATGATTTAGAGATGATCTGCAAAGAGGAGTGGACCAAAATTCCTCCTGACATGTGTGCAAACCTCATCATCAACTACAGAAGACGTCTGACCGCTGTGCTTGCCAACAAGGGTTTTGCCACCAAGTATTAGGTCTTGTTTGCCAGAGGGATTAAATACTTATTTCCCTCTGCAGAATGCAAATAAATTCATATACTTTCCACAATGTGATTTTCCGGATTTAATTTGTGATGTGCTATCTCTCACTGTTACCAATAACCTACCCTTCAATTATGGGCTGCTCATGTCTTTGTCAGTGGGCAAACTTACAAAATCAGCAAGGGATCAAATACTTATTTCCACCACTGTACATGCACATCTTTATAGAATAGTGCCTAGCAAGAGGCGTGCTTAAATTCAAATTATTGCCAATAACATCAATAATTGATAATTAGTGCCCAATTATTGGTGCTGATTAGCTTGCTATTCAATTAAATTGTGCACACAAATGGGGTGCTTACTTTAATTTGCGCATTCAATTTTGAGTGCTTTTTATAGAATTGGGGGACAATGGATAGTACATACATGCTTGGGCACTGCATCCAGTATATGCCCATACTCCACCCATTTCTTTTTGGACTTCTCCATACCTTTGCCTCCTTGTATCACATAGTAAGACAATAGATGACGGCAGATAAAGACCTGTACTGTCCATCCAGTCTGCCCAAGATAAACTTATTGCATATGGTTTGTGATACTTCATATGTATATCTGATCTTGATTTGTCTTTAATGTGACAAAGAGAGGGAACCAAGTACAGAAAAAGACCAAGCAAAAAAACAAAAGGGAACACAGTTCTTTCATTAAAAAATCCTTTAATAGTGAACTTTGATTGAAAAAAGACCCGACACGGGCCGTGTTTCGGTGCTACCGCACCTGCGTCAGGGGTCCAGTGAGTGAGTGAGTTTTGTCATCTCTGACCCCTGACGCAGGTGCGGTAGCACCAAAACACGGCCCGTGTCGGCTCTTTCTTCAATCAAAGTTCACTATTAAAGGATTTTTTAATGAAAGAACTGTGTTCCCTTTTGTTTTTAAAGGCCCTTTGTGCTGTTGTTGTTGTTTTTTTTGCTTGATTTGTCTTTGCCATTTTCAGAGCACAGACCGTAGAAGTCTGCCCAGCATTGTCCTTGTTCTAAAACTTCTGAAGTTGTCATTGAAGCCCTTAAAAAGCTCCATTTCAGCCCATCCAAATCTATCCAGCCACAATCCAGGCACAGACCATAGAAGTCTGCCCAGTAATGGCTTTGCTTCCCAATTACCAGTGTTCCCACCTAGTCTCCACTAAGCTTCTTTGGATCGATTCCTTCTAAACAGGATTCCTGTGTGTTTATCCAATGCATTTTTGAATTCTGTCATGGTTTTCATCTCCACTACCTACTTCAGGAGGGCAAAAAAGCACAGTGACTATCCCTCTATATATGAACATACAGTATGTGCTCTTTGTATGCAAGAATTTGACACATATCTTTTAGGAAATGACTGCCATCATAATCAAAGAGACATTGCTGCTGCCCTAGAGCCTTGAGTTTTGTGCAGTAATGATGAAGATGCCTTCTGAGTTGGCAAGCTAAGAAAAACAGTTCAGGCTCTTAGGTTTGGAGCTCTGCCTTGCACATTCCATATGCCTTTGCTGGCCGCCTTTACTGCCTGGAACCTTCAGGTACTGCTGCCTTTTCTGTTCCTGGCAGCCTTCAGCGAGACTATAGTCTAGCACAGCTGCACAATTGTTTGGCCAAATGATATAGCTCACACAGGGTAAGAGAGATCCCCACTTCACCTCCCAAAACTGGATCCAAATGTTTGATAGCCTAATATTGCTGCAGTGCTGTCATACCTCCTGGCTGTACAAGTGGCTCTTCTGGTTAATGTATACCTTAATTTAGCAGAAGAGCGTAAATTCACATGCAGAACTGGCGGCTAATCGCTCAGGATGGAAAACTACAGAGAACTGGAATGCAGAAATATTACCACCTCAGTCTAATGTGGGTATGTAAATCTTACTGTATCCTTTCCCTCCTGACGTAAGGCCCCCCAGCCTCAGTAGACTTTCAAAATATAGGAAACCATGGGGAATTGCCTTCCAGTATGTTTATAGAGTCAGCCTGTAATGTGGGGCATGCTGTTAGGGGAGGGAGTGGGCCCTTCAAGGCGGCATGCTTTTATCATACTCACACCTGCCCTGTTCACCACCTTTTCAGTTTGCTGTCTACTATAACAGATACAGAAGTCATCAGCCCCCAGTTACCATGCTGTAGTGCTTTCCTTGTATTTACCTTCCTTGCCTCTTGGCTGGTTTCATGTCATTGAATGGAGGAACCTATGACATAGTATTTGATTTTTTTAAAGTACACCCATCAGCATGTGATGTGTTTAGATACAAACCTGAGTAGCCACTCTGATACTTACCTTTTGAGATGTGTCATCTACAAGGCTTCTAGTGTTGTCTCTATGACCTGGTGTTGTCTCTATGACCTGTAATCCTGTGTGGCTGCTCTTCCAGGGCTATGGTTGGGCTTCCACAACCATAGGTGCCAGCACTGTGGGTACAGTGGGTACTAAGAACCCCAAATATTGACCAGGCTCCTTCATTATATCCAGAGAAGTGTAATTTCTATTGTGTTTAGCACTCCTAATCATTTTGAAAGTTTGGTGCACATGTGCACAACAGAACCTGTTAAGCATAAGGTTCAGGGCAAGATTTGTTGTTGCCTGGTAACAGTTCCTGCACACCACCATAGCAGGGCAGGATTAACCCTTGGGTGGGCCCTAGGCACACAAGCATAGGAGCCAGCTTTTCAAAATTATTGGGGGTGCTAGGCCCAATGAAAATAACCCTTCCCTGGAAACATATAAGGAATGTTTTCAATATTGGGGGTGCTCAAGCACCTACAGCACTCACAGAGTCGGCTCCTGTGCACACAAGCACATTTGTCTCCATCATAATATAAATACATTTTAAAACTCCCACAAATTTCTGGGTGTGCCCTGGTGTCCAAAGATTCTGGAACTCCCTCATACAATCGACATCTAAGATGTGGGGGGCAACTTGGAAGAGTGGACCTCAGACTTTGTTTGGGCGACCGAGATTGGTGTGTCCTGTCCCTAGGGGCTTCAAGAGCTTTACTCATAGGGCCACACTGGTAGGGAAAAAGCTGATTCTCACTGAATGGATTACAAATAAAGTGCCAACGTTACAGCAGTGGCGTTGCCTGATGATAGAATATATGAGATTCGAAAAGAAAATGGCAGACGGTGAAGGGGACCGGAAATTTACGGAGAAAGACTTCCATAAAATCTGGGCAACATTTTGGCAGACCATTCCCTCAAAGGGCAGAGGACGCATCCTGAATATGTAAACCGAACATTTGGACGTGAGAGGAGAATTCCCTGAGAGTCTTTCCTTGGGCGGGGGTGGGCAGGGGGGGAGGTAGAAGAGGGAGGGGGGAGGGGACAGGGAGGGGGGACTTCTAGGTTAGCAGGAAGGACAACAAACTGCCAAGATGCAAGTAACTTATGGCAAGATAAGGAATGGACTATAGTAGTGTTAATAATGCTTTCATCTAGCTAGTTTTCTTGTGTTCTAGGTAGTGGTAGAAGAGTTTCTTGACCAGATTAAGATGTTTAGAGGCAATGTATTTTTGTTCTGAATATTGAAACCCAATAAACAAATTGAAAAATAAATAAAACTCCCACAAATAAGGCACCATATGGTTCTGACTGCAGAGGAAAGCCAGCAGAGGAGAAAGAAGGTAAGTTGCTCACCAACTCCTCTTCAATGGAGAAACAAACGAAGGAGGTGAGGAGAATAGACAGACCTCTAGACAGTGGTGACTCTGGTGCCCCTACTAGCTGACTTACCAGAACGAAAATCTGTCTTGGGAACCACTAAATTATACATCTAAGGGCGGACCTCATAAATATTTCAGCCCTAGGCATACGCTTAGTATGGGTATGCCTTAATCCTGCTTTGCATCTTGGAATCTTTTGTAAAAAGTGGTTTTGTCAAATCTTTGTGAGGGAAGGTAATTGGTGTGCCTGTTAGACTATCTTATGTGATATAATATTTCTGTAAAGTAACAGCCAGATCAATGTTCACAGGAAAATATCTGGATAACTGCCATTGTTCTGTGGTTACGTCACTTAGAGAGGCATTTTCGATATGACGTCTAAATTTGTTTTGTTAGAGGCCAGGCTGTCCAACTGTTTTAACCATGTCAGTTCAGTAGGTCCATGCTGATGACTTTTATTAACATCAGCCCTAATTCTAGGATAAGTAATTAAATATGACATATGCTCATTTTCTACAGTTATTTCCTATATAATATTGTTATAATTAGGCATATTTTGCAATAAGTGGAGCACCTGTTGTTGAAGGTGTTTCTATCTATCTGTATGTATGTTTTGGATGTACATGCACAGCCTATGATGTGCTGTAGAAGTGGACTGGGAGCCAACAGAAGTGAGGATTCGTAGGGTATCCTGACCCCAACCCATTCCAAGAAGACTAGATGCTGAGAGAAAGGGGCTACAGAATTGGTAGGAATCCCAGCCCCCACCAACCCACAGATGACTAGCATCTAGTGAAATAGCCATAGGGTTGGTGAGTAGCCAAGTTCCCATCAACCAAAAGAAGTCTGGAACTGAGAAAAATGAAGAGATTGAGGTAACAATAGCAGCAGTGGGAGTGGTGAGAAGAGGAGGGAATGCTAGGGAGAAAGGGTCAAGATGAGTATAAATAAAATGGGGGGAGGGGAGGGGAATAAAAAGCATAGTGCTAAAAGGGAGGAGTAAGGGGTATGAGAGGGGAGAAGAGAGGACATATGGAATGGAGAGTGGGAGCAGAAAAAGACAAGGCAGAAGGGAGAAGAGACAAAGGAGGTTAAAAGAAAGATAAAATGGAGTGGAGCGTGAAAGGTGGAAAGGATGAACCCAACCTCCCCCCCATTCACATTCTCATCTTGACACTAACACCACTATGCCACTCATACACCACAGCCCCCCTGCCACATGCACACACATATACATCTGACCCGGTACCCCTCATTAAACGCATATATCCCTATCATATCTGGCAAATGTGTTTTCATGCAATGCTTAGAGCAGTGCTTATCAATCTTTTTGTCACTGTGACCCCATGATTGAGGCCAAATAATATTGTGTGGCCCCCTTCCCCTCAGAGGTACAGAATAATAATGCACCTATGGAGAGCCCACCTAGGTTGTGAACCCAAATGTGGGTTTTGTGAACTCATTTGGAGTCATGACCCACAGTTTGGGAGGCTCTGGCTTACAGTATGCTCTTTGCAATCATTTGGAGGTTATTTTACAAGCAGCTGTATGTGGAAACAGCAGCGTTCACATATGTAGATTACATACATGGATAAATGGTGAGTTCAGAAAGCTGCTATTTCCACATGTAGAAGTTCTGGGAATGCCGAGATTTCATAGAATCATATAATCACAATATCCGTATACTTCTGGTAATTCTATCTAAAATAACTCATCAAAACCAGAGACTAAATGCCTATAATTGACATAATATTGTGTGATCCTCTTATTTTTAGAGCACCCTCAGATATTGCCACTAAATTAACACACAGAAACTTCTGTGGCTTAGTGGTATAGCACTTCATTCATCATGTTGCTCCCATGCTTTTATTTAATTGGAAACATTCACTAAAAGTGCTATCTGACTGGTATGATTGTTCTTTTTTTAAAAAAAAGTGTTTCTCATTGCACCAATCTTTTATATATACCCCACCAGTCATATATGCATAATCACTGCCTTTTAATTATAACTTGTATCTCATTCAATGAATAATAATATAATATAAGGCAGCTACCATAAGAGCATAAAGAATCACCTATCTGAAGCATGCATCTAAAGCTTCTTGTCTTGACTGCATGGTTACTCCATAAATAACTCCTTATAATTGAAGATCGCTTGTATTCCTTCGCCTTCCCCTGAACACACCCGACACCGCGGGCTTCACTTGTCTTTCCTCAGAGACTAGGATTAAGGCGACCCTCTGCTCCTCGTTACTTCAAAACGTCAACTGCAGTAACGCCAACTGCATGGTTACTGCAGTTATTTATGGAGTAACCATGCAGTCAAGACAAGAAGCTTTAGATGCATGCTTCAGATAAGTGATTCTTTATGCTCTTATGGTAGCTGCCTTATATTATATTATTATTCATTGAATGAGATACAAGTTATAATTAAAAGGCAGTGATTATGCATATATGACTGGTGGGGTATATATAAAAGATTGGTGCAATGAGAAACACTTTTTAAAAAAAAGAACAATCATACCAGTCAGATAGCACTTTTAGTGAATGTTTCCAATTAAATAAAAGCATGGGAGCAACCCAAAGAATGAAGTGCTATACCACTAAGCCACAGAATTTTCTGTGTGTTAATTTAGTGGCAATATCTGAGGGTGCTGTAAACATAAGAGGATCACACAATATTATGTCAATTATAAGAGATTTCATAGAGGGCATGGACTAGGTTGGCAGAACAATGTGTGTGTGCAGTTCCCTCTGAGGGATTCTATAGGACGCTGTCACTTCCCCTTAAGGATATTCCCTCACCTTAAAACTCATAGTCCTGCATAAGAGGGAAGTGACATGGGAGGGGTGGAGCCAGGAGGGCATGGTCCAGGAAATATAAAAGCTCAGGGCACAGCTAGCATAAGGAGGCCCAGAGGGAAGCAGCGATGCCCGACTGCATTTGCCTCTACCACGTATCTGTGAATTGCAACCGTGACAGTCAGATAGGCCACATTCGACTTGGAATCTTGCAATCTGGTATCTTAGGTCTGGCCGGACGCAGGCCAGCTACTAGGTGAACTGCTAATGGTCATACTGGCAGCTCCGGATAGCCCAAGCAGAACCTAGCAGTGTATGCTGCTTTGCTGAGAGACCATGGTGCACAATGTGGCACTGTAGGAGCAGGCCATGAAAGGATATTCTTATAGCTAAGGATTACTTTTGTGTTTACTTTTCTTCTTTCACCTGTGAACTGAACAGGACCCCTACCTGACACCTTAAATATTCTGCTCACCTTAACCTGCTGTGTGGCTCCAGTTTGTCCTGGCTCCAGGGCCTATCCTTGTTCATGTTTCCACATTCACATTTTACAGTGGGAATACATGTATATTTTAAAAACTTTCTATGCCATGAGTGGGAAAGTGCGGGGTACAAATGTAACAAAAAAAAAAACACCTTTCGATGCCAGCTTTCATCTCGTGTTTTTATGTTTAACACTGTCCCTCCCAGGGCAATCAACATTTTTAAAACTGTTTGGAAAATGACTGAAGATCAAATTCATTAGGGCTTTTTTTTTACTTTATTTTTATTACATTTTGAAAATTAATACAAAGGAAAAAACAAAATACATTACAATGAAAAAACATACCATCATTGCCATAATGGAAGGAAAACAACAGAATCAATAAACCACATTATGGAGACTAACTGTAACCTGGAAGAGAGACAGAAAAATATATCTCAATAGGGTAATAGCTATCGTATTCAAACTCCCCCTGACCCATCCACCCAGAAGAAAAAATTAAAGAAATAACTAGTTTATCACTATTTATTTATTCATAAGGAAAGCTTCCAGCTGAGAGGGATCATTAAAAACATATTTAACCTGCTGATGAGAGATTAAATGTTTACAAAGGAAACGCAAAAAAGAAAGTAGCTCCAATAGCTAATACTTTAAATTTTAACTGAAGAAATTGTCTCCTCAGCTTGGGTAGCTTTAGAATCATCAGGAAAAACAATTATCTTCTGACCACAATACACCAAATCTTTCTTAGAAAAATAAGCTTTTAGATCCAATTGTGTGTCTTTTTCAGTTACAAAATTAAAAAGCAATGTAGCTCGAGTAGTAATGACATCCTGAGAGGTTTTCAGGAATTGAGTCAAATTGGCAATTGTGGGATCATTTTCAGCTTGTTCTCCCTGTACTGAATCACTAACTGGACTAGAATAATAATACAATTTAGAAAATAAAATAGTATCCACATCTGGAATATTCAGAACTTGTTTGAGATAATTCTTGAACCCAATCTCTGGTGACAATAGATGAGTTTTTGGAAAATTCAACAACCTTAGTGAATTTTCCAAAACTTCAACATGCCTGTGAAGCATCATATTATCTTTAACCCATGCTGCTCCTAGGGATTGTAAACAGGATATTTGAGAAGATAAAACGTCACAGATTTCCTCTATCTTATTAAGCCTACCCAGTGCTATTTTTTGTAGGAAAAATGGTGCCGGTACTCATACAGTGCTAACCTTAAGGGTGGGGTCACTATATATGACTCCACCCCCACAGTAGCCACACCCATTTTACTAGCCATGGATCATATAAAAATGTATCATTGACAATAGTATACAAGTCCATTGGCCCAAAACAAGAACCTTGAAGACTGACTATAAACTATGTAAACAAAAAATCAGCTGAAACCCCCATTGACAGACTCTAACATGCAGGATAACACCAGAAAAACAAACAAAAGAATTTCATTTGTGTTGGTCCCAGTCTGTGGTTTCCACTTTCCTCATCTTTTCTTAACTCTATTGCCAGGATTTCTCTCCTTTTCCTTTCAGCTTTCTTCAATTTTATTTTATCCACATTTAGTTCTTTCTTACTATCCAATCCAGCATTTCTTCCCTTTCCCCCTCTCTCCCCATCCGGCATTTTCCCTCTTGTCCCCTCTCTCCCCATCCAGCATTTCTCCCCTTGCCTCCTCTCTCCTCATCCAGTATTTCTCCCCTTTGTCCCCTCTTTCCCCATCCAGCATTTCTCCTCTTGCTCTCTCTCTCTCCATCCAGCATCTCTCTACTTGCTCCTTCTCCCTCCATCCAGTATTTCTCTACTTGTCCCTTCTCTCCCCATCCAGTGTTTCTCCTTTTGTTCTCTCTCTTCCCCATCCAGTATTTCCCCCGTCTCCTCTCACCCCATCCAGACACTCCACATTGCTCAGACGTACACTGTTCGCTCTGCCAATCCCCTGCCCTTCTGAAGTCAACTTCCTGTTCTGGGGCAGGGGATCGGCAGAGAACAGCGTGTGTCCTAGCACTGCAACCCCTGCTACTTATTGGATAAACAGATGTGGCCACAGAGATGGGGAGATGAGCAGGGTAGGGAAATAAAAGGTGCTGGTACCCTGTACCGGTGCATACCGGCACAAAAAAAAGCACTGAGCCTACCATCCACTTCACCCATTTTCTCAGCTGCCCCCTGAAAGAACTTAACTACCTGATCAGTCATTCTCATCAATAACAAATTGTTAGTAGAAAGTAAAGTCCAAATATCCTTCATAGTAACCTGATCAGCAGCAGCAGATACATCAGATGTTCTGGCAGAATCCATGGGTAAAGCTATTGTTGTTGGAATAGGAAGCCACTTCTTAGTAACATTCCCTCCAGAAGGAGAAGCAGGGATTTGTAATTTTAATGGTGGAATCAAGTCCTGTGAACTTCCGGGAAGTGAGGAAGGTATTTATTTATTTTATTTTATTTTTGTTACATTTGTATCCCACGCTTTCTCACTCATGGCAGGCTCAATGCGGCTTACATGGGGCAATGGAAGGTTAAGTGACTTGCCCAGAGTCACAAGGAGCTGCCTGTGCCTGAAGTGAGAATCAAACTCAGTTCCTCAGGACCAAAGTCCACCACCCTAACCACTAGGCCACTCCTCCTCCCCTCTCAATGGGGTACAAGATGCCCCCAAACTGAAGGAAGACTGTAGTGAAGAGTTTAGCTGGGATACAGTACTCACCGGAGCCGGGGCTGATAGATGTTTGTCCATAGGGTCATTCACAACTAGCAACGGAGTTGAAGCTGCCTTTACTTTTACCTTCCTCTTCACCATTTTCAGGGAATAAAATACTCAAATCCCTGCCACACTAAACTGTTACCAAAAATAGCACCTAAAGGGCACCAAAGGGGAGCGACCCCCTTTGATCTCACGTCCCTTAAGATGCACACGCCACGAGCCACATTCACAAGTAGGGAGACTCTGTAAAGTAGGCAGCAGAATATGGCGTCGGCCAAGGGGTATGGCTACTGCTGCGATGGTCCGGGAAGCAAAGCTCTCCTCCTCCCAACCGGCTCCCTGCAGCCACTGCCATGGGGCCCTCTACCTCCACGCTCCAAGTCAGCCTCCCAAATTCATTAGGGCTTTTCTCCCCTTCTGTGTCTCCAGGGGAAAAAAAATTATCGAATAAGGCCTATAAGCAAGGCTCAGAGAAGTGAATTTTCTCACAAATGAAAAAGTAATTGTGCTATATGTTATCTATATAACTTTTTAAAATCTAGAGATATGGGAAGTTAACCATGCTCCTGCAGATGGTGAATGCATAACCCTTAATGAACATTGGTCCAGCTGTGTCTATATCAATATTGATACATATATACGATCTGACACCTACAAAACATTTTCAAAGCAATGATGGTGACACCTTCGCTGCTGCTTAATCTCAGGGTTCTCATCACTTCCCCCCAGCTCAAGGAATCTTTTTTCTGTATGTAAATCCAGATTTAAATGCAGGCAAGGGCTTTTATAAAACTGTGCGACCACATATAAATGTAAAAAGTATATGCATGGAAAGTGTATGCCTAGTTTTAATGATCATACTCTCCACAAAAAGCAGGAAAACATTTTTTTACTCTGCGAGAGACTCAAACAATATAGTCCCTTCACTCTCACCACATAGTGTATGTAGGCAATTTTGTTAGCAAACAAATGCTGATGTGCAAATCCCTTATTAATATATATTTTCAAACAATGATTTTTCAATAAAGTTGGTGACCTCAGCGGTGCAACATGCTTGTGCCTTCACACTATCGCAAGATAAATGTGCACCCACCTCCTCATCGGTACACCCAGCTGACAAGCTTAAATTAAACGTAAATGCTTAAGTTTACTAAGGTGCGCTATAGGCACATTAGCATGGTTAATGCACATTAATGGTTAACACGCATTAAACGCTAACACACTCATAGAAATGAATAGGCACGTTAGCATTTAACGCGCCTTAACTTTAAAGGTGCATTAAAAACACTAAGCACCTTAGTAAACATACCCCAAAGTGCTTAAACTATTTAGTACTCATCTTAGAAAATCTGCATGTAGGCATTCCCATGGATGTAGTCGGGGCAGGGTGGAGACGGAGTTGCAATATACTTGTGCATTTTGTAAAACAGACATGTATACATGTAGAGTACATTTATACCTTCTTTGGAGTAGGTGTACATGTGCACATTAGCATTTTGCTGCGGGTTTTCAGTATAATGCAACTAAATGGTGGAATGTTTTACATAAGGATATCCATTGCGAATCCCTATATGAGACATTTCGCAAAATATTGAAAACTTCTCTATTTAAGAAATTTCTTCTGACAGATGTAACTTGACAGTGGCCCATATTTTGCTTCCTTCTCGTCTTGACTTCTTGTTTTATCTGCCAATTTTTTTGCTTCAATCATGCACCTTTGAACTTTTTAATTTGTGTAAGGCACATAGAACACAATTTGAAATTTTGGATTTTTGTGGGATATAAATCTAAAAAAATGGGGGGGAAAAATTTGGGATGCCTTTGCACTATGAATAAGCTTGGTTGCAGTATTGTGGATTAACTGAAGACGATGGATTTGATAAAGAGAAAGACCAGAAATGAGAGAATTACAGTAGTCCAGACGGGAGATAACTAAAGAGTGTATCAGTAAACACATAGACTGTAGATGAAAAAGAGACTGGGCAGCCTGAGATAAATTTGCATGCACAGACTTCTGGGTATGCAAATCTATCTCATGCATATTCATTGAGTGAGTATCCTGAAAACCCAACTGGCTGAGGGTGCCCCCTGGATTGGGACTCTAACAGCTAATTCAGAGGCTTTGCAATTACCATGTGGTAATCTTACCAGTTACAACGCAGTTACTGCAAAATGTTACCACACTTTAGTTGAAGACCTCCAAATATAAAGGTGAGAAATTGGAATGGGACCTTGGGTGCAGAATTTGGCTCTCTTCAACAAAAACGGCATTCTGCTGCCCCTTTAGCCAATATGTACAGGATCTGTATCTCCAGCTTCAATTTCTCATTTGCAGACCACTGTAGCCTTTTAGGGAGAGGATAAAGGGCTAAAAATCTCCTTTTTAACTTGAAATTCCACACAGTGTAAGAATCTTGACTTTTATAGCACTGTTAATTGCGTTTTCTTCTGCTGGAATGATATAAAACACTGGTTAGACTCTTGCTGTGATTGGCAGCAGTTTAGCAATATAATCATGAAGTGCCATTCTACAGAACAAAGAGCAGACTGCTTCCCACTGATAAAATAGTGGGCTCAGCAGCACCTGTGAATCTGGTTTGCATTTAATTTAGGTCTTTATGCCGTGCTGATAAAAGGATCATGAAAACGGGCTTTGACAGCATGTTGTGATTTTACAGTAACCAGGGGTAAAATATGAGCTCATTTTGAGCATGTGCTGCTCAGGAGTCAGGTCATTGTGTTTAACTCCATAAATCTTCCCAAGTGGAATTCCAACCTGAGCCTCCAGCTTTTCTTAATCATTAAGAGATGAATTGCTTTTTTTCTTCTATTGCTTGAAAGGGTTTGATTCCTAGACATACCGATGTATGGAATGTAAAAGGCTTTCCCATTTTGGCAAACAATAGTTATTTTGGTAATTAATGAAAAGTTTTAGTGCAAAAAGGAAAAATTAAGCTCTGGGATATAGTCAAAATGGTGGTGCCAATGCATTCCAAAATGTGAATTTATTTTATTTATTAGGATTTATTTACCGCCTTTTTGAAGGAATTCACTCAAGGCTGTGTACAGTCAGAATAGATCAAGCATGAGCAATAGACAATTACAGCAGCAAAAATATTCAAAAACAATACAAAGTATGGCATGGTAAACTATTTACAATGTCAACACAATACGTAATAGAACATTATAGGTGATAGCGAAGGGTAAAGCAAAGATGTAACATATAGAAGGGTAAGAAAGTAGGAAGAGTTAGAAAGTAAGGTGATTGATTTAAAGAAAGTTGCACATGAGGTCAGAGAAATGGTTAAATGTTATCTCAGCTAGGGTAGGAGTGGATAAACATGTCCTGCTGCAGTATATGCAGCCTGAGTACTCCTTGTGTGTGTGAGTGAGACTAACGAGTTAGTTACTTCTTCCAGTAAAGGCCTGGTTGAAGAGCCAAGCTTTCACCTGCTTCCTGAACAGTTGCGTAGCCACAGGTGGGCCTGGATGGGCCAGGGCCCACCCACTTAGGGTTCAGGCCCACCCAAGAGTAGCACATGTTTAGCAGTAGCTGGTGGGGATCCTAAGCTCTGCCAGCTGAAGACTTCCCCCTGATGGTAATGAAAACGCTACTCTCTATGATACCGGCATCTGCACATGCTCAGTTTTCAGCACATGCCTGCTGCAGACTGCCAAGGAGGAAAGAAGCGTTTTCCCGCCAGCTGAGATATTTTTTTGGTGGGGGAGGGGGAGAACACTTCGTGCCCACCCACTTCTTGCCTAGGCCCACCTAAAATCTGTTGTCTGGCTACGCCCCTGTTCCTGAAGTAGAGATAGTCTTGTGTTAAGCGCAGCCTTTCAGGCAGTGCATTCCAGAGTGTGGGGGCTACTCCGGAGAAGGCTCGCTTGCGGGTATCACATCGTGTAATGTCTTTTGGAGTGGGTGTGGTTAGTGAAAGTCCTTGGGAGGACCTTAGTGTCCTTGGCGGTGTGTGGAGGATCATCCTATTTTTCAGGTACTCAGGGCCATTTTCTTTCAGGGCCTTGAAGATCAGACATAGAATTTTAAATTTTGCCCTGTATTGTACTGGTAGCCAATGACGTTTTTGCAAAAATGGTGTGATATGGTCACGTCGCTTGCAACATTCTATGAGTCTTGCTGCTGCATTCTGAATCAACTGGAGCTGCTGCAGGCCCTTTGTAGTCAGACCATTGTATAGTGCATTGCAGTAATCCAGTCTTGATGTTATCATGGCATGTACAACTGGGATAAGATTTACCTTCTCGATGTAAGGAGAGAGGCAGCGTAGCTGTCACAAATAGTAGAAGCAGCTCTTGAAGGTTGCTTGGATTTGGGGAATCAGAGTAAGTGTTGAATCTAACTGTATTTCAAGGTTTCTGACTTGTGATTTGAGGGGGTGTTTATACTTCCCAAAAGGGATTTTGATGTCAGGTATGTATCCACTTCTGTTAGGGACCCAGAGAAGCTCGGTTTTACTTGGGTTCAGGCAAAGTTTGTTGTGTTTATCCCATTCTTGAACTGATGTTAGACAGGTAATCAGTTTATTCAAGGCTGTAGGTAAGTCAGGTTCAGTGGGTATGAGTAGCTGCACATCATCCGCATAGATGTAGAACTGAGTGTCCATTGACCGAATCAGCTCAGCTAGTGGTTTGAGGTAGATATTGAGCAGAATAGGTGACAGTATCGATCCTTGTGGTACCCTGCAGGTCAGTGTCCATGGTGGTGATGAATTGCTGCCAAACATTATGGATTTAGTTTCCACCTTTATTAATTTCTACAAAACTCTTGATATAGGAAGTTATGAACCAGAAAATGTTTACAAGCTCCCATCACATGTGACTAGAAAACACAAGGAATAAAAACATCTGCATCCTGTGTTGTGCACTGTTTATTTGGAGAGTTATATTTTAGGTAAGGTAATTATTCCCCAACCCCAAAGGGCTTATCATCTAAGGGGCCAGTATTCAAAGCAATTTAACTGACTGGAAACAGTTAGTGCTGCTGAATATTTTATTTATTGATTGATTGGGATTTATTAACCGCCTTTATGAAGAGATTCTTCCAAGGTGGTGTACGATAGATACAATTTAACATAAAACTTATAATTTTGTTAGCAGCATAACAATAGTAAAATAACCAAGAATAAAAATAAATACAATAAATGAAGTAAACCTGAAAACAGTAAATTGAAACCTAATAATAGAAATACTGTAAAACAGTATAAAAAATATACACATATAACAGCACTGGAATTCAAATACCAGAGATAAGGTTAGCATAATACAAATGATACACCTAGTAAGTATGCATTAGACATTCAACTAACATAGATATGATGCTAAAGATTTTCTACAATATGGCTTCCCATATAGCTGCGGGATCAAGAGCAGATATATGATGGGAACAAGATGAGTGGTACGGAGTCAGTTGGGATAATTTGATGGTTAGTTAAACTCAATCAAGTTTGTTGTATAGTTAAGCAAGATATAAGGAACTGAACGTTAATGTGTAGCAAGCTAGTCCAGGTGCAGAATAAGTGTATAGTCCTTCATCCTATGTATGTATCACCACTGACCGCTAAACTCAAAGCAGGCAGTCCAGGCAGTCAGTCCAGGCAGCAGGCAGTCCAGGGCAGAGTTGGCACTTATTCAGTGAAGTGCTGATATCAGCACTAAACCACCTAATTTTATAGGTCAGATTGGACCACATAAAAGTCAGTCCTGTCTTTGCACAGTGTCACTTATGCCATTAAGGGGGAGATTCTATATATGATGCCTAAAAAAAATCGGCACTGAGGTAATGGCAGGCGGATATAATCCTAAATCGCCTGCAGTGAGCTTATTCCCCTGAGGAAGACTATATGGTGAAACGGATCCCCGTTGGGACCGCTCCTGCTTTGAAGCTAAGTGATTTTTTACACGCACAGTATGTATTCATTCATGTTGAAAAGACTCAAGAAAAATGTATGTTTATATTTGAGATTTAAAAATATGGAGGTTTTTTTAAGACCAATGATAGAGAACTGTGATCTGACTGCAGGTTTGCCTGCTTTTTTGATTAGGTAAGACAGTCACAGCCAACTGAGGTCTTTTTCCTTTCTTTTTTAAAGAAATGTAATTAAGAAAAAAAAGTTTAAAAAGTAATTAAGTAGAAGGACACTGTTATAAGAACTGTGTGGTTGTAGTTGGTGATTCGATCATTAGGCATATAGATAGCTGGGTGGCTGGTGGACGTGAGGATCGCCTGGTGACTTGCCTGCCTGGTGCAAAGGTGGTGGACCTCACGCGTCACCTAGATAGGATTTTAGATAGTGCTGGGGAGGAGTCAGCTGTCTTGGTACATGTGGGTACCAATGACATAGAAAAATGTGGGAGAGAGGTTCTGGAAGCCAAATTTAGGCTCTTAGGTAGAAAGCTCAAATCCAGATCCTCTAGGGTAGCATTTTCTGAAATGTTACCCATTCCACCAGGGGCGTAGCCAGACAACAGATTTTGGGTGGGCCTAGGTGACAGTATCAAGGAGAGTAGCATTTTCATTACCAGCAGGGGGAGGTTTTCAGCTGGTGGAGCTGGGGATCCCCACCAGCTACCACTAAATGTGTGCTACTGTTGGGTGGGCCTGAACCCTAAGTGGGTGGGCCCTGGCCCACCTAGGCCCACCTGTGGCTACGCCACTGCATTCCACGCACAGGACCCAAGAGACAGGCAGAGCTCCGGAGTCTCAATGCATGGATGAGACGATGGTGCAGGGAGGAGGGTTTTAGATTTGTTAGGAACTGGGCAACATTCTGGGGAAGGGGGAGCCTATTCTGAAAGGATGGGCTCCACCTTAACCAGGGTGGGACCAGGCTGCTGGCAGCGGCATTTAAAAAGGAGATAGAGTAGCTTTTAAACTAGAAATGGGGGGAAGGCCGACAATCGCTCAAAAGAGCATGGTTCAGGTCGGGATAAGGTATCTTTCAAAGATATCACCAAAACAGGGAAGATAGGGTATCCTGATAGAGAGGTTGCAAAAGAGACTGTAGTAGATCAGGTGTCCTTAAATAAAAATCAGACAAAAGATTGCAAATTAATACTGTCAAGTACTGAGCATGATGTAAATAGGAACAACAAACATAGTTTGAAATGTCTATATGCGAATGCTAGGAGCCTAAGAAATAAGATGGGAGAGTTAGAATATATTGCACTGAATGAAAAATTAGATATAATAGGCATCTCTGAGACATGGTGGAAGGAGGGCAACCAGTGGGACACTGTCATACCGGGGTACAAATTATATTGTAGTGATAGGGTGGATCGAATTGGTGGAGGGGTTGCATTGTATATTAACGAGAGCCTTGAATCAAATAGATTGAAAATTCTCCAGGAAACAAAACACGTCTTGGAATCACTGTGGATTGAAATTCCATGTGTAAAGGGGAAAAGGATAGTGATAGGAGTGTACTACCATCCGCCTGGCCAGGATGAACAGACAGCCTGCTCTGGCATAGTCTTCTGAAAGGGTCTTTTGGGGATTAGTTGGTTTTGCTGCTGGGTTACCTTTGCAGTATGGGTCTCCCTAGCAAGGTTTAACTCTATAGTATCCCGCTTCTCTTCCCAGGACCCCAACGGGACCTTTGGGAACTTAGATTCCAACTGCAATTCTGCTTGTGCAAGGTTCCCTTCCTAAGGTCTGGTTACCATCTGCCTTATTTTTTTGGCCTGCCGCTCAATGGTTTCCAATAACCTTCTCCTCTCTTCTTCAGCAGCATCATGGATGGACCGAAGTTCAGCCATAAATTTTCCATTTTGTTGTATAAGGGTTCTCAGGCTGTCCTTATATTCCTTCATTTCTTGAGCTTTTCCTAATCTGACTCTGAGCTTTGGCCACTTGAATGTGGAGGAATTCCTTCTCTTCCTTTAGTCTCATATATCTAATTGCTTGCTCTGAATCCTCCTCCAATTCAGCATTATATCAGTTAGTTCTCCCCACCTCACTGTACTGACCTGAGGGTCAGTTTTGAATCCATTGGATGGCCTGAGAGAGGGTCCTTCTCTTCCCGTGAGTGATACACCATTGCTGACAGACAACCCAGGGCCTCCCTCTTTGTCACCTGTCTGCAAGGAGTTCTTTCTCCAATTTGTTCAAGCCAAGTTTTATGATGTTTAGCGCCATCCAGTGCATCCCAGAATGCACTGGGCAGAACCCGGGTGCTGCCATTTTGTTCTGGGCAGGCCAGAGGCAAGGAGGAAGGAGCTGTTGCTTCGGTCCTCCTGCCTTCAGCACCCAACCACCATACCATACCATATTCAGGAAATCTAGACTGCCCCAACTTGACATTTCGTCCTTTAGATTGTAAGCTCCTTTGAGCAGGGACTGTCCTTCTTTGTTAAACTGTACAGCGCTGCATAACCCTAGTAGCGCTCTAGAAATATTAAGTAGTAATAGTAGTAGTAGTAGTAGGTGAGGAGGAATTGGGATTGGGAGGGGGTGTGTGCATGTGCATGGGGAGAAAGGGTCCATTGGACCACCAGGGAAAATGTAAGAAGTGTGGGGTTGGTGCATCAGAGCAGTGCATCTCACAGCTTGGACTCGCAAGCAGCGAGCATGCACAAAGGGGGATCCATGCAGTTCATTTGCATGCAATCCCCTTTGTTCATGGCTTGCTGTTTGTGATTTGCTAAATTTCACCAAGGCTACCTTTCTGCATCGTGCCCTATGTCCGTTTCAAGGTTTTACAAAACTAATCTCTGAGTAACTGTTTATTCATCAAAAATCTGGTTTATGTTTAAAGCATTTGATATCAGAACAAATTCTTCTGTATCTAAAAAACTATGAACAGGGCTGATTCTTTCAGTGTGGGAGGATGTGCAAGGCTCCGATGTAAAAAGATATCATCACTCTTTTTTCAATGAACAGTTGCCAAAAAACTAGAGAAACCTACAAAGATGGTATGTCCAAAAATCAAATATGGGTTAAATCAAATTGTATCATAAATTAAATGTGGTTACCAGGCAAATTCAGCTCCCCCAAAATTCTCTAATTGAACTATATCTTCCAGATGTAAGATAAATGTACCTTCCTTAAAGTTTGATCCACATCTTAATCTTCTCGGCAAATGGCAAATTCTGTACCTAAGTGCTTTCCCAGCCAGGTATGGAGGGACAAGGAGGGGGGTAATTTTAAGCATAAGAACATAAGCATTGCCATACTGGGACAGACCAAAGGTCCATCAAGCCCAGTATCCTGTTTACAATAGTGGCCAATCCAGGTCACAAGTACATGGTAAGATCACAGAACAGCAAAACAGATTTTATGCTGCTTATCCTAGAATATGCAATGGATTTTCATAAGTCCATCTTAATAATAGCTTATGGACTTTTCTTATAGGAAATTATCCAAGCCCTTTTTTAAAACCCCACTAAGCTAACTGCTTTTACCACATTCTCTGGCAACAAATTTTAGAGTTTAATTACTCGTTGAGTGAAGAAATATTTTCTCTGATTCATTTTAAATTTACTACTTAATAGCTTCTTTGCCTGCCCCTAGTCCTAGCATTTTTGGAAAGAGTAAACAAGTGATTCACATCTACCTGTTCCACTCCACTCAATATTTTATAAACCTCTATCATATCTCTCCTCAGCTGTCTCTTCTCCAAGCTGAAGAACCCTAGCCTCTTTAGCATTTCCTCATAGGGAAGTTGTCCCATCCCCTTTACTATTTTCGTCATCTTTCTCTGTACCTTTTTTAATCCCACTCACATCTTTTTTGAGATGTGGTGACTAGAACTGCACACAGTATTGGAGGTGCAGTCGCACCATCAAGTGATATAAAGGCATTGTAACATTCTCAGCTTTGTTTTCCATTCCTTTCCTAATAATTCCTATCATTCTATTTGCTTTCTTAGCCTCCGCTGCACATTGACAGGATATCCTTTAACATTTCCTAAAATGTACCTACTCATGCTTATTTTATAATGGAGGACTAGCCTAGTGGTTAGTGCAGTGGTTCAATTCCCACTGCAGCTCCTTGTGACTCTGGGTAAGTCACTTAACCCTCCATTGCCCCAGATACAAATAAGTACCTATATATACTATGTAAACCACTTTGAATATAGTTGGGAAAACCACAGAAAGCTGGTATATCATCCAATTCCCTTTCCCTTATAAAGGCCATTAAAAAGTGGAAACAATTGCTGCTACACCACTACAATATCATTATCAACCCAACTGTAAACACAATATCATCCTACATTCTCCAGTGCATACCAGTAGAGCCTCATAATATCTTCTTTCCCAAAATGCTCAAGTGTAAAAGATCTGTACTTCTTTTAATCATTCAGTCTTTCAGTTGAGCAGGGGCGTAGCCAGACTTCGGCGGGAGGGGGGTCCAGAGCCTGAGGTGAAGGGGCACATTTTAGATCCCCCCCCCCCCCCCCGGTGCCACCGACCCCCCCCCCCCCCCCCCGCCATTGCCGACCCCCCCCCCCACTGCTGCCGCCGCCACCACCAACAACAACTTTGACCCCCCCCACTTCCGCCGCCGACCCTCCCCCGTCGTCGCCTACCTTTGCTGGCGGGGGACCCCAATCCCCGCCAGCCAAGGTGCTCTTCTTCAGGCGCAAGGCTTCGTTCTATTTCTGAGTCTGACGTCCTGCATGTTGTACGTGCAGGACGTCAGACAGAAACAGAACGAAGCCTTGCGCCTGAAGAAGAGGACCTCGGCTGGCGGGGGTTGGGGTCCCCCGCCAGCCAAGGTGGCCCACAAGGATGGCGGTGGGAGGGGGGGTCGAGAGGGTCGTCGGCAGGGGGGTCCACAGCCAAATCTATGGGGGCCCAGGCCCCTGTGGCCCCACGTAGCTACGCCACTGGCTGTGAGATATTCGTTGTGACTGTGCTTCTCAACCCAGTCCTCAGGACACACCCAGCCAGTCAGGTTTTCAGGATATCTACAATGCATATGGAAGAGGTAGATTTGCATGTAATATCTCCTTGGTATGCAAATCTGTCTCTTGCATGTTCGTTGTGGATATCCTGAAAACCTGAATGGTTAGGTGCGCTCCTAAGTCTTATTTGGGAACTACTGGATTATGATACCATATTTTGAACTCTGCACCAGGGAACTAATGTCTGAAGCATCCATTTACATTCAAATCTGTTGAAAAAAAAATGGCATCAGTATCTGTCTTAACACTTTAGATCACAGGCAGTGGCGCAGCCAGGACTGAATGGGCCCCGGGTGAAAAATTTAAGATGGGTCCTTATAACACCATCTCTCCAAAGGGAGTGGGGACAGGGATGGGGTTGGAGTCAGACAGGACCTCTTCTGAACTCCAGTAAAAAAAAAAAAGCATGTGGACAACAAACACATGCCAGACCCTTATACAGTGGGGGAAATAAGTATTTGATCCCTTGCTGATTTTGTAAGTTTGCCCACTGACAAAGACATGAGCAGCCCATAATTGAAGGGTAGGTTATTGGTAACAGTGAGAGATAGCACATCACAAATTAAATCCGGAAAATCACATTGTGGAAAGTATATGAATTTATTTGCATTCTGCAGAGGGAAATAAGTATTTAATCCCTCTGGCAAACAAGACCTAATACTTGGTGGCAAAACCCTTGTTGGCAAGCAGAGCGGTCAGACGTCTTCTGTAGTTGATGATGAGGTTTGCACACATGTCAGGAGGAATTTTGGTCCACTCCTCTTTGCAGATCATCTCTAAATCATTAAGAGTTCTGGGCTGTCGCTTGGCAACTCGCAGCTTCAGCTCCCTCCATAAGTTTTCAATGGGATTAAGGTCTGGTGACTGGCTAGGCCACTCCATGACCCTAATGTGCTTCTTCCTGAGCCACTCCTTTGTTGCCTTGGCTGTATGTTTTGGGTCATTGTCGTGCTGGAAGACCCAGCCACGACCCATTTTTAAGGCCCTGGCGGAGGGAAGGAGGTTGTCACTCAGAATTGTACGGTACATGGCCCCATCCATTCTCCCATTGATGCGGTGAAGTAGTCCTGTGCCCTTAGCAGAGAAACACCCCCAAAACATAACATTTCCACCTCCATGCTTGACAGTGGGGACGGTGTTCTTTGGGTCATAGGCAGCATTTCTCTTCCTCCAAACACGGCGAGTTGAGTTCATGCCAAAGAGCTCAATTTTTGTCTCATCTGACCACAGCACCTTCTCCCAATCACTCTCGGCATCATCCAGGTGTTCACTGGCAAACTTCAGACGGGCCGTCACATGTGCCTTCCGGAGCAGGGGGACCTTGCGGGCACTGCAGGATTGCAATCCGTTATGTCGTAATGTGTTACCAATGGTTTTCGTGGTGACAGTGGTCCCAGCTGCCTTGAGATCATTGACAAGTTCCCCCCTTGTAGTTGTAGGCTGATTTCTAACCTTCCTCATGATCAAGGATACCCCACGAGGTGAGATTTTGCGTGGAGCCCCAGATCTTTGTCGATTGACAGTCATTTTGTACTTCTTCCATTTTCTTACTATGGCACCAACAGTTGTCTCCTTCTCGCCCAGCGTCTTACTGATGGTTTTGTAGCCCATTCCAGCCTTGTGCAGGTGTATGATCTTGTCCCTGACATCCTTAGACAGCTCCTTGCTCTTGGCCATTTTGTAGAGGTTAGAGTCTGACTGATTCACTGAGTCTGTGGACAGGTGTCTTTCATACAGGTGACCATTGCCGACAGCTGTCTGTCATGCAGGTAACGAGTTGATTTGGAGCATCTACCTGGTCTGTAGGGGCCAGATCTCTTACTGGTTGGTGGGGGATCAAATACTTATTTCCCTCTGCAGAATGCAAATAAATTCATATACTTTCCACAATGTGATTTTCCGGATTTAATTTGTGATGTGCTATCTCTCACTGTTACCAATAACCTACCCTTCAATTATGGGCTGCTCATGTCTTTGTCAGTGGGCAAACTTACAAAATCAGCAAGGGATCAAATACTTATTTCCCCCACTGTATAAACCATATGCTATCAGAATACCGCACCTTGTTATTGCCTGCGAAACATAGACAGATCCTCAACAAATATGAAACAAGGGACCACAGAACAGTAACTGAGATATAAAGGCAAAAAAAAAAAAAGAACTGGAAACTTCAAGAAGTCAGGCTTTGCATGTACAGCAATACTAGAGAAAAAGAAACTGAAATCCAAGATATCAGAGATGTTCATTTCTAAAGGCTGACCTATTCCAGTTAATAAATTCAGGATAAAATACTTTCCCTACCTTTGTTGTCTGAGCATTGCTTTAGTTTTAGTGTCTCTTTTATGCTTTTCTGTTTTTTTCCTAACTTTCTTTCCAGGGTTTCCTGTCATTTTGACATTTCATCTCTTTTCATGTCCATCACCCATCATTCCTCTGTGTTCCTATCCATTCTGTCCAGAATCTCCCCTCTGTGTCCCTGTCTCTATCCTTCTCCCATGTTCAGCACCTGCCCTTTTAGTGTCCCTGTCTTTCCCCCATATTTAGCATCTTGTCTCAGTGTCCTTATCCTCCCCCCAAAATTCAGCATCTCTCCTCTGTGTACCTATCTTACTCTGTCCAGCATTTCCTCTCTGTGTCCTATCCCTCCTTCTGTGTCCACCATCACCCCTCTGTGTCTCTATGCTTCCCTCCCTCCATGCCCAGCATCACTTCTCTTTGTCCCTGTCCCTCCCTATGTCCAGCTTCTCCCCTCTTTCTTCTCTTCCTGCTGTACCCCAAGACCAACAGCTCTGCCTCCCTCCCCATGCTGCCTGTACCCCACCCAGAGCAGCATCTCTTCTTCTGTTTTCCCTTCCTCCCATCATTCTAGCATCTCTCTCTCTCTTTGTCCCTTCCTCCATTGGTCCAGCATCTCTCTTCCCCTCTTTCTGTCTGTCTGTCTGTCTCTCTCTCTCTTCCTTCTGCTATGCTATGCTATTCATGTTTTATATACTGCCAACTCTCCCAAATGATTCAAAGCAGTTTATAAGCAGAATAAAACCTAACATATAAAATAAAAGTATATGTCTGCTTCTCCCACCCCCCAAGTCCAGCATCTTTCCCCCTCTTCCCCAGAACAAATTTTTCTACCCTGCCTCCACTGCCCAAACCCCACGAGTCTGGCATCTCTCCTTCCCTCCTACAGGTTTGGCATCTCTCCCTCCTCCTCCATCCCACAGGTTTGGCATCTCTCCCATGGGTTCAGCATCTCTCCACCACACTTCACAGTTCTTCACACTTATAGCAGGTCACCAGCAGTGGCACTGATCATAACAAGTTGATTCAGGCTGGCACTATAGGGGCCTTCCCTCTGTTGCATCCCAGCCACAGGAAGCTACATCAGAGGATGCAGGATGTGGCAGAGGGTAGACCCCAGTGGGGCCAGTATGAAATAGCCTGTTTTGATTTGTACTTCTGCCAGTGACCCACTGTAAGTGTGAAGGACTGTGGGGATATGGTAGATAGGGAGAAATGGCACACCCACAGGAGGGAGGGAGAGGGATGGAGAGATGCTGGACCTGTGGGGATGGTGAACAGGGAGCTAGTGTGTTAGAAGATGGCAATTTGAGCAGGCAACCACTACCAATGGGTTGCCCTGGGCTTTTTGGTAGGCTTGCTCAATGAAAGCTATGTCTCGGATCACAGGAACTAAGATCAATCATAAATCAGGTTGGCTGGCCCATAACATTCTAAACCAATGACATCTATTCCACATCAGTGCTTCTTGTTTTGCCCTCATATTGGAAAATGGTGGCACCTGACCCCTGGCAATGCATTGGGGCATACTGCTAGGGTCAGTCTGCCAGTGAAAATATTGACTCCCTTATTGGGAAGCATTCCCATGGTTGGCAGACAGATCCCTAAGAATACATTCCAATGCACAAGTAGAAGTCAGGTGATACCACAATCCAAGACATCTCTTTGGGTCAAATAATATTGGTCCAGGGGGTCCAGCAGCATTGAGGCTGCCTGGTGCCTTAACATGTGGTTCTCAGGCCAGTGCTGCTTTGGCCCAAATAGCTCAGAGGTGGGGTGGCTATCGGGCCCACTTGTGCCTCAAGTCTTCTGAGATGGAGTGCTGCACTTCATCTCAGATGACCTTGCTGCTTTCATATAGGGTCTTTCTCTAGCTCTGAGTAGCAGTCAAAATTCTGCATTAAAATGAAAGTGAAAAAAAAACTGCACCATTTCCCAGTTCAGTGGGTTTGCATACAAGTTGCATGCAACCCACGCTGTTTTAAGCATGCTAGTTTTACTGCAAAATTTTCCACCCTCAAACTCATACTGCACCAGAGGTAATATTAGTCTAGGAAAATCAAAAGTATCCACTGCACTAAAGGATACTGCAGCTTATTACATCAGATCTGCGGTGGAGAAACAGTGCAAGCATAGATTTGCTCCACATCAAAAGACGGTGCAAATCCATGAATGCAAACCATACACATACATTTTGAAAAATAATCAAGTTTCAATCTTCAAGGAGGTTATTTTAGCTGCCTAGAGTCAGTAGGAAGCAAATTTCACTTCTGCAGATCTACCACTGGCTAGAACCCTTTGGAACTGGGTTTCTGCCAGGTACGTGTGACCTGGCTTTGCCACTGTTTGGAAAAATACTGGGCTAGATAGACCATTGGTCTGAACCAGTATGGCTACTCATGTTCTTATTTTCATGACCAGCAAGGAGGCTGAGGTGAATAATTATATTCCAGAGGGGTAGGCAAATAATTTATTCACCATCCTGAGATTGTAAAAAGTCCTTAGTAGCCCAAATAAAAATGAAATAACTCAGGCCAGTAAAGAGCATATAATGAAAAATTTTATGCATGCCACTTTTCATAGAGTGGAATGTATTTACTGCCTCATTAAGATATGCATAAGGCTCATTACTCCTTTCAGACATGATGTAATTAGCAACATCTGGAAGCAGGTGGAACAAGAACATGGCACATGTTCCTTGAGTGATGTCAGTACCATCTGAAGCCAAGAAGTCGAACTAGTTACAGAGTAAGTGCAATGGGGAGTCATTGGTAATTAGTAGAAGTATTAAACTGTTTAGGAGCTGGTAAGATCTGCCTGAGCATTATTATTATTATTTTAAATACAAATGCTTTGATCACCGGTGGGAAAAGTGACATTGCCATCTTAAAAAGATCAAAAAAGACTCTTTATATTGTACTTTTTGGATCTCTGTCTTGATGGAGACATGCCATCTGACTCCTATTCCATTTAGGCACTGTGTCGAATCTCCATGAGTCTATTCTTAACTATTCCAACTGGATTATTTAATGCATCATCATTGAAAAAGAAGCAATCAGTTTATAATGTTTGATATTTTGTTTATTTCAGAAACATGAGTATAAAAGAAAGACCTAGGGACTCATTTTCGAAAGAGAAAAATGTTTAAAAAGTGACATAAATCAGCATTTGAACATTTTGCTTTCCAAAACAATCAAATTGCTATTTTCCAAACCCATTTTTTAAATGTTTTGGTATGCAGTTTATCGGCAGTGTATTCAAATCATAAAGGGGTGTGTTGGGGGCATGTTGGGGGGGCGGGATTTGTGCATATCTAGGACTTAGACATTTTTCGAACATAATGGAACAAAACAAGAATGTCTTGGGCTATACAATTTAAATGTTTTGTTCTACACCTGTTTTTATTACGACTAATCATCCAAAAAGATATCTATACATTTGTTGTAGCAATGGTTTAATATACCTTTAAAGGAGGAAAAGCCTCAATTAATGATAGGATACTCCTTTGTTGATCTCTCATTCAACCTAAGGGAGTTCCATCCATTCATCATAGGCTAAAAAACCTCCTTAGTTTTTAACATAAGGTCACCTAACCACACTAAATTCTGCTTTCTGCTAGCGTTGTAAGGTTCACTTATCTGTCCAGCTGTTCAGTCTCTTGTCACCGTCCACGGCCCAACTTCGGCCCGAGTTTCGATATCTGCCTTAGGGTCCTTGGTGCCCATTGTTTCAGCAGCTGAATCACCACTATTTTACATAATGGCAACAAATAAAGAGGATGATGGAAGATGCTTTCTTAGGAATAAGTAAATATTATTAGTCCATGGTGGATGACAGGTAGATAGTATGTGTGCTCTCTGGTCAAGGGAATCCCTGTGCCAGAGGCCCAGGCCAGAGGGTTGCAGGCTCCCAACCTGGAGATTCATTGCTGATTTATTACCTTCCTATTGACTTCCACTGAAGTCCATGGGTACTTCAAATTTGACTTCACTTTCAGAGGTGAAATTTCAGTGCAAAGAATAAAGGAAAATACTATGCTATCTTTAATGTGCTGCTTTGGAACTAATCCCATACTGCTCGTATGCATGCATTTCAATATTAATTGCACTAAGATTAGCACAATGGTTTAAAACAGATTTCTGTGAACTTTGATGCTTGCTACATTAGAAGTAATCACTAGCACACACAAAATCAGCGCTAATCAGGAAATCACTGCACTGGGGTTGATGTTGTTCATTACACCAGGCCCTACATTTGGCTGGAATAGCAGATGTTATTGCAAGTTTAGGAATAGAATGCTTTGTTTATGCAGGTGACGTGACATTCAGTTTGTGGCCTACCTAGATCGGTTTGCTGGGATGAAGAATCTTGACAAGTGGCCGTCAGTTGTATAAGACTAGTGGCAGTAAAAATAACTTGAAGTTAAATCCTTCTAAAACTGGGGTGCTAAGGTTCTCCAGACAGAATAGCTGAACTACAAGATACTCTAAAGACCTTTAGCATGAAACTAGATCCACAACAAAACTTCCATTTGCATATTTCTGCAAATTGTTCTTCAGTTTGTTGTTTGCACTAAATTCAACAATTATGGCCATTCATGGAGAAAGAGAATTTAGCATGTGATCCATTACTTAAATACAAGTCAGTTGACCTACTGTAATTCACTTTGTTAGGGACTCTGTAAGCAATGCCTCCATCCCCTGCAGCTGATTCAGAACTTAGCAGCAAAAGGCCCAATATTCAAAATGATTTAGCTGGCCGCTGACTGGTTAAATTGTTTGGTCGTGGCTAGCTGCTAATATTTAACAACACTTAACCAGCTAAGGAGTGGAGGAGTGGCCTACTGGTTAGAGCACTGGTCTTGCACTGGTCTTGCAATCCAGAGGTGGCCAGTTCAAATCTCACTGCTGCTCCTTGTGATCTTGGGCAAGTCACTTAACCCTCCATTGCCTCAGGTACAAACTTAGATTGTGAGCCCTCCTGGGAAAAATAAATATCCAGAGTACCTGAATGTAACTCACCTTGAGCTACTACTGAAAAAGGTGTGAGCAAAATCTAAATAAATAAATAAGTACCACTGAATATTATGATTATATTATAATTAGTGCCAAACACAAAGCCAGCCAGCTATCTTGGGGGGTTTTCTGGGGGCAGAGTCAGCAGTTGGCCTCTTAAGTTCTGATATAAGGTATGGGGCAGCCTCTGTGGGTCGCTGCCAGCAGTGGTGACTTTTGCAGCACAGGTTGGGGTGGACTCAGGGGGGTGGGATGCTGGCCCGGGATGGGGGTGCTAGGGGAGTACAGTGGTTGAGGCTCCGGAGGGGGGAGGGGTGTGGACTCAGAGGAGGGAAGTGAAAGCTCAATGGGGGGAAGGGGGTTGAGGAAGGAAGAGGGAAGATGCCAGGGTGGGGGTTGGTGGAGGCAATGGGGAGGGAGAGTGTGAGTGAGTTCTGCTGTACAGAGAAAGTACCTCTATATATAATGTGTAAACCGCTTTGGTTGTACCATAGAAAGGCAGTATATCAAATGCTTTAAACTTACCCTGATATTTAGCACTTAAGCGGCAAGGGTTAGAGCATAAATAGGACTGCATAAATGTCTGTCCTATATTTATGCAATAATCCACGGCCGCTTACGTGATGAATATTGACTTAAGCGGCTATGTGCTAGCTGGCTTTAAAATAACTGGATATTCAAAGCCAAAGCCTGCACAGGCTGCAGATTTGAATATCCAGGAATAACACCATCCGAAATGAGTAAAACACTCACCGCTGACGGCTGAATATTGACCCAAAGTTGTTAGTGGTAGAAAGAAAGTATGATCATATAACTCCAGTTCTGAAGGAATTACATTGGCTACTGGTAGCGGCTAAGTCTAAGTATTTAGTGTATCTTTCAAATGTTTATAACGGGGTGTTTAGCTTATCTTGCAAAGTACCCTAGAGTCGGCTAGGGGTCTGAATTCATCTCAGTGAGACAGGCTTGGACCTGGAGAAATTGACCTATATATGGAACTCAGTATTTAGGTTGTTTGGGCCCATTTTGTGCAATCTCTTGCCGCAAGAATTGCATAATGAATCTAGTTACTTACAGTTTAAGAAAAAGGTTAAGGCCAAACTATTTGGCCTGGCCTTTTCTTAATGAGTGTAACAAATATTTTACTGGAGTGTGTAGGGAGGTCAGCACAGATGAGGCTGGAATTTGGTTGGCTGTTGGAGAAATGGAGGCTCATGGTAGAGTATTGTAAAATGTAGACTGGCTTGTTCATGTCTTGGGTGTTAATACTTTTATTGGCACTTTGTGTTATTATTGTGATTTTGTTGTTGCATTTATTTTATTTTATTTATTTTTATATTGGGGTAAGCAGTATATTGTCAATAAATTAAATCAAATTTATTTTTATTGTATCCTACACTGATGCTTAATGTGAATTGTGAGTTATCATTTTTATAATAAATAAATACGTCTTTCATGTCAATGGAATATGGCAGAGTAAAGGGACAGAGGAGGTACAGCCTGGATCTCATTGTTTTCTATAAGGAGAAAATAAAATAACTGGAACCGGTTTTCATCTAGAGAATATAATGGGACCTGTATGGAAAAAAGGGAACTCAGATAGACTTTTTCCTTCCCTTGGCAACAGTCAATATATTTGAGGTTTAGACCTTGGGAGAGGGGAAGAGATATAGAACAGAACCTGCATAAGACCATGGACAAATAATTCCTTGTGGCTGATTCAGGGGCAGAACAGAGGGTGGTAAGAGTGTCTATGGTACCTCTATCTCATGGTCACCCCAAACATCTTTATGGAGGCAACAATGCATATCTTTTTGTCAGCCTAGCTTTTCAAAAGCTAATTGTGAAAGTCTGAATATATGATATTATTCACCCCAGAGAGCCTGAAAATACTGGAATGATTTGACTCCTTAATGTATACACATATATATCTATGTACAGAGAAAGGGTCATGCTGCTGAGCTCCTTAGACCAAAACCTAATGTAATATTTAAAAATAATTATTTTTTAAAAAGGATTCCATACTGAAGTTATCAAGCAGTGCAGCTCACTGTGGTGTTTGGTTTCAGCCCATATCATATTACCCAGGTCATAATTTTGGGTCCATGTATTGGTCTCCCAGATGTCTTCAGTCATGTTAATCACAGTTTGCTTCAAGGTCGCTTTCAGGTAATCCATCAGAGCCTGATTGCAGACCCAGGCTTCCTTCCAAGCAGCATCTGTTGCATGTCCTTATTTGAGATGGCTTTTATGTAATGGCTACAGTTAGGACTTAGATCTCATGTTACACCATTTTGAAGGAGTTGCCTTGGCTTTTGGTGAAGCAGTGTATTCATTTTAAAATGTGTTCATGGATTCACTGCGTTATTTATGCAAAGACAACTGCACACTTGGCAGAGATTTTTCTTATCTCTGAACTGCTTTATTTCACAGTCTACAGGTACTATGAAATTGGACATTCTTCCTGTCTCTCTTGCTCATTTGTCGATAATGTGAGGTTTTGTGATAGCAATGGTGGGGCCTATTTTGTGGCATGACCGACGGGATGTATTGTGCCTTCAGTCAACCTAGCTGGTATTTAGGAGACAGTTAAAGATATTACTTTTTATTTATGTATTTGGGGGATTGATGGGTGGGGTGGGAGAGCTGTTGAAAGTTTTTCAAGAATAACATACATGGGTGGATATTTGAACTGTTGCTACAGATGGAGTGGAGGAGTAGCGTAATGGTTAGTGCAACAGCCAAAGAACCAGTGAGACAGGGTTTGATTCCAACTGCAGCTCCTTGTGACTTAACCCTCCATTGCCACAGGTACCTGTACATAATAAGTAAACTGCTTTGATTATAACCACAGAAAGTACTATATAAAATCCCATCCCCTTTAGCCTTGCTATTGCTAATTAGATAGAAATATAGAACATGAGGGCAGATAAGGGCCAAATGGCCCATCCCGTCTGCCTATCCTCAGTAACCACTAAATCTTCCTTTCCAAAGAGATCCCACATGCTTATCCCACCCTTTCTTAAATTCTGACACAGTCCTTGTTTCCACGACCTCCACCAGGAGGCCATTCCACACATCCACCGCCCTTTTGGTGGTATTTTCTTAGATTCCTCTTAAGTCTATTTCTTCTTAACTTCATTGTATGCCTCCTCATTCCAGAGTTTTCCTTCATTTGAAAAAGGCTCGCCTCCTGTATATTGACACCACTGAGATATTTAAATGTCTCTATCATATCCCCTCTCTCTCTCGCCTCACTTCCAGCGTATACATGTTGAGGTTCCTAAGCTTGTCCTTATATGTTTTATGACAGAGACCGCTTACCAGTTTTGTAGCTGCCCTCTCAAACTGACTCCATCCTGTTTATATCTTTCCGTAGGTTCAGTCTCCAGAATTGCACACAGTACTCTAAATGGGGCCTCACCAGAGACTTATACAATGGCACTATCACCTGTTTTTCCTGGTCATCCCTCTCCTTATGCACCCAAGCATCTTTCTGACTTTGTCACTTTTTCTACCTGTTCAGCCACCTTAAAGACATCAAACAATCACCCCCAAGTCCCACTCTTCTTTCGTACACAGAAGCACTTCACTCCTTTTACTGTACCATTCCCTTGGATTCTTGCACCCCAAGTGCATGACCCTGCATTTCTTAGCAATTATCGGACCATTCTTCAAGCTTTGCTAGATCCTTCTTCATACCATCCACACCCACCGGGGTGTCCACCCTATTGCAGAGTTTGGTATCATCCACAAAGAGACAAGCCTTACGAGACAGTCCTTCCGCAATATTACTCATGAAGAAGTTAAAAAGAGCCGGCCTGAGGACTGAACCCTGCAGTACACCACTGATAACAGCCCTTTCCTCAGAGCAATCTCCACTTACCACTACCCTCTGACTCCTCCCACTTAACCAGTTTTTAACCCAGTCAGTCACGTTAGGTCCCATATGGAGGGCACTCAGCTTATTTATCAGTCACCTGTGCAGGACCATGTTAAAGACTTTGCTAAAATCCAAGTACACCACATCTAGCGCCCCTACCATGTCCAACTGTTTGGTCAGCCAGTCAAAGAAATTAATCAGATTTGTCTGACACGACCTGCATCTAGTGGAGCCATGCTGCCTTGGGTCCTGCAGTCCATTCAATTCATGAAACCTCATGCTCCTCCGCTTTAGAAGCGTTTCCATTAGTTTACTCACCACTGAGTCTGTAATTCCCAACCTCCTCTTTACTTCTGCTCTTGTGCAGAGGAACCACATCTGCCCTTCTCCAATCCTCCGGAACCACTCCAGACTCTAAGGAAGCATTGAAGAGGTCAGACAGCGGTGCCACCAGAACATCTCTAAGTTCCTTGAGTACCCTTAGATGTATCCCATCAGGTCCCATCACTTTGACTACTTTTAGTATAGTCAGCTCCTCCTGAACAGAGTTTTCTGAAAATCAATCCCGGTCTATCATACATCCATCCCCATTAGCATTTGTTTTCTGTGGTCCTACCCCCAGCCTTTCATCCATGAACACAGATTAGAAACAACTGTTAAGCAGTTCAGCTTTATCCTTATCAGCTTCTACATATTCCTCCCCCTCAGCTTTGGTACTCACAATGCTACTATCCTGCTTATTTTTGAAGGAGATGGCCGGCCATCTTCCGACACAAATCAGGAGATGACAGGCCATCTCCTGAACCCGGCCAAATCGGTATGATCAAAAGCCGATTTTGGCCGCCTTCAACTGCTTTCCGTCGCAGAGCTGGCCAAAGTTAAAGGGGGCGTTTCGGCAGGGTATAGAAGGCGGGATGGGGCGTGGTTACGAGATGGCCGGCTTCGGCCGATAATGGAAAAAAGAAGGCCGGCTCTGACGAGCACTTGGCCGGCTTCACTTGTTCCATTTATTTTTAGGACCACCCCTCCAAAAAGTGCCCCAAATGACCAGAGGACCACCGGAGGGAATCGGGGATCATCACCTCTTACTCTACCAGTGATCACCAACCCTCTCCCACCCCCCAAAAAGATGAAAAATTATTTTTTTGCCAGCCTCTATGCCAGCCTCAAATGTCATACCCAGCTCCATCACAGCACTATGCAGGGCCCTGGAGCAGGTTTTAGTGGGTACTGTAGTGCACTTCAGGCAGGCGGACCCAGGACCATCCCCCCTACATGTTACACTTGTGGTGGTAAATGGGAGCCCTCCAAACCCCCCCAAAACCCACTGTACCCACATGTAGGTGCCCCCCTTCACCCATAAGGGCTATGGTAATGGTGTACAGTTGTGGGGAGTGGGTTTTGGGGGGATTTGGGGGGCTCAGCACACAAGGCAAAGGAGATATGCACCTGGGAGCAATTTTTGAAGTCCACTGCAGTGCCCCCTAGGGTGCCCAGTTGGTGTCCTGGCATGTGAGGGGGACCAGTGCACTACAAATGCTGGCTCCTCCCATGACCAAATGCCTTGGATTTGGCCGGGTTTGAGATGGCCGCCATTAGGTTCCATTATAGGCAAAAACCAATGGCGCGGCGATCTCTAACGCCGGCCATCTCTAATGCCAGCCCAAATGTTGAGATTTGGCCGGCCCCGACCGTACTATCAAAACGAAAGATGGCTGGCCATCTTGTTTTGATAGTACGGTCGAGTATGCCGCTTTCCGGGGCCGGCCTTAGAGATGGCCGCCCATATAGATGGCCGGCCCCGTTCGATTATGCCCCTCCACGGCACTTCTTCCAGTCATTTATATATCTGAAAAATGTCTTGTCCCTCAATTTTACCATATCAGCTATCCTTTCTTCCATTTGCCTCTTTACATTCCTGACAGCTTTTCCAGCTTCTGTTGGCTTTTGCAGATATTTTTGCTTGTCCTCCTCTTTTTGAGTCTTCTTGTAATGTATGAAGGCTAACTTTCTTTCCCTTACCTTTTCAGCTACTATGTTTTTCTGGAATCCATCTAAGACCGTGATGCAGAGGCATAACCAGAAGTGTAGCCAGACCTCGATTTGGGAGGGGGCATGAGCCTAAAGTGTTTGTGGAGGGGGGGGGAAACATTTTTCCCCACCTCCCTACTGCTCTAAATCGCTAACATAACCCCACATACCTGGGCTGGTGGGGGTCCCAAAGTCCCACCAGCAGAAGCTTTCCTGCAGTGATATTTGCCGCCGTACTGCCTGCCCTGTTTTCCTGCCCCAGCACGCATGCACATTTTTAGTGAAATTGAGCATGCGCGAAGCTCGCACTCGCTCAATTTCACTAAAAATGAGCATGCACATGGGGGAGGTTGAAAGCAGGGCAGGCAGCATGATGGCAGATATCGCCGCAGGAAAGCTTCTGCTGGTGGGTCTCGGGGACCCAAGCCAGCCAAACCAGCAGACCTTAGAGGGCCCAGCCCCACATGGCTACATCTACTGTGATGTATAGCAGTACTTCTCAACCCAGTCCTCAGGACACACCTATCCAGTCAGTTTTTCAGAATACCATAATGAATAAGTATGAGATAGATTACATACCAAGGAGGCCACGCATGCAAATCTGTCTTATGGATATTCATTGTGGAGATCCTGAAAATCCAACTGGCTAGGTGTGCCCTGAGGTCTGAATTGAGAAGTGCTGATATATAGAATAGAATACACATTCAATAAATGAATATGGGAACATTTGTTTTGCCTTGGCATCCTCAAAGCTAAGGGGCCTGTTTACTAAGTTTTCTGCCATTTTGTGTCTAGGGAAAATGCTAAGTAAAGGAGCTAAAGCCAAATTCTGGATACGTCTGTTAGTTTATAAACTAGGCTTTGCTGATACAACAGTATAGTGTGTTCTTTGTTTCTTTCAAAGAAATAGATGATGTGGAGCTCAGTTTTATATACTCTGGCTCCTGATCTTTCACAGAAACTTCAGTACTGACTGCCTGTAGCAGGCAAGCTATGAGCAGATGTCACATACTCTAACCAATCACTACATTCATATTCTCAAACCCTGACCTGTCATTGCCATCTGTTAATTCCACAGTCATTTCTGTCTTGATTCTATGGGGCCCTTTTACCAAACACTGGAAACAAGTGGCCTAAGCGCACCCTTATGCGGGTCATTCCAGCACACTAAGGACATTTTTACCACTAGGGTAAAATGGCTGATTTTCCGAATTTTAAAAAAATGGCCATGCGCTAATGTTCACATTGGTGTATGGCCATTAGCGTGCATGAGCTCCTACCTCCACCTATTTTGTAGGTGGTAGAGACTCCCATACTAAACCTGTGGAAATCGGTTAGTGAGCGGCAATGTAGCTGCACTAACTGATTAGCATAGAACATGCCCACTCCCCCCCAGACACGCCCCCGAGCCAGAAAATAAAAAATATCTTTTAGTGCGTGGGTAGTGCATGCACATGGCCAAATTACCATGGGACACCTCAGCGTACTTTGCAGTTTGCCATTTTTTGCTGCAATAAGCACGTATTAGGGGTCCTTTTACAAAGCTGTGGTAATAACTATGTGATTTATTTATTTATTACATTTGTACCCCGCGCTTTCCAACATATTGCAGGCTCAATGCGGCTAAATCTCTGTATCAATGAATAAATATTAGTGATTGTTTGGAGCTCTTAACCCTTGACGATGCCTTCAAACTCATCTTGCAGCTAATAAGCAGCCTGGCAGACACGCACTGACTTTTTACAGCATAAAGTAATTTATTTTCCAGAACTTCTTTCACACAAATTAATCCCAAGAGTCTGCATCTCAAAATCATACATCCCGTTGCAACAGCAGCAGCAGCAGCATCAGCATTTTATATGATTGTTACCCACCTATATCATAGATGTATTACTCCTCTCAACGTACCCTTAGATCGAACCAGCAAGACTGACTGTACCCACACCTAAACAAATATGAAACAAGCATACCAGGAAAAAAAAAATTTAGTGTTGCAGGCCCTGGCCTGTGGAATGTTCTCCCTATTTACATGAGATTGCAGGATTCCTCGGTCAAAGTTAAAACCAACCTAAAGACCTTATTATTTGAGGGTGTGTTTTCCTGAATCGGTTCTCCTTTTTTTTTTTTTTGGCGGGGGCTGAATTGCGTGTACTGAGGGCTGTCCTGGAAAGTACTGCTGTGTTGCTACGATGTTGTCGTTGCTTCTTTAACCTTTCCTGTCCAAATGGAATTCCTTTAGATATTTCTTTATTGATTGATATGTTTGCGTAAACCGTTCAGAGAGACTCTCATGGGCGATATAGAAAATAGTAAAAAACGAAACTCTTGCAAGACACAATGGATTTTAAAGATTTTTTTTTCCTTCAAAATAAAAGCAGTACATCATTGGCAAACAAGTTCAGATGATCAGAACAGTGGATTTTGATTGTCAAATATTTTGGGGCTGAGGTTTATTTCCTACTTGTGAGGAGATGTACACACCATCACACCAATATTATTTATATGTATAAATATAGTTTGTGATATTTAGCTGTGAAAATCAACAACTTTCAGGTCATTTTCCTGCAGTTACCTCTAGTCTGGGTACAATAGCTGCCTGGTAACCCACTGATAGATCATATTATAGTTTGTAACTTTTGTTCTCTTATGCAGAAAAATTATTCTAGCTTTCTGTAATAGTCATTTCCTTTATCTCCCCAAAACAGTTCATTCCAGTAAAATAATTATTCATTTTCCCCCAAACCCTTGAGAGGCTTTTACTTTCCCTATTTAAATTTCTTGTAGCCTTCAACAAGACACCACACTTGTGCATATGCCTTTCTTTAAACTAGTTTCAAGAAACTTCTTTACTTCAGTTGTACAATAGGTAGTGTGCAGTGTTGTTCAAAGGTACTAGGTCAAAGTACTTAAGTAAAAGTAAAAATAAATGCATACTTAATTATAAGTACATGTACACTGAAAAACACATAAAAAAATTTACTTAAGTGAAAGTAAAAAAGTTATTGTCTAATATAATACTTTTTGAGTAAAAAGTAAAAGTACCACAACTACAATGAATGCAAGTATTGTTAACGTTTTTATCCCAACTTTATTGCTCTACAATTCAATCTACTTTGCTTTTAGTAAAACTACATTTTTGAAAATGGCTGTCACTCATGTGAGTGTAAGTGTGAGTCATTAATCCAGCACAGCTAAAAAGGTGTTCAACAACTAGAAATCCTATGTTCTTGTCCCAAGCTCTCATCTCCTAATCTCACTCCTTTTACATTACTCCTATGATCCTTCATTTCAGAGCTTCCTTTATACCTTGGAGGCATTTAACTACTACTACTACTACTACTTATCATTTCTAAAGCGCTACTAGATGTACACAGTGCTGTACACTAAACATGTAAGAGACAGTCCCTGCTCGACAAAGCTTACAATCTAATCAAGACAGACAAACAGGACAAATAAGACACTGGTCTGACTACAAAGGGTTTGCACCAGCTCCAATTGATTCAGAATCATGCAGCAAGAATAATAGAAAGTTGTAAGCGACGTGACCACATCACACTATTTTTGCATAAACTTCACTGGCTACCAGAGCCAAATTTAAAACTCTTTGTTTGACCTTCAAGGCCCTTAAAGGAAATGGCTGACAGTACTTGAAGAACAGGATCTCCCTCTATACACCTTCAATGTCGCTAAGGTTCTCCCAAGGAGCTTCCCTAACCACACCCTCTCAAAAGGACATCACATGATGTGATACCCACAAGTGAGCCTTCTCTGGAGTAGCCCCCACTCTCTGGAATGCACTCCCTGAAAGGCTTCACTTAACACAAGACTATCTGTACTTCAGGAAGCAGGTGAACGCTTGGCTCTTCAACCAGGCCTTTAATGGAAGAAGTAAATGACACCGGCTGCACATACTATAGCAGGACATGTTATCCACTCCTACCCTAGCTAAGATAATGTTCAATTAACTTTCTTTAAACTAGTCCCTTATTTTCTTAGTCCTGTAATTCTGTCTTACCTAGCTATACGTTCCATCTTGCCTTACAAGGGTACAGAAGAACAGGAGCCCTTGCAGTTGTGTTGACCATAGAGTCGCTATTGTTATTCAATAAACCTCCTAGACCAGCATCATCAATTCATTGAGTCACTATCTTTGCTTACACCCTGTGCTGTCTATTAAATGTTTTATCGTGTATTGTGTTGACATTGTAGTATAGCATACTATGCCATACTTTGTATTGTTTGAATATTTTTACTGCTGTAATTGTCTATTGCTTACATTTGACTTATTTTTGCTGTACACCACCTTGAGTGAATTCCTTCAAAAAAAGTAAACAAATCCTAATACATAACTAACTAACTAACTAACTAACTAACTAAATAAATAAATAAGGGAATTAGTTATAAATCAGTCATGGGTACTAAACAAGTGAATAGGAGTTAGGAGTTAAAAGCAGTCTCAAAAAGTTGCGCTTTTAGCCTAGATTTGAAGATGGCCAGAGATAGAGTTTGACGTACTGACTCAAGAAGTCTGTACCTGGCATATGGTGCAGCAAGATAAAAGGAACAGAGAAGGGAACAGATAAGAGAGATTTACCCAATGAATGGGGTTCCCAGGGAGGAGTGTAGGAGAGATAAGAGTAGAGAGGTACTGAGGAGCTGCAGAGTGAAGACACTTGTAAATCACTAAGATGAGTTTGAACTGTATGTGGAAATGGATAGGGAGCCAATCAAATGACTTGAGGAGAGGGCTAGTATGAGCATAGTGACACTAGCGGAATATAAATCATGCAGCAGAATTTTGAACAGATTGAAGGGGGGAGAGAGATGACATAGTGGAAGACCTGTGAGAAGCAAGTTGCAGTAGTCTAAGCAAGAAGTGATGAGAGTGTGGATAAATGTGTCTAGTCTTCTTTGCCAACTCTCCTCCCAAGTATGTGGACCTGATATAAAAAATAAATCTAGGTTCCTAAGTTAGGTTCCTAAATTTATGCCCTATTTTCAGCTAAATTTAGGATCCTAAGTTTTTAGCTAAAAAAAATAATCTTAATTTAGGAGCTTAAAACTTATACTTATAAATTTAGGACTGTCATTCATTTAGTTAGATTTATGAGCCTAATTTATAAGCCCAGTGCTGAAAATTAGTACAGTAGGAGACCGATTATCTGGACTGCAGGGAGTGGTCTGGATACTCATAAATCCGGATAACTGGACATTCCTTTTTGAAAAGAGAATGTGCATTTGTGTGAAATAATATGAGGAATGTAAATGGGTTTTTTTTCCAGTTTAGTTGGGTAAATCTGGTCACATCAAAGGGATGTCCTAATGTTATCTAAAGAGATTTAAGCTAGTATGTTCAGCAGTAGATTCAACTAGATGAATTCTGCTGACTATCCAGTTAGGGTTGCCTGCATAAGTTTATCTGGAAAACTGTACTGCTTAATGACAGAGTGGTAGTGAAATACATGCACATGGCCCCACATCTCTCTGCATCCCTCTCAGGTCACCCTTCACATCAGCTTAAAATGAAGGGAATAGTAGATGTTTTGGTTCAGTTCTTGACCTGATGTCATGTAGTCTCACCGACCAATCAACTCTGAAATGATTGCCAAGCAGATGATGCACGCTACTTTCAGCAGCTGAAAGAAAAACGAAATTCAGACTTTGAGCCACTGACTGCAGTGTAGATTAAAAAAAAATTGTTTTGAAACAAAGCAAAAGAAATGCAAACCTGTCTAGTTGTTGTTTTCATTTTGTTTAAAAACAAATGTACATTGTAGCCCCGGGTAAATAGTCGAAAGGAACAGAAAGACACAAACCTCACTTGAAAGGCTGCCAGAGTCCTCAAATAGAGCACTAGCAAGAAGGGAAGGCTGGGAATTTGTGACCCTTCCCTACTTCCTTGATTAAATAGGGTAGTGCCTCAAAATGGAGGAGGCCTACCTAAAAAAAAGTAGTTATGCTTACAAACCAGAGAAAGGTAGGACTTAGGAGATGCTACTCCTAGATGAGAAGTCTTTTCAGAAAGAGGGAACTATGAAAGGGGACTGACAGTAGTAGGGTAAGTGGCCAGGAAGAACACCAGGGGCTCCTGAGCTAGCAGGACCCGTGACCGTCTGAATAGTATGACATCCCAGGTAATAATTTGCTTTATTAACCATCTGGGATCTTGTGAATTTTCAATGGCTAGAATGGGCAGCACTGTCCTACGCAGTCCAAAAATGGAAGGTATAATCTCTGAGAATTTCTTGAGAGATGCTCAGCCCCTTAAACATAATCTGGAGCAGTTGTTGGATCTCGCCAGGAGATGTGATGAATGTTTTCAGGCTCATAAGGAAGAGCATGCTGAACCATTACACAGTTCAGTGACAGCTCAAGGATACCAGCAGGCTCAGCCTGTAACTGAGTGGTGTGTCCTGCATCAGCTGTATGAGGCTAACACCACATCCATGTGTCAAATGACTAAACAATTGCCTGCCATGTGTCAAATGCTATCCAGACAAGAGCCACTGACCAGGTCATCCATCAATTTTCTGTGGCCTTATCCAGGTAGTGATGATTATAGACTGCCTCAGTGCTATACACATAATGCCGAGGTGATACAGAGGCAGAGTATGAAATTATCTGCATAGCAGCAATGTTTGACACCACTATCTGGATAACATAGGAGAGAAATACTGCTGTCCAAGTTATCCAGCTACTTATTCGAATAGCGGCGCTGAATAGCACTGTCATCCCAATAACTCCAGTGGTTGGTGGAATAGCCAGATATTCAGCAATGCTATCTGGAAAGTGGCTGCTGCTAAAAGTCTGGAAATATTTTAAAATGCTGCAGCCAAGATCTGAAAGAAGCATTAACCACAGAATGTAAATATTGACTCTATAGTTTACAGTGCCTGAGACCTGTTACCTTACTGTATTTTTTCTGCATACATTGGTGATATGTGTGGCCATTTCCAGTTCAGTGTTACAAAATCTGCATTTATCTTTTTGAATGTTTTTCTATACTGGCTGTGAACCATCTTGTCTGTAGTCCATGATCTTGTGCTGAGTTATCATTATGATTATTGTTAATAGGTTAATGTGGTTATAAGAATATAAGTATGCCATACTGGGATAGGCCGAAGGTCCATCAAGCCCAGTATCCTGTTTTCAATAGTGGCCAATCTAGGTCACAAGTACCTGGCAAGATTCCAAAAGAGTAAAACAGTTTTTATGCTGCTTATCCCAGAAATAAGCAGTGGATTTTCCCAAGTCCATCTTAATAATGGCTTTTGGGCTTTTCTTTTAGGAATTGTTCAAATCTTTTTAAAACCTTGCCAACCTAACAGCTTTAACCACATTCTCTGGCAATGAAGTTTAATTACATATTGAGTGAAGAAATGTTTTCTTCAATTTGTTTTAAATTTACACAGTAGCCTCATTGAGGGGCCCTTTTACTAAGCTACATAGGTGCCTATGCACACCCCATGCATGCTAATTCAGAGATACTGCCTAGCTACTACATGGCCCACTTGGTAATTTAATTTTTTACATGCATCCACTCACGCGCACCAGAAAATATATTTTATTTTCTGGTGCGTGGTGAAACTCCAACTTGACATATGTAGGTGATTACCGCACGGTTAACACAAGAGACCTTACCGCTAAGTCAATGGCTGGCAGTAAGGTCTCAGACCTACAATGGATGCGCACCAATTTTTATTTTCCACACGTCCATTTTCAGCAAAAATTTTAAAAAGGCATTTTTTGCAGGCATGCTGAAAAATGGATCTGCACACGCCCAAAGCCCATGCCTACACTACCGCAGGCCATTTTTCAGCGCACCTTAGTAAAAGGACCCCTGAGTGCCCTGTACTCTTGTATGGTAGATTCATGTCTACCATTTCCACATCACTCAGCCTCTTTAGCCTTTCCTCATAGAGAAGTCATCCCATCCCTTTTATAATTTTTGTTGCTCTTCTCTGCACCTTTTCTAATTCCACTATATCTTTATTGAGCTGCCGTGACCAAAACTGAATACAGTTTTCTAGTTGCATTTACACCATGGAGTGATGCAAAGGCATTATAATATTCACAGTTTTGTTCTCCATTCCTTTCCTTTTTAAAATTTTTTTTATTTATAACCATTAAAATTTTTACAAGCGATAAAACAACTTGCTGGAAATACAGAGAAAGTAATATGTAGGAATTATTTCAGTCAGGTAATTCTATTCTCTTCCTTAGACCACTAAATAGGGAGAGTGAAACAAGATAAGGAGATCAATTAAACAGTAAACAGAAAATAAAACCCGTGGTATTAACCTGATTATCCCCAGATATTACTCATCTAATTCATTATTCCACATTGATCATCTGGTTGGCTTCTTCAAGGCCAATACGCTGTGTAGTCAAATCATTTCCTAATAATCTCTAATATTCTATTTGCTTTCTTAGTAGCCGCTGCACATTGAACAGAGGGTTTCAACGTATCATCAAGAATGACTCCTGGGTGGTGACTCCTAATGTGGAACCTTGCATCATGTACAATAGTTACAGTTTGGGTTTCTGTTCCCTACATGCATCACTTTGCACTTGCTCACATTAAATGTCATCTGCCATTTGAATGCCCGGTCTCCCAGTCTGCTTGCAATTTTTCACAATCATCACGTGTTTTATCAACTTTGAGTAACTTTCAGGCTCATTTTCGAAAGAGAAGGACGCCCATATTTCGACACAAATCGGAAGATGGGCATCCTCCTCACAGGGTCGCCCAAATCGGTATAATCGAAAGCCGATTTTGGGCATCCCCAGCTGCTTTCTGTCGCAGGGAAAAAAAAGGGCGTCCCTGACAAACACTTGGACGACTTTACCTGGTCCTGTTTTTCTTACGACCAAGGCATAAAAAGGTGCCCGAAATGACCAGATGACCACCGGAGAGAATCGGGGATAACCTCCTCTTACTGCCCAAGTGGTCACTAACCCCCTCCAACCCTGAAAAACATGTTCAAAATATTTTGTGCCAGCCTCTATGCCAGCCTCAGATGTCATACTCAGGGCCATCACAGCAGTATGCAGGTCTCTGGAGCAGTTTTAGTGGGTGCAGTGCACTTCAGGCAGGCGGACTGCAGGCAGACCTAGGCCCATCCCCCCCTACCTGTTACACTTGTGGTGGTAAATGTGAGCCCTCCAAAACCCACCACAAACCCACTGTACCCATATCTAGGTGCCCCCTTCACCTGCAAGGGCTATGGTAGTGGTGTACAGTTGTGGGTAGTGGGGTATGGGGGGGGGTTGGGGGGCTCAGCACACAAGGTAAGGGAGCTATGTACCTGGCAGCAATTTATGAAGTCCACTGCAGTGCCCCCTAGGGTGCCCGGTTGGTGTGCTGGCATGTCAGGGGGACTAGTGCACTACAAATGCTGGCTTCTTCCATGACCAAAGGGCTTGCATTTGGTCGTTTCTGCGATGGGCATCCTTGGTTTCCATTATCGCTGAAAATCAGAAACGACCGAGTCTAGGGACGACTATCTCTAAGGACAACCTAAATTTCAAGATTTGGTCATCCCCGACCATATTATTGAAACAAAAGATGGACGTCCATCTTGTTTCGATAATACAGGTTTCCCCGCCCCTCCATCGGGATGTTTTGCAAGGTCATCCTCAGCAAAACTTGGGCATCCCTTTTGATTATGCCCCTCTTTGTGTCATCAGCAAATGTAATCATCTCACACATTATTCCCATCATTTATAAAGCAACAGTCCCAGCACAGACCCCTGGGGAACCACAGTATTACTTTTCTCAATTGAGAATACTGACCATTTAACCCTACTTTGTTTTCTATCTTTTAACCAGTTCTTAATCCAGAATAGGACACTGCCTCCTATTTAATCACTTTCTAATTTCATTAGGAGTCGTTCATGAAGTAATTTATCAAATGCCTTCTGAAAATCCAGACACACAATATCAACCAGCTCACTATTATTCACATGTTTATTCACCCCTTCGATGAAATGTAATAGATTGGTGAGGCAAGATTTCCCCAGGCTAAATCCATGCTAATGTATATGCTCAGCAATTTTGTTCTTTATAATAGCACTACCATTTTGCCTGGCACTGACATCAGGCTCACCAGTCTATAATTTCCTGGATCACCTCTGGAACTCTTTTTAATAATCAATGTTATATTGGTCACCCTCCAATTTTCTGGTACCATTCTTGATCTAAAATTGCATATTACTAATAATAGCTCTGCAAGTTCATTTTTTTTAGTTATATCAGTACTCTGGGATGTGTAGCATCTGGTTCAGGTGATCCGTTAATCTTTACTACATCAAATTGCCTCATTGCATCTTCCAGATTTGCAGAAATTTGTTTCAGTTCCTCTGACATCATCACTAGAAAGATTTGACCCTCTGGGCAGCTGCTGAAGAGCATTTTCTGGGGTAGACTCAAGAAAGGTTGCTAAAAGTTAGGCATTAAAAACTGAGCATTAAGCAAGTATTCTATAATGGCAAAAATGGGTGCAGAAGCCATTATAGAATATGCACATAAGTCAGCATTTGAGTGCCCAACTTTAGGTGTGAGCATGTATAGCATGGGGCCAATATTCAAACTTGGGGAGACTGCCCGGCTAACTCCTGTAGTCAGTGGCAAACCCATAAATTCAACCATATCCGATGACCAGCATTGAATTTCTGTGTGTGTGTGTGTGTGTGTGTGTGGTGGGGGGGGGGGGGGGGGGTCTTGGCTGCTATGAACATAGCCAGTTAATTCAACATTCATTGACTGACTGGCTAAGTTATAGCGGCCAAAGATAGACCTGCTATTTATGCTAAACTTAGCCAGTCAGCCAATGAATACTGCCCCTAAGCACTAATATTCAGCCAGGATAGCTGGCTATCTTGCACTGAATATTAGCGCACAGCTAGCTTAAGGCTATTTAAACTGCCAGGAGCCATTCCTGGCCAGTTAAATAGTGCTGAATATCAGGCAGCAGGTCTGTAGTATCTGAAGATTGGAGGGTGGCCAATGTAACACTGATTTTTAAAAAGAGTTCCAGGGGTGATGTGGGAAATTACAGACCTAGTAAGCATTTATTTATTTAGATTTTTGCTCACACCTTTTGCAGTAGTAGCTCAAGGTGAGTTACATTCAGGTACTCTGGATATTTCTCTGTCCCAGGAAGGCTCACAATCTAAGTTTGTACCTAAGGTAATGGAGAGCTAAGTGACTTGCCCAAGATCAGAAGGAGCAGCAGCAGGATTTGAACCAGTCACCTCTGGATTGCAAGACCAGCGCTCCAACCACTAGTCCACTCCGTACTTTCAGTACTGTGTAAAGAATAATATTACTGAACACATAAACAAACATGGTTTAATGGGACACAGTCAGCATGGATTCTGCCAATAGATGTCATGCCACACCAATCTGCTTCTTTTCATTGAAGGTGTGAAAAAAACATGTGGATAAAGGTGAGTGAGTTGATGTAGTGTTTCTAGATTTTCAAAAGCTTTTGACAAAGTTCCTCATGAGAGATTCCTGAGAAAATGAAAACGTCATGGGATAGGAGGCAATGTTCTCCTGTGGATTAGGAACTGCTTAATAGATAGAAAACAGAGGGTACACTTAAATGGCCATTTGTCACTCAAGGAATAACTAAAAACTCTGGAACTCGCTGCCAGTGGATATGGTAACAGCAGTTTGCGTATCTCAGTTTAGAAAAAGGTTGGACAAATTTCATGGAAAAAAGTCCACAGTCTGTTACTGAAATGGACATGGGGAAGCCACTGCTTGCCCTGGGATTAGTAGCATGGAATGTTGCTACTATTTGGGTTTCTGCCAGGTATTTGTGACCTGGATTGACCACTATTGGAAGAAGGATACCGGGCTAGCTGGACCATTGGTCTGACCCAGTATGGCTACTCTTATGTTCTTAATAGTGTAGTGCCATGTAACATATTTATAATTGATCTGGAAATCAGAACAACAAGTGAGATGTTTAAATTTGCAGATGACACAAAACTATTCAGAGTCGTTAAAATACATGCTGGTAAAAGTGAATTGATTTTCTACTCTTTCAAAAGTACAAAGACTAGGAGACCCTCAATGAAGTTATATGGTAATACTTTTAAAATGAATAGGAGGAATGGAGTTTTGCTACTAGTTGGGATTCTACAAGGTACTTGTGACCTGGATTGGCCACTGTTGGAAGCGGGATACTGGGTTAGATGGACCATTGGTCTGACCCAGTTTGGCTATTTGTATGTTCTTATATTCTAAAACATAGTGAAATTTAGATTCAACAGGACTGGCTGCAATCAAGCCTGGCTGTGTTCAATTAGCTGAATCTAATAAATTAAAAATTTGGTCAGTTGGTTGACTGAGTAACTAAGAAGGCAGTTACTTTTCACATGGGTGACATTGGCATTGAATTATTTTGTTCTTTAAACAAATAAAGTTATAATTTAGAAACTGTGTTATGTGTTTAATCAGTTTCTCTTTGTCTAATATTACCATTCTGTTTAAAGGTCATAAACCATTCAATGTGACATATAAGCAATAACAGGGGAAATCAGGAGGGAGATAAATACTTTTTCACATTACTGTATTGTGTGGACTACTTTACTGACCGAGAGAAGTAACACTAGTCCTAACTCAGCCTTCAAACTAGTCCAAATGATATATATTTCTGATGCTCATATATAGCCTAAGGTTACACAAGGCAACAGCCACTTTTTCTAAAATCTGACACATTTGCCTATAGACACCAGCAAGCACATGATATGTTGCAAAATCAGCACACGCATGTGTACACGCTGACACATGCATCCATAAAGCCCCACATGATGCTGCTCTCGTGCATGCGTACATTTATCAGTTGATGTCTCATCAAATACTCAAGTATTTAGCAGTATCTGTATAGGTACGTTACAAAAGGATCCATGTTCAACAGAGATCTGGATGTTTTAATTTCTAACTCAATGACGTATTTAAAATGGGGCATTATGAGCCACACTCAGTAAATGACTCCCAAAGTTAGGTGTTGTTATGATCCGCGCTAAATGGGGTGTGGTTATCGGCCGAGGAGAGATGGGCGTCTTTAGCTGATAATCGAAAAAAAAGGCGTTTTTACCGCGATTTTGGGTCACTTTTTTTGGACCCTTTTTTTTCACGAACAAGTCCCAAAAAGTGCCCCAACTGCCCAGATGACCACTGGAGGGAATCGGGGATGACCTCCCCAGACTCCCCCAGTGGTCACTAACCCCCTCCCATAAAAAAAAAACCACTTTAAAAACTTTTTTCCCAGCCTCTATGCCAGCCTCAAATGCCGTACCCACCTCCATGACAGCAGAATGTGTTCTATCCTCTGACAGCCTTTCCCTGCTTCTGATGTGGCTCTCGGGTGAGTGTGACACCTTTTCTGTTATGCGCACTGCAGAGTCACATCAGCAATGCATTATGGTGGGTGTAGGGTATTGGGTTCCGTGATTCCACTAGCTTGTGGCAAATGCTCACGATGTTGGTAGTTGGTAGGCTCTACTCCCATGGTGCTTTTCCCCCTGCTTACTGGGTCAGAGTGCGCCCTGTTTTGTTTCCGGTAGTCCATGAGGTAGTGGCCATTTTTGTAAGCCAGTTTTAGATCCCTTTCACGTGTTAGCCATGTTACAAAACTTAGTTCTTACTTTGAATGTGGCTGAAAGAGGGCATTGTACACCATTCTGCTAGCTCTGACCTACTGCTCATCTCAGTACCAGGGAGACTCATTGCCAGTGGGGCACAACCTCTGATCTGCAGTTAACTGTGAGTAAGCGTGCTTATTCCAATAAAGGACGTTTTCAGAGAGATTAGTCTTCAGGTGTCAACTGGTGTGCCAAGGTTATACAGCAGCAACAAGTCCTAGAGGCCTGTGTGTATGCAGGTCCCTGGAGCACTTTTAGTGGGTACCGCAGTGCACTTCAGCCAGGTGGACCCAGGCCTATCCCCCCCTACCTGTAACACTTGTGCTGGTAAATGGGAGGTCTGCAAAACCCACTGTACCCACATGTAGGTTCCTCCTTCACCCCTAAGAGCTATGGTAGTGTTGTACATTTGTGGGTAGTGGGTTTTGGGGGAGGGGGGTTGGGGGCTCAGCACCCGTGGTAAGGGAGATATGCATGTGGGAGCTTTTTCTGAAGTCCACCGCACTGACCTCTAGGGTGCCCAGTTGGTGTCCTGGCATATCAGGGGGGCCAGTGTACTACGAATCCTGGCCCCTCCCATGACCAAATGGCTCGGATTAGGAAGTTTTTGAGCTGGACGTTTTTAGTTTCCATTATCGCTAAAAAAAACAAACGCCCAGCTGAAAAACGTCCATTTTTTCGAAAATATGGTCTGTCCCGCCTCTTCACGTACCCGTTTTCGGACATAGACGCCCATGGAGATAGGCATTCGCGTTCGATTATGCCCCTCCACTAGGTTTTCCAAGAAGTATTAACCACCTGTTTATCATATAAACTGCCTATGAACTGTTAATCAAGAGTAAATGTATAAAAGTAATGGTATTGGATCATTGAATGGGAGACAGTCACAGCCAGCATCCCATGAGAAACTAATCAATTGTATCTGCATTGAATTTAATTGCTTTCTCATACACGTAGCCTTGTCTTTTATCTCTCCAAGCAAGAATGTACCTGGGTAATTTGGAGAGGTAGTAAAAGACTAAATATAGCTGGTCTTTTATCACTCCAAATTGTGGGTGGCTGGTATATAATAGTTTAGGGGTGGTAAAAGAGTCCAGAAAAACACTTAATTCGTAAAATTGACAGGGAAACTGCTAGAGGTAATTTGATGTCCTTGCTCTTAGACACCTGCATGTTGCACTACTTGTGTATTTTGGTAATCATGTAGGTGCTCCTTAAGAAAAACAAGGCAGGGTAGTCTGTTCTCTCCAAGTTCTTAAAGACCTGGCAGGATTCCACTTCTCTGTAGAGCAAAATGGCTTCGCTGGCTCAAAGCCATCAAAAAATTACTGGACGGTGGAAGAATTCTTTGGCAGAACATAAGAGCTTCACCCAGAGATGAAGATAAATGTTTAGAATTCTGTGTGTGTGGTACGAGGGTCCAGCAGGCAGGTTTCTGGGAAGAAGAAAACATGTTCTCCATCAGTGCAAAGTTTTGTCACCTTTAGTTCAAGAAGTGTGCAGTAAGTCTAATGCTGGTTTCAAGTAGACTGATCATCGGTTATAAAATGCAAGTCAGTTCTACAGCAACTCAGGCAGAGGAACGAGGATGCTGCTCTCTGCAGTACTGCAAAAATAATGAAAATGTTGAAATAAATGGTACATGTGAGGTTTGTTACTTGGACTTGGGGAAATTGTGGTTTTCAAATAGTATTGGCAGGGTGATGAGTTATTTCCCTTTGAACTACTACTAATCATTTCTATAGTGCTACTAGATGTATGCAGTGCTGTACACATTATATGCAGGTACTTTGTCCCTAGAGGGCTCACAATCTAAGTTTTTGTACCTGGGGCAATGGAGAGTTAAGTTACTTGCCCAAGGTCACAAGGAGCTGCAGTGGGAATTGAACCCAGGTTGCCAGGATCAAGGCCTGCTGCACTAACCATCAGGACACTCCTTCCCCTTGAGCATGCAGTTACATGGGCATACTGTTAGCCAAATAGAAAAGAGACATTCCAGGAAAGGAATATATATACACAAGTGGAAAAGAGACAGAGGGAAAAAAGATAGAAACATTCAAATACTTGCAAGGTATAAATCAGGCACAATGAGCAAACCATTTCTAAAGGACAGAATGCTCTAGAACAAGAGGCCACATTATGAAGTTCTAAAGCAGCAGCATCAGAAAAAATATATCTTCATTAAAAGAGCGGTGAATGCAGAGAATGGACTCCCAGTTCAGGTGACAAGGACAGAAACACCAACAGAATTCAGAGAAGCATTGGATAAGATTCCTAGGGGTAAAAAAAAAAGCCCACAGTGTTGCACCAGAAGTGAAGTCAGGGAGACTAGAAGGTCAGCCTAATCCTTATCTGCTGCCAGTTCTATCAAAGTGCTAGGAATAGAGTTGGGAGGGTGCAACAAGTGACATACTGTTCACTCCTTCAAGGGAGGAAGCAATGATGGATGAGGACAAAACAAAGGAAAGCGCAACTTAGCTAACCTTTGGTTCATGGGGTAGCCAGGGTGGTACTAGTAGATTGGTCCTCCCCCGAAAGCAATTAGGTCAGTGTCAGCAGGTTGCTGCATGCCAATGGACAGTCCAACAAGACCACAGGGACCAAAGAAACAGCCTCGCTAGTTTTAGTACAAGCTTGATGTAAGACAAGGAAAGAGAGAGCACCAGGTATTGGTTTAAGCATGAGATTTTCTATGGTCATTTATCTAGGATGGTAGACAGCCAGGGAGGAATCAAACAAGTGATGACTTGATTAAGGTCTGATATCATACATACAGTTACACTTCTATATCTCAGCATCAAAGAAGCAAAGGTAGCTGAAAGGAAGGGAGGACAACCAGGAGATATCAACAATCAATTTTTTTATTATGAAGATGACCCAACTTGGCTGGGTTTTAGCATAAACACCTGCATCAGGGGTCACACAAATTCCAAAAAAGGATTATAAACATACAAGCTGCACAACAGTGTTTCTTGATCTCCATTTTTCTATGGTTGTCCCTTTCTTTCAGCCACCTCTGCTCCTTTGGGGGGTCTTTTACTAAGTTGCAGTAGTGTTTTTAGCTCGCGGTAGAAATCAGCCGGCGGTAAACACCAAGATGCGCATTATTTTCCTATGGGTATCTCAGCATTTACCACCAGCTGATTTCTGCCGTGAGCTAAAAAATGCTACATTGGCTTAGTAAAAGACGCCATAGGTGCGATTCATGTGCACAGAAGATTTCTTCCTGATACACACTTCTACATCTGACAAATGGGATAGGAGAGAAGAATAACTAGTAGGTATAGTAGAAATCCTTTTCCTGCTGGGTTCTACAGCACTAACTGTGTAACCATGTAAATATTGTCTGCATTTTCCAAGGCAGACTAACTTAATAACGAGAAACTTTTTGAACGTGGTTTCAAGCAGTAAGTCTAGTAGCTTCTAACTTCATTTTACTGTAACATGATATTTAACCTGCAGAATGAAACAAGAGTTTTTAGAAACTCAACACACTTACTTTGAAATCCAGAATGGTACATTAGAAACATAGTCCTGAGTTAACTAAGTGGGACTGTAAATATTCCCGAGACTCCCTTTGCAGATGTGCATGGGAGGTTAGTGTTTACAGTATAAAGAGCAATGTATTCAGCTGCCAACGGCCTGAAAAACAGCCTCCTGCACTCAAAGATCTGCAAGACCTTTACATATAAATTTAGTTTTGCGAAACTAAGATTAATTGGATTCCAGAGATATTCTGTGGCAGCATACCAATGAAAAGCAAACAAAAAAAGAAAACCTTGACTGAAGATGGCTGGTTTCTATTATCCCTGAGGACAGCCCTGTGCCAATTACATCTCAGTTTGCAAGCGATAACCCAGGGACAATTTGTTAAATTGTTTTTGGCACTGTAATATGAATTTTCAAAATACACTCAAATTTGCAGCAGGATCAGAATTTCTAGAAATGAGCATAGGATTATGTATGCTTGTAATTAGAAGAATGCAACTTCTTTTTTTGCTTTTCTATATTACTTTTATTATTGTTAACTGTTTAGCTGTTGCTATGCTAAGCGGTATCTCAAAATAAATTGAACTTTGATCCTATGCCTATGCGTATGCCTTATAGCGCTATAGAAGTGATAAGTAGTAGTAATAGTAAATACTAGCAGGATGCTTATGTTCTGTCCTGCAAATACTCAATAGCTTGCATAGTGCATATTTGCAAGGGGCATAGATAGAGGTGGAGCACAGGCAGAACTTAGGCAGGGCTCCCATATATACATGTAACTTTCAGATTAGTATAAGTTACACTTGCCTCTGCTGCATTTAGATCCTTGCACTTACACCAGCTCTATGGTGTACCAATATTGGGTTATGCTTGTATTCTAGAACAGAACCTGGGTGCCCACTAAGGGGTGAATTCTATAAATCATGCCTAATACTGTTGAGGAAAAAATTTAAGCATTATTCTATAAGCCGTGCCTAAAGTTAGGCGCACTTTATAGAGTAGCACTTAAGCGCAGGGGTCATGTATAAATTTAGGTGCAGTCATTTGCACCAACAAAAATGTGGTCCAAATGCTCCTGCCTAAATTTACATGTGGAACCTCCTTATTCTATAATTGTGTGCATAACTGGATTCCACACCCATGCTCTGTCCCAAAATGCCCTTGACCATCCCATTTCCATGCCCCCTTTTCTGGGATGCATAAAAAAATTTATGTGTGGATCACAAGACTAAATTTAAGCCTGCACGTGTTAATTGATTTCAATTAGCATCAATAATTGCTTGTTAAAAAGCCAATTATTGGCACTAAGCCCTGGATTCTGTATAGTGTCACCGAAATTACACGCGCAAATCCAGTCGTATTGTGGATTTGTGCATGCAGTTTAATTACTTAACAAGTCAATCAACACCAATAATTGCCATTTAACAAGCAATTTTTGAAACTAATTGGCATTAGTTAGAATTTACTCGCACAACTTTTTAAGCATATTTTGGTTAGTAGCACGTGTAAATTATAATGCGTGCTGCCAAAAAGGGGGCATGGCCATGGGCATGGAATGGGCAGACTGTGGGCTTTCCGAAAATCTAGATACATGTTTTTCTTACATGGCCGAAATGACCACCGCCGGAGAGAATCGGGGATCGGGATGTGCGAGGACATCCAAATCAAAACTATTTGGACGTCCCTTTCGATTATCCCCCTCCAGGTCTCTCAACCAATCACAGCGCATTTAGCTGACACCAGTGACAGCTAAATGCGCTGTGATTGGCTGAGAGAGACCTGGAGGGGCATAATCGAAAGGGACGTCCAAATAGTTTTGATTTTGGACGTCCTCGCACATCTCAATCCCCGATTCTCTCCAGCGGTGGTCATTTCGGGCACGTAAGAAAAACACGTCCAAAAAGGACACCCTTCACAAAATCTGAAGAAAAAACATCCAAGTGCTCATCAGGGACGTCCTTTGTTTTTTTTTTTTTGAGAGTGATGTGTATGAAGCCGTCTTTGGTATGCGCAGAGCAGCCAGCATAACGATTGGCTGCTCTGTGCATGCTTGGCTGGCCAACTGGCTTCCCCTCCTTAGGATGGAAATCGCGTGCAAATGAGCTAACAGTGAGCAGCTCATTTGCATGCGATTTCCTTCATGCTTGCCTGTTTTTTACTGATTCGCTAAGGGATCGGTAAGGGAAGGGCTCTTTCCGTGGAGTTAGTGCATCTGGCTGATAGACAGGACTGTATCTTATGTGGTCCGATTTGTACTTTAGCAGGTTAAGAGCTGAATGTCAGTACTTAACCACATAAGTGCTGATTTTGCCCCCAACCTCCCACAACATAAGCTAATTTTGGCTTAGATGGTTAGAGAGGAAATTCAGTGGTACTATGTGGTTAAGTGCCACTGAATATCCATGCAATAGCCCCACACAGGTGATTTAACTGGTCAGGAACCTCTCCTGCCCGGTTAAATCGCTTTGAATATTGACCCCATAAGTGTACACTTACCTGAAAAAGTGCCAGCAGAGTGCCTCAGCGCTATTGTGTAATGGCATTGCTCAAATGACATAGCATATAAATGTTTGGGTGGGGGGGGCATATACATGGATGGAGGCTGAGTTGGGCTCCCAGTTGCATGTGTAACTTAAAGAATATTTAAGTGGCGGGGGAGGGGGAGACAGAGCTGAAGGTTTGCCTAGGGTGTTCGATACCCTTGGGCTAGTCCTGTCAGTTTCTCATACTAAGCCCTAGGCCTCATATAAGGTAGCCCACAGCTCTCGATTCGTGGAGCACGTTTTCTAACTTGCTGATCGTGATCCATGGTTGATCCTTTGTTATGGAGCTAAGCAGGAGCAGTTTCTTGGTCCCCATAACAGAAAGAAAACTATTTGAGGGTCACTTTATATCTGGTCATCTCATTTCAGAAGCTTGATAACTTTTCTGCTCTTCTAATGTTTTTCCCTTGTCTATTGTTTGGATCAGTTCTCGCTTGAAAAGCCGATAGCTATGTCTCACTGTGGCCGTTGATAGAAGGGGAAAAATGTATAGAAGCCTTGGTTTGATTTTTGACTATGTTCTAAAAATAATTCTTAACACAAAGATAATGTTCCTATTATGTGTGCAATGACTGAAGAGCACCCATTAATAACAAGACAGAAGAGATCTAAGGCCTTCATTGATGCTAGATAAAGGGACTTTTCTTATCGTGCTTTTCAATACATGTCAGTTTACTGAGACAGCTATTATGCAGTATGATGAAAGAGTGAAAATGAAAAAGATGAATCCATATTACCCTGAATAGAAACTGCCATTGTTCAAAAACAGAAATCAACAACTACTAATCATTTAGGGGAAATGGAGAGCGTCGGGAACCCGAGGGTGGGGGGATAAGGAAGACGGGAACTTAAATGTGTTCTATTTGTTGAAAAGCATTATATGGCCTTCTTGAACTCTGAATATCAAGAACAAACTGTCTCTTCTTTTGCTGCTTATTTTCTGTAGTTGTTGGCAAAAAATTGTCACTATTTGCTCCATCTTCCTCATTCATAGAATGCCGCATAAATGCTTAGTATGGATGCAAGCTCGTCTCTGCACCTAGAGTAATTTTATAAAGGGGCACTAGCATAAACATATTTTCAGCTGCCTAGTTTATGTCAGTTTAATAAAGAGAAGTAGGTATTTGCTTGTCTTTATAAAATACTAATGTAAGTGGCAAATTGCAGCTATGGATAGAGTGGAGCACAGCTTGGTTGGGAGTCAATGTTACGTAACCGCATATAAATGAAGTGCTTATAATCAGAACCAGGGGCTTAGCTACGTGGGGCCACGGGGGCATGGTGCCCCGTAGATTTGGCCCTGCCCCCTCCCTCCGCCAACCCTCCCCTATTGCCACCGCCGTCGGGTACCTTTGCTGGCGGTGGTCCCCAACCCCCATCAGCTGAAGTCCTCTTCTCCGGCGCGGCCGTGTTGCTGATCTGCAAGGGCAGGCTTCTGTTTCTGTGTGTCGTGCAGGATGTCAGAGTCACAGAAACAGAAGCCTGCCCTTGCTGATCAGCAATGCGGCTGCACCGGAGAAGAGGACTTCGGCTGGCGGGGGTTGGAGACCCCCGCCAGCAAAGGTAGCCGACAACGGTGGTGGCAGGCGAGGGTTGGCGGCAGCGGGAAGAGGGGGACGAAAGGGTTGGTGCCGGGGGGGGTCAAAGGTGGTGGTGGTGGTGGTGGCAGGAGGGGTCAAAAATGGCGGGGGGGGGGGAGACAGTGCCGCCGGGGGGGAGGGCTAAAATGTGCCCCTCACCTCAGGCTTTGGACCCCCCTCCCGCCAAAGTCTGGCTATGCCCCTGATCAGAACAACAACTAAACAGCATCAGACCAAGTGTGAAAACTTTTATTTACAGTACTGTATGTACTGACAGAGACGATATACAGTATTTCTGCAATAATTGTTTGCAAGATAAGGGTCAATTCTGTATCAAACCCCATTTGCAAAACAAAACAAAAAATAAAAGTACTGTACACTACAGTATTAAAAAAGTGTGAATTCTAAACTAAATGTAGGCCGTTGCTTATTTATAAAAGTCAGTCCGACTGATATTTAGCACTATTTAACCGGTCAGAATGGATGCTGAACAGTTAAATAGCGCTTAATTGGCTATCTGCTGGTATTCAGTGAGGGGATAACTGGCGATCCGTCGCTGAATATCTGTGGTTAGCGGCTGGTGGATAATCGGTTATATCACGCAATATAACCAGCTATCTGCCAATTTTTAAACTGGGTTTGGCATCATATTTGGCCACATCAAACCCTGGTATATCTTTGGCCAGTTTAAAGATAACCGGTTATGTCTGAATATCAACATAGCCAGTTATCTTCAAACTGGCTGAATAAAACCCCCGGATATTTAATGCCAGTCACCGGAAATGGCCCGGCATTGAATATACGGGTTCAGAGAGGACCGTGGGCGACAGCCCGGCTATCTCCCATGGTCTGAATATCAGGGCCAGTAATCTTTAGCTGTTTTAGGTTTACAATACGTTTTTTTCTTGCCAAATCTGTCACTCGCCTAAGGTTCATGATTTCTAAAGGTTTTGCCCCATGTTCTGCCATAAATCTGATAACTTTATCAGGGGTAGCGATTGCTTCAACAGACAAAATTTTCAAAGTTGGCACATTATCACCATCGTCATCCTTGTTGTCACTGGCGTTCTCTGGGATATCACGCTGTGGTTGAACAGCCTGTGTAATGTCCTCTTTCGACATAAATTCTGCTTTAGGAACACCTACATCATTATTTTCGTCCTACTCTAACCAGTCACTAATCATTTCAGCAGAAGTTTCCATATCAAAGTCTTTCAACATACTGTAGATATAGGCAGCTTTTTGTTCATTTTTCTGGTTAAATGCATTGGTGATATCTGTTTCAGAGAAGCCTTCAAAGTCAGACTTGCTCCCTGAGTCACTAGAAGAACTGCTTTTGGCAAAGGCATCACCCAGGCCTCTCATTCAACAGTTTTCAATGGACAGTTGTTTTACATCATCCCATGCCTTCCTAATGATATAAATCATTTCTTTCAATTTCAACTTTTTCAGAAGTTCAGGAATGTTAGGATTTTCTGATGAAAGGGCAGAAATTACTTCTGGTCTGTAATTGTGTTTGAAGTTCTTGATCATGCCTTGGTCTAGTAGTTGGATTTTAGATGTGGTGTTCAAAGGACGATAAAGAACTTGTATTTTCCCAACTCTAGAGATCAAAGACTCCACTGGAGGGTATGCATGGTAGTTATCGAGCAACAGGAGTGCCTTTTCCTTAAACTCGGTATTCAATACTGATGCCCAGACATTGCTCAGCATTGAATATCCAGGCATAAAGCTAATGAAGGCAAAAGAATCGCTGACCACCACTGCTTGAATATTTACCCTGAGGTTTTTAAGTCATCAAGTTGTGGTTCAAGGCTCCGGAAGCAGATGTTCTTCCAAAGCACCAATGCAGGTACAGCCAGTGCTCTAAGTCCCGTTAGTTTAGTGTTGGGCTTGCACAGTGCTGTTGCAGATAAATACCCACTGCTGTCAAACTGTTGTATGCATTCTGTCACATATTTGGGATAATGGAGACTAAAGACTTTTTAAAGCAACATTGGGTTGCGCACTGCTTCATAATGGGCAAGCGATTGAGATTGTTATATAAATGGTCTGGACACAAGTTGGAAATTTTTTCCTGAGGAGTCCTATGACCCCCTCCAACTTAAAGATAAGACTCTCTGATGTCCCTATCATCAGTACAATAATAAGTTGAGTAAACAGAGAAGCACCATTACTACTGTAGTTGCTATAGAAACTCCAGTTTGAATTACAGGTTCCTACCATAGCCCCTTTGTTTAATTAAAACCAGTCTTTTCTATGAAATACAAAGAGCATAAATTGGGTTGCATGAGAAACAATGTACAGAGTAGGAACAATAAGACTCATTCAGACTCAGCACAAATGAAGGTCCTCTGGGATCTTGTAGACAGAGTCAGTGGGGCTTATCCTGTTCATAGATATCCCTTCTCGGATTACCTTATTTTATACGTAATATGCCACCTTGATGAGCTATTTGCTTGAAGGGCAGTCAAACAAGTTTCAGAAAAAAAGCCAGTGAATACCCAGTTTCCATAGCAGAATTAAGCGATTAATTAGAATCAGGTGGTTAAATAATTCAGTAATAGGTAAACCACCCTGAGTATGGACATCCTATCCTATTTGTAAGCCCATAAGGTTCTGAGTTTGGTCTTCACAAAACCACAATCAAACAAAATGTTATAGGATCTATGAAAGAGTAGGTCATGCTAATCTCTCTGGACAGGGTTACAAGATCACTTCTAAACATTTGGAACCCCATTCCTTCTTTGTCAGATACAAAAAAGTGTGTGTAGGTCAGGGAGGTAGGAAAATGGACATTCAGATCAGTGCATTCAACTTATATATTCTATAAAAGGCTCAGTGAACCTTTTATAAAACACATACCCCTCTTTCTGTATATAACAGAGAGCTTAAATTTATATTGACCGATATTCAATATGTTTTAGCCAGCCGCTGACTGGTTAAATCATTTGGCCACAGCTAGCCACTAAAATTAAGCTGAAATTCATGGTTAGTGCCTAACTCAAACCCGGCTGTGTTGGGGGCATAAAAGTCTGCCCTATCTTTATGCGCTAACCCATGGCCACTTAAGTGCTGAATATTGACTTAAGCAGCTGTGTGTTAGCCAGCTGAAAATAACCGGATATTCAATGGTGAAGCCCGGACAGGGCCCGGCTTTGAATATAGGGGAATAACTCCATTGATGATCAGCAAAATGTTCACTGCCACCGGCTGAATATTGACCCCATAGAATACTAACAATTCTAGTTTCTCCCTTATATGGTGTGAAACTCCGTCCAGCGCATCCCCATGCATTGGGCAGGGCTGGCCAATGCCATTTTCGAGGCGGCACCGATGGAAAAGGAGGGAAGCCTCCAACAAAGGTAGGGGGTAGGGAAGAGGGCTGACCAGGTCAGGGGGAGGGGTTGACTTGCGGCCCACTGGGCCACCAGGGACATTTGAAAGGATGGCTCAGGGTGAGGGTACTTGGGGTCTGGTGGTTCCATGGACCTCCAGCCCCTGTGTTTTACAGGTCTGGGCTTGTGACAGCCCAGACCTGTCAAACAAGTGCGGGAGGATTCAAGCACAATCCTCCCACACTTTACCCTACGATCAGAGATAATAACGTGCTTAAATTTGCATGCTATTATCTCTGATCATAGGGGTAGTAAAGTCCGGCGCTGTTCCAGCACTATTTTTAGAGCGCTGTTTGGAACAGTGCGGGGCTTTCGATCATCTGCCCATGAGAGAGGGCTCTGAAAGACAGACTTGGGCTACTACTGCTTATCATTTCTAAAGTGCTACCAGCTAGTACACAGCACAGTCTGCTCATAAGCAGGCTGTCACTAGAGCTTAAAATCTAGTCTGATCAAATCCCAGTGCTTGGGAGGACTAGATGTGAAACAGTGCTAGAAGCAGAGGGGGCAACTTGATGCTTCCAGAAAACCTAAAGCCAACAACACCACTAGTGGATTGGAATGCTACTGGATCACTAACCAAGCTAAAGAGAGGTTTCTTTAAGACGAAAGTAGCAACAGCTGCAGCTTCCAATAGAAACATGAAAGACCAATTGTATGCGCCCATCTCCACAGAGGGACAACAGAAGAAAGATCTATACAGGGTGGGAGACAGGAGACCAACAGGCAAAGTTATTGCCAGTAGAGCAGAGTAACAGACACACCCTGTTCTCTACTGAGAAGTGTATGAAGCAGGATTTGGCATATACAGAATCTGATGAAACAAAAAATAGAAATAGAGAAAAATGAAGCCAAATAAAGACCATTGGGCTCATTTTCGAAAGAGAAGGACGTCCATCTTTCGACATAAATCGGAAGATGGACGTCCTTCTCCCAGGGACGTCCAAATCGGTATAATTGAAACCCGAATTTGGACGTCTCCAACTGCAGACCGTCGCAAGGATGGCCAAAGTTCAAGGAGGCGTGTTGGAGGCGTAGTGAAAGCAGCACTTGGGCGTGTCTAACACTTGGACATCCTTGACCCATAATCGAACAAAACAAGGACGTCCCTGACGAGCACTTGGATGTTTTCACCTGGACCTGTTTTTCTTACGACTAAGGCACAAAAAGGTGCCCAAAATGACCAGATGACCACCGGAGGGAATCGGGCATGACCTCCCATTACTCCCCCAGTGGTCACTAACCCATTTCCACCCTCAAAAAACATCTTTAAAAATATGTCATGCCAGCATCTATGCCAGCCTCAGATGTCATACTCAGGTCCATGACAGCGCATGCGTGTCCCTGGAGCAGTTTTAGTGGGTGCAGTGCACTTCAGACAGGCGGACCCAGCCCCAGCCCCCCTACCTGTTACGTTTGTGGAGGAAACAGTGAGCCCTCCAAAACCCACTGTACCCACATCTAGGTGCCCCCCTTCACTACTACTACTACTACCACTTAACATTTCTAGAGCGCTACTAGGGTTACGCAGCGCTGTACAAATTAATAACTAAGGACGGTCCCTGCTCAGAAGAGCTTACAATCTAAAGGACGAAATGTCAAGTTGGGTAGTCTAGATTTCCTGAGTAGAGGTGTTGTGATAGTGGTGTACAGTTGTGAGTAGTGGGTTTTGGGGGGCTCAGCACATAAGGTAAGGGAGCTATGTACCTGGGAGCATTTTATGAAGTCCACTGCTGTGCCCCCTAGGGTGCCCGGTTGGTGTCCTGGCATGTCAGGGGGACCAGTGCACTACAAATGCTGGCTCCTCCCACAACCAAATGGCTTGCATTTGGCCGTTTTTGACATGGATGTCTTTGGTTTCAAAAATCGCCGGAAGTCAGAAACATCCATGTCTAGGGAAGACCAAATTTAAGGCTTTGGATGTCTCTGACAGTATTTTCGAAACAAAAGATGGACATCTTTTTTCGAAAATACAGGTTTCCCCGCCCCTGGATTTTGCCGTTTTGCAAGGACATCCAAATTGCAACTTGGACATCCCTTTCGAAAATGCCCCTCCATATGGTCTATCTAATCTGCCCATCACTGGACATCTACTGTCTCTTTCACTTCCTTAGAGATTCTATGTACTTGTCCCAAGCTTTCTTTAATTCAGACACAATTTTCATTTCCACCACCTCCACCAAGAGGCCATTCCATGAATTCACCACCCTTTCTGTGAAGAAATATTTCCTCAGGTTACTTCTGAGTCTATCCTCTTTCACCTTCATACCCATGCCTTCTCATTCCAGAGCTTTCAATTGAAAAAGATTTGCCTCCTGTGCATTTTTGCCATGTAGGTATTTAAATATCATCATCATATCTCCCCTGCCCTGCCTTTCCTCCAAAGTATACATATTGAGATCTGTGAAGTCTGGCCCAATACACTTTATGATGAAGACCACTGGCTATTTTAGTAGCTGTCCTCTGGACCAACTCCATCCTGTTTATATCTTTTTGAAGGTGCGATCTTCAAAATTGTATACAATAAAATGAGCTCTCACCAGAGTCTTATACAGGGGCGTCATCATCTCCTTTTTCCTACTGGCCATTCCTCTCCCTATGCACCCAAGTATCCTTCTAGCTTTCACCATTACCTTTTCTGTTTGGCCACCTTAAGATCATCACATCGATCATATCCAAGTCCCACTCCTCTTTCATGCACAAAGTTTTCTTCACCCCCTAAACTGTACCATTCCCTCAGGTTGGCTGATCATGGGGGAAAAGGGCTCACACTTTACCCACATCAATCTGGATTTAAATTCAGACATAGTACAGAGATCATTTTTAACATCATTGTTTAGTGAGTTCCATGCGATGTTATTCAGGAACCTGGCCGGTTAAATGGCACTTAAATCAGCTATCCGGTGATATTCAGCGGGGGATAACTGGCTATCCCCCGCTGAATATTCCCTGTTAGGGGATAGGAGATAACCAGCTATATTACGCAATATAGTCAGCTATCCCCAAACATTCAGCACATAGCCGGGTATTGCAAGTAGTCAAATTGGGCTGAGTAAATAGCTGGAATATCTTTGGCCAGTTTAAATGTAACCGGTTATCTCAGAATATTAACATAGCCAGTTAAGCTTAAACTGGCCAAAAATAAACCAGATATTACATGCTGATCACTGGAAACTGGCCCAGCACTGAATATCTAGGCTGACCGCCAACCGCGGGAGGTAGCCGGGCTCCCTCCCACAGTCTGAATATCGGCCCCTATGTCTCTATCTTCAGCAGGTGGATAGACAGTTTTCCACTAGCTCCTGTATTCCTCTGTTAGAAGTTTTCCTGTCCCAGGTCTCCTGGTCAATACAGCGTGGTGGTGTTCTGGATGTATGGCGCTAGCTGTAGGGGGCATACCTGCTCACCCCAGATTCCCTCTCCCCTCAGGGCTTACCCCCTGCCATAGACCTTTTCACTTGCCTCTTTCTGCTTTGCTGCACTTTTGCCTTTCACAGTTTTCTGTGTTGTTATTAAAAAAAAAACCAAAAGGCCGTCTTTTTCTCTTTCTTACACTTGTGGAACAAGAAAGCTTAAAAAAAAGAGCCCATTGAAAAAAAAGGGGGGCTTTGGAGCTTTGGCTCTAAGAGCGGCAGAGTGAGGAGTGCAAAGGAGCTGACTCTGAGGTCAGCGCTTGGCTCAGGTCTCCCTTGAGAGCAGTGCTTAGGGCTGCGGGGACAGAACTTCAGTGGGGTATGTCCAGCGTTGTCTTCAGTGCACCTTTGGCTGTCATTACGAGACAGGAACTCTTCGTTTTTGTTTTAGGCAGATGCAGTGGTGACAAAGACTACTATGTGCTGTTCCCACTGCGGAAAGCGGCAGGCAGTGTTGAGTCTCTGCAGTGGAGACCATGCCTTGCTATCAACATGGTGTCATCTCATGCAGAGGATTCCCATGCGCACTCTCCCTCCCACTCAGCAAATGTTTCTGTACATGTGGCCATTTTAGGTGCTGAGCAGTCAAAGCAGGGTGCACGCCAGAGCCCAGGAGGAGTCTCTTGACCTGCCGGGGTCCAGCTCTTTGATCTCTCTTGTTGCAGAGGCAGGGTCCTCATGGTCTTTGAGGGGGGGACCTTTCCCCCCGAGTTTGTCCTGCTGCTTCATCAGGCTTATCTGATGAAGAGGACTCAGCAGCAGGACAGTTCTGGGCTTCAGGGTACTTTGGCAGCATCTGATCAGTTAGTGGGTCCGGCTCCACCAGACAAATGGTAATGTTTAGGTACAATGTCTGATGTGGGGTCCCTGGAACCTCCATCTCCTCCTTTGTCAGAGCTGGCACAGACCAGCTTCTTGGGGCAGGCTTGGGTGGGGGAGAGTTGGAGGATGCGTAACTTTTGGCCTTCCCAAAGACCCCATTGCCATCCGCATTTTCCACAAGGAGGAGTTCCCCTCCTTGATTTGAATGCACTGCATGCACTGAATATTTCTGTGGATGAATTGCCAGCGCCTGCTGTGGCTAAAATGAAAATGATGGGCACTAGATGGCCTGCCCGATCCTTTCCAGTCCTTGAGACGATTGAGGAGCTCATATCTGCTCAGTGGCCCACCCTGGACACGGGTGGCAAAGCCATGGCGCACCTGTATCCTATGCCTCAGGACTATTTGTAGTTGTTGAAGCTCCCTAAAGTGAATGCTTTGGTGGTGGCAGTCACCAAGAAGACAACCTTACCTGTAGAGGATGGTATCACATTAAAGGACGTTCAGGACCACTAGCTGGAGGCAGCATTGAAACAGGCCTTTGAGGTCTCAGCTCTTTCCCTTCAGGCATCCATATGTAGATCCTATGATGCAAGAGCATGCCTTTTCTGGGCACAGCAAGTGGTGGATGTCATGTCGAGAGAGAAGCAGCCTTTGGTGGATTTTCCCTCATTGGATTCCAGCTTGGCGTATTTGGTAGATTTGTTTTTTGATTTCATTCATGTGTCGGCCAAGCAGATGGTGTTGGCTGTTATGGCCTGCAGACTGTTGTGGCTCCTCCATTAGGTGGCAGGTGTGGCCTCTAAGCAGCAGCTTACCATGCTCCCTTTTAGGGGCAGACTGCTGTTTGGTGAGAATCTCGAGCAGTTGCTCCAGGAGTTGGGGAATTCCAAGACACAGCATTTGCCTGAGGACCGCTGCAAGCCAGCAGCACGGGCAGGTGCGTCATGTCCTTAGTTTCAGGAGGCCAGGAAATATCAGCCAGGCTAGGAGTTGGCTTTGGCAGCTTTTATGGCACCATTTCAATGCCCCAGGTTCCAGCAGCGGTCGCCTTTTCAGACAAACAAGCAGGGTCAGGATTCTGGGACCCAGACTGCGCTTTCAGCTAGAGCTGCACAATGATGGGGCACCCTTCTCCTCCACCGCTAACTCCATAGTAACATAGTAACATAGTAGATGACGGCAGAAAAAGACCTGCACGGTCCATCCAGTCCGCCCAAGATAAACTCATGTGTATACCTTACCTTGATTTGTACCTGTCTTTCTCAGGGCACAGACCGTATAAGTCTGCCCAGCAGTTTTTCCTGCCTCCCAACCACCTGTCCCGCCTTCCATCACCGGCTCCGGCACAGACCGTATAAAAGTCTGCCCTCCCCTATCCTCGCCTCCCAACCACCAACCCCTCTTCCCCCCACCTGCTCTGCCACCCAATTGTAGCTAAGCTTCTGAGGATCCATTCCTTCTGCATAGGATTCCTTTATGCACATCCCATGCATGTTTGAATTCTGTTACTGTTTTCATCGCCACCACCTCCCGCGGGAGGGCATTCCAAGCATCCACCACCCTCTCCGTGAAAAAATACTTCCTGACATCTTTTCTGAGTCTGCCCCCCTTCAATCTCATTTCATGTCCTCTCGTTCTACCGCCTTCCCATCTGCGGAAAAGATTTGTTTGCGGATTAATACCTTTCAAATATTTGAACGTCTGTATCATATCACCCCTGTTCCTCCTTTCCTCCAGGGTATACATGTTCAGGTCAGCAAGTCTCTCTTCATACATTTTGGAACGCAAATCCCATACCATCCTCGTAGCTTTTCTTTGCACCGCTTCCATTTTTTTGACATCCTTCGCAAGGTACGGCCTCCAAAACTGAACACAGTACTCCAGGTGGGGCCTCACCAACGTCTTATACAGGGGCATTAAAACCTCCCTTCTTCTGCTGGTCACACCTCTCCCTATACAGCCTAGCAATCTTCTAGCTACGGCCACCGCCTTGTCACACTGTTTCGTCGCCTTCAGGTCCTCGGATACTATCCAGACTCTGTTCCTTTTATGTTGTTGCACCATATGTCTGGAATAGATGTCCTGAGCTGGTACGTCAAGCTCCATCTCTAGCCGTCTTCAAATCTAGGCTAAAAGCCCACTTTTTTGATGCTGCTTTTAACTCCTATCCCTTACTCACTTGTTCAGTACCCATGTTTTATCATTCCCACCTTAGTAATTCCCTTATCTCTTATTTGTCCTGTTTGTCTGTCCTAATTAGATTGTAAGCTTTGTTGAGCAGGGACTGTCTCTTTATATCCAGTGTACAGTGCTGCGTATGTCTAGTAGTGCTATAGAAATGATAAGTAGTAGTAGTATGGGAATTACTTACTGTCCCATGTGTTTTAAATATTGTCAGGAAGCTCTTGAGTGACTCTATCAAATGCCTTCTGAAAACTCAAATACAGTGTATCAACCAGCTCACCTTTACCCACTTCTTTTAACACCTTCAAAAAACCTAACAGATTGGTAAGGCAAAACTTGACTTTGCTATGTCCATGATGGCTGTGCCTCATTACACCCTGTTCTTCCATATGGCCAGTATTTCTGTTTTTCAGAGTAACTGCTTCCATTTTTCCTGGCACTATCACTGGTCTGTAGTTTCCCTGGACTCTTTTATAAAGATTGGCATTGTATTGGCCACCTTCCAGTCGTTCTGGGCTGAAGCTCATTGTAATGATAGATTGCAGATTACTGGTAATAGGTCTGCAATTTCACTTTTCAGTTCAATCAGAACTCTGGATCCTGTCCCAGTTATTTGCTGCTCTGTCAGTTTGCTCCATTACATCTTCCAGGCTCCCTGCGATGTGCCTTAGTTTCTCTGAGTCATCACTATCAAAGAATGTTTCCATCATTTGTATCTCACCAACATTCTTTTCAGTAATAACTGAAGCAAAAAAATAATTTAGTTTTCCTGCTATGGCCTTATCCTCCTTGATTTTCCCTTCTACCCCTCCATCATGTAATGGTCCAAATGAGTCCCCCTCAGCTTTTTTGCTTCAAGTGTACCTGAAATATTATTAGTTTTAGTCTCTGTGAAAAACTTATTTTCAACTTGTCTTTTGGCCTGCCTTATTGTAGACTAGTGGAGCCATGCCCGTTTCCTCAACAATGAAACGGGCCCTAGGAAGGCTGTCATGTAAGCTTTTTTTTTTTCTCTCTCCCCTGCCCTCCCCTTCATGTCCAGCAATTCTTCCCTCCCCTCCCTCTATGTCCAGCGATTCTCCTCTTCCCTGCCCTCCCATCCGTGTCCCGCAATTCTCTCCTCTACTGTCCTCCCATCCCATCCATCAATTCTCCTCTGCCATGCCCTGCTCTCCCCTCCCCTTCCTCCCTCCCTCCCTCCCTTTGATGTCCCATGATTCTCTCCTCCCCTCGATTTGTACCTGAACATTCTATGGCTGGCTGGCGCTGGCTTTCTTTCCGTTCGTAACATCTCTCCTGACATCAGCTCACCTCCAGCGTTCCTTTCCCTCTCACTTTTCTGCCCTCTGATGTCATTATGTCTTGACGCGAGGGCGGGACAGTGAGGGGGAATGGAATGCTGGAGGCTGGCTGACGTCAGGAGACCCAGACAACCAGACATGGAACGTTGGAGGTGCAAATTATTATATAGGATGTACTTTGAACTAGTCGTTCTTTAGGCTTATCCCTATTAACACCATGTTGATCACTCAGGAAGGGCAAAGGGATTGCATTAGTTAACAAGGCACAACTTTTGCTATATTTGTATTGTTATGGGGTATATTTGTTGAATAAACATTGTTTCCAAGTAAAATATATTGATAATAAAACAGAGGACGGGGGGGGGGGGGGAGGATATGATGGATAAGAGTTGAGGGGATAAGTATGTGAAAAGATTGATGACATATTTCAGCTTGCTGTCTTTAATTATGTTTTGATATTGGACACTTTGTATATATTTTTTATTGTTTGCTATGTTTCCTTTGCAATATCATCAATAAAAATTGTTGAAACATAACATCATGTTGATCAGTTTCCACATTTTTAAAGATATCTGTTCTGCTTTAACAGCCTCCATTACTTCCCCATTTCACCATGCTGGCAGTGCTTTTCAACAATATCCATGCACATGCAAACTTTTTACCTTTACAGCCTCTCCTTTTACTTTTATTTTCTAATTTCCTCAGGTTTTCATAGTCCCTTTTCAAAACCTTAAATGCTCTGATGTCTCCTCTCCAGCAATTCTGCAACATTTCACCATATACCCCCAGATTTTATAAATAGTGTACAAATTTACATGTGCAAAACTGTGTGCTAGTCTGAGATGTGCATGCAACTAAATTGGCTAACAAGTCAATTAGCACCAATAATTGGGTGCTAACAATTATTGACATTAATTAGTAACATTTCGATTTGCACGTGCATCTTGCTAAGCACTATTCTATAAAGATCTATGTGCAAATCTTTTTTGTGCAACTCAAAAGGGGGCAAGGCCATGGGAGGGGCATTCCCATAACAGAAAGACTAAGGTTCAAAGCTGCTTGTTTAGTTTTTCAGATCTTACAGGACTTCACCTCCGAATTGCTAAGACCACTTCGCTATATCTGGCCCGGTCTAACAGACTGAAACAACAACTAACGCTAGCATCACCATTTCAAAAGACAATTCAAAATCAGAAGATTTTCAGCTCTCAAATCCCCGTACTTGGTGTCAAAATATGGAACTCTCTACCTATTCCCATCAGAACAGAAAACAGCTACCTCAGTTTCAAGGCTAAAAACTTTTCTCTTTCCAAAGACTGCTTCATGACTTCTACTTCCATTATCCTTTCCTGTAATGTTTTAGTCTCAGTTATTACATCAATGGTCTCTGTTTCTCATACCTCACACTAACACTATCTGCTTTTGTCTCACCTAGAATGTAAACCGCACTGAACCCTGGAAAGGGCATATTAGCAGTATACAAGAAATGAATTGAATTGAATTCACTAAAGATGCACACAGTATTACAGAATACCGGGATCTGTGCCTAACTTACACGCCAGTTGGTGTATATCCTTGCACCCAAAGTTTGGCACAGAAATAGGCTCTAAGTGCTATTCTCTGGTGAAGCTATACTTGTGACCTGGATTGGCCACTGTTGGAAGCAGAATGCTAGGCTAGATAGACCATTGGTCTAACCCAGTATGGCTATTCTTATGTTCTTATTCAGGGAACTCTAAACTAATTTACATAATTTTGACAAGTACTTTAAAGGAATAGATTGTTTTTTTCACTTTCAAAATAACTCTGCCCTATGAGGTCAAAATGGCATCCATCATGCTGGTTCCTAAACTTATCAGGTTGTGCAGGACTTCATGGAAAGCTTTCTAATGGCATTGCTGTAGGTTAATTAATTAATTAATTAATTACATTTGTATCCCACATTTTCCTGCATAGCAGTAGGCTCAATGTGGCTTACAGCTTCCGGAGAGGAGAGTACCAACTCCGAGAATATATACAGAGTGGAAAATAGAGTAACAGTAGGTGCAAGGAAGCTGATAAGGTTCCAGAAAAGAGAATACAACTGTGGGACGAATATATAGTAGCATATAGAGAGAAGTAATCCCAATGAGGCTGATAAATCTCCGGGGATGGGACTACAGCTTCTAGTGAGCAATACAGAGTAGGATAAGGGTAGAAGTACACTTAATTATAACTGGAGTGGTAAAATTCGTACAGTTTGAAGTAATAGGATTATGTGGAAGGGGTATTGTTCATTTCTTAGATCAAAAATATGTGATGCATTGTTCATGAATTAGTTCGGGTCTGCTGGGAAGGCTTTCTGGAAGAGGTGAGTCTTGAGGTATTTTTGAAATTTTAGATGGGTGTTCGCAATTCTAATGTTTCTAGGTAAAGCATTCCAGAGCTGGGTGCAAATGTAGGAAAAGCTGGATGCATATGTTGATTTGTATTTTAGTCCTTTACACTTTGGGTAATGCAGGTTTAGAAACGTTCTTGATGATTCAATGATGTTTCTAGTTGGTAAGTCAATAAGTTTGGTCATGTAGGTTGGGGCCAGACCATGGATTATTTTGTGGACCAGAGTGCAAATTTTGAAGGCTATTCGTTCCTTGATTAAAGGTATTTGGGAATACTTTGTGACATACTGGATATGGCTCTTATTTTTACAAATCTTCACTAGTTGCCTGTGGTATCACGGATAAAATGTAAGGCTTTGACCTTAACTTCTGAAACTCTGCATATGGTAGGCCTGGTTTATCTTAAGCATCAGTTTCATTATATTTCCAAAATGAGAATTTATTGGAAATTCCATCTTTTAAAGTCATAAAATCTTGTCTTTTGAAACCATGCTCTGTCATACAACTTTATTGGTGGAAAAAATTAACATTGGATATGATATGATGTCTTATTTATGCTATATAACAATGTATTTGTTTGTAACTTTTTTTGTGTGAAGTCATTTCATGGGACCCTATTTCCTAAAGTGTGGTCATTACAACATGGTGCTTGCCAATATTAATGCATGATAACTGCTAAACCTTTGCATGAACTGCTACGGGCATTCCCAACATTTTTTCATTTAGTGAATAGAGAGAAGTATTGGGGTCAGTATTGAAATGAGTTATCTAGATAGTAGAGGTTTCCTGCCTAGTTAAATTGCTTGTGTGGGGCTATTCTCTGATATTTAGTGACACTTAACCAGATAGTTCTGCTGAATCTCTTCATAAAGGTGGGCTCCTGCCCATAAGAACCCCACCCCCAGACCACCAGGGAGTTTTGAGGTAGGCTCGGAGGCAGGGAGGCTTGGCCCAGGCTTGATTTATCTTCGGGGGAAGGGAAAGGAGATCACAACCCTATGGGGGGAGGAGGAGGTAGGAGGGGCAGAGGCATCTGAATATACTTACGCAGCTCATAGTCAATATTTAGCTGAGATCTGCATAAAATGTCTTAGGTGAGTCCTGGATGAATGTCAGAAGGGACTCGCATGAGCTCCAGTCGAATATAATTTGAATTAGCTCTCGACATAACCCGGCAATGAATATCCAGGGCTTATTCTGCCTGCAGCAGTCAATGTTTAAAAAACCTCTGACTGCCACAAACTAAATATTTTTTATTTATTGTATTTGTATCCCACATTATCCCACCTATTTGCAGACTCAATGTGGCTTACATAGTTTTGTTAACATTGTCATTGCAGGGTGACAGTTACATTTAATATTGTGCAGAGGTTAAATAAGGGTAGAAAGAGGAAGGAAAGGATTGATTAAGGTAGTTATATTAGGCGAGCTATCTTGACTGAGTGGGTTGTTGGGTGAATTGGTGTGGCTATTAGTTCTCATTGTATGTCTTGCTGAAGAGATATGTCTTCAGAGATTTGCAAAAGATATTTGTTTCGTCGATAGTTCTCAGGTCTGTAGGCAGTGCATGCCACAATTGCGTGCCCAGGTTCGAGAATGTGGTAGCATGCATCTGCTTGTACTTTAGTCCTTTACAGCTGGGGAAGTGCAGGTCGAGAAATTTGTGGGATGATCTTGTGGCGTTTCTTGGAGGTTAGTCTACAAGGTTTAGCATGTAGGTTGGGGCGTCTGCGTGAATGATTTTGTGAACAATCGTGCAGATCTTGAACGTAATGCGTTCCCTAAGTGGGAGCCAGTGGAGCCTCTCTCTTAAGGGTTTTGCACTTTCATATTTAGTTTTTCCAAATATGAGTCTGGCGGCAGTATTCTGGGCAGTTTGTAGTTTTTTGATAGTCTGTTCTTTGCAGCCCGCGTATAATGCGTTGCAGTAGTCCAGATGACTTATTACCATTGACTGTACCAGAGTACGGAAGATGTATCTCAGAAAGAAAGGTTTTACTCTTTTAAGTTTCCACATGGAGTAGAACATCTTTTTTGTCGTGTTTCTCACGTGGTCATCGAGAGTGAGGTTTCGATCAATGGTGACTCCAAGAATTTTCAAGTTTTTTGAGACAGGGAGAGAACAGTATGGTGTGGTTATGGTAGAGAAGTGTTTTGTGTTATGTTGTGAGGTGAGTACAAGACATTGTGTTTTTTCTGCATTAAGTTTTAGTTGGAATGCATCTGCCCAGGTGTGCATTATTTGGAGGCTTTGGTTGATCTCGTTGGCGATTTCATTTAGATCATGTTTGAATGGGATGTAGATTGTGACATCATCTGCATAAATGTAGGGGTTGAGGTCTTGATTGGCTAGCAGTTTGGCCAAAGGTATCATCATCAGGTTGAATAAGGTTGGAGAGAGGGGGGATCCTTGGGGGACTCCACATTCAGGTGTCCATGGGAGTGATCTATCCGCATTCGTTATTACTTGGTATGATCTTGTGGTCAGGAATCCTTTGAACCATTTGAGAACTGTGCCTCCTATTCCGAAGTATTCTAGTATATGTAATAGTATTTCATGATTAACCATGTCAAAGGCACTGGACATGTCGAATTGTAGGAGTAGTATGTTGTTGCCAGTTGCAATCGTTTGTTTAAATGAGTTCATTGCGGACACTAGAACAGTTTCTGTGCTGTGATTTGATCGAAATCCTGATTGAAAGTTGTGCAAAATTGAATGTTTATTTAGGTATTCCGTAAGTTGTTTCGTCACTATGCCTTCCATGAGTTTAGTTGTAAGTGGAATCGATGCTACCGGGTGGTAGTTGGTTAGTTCCATTGTGATTTTCTTAGCATCTTTTGGTAGCGGAGTGAGTAGGATGTTTCCCTTATCCGTGGGGAAGAGCCAATTTTGAAGCCTGTGCTTTACGTGGTTCGTGAGGTCTGTTTTGAAATGATTAGGTGCGGATCTTATTAGATTATTAGGGCAGATGTCTAGTTTGCATTATGATTTGGCGTATTTCCCAAGCCAATGTGAGAGTTCTTTTGATGAGATCGTGTCAAAGTTGGACCATGATCGATCTGCTGAGCATTCCTCAGGTTTTGGGTCTAGGCATTCAAGGATATTGGTGTAATCCGTTGCATTAGTAGGTATCATGAGTCGGAGCTTTATGATTTTTTCCTTGAAGTAATTTGCAAGATTGGTTGCTGATGGGGTATCTGTGTTGTTGGATGTAACCGTGGTAGTATTTAGGAGATTATTTACAATTGAGAACAGTTTGTGTGTATCCTTGTAGTTTGGTCCTATTTTGGTTTTATAATACGTCCTTTTAGTTTGTCTGATAGTGTATTTGTATTTTCTTTGTAGTTGTTTCCAGTTTTTAAGTGTGTTTTCGTCTTTTTTCTTCCTCCATGCTCTTTCTAGTCTTCTGACCTGTGTTTTTAGTTCTTTCAGTTCTTTGTTAAACCATGGTGTTGAGTTTTTTCTATGTGAGGTTCTGGTTTGAAGTGGTGCTATATTGTCTAGTATTGTTCTGCATCTGTTCTCCCATTCTTGAAGAAATTGGGGTGAGTCTGTGGGTGTTGTCCATTCGTCAGTGTAGAATTGTTGCCAGAATGTTAGTGGGTCTATTTTGCCTCTCGTAGTATAAGTTTGTTGTTTTTGTTTTTGTTGTTTTTGTTGTTTGTTGTTTTTGTTGGCCGCGAGGACTGTGTCTGAATTTATGGAAGCATGGGACAAGCACAGAGGGGGTTTGAAGAAGAAGAAAGTATAGTAGAGATTAGTAGCTAGTATGGATGTGCAGACTGGATAGACCAGTGATGGTGAACCTTTCAGAGACCGAGTGCCCAAACAGCAACCCAAAATCTAATTATTTATCGCAAAGTGCTGGTACTCATTGTGGGCGGGGCTACCACATATGACTCCACCCCTATGATAGCCACACCCCTTACACTAGCCATGGCGCATATAAACAGACATTATTGAAAATATTATACTAGTATAGGAGAAAAAAATAACATGATTTTTTCCATTGTAAACCATTTCTGTAAGCTGTTACAGCTCCAGTATACCCAGTGCAAACTAAGACAGCAGATGTCAATTCTCAAATTGGACATATTCCAAACACTAAAATGAAAATAAACACTATTACTATATAGAACAGTGTAGAAAAATGAGCGCAAAATTCAGAGTTTACCTGGGCCGACGATTTTCACCCAAAAGGACTGCATGCACTTGGATCCATCACTTATCCCCCCCCCCTGCCCCCCCCCCCCCCCCCCATTAGAGGTCTTTCCTCTTGGATCCAGCACTCATCCACCTTCACAATTGCTGCATCTACCTGAATTCAGCACTGTTTTTACTCAGAAGGGCTACTTCCTCCTGGATCCAGCACAGTTTTCTCCCAGAATGGCTGGTGTAAATGCTTGTGCCCAACTACTGTCAGGCATGCAAATTTGAGTATTCTATAACACTGCACTTATCCATGGAGAGCCCTGACCTGCCCATACCCCTCCCCTTTGAAGTTGTGCACCAAGATAAGTTAGGCACAGAGGTTATAGAATAGGGAAATAGGGCAGATCAATGTGTAACTACTAGTGACTGCCAATTAGCCCTTAACACCAATAATTAATTATTAATGCCTAATTAACCAATTAATTTATGCATGGATTTGTGCTGCATGCCCAAAATTGCATACCCAACTTTGGTGACAAATTTTATCCAATTGCTGATACTTGCCCCTGAGGTACACTACTATACAAATACTGGCAAGAAAGAATATAATGAGAGTTCTCTTTAAGGAGGAAAGACTTCAGAAACTCTGTATTCACTATAGAGGAAACGTGAATTACAGACTGTCATAGATCTCATGCATACTCAATATTAGAGACCATGATACAGGTTCCTCATCAGTCAAAAACCTCCACTAACTTATTCAAAACTGTGGTTATAGTATTGTGCGTTGTTATGCATCAAACAAACAAAGTAATAACACCTATCTGGCTATAGCACTGTCTGGAGGGTATGCTCGACAGAAAGCTTCTGTTTCCCAAATGCTTCATTGGGAGCTCAGCCCTCATGCACCAAAAATTGCCCTAAGGAGAATGAACGGAGAAACATTCATAAAAATGTACATCAAGGAAGACAGACATACAGCCTACGCTAAAGTATAGTGCTACTAGGCATTATATCCTACCTTCATGGAGATGGCCGGTATTTTTCAACCCCGCTGACTGGCAAACATGGCGCCCGAGATTTAAAGGGACACCAAGGTCAACCACCAATCAGCTGAAGGTGGAAATTTTAAAGGAACAGGACAGAGAAAATAGATTTAAAGGGACCACCTCTCTACTACCACACCGAGGGAGCATAGAGGGATCATAAAAACGCCTTCCATTCTATGCGACTATTTAACCCTTTTGGCATAAGCGTCTTAAGGCGATAGATCCATCTCTGCTCCCTCTGAACTAAAGCGCGATCCAAATCGCCGCCTCTAATTGAAGCATGAATCTGGTTAGTGACAATACAATGATAGTCGGAGAAAGTATGGGACAGGTCGATGCTATGGACTACAAGCGGGGCTTCCCTCCTCTGGTGTGCAATATTAAACTTCTGATCACGCAGTCTGTGTTTTAAAGCCCTAGATGTCTTTCCTACATACAGTTTAGGACATGGACATTGAAGAACATATACTACGAGGGTACTATTACAGTCAGTAGAATATTTAAGACCACATGTCCTAGAGTCTATAGGGTTAGTAAAGCTGTTTGTCGTTATCATGTTGGTGCAATAAATGCATGTGCCACATTCGCTATGGCCCCTATTCGTAATCACAGTAGAATTAGAGGGGCATAATCGAAAGCAAACGCCTATCTCCATGGGCGTTTATCTCTGAGAACGGGTCCGTGAAGGGGCGGGCCGAACCGTATTTTCGAAAAAATGGACGTTTGTGAGCTGGGCGTTTGTTTTTTTTAGCGATAATGGAAACTAAAAATGCCCAGCTCAAAAACGTCCTAATCCGAGCCATTTGGTCGTGGGAGGGGCCAGGATTCGTAGTACACTGGCCCCCCTGATATGCCAGGACACCAACTGGGCAGCCTAGGTCAGTGCGGTGGACTTCAGAAAAAGCTCCCACATGCATAGCTCCCTTACCATGGGTGCTGAGCTCCAACCCCCCTCCCCCAAAACCCACTACCCACAAATGTACAACACTACCATAGCTCTTAGGGGTGAAGGGGGCACCTACATGTGGGTACAGTGGGTTTTGGAGGCCTCCCATTTACCAGCACAAGTGTTACAGGTGGGGGGGATGGGCCTGGGGCCACCTGCCTGAAGTGCACTGCGGTACCCACTAAAAGTGCTCCAGGGACCTGCATACACGCAGGCCTCTAGGACTGGTTGCTGCTATATAACATTGGCACACCAGTTGACACCTGAAGACTAATCTCTCCGAAAACGTCCTTTATTGGAATAACCGTGTTTACTCACAGTTAACTGCAGATCAGAGGTTGTGCCCCACTGGCAACGAGTCTCCCTGGTACTGAGATTAGCAATAGGTCAGAGCTGGCAGAATGCTGTACAATGCCCTCTTTCAACCACATTCAAGGTAAGAACTAAGTTCTCTAACGTGGCTAACACAGGAAAGGGAACTAAAACTGGCTTACAAAAATGGCCACTACCACATGGACTACAACAGGAAACACAACAGGGCACACTCTGACCCAGTAGGCAGGGGGAAAAGCACCATGGGAGAAGAGCCTACCAACTACCAACATCGTGAGACTGTAACACAAGCTAATGAAATCACAGAGCCCAATACCCTACACCCACCACAATGCAATGCTGATGTGACCCTGTGCTGCACCCGAGAGCCACATCTGACCCAGGGAAAGGTTGTGACAGGATCGAACACATTCTGCTGTCATGGAGGTGGGTACGGCATTTGAGGCTAGCATACAGGCTGGAAAAAAAGTTTTTTAAGTGGATTTTTTTTGGTTGGAGGGGGTTAGTGACCACTGGAGGAGTCTGGGGAGGTCATCCCCGATTCCCTCCAGTGGTCATCTGGGCAGTTGGGACACTTTTTTGGGACTTGTTCGTGAGAAAAAAGGGTCCAAAAAAGTGACCCAAAATCGCGGTCAAAACGCCTTTTTTTCGATTATCAGCTAAAGATGCCCATCTCTCCTCAGCTGATAACCACGCCCCAGTTCCGCCTCCACCATGCCTCCGACACGCCCCCATCAACTTTATTCGTTTCCGCGACGGAGTGCAGTTGGAAACGCCCAAAATCGGCTTTTGATTATACCGATTTGGGCGCCTTTGCGAGACAAACGCCCATCTCCCAATTTGGGTCGAAATATAGGCATTTTTCTTTTTCGATTATAAGCTGGTTAGACAAGTTAGGTTGCATAAGGTCTCTTAAATTTTGACCTCTTGAAAATGCGATGTGCAATTGATGTTCCTTAAACTGGGGATGAGCTTGAACTATCCTCCAGTGTCTTCTGAGGATGTGTACTACAGCATTAATCCCATTAGTATACTTCAGAACACAGGTATGCAACAGAGTCCACAGTTTTAGAACTGGACAAAAGTAGTGCTTCTCTATCATTGTATTTCGTCCGAGTATAGGCTTGCTTCAAAATCGGCTTCGGGAAATGCCATGTCTCAAATTTCTGCAATAGAGACTTAGCCTGAGTTTTAAAAGTTCTCCGGTCGCTACAAATCTTTGGGCAACCTATTCAGAATTTGGCAGTAAATGAATTGTGAAGGTAACAGTAATGATGGTAACAGATTGCTAAGATGACTGATGTGGAGGGGCATAATTGAACGAAAACGTCTATCTCCATGGGCGTTTATCTCCGAGAACGGGTCCGTGAAGGGGCGGACCAAACCGTATTTTCGAAAAAAAATAGACGTCCATGTTTTATTCGACAATTTGTGAGCTGGGCGTTTTTGTTTTTCAGTGATAATGGAAAATGAAAGCACCCAGCTCAAAAACGAATAAATCCAAGGCATTTGTTCGTGGGAGGGGCCAGGAGTCGTAGTGCACTGGTCCCCCTCACATGCCAGGACACCAACCGGGCACCCTAGGGGGCACTTTTACAAAAACAAAAAAAAGGTAAAAGAGCTCCCAGGTGCATAGCACCCTTCCCTTGTGTGTTGAGCCCCCCAAATCCCCCTCAAAACCCACTGCCCACAAGTCTACACCATTACTATAGCCCTAAGGGGTGAAGGGGGGTGCCTACATGTGGGTACAGTAGGTTGGGGGGGGTTGGATGACTAAGCATTAAGCAGCACAATTGTAACAGGTAGGGGGGGGGATGGACCTGGGTCCACCTGCCTGAAGTCTAACAACTGCTCCAGGGACCTGCATACTGCTGCCAGGGAGGTGGGTATGACATTTGAGGGTGAAAATAAAAAGTTGTGAAACATCATTTTTTGTGGTGGGAGGGGGTTAGTGACCACTGGGGGAGTCAGGGGAGGTCATCACCGATTCCCTCTGGGGGTAATCTGGTCATTTAGGGCACTTTTTGGGGCCTTATTTGTGAAAAAACAGGGTCCAGGAAAAGTGCCCTAAATTCTAGCTACAAACGCATACATTTTTTCCATTATCGGCGAAAGGCGCCCATCTCTGTTCGGGTGGTAACCACGCCCCAATCCCGCCTTCACCATGCCTCCGACACGCCCCCGTCAACTTTGTACACTTCCGCGATGGAGTGCAGTTGAAAACGTCCAAGTTCGGCTTTCGATTATACCGCGTTATTCGTTTTTGGGAGATAAACGCCTATCTCCCGATTTAGGCCGCAATATAGGCGTTTTTGTCTTTCAATTATAAGCTGGATAGTAATTCAATTATAATAATTGGATATTATGGCATGGATACCTTCTATTTAAAGATCATTTTTCAAGGATAGAAATAGCTCTAACTTTTCTAATCCCTTGAAACAAAAATGTTTCCCAAGCTTTCATTGAAAGGAATGGCTATATATAAATGCCATGAAGTGGAGCAGTAGCCTAATGGTTAGTACAGTGGCCTGAGAACTAGGGGAACTCAGTTTGATTCCCACTGCAGCTCTTTGAGGCCCTGGGCAAGTCACCACTTAACTTTTCATTACCTCAGGTACAAAAAAAATAAAACACCTTGTGAGCCCACTAGAAACAGAAAAAGTACTTGTATACAAAATATACAAACTGCTTTAATTGTAACCACAGGAAGACTGTAAATCAAATCCCTTCCCCTATGAAATGTATTTATTGATTTTTGACATTCAGATCCCACATTTTCCAAATAGCATTGTTTCAATCTGGCTTACAACAATAATAGAGTTACAGAGTTGTACAAATAATACAGGGCAAATTAACGGTAGAAAGTATCAGCTATACATCTCAGGTCAAAGGTAGGAGAAGCCTGCCAAGTATTGCTGAGACTTTATAGAACCCCTGATTTATCTTTAAAGAGTAGAAAGGGGAAGGGGAAATGGGACTTGATATACAGCCTTTCTAAGGTTTTTTGCAACTACATTCAAAGTGGTTTACATATGTACAGGTACTTATTTTGTACCAGGGGCAATGGAGGGTTAAGTGACTTGCCCACAGTCACAAGGAGCTGCAGTGGGAATTGAACTCAGTTCCTCAGCATCAAAGTCCACTGCGCTAAGCACTAGGCTACTCTGCCACAAAAGAAAAGCCTTTCTATTCTTTGCGGTGTATAATCAGATGTCAGTTTATGCAATGGCATGTACTGAAGGAGCACTAGGTATTCTGTTCCACTTGTACCTCAAACAACGGTTACTCAAACTAATGCTTCTGGGAGGAAATAAAATGGTTGTTTTCTATTCTATACTATGAGGGTCTTGTATACCGACCGTTGTCCCTAAGAGGATTCACAGCGGTTCACAAAAGAGGAGGAAATTTACAAAACAAATAAAACTCACTAATATAGGCCAAACCTAACATTCATATAATAAGTTTTTAACATCTTCCTGAACAACATATAAGAAGATTATGTTTTCATATTCACAGGTAATGCATTCCAGTGACATATCCCATGAAAAGAAAATGATTTTTCCATTATTGATGTTAATCTAATATTTTTTCTTGTGGGATAGCCTGATGTTAAGATCTGATAATAACAAAGGTTTCTCCTAGAAGGGGTCTCTAACAAATCCACCAACCCTTTTGCATTTTCCCCAAAAAGTGCTTTTTGAAAATCAGACATATCATTTTGAATCTAATACGCTGTTCAATAGACAGCCAACTTAACTCCCTTAAAATGGGTGAAACACTAGCAAACCGACATTAATCTGGCCGCTGTATTCTGTAATAGCTGCAAACGATCTTTCAATTTACAGTTGATCTGAAAATATAGCGAATTACAGTAATCCAGCTGAGGAATAAAAATGGCCTGCGCCAAGGTTCTAAAGTCTTCTTTCCGCAAAAGAGATCTAATTGCTCACAATTGTTTGAGCTTTAAAAAAAAATCTCTTAATCAAAGCACTGACCTGCTTTTCAAATGAAAGGGAGGAATCTAAAATGACTCCTAATATTTTAGAAAAGCCATCAATTTTAAAAATTTCACCTGAAGCCAAAACAATGGAACTATTTGGAATATTTTCACCAAACCAAAGTATCTTACAGCCCTGTTTACTAAGGTATGCTACTGTTTCTAGCACACACTAAAATTAGCGTGTGCTAAATGCTAGAGACACCTATATATTCCTATGGGCATCTCTAGTGTTAGTTTGTGCTAATTTTTTTTTTTTCAATAATGAATTTACAAACATTTTACAAGCCATACACGTGCTATTCAGAAACACAGTAGGAACCAAAAGCAGGTAAAAGAAGCATCATAAAGGCAAATAAAATCAACTTTCTTAGACCACCATTGTTTGGGAAGCGTGCCTAGATTACAGGAGATTATTCTCTTGCATAAATCAATTATATATATAGCAATAAGTAACATCAAATATAAACATAAAGGCTACATGTGGTTACCTATCCTATATTACTATTTCCAACATTATTTTATCTTTTTTAAATCAAGAAAAGCTTTTAATTGCTCTGGGGAATAAAAAATATATTTTGTCTCTCCATATCGGAGCAAACATTTACATGGATAAGCAAGGAAAAATGTTCCCCTTAATTTCAATGTTTCCTGTTTCATAGGCAAAAACAATTTTCTCCGTTCTAGAGTTAGTTTGGTAACATCTGGATAAATCCAAAATTTTTCCCCTCCAAAGAACACATTTGAATATTTAACGTAAAGTCTTAAACCGGCATTGAGATCTTGTTCAAACACGAAGGAAACTAGAAGCGTGGCTCTCCCTGTAGCATTTTCTAGCGATTGTTCCAAAATGGCAGATATATTGTTCACATCAATTCGTGCTAATTTTTAGCGTGTGCTAAAAATGCTAGCACACCTATAGTGCAGCTTAATAAAACAGGGCCCTTAGTCTTTTGTTTATTCAAACATAGAAAATGTCTAGTTGCCCAGTTATCAATATAAGAAATATAGGGGTCTTTAAAAGTTAGCTCGTTTGTGCAGCGCTGCGTACGCCTTGTAGCGCTATAGAAATGCTAAATAGTAGTAGTAGTAGCTCGTCCCATTTTATGCCTATAGGCCGTGCTGCAAATAACTCGAGCTAATCTTTAGTAAAAGACTCCCATAATGTTTAATAGAACTCAGAGTACTATCCAAAGTCATCATCACAGTGCAAAGAAGAAAAATATCATCAGCATATGAAAACACTGCCCAAAGAACTAAGATAAACATTCCTAACCTGCTGATGGGTGACTCTCAGGCTAGGACGGCTTCTTCATACAAAAAGAAGAATGTAGGAAAATTTGAAAACTGGAGATGAAACTAAAGTAGGCATCAGATATCCGTTCTGTTGAATTTGCATTGTTTCATTCCTGAAAAGGGCAATCAATTCATATCTTCACATGCCTTTGCTTTTCTTTTTTTTTCCCATTTATTTTTATTATTTTACCTCTGTTCTCTTATTACTTGGAAATTCCCCTCTTATTTGTTTTATTTTCCTTTCATCCACATCAGGCATCTCTGGCAAGCAGAACAATCCTCACCCATTAAAGGGGGACTTCTCTTTAATTGCTCTGGCAAGGCAGCTGGGTATAAGAAAGGAGTGAAAGAAAGGAAGGCAGGATCATCTTTTTTTTTCAGTTGGGGTTTTGCCCTTCCCTTTGGAAATACTCACCTTTGCAACAGGCTGCTGAAGGTAGAGTCCAAACGTATGAGCATTGTTACTGATAATGGCTCACCTGGGCCTTGGAAGACCAAAGGAAAGACTTACTCACAGCAAAGCAGCCAGGGGCCAAACTGTTGCCAGGAACAAACAGATGAGTAAGATCTTACCAGACAATACACTTAATTGGAAACAGTTCCTTGAGTTTCTTAACAAACCAAGGACTCTTTTCTAGTTTGAACCTAAGCTTAGATATAGACAGAGAGGGCTAGATCTTGTACATGATGCTAAAAAATCTGAGTTGGATGCTGTTTATAGAATAGCGCTTAGCGTCGGGATCTATAACTACTTTTAGGCATGACCATTTACATCAACTGAATCCTGGTGTAAATCCTCATGCCTAAATTAGGCACAGATACCCTTTAATCTATAACAACGTACATAAGTTGCAGGAATACTCCTGATCCACCCATTATCTTCCCGTGGCCATGTTCCCTTTTTTGATCCATTTATAAAATTTACGCACAGATCCAGGCGTGTAAATTTACATGCATAGATCATAATTAATGGAAGTTAGCACCGATTATTGATCGCTAGGGCCAAATTATAAGCACTAATTGGCTCATTATTCAATTAAATTGCATGTGTATATTGGGCACACACCCAAATTTGTACGCCCAATTTGAAGCGCCATGAGAATGTGCAGCACAAAAAAGTATAATTACAGAGGAAAAAGCAATCATCAATGTTTGAGAGTGATCAGTCTGTTCTTGTCTCTCATCTCTCATTTTAAAGATTTGTCCCAGGAGAAACTCCCTGAATACTGAAAAAAAAAAGAACCCAGAAAAAACCTGCCTGCTCCTTCTGATCTGAAAGCAGATTGTCGTCTTACTTAAATAGGAAAACACAGCAAAAAGTATATATGGATCAAATGTTTGGTGGTGGTGGTAGTGGGGAGGACATTTTTTACAAAGCCATGCTAGCGATTCCTGTGCAGCAAATGAGAGGAAGCCCATAGGAATTGAATGGGCTTCATCTCATTTGCCGCACCGAGAATCGGCATCGCAGCTTTGTAAAAGAAGTCCTGAATAAAGTAACACAGCTACTGTATTAGTCCATTTTGATGCAGAAGATAGACAACAGGTTTCAGGTGATATTTACTCGATATATTTTTGGGCTGATTTTATAAGGCAAGCTTTTATTAGTTGGCAGTTGTTGTGTGTCTGTTGCTGAATTAGAGAGAGAAAGAGAGAGAGATTGTTGTCCCCTATTGAGGTTCCTATAGGCTTGGCTTGGGCGGTTGAGGATGACCCCCTCACTCTATATAGTGCGACTTTAGTTGCATGTGCAAATCTGAGTGTATTCTGATTAGCGCACACAGGTCAATTGGTTAACAAGCCAATCAGCACCGATAATTATCATCCCTAATTGGCACTAATTAGAATTTATGTGCACAACTCGCTAAGCATCTAACTATATAAATGAGAGGTGACCGACTCACCCGCAAATGCGCAGTAGAGAGCAGCTGTCATCAACGTTCCGCGCATGTGTTGGACTCACGGAACAGCTGTCAAGGGGAGAGCAACAGCAGACAAGCACTCCTCGCACACAACTGCAGACTCCAGCAAATAGGAAGGGGGAGGAGGGCCTGGAACACGGAAGGGGAGGGAAGGAGGGGGCGTGCAAATCGGAGCACCAGACTTCAGGGACGGCGGGGAGGAGCTCTGGAAGATAACTCGCTGCGGAGCAGGACACTTAAGGGGACAGCAACACAGCAGACAAGCAAACCTCCTACAAAACCGCAGAGTCCAGCACGCCGTGAAAGGTAAGTGCACACGTGACCTCTGCATTCAACATCTACCGGCAGACAAAAACAGAGAACCCACGGCGCTCTTTCCCCCACGTCCAAAGCAAATACAAAAGTTTAAAATAATGTTGACGCTCTATGATGCGGAGGAGGTCAAAATCACGAAGCGCGAGCACAGCACACAAATCACGCACACAGAAGTCCACCACACACACACCCTCCCGCTTTTACTTCACCAAGCCACGTTCACACCTGATACCAACGGACTGCCACAAAGGGGAAACACTGAAGGACCCACAAGACACACAGAGACAGGGAAGAAGGCTGCAGACCGTTTATCCAAAGATTATTACTCTATTAAACAACACATTTAAAACATCTTTCACCTACACTGTGTTGCTCAACAGGGATCATTTAGATGCTTTAGGTTTAGCAAGTAATGCATTAGGTTGGTGTAAAGAGTTTTTGTCTAATGAAATTGTATGGTGACCCAGGGCTTTAATTTATCAAAGCATTGGTGTCTAAAATGAGGTGATCCCCAAAAGATCACCTCTTTCTCTAATACTGTTTAACATTTTTCTAAGTCCTTTGGGAGGGATATTACATTCATTGGGATTAGATCATTGTATTTATACAGGTGATGTACAAATGATGATTCCTATTTTAAAAGGGTTGGAGGATGCATACATGTTTCTCAGTATTGGATGGGTGTAAACTGTTAACCCAGAGAAAACACAGATTCTTTGGGTAGGGGGGGGGGGGGGGAGAAACTCTGCATCTCAAAAACTACAACTGGTTTGGGAGGTTTATTGATTCTACTGTAATCATCGATTGCAGCCTTGGAGTTAGTATTGATTCATATCTGTCTATCGACAGTCAGATTTCCAAGGATATCTGCAACTCCTTGGAAATCTGAGGAATATTTGAGGTTAATTCAACAGATAAGAGTATATTTATCTGAGAAGAATTAGCATACAATAAGAGGACAGGCTTTATTGATTTTATATTTGAACCATAGAATCTAGTCTATGTAAGAATTTCTAAGAAATTATTGTCTAGCATGCAATTAGTCCTAAATATGTAGCTAAATTTATTTATCTATTTACATTTATAGACCCTCTCCTTGGAGTAGTTAGTCAACGTTAAAAGAGACAGCAGAACACAGCCTTTTCAAGAAATCTCTAAAGTCTTACCTGTGTACTTGTTCTTACTCCTCTCCTGCTTGATCTCCTGCGTTCCCTCATTCCTCTCCCCTGTTGACCCCCTCTCTTCCCCTCCTCTGCTCTCTACTCCATCTTGCATATGACTGATTGTATTGTTCTCTTCCTCCAACGTTGTAAGCCACATAGAGCCTGCCTTGGTGGGATTATGTGGGATATAAATGTTCACAATAAATAAATAAATAAAATGGTTTACAAGTATAAACCCGTAAAATTACAATTTGAAACAGAAAAAAAAATTCCAAGAATAAGGACACTACAACATTAGTCCAACCTTCAACATATCATTGCACATACAAGTACTTCAACGCTTTTCTAAAAAGAGTTAAGGTCCAAGTTATTCTAAGTTCTTCAGGGAGCTGTTTCCACCGATATGCTCTAGCAAACCTGTAACCTGCTTTCTCATTTCTCCAATCTCACTTCTTTCACTGTAGGTAATAGCAGAAGATTGTTATCCAATTAGCCTACTGATCGCCTGGTTGTGTGTAATTCAAGTCTTTCTCATAATTGTTTCTGGACTATGATTTTGTAGTGCCTTAAATGTCAGAACCATCATTTTCAACAGACATTTCTCCCTAACTGGGAGCCAGTGAAGTTTTATCAATAAAGACCTTACAGTTTCCCTTTTACTGGAATGAGGCACTACTCTTGCCACAATAGTTTGAACTTTTTGCAACCTATGAATTAATTTATTTGCCAAACCTAAATAAAATGTGTTTCAATAATCTAAGGTGTTAATCAGCATTGCTAGCATCACTGTTTTCAACGCTTCAGCTTCTAGACATGGAGATAGTTTACTTATCATTCTTAATTCCCAGTAGGCTTGCTTGGTTACTTGGCTCACCTGTTTTTGACCAGCTCCTTCTTCCTCTAATATTACTCCTAAAGACTTTACCCTTTCAACCCAAGGAATTTCTACACCACCCACCGCTTTCAGATTTAATCGTGGCCATAAAACATTCCCAAAATATAGGGATACTGTTTTTGAAACATTCCTCTGGAAACCACTGCTCAAAAGCAAATTCTGAACACTTTCTAAACAATCAGTAAGTGATTTTCATGAATGGGAATTATTCCCTTCTTCAGATAGCAGAAGTTGAATGCCATCAGCATATGCACAGAAAGAGAATCCAAATGTCCTCCATTTAAAGTGGACCCAGCATGTTTCTAGTAGCAGCAAGCAGGAAGTTCTTTTTGTTGCATGCTGCTGTTCCTCCTGCCTCTGCTAATGTGTTAAGATGAGAGAAGCAGGGCCGCCGAGAGACTAGGCCGGGCCCGGGGCAAGGCCGCCCCGCCTCCGCCCCCCCCCCCCCCCCGTCACTCCCCCTGCTGCTGCTGCCCCCCGTCACACCCCCGCCGCTGCAGTCCCCGGTCTCACCTGCCTGCTTCCACAGCTCCAGGCCCCCTGCATTCAAAGCGGCAGTCGCAGATTGCCTCTCTTTTGGCCTTCCTTCCCTGTGTCCTGCCCTCATCTGATGTAACTTCCGGTTTCCGCGAGGGCGGGACACAGGGAGGGAAGGCCCAAAGGGAGGCGATTTGTGACTGCCGCTTCGAATGCAGGGGGCCCGTAGCTGAGGAGGCAAGCAGGTGAGACTGGGAACTGCAGTGCTGGTGGCCTGACCCTGGCCCCAGGCCCCCCTTGGAGGCCTGGGCCCGGGGAATTTTGCCCCCCTCTCAGCGGCCCTGGACAGAAGTAGCACAGGGTCACTGAAAAGCACTTCCTCCTGTTCCCAGTTCCTCCCTTTTTGTCTGCTTCATTGTCTTATTGTTTCTCTCATTCCCTTCCTGTCTGTTTCTTTTATCTCTTTTCTTTCTCATAAGCTAACCCCCTCTTCTTTTCACTGCTATCTTTTGTCTTTACACCCTCCTCTTCTCTCTTTCCTCTTATGTTCTTTTCTGTTTCTGTCATCTCACATGTCCTCCACTCAGTCATTCACATTGTTTCTCATATTTAGAGTATTTTAAAAATTAGAGATACCACGTTTTGAAGTCAATAAAGACACAAGATACCATCCTTTCTTTTTCTGTAATTCTTCCACCTCTTTTTAGTTTGCTCCTGTTTCCTGTGTTGTCATATGTGGATCTAGGGATGTGCACTTTTAAGAATGCATTCAGTTAATTAACATGCCTTAAAAATTGACACCAAATAAAGGGAACTTCACTTAGGCATTAGGGAAGCCAGTCAGAAAATTCTCAATTCGTGTCACTTCCCGCGCTGTCTATGGGAATGTTCATTTTCTCCTTATTTTGTCATAGATGACACAAAACAAAAAATAAAGGGCTCCCTCCCCATGCCCACTCCCCCAAAAGTAGACAATCCCCCCCCCCCCACCCCCCCCCCCCCCCCCCCACACACACACACTTCTTCGCTCTTTCCCATAGCACTCCTATCACCCTCCTGGCCCTTCCTGAATATCCCTGGTGAACTTAGTGGAGTCTGGGCAGAAGTGATGCCCTTTCACTTCTGCTCATGGCTGTATCACATCCAATATAGTGGCTCATGGGCATATGACTGTTTCATTTGGGGGGGCAAAGGATGGGGCGGAGCATATTAGCATATTCATTTGCATATATACATATATGCAAACGAATATGCTAATATGTTTCTATCCATCCCCTTCCCCATTCTATCCAGCATCTCTCCCCCCTCTCTTCCCCTTCGCAGCATCTCCCATAAAGAACGACAACGTGGATGCAGCAGCTCACAGGTTTGAGTGAACAGCGATGACTGCGTGGGGAGTGGAAGCAGAGATTTACCAAATGGCTTCCTACCTTCCTTCCTTACAGTGGACTAGACAGGAGCGAGGAGCCAGCATTTCCACTCCAGCGGTGGGTGGGCGGGCGAGCGAGTGGAGGTTGTAAAAGCAGCAAGCAGGCACGCTCGTCTCCGTCCGCTTCCCCGCCCTCTCTGCGTCCCGCCTTCCTCTGATGTCAGCGGTGTACTGAGGGCAGGGCGGTGGGAGCGGTCTGCCCCAGGTGCATGCTGTGGGAGGGGGGTGCAGGGAGCAGTTGTGCAGCTGTCGGCTCTGCGGGTTCCCTGCTCCCTCTGATGTTACTTCCTGTTTTGGGGCAGAGGGAGCAGAGAACCAGTGGAACTGACAGCTACGCAGCTGCTCCCAGCACCCCAGGAAGAAAGAAAAAATGCATACCGGGGGAGGGGAGGGTTGAGGCGATGCGCTGGGGGGACGGCGCTGCACACGGGGGGGGGGCACAGTGTGATCCACGCCAGGTGGCAGCCGACCAAGGAACACCACTGGACTTATGCATTGAATCTTCCTCTTTTAACCTGATGTCACTCATGTGTGGGAGCTTCGTGTGTTGGTGCACATGCCACTACTTCTATTCAGATATTGAAACTTTCCAGCAACTTGAAATCAGATCAGTAAATTTGTGGACTCTAAGTAAAATCTGTCAAATTCTATTCTCTCATAGTACTGCTACTAATCATTTCTATAGCACTACTAGACGTATGCAGCACTGTACACATTGTAGTGAGGGAAAATATAAATAAAGACAACTGGAAATGATTCAACACACCAACTGGTTCTGAATTATTAATGTACTAGTAAAAAAGGCTTGTTTCTGACACAAATGAAACGGGCGCTAGCAAGGTTTTCCTCAGAGTGTGTATGTTTGAGAGACTGTGTGTGAGAGAGAGAGAGAGAGAGTGAATGTGCGAGTGTGTGTGTGTGTGACAGAAAGAGAGTGAGACTGGGTGCGAGTGTATCTGTGAGAGAAAGAGTGTGTGTGTGAGAATGAGAGTGTGTGCCAGGGGCCCCCCTCCCTCCATCCCAGTTCCAGGGTCGTTCCCTTCCCTCCCTCCCTCCCTCTGACTTTCAGGGTCGTCCCCTCCCTCCCTCCCTCCGACTTTCAGGGTCCCTCCCTCCCTCTGACTTTCAGGGTCATCCCTTCCCTCCCTCCCTCCCTCCAACTTTCAGGGTCATCCCCTCCCTCCTTCCCTCCGACTTTCAGGGTCCCTCCCTCCCGAGGAGTCGTGGCGGCTGCCCACACACTAGTGATGTGCTGGAGCCGGCTCGCTCCGGCTCGCAAGAGCCGCTTGTTAAATTTTGACAGCTCTTGCGAGCCGGTTGTTGTTTGGGGCGAGCCGAAGTTCACGCGAACTGCAGCAAACAGGGAGGGAAAGCTAGAGATGGGCAGCAGGACTTTAACACGGCGCTTCAACGGCGAGGAGGTATTTAAAAAAAATGGATTGGAGCGGGAGGGGACGGTGGGGGCGAAGGGCAATCGCTGGGCATGTTTGGGAGCGGGAGGGGAGGGCAGGGGAGGGAGGAAAATCGCTGGACATGGATGGGAGCGGGAGGGGAGGGCAGGGGAGGGAGGAGAATTGCTGGACATGGATGGGAGCAGGAGGGAAGGGCAGGGGAGGGAGGAGAATCGCTGGACATGGATGGGAGCGGGAGGGAAGGGCAGGGGAGGGAGGAAAATCGTTGGACATGGATGGAAGCGGGAGGGGAGGGCAGGGGAGGGAGGAAAATCATTGGACATGGATGGGAGGGGAGGGCAGGGGAGGGAGGAAAATCATTGGACATAGATGGGAGCGGGAGGGCAGGGGAGGGAGGAAAATCGCTGGACATGAGATGGGAGTGGGAGGGAAGGGCAGGGGAGAGAGGAGAATTGCTGGACATGGATGGGAGCAGGAGGGGAGGGCAGGGGAGGGAGGAGAATCGCTGGACATGGATGGGAGCAGAAGGGAAGGGTAGGGGAGGGAGGAGAATCGCTGGACATGGATGGGAGCAGGAGGGAAGGGCAGGGGAGGGAGGAGAATTGCTGGACATGGATGGGAGCGAGAGGGAAGGGCAGGGGAGGGAGGAAAATCATTGGACATAGATGGGAGTGGGAGGGCAGGGGAGGGAGGAAAATCATTGGACATGGATGGAAGCAGAAGGGAAGGGTAGGGGAGGGAGGAGAATCGCTGGACATGGATGGGAGCAGGAGGGAAGGGCAGGGGAGGGAGGAGAATTGCTGGACATGGATGGGAGCGGGAGGGAAGGGCAGGGGAGGGAGGAAAATCCTTGGACATAGATGGGAGTGGGAGGGGAGGGCAGGGGAGGGAGGAAAATCGCTGGACATGAGATGGGAGCAGGAGGGAAGGGCAGGGGAGGGAGGAGAATTGCTGGACATGGATGGGAGCAGGAGGGGAGGGCAGGGGAGGGAGGAGAATCACTGGACATGGATGGGAGCGGGAGGGGAGGGCAGGGGAGGGAGGAGAATCGCTGGGCATGGATGGGTAGAGGGGGGCAGGGGAGAGAAAACAATTGCTGGGCATGGATGGATAGAGGGGGGCAGAGGAGAGAAGACAATTGCTGGGCATGGATGGGTAGGGGGGCAGGGGAGAGAAGAGAATTGCTGGGTATGGATGGATAGAGGAGGACAGGGGAGAGAGGAGAGTTTCAGGACATGGATGGAGGGGAGGGAAGGGAGAGAGAAGAAATGCTGGACATGGAGGGAAGATAGAGGAAGGAGATTAGATGAGGGAAAAGGAAGTGAGGATAGAAACTGCACATGGATGGAGAAAATAGGCAGAAGCTGGATCCACTGTACAGTCAAGTCTGCAGAGGACCAGAAATGAAGAAGAAAGGAGGAAAGAAAAGAAATAAATGGAAAGGAAGCCCTGGAAACGGAGTCAAGGGAACAGATAGAGAGCAGCAGAATCAGATACTGGGCCAGCATGATCAGAGAAACAAAGTCACCAGACAACAAAGGTAGAAAAAAAATAATTTTATTTTCATTACAGTGTTTGGAATAAGTCCACTTTGAGAATCAGGTGCTGAACATTAAAAGTTTATATTTATTTACTTATTTATGGCATTTTATCCCATATTAAACATGAATTAGATTGGAACCTGGGATCATTTAATTTTTTTTTTCCTGGAGAGAGTAATGCATTGCCCCCCCCCCCCCCCCCGGCTATAGCTAGCTCTGCAATTTTTTTGGGGGGGGGGGCGCAGAGGTGGATGGGGGGGCGCAAAGGTGGATTGGGGAGACAGCCTGTTGTTAAAATTTTACCAGCACACCACTGCCACACACCCTCCCATGGGGCCTGGAGGGGCAGCCGTGGCCGTTGCCTGCTTTCCTCCTCTGCAGCACCGCTCCGACTCCTGAGGTCCCCCTCCCCCGCACCCAGTGCAGGAACGCACAAGCGCACCCGCGTGCCGGCTCAGCACAGCAACACGCTCTCCGTGGCTCTGCCCCCTCCGCTCATGCCCAAGGAGGACTCCGACCTTTCTTTCCCTGCCACTGGTCGCGACGCTTTCAGCTACTCCGCCCTTCAACGCTTCTGTTTCTCTTTCAAGCTCCACCTCTGCCCCTGTGCCCTGCCCCTTTCGCCTCTCCTCCTCCAGCTCTGGCATTCTACGTGACGTCAGCCAGGCTTCGGAGCCTAGCAGACCAACTCTGAAGAAAGCCACGGACACAGGCAGCCAGACGCATAGAACGTTGGAGGTGAGAATTATTATATAGGATATCTGGGTTTAAATAAGTTTTGGACAGGTTTGTGGAAAAGTCCATAGTCTGCTATTGAAACAGACATGGGGAAGCCACTGCTTGCCCCAGGATTGGTAGCATGGAATGTTGCTACTATTTAGGATTCTGGAATCTTGCTATTGTTTGGGATTCCAGAATGTTGCTACTATTTGGGTTTCTGCCAGGTACTTGTGATCTGGATTAGCCACTGTTGGAAAGAAGATACTGGGCTAGATGGACCATTGATCTTACCCAGAATGGCTATGTTCACTAAAAACATGTGTGCAAGCCCTATTAAGTGGTAACACGTGCCCAGCTCTTGTATAATATTCAGACATTTCAGTCCGGGCAGTGTAGAATCTTAAAAACTGAAAGCTAGCTTTACCTGTAGTAGCTTTTGAATATCTGACATTCATTCAACAGATCTAGTAGTCACCTTCAGTCATTGTTTTCACAAAGGAAATCCTCATGTAGTGCGTCTTGTCATGAAACGTTTGATCACCACTGATGTCACTGACATGTTTGTTTTCTGTGTTAAATTACTGTCGCAGTTGCCTTGTTCATACACGGACAAAGGAAAAAAATCATACCCAGTCAAGAGATGTTTGCAGAATCTATCACCTCAAATGTAACCAAGTATTCTCTGTTGCAAAAATAACAAGGATTGTTATAAAGAACAACTGTTTATATATCATTTACCACAGGAATGCAGCCTGTCTTAAAGATTTTAAGTCTAACATAGGCCTGAGAATTCGCTTTGTCTTTCATCACTGGATTTAGGACAAATTTAAATAGCTTGTCAACAAAACACTAATTTGTGTAGAAAACTACTATGCTCCTAAGTGATTTAATCCCTTGAAATGCCTACACTGTTCTAGCATTATTGCTTGGTTTCCTTGAGACAGACTGCTCCTGTTGGGAATAAAACAAATATTTTGAATCATTTACAGGTCATTTTTAAAACTTTTATCCTAATTTTGGATATATTTTTCAGGTTATTTCATATATTCATTTTAATGAAGTAACACGGTTTAACCATCTTATTTGGCTTCATATGTGTTAAGTTATAGGTTAATGTGCTTTAAATCGATTTAACGCACACTAAAGAGGGAAGTTATCAATGTGGGCTACCATTAAGATGGGCTATTTTACCGCTAATCTGGTTTTTTAGTAACTAAGGGGTCCCTTTACTAAGGTGTGCCAAAAAGTGGCCTATGCTGGTGTACACGTGTGTATTGGACACAGGCAGGTTCATTTTTCAATGCACCTGCAAAAAAGGCCTTTTTTTTGGCCAAAAAATGAATATGCGGCAAAATGAAAATTGGCACACATCCATTTTGGGCCTGAGACCTTACTGCCACCCATTGCCTTAGGGGTAAGGTCTCATGCATTAACTGGGCGGTAATCGTCTTCTGGACACATGTACAAAATGAAATTACCGCCCAGGCCACGCGGTAGCAGGACAGTAGATCCAAATTGGCACACGTTGTGCACGCATAGACACCTAGGTGGCTTAGTAAAAGGGCCCCAGGTCTCATTGCATAAAATGAATTTGTGATAAAATAACCCATCTTAACAGTAGCCCACATTGATGACTTTCCCCCTACGGTGGCAATTCTATAGCAGCTGGCATCAATAGCATTGCCCAAAATCAATAAACATTGAAACTTAGAAAAATGTAGGAAGATAAAGACCTTATGGCCTATCCAGTCTGCCCATCCATGCCATCTACTCTCCCTTAGAGATCCTATGTACTTGTCCCAAACTCTCTCGAAATCAGATACTGTTTTCATCTTCACCGCTTCCACCAAGAGGTTGTTCCACGAATTCACCACCCTTTCTGTGAAGAAGCATTTCCTCAGGTTACTTCTGAATCTAACCCTTTTCACCTTCATGCAGAGCTTCCTTTCAATTGAAAGAGACTTGCCTCCTGTATATTTATGCTGAATAGATATTTAAATGTCTTTATCATATCTCCCTTCTCCTGCCTTTCTTCCAAAATATACATATCTGGCCACCCAAAAGCTGGGACCACACTCAGCAGCATTCAATAATTGCAAAACAAGTGCACACATGTGCAGCATGTTGCATACATGGACGCACACTGAAAAGGTGCTGAGCACAAAGCATCTTCAAAACATCAAAACATTTCAAAGCAAATAGACTTTTTCTGGTTCAAAAATGGCCATGTTCATCATTTGTTTTTTGGATGTTTTCAGCAAAACATCCAAAATCGGAGTGAGAAGGTCCCATTCACATATCTTTTTGCAGCTCAAGGTAAATTCAGGTACACTATCAGGGGCATTTTCGAAAGAGAAGGGCGCCCATCTTTCAACACAAATCGGGAGATGGGCGTCCTTCTCTCAGGGTTGCCCAAATTGGCATAATTGAAAGCTGATTTGGGGCATCCTCAACTGCTTTCCATCGCAGGGATGACCAAAGTTCCCGGGGGTGTGTCGGCAGCGTACCGAAGGCGGGACGGGGGCGTGCTTAAGAGATGAGCATCCTCGGCCGATAATGGAAAAAAGAAGGGCATCCCTGACGAGCATTTGGCCGACTTTACTTGGTCCCTTTTTTTCACAATCAAGTCTCGAAAAGGTGCCCAAAATGGCCAGATGACCACTGAAGGGAATCGGAGATGACCTCCCGTTACTCCCCCAGTGGTCACCAACCCCCTCCCACCCCCCAAAAAATTTTAAAACATTTTTTCCAGCCTCTATGCCAGCCTGAAATGTCATACCCAGCTCCATGACAGCAGTATGCAGGTCCCTGGAGCAGTTTTAGTGGGTGCAGTGCACTTCAGGCAGGCGGACCCAGGCCCCCCCATCTGTTACACTTGTGATGGTAAATGTGAGCCCTCCAAAACCCACCACAAACCCACTGTACCCACATGTAGGTGCCCCCCTTTATCCCTAAGGGCTATGGTAGTGTTGTACAGTTGTGGGGAGTGGGTTTTTGGGGGGGGGGGGGGGCTCAGCACCCAAGGTAAGGGAGCTATGTACCTGGGAGCAATTTCTGAAGTCCACTGCAGTGCCCCCTAGGGTACCTGGTTGGTGTCCTGGCATGTGAGGGGGACCAGTGCACTATGAATGCTGGCTCCTCCCACGACCAAATGCCTTGGAGTTGGTCGTTTTTGAGATGGGCGTCCTCGGTTTCCATTATAGGTGAAAACTGAGGTCGTCCATCTCTAAGGTCGACCATCTCAACATTTAGGTCGACCATCTCTTGGGTTGACCTAAATGTTGAGATTTGGGCGTCCCCAACCATATTATCAAAACGAAAGATGGACGTCCATCTTGTTTTGATAATACAGGATGCCCCGCCCCTTCATGTGGACGTCCTCAGAGATGGGCACCCTTAGAGATGGTTGTCCCCGTTTGATTATCCCCCTCCACGTATTTCATATATCAGAGGGCTTACTACCTAAAGGGGTAATTAAATGTGCACTTCATACTCAGGAAAGTTGCACATATGTGCTACTCTATAAGATAGAATGTAACTTCACAGGGAGGTGTACACTTGGGTGGCACATTGATGGAACATGGGCGTTTCTCCCACTTACAAAGATACCTTACAGAATGCTGTAAGTTACGTAGATGATATGTAACACTTAGGTGTGCCCATTGCCCTGGTGTAAATGAGCATACCTCACTTGGTTTGCACAGATGTGGGTTTATACCTCTATTCAAAAACAGGATAGGCATTCCCCATGCAGCACTGGGATGCCAAATAAAAGGCACCTTCTTACATAATTGACTCCAAAGTTTCTAGTTGAGGCAACAGAGGGCTAAGGGGCCCTTTTACAAAGGCACGGTAAGCTCCAGGCACATGTGTTGTGCATCAAAACGAGACTACTGCCAGGCTAGTGCGCCCCTGGCAGAATTTCAGATTTGGCGTGTGCCCATATTGCCAGGACACGTGGTATTTCCAGCGTTAATCAGCAGTTGGCCCGCGCCGACCGGTCACCACATATGTAGCTTGTGAGGCCTTACTGCTAGATCAATAGGTGGTGTTAAGGGCTCATGCCGTAAATAGGCATGCACTGGTTTCAGTTTTAACACAGACCCTTTTCCCGGCCCATTGAAAAAAGCCCTTTTTCCTAGACGTGGTAAAACCTGGCCCAGCGCGCAACAAAAACACATGCCTACACTACTACAGGCCACGTTTTGCCGTGGCTTAGTAAAAGGACCCCCATAGGTGGCCCAACTGTTTGGAGAGGCTAAAGGGGGCGGGGTTAGTGGTGGTACCAGGGGTGGGGCTTACATCCATAATTGTCTGACAACACACAGAAAAATAAATAAATAAAAGTAAAATAGTCACAATTAATACCTTTAACAATTCAACATCAGATCCTCCAAAATATTATAAAACCATGTCTGATGTTATGACAAACAAACTAAAATTAATTTAAAGTGTTGATGTCACCTTAGTACAGCCAACACACAATCTCTCCACTGCAAAACACTATACACAAAGTTGTGCAAAAACACACTCAGAATCTTACCAAACCATATCAGCACTAATTCCAAGGACAGGACGAGCTACAACCTTCTGCGTGGAAAGGCAGCACTGTAATTACACCAGGCTCTAAAACACCAATACATTACCTAGTGAAAAAAACAAAACCAAAAGGGCTGCAAATAGTACACGCTAGCAGAATACTGCACCTTGATCACACATGAAAAACACGTGACAACAGATATGACACAAGGAACTAGAAATCAAAAGATATGAAGGCAAAATACTGAACTGGAAAGTTACCTCAAAAAGTCAGACTCGGCATGCAGCAATACTAGAGAAATTGAAACTTACGTGCAAAATATCACAGATGCACATTTCCAAAAGCTGACATATTCCAATTAATAAATTCTGAATAAAATACTTTTTTCTACCTTTGTTGTATGAGCATTTAGTTTTTCTATTCGCTTTGGTCCCAGTGTCTTCTGTTTTATGGTGTCTTCTTTCCATTTGATATTTTTTCACTCACCATCCTCCTGTGTCCTTATGCGTTCTGTCTACCATCTGTAGCCCTATCTTTCCTCCAGTTGCAGCATCTGCCCTCAAAGCATTCCGATCCAGCCCTTAAATTCAGCAGTTTCCCCTCCATCCACTCCTCACTACCCTTCCCTCCATTCATGTGCATTTACTTCCTCTGTCTTCCCTCCCCTCCATTCAGCATTTCTCTTCTCTTCCTTGCCCTCCACTCCATCCATGTCCAGATTTCTCCTCTCTTCCCTCCCCTCCGTCCATGTTCCATGTGCATCTCCTTCCTGTCTTCCCTCCCCTCCATCCATCCATGTCCAGCAACTCTCCTGTCTCTCCCTTGCCCTCTATCCATATCTAGCAAATCTCCTCTCTCCCCTGGCCCCTCCATCCATCCATCTAGCAAATCTCCTCTCTCCCCTGACCCCTCCATCCATCCATATATAGCAATTCTCCTCTCTCCCCTGCCCTTCCCTCCATGTCCAGTGATTTCTCTTCTCACCCCTGTCCTCCCTTCCCATCCATGTCCAGTGGTTCTCCTCTACCCCTCTCCTCCCCTCCATGTCCAGTGATTTCTCCTCTCTCCCCTGTCCTCCCCTCCCTTCCCATCCATGTCCAATGATTCTCCTTTGCCCCTGCCCTGTCCTCCCCTCCCATCCATGTCCAGTTATTTGTCCCAGCCCCCCTTTTTAGTCCCCATGTTCGAGGTGTAACCCAGCCCCACCTGCCTGTCCTCAGCTCCCCAACAACCCACCATTCCGTTCCTGCTGCAGCCACCCTGCATTTAAAACCTGTTAATTTAAGTCACAGCGGCGGCTCGCCTCCAGCCTTTCCTTTCTCGTTCAATGTTCCACCCTCACAGAAACAAAAAATACCTCATCAGCGGAAGGCGGGACACTGAGTGGGAAGGGAAAGACTGGACTTGAGCTGCCACTGCAACTTAAAATGACAGGTTTAAATGCAGGGCAGCTGCGTCGGGAACGGAAGGCATGTTGGGGAGTTCAGGGCGGGCTCAGCTGGGGGTGGGGGGTCAAGGCGGAAGATACAATTTGTTCTTGGCTGTACCATTGGGGCCACATTGAAGGAGAAAACAGGCAGGGAAGGTCACAGCTGGGCTGGGGAGGCTTAGCTTCCCCAAGCCTCTTTTACAGGCAGCCTATGAGGACCACTAATGACTTATCCCATATCCCCAAGAACATCACTGAAATTTAACACTGACTTCCCTGGTTCTTAGCAACTTTAACCATTAGACTATTCCTGCACCCCATACGTGCAGGGAGATTGTGCTCCCTTTCTGTATATATAGTTGGTTGGGCTTTAGAGTTAATTAATAATACATTCATTTTGCTGTATATATATCAAGTGTCTTTGCCAGAAAAGAAAGGCCTTTCTTGCTAAGAAAATTCACTTATTTATTTTATTACGCTGATGAGCAATCATTACATCAGCTTCAGAAGCACCCGAGGGCTTAAATCTGAGGACCAAGATTACCTCCTTAGTGGGAAGGTTTATAGAGGTATCTGCCTGTTGTCCAAGAGTATCGAATCTTTGTAAGCAATGTCCTCAGTACTGAAGCAGATGGAAAATTGCTTCTGAGCCTTTTTCCATAGACCTCTGTTTGCTCTTAATTGAAAGTTTTACTGCTATGATTAATCCTTTCAGTCAACAGTCCTGTTATGGCATCTTAGTTTACACCAAACCACAAACTGCAAATATTTGTTTCATTTAGGTAAATTATTTTTCCTCCAAGGCTGTTGTTACCTTTTCACATGTGGATATCAGTGTTAAATTTAATCTGCTGACATCTCATATTTTCATGGTTGAATATGGTAGTTTTTGGAAGCTGCACCTTTTTTCTTTTTGCCAACGTTTTCAATCTTTCACTGGAGTGCATTCTTTAACATTAACAGTATAGCTTGCATTCTGCCATCTATCTCACGGTTCAAAGTGGGTCACATTGTAAAAGAAGCTGGTCATTTCCAGGAAATACAGCCTTCAAACCTCAAATATACATACTAAAACATACTGAAAAATTAAAACATGCTAACCCAATCTAATGATTAGATTGCGAAACAAATTTCCTGAATAGGTGAGTTTTGATTTGTTTTCGAAACTGAAAATAGCTAGAAGTAAAAAACAAAAAGTTAATTTTCAAGACAGACAGCTTGAAATGAAAAAAATGATTGTTTAGTAACCTAGATCTCTTCATAGCTTCTTAAGAGGGAAAATTGAATAAACTTGTTGATCTAATAACCCTCGATTTTTGAGAAAAAACACAATTAGATAGAAAATACAGAGGGGCTAAGTCATGAACTACTTGGTAAATAAGGCAAATGAAATTTAAACAAAACTCTAGCATAGACTTAGGAGTAATGCCAGAAATGTCTTTTTCATGGAGAGAGTGGTTGATGCCTGTAATGCCCTCCTGAGGGAGGTGGTGGAGAAATAACTGTGGCGGAATTCAAAGTGGCATGGGATGAACACAGAGGATCTCTAATTAGAAAATGAATGGTATAAAAAACAAAACTTTTAAGGGTTGCGTATGTTTGCATGTCAAGTGGTGCTTAGATGGCAATTCTGGCTGTATCAACGGTGCTGGGCTGGCTTATACGGTCTGACTTCCACATATAGCAATCCAGTTTAGGATGGGCTGTAGAGAGCTTCAATGGAAATTCTAGTAATATGGAACATGAGGACAGTGCCAGACAGACTTTTTAGGGTCTGTTTATGTGAGGGGGGGGGGTCCAGAGCCCAAAGTGGCACACCTCCCTCCCCCCCCCACCACCACCACCACTTCACATTCCGTGATTCCGTGGCTTGCGGGGGTCCCCATCAAGCTCTTTCTCTGGCCGTCTTCAAAACTAGGCTAAAAGCCCACCATTTTTATGTTGCTTTTAACTTCTAACCCTTACTCATTTGTTCATTACCCATGTTTTATCTTTCCCTTATCCTTTATTTGTCCTGTTTGTCTGTCCTAATTAGATTGTAAGCTGTCTCTTCATGCTCAAGTGTGCAGTGCTGCTTCTGTGTAGTAGCTCTATAGAAATGATAAGTAGTAATAGTAGTAGATTCTGTTTGCTATATAGTTTGAGTAACATATTTGTAAGTTTTTGTGTTTCTTCACTAGGAGCAAGGGTGTAGTGTAACCAACAGGAGGCTTCCTAGAGGGCACGAGGGAGACGGAGATTATTAAACACAAGTTTTATTCAAACAAAGACTTGACAAGGCACCATGTTTCGGCAATAGTGCCTTCCTCAGGAGTCTTATATGAATAGTAGCTCAAAAAATGTCTGTGTATTATGTCAAAAACATATACAGAGCAGGTGAGATGCGACAGTCTTTTAAAAGACTCCGATCTTCCTCCAAGTGCAACCTAAAGAAAGGGTGCAGCAGTAGATTGCAAACGTGCTGAAACAATGAATGACAATAAATTAATTAAAGTAGCTGGAAGCACTCTGAAGTTGTAACCATTTTATTAAAGGATCAATGAGCTAGAACTTTCTCCTGAGCATCAAACTATATTGTAACTATCTCCCTAAGAAACATTTCACCAACAGAGCTAAATATTAAGAACCATAAGCTATTCAGGTGTTCCCTGAAGCAATCTATACCTATGCATCTGATCTTACTACTGTTTACTAAGAGGCCAATATTCAGAAGGATATGGCCGCTAAAACGGCACTTAGGCAGCTATCCGGTGATATTCAGCATTGGATAACCGGCTATCTGGTGCTGAATATCACTGGTTAGCAGCTTAAAAATAGCTGGTTATATTGCGCGATATAACCGGCTATCCGCCAATTTTAAAAATCAAATTGGCCAAGTTTGATGGCCATATTTGGCTGCCACAATAGGTGGAACAACTTTGGCTGGCCTATCAGCTTGGATGGTTAAAGTCGGACCAGCCAAAGTTAAACCAGATTTTCAATGCCAGTCACCAGAAACAGTCCGGCATTGAATATTCAGGTTCAGCGGGTTCTCCCACGGTCTGAAAATCAGGCAGATAGTCTTTGATATTACTTCAAGAGTTAGCCTTTGTTTTGAACCTCAAAATCTCAAAATTATAACTTCATTCATCTCAGTGTTAAGATCCAGTGGAGCAGAGTGGCATACAATGGAGTGGAGGAGAGGTCTAGTGATTAGAGAAGTGGGCAGAAAACCTGGATTCAGGTATCACTTATGCTCCTTGTAATATAAGGCAAGTCACTTACTTTTGTATGTGAGACGCTGGAGGGTTAAGAGGGCAATTCTATAAAGGGGAGCCTACTTTTAGATGCCTAGAGGGCACCTATTTGGAACCTATTCTATAGAAGAAAGTGGGTGTCCCTGTCCTTTATGAAATACTAGCATAACTGGGTATATACGTGTTTAGGCCACTTATACCAGCCATAGAGTTAGTGTAAATGGTCGCACCTAGTTTCAGGAGATATGTGAGTAACTCCCACCCATGCTCCACCCAGAATTACATGTAAATGACTGGAATACCAGCATTTACACATGAACTTTCCACCTAATTTTAAGCAGCTCTTTATAGAATTATGCCCGTAGAAGTGTAATTTTATAAATTGGCACCTAACGATGGAAACCAATTGTGTGTGTAAAGTACCGAATAATAGAACTTATGCACGTGATTGGTGCTACTAATTGGCAATTACACTTGTAAGTGCTAGGCGCTACTCTCTGCCCCCTCCCCCAGATCTCACCACCTGCCACACATATAGCAACTTTAAATGACTTCTTCACACACAAAACACAGATACTCCTTCACCAAACACAGAACAAGGGATCACAAATAGAAATTGAACTGGGAACCCCAAGAAATTAAACTCAGCAAGTACTACAACACTGGCAAAATAAAAACAGACATGCACTTCTTTTTGTACTGAACACACTGAGGTCCCGGTACCAGCCCCCACCCCCCAAAAAAAAACCAAATAGCCACCTCCCTTGCTGTGGCTGGTGGAGATCCCAAAGCCCTGCCACTGAAGACCACCTCCTCCAGTCTGGCAGGCAGAAATCTCCAAGTTCTTCAGTTAGCGGCAGTGTCTCTGAATTGCCACCAGTTGCAGAAGTTGGAGAGTTCTGGCCACCAGACTGGAGGAAGAGGTCTTCAGCTGGTAGGGCTTGGGAATCCACACCAGCTTAGGTATTTACATTTTGCATTTGGGCAGGGGGCATGGGGGAGGGAGGGGAGAAAATTTGGTGCCTACCCACTTTGGGCTCAGGGCTACTGCCCACCCACTTGGGAGCTCAGGGCCACAGGGCTCCCTTGATCTGTGGGGCCCAAGGCAGCTGCCCTGTTTACAACCCCCTTCCCACCACCGCCACCACCTAATGCTGGCCCTGCCCTTAGAGATCCTATGTGCTTGTCCCAAACTGTCTTGGATTCAGGTACTGTTTTTGTCTCCACCACTTCCACAAATTCACCACCCTTTCACCTTCATCCTGTGCCCCCTCGTTTCAGAGCTTCCCTTCAGTTGAAAGAGACTCACCTCTTGTGTATTTATGCAACGTAAGTATTTAAATGTCTCTATCATATCTCCCCTCTCCCACCTTTCTTCCAAAAAATACATATTGAGATCTTTAAGTCTGCCCCCATATGCTTTATGACAAAGACAAGTAAACATTTTAGTAGCCGCCCTCTGGACCAACTCCATCCTGTTTATATCTTTTTGAAGGCATGGTCTCCAGAATTGTACACAATATGCTAAAAGAGGTCTCACCAGAGTCTTATAGAGGGGCATCAACATCTCATTTTTCCTACTGACCATTCCTCTCTCTATGCACCCAAACATCCTTCTAGCTTTTCCCATACGATCACATCCCACTCCTCTTTCATGCACAAAAGTTCTTCACCCCCTAAAATGTACCATTCCTTCAGGTTTTTGCAGCCCAAATGCATTAACCTGCATTTTTATTTGCATTCAATCTAAGCTGTCAAAATCCAGACCATTCCTCTAGCTTTGCTAAGTCCTTCCTCATGTAATCCACACCATCAGAGGTGTCTACGCTATTGCAGATTTTGGTATCATGTGGAAAGAGGCAAATCTTACCAGACAGCCTTCAGCAATATCACTTACAAAAATGTTAAAAAGAACTGGCCCAAGAACCAAACCTTGCGGCATACCACTGGTAACATCTTTTTCCTCAGAATGAACTCCATTTACCACTACCCTCCATCGCCTTCCACTCAACCAGTTCCTAACCCAGTCAGTCACTTTAGGGCCCATACCAAGGGCATTCAGTTTATTTATTAGTGGTCTATGCGAAACCATGTAAAAGGCTTTGCTAAAATCTAAATACACCACCTCTAGCACTCTCCCTCGATCCAACGCTTTGGTCAACCAGTCAAAGAAATTAATCAGATTTATCTGACAAAACCAGCCTCTAGTGAAACCATGTTGCCTCAGGTTCTGTAATATTCTTTGTTTTAAAAGCATTTTTATTAATTTACCACAAAAATCAGACTTACTGGCCTGTAGTTCCCAAACCCACTTTTGTGGCGAGGGGTCACATCTGGTCTTCTCCAGTCCTCTGGGACCACTCCCAACTCTAGAGAAGCATTGAAATGGTCAGCCAGTGGAGTTGCTAGAATTTCCTGAAGTTCCTTCATGCTCTTGTCTGTATGCTATCCTGCCCCGTCACTTTGTCCACCTTTAGTTTAGCAAGCTGCTCATGAACACAGTCCTCTGAAAAGAGTTCAAGGACTACCACCTCCATTCCCATTTGTTTGTCTTCTGTGGCCCTGCTCCCGGTCCTCCAGCTGTGAACACAGAACAGAAATATTTGTTAAGCATTTCCGCCTTATCTTTAACAGATTCTACATATTCCTCCCCTTCACCTTTGAGTCTCACAATGCCAGTTTTGCACTTCCTCCTATCACTAACATATATATCTTAAAATGTCTTGTCCTCCCAATCTGTCAACTTGCTTCTCACATAATATTGTTTTGTTGAATCACAGATCCACATGAGGAGAAGATCACCAAAAATTTCTTATCAACAGACATCACTCTCCTACGGACATTTGAGCTAAGTGATCATGTTAACAATTTGAGTTGGAGTATAACAGATGGTCTAAGGAAGTGGTGTAAGTTCTTTTTAAAATAACGGGTACACAGAAAACATCAGTAAGAAAATTATAGAAATCAAAGCTGATACTCCGGCAAGTGATAGGAGGCAGGGGGCTGGTGCAATGATGGAATAAAGGTGATTGCACCTCATGTGGCATGCACTTTATTTACACTGAGCACCATAAAATTTAAAAATAAAAGTTACATATAACATTAATTTTAAAGATTAGGTAAAGTATGAACACTAGTGTTAAGATAGCAGTATTTTGCGTAGCACACCAGTATTGGTATTAGATCCCAGATTATTTTAATGAAACATATAAACGGCAAGTGACCGACTCACCTGCAAATGCGCAGTAGAGTCGGAACGCTGAGAGTGTAGAAGTCCAAGCCCCGCCTCCACCAGCAGTACAGCCCAATAGGGAGGAGGGCTTGGACATGGGCGTGGAAATCGGAGGAGGAGGGAGCAGGGAGGAAAGGAGGGGCGGAACTGAGGGAAACAGGCGCTGGGGGGAGGGCAGGGGAGAGAGCAGGGTTGGTGGACGGGGGGAGGCCATAGGAAAACAAAAAACTAGCCCGTTGTTACGGGCTTAATGGCTAGTAGAATAATAAAGTAACAACAGTTCCATCACTTTTTACAAAGTTACTCCTGTAGTTCATACCTGCGTAAACAGCAGTGCTGTTATCTCCTTTACTTCCAAATTCCTACCACTAGAAGCAGCAGGGTTAAAACACAGACCTCCTTGTCCTTATTCTTTCTATAGGATGCAGATAGGATTATCGGTTCACTTTCAAGTTGGTTATCACTTAGAGTTTTCTGGCAGTAGTCGTGAAACCCAGGGGCACTGAGCTCATAGGATGTCTCCTTGATTGTGATCCTATTCTGCTGATATGATAAATGATGTTATACTTCAGCCATAAGATGTTCTTGAACAAGAAGAGTTGTAGCTAGGGCTCTTGCATTCAGGTAAGCAACTTTACAAGTTCTGTTTTCTGCACTTCAATATCGCTCTTTCTGCCCAACTGAATACAAGCTGGATGAAACAGTAAAAGACTATGTATTTCTGAAATCTACCTTGATAAGGCTTAGCTTGAAAGGTCTCCCTAGCAGATGGAAGGCCAGATGCTGGGAAATGTAAAGCCTAGGACATTGCTTCTCAAAGCAGACTCTGCTCTATTTTCAAAGGAGGACTCTGCTGTCACCAGGGCCTCCCACCAATTACATGGCACTCCTTTTGCTCTACCAAATTCTTGAAGCTTCCAGCCTTGTAGCCTAATGGTTATTGCAGTGGCCTGAGAATCAGGTGAACTGGGTTTGATTCCCACTGCAGTTCCTTGTGATTCTGGGCAAGTTACTTAATCCTCCATTGCCCCAAGTATGAAATAAGTACCTGTATATAATATGTAAAGTGCTTTGATTATAACCACAGAAAGGCAGTATATCAAATCACATCCTCTTTCCCCTTTTCTTCTAGTCTGCCTGCCTACAGATGAGGTCAGATCAAAGATGTTACTCCATTGGTGGTCTAAAGTAGAAGCACTGAGAATTTAGGTAAACACGCCTCACTGCTGAATTCCTCCAGCTGCTACACAGGTATCTCCAGCATAAGTGCTCACACCTAACTGCATATGGGTGCATATAATTGATTATGCTAGTAGTCTGTAAAGGAAAGTAGGCACCTACTTTCCTTTACAAAATATGCTCCAACCAAGTGCCCTCTAGGTGCCTGTATATCAGTACACTGTTATAGTAAATGGTGGAGTAGCCTAATGGTTAGTGCAGTGGGTTTTGATCCTGGCAACCTGGGTTCGATTCCCACTGCTGCTCCTTGTGACCTTGGGCAAGTCACTTAACCCTCCATTGCCCCAGGTATGAAAAACTTAGATTGTGAGCCCTCTAGGGACAGAGAAAGTACCTGCATATAATATGTACAGCACTGTGTACATCTAGTAGCGCTATAGAAATGATTATTAGTAGTAGTAGTTATAGAATTGCCCTCATAGTGCCACTGAATATTATGACTAACTGCCACCGCCTTTTGTGGTTAGTGCCAAGAGGATGGGGAGCAGAGTCAGGGAAGAACCTGAAGTTATCCAAGCAAAGTTGATATTCCTTGCTGGTGTTTGGATAACTAACTGAGCAAGTAGGACTGCATAAAAAAACCATCCAAACTATGCCTGGTTAGTTATCCATGTACTAGCACTGAATTACTGAATATTGGCCAGACCTGGATAAATTCCAGGAGCCAGATATTGTCTGGCTCTAAATATTCAGCTCTAATTCAGCCTGCAGTATTAGAATTAAAAAAAAAACCCATAGACTCCTGTGGGCTGAATATCAATCAATAAGATTCTGAATTGTGATGGGCCACAGTATTTGTGAGCTCTGTTTAGGCCATATGTGCCACACAGAAAGCATAGGTCCTCACAACAATTCTGTAAGAGCATTTGGTTGCCATACTAAGTCAGTCCAAGTTCCATCAAGCCCAGCATGCTGTTTCCAAAATTGACCAGTCTGGCTCATAAGTTATGCATGCCAAATGGATTAAAATTACAGTGTACAACTTGGCAGCTCTTTCGGTGTAAGACCTGCTTCTCTGGAACTCATTACCATTGCAGCTGCACCAGGAGAAACACTATCTCACCTTTAGTGAAAAAATAAGAACTTGGCTGTTCTCCATTGATAAACGGGATATGTCAGCCACATGTAGATGATGTCATCAAATGGCTCTAGTGGATAAAATGCCTCTCCAAAAGCACAGGTTCTCTCTGAGCATGACCAAACCCACTTCCTGCTTCAGTTCTTTCCATATATTCTATCCAACAGAAAGAGTTTTCATGCCTTCCTTGTTTTTTGCTACGCTCTCTTGCACCCACTTGCCCTCTTCTGCCATTTTCCTTCAAGACCGAAGAACAACATAAGAAGATCCAGGGAATGTTGGATGCCAAACTGGTCATTAAAATTTGCTGCCTGCAGAAAAGGATGAATTCTTCAGATGCACATGAGCTCTGTGTCTTGAAGCCTCAAGCCGACACACCTCATTCATATCTGCACGAACTGCTCCTGCATGTCCTCGCAGGCAAGGAGGCACCAGGAGCATGCCTTTAAGGATTTTCAGACTACCCAGCCTTGCATGTCCTCGCAGGCAAGGAGGCACCAGGAGCATGCCTTTAAGGATTTTCAGACTACCCAGCTGGGACTTAAGAGACCTCCATGCTGTCTCCACCAGCTCCCTAATGGCTCTAGCCCTCCTCAGTGTGGTCAATGCTGTTGCACTTCCACAGAGGCCTTCCACTCTGCCCACTGGTCTCCACATCACCAAACAAGATGGGTAGTCATAACAACCAATGACAGCACAATCCTCCACCCTGCCTCCTGGAGCTATGGAATCCAATCCTGAAGCTCCCCTCTGTATCTATGGTGCCAAAGAATCTCTCCCCCTCTCAACACACCAGCGCTGATCAGGCAAAGTGCCAGACAGGGGAATTTATGACATAGACTGACCACCTCTCCCTGGTTCTACCTCCATGCATGCAAGCCACATAGGGGTACTGGCACACTAATGCCCCTCTTGTTGCAAACACAGAGGCCCCAGGAAGAGAAACACTCCCCCTCCTCCTCCTTGCTGCAATTCCTGAGGAAGCACAGCAAGTGCAGGACGCACAGCAGGACAGCACAGTACTCCTCTGCCTCCTCCAGACACTGCTGCAACATGCCAAATTCTTACATCTCCACCAGCAGCTCATGGACCTCTTCAATAAGTTTGTCACTCAACACCCTACTCCTCCAGAGCCCAAACTCCCAGAAGGGAACACAAAGCCCCCCCCCCCCCCCCCCCAGTAAGTCTCACCAAAACTACACCACCACTTCCACTCTCACTCCAGGATTGGACCTCCCCTATGAGGAGGATGAGGTCAGTGAACCCTATACCATCTCAGACCACAGTGACTCAGACCTCTCAGAGGATCTGTTATTCAGGCATCCCCGACTCCATTACCACTCTCTATCCCATCACCAGAGGACCTCACTTACCCAAGATTCCTATAGAAGCTCACCACCCAGCTTGCTCTGTCACCCAGTGACACAACTAATCCATACAAAAACATCCTCAGTATTCTGAAGTAACTAGATACACCAAAACCTATAGTGGCAGTCCCAGTGCATAAGATTCTTTTTATCTGCAGGGACAAGATCAAGCAGACACCATCCTCCAGCATGCCAACCTGCAGGAGACTTGAAATGAAATACCATGTCCAGTCTGCACCTGGACTTGATAAAATGCAACTCACACCAATTATCATGGTGAGGTTGGTCATGATGATTGCTGTGAGAGTTAGGTTTTATCAAAGGTTGAAGAGCTCTCACATCCACTCCATCTCATCAATTCTAGCTAATCCTCTACCAGGACTCTTTTTCTTTTAAGTTGAAAAGCAGCCTCATTTCTCTGCCTCCTGATGCCAAGGATCTCCTAGCTACTCTTATTCGACTGAGAGAAATGCAAAAAAAACCACTAGATTTGCTCTGCATTCAATCCGTTTGATACCTCCTTCTGAATTGTTGGAACCTCCATTGCTGCACAACATATAGCATGGCTCAGAGCATCAGGTCCTCATGAGGACATCAATGAATGCCTGGATGGTGCTCTTGCTTGGGAGAAAACCTCTTTGGTGTCTAGTTCAAGGAGACAGTTGATATCATCAAGGACCATTGCACCATGCTCCAAATCTTCTCCATCGAGGGATTAGATTGGCCACCAACACTCAGAAAGCACCAGGGCTTCTAATTTCAAAAATCCTACTCCAGCTCACATTGATACGCCCACTCTGACAGCACTCTCTTCACCATCATAGCACCTACTAGAAAAGCCCTTGCCCAAAGGAATGGAGGCAGCAGAAGAAGGCATCTACCCTGTCTCCCAAGCCAACACAGAGTTTTTGAGTACCAGGGAATAGCAGTTGTGTAAGATATGACCTGTGAAGCAATTTTAAGCCACTTCAGGCAAGAACGTTGTTTCAGGGTGTGCCCAAGAGAGAAGGTGCCAGCATCTGAGGTCATCATAAGGCATTCAAGTCATCATAAAACTTGGAATATCACTGGGAACAGCAGTTGTGTGAGACCTGACAAGTGCAGTGATTTTCAAATATTTGGGGCAGGAACATTGTTTCTGATGGGGAGAAATGAAAAAATAGACTTTTACTTCAGCAGATTTAGCCCATACGCAGCAGAGCTTTAGAAGTGTTAACTCCCATTTTTTTGTTCTCTCTCTCTCTCTCACACAGACTCTTGAATAAAAAAGATTCAATTACTCTCTCTTCTTTAACTTCCAAACAAAAATGATGTTTACTTACAGTTTCTTCAGATAACTATTTACATCATACTTGCAGTAGACATGGTAAAACTACTGAATACAAAATTCTGTCAGTTGGTTATCATACAGCTTGAAGAGAGATTGCTAACACCATCTTATGCTGACACAGACTGACTCACTCTCAGAGCAACTAGAGTGACTCGGACACACCCACAAGACATTACACTATATCCAATGACATCATAGCTCATAGAATTGTTGACAGTTAATGCATGCAGCACTTGTCTTTCACATATTCCTACAGTTTCTGGGTGTACCCAAGTACTGGCGAGAGGGTGCCGACACCAGAATGGTGTCTGACGTTACCATAGGGTGTCCAGGTTTTCTATAAAATCTGCATGCACTGCAGCACATGTCCACAAGATGTGGCTGAAAGTGAATGGCCAAAGGGGCATGGCAAGGCCTTTGGAAGCTACTTGGAGCACCATGATATACTGAAGAAATTTTATATGAAAGACTTAAATCACTTTGAATATTGATCCCTTCACTGTAGCATGCAAGTTGCTTAGCACATAAATTCAAAGGGGCATGCACAGGGGGAAAGTACATGGGTAGGGTCAGGGCTAGCTTAACCATTGGACTTGGTGAGGTACTAACTCGAGGCACTGACGATAAAGGGTGCCAAAATCGATAGCCTCTGACCTCACCTGGTCTAAGGTTTAAAGGCTCCTGTTCTCTCATCTCCCTCCTCCCTGCAAAAGGAAGAGAGAGACAGGGGCAAAAAGAGAGAGAGAGAGGATCAAGGGGCAGGGGTGAAAAAGAGGGAGAGAGATGCTGGACCAATGAAGAGAGAACATAATTATTGCCATACTGGGACAGACCAAAGGTCTATTAAGTCCAGCATCCTGTTTCTAGCAGTGCCAATCCAGGTCACAAGTACCTGGCAAGATTCCATAACAGTAAAATAGATTTTATGCTACTTATCTTTATGGACTTTTCTTTTAGGAAATTATCCAAACCTTTTTGAAACCCTGCTAAGCTAATTATTTTTACCACATTCTCTGGCAACAAATTCCAGAGTTTAAGTACATGTTGAGTGAAGAAAGTTTTTCTCCGGTTTGTTTTAAATTTACTACTTAGTGGCTTCATTGCTTGCCCCTTAGTCCTAGTATTTTTGGAAACAGCAAACCATATCTACCCATTCCACTCCGCTCAGTACTTTATAGACCTCTATCATATCTCCCCTCAGCTGTCTCTTCTCCAAGCTGAAGAAGCCTAGCTACTTTAGCCTTTCCTCATAGGCAAGTCATCCCATCCCCCTTTATCATTTTCGTCACCCTTCTCTGTACTTTCTCTAATTCCACTTTTGAGATGTGGTGACCAGAATTGCACACAGTATTTGAGGAATGGTTGCACCATGGAGGGATACAAAGTCTTTATAACATTCTCATTTTGGTTTTCCATTCCTTTCCCAGTAATTCCTAACATTCTGCTTGCTTTCTTAGAGGCCAATGCACACTGAGCAGAGGGTTTCAACATATCATCAACGATGACACCTAGATCCTTTTCCTGGGTAGTGATTCCTAATGTGGAACCTTGCATCATGTGGCTATAGTTTGAGTTATTCTTTCCCAAGTGCTTCACTTTGCACCTGCTCACATTAAACATCTTCTGCCATTTGAATGCCCAGTTTCGTAAGGTCCTCTTGCACTTTTTCAGAATCTTCTTGCAATTTAATAACTTTGGATAACTTTTGGGCTCAATTTTGAAAGAGAAGGACGCCCATCTTTCGACATAAATTGGAAGATAGGCGTCCTGCTCACAGGGTCAAACAAATTGGTATAATCGAAAGCCGATTTTGGACGTCACCAACTGCTTTCCGTCACAGGGACGGCCAAAGTTCATGAGGGCGTATCGGAGGCGTAGCGAAGGCAGTGTTCTGTCCTCTGACAGCCTTGCATTAGTTTGTAGTGGGATCCTAAAATGTGTCTAATGCCTTTACTGTTATTCTCATTCCTAAGGACTTTCACTGCTACAGTTTCTCACTGCAAAGATACGTAAGCAATGCATTGTGTGTAATGTAGTTCACAAGCAATGCAACCACACTTGCTTGGCTGTATAAGAACTGTTACCACTGGTTGTGAGGCTGCCCAGACCTCCTCTCTTTCTCTCTCTCTCTGCCAAGCTTGGCTCTTTTGTCTTCCTGCCATCATTTCCTGGTCATTCTTACTATCTCTGTCCTGGGAGGTCAGCCAGGTATGACCTTTCCCTCCAATCGAGGGCTGTCCTCTAGCACCTCCCTTGCCACCCGGTGGCAGGCTCTGTCTCCATTGGTCTCTATCTGCTCCTCCCTGAGCCTGTGTGAAGCCTCAACACCCCTTTGTCCCTTCAGCCATGAGGCATTCACCATCTTGGCCCAGACAGCTCCGTCCTGCAACGAACTTGGTTTTTTACCTTGAAAATATCTCCTCCCTAATGAGATATCGCACATTCCAGTCACCCAGCTTTGAACTACGTCTACCTGTTCAACTATCTTTCTCCCCTGCAGTAAAGCTACCTCTCCTCAGATCTCCACCTCCAACAGCTCTCAGATTATGGAGTCTCTGTGTCCTGGAGCAGCACTTCTGAACATCCGATTGTGAGTAAATTATCTGTGATTTATTCAATAAAAGAGACTTCAGAAAAATAATAGAGACTTCAGGTGTGATTGGTGTGCCCAGGTTATACTCTAAGATATCATGACTTTACAGTAATAAGTCGACGAGAGTCTTAATAGGCGGGACTTGGGCATGACTAACACTAGAATGTCCTCAACCCACAATCGAAAGAAACAAGGACGTCCCTGACAGGGCCATGCCAACACGGTAAGCGAGGTAAGCATGGCAGGGGGGCACTTCCCTCTGGGGGGCACCGCCGCACCATGCTCACCTCGCTCGCCCTCCCGCTCCCATTGTTCAACTGCCCGCCCTCTTCTCCCCCCCCCCCCCAACATCCCTTTTCTTTTTTTTTTCCTTTTTAAATTTACCTCCGTGGCGGTTCCGGCAGCGCAGCGTCAGTGAAGGAGGCGGCTCTCCTGACGTCTCTAGCCTTCCCTTCGCTGTGTTCCGCCTTCTTCTGATGTCATTTCCTTGATGTCAGAAGAAGGCGGAACACAGCGAAGGGAAGGCTAGAGACGTCGGGAGCGCCGCCTCCTTCACTGACGCTGCACTGCCGGAACCGCCACGGAGGTAAATTTAAAAAGAAAAAAAAGAAAAGGGATGTTGGGGAGAGAGAAGAGGGCGGGCAGTTGAATAATGGGAGCGGGAGGGCAGGGGAGAGACGAGAGCATGGATGCGAAGGGGGAGGGGAGAAGAGGGCGGGCCAGGCCAACTGGGACATGATGGGACATGGGAGCGAGAGGAGAGAGAGGAGCATGGATGCGAGGGGGGGGGGTCATGGAAGGGAAAGAGGGGAATTGCTGGAAAAGGATGAATGGAGGGGGCAGGGGACAGAGGAGCATGGATGGGCATGGATTGGGAGGGCAGGGCTCAGGGAGAGAGGGGAATTGCTGGAAAGGGATGAATGGAGGGGGCAGGGGACAGAGGAGCATGGATGGGCATGGATTGGGAGGGCAGGGCTCAGGGAGAGAGGGGAATTGCTGGAAAGGGATGAATGGAGGGGGCAGGGGACAGAGGAGCATGGATGGGCATGGATTGGGAGGGCAGGGCTCAGGGAGAGAGGGGAATTGCTGGATAGGGATGAATGGAGGGGGCAGGGGACAGAGGAGCATGGATGGGCATGGATTGGGAGGGCAGGGCTCAGGGAGAGAGGGGCATTGCTGGAAAAGGATGAATGGAGGGGGCAGGGGACAGAGGAGCATGGATGGGAGGGCAGGGCTCAGGGAGAGAGGAGAAATTGCTGGACATAGAGGGAGGGAAGAGAGATGAAATGAGGGAAAAGGAAGAGAGGAGAAAAACTGCACATGGATGAAGAAAATAGGCAGAAGCTGAGGACCAGAAATGAAGAAGAAAGGAGGAAAGGAAAGAAATAAATGGAAAGGAAGCCCTGGAAACGGAGTTAAGAGGACAGATAGCAGCAGAATCAGATACTGGGCCAGCATGATCAGAAAAAGAAAGTCACCCGACAACAAAGGTTAAAAAAAATCATTTTATTTTCATTTTAGTGTTTGGAATATGTCCACTTTGAGAATTTACATCTGCTATCTTATTTTGCAATGTATAGCAATTTGTTTCTAAGAATATTGCTGACAATTCCTGTCAGTGTGGCAAGTGGTGAGCGATCATTTTCATGGGGGGGGGGGGCCGCCGCCACCACCACCACCAACTGATAGTCTGCAGGGGGGCACCAGAGACCCTAGGCACGGCCCTGGTCCCTGACGAACACTTGGACGACTTTACCTGGTTGTTTTTTTCTTACGACCAAGGCACAAAAAGGTGCCCGAAATGACCAGATGACCACCGGAGAGAAACGGGGATGACCTCCCCTTACTCCCCCAGTAGTCACTAACCCCCTCCCACCCTCAAAAAATATCTTTCAAAATATTGATTGCCAGCCTCTATGCCAGCCTCAGATGTCATACTCAGCTCCATCACAGCAGTATGCAGGTCCCTGGAGCAGTTTTAGTGGGTGCAGTGCACTTCAGGCAGGCAGACCCAGGCCCATTCCCCCCCCCCCCCCACCTGTTACATTTGTGGAGGAAACAGCGAGCCCTCCAAAGCCCACCACAAACCCACTGTACCCACATCTAGGTGCCCCCCCTTCACCTGTAAGGGCTATGGTAGTGGTGTACAGTTGTGGGTAGTGGATTTTAGGGGGGGTTTGGGGGGCTCAGCACACAAGGTAAGGGAGCTATGTACCTGGGAGCAATTTCTGAAGTCCACTGCAGTGCCCACTAGGGTGCCCGGTTGGTGTCCTGTCATGTCAGGGAGACCAGTGCACTACAAATGCTGCCTCCTCCCATGACCAAATGGCTTGCATTTGGTCGTTTCTGACATGGACGTCCTTGGTTTCAATTATCGCTGAAAATCACAAACGACCAAGTCTAAGGACGACCATGTCTAAGGACGACCAAATTTAAGGATTTTGGTGTCTCTGACCGTATTATCAAAACAAAAGATGGACGTACATCTTGTTTCGAAAATACAGGTTTCCCCGCCCCTGGATGAGGACGTTTTGCGAGGACATCCTCATCAAAACTTGGACATCCCTTTCGATTATGCCCCTCTTTGTGTCATGAGCAAATTTAATTGCCTCAAGGTTTACAGAACTGCGGAGGAGTGGGGAAGAGAAGGAGTCATGTTGAACCCGTAGGGAGAGGGGTGCAGGGGAGGAAAAGAGCCTTGGGTGAGGCATAGACATATATTTATTTATTATGTATTTATTTATTAGGATTTATTTACCGCCTTTTTGAAGGAATTCACTCAAGGCGGTGTACAACAAGAATAAATTAATCATGAGCAATAGACAATTACAGCAGTAAAAATATTCAAGTAACAATACAAAGTATGGCAGTATACTACTTACAAAGTCAACACAATATGTAATAGAACATTTCAATTGATAGTGAAGGGTAAAGCAAAGATGGAACATATAGATAGGTAAGAGAGTAAGAAGGCAACTAATTTAAAGAAAGTTGCACATGAGGTCAGAGAGATGGTTAGCATATAGATAGGCAAGAGAGTAAGAGGAGTTAGAAAGTAAGGTGACTAATTTAAAGAAAGTTGCACATGAGGTCAGAACATATAGATAGGCAAGAGAATAAGAGGAGTTGGAAAATAAGGTGATTACTTTAAAGAGATGTGCACATGTCCAACATTTATATATATACTAGTAAAAAAGCCCCGTTTCTGATGCAAATGAAACGGGGGCTAGCAAGGTTTTCTTCTGTGTGCATGTGGCAGTGTGTGTGTCCCTGCCCTCTGCCCTCTCTCCCCTCCCCCCTCTGAGTCCTTCACTGCTTTGCTGTGTTTTCCTTCACTGACTGTTTGTGTTACAGAGAGGGCGGGGCAGACACTCATGGGGAAACCGGATATCTCTCCCCCTTCACACTTCCGGCTGGAGGCTTCATAGAACGTTGGTGTTGCCTTTTATATAGATATATATATATATATATAGAGAGAGAGAGAGAGAGAGAGAGAGATGTCCAACATTTATAGTATTTACAGAATACTATAAGCTATGTGCTAAGGTGCCACAATTAGACACATGCTTTGATGCCTGTTATTGACGTGGCATAAGTGAATATGCCTAAATTTTGGTGTGTGAATGTCCTCTTATGCTAGCATTCTCTAATGGAATCTGGGTGCCCAGAGGTAGTTATGAATTAGTGCTTAGTGCGCTTCATCTTAGCACCTAACTTCTGGTGCCCTTTATAGAACTTCCCCCTTTGTGGAATTGGGGGGGGGGGGTACATTTTTATACTAGAAAAACATGTGTGTTAGGTACCCTAACTTATTATGGAATATAAAAATGCAAGCTGCTAATTTAGAATAAGGGCTAGTATTGGCATGTATTATTGGCATGCGTAGTTGTTAAGGAGACTGGATATATATGCCTGTGGATAGGGCTTCCTCTACAATTCGTAGTGTGCAAAAATAGCTGACAGGGTCGTGCATTAACACTGTGATTCTGCTACAGGGCAAATACATTATTCTGAAAACGAGTAAAGGCTTTCACTGCAGAAGAAAGACTTGGCTAGTTGTGAGGTAGCCAAGTCAAGCTCAGCAGATGTTTTTAGTCAGGTTTTTAGAACCAAGATTTCCAGGGGCCAACTGTATTGTGAAATATATAAAATTCACACAGTATGGAAGTAAATCACAACTATAGTAGATGAGTTACCTGGAAAAACCTAGTCAGAACTCCTGCACAGCAAGCTGCTTTAAATTAGAATAAGAAAAACATAACCTGATTTTGAGCCAAGTCCTGCTTATGTTGTTTCTACTTATGTCTATTATGTTGTACTCTAAAATATACAATGTGGGATGACTGTGGCTGTGGGTTCAGATCCTCTGTGCATCAGGGCAAGATGGGCCTGGGTGCATTGCGGAGCTGGAGTTCTGTGGCCCAGGGAAGATGTTGGCTACTGTTCTGGCAGCCCTGCAAGCCAATAAGCAATCTGGACTGGCCAGGAAGGGTATTCTAAACCACTTAGACATGCCATTTGAGAAGGGGGCACTGAAGAAGGAAGGTGTAAGTGGAAAAAAAATAGAAAGTAATTATGCAAATATATGTGAGTTGTTGTCTCTTATTTTCAAAACCTGCATTACTTAGTAGAAACTCTGCTAAAGCCTGAAAAAACAACTGAAACCATTCTAACTAGAAACATGTTTACTTGTTAAATAAACAGGAGAGCATACTTAATCAGCAGATTTAATGCACAAGGCAAGTACAGAGTAGTACAAAAAAAAAAACAACCCATATATTTTTGTCCTGGGGCTGACTTATTCACCCCATTGAGACAATTAACTGTGTTTGATTTATATCCACATTCATGTGCCAACATTTTTGTATGCAGAGAACAATATTTGGCACAAAAAAAGTTACTATAGAATTAACAAGCAATCTGAAACAGCGCAATGATAGGCGTGTGCACCTTATGGCCAAGTTTTCCATGCAGCTGCAAAATAGGAAGTTCTCCAAAGCACTAATAGCTGCACATGCTATAAAATGGTGACATATTACTGCACATGAACCGAATGAAGATTTGCATTAGAGAAGCTCCAGTAAGAGACTATTAAGTGGAAAAGAATCTAGCAATATAATTTTGCTTTGCTGTTCATAAAAAAAAAGTTCATTGATTCTCAATTCCAAAAGGCGAGATCATACGACATATGCTTGAATTAAAAAAAAACAACAACAAAAAACAGAGGTCAATGTTCAAAGATTTCTGCAGCATTCACAAGTACAAAAAAGGGTTTCATATGGAGGTTTTCTGATAGGTGTTGATATGTTTCAGATTTAGGTGGTTAGTTTTCAGGCAATTAGATGTTTTTGGAGAGTGATAGAAAAACACTGATAAAGACCTACTTTTTGTCATCAGATGAAATTTTAGGGAGCTTTTTAAGTGGATTGAACTCCATCAGTCTCTCCTCTCTCTCTCACTCACTTTTCCCTTTCCAGTCTCTCTTCTCTTTGTCTTCCCCTTTAAGCCTTTGTCATCTTTTTTTTCCCCCAATCTCTCTTCTCACTTCTTCCTTGTTCAGGCTATCTTGTCCCCCTTTCAGCCTCATAATAGCATAAGAATAGCCATACTGGGTCAGACCAATGGTCCATCTAGCCCAGAATCCTGCTTCCAACAGTGGCCAATCCAGATCACAAGTACCTGGCAGAAACCCAATTAGTAGCATCATTCCATGAACCAATCCCAGGGCAAGCAGTAGCTTCCCCTATGTCCATCTCAATAACAGTCTATGAACTTTTCCTCCAAGAACTTGTCCAAACCTTTTTTACACCCAGATACGCTAACTGACTAGTGTTGCTGGATTTCTCAGCCACCTTCGGCACTGTGGATCATACTATCATGCTTGCAAGACTGGCAGGAACAGGTATCAGAAGTACAGTACTTGCAAGGTTCAAATCCTATTTGTCAGACAGACAACAATCAGTTCTGTTCAGCAACAGCACATCATTACCTTGGGCACTAAACTGTGGAGTGCCACAGAGATCCATACTGTCTCACGTTGTATTTAATATCTTCCTCACATGTGGCTTAGCTGCTTCAGTCGATGGGCACAAAATTCTACATCTATGCTAATGATGTGCAGCTACTCATACCCATTGAATGAGATCTGCCCACATATCTGAGTAAACTGCCTACCTAAGAACAACTCAGGAATGGGCAAACAACAACAAACGCTGCCTGAACCCAAGTAAAAAATTCATTGGGTACCTAACACAAGTGGACAAACACCTGACTTCAAAATACCTTTTGGGAAGTATGAACTCACCCTAAAATCACGTCAGAAACCTTGGGATACTGCTAGACTCCTCACTCACTCACTCACTCTGATCCTGCAAATTCAAACAACCTTTACAAATTGTCTCTATCACCTATGGCAGATACTAAATCTCTCTCCATATATTGGAAAGACGAGTCTGACTACAGTGGTCCATGCAATGATAACATCATGACTAGACTATTGTAATGCCCTGTATACTGGTCAAACCAAAAGAGAGTTTGTATCAGCTCCAACTAATTTAGCATGACTGACAGAAGGCTGCAAATGGCATGACCACATCACACTTCTCCTGCAAAAACTACACTGGCCATCAGTCCCTTTCAAGGCCAAATTTATGTTTGATTTTCACGGCTCTCAGACAAAATGGGCCAGAGTACTTAAAGATCTTTAAGTTAGACCTTTACATACCTTTGAGACCTCTAAGATCCTCTCAAGGAGCATCATTATCTGTCCCCTGATCAAAAGAAATTGTGCAATGTGACACTTGCCAGCATAGCCCCCACGCTATGAAATTTACTCCTAGAAGGGCTACGTATAACTCAAGACTACCTCTACTTCAGAAAGCAGGTAAAAGCCTGGCGCTACTCTCAAGCCTTTAATACATGGGGTGATTGACTATACACCCATTCTGCAACTGGACTAGCTTGCTACACACATTGAGGGGCATAATCGACCAGAAACGCCTATCTCCATGGGCGTTAATCTCCGAGAACGGGTCCGTGAAGGGGCGGAGTGAACCGTATTTAAAAAAAAAAATAGACGCCCATGCTTTATTCGCCAAGGTGTGAGCTGGGCGTTTTTGCTTTTCACCGATAATGGAAAATGAAATCGCCCAGCTCAAAAACGAATAAATGCAAGGCATTTGTTCGTGGGAGGGGCCAGGATTCATAGTGCACTGGTCCCCCTCACATGCCAGGACACCAACCGGGCACCCTAGGGGGCACTTTTACAAAAACAAAAAAAAAGGTAAAAGAGCTCCCAGGTGCATAGCACCCTTCCCTTGGGTGTTGAGCCCCCCAAATCCCCCTCAAAACCCACTGCCCACAAGTCTACACCAGTACTATAGCCCTAAGCGGTGAAGGGGGGCACCTACATGTGGGTACAGGGGGTTTGGGGGGGGTTGGACGACTAGTAGCATTAAGCAGCACAATTGTAACAGGTAGGGGGGGGATGGGCCTGGGTCCACCTGCCTGACGTCCACTGCACCCCCTAACAACTGTTCCAGGGACCTGCATACTGCTGCTTGGGAGGAGGGTATGACATTTGAGGGTGAAAGTAAAAAGTTGTGAAACATCATTTGTTGTGGTGGGAGGGGGTTAGTGACCACTGGGGGAGTCAGGGGAGGTCATCCCCGACTCCCTCTGGGGGTCATCTGGTCATTTAGGGCACTTTTTGGGGCCTTATTCGTCAAAAAACAGGGTCCAGGAAAAGTGCCCTAAATTCTAGCTACAAACGCATCCATTATCGGCGAAGGGCGCCCATCTCTGTTCGGGTGATAACCACGCCCCAGTTCCGCCTTCACCACGCCTCCGACACTCCCCCGTCAACTTTGTCCGCATCCGCGACGGAGTGCAGTTGAAAGCGTCCAAAGTTCGGCTTTCGATTATGCCGCTTTATTTGTTTTTGTGAGAAGAACGCCCATCTCCCGATTTAGGTCGGAACTTGGGCGTTATTCTCGTTCGATTATAAGCAGGATTGTAACTTAGACCAGTTCCTTATATCTTGATTAACTATACAAAGAACTTGCCTTTAGTTTAGCCACCCATTTATTTGTCCCAACTGAATTCTGTACAACACATCTTGTCCCCATCTATATATCTGCACTTGGCCCCTCAGCTATATGGTAAGCTATATTGTAGAAAGGTATTAGTATCATAGCAATGTTATTTGAATGTTCTGTGCTCATTAGATATTCCATCGTTATTATCCTTACATCATATTATATCTCTGTTATTTGAATTTCAGTGCTGTTAAATGTGTATATTTTCGATCCTATTTCATGGTAGTCCTATTATTAGGTCTTAATTTGCTGTTCTCATTTACCTCATTTATTGTATTTATGTTTATATTTGGCCATTTTTACTATTGTTATGCTGTTAACCAAATTGTAAGTTTTCTGTTAAACTGTACCTGCTGTACACCGCCTTGGGAGAATCTCTTCATAAAGGCGGTTAATAAATCCCAATAAATAAATAAATAAATAAATAAAAACTGCCATTACCATATCTTCCGGCAATGAGTTCCAGAACTTAACTATTCTTTGAGTGAAAAAATATTTCCTCCAATTTGTTTTAAAAGTATTTCCATGAAATTTCACTGAGTGTCCCCTTGTCTTTGTACTTTTGGAAAGAGTGAAAAATCGATTCACTTTTACCTGTTCTACTCCACTCTAATCATACCCCCCCCCCCCCAGCCATTTTTTCCAAGTTGAAGAGCCCTAATCTCATTAGCCTTTTCTCATATGGGATGAGTTCCATCCCCTTTATCATTTTGGTCGTTCTTCTTTGAACCTTTTCTAATTCCACTATATCTTTTTTGAGATACGGTGACCAGACTTGAATGCAATACTCAAGGTGAGGTCGCACCATGGAGCAATACAAAGATATTATAATATTCTTGATCTTATTTTGCATTCCTTTCCTAATGATTCTTAGCATCCTGTTTTGATTTTTTGGCCGCTGCCACACACTAGGTAGAAAATTTCAGCGTATTGTCTACAATGACACCTAGATTTTTTTCTTGAGTGCTGACTTCTAAGGTGGAACTATCGAAGGAGAGAATGTATTAGACTTTTTGATTAATTATTTTTGTTACTGTATTTCCTGGGATGTCCAGTCTCTTTATGTGTAATCCACATTGAACTACAAGGTATTGCAGGCTATAAGAATAAAATGTATATGTTATGCTATGATTTGGGTTATTCTTCCCAATATGCATCACTTTGCATTTGTCCACATTAAATTTCATCTACCATTTGGATGCCCAGTCTTCCATCAGATATAAAATGGCTCCGTTTCTTGCCAGTTCCTGGACCAGTTGCTCCAAGAAGCAGTCATTTATTACATCTAGAAATTTTATCTCCCTGGCATTCCCTGATGTAACATTTATCCAGTCAATATTGGGATAATGACTTTCTATGAAACACTGTATAAGACCCCTTTGTCTTACTTAAAGTCATTCCTTCAAAGTGCAAGACCCAGAGGCAAACAGCAGTCCCTGGAAACCTCTGGGGCAGCCCCCATTGTCTTTCTGGGATTATTTTGTTTTGTTTTGCCACTGTACCTCTCTACCCAGGTTCAGAACAGAAAGGAGAAAGTGGATGGGAGAAGAGCCATATTGTTGAAGGACTAGCATTTCTCAGTAGACAAAGAGAAAGCATTTGAAAATGCTCACAACCTTGGGGATACCTCCAATGAAGTATGATGGTGGGCTTTTGTGTCATTGACACACACTGGTCAGCATTGTCATGGCACCATATGGGAAGATATGTGGTGGCTCTCCTTCACCTCATTAGAATCCAAAGTGGCCCCAGCTTAATAATTAATGAAGACTACTGCTCTAGAAGAAACTTATGTGAGTCTTTGCAGAAGTTGGCACACAGGGACTATAAGGAATTTAAATAGCCTTTACCAGGATATGTGAGTTTCCCTGGTAAGAGTATGAAAGGAAAGATTAAAGCTGAATTGCTATGATATGGAGTAAACTCACTATCATCATAGATTCACAGGACACTAGAATCTACAAGACAGTTGCAGCTAGGAACCAACATTCCCAATCAACAATTATAGCAGCTGCTACAAACAGGGAGTAAGAAATCTTGGGTATTTTGGTGGTGGTTAGGTACTGGCAAACCTTAACTCTAACCACTTAGACAAGGTGTAGATGAGCACTATAATGACTGAGCCATGGCTGTGTCTGTAGCCCACTTAAAGTCAGCCTTAATAAATGAAATTTTCAGGGCCGACATGGACTTCAGTCCATACCTCCACATCTCACTATTGTTTGGAAAGAGATTCACATTGCAACAGTAGTTTTGGCCAATTGTTCCTCCAGAATCTCTTTGAGGATTAGAAATCTGACTCCATCCCACCTGTCCTCCCAACCCCACATCCATGTTTCTTCATTGTCAGGTTACTTTCCAAAAAAATAGGAATAATTTTAAAAGGCTTATTGCCACATACAAAATGTTGTTGTCCGTCTGTTGCAGTGCCCTTTTTTTTGTCCATTTTTCTGATGAAGGAAGCTTGCAGCTAGGGATACCCATCTGTGAAGACTTCCTATCCTGTATGTCCTGAGAGAGAAACACAAAAAGATGAAGAACAGATTCCCTACAGACAAAACAGTACCCAGAAGTAGGGACAACCAGAGAAACCCCAACAGGGAGGCCTTTGTTGTCCTTGACTGTGCTTTTTTTGACACATTTTCTGTTTGCACATATTTTATTTTTGGTTATATAATAAATTTTACATTTGAGATTGATGGACTACTACTACTTGTTCTTGATATCCTGTCCTCTGAGAAAACTAAATTACTTACTGCAGCAGGTATTCTCCATGGACAGAAGGATACAAGTTCTCATGTACCCACCCATCTCCACCATGAGCATGAAAGAGCACATATGAATGGAGCTGCTTCTCAGAATATTCTAAGCTAGGGAAGCTTCTCCACAAGGGTTCTGCTGAATAATGTCACTTATCTGAAAGGATTTGTTTCCTGCTGTCCACAAACAACACTTGCTACTGGTAAGTGCTGAAGGTAAATTGATTTTACCACTCATTAACTGAATGACAGTTAACAATGCCGTTCGCTGGGTAAATGTCTCCTGTCATCCCCCTTCTCCCCCACTGCTAACTCCCGGCTCCGTTCCTTCTATCTCGCTGCTCCCTATGCCTGAAATAGACTCCCTGAGCCAGTACGTCAGGTTCAGTCTCTGGCTGTCTTCAAGTCTAGGCTTAAAGCCCACCTCTTTGCTACTGCTTTCGACTCCTAACCATGACTCTCTTACTCAACACCCTCACTTATCACCCCTACCACTGCAATTTCCCCATCCCTAGCTGTCTGTTCATCTGTCCAATTTAGATTGTAAGCTCTGTTGAGCAGGGACTGTCTTTTCATGTTAATTTGTACAGCGCTGCATAAGTCTAGTAGTGCTATAGAAATGTTTAATAGTAGTAGTAGTAGTAGTAGTAGTATTCAGATGATGTTAAATGTGCAATGTTGTCTTGTTAACTAATTCTCTGCCTGGTTCTGTATTAGCTGTTAACATGGAAATTACTGTGTTAACTTCTAAGATGCTACATTAGCAAGATGCCCATGTTAACTGCTAGTGTGCGTTAATTGCTGCGTTAACAACTTATGCAACTTAGTAAATCAGCTCCTGGGCTAGAATTAAAAATAGACCCATGAATTTGGCAGCTGACTGTAACCAGACGAACTTGACACACATATTACATTGCATTTTCTTAAACTCTTCTCTCCCTCGTCTATGTTTTTCCCCGTTTTTCCTTGATCCTGTTTTTCTGAGGGCACAAGTGTTAGGGGTGATTAGACCAGTTGCCTGAGTTCCTTACTTGTAGATGACACAAACAGGGCAGCTGTTAGATGCTCTCTTCTGTTTCCTTGTTTGTTTTTTAATGCTGTATATAATTTGGTTAACTATTAAGTCCAGCTGGTTTAAATTAACTGAGAACGCTCAAATTTTTTTTTATGTAAAAGAAAAACACTAGACTGTGCTATAAGTTTGCAACTTTTTTTTAAGAGCACAAGAATTTCTAAACCCATTTATGTATGTATTAAGTTTGCATTTTCATGGTGCTTTAAAAAGATAATTGCCCTTATTTTAAAAGCCCTATGTGCTATTTATACATCTAAATATTGGCATATGTAAAATCTGATTTCAGAAAGCTGGTATTTAAATATGTAAATCTGCTCTTCATGTGGATCGCAAGAGTGGGATTGGGCAGAACTAAAACCTGCAATGTGTAGTCCCCGTTCCAGAAAGGGGATGCATATGTATGTCTCGATATATCTCCATCAGGATTTACAGCTGCGGCATTGCATGTAAAGATTTGTAAAAGTGCTCATTTGGCCTAGCCCTCTAGAAAAGGGATTAAGAGAATTCTTCCCCTGAATATTTTATTGTTTACTTTCCCTTCCAAACTGAAAACAATTAATGATGGAGCCGCTGTTGTTAATTAGCAACATGTATATGCAGAAGTTTGCAAAACAGGATCAAAAGAGAAGAAAAAGTCTACAAACAGTAGTCAACACAATAACCCAGTAAGGAGAAACTAGGGAGAGCACAACATGTCAAAAAACTAAGAGACACCAGTGTCCCCCCCCCCCCCCCCCAATCAGCCTTACACTAGTTTTATAGTATAGCCCTAAAATGTGTTTAATGCATTTACTGTTATTCTCACTTATAAGGATTTTTACTGCTGCTGTCACTCACTGCAAAGATATATGATTAAGGCATTGTGTGTAATGTGGCCTAGTGGTTAGGGTGATGGACTTTGGTCCTGGGGAACTGAGGAACTGAGTTCGATTCCCACTTCAGGCACAGGCAGCTCCTTGTGACTCTGGGCAAGTCATTTAACCCTCCATTGCCCCGTGTAAGCCACATTGAACCTGCCATGAGTGGGAAAGCACAGTGTACAAATGTAACAAAAATAAAAAATAATGTAGTCTCGCATGTACTGTAGCCACCAACAGGGGGATGATCAGAAGCAAATGCCAGCGCTAGAGGCTGTTAGCGCCATACTAGCACTGGCATTTGCTAACGTCCCATGATCAGAGCCCTCAAACGCGTGAAACAACGCACTCAAGGGATGTAAATGCAACTAGCATGCAAATGCATGCTAAACATATTCATTCCCAATGATCAGCGGCCAGTGTGCCAAAGATTGGGTCGCTGGCTGCGGCAAACCCTACGCCAGCTCCGAGCTGGCGTTAGGGTTTGTAGATCATTGGGGAGGAATGATGAGCCCTGTCCAGCATGCATTTGCATGCCGGCAGGCCCCCATTCCCCCCCAACAGCAAACCTGCCAGCGGCAGAGGGCTGGAGGTCCGGCTGACTTCCAGTCCCCCTGACGATCCCCCCCCCCAGGTTCAGGGAGGGCTGGAGATCCGGTGGGTCTCCAACCCCCCCCCCTAACTCCCCCAGCAAAGGGTCCCTGGTGGCCTAGTGGGCGACCAACCAACTCCCCCCACAGCAACAGTTTCTCCCTTATATGGTGTATAGCCCCACCCCACCCAGCGCATCCCAGGATACACTGGGCAGGGCTGGGCACCACCATTTTGCGGCATCGCAGGAAGAGGAGGGAGGCAGGCTACCTTCCCTCCTCCAACCCACAAGGTAGGGGGGTAGGGGGGACTGGACCACTAAGGACCCCTTGCTGGGGGACTAGGGGGGGCTGGAGATCCAGCCCTCCCTGAACCTGGGGGGGGGGGGAACGGAGGTCCAGCGGACCTCCAGCCCCCCTGTCACTGGGGAGGGGGTTGGTTGGTCACCCACTAGGCCACCAGGGACCCTTTGCTGGGGGAGTTAGGGGGGGCTGGAGACCCACCGGATCTCCAGCCCTCTCTGAACCTGGGGGGATTCGTCGGGGGGACTGGAGGAGTGGAATGGGTAGATGTGAATCGCTTCTTTACTCTTTCCAATAATACTAGGACTAGGGAGCACGCAATGAAGCTACTAAGTAGTAAATTTAAGACAAATTGGAGAAAATATTTCTTCACTCAATGTGTAATTAAACTCTGAAATTTGTTGCCAGAGATTGTGGTAAAAGCAGTTAGCCTAACAGGGTTTAAAAAAGGTTTGGATAATTTCCTAAAAGAAAAGTCTATAAGCCATTATTAGGATGGACTTGGGAAAATCCACAGTTTATTCCTAGGATAAGCAGCATAAAATCTGTTTAACTGTTCTTGGATCTTGCCAGGTACTTGTGACCTTGATTGGCCAAGAGTGGCCTAGTGGTTAGGGTGGTGGACTCTGGTCCTGGGGAACTGAGTTTGATTCCCACTTCAGGCACAGGCAGCTCCTTGTGACTCTGGGCAAGTCACTTAACCCTCCATTGCCCCAGGTACAAATAAGTACCTGTATATTTAAGCCACATTGAGCCTGCCATGAGTGGGAAAGCGTGGGGTACAAATGTAACAAAAATAAATAAAATAAAATACTGGGCTTGATGGGCCTTCAATCTGTCCCAGCATGACAATGCTTATGTAGAACACAACAAACACTGACATGAACAACCCAAGATACTAACGCTAAAGAAGGAAATTATATAAATTCCACAACCCCCCCCCCCCCCCCTAGTTTGGGACAAAATTAAACAAAAGATAGACAGGGCAGCTGATCACACTAGACAGCAGCAACTAGAATGACTCTAGGAGACCAGACAATTGCAACTAGCGTGGCAACAGGCAAGATGATAGCAAGGCACTGAGGGCATTGAGTATAGGCTTGCATTATGGTAGAGGAACTGTATACTCAGTCCTTGTCCTATTCACATGAAAACGGAGGGAAAGCAAGTTTTAGAAGCACAAGCTTTCCCATCTAGTCTGATAATAGCCCTCTAGAGAATATAGGATCACTGGGCAAACTGGTTGGAGAGCAGCACAGGAAATGTTGGATCACATATGCCAAGTCTAGCCAGACTGCTGTCTGTACTAAAACAGATGAAGTATTAAAGATGTCAGAGTAGATGCTACTCTAAAATATGAATATTGGACCTTTATTCAGCTTTTACTAAGCACTTTGGTTCTCTGAGTTATGGTTTTATAATGTAGTACGGTGCTAGTTTTCGTCTACAAATTTGCCAAATATTTTGAGCTATAAATTTTGCTAAACTGAGCCCTTCGAGCACTAGAAAGCTGAAAAATAAGCTTGCATTGTTAAAGTCATTATTAATACTCTGCTAGGCTTGTTTTGAAATAATGTGAGCACTGGCGAGCAGCTGTTTTAGCGGCTCAAACTGTTGAACATGAACTTGCAAGGAACCAATAATAAGTGTGCAAGTAATTAGAAACATCTGCTGGAGCCAAGCTTTTCATCTATTGTGGATTTAGTTTAATTTTTAACAGCCCACAGGTTCACAAGATACCAGTTTTAGAAAAGTTTCATAAAGAAAACAAAATAAAGATTCTGTAGGAGTCTTACTGAACTGATGTTCTTCCTGAGAACTAGCACAGAACCTTGAGTGAGCATAGAGACCCTGTGAAATATCTACAGGCCATAGCCAGAGTACCGTATGTGAGTGGATCTCTGTTTCCAGTTAGTTCTCCCACTCACGGGACAAAACGTTTCCAAGAAGCAACCCAGCAATGGCAACCCAATATGTCTCAGCACTAATGCCCACATTATGGGTTATGCCAGTAATTACTGTAGGACTCTTATTCTCTGTACATTCAAAGGCTGAGCCAAGACCACATAACTGAAACAAGGGTCCAGTAATCTCTGCCATCGTCTGTTCCACATTACTGCTATTGCAAAAGTTACAAATTTGTACACTACCAGAGTATCAGTTAAGTCTTGTGTTGCAGCAGTCATAGGCATTTTATTTCCAATCTTCACTGCTCTGACTTCTGCCAGGCACCCACTGCTGCCAGCGCTCTGAACACATTTCACATGAGAGGATACTGCCTGCTGCTGATCTCTTGACATAGAGGAAGTGCTTGCCTTAACATCTGAGGTGTGCACATGGTGCCGGTGGTTTCTGGCAGGTGACAGAGAGGGACATTTTTGAAAGAAACGTCCAAGTTGCGATTTGGACGTCTTTGTAAAACGTCCAAATCCAGGGGCGGGGAAAACCGTATTTTTGAAACAAGATGGACGTCCGTATTTCGTTTTGACAATACCGTCAGAGACATCCAAATCCAAGGAAGTCCTTAAATTTGGACGTCCCTAGATCTGGACGTCCTTGGATTTGGACGTCTTTGAATTTCAGCGATTTTCGAAACCAAAGACGTCCAAGTCAAAAACGTCCAAATGCAAGCCATTTGGACGTGGGAGGAGCCAGCATTTGTAGTGCACTGGTCCCCCTGACATGCCAGGACACCAACCAGGCACCCTAGGGGGCACTGCATTGAACTTCATAAAATGCACCCAGGAACATAGCTCCCTTACCTTGTGTGCTGAGCCCCGCAAAACCCACTACCCCCAACTGTACACCACTACCATAGCTCTTATGGGTGAACGGGGGCACCTATATGTGGGTACAGTGGGTTTGTGGTGGGACTGTGGGAGATGGAGGTTAGCAGGGGGAGAGATGATGGATGCACAGAGGTAAGGACACAGGCTGCAATTGATATTGGTGGGGGAGGGTGACAGAATAGAAGGAAAGAGAGAGATGCCATCCTGTGGGGGGGAGGGGGATGGCGGGGGAGATGCTGGATGCTATGTGGCTAGTGGAGAAGAGAGAGACAGAGAGAGATACTGAACCATGTGGGAAGAATAGGAAAAATGCTGGACCATGTTGGGTGGGGAGGGAAGAGAGAAAGAAGATGCTGGATATGGGGGAAGGATAGGGACACAGAAGGGAGATAGTGGGCATGGGGGCCATAGGAACAGGGACATAGAGGGGCAATGCTGGACAGGGAGAGAGTAGAGATGCAGGACCAATGCTGAAATTAGAGAGGGGGTTTAGGGACACAGAAGGGAAATGCTGAACATGGGAGCAGAATAGGGAGGATGGATAATGGATATGAAGAGATAAGAAATATATAAATATTGTCATATGGAAACCAAGAAAGAGGAAAGTAGAAATCATAGATGAGACCAATAAGATTAAAAAAAAAAATCAAATGTCCAGACTACAAAGGTAGAAAAATCATTTTAAATACCCAGTGTACCTGAATGTAACTCATCTTGAGCTACTACTGAAAAAGGTGTGAGCAAAATCTAAAATAACTAAATAAAAATAAAAGTATTTCCTATTTAGTGATGAGAAAACATCAGTTTTTGGAATGCACAACTGCCAGAGTTGGTATCAGTTATGGCTGAGGTCTATGGCAGAAATTTGGGAGGGGACCCCAAAGTTCTGTATCAGGCTATGCCTTCTTCAGGTTCAGGCAGGCTTGGGGTCCCCCTCTGGCCAAGGCATCAGGTAACAAATGCCCTGGTTCCACCCTGCTTCTAATTCCATATCTGACATCTGGTATCATTGTATTTTGCACAGTACACAGGAAATACTTCTTCCTATTTTCCTGGTGGTGGTCTACATGTACGGTGTGCTTTTTTAGGTTTCAGTTTAATATCTGTCTACATATTTGTATTTCTAGTTTGCAGTCACTTATTCTGTATTTGGTATTTGTGCTCTGTGTGTGTGACCAAGGCTAGGTATTCTATTCGCCTGAATTTTCTATGTAGGAGCCTGCAGTAATTTGGCTTGTTTAGTTTTCACAATAGTTATATTGATGTTTTAGGGCCTGCTATAATATATTTAGAACACTGCCTTTTCAAGGTAGGGTCCTTGCTTTGGAAGTTCCTGCAGCATGGTAGATTTGCTCTATGACCTGAGTGACATTTTTGTTGAGTTGTATAAACTTCATGATATGCCTGTTATTGAGAAGGTTTATGTTGTGTTTGTGAGATTACACCAGGTTCAAAAATGTCTTTGTATGGTGAGTTTTACAGGGAGAAAATTGTGCTGCCTGAATGAGGTATGGGGGAGAGGAAGAAGGGTGCTGAGGAGATTAAAAAGAAGAGTTAGCTGGGGGTGGGAAAGGAGAAAGGAATATATTGGTTGGTTTTGAGGGACATGCTACCTCTATGTGCCTGTGTAGTGGGAAGGCACAGAAGAATGGGCTAGGTGCATATGTTGGAGGGGGGGCAGGGACAGGGAGGGGCATGTTGGCTGTAGTTGTGTGAGGCAGAAAGAGATGGCAGTATGCTTGGGGGGGGGGTAGACAGGAGAGAGGGATTGGCTAGCTGTATGTGTATATGAGTGTTGGGGGGGGGCAGATAGGGACATTTTGCCTGTAGGTTAGTGTGGAGGTGATACTTAAAGAGGTGGCAGAGTGCATGGCAGGAGGGGGGACAAAAGAAAAGAATGGGCTGGCTTTGTTGAATTGGGGGGACGGACAAGGAAGGGGATGACTGTATATGTGTGTGGAATAGTGCAGAAAGAGGTGAAAATGTGCATGGGGGGCAGAGAGATGGAGATGCTGGTCATGAGCATTGGAGGTACAGAGTGAGGGACAGGCTTGCTGTATTTGTGTGATGGGGGGACAGATGAATATGCTGGTTGTAAGTTTATGAAACATTTGGGGCAAAAAGAAGTGGCAATGTGTATTGGCATGGGGACAAGAGAGAGTGACAGTCTGGCCATGTGAATTCAGGGGAAGGGGATGAGAGAGACGGATGGGCTGGTAGTGTATGTGTGAGAGGAGGGAGCAGAAAGAGATTGCAGATAGATGGACAAGCTTGCTTTGTGTAGGGGAAGGGGGCAGGAACAGGCTGGACATGTGAACTTGGGGGACAATGGAATGGTTTTGTTTTTCTGCTTTATGTAACAAATCCTGCCATGGTTCTTATACTCTTCTCCTGAATCTCTAGTACACTTTAGTTTAAAGTGCTTTTTCTGGCACTTCATGGTTTTGTGACCAATGGCCAGTGGCCATTGACTAGCAAATATGACAACTTTGTGAAATTTGGTGAGCCATGAGGATCAGGAGAGGTTGAAAGTCAGCCTCCAAAATAAAAAAAATAAAAAAGGTGAGAACCACTGATTTAGGGCATTGCCTTTTTTGTAGATAGGGTCTTTGCTTTAGAAGTTAGTGCTGGCTAGTAAATTTGATCTACGTCCTGAGTGGCTTTTTTGTATTACTTCACAATATGCCTGGGAATGAGAGAGGTTTTGTGGAGGTTAGCGAAATTGCACTAAAATAAAAAATGTTTCTGTACGGTAAGTTTTTATGGGTAAATTTTCTAGTTCTACACTCATTGTTGGGGGAGGGCCAAGCTGGTTATGTGGGTGCAGAACTTGTTTGGCTTTATGATGTGCTGTTGGAGGACTGTGCCTCTGCTTCACCTATCCAGGTGGCGCTGACACACAACTTTGAGAAGGGAGACTGTGAGCTTCTGGCACTGATTTGCTGGTTTCTTTGCTCACAGATACAGAATAGGAAAAAAAAAAGCCCCTCCTTGCCCTCCTCCAAAAACAAATTCACTGTGGACAGTATTGGAGGGGTGAGGAATAAGAACCGAGAGAGGCCTCAACTTCTGCCTCATAAAAATGTGTCAAGGTCTGGGCTAGATGATTGGGCAAGGTGTATGATTAGGACTGTAAGAATGAGTGCAGAAAGATGGGGTGCGTTCCATTTCTCATGAAGTCTGATTTCTTGGGGATTCCATTTCATTTTTGTCTGTGTATTTGTTTCTAATCTGTAGCATCAGGTTTTATTTACCACCTTTCTGAAGGAATTCAGCCAAGGTAGTGTATAGCAAGAATAAGCTGAACAGAGGTAATAATCAATTACAGCTGTTACAACATAAAATGTTACTTACAATGTCAACACAATACACATAGAAACATCTTAACAGGCTGCATGGGGTATGTAGAAATGGGACATATAGACAGATATGAAAGAGTAACAAGAAGATGATGTGTAACTAACTTACGGAAAAATTGCACTTGAAGTAAAAAAAAGTCCATGAAAATGCTCTCAGAGTACATGTGGTAACCAAGTCCTGCTACAGTATATGTACCCAGTCCTAGTTCTTGAGTATGTGACTAGTTAATTGCTTCTTCCACTAAAGGCCTGGGAGTCTTTATATTTTTAAGCCATAGTTTGCTAAATGTCTGGGCAATGGCATCAGTAGCATAGTAAGGGGGTTGGGGGTGGACCATCTTGGCAGGGGTGCTGCAAGTGCCCCAGGCTCCCCCCCCAAAAAAAAAAATTGAGATGCTTGGCTGGCAGAGGTCCTCAAGCCTCACCAGCAGAAGCCCTCCTGCCTGCGTACTGCCCCCACCCCCCATGCAATGCTGGGTTTTTATACAACTGAACGTGTGCAAGGGAGGCAAGGCCCCATACATATGCCACTTTCACAAATGCGTGAGGGAGGGCCTCCCTCACATATGCTCAGTTGTACAAAAACCCAGCATTGCACAGCAGGGAGGGAGTAGATGGCATGTGGGAAGGAGGGCTTCCACTGACAGGGCTTGGGGATCTCTCCAGTTCAGGTATGTGGTACTTGGTGGGGGGAGAGAGAAGGCAAAACAGTGGTGTAGTAAGGGAGGCAATGGTGCCATCCTCTCTCTCCTCCCCATGTACCATCCTCCCTTACTATGCCACTGATTGGCATTGAATATCCATACCTGACCAGACTTACACAGGTATCTTATGTGGTTCTAGAGGGCACAGCAGTCATTTTGCCACTAGAGCCACTAGGGGCAGGAGTGAGTGGGGTTCGCTCATGCCCCAATTACCCATTGGAAAACCATGGATGGACAGGTAGGCCTCAGGGGGCCTACTGAGACGTGGGGAGGTGTAAGGTGTGTTGGTAATGGGGCTTGTCTGGTCGGGGGCAGAAGAGATCAGGAGGGAGAACAATGGAAGGTATAGGCCAGTATCTAGAAGCTATGTGGGTGTTGGCTAATAATCAATGTGGCACTTGCATAGCTAAGCAGGCATAGGACCACACAAAATACAGACCATCTGCCTACTTAGCTATGTGGAAAATGGCACTGAATATTGCCAGCACCCACATAACAACTGGCTCCTCCCCAATTCCACCGTTAGTACCAATATTCACTGCCCGGTTAAGTGCTGCCAAATATCGGTAACTGGTCCACTGAGCATGATTTAAGCAGATAGAAGCCTCTCCTGCCTGCTTAATTCACTTTGAATGCCTCAACCCCAGGTTTTTGGTTTTTTTTCTATGTTTTGAACAAGTAAGAGAGTCTAGAATTAGAACCACAACTCCAGGCCCTGATTAGAGTGAATAAGGTTCAAAGTATTTTGTCCACTCATGGGGAGCCCTGCATGAAAGAGTTCACATTTTGTGTGACTGTGTAGCCAAGGAATGGGCGCTGTACACACCAATCATACATTAGATGGACCAGAAATAGCTGCTGCCACTGTAACTCTCCCAGTTTATTTTTTTTTTATAGAGGATAAAGGTGTAATTCACAGCACCATAAGACAATAGACAACAAGTCTAACCTCACATCAGAGATTTTTGTGTACACCTTTTCCAGTTTATGTGATCATAAAACACGCATTGTGCAATCAACAACAGAAGGACATAAACAGTTGCATAGCTTCTAATAATTACTAGCAGGTAGAAACATAGAAACATGATGGCAGATAAGGTCTGTTTGGCCCATCTAGTCTGCCCATCCTCAGTAACCACTAATTCCTTTTCCTAAGACATCTCACGTGTCTGTCCCACGCCTTCTTAAACTCTGACATAGTCTTCATCTCCACGACCTCCACAGGGAGGCCATTCCATGCATCACCACCCTTTCCGTGAAAGAGTGTTTCCTCAGATTAGTCCTAAGCCTGTTTCCTCTTAACTTCATCTTATGCCTTCTCATTCCAGAGGTTTCTATCATTTGAAAAAGGCTCACCTTCTGTACATTAACGCCACTGAGGTATTTAAACGTCTCTATCATATCTCCTGTCTCCCGTCTCTCTTCCAGCTTATACATGTTGAGGTTCATGAGCCTGTCCCTATATGTTTTATGACTGAGACCACTGACCAATTTTGTAGCTGCCCTCTGGACCAACTCCATCTTGTTTATATCTTTCCGGAAGTGCGGTCTCCAGAATTGCACACAGTATTCTAAATGGGGCCTCACCAGAGACTTGTACTTGGGCACTATCACCTCTTTTTTCCTACTGGTCATCCCTCTCCTTATGCACCCAAGCATCCTTCTGGCTTTGAGTGTCACCTTTTCTACCTGTTTGGCCACCTTAAGGCCATCAGACACAATCAACCCAAAGTCCCACTCTTCTTTTCTACGCAGATGCTCTTCACCCCTGTACAGTACCGTTCCCTTGGGTTTTTGTGACCCACGTGCATGACCCTGAATTTCTTAGCATTAAATCTTAGTTGCCAATTTTGGGACCATTCTTCAAGCTTTGCCAGATCCTTCCTCATGCTATCCACACCCTCCAGGGTATCCACCCTATTACAGAGTTTGGTATCATCCACAAAGAGGCAAACCTTAACAGACAGCCCTTCTGTAATATTGCATACAAAAATGTTAAAAATAGCTGGCCCAAGAACCGACCCCTGCAGTAAACTACTTGTAACATCCTTTTCCTCAGAGCAAACTCCATTTACCACTACCCTCTGTCTCCTTCCATTTATCCAGTTTTTAACCCAGTCAGTCACTTTAGGTCCCTTACCGAGGGCACTCAATTTATTTATCAGTCGCCTATGTGAAACCATGTCAAAGGCTTTGCTAAAATCTAAGTACACCACATCTAGCACCCCTCCCACGTCCAGCTGTTTGGTCATCCAGTCAAAGAAGTCAGTCAGATTCATCTGACAAGATCTGCCTCTAGTGAAACTATGCTGACTCGGGTCCTGCAGCTCATTTGATTTGAGGAACCTCACAATCCTCCACTTTAGAAGCATTTCCATTAGTTTACCCACTATTGAAGTCAGACTGACTGGTCTGTAATTCGCGACCTCCTCTTTGCTTCCATTCTTGCGCAGAGGGACCACATATGCCCTTCTCCAGTCCTGTGGGACCACTCCAGATTCTAGGGAAGCATTGAACAGGACAGACAACGGAGCCGCTAGAACTTCTCCAGGTTTCTTGAGTACCTTCAGATGTATCCCATCAGGCCCCATCACTTTGTCTACTTGTAGTGATCTCAATAATGTCATAGCATCAACATTATACACAAGAAGTCACACCAATCTGCTTGCAAAAATACTAGGAGGCTTACATCATGCCACCAGCATTTCATTTCTATTAAGCAGTCACAATAACGAAGTCTTAATAAAAAGCAAAAATGTTGGTAATGCTCCCAGTATCTTTGTTTATACTGTGGTAGGATTCTATGTGGTGGGTCCAGTTCTTTGGATATTTTTTTTATTATTTCTGTGAACATTATACTATAAACGCCAAGTCAATTAAGTCAGATTCTAGTTTCTCTTATTCTGCAAACTCCAGAGTAATTTTTAAAAAATGATACACAAAAATACATTTCTTTGCACTGAGCCAATTATTTCCCGAGCCCACTCAAACTTGCTCTTCATAACCAAACATTTACTTAGTTGAGGAATTTTTTAGAATGGAGGCAAAGCACATCTCAGAGCTTGAAATTAATTTGGGGCTTGATGGGTACTGTCAGTTGCATGTCTTCGGAAAGCATGATAGTATTCACAAATAAGGAACATAGGCCTATGCCTAGGGCACTGAATTCTGACGGCACCCAAAAACTGGAAGATTGCGACATTCTCTTTTCGTCCCTATGCTGTTGCCTGATCAGTAAGGAGAGCCCCGGGCCCTCTGCCAAGGACTCTGTAATCTTAAATTCAACCTTGAAGAAAATGGCTTTGCAATGTTACAGTGCTTGATATCACAATATGCAACTATACTTCTGAAAGAAACAGACCATTGCTACTTCAGGAAGCAGGCAAAAGTTTGGCTCTTCTTCTAAACCTTTAATAACGAAGCAACTAACGAGGTAGCCACACACAAGGACTAAAGCCTGCTGCACTTACACTGTTGCAAGACTTGCTTATATATTCCTAGCCTAGCTGAAATTAGTTTCCATGCACCTTTTCTGACTTCATGTGCATTTTCTCCTTGTTAGTCAGCCTTATTTTCTATCTAATTCCTGTTATTCCTTTTTATCTGTCTATATGTTCCACCTCAGTTTCCACACTGTGCTGTCTATTAAGATATTTTAATGTGTATTGTGATGACATTGTAAATTAGAAAGCATCATATTATGTCATAATCCAGCTTATAATCAAAAGTGATTGCCGGCCATCTTCCGACACAAATCGGGAGATGGCTAGCGATTTCTTAAAAGCGAAGAAATCGGTATAATCAAAAGCGGCATTTTTTACAGCATCGCCGCTTTCCCGTCGCTTCACTGGCGAAAGTTCAAGGGGGTGTGTCGGTAGATTAGTGAAGGCGGGACATGGGCGGGCATGGGCGTGGCTACCAGATGGCCGGCTTTCACCGATAATGGAAAAAAAAAGTGGCGTTAAGCAGTATTTTGCCGGCTTTGCTTGGTCCTTTTATTTTCACGACCAAGCCTCAAAAAGGTGCCCCAACTGACCAGATGACCACTGGAGGGAATGGGGTATGACCTCCCCATACTCCCCCAGTGGTCACCAATCCCCTTCCAAACTAAAAATATAAAACTAAAAACCTTTTTTGCCAGCCTGTATGCCAGCCTCAAATGCCGTACCCACCTCCATGACAGCAGAATGTGTTGTATCTTCTGACAGCCTTTCCCTGGTTGCGATGTGGCTCTTGGGTGAGTGTGACACCTTTTCTGTTAGGTGCCCTGCAGAGTCACATTAGCAATGCATTGTGGTGGGTGTAGGGTACTGGGCTCTACTCCCATGGTGCTTTCCCCCCCCCCCCCCCTGCTAACTGGGTCAGAGTGTGCCCTGTTTTGTTTCCTGTTGTAGTCCGTGCGGTAGTGGCCATTTTTGTAAGCCAATTTTAGTTCCCTTTCCTGTGTTACCCACGTTAGAGAACGTAGTTCTTACCTTGAATGGTGCTGAAAGAGGGCATTGTACACCATTGTGCCAGCTCTGACCTACTGCTAATCTTAGTACCAGGGGACTCTTTGCCAGTGGGGCACAACCTCTGATCTGCAGTTAACTGTGAGTAAACGTGGTTATTTCAAGAAAGGACTTTTTCAGAGAGATTAGTCTTCAGGTGCGAACTGGTGTGCCAAAGGTATACAGTAGCAATAAGTCCTAGAGGCTGTATGCAGGTCCCTGGAGCAATTTTAGTGGGTGCAGTGCATTTGTGGGTAGTGGGTTTGGGGGGGGGTGGGGGGGCTCAGCTCCCCAAGTAAGGGAGCTATGCACGTGGGAGCTTTTCTGAAGTCCACCGCAGTGACCTCTAGGGTGGCTGGTTGGTGTCCTGGCATGTCAGGGGGGCCAGTGCACTAAAAATGCTGGCTCCTCCCACGGCCAAATGCCTTGAATTTGGCCGGGGTTTGAGATGGCCGACATAACTTTCCATTATCGCTGAAAAACAAACCCGGCCATCTCAAACCCGGCGAACTCCATGGCATTTGGCCGGGCTAAACCGTATTATCGAAAAAAAGATGGCCGGCCATCTTTTTCGATAATACGGTTCCGGCCAGTTGTAGCGCCACCGCCAACATAGATCGCCGGCGATCTATTTGGCCAGCGACGTTCGATTATGCCCCTCATTGTATACTGTTATTCATATTTTTTCTGCTGAAATTGTCTATTGCTTATGTCTGGCCTACTCACTGCCTTGATTGAATTTCTTAAAGAAAAAAACCAGTAAAGAAATCCCAACAAACAAACAAGAGCTTTGTCAAAGGCATGGAATGGGAGAAAGTCCTGAGAACAGTTATGTCTATATTATACAAAACATTTTAAATTAACCAGCAAAATTCTTATGTGATTCAGATGCTTGTGAATGCAGAAAAATAATACGGACTCTTCACATCTGAGTGATCACATACCCGAGGGGGAAATATTTTTGCTACAACACCACACCCCGTCACATCCTCTTGCTTAAAACTGGTGTTGCCAACATTCCACAATACGGTACTATGAAAACATGCCAATAAGTCAGTTTTGACAAGTTAGACTGGGCTGTCAGGTGGAAGCCAGGCACAATCCCGCATCTTACACCTGAAAGAGAAATAATTCTGTTTGAAAAAGCTTTATCTCAGAGCACATCCAGTTGGAAATGCCTCTGGCTTCAACGGTGTGGTTGTTCATGTTTTCATAAAGCACAATCCGTACATTTCAGCTGTAGCTTTGCGCTGTAAGCATTTGCCTGGTTTTGGCATGCGAGCTGGGCACCAAAACTCCCAGAGTCTTTAACTAGTAGAGTGCAAGACTGGGACGGGAAGCAGTCTGGAACACTGGAAGCCACCAGAGAGCTGGGCTAGTATTCCATCAGAAGCCACAAATTAGTATACAAAACTCATGTTTTTCATTATGATCTGTAGTTATGCAGGCCTCTAACATTCCATTGGTTTTTCAGATCTAAATTAAACCTTATCCATCCTTTTTGTTGTTCTATTAGATAACAATTTCTTTTTTCAGTTTTTAAAATATTTCAAATTCAGAATACAGTAAGTCTCGATTATCTGACTTTCGCTAATCCAACCATTCAGCATATTCGACAGACGCCCCCCCCCCCCCCCCCAGTGATTCATCATTCGTTGCTGATTAGTGCTAATAAACAAAATTTTAGAACATAAGAGAAGCCATACTGAGTCAGACCAATGGTCCATCTAGTCCAGTATCCTGTTTTCCAAACAGTGGCCAAGCCAGGTCACAAGTACCTGGCAGAAACCCAGATACCCAACGCCTGTTTTTTATGCATGAATTATGTTTTCTGTGCATTTTTTAAGGGCTTATCATTGTTTTCTGTACTATCTGTCAACGGGTTGGTCCACTTTAGATCGATTAATTGAGTTTGTACTGTATTTGATATATAGCACATTGACATTTCCCCCAAAGAACAATCCAATAATTGCAAATGGAAACAATTACAAAAGAAACAGCAGTACTAAAATTCTAAGAACAATTCCTAAGCTAGCGTTATCAGACATCCTTAATTCACAAGATTGTCACTGAATTCTAAGCCTTGAATCCCTGCTTCTGTGCTCTGGTTTGGCCAGTAGAAATCTGAAACTACCATGGGGTGATTCATCCAGATTTATTTGCACTAAACTCTATTTTCACCAACACACTCCCTGAAAGGCTCCACTTAACACAAGACTATCTCTACTTCAGGTAGCAGGTGAAAGCTTGGCTCTACAACCAGGCCTTTAATGGAAGAAGTAACTAACCTGTTAGTCTCACAGGCACACACAAGGAGTGACACAGGCTGCACATACTGCAGCTGGACATGTTTATCCACTCCTACCCTAGCTGAGATAATATTTAACCATCGCTCTGACCTCATGTGCACCTTTCTTTAAATTAGTCACCTTATTCTCTAACTTCTCTTACTCTCTTACCTAACTAAATACCCTAGGCTGTCTATTAAAATATTCTATTACATATTGTGTTGACGTGTATACTATGCCATACTTGTATTGCTATTTGAATATTTTTACTGCTGTTATTGTCTATTGCTTATGTTTGATTTATTCTTACTGTACACCGCCTTGAGTGAATTCCTTCAAAAAGAAAGTAAATAAATCCAAATAAATAAATATGTCCCTGCTGTACTACCATTTTGTCATAATATTTATGTTTGTTATTGTTTTATAGATGTGAATTCATGTCCTTGATGCATGGCTGCTTTGGGCAGCACTAACATCCAGTAATAAATCAACTCACTATAATGCTTCTTTTTGTGGTTTATATCCAGCTCAGTGATTGCCTATGCTTTGTTTCCTGTATATTGCCTCTTTTTTCTTTTTTTTTTTTAACTACTTATTCCCTGCTCTGTATATATAGGTGTGCCAGGACTAGACCAAGCCAGAATTGTGCCCTGTGTGACATGATCTCTGCTGTTCCCACCCTACCTACTGCACCATGTCCAAGAAGAGGACACAAAGAACAGGGAGCAATTTTGATGCCCTTGCCTCACTACTTACAAAGCCTTTGATATGGCCCCAGCATATACCAGGGCTCTCCTTTCCTGGATATCCCCTGGGAAGAAGTCCAGCTCTAAAGTGCCAATCAAAGTTTCTCATCCCATTCATAAGGAACATGTATTTCCTGGACACTGATGCTGTGAAGGACAGATGATTTGAACCATTCTTTGTGACCCCACAGAAGTAACTGCAGGCTTACCTAAGATATTTATTGAAAAGAATTTCTATACAGAGTTCACCTTTACTTTTTATACTGAAATTATATAAAAATATCTGAGTAGTTTATAATGAGTAAAGAGTATGTTTGGGGTGGGGGGAGTTGAAAGGGAAATACAATAGGATGTCTAGGTTACATTCCAAGTAATTAAATATAGGGGTAAAGTAGAATTACATTAATATTGGTTAAACTAAAATTGAAATGTCAACTTCCAAGAGCTACTGAGCAGAGATGATGTCCATCTATCAATGAAGGGACAAAGTATCTTCTGTAACAGACTGGCTAATGTACTTAACAGGGTTTTAAACTAAATTTGGTGGGGTGGGTGAGAAAAGGCCCAAAGTCATTAATAACCCTAAGGAATATAAGACTTCAGATACCTTTATAGAAATGGGGAAAAAAAAGAGCAATATCTGGAGAGCTTTGTATATCAATGCCCATAGTATGGGAAACAATTTTTTAGATCTAGAGCCTGTAATGGTAGAAGCCAACTTGGATTTAATGGCGGTCACAGAGACGTAGTTCATGGAGAACCATGACTGGGATATAGGAAGGACAGGGCAGGAAAAGGGTGGAGTGGCTATTAAAAGGCAAGAATAATATTAAAGTGATAGAATTACAGGAGATATAGGAAAAGGAAGAAGCACTGTGGGTTAATTTGGAAATAGGGAATGGAAACTTTGTTTACATTGGTATGATATACAGGCCTCTTTCACAGTCAGAAGAAGTGGACAGAGATTTAATTGAAGACATTTATAAGACAGCTAGGAAAGAGGAAATACTACTGATAGGTGATTTTAATATGCTAGATGTTGATTGGGACGTCCCTGTTGTGGGTTCATCTAGAAGCCAGGGGATCTTGGATTCTCTACAAGAAGAATTGTTCCAGCAGTTAGTAGTGGAACCCACATGGGATGGCGCTATTCTAGACCTGGTGCTTACAAATGGGGAGATGTTAAGGTGTGTGAACATTTGGCATCTAGTGATCACCAAATGGTGTGGTTTCAATATTATGACACAGGAGGAGAGAACTTATTCAAGACTGAAGGTCTTAGACTTCAAAAAAACTAACTTTGCCAAGATGGGGGACTATCTCAAGGAAGAATTAGCTGGATGGGAACAGCTAAAGGAAGTAGAACATCATTGGGCAAAACTGAAAGGAGCCATTTTAAAGGCAACAAACCTTTATGTTTGAAAAGTACATAAAAGTAAGAGGAAAAGAAGGCTACTTTTGTTCTCAAATGTAGTAGCTGAAAAGGTAATGGAAAAAAGGTTAGCCTTCACAAATTACAAGACAACACAGAAAGAAGAAGACAGGTAAAAATACATAGAAAAGCTAAGAATAGCTGGAAAAGCTGTCAGGAAAGCAAAGATGCAAATGGAAGAAAAGATAGCCAATATGGTAAAACTGTGGGACAAGCAGGGTCGGAGCAACCCGGTAAGCGTGGTAAGCATGGCAGAGGGGCGCCAACCCCTGGAGAGCGCCACAAGTCATACTTACCACCGCCAGGAGGCTCACAGTTCCAGCCCCAGCTGCAGGCAGCTCACGGTCCTCACCTGCCTGCCCTCAGCTTCCCCCAACAGCCCTCCTTTCCTTCCTGCTGCCCTGAATAAAAAACTTTCATTTTACTTCAAGTCACAGTGGCAGCAGTGGCAGTGAAAGCAACAGGCTTGCCTCCAGCCTTCCCTTCCCTCTCAGTGTCCCGCCCTCCTCTGATGTAATTTCCTGTTTCTGCGAGGGCGGGACACTGAGAGGGAAGGTTAGGCTGGAGGCAAGCCTGCTGCTTCCACTGTCGCTGCCGCAGCCACTGCAACTTGAGGTAAAATGAAAGTTTTAAACGCAGGAAGGAAAGGAAGGCTGTTGTAGGAGAAGAGGGCAGGCAGGTGGGGCTGGGGCTGGAACTGGAACTCGGGGGCTGAAAAGGAGGGCAGGTGAGGGCTGGGGGGAGTCGCTGGACATGGATGGGAGGAAAGGGCAGAGGAGAATTGCTGGACATGGATTGGAGGGGAGGGTACGGGAGAGAGGAGAAATTGCTGGACATGGAGGGGAGGGCAGAGGAGAGAGGAGAATTGCTGCATATGGATGGAGGAGAGGGCAGGGAAAAGAGGAAAGTTGCTGGATATGGATGGATGGAGGGAGGGAAGAAAAGAAGGAGATGCACATGGAGGGGAGGGGAGAGAGGAGAAATGCTGGACCTGGATGAAGTGGAGGGCAGGGAAGAGAGGAGAAATGTTAGACAGGGATGGAGGGAAGGAAAGACAGAGGAAGGAGATGCACACAGATGGAGGGGAAGGGAGAGAGGAGAAATGCTGGACATGGATGGAGGGGAGGAAAGACAGAGGAGGAGATGCACATGGATGGAGGGGAGGAGCGGAGAAATGCTGGACATGGATGGACAGGGCAGAGGGAAAATGCTGGACATGGATAAGGAAGAGAGGAAGGAGATGCATATGGATGGAGGGGAGGGAAGAAAGAGGAAGGAGATGCATACTGACGGAGATGAGAGAAAGTGAAAAGAGGAGAAAAAGTACACATGGATGGAGAAAATAGGCAAAAGCTGGATCCACTCTACACCTCCTCCAGTCAAGTCTGCGGAGGACCCAGCTTTTACCTATGGATGTAGAGAAAGAAATGTTGAAGAAAGGAGGAAAGTAAAGAAATAAATGGAAAGGAAGCCCTGGAAATGGAGTTAAGAGAACAGATAGAGAGCTTCTTTGGCTAATCAGCCTTGACAATTAGCTCAATTAAAAAAAAAATAAAAGATGGATAATTGATGTATCCCTACATTAAAAACCTATTTATCCCTCCCTTATTCACGGGATGTTCCTTGGTTTATCACTCAGGCATCTTTCTCTCATCAAACATATACACTGCCAGGCACACAGCATTCAAAAGTAAATTTGGACACTGAATTTTTTCCAGTAAATAATACAACTGATTTCTCCACAGCTCAATTAAATTGAAATCAGAGCTAAAGTCAAACTCTTATTTACTGTGATCAAGCTGTTTCTGCACTGCTGTATCAGCATTTTCTAGTTTTGGTGAGCTCTCACAATTATATTACCACCAGGGTTAATTTTTTTCTCAGATTCTGAGAAAACTGAGTAAATGGAACCATTTTTCTCAAGAACTTGTCACTTTGCAGCAGCATAGCCAGAATACTCACACAGCACAGACTAAACAATCTTTTAAAGGCAGCTGGTTTAAGCAATTAAAGGTCCTTTTACTAAAGTGTGCCGAAAAGTGGCCTGTGCTGGGGTAGACGCATGTATTGGACGCACGCAGGTCCATTTTTCAGTGCACCTGCAAAAAAGGCCTCTTTTTTTTTAGCAAAAAATGGACGTTGTGGCAAAATAAAAATTGGCGCACGTCCATTTTGGGCCTGAGACATAAGTACATAAGTGCATAAGTAATGCCACACTGAGAAAAGACCAAGGGTCCATTGAGCCCAGCATCCTGTCCACGACAGCGGCCAATCCAGGCCAAGGGCACCTGGCAAGCTTCCCAAACGTACAAACATTCTATACATGTTATTCCTGAAATTGTGAATTTTTCCCAAGTCCATTTAGTAGTGGTTTATGGACTTGTCCTTTAGGAAACTGTCTAACCCCTTTTTAAACTCTGCCAAGATAACCACCTTCACCACGTTCTCCGGCAACAAATTCCAGAGTTTAATTACACGTTGGGTGAAGAAAAATGTTCTCCGATTTGGGGTGAAGAAAAATGTTCTCCGATTTGTTTTAAGTTTACTACACTGTAGTTTCATCGCATGCCCCCTAGTCCTAGTATTTTTGGAAAGCGTGTACAGGCGCTTCACATCCACCCATTCCACTCCACTCATTATTTTATATACCTCTATCATGTCTCCCCTCAGCCGTCTCTTCTCCAAGCTGAAAAGCCCTAGCCTCCTTAGTCTTTCTTCATAGGGAAGTCGTCTCATCCCCGCTATCATTTTAGTCGCCCTTCGCTGCACCTTTTCCAATTCTACTAGATCTTTCTTGAGATGCGGCCACCCATTGACCTAGCAGTAAAGTCTCATGCATTAACCGGGCGGTAATTGTCAGCGCATGTACAATGCTGATTACTGCCTAGTTAGTGCCGTGCACCAGAAATTTCCCGGGGTGCATAGTGGGCACACGTAGAAAATGAAATTACCGCTCGGGCCACACGGTAGCTGGGCAGTAGTTCAGAATTGACATGCATAGGACACAGGTAAGCACCTATGCGACTTAGTAAAAGGGCCCCTTGGTCTTCAATTTTCCGTTTAAATGGAACTGCCTCCCTTTTCCTGAGTTGTTGTAAAAGTTGTTGTAAAAATTGGCCTTAGTGTGCCCTTACGTGGGTCTTTCACACACTCTAAGTGTAAAAAATTATTCTTTTCTATTAATTTCATTTCTGTTTATACGCTAATAGTATCATTATTGCATGGTCATTAGGAAAAATTACCCCAGGAGTACTCACTGTGGCGGTAAGGGTTCCCGCATTAACCGTGCACTAGACAATTAGTGCACAGTAATATAGTTTAATTTCTTTTATTGATTTTCGAAATAAATACAATCAAGAGCTCACAACATAATAAGTAACAGTTTACAAAGTATGACAATACCGGAGCTCACATGTAAGAAGTAGCTATCCATATCTAGGTTTAAAATTAAGTTAAGAAAAGAGATAGGCAGAAAAGGGAAAAAAGGAGGGGGGGGGGTGGAGGGTGCAGATCAAAGTATAAAACATGTATAGGCCATAAAATACATCTAATTGAGTGCTTATCGCTGTACAATGCCAAAATATGATACAAGTGGTAGCCATTTCTCCCTATATGCAGCAAAGCAAGAAGATGACTTTGCAAGGTGTGATTCATATTTGTAGATTTGGAGCACTAAGTTCCACCATTCCTGGTAGGTGGCTTGGTGCAAGGATTTCCAATGCGAGAAAATTACCTTCAATGCTAAAGATACCATGGTGCACAGTAATATGGATGCGCTACCTGGTTAGCTCAGGAACACCCCACTCTCCGCCACTGATACATTCCTTCCAAAAAAAAATTACCACACGCTTAGTACATGCAGATGCCACAGCTAACACAGAATGCTTTAGTGCCTCCCATGTTGCTTTAGTGTCTCCCATGTTAAACTATATTTGCTAACCCCTAAAAGTTCAGGCTCAACGTGCGTGGAGTACCGGCATCAGTGGCTTAGGAACGATGCTGCTGCCTGCCAAGCTTGGTAAAAGAGAATTCTGGCCATTTTCAGAGGAAGTGTAATTTATATTTTGAGGTGGGGGGTAGGGCGGGGCATAGAATATTTTGTACTCACTCACTTTGGGCTCAGGCCCACCCAAAATTGGCTGTCTGGCTATGCCACTGTTGCATCTCACTGTAAGTGTATATCTTTCTTTATTTGTGATCAACTATATTAAAGAGAACAATTGTATTAAGAGTTTGGAGTCCTTTTCTGCTAGTGGAATACTAGGTTTAAACTGGCAGAATATATGGTGAAAGTAGACTCGCTACGGAGTTCAGTTACAATAGGCAATGAATAATTACAGCACTAAAAATATTCAAATAACAGTACATAGTAAGGCATAGTACGCTAATTAAATTGTCAACACAATATGCAATAAAACATCTTAATAGACAGCATAGGGTGTAAGCAAAGGTGGAACACCTTACAGCATAGGGTGTGAGAGAGAGTAACAGGAGTTAGAAAATAAGGGAACTATTTTGAACTCAATATGTCTTTTTTATTATAATATTTTTATTGAGTCAAGGAGATATACCGTACAGACATGTATGGAGTAAATACCCCTCATCCTATTACAGAGAATGTTACAGAAAATAACGAGAACCCACCTTTAAGCAACACTGTAAGAAGAACTGAACAAATAAAGACAAAAATATAGCACCTACCCCTGACCCAAATTTTTTAATATAGAATTTTCCCACATGCTAAGTTTTATCCCATTACATTATATATTCAGACACTTATTTTACCCTCAGATAGACAGACAGATGGATAGATATACATTCTTGATTCATTTTGCATAATTCTTTCCAACTTCTGTTTGGTTGGAAAGAATAAACAAACCTGCTTCTTAACTTTAGAAAAGCTGTTTCATCAAAACACGGTTCACACAATGCCCACAAGGCATTTTGCAGAGGATTCATGAAGTAGTTTTCTGGTCTAAGGTCCTTCCATCTCTGGCTGTCAAGTTCTATCTCTCTCCTGCTCCCCAGAAACTACTGACTTTTTACAGGTCTCTCTCCCCATCCCCCCCCCCCCCCCAACAGTTTGCCATCCCTACTGGAGTTCTCACCCATCCTGTTAACAGGGTCCTTCAACAGCAAGCCCTATTTCTAAACAAATGTAGAACTTAGTCCCTGCCAGGCTCCTGTTTCTAATGTGAAAAATGTAAATTTTAACACATGGAGGGGCATAATAGAACGAGGATGACCATCTCTAAGGGTGTCCATCTCTAAGGATGTTCCAGCGAAGGGGCATGGAAACCCGTATTATCGAAACAAGTTGGATGTCCATCTTTCGTTTCGATAATACGGTCGGGGACGCCCAAATCTCAACATTTAGGTCGACCTTAGAGATGGTCGTCCTTAGAGATGGTCTTCCCCGGCTTTCAGCCATAATGGAAACCGAGGACGACCATTATTATTTGTTGCATTTGTATCCCACCTTTTCCCACCTCTTTGTAGGCTCAAAACCATCTCAAAAACGGCCAAATCCAAGCCCTTTGGTCATGGGAGGAGCCAGCATTCGTAGTGCACTGGTCCTCCTGACATGCCAGGACACCAACCGGGCACTCTAGGGGGCACTGCAGTGAACTTCACAAATTGCTCCCAGGTACATAGCTCCCTTACCTTGGGTGCTGAGCCCCCCAACCCCCCCCCCCAAAACCTATTCCCCACAACTGTACACCACTACCATAGCCATTAGGGATGAAGGTGGGCACCTAGATGTGGGTACAGTGGGTTTTGGGTGGGTTTTGGAAGGCTCACATTTACCACCACAAGTGTAACAGATGGGGGAGGCCTGGGTCCACCTGCTTGATGTTCACTGCACCCACTAAAAACTGCTCCAGGGACCTGCAAACTGCTGTCATGGAGCTGGGTATGACTTGAGGCTGGCATAGAGGCTGGAAAAAATGTTTTGTTTTGTTTTGTTTTTTGGGTGGGAGGGGGTTAGTGACCACTGGGGGAGTAAGGGGAGGCGATCCCCGATTCCCTCCGGTGGTCATCTGGTCAGTTCAGGCACCTTTTCGAAGCTTGGCTGTGAAAAAAAAGGGACCAAGTAAAGTCGGCCAAATGCTCGTGAGGGACGCCCTTGTTTTTTCCATTATCGGCCGAGGACGCCCATCTCTAAACCACTCCCCCGTCCCGCCTTCAGTACACTGCCGACACCCCCCCGTGAACTTTGGTCATCCCCGCAACGGAAAGCAGTTGAGGACGCAAAAAATCGGCTTTCGGTTATGCCGATTTGGGCAACCTCTGGAGAAGGACGCCCATCTCCCGATTTGTGTCGGAAGATGGACGTCCTTCCCTTTCAAAAATAAGCTAGATAGTGTGTGCATGGTAATTTCATATGGTGACATTTGAATTTGTGGAGATTTTACAAAGATGTTGAGAAGTTCTGGTTGTGCACCTACAATGGTGTGCATATAAAACACCAAACACAAGTAAGTGGGGATGAGCCAGGAGAGGAACAGAATACTTTAACTGCAGAGATTGATCCTCTTTCTTTCATCGGTGAGTACATCAAACGTAACATTTTAAAAGATGTTTAACCCTTACAAAAATTTAGATTTAAATAGTGGCATTAGTGAGCTACAAAATGTTAATATTTTGTAAAAAATAAAAATGAATAATAATAATAATTTTCTTTATTGAACTCAGTCAATAAAGAAAATTATTATCATTATTAATTTTTCTTTTTTCCAAAATATTAACTTATTTTGTAGCTCACCACTGCCACTATTTCAATCTAGATTTTTGTACCTACCAAACTCAATTGAAAAGAAACTCCAGTTATAAAAATTTCTCTCAATCTCCTGGAGCCGTGGTGTATTGAGCAGGAACTACAGGTATATACTCTATTTTGTTAGAAAATTGGATCAACTCAATCCGTTTCACTCAAGCAGCTAGCACAGACAATTAAAGCCTAGCAACAGTTTGTAGGAGAAACTTAATAGGTCTGTAGGAGAATTCTATGGAAAAAAATATTAGCAATCGAGTGACTCCACATCTACGAACCTTAAATTTCTTTTTGCAAGGAGACATCCTTACATCATGAAAATTAGTTTTACCACATTTATTCAAAATTTGATGACCTAAGAACATAAGAATAAGTAATGACCAATCCAGGTCGCAAGTACCTGGAAAAATCCCAAAGAGTAGTGTGATTCTATGCTAATGATCCCAGGGTTAAGTAGTGTCTTTCCCCATGTCTATCTTAAAAGCAGATTATAGACTTTTCCTCTGGGATCTTGTACAAACCTTTTTTAATCCCAGATTTGCTAATCACTAGTAACCACATCCTCCGGCAACGAGTTCCAGAGCTTAACTATTTGTCAAGTGAAAAAAATATTTTCTCCTATTCATTTTAAAAGTATCACCATGTAACTTCATGGAATGTCCCCTATTTTTGTACTTTTAGTAAATAATTCATGTTTACCCATTCTATTCCACTCAGGATTTTGTAGACCTCTATCATATACCTCCTCAGCCATCTCTTTTCCATGCAGAAGTGCCCTAAGCACTTAAGCCTGTACTCATATAAGAGGAGGAGTTCCATCCCCTTTATCATTCTGGTTGCCCTTCTTTGCTAAAAAATGAAGGGTCATGCATTTGGGCTGCCAAAGTCCAAGAGAATGGTACAGTTTAGGGGGTGAAGAAATGTTTGTTAGTAGTGAAGAAATTTTTGCTGTAAAGAGGAGCAGGACTTGGGTGTGATCGTATGTGATGATCTTAAGGTGGCCAACGGGGAAAAAAGGTGATGCAAAAGCTAAAAGGATACTTGGGTGGATAGGGAGCGGATTGGCCAGGAGGAAAAAGTAGGTGATAATGCCTCTGTTTAAGACTCTGGTGAGACCTCATTTAGAATGTGGTCTTCATCATAAAGCGTATGGAAACAGACTTAGAGATCTCATTATGCATACTTTGGAAGAAAGGCAGGAGAGGGAAGATATGACAGAGGCATGTAAGTACCTCTGAGGCATAAATGCACAGAAGGCAAGTCTCTTTTAATTGAAAGAAAGCTCAGGTATGAATGAAGGTGAAATGGGACAGACTCAGGATTTACCACTGTAACCGCACCCTCAAAGAACGAGTTCCAGAGCTTAACTATTTGTCGAGTGGAAAAACCAGAACTCCATCCATAGGCCATACCACCATCTTCTCATCCAGCGGCCAACAGTAATTATCATCTTTAAACCAGTTGCCATCACCAGAAGACTGTATCTCTCTAAACACAGGCGTCCACCTTCTCCATGTCACCACTGGACCATTTGTCATTACATCAGCCTTCCCCCTGTGGAATAGACTGATACTCTTCCCTCCTGGATCTCCAACAACCACCACAATTGGGTCCTCATGAGCAACCAGGCTTGACTTTGGGATCTCCTGATCCCTTAAGACATCTACCACTGGGAATAGGAAAAGATTCTCTTGGACAGCCATGCCTCCCTTTGAGCATCTCCACCTTGACACCTTTTATATCCATGGCACTCCACTACTGGCTTTAAGCTGCTTCTTTTCAGTGACTTTTGTAAACACTGGGTCTCCTTTACTCAAGGCACTGTCCATATTCCTGAGGGAAATGCTTTGGCAGGTGAACTGACTTTTGCCTCTTAAGTTACCATCCCCCTGATGTAGGGAATGTACTGGATAGCAACTCTGTAGGGCTGATGGACAGATTCTCATTTCCTCATCTTTGTACCCATTCCTTCTCCAGTACCTTTTTTCAGGCTACTCGCTCCCCCTTGGGAGACAACACATTCCTCCAGCCAGGAATTACTTCCTCAGTCTCTAGACATGGACTCCTTCCCATCATTGCCCAGTGTACATGTACTCTGGTTCCTAGGTGCAGGGTAAAACTGAACCACAAAACTTAGTGGGCAGCCACTCCTTGAATTCCACTGTGGTGCTCTTCACCAGCCTCTTAGTGGCAGCATTATATACCTGCATTAAATCCTTCCATAGGTCTGAGATGCCAAATGAATCACCCTCTTCAGTATCAGCCAGTCTCTCATCTGACTCCTTTTTGCTTCTCTTCAGCACTACTCCATTAAGTGCCAAGGCCAGAGCCTTCAAAGGTTTGCCTCTTGCTTCCCCTTTACCTTGCTATTGAAGCAGCTTACGTTCCTTGCTAACAATCTGTAGGGCCCCCGCTAAGCCCCTATGGACAGAGTTCTTCTTCTAAGAGCTTCTTTAAGCTTTCCACTTGACGGGTCAACTCTTTTTGCTCAATCTGTGCTTGGGTTTCACAGTCTTTGAATAGGTCAAGTAGCAGTTACTTTTCTTTCTGCCATGCCAAGGCTTCCTTAAGTCGCTCCTCTAAATCTCGGGTCTATTCCTTTATGGAATCCCTCACTTGTGAGGTCTCCCTGAGCTGGCTAGCCACTCCCTCTGGCTGCTTACTTGCTTCGCTCCTAGACAGCTCCACTTCAGTTAGCTGGGTATCCTTCTGTATTAGCTGCTCCTGTAGTACTTGTATCTCAGTATCCAGCTCTGAGACTTTCTTCTGGTTCTCCGACACTCCAACAAACTCAGTACTGAGCTGATACCATGTCTCCACAAGTTTCTGAGACAATACCATATCTCTTCCAATAGTCAAATACACTCTTGCTGTGTTCTTGTCTCTCTCTTAGCCACCTCCTTCTCCCAGAGGCACCACTTGGGCTTGCTGTTGAAGTTCAGCGATTTTGCCCTCTAACACTCCAACCATCACTTGTTCCTCCTGACTCTCCTGCAGGAGATGAGACAGCTTAAGATACTGTTCCACTGGTACTGCTTTGGCCAGTTCTTGTTGCATTTGCACCTAATTCTGCTTGAGTAATTTCCATTTGAATCTGATAGGCCTGATTATGGTCTGTCAGCTGGCAGATCTAGGAATGGAGCCCCTTGGCCTGGTCCTGCTGCTGCACCAACTCCTCTTCTGCTGCCGCCAGACACTTGGCTTGCTCCTTTGCTTCCCGGTTCCAAGTGCTTCTCATCTGCTCAACCTGCTCAGTTGGTACGCTCTGCTTCAGCAATCCCTGCAATTCTTAAAGTGTGCAATTCACTTCTACCTTCTCCTCAGACAACTTCTCTATCACCAACATTGCCCCCTTCCATTTCTCCTGAAGGGTTTCATTGGTAACTTTTAGCCAAGCTACTTGGACCCTCTCTTCTTTCTGACATTTTAGTCTCTGAGCCAACTCCATCTGTCTCTCACACACTATTTTCTCCTCAGTGAGCACTTAGCAGCTCCTCATAAGCTGTTCCTTTTATCTGCAGATCTTCTATGAGGAGGTTCTGCTGCTTGAGCTTGTCACATGACTGACTAACCTCAGACGAGTCACTCTTCGATTGCACCTCTGCAATCTGTGCATGCTCTCTTGCCTCTTGTAACTCACAGAGAAGATCATCTGCCTGACTCTGCAGCTTCTCTATGGAGGATTCCATCAAGGACATCTGCTCCCTCACATGGGTGACCTCTTTTGTCCTGCTCTCCAGGCTCTTTTCCAATTCTCTGACCTCCTTTCTGTTCAAGTGCTTCCAGTCATTCCCTTTTTTCTTTTTCTAGGGCAGTATGAAGGGATAATTCCTTGGTGTGTTCCACATTCTTAGCAACCAGTAAACTGCTCTGAACTTGGAGCTGGTACTGAACCTCTACTAGCTCCTTGTGGAGAGATTTCTTCTCCTCTTGTAGGCTATGTACATAGGCATCTGCCTCTGTTGAATCTTCCGCAAAGAACTGAAGGCGGCTTTTGGTTTCTTCCAACTCCCTATGCAGATCTTGAAGTTGGTCCGAAACTTCTACCTTATAATTTTGGGATAGTACCTCTCTTTCTCCTAATTGATACTCCATTGCAGAAGGAGAGTCTTGGTCCTCCATCCTGGTACTATCACAGTGGTGCCTGCCCTTCCACCTGTTGTTTGGTGGCACACAGGATGGGGACTCATCCTCTTGTCCTCTCCTGACCTGAGTCAGGCCATTTGACCGCTTCCTCCTGTGGCCTCTTGGGATACCCCAGGGGGTTTCTTATTAGTCACTTCTTATGACTGCTTCCTGGCTTTTGTTCTGACCTGAGTCACCTGACTTCTCTTTTCTTCCACAGTGCCCCATTCCCAGGGCCTATAGTTCTCTATATTCACTGGCTGCTATTGCAGGGCTATCCAGGCTTCTTGCCATTCTTGCTCCCAAACTCCCATTGTAATGTTTGGTTTCCCTTAACCTTCCAGGTATCTGACTGGCTTCCCACCAATATATACTGAAGCATTGACTCGGGGGATTTCCAGCGGCTCTCCTTTCCTCAAGACAAACAGCTCCAGCTATGGCTCCAGTCACTACTGTGGACCAGCTTTTGCAGACTGCTCCAGCAACAACAGCAGTTCTTAGTTTCACTTTTCACTCTCACTGAGCACCTTCTGCTTTAGAAGTTGCTTCTCACTTAATTACTCTACTTCCACAAGTTGTGCTTCCTTTTCACCAGTGCATTCAGCAGCTTAATCAAACCTCAGCTTGTCAGAACCTTGCTTTTTTTTTTTTTAGTTCTCTCTCTCTCTCTCTCTCCTTCTCCTCAATAGTTTCCCACTGCTCTTCCAACCAGGAGAGCTCTCCAGGGTTACTTGCTTTTTCACTTAATTTTTTTTTTCTTTTCTCTTCCTTCAACCTTACCACTCTCCTGGCCAAGTGTGGTTTACACAACAGTCCTCAAACACACACTTTTTTTCTAACCACTCCAGACCATGTTCTCTTTGTTGCTGTCCCTATACTACATTGACTTTGCAGTTCAGCCTTTGACATGGCAGGTTTAAGGCCACCAGCATAAGGTGGCTGAACTGTAACTTCACTGAGGGAGTGTTTCTAGGGACATCTGCCACTAAAGTCACTCACAGCGATATATCTAAAACGTTGCTTATTTTATGTTTATTGGATAAAGGCAACACAGATACTTATGTGACTTTATAAACTGGATCATTTAATGACCCCTATTAGCACAGAGATCCTCTCCCACATATTGACAGATGCTTTGAAGATGGTGTAAATTTGTATGCATTTTCTATCCCTCTCATTCTATAACAGGCCACCTAAACGTAGGCACCATTTAAGCACCTACATTTATAGAATACTATAATTTACATGGCTTAGTGCTATTATATAATGTTGGCGTGCAACTTGCTTAGGGCGTAAATGCAAAGGGGCATTCATAGGGGAGAAGCATGAGCAGGCCATAGGTGAGTTTAATAGTTATGTGGGCAATTTACAGACTAACTGCTGCTTTTTGGTGTGCTCGTTAATTGGGCATGCTTAAATGTAGGCACATAGATACTGACTTCTACTAATAAATTATAATGGATCCTTGGCACCATAATGCCAGTATAAAATTAGCGTTCTGCATCCAGGCACCTAACTTGTGGCACCCAGTAATAGAATTGTCTTCTATGAGGGTTATTTTATAACAGGTCACCTAGGTTTGGAAGGAAGTTAGGGACCTATGTTTAGCCTATTTTACAAAGACACATAAGCATCTATCAAAGATACTTTCTTCACTTTAACAAAAAACCACACTCTCATGAATTTCTAGTCTTAAAGTCCTGCTTTTTCATGAAGATAAATGCATTTTTCTGTACTATTCCTTTTAAAGGGCTCATTATCAAGCTGCATTATGCCTATAATGTGCATTATATTTGCCCTTTAACGTGATTAAAGGACACAAATACAGAGTTTTTGGCTATGATACAGTGAAAGTTAAATTACCATGTTTTACATAGTAATGAGATGCAAAACATGCAAATGCATGTGTAGCAGCGTGAGTGAGGGCAGGTCCTGAGCCTTGATAAACATAGCCACACACTGGGTTAAAGGTGAAGCAAAACAGTTTATTAATGTGCAGGGAAAAGGAGGAGAAATAAAACACAAAAGCCAGTCCTTGGAATCAGAATTCTCTCCTGTGACAGCTCCTGCAGGGTCATGATGTGCAAGAGACTGTCTCTCAAAAGGCAGCACAACTAGCTTGACTCTTGCCACATAAAAGTTCTATCTTGCACAGTGAGGCATAACCAAGCCTGGCTAGGCCCTAGGTTCCAGAATTAGTTTCTCCAAGATAAGCTTGGCCTATTTGAGTGGAGCTTCTGCAGCTTACACATAGGTGGTGAAGGCATATGCTGGAGGGCTTCTCTTCTCTCATCTGAGCCTCCTTAACTGAGCTGTACTGAGACGTTTTATCCTCCCTGGGCCCCATATTCTCTACTCTGCCTTTGCTAAGTCATCTCCTCCCTGTGTTGTAGTATGTTCTATAGGGTGACTTTGTGGATATGAAGGTATTAAGGGGGGGGGGGAATAACTTCCTATAGACTCCCTCACAGCATGTAAAACATCTCATTACTATGTTCAAAATGGTGCCTGTGAATCTTAATGCTAGTACCGCTATACAGAAACCAGACCTAGTGGTAGTATGCTAGACTACTGCTTGGGGTCCCCAGCACCATTTTTTTTTAAATTTAAGATTGTTTTTATTCAACATTTCAATAAAGAAAATCATACAATACACTTAACTGTAGCCACAAGGCTACCAACTCTCCAAAATTCCTCAAACTCATCTGTAATACATAATCAACATTGTATTTTTTCCCCTACCCAACCCTTCCACCCCCCCTCCCACCCCTCCTCCTCCCACTATCCTCCCGTTCATGGCTGCCCCCCCCCCCCCCCGGTGTACCGCTAGCAGTGTTCCATATTCTTTCTAAGTTTGTCCATTCTTGCGCATCATGTCTGTATCTGCCAGCTCTTCGATCTGTCAATTTCTCAAGATCCGTTATGACCCGGAGTCTTAATTTCCAGTCTAAGATAGTGGGCCCTACTCGTTGCTTCCAATGGGCCGCAATTTCCAACTTAACTGCTGCCAGACATAATGCCAGTAAGAGGAGGAGCATCTGGGGATCACTGCTGCCCAGATCCCACTAGACCCCAGGGAATCATGGTAAGCTTGAGGGCCTATGGGGGGAGGGGCTTCCAGGAGGACCCTTACTATTTTGGGGTGTTTCCTGTTGGGAGGCAGTTACTTCTGAGGGAGCTTCTAGGTGAGGGGGTGGACATCTGGGGAAGGGGTTTATGTGTGGGGGTCTTCTGTTATGAAGAGGCCCTTAACATAGGAGAGCTTGCATTGCAGGGACCTTGAATGGGGGCCCATCATAAGGGGGTACAAATTATGTGAGGCCATTTGAGAGGGAGGGTTTGATTTGGGGGTAGAATCTGGGAGTACCTTTGTTATACTGTTGTCAGCCCCTTTAAGGGAAAGGGAATGGGACTTCATAGACCGCCTTTCTGTGGTTTTTGCAGCTATATTCAAAGCAGTTTATATATATTTGTACCTGGGGTAATGGAGGGTTAAGTGACTTGCCCAGAGACACAAGGAGCTGCAATTCCCCAGGATCAAAGTCCACTGCACTAACCACTAAGCTACTCCTCCAGCTATGGCTTTGTGGCCCAATGAATCCAGGATGGTAAAACAGCCCTAGCTTTTGGCTGGGGTTATTTTTCCAGATATAACACGGCTTGCGGTATTTTACATGTATTTGCATGTTTTGCATCTGATTACCACGTAACCCGCAATGAGTTAAATTTCACTGTTACAGCTAGAAATTCTGCATCAGTGCCCTTTAAGTCATGTTATAGGGCAAATAACACATGTTATAGCTATAAGACATTAATAATGACCCCTTTAAATCCATTTTTCTTTGTGTAGTATTCCTTTTACCTTCATGAAAAAGCAGGGCTTTAAGTGTAGAAATTCATGAGAATGTGGTTTCTGTTAAAGTGAAGGAAATATCCCTGATGGATCCCAACCAGTGAAAAACAGTAAAATAATGAACTTCTGCTGATAGTATCCCATCCTACTGCTTCTTCGTTTTCAGTGTCTTTTTATCATGCAGTAGCTCTTTCAAGTTTATCACACCATCCACTGTTTCTGACTAGAGTTTAACAGAATCCAGCTGTTCCTTGAAGCTGATAAATAATTATGCTAATTAATATGTCTAAAGACACCATGATGTTATTCCTGTGGAATGTTCCAAGAAGCTGGAAATGTTTAATGGCAAAAACGACATGTGGTGAAAATCTAACCAATAATTTGCTTAAGAAACCAACATCTGGCTTGCGTGCAAGAAACCGGGGTTAGCAGCCTGAAAGGGACAGGCCATGGTAGCCATAGGATAAAAAGAAAGTCTTAACTGCAGGAAATGGGCCTGTTGCTTTAGAGTAAGCATTTACATTGGCTACTTACCAGCAAGAGCCTATGCAAGGGGTTGTTTACACTTCTTAATAGAAGCCCAGTTGGAAGAAAGCCATACGTTTTTGAGTATTTTATTTTCGAGGTGGAGGGGGAAGGGATGCATCCTCATCAACAGTAACTAAAAAAGGCAATAAAATCTCTTCTCCTGATTCCCAACACTCATCAGAGGCACCAGTAAGTGATTACGGTGAGACAAATAAGTCAAGTAGCTTAAACCTAATCATTTATTATTACAATAGACTGTCAGCCAATTACATGGATTAGCTTCACTGTGTTACTCTCATTCCCCAGACTGAAGGACTGGCTGCTGGTGGAGATGCAAAAAGGATAAAGAGGGAGTGGCCTTTGCCATCTTTAACTTTTCATGCCAGGGTTGCCAAGATGGGGGACAAGATTCCCTGGGCCCGGCCGCCGAGGGGGAGGGGGGGCTGGCACCGGCAAGGTTTCAAGGGAGCAGAAGCTTCATCTTGCCTGCTTGCTTCTGGGTCTATCTCTCTCCTGCTCCTGTGTGCCAGGATCTGGATGATTGCGTTAACGTGATAACCCGGGTCCTGGCACACAGCAACAGGAGACGACAGACCGAGGGAGGAACAGACACAGGAAGGTAAGAGGGTGGGGGCAGTGGTCAGAGTGTGGGGGAAGGCAGTCCTGCCCTGGGCCAGGCTGTGTCTCTCGAGGGCCCTTTTCCATGCATGAACAGTAGATAAGCACAGAAGGGGCCATTTTATGAGGCATTTTCCATATGTAGAGCAGGTTTTGCATGTGGAAAAAGGCTACTATAAATTTGCATGGCTGAATATCACATAATGGCGTGAGCAAAAGCCAAATAAATAAATAAACTATGCATGCCAACAAAATCATATGTACTTATACATACCCCAGTGTCAGGGACATCATTTAGGTGAAACAGGGCTAGAGTTGCAATTTACACATGTATTTTATAAAATACTTAAGTGCACACATGGAGGGAAATTTGATAAAAATGTTTTTACATGTATAAATCTCAACATTTAGGTCAACCTAAATGTTGAGATTGCCAACCTTAGAGATGGGCGACCTCAGTTTTCGCTGATAATGGAAACCAAGGAGGCCCATCTCAAAAATGACCAAATCCAAGCCCTTTGGTCGTGGGAGAAGCCAGCATTCGTAGTGCACTGGTCCCCCTTACATGCCAGGACACCAACCGGGCACCCTAGGGGGCACTGCAGTGGACTTCAAAAATTGTTCCCAGGTGCTGTCACGATTGTGACTTTATTTCCTGTCGGACTTGCTTTGGGGTTCCTCCAGCCAAGCTAAGTTGGCGTGTAAATCTTGAAGCCTGGGTGGAAATCCTGAAATCTGTTCCAGTCTAGGCTAGTCCATTCCGGGATCCTGTTCCAGCCAGGCTGTGCTCTGCTCTTGTGTTGCTGAGCCCCACCCTGCTGGTGACCTCACCTGTAGTGCCTTTATTACCACCTGGGAACTTTCTAAGTTTGCCTTTGCATCGCTATAGGTCAGTTGGTGTGCTTCAGCACTTCTGCTTCTGTGTTCTGTTTGTGGGTTTTTGCCTTTGGCTTTAGTGTTCTGTCTGTGGGCTTTTGCCTACTGCCTTCGTGTGTTGGTTTGTGGGCTTCTGCCTTCTGTCTCAGTGTTCTGTCTGTTTCTGGGCTTTCTGTTTTATTTCCCTCTGTGTTGGTGGCTGCCTGGTGTTCAGCCTTCTGTTGTGTTCTGTTATTAGGTGGTAGTTGTAGCCCAGCTTTGGGTTTAGCCTTGTCTGTCTATTTTGTGTTCTTGTTTCCCCTCTGCCGTTCCCTCCAGTCCTTGTTTGTGCAAGCTTGTTGCTGAGTCCTGTTACCTGGGGTGGTTTCTCCAGTTCTGTGTCCTGATTCCTGGCCCTGTTAGTCAAGCTTGCTCTTGAGTCCTTTCCCCTGTGTGTGTTCCTGGATCTTGTAAGTCCTGCCGGCCACCTGCACCTGGGGGCTCAACCCCTGGGGAATGGTGGTCAAGTGTAGGTGAAGTCTGTTCCAGTCCTGTATCCCTGCCTGCTTATCTACGTCTGCAGTTCCCTGCCGTGTTGGTGTGTTGCCCAGTACTGGTTGGGGGGGGGGTTTCCTGCCACTGTCGCTCTATGGCAGTGGCCCAAGGACACACAAATCCTGTTTCCCCGTGAGAGGCCTGACAGGTGCATAGCTCACCTTGTGTGTTGAGCACCCCATAAACCCACTCCCCACAACTGTACACCACTACCATAGTCCTTAGGGATGAAGGGGGGCATCTAGATGTGGGTATAGTGGGTTTATGGTGGGTTTTGCAGGGCTCACATTTACCACCACAAGTGTAACAGGTAGGGGGGGATGGGTCTGGGTTCGCCTGCCTGAAGTACACTGCACCCACTACAACTGCTCCAGGTACCTGTATACTGCTGCGATGGACCTGAGTATGGCATTTGAGGCTTGGCAAAAAAAAGTTTTTTAAGTTGTTTTTTTGAGGGTGGGAGGGGGTTAGTGACCACTGGGAGTCAGGGGAGGTGATCATCTGATCAGTTCGGGCACCTTTTTGAGGCTTGGTCGTGAAAACAAATGGACCGAGTAAAGTCGGCCAAGTGTTCATCAGGGACGCCCTTCTTTTTTCAATTATCGTCCAAGGACGCCCATCTCTTAACTACGCCCCTGTCCTGCCTTCGGTACGCTGCTGACACGCGCCCGGGACCTTTGGTCGTCCCCGCAACAGAAAGCAGTTAAGGACACCCAAAATCGGCTTTCGAATATGCTGATTTGGTCGACCTTGGGAGAAGGATGCCCATCTCCTGATTTGTGTCAGAAGATGGGCACCCTTCTCTTTCGAAAATAAGCAGGAAAGTTGCCTAAGATGTGTTTATAAAATAGCTTTTTTTTTCTTAGACATTCTGCACAGGTGCCCTTTTATTATGGCTAATATGCAGTACAAAATAAAACTCCCTCCCCTAATTGGCTTTTAGAGCACTATAAGGTTACAAGTCAAATTCAGTGATGTGCTGAGAGATATGAGGAGTGGAGGAGTGGCCTAGTGGTTAGGGTGGTGGACTTTGGTCCTGGAGAACTGAGGAACTGAGTTTGATTCCCACTTCAGGCACAGGCAGCTCCTTGTGACTCTGGGCAAGTCACTTAACCCTCCTTTGCCCCATATAAGCCGCATTGAGCCTGCCATGAGTGGGAAAGCGTGGGGTACAAATGTAACAAAATAAAAATATAAGCAGTGTAATGGATCCTCAGAAGCTTAGCCGAGATTGGGTGGCAGAGCCAGTGGGGGAGGCGGGGCTAGTGCTGGGCAAGACTTGTACGGTCTGGGCCCTGAAAATGGCAGATACAAATCAAGGTAAGGTATACACAAAAAGTAGCACATATGAGTTTATCTTGTTGGGCAGACTGGATGGACCATGCAGGTCTTTTTCTGCCATCATCTACTATGTTACTCACGTAATCTCCTGCCAACATGCAGATAAGTTACTGTATGTGTGTGGTTTACCACCAGTTTTGTCACAAACTGTTCTGGAGGTTGTTCATCTCCCAGCCTGCAGTAGCACGTAATCAAGAAACACAACTGCTTCTTCAGAACCTTCACCCTGGACTCTTCTCCACTATATAATGTGGAGCAAAGGAGTGGCCCAATGGTTAGAGTACTGGTCTTAACACCCTGAAGTAGCCAGTTCCCACCGCTGTTCCTTTTTTTTTTTTTTTATAACCATTTAAATGTTTACAAGCGATAAAACAACTTGCCAGAAATACAGAGAAAGTAATATATAGGAATTATTTCAGTCAGGTAATTCTATTCTCTTCCTTAGACCACTAAATAGGGAGAGTGAAACAAGACAAGGAGATCAATTAAACAATAAACAGAAAAAAAACGTGGTATTAACCTGATTATCCCCAGATATTACTCATCTAATTCATTATTCCACATTGATCATCTGGTTGGCTTTTTCGAGGCCAATACGGTGTATAGTCAAATCACTTCATTGAAAACATACTTATTGTCCAATATTAGTTAGAAATAATAGATCTGATTACATTCTTTCTCTTTTAAAAACCAGAAGTTGTTTAACAATACATATACTTAAGTCTCTAATTCAGATCCCACTGATTAAAGTAATCCCAGTTTTCACAGGCTTCACTTCTTTTAAAGTAATAATTGAGGAAATATTTCTGAGGAAAACTTTAGGAGTCATACCTGAAACTCTGGGAAAAACAATAATCTCGATATTAATCATCTAGAATAATGTTCATTTTATTATTCAAAGTTTCTGGTCTATTATCATTTTCAAGATCATAACCACTTCTTGCTTGTGTAGAATCATTTCTTATATCAATTTTTCACTCTCAAAGGGTTCAGTTAAATTGTCCATGTAACTCTTTAATAAAATTGTATCTGAAACAAAATTATTTACTGCCACCGTTAGGTCCCGAAGCGCCTTCCAGATGGTATTCAATGTAACCTCCACGGGAGCCAAAAACTCCAAGTTGATGTCTCTTAGGTGTTTAGGAGTGGTTCTACCGATTCGGGTTCTGCTGTAAACGTCCTCCGTTTCAGCATATGCCTCTAACTCACTCCTCCACTCCTCCACTCCTTTGGACATGATGGTTGAATAATTCGGAAGCGATGGAGTTGTTTTTTCCAGGTCCAAGAGCGTCGACGCTCCTTCGCCAGCGCTAATCAAAGGACTCATCAACCCTTTCATCTGTGGGCAGTTCATCGCGCAGCGGTCCCGCACTTGCTACTCAGGGGACAAAACGCTGGCCATCGGCTGACTGCCAGATGTCCCCTTCCTCTCAGTTAAGGTAACTGCAATTGCAGAGAGGAAATTTACGTAAAGAAGATGAAACATCAGAGGGCAGCTGGACCGTTGAGCATACGAACTTCAGGTCGCCATCTTACCACTCTCCCACCCACTGCTGTTCCTTGTGACATTGGGCAAGTAACTTAACCCTCCTTTTCCTCAGGTACAAACTTAGATTGTGAGCCCTCCTGGGACAGATAAACACCCACCTTGAGCTACCAATAAAAAAGGTGTGACCAAAATCCAAATAAATAAAAGTTTAAACTAGTGCAGGAAAATGGGGCAACAGTTTTCTGAATATCAACATAATCCTTTTACTTTCAAAAAATGCTACATTCTGTGATGGTTGATGGCCATATCCCCACCTCTGCATCCATATCAATAATCTCTTCTCCAGATTCTGTTGCTCAGTTCTTTGTTTCCAAGGTTACTGCCCTTTATAAAACCTTACCTGCTCTCTCTTCTCATACATCTGACATTACTGATGACTCTGTTATTCCCTTACAACCTTCTAATCCTACCTCACCTAATACTTCATCATCTACTTGGTCCTCTTATACCTTCTCATCCCTGATGGCTCTCTCTAAAACCTTCACATCTATAAGAGTGACCTTTTACTCATTAGATCCATTTCCACCATCATGGTTAAAATCCAGTTCTTAGAATTTACTGCCTCTGGTTCACAATATGGTCTGTAACAGTCTCTCCACAGGATCTGTCTCTACTCTTTGGAAACAAGCCATTGTTCGCCCACTTTTGAAGAAACCCTTTCTTGACTGTTCTATTCCGACTAGTTTTCACCCAGTCTCCAATCTTTCTTTTCTGTCTAAGGTTGCTGAGAAGATAGTCTATTCTCAACTTCTTTTGTATACAAATCAAACATTGGTTATTTATCCTTGCCAGTCTTTTGTCGGATTCATAGTACAGAAACAATCATAACCACATTTCTTAGCGATCTTCACACAATTTTGAATAAGGGTATCATTGCAATTGTTGTATCTTTAGATTTATCTGTGGCTTTTGATCTTATTGATCACTCACTTTTACTAACACGTCTTCCAGATATTGGGTTGTGTAGTACTGTTCTTAACTGGTTTTCCTCTTTCCTCTCATCCTGATTTTTCTCTGTACACACCAATAGTGGCTCATTTCAGTCCTACTCCTTCACCTGTGATGTACCCCAGGGCTCAGTCCTATCTCCCGTATTCTTCAATAGCTTCATTAGTCCTCTATAACACTTATACAAGAGCATAATATTAAGTTTTTCTTCTATGCAGATGACATTCTACTCTGGTTCCCAATCTTTCCTATTAATATTGATCTTGAACCTCGCCTTCTGGCTTCCATCTAACAAACTTGTCTTCAATCCTGATAAAAGAAAGTATCACTCACTGGGTGTCTGGTGCACTCTTTTCCCCAACTCCGGTTCCGGTTCTTTTTTGTTGGTCAATTGCCCCAGTCACTACTTTTAAGTACTTAGGTCACTTGACCGTTAAGAAACAAATTTCTGAACTTGTTAAATCCTGTTTCAGCACTCTTTGTACTCTTCGTTTTTCCCTTAATTTCTTGCATTTTTGAACGTTGCACACAGCTTGTCATGCATTTCTTATTTCTAAGCTATACTATTGTAATTCAGTGTAAGAAGACATCTCTAACGCTCATCTTAAGTGATTACAAACAGTTCAAAATACAGCAGTCAGATTACTTTGCAAGGTTAAAACATCAGAACATATCACTCCCTTTCTTGTTCATTTTCACTGGCTACCCCTTAATTATCTTAAATAAATTCTTGTCTTAGCCCATAAAACTCTTCATTTAGGTCAGCCATTTTATCTATTTTCTCTCACTATACCATATATACCAATCCCATCATCTGCATTCACTTGATTGAAACTGTATTGTTCTGCCCAATCCAAAGTCTGCCCGTTATGAATCTACTTAATATTCTGCATTCTTTCTTCTAATTTTCACCAAAATTAAGAATGATTTCCACCTAATATGCCAAGTTTAGAACTTTTTTTAAAAACATATTATTTTAGACTGACTTATAATGTCCCACTGTGATTTCATTTCTCCTTGGCCCTCCTTGTCTCTTTCCACAGTGTATCAGTGGGGCAATGGATTGGATGGGATGATGGGTTGGATGGGATGTCTCAGTACTCTGTTAGAGCAGTAGAACTGACCTATCAGTCAGATTTATTTATTTATTTTAAACATTTTATTCCACGTGATCCATAGTTCTCAGCAGATTACATACACAATCTAAAAACAAATAAAACAACAAAAACACTTTAACGAATCAAAGTCCTGAAGCGAATATTAGCATGTCATGCATTACCCCAGCTACAGGCTTTCATGAATAATAGTGCTTTTGTGTGCCTGGAGTCTCACTGTCCTTTTAACAAATGGTGTTCTTTTTCTTATATTTGTATATTGTTTTAGATTGTAATCTGCTTAGACCTGCAAGTCAGAATTAGCAGTAAAGCAAGTTTTTAAATAAATATAAACATAGTTTTTGAAGTTCAAAAGTTTCCAAAATGCATTAGGGGGTCCTTGTACTAAGCTGTGGGAAAAGGGGTCCTGCGCTAGCAGCGGGGGCCATTTTTCCCGCGTGCCAGGGCCTTTTTACCGTAGTAGGTAAAAAAAACCCCGGCACACATGGCCATGTGGTAAGAGAAAATGGCACGCACCTGGGGTGGGACTACCACTGGCAGCTGCGTTGGGCCGGCGGTAGTCCCAGAATAGTGAGCGGTAAGCCTGCGTTGGGCTTACCAACCTGCTCTGTAAAAGGGCCCCTAGGTAATTAAATTAAATGAGGCATGCATTTAAATATGATTGTTCTATGACATTGCCATTTCAGCAATAAATAGTAGATAATGCTTTGAGAGCCAAAGACATTTTCTGGTTAATATTTGAAGGGTCAAATGGCACATTTTAAAAATAAGAGCAATATTCAGCTGGCAGAAGCTCTATGAATATTGCCACCGACTGGCAGTCACTCTATTGGTGGTAATTTTGGATTTGGTGCGCACTCATTTCAGTGGTAGAAACTATTTTTTTATTTTCTACCACATGCGGCATTTCCAGCGGCAATCAGCAGTTGGTGCAAAGCAGTTACCGCACATGCAGCACGTGAAGCCCTTACCGCTAGGTCAATGGGTGGTGTTAAGTCTCAGGCTGTAAATAGCCACGCGCTAGTCTTAATTTTAGCACACGCCCATTTCCCAACCCATTAAAAAATGCCCTTTTTCCCCAGACGCGGTAAAATATTGTCCGGTGCATGCCAAAAACACACGCCCACACTACCCGCAGGCCACTTTTTACCGCAGCTTAGTAAAAGGACCCCTTAATTGGTTAGCGCTGAATATTGGCTGCTGAACAAGGAGCTGCAGTGGGACATAAATACATAAATAGTAAATAAATAAATAAAACACCTTTAATTGTGCAATTAATCATGATTAAAATGATTTAATTGCACAATTAATTGTTATTAAAAATTGTAATCAAAATGCAGCCCTAATTAACACACATTAATACACACTGTTTATCGTACACTTAATGTAGTGGAACCAAGTTACCACTGTATTTTTGCATATTTAAGCCAGGGCTAATACTTGATTTTACAGTCTGACAAGAGGGGCCACGGATAATACATAGATAATATACTTTCCCATTTACATAAATGTACAAGTAAACCATATAATGTGAGGTTTGTCATATAATTTTGCTCTTTGCAGGAAACTACAGCCCCAATACCGGATCTACTTTTGTCAAATGAAACATATATCAACTCAATACAGTTCTTTAAATGTAACTGGAATAAACATATGCAAAACCATATGGCACGTAGCAGGATACTGAATGCAGGATAATATCTACTTGTAGATACAGAGAGACTTTTTGAACTGTTCTCTTTCTCGAGTGGGAGGGGAGAGAGAGGATGGGGTGATGGTGTTTGAAGTTTGCACAGTTCAACCTATTGTTTGTGCTTTGCCATGATTTGCTTGTTACACTATTATGGCCTAGTGCTGCTCAATAAAGATTATGAACTTAAAAGAAAAACATATACAAAATCATATTAGCTTGACTCTCTAGCACTTACCTAAGTATAATTTATTTGGAAATTCATTGACACCAAACACAAGAAAGTGTTTATAATGATAGTAAAGTTAACTTTTAAATGAGTAATAGATTGACATAATTATTATAAAGTGAATCCAGCAGCAGTCTTGATTTTCACCATGAGTGCCAATGTTATCATCATCTTCCCAGAAGGCAAAAGTAGAGACTAATAGACGATTCACCACTTTCTTTTGGAGGCTTGAGCTAGAGCGGAGACATCCATCAGCTCTACTTCTTCCGCTCTAGCTCAAGCCTCCAAAAGGAAGAAGTAGAGCTGATGGATGTCTCCGCTCTAGCTCAAGCCTCCAAAAGAAAGTGGTGAATCCTCTATTAGTCTCTACTTTTGCCTTCTGTGATTCGTCATCGTAGAGAACTTTTCCTGTTCTATATTTTGGATCATCATCTTCCCAACAGATCTTCTGTAACTGATGTGCCTATTATTTATCATTAATCTTATTTTATCCATTTTAGTGGCCTATCTTGGGTATGGATAATACAAGGTAGGGCTTATACATGGGCGCTTTTACATGTATGTAGAAAATATATGGCTCATACATGGGTGCCAGCTTATATATGTGAGGTTGACGCGTGCTAACACAGTGGCATACTGTAGTACATCTATAACTTTAACTTGTATCACATACACCTAATGCTGATAATGCATGAATGTCGTACATCTCTTTGTCAATCTAGCATTGACTTTTCTGTTAACATGCTTTTAAAACCAGCACATTTCTGAGCATAAATGGCCAACTTTAACCCAGTGTAAAAACAAGAAACAGACCTTTCAAGTGTTTGAGAATATGATAAGAACTGATCTCGAAAGTCTGCATGAAAAGAATTATCAGTATAAGCATCTTTATGACTTGATATAAAACCTATTCTCACGCTTTTGTTTTGACAGAGCTGCTGGGTTGTATGATTGGTTCATGCTGGCTTAGACAGCTGTACAGTATCAGTTTCTGAAAGTACTTTTTCATGCGGATAGAACAAGAGTTCTCAACCCAGTCCTGGGGACTCTCAAAGGCAGTCTGTATTTCAAGATCTTCACAATGAAAAGCATGAGATAAATGTGCATGCACTGCCTCCATTGTAGTCAAAGGGTAAAGAGTCACGGATTTGGTATACCACCTTTCTATGGTACAACCAAAGTGGTTTACATTTGTTATATACAGGTACTTACTCTGTTCCTAGGGCGCTCACAATCAAGTTTTGTACCTGGGACAATGAAGGGTTAAGTGACTTGCAAATCTATCTCATGCATATTCATCATGAGCATCCTCAAAATCTGACTGAGTGGATGTGTCCTGAGGACTGGGTTGAGAATCCCTGGGTTAGAATATGCAGTCAAAATTTTTTAAAGATTAGTCTTTGATCAAGTTTTTTAAACTCTGTTTATAGTTTACTTTAGTATTTTTAAAATTTTCATTTTCCTTTTTCCATTCATCCTCAGCAGAATAATATTTATTTATACAGCTTAGGCTATCAGTATTAATGGGCACCTCAAAAAAAATTATCAGTAGCTGCATTTGGATAACATATGTTTAACTGTTTCACTTTTGTCTTTGTGTAATACAGCTCTGGCATTTTCTATCTTCTTTCCTTTTAAGATGAAAACTCAAGTCACATAATTTTATTTTCTGCTGATTCCATATCCAGTCATTGTTTTCCAGTAATAGATAAAGATGGCCACCAACAGGAAGAACCAAGATCGCAAGAGATAAGAGAACAGAAACAAAGTAAAAACAACCTGGACTGGGGAGTGGCCAAGATGGCGACATGTTAGTTTGGGCCTCCGTGCCTGCTCAGCATTTCCTGCTCTTTGTCTGTGTTTCCTTAGCCAATATGCCCCATAACAAGCAAAAGGGAGTTCTTAAGTCTGTTCCTGTGCCAGCTCAAACCTCTTCTCCTGTGCAGCAAACTTTGGAATGGTTCATCTCCAGACAATCTCAGAATCAGCTGAGAGAAGAGGGTCCTGCTGTGAGTTTGGACGAGTGAGCATCCATACTACTAGGGCAAGATGTATTTCTGTCCCCTCCGGTATCCACAACTTCGCAGTGCCCAGCAGTGATTCGTGTCTTGTCTGTGAGTGACCTGGTAGTGGAAGTCACTGCATCGGTATCCCACGGCATGGGAAGCAAGTGTGTTGAAGGAGTATCTGCTGACGAAGAATCAACAAAGGAAGTGGCTGGTTCATGTGAACCTGCAGTGGTGACCCTGGAAGTTATTTGGAGGGCTCTGGAAATGCTGAATTCGACAGTGAATAAAGCTTCAACTTAGAATACTGGTCTGGTGGGTGAGGTAGACTTGCTATTGCAAACTGTAGAGAAAATTTTAAAAGATGGCATGGGTTTTTTTCAACAAGCCCAATCTGAAATTAAAGAGCTTAAGGATACTGTCTCTACAATAATTAATGAGAGAACTTTGATTCAATGCAAATTTGAACAACTAGAAAATTTCAATAGAAGATTGAATATACGTGTACTTAATTTCCCTAAGGCAGTTGGTTTAGATACTCTTGAATATTTCAAGAAATATCTTGTTGAAGTTTTGAAGTTTCCTCTAAATGGTATACTTTCATTCAATAAGATTTACTACTTACTAAAATACCCCAAAATCTTCAATGAGACCTGCTGAGGGACATCAAGAGTAAGTTCAAGATGATAACATTTTAAAAGATTTATCTGCAGTTTTGGAGGATTTGTTATCAAATTTATAGGAAAGAGTGATTTTATTAGAGTCATTTGTGTTTGAGACAAAGAGTTTTGGTGCTACTTTTTTGTTAACATACCCGTGCGAGTGTTTAGTTTGTTACTTAGGTATCGTCTTTTTTGTTCCAGCTCAACTTAGAGCTTTTCTGGACCTAAAGAAAATTGCTATTGGTATTAGTAACTAGTTGGATTATGTAATTGAGGATTTTACGTGTTATAGCTCATACCTTGAAATGTTACCTTAATTTCTCCATTTTGTTTTATGGGACAGCCCCCCCTCTAGTTAGAGGTCTAAGAAAGAGTTTTGTAATTGTCTTTATTAAGTTTCCTCTGTTTCTTTTCTATTTTATATCTCTTTTTTTCTGTAACAAGTGTAGGTTGCTTGTGAGATCCTTTTTTTCCAAAATTAAATAAATAAATAAATAAATAAATAAATAAATAAATAAATAAATAAATAACCTGGTCAATATTCAGCAGGTGGCAGCCAACATTTTTTTAAGCACTGTTAGCTAAATAAGACCCAGATATTCAATGCCAAGCCATGTCTGGCCTACCAGAATTGAATATCAGGTTATAACCAGACTTCTCCTAGCAGTTATGCAGGGCCTGGCCAATATTACCAAGGGGATTTTTCATTTTCCCCCAATTCTGATTCCTCTTGACTCCCTCATCAAGAGGAGACCCTCCCAATATGACCTGAGTCCCCAAACAAAGGCCCCCTGAGTATGACCCTGCTGCCCCAAGAAGACTTCTCACATGACCCAATTCCTCTCCAGAATCCCCCCAAAAGTGAAAATTTTAATTTCCCCAACCCCCCCCCAACATGACCTGACCCCCCCTTCCAAATCCCCTCAAGAGAAGGCCCCCTCCCATGCACCAGTAGACCTCCTCCTAGGGCTACCTTAACATCCCTGGTGGTCTAATGGGTCATCTAGGCAGGACCAAACCCCACTTGCTGTTGCCCCTGCAGCTCTGGCTGAAAAATGGATGCCACGACCCTTAGCTACACCAATTCTGAAGCCGAAGCAGCCATGAGCAGGAGTGAGTGGGGATCACTCCTTCCCTTTCTACCCTAGACCACCAAGGACTATAAAGTTAGACTTGGCAGGGGCTACAGGGCAGTGGCTTCTCTATACAAATATTTAGGGTGGCAACAGGGGGACAAGCAAGTTATGTAGGGGGCAAGTCAAAGCGACATTTCTATACATAACCCCCTTCCCCTCTCCACTTTTAAATTAGCAATCTTCTATACATAAAAGAAACTCTCCCCCCTCCAGCCTGGCAACTACCTGACAAAACATCATTATATAATTTATAGCATTATTCAACAAATTATTCTATGTGGGCGTGAAGTTTGGATTCTCGACATGATGGGTCAGAATCTCAATATAAGCCTTGAAGCTCCAGTTCTGTATCACAAACTCCATATTCCCCAACAATGAAGCTACCCCCTTACAACTGGTCACACAAAAAATATTCAGATTATGATAATCAACTCAGGAACAGTACACACCCCTTCCACTGCCAGATACTTTGTTTAAAGTACATGGGTTTTTGTTTGTGTGGTGATTCTACCACAGTGCTTCTCAACCCAGTTCTTGAGGCACACCCAGCCAGTCTGTATATCAAGGAGACGTATAAAAATCTCTTTCATGCATATTCATTGTGGATATCCCAAAAACCTGACTGGCTGGGTGTGCCCAACACTGCTCTACCAGACGTGGAGACCCCACTAGTCCTGAACATTTTTATTTTTCAAATAGGCCAGGCATTTTGGAAAATAACATAAAACCCTGCAAAAAGGTACTCAAAACCTATATAGGAAACTTACCAAACCATAATAGCCCTAACCCACTTATGATTACAAATATAACCTGCTATTGGGAAACTGGAACACGATGTTACAGATTTTCATACACAGATGCCACATGCCAGCAGAATCCTTCATCTCAGTTGCAAATGAAGAACATGACTCTCACCTGATACAAAATAGGAAACTACAAAAAACATCCAGACAAAAACTGAAAACGGAGACATAGGACTTTGCATGTTGCGCAACGAGAAATAGAAAGAAATGCATGTCCTCCTCTACAGTGCAAAATAAAACCCACAGATGTAAACTCTCAACACCAATATAATTCAATCATTAAGCTGAAAATAAAATCATTTTCCTACCTTTGTTGTCTGGTGATTTTATTATTCTAATCATCTTGTTCAAAATGCCTGGTTCTGCTTGCCTCTGTCTGTGTTAACTCTGTTTCCAGGGCCTTCTTTCCATTTGTTATTTCTTTTCTCTTCTCCTTTCTTCTTCACTTCCTACCTTATATCTGTTTGCCACTCATCTGTCACATTCACCTTTCTTCAATTTTCTGCCTCCTTCTTAAATCTAGTTTTCCCTCTTCCCTTCTTTTCCCTTAATATGCAGCCTGTCTCCTCTCTTCCCTTCAAGTACAGCAAGTCTCCCCTCTTCGTATGCTGCCTTTCATCCTCTCTCTTTCCTTCCATCTCATCCCATTCATGTGCATTTCCCCCTCTCCCTGCCCTCCTATCCAAGTGCAACATTTGCCCCTCCCTTCCCTCCAAGTGCAGCATTTTCTCTCTCCCTTCTCTTCCATCCATGTGCATATCCCCCTCTCTCTTCTATTCCATTCATGTGCATTACCCCCATTCTACTTGTCCTCCTATCCAAGTGTAGACTTTACCCCTCCCTTCCTTGCTCTCCTATCCAAGTGCAGAAATTCCCCCTTCCCTTACATTTATATATATCCTTTCCACCTCTCCCTTCCCTAATCTCCTATCCAAGTACAGCATTTCCCCCTCCCTTCCTTCCTATTCGTGCAGCCTTTCCCCCTCTCCCTTCCCTTCATATGCAGCCTTTCTCCCTCACTTCTTGTCATCCTATTCAAGTGCAGCAATTCCCCCTCCCTTTTCTTCTATTCATATGCAGCCTTTCTCCCTCTCTCTTCCCTGCCCTCCTATCCAAGTGCAGCATTCCCTCGTGTGTTCAACATCTTCCCTTCCCTTTGTGGACATCCCACACCTCCCTCTCCCCAGCAGGCCCTACAAACGTGCCTGTTTGCTGGTACTGGTTACATCAGGATCTCTCCGGCAACTCTGCAGCTTCTTTCCCTCTGCTGGTTCCTGCCCATGTGGCATCAAGAAGTACGACAAAGGGAAGGATCCTGGGGCTGGCTAGAGAGAGCCTGAAGTAAGCAGTGCCAGGGGCCTGACAAAGACGCAAGTTTGTAGGGCCAATGCAGGGAGTGAGGGGCAGAGGCAAGGGAAAGGAAGATACCAGACATCCAGGAGGGAATAGGGAAAGGGAGAGGGAGGTACAGAGCAATGCAGAGAAGTACGAAGGGATCATGCAATGATTTGGACTTGGGCAGCCAGCTGAGGTAGCCAAGGGGTTGCAATGATTTGTGGGAGGCATTTGCACCCCCGTAGCGATGCCTGTGCTACAGAGGTGAAGGGGTGCTTTAAGAGGGACATAACGCTTAGAAAGGAGTAAAGGAGGGAATTGCCTCTTGTTAGGGAGACCAATGCTGTTGGGGAGAGGAGGGAAGGAGCTCAGAATTGAGGGGACCAATGCTCCTGGGGCTGGACGAAGAGAAAGCGGAGGGAATCAGAATCAGGGAGTGGGGGACTAGATAACCTTTATGTAGGTCCAGCCAACTTTTAGCCGGGACCCACAAAAGTGACTTATGCATGTGCCTGGCTAAATATTGGTCAGGACCCACATATGTACCGGCAACTGCCTCCTAGCCAATTAGTCTCAGATATTTAATGTTGGTGCCCACACATGGCCCAGCATTAAATATATGGGTGTAACTTAGCCAATGGTTGTAACTATTTTTTTTTTTTAAATGCTCACTGCCACTGCCTGGATATTGACCAGATTGTTATTATTGGCTACTCATAATTTAAAAGTTAACCCAGAGAAGAGTAAGAGTGGACAGCGCAAATATTTTCTTTTAATTTGCAGCATTAGTCATTTGGTTTTGTTTAATTTAGTCTTCATTTTGTTTCAGGGGCAACGTCACAAAAAGTGTGCACTATTTGAAAAGAGGACACACTCTTTCCTGAGAGTGTGGTTCGTGTGGTTCATGTCACGCCACAAGGGTAAACTCAGAGAGGAAGTGCACACTCGGCTCTGAAGAAGAAAGCTCCTGTGCTACCTTATCTTTTTTACTGAATCTGTACAGGAAACCAAAAAAGGAGAAGTAAACAAAAAATATATAGCAACTATTTAGGCTGAGGCACAAAGAAAAGGTTTTGGCATTTGTAGCTGAGGTGAAGGCGTATCAGGTATTCAAAGACCCTCCTTAAATCTACTGCATTTTCTTTGGAAAGCCTTTCCCTGTTGCCCAAGGGGATGTCAGAAAAAATAACTGACTTCATCATAAAATTGGAAAACATGCATTTGAGTCAAATTCCATGGCTGTAATAACCTGAAAGAGAGAATTGTATGAGCACAAATGTGTTGTGCTGTAGCCAATCACCTCAGTCAGTGGACTTCTGGTATAAAATCTCTGTTTTGCCAGCATATCAGATGTAATATGTTCTTGAAATATATTCTTTCTATCTAAAGTTCAGTTAACCTCCTCCTGGTTATTTCAAAACTTTAGGACGTTTTAGCTCCTGAAAGCTAGTTAAGAAGAAGTGATTTTAGGTTTACATTGCATAGTTCATAGTTCAATGTATTTGCTACCACAGATGCTTAAAAACATCTAAGTGGTTTACAACCATAAAAATAATAAGGGAACAAAGAAGGTGTAATAGAACATAAGAAAACCTGTAGTACAAATTTCATATTATAAGGGAAGAGAATTGGAAATAAGATACATAATGGGGAAGTAGGGTATGATAGAGAAAAGGAGACAGTAGTGAAAAAGTCATATGGAGATAAGCGTGAGGACACTTACAGTGGGGGAAATAAGTATTTGATCCCTTGCTGATTTTGTAAGTTTGCCCACTGACAAAGACATGAGCAGCCCATAATTGAAGGGTAGGTTATTGGTAACAGTGAGAGATAGCACATCACAAATTAAATCCAGAAAATCACATTGTGGAAAGTATATGAATTTATTTGCATTCTGCAGAGGGAAATAAGTATTTGATCCCCCACCAACCAGTAAGAGATCTGGCCCCTACAGACCAGGTAGATGCTCCAAATCAACTCGTTACCTGCATGACAGATAGCTGTCGGCAATGGTCACCTGTATGAAAGACACCTGTCCACAGACTCAGTGAATCAGTCAGACTCTAACCTCTACAAAATGGCCAAGAGCAAGGAGCTGTCTAAGGATGTCAGGGACAAGATCATACACCTGCACAAGGCTGGAATGGGCTACAAAACCATCAGTAAGACGCTGGGCGAGAAGGAGACAACTGTTGGTGCCATAGTAAGAAAATGGAAGAAGTACAAAATGACTGTCAATCGACAAAGATCTGGGGCTCCACGCAAAATCTCACCTCGTGGGTATCCTTGATCATGAGGAAGGTTAGAAATCAGCCTACAACTACAAGGGGGGAACTTGTCAATGATCTCAAGGCAGCTGGGACCACTGTCACCACGAAAACCATTGGTAACACATTACGACATAACGGATTGCAATCCTGCAGTGCCCGCAAGGTCCCCCTGCTCCGGAAGGCACATGTGACGGCCCGTCTGAAGTTTGCCAGTGAACACCTGGATGATGCCGAGAGTGATTGGGAGAAGGTGCTGTGGTCAGATGAGACAAAAATTGAGCTCTTTGGCATGAACTCAACTCGCCGTGTTTGGAGGAAGAGAAATGCTGCCTATGACCCAAAGAACACCGTCCCCACTGTCAAGCATGGAGGTGGAAATGTTATGTTTTGGGGGTGTTTCTCTGCTAAGGGCACAGGACTACTTCACCGCATCAATGGGAGAATGGATGGGGCCATGTACCGTACAATTCTGAGTGACAACCTCCTTCCCTCCGCCAGGGCCTTAAAAATGGGTCGTGGCTGGGTCTTCCAGCACGACAATGACCCAAAACATACAGCCAAGGCAACAAAGGAGTGGCTCAGGAAGAAGCACATTAGGGTCATGGAGTGGCCTAGCCAGTCACCAGACCTTAATCCCATTGAAAACTTATGGAGGGAGCTGAAGCTGCGAGTTGCCAAGCGACAGCCCAGAACTCTTAATGATTTAGAGATGATCTGCAAAGAGGAGTGGACCAAAATTCCTCCTGACATGTGTGCAAACCTCATCATCAACTACAGAAGACGTCTGACCGCTGTGCTTGCCAACAAGGGTTTTGCCACCAAGTATTAGGTCTTGTTTGCCAGAGGGATTAAATACTTATTTCCCTCTGCAGAATGCAAATAAATTCATATACTTTCCACAATGTGATTTTCCGGATTTAATTTGTGATGTGCTATCTCTCACTGTTACCAATAACCTACCCTTCAATTATGGGCTGCTCATGTCTTTGTCAGTGGGCAAACTTACAAAATCAGCAAGGGATCAAATACTTATTTCCCCCACTGTACATGCAGATAACCCACCAAGAGTTGACGTGCAGTAGAAATGTCTGCTACAAGCCCTTTCTGCCTGTTATATTAGCTTCATTTCTGTAAGTAAGACATACAGAGGGGAAGTTGTCAACTTGGGCTACCATTAGGATGGGTTATTTTACTGTTAACCTAGGTCATTAGTAACTAGGTCTCATTGCATAAAATCAGACCTGTGGCAAAATAGCACAAGTTGTGGTAAGATAACCTGTCTTAACAATAGCCCATATTGATAACGGGCAAATTCTGTAAATGGTGCCTTAAGTTGTGTGCACTAATTTGGCCACACAGCCAAATTGCACGCACAATTTAATTGAGCAACAAGCCAATCAGTGCCAGTAATTGGCAATTAACAACCAATTATCAACACTAATTGGCAACAATTAGGATTTATGCACATATCTGATTCTATAATGGAATACACCTAAATCCTATAACAATTTCGGGGGGGGGGGGGGGGGGGGGTTTGGGGCGTTCCTGGGGGCGTTCCCTGATTTTATGTGCATTGATATAGAATCACATCTAATGCGCCCTTAGGTGCCAGTATTTAAGCCTGCTTACAGCAGGCCTAATTGCAGCCACCGGAGAGACCAAAGGTCCATCAAACCCAGTATCCTGTTTCCAACAGTGGCCAATCCAGGTCACAATTATCTGTTAAGATCCCAGAACTGTAAAACAGAATTTATGCTGCATTTCCTAGAAATAAGAGCTTTTCAATAAAGTATACACCAAAATTGTTTAGCACGTCACTGCTTGGGGACATACACATGGGCATGTGGCTTAGAGATGTACACAAATTATAGAATACTATCAGCTGCACACATTGCATGCTGCATTTAGCTGCACCATTCACATCATCCATGTGTACATCAACATGTAAGTGCCGGTTTTGGAAAAGGAAGTAGGTACATGTTTATACAGGTGGCATGCACAGATTCAGGGCCGCCGAGAGGGGGGAACAGGGGGGACAAAATTCCTGGGGCCCGGGCCTCCAAGGGGGGCCCGGCGCCGCAGTCCCACCCGCCACCGGGCCCCTTCCACCTGAACCCCCGCCAGCAGAAGTGCTGTCTTCTGACTCCGGCGTGCGCAGCCCACACAGACGCACTCCTCTCAGCTGATCTTCGCTGTACTCTGCAGGGCTTCTGTGCGTCTGATGTCTGCAGGACGTCAGACGCACAGAAGCCCTGCAGAGTACAGCGAAGATCAGCTGAGAGGAGCGCGTCTGTGTGGGCCGCGCACGCCAGAGTCAGAAGACAGCACTTCTGCTGGTGGGGATTCAGGTGGAAGGGGCCTGGCCCAGTGGCGGACGCCGGTGGGACTGTGGCGCCGGGCCCCCCTCAGGGGGGGCGGCGACAACCTGGGGAGGTGCAGTGGGGGCGGAGCCCAAGGGGCAGGGCCGGGGGCGGCCTTGTCCCGGGCCCGGCCCAGTCTCTCGGCGGCCCTGCACAGATTTGAAGGTGGCAAGCTGTGGGAATGGTATGAATTGATGTTAAATATTTGTGTATTCCCTATTCTACAACAGCAGTACACATATCCTATATAATAATTTGCACCTCCAAAGTTCCATGTCTGGCTGCCTGGGTTTGTAACATCTCCTGACGTCAGCCAGCCTCCAGCGTTCCATTCCCCCTCACTGTCCCGCCCTTGCGTCAAGACGTAATGACATCAGAGTGCGGAACAGTGAGAGGGAAGGGAACGCTGGAGGTGAGCTGACGTCAAGAGGGATGTTACGAACGGAACGGAAGCCAGCGCCAGCCAGCCAGAGAACATTCAGACACAAATCGAGGGGAGGAAGGGAGGAAGGGAAGGAAAGTGAAAGGGAGGTTAGGGCAGGGCACAAGAGAATTGATGGACATGGATGAGATGGGAGGATAGCAGAGGAGAGAATCGCGGGACACGGATGGGAGGGCAGGGAAGAGGAGAATCGCTGGACATGGAGGGGAGGGCAAGGGAGGGAAGAATTACTGGACCCATAGCAGCACTTAGTAAACCTAGCCCATAGTGTTGAATGAGATCTCAAAACTCAAATCTTTTCCATAAAAGGACTGGACAAATTGTTCAAGAGAAGATTATCAAGCTATTCAGAGGTTAAAAATACAATCTTGATATAGTGATTTAGAGGACAGACAAGGGACAGGCTTAGTGAAATAGGACAAGCTACTTAAAAGAAGTTGAATGACAATTGTCAAATAGACTGGATTGTGTAGAGCTGTTAGAAGAACCTACAGCAAGGTTACAGAAAGAGATTTAAAAACTGCTGCAACAAGGATTCGATGCAGGTATCTTACAAAGCGAGAGATTGCCTTTTTGAATAAAAGCTCCTCTGTCTGCCCTGTATTTTATATTCTTGCTAAGATTATGTCTAGTAATGATTCATTATTAGAACCCTTGTCTATATTTGCGGACTATTTTCTGCAGCTTTTTTGTTAAGGAGTCCTTTTCTTGTATTAAGGGCTCGTCTCACTTTTTGAACAAGATTAATAATATACATTTGGATAAAGATAATAAAATTTGGCTAGTGACTTTATACAATCTTTGTATACAATGATCCCTTAAAATAAAGCTCTAGCAATTATCCGTGAATACTTGGATACATAAAAGGCACCTAATAGATTTCCAACGTATTTTCTCGTTCAGAATATTGAGCTAGCGATGAAGAAAAATTTGTTTTCAATTTGAGAATCACTATTAATAGCAGATATCTGGAGTAGAAATGGGTGCCACAATGGCACCTTCAATTGCGAATCTTTTTATGTCACATTTTAAATTGGAATTATTAAAGTCTCCAGTTTTTGCTTTATAGATGATCCTTTGGTCATGATTTATAGATGATTTTTTTTTTTTTACTGGCATGGTTCTAAGGTGCAGCTACATGAGTTTATGGTGTGGTTGAATTTTCATCATCCAAATATTAAATTCATAATGCCATTAGTTTGAGATTTCTTTCCTTGACATTAAGATTTTCACATATGAAGATAAAATTGAAACAACAGTTTTTAGAAAGCAGACTGATCAAAATACTTTGCTACATTTCTCTGGTTGTCATCCATTAGCTCTTAAACAGAGTTCGTCATTCTCACACTTCCTCTGGTTTAGAAGGATTTGTTTGTCACAATCTGATTTTAAAGTTAAACCTAGAGATTTAAAGAGGAGACTGCTGACTAGGGTAACCCTAAGTCAGTGGTACATAAACATAAACATGCATTATATAAGGATAAAGACCTCTTATGTTGAGAGAAAGCATCTGCTGTGGAATCAACTCAATTTATGACTTGTGTTTCCCAATTTGTTGCAACGATGTGAATAACCATGGATCTTTGATTTACAATCAGTACAACCATTGGGCCTGAATCAGGAAATAGACTGGTTTTATTTTTACTGAATTGGATATATCATCAATATCAATGCTTGAAAATTATAAAGCCCAATGTAATTGACTGAATGCTATCTGACGTCATGTGAGTTCCAGAGGAACTGCATGCTAAAGTAGGCTGAGACCGAATTGAAGAGCATAGTGAACTGAGTTGGACTGAGAAAGATATAAGTTCATGTTGGACTGGGTTATACTAAAGTTGCCATTATTGGATTGGATCAAGATTTAACAGATACTCTTTGAAATGTTATTATAAAAAAATCTTTTGAACTGTGTTTCTCATTGGTGTGATATTAACTGGTGGTGGAGGTTTTTTTTATGCCTATGATGGAATAGAAGAAGGGCATTATAAGTGCTCAAATAAACTTATTTTTCCTTGACACTTGTGAAGAATAATAATATTCAATATTTATATAGTTCCTCAGTGATTATAAATGGAGTGGTTTTTTTTAAATTTGAGATTAAAGGCAACATAAAAAGTAAAATATAAAACAACATTACAAACTCATCAAATAATAAACCCACGCCCCCAAATAAATGATATCATATTTAAACAAAACACTACTGAAAAAAATGTTTTTAAAAGTTTGTGAAAGCCTTGATAAGAAGGGACATCATGAATCTCATCAGGCAATGTGTCACGGTTCTGGCCATGCCCTTATGTCCAGACCTACTGTTTCTCTGTATCTAGCTCTGTGACCTCTCCAGTCTGCCTTTTTTCCTGTTGTTGTTCTTCCTGTTAGCCAAGCCTCACTTTGGTGTCTCTGAAGCCAAGCGTCACTTTGGTCTCCCTGCTTCTGAGTCATTTCCTACTTGTGACATCATCAGCCTACTCCTTTATAAGGACCTAGGGAGCTTTCCTGCATTGCCTTTGCAACAGGTCTATTTTCCTTTTTCTTGTTGTACTGTTGTGTGATTCTGAGGGAACTGGTTTTCTTGTTATGCTGTGTCTTTGCGCACAGCCTTGAGCCCTGTGTGAGTGGTTTTGGTTTGAATCTGTGTGGATTACTTCCCTGTTAGGTTTGTGTTATGTTTCCTTGTGTGGTTTTCCTTGTTACCTTTCACTCTTCAGAGAGCCAGTTGTTGCCAGCCCAGCTGCTTTCCTTGATTACCTTGCTTCCATGCAGCTGGGTATACTCTGTCTCTGCCTGCCTGCCTTTCCTTTCCCTTCCTGGCTGTGGGTGCTGGCTGAGTTCTGGTAAGAACATTGGTTGTTTTTCCCTTTGTTTGCTTTAAACCTTTGACTGCAGTGTAAGCCCTGCTTCTTGCTGACTTGTGTTTTAGAAGCAGCCTTTCCCTTTAGCCTGCTTTAACTATTTGTCTGTTGTGTCTGTCTCCTGATTCTTGTGAGCATGGCTCCTTATCTGATGTGTGTATATAAAGGCAGCTTTCCCTGTTTGCTTGCTTTTCCCTTTGTCTCTAGTGTCTGTTATTTGACTCTGTGGCACAGCCTTGTATATTCTTATGAGTGGCTTCCCTTTACCCTTGAGTGCTGTGTGGTCAGCCTTGTGTATTCTTGTGAGTGGATTCCCTTGACCCTTGAGTGCTGAGTGCCACAGCCTTGTGTATTCCTATAGGTGGCTTCCCTTTACCCTTGAGTGCTGTATGGTACAGCCTAGAGTGTTCCTATGAGTGGCTTCCCTTTTCCCTTGAGTGCTGTATGGTACAGCTTAGAGTGTTCCTTCATGAGTGGCTTCCCTTATCCTTGAGTGCTGTGTGGCATAGCCATGAGTGTTCCTTTGTGTGGCCTTGTTTTGAGATTTTCCTGTGTGCTCTCTTTTTGAGTTATTTGTGAGAGGTTTCTGGTTGTGTTTGAGTGGATTGCTTTTTTGTTTAGCTATGACTACTAGCGCAGCCTTGAGCTGTCTCTCTCTGTGTGGCATGAATGGGCCGTTCTTCCATTTAGCTGTGTCTACTAGCACAGTCCTGTGCATCCTCTCTGTTTGATTCTGTTTGAGTAGGTGGTTCTTCTGTTTGCTGTGACTACTAGCTCAGCCTTGAGCTGCCTCTCTGTGTGGCATGAGTGGACAACTCTCCCATTTAGCTGGGACTACTAGCTCAGCTTTGAGCTACCTCTCTGTGCAATGTCTGTTTGACTTGATTAGGACTTTTCATTTATAGCTGTGGTTCTAAACTCAGTCCGGTGCTGCCTTCCCGTGTGGTTTTCTTATCTTTTACTTGAGGTTACTACCATGTGGGGTTGTCTTTCCCCTTCAGTTTCCTTCTGCCTGTGTGTAGGGTCTTTTGACCCCTTGTTTGTAGCTCTGTTTAGTGCAGTGTGTGTGTGCACTCCTTGAGTAGTACTTGCTCAAGAGATTCCGTTCTGTTTCTTTTCCCTTCCCTCTGCTATGATTCGGTTCCAGTTCAGCTGTGAGGCCCGTACGCTTGGACTCTGTACGAGTGGGTTCTAGATCAGCCTTGCGGCCCACCTGAGTGGTCTATCTCCCTTTTCTGGTGGTGCTTGTTGCTTGTCTTGAGTGTGCTCTAATTGCCATGTCTGGTATCCTGTTTGTATGTGTAATCTCTTTTATTAATTTTTACATTTATATCATAAAATAAATGTAAGAAATATATGAAACATTTTACATGAAAATAATTCAAAATTATTCTAGAAAATTCCCCTTAATTTAGTCCACTATATATTGATCCAAGTACTAGGAAAAAAAGAAAAAATCTTACAATATAATATCATTGAAGCGGTAGGGAGCTGACTAAAACTCGCAACGGAATACAGCGTAATTATCCAGTTGATGCTTCCAAGTAAAACTTTGCCTTTTCTTTAGAGGTAATAAATTCTAGCAATTTGGGGGGATTAAAGAAAACATAATTAATCTTTTCAAGAGACACAAGACACCTGCAAGGAAATTTTAACTTAAACAAACCTCCTAAGTTGAGGACTCTTGGTTTATATTCCAAGAATTCTCTCCTTCTTTTTTGTGTATCCCTTACTAAATCAGGAAAAATTCAAATTTTAGCCCCCAAAAATAGCTCATTAATGTGACGAAAATAAGAACGCAAAATGCTATTTCTGTCCGGCTCTAAGGCAAAAGTCACTAAGAGAGTAGTTCTTTCCGTTACAACATCTAAGGAACTTTCAGAAAGTCAGTAGTTCATATCACCCTGTGAAATCCCTGCTATATATTGGGTCCTAACTATGGGCGGATAGCCCTCAGCTGGAATCCACAATATTTCCCCAAAGTACTTCTTAAGCATATCTAATACAGGTATTAAAGGTGATTTTGGGAAAATTCAAAAATCTCAGATTATTTCTCCGTCCTTGATTTTCCAGATATTCCATTTTACAAGTCTGAGTATCTCTCTCTTTTATAAGCGTAAAGGTAACACTTTTCAGTTGTACCACTTCTTTCTAATTCCTCAGTTTTTTTCTTTGATCATGAGCATTATCAGACAGATTCTGATTCAATTGCTTAAGTTCTGTAATCTCCCCCTTAAGGGAGCAAGATAATGTAGAAAGAGTTAAGTTCAAACCTTGGATTGCATCCCAGATCGATTCCATCGTTACCACAGCTGGTCTCATCAAACCTTCGAGCGTGGTTGCAGAGCCTTGAACAGGAGTAGAGGAAAGCTGAACCTTCTGCATTTCCTCTGCTGATATTCTCCCTGGGAATGAAGAGCAAGCGGGACCTCCTCTCTCTACAAATGAGAGCTGACCCATTTCGGGCGTCCCCGTTTGTTGTGAGCCAGCCGGCCCAGTAATGCTTCCAGGTCGCGGAGGAGCTGTGATTGAGGGAGGGCTCAGAGACACTCCCTCTACGCTGCGGTACACATCAAAAGACGCAGAACCCATTGAGGCAAGCGTTTGCTCTCCCAGCGTTTTCAGCCCGAAATTCTCCATTATTGTTTGGCACGAAGGGGGGACCCCAGCCAGACTCGAGGAGGTAAGTGTCTTAGCTTTCCCCTTTCTTTCCCCATCCTCAGACAGGGGAAAAACTCTTAGCGACAAAGTTCTCCAGATGAAAATTCAAGAGCCTCTAAACGCATTACCGCTTCAGGCGCCATCTTGGATCCTATTTCTGGTATCCTGTTTGTATTCAGTGCCTGGTTCACTTCTGCTTTTGCCTCCCAGAGGACTTGTCTGCTACAGCCTAAGGGCTCACCATCCCGGGTTCTGTGACACAATGAATTCCAAAGGAAAGGTCCAATGTAAGAAATCCACTGCACACACATGTAAGTGTCACTACTTATATGTACAAACCCTAAGTGATGCTATTCTTTTTATGAATATGTTTTTTGCAAAATGGTGCTGAACATGTTACCAAATATATTCTTATTTTACAAAAGTCTGTGGATTCAGTGAGTGTTTTGTAAAATATGTTATACATTTTGAATATTCTGATTTGGACATCCTTTTTCCAACCTTGACAAAGTACACAATATTTTATTTTATTTATTTGTTACATTTATACCCTGCACTTTCCCACTCCTCAGCAGGTTCAATGCGGCTTACACAGGGCTTTTTTTGAGGGGGTACTTGGGGGTACTGAGTACCAGCACCTTTTCCATTGTCTGCTAAAATTGACCCATGGACCCCAAATTTTAATGAAAGAACTCAGGTGCTACACACCAATTCTGCCTTGTCATAGATTCTTTGACTGGTTGCAGGAGGCCTGGCTATTGTGGGGTGGGTCCCTCAGTGATCACCCCACCCCTGAAGAGTGGTTTAGAATTTGAGTACCGGCACCTTTTTTGCTAGAAAAAATGCACTGGGCTTACATAGCATTTTATAAATAAGACATGTTGTACAAACAGAACAATAGTGGAAGTACAGTAGGTGGGAAGGTGGGTTAGGGGTGGGTAGGGGTGTTGGGGAAGGGGTGAGGGATGCTTATAGGGCGAGCTGGGAGAGCAAAGTCTTTGACCATGACTTTATCTTACATTTAGGTAATTAGGATGGAGCATTGGGGTGTGTATGTATTAAGTTAGCCAATGAAAAGGAAGGCCAAACGACAGGCAACATGGTTAATAAGTGAGGTGAAGGAAGCTATTAGAGCTAAAGGAAAATCCTTCAGAAAATGGAAGTAGGATCCAACTGAAAATAATAGGAAACAGCATAAGGAATGGCAAGTCAAATGCAAAGCACTGATAAAGAAGCAAAGAGAGACTGAAAAAAAGATTGTGTTGGAGGCAAATCACATAGTAAAAAGTCAGTAAAAGAATCAGTTGGACTACTAGATGACCGAGAGGTAAAAGAGGCACTCAGAGAAGATAAGGCTATAGTAGAGAGATTAAATAAATTCTTTGCTTCGGTTTTGCCAAGGTATCGGCCTGCTTATCTGACACTGCTGCCTGGATGTCCAACCACCACCTGAAGCTGAACATGTCCAAAACCGAGCTCCTCGTCTTTCCACCTAAACCCACTTCTCCCTCCACTCTCTATCTCAGTTGATAACACCCTCATCCTCCCCGTCCCATCTGCCCGCAACCTCGGAGTCATCTTCGACTCCTCCCTCTCCTTCTCTGCGCATATCCAACAGACTGCCAAGACCTGTCGCTTCTTCCTCTTCAACATCAGCAAAATTCGACCTTTCCTCTCTGAGCACACCACACGAACTCTCGTCCACGCTCTCATTACCTCTCGCCTTGACTACTGCAACTTACTCCTCACCGGCCTCCCACTCAGCCATCTATCCCCCCTTCAATCCATTCAGAATGGTGCTGCACGTCTTATATTCTGCCAGAACCAATATACTCATATCACCCCTCCTTCCATGTTAAATTGTACAGCGCTGCGTAACCCTAGTAGTGCTTTAGAAATGTTAAGTAGTAGTAGTAGGTTTTCACTGAGGAAGATGTGGGAGAGATACCAGTGCCAGAAATGGTATTCAGTGCTGCTGAGTCAGAGAAACTGCAACAAATCTCTGTAAACTTGGAAGATGTAATGGAGCAAATTGAAGAGTAGCAAATCACCTGGACCAGATGGTATACATCCCAGAGTACTGATAGAATTGAAAAATGAACTTGCAGCGCTAATGTTAGCAATATGTAATTTATCTTTAAAATCAAGCATGGTACTGGAAAATTGAAGGGTGGCCAATGTAACTCCAATTTTTAAAAAGGGTTCCAAAGTGATCAGGAAAACTATAGACTGGTGAGCCTGAAGTCTATGCCAGGCAAAATATTTGTGTTTCAGATTTCAGCATACTAGCACTCCGTTCCTGATGAAGCCGCGTTCTTAGGTGAAACGGTGATCCCCGTCGAACGGAAAAAGACGAGTGCTTGATTTCAGTTCTAAAAGTTAAGTTCTTTTTGCTGATTTGCTGATGTGTGTTTCGGGACAGTAGTGGGACCGGACGATTTAAAAATCATTGCTGTTAGTCAGCCTTATTTTCACTTGAGGCTTATAAATATAGCCCTGTGGTCACAGAGTTTTTTGCCCAATGATAGAAACGCTGCAAGAGCTATGAATTGAATCAAACATAACCTTGCACTAAACCGCAGACATTTTTTGCCAACGGTTTCTGAGGGCTTTTTCTCTGTTAACACCAACACAACACTAATTATTTAGGCTGTAGTGTCTATTTTGTATTGTTTCATACGTTTTACTACAGCGCACTGCACCTTGTTCGAATTATCATTTGATTTAGATAGTAGGGTTCCCCAGGGGTCTGTCTTGGGACTGTTGCTTTTTAACATATGTATAAATGATCTAGAGATGGGAATAACTAGTGAGGTAATTACATTTGCTGACAACACAAAGCTGTTATATCGCAAGAGGATTGTGAAAAATTGCAAAAGGACCTTATGAGACTGGGAGACTAGGCATCCAAATGGTAGATGATGTTTAATGTCAACAAGTGCAAAGAGATGCATGTGAGAAAGAGGAATCTAAACCATAGTTAGTGATGCAAGGTTCCACATTAGGAGTCACCACCCAGGAAAAGGATTTAGGTATCACCGTTGATATGTTGAAACCCTCTGTTCAGTGTGCAGTGATGCTAAGGAAGCAATAGTATGTTAGGAATTATTAGGAAAGGAATGAAAGATTAAAAATGAGAATGTTATAATGCTATGGTATCACTCCATGATGTGACCTAACCTCGAATACTATGTGCAGTTCTGGTCCCCACATCTCAAAAAAGATATAGCAAAATTAGAAAAGATACAGAGAAGGGTGATGAAAATGATAAAGAGGATGGGACAACTTCCCTATGAGGAAAGGCTAAAGCAGCTAGGGCTATTCAGCTTGGAGAAGAGATGGCTGAGGGGAGATATGATAGAAGTCTATAAAATACTGAGTGGAGTGGAATGAGTAGACATGAATTGCTTGTTTACTCTTTCCAAAAATACTAGGACTAGGGGACACACAATGAAGCTACTAAGTAGTAAATTTAAAACAAACTGGAGAAAATATCTCTTCTCTTAATATGTAATTAAACTCTGGAATTCATTGACAGAGAAAGTGGTAAAGCAGTTAGTTTAGCAGGGTTTAAAAAAGGTTTGGATAATTTCCTAAAAGAAAAGATCATAAGCTATTATTAAGATGGACTTGGGGAAATTCCACTGCTATATCAAAGATAAGCAGCATAAAGTCTGTTTACTGTTCTGTAATCCTGCCAGGTACTTGTGACCTGGATTGGCCACTGTTGGAAACAGGATACTTGGCTTGATGGCCCTTTGGTCTGTCCCAGTATGGCAATACTTATGTTCTTATGTCCTTGTGTTTCTTTTTATAAACTTTAATTTTTGTGCATTAACACAGCAGCCACACTACTTGGTTCAGTACCATCCCAGAGAACAAACTTTTGAATAATTCTAGTTTTGCCATAAAAACCACTGGGTTTCATTGTGTATAATACAGCCTATAGCCAGCTTTCAAATAAAACCCATATGTATAAAAGTAACTCCATGCCAGGATATAGTTTTGAACTGCCTTCAGACAAAATATCTTATTTCTTGTTACTTGCTTCAACTATTCCTCTTTCTTTGGGCAGTCACTGCCAGTCCAGAATGGTCTCTGTGGAGTCAGGCACTTTAGTGGCCCCTATTATTTTAATACTCAGCTTTATGTCATGATATGTCAATAAGAGACAGGTATAAACAACACATGGGAGGGGGCAATAACTAACATTTACATGCCAAATATTGCTTTAATTTAAAAGCTAAATTAAAACATCAACTGAATCAAATTTATAAACAATAGCAATTAACAAGAAGAAAAACCATAATACTTCTCAAGCTTCAAATAACATATAATGAACCAACAACTCCCCCTTGCTTTTTCATTTAGGTACTAGAAAGTGTCTTTCCTCTAATATCATTCTCAATTAACAGGACCTATTACCACCATAAAATAACATGCACATCACTATTATCATTCCAGTGATGTAAACAATTTGAATAACAGCATATATGTGTGTGTGCAAATATGTGTGTAAATGACAAAATTCCAGTTGCACGCTATTCTACAAACAGGTGCCTAAATACAGTAGGGTTAGTTGGAAGGTGGGCATACTCATGGGCAGTGTGTGGGTGGAGCACACTATGCACATAAATTATAGAAAGGTGAGGGAGAAAATAAATACAAAACTAGTAATGTAAGAATGTCATCTTGTTGTCTGTTCCTGCAGGGCCACAGCATGTACTACTGACGCTCAGCAAGACAGCACACTCTGCTTGACTCTGGTCTGGATCCCCAGAGTTACCAGTACAATGAGTGGAGGAGTGGCCTAGTGGTTAGAGCACAGGTCTTGCAATCCAGGGTCTTGCAATCCAGAGGTGGCCGGTTCAAATGCTACTGCTGCTCCTTGTGATCTTGGGCAAGTCACCTAACCCTCCATTGCCTCAGGTACAAACTTAGATTGTGAGCCCACCTGGGACAGAGAAATAGCCAGTGTACCTGAATGTAACTCACCTTGAGCTACTACTGAAAAAGGTTGAGCAAAATCCAAATAAATGCTATCAAATAATAGGTTGGCCTACTTCTGGCTGGATCAAAAATACACCTCACCTTTGAATTGAACAGGTCCTTTACCAGACACCTTTAATAAATATTTTTATTTACTTTAACTTGCTGTGTGGTTGCGGTTTATCCAAGCTCTGGTCCTGCCCTTGTCCACATTACCACACTGTCAACGTTCCCAATACTGAGCATCCAAGGGACCCAGTTATGGAACTGAGCAACAAAATTCTAATTTTAGCTTTTTTCAGGTGGTTTCAAACACCAAAGAGATATGCACATTTGCCCTCTCAAGCATTCCTCCACAGCCTAAGTCCAAATGAACAGTTAAATGATATGTGTTAATGCCAACTTGCAAATTTTTCAAAGTATACATTCATTTTATTGTAAAATATAAAATATATGCATAATTTTCAGGCCCACCCAGAACATAGCACCTTGAGAACTATGTTTGTTGTAGATATATATTTGTATTATCTTTCAAGAAAAAAACCCACTCTTTCCACATATAGCACCATTTTACATGTACAGACCTGCTATTTACATGTGCAAATGTCACTTGCAACAGTGGTATATCAAATTTTATAATAAACTATAAACTATGTAACCCTTCTAAAATGATCTGCAGGTAACTTTACTTGCTTTAATCACATTGCCTAACTCAATATATGCATGTAAGTTTATCCAGACTGAGCAAAGGTGTTCCTGAGAAGAGTGGGGAAGGGTTTTTTTTTTTTTTTAGTTCAAATATTTTATTATCATTAAGAGCAATATATAGAGCAATAAAGAAAAAGAACTTAAGAGTATATTCAAACCACTTCCATCTTATTTGAAGGGAATATACTTTCTATGCTGTCTATGTCAGTGGGTATCCTCCATAACTAAGCATTCTTCTATAGGCTTCCATGTTTGTGTCACTGACACTGTTCCTGTGTTGATGTTAGGGAGTGGAAAACAGGGCAGATGCCCTGGGACCTCATGCCACAAGAAGCCCAAAACCTGTCTCAGTCTGAAGAGGCATAGTTCTGGGCCTCTGCATGTCTTTTCCATAGTTCTATTGCTTTTCCGCAGCTTTCAGCTCATATTTATGGACTTGAATCATTTGAATAGAGTGAAATGAAAATATCCAATAGTATCTTTTGTGGCTTAAGCAAGAATATGAGGGGGTGTGTACTGATCTAAGAATTATGGAAGTAATTCTGTAACAGGAGGCCACCATTTAAGTGGCCTAATAATGCAGGTAGCGAGCCTAGGCTACAGGGGCACCTGCATGCACGAGAGTCCTTAGCAGTGCAATTTTTCTAGCAAAAAAGGTGCCGGTACTCAAATGCCAGGCCACCCTTCAGGGGTGGAGTGATCACTGAGGGACTCACCCCACAATAGCCAGGCCCCCTGCAACCAGTCACAGAATCTATGACAAGGCAGAATTGGTGTGTTGAGCCTGAGCTCTTTCATTAAAACTTGTGGTCCATGGGTCAATTTTAGCAGACACTAGAAAAGGTGCTGGTACTCAGTACCCCCGAGTACCCCCTCAAAAAAAGCCCTGGTCCTTAGAGAATACTAATGTAAACATAACACCAGTGCACCAAAATGTAAATGTTCACTTCTAAATTTGACAGGAATGTGCACAACTTACAGTACATAAGAACGTAAGTGTTGCCATACTGGGACAGACCGATGGTCTATGTAGCCCAGTATCTCCTGCTTCCAACAGTGGCCAATCCAGGTCACAAGTACCTGGCAGAAACCCAAATAGTAGCAACATTCCATGCTACCAATCCCAGAGCAAGCAGTGGCTTCCCCATGTCTTTCTCAATAGCAGACTACAGTGTTCAGTAAGTTGCCTGTATAAATGTCTGTCCTGCTTATGGCCCACCTCTGCTCCTCCTCTGTGGACACCCCTTTACCAGTACACGCTATGCCATTTGACTATGTAATTATGGAATAGCAATTAGGCGCAATGATGCCATTTACGCGGTAAGTGTACACTTACCCACGTGCATGGCAGTATCCTATAAATTTGTAAATTTAAGTGACTTGTTGTAGAGTGAGGGGATATGTGTGCCACGAGCTTAACTCTCAAGACATCTTGTATTCTTTTCCAAATGTCTTGGCAAAATCTTTGAATAACAGGACATTCATATACCATATGGGTTAATGTGCCTGCTTCTCTGGTGCAATGCCAACATTATTATCAGCTGCCAGCCCAGTTTTTCATTTGTGCCTGGGAGTCCAAAAAGCATGGATGCCCAAACCCCCATGCCACCCACAATGGCCTTCTATAGACGTTGACTGCCACTTAAATTGTGCTACCATAGGTGGACGCCTAGTCTGCCTAATGGATGGGCCACCCCGCCTATACCCCTCCTTGGGAGCTCCGTTGGGCACGTTAAGTCACTCTAATTTGTGCCGTTCTCTACCACCAGACTCTGTTTCTTCCATCTTGCTGCATCGTACACCTGGAATAAGCTTCCTGAGTCTGTAACTCATGTTCCATCTCTGGCCTTATTCAAATCCAGGCTAAAAGGATTTTAAATATTAACCTCTTATTTGCCTGAGAGGACAATCATGAAAGAAAATTATCCTTGACTGTAAGGGACATCTGCTGCTGCTAAAATGCTAGAATACTGTCAATGGCAATAGTGAAATTGTATAGGGTTTGTTAAAAGGCTTCTGAAGAGACTGCTGAATCTTACTGTTTATCTTCCCACAAAGTGGCTTATGGCTAACTAGCAAAACCTCAAATTTTGTTTTGCATTTGGGTGTAGCTTTCTTTTCACATTCCTGAGGTTCATAAAAACAGTCTTTGGGTGACGCAGGGCTTAATTTCTGGGGGAATGGCCTGCACCACAGTTCCACCACTTCTTTTTAGACTATAGAGCAACAGGGGCATTATGCTCCAGCCCATCCTTTCCAGGCAGTCTGCAGAGAAGAGGAGGGGAGGGGTGATCCTGGAGCAGAGCAAAAAACACTGCTCCCTCATTTAGCCCCCATCTCTTGTTGCTCTTAGAAAACAGAGAAACATGATGGCAGATAAGAGCCAAATGGCCCATCTACTCTACCCATCTACAGCAACCACTATCTCTTCCTTTCCCTAAGACATCCCGCATGCCTGTCCCATGTTTTTGTAAATTCAGACATAATCCTTGTCTCCACCACCTCCACTGGGAGGCCATTCCATGCATCCACCACCCTTTCCGTGATAGACTATTTTCTTAGATTACTCCTGAGCCTATAACCTCTAAGCTTCGTCCTATGCCCTCTCATTCCAGAGTTTTCCTTCATTTGAAGGAGGCTCACCTACTACTGTATATTAATGTCACAGAGGTATTTAAATGTCTCTATCATATCCCCTTTCTCCCACCTTTCTTCCAGAGTATACATATTGAGAGCTTTAAGTCTGTCCCAATAACGCTTTATGAAAGAGACCACTGACCAATTTTGTGTCTACAAATTAAGCCCTGGGGATGAAGTACTATGGGATTCCTCAAGAAAGCCATCTACATTAGGGAGGCAATTAGTAGTCGGCCACATAGAGGGGCATAATCAACGGCGCCAGACAATAGATGACCGGTGCCATAAAGTGGCGGCAGAAACCATATTATCGAAAAAAGATAGCCTGCTATCTTTTGTTTCGATAATGACGGTTGGAGCCGGCCAAATGTCAGCATTTGGCCCGGCTTTAGAGATGGCCGGCATCGGTTTCCGGCGATAATGGAAACTAATGCCGGCTAGCTCAAACCCGGCCAAATGCAAGGCATTTGGTCGTGGAAGGAGCCAGCATTTGTAGTGCACTGGCCCCTCTGACATGCCATGACACCAACCGGGCACCCTAGGGGCACTGCAGAGGACTTCAAAAATTGCTCCTAGGTGCATACCTCCCTTACCTTGGGTGCTGAGCCCCACAAATCCCCCCCAAAACCCACTCCCCACAACTCTACACCAATACCATAGCCCTAAGGGGTGAAGGGGGCACCTAGATGTGGGTACAGTGGGTTTTGGGGGGTTTGGGAGGGCTCAACATTTACCACCACAAGTGTAACAGGTGGGGGGGATGGGTCTGGGTCCACCTGCCTGAAGTGCACTGCACCCACTAAATACTGCTCCAGGGACCTGCATACTGCTGTCAAGGAGCTGGGTATGACATTTGAAGCTGGCATAGAGACTGGCAAAAAAAATTTTGTTTTATTTTTTAGGGAGGGAGGGGGGGTTGGTGACCACTGGGGGGAATAAGGGGAGGTGATCCCCGATTCCCTACTGTGGTCATCTGGTCAATTGGGGCACTTTTTTGAGTCTTGGTCCTAAAAATAAATGGACCAGGTGAAGCCGGTGAAATGCTCGTCAGAGCCGCCCATCTTTTTTCCATTATCGGGTGAAGCCGGCCAACTCGTAACCATGCCCCTGTCCCGCCCCATCCCTCCTTCTGTACCCTGCCTTGAAGTTTGGCTGGCTCTGCGACGGAAAGCAGTTGGCGCCGGCAAAAATCGGCTTTCCATTATACCGATTTGGCCGGGTTCAGGAGATCGCCAGTCATCTCCCGATTTGTGTCGGAAGATGGCCAGCGATCTCCTTCGAAAATAAGCTGGATAGTTACAAAACGCACAGGTTGACTTTTAGCATACTCAAACCTCCACAAAGCCTTTTGTAAAATACATGTCTTAAGTTGATTTGTGCATGTTAAATTATTCTTGTCGTTTGTCAAAATTTTTATTAAAACAAATGTGTGAAATAAACTGAAAAAATGTCTCAAAAATCAGGAAAAAGCCCAAATGAAATGAAAACTGAAAAAGTTTCCCCCGTGCACGTTCTGACATTTTAATCAAATAAATCACAAAAATGTCTTTGAAAATCGCCTTCATACGAAAAGCCTTCAGAAAAAAATCAGCTGCACAAGAACCCTTACTTCTTAGACATAACACTTTATTTCTATTAAGGTTTTCTGGGTCAAAGTTCTCTCTTTCCCTCAGAAAGTCAAGCTACAATGGTTAATGTAGACTGGAAGGCCAAGGGAAAGATTTGCTGCTGCTGACCAGGGAAAAGAGTATCATTAAACTCCAAATTGCCTTTACTGAGTGCAAAAAAACACAAAACAGCCCTATAGCCACTAACAGCATTTTCTACCTCTCTCTCTCTCTCTCTTCCTCCTTACTTCATGTCCCCCTGTTCTTCCAGCTCCCCCTCTCCCTCCGCCACCATCCATTCCCTTTCTAACATCAGAGCTTTCTCCTCATGAGGTTCAGGCTTCCTCACCATGACATTCCCAAACACATCATATTAAAAAATCTCTCACTAAAAAATCACATGCCTGTGGTCACATAAACACTTTCACTCCTAGTGGTGCTCTCATTATATGGCTATGTGAGGCAGCCAAGCCTGAGACGAGAGACATTATTGAATCCCATCTACACTGGTACATTTTAATAGTATGCCCCTGTAGTGAATGAATTCCAGATGTGGTGGTGAAGAAACTGTACAAACAGAAATAGAGTCAGAGTGGAGTTAAATGCATTTCCTGTATCCTGACTCTTTCATGATCGTGTTGGACAATGCCTACGCAGGGGGGAAAAGACTCTAGCATGTCCTTATGATTTCAGGATAATAAGACCTAGGTTCTCCAGGGATGGCTGTTTCAGAGATATACTGTTTCCACCGGAGACGCAAAGTTTCACATAATGGCTAGAGAACACAGAAATATGAACAAGGATTAATACTAGTGGGGAGGGGGGGGCTGGCTTTTAATGCACCAGTCAGCTGTCACCAGGTTTTTTTCTCTGAGGATTTTAAATTGTTTCAAATTTACCAGCTGCTAGTCAACATAATATTAAGGACTTGATTTTATAAAAGGGTGCCTATCAGGCTTATTTTCGAAAGAGAAGGGTGCCCATCTTTCGACACAAATTGGGAGATGGGTGTTCTTCTCCAAGGGTCGCCCAAATCAGCATAATCGAAAGCCGATTTTGGGCGTCCTCAACTGCTTTCCGTCGCGGGGACAACCAAAGTTCCTGGGGGCGTGTCGGAAGCATAGCGAAGGCGGGACTGGGGCGTGCCTAACATATGGGCGTCCTCGACTGATAATGGAAAATAGAAGGGCGTCCCTGACGAGCACTTGGGTGACTTTACTTGGTCCATTTTTTCTTATGACCAAGCCTCAAAAGGGTACTCGAACTGACCAGATGACCCCCTCCCATCCTAAAAAAAAAATTAAAAAATATTTTTTGACAGCCTCTATGTCAGCCTCAAATGTCATACCCAGCTCCCTGACAGCAGTATGCAGGTCCCTGGAGCAGTTTTAGTGGGTGCAGTGCACTTCAGGCAGGCAGACCCAGGCCCATCCCCCCCTACCTGTTACACTTGTGGTGGTAAATGTGAGCCCTTCAAAACCCACCACAAACCCACTGTACCCACATGTAGGTGCCCCCCTTTACCCCTTAGGGCTATGGTAGTGTTGTACAGTTGTGGGTAGTGGTGTTTGGGGGGGGGTTGGGGGGCTCAGCACACAAGGTAAGGGAGCTATGCACCTGGGAGCAATTTCTGAAGTCCACTGCAGTGCCCCTAGGGTGCCCGGTTGGTGTCTTGGCATGTCAGGGAGACCAGTGTACTATGAATGCTGGCTCCTCCCATGACCAAATGGCTTGGATGTGGTCATTTCTGAGTTGGGCGTCCTCGGTTTCCATTATCGCCGAAAATCATGGACGACCATCTCTAAGGTTGACCTAAATTTCGCGATTTGGGCGTCCCCGACCGTATTATCGAAACGAAAGATGGACGCCTATCTTGTTTCGATAATACATGTTTCCCCGCCCCTTCACCGGGACGTCCTGCGAGGATGTCCTCAGGAAAACTTGGGCGCCCCTTTCGATTATGCCCCACTGTATGAACAGTACAAAACATGCTTACTTTTACTCTATTTTATGCATGCAAGATGGGCACCTAAGTGGCTTTCAGGCTTATTTTCGAAAGAGATGGACGTCCGTCTTCGGACATAAAACAGCACTTGAACACCCATCTCTCAGAGACGTCCAAATCGGTATCATCGAAACCCAGTTTTTGTCGTCTCTAGCGAGAGTCCGTTGCAAGGACGTCCAAATCTGAGGGGGGAGGCGTGGTGAGGGCGGGACTTGGGCGTTCCGAAGACTTGGATGTCTTTGAGCCATAATGGAAAAAAGCAGAGACGTCCAAGACTAAAACTTGGATGTTTTCACCTGGGCCTGTTTTTATTGTGAATAAGGCACAAAAAGGTGCCCAAAATGACCAGATGATCACCGGACGGAATCAGGGATGATCTCCTGTTACTCCCCCAGTGGTCACTAACCCCCTCCCATCCTCAAAAAGCATCATTAAAAATATTGATTGCCAGCCTCTATGCCAGCCTCAGATGTCATACTCAGGTCCATGACAGCGCATGCAGGTCCCTGGAGCAGTTTTAGTGGGTGCAGTGCACTTCAGACAGGTGGGCCCAGGCCCATACCCCCCCTACTTGTTACATTTGTAGAGGACACAGCGAGCCGTCCAAAACCCACCAGAAACCCTCTGTACCCACATATAGGTGCCCCCTTTCACCTGTAAGGGCTATGGTAGTGGCGTACAGTTGGAAGTAAAACATAGTAACATAGTAGATGACGGCAGAAAAAGACCTGCACGGTCCATCCAGTCTGCCCAACAAGATAAACTCATTTGTGCTACTTTTTGTGTATACTTATTTATTTATTGCATTTGTATCCCACATTATCCCACCTATTTGCAGGCTCAATGTGGCTTACATAGTTTTGTTAACATTGTCATTACAGGGTGACAGATACATTTAATATTGTGCAGAGGTTAAATAAGGGTAGAAAGAGGAAGGAAAGGAATGATTAAGGTAGTTATAGTAGGTGTGCTATCTTAACGTGGGTTGTCGGGTGCTCTTTTTGTGTATACCTTACCTTGATTTGTATCTGCCATTTTCAGGGCACAGACCGTAGAAGTCTAGTGGCTTTTGGGAGGGTTTTGGGGGGGGCTCAGCACACAAGGTAAGGGAGCTATATACCTGGAAGCATTTTATGAAATCCACTGCAGTGCCCCCTAGGGTGCCCGACTGCTGTTCTGGCATGTCAGGGGGAGCAGTGTACTACAAATGCTGGCTCGTCCCACATCCAAATGGCTTGCATTTGGACATTTTAGGCTTGGACGTCTTTTGTTTGGAAAATCACCAAAAATCAAAGACGTCCAAATCTAATGATGTCCAAATCCAAGGACGTCCTTGGTATTTTCAAAATGAAAGATGGACATCCATCATTTTTTGAAAATGACCTCCCCACCTCTGAATTTGGATATCTTTGTAAAACGTCCAAATTCCGACTTAGACGTTTCTTTCGAAAATGCCCCTCTTTATAACCTAGACACTCAAAACGAACCTGAAATGCTCTCTTACAAAGTTATATCTGCCCTGAAGGTGTAAATGTGTGAATGGACTCCATTCTTGTACATGTGCACTTTATAATATTGGTGTGTACATCAATGGCAAAGCCATGGGTTGGGGGCTTACCTATTTTGGGACCGGAACTATGGGCATGGGGTATTCAGTTCTCTTAAGACTTGAAACTAACAAAATCTTAATGTTCTGAAGCATAAACCTTGGCACACCAGCACACCCTGAAGTCTCTTTCTTTTTCTGATATTTTCTTTATTGCATAAACATATCAATGTACTCACAGTCAGAAGGGCTGCTTCATAGCACAGGGACTTCATTATTCTGGGCTGAACAATGCTTGGAGGTAGAAGTCTGAGGAAAAACAATTCTACTGCTTAGGTGGGAAACAGATGAACAGGCAGAGACAGCTCAGAAATGGATGCCTGGAACGTGCTATAACTTACAGACAGATCTGCAGTAATGCATTAAACACATTTCAGGAACCTACTATAACTAAGGCAAGGCTGTCAAAGGGCAGAACATGGGGTACTTAGAGAAAAAGAAAACGTCCATAAACTGACCCTTTCCCCTCACACAGGTTATAATTATCTATTTAATATTTTAGTGCTCATGAAACTGCCATTCTGAATAGCTCATCTCTCATCAGAGCAAATCAGGTCTTAAGACTTCTGTCAGGAAGAACCATTCAAAATGGCAGCAGGACTGGGGCTCTGACTGCAGCTCCTTACAAATGAACCCAGGAACTTGTCAGTAAATCACAGCAGAGTTTGACACAGTTCTCACGCCAGCTAAAAATGAGGTCTATGGCTGATGAGAGCAAAGACAAATATAGCAGCCTTCCTGTGGAAAGTTGGTCAGGGTTTTGCTGGAGAGGTAAAACAGTCTGCCTCCCGTTCTGTGGTTTGTGGAGAAAAAGAGTGATTCCAGCCATCCCCAGTCTTCCCAAAGCCACAGCCCAAGCACTAAAACAACCATGTCAGAAAAATGTGGGATGCATTCAAATGGAGCAAATCCTCAATCTCACAGTACAAAAAAACTAGGCAACAAAGGAAAACAATCTTCTGGAGGATCGCTTTCAGAGAACAAGTGGGTATTTTGATCTCATAATCTGAAAGCCAGTTTCCAAAAGGAAACATCCACAGGCCACAGTATCATGTTGTTGTTTTTTGTTTTGTTTGTTTTACCTGCATTCTTTGCAGGTGCAAGGTATCTGGATTAAATATGGGAGGCCCTATGGGTTACCCTTCCAACAAAGGGGCGAAGTTATATTCTAAATTGTTAACCCACCCATGTATATGAGTAGGCTGGAAGGATTAGGGGGGGTGGGGAAGAGGGGGGGAACGGGGAATAATGTTAACATGATGACATTGGCATTATTTGAATAGATGTGACTGTTATAACATGAAAACTTGTTTTCTTTCTGTGTTTACCGAATGTTGTATGTTTTGTATGTTCATCAACAAAATTGTTGAAACATAATGTGCTTGAATTTCCAAATGAAAGCCCTAGGTGTATGTCAGCTGTTGTGCGCCCAACTCTGAGCCTTCACTGCCTTATTGACAGCATGCATACATTTCCCACAGAGATAGGTGAGCACTTTTCAAAGGGGCCTTCTCCATGGTTAAATGCCTGATTATTTGTAGAGAATCCATTTGAAACTCACCCCTACTCTGTTGACCTTCCTGAACTGTAATATAAAAGTCACTCAGCTAAGCAATAGAAGTAGATGTATTTTCCACCTTTCCTCCCTTTAATGCTCAGTAATCTGAGTCGTGCATGACCTCCTCTCTGCAATCCTGCAGGTATTAGTAGTCATATGAAACAGAGAAACAGAACATGATAGCGGATAATAGTTGTATGACCCAAGCAGTTCGCCCTTTCCCCCATTATGCTGTGGCATTCTAGATTCTACTTGATCTTTCACAGTTCCATATCTAAGGATCCTCTGTAATTTTCCCAAGCTTTCTTGAATGCTGTTCCTGGTTTTCAACGTACGACTCCTGATTGTGTACTTGAAGGACTTCAGACGATTCAATTATTGCAAAATCATATTTGATTTAAAGGTTTCAGGCCGCACTATGCGGTCCTTTTACTATGGCGCACTAGAAGGTTACCGGCGCCGTGATTAGCATGTGGGTTTGCCATGTGCTCTGACCACTTTCTAGCGTGGCTGAAAAATGGCTGCAGTTGGATTTTTTTTTTTCATGGCCATGTGCTAATTACCCAATTAGCATGTGGCCTTTAATGCCGGAAGTCCTTACCGCCTCTATTTAGGAGGCGGTAAGGACTCCTGTGCTACTCCTGCACTAATTGGATAGTGCGTGATAATGTGCCTGTGTAATACAATTAGCGCAGACTCACCTACTCTCTGCCCCCAGACATGCCTCCCACGGGGAGTAGCGCATGCTGCTGACCAACTACTGTGGGACGCCTCAGCGCATCCTACGATAGTGCTCTTATACCGCACGGTAGGCCCGCATTCCCCCAGATTCTATATAGCACACCTAGATTTCTAGGTGTATTTTATAACTACATGCACAGATTAATTGTTTTAACAAGCTGTTAAGCATTGTTAGCAGCTCTTAACCATCAATAACAAGCACTAATTGGCAAAAATTAGAATTTTCCTCTATATTTTGTTTTTGTGGAGTGTTGGGTTTCTGGATTTACTATTATTTATTTTACTTATTTGTTACATTTGTATCCCACATTTTCCCACTTATTTGCAGGCTCAATGTGGCTTACATAGTACCGTAATGGCATGCACCAAGTCCAGTAAAGAAACAAATACAAGGTGATATTGTGGTCGAATAAAGGTACCTGTGTTTCAGGTAGAGTGGGGATTGAGGAGAGGAAAGGTTATATAGTATCCATTACGAGCGTTGGTTTTGCTGTGTTGCAGAGTGTAGGTATTCATGTTGGGTCGGTGGGGTATGCCTTTTTGAATAGGTAGGTTTTTAGTGATTTCCTGAAATTTAGGTGGTTGTAGGTCGTTTTCACAGCTTTTGGCAATACGTTCCATAGTTATGTGCTTATGTAGGAGAAGCTGGATGCGTAGGTTGCTTTGTATTTGAGTCCTTTGCAGTTTGGATAGTGAAAGTTTAGGTATGTTAGGTAAGGGACCCTTTTACTAAGCCGCATAAGCACCTACGTGCACCCAATGTACGTCAATTCCAAGTTACTGCCTGGCTACCGCGTGGTCCGTGCAGTAATTTCATTTTTGACGCATGTCCAATACGCGCGTCTGTGGGAGGTAATCGGCATTTGAACGTGCATTGACCATTACCGCCTGATTAATGTGTGAGACCTTACCGCTAAGTCAATGGCTGGCAGTAAGGTCTCAGATCCAAAATGGACACGCTCCAATTTTCATTTTGCCGCATGTCTATTTTCGGCTTTCACCCCCCCCCCCCCCCCCCCAAAAGGCATTTTTGACAGGTGCGCTGAAAAATGATTCTGTGCCAAAACACGAGCCTACACTACTGCAGGCCACTTTTCAGTGTACCTTAGTAAAAGGGCCCCTAATAGCACAAACCCATATCAGTGTGCCAACAAGAAAGCGTGCCCACTTATACCTCATATAGTAGGTGTAGGTTGGCACACATAAATGTGCCAGTCAACAAATGCATCTTACAGTTTCTATAAGTTGTGTGAGTTGATAGTTGACACGCCCATATTTCACCCATGCTCCTTTCGCTTGTATGCCCCTTCCTAATTTTACACTATCCCACAAATTCTATATAAGATGCGGCGAGTTGCGAGCATTGAATTGGGCGCATGCCCAATTTACGCATGCAGCTTAATTGAGTAACGAGCTAATCTGCACTGATAATTATCTGATAACAACCAATTATCAGCACTAATTGGCAGTAATTGGAATTTACGCATGCATCTTTTTAGACATATTCTAAAAAGAGGCACATGTAGATTCTAACGGGTGTAGCTGAAAAGGGGGCATGGCCATGGGGGGAGTGTGGACTTCTCAGGGGCATTTTTCAAATTTACACGTATGGTTATAGAATTTGGGGGAACCATGCCTAATTTAGACACGGGTATTTACATCAGGTTTTCAGCGGCATGAATCAATGTTTCCCAAGTTCAGTCCTCGAGTACCCTTGCCAGTCAGGTTTTCAGGTTATCCACAATGAATATGCATGAACTTGATTTGCATACATTGCCTCCATTACATGCAAATATCTTTCATGCATATTAATTGTGGATATCCTGAAACCCTGATTAGCAAGGGGTACTGCAGGACCGGACTTGGGAAACACTGGCTTAAATGACCATACCTAAATGGTGCGTTGCCTGGCACTATGTGCTACTCTATAAACCACACCTAACTTTAGGCATAGTTTGTAGAATAGCGCTAGGCGCTATTTTTGGATGTGCCTAATTTTAGACAACATTTACAGAATCTAGCCCTATGTCACAGCCACACACCCTTCTGGACTAGGGCTTAGGGCAGATGGGCATGGAAGTGATGCCTATGTTGTAGTTATGTGTAAAGAGGAGGGAGTAGAGGCTGGCCAAAAGACAAACCACCACAGGAGATGCACCAATCAAAGGTCCAATCAATTCAAAGCACCAATCAAAGGTCCCGACACTGGCCGTGTTTCAGCAGTGAAAGCCGCCTGCCTCAGGGGTCATAGTCAGGCTCGAAGCTAGTTAAGCAACTGGCTCAAGACACAATACAATATATCATGTAACAAAGAAATATCTGCAGTGTGATACAACCAAAAGGTTATATGTGGCAACGGAGTGAAACTGCAGACACGCCCTATATGGAATTGCCCTTCACATGATTATCACAGGCAAAGGATTTTGGAAAATATAGTCACTTCCGAGTAAGTAAACCATAAGAGATGTGAGTAAACAGAAGACAATTAATGGCAGATGGTTATACACAGATGTGTTGTTAGTTTCCCCTGAGAATTTCCTGACACATGCAGTGCAGCAACATGTGCTAACTCCATATCATACTTCACTTCAAACACTGCCTTGGTCAGCCATGGAAATGGCAACAATTGCAGTTTGCTACAAGCAAAACAAAGTGCAGCAGCTGGAGAGTGAGAGCCATCTTTCTGCTTCGAAAGGTCCATGTAGGAAGGACAGAAGTGCTTGCAGTAAAGGATTATGGTGGCACTGTCCAATTTCTTGGCTTTATCAGTTGTTAATATTGAATCAGGTCTCAGTTATGGAATTGAAGCTACAGAAGATAAGTGGTTTTGAGTGTGTGAGCATTCACATTTTTCCATCTAGAGCCAATTGCTAGTGGGACTCTGTAGTCCAAATGGAAGAAGCAAAACTACAAATCCAATATGGCAAGCTACAGACTAACCCCCTAATTTATTAAAAGTCGCCAAACATTATGCATGCACTGTAAAGCAAATCCAAGCAAAACGAACAGCACAGAGCCTCATAAGTACATCAAGCCCAGCATCCTGTTTCCAACAGTGGCCAATCCAGGTCACAAATACCTGGCAAGATCCCAAAAAAGTACTAAACATTTTATACTGCTTATCCCAAAAATAGTGGATTTTCCCCAAGTCCAATTTAATAATGGTCTATGGCAGGGGTAGGCAACTCCGGTCCTCGAGAGCCAGGCAGGTCAGGTTTTCAGGATATCCACAATGAATATGCAGGAGATAGATTTGCAAGCACTGCCTCCATGGTATGCAAATCTATCTCCTGTATATTCATTGTGGATATCCTGAAAACCTGACCTGGCTGCGGCTCTCAAGGACCAGAGTTGCCTACCCCTGGTCTATGGACTTTTCCTTTAGGAATCCGTTCAAACCTTTTTTTAAACTCTGCTAAGCTAACCGCCTTTACCACATTCTCTGGCAACGAATTCCAGAGTTTAATTACACTGCAGCAGTTGGTAGCACACTGTCCTGAGAGCAGCAGTTTTCAAAGTCATTTGCCTGTGCAAATGATAGCTTACTGAGGTAAAGAAGTTATCTGAAAAGTGCCCACCCTCTGTGAGTAAAAATGCTTGCATTATGGAGCTTCCAGAAACAGGCCGAGAAATTTAGCAATGGCCTGCACAATGGAGGATGCAGCGTTGCACAGGTAGAGATAGGTAGGAGCCAATCAGGCAGGGAAGGGGGCAGAGCCCAAAAAGGGTTGCATGAATGGTTATGCGGGCTTTGGGGATGGAATGAATGGGTAATGTGTATTATGTGGCTCTTGCTAAAATAACAGTGGGGAGAATGGGAGTAAAGTGAATTGTTGAGCTGGGGAGGGTGTATGTACAGTGACTAGTTGCTGCCTAGTTGGTTAATTCTCGTAAAAATCTAGACATGCTAACGATTGTGCATAGTGTGATGTGAGTAGAATGAGATGAGAGATTGATGGGGAGAAGGGCAGGGAGATGATGTTAATATCAAGGCAAAAAAGTTAGTAATAAGATTAGGGAAAGTCCTGGGTTCTCTCATGCATGTAGATCAAACAGGATTTAGGAACTATAGCTTGTCCTCTAAAAACACTAAGTTGTTCAGCAACATAATTCACCTTGCTAAAGACGCCAACATCCCACTAACAGCAGCGTCATTGGATGTCAAAAAGGCATTCAATCATGTGGAATTGGGTGTATCTTTTTACAATAATGTGATGGTGTGGACTTGGATCCATTTTCATTGATTTGGGTCTTGTATGTTATGCCTTCAGTGAGAGTATATGTGAATGGATTACTATCACAGTCAATGTTGTTAAAATGTGGTACCAGGCAAGAATGCCCCTTAACTTCCCTAGTACGTTGGAATCTTTGGATTTGGCCATACAGAGAACAGGGGGTTTCAGTATATGAACGTGGATTGTAAGATACCTCTTTATGCTGATGATATTTTACTTTCCTTAGGATTCTTTGGCTCTGTTACTGGAGGTTATTGACAATTTTTCCATATTTTTCAGGTTAAAAAATTAATTGGGCCAAAACTTACCTTTGATTAAGTTACTTTGGGGCCCTTTTACTAAGCAGCGGTAAAACCTGGTCTGTGGTAGTGTAGGCATGTGTATTGGGCGCTCACTTGGCCAGTTTTTACTGCATCTAGAAAAAAGAGTTTTTTAAATGGGACAGGAAAAGGGTCTGTGGTAAAAACGAACCAGTGTGCGCCCAAAACCGGCCTGAGCACTTAACGTCAGGGGCATAGCCAGACCTCGCGGTGGGAGGGGGCCAGAGCCTGAGGTGGGGGGGCACATTTTAGTCTGCCGCCCCACCACCAGCCCCCCACCGCCTCACCATTCCCCCTGCCGCACCCCACATCAACAAATACCTTGGCTGGCGGGGGTCTCCAACCCCTGCCAGCTGAAGCCTTGTCCTGCGCCGGTCTCCGGCACCACCGCTTTCCATGCCATGCTCTCTCTTCCTCCTGACATCCTGTATGCTCCTTTAAGTGAAACTGAGCATGCTCAATTTCACTGAAAGGAGTGTGCAGGACGTCAGGAGGAAGAGAGAGCAGGGCAGGGAATGCGGCAGCACCCCAGACCGGCACTGGACAAGGCTTCAGCTGGCGGGGGTTGGTGACCCCCGCCAGCAACACCAGAGACCCAAATGAAATTTGGGGGCCCAGGCCCCCATGGCCCCACCTAGCCACGCCACTGCTTAACGCCACCCATTGATCTAGCGGTAAAGACTCACATGCTACACACGCGGTGACCGGTCGGCACGTGCCAAGTGCCGATTACCGCCGGAACTGGTGCACATGCATACGTGGTATATCTTTGGCCAGTTTGAACTTGGCTGGCCAGCGCTGAATATCAACTTGGCTAGTTAAGTTCAAACCAGCCCAAAATAAACTGGATATTCAAATCCGATCACCGGAAACAGCCTGGCATTGAATATCTGGCATCACCGTGGACTGTAGGAGTTAGTGTGGCTAACTCCTACGATCTGAATATTGCCCCCCCCCCCCCCCTTATAGTGTTGTGTATTATTTAAACTTGTCCACTAGAAACACTTGAATGCATGGAAGATGGAGGATTACAGAACTTATTTACTTCAGCAGGTCACTTCTGACATAACTGTGTGATTATTTGTGTTATTTTTTTTAAAAGTTCAGTTCATTGTGCAAAATAACAGATTGCTGTCCTTGAGCAAGAGATTGAGGGAATAAAGTTCAGTAAGATATAGGGGCCTTTAACCAGGCAGGAGAGGCTTCTGTCCAGTTAAATCGTGCTGAGAGAATCATGAGGAGATACTTAGCGACACAACTGAGCAAGAGGATGAACATCTCCTCTGACTGCCACTGGCTAAATATTGAGAACATTTACATAGGGTGATGGACAGAACTACTGAATTTTATCAGAATAAAATTAGTGGCAAGCAATGATGAATAACAGTATCATTCCACATATCCACTAGTGAAATTTTATATGGTAAAGAATGCTTGAGCTTGCTATATTCACAAACATTTTAAATACATTTATATAGATAGCTATTCCTAGAAATTTGATTCAACTTGAGCAAGACCTACCACATTTTGCAAACCAAGGAGAAAGGTCTGTAGGATGAGGCAGTGGGTCTATGTATTTCAATTTGGCTGCAATGGGGAGTCCAGCTGGCAATAACAGGCAATGAGATCATTTTTATTTCCGTAGAGAGATCTAAAGATTATGCTCCAGAAAGGAAATCTAGCAGGTTTAATGACTAGTTCATTGCTAAATTGGAATCCAACATTTATTGGATTTGAAAAAGGCAAGAAATAAATCTAGAGGTGTAAGGTTAGAGCAGCAGGCTAAGAACCAGGGAAGCCCAGTTCAAATTACACTATCAGGCTTATTTTCGAAAATGATCGCCGGCGATCTTACGACATAAATCGGGAGATGGCCGGCGATCTCTCAAAAGCGGCGAAATCGGTATAATCGAAAGCGGCTTTTTTGACACCATCGCCGCTTTCCCGTCGCCGCACCGGTGAAAGTTCAAGGGGGCATGTCGACGGCATAGCGAAGGCGGGGCATGGGCGTGGCAACCAGATGGACGGCTTTCGCGGATAATGGAAAAAAATAGCGACGTTAAGCAGTATTTCACTAAGAGGCATATTTTCAAAGCACTTAGCCTTCCAAAGTTCCATAGGTTTCTATGGAACTTTGGAAGGCTAAGTGCTTTGAAAATATGCCTCCAGGTTTACTTGGTCCTTTTATTTTCACGACCAAGCCTCAAAAAGGTGCCCCAACTGACCAGATGTCCAACGGAGGGAATGGGGGATGACCTCCCCGTAGTCCCCCAGTGGTCACCAACCCCTTCCCACACTAAAAAAATAAAAACCTTTTTTTACCAGCCTGTATGCCAGCCTCAAATGTCATACCCAGCTCCCTGACAGCAGTATGCAGGTCCCTGGAGCAGTTTTTAATGGGTGCAGTGCACTTCAGGCAAACAGACCCAGGTCCATCCCCCCCCCCCCCTACCTGTTACACTTGTGGTGCTAAGTGTTGTGCCCCCCTTTACCCATAAGGGCTATGGTAATGGTGTAGAGTTGTGGGGAGTGGGTTTGGGGGGGATTTTAAGGGAGCTATGCACCTGGGAGCTATTTGTGTATTTTTAAAACATTTTTAGAAGTGCCCCCTAGGGTGCCCGGTTGGTGTCCTGGCATGTCAGGAGGACCAGTGCACTATAAATGCTGGCTCCTCCCATGACCAAATGCCTTGGATTTCGCCAGGTTTGAGATGGCCAGCATTTTTTTCCATTATCGCTGAAAAACAAAACCGGCGATCTCAAACCCGGGGAACTCTGGCATTTGGCCGGGCTAAACTGTATTATCGAAAAAAAAGATGGCCGTCCATCTTTTTCAATAATACGGTTCCGGCCAGCTGTTGCGCCGCCACCAAAATAGATCGCCGGCGATCTATTTCGCCGGCGACATTCGATTATGCCCCTCTATGGCTCCTTGCAATCTTGGGTAAGTCATTTAACCCTCTATTGCCTCAGGTACAAACAATGTTTACTAAGCTGCATTAAGTAGCCAGCATGGATTTTACTGTACAATAGACATTAGCATAGACCTGTGCTAACATCTACCACACGTTAAAACAGCCAGCATGGTAAAAACCCTGCGCTAGATGCTTAACATCAGTAGAAGTGGGAACTGGGCATGACTTGGATGGGTCCGAGGTACTACTGACTGTGACAGCTAGTGTGCAGTCTGTACTACGCACTAGCTGTCACAACCACTGATAACACAGCTGAACTTACTGCTGCCTCACATTAATGCAGCTACACTATCAGCAACCCAGTAGCGCTGACAGATGAAGGGCCACGGCTGCACAACCCCTTGAGCTTCCTATCCTCCCCCAATGTCTGATTCCCTCCCAATGTGTGATCTCCCTTCCTATGCCTCTCTCACAGATTGATTACCCTCTCTCTCCCAGACAGAAACAACAGATCCATCATGGTCTGAGCTGACTGTAGTTCCCCTCCACTGCCACATGAGTCAGCACCAGCATCCAAAATGTATTGTTGACCCCTAGTGGTAGTCTCATGGTACTACTGTAAGTAGTAGTAGTAGTAGTAGGTTATCCTTCCATATCAGGGTTCTCCTGCGCTAATGCAGTGCAGTGAGTGCCCTGTGCAGTAAACACAGGGCAGATACTGGCCATGTCCCCTGCATTTACTACACAGACTGTGCACTTATTGTGCATTCAATTTTGCACATAATGAATGGTATGGGCAAAATTTTCTTGTACTTTAGTAGACATGCCCCTTAGATTGTAAGCCCTCCAGAGACAGAGAGATACCTATTAAACTTAACTGTAACTCACCTTGAACTACAACAGAAAAAGGCATTAGCTAAATCCAAAATTCCTCTCCCCCCCCCCCTTTTTTAATGCCATCTAACTTTCCCCACATACTATGAAGCTCATTTTCAAAAGAGAAAAATGTCCAAAAAGTGGCATAAATCTGTATTTTGTATGTTTTTCTCACAAAAACGTCCAAATTGGTATTTTCAAAACCAATTTTTAGATGTTTTTCTATGAAGTCCGTCAGAAGTGCGTTCAAATCACAAGGGGGCATATCAGGGGCATGTTGATCTGGGCGTTCCTAACACTTGGACATTTTTCAGCCATAATGGAACAAAACAAAACAGGCCAAGATTAAAAGTAAGAAGTTTTGAGCTAGACCTGTTTTTATAATGAATGAGGCACAAAAAGGTGCCCTAAATGACCAGATGACCAGTGGAGGGAATCAGGTATGACTTCCCTTACTCCCCCAGTGGTCACTAACCCCCTTCCATCCCCCCCAAAATGTGATTAAAAACATTACTTGCCAGCCTCTATGCCAACCTCAGATGTTATACTCAGGTCCATAAGAACAGCACTCAGGTCCCTGGAGTAGTCTAGTGGTGGGTGCAGTGCAAAACGTCCAAAGTCGGACTTAGACGTCATATCAAAAATGCCCCTTTTATATGTATGTAGAAGTACCTTAGAGTTTGCATCCACACCAACAAGAGTCAGCCATGTTAGGTTAAATCTTATTTAGGAGGTCTAATTTAAGCTTAGACTAGTAAAATATTTGATGTTGAGGATATCTTTGGCCATCTCTCACTGTTATGCTTTTAAAGAACATGCCAGTCCCTTTCATTTATAAACACTCAAAGGTGATATCATTTCACCTCTGAAGAATGAGCTAGACAAAACACCAGAGACCAGTTGCCAGGTTTTGTTGTTAAAAGGATTTTGACTCATACTTTAATATGTAATAGGACATCACTGCTCAGGGAATTTTCCATGAGGGCTAAAGGCAGAGCCTGGATTGGAATTCATACAGTCTGAGACTTACACAGGATGGATCATTTAGAGAAAAATTACAGATGTTCAAGATTTTCCAAGCTTATTCCCAGCTGACCAAACTTTTCTCAAATGCTTGGCATTAATCTCAGCCAGAAGCAAAAGGTTAATTAAAGTTCAGTCTTACAGTATTTCCAAACATTGCATAATAGAATAGTCACAAACAAGTTAGTGACAAATGTGGCTAAATGATTTGAAGGGTTAATACATGCAGCTATTTCAATGGGCCAGAGTGAAAAGCAGGTCATCCAAAATCTAAAGGCTGAAGCATATCTGTAGCTGCTACAGGAGAAAGACAGCCTTTTTTTAAATAACTCGTGTGAGTTTAGAAGACTCTGTTCTATGAAATCAATGGTCCTCAAACTTTGTGAAGGAAAGGCCACATAGAATATTTCAAACAATTGAGAGCACCAAATAGGAAGTAAGTATACCTCATAATTCACTGAGCTGGAGGGGACCCTGTTTGGCCCTCTTGTAGATTAGAAATCCTTGGGAAGACATAGGGCAGGGTTCCTGGGGATGTAGGATAGACTGACACTTTGTTACTCAGAAGTTTACAACTTTGCCGCACCACCCATTAAACCTGCCCCCCTGTCTCTATCCTTCTCCAGCATCTACCCCGTGTCTTCCACCGCTCCTCTCCCTCATCTTCTCCACATGCTCTTTCTTGGATATAGATTTCAGATTTATACCATACCTTTTTCAAATCAAGTTTAATTAAAATTTGATATACCACCCTCAAGGGAGCCTTTCTGGGTGGTTTACAATACAATATTCAAATTTACTAGTTTATCATAAAAAGGAAAATCCATTTTCAGATAGGACAGTTGAGAAAACAAGAAATATGCAACACATAGCAGACCCAGCACACAGCCCTTCACTATAACCCCTATCGGCGGCCGTGGAATGATGGAACGGGGTATGTTATTTGGGGAGGGAGTCTGTAAAAAGAAAAGTTTGCAAGCCCGCTTTGAATTTAGCAAAGTTATTTTCCAAGCAAAGGTGAAGGAAGAGCGCATTCCATACAGATGGACTGATGACTTTAAAAATCCTGCCTCTGATGATATCGAAAGAGATCTGCCTACAAGAAAGTACTGAGAGACGATTATGTTGTGAGGACCTAGATGATGTGAATGCCCACCCTCCAGAGCACCTCCAGCCCCTGCTAATGCAAGGAGCAGAAATCTGTTCTGGAAATCCAACCATTGTCTTCAACATTGCAACATGTAATGCTTCTGTTGTGTCATTAGACTGGCTCTGTTTATCTGTCTACTATGCAAGCGCTGATATGGGCAAAAATAAAATGCATTTCTTTTCTGGGTATTTGGCCATTGTTGAAATTTATTAGATCACAGTTGCCAATTTAAAGTCACGAAATTGAGTTAACAGTGACAGAAGTCTCCAACTGTTTGAGACAGTGCTGAATAACCATCTCAAAATCCCCAGTGGGACTCACAGAAACTACAAAATTCTCCTCTCTTCATCTGAACTGCACACATTTCTGCCATCTGCTCAGAATGCATGAAGGTGTTAACATGCCTTGAAAGACCGACAGTGAATTGTTGCAAGGTGTTTAGCTTCATCTAAATATGTGTAATTAAAGCACATTTTCTTACATTAGAATGTCCTGATTAAAAGCATGAACAAAGAGAGAAATGTTCCATTTGTTTTGTAGTGCCAGGACTGGGCATTGAAAGAGGACATGTGTTTCACAGCTCTCAGGTTACTCTTCAAAAGCAGATGTAAAAGTTGCCATTAGTGTAATAGATCATCTATCGTCTAGACAACCATGCTAAAAATAAATGTATGAATCAAATTTTAGGGCACAACCACCACCTCTTTTCTCAGTGTGAAAACTGTAAAAAGAAAAGAATAGGGAGGTAAGGATTAATGGCTCTGTTCATCTAAACATGGGACTTAGAAAATCCCCATTGGAGAAATATTTACCTTGCTGAAAAGAAGTAATCCCATCTAATGTTATATAATGTGATTTGTAGGACTACTAATAAAAACTAAAACATGGAAAATAAGGTGATAACTTTTTATTGGACAAACTTAATACATTTTTGACTATCTTTTGAAGGTCAAAATCTTTGAACGATATCATCAATACAGGGAAGTTACCATAAAGGCAATAGTAGACCAGCCAGCTTATAATCGAAAGTGCTCGCCGGCTATCTTCCAACACAAATCGGGAGATGGCCGGCGATTTCTTAAAAGTGGCAAAATTGGTATAATCGAAAGTGGCATTTTAGACAGCATCGCCGCTTTCCCGTCGCTTCGCTGGCGAAAGTTCAAGGGGGCGTGTCAGTAGATTAGCAAAGGCAGGACATGGACGGGCATGGGCGTGGCTACCAGATGGCCGGCTTTCACCGATAATGAAAAAAAAAGCGGCGTTAAGCAGTATTTCGCTGGGTTTACTTGGTCCTTTTATTTTCACGACCAAGCCTCAAAAAGGTGCCCCAACTGACCAGATGACCACTGGAGGGAATGGGGGATGACCTCCCCATACTCTCCCAGTGATCACCAACCCCCTTCCATACTAAAAAAATAAAACTAAAAACCTTTTTTGCCAGCCTGTATGCCAGCCTCAAATGCCGTACCCACCTCCATGATAGCAGAATGTGTGCTATCCTCCGACAGCCTTTCCCTGGTTGCGATGTGGCTCTCGGGTGAGTGTGACACCTTTTCTGTTAGGTGCCCTGCAGAGTCACATTAGCAATGCATTGTGGTGGGTGTAGGGTACTGGGCTCTACTCCCATGGTGCTTTTCCCCCCTGCTAACTGGGTCAGAGTATGCCCTGTTTTGTTTCCTGTTGTAGTCCATGCAATAGTGGCCATTTTTGTAAGCCAGTTTTAGTTCCCTTTCCTGTGTTACCCACATTAGAGAACGTAGTTCTTACCTTGAATGGTGCTGTAAGAGGGCATTGTACACCATTGTGCCAGCTCTGACCTATTGCTAATCTTAGTACCAGGGAACTCTGATCTGCAGTTAACTGTGAGTAAACGCGGTTATTTCAAGAAAGGACTTTTACAGAGAGATTAGTCTTCAGGTGTGAACTGGTGTGCCAAAGTTATGCAGCAGCAATAAGTCCTAGAGGCTGTATGCAGGTCCCTGGAGCAATTTTAGTGGGTGCAGTACATTTGTGGGTAGTGGGTTTGGGTGGGGTTGGGGGGCTCAGCTCCCAAAAGTAAGGGAGCTATGCACTTGGGAGCTTTTCTGAAGTCCACCGCAGTGACCCCTAGGGTGGCTGGTTGGTGTCCTAGCATGTCAGGGGGGCCAGTGCACTAAAAATACTGGCTCCTCCCACGGCCAAATGCCTTGAATTTGGCCGGGGTTTGAGATGGCCGACATAACTTTCCATTATCGCTGAAAAACAAACCTGGCCATCTCAAACCTGGCGAACTCCAAGGCATTTGGCCGGGCTAAACCATATTATCGAAAAAAAGATAGCCGGCCATCTTTTTCGATAATACGGTTCCAGCCAGCTGTAGCGCCGACGCCAACATAGATCGCCGGCGATCTATTTGGCCGGTGACGTTTGATTATGCCCCGCCAGGTTCCTTTAAATATATCTCTGTACAGCTAGAAGACATAATAGGGCAAATTCACAAACTAAAAAGTAGCAAACCATTTGGACCAGATGGTATACAGCCCAGAGGGCTGAAAGAACTAAGAAATTAAATTACAAACATATTATTAGTAATTTATAAGTTATCTTTAATTTCAAGTGTGGTACCTAAGGATGGGAGGGTGGCCAATGTAGTGCCAATTTTGGCTTGATGAATCTTTGGTCTGTCCTAGTACTGCAATGTACTTATTCCTCTGGTCAGGACAACTTGAGCAAAAGCTGACAATATCAGAATCAGAATGTATAAATGAAACAGAAAAGCATTCCAATGACAATTTCAAGGGGAAAGGAAAGGGTGGAGGGGGTGAAAAACAGGGAGAGATGTATGATCAGAAGGTGTCAAAGCAGTAGAATTTTATGACTTATATTTGATATCCTGCACATCATATTAAATTAATTCTGAAAAATAACTGAAAAAGCAATCCAAATAAGCTGGTATAGCATTTGAAATCCAGTCCTTAAGAATGTTTATCAACAGCTGACATGTAACTTCATCTGCATGAGAGGATAATATACTGAAAACTTCACCTTGGACCTTCAGTACAACACCACCTAAGAAATGGGCATACCAAAGGAGCACCCAGTCAAAAAAAAAAAAACCCTTAAAAAAAGAGACCGAAAACCCCCCAAAAACAAAATAGTGTCCACCCAAAGTATCAAACCATTAAAAAAGGTACAAACACCCACACTATATTTATTTTATTTTATTTGTTGCATTTGTATCCCACATTTTCCCACCTATTTGCAGGCTCAATGTGGCTTACAATATTCCGTAATGGCGATCGCCATTTCCGGAATGAAAAATACAAAGTGGTGTGCAGGACCCCTCTCATATGTATCATTCTCTGTATGAAAAATAGTTTTAAAAAGAAGTATTAATTCTGTTGGCCTCCAAGCTATTCAAGTTTATTTTTATTTGATATACCACTGATCAATTATTCATCTCAGTAGTTTTCAATGATACAAATAGGGACCCTTTTACAGAGTGGTGGTAAACCCCAACGTGGGCTTACCACTCGCTCTTCTGGGACTACCACTGGCCCAACACAGCTGCCGGTGGTAGTCCTTCCCCAAGTGTGCGCCATTTCCAGGAGAAAAAGAAAACCCCCGGAAATAGCTTGCAAAGCAATACCCTGGCGGTAATCAAGCATCGCCGCGAGCTGCCCAGTTACTGCAGGGTTAGCGCGGTAGCCCTTATTGCCACCGTAAATGGGTGGTGGTAAGGGCTCCCCGCCACATGGCCATGTGGTAAGAGTTATCATTTGTAGGGGGGGGCTTTTACTGGCTGTGGGAAAAATGGCCCCCACCACTAGTGCAGGGCCCTTTTTCCTGCGGCTTGGTAAAAGGACCCCAACTAGGTCTTAGGTTTAGATGAACATGCAATTGACATATTCACACTCAAGTTTAAGGTGATCCCTACTAACCCAGTATGGCAAGGTTACTTCCCCTTCCATTAATTAGTCTTTGCATCAACCTTCTCGTACGTCAGCCCGAAATCCTGGAATGTTCTACCTAGGCAGCTGAAAGAAATTGATGACCACCTGCTCTTCAAGAAATCCTTAAAGACATATCTATTCCAGAAAGCTTATCCCACTGCCAATACTAAGTCCTAACCTTCCTCATATCGAATGAACCTGCCTGACCACCAATTGTACCTACCCGTCTTGCTCCCTTGTACTAACCTCATCATGCACCCTTGTCTTCTCCTCATGTTCTTACACCTCCCTTTGAATCCTTGACTCTTTACCCTCCCTGAATTGTATCCTTTTGTAATATTGTAAGCCACATTGAGCCCGCTCTTGTGGGAAAATGCGGGGTATAAATGTACCTAAATAAATAAATGAAGAGACTAGGTGGAGTTGGGACAGTGGATCCTTTCACTATTATCATTGACAGGGAGAAGATCTGGAGTGTCTGAAAGATCTGGCATTGGGACAGTGACCCCAGTTTATGGACAAAGGACTTGATTCTATATATCACGCCTAAAAAACATAAGAATAGCCATACTGAGTCAGACCAATAGTCCATCTAGCCCAGTATCCTATTTCCAACAGTGGCCATTCCAGGTCACAAGTACCTGGCAGAAACCCAAATAGTAGCTACATTCCATGCTTCAATTATTCCATCAAGTACTCTGTAGAACTCGACACCCTTCAAACTGGGGTACTTACATTACTGGCATAAGGCAGTTGAGAGGAGCTGAAAGACCAAGGAGCAACATAGAGGAAAGATGCAGGAGAGCAGGAATGGCAACCTATGACCAAGGAGACCAAGTGAAGCGAGAACTCTGAGCAAGTTTGAAACTTTTGTCATCATTTAGATTTTTTCTTATGGACTGCATATGCATTTTTATTGGCCTTTTTTTCTGTACATTTTTCTTTGCCTGGGGAGTGCACATAAATCTCCTTTGTGTTTTTCATATTTGGGTAGCTTGCAACTGCCACAGGGATTGTTGAGAGAGTTCTAAGCACCCACTAGGGACCCTTTATCTGTGTTGTATGTGCTTGGGAAGAGAGTGGTGGAGGAGAGTGCAATTTTCAGCCACAGACACCTAAAATTTACTGTTTTCTATTCACCTCAGGGCCAGGGGTCACCCTCAGTCCCACAATCGGAGGACTGGCTGCAATGCTTACCTACATGTAGCTTTACAATATGTGCACAAGAAGTAGAGGCTGACCACAGACTAGACCAAAATTGGTGTGTGCAGGAAACCCAATTTGAATTTCATAGAGTTCACCCTTGTTTATAAATTCATTTTATAAGTGCTCTGTGAATACCTTTTGGGTCCCCTGAGGCAGACGCCATTGGGTGTTGAAACACGGACCTTGAACAATCAATAAAGTATTTTCATCAACATCATCTCCCGAGTTGGTCTAGTCTGTGGTCAGCCTCTACTTCTTGTGCACGGTGTGGGTCCATTGTGGAGGTTTCTCCTATCCTTTTGTTCATTGCAATATGTCTCAGTGTCACTCCATAGTTGCCATGGAGCTTTGAGCAGAGACCTTCTCTTTAATAGATGGAAAGGATAAGGGTTCTCATTCTTTTTCGCTCCCTTCTCCCCCAATTTTTTCCAATTTTATTTCAAACCTCTCACCCTAGGGATTTGAAGTTTCTGTGAAAAAGATAAATGAAAACTGCTTCTAAGTGGACTTAAGAACTTTTTCTGCCTTTCTTGTTCCTGCCACTGTATAACTGTAACAGGAGATGCACCTGGCAGGCTTTAGTAAGCGCCTCCGCAGCTGTGCTAAGTGCTAGCAGAGCACAAGGTGGAAGGAGGTTGTCTGGAATGTACTGTGCACTGATATCACTGGAATGCTTCGGCCTACTGCCCTTTTCCACACCCAAAGGCATAGCATTTCCCGTCTCACACAAAAACCAGATATACTGTTGCTTTGGCCTTTTGACTCCTGCGGAATTCTGTAATACTTTTCTGAGAGAGAAAAGAATTGAAAAAGAAAGAACATGAACAAGAAAACAACTGGGCAGATTAATCAGCAGACCCTGTTTCATGATGGGTCCTCCCTCACCCCACCCCACCCTGCAAGTAGCAGTTGCCACAGTAGATAAAGACATTGGTGCTTTTCCATCAGTCAGCTAAGGGCAGGCACCATAACTGCCTGAGACCCCTCAAAGTAATGGCTGGGGGCAACCAGCCAGCTGTCAAGAGTTATCTGAGGTTCAACCTCCATTCGCATGGGCTTTGGGTTCCTGCTGTTGTACAGAGATCCTTCTTTATTGAAAACAGCAAAAATGTGAGCACTTAGCAACTGAGACAATATTGAGACCGCAGTTAACATTCCATTTTGAACATGGCACCTCCAGGCGAAACTGATATGCAGTTAAGCTGCTCAATACATCCACTCTCAAGCACTGTTGTAACAACAGATTATGAAATAAAAGGTTTTTATTTCAACTTGCAAATGCTCAGGATGATATACAGCAGTGGAAGTGGCCACCACATTAATTTAAATATAGGAGTCAGTGTTTAAATTAATATGTATGTTCAACACACCTAGTCAACAGGCAGGGCCGTGCCAACACGGTAAGCCCGAACGCCGGTAAGTGCCGCAGGGGGGCGCCTGCCTTCAAGGGCGCCGCGCCGTCATTGTATTTTTTTTTTTAAAAACCTTACTCCTCCGCTCCATCCCCGATTCCCCGGCGCTTTAAATTTACCTCGTTCCGCCTCTGACGTCTGCGCAGCGTCAGTGAAAGCGCTGCCTGTCTGACGTCTCTCCACCAGCCTTCCCTTCGCTTGTTCGTTCCCTCTGTGTCCTGCCCTCAAGGAAATGACGTCAGAAGAAAGCAGGACACAGAGGGAACAAACGAGCGAAGGGAAGGCTGGTGGAGAGACATCAGACAGGCAGCGCTTTCACTGACGCTGCGCAGAGGTCGGAGGCAGAGAGAGGTAAATTTAAAGTGCGGGGAATCGGGGCACGCACGCATGCCAACTGATAGTCTGCAGGGGGGCGCCAACTGATGGTCTGCAGGGGGCGCCAGAGACCCTAGGCACGGCCCTGTCAACAGGCGTAAACTAAATGGATAACTAGCTTATCCGGAGAGCTGCTGAAAATCATTCTATCTGAATAATTTCCTTGCCTGCCCTCACTTCACCCCAAGCCCAGCCTCTCACTATATGGATAATATCAGGCCAGTTATAGGGATGTTTGGTCTTATACTATCCATATACTGTCATGTTTTTGTTGATGTAAATGGAGGTGCACAGTTTTAAGCACTATGGTATCAACGAAGTGTATTCTATATACTGTGCCTAAATCTAGGCGCTGCTTATAGAATACGCTTAGGCAGAAATGTTTTCCACGCAGATTTTCTAGGTGCCATATATAGAATCTAGCCCATGGGGTAATTCTGAATAGGTTGCAGAAATCCAGGATCTAAGATGCTTTGTGCTAAGCATAAATTCTATATTGGCAATTATGCATAGTAAGTAGATTTGCATGCAGCAGCTTACATCATGTCAGTGGTTGATGTAAATGACCATGACTAAACGTTACAGTTGTATGCTTAACTAACCCACCCATGCCTCTCCCACATGCACACCCCCACGTGCAGTTACATGCTATACCTTGTGCTAAAAGGGTAATTCTGTAAATAGAATTGGGCTTATGTTATTATAGAATAATAGCACTTGGGCATCTCATTGGTTCGACAAATTGGCATTTACGTCTATGAGTGCTAGGTGTTATTCTATTACATATGTGCCAACTAAATAGTCCTGGGATAGAAGACAACGTTCCATTATGTATTAGGAACTGGTTAATGGATGAAAACAGAGAATAGAGTTAAATGACCATTTTTCTCAGTGGAGGAGAATGAATAGTGGAGTGCCACAGGGACCTGTACTAGAACTGGTGCTATTTAACATATTTATAAATGATCAGGAAATGGGAATGATGAGTGAGGTGATTAAATTTGCAAAAGATACAAAACTATTCAAAGTTGTTAAAATGCATGCAGACAGAAAATTTGGAGGAAGACCTTAGGAAACAGGGCATCCAACTGGCAGATGAAATTTAATGTTGGCAAATGCAAAAAGAGGCATATTGGGAAAAATAATCCAAAACATAATTGCCTGATGTTAGGTTCCATCTTAGGAATCAGCACCCAAGAAAAAGATTTAGATGTCATTGTGGACAATGTACTGAAATCTTTCGTCCAATGTGCGGCTGCATCCAAAAAAAAAAAAAAAGCAAGCAGAATGCTAGGAATTTTTAGGAAAGGACAAGTTCCTACAGGCAAAGTCCATAGCCTGCTGTTGCGATGGACACAGGGAAAGTTACTGCTTGCCCTGGGATTGGTAGCATGGAATTGTGCTACTATTTGGGTTCCTGCCAGGTACTTTTGACTTGGATTGGCTACTGTTCGATACAGGGTACTGAGCTAGATGGACCATCAGTCTGCCCCAGTATGGCTGTTCTTATGTTCGCTTAGCCTGTAGGTTCGAAAGGGCATACCTATGAGCAGAGAGTGGACAGGTCATGGGTGTTTCTCTGAAGTACACGCGTAACTTATAAAATACTATAAGTTATGCACATTTTAGGACACACTTAGGCACCAAAATTACAACTGCCATTGACTTGGTGTAACTATTGGCGCCTAACTTTAGGCTCACCATTTCCAACTTATGGTCATAAGAGAGAATTCATTAAATGATGGTGAATTTTTGGAGTCAAAAAATTGAGTGCTAAGTGCTGTTCTATTAAGGGAGTGCACCCTTTATGGAAAAGCATTCAGCACAAACCTGACACCTAACTTTTGGGTGCCATACTTACGCCTGCCAAAAGCAGGTATAAATGCCAGCACCCAACTTATTCATGCATAGGGCGAAGTCTGTAAATCTGCATGTAAATCTGGCTGGAAAGCCTTTAGCCATACTCCCTTTACAAATACTTGCAATTGAAGCTAAGCGCTCTGCTTTATAGAATAGCAAGCAGCAAGGTACACATGCAACTTTTTAAGACTGCCAATTAACATCAATTATTGATATTTCTGATCTCATTAGTCATGACATATAGAATCCAAGGGATATTATATAACAGAACCTTGGTACCCAGATATTGTTATTGAATTGGCATTGGTGCACCTACATTTTGGCTTCAAGTTCTAGAATTGCCACCTAAGTTTCTAAAATAGTGACTAAGTGCAGTTACGTATTTACAATTAATTTCGATTATCAGTGCTTACTGGTTGTAAGTGCCAATTAGTGCCTAATTTGCCAATTAACTTACATGCGTAACTGACACTATTCTATAACCTGTACATGCAATTTTGCATGCTAAGCACAAAATTGTGCACACAAGATTGTAGAATGAGGGGGATAGTAGCTGCAAATCCATGAATAAGGAAGTTATAGTTCAGCAGCCACTGATGAGCATATAACTTCCTTTAAATATCATCCCCACTGGTTTTAAGCCAAGTATATAATTGATTTGAGAACTAAGCAGCCTTTTCATAAAAACAAAATAAAATTCACAAAACATTTATAATCAATTAATATCTTTATTAGAGGACAAGGAATATTACCCAGAATACAGCGGAGATACCATTAAGGAAGTTTGCTAGAGCAGCATCAACCCCTCTGAATACCTGTGAGCCAGTCATGCTGAGCAACTTTGGCATCAGGTGACCTTGGGAGATAAAAGCATGGCCATCCTTGGTCACATCCCCATGGATATGTACCTAAAGGGTCACAACCAAAGGGGCAGGTTCTGCCCCTTTGGAGCCCCTTTGCAGCTACTATGGAGTTATAGTGGAGCTGTCTTAGACACCTCCAGTATTGAGTGAGTAATTGAGAACTTCTCCCCTTTTCTTACTGGGTGTTTAAGACTGTTTAAAGATTCTATTCCAATGGAAGAGGAAGGGGAAATATAGAGACTCACCTGTGCAAGGCCCCAATAGACTCCTATACCAGGATCTCTGTCCTAAAGGTCTTGGGAGCAGAGATGGTTGTTTCCTTATTGGGGGAGGATTTTAATTTAGTGAATCCCTCAAGTTCTGATAGCCACTTATCTCCATCACTGCCAATATTAGATCCTGGCTTTTTTCCCCCTAGTGTCTACACCTGTGGTTCAGGATGAAGGCAGAGAGGGTATTGTTCAGGGCCTGGTGACGGATCACAAGATCAGCAGAGGTACTGTTGTTGTGAGTTTGTGTGATACAGTTTCTAATGTAGCTCTAAGTTCTACTCTTGTATTATTGGGGGTTAGTGCTCCTGAGTGTGTATACCTGAAGCCTGTCTTATTCACTGGCTATAGGGAACAGCTTACTTCCCTGAATTTGGCTATGCCTAGGGACATGACGAACTCATAAATTTGCAGATTGATAGATAAAATGGATGCAAATGTTTCTGGCTGCATAGCTCAATTGTGCCAGTTTTCGGGGGAGACTGTGAACAAGTTATCTACATTAGAAAAAAATCTGAGATCACGAGGGACAGCGTTGGAAGATCACACAAAGAAATTGGAAGCTATGGAGTTGGTACAGGAGTCTCTGGTTAAAGGGAATTTATTTTTGGAAAATAAGCTAGAAAGGATAGAGCATGTTATACGGGCTAGTAATTTAATATTTCTTCATTTTCCTTATTGTAATCTTATTTCAGCATCTGTATTTTCTGGAAGTTCTTCAGTTGAGTTTAGGCTCCCTTCCTGTTATTATTAAAGCCTATTATGTTTCCTCAAGTATGAAATATGTTTCGGGGAGAGTATAAATGCTTCTTTAGCTGTAAACTTAACTAAGATTTTGAAGACCTCTCTTCAAAGGCCTACATTACTACTACTACTACTACTACTATTTAGCATTTCTATAGCGCTACAAGGCATACGCAGCGCTGTACAAACATAGAAGAAAGACAGTCCCTGCTCAAAGAGCTTACAATCTAATAGACAAAAAATAAATAAAGTAAGCAAATCAAATCAATTAATGTGAACGGGAAGGAAGAGAGGAGGGTAGGTGGAGGCGAGTGGTTACGAGTCAAAAGCAATGTTAAAGAGGTGGGTTTTCAGTCTAGATTTAAAGGTGGCCAAGGATGGGGCAAGACGTAGGGGCTCAGGAAGTTTATTCCAGGCGTAGGGTGCAGCGAGACAGAAGGCGCGAAGTCTGGAGTTGGCAGTAGTGGAGAAGGGAACAGATAAGAAGGATTTATCCATGGAGCGGAGTGCTACCTTGAGGGCTACCTTGAGGGCTACCTTTGTTGTGACATTTTCAAACAGCTCTGGGAGAGATCAGATGTCAGTAAATTTCTTTAAGAACCATTGGATTCCTTTTCATGGCTATCCGATAAGTGTGTATCCTGATGTTTCCCTGAGAACCCAGCTGATTCAAAGGGAATTTCTTGCTTTAAGACCTTGGGTATTTCATTTCTCCTGAAGTTTTCTAGGAAGTGCCTGGTAAAATTTCAGGAGAAAGAAAATTGCTTTCTTGATCCTAAACATCTAGAACTGATTCAGCTATAGGAAAATGTAGGGAGTGGGGGATATGTTAACCTGTAGCTGGTGCATTGAGATACGGTTATATACAGTTCTTGCTGTTTTTATTTATTTTGCTTTTATTTATCTCCTCTCCTTCTTGCTTTCGGGGGGGGGGGGAGTATTGTGCATTTTGAGGGTATTTTCACTTTTTCCTGGAATGGTTAACTACTTATGTGTTTTTGATACATAATCCACATGGATATTACGATTTGTTTTCTTCTATTGTAATTATTTTGAAAAACAGAAATACAAAACAATATTTTTATCGCAACAATACTTCTGAAAAACACAGGACTTCTAGTTATTCTTTCACCAAAGCATTTAATAGAAGTTAAACTTCAGGAGAGGATCCAGATTTGAAGGTAATGGGGTGTCCCTCCCAAAGCTCCTGTCCTATTCCTTCTTGAATGCCTTCCTCCTTCCTCCCCCTCCCCAATCCTGTTTCTTTCCCTTTCATATCACATGGTTGATGCATTCTCATAACCCCCACTCCATCACTGACACCAATGCCCCCTCTCTCTTTCACTCTCACTCACTCACTCACAGACATGCACACTTTCTTTCTCACACAATCGCTTTCTCTCTCACTTAGGGTTACCATATGTCCACTTTAAGAGGACACATCCTCCTTCTGGACTTCTTCAGAAATGTCCTCCAGAAGTTTTAATTTTTAGGAAAATATCCTCTTTTTCTGAAGTGATATGGTCATTTTATGTGTCTATGACCAACACACCTATCCACATAATGAGAGAAACCATCTCTAGTCTATGGGCTCAAACTCAGTCAAACTCAAATCCGGAAGTTTTTAAAAAGCAGATTATTATCTACTGCTGTACAGTAGTCAGTCACTTAATATATGTTCATTAACTACGATTGAATGTTTCATTAGCAAAGGTAGCAACCGTTTTTACTTTTTTGTGTCTGCAAATATGGCAACCCTACTCTCACTCTCTGCTGCTTCCCTTTCCCACAGCTACTCCCTTTTTGCATCCCTCACCAACTCGTCCGTCTCCCGCCCTCGCCATTCCCACCATCTAGTCCCTAACATCTTCCTCCCAGAGAAATCCCCCTCAAGCATTCTGCAATCAGGGATTATTTCCCTCTCTCACCTCCTCCAAATACCTCTGCTTGCTGTTCAGCATGGTGCGTAGCATATGCATCTTGCAGAGCAATTAGAATGACCTCCTCAGCACATTGACACGGCTACACACTGCCCTCAAAGCACAATGCGGTCAATACCACTGCCTTTATTGTCACTATCAGTGCCATTGCTATAACATCGAGCACCCTAGGACCACTGAGACATCAAGTCCCCTGCTGCCGCCACCCACTGCCTGCATACTCAATGAGACCTGCCTCTGCTGGGGCCAACACTGATACAATCAGTTTCGCCCACTTCTCCAGCGATGCAGCCTGCCTCAGTACTCCACTCTCTCTCCCTACTGAACATTGCTGGCACCCCTGCCTTCAGTCAGATCCACAAGGTGTCAGTATCATCTGTTAGATCAGGGTTCTCAACCCAGTCCTTGGACACACCCAGTGAATATGCACGAGATCAATCTGCATGCACTACCTCCATTCTATGCAAATCTATCTCATGCATATTCATTGTGGATATCTGGAAACTCTGACTGGGTAGGTGTTTCCTGAGGACTGGGATGAGAGCCCCTGTATTAGATGTTGCGGTGTCAGCTGTGGTCACAAAATGGACAAACCTCAATTCAATATTATTGTGGTAAATTCAAAATGAATTTGATTTTTATTTTTCTTTTATATTAAATATTTTCTCACTTACTCTCATATGGTTTATATTGTAATATGTTTTCAAGATTGACACCCCTACATGAAATGTGTTACTCCAGCATATTTGCATGTATATTATTAATTTAACAGTCCTATTTTTTTAAGTTCAAAGAGTTTTATTCAAAATATCTTTGCATATAAAGAAACGTACATAAACAAAGAAAACCACACCAGACCTAGTGACTCCAAATGCACATAAAAGAAGAATGCACAATTAGTTCATTATGAGCTTTTAAAGAAAGTTTCGACGGGTTCCCACACTTTCTGACATTTAAACAATCTTTGTCTTTTGTCAAAAATTGCCAGTTCCAATTCGTGTTACATACAAACTCAATTGCACCATAACTGATGATCTAACACCATGTTATCCTTCTAATTATTGACAATTAACTTCAAAGCCACCAATATTAAAAAGTCAAAGAGGTGAGCTTCCTCAGACCGAAGATAAGGTTGCAAATTAAGGGGGTCTTATACAAAGGCGCGCTAGTGCTTTTAGCAGTGGCATAGGAAGGGGGCGGTGGGGTGGTCCACCCCGGGTGCACACCACTGGAGGGGGTGTCTGCTCCGCTGGTTCCCTGCTCTCTCTGCCCCGGAACAGGTTACTTCCTGTTCTGGGGCAGAGAGAGCAGGGAACCAGCGGAGCCAACGCAGCTAACGATTAGTGCGTGCTAAACACTAGAGATGCCAAAAGGAATATATGGGCATCTCTAGCGTTTAGTGCATGCTTATTTTTAGCGCGTGCTAAAACGCTAGTGCGCCTTTGTAAAAGGACCCCTAAGGGACTTACAGATTACCACTTAATATGTAAGACGCATTTGAATATTTAGAAGCTTAGTTATCCGTTCTCAGACTTTATTTCAAAACATGCAAAAGCTGGGACAAAAGAAGTCTCAGAAGGGTAGTTATTAATGTGCAATAAGGCTGTAATATGCTTTATTTTCCCCTTAATGCACATTAAAGGCAATAATAGGCATTAAATTACCCTAATGCACATCAATTTAAATTACTGCAGGATATTCAATAATGACATGCAAATGCATGCAAAACACTTTAGGGTAAATTCAACAAATGGCACCAAAATTTAAGTGTGGGATGATGTGCACCGAGAGCGAATTCTATAAGGACTAGTATAAGTGCTCGCACATAACTGTAGGCAGTGAGGCATGTAAATGATAGTACTCTACAACTCATGTGCCTAACTGTCTAAGGCAGCTCTAACCCAGCCATGCCCCTCTCAATTCCAAGCCTTCTACTGAAGTTTACATGCTCTGGAATTCAAGTATGCAACATGGAGAACACTGACTATAGGTGCCCATTAGCATCAATTAAGGCTAATTATAACCACTAACACCGAGATTCTATATATGACGACTTGTTATTCCATTTTCCAGATCATTTATAAATATGTTAAATAGCACCTGTCCTAGTACAGATCCCTGTGGCACTCCACTATTCACCCTCCTCCACTGAGAAAAATGACCTTTTAACCCTACCCTCTGTTTTCTGTCCAATAACCAATTCCTAATCCACAGAAGGACATTGCCTCCTATCCCATAACTTTTAATTTTCTCAGGAGTTTCTCATGAGGACCTTTGTCAAAAGCTTAATGAATATCCAGATACACCACATCAACCAGCCCACCTTTATCCACATGTTTATTTATACCTTCAAAGAAATGAAGCAAATTGGTGAGGCAAGCCTTCCCTTGGCTAAACCCATGCTGACTCTGACCCATTAAACCATGATTGTCTATTCCATAATTTTATTCTTTATAATAGTTTTCACTATTTTCCCCAGCACTGAAGTCAGGCTTACTGGTCTGTAATTTTATGGATCACCCCTGAAACCGATTTTTAAAATTGGCGTTACATTGGCTACCCTCCAATCTTCAGGCACCACAAACGACTTTAATGACAACTTACAGGTCACTAACAACAGAACAGCAATTTCATGTTTGAGTTATTTCAGTACCCTGGGGTGTATGCCATCTGGTCCAACTGATTTATCACACTTTAACTTGTCAGTTTGGCTCAGTATGTCTTCCAGGTTCACTGAGATTTCTTTCAGTTCCTCCACATCGTCACCCTTGAAAACCATTTCCAAGATAGGTAGATCTATTACATCTTCTTCTGTAAAGACCAAAGCAAAGAATTCATTCAATCTATCCACTATGGCCTTGTCCTCCCTGAGTGCCCCATTTGCTCCTTCATGATCTAACGGTCTCACGGATTCCCTCACAGGCTTTTTGCTTCTGATGTACCTGAAAGAGGTGTTGCTATGAGTTTCTGTCTCCATGGCAGATTTCTCTTCATATTCTGTTTTAGCTTTCTTTATCAGTGCTTTCCATCTAGCTTGACACTGCTTATGTTGCTTCTTATTTTCTTCATTCAGATCCTTTTTCCATTCTTTGAAGGATGCTCTTTTGGCTCTAATAGCCTCTTTCACTGTACCTTTTTACCACTCCGGCTGGCGTTTGCTCTTCTTTCCACCTTTGTTAATACGTGGAATACATCTGGTCTGGGCTTCCACAATGGTATTTTTAAACAACGTCCATGCCTGATTTAAAGTCCTAACCTGCACCGTTTTTATCATGGCTGGGGTGGTTCAGGTCTTGAAGTGAGTTCACACCATCTAGACGCTCACAAAGAGAATATTTGTGTTGGAATTAACTTTGAATTCCACAATCCAAATGGTTAGTTTGTGGGAGGAAGTACAACAGATTGATGTTTAAGAATTATCTATTTAGTTGATAATAAAATTAAACTATAAAGATCTCCAATTTAGTAAAACAGTTTGTTAGCAAGAATTTCTTACATTAATATGTAAAACAGCTGCATCAGTATTATCACAAAATGTTGCAACTGCTTTAGTACTCAAATCAATAACACTCTTCATATCTCTTTTCTCAGACAACCCTTCTCGGCTACCTCTGGAGTGGCTGAACTATCAAATAAGTTTCAGTGTTTCCTTTCTCACAGCCAGAAAAGCTTGTGTATTTCCAATTTTACAATAGAAATACATGAATATTTAAAACATCTGGATGTCAGCATGTACACCTGCTCCGAGACAGTTGTTAGCGTGGCTAATGCCTCATCTGAACCTGGGGATTACAGGAGTGATTGAGGGAGCAATTGTGCTTATCTCTCTGGTGTTTAAAACCACTTCAAAATGTCCAAAAAAATGTTATTTTGCTTGGCTCTCTTAATTGGCTTTTCCCGGATGTACAGTTTTGTGAAATCCAGAACTTAGGTATGTAAGTGCTGAAATATATGCATTGGTTTCAAAGTTGGCCTTTACAAGTGTTACACATCTGCACTTAAACCTTCAAAACCCTGAGTGATGATGCTCTTTTTTTTTGTTGTTGTTTCATTTTACTAAAATGTCTGTTCCAACTGGACGCACTGGCACATACACATGTACTTCCCGACAAACACGTTGTTCTTTCCAGTTGGAAATAATTATACAGAAGGGGTCTAGAACATCTGTTTGTCTGTGGGCAAAATAAGTGAAAATGGAATGGAATGGGACCAGGTTTGACAAGGCATGGTGAAAAGACACATTGAATTTGAAAATGGGCCAGATTGAACTGGGGGTTCCAGAGAAATAAGCTTCTCCAAAAATGGAAGAAGTAGTTCCAGCTTCTGTGCCATACAAACTTTGGCGTTGTGCAGGGCTACTCAAATCAGGTCCTCAGATTTACATACCATGGAGATAGTGCATGCAAATCTTTCTCATGCATATTCATTGTGGATATCCTGAAAACCTGACCTGCCTGTGGACCTCAAGGATCAGAACTGAGTAGCCCTGATATGGTGAAACAGCAGGTAAGGAAAAGGGAAGGGATTTGATGTACTGCCTTTCTATGGTTACAATCAAAGCAGTGTACATATTCCAGCTGATATTTAAAACTATTAACCGGCCAGGGATAGCTCCTGGCTGTTTAAATAACCTAAAGCTGGCTAAGCGCTAATACTCAGTGCAAGATAGCCATATATCTCGGCTGAATATCACCACTTAGCAGCTAGCCCGGACATCAGCATGTGACATAACCAGTTAGTACCAATATTAATTGGCTGACCAGCTAAGTTTAGCAGCCAGATAGACCCACGTCTATCTTTGGCCGCTATAACTTTGCTGGCCAACCAATGAATATCGACTTAACTGGCTATGGGGTCCTTTTACTAAGCTGCAGGAAAAAGGGCCCTGCGGTAGCAATGGGGACTGTTTTTCCCATGTGCCAGGGCCCTCTTTACAGCAGCGGCTAAAATGCCCTCCCCCCCAAAAAAAAAAAAATTGGTCATGCAGTAAGATAACTCTTATCGCATGGCCATGTGTCAGGGAGCACTTACCTGACACCCATTGAGGTGGTGGTAAGGGCTCCCTCGGTAACCCAGTAGTAACCAGGCAGCGCACGAAAATGCCCGATTAACGCCAGGTTACAACCACTTTGTAAAAGTGCCCATATGTTTTTTTAGCAGCCAACAAAAAATAGAAATTCAATGCCGGTTAGAGCCCCAGCATTCAATTTCTGGGTTCACTGCCAACCATGGGAGGTAGCTGGGCTCCCTGCAGTCTCAATATTGGCCCCATTATATACAGGTACTTTTTCCATTCCTTGTGAGCTCACAATCTAATTTTTTTTTTTTGGGGGGGGAGGGGGGAGGTTGGGTTTTGTTTTGTTTTTGTACCTGGGGCACTAGAAGGTTAAGTGACTTGCCCCAGGGTTACAAGGGGTTGCAGTGGGAACTGAACCAAGTTTCCCTGGTTCTCAGGTCACTGCACTGACCATTAGGCTGCTCCCATCTGTGAAATAGTTAGCCTTGAATATAAGGCAGACAGAATAGCTATGGATTAATACTGTGCCTCTGTCAATGGATACATGATTTATGAAGTGTGGCAATCTGAAATTTGTTCTATCACTTGTCATGCAAAATTTAGTTCTGTCAGATAATTGTCCTTTAAGGAACATATTAAAGACGCAGTTTCCATGGCCTTCCATGAGCTCCACCTGAAAGCAATTGTGGCATTACTTTCCTGATTGTTGCCTTGTTCTTCAATTCTCTGTCCTGACTTTGTTAGACTATTGTGATGCCCCTTAATTAGGTCTGCCCGATTATCTGATTCATTTGTTGCTACTGCTGCAGAACTCTGGTCCACATTTTTTGTCTAGTTGCGAGTTAAGGGATCAAATTACACCTTCGTTTTTTTTCTTTACATTGGCTCAACATTACATTCAAGGTTTGTTGTTTAGTGTTTAAAGTCTTGAGGAAGAATGGTTCCAGTAATTTAGAGGAAGCTCTGGTCCCTTATGCTCCTTTTGACACTCTGTTCTGCTAGGTCAGCTTTTTGATGGTTCTTCAGTGTAGTGAGACCAAGTATAATGTGTAATGTCTGTGTAATGTTGCCTTTTCTGCCATTTGGAATGTTTTACCTGTAATGTTGTGAGTTAGAAAAGGAGCCAACTTTTCAAAATGATTGGAGGAACTAAGCCCAATGAAAATGACCACTTCCTGGACATAGTCAAGGAGGTTGCCCAACATTGGGGATGCTAAAGCACCTACAGCACCCGCAGAGCTAGCTGCAATGGCTCAGATTTTATAAACAATTGAAATCTCATTTATTTGTCCTGGCTTTTGAATAACTCAGGACTTGTTTATGTTTGGGCCAATGTTACTTTGATGTTAGTGTTTGTTTCATTGTTGTTTTTATTTATTGTGAACATATGGTCTATAGGTTTATATAAATAAAAAAGTAGATAAAATAAGAGCTAGACTGCATTAGCTAATGTGTGCACATGATAATATATCCACTGGTGAAGATCTTTCAAAATGTTATCAATATATTTAGGTTTCAGGATTTATGCCCAGATGATCAAATGCCCCGTGCTGTTCCAAACAGCACTCTATAAATAGCGCTGGGACAGCACGGGGCTTTACCGCCCCTACGAGATACAAATTTATGCACACTATTATCTCTGATCATAGGGTAAAAGTGCTGGAGGATTCTGCCTAAGAATCCTCCTGCACTTGTTTGACAGGTCTGGGCTGTCAAAAGCCCCACCGAACTTCCTTATATGGTGGTGAAGCTCCACCCAGCGCATCCCAGGATACACTGGGCAAGGCTGGGCACCGCCATTTTCAAGGCAGCGCTGAAAGAGGGCAGGGAAGAGGGCCGCTAGACCACTAGGTTGGGAGAGGGGCTTGGTTTGCAGCCCACTGGGCCACCAGGGCTTTTTCGGGGGGGTGAGGGGATTGGGGGGGCTGGAGATACACCGGAGCATTCCCCTGGTGGGGTAGTGAATTCATACACACATCCCAGCCTGACCCCAATACTTTCTCTCTACCCTGTTCCCAGCAGTCTCTGAACCCCCCTTGTACAGAAATTGTTAGGGAAGAGGGTATTAGAAAATGAGAGAGGGACAACTGCACAGCTGCTGTCCATGTTTCTCCCCACCAGCCTCTGCGCCCTCACCCTGTCCCAAGCAGTTTGTCACTTAGCAACAGCAAGAAAGAACTTCCCGACCTGCAGCCTATGGAGCTATTGTTCCCCCTACTCTGAGTGCCCACGTAAACCGAATTGCTTCAAACTAAACAATGGTGGGTAGAGTCTGCATGCCGTGTTTGGTGGCCGTAGCTCTTTGGGAGCCAAAGGAGTTTGAACACAGACAAATAAACAAACAAACACACACGTCTGCTTTAGATAGATAGATAGATAGATAGATAGATAGATAGATAGATAGATAGATAGATAGATAGATAGATAGATAGATAGATAGATAGATAGATAGATATACCAGTCAGACTCAGATTTACCCTTTTATTGGCCAGGTCTTTTAGGTGCTATGCAAGTACCAAGATCCAACTACTAATGTAACACAACACAGAAGAATAATCCACAAATAAATCCAAAACAAGCAGAGACAGTGGAGACAACAAAGGGAAATGGGACTTGATATACCGCCTTTCTGAGGTTTTTTGCAACTGCATTCAAAACGGTTTACATATATTCAGGTACTTATTTTGTACCAGGGGCAATGGAGGATTAAGTGACTTGCCCAGAGTCACAAGGAGCTGCAGTAACAAAGGACAACAAAGGACACCTTGTCAAAATCTTTATTATTCAATCTTCTAAATGGCTTGGCACAGACCGTGTTTCAGCTATTGGGCCTGCATTAGGAATCTAATGAATTTCTTGCTTATATGAAGCATTAATTTGTTTCATATGCAGAAAGACAAAACAGCCACGATCGAATCATACCAGTACTAAGGAACTGTTTGAGTTTATCACTCATCACTGTCCTGCCAAAAATAACTGAAAGTTCGTAAAAAGAAAATGACTGATGAGAAATCTCTGCCTAAAATCATTTCTCACAGGCAGACCAAACTTGTCCAGAATGGTCACTTTCACTTGGTCATAATCCTGACCTCACCTTTGGTTTGCTAATCTGGGTCTCAGCAATCTAGAACAGAATTAATCTGATATTCCAGTTTGCCTTCTGTTATTGTATGCTACTGGCACTGCCCTTTCAAAAGTCACCAGACAGGCCTCCAAGGATAGCGAACTCTTATTCTCTCTGGAAATTCGTCTGTTTTAGCTCCTGCTGTTGTCTCTTGAGTTACATAAGTACATAAGTACATAAGTACATAAGTAGTGCCATACTGGGAAAGACCAAAGGTCCATCTAGCCCAGCATCCTGTCACCGACAGTGGCCAATCCAGGTCAAGGGCACCTGGCACGCTCCCCAAACGTAAAAACATTCCAGACAAGTTATACCTAAAAATGCGGAATTTTTCCAAGTCCATTTAATAGCGGTCTATGGAGTTCTTCCTGTTGTAGCAGCTGCTGCTCTCTCTAGAACTCCTGGGACTGTTCATGTTATTTGTTTTCATTTGGCCATTTTTTCATCACGGGAACAAAGTTATTGAGCGTACACCAGTGGCGTCGCGAGGGCAGCTGACACCCGGGGCGGGTCGCCGCTGCGCACCCCCCCCCCCGAGTGCAGCGTGGCACACCCTCCCCTCTCCGTAGCACAACCCCCCCCCCCCCCCGAGAACATACCTGGAAAGCGGTGAGGGGCGGGCGGGAGAGCCAATCCGCCGAGTGCACGCCGCTGGGGGGTGTCGGCGCCTCGCTGGTTCCCTGCTCTCTCTGCCCCGGAACAGGAAGTAACCTGTTCCGAGGCAGAGAGAACAAGGAACCAGCAAGGCGCCGACACCCCCCAGTGGCGGGCACCCGGGGTGGACCGCCCCCCCTTCCTACGCCACTGGCGTACATTTTTTGAAAGAAGGTACACTATTAATGGCAAACGATAAAACATTGATTTTTGTGTTTTTTTCTGCTCATTTTCATTTGATAACGACGTGCAACAACATGGGATATCTTGTTCACATTTCCCATATCACTCACTGCAAATGATGCCCATCCCTACTCAGGGCCGTGCTGATGCGGTAAGCAGGGTAAGCACCGCAGGGGGGCGACCACCTCTGGAGGGCACCGCCGCGGTGCTTACCCTCACCGCGCCGCTGAGGCCTTTAAATCTTTTACCTCGGTCGCAGCAGCGTCAGTGAAAGCGCTGCCGACGTCTCCCTTCCCTTGCACTCGTTGGTTCCCTCAGTGTCCCGCCTTCTTCTGACGTCAGAAGATGGCGGACACTGAGGGAACCAAGAGCGCGAAGGGAAGGGAGACGTCGGCAGTGCTCCGCTTTCACTGACGCTGCTGCGACCGGAAGTAAAAGATTTAAAGGCCCCAGGGTGCGGAGGGAAGGGCAGAGAGGCATGGATGGGAGGGCAGAGAGGCATCGATGGGAGGGCAGGGCCCAGGGAGAGGACAAATTGCTGGAAGGGGAGGGGAGAGAGGATTGCTGGCTATGGATGGAGGAGGGAAGGGCAGAGAGGGACAAGGATGGACATGGGGGCCCAGGGAGAGGACAATTTGCTGGAAATGGAGGGGAGGGGAGAGGGGAGGCGAGGATTGCTGGCTATGGATGGAGGAAGGAAGGGTAGAGAGGGACAAGGATGGACATGGGGGCCCAGGGAGAGGACAAATTGCTGGAAATGGAGGGGAGGGGAGAGAGGAGGATTGCTGGCTATGGATGGAGGAGGGAAGGGTAGAGAGGGACATGGATGGGAGGGCAGGGCCCAGGCACAGGCCAAATTGCTGGAAATGGAGGGGAGGGGAGAGAGGAGGATTGCTGGCTATGGATGGAGGAGGGAAAGGCAGAGAGGGACAAGAATGGACATGGATGGGAGGGCAGGACCCAGGGAGAGAGGAGAAATTGCTGGAAATGGATATAGAGCAAGAAATGAAGAAGAAAGGAGAAAAGTAAAGAAATAAATGGAAAGGAAGCCCTGAAAATGGAGTTAAGAGGACAGATAGCAGCAGAATCAGATACTGGACCAGCATGATCGGAAAAAGAAAGTCACCAGACAACAAAGGTAGAAAAAAATCATTATACTTTCATTTTAGCGTTTGGAATATGTCCACTTTGAGAATTTACATCTGCTATCTTATTTTGCAATGTATAGCAATTTGTTTCTAAGAATATTGCTGACAATTCCTTTCAGTGTGGCAAGTGGTGAGCGATCATTTTCATGGGGGGGGGGCGTGATCATTTTCACGGGGGGGGGGGGGGGCGCCAACTGATAGTCTGCAGGGGGGCGCCAGAGACCCTAGGCACGGCCCTGTCCCTACTAGTCTTATTAGAAACCACTTCAGTTCCACGGCACTCTGAAAAGACAGAAGGGAACAAAAGCAAACCCTAGTGTGGTCTGTTTTTCAGGGATTTTTACCAGGGAAAATAAGAATTAGGTACACAAATATCCACCATCGAATCAGTAGAATTAGGAACAACTAGCAATCCCTGGGGATTCTTACAACCAGCAAAGAAAAACAGTCCGATCTGGTCATGCAGAGGGTGTGGTCCCTTCTGGCCCTGTATACTAGGTCTGTTCCAAAATCCTTTCTAAGGATATCACAGTTGACGGGCCAAGCCATGTTTCTTTATGTATCACCAGTTTACCACTTTAAATTATGCAGATTCCTAGGGTTTCAAATGTTCACTTCTATGTAATTCTACTGGCTGCCTCTTTAGAGTCCCTCTGGGTTCTCCAAAAACCAGAAACACTTTGGACAGTTTTAAGTTCAATAAAACCAGAAACAAAACTTACAATGCACAAACAAAAGTATGTAGCCAGCTGGCTCTAAAATTGCAGGACTCCTTTACAGACTTCTAGCAAGCTAATTTTAACTAAACCTTTATTCCAAATTGCAACTGTCTTTCTTCAGTCTGCAGCAGTGGCGTAACTAGGACTGAATAGGCCCCGGGTGGAAAAATTGAGATGGACCCCCCTATAACACCACCCTCCACCGACTGTGGCTAGCCACACTGGGCCATGGGCCTTGTAGGATCCTCTCCCTATTGCCGACTGAACCAGCAGCCACCAGAGCTTACCAAATACAGCTGCATACAAAATGAAGACTGTGGTACTGTCACTCCCAATGCCCAGCTCTCTCAAACAGAAATAAAACCCCAAACTGCTCAAAAAGACTCCTCAGAATTAAAACCAATGCCAGCAAGCCAGGCTGCCCATCAAAATCAGGGCTTTCTTTGAGGGGGTACTTGGGGGTACTGAGTACCGGCACCTTTTCCATTGTCTGCTAAAATTGACCCATGGTCCCCAAGTTTTAATGAAAGAGCTCAGGCTCTACACACCAATTCTGCCTTGTCATAGATTCTGTGATTAGTTTCAGGGAGCCTGGTTATTGTGGGGTGCAGGGCCGTGCTGATACGGTAAGCGGGGTAAGCACCGCAGGAGGGCGCCGACCTCTGGAGGGCGCCGCCGCGGTGCTTACCCTCACCGCTTACCTGAGCTCTGCGCCGCCGATGCCTTTAAATCTTTTACCTCCAGTCGCAGCAGCGTCAGTGAAAGCGCTGCCGACGTCTCCCTTCCCTTCGCGCTGGTTGGTTCCCTCAGTGTCCCGCCTTCTTCTGACGTCTGACGTCAGAAGAAGGCGGGACACTGAGGGAACCAACCAGCGTGAAGGGAAGGGAGACGTCGGCAGCGCTTTCACTGATGCTGCTGCGACCGGAGGTAAAAGATTTAAAGGCTCAGGGTGCGGAGCTGAGGTAAGGGAAGGGCAGAGAGGCATGGATAGGAGGGCAGGGCCCAGGGAGAGGACAAATTGCTGGAAATGGAGGGGAGGGGTGAGAGCAGGATTGCTGGCTATGGATGGAGGAGGGAAGGGCAGAGGGACAAGGATGGACATGGATGGGAGGCAGGGCCCAGGGAGAGGACAAATTGCTGGAAATGGAGGGGAGGGGAGAGAGGAGGATTGCTGGCTATGGATGGAGGAGGGAAGGGCAGAGAGGGACAAGGATGGACATGGATGGGAGGGCAGGGCCCAGGGAGAGGACAAATTGCTGGAAATGGAGGGGAGGGGAGAGAGGAGGATTGCTGGCTATGGATGGAGGAGGGAAGGGCAGAGAGGGACAAGGATGGACATGGATGGGAGAGCAGGACCCAGGGAGAGAGGAGAAGTTGCTGGAAATGGATATAGAGCAAGAAATGAAGAAGAAAGGAGGAAAGTAAAGAAATAAATGGAAAGGAAGCCCTGGAAACGGAGTTAAAAGGACAAATAGCAGCAGAATCAGAATGATCGGAAAAAGAAAGTCACCAGACAACAAAGGTAGGAAGAAATCATTTTATTTTCATTTTAGCGTTTGGAATATGTCCACTTTGAGAATTTACATCTGCTATCTTATTTTGCAATGTATAGCAATTTGTTTCTAAGAATATTGCTGACAATTCCTTTCAGTGTGGCAAGTGGTGAGTGATCATTTCCACGGGGGGGGGGGGGGGTGCCAACTAATAGTCTGCAGGGGGCGCCAGAGACCCTAGGCACGGCCCTGCGGGGTGGTTCCATCAGTGATCACCCCACCCCTGAAGGGTGGCCTGGCATTTGAGTACCGGCACCTTTTTCGCTGGAAAAAACACACTGATCAAATCATTCCCTTACACCACCAACCATTTTAGGAAAGGTGGGGATCGATCAGATGTGTCATTGCCCTACCATGCCATCTCCTACCCTCTCTTCCACCCCCCTCTCCAGCTCACCAAAAATATCATGTTCTTCGAGACGAGGGAAGGCCACTTGTTGTACCTAGATGAAATCTGTTTTGAAAGCACCCTAATGTCAAGCCCTAAATAAGTGGTTAGGATGGTGGACTTTGGTCCTGAGGAACTAAGTTCGATTCCCACTTCAGGAACAGGCAGCTCCTTGTGACTCTGGGCAAGTCACTTAACCCTCCATTGCCCCAGGTACAAATAAGTACCTGTATATAATATGTAAGCCGCATTGAACCTGCTATGAGTGGGAAAGCGCGGGGTACGAATGTAACAAAAATAAATATTCAGCCCACGAAAATCATCAGGTTTAAAATTGCTGACCACCGTGGGCTGAATCTAATCCGGTGCTGGGATTATGTGGGTGCTGATCCATACTGAGTGCCAGCACCAGCACAGCTAACTGGGCAAAGATAGGACTGCCTTTTCTGGGGTCCTATCAGCCCAGTTAGCCAGTTAGCTATGTGGCAACACATAAGTGCCATCTCCTCCCCGACTCCGCCCATGGACCACTCTGGCACTAACCGCACCGTGCTGCAGCTGTCAGAAAGAAATTCAGTGGCAAGCTGCGGTTAAAATGCTATTTAGTATTCGGAGACAGCATTCTGAGTGGGGACTAAGTAGGCAGAAGCCTCTTCTGTCAGTTTGAGCCCCTTTCCATATCTACCCCAACAAGTATAAAGTGTGTCATTCCAGATAGCCTTGCTTCAAACGCCCTGCGATACATTTATTTTTGGAAAATTTTAACTTTGCCCTCATTAAAAAAAAACAGCAAAAATAAACGTGGTGAAAAGTTCAAAGGAAAGGAAATTCAGTCAACATAGACAAAACTAAATGAGTAGAAATAAATCGATTTTTTTACTTGTTCTAAAAATACAAAGACTAGGGGACACTCGAGGAAGTTGCATGGAAATACTTTTAAAACAAATAAGAGGAAATATTTTTTCACTCGACGAATAGTTAAGCTCTGGAACTCCTTGCTGGAGGAGGTGGTAACAGTGGTTAGCGTATCTGGGTTTAAAAAAGGTTTGGACAAATTCCTGGAGGATAAGTCTATAGTCTGCTATTGAGACAGACATGGGAAGCAACTGCGCTCTGGGATTTGTAGTATGGAGTGTTGCCAAGATTTGGGTTTCTGCCAGGTACTTGTGACTTGGCTTGGCCACTATTTAGAAAACAGGATACTGGGTTAGATGGGCCATTGGTCTGACCCAGTATGGCTACTCTTGTTCTAATTCCCATTCCAAAATATAATACTGTGTAAAGTTTGTTAACATGCACTCTGAAATTTTAGAAGATGTGCTTATATGTGTACAGCGGACAATCATAGACTCAATGATCTTACTATCCAGCTTATTTTTGAAGGAGAAGGGCGGCCATCTTCCGACACAAATCAGGAGATGGCCCGCCTTCTCCTAAAGCCAGTCAAATCGGTATAATCGAAAGCCGATTTTGGCCGGGTTCAACTGCTTTCCGTCACAGGACCGGCCAAAGTTCAAGGGGGCGTGTCAGGCTGTCAGCAGTGTACTGAAGGCGGGACAGGGGCGTGGTTAAGAGATGGCCGTCCTCGGCCGATAATGGAAAAAAGAAGGGCGGCCTTGACGAGCATTTGGCCGACTTTACTTGGTCCCTTTTTGTTCACGACCAAGCCTTGAAAAGGTGCCCGAACTAAACAGATTGCCACCAGAGGGAATTGGGGATCACCTCCCCTTACTCCTCCCAGTAGTCACCAAACCCCTCCCATTAAAAAAAACAACATTTTTTTGCCAGCCTCTATGCCAGCTTCAAATGTCATATCCACTCCATCACAGCACTATGCAGGTCCCTGGAGCAGTTTTTAGTGGGTACTGCAGTGCACTTCAGGCAGGCGGACCCAGACCCATCCCCCCCCCCCACCTGTTACACTTGTGGTGGTAAATGGGAGCCCTCCAAAACCCACCAGAAACCCACTGTACCCACATCTAGGTGCCCCTGTTACCCTTTAAGGGCTATGGTAGTGGTGTACAGTTGTGGGGAGTGGTTTTTGGTGGGGGTTTGGGGGCTCAGCACACAAGGTAAGGTAGCTATGCACCTGGGAGCAATTTTTGAAGTCCACTGCAGTGCCCCCTAGGGTGCTCGGTTGGTGTCCTGGCATGTGAGGGGGACCAGTGCACTACAAATGCTGGCTCCTCCCATGACCAAACGGCTTGGATTTGGCCGGTTTTGAGATGGCCGCTATTAGTTTCCATTATCAGCGAAAACCAATGTTGGCCATCTGTAAGGGCGGCCCAAATGTTGAGATTTGGCCGGCCCCCGAACGTATTATTGAAACGAAAGATGGCCGCCCATCTTGTTTTGATAATACGGTCGGGTACGCCGCTTTACGGGCTGTCATTATAGATGGGCACCCCCTTTCGATTATGCCCCTCCTATGTCCAGGCTTATAATCATAGCACAATACTTCAAGCAATAGCCCACAGATGCCAAACTTAATATGTGAAAAAACAGAAAGTGTACTTAACTTGCTAGAACAGAAACAATAAATCGGCCGTCTGGCTACGCCTCAGCACTGAGGTCACACTGTCGATATTATTCCATTGGTTAACATAGTGGCACTGTGAATCTAAGCAGGCATCCCTATCTGCTAGATTAACAGCTGCTGCTACATAACTTTTTCTTTCGAGCTGCAAGGTTTTTATTATTATTATTATTATTTTGTGAAAATTAGCCAGCAAAGCTTTTTATTCACACTCATGTTTTAAATACATTTCATTAGTGAGCTGTTTTGCATGAATTCACAGCAGCTTATTAATGCGAACATCAATGGGTCAATATTTAGTCTGCAGTGGCCGTGATTTTACACTGACTGTCGTGGACAGGATTAGCCCCAGATATTCAACACCAGGCCATGTCCGATCACTGGTATTGAATATCTGGGGCTAATTCCTCAGATGATACCCGCCAGAGCTTATGCAGGGCCTAGCTGATATTCAGCTGGGATCTTCATAAGACACTTATGTGGGTTCCAGCTGAATAACGGACGGGACCTGCATAAGATCATCAGCCCCCTTCTGATGCCTGTTCCCCCCTACCACCCCCCACCCCCGATCCAGGAGGCTGCTCTTAGAAGCTGTGGCAGGCATTTTAGGGAGGCAGCCTCATATGGCAGGTGTGAGTGCTCATCTCTTCTGCCCATCTCCCCATAGGGAAACAGGCAGGTAAGTCAACAACCATGGTGGGGGGAGAGGGGTTTGCTGTTCCAGGGGGTGGGGTAGAGGAGAGAAGGAGGGGATGTGGCAAAGGGAGTCTTGCTTTGGTTCTGGAGGGTGGGAGGGGAAGTGGGCATCGGAAAGGGGGCTCTCTCACAACATTCAGGGGTAGGTGAGAGGGAGTGGATCTTGCTCTACCTCCAGTGGGAGGGGGGGGGGGGGGTTAGTGGGGTAGGGAGATGGGAGAGAGGGAAGGGGATGTTCCAAGGGGTTCTGAGGGAGGAAGGAGGATGGGCGCACATCATGCCTTTTTTTTGTCCTAACTTTTTGTGGTTACTCAGCCAGTTAGTAGACTGAAAATCTCTGCTAGCCGGCTAGGTTTCCACACTGCTATAATCACGCCCTAACCCCACCCCTGCACCACCCACAAACTAACCGGTTTCAGCATGGGGGGTTAGAGGGGACATACATCAGCACTGTCCAGTTAAGTCCTGTTGAATATCCCTGATTAGCCCTAGACAAGTGATTTAAACAGCCAGGAGCCTCTCTTGGCCGTTTAAATCGCTTTGAATACCCTTAAGTAAACGTTTGTTTGGAACAGGGGCTCACTTATATTCATTGTGGATATCCAGAAAACCAGACTGGTTTGGTATATCACGAGGTCTGGGTTGAGAATCCCTGGTTTGGCATTAGCTTCATGCAAAAGTTTATTACATGGCTGGTCCCTTGCATGAAACTTTCCATTGACATGGTTCCTTGCATTAAGCAACACAAAAACAACAATAATTTTGGCATTTTTGTTTATCTCGGCAGGAAAACAGAAGAACAGTAACCCTTGTGGGCACACACAAACCAAACAGTCACAACAAGGGTGACTAAAGAAAGAGCAAGTCTTGGATGTTAAATAAAGACATTGGTTTGGACATCGTCTGCTGCTCTTTCTTTAGTCACCCTTGTTGTGACTGTTTTTTGTTTATCTACCAGTGTTTTTGCACTGTTTAATGTACAACTTTTGTGCAAAATAATTTCACACATTAGTACATGAGGTCCTCAAAGCTTGGTGGATATTGGTCTACATATTCCAAAGTTATGAAAAGAGAACACAAATAAAAGTGCAATCCACAACACATGGGCATTTTACCCTATTGAACCAAGGCTAAAGGGGTTATAAATCAGTTTGCTAAATCTGTGAGTGTACCTTACTGATTCTTAGAAAGAACACATAGTAATTGAAACCAAAACATTCATGTCACATGTTGAGCAGATGAGCAGAAGTAACTTAAGCCAAACGCTGATACACATATGATATCACAAAGCATAGCAGTGGCCTGGAGGAGTGGCCTAATGGTTAGAGCACCAGTCTTGACATCCAGAGGTGGCTGATTCAAATCCCACTGCTGCTCCTTGTGATCTTAGGCAATTTTTCTCCAGCATTGCAGTGGTAGCACAGCATAAACACCGGCGGATAGCGGTTGGTGGCTTTTGTTCTGGGTTTTTTCGTGTTTCTCAAGAGCTGAGTGAACAATATCCACAGCAGTATGAGTATTCCACTACACTATTGTCATCATAGCCCCTGATGAAGCCGTTCGGGGAGAAACACGGCCTGTGTCAGGCATCATTGGTATATGGTACTACTAATAAAGTTTTAATTTCTCTCACTGATCTGCTGTTGTGTTTTCCACTCCAACATTAGGGAGGGAAGGGGTTCAGAGAACGGAGTGCAGATGCTGGGACGCCGCGAAGGAGAGGAGCAGTGTGGCGCTGCAGCTGGGTGGGCCTGAGCCAAGATTGGGTGGACCTGTGCCCTCTCAGGTCCATCCGTAGCTACACCACTGGCTGGCACTAAGTTTTGGGTATAGAAAGCCACCAAAAATTGTATCTGGTAGTCCCCACCTGGACAATTAGTCCCAGACAATTCCCATTCATCAGTTACCCTCTGGACAAGTGCCATCTAGGTGAATTACCCCCTGGATAATTTTCCCCTCCCATGTGTCAATTCCCACCCAGTTAATTCTCCCCCACCCTCGTCTGCCTTTTCAGTGCTCACTTGCTCCTTGTTCTACTCTTAGAGTCTTTGGTCCTCCTCCTCCATCCCTCCCTCCCTCCATCCCTGCAATTACTAGCATTTCACTCTCTCCCCCCCCCCCCCCCCCATTTACCCACATTTCATTCTAGCTTTGCCCCTCCCCACCACAGTTACCAGCATTTCATTCCTCCTGTCCCTCTCCATGATGACCAGCACTACTATCTCCAACACCCCGATGACCAGCATTGCTCTTACTTCTTCTCATGCTGATACCAAAGCTATGCGCAGTGCACAGCATATAGCATTGGTGTCAGCATGAGAAGAAGAAAGAAGTCGTGGTAAGAATAATGACGGTCATCAGGGGAGAGATAGACGTGCCGGCAGAGAGTGGAGCAAGAGTCATATGCAGAAATCCAGAGGGGGGTGGGAAGTGGAGGACAGAGGCGCAGGTCTAGAAGAAGCAGGAAAATGGCTGTGGTGTAGCAAACTCACTGTCATGGGCCTATAACACAGCCTGCAGACTATTAAAACTGAACATTGGGTTCCACTATAAATACTAGATTTAAAAAGAAAACTAGAAATACAGTGTACTCCATTTAAGTGCACGTCGGATAAGTGCATGCTCTGTTTAACTGCATGCCGTATTTCGGTCCCGTTTTTGGCACCATCAATTTCTATGGGGACAAACTTCAGTTTAGCGCACCACTGATAAGTGCAAGATTCGCTTATATGCATGGTTTAAGACCGCTCCTCTGCAGGAAAGACTCTGCATAAGTGCACATGCAGAATATGGAAGCCGATTGGCGCTTGACAAAAGGGCGGTAAATTTGAAATCTCGTTGGTTAACTGCCACAGACAGAAGAAGTGAAAGAATGTTGTTAGAGTGTACACTGGAGTCGTCGTCGTCTTCGCGCAACTGTAAGACTTTAACACTGGCTGAACAAATAGAACTTCTTAAAAAATTAGAAAACAAACAAAGTCAAGCATCTATTGCTAAAGAATATGGTATCAATCCCAGTCAAATTTCACGTATCTTAAAGCAGAAAGACCAGCTTCAGGAAGACTGGCAAAACAATACAAATCCACACCGGAAACGTAAATGGGCGGGAAAAGCTGAAGATGTAGAAGATGCTCTTCTTCGGTGGTTTTCTCATGTCAGGAGAAGACAGTTTCCTGTCAGTGGTCCACTGCTAATGGAGAAAGCTAATCAGCTAGCTGAAAGTCTTGGACTAACTGATTTCAAAGCCACTGTTGGATGATTGGAAAGATGGAAGGAGAGGAACAACAAAAAAGACGCTGATGACTTTGGTGCTGAAAATTGGGTTGTTTCAGTTCTTCCTACCATCTTGAATGAATTTGCACCTCATGACATTTTCAATGCTGACGAAAACAGTCTCTACTGGCGAGTGATTCCTGATGGAACACTTGCATTCAAACAAGCCGAAACTACAGGAAGTAAAACGTCGAAGGACTGACTGACGATCCTCCTTTGCTGCAATATGGATGGGAGTGAGAAGTTGGAACCACTCATCACTGGAAAGAGCAAACAGCCCCGTTGCTTCAAGAATGTTAAGTGACTTCCTGTGTCATACAAGGCTAACACAAATTCATGGATGACTGGGGAAATTTGGAAGCAGTGACTAAAGAAGTTAGACACTAGAATGCAGGCACAAAAGCATCAGATTTTGTTGCTTTGTGATAATTGTGCTGCACACAGTGATTATGTCAGGCTGTCTAATGTCAAGGTGGTCTTCCTGCCACCAAACACTACCTCTCTGATCCAACCTATGGATCAGGGCATAATAGCCAATTTCAAACAACATTATCGGGCTCTTGTGCTACGTCGTCTGATGAGCATTATGGACGACCAGACTGGCAAGGATAAACGTGCTGTTGAACTGGCTCAAAATCTATCACTGTTGGATTCCCTACATATGCAGAAAGAAGCCTGGAATCATGTTACACAGGCAACCATTGTGAACTGCTACAAGTGGGCAAGCTTTGTTAGGATGTGGAGAGGGACGAAGCAGATGCAGCTGTTGCAAACGCGTCAGATGAACAGGCTATTGACATCCCAGCTGGTGTTACTGAAGAGGAGTTTCATCACTACGTAGCTCTTGATTACAATCTACAAATAGCTGATGACAGCACTGATGTCAAGATATGCGCCTACACACAGGCAACAGCTGATGATGAAACAGATGATGAAATGAGCAGCGAGACACATGCTGACGAAATTCAACAACCTCCTGTCACTTTTGCAAGAGCGCTGGAGAGTCTCAACACCATGCGGGCCTATCTGGAGGCCACTGGATGTCAGTGCTATGACAGTTTTTACCGTCTGGCAGACGTAGTCTATGGAACTCACAGACACAAGACACAGAGGACTATGACTGATTACTTCAAGTAAGCCTAACGTCAGTTAACGGAGACTGTATAACGTCAGTTAACGGAGACTGTATAATAAACAGTACTGTGCATATGTTTATCAGATGTCAAGCTTCTTTGGGTCACAACGGTTAAGTGCACGCTCCAGTTAACTGCATTTTTTCTTTGGTCCCAGACCCTTGCACTTAAGCGGATTGCACTGTATATCCAATCTAGACTTATAACTGTCTACCCCTCTTCCTTCTTTCTAATGGTTTACCAAGTAACATTGTTTTTCTTTGCATATACACTGAGTTTGAAGTATATTTGGCAGCATAAATGGTTGTCCTTGGTGGGTGGGGGGGAGGGGGCATTAGTCAGGGAGAAACTGACCTAATTGGGAATTGTCCAGGGGATAATTTATGAGTGGGAATTCTTCAGGGGGAATTGTCCAGGTGGGAACTGACCTAGAACCCCTAAAACATAGCCAGTTAAGCCCAATATGCAGCACTTACCCGGCTATGAAGAACCACATAAAGATAGGACTGCGTTTTATGCAATCTTATTTATGCAGTTATCTTAACCAGTGAAGGGCCAAATGTTTGTACTACCATGTTTTTGGCTTGTAAAGTATCTGGAGTACATAAATTTGGAGCAAATATAGATTCCTCACATCACAGAATGCAGCCTGCATGTTTTCATATGCAGTGGCAGAGCTGTAGTTCAGATCTCTAATGATAAACAAGAAACAAGAGCAGCACCACATACAGTCATTCAGCACAAGGACATTAATTACTACCTGCCGATTCCAACTCTCCTTGTTTGGTCATAGACAAGAGCAGCCACAACAGTATGGGAGGATCAGCTTTGCTACTTCAATAACAGTTCCACTGGAAAGTCAGTGCTGTCTGCTTGGGTGGCCTTACTGGCTGCATGGTAAGTTTTATTGCGAGCCGCTACTGCTATAAGAGTTGCAGGTCTCTCACTCAGTTCAAACTAGCACCAAAAATAGAAGTGCAAGGTTATATTAATTCCATCTTAACCATCTAAAATTTACAGTGTTTTCTGCCAGTCAAAAATAAAACTTTTTAAGCTCATAGCCTGAAGCAACACAGAAAAATATTTTCTGTCAGGTACAGCTTATCATCATTAGCATTGTTTTCCTAACATTTGACAAATCTTTGCAAACTAAGCTTATTTATGTATTTGTAGCAGGATCCTATTTTGTGCCCTCTATAGTAAAAATGAGGAATCTTCTAGAGTCCCTCCTCCTAAGAAAGCATTCATACAGGAGGAGGGCTTTCCTGTCAGCCATGTGCTTGAGGAGTCAATTTCACCTTTGGAGGAAAGTATAAATAGGGTTACCATATTTTGACCCCCAAAAAGAAGGACACATGCCCCGCCCCCACCATACACCCCACCCGCCCCTTTCACACCCCACCCGCCCCCTTTCACATCCTCACTCCTCACCCTGTCACACCCTCGCTCCGCCCCGTCACATTTTCCCCTCCCCCGTCACACAACCCGTCACCCCCTCCCCGTCACCCCCCTCCCCTTACCTTACAACTGCCCTGGTGGTCTAGTGACCTCTTCGGCGCAGGAAAGAGCCCCCTCTTTCCTGCCCGGAGCACTGCCCTGCATGCATCCTTCCTGTTGCTGATCTCGGCGCTGATTCAAAATGGCCGCCGAGAGTTGAAGTCTCGCGAGGTCACTTCAACTCTCAGCGGCCATTTTGAATCGGCGCCGACATCAGCAACAGGAAGGATGCATGCAGGGCAGTGCTCCGGGCAGGAAAGAGGGGGCTCTTTCCTGCCCCAAAGGCAGAGGAGGTCACTAGACCACCAGGGCAGTAGTAAGGGGAGGGGAGGCTAGCAATCTGCCCGTTTGTCCAGAAATCCGGACAAACGGGCAGATTGGCAAAACCCGCCCAGTTGCCCAGACATGTCCTCAAAAAGAGGAAATGTCCGGGTAAATCCGGACATATGGAGGGGCATAATCGAACGAAAACGTCTATCTCCATGGGCGTTTATCTCCAAGAACGGGTCCGTGAAGGGGCGGACCGAACCGTATTTTCGCAAAAAATAGACGTCCATGTTTTATTCGACAATTTGTGAGCTGGGCGTTTTTGTTTTTCAGCGATAATGGAAAATGAAAGCGCCCAGCTCAAAAACGAATAAATCCAAGGCATTTGTTCGTGGGAGGGGCCAGGATTCATAGTGCACTGGTCCCCCTCACATGCCAGGACACCAACCGGGCACCCTAGGGGGCACTTTTACAAAAACAAAAAAAAAGGTAAAAGAGCTCCCAGGTGCATAGCACCCTTCCCTTGTGTGTTGAGCCCCTCAAAACCCACTGCCCACAAGTCTACACCATTACTATAGCCCTAAGGGGTGAAGGGGGGCACCTACATGTGGGTACAGTGGGTTTGGGGGGGGGTGGGTTGGACGACTAATAAGCATTAAGCAGCACAATTGTAACAGGTAGGGGGGGATGGGCCTGGGTCCACCTGCATGAAGTCCACTGCACCCCCTAACAACTGCTCCAGGGACCTGCATACTGCTGCCAGGGAGGTGGGTATGACATTTGATGGTGAAAATAAAAAGTTGTGAAACATCATTTTTTTGTGGTGGGAGGGGGTTAGTGACCACTGGGGGAGTCAGGGGAGGTCAACCCCGATTCCCTCCGATGGTCATCTGGTCATTTAGAGCACTTTTTTGGGACCTGTTCGTGTGAAAAAAGGGTCCAACAAAAGTGTCCTAAATGTTCGCTAAAAACGCCTTTATTTTTTCGATTATCGCCCTAACGCGTACATCTCTCCTCGGCCAATAACCACGCCCCAGTTCCACCTTCACCACACCTCTGACACTCCCCCATCAACTTTGTCCGCATCCGCGACGGAGTGCAGTTGAAAACGTCCAAAATCGGCTTTCGATTATACCGATTTATTCGTTTTTATGAGATAAACGTCTATCTCCCGATTTGGGTCGAAATCTAGGCGTTTTTCTCTTTCGATTACAAGGTGGATGGTAACCCTAAGTATAAAGGTCCTGAAAAGCCAGCACCTAGGATCTTCCCTTCATAAGAGTCTGAGAGACTGACTATGCCCACTAATTGAGGCCTAGCACTGCCTGGGTGCTGCTGCTGCTGCCTAAATGTGCCACCTCAACACTGACTACGGGATAGTAGTCATCACCCACAAACCAGCCAGGCTTGAATAAACTACTTCCTGCAATAAAGGAACAAACAAGGAGGGTCTGTGGTGAGGAGAAAGAGTCCAGTAGCAGTGGAGACGGTGTATTAGAAGAAAGGTAAACCATCTGTCTATATGTGGAAAGAGGAGGAAGAAAAGATACTGTAGCTCAAAGCAATAGAAAGGGCTCAAGTACTGTGTATGAAGACAGATCCATCTTGCAAGTGCATCTTCAGCCTCCCAGTCACAGAGCAATTAATATGGGATCAATTAAGTGAGTTAATCAGTTAGAAGAGGCTGTTAAATGGATTAATTCATGCTGACCAGGCCCCCAAGGAACAATTCATAAATGCATACGTACATAAATACATAAGTTTTGTCATACTGGGACAGACCGAAGGTCCATCAAGCTCAGTATCCTGTTTCCAACAGTGGTCAATCCAGGTTACAAGTACCTGTCAAGATCCCAAAACAGTATGATACATTTTATGCTGCTTATCCCAGAAATAAGCAGTGGATTTTCCCCAAGTCCATTCAGCAGCACTTACCTGATTACTACTGCTGAATATCCCCTCTAACCGCTAAAGCCAAAACCAGCTATTGTGTGGACAGTCTGGGGGTGGAGTCAGCACTTAGCTGGGTCAGTACCGATATTCAGCCCTTAACTGGACAAGCCCTTAAATGGCACTGAAAATCTGGACATAATTTCTGTTGTAGCAGTCAGCATTTAAAAACAGGGTGACTGCTACCAGCTGAATATTACTCCCTATGGTGAATATTCAGGCATCAGCAGCCTGACCATCACCAGCTAAGAACTGATTATCCAGGTCTGACCTGACTGCTACAGGCAGCTTGCACTTATGCGTGTCCTGGCTGATATTGGCTTGATCCTGCATAAGTGCCTCTGTGAGTTTCTATATCCCCCCCCCCCCCCCCCCCCCCCACATGTGAAGACTTAGGACTCTTGAATCAAATCTTCTTTAATGCAAATTCAAACAAAGGAAAATAACTTACAGTTTTGGAATGTTGAACAAAAGTCTCTGCATTGCAGAACTGAGAGCTGTCCCCACCAGCTCACCCTGTATCTCACTACAGAGATAAACAGCGGTGGCTTTCAATACTGACTGAAGAGTGGATGCTCACAAATACTTTTAAACTGGTAAAAATCTGGTCATTTACAGTAACTTGAAAGGGGAGTATACAACAGGTATAGCAAAGTTTTCTTAGAAAACCATGCAACAGACACACTCAACCCCAAAATGGAAAAAGAAGGAGCAGGCTACAGCCCACATACACAGGGACAAGAGGCCAGCCAATAGAAAAAGACCCACAAGGCCTAGGAGACAGAGACAGGTGCTCAGGAAGAGCCTATCACAAGAGAACTACAATTATATCACTTTGTAATCCTATCCTACTTAAAGAGCACAAAACATATATAAACAACAAGCACCCTGCCTCCATGAATATGGGTCTAACAAATCAAATCCCATAGTCTCTGGTAACAAACAATTAAATTCATAAACTAGAACCAGGACAAATTGCTGTTACATAGACATAAATCATAAAAACCGGAAACTTCCAGTATCTTCTTATGTTCAGTGGATACTTTATAATGTTAAAGAGTGCCCTCAGACAAATATCCACTTTTTCAGGCAATACATTTTATGCCAAGTGGTATAGCACTTCTTTCATCAGGCAACTCTTATTTTTTTAAAAATGTGCTATTGCCTATGTGATAAGTGCTACTGATACACTAAATAAATCAAAACGTGCACTTATCTTTGAAAGTGATATCGACAAAAGAGCTTCACTCTTCTCTGGTCACTATTTTTGACCCGTCAGCTGGCTTCCCCTGAACATGCCCGACACCGTGGGTTTCAGAAAATCTTTCCTCAGGGACTTGGGTTAGAGCCATCCTAAAACATATTGCGAAGTAATCTTTTCCAAACAAACTCTTACTTGTGCATTTGACAAAGTACCTCATAAAAGTGGATGGGCTTTGTTGGCATTGCTGTGCTGGGAATCGTTAGTGTGGTTTGGTAAAAGAGGCCCTTAGTAAAGAAAAGGCCTGCCTCTCCCCAATATTTAGTAAAGTACACAATCAAACTATGGCCCCTGTTTACTAAGACGCACTAGCGGCTGGCGGTGCGATACTGCCGACACTTTGAACAGGCTGTGTCGACAATGCCACATGGCTTTGTAAACAGGGAGGTTGTAACCAGGTACCTCTAGGTGCAGCCAAGGATAGAACAATCTCCTCCAGCCACAGGCTTCTGGTACAGTCAAGAAATAAATGTCCACCAGCAACTTCAATCTTAAGGACTTTATTCCATGCAGGTTTCTAGTAGACCTGATACACAGTTCCAACAGCAGCATTCACCTTCAATCTTAAGCACATATAAGCCACCTGAAAGTGTGTGGCAAATAGTCCCCTTTAAGCAGTAGGCTATCAACACATACCAGGATTCAATACAGGCTCACAGTCAGCTCTAGTCTGGGCTCCTTATCCAGTGCACAGTAAACAGTAGTTCAATTCCAAATAGAAGCAGTTCATTCAGTTCATCATGTAAGTTAAATCACAAAGCAGCAGTTTCTACCTTCTACTCTCTTTACCTTCAGGAGGGGTTCCATACTTTAGGGATTTCTCATACCGCAAGGGATTTCCCTTTACATCGGCTTCACTGGTAGATTCAATACTTTAGGGACCTCTATTACCCAAGGGCTTTCAGCCTGCAAATACTTTTGGGACTCTCTCACACCCAAGGGATTTTACCCTGCATCTGCTTCACTCTACCCTCTTCTCTCCTTCTGCTTCTCTCCTCCCTGGGAAACCTTCCTACCTGCCTAATCAATCCCTGGCTTCTGCTCTCACAACCAATCATGCTTCCTCCACACCCATACCAGCTGAGTTGAGCATTAGACTAATGATGAGCTCCTGCACACAGGGTCTCCTATCTCTCTTTCCCCCTAGTGGCAGCCAATCTACACTTCCTGCCAGCTTACACCCATGTCTTCCCCTATTGCAGCTAGGAGTCCAGTCAGGGTTCTTCATCTCACCCCCTGGCTCCTTGCCTGCAATGCCTTCTGGGACTTGTATTTCAGGCTGAAACTGCCTTAACCCAACTATCCTGGATGTGACTCTATCACAAGGTATAGGTCTGGAAAAAGCCTTGGTGTCATTATTCAAGATACCCCAAGTTCCCTTCCTCCCCCCTCCCCCAGTAGGGACAGATCTTTTTTTATTTTCCATGTGAGGGTTCAAAAAAGATATACCTATAAGCATCACAAGTCATGGGAATCTAAAAAAGACCTGCATTGAGCTGCAGCTAGGAATTTCTTTCTACTGTCTTGTGTTACTTTACATAAATTGGGAAATACCCTCAATTTCTGATCAAGAAATAAAGCCCCATGATTATGACAGTACAATGTAAATATTCTATCCTTGTCTTGCTTAAAAACAGTTGCTACTATCAAGGCAATTCTATTAGTCTCTTCATCCACAGATCTCAAGTACATAAGTATTGCCATAGTGGGGCAGACCGAAGGTCCATCAAGCCCAGCATCCAGTGGCCAAACCAGGATAGCTGACACATACAGACTTTCACTAGAGATGTTTACTCTTTCATTACTTCCTTGCTCCAATCTAGCCGGCAAGAAGTAACATTTTGCAACAGAATAGAATTTGTTGGGAGGGATCTTTAAAATCTCTGCAAAGTATTTTTTCAAGGTGTATCTAGATAATTCAAATGGCACCTTGGGAAAGTTCACAAATCTTAAATTAAGATGCCTCAACTTATTCTCCAGCACTTCCATTTTACGGTGAGAGTATAACTTATCTTGCACAAGTGAATTGGTTAGACCACAATGTTGTTCCACAGTATGTTCCACTTTCTAAATCTTCCCAGATATTATTCCCACTCTTTCCTCCTGATGGAACTTGTCTAGTTCCAGTTTATTTGCAATTGTAATAAGCTCTTCAGAAGTTTTATTAACCGAAGCATATAACCGAACTGGGGTTGTCCAAATGGTATCTAAAGTAACCACTGGAAGCTTAGTCAAAGGAACATGAGCACTTCTACTCAGTACAGAAGTACTGAAAGACTGGGCTTGATCTCCTAGGCTTGCCATTGTTGACACCGGCTCCATTCTCTGAGTAACTTCATTGGGCACAAATTCCCCACTCTTACTGGATTAATCAGCAGAAGGTACTCTCATCGAGCCATTCACCACTGGAATCTCAACTGAGCAACGCTCTCTGAGCATGCACTTTGGTAACTGATTCAGTATCTTGCACACACCCTTGATTGGAGGTTAGCAGAGGGGACGGTCTCCATGCATCTGGGCTCAATGTTGAACCAGAACCTCCTGGAAATGTATTTTGGGGAGATATGATGTAAATAATGAGCACAGGTGTGCACTTTGAAATAAGACAGAGCAAAAATGAGCGGAAACTCATGATCTGAGAAGACATTCTTGCGTGCAAGCAGCCATGAGAGGGAGGCCAGTGTAAATAAACAGGAGAATGTGGATTAGCAACTTAAGGGAAAATAGATGGTGAGAACAGAGAACAGAATGATCTCTGAGGAAGATAAGTGCTGAAGTAATGTAACATAGTAACATAGTAGATGATGGCAGAAAAAGACCTGCATGGTCCACCCAGTCTGCCCAACAAGATAAACTCACATGTGCAATTTTTTGTGTATACCTTACCTTGATTTGTACACAGACCGTATAAGTCTGCCCAGCACTATCCCCGTCTCCCAACCACCAGCCCCGCCTCCCACCACCGGCTCTGGCACAGACCGTATAAGTCTGCCCAACACTATCCCAACCACCAGCCCTGCCTCCCACCACCGGCTAAGCTTCTGGGGATCCCTTCCTTCTGAGCAGGATTCCTTTATGTTTATCCCATGCATGTTTGAATTATTGAAGCATTGTTTAACATAAAAGTATATAAGCATCTGAACCAGATCATTACTTTGGAGAGACAGATTCAGATAATACCTTTGTATAGCAGAGCCTGTTCTCCCATGAGAACCTATTAATTATATCTGTACCTTTATATATCTGTACTTTGGTAAGTAAATAAAAACGAAATTGCTTTTCTCAACGGCAGCCTTGGTCTTTTATCTCTACAAATTGTGGGTAACTGGTATATGATGATTTGGAGAGGTGGTAAAAAGACCTAAACATTTACAGTGAATTAATTAATTAATTGGTGACTTCCCGACGTGGATTAGAAGGGAGCTTTATGGTGCTCGAGTTCAGCTGCAGGATTCCTGACACGCCAACAGTGTTGTTTAATACGAAGTTTGGTAAGTGACATCTTTAAATTATTTCCTGTTATTACTGCTAGGTACTAGGTCTGAACTTTGCACGCAGGCTAGGTGTATTTAAAATAGCAGAAACCTCTGGTAGGTCCTAGGGTCTGATCAGCCTTAGGTGTGAGTAAAATACTGGGTTTAGAAAACAAGTCCTAGTAGGTCTTAAATCTCGATTGTTAGAATAGATGTTTTAAAATACTGGACTTTTTATTATACACATAATGGCTATGCCTCTTGAGACAGTAATTAAATACTTTCCTTTAGAGAAAAAAGAACTTACTAAATTAAATCAAAAATGGTATAAGTGGAACCAACAGCAAACTAATTTTTGCTGGCCACCAAATGGTTCATTTGAGGGTTCCCTATTGAAACAATTAATTGCTTACAATGAGAAACAGAATAAGCCCATCTCTTCAATGTCACCTTCGGCACCTAATCATTTTACCTCTATCCAGGAAATCTAGACTGCCCCAATTGACTGTCTGCACATGTTGTCCATTAGATTGTAAGCTGACTGCACATGTTGTCCTTTAGATTGTAAGCTGACTGCACATGTTGTCCTTTAGATTGTAAGCTTCTTTGAGCAGAGACTGTCCTTCTTTGTTAAACTGTACAGTGCTGCATAACCCTAGTAGCGCTTTAGAAATATTAAGTAGTAGTAGTAGAAACAGAATAAGGGAAAATTCTGACTGAAACATTTACAAGCTATTAATAAATGGATCTTGGTGGGTAAAGGGGAAAAGGATAATGATAGGAGTGTACTACCATCCACCTGGCCAGGATGAACAGACAGATGCAGAAATGTTAAAGGAAATTAGGGACGCAAACAAACTGGGCAACACAATAATAATGGGTGATTTCTAGTACCCCGATATTGACTGGGTAAATGTAACATCGGGACACGCTAGGGAGGTAAAATTCCTTGATGAAATCAAGGTCAGCTTTATGGAGCAGCTGGTACAGGAGCCGACGAGAGAAGGAAAAATTCTAGACCTAGTCCTTAGTGGAGCGCATGATCTGGTGCGGGAGGTAATGGTGCTAGGGCCGCTTGATAACAGTGATCATAATATGATCGAATTTGATATTAGCTTTGAAGTAAGTATACATAGGAAATCAAATACATTAGCATTTAATTTTAAAAAAGGAAACTATGATAAAATGAGAAGAACGGTGAAAAGAAAACTTAGAGGAGCGACTGCGAGGGTCAAAAATTTACATCAGGCGTGGATGCTGTTCAAAAACACCATCCTGGAAGCCCAGACCAAATATATTCCTCGTATTAAAAAAGGAGGATGGAAGACCAAACGACAGCCGGCGTGGTTAAAAAGTGAGGTGAAGGAAGCTATTAGAGCTAAAAGAAAATTCTTCAGAAAATGGAAGAAGGAACCAACTGAAAATAATAAGAAACGGCTTAAGGAATGTCAAGTCAAATGCAAAGCGCTGATAAGGAAAGCTAAGAGGGACTTCGAAAAAAAGATTGCATTGGAGGCAAAAACACATAGTAAATTTTTTTTAGGTATATTAAAAGCAGGAAGCCGGTAAAAGAATCGGTTGGACCGCTAGATGACAAGGAGTAAAAGGGGCGATCAGGGAAGACAAAGCTATAGCGGAGAGATTAAATGAATTCTTTGCTTCGGTCTTCACCAAGGAAGATTTGGGTGGGATACCGGTGCCGGAAATGGTCGAGTCGGTGCTGACGAGTCGGAGAAACTTAATGAATTATCTGTAAACCTGGAGGATATAATGGGGCAGTTCTACAAACTGAAGAGTAGCAAATCTCCTGGACTGGATGGTATTCATTCCAGAGTACTGACAGAACTGTAAAATGAGCTTGCAGAGCTATTGTTAGAAATATGTAATTTATCCTTAAAATCGAGCGTGGTACCGAAAGATTGGAGGGTGGCCAATGTAATGCCAATTTTTAAAAAAGGTTCCAGAGGAGATCCGGGAAATTATAGACCAGTGAGTCTGATGTTGGTGCCGGGCAAAATGGTAGAGACTATTATTAAGAACAAAATTACAGAGCATATTCAAAAGCATGGATTAATGAGACAAAGTCAACATGGATTTAGTGAAGGGAAATCTTGCCTCACCAATCTACTACATTTCTTTGAAGGGGTGAACAAACATGTGGATAAAGGGGAGCCGGTTGATATTGTGTATCTGGATTTTCAAAGGCGTTTGACAAAGTATCTCATGAAAGACTCCAGAGGAAATTGGAGAGTCATGGGACAGGAGGTAGTGTTCTATTGTGGATTAAAAACTGGTTAAAAGATAGAAAACAGAGAGTAGGGTTAAATGGTCAGTATTCTCATTGGAGAAGGGTAGTTAGTGCAGTTCCCCAGGGGTCTATGCTCGGACCGCTGCTTTTTAACATATTTATAAATGACCTAGAGATGGGAGTAACTAGTGAGGTAATTAAATTTGCTGATGACACAAAGTTATTCAAAGTCGTTAAATCGTGGGAGGATTGTGAAATATTACAAGAGGACCTTACGAGACTGGCAGACTGGGCGTCTAAATGGCAGATGACGTTTAATGTGAGCAAGTGCAAAGTGATACATGTGGGAAAGAGGAACCCGAATTATAGCTACGTCATGCAAGGTTCCACGTTAGGAGTCACGGACCAAGAAAGGGATCTAGGTGTCGTCGTTGATGATACGTTGAACCCTTCTGCTCAGTGTGCTTCTGCGGCTAAGAAAGCAAATAGAATGTTAGGTATTATTAGGAAAGGAATGTAAAACAAAAATGAGGATGTTATAATGCCTTTGTATCGCTCCATGGTGTGACTGCACCTTGAATATTGTGTTCAATTCTGGTCGCCGCATCTCAAAAAAGATATGGTGGAATTAAAAAAGGTGCAGAGAAGGGCGACAAAAATGTTAAAGGGAATGGGACGACTTCCCTATGAGGAAAGGCTAAAGCAGCTAGGGCTCTTCAGCTTGGAGAAAAGGCGGCTGAGGGGAGATATGATAGAGGTCTACAAAATAATGAGTGGAGTTGAACGGGTAGATGTGAAGCGTCTGTTCATGCTTTCCAAAAATACTAGGACTAGGGGGCATGCGATGAAGCTATAATGTAGTAAATTTAAAACGAATCAGAGAAAGGTTTTCTTCACTCAACATGTAATTAAACTCTGGAATTCATTGCCAGAGAATGTGATAAAGGCGGTTAGCTTAGCAGAGTTTTTAAAAGGTTTGGACGGCTTCCTAAAGGAAAAGTCCATAGACCGTTATTAAATGGACTTGGGGAAAATCCACTATTTCTGGATATAAACAGTATAAAATGTTTTGTACATTTTAGGGATCTTGCCAAGTATTTGTGACCTGGAATGGCCACTGTTGGAAACAGAATGCTGGGCTCAATGGACCTTTGGTCTTTCCCAGTATGGCAATACTTATGTACTTATGTACTTATGAAAACAATTAGCATCCCAAAATTTACCAGACGACACTAAATTTCCACCACCACCATGCCCTCCTCCATATGAGCAGGACTTACAGCATATTGTGTCCAGGGAATCGTCCCAAACTAAAGGGGAAAGGGAAATGGGACTTGATATACTGCCTTTCTGTGGTATTTTGCAACTACATTCAAAGCGGTTTACATATATACAGGTACTTATTTTGTACCTGGGGCAATAGAGGGTTAAGTGACTTGCCCACAGTCACAAGGAGCTGCAGTGGAAATTGAACCCAGTTCCCCAGGATCAAAGTCCGTTGCACTAACCACTAGGCTACTCCTCTACTTCCCTGTGGCACAGCTATTGGATATCAGAAGCTCTATCCTGATTTAATTGATATGACTGAGGATACCAAGAAAATTCCCATAAATCCAATGAAAATGTTACCAAAATGGGTTTTCATGGGCTCCCTATTTTACTTGAAGTTGTTAAAATTCAATTCGCTGGACAGGAACTCATAGCTCCTTTATTGTACGCCCCACTGTGCCCCGTAATATTACTGGGCAGAGGCTTATTGACATAATTTAATTTTTGAATTCATTTTGATATCCCAGAATCAAATCATATACATTCTGGAGGCAAAAAAGTCTTTAGGTATCCAACAAGTCAATTTGTATCCAACTAGAAAACTTATTCAAAATAAGGTTAAGTGCCAGTTCAAGACTTTGGTGTAAATTTAATAGTCCATTTGTAAATCCTATGAAATGTACATATTTACAACTCCTCCAGTCCATTACCTATCCATTTTGGGTAATCAATCTAAGGTTGTGCCTGCAGCACTGGTGCAATAAGTGGTCTCTGCTAGAGACCAGACCTCCCTGTCTGTCCACTCTCTCCCAAAGATGTACCTCTCAAGGCTCTGAACAGGCTCCTTCCCTACTCCTGTTCCCAGGCTGGGTCCCTTTGCTTCCCACCTGGAGCACTCCACTTCACGGTTAATGCAGGGAAAATACTAAATACCCCTTAAGTCTGAATTCAAAAAGACAACATAACTATTTTAAAAAAAACTATCTGTTTGCTGTTTTGCAACAGACTGAGGGAGATTCTAAAATCCATACAAAAGATATACTCATGTATTTAAGGAGGAATGAGACGCCCATAAAAACAGAAATTACTTACTGAATGCAGTAGACAAATCTGCTCATCGCTATTCTGCAGGATAACCGTTCGTTATACTCACGCAGGAAAACTAAAATGTGCATGTGGACTGTGTCAACATATAAAGGGAACTGGCCTCATTTTGAAAATGTTCTTACTTCCCTTAAAATCTTTATAACCTATCCCATTATATACAAATAATAGTAATAAACCATATCAATGTTTTCCTAAGGATATAAATATTTAAAATGTGTGTACCATAAATAAAACTCTATACAAAATTATAAGCGCCAATAAATGGATATGCTGTGTTGAAAAATTAGAATTTAAAATATAAGCGCAGGTAGATGAGAATCTAAGGGGTCCTTTTACAAAGTCGTGTTGAAAAATGGCTCGTGGCAGTGTAGGCACGGGTTTTGGGCCCGCACAGATCCATTTTTCAGCTCGCCTGCAAAAAAATGCCTCTTTGTTTTTTTTAATGGACGTGCGGAAAAATCAAAATTGCCATGCATCCATTTTGGGTCTCATACCTTACCACCAGCCATAGACCTGGCGGTAAAGAATTTGGGCAGTAATGACCTACATTCATCAGGTACCACTTGGTGCACGTCCGCTACATGCCAGAAAATAAAAAATATTTTTCAGACACACGTAGCGGACACGTGCCAAAATTGAAATTACCACAAGGGCCATGTGGTAACCAGGCGGTAACTCCAACTTGGCACACGTTCGGCACGCGTAGGCACCTATGCGGCTTAGTAAAAGGAGACCTAAGTATGATCTCACCACACCTATATACTCCGATCTCTTGATTCTAACCGTTTAGTACTGCCTTCTCCTAAATAGGCTTATTATGAATCTACTCAAAACTCTGCTTTCTACTTTGAAGCCCCCAGTCTCTGGAATAGCTTGCCCGCAGTTATTAGGTCTGAATTTTCATTAGTTTTAAGACAAAATTGAAAACCTATTATTTCCAGATGGCTTTTGGGATTGACCCTAATTAAGCACCAATCCTGTGGGTATGCACTGAAACTCCACATTGACCCCCTTTTTTTCTTCTTCCCCTTTTTCTCGTCCTCTTTTCCTGTCTCCCACTTGTATGTATGGTTGTCTCCTTTCCTATCTTAATTGGAGTTCAATTTCTCATGATTTTATGTGGAGTTTTTATATATGGTTAACCGCTTTGACCTTCCTTTTAGAAAAGGCGGAATATCAAAATTCAAAATAAACATGAAATTAATATTGTTAGACACACAAGACTAAAAAATTGTCATCACATAAAAAAAATGAGAAAATGGGAATGCAACTAATTCTTGTCAATGTGCCAACATTTATTCTATAAAAACACTCAGCCAGAGCCACAGGTCTGGAAACACCACATCTAGTCTTTTTAAAAAATCATCATGAGGTATTTTCAGACACAATGTGGTTTCTTCTAGGCTTCTGGCAACAGTTAAGTAATTTTATACTGTTATACTGTTCCATAAGCTGCATACAGCATTTGCATATGCTGAAAAGAATACCAAAAGCCCATAGAAGGCAATTTTCAAAGCTTTTTCAGTGGATAAACAGATATTTACCTGTGGAGAACGACCCACTGAAAATTCCCTCCATGTGAGCAAAAGGACTCTCATTAGTCATAAAGCAGTGCAGGGAAGGGACATGGAGTGGTCAGGGGAGGAGAATCCACATGGGGCTTTCATTTTGTGTATTTTTCAGCAGTATATTTGCTCCTGGATACCTTCCTGCTAAGTAGCCAGTTCCATTTAAAAGAAAAGTCCATACGAGGTTTCTTGTCCATCTATATTTTACAACTTTGCTTTACCCTTCACTTCCATTTATAATGTTCTATTACATATTGTATTGACAATGCAAGTAGTATACCATGCCATACTTTGTATTGTTAGTTGAATACCTTTACTGCTATAATTGTCTATTGCTCATGTTTGATCTGTTCTTACTGTACACCGCCTCGAGTGAATTCCTTCAAAAAGGCGGTAAATAAATCCTAATAAATAAAATAAAAATTCCTTCATAAATTTCAGTATTCTAATTGCCAACAGCTGTCTTCATATGGGAATCCTGGATAAGGTAGGACAAAACACTTTGCATCTGTAGTCAATTCTGTAATAATAAAACTAGTAGAAAGCATATATCCTTCTGAACTAGGTGCAAAATACAAATATCTCCATATTCAGCGGCCATATACCACAAATAAACGTGCAGTGCACCGTTTGGGATCATATCCAGTGATGTGCATTACATTCAGCTCTCAGTCAGTGCAATAAGAACATAAGAATGTAAGGAAAGCCATACTGGGTCAGACCAATGGTCCATCTAGCCCAGTATTCTGCTTCCAGCAGTGGCCAATCCAGGTCACAAGTACCTGGCAGAAACCTAATTAGTAGCACCATTCCATGTTACCAATTCCAGGGCAAGCAGTGGCTTCTCCATGTCTATCTCAATAACACACTATTGACTTTTCCTCCAGGAACTTGTCCAAACCTTTTTTAAACCCAGGTACGCTAACCGCCATTACCACATCCTCCAGCAAAGAGTTGCAGAGCTTAACTATTCTTTGAGTAAAAAAAATATGTTCTCCTATTTGTTTTAAAAGTATTTTCATGCAATTCTATTGAATGTACCCTGGTCTTTGTACTTTTTAAATGAGTGAAAAATTGATTCACCTCCAACCGCTCCACATCTCTCAGGATTTTGCAGACCTCAATCACGTCCCCCCTCAGCCATCTCTTTTGCAGGCTGAAGAGCCCTAACCTTTTAGCCTTTTATGGGAGCAGTTCCATCCCTATGAGGGACTGGATTACTGTTTGGAGAGATAGAAAGAGATTGTCAGTTGCTGAGAAAACCAGTGCAGCTGAAAATATACAGAAAGAACTGGGAACTCATAAATGGCAGGGTGGAAACTGTTGCCTTTTCCCCTCTGTTTTCCACAATTTATAAACAAAATCCTTCCTGATATTCAGCCGGTGGCAGTGAGCATTTTGCTGCTCACCGCCAGTGTTATATTCAATGTGAGACCCTGTCCGGGTTTCAGAATTGAATACTCTTTTTTTTGTTGTTTTTGAGCTGGCTAACACATAGCTGGTTAAGCCAATATTTAGCCCTTGACTGCATAAACCAAACCACTTAATGAAAGGACAGCTATTTATTTATACAGCCCAATTTAAGCCTAGTTTATTTATACAGTGAGGGACTGAATGTTGGCACTTAACCCAACTCCACCCCTGGGATGCCAACAAGCTGGCCGCTTTTGAATTTGGCGCTAACCGGTCATTTTCAGAGAATATAACTGGTTAAGTGCCGCTGACCATCACCAGATCGCCATGAACAAGCGATTTAACTAATCAGCGGCCATTTCCAGCTGGTTAAATCATTTTAAATATTGGCTGGATTGTAAGTGCCCTAGTAATGGAGTGACATAATTACAGGTGATAGAATTTTAGATGAAATTTGTCACAGTCACTCAGTTCCCTCTTGAGCTAAAACTAAAATTTTGTGGTTCTGTGATCCGGGCTCAGTTGCTCCTATAGAAATAATTTTGTTGCAGAATTTTCCAATTGAAACCAAAAGTTAAAGAATTTGGAGTGATCTTGGACTCCACCTTGTCTTTTGATTTACAGATTAGTCAATTGTGGAAGAAAACGTTCTTTAAATTGCGGCAATTGAGATGACTACGATCTTATCTTAATCAGCCTGCTTATACTTTGTTAGTACAAGTGTTAATTTTACCGCATTTGGATTACTGTAACATACTGTATTTGAACATTTCCACTAAATTAGTGAGAAAATGCTGTTAATCCAAAATACTGCAATTAGACTGATCTTTAACCTCAGAAAGTTTGATAACATCACAACATACCATATCCAGCTGCATTGGTTACAGGTTCAACAAAGAATACTATATAAATCTGTCTATTTTTTCAGGCAATTTATGGGCTTTCTTCTTCTTTATTGACAGGTTTAATTTGTGTTTCCTTTGGTAGATTTTCAGAAAGAATGCATAGATTGTTAATACTGCGCCCAATTTCTCTGAAGGGTGTGAGATTTCTTAGGATAGATAAGGCTATGTAATTTGATTTTATGATTCCTTATTGGAATGCACTGCCCATTCTTATTAGAACAGAGGTAAATTATTTTTATTATATTAAGATCTATCTGATTTGGAAATATTACGCTGTATTATATCTTTTTCAATATGCTGTATTGTTTTTATATGATGTTTCTTAACTTCCAGTCATTCTTAATTATGTAAACCGCCCTGAACCCATAAGGGGAGAGTGGCAGTATATAAGTGCATGTTGACATTCACAACTCACACTACTCAGGTAAGTCACAAAAATAATAACAGGTTCCAAATATTAGGACGAGGTGATGTTTTGCAACCAATGTCTGAAGCCTAGGTTTTACAAGAATTCTTTGTGTTCTGTCCTTGCAAAGTATTGCTTGTACTAGACTTGACAGTCAGTTTTAACCAGAGTATACAACATCACTAGGAGAAGACTCAGAACTCTTGAACCACAATCTTTTTTAATGCAATGATTAAACAAGGGAAAATAACTTACAGTTTAGATGTGCTGTACAAGACCTATTGCCTTGACAACTGGGAGTCTGTTCTCACCCAGCTCGCTCTCCGTGCAAGAGCAGCTGGAAGGAATTCAACAACATGCTGAGTAGTAATGCTGCTTATACTTTATATTGGTAAAATGTTGATAGAGTCACAGTAGCTTGCTGATCTGCTCTTAGTAATATGCAACCTGTCGTTAAAATCGTCCGTAGTACCTGAAGATTGGAGGGTGGCCAATGTGACACCGATTTTTAAAAAGGGTTCTAGGGGCAATCCGGGGAATTATAGACCGGTAAGCCTGACGTTAGTGCCAGTCAAAATAGTGGAAACTATCATAAAGAATAAAATTACAGAACACGTAGACAAACATGGTTTAATGGGACAGAGTCAGCATGGGTTCAGCCAAGGGAAGTCTTGCCTCACCAATTTGCTTCATTTCTTTGAAGGCATGGATAAACATGTAGATAAAGGTGAGCCAGCTGATGTAGTGTATCTAGATTTTCAGAAAGCTTTTGATAAAGTTCCTCATGAGAGACTCCTGAGAAAATTAGTCATGGGATGGGAGGCAAGGTTCTGGTGTGGATTAGGAATTGGTTATTGGACAGAAAACAGAGGGTAGGGTTAGATGGTTATTTCTGTCAATGGAGGAGGGTGAACAGTGGAATGTTGCAGAGATCAGTATTAGGATTGGTGCTATTTTTAAATTCAAACTATCAATAAACCTACAATTTCTCTTTTATCCCAATCTTTAAATCACCAAAATACAGAGCAAAATAATGTTCATTTACCCAGAGAAATGTCCTCTTCTCTCAGAACTTCTCAGAAAAGAGGAGGTGCAGAGTATAAAGGCATCTAGTAGAATACTCAGCCATCTTACAGTCCTTACTCAGAGGTCAATGCAGAAAGCTACATGGTCAGAAGCGCATGTTTAGCGAGCAGTCTGTGCACACGTTACTAGCCGTGCAATGCAAGTAGGGGATCAGTGTGAAGGTTAAATCACACGGTAGACATCAGCATTTCAAACTGAGTCTATTAGCTACTCTGCCTCAATGCAGAGAAGTACATAGAAGATTTTTAAAGCAAGCACAACATGAGAAATTTACTTCCAGGTCTGTGGGGGCGTAGAAGGATTAGCTCGCTGTTCTTATGGCAGCCATTTAGAAATGGCAACTACTGGGGGGTAGGAGCGAGTGGGCTTCACTCCTGCCCCACCACCCTGCTGGACCAACAGAGATTTCAGATAGACCTGGGGTGTGCCTATCATATATGTTAGAAGGGGGGGGGTTGCAGGATCAGGGGGAAGGAGCAAGAGGTGGGTAGGGCTCCTGTGTCGGGTTGGGGAAATCAGAGGGCATCTTAAAGTTTTTGAGTTGTGTGTGTTCCAGCCAATATTCAGTGCTGGGGTCTGCATTACTAAACAGGTAAATTTAGGACAGCATGTGGTCTTCATGGAGGGCATCACTACCAAGCCTATAGATTATGATTCCTATAGCATTGTTAGATGTAGTCAGTGATGTATAGATATCTGTAAACACCTGGAGCTTAAAATCTAGTTAAAGGCACAGACAAGATAAATAAGGATGTGATGGGGGGGTTAGAGAACACTGCCCCTCACCCTTAAGGAAAAGCCCCCAGGTAGTCTGAGCCACCATAAAACCACAAGTCCAGCCCAGTGAAACCAAAAAGACAGAAACCAGGATGTATAAATGGTAGGGCCAGAGTGGGGATAGGAGGCCCAGAGAAGGAAGAAGTGAAACCTCAGCATGTGCCTTTACTGAATACTTCTAGCTGCTGTGACCTGGCTGAGGTAAGCCAGTCTTTTATTTGAAGGCTTGTGGACCTTGTTCGACAACAAAACTGTGTTTGGGCATGGCAGTTTTGGGTCCTGTTAGCCACAGGCCCATGCTAGGACTTCTCCACCTTTGAAGATAAGACTTTATCTTAGTTCCTAGGCCTGTGAAGTAACAGGCCTCAAATTTAAGTTAATAAAGCACTTATTTCATGCTTACCAACTTGTCCGGCTGTGTTATGGTGAAGGCTCATCCTCAAACCTCGCTCACAGTATCACAAAGGGCTTTCAGGAAATATACTTTTTACAGTCAGCAGAGCTAAAGTTGTGATCTCAGAAAAGCGTAGTTTTAGATTTCAAAGCAACATAAAGCATGTAAGCTTTAGATGGGACTTGAATTTGGCCATGGGAGGATGACTGAGCTGAGGGTACACAAACTGTGGCAGGCACAGGGGAGGACAAGTCAAGGCATCTTATCCCCTCCTCCACACCCTGACTCTAAAAGTATCCTCTCTGCCCATCATTGTGTCAATGATGAATTCATTGCTGCAGGCAGGAGGGAAATTAGCTCCCTCCTGCCACTCAAGAATCTGCTGATTTTTTTTTTTTTTTGAGAGAGAGAGAGAGAGAGAGAGAGAGGTAAATTATGGTACCATTTTGCAATCCAGTGAACTGCTGCAGTGAGCCTAGAATGATCCCACTAATCATCAAACTACTTGTCATTCCTATCAACATCAGTGGGATTGGCTAAATCCCTGCAGGCATCCCTTGGCATCTGGCATTTATCTCAGAGAAACCTTTTAATCTCTGGGATAAATCCAAAGCAGGAAAACCACACAACACAGAAAGAACCAGGCACACCCATTAAAGGGGGGCCGACCACAACCGGGCTGAAGGCCAGCAAAGACAGAAGTGTGGGGGAGGGTACAGGGAGGGCCTAGCTAGAGAGCAGAGGTAGTAGTGGGAGGGAAACAAGGGGTAGCAAGGGGAGGGGGCAGGAAAAAAGGGGAGGAGCAAGGGAGGAGGAGAGAGGAATTTGAACTGCACAGGAAGTCCTTTTGAATTTGGAAGCAGGAGAAGAGCAACCCTGGGCAGCAGCTCCTGAAATTTTTACAGGCACATGTTTTGTGTCTGCCCTGGGCAGAGCTTGTGCAGAGTACAGCCAAAGAAGCTCTTACAGCAGAGCACGATATTCCAGCAAATTGAGAACAAATTTTATGGTATGTAGACATTTAAAACTTTGTGCAAGGCATTTTAGCTTTCTCCTGCCGACCCCCATTTAGTTTTTCCAGGATGGCCGGCCATCTCGGGTTAGCTGCCTATCTCACGGCATTACGTGCACTAGGCTAGAGTCCCACATACGCTGCCCATGGCGCATGGCAGATGGGTTTGCCACAGCGCGGTTGCCATTTTTGGCCGGCCATGCAGTGCTCACAATCTGCAGTGCATAGCACGGCACTGAGGCACGACTAGGAAGACCTTGTGCACAGTACTGAACCGAGGCACAAACTATCTCAGGGAGACGAAAACACCTTTAATGGTACGTCATTTTTGCTCTTCTCCTGCCTCAGCGGCACACCGCACGTTAAGATGCGGTGATGGCCGGCCACTAATAATTGGCCAACAGTTACGCACTATACAGCAACGGACCTTCGAGCCCCGTTGTGGCTAGCCACGCCGTGTTATCTAATTTGAAAAATAAATGCGGTATAAGCCGTCCATGCCATTACGGTGACGGACCTTAAGCCCCGTTATGGCCGGCCACACCAGATTTTCGATGTAATGCGGCAAAAATGAGTGCAGTATAAATCGCTCATGCTGTATAAGCCGCCCAGGCCACGCAGAGCTATACAAGCCCCATTGTGGTCTGCCACGCCGTGTTATCTAATTCGGTAAAATTTAGTGCGGTATAAGTTGCCCATGTTGTATAAGCTGCCCATGTCACGCAGCACTACGGCCATGCTGTGTTTTCTACTCGGTCAACTACGCTTCATCCTAAACGTTACTTACCGGCGCCATGTCTGTATGATTGGTCTGCCATGCGATATTTGAGATGCGGGTTTTTGCAGAAACGTCCACATTGCGATCCTCGCTAGTCAGGGTCTTCTCTTGCGGGCCACTTAGGGGGAGTCCCAAATTGGCGGGACATGCGCTTCGCTACGCGTTGTAATTGCCCGCCCATACAGTCGGCCATTAACCTACAGAGGCACGTACGGCAGCGGTGAATTTCGATAGGGTGGCCATTTGCATGAGTGCCGATTGTAAAAACGGTGGCCACTTTGAATACACCGCCCATTCTGACTAGCAGTAAAATTTGGAAAAGGCAGCCAGTTTTATGGCGCTAAAATTCACTAGAATGGACATTCCAAATACAAATTTAACCGCAGCGGCCACCTTGGATACCGCACGCATTTGTGTCTTTGACACACGGCATAGGCTGGAACAATTGATATCATACCGTTTGGTGCCAGCATAGCGGGACACAGTACTTAGGGGCATCAGACAAACATATCGGTTACAGTATGCTACTCTCAGCTGCCGTTAGGACCAGGTCCACGGGGGGAAGGGTTGGTACAACAGTGTTAGTCCTAGAGGGCCATGTGCACTTAGCGGCCATTTTGACTAGAGCGGCCACGTGGACTAAAGCAGCTAATTTGAAAACGGTGGCCATTTTGATAGAAGGACCACCAGTCTTACTGATTTATCTGCCGGATTTACAGGGGCCTGGCCATTTTAATTTTAGCAGCCCATTTTGCATACGGCAGCCGTTTTGACTACCAGGCCAAATTTGAATGTAACAGCCATCGCCCGTGGGGCTTTAGGCCAGCCATTTAAGGAAGGGCGCACTGCGCAGACAGCACGCAGTCGGATATGTAGCTGTGAGCAAGGAGGGTACAGTTTACACAGGCACCATAAGATGCACGCAGCGATTGGGGAAGCCGGCGTCACCACAATCAGTTATTATGGGGTCATTTTGCTTTAAATTGTCTATTCTTTTAGTCTCTCCATTGCAGTAATGTCATTGTAGTGTGCGAAGGAGACATATGCACCAGCAAGGCCAGCCAAGCGGCCCACCAAAACTCCGCCTGCTAAGACGCGGAGTGCTGTGGCCCCAGACCTTAGAAGTCACAGTGGACCTACACCACAAGCACAGACGGTGCGGGGGCCTGCAAGGGAGGTAGCAGCACCGCAGACTCCACCTCCATAGTTGCGGGGCTACCGCCAGTACCGGCAAGGGGTAAGTCTAATGACAGCAGCACACTCCTTCCAGCGCAGACGCATGACATAACTAGATATGCAGTATGGGACGATAAGAACGGGTAACGGAGCCCAATATGGCAGGACAGAATGCGGTTGTGGCACCGGTCGGTGCACAGGGGACCAGTCAGGATGTGGGAGTACTTAATCACAGGAGCGATGCATTAGGTACCGTTCTCACAATACAGGTGGATCGATATCTTCTCCCTTCTTCTGTGGGAGTTGCATGAGGAGGGTACCGTAGGCAGGGATAGCGTAACAGATAAGAAGCCCAAGATATTCGGGTCCTTCATGGGCTGGTCGGAGGCTGTTCACATACTTAGGACACTCAGCTGTGGACATACTCAGGACACTCACTATAGTGAAGGAAACGGAAAGGGGCCCGGACTTGGTGTGGGATATGGAATATAATTTTAAAAGCGCATGAGATATTTAGGGGACGGGCATGGCTTAACTAAGATATTAAATTTACAAGAAAGCAGTGCAGACAATCCATTCATATCGGGTCAGCACCAGTGGTAGTCCTGTCAGGCAATGCCGTCAGGACAAAGGCAGGACGGAGGCAGCAGACATTGCACCTAGCACCCGATACGCCCGTGCGGGCAGGCATGCTGCAGGGCAAGGCAGGCTCCCCAGAGACAGGGAACAGCAATCTAGTAACACGGGACAGGGTACTGAGGGAGCTAGCGCTCCCCCCATCAAGCTTATGAGACAGGAGAAAGCAACCTATTAACTCAGGACAGGGTCCGGAAGCCATCAAGCTTCAAGGTTAGCCCGTTACACTGACAGAACGGGTGCATCACCACAGGTTTCCAATCAGGTTGCATGATTCCATATTAGAGGACAACACCACAGTGACAACACTACCCCAACAATGCATCCTCGATTCACATGCATCGACAGATAGCTGCAGGCAAGATTACCAAAGAACTATTGCTAGGCTGCATAGCGGGGCTGTTTGAGGACCCGCCCTTCAAGGCAACAACAGTGTCTCCGCTAGGCATAATACCAAGGAAGGAGCTGGGGAAAGGTAGGCCCAGTCGTAATTTGTCCCGCCACATAGGAACATCAGTAAATGACTACATTGACCATAGCAGCTGTACAGTACAATATGCATCTGTAGACAATGCCATTCAAATAATTCGGCGGCAAGGCAACTAGGCACATTGGGCTAAGGTGGACGGAGATTCGGCTTTTCGCACCTTGCCTTTACACCCACAGCCCTTTCCCTTGTTAGGTGTCAGGTTCCAGGAGAGGTTTTATTGCGATAAATATGTCCCCATGTGTGGCCACATCTAGTGCGCATACTTCAAAGAGCTTAGCATGTTTGTGCACGGGGTAGTGGAACAACTAGCCCCCGCTAGGTCTCTGGTCCTCATCTGGAGGACTTCCTGTTCAAAGACCGGGAATCACAAGAGTGGACGGATGTGTTACAGGTCTTTATCCACTTGGCACAGAAATTGGACATCCCATTAGCCGTTGAAAAAACAGTAGACCCACGGCGAATCCTTACATTATAGGTATTGAATTGGAACTAGATGTTCCAGACTGCCGGCTGACAAAATTGATAAGCTTGCCAGAGCGGCGAATACGAGGTGGCACTGTAAAAAAGCAAGGCTGAAGCAGGTACAGGAACTCCTGGGTCCAGTAGGCTTCGCAATAAGGGTGATTCCCAATAGCTTTAGCAACATCGGGAACAAACAAAGCGCATTTTCATCTCAGACGTACACAGGACATCAAGCGAGATTTAGCAGGTTCTTGGCCCATGGGATTTCATTTTGGCACGATTCACCCACTCTCACGGAAACCCTGCATTTTCTTTACAGATGCGGCAGATTTACTTCCAGGGAGCGTGGTGCGCAGCAAGCTCGGGTTTCAGCAGGGACCACGTAGGATATCATGTTTCCTGGGGGGACCTGGCATATCTCACAAGTTAATTGTAATTCCCTCAGACAATATGGCAGTAGTTGTCCGCCATGCACTTCCCACAAGTTATGTGTGCAGACAGATAGTTCCGCAGTGATTACAGCTAAACATATACCAGGCAGGGAGAATGGTTATAGTGGATGCTCTTTCTCGTTTTTAGAGCGCAGACCCGGAAATGGGACCCGATGCTGCGATAGTTAACAGATATCTCGCGGACAAGATACACAACCGCACATATAGTCAACACTTAGAAGAGAAGGGTGGTACTGATATATTCCCGGCCCCCGGCATGTATGAAGGGAATTAGCAGAAACCAGGTCTCAATCATGTTCGCAGCCATCAGTTTTCTCGCCAAAGCGGTGGCTGTCCAAAATCCATCTAGGTCATTTGTTGTCATGAGACTGATGAAAGGATGGGGCAGGCCGGGAGTACCCTACCCAGGTAAAAGAAAACCCAGTACCGGCAGGGAAATGGGCCGTCTCTTTGCATCATTAGAGGAGATAAGTGACACTGAGTTTGAGGGCCGTCGAGTCAAATGCGCATTCTCATTAGCTTTGCATGGTGCTCTGCGAGTCAGTGAGTTGGTGGCTACGTACAAGCATGCCCACCATGGCATGTCCCTCTTAATACGTGACGCGGCCATTACAGCCGCGGCAACTGACCTACTTATTCACAAATCAAAATGGATCGGAACGGACATGCCCTGTCCTGAACCTTTAAGCCGACTTAAAACAAAGACCAAAGACCAGCCTGCTGATTCATACACTATGTACAGTACCCACTCATTTAGGATTAGGGCAGCTACGGCAGTGGCAGCGCTAGGAGTGTCCATAGAGGCCATCAAAAGACTGGGCCGATGGCGACCTAATGTATATAAGCGCTACATCAGACCCATCTAGTGTATACAAGCGGTACATTGGACCCATTAAGGCATCCACAGCAAAGTGATAATGGTTGCTTGCACTGTGCTAACATGTTGCTTCCCATTATATTCTGTTACAGGTATCCATATCCAGAATGAGCTGCAGCGGATTTGGATATGCGGTCACTCATCACTTGTATGTACATTGGGCACAGGGAAAGGCGGTGGGCGCATAGAAGGGCAGCAGTGAGACCGAACAGTGAGAGCCTGGGTTGTCAGAGCGATAGAGGAGCCAGGGCGATAGAGTAGCCATAACAGGGTATAGGTAAGGGAGGGAGGCTTCAGGCATTCTTGTGTGCATTAAAAGTCATACGATCCCACATGACTTGCGAATAGATACAAGCCATAGCGTTAGGGCATGACCGCAGCCAGGAGGGGTGGGGGACCACGGCAAACGAGGTGTCGTTGCCGTGGCCTGTGGCGTTAGACTACAATGTTTACGCACAGCCAGCAATGGGTACACAGCAGCTTGACACATAACAGTTACAAGTTTGGGGTAACTACTGCTGCAGAAAGAGTTGTGTGGAAAATTATCAAGTTGATGCAAATGGTAGGCTTGCATGTGAGCAGCCTTGTTATAAGGAAACAACGTGTATACAGCTTGTCTCCTGGCTTGGGCGGCCGGGAGGCCTAGAACGTCATTTTGTAAATGTGGTAGGTGCCTCCTTCAACGGGAAACAACGTGTATACAGCTTGTCTCCTGGCTTGGGCGGCCGGGAGGCCTAGAACGTCATTTTGTAAATGTGGTAGGTGCCTCCTTCAACGGGAGACACCAAGTGACATCGGGTGCTTGGAAAACAGCACAGGGGGCCACAGGGGCTTGGTACGGCTTGGCCTGTGGCCCAGAATATGCAACTACGTGTAGAAGCTGTGTACCCGGGTAGAAATGCATGCTGGCATAATGATTAGTAGAAGATGTAATGTAATTTGTTTAAGTTGTAACAATTTTGATGTTCCTGGCTGCGGCCAAAATAAATCCAATTCTATCGAAGATATGGCTTGTAGTGTGGTATTGAAGGGGGCGGGGGTTGATACGTCTGAGTGTGTGCCGAATGCCCGAGTTGAGAACCAGGCACACCCATTAAAGGGGGGCCGACCACAACCGGGCTGAAGGCCAGCAAAGACAGAAGTGTGGGGGAGGGTACAGGGAGGGCCTAGCTAGAGAGCAGAGGTAGTAGTGGGAGGGAAACAAGGGGTAGCAAGGGGAGGGGGCAGGAAAAAAGGGGAGGAGCAAGGGAGGAGGAGAGAGGAATTTGAACTGCACAGGAAGTCCTTTTGAATTTGGAAGCAGGAGAAGAGCAACGCCCACCCGCCCACCCACTTGAGAGGCAAGATTTGTCGCAGCGAGGCGTTAGACTACAATGTTTACGCACAGCCAGCAATGGGTACACAGCAGCTTGACACATAACAGTTACAAGTTTGGGGTAACTACTGCTGCAGAAAGAGTTGTGTGGAAAATTATCAAGTTGATGCAAATGGTAGGCTTGCATGTGAGCAGCCTTGTTATAAGGAAACAACGTGTATACAGCTTGTCTCCTGGCTTGGGCGGCCGGGAGGCCTAGAACGTCATTTTGTAAATGTGGTAGGTGCCTCCTTCAACGGGAAACAACGTGTATACAGCTTGTCTCCTGGCTTGGGCGGCCGGGAGGCCTAGAACGTCATTTTGTAAATGTGGTAGGTGCCTCCTTCAACGGGAGACACCAAGTGACATCGGGTGCTTGGAAAACAGCACAGGGGGCCACAGGGGCTTGGTACGGCTTGGCCTGTGGCCCAGAATATGCAACTACGTGTAGAAGCTGTGTACCCGGGTAGAAATGCATGCTGGCATAATGATTAGTAGAAGATGTAATGTAATTTGTTTAAGTTGTAACAATTTTGATGTTCCTGGCTGCGGCCAAAATAAATCCAATTCTATCGAAGATATGGCTTGTAGTGTGGTATTGAAGGGGGCGGGGGTTGATACGTCTGAGTGTGTGCCGAATGCCCGAGTTGACACCAGCTTCAAGTAAACCAAGATGATCATTCTGAGGAGCTGCAAGATTGAATCCATAGGCTTAAATGTAGCAGCAGGTAGAAAAGGACAGACATACAGGCTCCCAAAAGTGTGAGGAACTACATCCCAAAATTTTTATATGCAATATTTTTGTCTCAAAAGTGAGAATAAATAAAACAAAGCTGTTAATCTGAAATAAAATTTTGTATGACCCCTTTCAGGCAGGTCACTTCCTAAGAAAAGTAAAGGCATATCTTCACAGTCTGTAGAAGTTACAATAAAACTTGCTGCACTATCTGCAGCACAGATTCTGGGGTGGGGGATAGCCAAGATCTAAAGCCCAAAGGGATATCTACCTCTCTGTCTCACAAAGAAAAACTCCGCATACTAAACCACATTTTCCTGTTTCTTTTCATCCTTCCTCCTTTCTCATGCCTGCTTGCATGCAAGGATGTCTTATCAGATCTTCCTTTCTCGTGCCTGCTTGCACACGCGCACGCGCGCGCAGGCAAGGATGTCTTATCAAATCATGAGTTTCTGAGTCACAAAGACTAGATAGCCTTTGCCCTTTAGGCCTTGACCCAAGGCTCATGGTCGTGCCCATATTCTACAAGCATTAGTCCAAACCAGAAAAAATAAACTTTACTGAAGTAAAAATCAAATGAAACAGAACTTTAAAAAAAAGGGCCATACTATGACAATCTCTAGTTTGCACTGCTCAAACTTCAAAACTTACAATACGTAAGAGTTGAAGAATGAAAATGCATGCAGCATTGCTTTTCAAAACTGTAGGAATTCTAGCTTCCCTTGCGCATCTTCTCCTATAGAAAGATCATCAAACATTGCCTGACTGGTGTCCTTCATCTCAGACAAACCAATGAGTCAAGGATCTCCGGCATTTTTAGACAGTTGAAAAGGGAAAGAGTCTCTTTTTTTTCCCTTCTGGGATCTTGTAGCACAATCCACAGTTGGCTTTCCAATCTCCTGGAGCTTAGAAAAGCTGCAGCCTCCCCTGACTCCTTGACTCCTCTCTAGATCTGACTCTTCGGGACTCCTGCTTTGGTCACCACTCTAGAAAAGACCTGTGTAACGGTGCGCTATGACCACTTTTGCTGCAGTTCAGTAAAAGGATCCGTTAATGATATATCGCTCTCACTAGAAAGTTTTCTTTTTACTTCATAGGTTCTAGATTTGTATCCTACACAGTGTTTTTTCTCTAGAGAAAAATGTACCAGTACTCAAATGCCAGGCCACCCTTGAGGGTTGGGGTGATCATTGAGGGACCCACCCCACAATAGCCAGCTGCCCTACAACCAGTCACAGAATCTATGACAAAGCAGAATTGGTGTGTAGGGCCTAAGCTCTTTCATTAAAACTTGGGGACCATGGGTCAATGTTAGCAAACAATGGAAAAGGTGCCGGTACTCAGTACCCCCTCAAAAAAAACCCTGATCCTACATGATTATGATAGATAGATAGATAGATAGATAGATAGATAGATAGATAGATAGATAGATAGATAGATAGATAGATTTTTTTTTACAACCTACATTTCTACTAATTTTTAATTTTGAACTTGGAAATATAGGTGTGTTTGGTTATAAACCCCCTCATTCTATAACTTGGTGCCTAAATTTAAGAGCCATTTGTGCATGTATAGAATACTAATGCTTACAAGGGCAAATGTACACTTGTGTGCATATGTGCTCGTTCAGCGCTCAGCGCTCCTCTATAAATGATGCGCGCAGTTCACTTAGGGCTTCTTTTACAAAGCCGCGCTAGCAATTCCTCCACGGCAAATGAGAGGAAGCCCATAAGAATTGAATGGACTTCCTCTCATTTGCCGCACTGAGAATCGGTAGTGAGGCTTTGCAAAAAAGGCCCTTAGCATGTAAATGCAAGGGGGCCATTCACAGGGGAGAAGCATTGGTGGAACCAACATTTACATGCATACATTACAACATACTGTAAGTTATGCGCTAAAGTGCATATCTAGGTGCACATTTCTAGAACTAGAGAAAATGACAGCAGTCTGCCCATCTATATCATTAGCTATCTCTTCCTTCCCCTAATAAATCCTACATGCCTGTCCCAGTAGCATAGCCAGAATGCAATTTTTGGGTGGGCCAGTGGGTAGGTTGGGTGAGTATGCATTTCCTTTTCCCTTCTCTCCCCCCTCCCCAATCACCATCACCACCATGAACTTTAAAAGTTAAATATTTTAGCTGGTGAAGATTCCTCTCCCCCCCCCCCCCCCCCCCAATCACCATCACCACCATGAACTTTAAAAGTTAAATATTTTAGCTGGTGAAGATTCCTAGCCTACCGACCCATGTTTAAAAAAGCACAGCAGTCAAAGGCAGTGCTCCAAGCCACAGACACCAGCGTCACAGGCATGCTCAATGTATGAACTAAATATGCATGAAGACTAAATATGCCTACGGTGCTGGTATTAGCAATATGGAGCACCATGACTGACTGCCATGGTTTTCTGACACAGGAGTCAATGGACTGCGGATATTTTCAGTAGGTGGGGGCTATGTGAATGATGTACCTAGGGTTGACAACTTTTTAAAAGATAAAACCCGGCACCTGCCATAACCCTGCTCCACCACTGTTCTGACCCTTGCCGCATCACATCCTGCCCCTAACAAATAACTGCAGTGAAGGCAGTAGTATAGGACTCAATGCCTGTAGGCCACATTGAGGGCTGGGAGGACCTTTATGGGGCCATCCTTAGAGATGGGCGCCCTTAGTAGGGTTACCATATGGCTCCAGAAAAAGGAGGACGGATTGAGCCAGCGGGTTTTACTTCCATTGCTTTCAAAGCAATGGAAGTAAAACCCGGCTGGCTCAATCCGTCCTCCTTTTTCTGGAGCCATATGGTAACCCTAGCCCTTAGAGATGGGAGCCCCCATTCGATTATCCACCTCTCTGTCACCTACAAACCGTAATGTAATATAACTCTGTATTTCTCATTCTGGAAATGGCGATTGCCATTACAGAACAATGTAAGCCACATTGAGCCTGCAAATAGGTGGGAAAATGTGGGATACAAATGCAACATATAAATAAATAGTACAACTGCCCCCAATGAACCACAACTCCCTCCATAGTCCCTCAATATACATATGCTTCCTCCATACAGTATTAAATCCAAAAATATGTTCTGCATTCATAGAATCAGTTGGCCTCTCCCTCAACAATTGTTATATTGCAGAGCTAAAACATTTCCTCCATAAAACATGCTGTACAAAACCAAATATTTCTTTCTAATACAATCTCAGTAACAGCAACATAAACCTTGTCAGCATATTGTGAAGTAATACAAAACTGAACATTCTGGCATAACCCAAAACTCGCATAACAAGGGCCATACCTAGGGAAAGAAAGCATCATAAATATGCAATGGGCTCTAGAACATCAGTACACCTATTGGGAATACTGAACAAGCCAGATTACCACAGATCTTTACACAGAAATGCTATGCTGGTGTCAGTCACTCACACAAAACACAGACAGACCCTCAACAAATGCAAACTAGATGACCTTAAATTAATAGAAATATATAGACAAAATTCAACTAAACCTCCCCAAACCAGACTTGAATGCAGACCACCACCAGAAATTCTCCTTGTACTGGTGATGTCGGGGCCAGCACTTTGGGGGAGAGGGAGAGGGGACTGGGGAGAGATGCTACCAGGGGAATTGTACTAATAAAGTCTGTACTTTGTGCTCATTTTCCACACTCTTCTATACAATAAAGTAACACATGGCCATATTTCAGTGAGGATATCCTGTTTCCTGATGGGTTCACCTTAACTGTTGTTATCTGTCTTGAGAAGCCTATAGGGGCATAATCGAAAGGGACGCCCAAGTTTTGTTGAGGACGTCCTTTCAAAATGACCCGATGGAGGGGCGGGGAAACCCGTATTATCGAAACAAGATGGACGTCCATCTTTTGTTTCGATAAGACGGTCGGGGATGGCCAAATCTTGAAATTTATGTCGTCCTTAGAGATGGTCGTCCCTAGACTTGGTTGTTTCTGATTTTCGGCGATAATGGAAACCAAGGACGCCCATCTCAGAAACGACCAAATGCAAGCCCTTTTGTCGTGGGAGGAGCCAGGACATGTCATGCCAGGACACTAACCAGGCACCCTAGGGGGCACTGCAGTAGACTTCGTAAAATGTTCCCAGGTACATAGCTCCCTTACCTTGTGTGCTGAGCCCCCCCAAACCACCCTAAAACCCACTACCCACAATTGTACACCACTACCATAGCCCTTACAGGTGAAGGGGGGCACCAAGATGTGGGTACAGTGGGTTTGTGGTGGATTTTGGAGGGCTCGCTGTTTCCTCCACAAAAGTAACAGGTAGGGAGGGGGATGGGCCTGGGTCCACCTGTCTGAAGTGCACTGCACCCACTAAAACTGCTCCAGGGACCTGCATACTGCTGTGATGAACCTGAGTATGACATCTGAAGCTGGCATAGAGGCTTGCAAAAAATATTTTGAAAGATGTTTTTTGATGGTAGGAGGGGGTTAGTGACCACTGGGGGAGTAAGGGGAGGTCATCCCCGATTCTCTACGGTGGTCATCTGGTCATTTCGACCACCTTTTTGTGCCTTGGTCGTAAGAAAAACAGGACCAGGTAAAGTCATCCAATTGCTCTTCAGGGCTGCCCTTTTTTTTCCATTATGGGTCGAGCACGTCCATGTGTTAGGCACACCCAAGTCCCGCCTTCGCTACGCCTCCGATACGCCCCCTTGAACTTTGGCTATCCCTGTGACGGAAAGCAGTTGGGGACGTCTAAAATCGGCTTTCGATTATATTGATTTGGACGACCCTGTGAGAAGGACACCCATCTTCCGATTTGTGTTGAAAGATGGGCGTCCTTCTCTTTCGAAAATGAGCCTGCTGGTGTTATAAAGAAGGAGTATACTGAAATTAAATTGAATTAAAATTAAACTCTCCTTTCATTGGGGTACATGGAATCACATCTTCACCTCATCTCTTTTATACAAATGGTTTATTCTGTTTTGAGCATGTTTCAGGGACAAGTGATTTCATAAGTCAAAATAATAAAAATAAATATTTTCTTTCATACAGATCTCTTATTTGTTTAAACATACCTAAATGGGCTGTAAGCCCCTAATGCAGTCCATTGTTTTTCTTATATTTTCTCCTTGATACTGTGCCAACACTGGAAATACAGTGAGACAGAATAATAGATTTGTTCCTCCTTGGTTAATTTTAAACAAGAAGCTAAGGGGGTCTTTTACTAAAGATTAGCTTGAGTTATCTGCAGCAGGGCCCATAGGAATAAAGTGGGCCCTGCTGCAGATAACTTGAGATAATCTTTAGTAAAAGACCTCCTAAGAAATTATTTACTCTGGTATTAAAGCAAAGACATCCTATCAAGCTATGCATCACCATTTAGAAAACATAAATGTCATTCAGCTCCAATTGTTCTACTGCTGCTTTTCCTTAGCCATCATTATTACTGGAACTCATCTATATACAAACACATAGCCAGAAGACAAAGAGAGACATAATCGAACGCAAACGCCTATCTCCATGGGCGTTTATCTCCGAGAACGGGTCCGTGAAGGGGCGGGCCGAACCGTATTTTAGAAAAAATGGACGTTATTGAGCTGGGCGTTTGTTTTTTTTAGGGATAATGGAAACTAAAAATGCCCAGCTCAAAAACGTCCTAATCCGAGCCATTTGGTCGTGGGAGGGGCCAGGATTGGTAGTACACTGGCCCCCCTGATATGCCAGGACACCAACTGGGCACCCTAGGTCAGTGCGGTGGACTTCAGAAAAAGCTCCCACATGCATAGCTCCCTTACCACGGGTGCTGAGCTCCCAACCCCCCTCCCCCAAAACCCACTACCCACAAATGTACAACACTATCATAGCTCTTAGGGGTGAAGGGGGCACCTACATGTGGGTACAGTGGGTTTTGGAGGCCTCCCATTTACCAGCACAAGTGTTACAGGTGGAGGGGATGGGCCTGGGGCCACCTGCCTGACGTGCACTGCGGTACCCACTAAAAGTGCTCCAGGGACCTGCATACACGCAGGCCTCTAGTACTGGTTGCTGCTGTATAACATTGGCACACCAGTTTACACCTGAAGACTAATCTCTCCGAAAACGTCCTTTATTGGAAAAAGCACGTTTACTCACAGTTAACTGCAGATCAGAGGTTGTGCCCCACTGGCAACGAGTCTCCCTGGTACTGAGATTAGCAGTAGGTCAGAGCTGGCAGAATGCCACATTCAAGGTACGAACTAAGTTCTCTAACGTGGCTACCACAGGAAAGGGAACTAAAACTGGCTTACAAAAATAGCCACTACCTTGTGGACTACAACAGGAAACACACCAGGGCACACTCTGACCCAGTAGGCAGGGGGAAAAGCACCATGGGAGAAGAGCCTACCAACTACCAAGATCGTGAGACTGTAAAACAAGCTAAAGAAATCACGGAGCCCAATACCCTACACCCACCACAATGCAATGCTGATGTGACCCTGTACTGCACCCGAGAGCCACATCTGACCCAGGGAAAGGCTGTGAGAGGATCGAACACATTCTGCTGTCATGGAGGTGGGTACGGCATTTGAGGCTGACATACAGGCTGGAAAAAAAGTTTTTAAAGTGGGGTTTTTTTGGTGGGAGGGGGTTAGTGACCACTGGGGGAGTCCAGGGAGGTCATCCCCGATTCCCTCCAGTGGTCATCTGGGCAGTTGGGGGCACTTTTTTGGGACTTGTTCGTGAAAAAAAAGGGTCCAAAAAAAGTGACCCAAAATCGCGGTAAAAACGCCTTTTTTTTTTTTCGATTATCAGCTACAGACGCCCATCTCTCCTCGGCTGATAACCACGCCCCAGTCCCGCCTCCACCACACCTCCGACACGCCTCCGTCAACTTTATTCGTTTCCGCGACAGACTGCAGTTGGAAACGCCCAAAATCAGCTTTCGATTATACCGATTTGGGCGCCTTTGCGAGAAAAACGCCCATCTCCCGATTTGGATCGAAATATACGCGTTTTTCTCTTTCGATTATAAGCTGGAAAGATTACCCCCCCCGCCCCCCCCAAAAAAAATGTCACTGCAGCAGTAGCATAGCCAGAGCTTAATTTCTGGGTGGGCCTGGACGTGGACTGGATGGGCATGGCCTTCGCATTTCCTCTCCACCCACTACCAAATACCTTGGCTGGCAGAGATCCCAAAGCTCCGCCAGCTGAAGAGTTCTCTCTGGAGCCCCCTGAACTGTTTCAAACTCGAGGCAGTCAGCAGCGCGCGTCTAGCTTCTGATGACGATGACCCCCCCCCCCCCCCCCCCCCCCGCACATACTCAGCATGCACAGGGGCCATCAGTGTCGGAGGCTGGAGGCCCACTGCCAACTACCCCAAGTTTGAGACAGTTTGGGGGGGGAGGCTCTGGATCAGCTGGCAGGGCTTTGGAATCCCAGTCAGTTACACAGACCATGTACGCTGCCACTAGGTGAACCTGAACCAAAACTAGGTGAACCTCTGCCCATCCCTGGCTATGCCACTGCTCCAGAGAAGGCTCATTGGTAGATGTCACATTGCGTGATTTCCTTTGGGTTTGGTGTGGTTATGTGTTTTCTTGTGTCTTTATAAAGTACTAGCATAATAGCTGCAAATAATGCAGGTAAAATGAACTCACATATATTTTCATTTGTTTAGGAGAAGGTGTAAATCTAAATGTATAGCAGACTGCCAAAATGCTTTGGCATGGCAGACAGAACATTCTGGCCCCTGCACTAGAAAGAACAGGAGGTACATTCAGAGTCTCATTCAATAGGATTCAACTATGAGCTTTTGGAGGGAAGCATAAACCATAAGGAGAGAACCATATCTTCGCTTTCCTAGAGGAAGCCAGCTAAGAAGGATGTAGAGGGGCAGTAAGTGGAGAAGCCCACCATTGAGCCTACAAGAGACTTAGCTCCCTGCTTAAGGAACTAATGGAGGAAAAGGGGAAGTAATAACATAGTAGCTGTCAGTCTGTTAAGCAGCTGTCCTTGGAGCCATAAGGAACATAACCAAGTGTTTCCTACCTGCATTGAACTGCTCAGGGAGGTCAGTCTGATCCACAGCTGTCCCTCTGAGTATAGAGCCCTAAGGCAGAAAGACTGGTCACAGGGAGAATGGATCTAAAACCTTACCAGAGAAGAGCAAAAATTGAAGCTGCTGATAAATCCCAATCAGGAAAAGGATTGAAGGCTGCAATGAATGGAATTGGTGAACATCAATTTCCTAAAAGTGTCTGGGGTAAGAAGAGGTTATTAACTTGTTTGCAAGGCAAGCTTACAGCACTCAGGGAACTCACAGCAGATGCACAAAAGTCCCCGTAAAGAATCGCTCTGTATTTCCACCTCCCAAAGCAAGTTGCATGCAAATGAGCTGCTTGATGGAGGGGAAGTCAGTCGATCAGCTGAGCATGCGCAGAACAGTCAATCGCTAAGCGTGGCTGCTCTACACATGTCACACTCTGTCACACTGGTCAGGAAAAGTGAGCCCTTGGGCCACTACCGATAACCGGCAGTGGCAGAACCACCCAAACAGGCAGCAAGGCGGACCCCAGACAGACAGGCACAGGCCAGACTGGAGCAGCTGGACTGGAACAGAAGCAATAAGCAGTAAGCAGGAGAATAGTCCACGAATCAAGCAGAGTCTTACTGACAGGCAGCAAAGCAGAAGGGAAACCAGGAACCAACCAGAGTCTATAGGCTGGCAGCAATCAGTAGTAAACCAAGAATCAAGCAGGGACTTGGGCAGGCAGCAAACAGTGGAATAAACCAGGAAACAAGCAGGTTCTTCGGCAGGCAACAAACAGTCGAATAAACCAGGAAACAAGCAGGGTCTTGGGCAGGCAGCAAACAGTAGAATAAACCAGGAAACAAGCAGGGTCTAGCTGAAACTGAAAGTAGCAAGGTTAGCACTGCAACAAACGCTCACAGATGAAAACTTTTCTGAGGACCTCTGTTGCAAAGGCAAGCTAGGAAGTTTCCAGGTGGTTAATAAAGGCAAAATACCAGGGAGGTCACCAGGTAAGGGTGCTGCTTAATTCCAAAAATCCCAAGACAGTCTGGAAGGCTGGAAGTTCCGGACCGGACCGGACCGGACCGGAATGATTTCTGGAACATGGCAAACAGCAAGCAGACTGTCCATCACAGCCATCAGGTCTGACCACCAGGTGGCAAAATAAATGAGAGCATGAAACATGGGCACAATCATGACAACACATGCTCAGAGTGGTGCTTGTATATGGCTTTCATACACACAAAGAAGTGCATGTATGCGTGTATGAAAGCTGGCGTAGCTTTTTTTTTTTTTTCAAAACTGTTGTGGGCCTCTTCACTGCCATGGCTGGGCCTCTTCATTGCCACTGTCCAATGACAGGTATCTGATAGGGATCTTGGGAGGGTGGTGAGGTAAAGGGTGGGTGCCAGAAGGGCTGCTCTGGTGCGTCTTGTTTTTCCCTGTGGGTCTTTCTCCTCTTGCAGGAGTGGCAGAGGACCTCTGGAGCGGCTATGGAGTACTTGCTACAAACAAGAACTGTCAGGACTGACAGCTCCAGACCTCCCATTAAATTTCCTCGGTAAAGGTAGGGGCTGCTTCTGTGCATTGCTCGGAAAATGGTTGTGCATTGCTTTGTATGCACATATGTATAGTAATTAATTCATTATAATAACTTTGCATACAATTTTCTTAGCTGCTACCATGACAGGAAAAGAGCTCGCTGAACACTTTTGTGCAGGTCTCACTGAACTTCATACTCACTAAACCAGATAGAACCAGTGTAAAAACCACGTTGCTGGCTCGCTAAATATTTTGTACATCTTGCCCTCAGGGAATTCTAAAGGAGAATTAACTACAAACATAATTGGAGTAAGAACACAGTAACTCTGTCACCACCCAACTAAGAAAGATACTAGAAGCTCAACAATCCATCCCTTGTAACCATATCATTCAAGCTGAAAGGAAAGGAGTACAAACTAAGAGACTTTCATATACCATCATAAGAAACAATGGGAGGTATTTTGTCATCTCTGCTGTTGTTAAATGTATAAAAGATGCTGGAGTTGGGAGCAAATTTATACTAAGAAGACCTCTGCATATTTTCTAGTGTTATGATCAATGTGACAATTTGCCTTTTACTATTCATTATTCTTATTTTGTACACACTTGCTAAACATTGGAGTGTCCACTAAAGAATTGTTGGGTGTATGTGGATGTGGACGTGCTAATGGTGTCTCCAGCAGCCAAGTCCTAACCCTGCAAGACGCTCACCATATGCAATGAGTAATATAATGAACAATTCCTTGTTAAAGAAGAAGTTTGAAGTCAGTCAGTTTGGAAGTGGGAGATATTGCTGCGGCGTTGTGGAGTAATTTGGACAGTGTTTAATGAACATTTAAACGGGGGAAGCCCGGATATCGAGGACTCACGGGGGAAACCCGTAAATTTGTGTGAAAACTGTTCTCATATGATGTCCATTGGCAGAGAAGGGGATTGATGAAATTGTACTTTATTGTACTGTGCTAACAATGTAAACAGCTATTGTGTATGATTGGGTGTGTGAAAGAGGGGGAGGAGTTGCTTGGAATACTGTGGACACTTTATGTTTTATTAATGTTGGGTGGTATTTGGTGTAAAGTAATAAAAAGACATTGATTGAAAAGATTAGTGAGTACTTGGTGGACATGAAATATGTACACACAGGTATTCTATAGATAATACATGTAAATTGTGTATCTGCCCATGCTGCACCCAAACTACAGCCCCAACCACACCTACATCCAACTCGCATAAAAGTGATGCCTACTTATTGTTATGCGTACTTTTATTCATAGGGTAATTTTACAAGAGGTCTTGCGTACACATATACCGGCTTATACCTGCAACAGAGCCTTTATAAATTACACTCAAGGTGGCAAGCTATGAAGTTTTTTATTTATTTATTTGTTACATTTGTATCCCACATTTTCCCACCTATTTGTAGGCTCAATGTGGCTTACATGGTACCGGAGAGGCGTTTGCAGACTCCGGTGTGAACAAATACAAAGTGATGTTGTGGTAAAATAAAGTTCATGTGGCACAGCCACATTAGGGAATCGTGCAACGGAAGAGTTGAGTTACGTCCATTACTAGGGTTACCATACGTCCGGATTTACCCGGACATGTCCTCTTTTTGAGGACATGTCCGGGCGTCCGGATGGATTTGGCCAGCCTGTCCGTTTGTTCGGATTTCTGGACAAATGGGCTGGCTGGCAGGGGTGGGCGCGGGACTCCCCTCCCCTTACTCTACTATCCCTGGTGGTCTAGAGGTACCTCTTCGTCTTCGGGGCAGGAAAGAGCCCCCTCTTTCCTGCCTGGAGCACTGCTGCTAGCTGCCCTGCATACTGTGAGTCCGGCTCTCGGCGTTTCAAAATGGCTGCCGAGAGTTGAAGCAGCCTCACGAGACTTCAACTCTCGGTGGCCATTTTGAAACGCCGAGAGCTGGACCCACCACCACAGGATGCAGGGGATGTGAAAGGGGCGGGGCAAGTGTCCTCTTTTTACGAGGACAAAAAATGGTAACCCTATCCATTATGTACTTTAGTTTTGTTGTGTTGGAAAAAGATCAGGCATTTATGTTGGATCGGTAGGGTATGCCTTTTTAAACAGGTTAGTTTTTAGTGTTTTCCGGACGTTTAGGTGGTTGTACGTCATTTTCAAGGCTTTTGGTAATGCGTTCCACGGTTGTGTGCTTAAGTCGGAAAAACTGGATGCGTAAGTTGATTTGTATTTAAGTCCTTTGCAGCTTGGGTAGTGCAGATTTAGATATGTGCATGCCGATTCGGATGTGTTTCTAGTTGGTAAGTCAATCATTTAGCCAGTTTAGTGTAGTTAATTGGGGTCCTTTTTAGAAAGCTGCAGTAAAAGGGGTTCTGCGATAGTGTCAGTGTATGGATTTGCTGCACCCCAAGGCCCTTTTTATCACAGCAGGGTTTTTATTATTTATTTATTATTTTTTTTAATTATCCTTTCAAAATATTTAACAAGAGTAACCTTGTCAAAGCAATACAGCATATATCACAATAAAGAAAAATTGTTTACATTCAGCTTAATTTTGATTAAGATTGAAAAAAGTTATCATCTCAGTCATTAAAGCAATATCAGAGAAAACATATGCATTTCCTTAAGCTCAATTTTTTTTTGCTTCCTTAGACCCCAATAAAGGGGGGGGGGGGCGTAATGAATAGAAAAGGTACATAGGAAAAACAGCAGGTTTTTTTTTTTAAGGAAATGGCTGTACAGTAAGGGCAAAGTTGCCGCTTGGCCATTTTCTGGGGGACCCCTTACCAGTGTTCCCACACAAACCCTGCAGTAAAAATAAAAAAATATTTCCGATCGTGCCAGAAATGGCTCCTGCAGTGGGCCAGTGGTAATGCCAGATTGGCATGCGCCAACGCTGCAGTAGGCCTACTGTGACATTGTAAAAAGGGCCCCTTAGTTACAACTTATCTGTCTTTCATAAAATATCAATAGCAAAACACAATAAAAATCGACAACCTAAATGCTTGTTTTACATCCATAACATGTAATAGTACAAACCTTCAGTAGGCTTCCAGCATTGTCAGAGAACAGACTGAGCAAATAACTCTTCTGTCAACTGTTTACTTTTATTAATCAGAAGTAATCTTATTAAAGCTGCCTTTTTGATTAACTCATGTCAGTTGTCTGGCTTCTCTATCCAGCAAAACACCTACACTCTTTTATCACTGGAATAAGTTGCAATGGCCTGGAGGTTTCCTATTACCAAAAGCAAAGCTTTGTTTACACATGGTTTATTTCCCTGTAGCTCTGCCAAGCAGCTGTCAAACCAATGGACTCTGTTCACAGCCGGCTTCTCCCTGTCTCTTTGCAAATACCCTTGCAGGGTTTGACAAAACTCAACTGACCTTCCTTTCCTTAGCAAAGGCCCTGGAGGAAATTTTAACACTTTGAGAAGAAAATATAATATAAAGGCAAGTAGGAGGGGAAAGTAACTAATGATGAAACTGTTTACAAATCACTCCTTCCCTCCTTCTCCTCTGTCTAATTCAGTAGGCTTTGAGACTTTACAGCTTTGTTATTGTAGAGTCCTCGAAGGTTCTGCTCTGTGTGGGTTGCATTGACCTCTGGTGGCTCTACTGAAGTATTAACTTGTAAATACCACCACTACTTCTGGAACAAGAAAAGGACTCTCCCAACCAGTGAAGTAATGTTGGGAGGAGACATTTCTTGGAGGAAAATTGTAGTTGTTATAAAACCCCTGCCACCGTTGGAGAAACATCCTCCATACATCCTCCAGACCTAAGTTGAGGCATAATAGGTACCCCCTCCCCCCAAGGGTTGCCTTTAAAGCCCTACTAACGTGATTCCCTCTATCAAAAGTTGGGTCATCAGCTACATCATTAAAATCCCCGCTATGATTATTCCCCCCTTCCCCCAGTACCACCAACATCACATTAATAGCTCCAAAAAGAACTCAGGGTCTAGATTATATGGGGTATACAAAGATACCAATGTCTATGACCCATCTGCCACGTACATCCTGTAATATCTTCTGTGCACCAATATGCACCAATATCGCAACTCCCACCCTCCTACTAGGTTGGACAGAGGAAAAATAACATTTACCCACCCACTCCCTCACCAGCTTCTCATACTCTGTAGTCTTAATAGTGTCAACCCCACCCTCTTTCTCTTCAGCGCAGTTAGAATCATCTTTTGCTTTATAGGGGACCCAATCCTTCCTATATTTCACAATAATATATTAGTGACCCCCTCATAAAAATAAAAAAACATAGAATAATAACACCATAATAAAGGTACACCTTACCCTAGGAAATACTCTATCGCCTCCCAGATGAACCCTCCCACACCAAACCACTCCCCCACCCCCTTCTACCCTTCTCCCAACCATACATAAGCAGCCATCCACCAAAGACGTGCAATCCCTCACTACCATATGTGCCCCCGACTGAAACACATACATTACCAACTCCTCTGATCACAAATCATATTACTCATATCAAAAAAGATATAGTGGAATTAGAAAAGGTGCAGAGAAGGGCGACGAAAATGATAAAGGGGATGGGACGACTTCCCTATGACGAAAGGCTAAAGTGGCTAGGGCTCTTCAGCTTGGAGAAAAGGCGGCTGAGGGGAGATATGATAGAGGTCTATAAAATAATGAGTGGAGTTGAACGGGTAGATGTGAAGCGTCTGTTCACGCTTTCCAAAAATACTAGGACTAGGGGGCATGCGATGAAGCTACAATATAGTAAATTTAAAACGAATCGGAGAAAATGTTTCTTCACTCAACGTGTAATTAAACTCTAGAATTCGTTGCCAGAGAATGTGGTAAAGGTGGTTAGCTTAGCAGAGTTTTAAAAATGTTTGGACAGCTTCCTAAAGGAAAAGTCCATAGACCGTTATTAAATGGACTTGGGGAAAATCTACTATTTCTGGGATAAGCAGTATAAAATGTTTTGTACATTTTTTGGGATCTTGCCGGGTATTTGTGACCTGGATTGGCCACTGTTGGAAACAGGATGCTGGGCGATGGACCAAAGCTTCAAATGGATCCTTCAAGGGGTCTGGGAGGGCAGATGGTACTAACTTTTTTTTTAAGGTTTCTATTCTTGGAGTATGCAATAACAAGATCCTTGTTCTTGAAGCAATCATGTCCTTCTAATATGTGCTAATGTTCCCTGATCATCTTCTGTATTTGACTTGAAATGTGGAAGTTTTTCAAAGTGCAAACCAAATCTGGTGCTTTTCTGGTTTGTTTCTTGGTCAACAACTTGTCTCTAGATTACCTGCTCGCCTTCAAAAATCCTTCTCTGATATCAGAAAAGGTATCTAGTAATAGTAACCTGGGTGTGAAAACACCAATAAACACCATTTTTGTACCCCTGGAAAATAAACACCTAAATTTACAATTTATAAACAGCTAAGAATAGAAGCCCTAATCATATTACATATCATATTTATAGCAGTACTGTATTTATATATACTCACACACTATCCAAATTCTTGTCATATCATCCTGGGTGAATGGAACAGACAGAAATTACTTTTACTAATAAACATCAAAAGTCATGAAGACAAAAGTTCTGATCACCACCACAAGTAATCCTCTCTGTCTCAGGGGTGGGCAAACACTCCAAGTAAGCACACACATCTGCTTGGGAATGCACACCAGCATGCCTCACTAGCCATACCCAAGGCCATGGGATCAAAACATGACCCCACATCATAAATGCCAAAAACAGACACTACACTTCTTCTCATGGATGCCTTTATTCTGACTTTAAATTATAATGAGGGAAACTTCCAAAGACTTTATGTATTTATGTGTAGAGTGAATATGCAAATAAAGGATAATTCTATAACAGTCACACCTACTTTCCTTTACGGAATACTAGTGTGATTGGGTTTATATGTGCCTATGCCAGTGGTTCCCAAACCTGGTCCTGGAGGTACCCTAGCCAGTCAGGTTTTCAGGATATATACAATGAATATTCATGAGAGAGATTTGCATGCAGTGGAGGCAGTGCAAGCAAATCTCTCTCATGAATATTCATTGTGAATATCCTGAAAACCTGACTGGCTGGGGTATCTCCAGGACCAGGTTTGGGAACCACTGGTATAGGCACTTAGATACGAGCATAAGTGTGTGTATTTACATAGTAACGTGGAGGGGAATAATCGAACGACGCCGGCGAAATACATGGCCGGTGATGTATTTTGGCGGTGCTGCAAACAGCTGGCCAGACCCGTATTTTCAAAAAAGATGGCCAGCCATCTTTTGTTTCGATAATACGGTTCCGGCCAGCCAAATGCCTTGGATTTGGCCGGGGTTTGAGATGGCCGGCTTCGTTTTTTAGCGATAATGGAAAGTTATGTCGGCCATCTCAAACCCCAGCCAAATCCAAGGCATTTGGCCATGGGAGGAGCCAGCATTTTTAGTGCACTGGCCCCCCTGACATGGCAGGACACTAACTGGCCTCCCTAGGGGTCACTGCGGTGGACTTCAGAAAAGCTCCCACGTGCATAGCTCCCTTACTTTGGGAGCTGAGCCCCCAACCCCCCCCCCAAAACCCACTACCCACAAATGTACTGCACCCACTAAAACTGCGCCAGAGACCTGCATACAGCCTCTAGGACTTATTGCTGCTGTATAACTTTGGTCCACCAGTTCACACCTGAAGACTAATCTCTCTGAAAAAGTCCTTTCTTGAAATATGCACGTTTACTCACAGTTAACTGCAGATCAGAGGTTGTGCCCCAATGGCTAAAAGTCCCCTGGTACTAAGATTAGCAGTAGGTTAGAGCTGGCACAATGGTGTACAATGCCCTCTTTCAGCACCATTCAAGGTAATAACTAAGTTCTCTAATGTGGGTAACACAGGAAAGGGAACTAAAACTGGCTTACAAAAATGGCCACTACCGCATGGACTACAACAGGAAACAAAACAGGGCACACTCTGACCCAGTAAGCAGGGGGAAAGCACCAGGGGAGTACAGCCTACCAACTACCAATACCTACACCCACCACAATGCATTGCTGATGTGACTCTGCAGTGCAAATAACAGAAAACGTGTCACACTCACCCCAGAGCCACATCACAAGCAGGAAAAGGCTGTCGGAGGACAGAACACATTCTGCTGTCATGGAGGTGGGTACGGCATTTGAGGCTGGCATACAGGCTGGAAACAAAAGTGTTTAAAGTGGGGACTTTTGGTGGGAGGGGGTTAGTGACCACTGGGGGAGTACGGGGAGGTCATCTCCACTTCCTTCCGGTGGTCATGTGGTCAGTTTGGGCACCTTTTTGAGGCTTGGTCGTGAAAATAAAAGGACCAAGTAAACCCGGCGAAATACTGCTTAACGTCGTATTTTTTCCATTGTTGGCGAAAGCCGGCTATCTGGTAGCCACACCCATACCCACCCATGTCACGCCTTCACTTTGCCGCCGACACAGCGAGGCGACGGGAAAGCAGTGATGCTGTCAAAAAAAGCAGCTTTTGATTATACCGATTTCGCCGCTTTTCCCAGATCGCCGGCCATCTCCCGATTTGTGTCGGGAAATGGCCGGCGATCACTTTCGATTATGAGCTGGATAGTAACATAGTAGATGATGGCAGAAAAAGACCTGCACGGTCCATCCAGTCTGCCCAACAAGATAAACTCATATGTGCTACTTTTTGTGTATACCTTGATTTGTACCTGTCCTCTTCAGGGCACAGACCGTATAAGTCTGCCCAGCACTATCCCCACCTCCCACCACCGGCTCTGGCACAGACCGTATAACTCTGCCCAGCACTATCCCCGTCTCCCAACCACCAGTCCCGCCTCCCACCACCGGCTCTGGCACAGATGCTGGAGATAAACAGAACTTACAGTATTCTATAAGTTATATGCACTAACCCCTGAATTTTGTAAATGATTCAAAAAATAGTGTGCTCAAATTTGGCAAGCCCAATTTGTGCACACAATGTAACTGAATAACAAGCCAATTAGCACTGATAATTGGGCCATAACAAACGATTATTGGTGGTAATTAGCATTCATTAAAATTTACATGCCCAAATTTACATGGCCAGATCTGTGTGTGCATGCAAAAAGGGAGCGCGGCCATACGACGGTCATAGGCAGATCGGGGCATTCCCACAATTTATGCGCACTGTTATAGAATAAAGGGGATCCGTGCCTAATTTGGATGTGGGGATTTACACCAGGGTTTCATTGGTGTAAATGGTCACACCTAAAAGTAATCGCAGTTCCCCGTACTAAGTACTATTCTATAAATGGCACTTAAGTTTGCATGTTGTTTATAGAATAGCGCTAAGTGCTATTTTTTTTTCAGCACCAAGTGTTTAGGCGCCATTTATTGAATTTAATCCAAAAGGCTAGATTCAATAAATGGCAGCCAAAGATAGTTGCTGGGATGATCCACCCTAAGGGGCCCTTTCCTTGCAGCAACCCAGAACTACCACCAGCCAAATAAGAACACAAAAATATAAATGTTGCCATACTGGGACAGACATGAAGGTCCATGAAGTTCAGCATCCTGTTTCCAACAGTGGCCTATCCAGGTGACAAGTACCTGGCAAGATCCCAGAAGAGTACAATACTTTTTATGCTGTTTATCCTAGAAGTAAGCAGTGGATTTTCCCCAAGTACATTTTAATAATGGCTTACAGACTTTTCTTTTAGGAAGCTATGCAAACCTTCTTTAAACCCCACTAAGCTAACTGGAGGAATACACAGGACAAATCCCTCCTCTCATTACCCTTCTCCACCACCGCCAACTCCAGGCTCCACTCATTCTGCCTCGCCTCACCCTATGCTTGGAACAACCTTCCTGAGCCCTTACGCCAAGCCCCCTCCCTGCCCATCTTCAAGTCTTTGCTTAAAGCCCACCTCTTCAATGCTGCGTTCGGCACCTAACTCTTACCTTTCAGGAATTCCAGACTGCCCCAATTTGTCTGCCCCTATCGGTCTGCCTGTTCACGTGTCCTTTAGATTGTAAGCTCTTTGAGCAGGGATTGTCCTTCTATGTTAAATTGTACAGCGCTGCGTAACCCTAGTAGCGCTTTAGAAATGTTAAGTAGTAGTAGGAATAGTCTAGTGGTTAGTGCAGCAGACTTTGATCCTGGGGAACTGCAGCTTCTTGTGACTCTGTGCAAGTCACTTAACCCACCATTGCCCCAGCTACAAATAGGTACCTGTATAAACTATGTAAACCACTTTGAATGCAGTTGCAAAAGCCACAGAAAGGTGATATATCAAGTCCCATTTCACTTTTACTACATTCTCTGGCAATGAATTCCAGAGTTTAATTACACGTTGAGTGAAGAAATAATTTCTCTAATTTGTTTTAAATTTACAACTTTGTAGCTTCATTGCATTCCCCCTGGTCCTAGTATTTTTGGAAAGAGTAAACAAGCAATTCACGTCTACCTGTTCCACTCCACTCATTATTTTATAGACCTCTATCATATCTCCCCTCAGCCGTCTTTTCTCCAAGCTGAAGAGCCCTAGCCGCTTCAGCCTTTCCTCATAGGGAAGTCAACCCATCCCTTTTGTCATTTTCATCGCCCTTCTCTGCTTTTTCTAATTCCACTATATCTTTTTTGAGATGTGGTGACCAGAATTTCACACTATGGGTGCTGGTGGTAGTTCCACCCCACCCCCCAGCGCGCACCACTTCCAGCACTAGTAGAAATATTGAAGAATTTATTTAAAGAAGTATCAGTTGGACAGTTGAAACAAGGTCCCCATGGAATTAGCCTTGCAGTGCGTTAAAGATACCATCTAAGTGTTGCAAGCTATGCAAGGTGATAGAATCAACTGATTCCTGCCCTACTGTGACACACAGTTGAATCGGAATACAGCTAGATATGGATACAATCCGCTGACAAGGACTGAGCCCATTGAGGATGTGATATTCCTGACCACTTAACATTAAGTGCCCATTTATTGATTATTTATGTTTATGGAGATAGCACAATCCAGTGCATGTTTGTTATAGAGATAGTACATCTAAGAGTACTAGAACAGTTGATTATAGCACATTTGTTATTTCCTTGATGTGCACCAAGTTATTTGGAGTAAATGATAGGATTGACTCACTCAGTTCTTAGACTTGTGAGAGAAGAATATACACTTTTACTATTTAACAGAACATGGGTGTTTTGCTCAAAAATTAAAAAAATTCTTGTGAGAAGCTCTATGATTGAGAAACTTGTCCACCCTTAGAGGCGTAATACACCTCTGTGGTGCCTCGCTTGGGTGAGTTCATACTCTGAGAACTTCCCTATGATCTATCAGATCTTTCAATTAGTAATTCAGAACCGTATTGGGTCAATCCTCTCACTATTTCATCTCCTTTATTGACCGTACTCTGGTTCCTATACCACTTGTTCGGAAATTAAAACTGGTATGCACCTATTTACGGCCTGAGCCCATACCGCCACCCATTAACCCACTACCCATGTGGTAACCATGCAGTATGTGCAAACTGCTGATTACCACCAGGAATGCCCCGCACCGGTAGAAAATAGAAAATTATTTTCTATCACGGGATTTGGTGCACGTCAAACTCAAAATTACTGCTGGGCACACATACTAACCCAGCGGTAGTGCTGATTTGGCTCACGCTACCTGCGCGTTAACCCTCCTGCACCTTAGTAAAAGGGCTCTTCAATGAACACTTACATACATGTGCCTAAGTTTTCATGGAAAAAGTAGTAGGTACAGATTTATGCTTTCTGACTCAATTTTCTAAGAAAAATGTTTCACTTTCAAAACTTGATATAAAGCCTCCAGGTAAAAATAAAATACCACAGACTTTATACATGTGTGTGTGTGGGGGGGGGGGGGGGGAGGTTCAAAGTTCCCCCTAGTGTTTCTACAATATGCTATAGAAGCTATAGGAACATGGCTATGTATTTCATTACCAGATCTTTTAAACAGAGAAGAGGAATTGTTTCATGGACCAGTATGGTGTCTTATAAAATGCACTCCCAGTGTATGCCACACTCTCCAGTTCCCAGATGTATGATTTGTTTTGCAAATAAATAAACATCCCATTTGCTTTGTGGCTCCTGCAGTCTAAAAATGATCGTAATGCCTCTGACCATGAAATTAGAAGGTAAGAAAATGGATTTATATAACAGCAAGTTCCTAAATTGTATGTTTGTAAACTTACAGACAAGGCTTTCCCTCAAATTTAGCTCTGACTAAAATACTCCTTCTGTACTGTGCTGAGTTTAGTTCTCTCACCCCAAGTTCTTTGAATATGTGTCTGAAACATGCCGTCAGATCATACTAGCTTTCTGGAGCTCAATAGCCAACTGCTGAAAAACAAATGGCAAAAATCAAAAGACCAGATATGTGTTCAGCACAATTTCTTCAAAAATTATTTGAAGGGGGAGCAACTGTCAAACAGTCCGAACCAGAGAAAAGTCTGCAAATATATTTTACTTGAAGACAAGTCATTAAGGGGCCCTTTTACTAAGCCGTATAGGCCCGGGCAGTAATTTCATTTTTTACACACGTCCACTACGCGTGCTGGATATTTTCCAGCACACGGCGCTAGCCGAGTGGTAATCTGCAGTATACATGTGCTGACGAATACCACCCAGTTAATGTGTGAGACTTTACCACTAAGTCAATAGGTGGTGGTAAGGTCTCAGGCCCAAAATGGACACGCGACAATTTTTACTTTGCCATGTGTCCATTTTCAGCCAAAAAAAGGCCTTTTTTGCAGGTGTGCTGAAAAATGGACCTGCGTGCATCTAAACCTACACTACCCAAATTGCAAAGGACTGAAATACAAAACAACTTATGCATCCGGCTTCTCCTACATAAGCGCACAATTATGGAATGGGCTCCCAAAAGCTGTGAAAACAATCCATGACCACTTGAACTTCAGGAATTCACTAAAACCCAACCTCTTCAAAAAGGCCTACCCCAATGACCCCACGTAACCCTCTTCACCTACCAACACAGCATGACTATGATCAAACAGGACAACACGCAATCTTCATCCATTCTGACCCTCCACTTATACCTCATACGATCACTATACAACTTTGTATTTGTTATCCACCGACTGGGCAAATGCCTTTGAAGGTACTATGTAAGCCATATTGAGCCTGCAAATAGGTGGGAAAAATGTGGGGTACAAATTCAACAAATAAATAAATAATACATGCGTCTACACGAGCGCAGGCCATTTTTCAGCGCACCTTAGTAAAAGGACCCCTAAAAGAGCACAATAGGCTCCATCTGAGAATGGACTCAACACGGTCTGTGTTTCGGCCTACTGTTTTCTCTTAATGTCCTGTATTCAAGTAAAATGCTAGTGTATATATGAATAAAGGATCTGTATTTTTTTCATTTCAAATTTTTAATATATTACACATCCATCATAAGAACATGTGAATTGGAATTACAAAGAAAAAAGAAAAGAAGGAAATTACATAAAGAGATAAATCTTCCCTAGGAAAATCAACTAGTCCACGTTTAGAGGACAGTCATCTCAAAAACAAACAAAATAAAATTAAAGCAATCAAATCAGCACACACTATTATACAAAGCACGTATTCTATATATAACCCCAGGAGTAGCCTAGTGGTTAGGGCAGTGGACTTTGATCCTGGGGAACTGAGTTCAATTCCCACTGCAGCCCCTTGTGACTCTGGGCAAGTCACTTAACCCTCCATTGCCCCTGGTACAAAATAAGCACCTGAATATATGTAAACCACTTTGAAAGTAGTTGCAAAATACCACAGGAAGGCAGTATATCAAGTCCAATTCCCCTTCCCTTTCCCATTAACCCACTGTACTACTTTCATGCCCCTTAATAAACTGTTCAAGTTGTAATGAGTCCAAGCAGAGGCGTAGCCAGACAACAGATTTTGGGTGGGCCTAGGCAAGAAGTGGGTGGGCACCAAGTGTTTCCTTCACCCGCCCCCCCCCCCCCCCCCACCAAAAAAAATTATCTCAGCTGGTGAAAAAAACGTGCCTTTCCACCTTGGCAGTCTGTAGCAGGCATGCACTGAAAGCTGAGCATGCGCAGGTGCCGGTATTCTGGACAGTAGCGTTTTCATTACCATCAGGGGGAAGTCTTCAGCTGACAGAGCTTGTTATTCCCACCGGCTACCGCTAAACGTGTGCTACTGTTGGGTGGGCCTGAGTCCTAAGTGGGTGGGCCCTGGCCCACTCAGGCCCACCTGTGGCTATGCCACTGAGTCCAAGAATATATATTCAGTTCCTTTGAATGTAAGAAGACATTTGAAGGGGTAATTCAGAAAGAAAGAAGCACCTATTGCCAACACCCTAGGCTTTAAAGCCAAAAAGGCCATCCTCCTGAGTTGAGTGGCTCTAGCCACATCTGGAAAAATATTAACCTTGATCCCACAATATATCAAGTCTTTTTTTTTATGTTTTCAAGACCAATCATTTATCTTTCTCTTGGCCAAAAGACACCAACAGGGTAGATCTAGATTTAATTGTGTCTTGGGAATATTCTAAGAAAGCAGTAAGATCCACTTCTGTTGTATAATCAATTGGTTAGCCCCCTGTTGGGAGTGAGAGACTCTTCTCTTACCAGGCAAATAATAACAGTTCACAATTTGGCCCATATCAGAAATAGATGACCCAAAAATCTCCTTAAGGCAATAGTTCCCAAACCTGGTCCTGGAGGCACCCCAGTCAGTCAGGTTTTCAGGCTATCCACAATGAATATTCATAAAAGACATTTGCATGCAGTGGAGGCACACTGACTGACCACGGTGCCTCCAGGACCAGGTTTGGGAGCCACTGCCTTAAGGTATTTCCTTAGGAGAATCTTAGAGCACAAAAGATAAATACATGGAAATTTCAAAAACCAGAGGTTCCTGCTCCTACTGGCATTCTCCTTCATTTCTAATTTTAAATGTAAATTTAAAGAGTATTTAATCGATGAAAGAAAGGTAGCCTGTAGGGTAGCAACCTCTACATTCACATATCATCTATCCAAAGTTTGAATAATAGAATCCACATTAGTTAATTTTTCTACAACTTCTTGAGAAAAATTAACACTATGAGACATTACAGATGTGAGCAACCCTCCATCCTACAATTAAGGTTCCATAAATCTTTCAAGGAAATATCCTGTTTAGCTCCCATTGGTTGTAAGTCCTGGCCCACCTCGATAGACTGCAATGGTGTATGTAATTTTGAATAGGTGAGTATAAGTTTATCAGTAGGCACATTTACAACTGGAGCAGGGGTAACCCCTTGGGATGCCCCTTCCATACAGGATACAGGCGGGAGAGGGGGGGATACATTTGTGAGAGCTCAAAGAGGCTCCTACTGGAGACAAAGTTTGTAATAGTACTGTTTGGATGGTATCCCAGGAACTACATGCCTGTCCATTGGCCTAGCGATTTAGATATGGAAATCTTCATTTTAATTTTTTGCTTTCCCATTTAAAGAAGATGCAAATAACAGAAAACAAATAAATAAACTCACAAAGTACCTTGTTTTCTTTGATGCTTCCAAGGGGCGTGCCCTAAGGGGAGGGCATGCCCCTTTGGCCATGCACTGTGGCCACGCATCACAGACAGCGCCGGCTCTATGAAGACAAACTCAAGGCCCCAATGACGTCAACAGATGTTCCAAAGATGCCTGATGTAAATGGCCATAAACACTTCTCACCGGGAGCTTCTTAAGATATGCCCAGGAGCATTAGGCTGTGACTCGGCAGCCCAATACTTCCAGGTCAATGGATTAATGCTGCTTGTAAGGTGTCTCATAAGCAGCAATATTCCTTTCACAGGGAGTCAGCAGCCGGCAGTACAGAGATGCCACAGATTGGTGACTCCCATGGTAAAGAAGGGTGTGGTAAAAGCCTCACCTTAATAACTACCCCCCCCCCCCCCCCCCCCCCCCACACACACACACACACAAAGCTGGGATATACATGTCTAAAACCCTCAAGTATGCATCTGGCAAGAGGGCATGGGTTGGATGTGTTTTGGGCCATACTAGGACAGGTGTAAAAAAATAATGGTGTAGTCCCCATTTCAGAACATCAGGATTTACACCCACTACCTGGGATGTTTAGAAAAATGCTCCTGCTGAGCAGCTCTCCACTGGACGGAGTAGGGGAGGTGGCCCCTTTAATCCCCCACCCCCATTCTTGATGTCCTCCCTTGAAAGCAAAACTAGCAAGGGATATTGGGCTCTGTGACGGCTTCAGACGAAAAGAAACATTTATGTTTCTAAAATGACTAACATAAATGTTTACGTTCTAGCACATAAGCATTTATGTCGCTATTCCATAACAACCCCTTTAAACATCTCAAATAATCCCTAATCCCTACTGTATTTAATAATGACTTTTGTTGCCTTGGTTAATGATTTTGTGCTGTGCATTGTTTCTTCTCCTCATGTTCCTATCTGTTTATGCATGCTGTGTGTCTCTGCTTACTCACTGATTAACTGTAAACCACTGTGATGCCTTTGCAATTGATGATTCATATAAATCAGTAAAGTAACATGAACTGACTCCCAAAACCCCACAACTGATAATCTATTGTATCTCAAATAATACAATCAATGATTAAAAAGTCAAAGCTTTCTTGCTTTATGTGTGCACAAGATTTTAATGATGCATAGATTTAAAAATTCAGTCTAAACCTACCATTTTCCTCCTACAACCTCCCCTCCCCCTTTTTTTTACAAAGTCACACGGCAATGCTGACACAGCCCATCACTTTGAATGGGCTGTGTCGACATTACCGCACCAGCAGCCACTAGCGTAGCTTTGTAAAAGGGGAGGGAGTAAATTTCCCCCTCAGGAACACCCTCTTGATGTCCAGGTAAAAGCATGCACATTGTGGAAGACTGTGCATACTGTGAGATGGATTGAAGCACGGTAAGTTTCAGAGGGTCGATTTACCCGAGAAAGTTGCTTTGAAAATTGCCCTCGGCATATATTTATGTATTTCATTATGGTATGTGTTATACCGTCCTTCACTACTATAACATCAGCAATACATCAAAAACCAGAGAGATAAGAGGGAAAGAAGTTACAATCCACTAAGAAAGAGAGTAGCTCAGACAGAAGGGAGGATGGGGGTATCCACAGCAACTGCAACCCACACCGTCCTTTACCCAAATGCAAGGCAGAAGAGTACGGTTTACACCCCAGCTTTAATTATTTGCCACATATTATGTTACTCAATATGTTCTTGAGAAACGCTGTAGGGTTGCTTTGAAGAGTTAATCCAAAACACTTCTGCTTCACATCTGCAAGAAATGAGTAATAAAAAGGAGAAATTTTTATGTGTCCTCCAAACACAATCAATCTTTAACAGTCAGCAGAACTTCAAACAATAGCGGTAATAATATTATCACAATGTGGATGACTGTCAACCACTATTATTTTGAATACTGCATGCAAGCCAGAATTTTAACTTCTAACAGTTTAGGGCCCCTGCAGATAGTGTCTGTACGAGCCCAGCAAGACTTCAAATATTGGACATCTTCCGTCTGTTTTTTGAAGAGCCTGGTTCTGTTCCCACTCCTCTATCTACTCATGAGATTATCCATGGGACAACGTCATTCTTTTCCACCTTGGTGGTTTTGTCGAGTCCCAGCAATAGCCATACACTCTTATGATGCTGAATTTGGGGCCTTATTTCAGGTTCTCTAACTAGAGAAAGGTAGGAAAATATAAATAGACTTATGATATCAAAGTACAGCAAATATTATAGGTTGCTGACCCTTAGCAATTAGCAGCATTTACCAATTAGCTTATTTTCTCTGAGGTTTGAACCAAAGTACACAACAGGAGAAATACCTCTACGATGGGGGAACACAGTAGTCAAAAGTAGAGGCTGACAAAAGACGAATCAACACAGGAGATGTAAATCCAACAGTCTTTATTAATATCCTAAAAAGATGGACCCGACACGGGCCGTGTTTCGATGCACGCAAGCAAGCGTCTGCATCAGGGGTTCAAACAGTAAGCTCTAAAACAAAGCACAGGATCGCAGTCCTGCTGGGGTTTAAAGCTGTAGATCTTAAATGAATACTGTTATAATCAGAACAAACTGACTTGCTTCTTACAGTCACTGTCGGAGCTTGCGTGCGTCGAAACACGACTCTGAGGTTTGAATTCATTTCCATTGCAGTTGAGCTTCTGCTGAAATTAATTTCCATCATCAAGGGGCGCTTTTACTAACACGCATTAAGCAGTGAGGGTTCAGTTCTATACAATAACTCCCTAATTCTATCGATAGCACTCAAAATTGTGCACACAATTTAATTGCTTAATGAGCCAATTTAGAACTCATAATTGGGCGCTAACAATTATTGGTGCTACTTGGCAATAATTGGAATTTATGTGGACATCTTTATAGTCGCTATTCCATAAAGATGTGCATGTAAATCTTTCTGCATGGATCCAAAAAAGGGGTGTGGCCGAGGTAGGGGCATGGGCAGGTCAGGGCATTTCTAGGATTTGCAGACAGTATTATAGAAATTGGGGATCCACACCTAAGTTAGATGCACCATGGTTCAGTTGGAGGGGCATAATCCGTAAAGGAGTGGGGCAACCCATATTATCGAAACAAGATGGGTGTCCATCTTTCGTTTCGATAATACGGTCAGGGACGCCCAAATCATGAAATTTAGCTTGACCTTAGAGATGGTCATCCTTAGGTCGTTTTTGAGATGGTCATTCCCGGTTTTCAGCAATAATGGAAACCGAGGACACCTATCTCAAAAATGACCAAATCTTAGCTATTTGGTCATGGGAGGAGCCAGCATTCGTAGTGCACTGGTCCCCCTCATATGCCAGGACACCAACCGGGCACCCTAGGGGGCACTGCAGTGGACTTCACAAATTGCTCCCAGGTGCATAGCTCCCTTACCTTGGGTGCTGAGCCACCCAACCCCCCCAAACCCACTCCCCACAACTGTACACCACTACCATAGCCCTTATAGGTGAAGGGGAGCACCTAGATGTGTGTACAGTGGGTTTTGGGGGGGTTTGGAGGGATCCCATTTACCACCACAAGTGTAACAGGTGGTGGGGATGGGCCTGGGTTTGCCTGCCTGAAGTGCACTGCACCCACTAAAACCTGCTCCAGGGACCTGCATACTGCTGTGATGGAGCTGGGTATGACATTTGAGGCTGGCAAAAAATGTTTTTTAATTTGTTTTTTTTGGGTGGGAGGGGGTTGGTGACCACTGGGAGAGTAAGGGGAGGTGATCCCTGACTCCCTCCGGTGGTCATCTGGTCAGTTCGGGCACCTTTTCGAGGCTTGGTCGTGAAAAAAAATGGACCAAGTAAAGTCGGCCAAATGCTCATTAGGGATGCCCTTCTTTTTTCCATTATCGGCCGAGGACGCCCATCTCTAAATCACACCCCAGTCCCGCCTTCAGTATGGTGCCGACACGCCCCCGTGAATTTTGGTCATCCCCACGACGGAAAGCAGTTGAGGACGGCCAAAATCAGCTTTCCATTATGACGATTTGGGTGACCTTGAGAGAAGGACACCCATCTCACGATTTGTGTCGGAAGATGGGCGTCCTTCTCTTTCGAAAATGAGCCTGTTGGTGTAAATCCTTGTGCCCAAAGTTGGGTGCGGATTCCGGCGCTAAGCTCTATTCAATACATGGTGCCCAATTCTGAGCGGAGTTTATAAAAGAATGCTGAGTGAGAATTTCTTTGGCACCCAAATTTGGGCACCATGTACAGAATTGAGTCTTAAGTGCTGTCATTTACATGCACATTATGGACATTAGTGTTTCGAATGCTAGCATATGTGTATCTGCCAAAAAGAAATGTGATGAAGTAAGTGAACCACTTGCTGCATGGTCATTTTGTTGGGGGGGGAGCACTTATCACTTACCGCCACCCATTGAAGTGCAGTAAGGGCTCCCACGCTAACCTGGGGGTAACTGGGCAAACACTGGCACCAGCACTACAAAAATAACAAAATATTTTTGTAGCGCCAGAAATGACGCACGCTGGGGGTAGGAACTACCACTGGGCTCCTGCTGTAGCCCAGTAGTAGTTCCAGATTGGTGCACAGCAAACCTGTTGCTACTTTCTAACCCTTTAGTAAAAGGGCCCCTTAGTCAGTATTCTACGAAATGTGCATGCAGCATACACTGCAAGGGGGGTGTCCTGCAATGGGTGGGTCAGTGGCATGCCTGACACTTACACACATCTTATAGCATATTTGCAGTTATGCACTAAGGAGGAGATTCTATATATATGGCGCCTAAAAAAATCGGCACTGACTAAGCGTATTCTATAGTCGGCACCTAGATTTAGGCACCAATTATAGAATGTTAGTTGATATTTCAGTGCCTAAATCTTCGCACGTCCATTTACACCAACTAAAACATGGCGTAAATCCCGGCACATAGATTTAGGTGCACTGGGCCATATTCTACAACAAAATATTTTACAACTTGCGTTTGCAGAAGATACGTCTAATACAGGAGTTTTTCTATCAACATTGCGGCTGTCTGTTCTGACAGGCACGCTCGACAATAAAGATTTTTTTCTACAAAATTTCAGAGACATTGGAAACACATACCATTTACAATATTCACAATCAATCTCTGACCCCTGAGGCAGGCGTTTTGTAACGCCGAAACACGGCCCGTGTCAGGTCATTCATCAATAAAATACTCCTGTTGTCTCATTCTTGAAGGCCCAGTGTTGCTTTTTTTGTTTGTATATTATTTTATGTAAAGTGTTAATTTTAATCTATAAAGTACCTCGAGGGAGAATAAATGACTTTAAATTAAATTAAAAACAGCTATCGCTATTCTAAAACTCACTCACATAAGACACACATCCTACTCTAACTTATTTTCACTTCTTCACCTCAGTCCTTTCCCAAGTATTTAAAACAAATAATATAACCTGGAACCTGTCCACTCCACCAACTATGGTTTTTGCTGCCCTAATGCAAGACTCTGCTTTTTTTTTTTTTTTGCATTAAATCTTCACTGCCAGACCATACCTCAGATTTTTGTTAGATCCTTCTTCATATTATTCATACCTTCCAGAAAGCCTACTGCAAATTTTTATCATCCGCAAAGAGGCAAATCTTTACAGATAGCTCTCCTTTACAATCACTTTTTAAAAAAAAATGAAAAACAATTAGACCACGAACCAATCCCTGTGGTATGCCTCTGGTAACACCCTTTTCCTTGGAATGATATCTACTTATTGCTATTCTTGGTTACTTTCTATTCAAACAAAGAAACATAAAAACCAACAAGATGCCACAAACCACAAAAGCAAAACAAAAAAACAACTGGTCAATATTCAAAACGATTTAACCAGCCACTGACTGGTTAAATCACATGTTCGGGGCTATCCACTAATTTTCAGTGGCACTTAACTGGTTATTACCGCTGAAAATTAGCTGTTAGTGTCTAAATGAAAACCAGCCATTTTGGGGATGTTCCAGGGACGGAGTCAGCCGGTTAAGTGCTCATATTTAGAACTGACCAGGGTAACCACATAAATGGGACCACATAAAACACAGTCCTATCTTTGTGGCCCTTTTACTAAGCCGTGTAAGGGCCTACGTGTGTACAGCTCACTACAAATCAGCATTACCTCCCGGCTAGCGTGTGAGCTGGGAGGTAATTCTGAATTTGGCACGTGCCGAATCCCGCAGTAGAAAATAATTTTCCACCGTGGGCCGCTTACCCAGCGGTAAACAGCAGTTGGTGCACGCTGCATGCATACTGCGCAGGTAGCTCATGAGCCCTTATCGCTAGGTCAATGGGTGGCAGTAAGGTCTCAGGCCAAAAATGGACACACGCTGGTTTCAATTTTAGCACATATCCATTTTCCGTCCCCTTAAAAAAGGCTCTTTTTCCTAGATGCAGTAAAAAAATGGCCCCGCGCACACCCAAAAGATGCACTCACACTACAGCAGGCCAATTTTTACTGTGGCTTAATAAAAGGGCCCCTTTATGCACTAACCCATAGCCACTTAAGTTTGATGATCAACTTAACCAGCTATGCGTTAGCCAGCTCCACATAAACTGGATATTCAATTGCGAAGCCTGGACATGGCCCAGTATTGAATATCCAGGAACACCAGCAGAGGTCAGCAAAATGTTCACCACTGCCAGCTGAATATCGACCCCCCCCCCCCCCCCCAAAAAAAAACAAAGTGGGAATGACCAAGCAACAGAAGGTGATCCAGCACAGAAAATGTCCTTTATCATGATCAGTCACAGAAATCTCTGCTGATGGATGATAATTGAGATTCGACATGGGCTGTGTTTCAGCACTAATGCCTGCATCGGGAGTCCTTAATTACTGAAAAATGTGTAATGTTCCTACAGGGTAATACCAGGAAAACAGCACAAATGGTGTTGTTCGGAAATGAACAGCCTTGTAAAGCCTTTCAAATGATAAAATATGAATGATATCTCTCTGTCAAAATGAAATTGGTTATCTTCATAAAGATACCTTTTTCCAGCCCTCTGGCAATGCAGAGGAACTTCCTTCTCCTTTTCCCTCTCTTCCTTCTTGCCTTCTAAGCTCTCCCTTCCTTCTTCCTCCTTATAACTCTTCACTGTCCTTCCACTCTCTCTTCCCCTGCTCCAATTCCTACCCATCTCCTTTTCACTTCCTTCCTGTTGCCCTCCTCCATAATTTAGGGACCCTTTCACTAAGCTGTGTTAGGCACTAACACATGCCTAATGCAGAAGAAGGTGGAGTGGGATATGCTCAAGCATCCTGCAGTAACATTAAAATTTGCATGCACTAACCACATGCTAAAAAAATTTCTAATTTTTGTGAGGGGTCATGTCATGGGCAGAGAGTGAGTGTTCCTGTGTTAGCCAATTAGTGAATCTACATTACCGCACACTAACTGATTAATACACAGAAAATGAAGGAGTCATTACTGCCTACAAAATGGGTGGCAGTAAGTTCTCACATGATAATTAAAAAAAATTACCACGTACTAATGGGCTCTTAATTCCTTCCCAGCTTTTCTGCTGGAAAAACCGAGCATGCCAATCTCCAGCCCTGCGCCCAAGCTCTCTAACTGCTAATGCTGTGTTGGGTAGAATATTGTTCAGGCCATGGTTCCAGTGACAACTCTATTGTCTATGCTTCCCCTCAAATTCCTGCAGCTTCCTCATCCTCACTTTTACATCCATCCACCTTTGGAGTAGAGGAGCTGCAGAGATTGACAACATTATGCATGCCCTGAATCTCTGCAATTTATTCTACTGGCTGAATGACCCAAAGAGCATATAGGATTAAACATTGCTGTTCCTACCTCCTCCCTACCCACACTACAGCCAGGTCTGCTCTGGATCCACCTGGGCACAATGTCCTCTCCCTATATGCCACCATCATGGTGGACCCCTCAGTAGAAGGGTGCTAGTTGTAAGGGAGGGGGACATGGAATAATAGAAAGGGGAATGCTGGTGGTAACTAGCCAGGAGTGTGCTGGTAAATTTTTAACAATGGGCTCTCTCTGCAATTTGGGGGAACGGGGCCAACGGTGGACTGGTGAGGGCAACGCATGCCTCTCTCCCCCACCCCTCGTGCAGGAATGCTAGGCATACCTTGGCTGCTCAGAGCTGGAAACAAGGAGCAAGGAGCAGCAGCAGTCTATTGACTTGGCTGGCAGGGCTCAGCATCCCCGCAAGCAAAGTAAAAGAGAATTCAGGAGGGAGTCCAGGCCCACATTTTGGAAGCCAGTTGTTAAAGTAGCCATAGGGGAGGGCCTACTTTAGTAACTGGCTCCCAAAATTCTTAAAAAGCCCGCTCCAGCACACCACTGCAGCTAGCAGCCCTCAACCATCCCTTTCCTGTGGCCTTCTTACTCTTAGGGTATGTGCACCATGAGCTGAGAAACAGTAGTCTAAAAGAACTGGTAGTTTTTATAAAATTTTCCCAGAGAGGGAGGAGAACCACTTCTAGTAAGCATCAGTATAAATTAAATTACTACCAAGACTTTCCAGTAGAAAATTATGTAAGAGGGAGTAATTCAACTGGTGCAACCATTGAAAGATACTTTGTGGTTTTTAATTACAGAGCAAAGTTCTTTCATGGAAATTTGTGGTGAATTTCCCCTGCTTTGACATGAGTAATGACCTAAAAGTCAGTGTTAGGTCACAGGCCTTCCTTTTTCAAACAGCAAAATCTAATTATTGGTTGTGATCTGAAATACAGTATTTTGTGAGAAAGAAATATATTTTTATATTTTAAACGTGAATAAACAATTTAAAATGCTGTTGTTCCAACAAACATTCTCACTGTTTCCACTATTTTAGGATCAAGTCATTCAAATCATTAGAATTCTGTAAATATTGTGGGTGTCCTAGCAAATTAAGAACTACCCATGGACTTAAATTCCATTCTATGTATGTTCTATGTTTTAGGGAAGGGCTGTGATTAGAAATGATATGGGAGGAAAGTGAGAAGACAAGATGGCGGCATGAAGGAAGTACCGTTAAGTTGCTCCTTCCCCACCTTCACTTCAACTTCTGAACATTTTCAACATCATTTTTGTACTTATGCCTAAGCAAAGAAGGAAACATCATACTTACCCTGCGGCCCCCTATGGATCAATTTGCAGTTTCAAGCTTTTCATCGAGATTGGCGATTTCACTGCTGGAGAATGTGGCAGGAGGAGAACCTCTCTCCCCCCCCCCCCCCTTGGAGTGGATATCAGTCCCAATACGCGGAGGTCTCCGATGGTGCCAGCAGCCAGGCTTGTGCATCTTTTCGGTTCACTGCTCCCCAAAAGAAGGTTTGCCAGTTCCAGATGCAGGGACAGACCAGAGCAAAGAACTACTGAGACCAGCTGCACAGAAGGGTGCGGTTCGAGTTGGCAAGAGTGTTTCCAGCAAGGTGGTCATGGCGCAGGAGCAATAGGATGAGAGTTTTCAAGCAGAACACATGGCTCAGCTGAGTAGTATTTCTTGCAGTATTTCTTGCCATACAAAGCCCACTTTCCCATAATATGGCTAAATAGATGCTACCATTGACGTGCCCAATATGCGCATAAATGATTAGAACATATAGCTGATTCAAATGGATATACATCCATGGTGTATTTCTTGTCCAAAGATTCATCCTGTCTCTGAGAATCCCTCAGATCTTTCAGGTTGTATTCAGTTTCTTGCTGGTAAATGAATCGCTCTGTCTGATAATAGTTACTGGTATATTTTTCATTATTAGAGAGAATACTCTCATCGTTATAGCTGATTGAAAGCATTTGGTTTGCACTTCCCATAGTTCTCTCTTCAGGAGCTACTTCTTTTTATTCATTCATGGTTTCTTTGAATTCACTATTTTTAACATTTTCCTTGTCCTCTGTTGGCATCACAGTTTCTTTTTGGTGAGAGCCACGATCCTGCTTATAATCGAAAGAGAAAAACACCTATATTGCGACCCAAATCGGGAGATGGGCGTCTTTCTCCCGTGGGCGCCCAAATAGGTATAATCGAAAGCCGATTTTGGGCGTTTCCAACTGCAATCCGTCACGGAAACAGGTAAAGTTGACGGGGGCGTGTTGGAGGCGTGGTGAAGGCGGAACTGGGGCGTGGTTATCGGCCGAGGAGAGATGGGCGCCTTTAGCTGATAATCGAAAAAAAAGGCGTTTTTACCGCGATTTTGGGTCACTTTTTTTCACCCTTTTTTTTTCACGAACAAGTCCCAAAAAACTGCCCCAACTGCCCAGATGACCACCGGAGGGAATCGGGGATGACCTCCCCGGACTCCCCCAGTGGTCACTAACCCCCTCCCACCAAAACAAACCCACTTTAATAACTTTTTTCCAGCCTCTATGCCAGCCTCAAATGCCGTACCCACCTCTATGACAGCAGAATGTGTTCTATCCTCTGACAGCCTTTCCCTGGTTCTGATGTGGCTCTCGGGTGAGTGTGACACCTTTTCTGTTATGCGCACTGCAGAGTCACATCAGCAATGCATTGTGGTGGGTGTAGGGTATTGGGCTCCGTGATTCCAGTAGCTTGTGTTAAATGCTCACGATGTTGGTAGTTGGTAGGCTCTACTGCCATGGTGCTTTTCCCGCTGCTTACTGGGTGAGGTAGTGGCCAATTTTGTAAGCCAGTTTTAGATCCCTTTCACGTGTTAGCCACGTTACAGAACTTAGTTCTTACCTTGAATGTGGCTGAAAGTGGGCATTGTACAGCATTCTGCTAGCTCTGACCTACTGCTCATCTCAGTACCAGGGAGACTCGTTGCCAGTGGGGCACAACCTCTGATCTGCAGTTAACTGTGAGTAAGCGTGCTTATTCCAATAAAGGACGTTTTCGGAAAGATTAGTCTTCAGGTGTCAACTGGTGTGCCAATGTTATATAGCAGCAACAAGTCCTAGAGGCCTGCGTGTATGCAGGTCCCTGGAGCACTTTTAGTGGGTACCGCAGTGCACTTCAGCCAGGTGGAACCAGGCCCATCCCCCCCTGCCTGTAACACTTGTGCTGGTAAATGGGAGGTCTCCAAAACCCACTGTACCCACATGTAGGTGCCCCCTGAGCTATGGTAGTGTTGTACATTTGTGGGTAGTGGGTTTTGCGGGAGGGGGGTTGGGTGCTCAGCATCCGTAGTAAGGGAGCTATGCATGTAGAAGCTGTTTCTGAAGTCCACCGCACTGACCTCTAGGGTGCCCAGTTGGCATCCTGGCATGTCAGGGGGGTGAGTGTACCACGAATCATGGCCTCTCCCACGACCAAATGGCTCGGATTAGGACGTTTTTGAGCTGGGAGTTTTTAGTTTCCATTATCGCTAAAAAAAAAAAAAAAACGCCCAGCTGAAAAACGTCCATTTTTTCGAAAATACGGTCTGTCCCGCTTCTTCACGTACCCGTTTTCAGACATAGACGCCCATGGAGATAGGCGTTCGTGTTCGATTATGCCCCTCCACGTCTCTGATGGAATTCCTGATCACTAATTGGAATGTCTGTGATTTTTTGCTCAGAGCTCCCTTCTCCTTGAATTATTGCTATAACATCTTGCCCTTCAGAACTTTGGACATCATTCTTCTCTGATTCAAGTGGAGGCGAACCCTCAGTGTATTTGTTCTCCAAAAGTTCATCCTGTCCCTGGGAATCCCTCAGATCTTTCAGTATTTTGACTCCTAACCCTCACTTGCCCTGTCCTTTTATCTTCACCTCTTTATTCCCTTACCCTTAATTGTTCTGTCTGTCTGTCTTTTCTAGATTGTAAGCTCTTTGAGCAGGGACTGTCTTTTTTGTGTATGGTGTACAGCGCTGAGTATGCCTTGTAGCGCTATAGAAATGATAAGTAATAGTAGTAATAGGAGGAGGAGGAGGGTAGTTTACTAAGGCGCTCACGTTTTTGGCACACGCTAAAATTGTGGGTGCTCTAAACGTTAGAGACGCCAATGCATTCCTATGGGCATCTCTAATGCTTAGCACGCCCACAATTTTAGCGCGCGCTAAAAACGTGAGCGCGCCTTAGTAAAAGACGCTCTAAATCCTTGCTGCCCGCTATAGCTTTGGTTATTATTTTGGATTCTACCTGGGACACTCCAGTGGGCCAGGAATCCCTTTTTTACTCAGAAGATTTCAACCCTAGTAGTTCAAACTCAAAATTCCTTGAGGAAGCTTTATGATATTGAGCAGAAACTTTAAATTTTGGAAATGGAAGTCTCAAGTAGTGTTGAGATTTCAAAACTCAGGGAAGGGAAATCTGCTGTGATCAAAGAGAATTTATTATTACAGCGAAAAAGTAGAAAGCTTAGAATATCAACAGACTGAAAACTTTACACTTTATTAATTATCCAAAGTTTCCTTCTACTGCCCCCACCCCCATTACATTTAAAAGAAATCTCTCTGAAATATTGAAAATACCAGAACAGTCTTACCCCCAGTTTCTAGAACATACTATTTGTTGCCATATGTTAAAAAATCTACAGACCAGGCTATAGCTGAAGGAATAGAAACATCTTTTGCATAGGCATCACTATGGGGTGGCACAAGGTAGCAAGTGCCACCCCAACAGTGGCATACCAAGGGGGGCGGTCCGCCCCGGGTGCACACCGCTGGGGGGGGGTGCCGCGCGCCTGTCGGCTCCGCTCGTTCCGTGCTCCCTCTGCCCCGGAACAGGTTACTTCCTGTTCCGGGGCAGAGGGAGCATGGAACGAGCGAAGCCGACAGGCACGCGGTACCCCCCCAGCAGGTAAAAATGTACCCGGGTGGGTGTCCTTTTGCCGAGGGTGGGGGGTCACGCTGCACCCGGGGGGGGCGCATCGGCGATCCGCCCCGGGTGTCAGCCACTCTAGGAACACCACTGCACCCCAACATTTCACCTGGTCTACAAATTCCTGAGTGGTGTAGAACAGGTAAAAGTGAATAGATTTTTCACTCTTTCAAAAAGTACAAAGACCAGGGGACACTCAATTCAATTACATGGAAATACTTTTAAAACAAATAGGAGGAAATATTTTTTCACTCAAAGAATAGTTAAGCTCTGGAACTTGCTGTCGGAGGATGTGATAACAGCGGTCAGCGTATCTAGGTTTTAAAATGTTTGGACAAGTTCCTGGAGGAAAAGTCCAGAGTCTGTTATTGAGACAGACATGGGGGAAGCCACTGCTTGCCTGGGAGAGGTAACATGGAATATTGCTACTAATTGGGTTTCTGCCAGGTACTTGTGACCTGGATTGACCACTGTTAGAAGCAGGATACTGGGCTAGATGGACCATTGGTCTGACACAGTATGGCTATTCTTATGTTCTTATCTGGCCTCAATGTGCAGAAAACCCATGTGCTAGTAATAGAACATCTTTTAGTGCAGCTTTGTAAAGTCCAAACCTGACTCTGCTTTCTGCTAGCTGTTTGCCTGAACCTGTTAGCCTGGACCTGACTCCCCCTGTTGCTACTGCCTGTTCCTTGCACAGCCTGCACCGGTACCTGCCCTCTGGCCGGGGTCATTACCCTGTCTCACTCCTCTACTGCCTAGACTCCACCTGTTCCTGGTTCCTTTCCAAGTAGTCTATCCTGCCCAGACCCTCCTCGTTGGCCGCCCACACCAGGGACTCAACTGCTGGGGAACAACGGTCATCGCAGGTGGAGCACTGGGCTTTCTGACTGCTGTCCTGGAACAGAGTTCACGCCTACTGGCCTGGTACCTCTGGTCTCGGATCAGCACAAGGGTTCACAACCAGTGGTTGTCACCATAACTATTAAGGCAGATCGTGACAGACCATGACACCAGTTGTATTGAACAACAATATAACAAGTCGAGAGATTGTCCTGTCGTGGTATTGCTTCCATACATATGATGTTTCACTTTTACAATATCAGCCAGAGTTCATATTGACTCCTGTTTCAGCTGAAACATGGTGACCATGTCTGGTCCTTTCAATAAAGGCTGATTTTACTCGCACAACCTTTTATGTGTTTTATTCCACCCTGTTTTTCCTTGGGTGGTTCATAGCAGTTTTGGAGTTCTCCTTTGTTTTTGCTGCTGCCCTCATATGGCCCACTTTTGGTTATGCTCTCATGCCTTTCTTCCAAAGTATGCATATTGAGATCTTCAAGTCTGTTCCTATGTGGTTTATGATGAAGACCACTGACCATTTTAGTAGCCACCCTCTGAACCAACTCCATCCTCCTTATTTCTTTTTTGAAAGTGCAGTCTCCAGAATTTTACACAGTACTCTAAATGAGGTTTCATCAAAGACTTAAACAGAGGTATTACACCTCCTTTTTCCTACTAGCCATGCCTTTCTCTTTATAGCCAAACATCCTTCTGGGTTTTGCCATTGCCTTTTCTACCTGTTTGGCCATATTAATGTATACCCCCTGGTGGCAGAGCAAGATATTACACTTTAAGAAAATTATATTAAGATATGTCACATTTGTTTCCCCAAAATAACCTCCATGCCAGGCCAGGGAATTTAACATTAAATTATGTTTTATTTAACCTAATACGTGTTAAGTAATTTTCTATTTAATTTCAAGAACATCAAGAGCATTCTCAGATGAGTATAAATACTAATCACATACATCATTTACTTAGAACTGAGTAAATTCATTTCATAAAGTACTAGATTTTTTAAAGTTTCTTTTCCTCTTACCATTCAGGTTTCACACCCTGGCCATCCCCAAGGTTTCTGCTTCAGATATGTTTTCTCATTCTCACTTTCTCTCTCTATTTCCCTCTCATCTATCTTTTTGTCTCTTTCTTTACTGTTTCTTCTTTGTGTGCACACTTTCAACAATCAGTCACTTAACTGTTTTCCTCTTCTTAGGGCTCTCGAACGGTGAGTGCCTCGGTTCTTCAGTGAAGACTTTTCACAGATATACACACCTTCTTTCTTCTTTCATCCCCTACTCCCTGACTCTTAAATAAAATAACAAGGGAAACCTAGCTCCCGGATTAGTGCATCTTTTAGTGTGGCCTCTTTTCTTCTGGTTTTTCTGTTTGTGGGTCTAACTGCCTGCTTTTAAACAAATGGATAATCAGCAATCCCTAATTACCCGTACCTCAGTGTGCTTTATGCAGGCTTACTTCAAGCACTGCTCACACATGCTGACAGGCGCTCTGTTTTTCCCATAATCTGTTTCTTTCATTCTTTCTCATTTTGCGTTCTAATCAAAGTTTGAGAAAGGATTTCTTTTAATATTTTATATTCAACTGTCTTTATCTCTCTCCCATAGTTTACATCATGCAGCAACTTCAGCATTCACTGAGTAACAGTCTAATACATTGCTACTTAGTTGTAACAACCCTTCTAAGTTACTTTCCACAAAACATATGTTTTGTGCTTATACAACAGAAATTTTACAGCTGACAGCTAGACCATTCATCCAAACTTTCCCAGTTCATCACAGTCACCCAGAGATGATTTTATTTGCACAGCAGCTCTTTCGAATCTTTCTCTACTCTCACAAACCTACCAGCTCAGCATTAGCTTATATGTGCCTCACTCATACACATCCTTCTCTATTTTGTCAAACTGCGTATAAATAACACACACAGTCAAAGCAACTGTCCTTTCCAGACAGTCAAAAACATAGACATTCATTCTCCTCAGTGTTTCCCTCCCAACTGCCCAGCACTGACAGTTTAGAATGTTCAAAACCCTGCCGCAGGAGACACGAGTCAGGTCAAGCTATCTCCTGCATCTAGCTGCTACTCTGCTTTACTCTATTCCTCCCCCCCCCCCCCCCCCCCCCCAATAATTCCAAACTGAAATAATTTTTCCTTTTTTTCTTGCCAGTTCCTCTCATCTGCTGTGCTCTGGCATACCTCTGCTACATGGCTTTGCTTCTGATGAGCCGGTGCATCATGCTGCCCAGTCCCTCGCATGCAACTGTGCACTTCTCGGTTTGAGATGCCAGAATTTTTCCAAATCCATTCAGGGGAAGCCTTTCCAAGGTATCCTCTTCCTGGCCACCATCCCACCTCCTGCATCAGGCTGAATCAAGCCCCCAGAACAGCCTCCTTCACATCTAGCATGAGCCGGCACTGGCCGAGTGCACATGCACGCGCGCTAGCATCATGATGTACACAAAGGTACATGTCTGCACCTGGCAAGCCTCACATTGTGATGTTCTGCAGCTATACCTTCCCTCTGTGCGCAGCCTGGGCCTGCTAACCCCTGACAGCTAGGAGACAATAACAGTCCTTCTACAGCCACCCCAGGGATGTAGCCAGCAGTACTCCTCAACTTGCCAGCCCCTCAGACCTGGGTGAGCATTTTTTTAAATCATTTTTTAACCGTGGTTATATTAAGATCAGCATCAGATATGATCACTCCCACTTCCAGTTCTTCTTTCATGCGCAGAAGTACTTCAGCCCTTATACTGAAACACTCCCCCTGCATTTATTATGTACAGGTACTTTCTCTGTCCCTAGTAACATAATAGATGACGGCAGAGAAAGACCTGTATGGTCCATCCAGTCTGCCCAACAAGATAAACTCATATGTACTACTTTATGTGTATACCTGACCTTGATTTGTTTCTGCCATTTTCAGGGCACAGACCGTAGAAGTCTGCCCAGCACTAGCCTCGCCTCCCACCACCGATGCTGCCACCCGATCTCCGCTAAGCTTCTGAGGATCCATTCCTTCTGAACAGAATTCCTTTATGTTTATCCCACGCATTTTTGAAATCCATTACCGTTTTCATCTCCACCACCTCCTACGGGAGGGCATTCCAAGTATCCACCACTCTCTCTGTGAAAATATACTTCCTGACAATTTTCTTGAGTCTGCCCCCCTTCTACCTCATTTTATGTCCTCTAGTTCTACCGCCTACCCATCTCCGGAAAAGGTTCGTTTGCGGATTAATACCTTTCAAATATTTGAACGTCTGTATCATATCACCCCTGTTTCTCCTTTCTTCCAGGGTATACATGTTCAGGTCAGCAAGTCTCTCCTCCTACATCTTGTAACGCAAATCCCATACCATTTTTGTAGCTTTTCTTTGTACCACTTCAATTCAATTCAATAGTAGATTTGCTTGTCAGAATGGTGTGCAAATCGACACCTTTCTTAAAGTCCTGGTTTGAAAACTAACTCCTTCTAGGTTATACATGACTTTGAGCAGACACACACTAAATTCTAATTGGTAAAACTTCCAAAGTATACATGTCCTTCCATTGTAAAATATGGAATACATGTATACTGTAAACAGCTTCTTACAATATGCTTGGCCTGCCAGCTCCTCTTCCTCCTTTTAAATCTGTGCATGCTGCTATATTTATTTATTTATTAATCACCTTTATGAAGAGATTCACCCAGGGTGATGTATAGCAGGTATGTGTATAGATAACAACATTTTTAAATGCTACTTATTTATACATGATGGTTTATATAAATATTTTTTTTGTATGTGTAAGCAATGCCGGGTTTCTAAAATTAACTACAAAGTCTCATTAATATTCCCCACTAACCAGGAAAAAAAACATGAACTTCTATCAAACTACAAAGGCATGCACATTTCAGCCACTTAATCGAGCAAAATCCAAGTTTGGCAGATTCCCTAAATATATAATCCCTTGCTTAGAAGTGGCATTCCCTTCTTACTCCAGCAAAAATGCAGTTTCAAGAAAATAATGAACCCAGAACAGAACGAGAGAAAAGACAGAGAGACAGAGAAAGGAAAAAAAAACTGCTGACTTCTTGCCAGAGGTCTGCTTACTATTTATTTTCTGAAATGTAGCAGAACACAAAGTGAGATACAAACTGAAAACGTTATCATATTTATGGTTTGTGCACTTTAAGAAAGGGAAAGGATCAGAAGCAGAACTTTATATGTTGGAAGACTGAAACAGCAGTGCTAGATACTCTGGGACCAATATTCAGATTGCAGGAGCTAGCTAAGCTGCTTCCTACGGTTGGCGCCGAGCCTGAATATTCATTGTCGGGCTGTTTCCAGTGACTGGCATTGAATATCTGGGTGTTTTTTGGCTGGTTTAAATTTAACTGGCCAAGCCAATATTCAATGCTGGCCGGTTAAGCTTAAACTGGCCAGAGATATTCCAGCTACTTTGGCGGCCTAATTTGGCCACCAAACTTACCCCATTTACGGAGCTGCGCTAGCAGCTGCCAGTGCACTAATGCCCACACAACCCATTCACTTTGAATGGGCTGCGTCAACATTACCACACGACGGCAGCTAGCGCAGCTTTATAAACAGGGGGTTGACCGGCAATGAGCTGAATATCAGCAGACGGCTGGTTATATCACGTGATATAACTGGTTATCCACTAGGGGCCAGATTCTATATAAGGCGCCTAAAAATCCCACACAGTAAATATTTCTGCCTAAGAGGCACCTAGATTTAGGTGCTGTATATGGAATATTTTTAGTTGAAATCCCAGCGCCTAAAACTACGTGCCTCTGTTTACACCAATGAAACTTTGGCAGAAATCCCCACATATAGATTTAAGTGCACTGGGCCATATCCTATGACTATGTGTGTAAATTTGGGAATGCCCATGGAGCACCCATTTCCACGGCCTTAGCCACAGCCCTTTTGAACTGCATGCATTAGAATTTAGGTGCAGTTCATTGCAGAATACGCTTAGTGACTGTGCACGTAAATTCTAATTATTGCCAATTAGTGCCCATTGCTGCTTGTTAAGTGCTATTATCAGTGCTGATTAATGGAGGAGTAGCCTAGTGGTTAGTGCAGTGGACTTTGATCCTAGGGAACTGAATTCAATTCCCACTGCAGCTCCTTGTGACTCTGGGCAAGTCACTTAACCCTCCATTGCCCCTGGTACAAAATAAGTACCTGAATATATGTAAACCACTTTGAATGTAGTTGTAAAAAACCTCAGAAAGGCGGTATATCAAGTCCCATTTCCCTTTCCCTTGTTAAGCTAACTAAGTTACACACATTGTTATAGAATATACCTGGATTTCGGCGTGGATCTCTAAGTGTGCTATGTAGAATCCAGCAGTAAGTGATAAGCGGCAATATTCAGCTGGAGATTGCCGGCTATCTCCAGCTGAATATTGCCAGATAGCTAGTTAAATGCCATTTTACTGACTAGGACCCATTCCTGGCCAGTTAAATGGTTTTAAAATTCGTCTGGTTTCTGTTTATATTTTACTTTATGCAGAGAAAAGTGGGAAGTGGACCAAAAACTTCAGAGGCTGGGACAGTTGAATCAAGACCAGATCATTTTTATTAATGACTCGACATAGATCTGTGTTTCGGCCACAGGCCTGCCTCAGGAGTCTCGATGGTATGCTAGACCAGGTAGGTCGATACGTATTCAAAAGAACGGAACGGTCTTTAAAAAAGACCTTGGAGAAGAAATCTTGTGGTCGGTATCGTAGCAGCGCGTCACATAATGCAGTAAGCAGTGTCAGTGAGCAAAAATAAATAAACATTTACTTTATTACAGTTGGTTTGAAACGCTGGCTATTTCTGATTAAGAGCCGTGTTTATAGTTTTGTATTATTAAAGTCACTCGAGCATTGGGCACTCACAGCACATTATAGCACAAAACTCACAGGGAGATGGCAACCCAATGAATGAAGTGCTATGCTTCACCCCTTAAGTGGTCCTGAGTGACTGCTACTTGGCTGTTGGTATCTCTGAGGGTGCCTCTCATATTACACATAATTTCAAGCGATTTTGGCATTCATATTAGTACTTGTTTCCTGGTTTTTGTTTCTTTATTGTATTATAGTACCAGTGGTATTTGGGATTTTTTGCTATTTTTATTTTATTTATTTGTTGCATTTGTATCCCACATTTTCCCACCTATTTGCAGGCTCAACGTGGCTTACATCTTACCGGTCAAGGCGATTGCCTAAACCGGTGTGGAAACAAATACAATTTGATGTTAGGGTCAGGTTAAACTAGTATATTCGGGTGTCTAAGGATCAAGGATAGGAAGTAATATGTATTGTCCAGTACAGCTTGAGGTTTGCTGTGTTCCAGATTGGAGGCATCTAGGTTTGATTGGTGGGGAATGCTTTTCTGAATAGGTAGGTCTTTAATGATCTCCTGAAGTCTAGATGGTTGTAAATTGATTTCACAGTCTTTGGGAGTATATTCCATAGTTGTGTGCTTATGTAGGAGAAGTTTGATGCATAGGTTAATTTGTATCTGAGACCTTTGCAGTTCGGGTAGTGGAGATTTAGGTAGGTGCATGATGTTCTAGTTCTGTTTCTATATATATTGTTAAGTTGGCATTCAAACTAAGGGGTCCGTTTTCAAACTCAAGCATCCTTCGGTAATTTTCAAATCTGTTCGTACAAATCATATGCTACAAAATATTTAGGGGCGGAGAGTGGGTGGCATTAATCAGTTCATACATTTACATTATCACATGCTAATTTATTTGATTAGCATGCGAACCCTTACTGCCTACAAAATAGGTGTCTGTACATGCTCAAACACTAATAAGTTTAATGACCATGTGCTAATAGCAAAATTAATGCATGGACATTCATTCAAAAAAATAGGAGAATCAGCCATTTTCTAGGTTTAGTAAAAGGACCCCTAAGACGTCAATCTACTAAACTGTGTTAACATGGTAATGCAGCTTACATACCAAATCTGGTACTAAGGGGCAGTTAGCAATGTAGGCTATCATTAAAATGAATAACACTGCTATTTTAGCACAGGTCCTGTTTTCTGCAATGAGACCTAGTTACTATTACTAATAACTGGGGTTAACAGTAGAATATCATGTCTTATTGGTAACCCATACTGATAACTACACATCTCAATGTGTTAAAATCACATTAACAAATGCTATCAGTAACACAGAATTAAAAATGTTAAACATACAACAAAAATTCATTAATCTAAAAAAGGCTAAAACACAGATCACTATATGCTATTTTAGTGGATCATGGGGATGGGAGGGGGGTGTCAGTAACTCTACTTACTCAGTGACATGCACAGTTTTTTCCATCTCAGGAACCTGAACTGAAAGTACTAGAGATCTAATGCCTTGTAGTAAATCCTGCATTTTTCAAAGGACACTGAAGTACAAGAAGAACACACAGTACAGCATGTTTTTGCCATGTTTAGGAGACCTTTTCCCAAATGGCGGTAAAAGGTGGCCCTCGGTGGTGACGATACATGGGATTACCATGCACCAAAGCCACCTTTTACTGCCATCGGTAAAAGGGCTTTTTTTTTTTTTAAAGGGCCAGTAAATGGCCATGTGGTTTTTAAAAAATTGCCACACAGCCATTTACTGTTGGAGCACCTTACTGCCTATTTAGGAGGCAGTGAAAGCTCCAGCGGTAATCCAGCAGTGCACGGCGCTGTCCAATTACTGCCGGGCACACTCCCTGGCACTAGAAAATACAAAATTATTTTCTAGAGTTGGAAATGGTGAATGGGAAAGGCAGAACTACCGCAGGGTTCCAGGGCAAACCCATGCACCATGCTGGCACTAGTCCTCCTGCCTTGTAGTAAAAAAGGCCCCTTAGTAAATTGTCGTCCTAAATGTTATTTCTGTCCAGAGCAGAAATAAGTCTTTTGAAAGCGTCTTCTGTTTGGTCATTTCTATCATTGCAACTCTTACTGAATTGGGACACTGCTGTGTTAACTTTCATCAAAAACCCATGTAGGAAGTTCATCCCCTGAAATTCAGAATTTAGGAATCATTTGCGGAAAAAAATATTCAGTGACTTCAGTAAATGAAAATATCCAGCTCCCATACCTCAGTGAAACCACACAAATCTCCTTTACTGGCTTCATTACCATATGCGTGAAACACCAACATCTGGATCTGGGCAGAATCATGTTCTGACAGTGGTGTCAGCTCAGTCAGAGAAAGAAATCTGTAGTAGACTGGACACCATAGAGGGAGTTACCAGAATGAGAAATGATTTAAAAAGCTTCAGGAGCAGTCAAATTCCCATGTGCTACAGCCATTAGTACCACAGCCATTTAAAAAAAAAAACTGTTTTTTGTTTATTTTATTTATGGCTGTGAACTAATATTACCATTAGCAAACGGCAGGGGCAGACTGACTATTGGGGTAATAAGGGGCCCAATCTGCCCTAGCCTTCACTTTTCATAGACGGTTAAGGGCCCATGACCCTTATTGCCTGGGGGCCCAGATCACTGTCAGTCTGCCCCTGGCATGCGGTAATATAGATGTGCAAACTGGTTAGCACAGGAATGCCCAATCTTCACCCCTGACACACCCCATAAAAAAAAAAATTGCATGAGATTACCACACGCACCACCCAAAACTAACATGAAATGCATTAGAGTGTTCTGCTTTAAGATTTTTGATGCATTTAGGGCCCTGTTTTGCTAAGCCATGCTGTAGACACGCTAATGCTAGAGACACCCATAGGAATATAATTTTTAGCGCACACTAAAACGTTAGTGTGTCTACAGTGCGGCTTAGTAAACAGGGTCCTTAGTGTACATTAGCACCTAACACAGCTTATTAAAATGGCCCCTCAGTGACTTGCCCAATATCACAAGGGGCTGCAGTGGGATTTAAAGAACTAATAATGCCATTGTACAGGTCATTGATGATACCTCACCTGGAATACTATGTTCAGTTTTGCAGGAAATATCTCAGATAGAAAGAATCAACCAAAACAGTGATAGATCTGCACCAAAAGCCACAGGAGATGAGACTGAAGGATTTAAATATTTGTACCATATAGGAGAGGAGAGAAGGGGGGTGATAAAATGGAGATATTTAAATACCTGAAAGACTTTCATGTACAAGAAGCAAAGCTATTCATTAATGGGACTTTGGAACTAAAAGTCAAAATAGGAAGCCACATGGGCGGGGTAGGAGCGTAATTCAAACCAACATCTGGAAATATTTTTAACCAGAAAAAGTAGTGGGTGCTTGAAATGCTCTTATGGAAGAGATAATGGAGAAAAATACAGTCATGGAATTTGAAAAGTTGTGGGGAAAAGTGCAGAGCATCCATTGTGGCAACCAGATGGAAATGCAACAAACCAGGAGTAATCCGCACTGTCTGGGAGTTACTAATGGTAGTTTGTGTCAGGGCTCCCAAACATCTGGGGTAAGGGCAAAGCAGGGCAGTTCCAACCCTAAATGGCTCCAGAGAAGCATAGGGAGGCCAGTACTATGATGGGTTTTGGTCATGCTTAGGATAGATATGAGAAGATTGAGGGTCAGGTGGAAGACATGGAAATGAGGGGAGTTGGTGTTGGGCTGCACTGCTGTTGGAAATATTATAAGCACATCTACTATAAGGATGGATGCATCTTTACTGGGCAGATTGGTTGAGCTACTTTGGTCTTTATCAGCTGTCATTTACTGTTACTATGGCACCATACTGTAGTACCATGGTGCCATCCTGAAGGACCACAAATGCAATCAGAGAAAATCTGACACAAAGAGACAGAAATTGTCCCAACTTGTTTGGGTGCCACTGGCCTGATTAAAAAGAACTTCCAAGCACACTAGGATAAGTAGCCTGGGCATATTCCCCCAGATTCTATAAAGTGCGCTTAGATTTAGGCGGGACAGAGGTAACTAAACACAATGGACAACACAAGAACCAGATCCAAATGAGGCAAGAAAAAGAAGGCAAAGGGCCAGAACTGGAACCTAGACAGGACAAGGCAAGACTCGGAACTGGATTAAAACTGGGACTGGGACCCATAAATGCAAGACAAGGTAAAACATGGAAGTAGATTAAAATTGGGTCCAGAAAAGGGCAAGACAAGGACAAGGCGAAGACTGGATCCGGACAGGACTAGACTGAAAAAGACAAGACAAAGCACAACTAGACAGACAAGACAGGGTAGGAGCTAGGCAACAAGAAAAACAGAAGCAAGACAATAAACAAGGCAGGAACAGGATTCTGGATTCTTGAACAGGCTTGGCTGGAACAGGATTCAGAATTCTCAAACAGGGTTCAGGATTCTCGAACAAGCTTGGCTGGAACAGGATTCAGGATTATCAAACAGGATTCAGGATTCTCAAGCAGGCTTCGCTGGAACCAGATTCTGGAAAGGGCTTGGCTTGACTGGAACCAGATTCTGCAATGGGCTTGGCTTGGCTAGAACTGGATTCTGGAATGGGCTTGGCTTGGCTGGAAGCGGATTCTAGAACAGGCTTGGCTTGACTGGAACAGGATACTGAAAGGGACTTGGCTTAGCAGGGAACTGGGACAGAACTAGCTCAAACATAGAGCAGGAGCAGAACCTGGCTCATACACACAACAGGAACATATAGGATAATTATCTAAGATGTTATTTTAATTGTTTCATATCTAGAAAATATTTGAGCTGATCTGCTGAATAAAAAACATATCTAGTCATACCAAATTTAACTATACACTTACATGGGTAAGCTAAGAAAAAGGACCCTCCCACTTCTATAGTCCTTTTCTTCATAGTTAGGAAAGTTTTCCTTTTCTGTTGTGTTTGTTTTGTTACATCTGGAAATATCCACACTTTTTCACCTCCAAAGAGGGTATTAGCATTTTTAAAGTAAAGTCTCATAACAGAATTGAGATCCTGTTCAAATACAAATGATACAATCAATGTAATCCTTTCTGTAAAATAGTCTGATTGTTCCAGTAATTCAGATATATTATTCAAATCAAGATCTACTTTTGCTGCGTCTCCAATTTTTCCATCCTCTTTCCTTGGGTTAGTAATATAATATAATTTATTTATAGGAGGCATAGCTTCATGAGGTATTTTTAAAGTTTCATTTAAATATCTCTTAAATAGTTGTAATGGGGAATTCCCTGGAAGTCTGGGGAAGTTCAAAAGATGCAAATTCAAATGACGTTTAAAATTCTCTAGCTGCTCGATTTTTCGACTTAGATCAGTATTATCTTTTACCATTGTAATTTTAAATTCTTGTAGTTGTTCAACATCTTTTTGCATTTTTACAACTTTTGCTGCTAGATCTGATTTAACCGAATGAACTATAGATTTCAATTCTTCAAACTTTTGATTAAGAGTAATAACTTCACCTGATGATTTTTGCAGCGTTTGATCCATTTTATTCAGCTTTAGCCAGATCTTCTCCAGAATTACCTCTGGTATTTTCTCCGAGGTTTTAGCCTCAGATCTCGGCGTCTTTCGCAGCAGCTCTAGGCCCACATTCGGCAACTCTTCCTCAACTCTTCCGGTGGTTTCTTGAGTTGTCTCAAGAGCTGCCGTCGTCGCCGGACACAGAAGAGACAATAAAGTTGGTGATGATAGAGAAATTTCCTCTCCTCGTGGGGATTCACCTTCTACGGTCCTCCCTGCTATAGGATCCGTTTCTCTCAGCGTTTGGGAGGTGGTGGTGAGGAATCATTCAATACTCGGCTGGATAGGTGAGGAGGTGGTGAGGGGAGAGGGCACCGCTCTCACCAGTTGCTTTGAATGTGTAGGCGGCATAACTTCAAGGAAATATCGAACCCAGCTTAGCAGGAGCGTTTCACAAACCATCCGTTTACGCTGCCATCTTGACACACCCCCCTGGAGCAGTTTTCGGTCTGTTTGTATTAATGTGGAATTTTCAGCTTTTCTTAATATAGATACTAAAATGAGAACAAGGTATCATTTCCCATAGAATAAGAAGCTGAAAAAAAACAAAATATTGTCATGTGAAGATGAAGGGAAGGATACTCAAAAAGGAAAACAGGAAAATGCTTATTTCACAGAGAGGATGGCAGACACTTGTTGCAGCTGTACAGGGGACGTGACAGGAGCAAGACAGTGGCAGAATTTAAGGCTGCATGGGACAAAGTGAAAAGGATATTGGTAAGGAGAAGACAGAGGAAGAAGACTGAAGATCAGGTAATACCTGTGACAGCACAGGAAGACCATAAAAATGGACAGACTGTATAGATGAAGTGCTCCTCAACTGACAACATCTCTTCCGTTTCAAAACAGTTCTACGAGTGACAAAATTTCTCCTGAGTGAAGTAATGAGAGTATAGTTCACTCTAAAACGAATAAGAATATGTGAACTGGTGAAAATGATGTAAGCATTATTTTTAGCTCTAGTTATAAGAATTAATATTTGTTAATGTTAACCATCTCTGTGAAAAACGGCTCAGACTTAATATGTTGGTGTTTGAAATGAATTTGATAATGTATTTTGTGCTGCGCATTGGGTGACCCTTTGGTGAACCAGAACTGTGGTACACTGAGATTCTAGATTAGATTAAATGCTGTGGGCTGCAGTTATTCCTGCCCTTGCCCTGGGGAATGGGAGTGGCCTGGTTTGACAGCATTAACAGAGCATTTGCATCAAACATTCTCCTGTACACTCTGAAAATCTTTTTTCAGGCCATGACAAATATCTGTTCTTTGTCAATATCAGAATTTATGGACAGTTGCTATTTGACTTTACTCTGATTATATCGTCTCTCAAATTTGTTTTGAGTAAATTGAGCCTCTCTCTTAAAACAGTGATTTTCAACCTTTTTTTCATCTCCTGGCACACTGACAAGGTACAAAAATTGTCAAGGCACACCATCAGGATAAATGTTTTAACTTTTAAGAAACGAGTAATTTTAATGATTACATTTTTAATCATTGTGTTATCTTTTTATTGAAGACACAAGTTGGCAAATGGGCAACAATACACTTCAAAGATAACACAAGTAGCCACAACTAACATGAATTTAAAAACAGCAGTTTTTGAAGTGAATACCCCCCTTACCTACCCACCTACCACAGTGCAATCACATCCCTGCATTCGATCTGTAGGCCTAAATTCCCGTAATGACAAAGAAGTAAGATCATGCCAAATGGACACAATCTGAATACACAATTTTCGTTGTGTAATAAACTGGTTAAAATTTGTGAGAACTAGCAAACTGCTACAGGAACATACACATCAAACCCTTGGACTCACTATAATTGAGCCAGTTAACAATGTATGGCCAAGTTAAAGTAGATTTAGTTTGAAGGTTCCATTAACTTCCTCAAGGTATCTGGGTATACAAACTGGGGAATCTAGTTTTCTGTTTTCCAGCAGCAGCGGATGGCAATTCAGACAGCCTGCTTGCGCTATCCCAAGCCCTCTGACACTTCCCGCCAAGGTAGAAGCAGGAAGTTACATCAGAGAGAAGTCTCAGGGTTTGGTGCTAGCAAGCTGAATCGCTGCCGCTGACCACTACAGAACAAATCCTGTAATGCCAGGTCACTTGCTGGGAATGGGACAGGAGTGACAGAAAACTCCTGCTGCACGCCTAAGGAGTAACCACGTCACACTGGTTGAAAAACGCTGGCTTAAAAGGTTGAAATAAATATGTCCATTTAGCCTTCAAAGTTTAGAATGCTCCAGGACTCTAGATATTACAACAATTGACATTCAAATTTTAAAATATTGCACATTTGAAAGTTTCAGGCAAGTCAAGGGTTGAAGTTATATTTTATGCAAAAGTTATCAATAGAAATCAAACAAAATAAAGCATGGAAAAGAAAATAAGATGATACCTTTTTTATCGGACATAACTTAATACATTTCTTGATTAGCTTTCGAAGGTTGCCCTTCTTCGTCAGATTGGAAATAAGCAAATGTGCTAGCTGACAGTGTATATAAGTGAAAACATTCAAGCATTACTATGACAGTCTGACAGGGTGGGAGAATGGGGGTGGGTAGGAGGTATGCATGGGGACATCAAAGCATATCATTGATATTCTAACAGGATGGGTGTGGATAGGTGAGGGGTGGGGTGATCAACAGAGAAATACAGCTTTATGGTTTATAATGGGCTAGGAACCCCAGATCCTTGTTAAGTCCTTTCTGTTGGGTGTTAAAATATTCAATCATTCTGACTTCAAAGGTCTTCAAAGGTATGCAAAAGTTAGTAAGGCCATGGCAGTGGAGGAGGAGAACAGTAACAATAAGAGAGACTGATTGAGAATTAGAGCTCAGTATATACTTTGAACACTGAAAATATGGTCTGAAATGTCCAGCAGCTACCAAAGCAATGCTGCACAAAGTGCAAATAGAAAAGAGCAGCCTTCTGAACTCTAACTGCCTTTCCTACAGTAAATAGACAAACAGCTCCCCCTTGTGGTTTGTTACAGCATCTGTACACAGTTTTACAATTAATTTTTTAATATCCCTGCAGCTCTGAGTTTCTGGATCAGTTGAAAAAACAGTTCCTATTTGAAGCTACAGCACCATAAAGCGTCATTCAGAACTATCCACATTTTTTCATCCATTTTTAACACTTCCTTCCATAGAAACGCAGAAAATGATGGCATATAAAGAATCCAGTCAGCCTATCCATACAGTCTACTATCCCTTCCTGTTCCTTACAGATTCTGATGCTCGTCCTATGCTTTCCTCAATTCACCACCTCCACCAGTGTTTCCTTAGTTTACTTCTTAGTCCATCTCTTTTTCATCTTTATCCTATGCCCTCTCTTCCATCTCACCCAGGAGTAGGCAGTTCCTATTCTCAATGGCCACAAAGAAGTTACATTTTCAGGATATACCTAATGAATATACATTAAGGATAATCTGAAAATCTGACACATTTGAGGCCCTCAAGGACTGAACCTAGCCCAGCCATTGCAATACCAGTCCTTTAGCTGGGATCATCACAATCTACTTTCCATTTGGCACATGTGCACCCGAGGCTGACCATTAGGTGGCACTATTGCATAAAGACTGGGACTGCTTTTCCTTAGATATAGCGGAATAAGAAACAGTTCAAAGAAGAGCAACCAAAATGATAAAAGGGATGGAACTCCTCCCATATGAGGAAAGGCTAAAGAGGATAGGGCTCTTCAGCTTGGAAAAAAGACAGTTGATGGGGAATATGATTGAGGCCTATAAAATCCTGAGTGGTGTAGAATGGGTAAAAGTGAATTGATTTTTCTCTCTTTCAAAAAGTACAAAAACTAGGGGGACATGCAATGAAATTACATGGAAATACTTTTAAAACAGGTAAGAGGAAATATTTTTTCACGCAAAGAATAGTTAAGCTCTAGAATTCACTGCCGGAGGATATGGTAACAGCAGTTAGCGTATCTGGGTTTTTTAAAAAAAAAGGTTTGGACAAGTTCCTGGAGGAAAAGTTCATAGTCCACTATTGAGATGGGCATGGGGGAAGCCACTGCTTGCCCCGGGATTAGTAGCATGGAATGTTGCTGCTATTTGGGTTTCTGCCAGGTACTTGTGACCTGGATTGGCCACTGCTAGAAACAGGGGCTAGATGGACCACTGGTTTGACCCAGTATGAATATTCTTATGTTCTTAAAAACTGGACTCTAGAACCCACTTCACAAATTTTAAGTCAATTCAATGCATAGAAATCCCTATAATCTACATTCTATCAAGAATGAGCAAGAGAGAAGTTAAACACATGTCAATTGATTACCTTGTGAATAACCCCATAATTGACATACTAATAGGCAATAATTTTATAAAGGTGTTTCTTTTTTTTTTTTTTACATTTGTACCCTGCGCTTTCCCACTCATGGCAGGCTCAATGCGGCAGGCAATGGAGGGTTAAGTGACTTGCCCAGAGTCACAAGGAGCTGCCTGTGCCAGGAATTGAACTCAGTCCCTCAGTTCCCCAGGACCAAAGTCCACCACCCTAACCACTAGGGTTAAAATCTATGTGTAAAGGCTGTTTTACCGACAGAAAAAGCCTTTTCTAGAGTTAAGCTGGGCTATGTGTACATATATCACATTTTTGCACATATAGGACTAGGTTGTATATGATAGCGCCATAAAAATCAGTGCCAAACAAAATACACCTAAGTAGGTGTATTCTATAAACTAATCCTAAAAAAGCACCGTTTATAGAACACACCTAGCACCTGTCCACATGACTAAATTTAGTCGCAGGTATTTACACCAACTAAAGTTAAGCGTGGAGTGGGTGTATTCTATATCAGTGCACATAGATTTTAGAAATGCCCACAACCTGCCCATTCCATGTCCCCCCTTTCAGTTCTGCGTCTTAGAATTTACTCGCAGAACTTTACAAAATACGCTTAGCAAGTTCTGCCTATAAATTCTAATTAATGCCAATTAGCATCAATGATTGTCTGTGAGATGGTAATTATCGGCGCTGATTGGCTTAAGATAATTAAGTTGTGTGTATAAATCAGAATACAACTCCAGTTGCATTATATAGAATCCAGGGGATAGCGTGCCCACATGTATAACATGCACATGAATATAATGCATGCAAATGGCATGTTTATTTATTTAGCACATTTGATATACTGCTGGGGCCTTCACATAGGCATACAGTGGTCAACAAGTACAATTTTCTATACAGGTACTAGTACTGTCCCTAATGGACTCACTACTACTACTACTTGACATTTCTAAAGCGCTACTAGGGTTACGCAGCGCTGTACAATTTAACATAGAAGGACAGTCCCTGCTCAAAGGAGCTTACAATCTAAAGGACAAATGTACAGTCAGTCAAATAGGGGCAGTCTAGATTTCCTGTATTATATATTGTACCTGGGGCAATGGAGGACTAAGGGCCCCTTTTACCAAGCTGCGGCAAAAGGGGGCCTGCGCTGGCATCAGCACATGTTTTCACGTGCACCGAGGCCTCCTTTTACCACAGCGGGTAAAGGGAAGTCTCTCTTTCCTGCAGGAAATGTCTGAGTGGCAAGTAAAGCACTTGCTGTGTGGCCATTTCAGGGGGGGGGGGAGCCCTTACCGCCACCCATTGAGGTGGCAGTAAGTGCTCCCTGTCTAACCCGGCAGTAACCGGGCAGCATGCAGCACTGCCCAATTACCACCAGGTACACTCTGGATATGACGGCACGCTAGGGGTGGGAAGTACTACCTAATTAGCGAGCAGGAAAGCCCGCATTGGGCTTACCGCCGCTTAGTAAAAGGGGTCCTAATTGACTTGCCCAGGGTCACATGGAGCTGTAGAGGGAATTGAACCCGGTTCCCCAGAACCCCAATCTAGCTGCTTGTGCTATTATAATGTTTCGAAGCACTTATAGGACGTTGTCAGCCAGGGTTTCATTTATTCTTGGAATAAGTTCACTTAATCCCAGAAATAAGTGAATCCCCAGCCAGCAATATCAGGTATGTGCTTTGAACCTTTATAATAGCACAAGCAGCTAGAAGACTCATTTTTTTGAAGATTTATTTACTATAAGGCTTTCTAAAAAAAAAAAATATGGACCACTGACAATTTAGGAGGATACTTATTGGTGGTTTAAGACAAATGATTCCATGAAGCTTCTCCACTGAGGTCCAAAAAATAATAATTAGAAATAAATAATTGAAATCAAGTCTGACACAATAACATGTTTGAATGTATTCTATTTTGGGCGTGAGGAAAAGTTACAATTTCCCTTCAGAGTGGCCTTTATAAAACAGGCTTCAAATAGGTGCCTTTTTGAACTTCTCACATAAGCATCATGTTATAAAATTAGGCCCATTATGATAGAGGGAGAGAGCTCCTGGATCTTCTGTAGTCTGCAGGTAAGACTATCAGCCGGCCAATTCAGGCTCTTTTCTATGTATTTTGTAAATACATTATTTTTTTTTTAAAGGGTGATGGTCATGCTGCATGAGAGTAAACATCTGACTCTCATGCTCCAGCTTTCCTTCTCTCTTAATTCCTGATCATCTCATATAATTCTCTCTAATCTCTTTATATGATCCATGAGCAGATATATTTTAAAGGAGTATTCAATTATGGTGACTAAACTCAGGAAAAAAGACAGACAAACCAAGGTCTGCATAAGCCAAGATGATAGGAGCAGAGAGCGGAGCACAGAAGGTAAGCGATACCCTCACTAACATACTTACTTTGGCAGGGGTCGCAATGTTGGATAGCAGTTTTGATAAGCTCGCCACCCAGCTAAATGATATGGCCCAATCATTGGTGGACATCAGGGGCCATATACAAGAGGTGGAAAAATGCATGTCAGAGGCAGAGGAATCTCTGGAGCAAGAATGAACTAAGTTAATAATTCTCCAGAAAAAAGATAGATATGTATGAAGACAGGTTAGACCAATGGATCTCAAACCTGGTCCTGGAAGCACCTGTTGGGTTTTCAGGATTCTACAATGATTATTCGTGAGAGCAATTAGCATGCAGTGAAGGCAGTGCATACAAATCTCTCTCATGAATATTCATTCTGGGTATCCTGAAAACCTGACTGGTTAGAGTGCCTCCAGGACCAGGTATGGAAACCACTGGGTTAGACAATCTAGAGAACGGGTCATGAAGAAACAGGTTCATCAGGCTCCCTGCATTGCTACGTCGACACAAATCTGAGCTTATTGGCTTTCATGAAAGCTGGGGGGGGGGGGGGTGCGAGAGTTGAGGTTAGATTCGTAACTGGGTGATTTCTGGGTAGAAAGCATGTGTCACTTTGAATGAAGATTTGAGTCAATGGACAGCCCAAAGTGGTTATAGTAAGAAAATTAAACTATGGTCATAAACAAGCATTTCTGTCAGTGTACAAAAAGAGGAAGAAAGAGCTGATAGCAAATAGGTACTGATGTTTCAAGACTATTCTGCTAGAATCATTGTCCAGGGAAGAAATTTTAACCGATTTGTGTACAATAGGTTAAAAAAAATTTTTCACCTTAATGTACCCACCAGGTTACCCAAGAGGGGACTAGCCACTACTATAACTCAGCTAGCAAACTGGAGGATTTTGTACGGCAGCTGCAGTTGATGAGGGGTAACCTGTTGGTGACAGAGAAGCAATAACACAGTGTGCCCGTAGATGTGGAGTGATAGCACAGGAGGACAAATTCATCTTCATCTTTGGACCTCAAAATAGGCTTTCTGGGGACATAACATGGATAAAAAGGTACAATTTTCCAGACAAGGATTAAAGAAGACATATGGGAGCTGCTATCCAGATATTATATAAGTTACCACAAAGAGCTGACTTTGAGCAGGAGTAACTGTTATGACAGAAAGTGCAGTTCAGGGCCGAAAGGGGTGCCCATTGGATACCTTGTTTGACAGTTTCAATGTCTTCTATTAGAGATATAGACATTGAAGTACCAGTTGGATCTCTGGCAGCTAGATGTGATGAGAGTGTGGCTGGCTGGTTTTTTGAGAGAACTTAAAGTGGGTGGGGGGAGAATATGAAGATGGTAACATGGTAGTGGATATATAGAGAATAAAAGCTCTGAATGGCATGGGTGTAAGGGGAGCTTGGGGAGAGGGAGAAGGAAGGATGAGGAAGATGGAGGCAAGTGGCAAGGGTATGTGTTTTCAGATGGCAATGGGCTCAATATGGTTTATTTTAGATTAGGTTAATACCTGTAATGCTTACTTCAGGGGGCTGAGGTTTGGGAGAACGAAGAGGGGAGGGAAGAGTGAGAGATCTGAATTAGCGGTTCTAGATAATGTGGGATTCTGAGGGGTGAGAATGAGGCTGGATGTAGCTGAGTGACCTCTAACAACATACTGGCAGTGGGTGTTAGATGTGTGTGGAGGGGAGGGGTTTAGTACTGGGTACCAGGAAGGTTTGGAGGCTTCACTGTATTGTTGATGAAGTAAAAGCAGTTCCCAGAGGCAAAGGCAACATTTGCAAAGCTGGCATAGATAGGGGTCAGGGTGGAGTCTAGACACCCTGACCTTGTGTTTATATAGATATTACCGGTGCAGGATAGTATAATGAGATGGATCTATGATTCATTCTCCATTCTGTGTAGTGCATACATTTTCCTATTTAAAAAGATCTAACCTTTTCCAAGAGTTGTGCTGCCGACGCATGCACATAGGGCTAAATTCTATATATCAGGCCTTAAAAAATTGGCACCAAAAAAAATATGCCCAAGCATATTCTATAAAGTACACCTAAATTTCAGTGCGGTTTATAGAATACGCCAAGCACCCATCCATGTGAGTAAATTTAATCACAGACAGTTACACCAAGTAAACCTCTGGGGTTGCCCTCAGTCCCAACCCATCTGAGAGGTCCTCTATACAAGATAACAGAAATCTGAAAACTTGATCTTTTCTTAAAATACACTTCAAGATTTAAAATTACATAACCCTATGCATAGGCATTAACATCTTTTTCCCCCTAAATACAGCCTTTTTATTTATAGCAGTTTTCTTCAGAGTACTATAGGGAAAGTGTTGGTTAAACAGATCAGCCATTTAAATCTCTGCGCTATTCAGCCTCTAAACAGTAGATGGCGCCTGAACACTAACTTTCTGGAAAATAAACCTATGAGATGAAATAATATTTTGCAGAAAAGGGAGGTGGATAGTGTACGGCATAGGTAATCTGGGACTCTTGTAAGGAAGTATTTAGGGTAGTGGTAATTTCAAAAGCATTGGCAAAAAATTAAAAAATAAAGATAAATAGAGACAGCGTTGGATCTTTAAACCAAGAAACCATGATTAAGGCTAGAATATATTAGAATTTTCCATAAGTAGTCAATTTTCCATTCTGGTTTAAAATATAGGCTTAATAATATAGTGTCACAAAAGAGAAAATACTGATTTCCAAAGTAACCCTCTTGACCTCAAATAGCCAGTCAGACATTCAAGATATTCACAAATATACTGAGGTAAAGTCAAATGTTTTTAATTGGGATTTATTAATTGCCTTTATGAAGAGATTCACCCAAGGTGATGTTCAGTAGTTACAGTTTAACATCAGACTTATAATTTTGTTAACAGCATAACAATAATAAAATGAAGAAGTGTAGGCATAGCACAATGAAAGAGGAAAACTTGAAAGCAGCAAATTGAAACCTTGTAGGACTACAATGAAACAGGATTAAAAATACACACATTTAACAGCACTGAAATTCAAATAACAGGTATATAATACAATGTAAGCATAATAGTGATGGAATAGCTAATAAGCACTCCAGACAAATCAAAACTGGATGGCAAAATATATCACAATTTAAAAATGCAGGGCCCTGTTTACTAAGGTGAGCTAGCATTTTTAGCACATGCTAAAAATTAGCACACGCTAACACTAGAGACACTCATAGGAATATATGGGTGTCTCTAGCATTAGCACATGCTAAAAATGTTAGCGCGGCTTAGAAAACAAGGCCCTTATTTTGCTAACACTGCAATTAGAAGATAATCATAGGGAGGGACAGGCAAATCAAAGTCATAGACTTTTTAACCAACCCTTAATGGACTACTATCACCGGACATAAAAAAAAACTGGAAGCCCCGATGGTTCACCGCTGTGTTCAGCAGAATCATCTGTTTAATGATTTAAAATGCATCGTGTTGGACTAGTTGCTAACAAGTACATAAGTACATAAGTACATAAGTACATAAGTAGTGCCATACTGGGAAAGACCAAAGGTCCATCTAGCCCAGCATCCTGTCACCGACAGTGGCCAATCCAGGTCAAGGGCACCTGGCACGCTCCCCAAACGTAAAAACATTCCAGACAAGTTATACCTAAAAATGAGGAATTTTTCCAGTCCATTTAATAGCGGTCTATGGACTTGTCCTTTAGGAATCTATCTAACCCCTTTTTAAACTCCGTCAAGCTAACCGCCCGTACCACGTTCTCCGGCAATGAATTCCAGAGTCTAATTACACGTTGGGTGAAGAAAAATTTTCTCCGATTCGTTTTAAATTTACCACACTGTAGCTTCAACTCATGCCCTCGAGTCCTAGTATTTTTGGATAGCGTGAACAGTCGCTTCACATCCACCCGATCCATTCCACTCATTATTTTATACACTTCTATCATATCTCCCCTCAGCCGTCTCTTCTCCAAGCTGAAAAGCCCTAGCCTTCTCAGCCTCTCTTCATAGGAAAGTCGTCCCATCCCCACTATCATTTTCGTCGCCCTTCGCTGTACCTTTTCCAATTCTACTATATCTTTTTTGAGATACGGAGACCAGTACTGAACACAATACTCCAGGTGCGGTCGCACCATGGAGCGATACAACGGCATTATAACATCCGCACACCTGGACTCCATACCCTTCTTAATAACACCCAACATTCTATTCGCTTTCCTAGCCGCAGCAGCACACTGAGCAGAAGGTTTCAGCGTATCATCGACGACGACACCCAGATCCCTTTCTTGATCCGTAACTCCTAACGCGGAACCTTGCAAGACGTAGCTATAATTCGGGTTCCTCTTACCCACATGCATCACTTTGCACTTGTCAACATTGAACTTCATCTGCCACTTGCACGCCCATTCTCCCAGTCTCGCAAGGTCCTCCTGTAATCGTTCACATTCCTCCTGCGACTTGACGACCCTGAATAATTTTGTGTCATCGGCGAATTTAATTACCTCACTAGTTATTCCCATCTCTAGGTCATTTATAAATACATTAAAAAGCAACGGGCCCAGCACAGACCCCTGCGGGACCCCACTAACTACCCTCCTCCACTGAGAATACTGGCCACGCAATCCTACTCTCTGCTTCCTATCTTTCAACCAGTTCTTAATCCATAATAATACCCTACCTCCGATTCCATGACTCTGCAATTTCTTCAGGAGTCTTTCGTGCGGCACTTTGTCAAACGCCTTCTGAAAATCCAGATATACAATATCAACCGGCTCCCCATTGTCCACATGTTTGCTTACCCCCTCAAAAAAATGCATTAGATTGGTGAGGCAAGACTTCCCTTCACTAAATCCGTGCTGACTTTGTCTCATCAGTCCATGTTTTTGTATATGCTCTGCAATTTTATTCTTAATAATAGCCTCCACCATCTTGCCCGGCACCGACGTCAGACTCACCGGTCTATAATTTCCCGGATCTCCTCTGGAACCTTTCTTAAAAATCGGAGTAACATTGGCTACCCTCCAGTCTTCCGGTATTACACTCGATTTTAGGGACAGATTGCATATTTCTAACAGTAGCTCCGCAAGTTCATTTTTTAGTTCTATTAATACTCTGGGATGAATACCATCAGGTCCCGGTGATTTACTACTCTTCAGCTTGCTGAACTGACCCATTACATCCTCCAAGGTTACAGAGAATTTGTTTAGTTTCTCCGACTCCCCCGCTTCAAATATTCTTTCCGGCACCGGTGTCCCCCCCAAATCCTCCTCGGTGAAGACCGAAGCAAAGAATTCATTTAATTTCTCCGCTACGGCTTTGTCCTCCTTGATCGCCCCTTTAACACCATTTTCGTCCAGCGGCCCAACCGACTCTTTGGCCGGTTTCCTGCTTTTAATGTATCTAAAAAAGTTTTTACTATGTATTTTTGCTTCCAACGCTAATTTCTTCTCAAAGTCCTTTTTTGCCCTCCTTATCTCCGCTTTGCATTTGGCTTGGCATTCCTTATGATCTATCCTGTTACTTTCAGTTGGTTCTCTTCTCCACTTTCTGAAGGATTGTTTTTTGGCTCTAATGATTTCCTTTATCTTACTGTTTAGCCACGCCGGCTGACGTTTAGTCTTTTTTCCCTTTTTTCTAATACGTGGAATATATTTGTCCTGCAACCTGCAACAAGCAGAAGAGAAGATGTTTCTAGATTTGTTCATCAATGTGAACAGATATGGATATACAGGTTACAGACCATGTTTCCTGAAGGTATGAATGGTCCGATGGAGTGGGAAGCTTTTTACTGATATGGTGCTTGTTTTAAATTTGAGACTCCATTTTGGAAAAAGTTATTAGTTGAAACATTCCTCCTCCTGAAGCAGGATATTGAAACAAGGGAGGAGGCATTTAACTCTTGTTGGGGCTGTTTGATTGCTGCAACTTGGATTTGAACTTTCTTCAAGTATATTGCTACAACTATGAGCTAAATACCTTTTGGGTTAGTATAATTCATTTTCTCTGAATACATCTAATATTATTTGCTGTCAGTATGGTACAATAAACAGCTTACTGTTTTCTAATACAATCTGAGCCTTGTGTCTTACTCTCAGTATAAAGTATAGATGTAAGTGTGCATAATAATTGTGGACTGCAGGTTCAGATTGCGGGGAGAGGCAAGTTAGATTTATTTCCAGAATGCTAAAAATATGTTATTCCTCTCACCCACTGCCAACTCCATTTTAGATTTGGTGATAACAGGGACGTAGCCAGACCTCGAGTTGGGAGGGGGCCAGAGCCCAAGTTGGGGGAGCATATTTTGGTCCACTGCCGCACTCCCCCTCGCCGCCGCCCCCTCCACCTCGCCACCCCCCTCTGCTGCTGTTAACATATCTTGGGCTGGTGGGGGTCCCCAATCCCCACCAGCTGAAACACCGCTGCCACAAATACCTTGGCTGGTGGGGGTCCCGAACTTTCAGCAGCTGAAGCCTTTGTCCAGCGCTGGTCTCTGGTGTCGCTGCATTGCTCATGCTGCTCTTTCATCCCTTCACATCTGGCACACTCCTTTTAGTGAAACTGAGCATGCTCAATTTCACTAAAAGGAGCGTGTCGGACATGAGGGGAAGAGAGAGCAGGGCACACAATGCGGCGGTGCTGGAGACTAGTGCTCAACGAAGGCTTCAGCTGGTGGGGGTTGGGGACCTCCGCCAGCCAAACCAGGGGCCCAGAGCAAATTTGGGGGGAGCCAGGCCCCCGTGGCCCACATAGCTACACCACTGGGTGATAATATGTTTAGTCCCCAAAGACAATATAAACACTAGTCCTACCCAAGGATACCAGTTAGTCCATACACACAGCTCAGTTTCAATCATTGGTCAAAAAACCTCCATAGAAGTCCAAAAACATATCATTGTTGCTTCCTTCACAATACAAATCTGCCTTTGTGTGCCATTCAATTACAAATGTATATATATATATATTTTTTTTTGTTTAATTCTCACACTGCAATGTTACATGCAATACAAAGTCCTATAATTCCACAAAGGAACACAACTGTTTTTAAAAGCAGTTATAATGGTGCCAAACACTGGCACACGCGTGACCCAACAAACATAGGTGCACCATCAGAAGGGAGTACTCACTATCTGCAAATAGTGTTCACTCTTCCAAACAGTGCACACTCTTTGCCAAGAATGCACACTCTGAACGAGATTGCTCCCTAAACGAAAATGGAAGTCTAACCAAAGCAAAATGAACAATGCTGCACATGACCTGGGAAACAAAATGAAACAAACAGTTTTGGACTGCTCAGAACTAACTGTTCCCGCTAAGCTGAGCCAGAGTCTTCCAACTGCACTGCTTCCAGTGGGGGATGAGGCTTCAATATTATGTTTTCAGTTGCTAGAGACAGGCAGGTTCCCTGAAGTCCTGCGGAGCCTGCCTGTCCCTCACTATTGAAAATGTGATAGTGAAACAGCACCACCTGCTGGCAGGAGGTGGAGGACTCCCGCTCAGCTTAGAGTGAACAGTGCTGCTCATCCTTAGTTCTCACATCCTCTTGTATACATGTCCCTTCCCTCATCTAAACAAATGAACTATAGTGCCCTCTGGAACCTCAATGCATTGCAAGCAGTGTGCATTGGCCAGTAAACTTTCCAATAAAACCATACCTGATACCCTCACCTCCCACCATCTCATATAAGTATCCAAAGACAGCTCCCAAAATCCTCAAAAGTTTTGATTGGCTCAAAAACTCAGGCGAGTCCAAAACAGATTTCCTGTTTGACCACGCACAGGGCTATCATCAAGTTATTGCCTGAACATTTAGCTGTGCATATTGTTTAATGTTTTCCTCAATAGACTTGACCTTTTCTGTGCATTACATGTTGAAATTACGCTATAGTTATTCCGCTAGGTCAGCTTTGAGGATGAAGTTATATAAATTAATGGAAAAATAGATTGCAGCTACTCTTTATTTCTGAAGGATGAACCAGTCCTGGTTTTTTCGTCATGTTAAATGATAATGTGACAGTGCTGATACAGTTAACGCTTGCTTAGTAAGAGACATGAGTTGTAAAACTGAAAGGATCCGTCTAATTGAAAAGGTAAAATCCCAAGGCTATTATACTGAGAGCAATCAAACGTGAAAGAGAGAAGTGAGGCAAAAGTGCAGTGGTCTGAGCCAGACCGCAACCACGGGGTCTTCCTTTTAGAGGCTTCTTGTGGTTACTTCAGTCTATAACACAGAACTGTAACTATACTACTACTACTACTATAAATCATTTCTATAGCGCTACCAGTCGTACACAGCGCTTCACAATTTAACAAGAAGAAAGACAGTCCCTGCTCAAAAGAGCTTACAATCTAAATCAGGGCAGACAGACAGGACAAATAAGGGATAAGGGTAGGATAGACAGACAGATAGGACATAAGGGAAAGGGATTATTAAAGAGAGGAAGACAAGATAAGGTTACGAGCAGGTGACAGGTTAGGAATTAAAAGCAGCATCAAACAGGTAGGCCTTTAGCCCGGATTTGAAGGCGGCCAGGGATGGAGCTTGACGTAATGGCTCAGGGAGTCTATTCCAGGCATAAGGTGCGGCAAGATAAAAGGAACGGAGTCTGGAGTTAGCGATGGAGGAGAAGGGTACATATAAGAAGGGTTCTATAAGCACGTGGTAACAGCTAATCTGATGTTTTAGCTGTTAACATGCAGGAATTGCTGCATTGTGTGAACATGGAATGGAGTGGAGAATGGGCAGAGGTTGAAGGATGGGTTGAGACTGTACCTTACACATAATTAGCTGTTAGTGGAGCACTTAAGGCAGCACGGTGTACTGTCACCTCAGTAGGCATGGCTAGCTACATTATGTTATCTGCCATGAAGCTAATGTGCAGTGAAAAACTTTGCATTCTCTGTGAGGAAGGTGGTGGGAACACACCAACAGTTAACACAGAGGTTTAGCAGTTACGGCATATTAAATTTGGCAATGACTAGGCGGTAACTTCAAAACCTTGTCGACTCTAAAGAATAAGGCAGTTTTAGAAGCAGATTTCCCCTATGAAATTAAAAGGTATAGGCCGCTAGCTCTCAGTACCTCAATATTACTACTACTACTACTACTACTATTTAGCATTTCTATAGCGCTACAAGGCGTACGCAGCGCTGCACAAACATAGAAGAAAGACAGTCCCTGCTCAAAGAGCTTACAATCTAAGGGGGGCTATTTTCTGTAAGAGGGAAACACAAATTTCAAGTCTCTGGACAAGAAGCATCAATGTTTAAATCTTTACTTTGTGTGGGGGGGGGGGGGGGGGGACAGTCTTCACACAGTCTTGAGTTTCCTGAAGTACTTCTATGCTTCCAAAACAAAATAGATGACCAAAAATCTCACATAGGGGTCCTTTTACAAAGGCACACTACGTTTTAGCATGTGCTAAATGCTAGAGGCATCCATATATTCCTGAGTGTCTCTAGCGTTTAGCACATGCTTATTTTTAGCTTGCTAAAAACGCTAGCATGCCTTTGTAAAAGGACCCCGTGGTAATGTAAACCCCCTGGTGGCAGAGCAAGGTATTACAATGATGGTACCAAATATGTCAGTGTTTCCCCAAAATGACTCAACACCAACCAGGGAGTCTAACATTAAAAAGAAAATATTTTTTTATTATTTGAATTATATTTAAATGTTAATGAAATTTTACCAACTTGCAAATTTAACATATGTATTTCAATTACAGGTTTGCAACACAAATCAGTTTAGAAACATTGGGAGCATTTTCAGATAAGTATAAATATTAGGTACATAAATCATTTAAGCACATTCAATTTTACAAAACACTAGATTCTTTAAACTTTCTTTTCTCCTGTCTTTCAGATTTCCGGAGACCTTCAAGGATCTCAACATGTAAGTTTTCCTCTACTCTTTTTTTTCTTCTTTTAGTTATCTCTCACTTATTGTTCAGGTTTCCTTTACTATTTTCTCTTATGTGCACTTTTTAAAATAGTTTCAGTCACTTAGCTGCTCTCTTTGTTTTCTCTCTCTGGCTCTCTGGAATGGTGGGCGCCTTTTCTTTCAGGTGATGATCTCCAGCATCAACTTTCTTCCAGTCTTTCCCTAGTAACATGTTCTCACCAATAGAGCTCTCTCCCAACTGCCAGCCTGAGCTGTTTGTCACTCTCCTGAAAGTTCCATCAGCATGCGGAACACTCAGCGCATGCAGAAGCGGAGCCAGGTTGATAGCGCGGGGGGAGCGAAAGCGGCACGAGAGCAGACTTCCACTGGCACCGGCGCACATTTTCAATGCAACATATTGAGAAAAAAATAGGCGCAGGTGCCAGCAGAACTCTGTTTGGGGGAGCGGCCGCTCCCCTGGCGCCCCACCTAGCTACGCCACTGAGCGCATGCACACAGACCACTCACTGCACTGCTCACTGTCTCCACACCAGATCCAGAATGAGCCAGGTAATCTTTTAACATTTAACCCATAGGGTTACAGTAACTACAAATGTCAGTATTCTGCCCCATACACTGAAAGAAAAGAATTTAGCCAGTTAATACCTGAACTTAACCAGAGAAATCTTTTAGATATCAACCCCTATTATCTTTATATACCCCATACAAGTCACGTTTTACAGTTTAAGGGCAGGGCCTTAGACATACTGGGACCTAGGGCAGAAAGTTAGAAGGGGACCTCAAAGCATGCCAGTAGGCTTCTTCAGTTGACAGCAGGCTTAGGGCCCCCTATGGCATGAGGTCTCATGCAATAACTCTGGTTGAATTCCCCCCAACACCAGCTCAGATTAAGAGTGAATCACTGCCCCAGACTCAGCCCTGAACTACTATGCAAACTCCATGAAAATATATACAAAGTCAACCCTTCCTATATCCTCTCCAACAAGGTGGAATTGGGGCTCTTTCCCACTGAGAGGAGGATATACACTTCAAGTTCCTACTGAGAGGCAGTTTTACCACACATACTGTACACTCCTTTTGAGGCAATGAGATAGACCAGGGGTAGGCAACTCCGGTCCTCGAGAGCTGCAGGCAGGTCAGGTTTTCAGGATATCCACAATGAATATGCAGGAGATAGATTTGCATACCATGGAGGCAGTGCTTGAAAATCTATCTCCTGCATATTCATTGTGGATATCCTGAAAACCTGACCTGCCTGCGGCTCTCGAGGACCGAAGTTGCCTACCCCTGAGATAGACCACTCCCAGTTCGGTGTTCTGCACCACCAAATTTACTTTATAGTCACTTTAGGCAGATAACTCAATTGTTGATTTTTAAAGTGATGATAATAAAACATTTCCTGTATCACATCAAATTTACATTTACATCACCCAATTAGGTCTTTGAGAGCCCCCTTTTGTAATATTCTTTACGTTCCATCTTTTAAATTGGTCTATCTAGATGAGTATAGAAACTCAATCTTTTCTATTGCGGAACTGAAGCTCTGGAACTCCTTGCCTTTATGGGTAAGTGCTATGAAGAGTCTGACTGAATTTAAAAAGGCTTTGTTGTTCCAAAGAGCTTTTAATATTGTTTAGGATGAGAATTATTGACTGGACTGTTGTTACAGAAAGCAACTGTTCTGTTTTTATGTGAATCTGTCTTTGTATTTATGGATTGTGCATAAGATTGTGAATGTATGCTTTAATTTGCTTAGAATTGTAGATGAGTAGGCTAGAAATGGTATAAATAAATAACAGAGGTGACAAATATAGCACAAGCAGTAAGAAAACAATATTTACAAAGTCTCTGTTTCCTAACCTTACTACCTTTTCTCTATCAGTATTCTCACCTTACTTTCCTTTTTAATGGAAGTAATAACTTGTATAATTAGTTCAAAAGGTCTTTGTTGGAGGTGCTGAGGACCTCTGAGCCTCCAAAGCAGCGATTCATGTGGCTTGGTCCTAGCTGGATGTGAGATGGTTATGGTTTATTAATCTTGTTATACCGCATTTGCTGTGAACATAGCAATGCTGTGTACAAACTAAAAATTCAGGTAGAAAGGAACTCCAAATGTAATGGAAAAGGGAAAGAAGGGAAAAGGAGTCATCAACAATCATACACTAGTGCCATAGACAGCTGTCAATCAACCAGACAACCAATCAGGCAGGCACACAAGCAGGCTGAAGTCAACTCAATAAGACCAGGTCATATCCTAGCAACCACATCATGGTCTGCATCTCCACCAAAGGCCTTAGTAAACAGATACATTTTAAATTAAATTTTAAATTTGACGAAAGACAACTCCAGTCAAAAGTTAGCTGGAAGTGCATTCCAAAGGGATGGAACTGTACAATAAAATGTGTATTCTCTCATAAAGTCAAGTCTTGCAGAACAGATTGATGAGATATGTAAACGATGGTCAGAAAGAGACCGCAGAAGTCTGGGAGGGGGATAGGTAGTCAAAGCAGAGGATAAATAGGAAGGGGTCCCTGAATGGAGAATTTTGAACATAACAGTAATAATTTTGAATTGGATATGATAAGAAGTGGGTAACCAATGGTGCTGAACAAAAAGAGAGGTAATATGGTTGAATTTCCTAGCTTGAAATAGATGAAGGCTGAATTTTGTATGGACTGTAAACGAGGAGTAGTACCTGGGCAATACCAGACTAGACCATGTTACAATAATCCAAGCAAGAAAGTAATAGCGCCTAAAGCAAGATCATTTGGAAGGAGCTGTCTAGAAAGAAACACACCATACGAAACTGCCTTAGGACAATAAAACATGACTTTGTTAATGCAGCAACTTGAGGTATGAAAGATAATTCTTGGTCCAAAATTATTCCAAGGTATCTGTACTGCGTAATCAGTATGATTGGGGTGCCCTGGATCCTTGGCATCTGGAAGGGAAAATCTTGTTCCCAGTGATCCAACAAGTGACAGTTTTGGGTGGATTAAGGATTAATCATTTATTCTTAAACCAAAGAGAGATTTGATCAAGGCTTGCCTGAAGTGGAGTGAGATCAGGGAAGATGGAGTCAGTATAATAGATCAACAAAATACCCGGTGCTGGGCAGACTTCTAGGTCCAGAATCAGGATGGTTAAAGGACTGAGAAAAATGTTAAATAAGAGAGGAGCTACGATTGAGCCTTGAAACGTTATGCAGCAGAGGGGGTGGACTGATGATGCCAAGTGGGGAAAGGAAACAGCAAAAATCTATTAGTGAGAAAAGATGAAAACCATTTAAGGACATTACCAGAAATTCCTATGTCAGACAACTGTGAGATCAAGAGTGAGTGATTTATGAGGTCGAAAACTGCCAGCAAATTTAGTGATGCATGAATCGTTATTTTGCTATGATCACTTGCAGAATGTAGGTCATTGATCAGACCTGTCAGGACTGTTTCAATGCTATGCCTCTGGTGAAAGCCAGATTGGTGAGGAAGCAAAAGTTGGCCTGTTCCACAAACTGTGATAATTGATAAAAGACAATTCTCTCAGCTAGTTTTGATGCATGACAAAGATTAGAAATTGGGCAATAACTTGTGACTGAACAGGACTTTTCGAGATGGGTCGAAAGAGATCCTAAGTCTAATGTTTGAAAATTCTCCAGTGGAAAGACTGCTCATAATTACTAACATTGCCAAAGAGAGAAGGCCATGATGGGGTAGAGTGAGCCAGGCAAAAGGAATTGGGTCAAATGAGCATTAAGAACATAAGTGTTGCCATACTGGGACAGACCGAAGGTCAATCAAGCCCTGTTTCCAACAGGAGCCAATACAAGTACCTGGCAAGATCCTAGAACAGTAAAATAGATTTTATGCTGCTTATCCTAGAACTAAGCAGTGGATTTTCCCCAAGTCCATCTTAATAATGGCTTATGGACTATTTTTTAAGGAAGTTATCCAAACCTTTTTAAACTCTGCTAACCTAACTGCTTTTACCACATTCTCTGGCAATGAATTCCAGAGTTTAATTACACACTGAGTGAAGAAATATTTTCTCCGATTTGTTTTAAATTTACTACTTAACAGCTTCATTGCATGCCCCCTAGTCCTAGTATTTTTGGAAAGAGTAAACAAGCGGTTCACGTCCGCTCATTCCACTCCACTCAGTATTTTATAGACCTCTATCATATCTCCCCTCAGCCGTTTCTTCTCCAAGCAGAAGAGCCCTAGCCGCTTTAGTCGTCCCATCCCCATTATCATTTCGATGCCCTTCTCTGTACCTTTTCTAATTCTGCTATATCTTTCTTGAGATGCAGTAACCAGAATTGCACACAGTATTCAATGTGCTTATGGATAAGCAGATCTTATTTCTTCATCCTCTGGTGCTTTTCCAGGATTCTGTAGAGTTGATAGATGGTCCTGGGTGCCCTGTTGGAAATATACAACTATGCAGAGCTTCTCCCTTTCTCCTTTGCCCCATGAGTAGGTACAGGAGTGGGTGATGGATATGTAGAATGCCCTCCCGCAGGAGGTGGTGGAGATGAAAATGGTAATGGAATTCAAACGTGCATGGGATAAACACAAAGGAATCCTGTTTAGAAGGATTGGATCCACGGAATCTTAGCAGAGATTAGGTGGCAACGGCAGTAATTGGGAAGCGAAACCGGTGCTGGGCAGACTTCTATGGTCTATGCCATGATAGGGACTGAATAGATATGGATGGGCTGGAGTGTAAATTTTAAGGGAGTTCGACATTAGCTTCAGAACTTAGTACAAGAACAGTGCTGGGTAGACTTCTACGGCCTGTGCCCTGAGAATGGCAAGGACAAATCAAACTCGGGTATAAAGTATCACATACCATGTAAAATGAGTTTATCTTGTTGGGCAGACTGGATGGACCGTACAGGTCTTTATCTACTGTCATTTACTATATTACTATATGTTACTATGTTTCCACTGTCCCAGTAACAGTACAGAGAATAAGCTTCTGTTGTTACTGATAAGTACTCCAAGGTTTCTTCCAATTAGATATGCAGGTTAGGATAGAAAGAAACCTTTTATTTACATTTGCTGTAGCTAGTTGGTAAGGGCCATTGGGCTGGAAGGTCTTTTCCCTTACATTTAGGTCAGCGGCCATAGAGGCAGAAACCAAAGATCAGAATTTGAATAGTACTCAGGGTTGTATACCTCTGGCAAGTTCCTTCCAAAACTAATCTCCTCCCCTGACTATAATACCGGTCACAGGGGAAATTCCTCCTCTCTAGCAACCAATGATGTCATAGTAAAGAAAATGTATGTTATTCTAGTAGAGCCTCTAGGTGTCACTGCAGGTACACTTAAAGCAGGACCCTAGGGTCTTTACATGTGCTTGAGTTAAATTCCATTCAGTGGTGTACCTAGAGCAGGGCAGTGGGGGCGGTCCGCCCCAGGTGCACGCTGCAGGAGGGACGCAGGGAGCAGCTGTGTGGCTGTCGGCTCCGCTGGCTCCCTGCTCCCTTTCCTGTTACTTCCTGTTCCGGGGCAGAGGGAGCAGGGAACCGGCGGAGCTGACAGTTGCGCAGCTGCTGCCAACACCCAGCAGGCAAGAAGAATGGGGGCTTGGAGGTAATGCGCCGAGGGGGGTGTCGTGTTGCACCCAGAGGGGATGTCATGATGCACCCAGGGAGGATGGACAATGCTGCACCTGGGGGGGGGTTGCACAGTGGCGATCCACCCCGGGTGGCATCCGACCAAGGAACGCCACTGTTTCCATTCACCCCTCCCCCCCCCCCCCCCAATTTTTTTTAAATGTAAAAAGTGCAGAGATATCAAAGGTAGTCCACCCAAAAAGTAAGCTTTACCATCCTGAGATTGAAAGCCAAAGAATGAGAGTATTCAGGTGAAGTACCGGGGTATAAAACTGGGAGGACTCAAATGTCATTCTTTTAGCAAATGAAAAGAAGGTTAAAGAGGTTAGTGCTCTTCAGCTTGGAAAAGAGATGGTTGAGGGGGGATATGATTGAGGTCTACAAAATCCTGAGTGGTGTAGTACAGTGGCCTAGTCACACGTGGGCCTGGGTGGGCCAGGGCCCATCCACTTAGGACTTCAGCGGTAGCTGGTGGAGATCCCAAGCTCTACCAGCTGAAGACTTCCCCCTGACGGTAATGAAAACGCTGCTCTTCATGATACTGGCACCTGCGCATGTTCAGTTTTCAGCTCATGCCTGCTGCAAACTGCCAAGGTGGAAAGAAGCATTTTCCTGCCAGCTGAGATATCTTTTGGTGGAGGGGGGGGGGGGGGGAGAACATTTGGTGCCCACCCACCCAAAATCTGTTGTCTGGCTACGCCCCTGGTGTAGTATGGGTAAAAGTGAATCGATATTTTACTCTTTCAAAAAGTACAGACTAGAAGGCACTCAAGGAAGTTACATGGAAATATTTTTAAAATGAATAGGAGGAAATATTTTTTCACTCAATGAATAGTTAAGCTCTGTAACTCTTTGCCAGAGGGTGTGGTTATAGTGGTTAGCATATCTGGGTTTTAAAAAAGGTTTGGATAAGTTCCTGAAAGAAAAGTCCATAGTGTGTTATTGAGATAGGCATGGGGGAAACCACTGCTTGCCCTGGGACTGGTAGCATGGAAAGTTGCTGCTATTTGGGTTTCTGTCAGGTACTTGTGACCTGGATTGACCACACTTGGAAGCAGGATACTGGGCTAGATGGACCCTAGTATGGTTATTCTTATGTTCTTATATTATTTAAGTTTCCTTGATGCCTCTAAAAGGCAACACCCAGAGTGAAGGCAGTATGAGGACACTTGTCAAAGGGATTTACTTGGGTAAATTTCCCAGGCTGAAATCTGCCCTCTGCTCAGTAGCTAAAATCATGCTTGTAGGTTTCACAGCACATTTATATATAGCTGTGGGGGGGGGGGGGGGGGGGAGAGAACAGGGCAGGAGAAGATTGGGGAGGCAACGTATATATCAAATATGATTCTGAAATCTCTACTTGTATTTTGCTGCATGTACTTTCCAGTTGTAGGAAAGTAAGTTCACTTGCAGGTAGTGACAGGGTTAACTTCCTTGTGATTGTTTGAACTCTGGATACCTATGATACAACTACTGAAAAGCAGGTTCATTTGGCAATTGGAAATCTGGGAGTTGAGAGCTGCTGTTCAGAGAGAAAGCCAAGGTAAAGACTGAAGGTGTGGGAAAGACGGGCCTCTGCAAAACCACAGCAAAAAACTCCTGAATACACTGGGACTCAAGGAAGCAGGAGGACTTCAAAATGGAGAGCTGAGTTAAGCTGCCACAGGACTTCAACAGACAAAGGTTCCTCTGGGTCAAGAGTTGAGCTGCATACAGCCAGGAAAAACCAGACCAGACACAAGAAAAAAAAAATCTCAAATGGCACGACAGGTCCAAGATGACACTGTAGAGGAAAGACGCACCTCCAGGAACTCTGTCCCTGTGGGCTTCACTAACCCTGTCTGGCTCTCTACCCATGTTTACAATGGACAAGCGGAGAGGGAAGGTGAGGGAGTTTCCCTCGATCCCTGCCGCTGTAGCCCCAACGAGGCAAATGACGTGTTCCAGTTTGGGGTTGCTGTAGGCTTTCCACCGACTTCCTCCCCTTTGCTTAGTGCCGCCGTGTCAGCATCGGCCGGCAGCTTAGATGGAGCTTTCCTGAGCCCCATCGAGCGATCACCCCCCCCCCCCCCCCCCCGCAGCCTCAAAGTGAATTTGTCATTGATGAACCTGCTCCCCACACCTCAGCTGAGGTGGATGGGAGTGAGCAGAAAGGGAGTTCACCTTTGACTGTAATTGCTTCAGCCCCTGCAGTTTGCTTCAAAACTTTTTCTGTTGATACTGTCATAGGAGCTGGCTCTGTGGGTGCTTGAGCATCCCCAATATTGAGCAAACTCTTGTATTGTATCCAGGGAAGGGTAATGTCCAATGGGTTTAGCACCCTCAAACATTGTGAAAAGTTGGCTCCTATGGATACTGTAAGTACTCTAGATCAGGTTAGAATCTATCCTACTCCTGCTACTCAAATCCAGGAATTTGAAAAACCAGCCGCTGTGACTTCAGAAGCACTATTGGATATTGCATATGATATGCGCTCTTCTTTACGACCTCTACTTTTGGAGAACTGTAAGGATATTAAGACTATTTCTGAAGAGGTGCTGGTTCAGGCACAAGCCACTGTTCAGCAGTCCTCTATGTTGAATATTCTGGAATCAAAAGTTCAGACTTTAGAGAATTTGCGTTCAGTCTCGGTGAAAGATAAGAATTTCCTTCATTGTCGTTCGGGATACCTGGAAAATCAGGTTAGAAGATATAACTTGAGACTGCTCAATTTCCCTAAGTTGCCTTTAATTGCTCCTCATGATATAGTAAAGAAATTTGGTGGAGATTCTGGGGATGGCTAGCGATTCTTTATCCCCCATTTCATGGGCACGGTACATCTTAACCCAAGGAAGATCTTTAATAGAGTTTGTTAGTGCTCTGAGGGAGGATAACTTGAATCTGACTGCCTTTCTGGAATCCTCACTGGAAGCTGTTATTCAAAGGATCATGATGGTGGTTACTTTTGATTTGAAGCCAGACCGGAACGGTCTACTAAAACTTTCTTTTAGACATTTGGACTCACTGTTTTGGGGGTCAAAAGTACAGATTTTCCCTGACTTAGCAAGAGATACAAATGCGAAAAAAGGTTTTCCTGGCCTTTCGGGCTAGGGTACAAGCTCTAGGTGCTAATTTTTTCCTTAGATTCCCTTGTTTATGTTTTACTGTTCTTGAGGGTATACTGTATCAGTTTTTTGATCCTAAACAGTTGGTAGAATTTTTAGTTGCTAAAGAAGAAGTTTGAAGCTAGATACTAGTATAAAGTGGTATATCAAGCAATGTGAAATAAATAAATAACCTGTACACAAGCTGTTGGTAAGAGGCTGGGGAGGTGATCTGATTGGGACATTGTCTAACCTATGGTTTTATTTAATTCCTTTTGTTCAATTTCTATTTTTCTTAGATCTTTACATTTCTTTTTTTGTGAACAAATGTAAGGATGTATTATTATTGCCGTATAGTCATTGTGGTTTTCTTGGATTTCTGTTTATCTCATTTTTGATGGAGATATATTGTTTGAAAATGCAATAAAGATAAAGTAAAAATTAAAAAATCCCTATTGGAACCAGAGGTAAACTGTACACGTTTCTCCCAGTAACTGGGAGAAGGGAGTGAGCTGATTCTGGCACCAGCCAGCCCAGGAAGGGATTCAGTATAATAAGGACTCCAAGAGGGTTATTTTCTATACATCCTACATAGATCCTGCATAGATGAGAAGTTTTTCACTTCAAGTTAAAGATTTATCCACCTTTAGAAAGTGGTAATGCAGATACGCCAAGTCACACAGATACAGTGTGTGACACATGCAATTGGGTCCCTTCTCCAGCTCACACACTTAAGTGGCTCAATCTCACGCATTGGCTTCCTCCCTGCTCCCCGGTGATCTGGCTCTCTTCAATTTCCTTCCCCTAACACAGCTAGCATCTCTCACTTTCTGCGCCCCCAACCCCATGGTCCTCCAACCTTATTTGTGGAGATAGTGCTGCAGAGACAAGACTTCCAGTCAGTGTGGGACCTTTCTTCTGCTGCATCTCGCCTCTTCTGATGCTACTTCTGGTTTTTGGGGTGGGACGTGACAGAGGGAAGATGCCAGGTCGGCCAAAAGCCTCATCTCTTCAGCAGTACCGGCCACAATTAAGGTTGGAGGATCACGGGGCAGGGGGCAGTGGAGAAAGTGATAGATGACGGGCTGCAGTAAGGGAAGAAAAGCAAGAGAGAGAGGAGAGGAGAAAGGAAAGGAAGCTATGATGGTGTGGGAAGAAAGAGATGCTAAGACGGGGGGGGGGGGGGGGGGGAAGAAGACGAGATACCAGGGGAAAGAAGGGAAAGATGTTGCCTTAGCTTGAGGGGTAGTCAGGAGGGAAGGAAGAGAGAGGGAGAGATGACATGTGGGGGGGCATAGGGACATAGAAGATTTATGTTGGACAGGGCAACAAAGAGATGGGAGATGCTCAAAATGGGGGGGATATAGGGGCAAGAACACAGGGGTGATGCTGGGTAGAGTAGATAGGAGCGCAGAGAGATGATGAACATGGAGAGAAAAGAAGTGCCAAATGGACAAGGAGACTCTGGCAAGATGGTTAAGAGAAGGAAGAGGAAAGCAAAATGACCAGACAACAAAGGTAGAAAAAAATAATTTTAATTTCTATTTATTGATTAGAATGTGTCAGTTTTTGGAATGCGCACCTGCCAGAACTTGTTTTAGACATGGCTAGGGCCCATGAGAAAACCTTATTGGCTTTCAATCTCCAACATAGCAATGATAAAACTCCAGCTTTGGGATGGGCCATCCTTGGCGTCTCTTAGAAAACTAAAATCATACAGACTTATGGTGACCACCAACATCAATTGTGTGCACACCCTGCAGTGCTGATAAGGCCTAGGGAATGCTCTAAGTTAATGTACTCTTAATACTATTCATTCAAGTATCGGCTTAGATACTAAGCAGTTTACAGTTTCATTTTACAGAGGTACTAGATCTGTCCCTAGTAGGCTCACAATCTAAGTAGTGCATTGTACTACTATTTATTTATTTATTTATTTATTTATTTATTTACTTACTTACTTACTTACTGCATTTGTACCCCAAATTTTCCCACCTAGTTGCAGGCTCAATGTGGCTTACACTATGTTGCAAAAGGTATAATCATAAACAGAGTAAGAGGTACGGTCTAATTTAACACATTACTGTGTAAGAAATTAGGTAGATAGGTCAGTAGAATTATTTACATAACACAAAATAAAACAGGTAAGATATAATGACCAATAGTGATAATGTGATTAACATAATCAAATTAGAAGGGATCAGTATTAGTTGGTTTAGATGTAGAATGGAATCAAGTCATTAAGGAGGATTTTTATTGTAAGTCTCTTCGAACAGGTGCGTCTTCAATAACTTCCGGATGGTTGTCGTCATGCGTTGTTTTTATAGCATTCGGTAGTTTATTCCATGATTTTGTGCAGAGGTATGTGAAGGTAGATGCGTGTAGTGATTTGTATTTGAGTCCTCTACAATTGGGGTAGTGGAGGTTTAAGAAGGTACGTGATGAACTTTTGATGTTTCATGCAGGTACGTCAATTAGGTCTGACATGTATGATGGAGCTTCTCCATGGATGATTTTATGAGTTAAGGTGCAAACCTTGAATGCAATTTGATCTTTTAGTGGCAGCCAATGTAAGTTTTCTCTGAGGGGTTTGGCGCTCTCATACTTCGCCTTTCCTAATATGAGTCTAGTTGCGGTATTTTGGGCAGTCTGGAGTTTCTTAATGGTTTTTTCTTTGCATCCTGCGAAAATGGAGTTACAGTAATCCAGGTGGCTCAGTACTAGCGATTGCACTAGTTTGCAGAATACTTCCCTTGGGAAAAAAGGTTTCACTCTTTTCAGCTTCCACATAGCAAAAAAACATTTTCTTTGTCACATTCTTCGCATGGCAATCAAGGGTGAGATTTCGATCAATAGTAACGCCCAGAAGTTTTAAGTTATTCACAATAGGGAGAGTGTGCCATGGTGTATTAATATTGGCGTAATTAGTCTTGTTAAACTGCGATGATAAGATAAGACATTGAGTCTTTTCTGCATTGAGTTTAAGTAGGAAAGCATCAGCCCATGAGTTAATGATTTGGAAGCTGGTATTAATTTTATCTGTAATTTCTGATAAGTTGCTCTTGAATGGAATGTACATTGTGATGTCGTCGGCATAAATATATGGGTTCAGACCTTGATTGGATAGTGATTTGGCTAGTGGCAACATCATTAAATTAAAGAGAATTGGTGAAAGCGGCAAGCCCTGAGGCACTATTGTGCCTGGGGCAACAGAGTTAAGTGACTTGCTCAGGGTCACAGGGAGCTGCAAAGGGAACTGAACCTGATTCCCCAGGATCTCAACCCACTGCTGTTAGGCAGCAGTGGGAATTGAACCCAGTTCCCAAGGTCTACAACCTGCTGCACTAACTATTAGGCCACTCCTCCACTCCACTCCACATGTCAAGTAGATACTAGCAAAACTGTTGTTGAATACTGCCTGTTCTTTTGTAAATACTGGGGTGCAAGGGGGATTTGTCACAGAGCTCAGGGAGTGACTGTTTTGAAATTAGACAGTCAGGATTTAGCAAGCACAAGTCCCAGAACCCAAGTACTGGAGGGCCCAGCCCCAAAACAAACCCCAGAAACCTGAAGGAGCAGTGAGTTTGTTTCCTACTGGGCATAAACTGCTGCAAGGTGGATAGAGCAGGCCCAGGAGGTATACCTAGGAAGATTTGGGGAAGTCTTATCCCTAGCAGCAGTCTATTCCTTGAGATCTACCTGGTACTTCCTAGTAATCTGGACTGGCTACTTTTGCGTGACACAATGGTGGGCTTGATGGACCTTCGGTCTGACCCACTATGGAATGTCTTATTCTCTTAAAGGTCCTTTTACTAAGCTGTGTTAGGCGCTAATGCGCACCTAATGCGACAAAAGACAGAGTATCATGGAACACATTCAGGTGTCCTGTAGTAACCTTGAAATCTGTGTGCACTAACCACATGATAAAAAACTTTTTTTGAGGGGGCATGTCAGGGATGGAGAGTGTGCATTCCTGCGCTAACCAGTTAGTGCATCTACGTACATTACTGCGTGCTAACTGGTTATCGCACAGATACCACATGAGCCCTTACCGCTTACAAAATGGAGGGCAGTAAGTGCTCACATGGTAATATTTTTAAAAGGCCACATGCTAATGGCTAATGGCCATTAATACAAAAGTTAGTTTTGTAGCTGCGGTAAAAATGGCCTTAGCATGCAGGAAAGACCCACAAAAGGGCATGCAAAGGTCATTCTTTACCACAGATTAATAAAAGGACCTCTTAGTTTTTCACAAATCAGAGGGGGTCATCCTACCAACTTGAAGTTAAGACACCAGAGATGTTATACTTAAATGGTTGTTTAAGAATCAGCCGCCTTTATTCCCTTGGACAGAGGCCTTTTAACCCTTCATAGAAATTTCTGGGAAAAAGCACTGACTACCTCACTCATAGACATTCAACCTCATTAAAATATGATTGAAACAGCCGGTTTTTGGAGAGAAGGAAGGATAGGCATATGCACAATCTTGCAATTCACTGCAATGAGATACTGAATTCCAAAGCATGGGCACAATTACACATGGGTGTCCTAGGTGAACAAACCAAACCTAAACCAAGAAGATAAAGTAAGCGTGAAGTCTTTCTAAAACCAGATGAATACATAAGTACATAAGTGTTGCCATACATTTTATGTTGCTTATTCTAGAAATAAGCAGTGATTTCCCCAAGTCCATTTTAGTAATGGTCTATGGACTTTTCCTTTAGGAAGCCATCCAAACTTTTTTTTCAAACCCTGCTAAGCTAACCAGTTTTACTACATTCTTTGGCAACGAATTCCAGAGAGTCAATAGGATCTGAAATGAAAGGTCCCATGGTAATCTATGTAAACAGTTTCATTATTCCAGGAACATTTATATATATGCTTGAAATCTACAGCAGTAGTACTTCTCATAACAAGTCTTATATCCTGTCCATATTGCATTAAAGATTCTACTGATTACATCTACTATTTGAGCATGAGTAATTACAAGACAGACAATGAATCATTTCACTGATATCTGATTACATATGCATAATTGTCATAGAAATTTAAGTCATTATGCAAATAATAAATAATCCACAGTGATCTCTAATCACTGTGAAGTGACTGAAGGAATTATGTGCATGCAGTTACATTAGAAGCCAGATTTCCATTACCAAAGTAGCACATCCTGAATGTAAAAATGAGGATATATAAATAAATCTGAGGCAGTTTCCCAGATCACACAGTGATAACTATTCTTTTTTACAAAAGTGTTATTCTAAAAAAATCTGACAGTCCTTTATTTATCAGTGACAATATAGGTTGTTACATCTTTCCTACAGTTAATTTTAAGGCTCTTTTACTAAAGGATATTAAGCCCTAATATGCAGGTAGTGTGCTAAAAAAGGCTTACCACAAAACGTGTTAAAACGTTTTGCAGTAATTTGCCTCTTTGGGTGTGCTAATCACACATTATTTTTATCAGGAGGGGACATGCCATGGGCAGGGAATGCAGCACCATTTTGGCTACCGCATGGGAGTTTTTCTCCGTGAGTGAACAGCGATAAATGTTTGATGGGTTCCAGAAGAAGGGGTGTATTCTCCAAAACGGAGCTCTGTAGAACCTCACTGCTCCATGGACATTTTGCATGTTCCAGATAAATGACTAATTCATTTTTGTGATAGTATTATGTGGCAGCTCTTTTGATTTGAATTCTGCAGCTCTGTATTGTGGGCTATAAGGTATTCTAAACACATTGCACATACATTATTCATAACACACAAGGAGACCTGTGATGGTGAGGAGCTGGATAGACCTTCAAGATTAAGGATCTTGGCTCTTGAGTGAGGTGAGCATTGTGGTGTTGAGCATTATACTGTGTGTACAATATGATTCAGATCACATACTGAACTCAGCTTAGTGACTACCACTAGGGGTCAGATAGCACCATTGTAGAAGAGGCAGCAACTGGGGCAGAAGTGAGTGGGCTTGTTCCTGTTTCCATTATCCTCCCCAACCCTTTCGGTGAGTTGGGGTCCCGGAGAGGATGAGGGTATGGCAGGACCCCAACTCAGAATGTTTTATTTCAAGGTCAAGGCTTTGGCAGATAGCGGGGTTATTAACGTATTTACATCCCCAACTGGGAAGAGGGTGGAGATGGTTGCAAACTAGAATACATGAGATTGAAGGTTGCCCTTGGAGAGTCTGAAAAGGACCCTTTTGTAATCATTTATGCCCTACTTTGGGGTTAGTGAGGCGGTGGGTGACCTCACAAAAGAGCACTTTATATGAATATGAAACACAACACAGAACACCAGCAAATTGCCATTTTTGTGAGTTTTCAGGCACTTTGCACTACTTTTCATGCGAAGCACACTTTTGGGAGGTCACTTTGCGCTCTTCAATGCATGAAAGCCAAAGACTAAATTACTCTCCCATCCATAGAAGTGGTCACTCTAGAACAGACCTAAAGGAAATTTGCAGGGCCCCAATGAAAAGCTTGCACTGTTTCAGTCTCTTTTGTACCTGCCTGTTCTTTGGATAAATCAAAGACTTTAGTCCCAGTTCTAACAATCCAGTACAGTTTACAAGCACCAAAATTCAGTAAACATTAATGTGCTTTAAAAATAAAGCTGTAAAAGCTATTTTGTCACTTAGCTGTGTGCCAGCTTTTATTCTCCAGCATGTTTTAATACCCAGGAGATCCCATTTTGTCTTGCCTTTGTTTTGGTTTCTTGTGCTATGTGTGCTGTGCTTTTCTTTGTATGTCTTTCTGATACAAAATAAGTGCTGATACAGTAATGGCTTTTGGACATAATAGGACGCATTTACTTCTTAATAAACATACAAAGTGATTAAAAGTTTCATTCTGTTTTCCACCAAGTAGATAGAATTGAAAGAATAGAACTGTGAAACAATAAACTATGAAAGAGTAATTGCTGATCACCGTTCAGAGTGACTCTAATCTCTTCACTCAGCACCATGTAAATACTGCAGTGGTTTTTATCTATGGATAAATAGTATTATGCATTATTTCCAAATGTTGATTGCACATACTGGTGACATAAAATGGAGCCAGCTTGTTCTGTATACACTGTAGAACCCTACAGTTCTTCTATGACATGTGTTCTACAATTCAGAGGAAAGCAATCAAAATGGTAGGGGGTCTGAGCCAAAAGAGACTTGGAGGAGAGGAGGGACAAGAGAGATATGATGCAGACATGTGAATTATGGAAAGAGCGTAAGGAACAAAACAACCTTTCCGAAAACGGAGAGGAGCATAGAATTAGAGGATATGAAGTACCACTGCAAGGAAGGAAACTTAAAAGCTACCTCAGGAAATACTTTTTTACAGAGAGGGTGTCGGACAGTGGCGTTCCTAGGGGGGGGCAGTGGGTGCGGTCCGCCCCGGGTGCACGCCGCCGCGGGGGGTGCCGCGCACGCCTATCCTCCGTTGTTCCATGCTTCTTCTCTGACCCGGAACAGGTTACTTCCTGTTCCGGGGCAGAGAAGAATCATGGAACGGAGGACAGGCGCACGCGGCACCCCACCCCCCCCCCCCCCCGGCAGCGTGCACCCGGTGGGGGGGGGTTCCTTCGCGGGGGTGTCCTTTTGCCGGGGGGGGGTCCACGCTGCATCGGGGAGGGGCGCTGCACCCGGGGGGCGGGGCGCATCAGCGATCCGCCCCGGGTGCCAGCCCCCCTAGGAACGCCACTGGTGTCGGATGCCTGGAATGCTTGTCCATAGGAGGTGATGGTAATAAAAATGGTGATGGAATTCAAAAAGGTGTGGGATAAACACAGAGGTTCCCTATGTGGCATGACTCATGAGGATGGAATGAAAATATAGAGCATTTCCACTTACAGTGAATCTTAACTCACAATTTTAAAAGAGTCATAGAGGGAGGTAGACTACACCAGGCATCATTTACAACCCTAAAGACCCTGATTGCCTTTCTAGGCAGACTGGGTGAGCGATGCTGGTATTTATCTGCTAGCACACAAAATAATCCTACACTATGAGTCTTTACAAATGATATATAGCAGATTTTATCATACATATATAAAAACAATTGTGTGTGTTCATAAAAGTTGAGAGACTTGCCACAAATCAAAGAGATCAAAGTTCTCTGATTCTCAACTGAATATAATCATTGCATTGAAATTTACTAGTATCATGAAAATCAAAAAGTAATTTGGAAACATGCACTTATCTTATGCATTGCTCAAAAGTGTTCAAATATCCATATGAAACATTATTGTAAAAGGGTCCCATTAGCCTATGTTTCTCATATTATTTCCTCAGGGAACCCCAAACTTCAATGATCAATGCTATTCAAAAGAATCAAATAAAGAATCTTCTCTGTGTCAGCCTCTACAACATAAACATGAAAGTTTTTTAAAATCTCAAGAAATATATAGTAGAATTGGAAAAGGTGCAGCGAAGGGCAACTTAAATGATAGCGGGGATGGGACGGCTTCCCTATGAAGAAAGACTAAGGAGGCTAGGGCTTTTCAGCTTGGTGAAGAGACAGCTGAGAGGAGACATGATAGAGGTATATAAAATAATGAGTGGAGTGGAACAGGTGGATGTGAAGCGTCTGTTCACGCTTTCCAAAAATACTAGGACTAGGGGGCATGCGATGAAACTACAGTGTAGTAAATTTAAAACAAACTGGAGAAAAGTTTTCTTCACCCAACGTGTAATTAAACTCTGGAATTCGTTGCCAGAGAACGTGGTGAAGGTGGTTAGCTTGGCAGAGTTTAAAAAGGGGTTAGATGTTTTCCTAAAGGACAAGTCCATAAACCACTACTAAATGGACTTGGGAAAAATCCACAATTCCAGGAATAACATGTATAGAATGTTTGTACGTTTGGGAAGCTTGCCAGGTGCCCTTGGCCTGGATTGGCCGCTGTAGTGGACAGGATGCTGGGCTCGATGGACCCTTGGTCTTTTCCCAGTGTGGCATTACTTATGTACTTATGATTAAAACATTCCTTTGTTACCAAAACCTAACAAATAGAAAGTGAAAAAGTATCCATTTAGATAGCACTGGCAGGATACTGCATATCTTTCAATTATTAACAATTATTGTAAAGAACTATACTGTGGATTATTTTGTGTGCTATTGGTTTGAAGACTTACCCCCCTTCCCCGATATACCAATTTGTGTCCCATGTGTTGTGAGGTTAAGTACTTATCTGCTTTCCCCGTTGGCCAACAGGGACCACTACCAAAGAAGCCAACTTCTCAAAATTATTGGGGGTGCTAAAACCCTTCAGAGAACCCAACAGAAATTACCTCTACCTGGATACAGTCAAGCAGTTTATATAATATTGGGGGTGCTCAAACACCCACAGCGTCTATGACCACTACCACCAAATTGTGACAAAGCCCTCAGCTAGCAGTCCTTCAGAGCAACAGTGAGAGACTTTATCTCTAATAAAGACTCAGAGGTAATCAACTTCTATCTTCTGGTGAACAGCAGTAGTCATCCTTGCTAGTTCCCTGTACACTCAGGGTGCTTTTCCTAAATTTCTTCAGCTGGACTTACTTCCATCCAGCACCTTCTTTCCTTGGATAAGACACAAGTTCTCTTACTTCTAGAGCCTTCCAGTTTTTCTGCTTCCAAAAAGCAACAAACCTTTGGGGCAATATGAAAATTAGGTTCTCTCCATAACCAAGCCTTATGCAGATTAAGCTCCCTTAGCCTCCTCTAATCAGCTCCATGGGGGTAATTCTCTCTTCAAACCACTTTTTTACAAAGTAGTAAACACATTGACACTGAGCCCTTTTTAATGGGTAGCAGGAACTCAGTTGAACAGCCACCATTCCTTGGACAGGACAACACTCAACTTTACCTTACGGTCTTCCACTCCCAGCTGTTAGGTTCAGTTCAAAAGAAAAACATCAGAGTCCAAATTTCAAAACTTAGTCCCAAAGTTATAAAACTCCCCCACATGGTAATCCTTTAAGGTAAGTACTTATTCTTTGGCCCTCCTTTGGGCTCCTGTTTAGAGGTCGGTGCACCGCTGAGGTTTTGGGGGCTCAGTAAAATTCACCAGTGGGAAGATTTTGGAGTGGATAAAAACTTATGGGACATATAAAACATAAGACATACTTTTTTTTATTTAGTGCAGTGCCTTAGACGCCAGATAATCATTGTTGATCTCAGTTTTTCATAAGACCATAAGAATTGCTATACTGGCTTAGACCAAAACTCCCATCTAGCCTAGCATCTTGTTTCCACATCACAAGTACCTGGCAGGATCCTCTGTGAATATGCCATGCTTTCCTGAACTTTCTTACTGTTACTGCCTCTACCATGTCTCTTGGAAGGCCATTCCTTTTTTGTTTAATCATTTATTTATAATTTTTTCATTTTACAAGGATCACTTGCAAAACAGTAAAACAGGGATGATTGTACATTAAAACAATATTAGAAGAAAACAATCTCAACAAGATAAATGGATTTTATACAATCTTTCTCTTTCTTAGACCACAAAATAAATAGGGAGAGTGAAACAAGACAAGGAGATCAATTTAAACAACAGCAAACAAAGAAAACGTGGTATTAACCCGATTATCCCCAGTTATTACTTATCTAAATCATTATTCCACATTGATCATCTGGTTGGTTTCTTCAAGACCATAACGGTGCATAGTCCATCAATTTCATTGGAAACATACTTATTGTCCAATATTAGTGAAAGTAATACACCTGATTTAATTTTTTCCCTTTTAAAACCAGAAATTGTTTAACAATACAAACCCTTGAATCTCCAATCCAATTCCCGCTGATTAAAGTAATCCCAGTTTCACAGGCTTCACTCCTTTTGAATTAATATATTAAGAGGAATCATATCAGAGGAAAAAAAAACATTAGGAGTCATACCCTGAACTCTGGGAAACCAACAATCTCGATATTAATCATCTGTAACAATATTCATTTTGTTCAAATTTTTCTGGTCTTTTATCATTTTCAAATCTTAACTGTTTCCTACTTCAGTAGAACTTCATTTGCTGTATATTCTCAAAGGATTCGATTAGATTATCCATGTGGCTCATTAACAAGACTATATCTGAAGCAAAGTCATTCTCTACCACCGTCAGGTCCTGGAGCATCCTCCAGATGACATTCAATGCAACCTCCACGGGAGCCAAAAACTCCAAGCTGATAACTCTTAAGGGTTTAGGAGTAGCACCGCCGACACGGGTTCAGCTGTAAACGACTTCCGTTTCAGCATACACTCCTGACTCACTCCTCCACTCCTTTGGGCATGGTGGTTAAATGATTTTTGAGCGAGGCCATTCCATGCATTTGTCACCATTCCCATGAAAAAGTAAAAGTGACAAACAAGCTGATAGCATCTTATAGACTAACCAATATTGATTTATTAAGGCACAAGCTTTAAAGGACAAGAGTCCACTTTACTGTGTTAATTATAAAACTTCATCAGAACTAGCCCTGCTATTGAGAGACTTTTGTTTTTTGAGCAATGGGCCACTTTTCAGCCCCTAATGACTTAGCTAATGAGCCTTTGCAAGACAAGTCCCTGACACTTCACTAATCAATATTTCGTTACTCAGCATGAATCACATTTACTACCTTCCTCTAATGTCTATCAATCCACCAGTTTCTAACCAAGACTGCCACCTTGATAGCAATCCCAAGGCCCGTTCCTAAATGGGCACATACGTAACATTTTTCTGAAATCTGTTCAATATTTAGTAATGTCACTAATTCTATATACTAATAATATATCATATCCATTCTCTGGTCATCCAGTCAAAGAAATTAATCATATTTGTCTAACACAATCTGTTTGATAAAACTAATGTACATCACTAGAGCAGGAGAACATCTTCATTAGTGGTGGGACCAAACAAAATAACCACCATCCCTGACCTCCAACCTCCCTACTTCCTGGTGCTGTGTAGGCAAAACGTTGGTCAGGCCATGGCCTCAGTGATTTACCCCATTTTGCTGCCTATGCTACCTCAGATCCTGAATCCTTTCCTTTTTTGGAGTCTCCTTCAGTTTTCACACCAGAGAGTTGACACCAAATGATCTTTAATTTCCAACCTTTTCCCTATCACTACTTTTATAACGAGGAATGATATTCATCCTTCTCCAGTCCAGTGGAACGAATCCCATCTCCAAAGACTGAACAGACCCATCAGTGAAACCACAAAAACATTTCTGAGCTCTCTTAATATTCTACAGTGTATCTAAGTTATGTGAAGGTTTGATGTTATAATACAACTGTTGTTTTAGTGGGATCATAAATACGTATGTTGGTTATTATATCAGAGGAATGATTTTTATGTATGTTATCCATTTATGTATTTATGATACTTATATGAGAGATTTCAGGTTCTACAATGATGATATGAATTAATTTTAGTTTTATATAAATTGTAGTTGAATATATATTTCATGAATTTCCATGAGCTGTAGTTTGAAATGCATCAATAAAATGTGAACAGCACGAATAGAAATCCCATCTGGCTTCACAGCTTTTCTACTTTCAGTTTTGTTCCTTGCCAGTAGTGTTCTATCAATAGTATGGCCAAATACCCCCTTCCAGCTATCCGTGGTCCTCCTGCCCCTTCTTCAATATTTGTTTAGTGTTTCTGCTTTTTACTTCTTATCCTCCACACATTCTTTCTTTTCTCCTTTCTGTCTTACAGTCCCATCTCTGCTGTTCCCTTTTCACTGGCATACCTGAAAAATGTCATCTTGCTTTAATCGAATCTAATCTAATATGGTCACTTTTATTCCATTTAACCTAGGTGAGGCTCAAGGCAGATCACAAAAGAATAAAAACAGGCCAGAATCCCATTAATTACAGTATCGCCAAATAACTCAACTGGCTAAATCAAAATTTTAAATGTAGCCTAACTATTTAACAAATAAAGATCAAATAGGATTTCCAAGCCTCTTGAATGTGAAATAACATTCACATCACTCTCATGCCACATGGTAGTTTATTCCACATGTCAGGACCACTACCTACAAAAGATCTCTTTCTGGTAGATGATTTCCAACATGCAGAGTTAGAAGGAATAATTAGTCTATCTTCCTGTGATGAGCATAGTGGTCTGACCACTGAATAACGTGAGACTATATCACAGAGATAGGCAGAGCAAAGTCATACAGTATTTTAAAAGCAAACAACAATAGCTTGAAATGTATTCTGGCTTTAACTGAAAGCCAGTGCAGCCTATTAAAAGTAGGGTAGTGCGATCAGTAGATTTTCCCTCCAAAATCAGTTTGGCCGCCGCATTCTGTATAATCTGCAATTGCCACAGCTGTGAATCAGATAAACCTAGCAAAACAATATTACAGTAGTCTAATTGACTCATAATTGTTATTGACAATACTGTTTATAATTGAGAAGTACATAAGTAATGCCATACTGGGAAAATACCAAAGGTCCATCGAGCCCAGCATGCTGTCCCCGACAGTGGCCAATCCAGGTCAAGGGCACCTGACAAGCTACCTAAACGTACAAACATTTTATACATGTTATTCCTGAAATTGTGAATTTTTCCCAAGTCCATTCAGTAGCGGTCTATGGACTTGTCCTTTAGGAAACCGTCCAACCCCTTTTTAAACTCTGCTAAGCTAACCGCCTTCACTACGTTCTCCGGCAATGAATTCCAGAGTTTAATTACGCGTTGGGTGAAGAAAATGTTTCTCTTATTTGTTTTAAATTTACTACACTGTAGTAAAGAAGAAGACCTTAAGTTTAACAAACACTTTCCTGATCATATAATTTATATGTCTCTCCAAACAGAGTAGAATCTAATGCCAATGCTCATGCTGCACTGTATTTATATGATCTAAACAGTGCATTTTATCTTGCAAAAAAGGTGCCGGTACTCAAATGCTAGGCCACCCTTCAGGGGTGGGGTGATCACTGAAGGACCCACCCCACAATAGCCAGGGCCCCTGCAACCAGTCACAGAATCTATGACAAGGCAGAATTGGTGTGTAGAGCCTGAGCTCTTTCATTAAAACTTGCAATCCATGGGTCAATTTTAGCAGACAATGAAAAAGGTGCCGGTACTCAGTACCCCCAAGTACCCCCTCAAAAAAAGCCCTGGATCTAAACATATAAATGCTGCTATTTTGATATGTGGAGATGTTTTTCTAATAGAGGTCATAACAAAACTGGAAAAAGTAATGGAGCAATTCCATATGAAGGAAGGCTGAACAGAATAGGGCTCTTCAGCTTGTAGAAAACACCACTGAGGGGATGTGAGAGAGGTTTATAAAATCACAACGTGAAATGGTTTCTTATGCTTTATGTATTGCAACTAGGGGACACACCATGAAACAAATAAAGCAGATTATTAAACATGTTGGAGAAAATATGATTTGTCTCTCAACACACCATCAGGTTGTGGAATTGGTTGCCAAGTGATGTAGGCAGGGCATCTAGCATAGTAAGGTTTAAAAGTGGTTTCAACAAATTCTTGGAGGAAAAGTTCATATACAACTAGCTAAGTAGACCTCAAAAATCAACCACTCATCCCTGGGAGGAGCTACGGGAAATAGATCTGTTCTTCGGGATCTGCTGGGTGCATCTTAGTGAACTGGACTGGCCACTTTCCTACTGTGTTTAATGGGCCTTTGGTCTGACCCAGCATGGAATATCTTATGCTTCTCCCTTATTCCCCTAGATGATGCCAACCTTCTGTGTTTTATAGAGTCACCTGTATAGACTAGGTCAGAAAGAGGGGCATAATCGAACGCGAACGCCCATCTCCATGGGCGTCTATCTCCGAGAACGGGTATGTGAAGGGGCGGGACAAACCGTATTTTTTTAAAAAATGGGCATCCATCTTTTTTCCGATAATACGGTTTGTGCCAGCCAAATGCATCGGATTTGTGCAGATTTGAGATGGGCAATATCGTTTTTCAGCGATAATGGAAACCGAAGGCGCCCAGCTCAAAAACGAACAAATCCAAGGCATTGGGTCGTGGGAGTGGCCAGGATTCGTAGTGCACTGGTCCCCCTCACATGCCAGGACACCAACCGGGCACCCTAGGGGGCACTTGTAACAATTAAAAAAAAAGTTAACTAACTCTGAAGTCCATAGCTCCCTTCCCTTGGGTGCTGAGCCCCCCAAATCCCCCCAAAACCCACTCCCTACAACTCTACACCATTACCATAGCACTTATGGCTGAAGGGGGGCACCTAGATGTGGGTACAGTGGGTTTTGGGGGCGGTTTGGAGGGCTCCCATTTACCACCACAAGTGTAACAGGTAGGGGGGGGATGGGCCTGGGTCCACCTGGCTGAAGTCCACTGCACCCACTAATAACTGCTCCAGGGACCTGCATACTGCTGTGATGGAGCTGGGTATGACATTTGAGGCTGGCATACAGGCTGGAAAAAAAAGTTTTAAAGTTGTTTTTTTTTGGGTGGGAGGGGGTTAGTGACCACTGGGGGAGTCAGGGGTGGTCATCCTCGATTCCCTCCGGTGGTCATCTGGTCATTTAGGAGACTTTTTGGGACTTGTTCGTGAAAAAAAGGGTCCAAAAAAAGTGACCCATTCGTGCTAAAAATGCCTTTCTTTTTTCGATTATGGCCGACGACGCCCATCTCTCCTCGGCCGATAAACACGCCCCAGTCCCAACTTCACCACGCCTCCGACACACCCCCGTCAACTTTAGCCATTTTCGCGACAGATTGCAGTTGAAGACGCCCAAAATCGGCTTTCGATTATACCGATTTGGGCGCCCACAGGAGAAAGACGCCCATCTCCCGATTTGGGTCGAAATATGGGCGTCTTTCTCTTTCGAAAATGGCAGAAAAGGACCCACCCTATCACTCATAATAACTGCATTCCCAAGGAAACTTACTAGAATTTTCCTCACTTTACTCTATAATTATTATTATTAGCATTTGTATAGCGCTACCAAACGCACGCAGCACTGAACACCTGACACAGAGAGACATTCCCTGCTCAATAGAGCTTACAATCTAAAAATATACAGACAGAAAAGACAATTAAGGGCGAGGGAAGTACTGGGTGAGAAAGGAACAAGGGGAGGGCAATTGAGTAGTGGCTAGGAGCCAAAAGCAGTGGTGAAAAGGTGGGTTTTCAGCATAGTTTTGAAAACAGGTAGAGATGGAGCTAGACGTACAGGCTCAGGAAGTCTATTCCAGGCATAAGGTGCCATGAGGGAAAAGGAACAAAGTCTGGAGTTAGCAGTGGAGGAGAAGGGGGACGACAAGAGAGATTTGTCCAGTAAGCGGAGTTCACGGGGAGGAATGTAGGGAGAGATGAGAGTGGAGAGGTAATGGTGGGCTGCAGAATGGATGCATTTAAAGGTCAGTAAGAGAAGTTTGAACTGTATGCGGAAGTGGACAGGGAGCCAGTGAAGTGACTTGAGGAGTGGGCTAGTGTGGGTATAACGATTTTGGCGGAAAATAAGTCGTGCTGCAGAATTTTGGACAGACTGGAGAGGAGAGAGATAAAACCCAGAGGGCTTCACATATGGCCAGGAATATTGTATTGGGATGTTCTGTGTGGAGAAGAGCCCTGTATATGTTTCTAGGATATGTGCTGTGGGTGTAGGAGGGTGTATGTGTGATTGGAAATGTGAGGGGGTATGCCAATGTGGCCTGTGGAGAGAGGGAGTTAGATCTGAGGAGGAAGGATTTATGGGGGTTGTGGGTAGCTGTGTTTGTATATGGGGGTGTCTGTGTCTGTGTGGCTGAATGGCTGTAGTGCTCACTCTTTCCTCTTTCCATTCCATGTTCTATTCCCTCCTCCTCCCCTCCCTCCCTCCCCTCCCCTCCCTCTCCCTTCTACCCTTTCCTCCTCCCATTCCTTCTGCCTTTTTCCTATCCCTCCCTTCCCCATTTCTCTCTCCTTTCCCTTCTATTCCATTTCCTCCTTCTATCCTCCCTCCCTCCCTCTCTCTCTCCCTTTCCCCTTCCTTCCTATTCCTTCCCTTCCACTTATTCTGTTACCACTTCACCTCCCTCATCTCATCCATTGCCTTTCTGTTTCTTGCTTCTCCCTCTCCCTCCACCCTCCTTTTGGAAATTGATTGGGGTTAGAAGGGAGAACCCGGAGAGAATAAACACAGCTGGATGGGAGCACTGAGAAAGGATGAAGGAAAGCACTAGGGAAGGGAGATGATAAAGATGAGGCTGATAATGGGAAACAGGTGGACAAGGTAGGGAACTACTGAAAGGAGATGATGGAGGAGTGTGATTCACTAAGAGGGGAACATTGAAAGTTGAGGGCTTAGATTCAGTTGAGAGTGAGAGAGGAATGGAAAAGCAAGTTAAGAGCTTGAAATCAAGAGAAAGAAAAGGGAAGGAAATAGTGAGACAGAGGCAAGTGAGATGAAGATAGATAAGATAGGGAAAATGAAGAGGCTTTGGACAGCAGAAACACAGAAGCAGAGAGAGCAAAATCATAACTGTGAAGTGAGATGAGAGATTGGTGGCGCAAGAAGTGGAAGGGGAGGGGAAGATGGAGAAAGGAGGAAACATATAAGGATAGGTGAAGAAGATGTGAAGAAAACCAGGAAAACAATTCAGAAGACAAGACAAAAGGAAGATTTCCAAACCTGGTGACAGAAAAGATCCGTGGACATTAACCTTCACCTAGAAGACCCAAACTCTACCAATGCATGAGAATGTAGCGAATTCCTCCGTTTATGGGACCTTAGGTGGCCACACATGCAAGCAACCCATGTCAAAGGGCACACACTCAACCTCATCTCACACAAATTGTCCATAGATCAGAATCTCATAATAACAGAAATTAAATGGACAGACACACCTTGGTCAGACCACTACAAACTAAACCTATCCCTACAATGGCGGGAAAAGGGTTCATACCATATACAAGAACACACAACCTACAGCACAAGAGGCCAAATAGACTCGGAAACATTCTGGCAACAAATATACAATAATGAATGGACAGCACAAACGGACTCAATACACTACCTCTCAGATTGGGATAAAAGCAGTGCTTTTTTTGTGCCAGTATGCAACGGTACGGCGTACCGGCACCTTTTTTTTTTTTTTGCTCCCCCCGCCCCGTGAGTCCATGTCCCGCATGCAGTGCCAGCCCCCATTTCCGGCCGCTGCTGCTTCTTCTGTTGAGCAGCAGCGGCCGCTACACAAAGAAAAAGATTTTTAAAAAAACTTCAAACCTGGCTGAAACGCGGCACCCCGGCACTGTAGACAGCCATTAGGCATTGGCTGTTGCCCCGCAGCCGCTCCTCCTCTTGCCTCTACGTCACTGCGCTCCTCCGGGGTCTTCCTCCAGGGGCAGTGACGTAGAGGCAAGAGGAGGAGCGGCTGCGGGGCAACAGCCAATGCCTAATGGCTGTCTACAGTGCCGGGGTGCCGCGTTTCAGCCAGGTTTTAATTTTTTTTTTAAATCTTCTTTTTCTTTGTGTAGCGGCCGCTGCTGCTCAACAGGAGAAGCAGCAGCGGCCGGAAATAGGGGCTGGTGCCGCGTGCGTCGCGACTTCGCGCCGTTCGCGGGAAACTTGGCAGGGAGAGGGAAACCAACAGAGGGAAGGATTGGGGAGAGAGAGAGGGAAAACAACAGAGGGAAGGATTGGGGAGAGAGAGAAAGAGGGAAACAACAGAGGGAAGGATTGGGGAGAGAGAGAAAGAGGGAAAACAACAGAGGGAAGGATTGGGGAGAGAGAGAAAGAGGGAAAACAACAGAGGGAAGGATTGGGGAGAGAGAGGGGAAAACAGATGGAAGGATGGGGAGAGAGGGAAAACAGATGGAAGGATGGGGAGAGAGAGGGAAAAACAGATGGAAGGATGGGGAGAGAGAGAAAGAGGGAAAACAACAGAGGGAAGGATTGGGGAGAGAGGGGAAAAACACACGGAAGGATTGGGGAGAGAGAGGGAAAACACAGATGGAAGGATTGGGGAGAGAGGGAAAAACAGATGGAAGGATGGGGAAAGAGAGGGAAAACAGATGGAAGGATGGGGGGAGAGAGAGGGAGAAAAACAGATGGAAGGATGTGGAGAGAGGGAAAAACAGATGGAAGGATGGGGAGAGAGAGAGGGAAAACGGAAGGATAGGGAGAGAAAGAGGGAAGACGCTGGATGGAAGAATGCAGAAAGAAATAGGGGAGACATTGGAAGGATGGGGAGAGAAAGCAGAGCTGCTGGATGGAAAAGAGGAATAGAGAAAGACTGGAGAATAAGAGGAAGGGGCATGGGGAGAACAAGGGTGAGGAAAAGATGAAAAGCCACAGGTAGATGAAGGAAATTAAAGAATGGATAGTAAGAATGAATTAAATCTGGACAGAGAGAGAGCCTGAAAAATATTGAAGAAAGCAATGAAAAAGGAGACAAAAATGACAAATGGCACAGAAGAGTTAAGCGAAAACAAAGGAAAGGAGAATCACAGACTGGGACCAATATGGAAAGAAAAACAGTCACCAGACAACAAAGGTAGAAAAAAATCATTTTATTTTCATTTTAGTGTTTGTAATATGTCCAATTTGAGAATTTACATTGGCTGTCTTATTTTGCACTGGGTATACTGGAGCTGTAAGAGCTTACAGAGATTATTTATAATGAAAAAAAATCACGTTATTTTTTTCTCCTATAGTACTGTAATATTTTCAGTGATGTCTGTTTATATGCGCCATGGCTGGTATAGGGGGTGTGGTTAATGTGGGTGTGGCTATCATAGGGGTGGAGCCATATGTGGTGACCCCGCCCATAATGAGTACCGGCACCTTTTTTTCTACAAAAAAAGCACTGGATAAAAGATGCAAAAGCATATTAGATGAAATAGCACCCTTACTAACAAGAACCTCACGCAGGCATGGCTTGATACCATGGTACAATGAAGAACTGAAAAAACTAAAAACATAATCCAGAAAACTCAACGAGCATGGAAAAAAATAAAAGATGTAAACACACTCAACGCACGGAAACAAATACAAAGAAAATACAAATACGCAATACGACAAACCAAAAGGTCATACTACAAAAATAAAATAGGGCCAAACTACAAAGACACGAAAAAATTATACCAACTCGTTGTTATGTAGCAGGGCTCCAAAATATTCTTCTGTTTTTAGACTGAGAAAATTTTCTGGAGCCCCTACTCCTAACCTGTGTTGAGTAATAAGGTGATATTACAGAATGGACAAAGGTGTCTATTACAGATGTTAATTTATACTAATGCCATTTAGCAGACCGTGATTATATCTCATATTTTTCTTACTTCCTGGTTGTTGTCACTTTTAACCTTTAATAGTAATACAACATGGTTCTATGCATCAGCTGTATTTAATGTGTCTATTTCTAACCTAGAAGCAATAGTCTGTCAGTAACAGTGGATGTTCCATGTGAGTGTTTTTGGAACTACAAAAGGCAGTGTTATAGAATACCGGGGATGTGCGCTCAAATGGGACGCTGGGTATTACATCTGGTTTCAGCAGGTTAAGTCCTGGTGCCCAAATTTGGACACCGAAATCACCACTCAACTCTATTCTATAGTGAGCACTCATCTTTGAGGGCCCATTACAGAATTGCATTGAGTGCCGATTTTTGAGCATTGTTTACTAACTCTAGTCCTTGATGTGCACTCTGCAAAATGCAGAGATTTACACATTTGGAAAGGAACATGTTCTAGGCAGTGTTTCCATAAAGGTAATACTTTTATGCCTAAGCACTTTTACCTACTGAAATTTACACCTGCTCAAAATCATGTATAGCCCCCAACTAATTTGTTTTTGAGATCTGGAGCCTAGAGGCACCACTTGACGGACTGGCAAATGCATCTCTTCCGTGATGAAGCTTGCTTGTTTGAAGAAAGTTCTCTTCTCCCCTGTTTTTGTACAGGCACGTTTACAAAGTTCTCCATGTATACGTGCAGATGGCACTGCATATCTCCATATGCAAATATGTTCTCAATCTGGAAATGCAGAATATTGAAGCAGGATTGTTTATAATATCACTGGCACTTTTCTGCACTAGCCTCATACACATATGTTTGGCCAGTGCTATATGTATTTTGTAAAAGACTTGGCTTTCACTGAATTTTTTAATAAATTCTGCAAACCAGCGTAGGTATCCTTAGGGTTGCTCAGTCTGCTTTTATAAAATCACCCCCTTTCAGTACTATGTGGGGGGAATTAGTTGCCCGGAGGGCAAGTGGCCACTGTTCTGCCTAAACAGAGCAAGAATTCTCCACCTGCAGTCTTGCCAGTGGGGGGTACTGTTTCGCTATTACATTTTCAATACTGAGGGGCATGATTCCTTCACACAGACTGCTGGTCCTGCTCCACACTTGTTTGTGAAACTACAGCCTATAGGCAGGGCCATGCCTAGGGTCTCTGGCGCCCTCCTGCAGACTATAAGTTGGCGCCCCCCCCCCCCCCCGGACCTGCCTGGCTCCAAGGCACTTGGAAGAGCTGGGTGGTGCCAAAGAGCCGAGCACTGCTCCCCCAAGCTGCCGTCTGGGGCGCGATGGATGAAATGGCTGGGTTTGGCCTGCAAAGGAGGCTCTGAGCATACTTCTCAGCCAGCCTGAGCCTCCTCCGCTCCATCCCCGATTCCCCAGCGCTTTAAATTTACCTCGCTCCGCCTCCGACGTCTGCGCAGTGTCAGTGAAAGCGCTGCCTGTCTGACATCTCTCCACGAGCCTTCCCTTTGCTCGTTCTTTCCCTCTGTGTCCTGCCCTCAAGGAAATGACGTCCGAAGAAGGCGGGACACAGAGGGAACGAACGATCGAAGGGAAGGCTGGTGGAGAGACGTCAGACAGGCAGCGCTTTCACTGACGCTGCGCAGACGTCGGAGGCAGAGCGAGGTAAATTTAAAGCGCAGGGGAATCGGGGATGGAGGGGAGAAGTAAGGGGTTTTTTTAAATACAACTCGACGGCATGGCACCCTTGAAGGCAGGCGCCCCACTGCGGCGCTTACCCCGCTTACCGTGTTGGAACAGCCCTGCCTATAGGATATGGAAAAGCTGCTTTGTTGGCAGAAGCTAGCAATTCAGTTATGATTTTATTTCATGGACAATGTTTGTTGCATCAATTTTACCTTCTAATTGGGTTTATCATTTGCCTCTTTTAACAATATCTGACACAGGTGCTGTGCACCAAAACACAGCCCTTATCAAGTTCACGAATTAAAGATACCATTCCTAATTTTGAAGGCTCCTGGTGCTTCTTTTTTCTCAATAGTAAGGAACAGGCAAGCTCTGCAGGACTCCAGAGAACCAGCCTGCCTCATGTGATTGAAAATGCAATATTGAAGCACCATCCCCCAGTGGCAGCAAGGCAGATGGAAGACTCCAGCTCAGCTTAGAGGGAACAGTGCATGAGGCAGGAGCCTGTTCTATAACAGAGCCTAGATTCCCAGGTTTCATGATTGAATACTAGCATGAATGGCTCTTAAGAGCACCTAAAATTTAGGTGCACGCATTTATGCCCGCCATAGAGCTGGTGTAAGTGTGCGAGCCTTACTGCGGCAAGAATGTGTGTCACTTACAGTCAGTGGCAGCCCTACCATTAGGCCACCTGAGGTGGGGGCCTCAGGTGGCACCCTTGTGAGGCATCATCACCCCCCATCCTTCCCTCCCCTGCCCCAAAATTACCTTGTCTTTTCTCATTTTTCAAAAGGAAGCGGTGGTAGCGATTCCCATAGGCTGCCCTATCACTGGTCCCAGTTCCTTCTCTCTCCCACCTCTCTGATGTAATTTCCTGTTACCTTGGAGGCGGGCCGCCCGCAGTAGAGACAAGGAGCCGGGACCAGCAGCATGGCAGTTTATGGGAGTCGGTGCTAACACCTACTGTTGAAAAACAAGAAAAGAATAGAAAAGGTAATTTTGGGGAAGGGGGTTGGGGGGAGGAGGGTGGGGGTGGCGGCGTCAGCAGAGGAGCCAGGGTGGCAGCTCATTTTTTACCTCAGACAGTAGATTGCCTTGGGCCGCCCCTGCTTACAATATTTTATAAGGGAACCTGGGACCTGTTCCTTTCACAGGGCCGAGATATAGGGTAGGCAAACCTCTGGGATTCACTACGTTCAGTCTTGGTGGCCTCTGGTAGTAGGCCAAACACAGCTGTAACTGCAAAGGTTGCCACGCCCCAAACACAGCTGATAAGTTCTCAGCTGTCTGCCGAGGTTCAGGTCTGGCCCGGCCCCAGCCTGACCTCGAAGCAAAACTTGCACTGTTCAATTCAATAGAAACAATGGCTTACCTCAGCCAGGTCACGATTATGAAATTGTAACTTTAGGGTCATATGCTGGGGATACCACTCTTCTCTCCCTGGGCCTCCTGAACCTCTTATATACTTCCTGGTTTTAGACTCCACCTCCTCCTCTCAGCTTACTTCCTCTTGGGCGGGACTAAAGCTCTTAAGTTGGCTCAGGCTGTCGAAGGGTCTGTTCTTAAGGGTAAGGGGTCCTGTTATAAAATTACTCCCCATCTGTACTGCTTCTGCTGCTACCTATGCAGTAAGAAGATTGCTAACTTTGTGCATACATAGATGTAATTTTTTAAGCTTCACACTTCTTTAGAGGGGACCCCACTCCCCTCACATAAGGAGCCATTTAGCTTACAGTTAGCTATGGACTTAAGGCCAAAATCTTTTCAGTACCAAGCAATGTCTCTGCTTAGTGACATATCAGTTTCTCTCCTCTCTAAAATCTTGTATCTTTCACTTCAGTTTTTTAAAACATGTGCTTTGTTGCCATAGCAATAGATTGTCTTGTAAAATCAGGCTGGCTTGCTTTCAGGTCCCCACAATGTACAATCACCACCCACTCCTCTTCCAAATTGTTAAGCCTCTGCACTGTAGCAGCTTTTATCTTTTTTTTTTCTTTTTTTTTTTTGGTGTGGTTCTGAGGGAAGAGGTTGGTGATTCTTTGTGTTAAAACAAGAGAAGGACCATCAGTGGCGTTCCTAGGGGGGCGGACAACCGGGGTGGCGCCCCGCCCCCCCGGGTGCAGCGCCCCCCCCGATGCAGCGAGGACCCCCCCCCCCAGCGAAAGACCTCCCCCCCCCGCGAAAGAGCCCCCCCGGGTGCATGTCGCTGGGGATTGTGCCGCAGCGCGCGCCTGCTGCGAGTTTACTAACTTTGCTCGTTCGCTGCAGCTCCCTCTGCCCCGGAACAGGAAGTAACCTGTTCCGGGGCAGAGGGTGCTGCAGCGAACGAGAGAAGTTAGCAAACTCTCACAGCAGGCGCGCGCCGCGGCACCCCCCAGCGGCGTGCACCTGGGGCGGACCGCCCCCACCGCCCCCCCCTTGGTACGCCACTGAGGACCATTATTGTGGGCTACCACCATCAACAGGGCAGACAAGGGCTGCTGAGCAAAAAATTCATTGTAGGACTAAGATTTCTTAGTTTGTTAATGTTGATATAAAATCTCAATAACCAATGTTTCAAAAAAAAAAAAACTAATAGAATTGCAGAAATTTTAAATGAAATTCTGCTCTGTTCCAACATTTGCCTCAGTTCTCTCAGTACCCTTCTCCACTACTGCCAACTCCAGGCTCCGCTCATTCTGCCTTGCCTCACCCTATGCCTGGAATAATCTTCCTTTACCCATACGCCATGCCCCCTCCCTACCCATCTTCAAATCTGTGCTTAAAACTCACCTCTTCAATGCTGCCTTCGGCGCCTAATCGCTCGAGAAATATAAAATACCCCAATCTATCCACCCTATCAGATTAACTGTTCACTCGTCCTCTAGATTGTTCACTTGTCTTTAGATTGTTCTCTTGTCTTTTAGATTGTAAGCTCTTTGAGCAGGGACTGTCCTTCTATGTTTGAATTGTACAGCGCTGCGTAACTCTAGTAGCGCTTTAGAAATGATTGTTGTTGTTGTTGTTGTTGTTGTTGTTAATCGTTTCTGAGTAGGGTAAAACTGTTTGAGCTGGTGAGGTATCTCATGGGCAATTAATGAGTAGGCCAAAGGAAAAAAATCACAGCGAAGGGGATGAGGCAGATGATGTCGAATAACTTTTACTGGACTCAATGAAAGTTCACAGCAAAAGTTTTATTAATAAAATTTGGACTCGACACGCGTCGTGTTTCAGCCACTCAGGCCTGCCTCAGTAGTCCCTGTGGATAGTTGCTAGAATGGTATCGAGTCCAGACTTTAACTTTTGCTGTGAACTTTCTTTGAGTCCAGTAAAAGTTATTCGACATCATCTGTCTCGTCCCCTTCGCTGTGATTTTTTTCCTTTGGCTTGTCCAGTCCAGAGGTTTGTTTTCGTCTGTGTTTGTTGCCAATTAATGAGTAGAACTTGACAATATTTTTTTTGCAGAAAAATGTGAATCTTCTACAATTCAGGAATTCTTCAACATATGATCTGCAAAGGAAGGGTGAAAATTGCATTCTTGAAACATAAGTAGGGTTGTATAGCTACCAAGTTAACCAGTTCCTTATCTGGCTTTTTGACAACCTCGTCCTGATGCATTATGGGATTTCTATCACTGATTTCTCTGGTTAGAATCAAGGACTGCAAATATCACAATGCTTTGGAATATAAGTTCAAAGCCAGGACTGGCCAAAAATGTCTGTAATGGAACTGGATATTTTGGGAGCAATTGGACTGCTTGTGCTTTGTGCTGAAATACCACATTTGTGGGCCTCAGCTAGTCATTCTTGGAGTCAAGGGTTTTTGTGGGGGGATGGGAGCAAAAAATGTCATTTCTCTTTCTCCCCTCCTTGAGATTTTACTATTTATTTATTTATTTATTTACTTATTTATTTGATGATTTTATCTCATCCGTATAAAAATAGTGGATCACAGCAACACAAAAGCCACAGACAATAACATACATTTCAATCAATATCCAGAGACGCATAAAAGACCAACCAACTATAAAACAAAAGAACGGCTAGGAAATTTGCCTATTTTGAGATTTTTTTCCCCCATGTTTTATTTTCATTTCCAATGAACAGATCAAGAATACGAATGCTAATGAGTAAACCTCTCTTAAGGCTCCTTTTATTAAGCGATGGTAACTGCTAGCACGCGCTTACCGCAGCTAAAAAGGGCTGAGGTGTCCTGCAGTAAAAGCTCAATGTGCGCTCACAAACCACGTGCTAAGAATTTTTCTTTATTGTTCTCTATAGGGTATGTCTAGAGGGCGGAGAGTGGGCATGACCAGGGCCGCCAAGAGGGGGTGCAGGGAGGACAAAATTCCCCAGGCCCGGGCCTCCAAGGGGGGCCCAGCGCCAGGGTCAGGCCACTGGCACTGCAGTTCCCGGTCTCACCTGCCTGCCTCCTCGGCTCCGGGCCCCCTGCATTCGAAGCGGCAGTCACAGATCGCCTCCCTTCGGGCCTTCCCTCCCTGTGTCCCGCCCTCGCGGAAACCGGAAGTTACATCAGACGAGGGCGGGACACAGGGAGGGAAGGCCAGAAGAGAGGCGATCTGAGACTGCCGCCCTGAATGCAAGGGGCCTGGAGCCGTGGAGGCAGGCAGGTGAGACCGCGGACTGCAGCGGTGGGGGGGGAGTGATGGGGGGCGGCTGCGGTGGGGGGAGCGACAGGGGGCGGCAGCGGCAGGGTGAGCGACAGGGGGGCAGCAGCGGCAGGGGGGCGGAGGCGGGGTGGCCTTGCCCCGGCCCCGGCCTAGTCTCTCGGCGGCCCTGGGCATGACAGCACAAATCAGTTAGTGCAGCCACATTTCCTTGCGCTAACTGATTAGTGCAGGATTAGCATGTGAGCCCTTACTGCCTACAAAATAGGTGGTGGTAAGGGCTCATGTGCTAATTTTCGGTAATGGCCACGCACTAATGGCAACATTAGTACATTGCCATTAATTTGGAAAATTGGCCATTTTCTGGCTGCAGTAAAAATCACTGGAAAACCCCATTTAAGGGTGCACTAAAGACACTTTTTACAACAGCTTAGTAAAAGCACCCCTTAGTCCAATGTTCCCTCTAAGCTGCGCAGCTGCACGGCCACGCACACTTGCTCCACACTGCAGCTCACCAGTTGCTGACTGCCAAGCACCAATCACACATGGGGGAGAGAGAGTTGTGTGTCCTGAGTCTGACTCCTGATCCAGCCAAATGGAGCATAGCTATGGGTGGGCCTCACCCACTTTGTCCTGATCCTCTAATCAATGCCAGTCTTCCTAGGCACCACTTAGGCTGCAGTGAACAGTTCAGCCATTTTCATTCCAAAGGCAATTAGCACCAAAAACAGCAGCTTTCTCCTTCCTGCATAATTTTTTTTTTTTTATAGTGTGGGACAAATCCATCCAGGTCGGGAGTCATCTCAACTGCTCTGTGCTGTGCCAACGGTTGATGCAGAGCTGCTGTCTCATTGTCACAGTGCCTGCCTTGCCTCCCCCCAGTGCCCCAACAGTGCTCACACCACACGGAAAAATCTGCCACATGCCACCAGCGCCATGGCTCAGCGGGCTGGGTCTCCCCAACAGTGTGGACTCAGCTCTCAGCTGGAGTCAGTATTGGGCCCCAGTCCTCAGCAGCACACCACCATAGCCCACAGTCACAAACAGGCACAGGAGCCAGCACTGAGCACAGTCTGCAGTGCTCTGCACCTGCCGTCATGTGGGAAACTCAAGCCAAGCTGCCCAGGTAAAACACATGATTTTTAATATGTACAATGTAATGCAAGTGGTGGGCTTCTGGGTGAGGATGGTGTCTGCAGTGGCCAGGAGATTGGGAAGGGTAGGGGAGATGTCAGACTATGGGGGAATAGGTAGGGGGTAGGACAGAGCTGTCCAGTGGCATAGCTACATGGGGTCACGGAGGCCTGGACCCCCAAAATTTCCTCTGGGCCCCTGGTTTTGCTGGTGGGAGTACCCAACCCCCGCCAGCTGAAGCCTTGTCCAGCGCCAGTCTCCAGCGCCGCTGCATTGCCTGCCCTGCTCTGTCTTCCCCTGACATTCATCACGCTCCTTTTATTGAAACTGAGCATGCTATCACCAAAATTTGCCCTTTCCTTTCCGAGCACACTACCAGAACCCTCATCCACGCTCTTATCACCTCTCGCTTAGACTATTGCAACTTGCTTCTCACAAGTCTCCCACTTAGTCATCTCTCTCCTCTTCAATCTGTTCAAAATTCTGCTGCACAACTAATATTCCGCCAGTGTCGTTATGCTCATATTAGCCCTCTCCTCAAGTCACTTCACTGGCTTCCTATCCGTTTCCACATACAGTTCAAACTCCTCTTATTGACCTATAAGTGCATTCACTCTGCAGCTCCTCAGTACCTCTCCACTCTCATCTCTCCCTACATTCCTCCCCGGGAACTCTGTTCACTGGGTAAATCTCTCTTATCTGCACCCTTCTCCTCCACTGCTAACTCCAGACTCCATTCCTTTTATCCTGCTGCACCATATGCCTGGAATAGACTTCCTGAGCCGATACGTCAAGCTCCATCTCTGGCCGTCTTCAAATCTAAGCTAAAAGCCCACCTTTTTGAGGTTGCTTTTAACTCCTAACCCTTATTCATTTGTTCAGAACCCTTATTTTATCATCCTCACTTTAATATTCCCTTATCTCTTGTTTGTCCTGTTTGTCTGTCCTAACTAGATTGTAAGCTCTGTCGAGCAGGGAATGTCTCTTCATGTTAAAGTGTACAGCGCTGCGTACGTCTAGTAGCGCTTTAGAAATGATAAGTAGTAGTAGTAACAATATAAAAAATAGAAATTTGTCCATTTTACAGCTACAGTAAAAATGGCCTTAGCTCTCAGGAAAAAACAGTGTAAGAACATCCTAAGGCCACTTTTTGCTGCAGCTTAGTAAAACGGACCCCTAAGAAATGCAAACAAAAGGCTAAGAATTACACAAAATAATGAAAACACCAACTAGGATATCCAATAATCAAAAATCCCAAGGTCAGGTACATCTTAGGAAATAAGAAGAAAAAAAAAGAAGAAATTGCTTTGTCACCAGAGCACATTCAAACCAAGAGGTGCCAGAAACCACTCGCCCACCCATCTTCTTACTGTCTAGGACAGTGCTTCCCAAACTCTCATGTAATATGACCCCATTTCAGCACTTTATAAATTCATGTGACCCCAGATGGCGATTAAAACAAAATAGCAGATTTCCACTCCTCTCCCTTCTCTCATCTAGGCACACCATTCCATCTGCCTCGGAGTAGGAGGAAATGCTTGCATCTACTTTCCGTTGGTTAAAATTATAAAGGCACATTAGCAACAATGAATGAGATGCTATAGCAGGGGTTCTCAATCCTGTCGTCAAGACACACCTAGCCAGTCAGGTTTTCAGGTTATGCGTAATGAATATGCATGAATACATTTGCATGTGCTATCCCCATTCCATGCAAATCTATCTCATGCATATTCATTATGGATGTCCTGAGAACCTGACTGGCTAGGTTTATCCCGAGGACTGGGTTGAGAATCCCTACTCTACAGTAATGCTGTTTCTTCTATGTGTAACCGGAGACCCTGAAGCAGTGAAGTAACAAAACTGGAGCAGAGTCAGGTTTTTAGGGGTGACAATACACCTGACACCAAGAGAATGCTTTGAGATAAGCATCAGGTTACAGCAATTTTTTTTTATCATCGAGAACTCACAGGGATATATTGACTACTTATTTGTATCATACAAGCACTGTTAACGTTTGCAATGTACTGCACTAATCAAGCGCAAAGAGGGTACTTATGACTGAAAAACAACTGAAACATATGGCCGCAAGGAACCAAAGGTGTTTTTCTGGTATCTAGCAGCACCCTCACCACTGACCTCCTCAAACCCCCCTCCTCTCAGGGTGAACCTTCAAAAGGCAGGAGTGATGCCCACTTGTTCCTGCCTCCGTGCCTCCAGGAAATTGTTTTGTTTAAGTCAGGGGGAGAGGGAGGGATGCCACTAGATACCAGGGAACCTTTTTTTTTAACATAGAAACAGAGAAAATGAAGGCAAAGATCATATGTCCTATTCAGTCTGCCCATCCATGCCATCTACATAAGAACATAAGAATTGCCATACTGAGTCAGACCAGTGGTCCATCTAAACTAGTAACAGGGAACAGGAGGGACCTCTACGTAGACAGAGCAACCAAACTGAAGTAGAGGTTGACCAACAGACACTCCAGCGCAGGAAGTAGTGCTTTATTATAAGATGCTTTATTTGCTGCTTGGACTAGAGAATGGCACGGGGACGGGGATAGAGCCTGCAGGGACGGGGCGGGGATGGGGACAGAGCCTGTGAGAATGGGGACAAACTTTGTCCCCGTGTCACTTTCTACTTTGAAGACTGTTAATCAACTGGATTGCTATTTATGTTTGATTGATGCAGATGACAATATTTTTTCTATTTGTAATTTAAACACAACAGTTACACAGCATATTGTTCCTTTTTATATTTTAATAAAAAGATTTAAATATAAAATCATAAGTATTCGAGGCTTCTGCAGATGAGAACAGAGCCCACAGGGACAGGGCGGGGATGGAGATGGAGCCTATGGGAACGGGGTGGGGATGGAGACAGAATTCACGGGGATGGGGTGGGGACGGGGACAAATTTTATCCCCGTGTCATTTTCTAGCTTGGACAACGGGACCCAACATGGTCCATGTTTCAGCGCAATCAAACGCCTGCCTCAGGGGTCACAAAAAATGCTCTGAAAAACATGCACATATCAAAAGGAAATCAAGCAGACCAAGAGGTTCTGTGCAGGAGAAATACAGGATGCGCAGGCATCTCTTGACAGAAGGACTCTGCATCCAAGGCCAAGGATGGTGGCTCTTGTCTGAAAGAGCTCTTGTCTGTAAAGAAGACATTGGGGAGATTAAGGAAGCTCTTACCTCAATCAAAAATGAGTTGATACTTTTTAAAAACAGAATAGAAACTTTGGAAACCAAATAATCTGTGGCGGAAGACAATATTAAAACTCTTCAGAAGCAGTGCAAGCACATTGCGCAACTCGAACATGATTTCAATGATGGCAAAAATCGAGCATGAAGAAACAATATTGGACTTCTTGGCTTACCCAAGAATGCTAAAGGCTCCAACATGGCTACATTTCTAGAGAAGCTTATTCCTTCTTTGGTAGAAATAAGACTTTGAAATAGACAGGGCCCACCTCGTGTATTCTAATCGCAGCCTACAAACTAAGTATCCACGACCAGTAGTCTTAAAAGTATTATGCTACTCCCTAGTAGTAGAAATCATGCAATGTGCTCGTTTAAGGGCTCCAGTCAAATGTGAAGGCACCATAATTCAATTTCTTCCTGATTTTAATAAGAATACAGCTAAGAAACATAAACAGCTACTTGCCTTCCGACCCAAGCTTAAGGAAATCAACACCCAATTTGGGCTGTTCTACCCCACTTATATGCGGGTGATATACCATAATCGTACAAGACTCAGCTGCTTCGGCAAACTACTTGAAGGAGATATCTCCTAGTAAAGTAGATGCTACTTGAATGTCATCAATGACTTTATATGTTACTTTGCCCATCAAACAGTTTAATATCTTTTTTCTGTTTAAACAAACCGTATGCTAAATAAGGAGTCAGTTCAGTTGCTGATGATTCATTGGGCTCCTCATCTCATGGTTGTGTCATTAAGTACTATATGTTTACATAATGTTTTCATGCCTATGGTTAACTGCTTTTTGATATCTTCCTGTTTTTCTTTATGATGTTGATATGCTCACAAGCGCTGCTTTACCATCACACCTACACTATAATCAACTTGTTTTCATCCCTTAAATGACCCTGAGGGGCATAATTGAATGAAAACGCCTATCTCCATGGGCGTTTATCTCCGAGAACGGGTCCGTGAAGGGGTGGACCGAACCGTATTTTGGGAAAAAATAGACGCCCATTCAACAATGTGTGAGCTGGGCGTTTTTGTTTCTCAGCGATAATGGAAAATGAAAGCGCCCAGCTCAAAAACGAATAAATCCAAGACATTTATTCGTGGGAGGGGCCAGGATTCGTAGTGCACTGGTCCCCCTCACATGCCAGGACATCAACCGGGCACCCTAGGGGGCACTTTTACAAAACCAAAAAAACAGGTAAAAGAGCTCCCAGGTGCATAGCACCCTTCCCTTGTGTGTTGAGCCCCCCAAATCCCCCTCAAAACCCACTGCCCACAAGTCTACACCATTACTATAGCCCTAAGGGGTGAAGGGGGGCACCTACATGTGGGTACAGTGGGTTTGGGGGGGTTGGACGACTAATAAGCATTAAGCAGCACAATTGTAACAGGTAGGGGGGATGGGCCTGGGTCCACCTGCCTGAAGTCCACTGCACCCCCTAACAACTCCTCCAGTGACCTGCATACTGCTGCCAGGGAGCTGGGTATGACATTTGAGGGTGAAAATAAAAAGTTGTGAAACATCATTTTTTTGTGGTGGGAGGGGGTTAGTGACCACTGGGGGAGTCAGGGGAGGTCATCCCCGATTCCCTCCAGTGGTCATCTGGTCATTTAGGGCACTTTTTGGGGCCTTATTCGTGAAAAAACAGGGTCCAGGAAAAGTGTCCTAAATTCTAGCTAAAAACGCATACTTTTTTCCCATTATCGGTGAAATGCGCCCATCTTTGTTCGGCAGATAACCACGCCCCAGTTCCGCCTTCGCCACACCTCTGACACGCCCCCATCAACTTTGTCCGCATCCGCGACGGAGTGCAGTTGAAAACGTCCAAAAATTGGCTTTCGATTATACCGTTTTATTCGTTTTTGTGAGATAAACGTCCATCTCCCGATTTAGGTCGGAACTTGGGCGTTTTTCTCATTCGATTATAAGCAGGCCTATCTTTTGTATCACTTAATGTTAAGGGTTTTATCAACTCAATTAAACGAAAGAAAATGTTATCACAGTTATCCAAACAGAAAGTTGACCTTTTACTTTTTCAAGAAACTCATCTTACAGTTACTGAATCCCTTAAACTGTGGACAAATTGGTCTCACCCACCCATTTATTCCGCTGCACATGGGAAAAAAATGGTGTTGTTGTACTAGTTAGGAAAAGATCAGACGTAATTATTCTATCACAAGATAATGATGTCTTTTGTGAGATGGGTGAAGGTCACACTTAAAACCCAAGATAAGTTGTTTACTTTAACATATATGTTCCAAATGTGGATGATCCTAAGTTTTTTTCAAACACTGGCTGACTTGGTTACTAATGAGAGCTCTGTACCTTATGTTATCGGAGGTGATTTTAATTTAGCTTTGGATTGTGTCACGGACAGGCACTCACATTGCTCTTACAAAAAATCCAAAGCATGGTTTGCACTACATGATGTTATCTCTCAAATGAATCTACCTCGATGTATGGAGGACTGCACATTTAACTGATAAAGATTACACTTTCTTTTCTCCACCTCACAACACCTATTCCATAATTTTTTGGTCTCCTCCTCTTTACTAAATAATGTCATTTATTCTAGCACTTAGGAAATAACCTTATCAGATCATGCCCATATAAGTTATATAACCATGCATTTAGATGGTATAGACCACCTTACAACTCAGCTTCAATGATGTTTTAATGCCTCTTTAATTGCTCAATCTGATTTTCAAGAACTAGTCTCTAATGCCAATAAGGAATATTTTCAATTTAACTAACTGCAAGTCTCCTCCTGGATAATGATATGGGATGCATTTAAGGCTTATATCCGAGGTACAATAATATGCTTTGCTGCATCAGCACATAAGAAGAATGATGATTACTTACGTAACCTAACCATTTCTGTTAAAAGTCTAGAAGGCTTGCATCAGGCTAATCCTTCTGATATGTAAATGCTTGATAATTTAAGGAAGACTCGCTTTCAATACAATTCTCTCTTAGGGAAACAGGCTAGCAAAGAACTATTTATGCAAGCAGCCAAATATTACTGTGAAAGTAATGTCTGGTCACTTATTAGCTAATTACTTGAAAGCTAGAAATGAGTGTAAGAATATTTCTGCTATTAAAGATGAAAGTGATAACATTCTTATTAAAAATATTGATATAGCTAACAGATTCAAGGCTTTCTACACTAAATTATATACAGCTGAAGTAGATTTTTCAAAAACTGACCTTTCTTTTTTTTGATGCTCTAAAACATCCTGCCCTTACTTTAGATGACAATACAGAAATCTCAGGCCCTATTACTGAATCTGATCTGCTTTGAGAAATATGGTCCTTAGAAAGACCCCAGGCCCAGATGGGCTCATTGTAAAATTCTATCTCACATTTTCATCCTTGTGTTCATTTTATAATCACCTCATTCAGTTTGGGGACATTCATGATTTCTTCACTGAAGCCACTATTATAGTTCTATTAAAACCTGATAAAGACCCTCTCCTAGTACAGAAGTATTGTCCCTTATCTCTTATAAATATCAATGCTAAAATATTTGCAAAAATAATAGCTCAATATTTACTTACTGTATTACCCAAATAGATTAATATTGACCAAACTGGATTCATGCCTGGTAGACTTTCCTCAGATAACACCTGTCTGTTTACCAATGTATTGTTACAAGGTCAGTTATCGTCAGAACCAATTGTAGCTATTGGACTTATTGCCGAGAAGGCTTTTGATCGTGTTGAATAGGAATATAGTTTTTATGTTTCACAATGGTTCGTTTTTTTCTCCAGAATTTATCAATGTGGTCAAAACACTATATGCTAAACTTACTACTAGAATGCAATTAGATAACTTTGTCTCAGACTCCTTTCACCCTACTAGGGGCACTCGCCAAGGCTGCCCATTATCGTCTTTAATATTTAATTTGGCTCTGAAACCTTTTTTACTTGCTATTTGGCAATTCCCAAATGTCCAGGGTGTTCCTTTTGGTCAGCTATGGCTAAAGTATCTGCTTATGCAGATGATGTGTTACTTTACACTACCCTCATACCTGCAAGTCATATGCTACTACTTTTGCGTATAAAAGCACACAGATATGGAACGCATTACCCATGGCCCTGAAAACTATGGACAATCTAACCAGCTTTCGCAAATCTTTGAAGACACATCTCTTCAACAAAGCCTACAAAAGACATCCTTAATGAATCAAATCATTCCTCAAACCACTCAGGTGCATCAAAAAACACCTCTCACACTACCTTACCTAACACCTTTCCATCTAAATCCTCACCTACCTTCAGCCTATTATCGATTGTATTTAAGATCATGTAATGACTACATCATAACAGCACTCTGTAAGCCACATTGAGCCTGCAAAAAGGTGGGATAGTGGGGTACAAATGCAATAAATAATAATAATAAATAATAATTTCCAAATACTCTGCTTTATCTGGTTATAAATTGAATGCCACTAAGACTAAACTGATGTGCATTAATTTCCCAGCTATCAAACATGAGATGACTCCCTATAAATTCATTTGGACCCCAGAGTCTATAAAATATTTAGGCATATGCTTTGGTCCCTCTATTGATTGAAGACACCATACAACTGAATACTGCTTATATTTTGAATATCACTAAAGATTTCACACAGAAATGGTCTCCTCTATGTTTAACCTTGTGGGGGCGCATGGACACAATAAAAATGATAGTTCCAAAGGTGAACCACATACTCTGTATGCTGCCTTTCCTTCTAGAGCGTAGCACATATAAAGCCATTGTGACTATTTTGTCTACATTTCTATGGGCAAACAAACCTCCTCGCATTGTCTTTAAAAGATTAAGTAGAGGATTGTGGTAGCCGTGTTAGTCCACTCTTAAGGTTATCAATAGAAATCAAACAAAATAAAACATGGAAAAGAAAATAAGATGATACCTTTTTTATTGGACATAACTTAATACATTTCTTGATTAGCTTTCGAAGGTTGCCCTTCTGACGATCTGACAAAGAAGGGCAACCTTCGAAAGCTAATCAAGAAATGTATTAAGTTATGTCCAATAAAAAAGGTATCATCTTATTTTCTTTTCCATGTTTTATTTTGTTTGATTTCTATTGATAATCTTTAAAAGATTGAAAGCCATTAAAATTGAGGCGGGCTAAATTTCTCCAGTTTCTATGATTATCATGTGGCTTTCTTACTACGCCAACATGCATCCTGGATAATTGCTGTTGATTTATCTACATCTTCTATATGAATGCAAATTGAAGCAAATAGATTCTCTCATACTCTATTACGATTCCTACCTTGGACATATATGGAAAAATCTAAATCATATCATATAATTTCAACCACTCAGGCAATTTTTGCGGAGATTGATAAGTATGCTCAGCATCCTCTCTTAAATACTACTAACATCCCCATATGGAGCAGTTCTCTCTGTAAAATTAATAATGAGTGTATTAATTGGTCTGAATGGCAAGCTGCCGAGATTTGGTCTTTGAACCAACTCTTGAGTAATGCTGACTGGCTTCTTTTTAAGACTTTGTTTATACAGTTTAACTAGAATCCCAATTACTATTTTCAATGGTTACAGCTCAAACATTGAATTTCCTCTTGCTTAAATATAAGCAAACTTACTTTGGATACACCTAGTTACTGGCAGCTCTGCTCACTGCTTGCCAACATTCCTGGTGCTGCATCTAAATGATACAAACTTATAAAGCAATGGAAATTCCTCAGCTCCACTTGTTCTGAATCAGTATGGGAAAAAGATCTGAATACTAAACTATCTACCACACAATGGGAGGACTTTTGGATTGCATTAACTAAAGCTACCTGCTCTGCTGCAATATCTCAATCTATGTTTTTCCTGATACACAGGGCCTTATGGACACCATACAAAGTGTCCAGACTCTCAGATAATAGAGACGACAAATGTTGGTCTTGCAAAAACAGCATTGGTGCACTTGAGCACATTATATATGTTTGTCCTCACTTAGTTTACTGGATGTCTGTATGGAAAATGATATCCCAACATCTGGATTGACATGAACCTTTCTCATTTAAAATTTTAATTCTAGGCCCTGATGACTTGTCTCAGCCTATTGACAGATACAAAGCCAAACTGCTTAGGATCCTTTTACACGTGTTGGAGAGACTTGTCTAAGACTGATTATCTTATGTGGTGGAACACTTTATGCTTAACAGCTAAATATGAAAGAGTGTTAGCGAACCACTCAAGAGCTTTACAATCATATGAAAAGGTCTGGGTTCCTTTAGCTGAATTATCACATTACCTTTAACATTACTTGGGGGCCCTTTTACTAAGCCACATAAGCGTCTATGTGTGCCTAACACACGCCAAAATGGAGTTACCACCCGGCTACCATGTGGCTCTTGCAGTAATTTCATTTTTGGCACACATCCAATATGCATGTCCAAAAAATAACTTTTATTTCAGATGCGCGTATTGGACACGCGCCAAGTGGCATTTGACGCACGAAGGTCGTTACTGCCCGGTTACCGTGTGAGACTTTTTTTTTAAAAATGTTTATTTATAACCATTTAAATTTTTACAAGCGATAAAACAACTTGCCGGAAATACAGAGAAAGTAATATATAGGAATTATTTCAGTCAGGTAATTCTATTCTCTTCCTTAGACCACTAAATAGGGAGAGTGAAACAAGACAAGGAGATCAATTAAACAGTAAACAGGAAAAAAAACGTGGTATTAACCTGATTATCCCCAGATATTACTCGTCTAATTCATTATTCCACATTGATCACATACTTATTGTCCAATATTAGTTAGAAATAATACATCTGATTACATTCTTTCTCTTTTAAAAACCAGAAGTTATTTAACAATACATATACTTAAGTCTCTAATTCAAATCCCACTGATTAAAGTAATCCCAGTTTTCATAGGCTTCACTCCTTTTAAAGTAATAATTGAGGAAATATTTCTGAGGAAAACTTTAGGAGTCATACCTGGAACTCTGGGAAAAACAATAATCTCAATATTAATCATCTATAATAATATTCATTTTATTATTCAAAGTTTCTGGTCTATTATCATTTTCAAAATCATAACCACTTCTTGCTCGTGTAGAATCATTTGTTACATCAATTTTTCACTCTCAAAGGGTTCAGTTAAATTGTCCATGTAACTCTCTAATAAAATTGTATCTGAAACAAAATTATTTACTGCCACCATTAGATCCCGAAGCGCCTTCCAGATGGTATTCAATGTAACCTCCACGGGAGCCAAAAACTCCAAGTTGATTTCTCTTAGGTGTTTAGGAGTGGTTCCGCTGATTCGGGTTCTGCTGTAAACTTCCTCCGTTTCAGCATATGCCTCTAACTCACTCCTCCACTCCTTTGGACATGGTGATTGAATAATTCGGGAGTGATGGAGTTGTTTTTTACAGGTCCAAGAGCATCAACGCTCCTTTGCCGGTGCTAATCAAACGACTCGCCAACCCTTTCATCTGTGGACAGTTCGTCGCGCAGCGGTCCCACACTTGCTGCTCAGGGGACAAAATGCTGGCCATCGGCGGCTGACCGCCGGTTGTCCCCTTCCTCTCAGTTAAGGTAACTGCAATTGCAGAGAGGAAATTTACGTAAAGAAGACGAAACTTCAGAGGGCAGCTGGGCCGTTGGGCATACGAACTTCAGGTCGCCATCTTACCACTCTCCCAGTTTGGGACACTCTTTGGTTTCTCCTCAGAGGCCTGTCTGATATGGGTAACCCTTCAGCATAGCCCGCGTGAGACTTTAACACTGGTCAATGGCTGGCAGTAAGGTCTCAGACCCAAAATGGACACGCAGCAATTTTTATTTTGCCGCACGTCCATTTTCAGCAAAAATAAAAAAAGGCATTTTTTACAGGTGTGCTGAAAAATGATTCAGCGCACACCCAAAACACAAGTCTACACTACTGCAGGCCATTTTTCAGCGTGCCTTTGTAAAAGAGCCCCTTGACTTTTTTCTGTGTCATATTTTCTAGACTATCCACCTTATAATCGAAAGAGAAAAACGCCTATATTCCGACCTAAATCGGGAGATGGACGTCTTTCTCTCGCGGGTGCCCAAATCGGTATAATCGAAAGCCGATTTTGGGCGTCTTCAACTGCACTCCGACGTGGGAACGAATAAAGTTGATGGGGGGGTGTCGGAGGCGTGGTGAAGGCGGGACTGGGGTGTGGTTATCGGCCGAGCAGAGATGGGCGTCTTTAGGTGATAATCGAAAAAAAAGGCATTTTTACCGCGATTTTGGGTCACTTTTTTTGAACCCTTTTTTTTCACGAACAAGTCCAAAAAAGTGCCCCCAACTGACCAGTTGACCACTGGAGGGAATCGGGGATCACCTGCCCTGACTCCCCCAGTGGTCACTAACCCCTCCCACCAAAAGAAACCCACTTTACAAACTTTTTTCCCAGCCTGTATGCCAGCCTCAAATTCCGTACCCACCTCAATGACAGCAGAATGTGTTCTATCCTCTGACAGCCTTTCCCTGGTTCTGATGTGGGTCTCGGGTGAGTGTGACACCTTTTCTGTTAAGGGCACTGCAGAGTCACATCAGCAATGCATTGTGGTGGGTGTAGGGTATTGGGCTCCGTAATTCCACTAGCTTGTGTTAAATGCTCACGATGTTGGTAGTTGGTAGGCTCTACTCCTATGGTGCTTTTCCCTCTGCTTACTGGGTCAGAGTGTGCCCTGTTGTGTTTCCGGTAGTCCATGAGGTAGTGGCCATTTTTGTAAGCCAGTTTTAGATCCCTTTCATGTGTTAGCCACGTTACAGCACTTAGTTCTTACCTTGAATGTTGCTGAAAGAGGGCATTGTACACCATGCTGCCAGCTCGGACCTACTGCTAATCTCAGTGCCAGCGAGACTCGTTGCCAGTGGAGCACAACCTCTGATCTGCAGTTAATTGTGAGTAAAGGTGCTTATTCAAATAAAGGATGTTTTCAGCGAGATTAGTCTTCAGGTGTCAACTACTGTGCCAAGGTTATACACCAGCAGCAACAAGTCCTGTCCCTGGAGCACTTTTAGTGGGTACTGCAGTGCATTTCAGGCAGGCAGACCCAGGCCCATCCCCCCCCCCCCACCTGTACCACTTGTGGTGGCAAATGGGAGGCCTCTGAAACCCACTGTACCCACATGTAGTTGCCCCCTTCACCCCTAAGAGCTATGGCAGTGTTGTATAGTTGTCCCTTCCATGACCAAATGGCTTGGATTAGGACGTTTCTGAGCTGGGTGTTTTTATTTTCCATTATCGCAAAAAAAACAAACCGCCCAGTTCAGAAAGGACCAAATCCATGGGCATTTGGTCCGTTCAAACCATATTTTCGAAACAAAAGATGGACGCCCAATTTTTTCGAAAATACGGTCTGTCCCGCTTCTTCACGTACCCGTTTTCGGACATAGTCGCCCATGGAGATGGGCGTTCGCGTTCGATTATACCCCTCCACGTTAGTTTCTTGATACTTATTTATATTGACTGCTCATTGTGAGTTTTATATTGGTTGCATCTCACATTCCCATGTGCATTTGTTTCATTATGTTACATCTGTTCACTTACTGTAATTGCTTTTATACTTCCCAAACCTTGAATAAAAAACTATTGAACTGGAAAAAAAAAAAAACAAGGGACCCAGGTTCAAATCCCACTTTTTTTTTTAATTGTAAGCCCTCCAGAACAAGAAAAATACCTAATGTACCTAACTATATAAACCACCTGCAAGCCTGAAGGCTATTGAAGTGATGTATGTTCAGGTATAGTATACATTTTTATGTTCCTGGAGGGATCACAATTACAAAATAAGGGCTAAAGTGGGATTTGAACTTCGGTTCCTTGGTTTAAAGCTCATTGAACTAATCACTAGGCTACCTCTCTACTCTAAAGGGACATCTGTGGACATTGTTTATCACAGTTTATAATATTCTTCTTACATGTCCTTTGTAATGCTTTTTTTACTGTGTAAGCCGCACTGAATCTGCTGTATGTGGGAAAATGCGGGGTACAAATGTAATAAATAAATAAATAAAATTCTAAGAATGCTCATCCAAACCACTCTTCTTAATGCTGACAATTAATTTCCATTTACAATGTAGCCATTACATAGCAGAATAGTGTGATTAGCATAAAGGGGGTTAGCAATAGAAATCAAACAAAATAAAACATGGAAAAGAAAATAAGATGATACCTTTTTATTGGACATAACTTAATACATTTCTTGATTAGCTTTCGAAGGTTGCCCTTCTTCGTCAGATCGGATTTCCGATCTGACGAAGAAGGGCAACCTTCGAAAGCTAATCAAGAAATGTATTAAGTTATGTCCAATAAAAAAGGTATCATCTTATTTTCTTTTCCATGTTTTATTTTGTTTGATTTCTATTGATAACCTTTAAGAGTGGACTAACACGGCTACCACACCTCTCTGCATAAAGGGGGAAAAGCCTCAGAACCCAACCTGTATTACTTTTTTAGAACAGGATTTATAGGGTGGTTCCAGTCATTGGCATAAAAAAACCCTTTACTCTTTAAATCACTAAGGGTCCCTTTTACAGAGCGGCGGTAAGCCCAACGCAGGCTTACCGCTCACTCTTCCGGGAATACTGCCGGGCCAATGTGGCCGCCGCCAGTAGTCCCGCCCTGTGCGAACCATTTCTGGGGGAAAAAGAAAACCCCTGGAAATGGCTTGCATGGCAATAACCTGGCGGTAATCGGGCATTGCCGCGTGCTGCCTGGTTACCGCCGGCTTAGTGCAGGAGCCCTTATCATCACCTCAATGGGTGGTGTTAAGGGCTCCCTGTTGCACGGCCATGCGGTAAGAGTTCTCTTACCGCATGGCCATGTGTGCCTGGGGTCTTTTTACCTGCTGCAGTAAAAAGGGTCCTGGCGTGCAGAAAAAATGGCCCCTGCCACTAGCGCAGGGCCCTTTTTCCCGCAGCTTGATAAAAGGACCCCTAAGGGCCCTGTTTATTAAGCCACGCTGTAGGTGCGCTAGCAATATTTGCATGTGCTAAAAATTAGCATGCACTAAAGCTAGATTCACCCGTATATTCTTATGGGTGTCTCTAGTGTTAGCATGCGCTAAAAATGCTAGCGCACCTTAGTAAACAGGGCTCTTATTCTATCTATCAGAACATTTGCTGGTTACCTATCATATGGTGACTAGGAAAATGATAAAGTATTAAAAAAAAACTTACCCCCTCTGTTTACTAAGCTGCACGGCAATGCCGACACAGCCTATTCAAAGTGAATGGGCTGTATCAACATTAGCGCACAGCAGCTGCTAGCACAGCTTAGTAAACGGGGCTTTGCTTTTTCAAAACATGTGCATCTTAACTTGTGCTGCAAACCACACCGACTGTGGCCAGAGTTTCGCCATAGCTGTATCAAGGTGCTTCAGTTAATGCAGCTTAACTCGCACTACTATTTTCAGCGTCACCAGGTGTTTGCAAATTGAAGCCTTTGATGTTACATCAGCCAAAGTTTCACCGACTCACGACGCAGGCTGTTTCAGCCGAAACACCGTGACCGTGTCAGGTTCCTTCAATAAAAAGGCTGATTTTATTTGCATACCTACATCGATGTGTTTTTACTCCACCCCTCGTTTGTTTGTTATTTTTATTTCCCCTCCTCCCTTCAAAAATGTTCTGCAAGCACCTCTCAGCATCTCTGAGCATGCTCAGTGATGTCTCCCTTGCCACATTAGATTATTTTCAATAGGGAAGGTGAGGAATCAATTGCTCTCTCTACTTTAGCAGACAGTGGGAATACGCAATCAGCTAGAGAAATAGCCAGTAAAGTGATAAAAGGAAGAAAGACAGTAGAAAGAGGAAATAAAGTCATTAAAAATGAAAAGAAAAAACTTGAGCCAGAAAGATAATACAAAGGGATGGAGAAGATGTATGAAGTCAATCTTGGAGACGTCTATAATCAAAATTAGGAGCTATAGAGGATAATAAAGCAATTCCTACTACACACAAAAATCCTCTCTGATATTGGATTAACTGAAGTGAAAATGTAGCTTAATGCATTATAGGTCCTACATATATCATACTAGTGGAGGAAAAAGCCTCAACCGACTCCCCTATAGTAGGCTCAGAAGTCCATAAATTCACGGAGTACTTGCTGTCATCATCGGCAAGCTTCGGAAATGAAGTGAGTTGCACAGACCATGGACCCTGATGAAGTGGATGAAACTTTGGCCATTGTTGGTCGTGGAGAGAGTGAAGACACTGTGCACTTACAAAAGATAAGTTTTTTGTTTGGTGAACTTCAAAAATTTGAAAAAATGTTTAAAAATTTTAAAATTGTAACAACTGGTGGAGGTTTTTTGAGCTGATGATGACAGCAAGTACTCCGTGAATTTATGGACTTGTGAGCCTACTGTAGAGGAGTCGGTTGAGGCTTTTCCCTCCACTAGTATGATATATGTAGGACCTGTAAAGCATTAAACTACATTTTCACTTCAGTTAATCCAATATTAGAGAGAATGTTTGGGTGTAGTTGAAGTTAATCTTAACCTATTTTTACTCAAATGTTTATTTTCACCCTAGATTTATAAAACTATTTTGCAACACTGAGCAAAAACGGGTTAAACACTTCCTTATAGTGAGAAGAATAGTCCCAATGCACTGGTTTGACAGGCATTTATTTATTTATTGGGAATCTGGAAGGTACTGTTGGCACATTGGGGGCAATTCTATAACTAGGTGCCCTTTTAAAGGCAACCCAATGCAACATGCTGGGAGCCTATTCTACAATGGCATCTCAGCACTCAGATATCACTATAGAATATTAGTGGGTACCTAAATGTGGCAAAGGCATGCACAACTTACTGTATTCTGAAAGTTCCATGCGGGTGTGGGAGCTCCACCCATGTGACCCCCTCCCCTTGCATTTGCGTACCATGGCACTTACATGCACCCTTACAAAATAGCATTCAGTCAATTTGCTGTCACTTACTCACAAGTGGAGAAGGAGCTAAGGGTTAGTGCAGTGGCCTGAGAACCAGAGAAAATGGCTTCAACTCCCACTGCACCTCCTTGGGACTCTGAGCAAGTCACTTAGGAGCCCTTCCACTAAGCCACGTAAGCGTCTATGTGCACCCAGTGCACACCAAGTTATTTTCTGGTGCACATCTGCTACGCACGCCAAGTGGCATTTGGCACACATAGGTCATTACCGCCCGGTTAATGCGTGAGGCCTTACCGCTAAGTCAATGGTCTCAGACCTAAAATGGACGCGTGCTAATTTTTATTTTGCTGCACGTCCATTTCCGGCAAAAATTTTAAAAGGGCATTTTTTGCAGGCACACTGAAAAATGGATCTGTACGTGCCCAAAATACGCGCCTACACTACCGCAGGCCATTTCTCAGTGCACTTTAGTAAAAGGACCCCTATACCCTCTGTTGTCCCAAGTGTGGGTTATATGTCTGTATAGGTTTACTTATTATTGTTTTTGATTTTGGGAGGTTTTTTTAATGAATGTTTTTTTATATAACCTGCCTAGGACCTGGGATAGTGCAGTCTAGAAACTGTGTGATAAATAAATAAATACCTGTGTATAATAAGTAGACAGCTTTGACAGTAACCACAGAAAGATGGTATATCAAATCCCCCCCCCCCCCTTCCCTTTACCCTTACCTGTAAAAGCACCTTATTCTATAAATTTATGCACGTAAATGCAGGGGCCCAATTATAGAATTGCCTTTTTTGTGCACAATCAAAGCAGGAGAGAAGGGTAAAGCACCAATTCTGTCAGTGCCCCCCTATGACATATACATATATGCACTTGTTAGGCAGGCAGTGATATGATGGCTGCAGAGTCAGTCCAAGTGTCATAGAGGTTAATGATTTTTTTTTTGCATACATCAAAAGGGAGCCTTCCAATATCGTGCATGCAGCAACAGAAGTAGAACAGCTATGCAGTACACTCACTTGGCAAACAAACTAAAAAGAACAGCCAGGTATCTTGCTAACTGGCGAAACTCCTCATAAGTATATATACAAAATGTGTCACACATCCTCACATGCATCATATTCCAAATTCATAGCATAACAGCAATGTTTACATGTGTATTTCTTGTGCTTACCTCATGTCCAAATCCCTGCATGACTGAATTCTTTTTAAATGACTTTATGTATTCACAGACACCACAAGGAAGTGAAAGATCCACACCTTACTTCTGCAAGAAAGAGTAGGGTGGGGTCTTCAGTAATATATTTATCTAATGAACAACAGGAAATCTGTATGAAACATCTCATTCTTCTTTTAATTTTTTATTTTCATTTCTAACTTTTACAAGCATATAGCATGCATTAAGGAAAGAAGTTACAGTGTAAAGGAAATTTAAAAATACAACACAAGTAGAACACAACACAAGTAGAAACCCACTTGTGGAAAAGATAAAACCTAACTTCCAATAAGCCCACAATTAAGGGCAAGAGCAACCCACAGAAAAGATGCACCCAAAAAAGGGAAAAGAAAAAGAACAGCTAATAAACATCAATAGGGGGTTGTTTCCTAAAGCTTAGCTCGAGTTATCTGCAGCAGGGCCCATAGAAATAAAATAGGCCTTGCTGCAGATAACTCAGGCTAAGCTTTAGTAAATGAGGGGGGTTAAATATATTTTTAAACTTCCTGTAGAGACATTAACACCGCCTAACTCATGGGAAGCTAAACGGTACGTCTATTATCAAGAAAAGACTCAAATTGCTTTGGATCATAGAAAAGGTTAACAGAATCCAATTGTATTAAGCATTTACAAGGGAAAAAGAAATGAGCATCCAAACATAAAACTTCTGGGTGCATTAACAAAAACTTCTTCCATTTTTCTTGTGTATCTACACAAATATCAGGAAAACCCAAACCTTCTCACCCAAATACAACTTGGTACGATTTCTAAAATAAAGCCTCATCACCCAGTCCTTGTCTGAATCAAAAACAAATGTCACCAAGAGAGTCAATCTAACACGTTCTTCTTCTAATGATCTTTCCAACAACTGTGTGACATTTAAACTAGCCTCAGACAGCTTTTTCTGTCGTAACTCCTAACGTTTCTTTTCAGGCAAGAAATAAACATGAGAGGTAGGCAGAAAGGCTCCTTTAGGAGCCCCCAAAATGTCTATTAGATATTTCTTGAACAATTCCACTGGAGCTATACTGGCTGCTTTAGGGAAGCTAACAAATCGCAAATTTAGCCTCCTTACAAAGATCTTAAACTTTTCCATCTTGGAAATACCACGGCCCAAAGTCACCACTCTTAGTTATATCTCCTGTAAATTATGTTGGATATTCTCTACTTTCCTTTCCAGTTCAAAAGTTTCTTCTCATGACAGCCAGACTTTAGACTTTACAGTTGTAAAAAAAACCTTCTAAATGGTTACCACTGGGTCCAGTAGAGTCTTTAATACAAGCTTTTGGGACTTGTGTACGTCGTGACATTGAAAAATTAGAGTCCCGACATAAACAAAGGTTTTTCAACACTAGAAGAGAAGAACATGCAGCTATTCAATCACTGATCAAGGATACTAATATAGTAATTAAGCCTGCCAACAAAGGGGGCAAGATTGTTGTTTTGAATAGAGATACATATATATAGGAAATTCATAGACAGAAGTCATGGTGTATTACTTACCTTTAGATGTGTAACCTACTTTCCAGTTAAAAGACAAAATTGATGACTTATTAGAACTAGGATCACAGAGAGGTGTTTTTTTTTTCTAAGAAGGAAAGAGAGTTTCTCTCTGTGAAATTTCCCATTATACCTACCATTTACATCTTACCAAAGATCCATAAGTCTCTTGTCAATCAACCTGGACATCCAATAGTGTCCAGGAAAGGTTCAATTTTAAAGCCCTTATCAATATTTGTAGACCTTTTTTGAAGCCCTTTATGCCTAAGGTTAAATCCTATGTTAGAGACTCAGGACATCTTATCAATATTCTTGATAAGTTTGAGGGAGACTTGACAGATACACTTTTAGTAACTCTAGGTATACAGTCCTTCTACATGAATGTTCCTCAGTTACAAGCCCTTTCTTTTATTGATTCTTACTTACAGCATCATTACACCAATTTACGTATCCATAATTGGATTATTTTAAACTTACCACCTTGGCATTGACTAAATTATTTAGCATTCAAAAAAGTTTTTTACCAACAGGTTAAAGGAGTAGTGATGGGAGCAGCCATTGCTCCCGATATTGTGAATTTGTACTTAGCACAGTTTGAGGTTTTACATTTGTCCGATCATCATTTTTCTAACAACCTTAGATTGTACAAATGCTATTTGATGATATTTTTATTTTATGGCAAGGCACTGTTTCTGATCTGGAGAATTTTCTGATTTGGCTCAATGAAAGGAATAATAATCTCAATTTTAAGATGCAATATCACACAGATAAGATTAATTTTCTAGATCTTTTGATTATGAAAGACAACTATCAATTTTATGCCACTTTGTACAGAAAAGAAACTGACCGAAATGCCTTTTCTCACTTTTCTGGTTTTCACCATCAATCTTTGAAACAAAATCTTCTCTATTGTCAATTTCTGTGACTTAAAAAACTATGTTCTGATTATAATGATTTTGAAAACCAGGCTATGTCCATGGCAGATCATTTTTTAAAGAGAGGTTATCCTAAGAAGTATGTTGATTTAGGTTTCCAAAGAGCAGTACGCACAAGTCGTAATTATCTACAGACAACAATTAAGGAGAAAATAATTCCAGATATACTACATTGAAATGTTCACATCTTTCAAGCACCATACAGAAAATTATTCAAAAATATTGGCACATTCTTGAAGCTCATACTTGCTTTCAAGGTAAAGATCTGGTTGTAGCATATGCTAAGGAATGTAACCTTAAGGAGTTTTTGGTTCCATCCACTATACCAGAGCCCACCATAGACTTACTGTTAACTATGCCTTTGGGGCATAAGAAATGTGAGAGATGTAGTGTGTGTTATCACGCTATTGAGACTACTTCTTTCACACATCCCATTACTGGTAAAATTTATCATCTAAGACATATTTCAAACTGTACATACAAGTTATCTATATTATTTAGTGTCCTTGTCCCCTTTTATATGTAAGTAAAACCACTATGATGGTCAAAACTAGAATAATAGAACATTGCAGTTGCTTAAGCAGAAATGTACTTACAGCACTATTGGTTGAACATTGGAACATTGCAGGACATTCAATTGGTGACCTAAAGATTTTTTGTCATTAGAACCATTCATTGCAGCTGGAGAGGAGGTGATGTTGACACTGCTCCTCAAAGCTTTATTGATCATTGGTAGTCTGAGTGCAGCCAAGGTAAATGATATTACAATAATCCAGTCTTGTAGTTAGGAGGGCAAGGATCAGAGAATGGAAAACAGTAGGGCTGAAGTAACGACAGACAGCATGCAGTTGATGAAGGACAAAGAACCTCACTTTGCAGATGTTGGCAACTTAGGGCACAAAAGTGAGATGTGAGTCGAAAAAGATTCCTAGGTAGTGGAAAGAATCTACTGGTTGGATAGAAGAACCAATGATATTAAGAGGACCAGGTGGAGAGGAGGGACCTCCAGTGAACCAGCAAGCTAAGGTTTTGTCTTTGTTGAGTACAAGTCTGTGATTGGCAAGCCATCCTGAGATGAGTTCCAAACAGTTCTGAAGTGACAGGAGTGAGGGATTATATGGGTCAGTGGGAAACAACAGCAAAATGTCATTGGTGTAGAAATAAAATGAAATATCGGTATATTGAATTAGAGTTGCCAAAGGACTTAGAAACAGGTTAAAGAGCAGAGGTGAGAGGACAGAGCTCTGTGGGACCCTGCAAGACAGGGCGGAAGGAGGATCTTGATGTAGAAGTGACAACTGTATAAGAGCGATGAGAAAGGAATGAGGAAAACCAAGACAGAATGGATCCAGTGAGGCCAAGTGATGAGAGATGGGATAATAACAGAGAGTGATCCACCAGATTGAAGGCATCTGAAAGTTTGAGAGAGATGTCTAAAACAGCATTATGTTTGTCTAGGCTACTATGAATTTCACTGAGAACAGCAGTGATTATGGTTTGGTGCTGAAGTGAGCCTGACTGTCTGGGGTGAAGGGCAAGTGTTTTTTCAGCAAAGTAAGACAGTTGTGAGAACACTATTTTTTTCTAAGACTTTGGATAGGAAACAAGGTTAGAAACTGGTTGGTAATGGGCAGGAAATTGGGGGTCCAGTGCGAGTTTCTTTAGGATAGGTCTAATACAATGCTCAAAAATGGGCACTGAAAAAAATCATCATTAAGCACTATTCTTAAAGGTCACACGCCCTTTATAGTATAGCACGTAGCACTGATTCTTGCACCTAACTTTGGGTGCCAGACTTACGCCTGCTGAAGCTTGGTGTAGATACTGGTGCCCGAGTTAGGTGTGCTTGACCAGTATTCTACAACTAAGTGCATAACTTCTTGGAACACCCCTGACATGTCCATGCCCCTCCTGTTGCTCTTCCCCCTTTTGGGAATCATGCTACAGGAGTTAGGTGTCCTGCCTTAAAGAATAGCATGCAATCAGGTGCACACTCAAATTTTAGTGGGTTCCAATTAGTTTGTTGTTGTCACCCAGTTATTGATGATTAAGAGCTCGTTAACCAGTTAATTTACATGCAGATGTTGACAGTGTGCCCAAATTTGGGAGCCATATATAGAATCCAGGAGAAAGAGGATAATTCAATAAAATAGGAGCCAACATTTGCCAAAGTTCTTCTATAAATACATGCATATCCTCCATAGTGCGCATTTTACAGGTGGGTTTACACCTAGGAGGAGCCTAGGCAGAACTCTTATGCACATAACATATAGAATACTATGTTAGGCTTGTATCTCCAGTACTTAGTTGCAGGCAGCCATTTTACAAAGTTAGGTGTTGAAAAAATGAATGGGTCATGGATTTGAAATACCACCTTTGTATGATACAATCAAAGTGGTTTACATTTATTATATGCAGGTACTTTCTCTTACTCTAGTGGGCTCACAATCTAAGCTTTGGTACCTGAGGCAATGGAGAGGTTGAGTGATTTTCCCACGATCACAAGGAATTCCAGTGGAAATTGAATCCAGTTCTCCTGGTTTTCAGTTCACTGCACTAACCACTACACTCCAAATAGCCTAGACCTGGCAGCCTCCATGTGGAGGTGTTGGGAGTGGACCTACATGTGGAAGTGGCTCCTCTTCCACTTTAGCTGCCTCATTTTATAAACCTGCAGGTGTATTTGCCATCAATTCAGTAGTGAGGCAGGAATTTTAACTTACTTTCATTCTGGCGGTAGAAATAAACAATAATAACCTTAATGGGGAACACTGTTATTACCACCAGAGCTTTTACTGTACAGATTGTATAAGTCACTCTCCAGAGTTTTTTTGTGAAATGATATAATCATCTTTATTATACTATCATTTAAATACAATACGTGCCTACACACCATTCGTTCAACATCATTCATACTCACTACTACCTCACCTCACCTCACTATTATTCTGTTTCTCACAACTGATAACTCACAAACATAACACTACATGTGTGACGCAGGGGGTGGTGTATTGTATAATCTGTCCGTGCCAATTATATTATGTTGGCCAAACTAGCAGAAAGTTGAAACAGCGCATAGCTGAGCATTTAAGCTGTATTAGAAAGGGGCGCTTAGAAGCCCCACTTGTGGCTCAATGGCAGGAAGTCAATCACCTAATTGAGATTTACAGCATTAGTGCAGGTGACTCTGGGGCAAGGTGGTGACATCAGTGAAGCGTTAAGGACACAAGAGCAATGGCTAATTTTTTCATGGTGCACAGTGGTTCCTCATGGCTTAAATTTAGAGGCTGAGTGGTAATTGCAACTGGCTTGTGGTCAATAGACTTTAATTAGGGGGAGGAGTTACTGCTTTAAATATTCAGTTAAGGTTGATGGGAGTGTACTGGCTAGTCACCGGAGTGAAGGGAGCAGGATTGGACACGGTTCCCCCGGTAAGCAGCCTATGGTTTAAAGTGATAATAGTGAATGGTTTGAAAGTATATTTTTGTGAAAATGATAAACAGTGTTTAAATACGTGCCTATATTTGTTGAAGGATATTTTGTTCCTCCTGATGAAGACAGTGAAATACGGTTCCGTATTGGGGAAGAAGTAGAGTTATTCAGGCTGTTTGACGCAAGATGTGGAAGAGGATGTTGTGATGACATAAAAGATCATTGTGTTTGAAAACGAACACGTATATCTGTGGCTTTCATGAGGACGTGAATTGCACGAGCATCAGCTTAAAGTGGATTGTTTTCATCATTGAGCATACAGTGATTTGAGGCCTCTTTCGATATATATACTCATGACAGCAAAGTGATCATCAAAGCGTTTGTATCAGCATTTGTATTAACGCTGTATGTGAACATTACATCAAGGGCAACACATTGTTTGTGCGTACCCGAAAGGCTGGTTGAGTCTAAGGAGTTAAAAGATTTGATGAACTTTGAGAATAGCATGATTAAGCTAAATATGGGTGAAATCACTTTATGTTAATCATTATGATAATTGTAATCATTGAAATTTAGCAATAATAGTCCCATGAAGCATCAGTTGTGAGAAACAGAATAGTGACAAGTGAGGTGAGGTAGTAGTGAGTATTAATGATGTTGAACGAATGGTGTATAGGCACATATTGTATTTAAGTGATAGTATAATAAAGATGATTATTTGATATCATTACACACAAAAACTCTGGAGAGTGACTTATACAATCGGTAGAAATAAACTACATGGGATGAAGGAGAATGACTCCCTTAAGCACTCATGTAAAATCCTGGCCATAACGAGTGCTTTTCAAGAACTTTTTCCCCACATACATATATTCCTTTTGTAAAATGAGGAATATATGTAGAAATTTCAGTTGATTTCCTCCCTCTCCACTCCCACCCCCCCCCCCCCCACCCCAGCCATGTTGAAACCATGAGCCCTTGAAACCTCTGTGTGGTATGGATCTCCACCAGTGGTGTATCCGTTCAAGGTGCATGTTTTGAGTACTTGTTAAGTACAGTTCCTACCTTCTCCTGCCTGATGTATCTCTTCCTTCCCATTCTGACCCCCACAAAGCTCTTACCATTTCCTCCCTACCCCGCTCCCCCCTTCCCCATACTTTAAAATCACCTCCAGTTGTGGCACTCATAGTCTGCCTGCATTCTGCACCAGGGCTTTCTCTCTGAACCGTCCTCCCACTTCTGACACAACTTCCTGTTTTCTGAAAGGGTGAGAGTTCAGAGAGAAAGCCCCGGTGCAGGCCCCAGCCAGTCTATGAGTGCCGCTGCCGCTGGCACTGCCTAGGCAAAGACTGGAAGTGATTTTAAGGTATAGGGAAGCTGAGGGAGGGAATGATGAGAGCTTTGCTGGGCTGGAAAGGGAAGGGGGAGATGTGGCAGGAGGGAGAAGGTAGGGAAATGAAGCGTGAGGCGCACCTCCTGTTACAAATTCCTGGCTACGCCACTGATTCTCCATCAGTAAGACTACTAAACCTTGTCAGTGTTGTGGTCACCTTTCTAAGAAGCAGCTGCTAAAGCAATTAAGGACAAGAGCAGAGACCTCATGGACATACCTTAATTCATGCACTGCCACTCCCCATCTTTCCTAGATCTTCAACAACGCTTCAATTAACTTGTCCCAGTGGCGTAGCCAATGGTGGGCCCGGGTGGGCCCAGGCCCACCCACTTTGGGCTCAAGCCCACCCAGTAGCAGCACACCTATGATGTGGCTGGCAGGGATCCCCAAGCCCCACCAGCCAAAAACTCCCAACAACTGTACCTCCTGCATACCTTGTAAATAGCAGATCTTTGCCTGCAGCGAGCAGCAACTGATACACACTGTTCGTACCGACTCCACAGCCTTCACTCTGATGTATTCCCGCTTATGTGGAAACAGGAAGTTGCATCAGATGGAAGGCTGTGGGGCCAACATGAGCAGTGTGTATTAGTTGCTGCTCGCTGCTGGTGAAAATCTGATACTTAAAAGGTATGTGGGGGAGGGGGAATATTTGAGAGACCGTATGGTATGCAGGCGAGAGAGGGAAAGACCAAATTACTTGTCGGACAGGGCAGAGTTCTTCTGCCCACCCATGTGGGGCCCAGGCCCACCCAAAACTGGGTGTCTGGCTACGCTCCTGTCCTAGTGGGGTCTGCAGCGCTTCCCTTCCAAGGATAGTGTCATTCTAATATTGCCATTTTCTGTTTATTAGAAAGGTCGAGGTATTTGATTTCTTTTCATAGGCCTGCTACTGAGCACCAACATTTCACTTTCTGCAATCAGTGCTAGAACTGCAACTGAGAAACATAGTTTTTCTCAGTACTGGTGGGGGATGCAGCTTTATATTAAGAATGTACCTTCTGTTCTTAACAGATTTTAAATTAAAGATTTATTATACTGAGACATTAGTCTTTGTGCAGGGTAAGGCTGGGATGTGTGTTTCATTATGCAATGCTTGCCAAGTTAACACTCCCACTGACAGCTCTGCAGTGAAGCCAAATGAGGGGGAGGGGGAGGGACAGAACAGATAAGGGGTTTTCCAAAAGGAAATAGGGTAAGATGGATCCTTGCTGTGCAATTTTGTTTTGATATTGTAGGGTATCTGTTGGCAATATGAATCTTTTTAACAATTTTTTTATATATATACCCTGTATTTCTAACTGGTGCTCTCTCAGTTAGCTACAGCTAAAGAACTAATTGTCATGTCTTTACAAACTTTGAAACTCACACCAATGGGCAGATATTAGAATTTTAAACTTTGATGGAAGCACTGTCAGTGAAAAGCACAGAAGAAGCATCAGTGAAACCCCTTCTCGGGGTAACTCCAGTGCTCTACATGCTGTCACATTACATATTTGCAATAAACTTTGAATCCTCGGAAAACGAATCAATTTGTGCTATGGTTACACATACTTATTATTACTGTTACTTTATTAACATTACCTGACACCAAGTGTTTAGTTTAAAATAAACTGTGTGTACATGTACAGGGTGGGGAAATGCACACTCAGTTTTGCTGTTTATCAAAGACATATATCATTTTTCTTGTGTTTACTGCTAGGGCCAATCTTAACAATTGCAGGGCCCTGTGCCAGGGGCGTAGCTACGTGGGGCCACGGGAGCCTGGGCCCCCGTTGATTTGGCCCTGGACCCCCCCCCCCGCCAACGACCCTCTCGACCCCCCTCCCGCCGCCAACTCGCCATCAACCCACCGTCGCCATCTGCTACCTTTGCTGGTACATGGTTTTCTGGTGTTATCTGCATGCCAGAGTCTGGTTTTGAGGGGTTTCCACTGAATTCTTGTCTACATATTTTGTTGGTTTATGGTCACTCTTAGTCGTTCTTTTGTTGGACCTAGGGACTTGATGTCTTTTTATATGTTCCATGGCCTGGTAAAATGGGTTTGGCTACTGTGGGGTATAGCTACTGTGGGGGTGGAGCCATAGTGATCCCGCCATTAAGGTTGGCCCTGTATGAGTACCAGTACCTTTTCCCTACAAAACAAGCACTGCTTACCACAGAAGTCAGACTTACCAGCCTGTAGTTCCCAACCTCTTTCACTTTTGTGAAGAGGGGCCCTTTGCTCTTCTCCAGTCCTCCGGGACCACTCCTGACTCTAGAGAAGCATTGAAAAGGTCAGCCAGTAGATCTGCTAGAATTTCATTAAGTTCCTTCAGTACCCTCGAATGTATGCCATCCGTCCCCATCACTTTGTGTACCTCCTCACAAACACAGTCCTCTGAAACGTTTTCAGGGTCTACCGCACCTCCATTCCTCTTTGTTTTTATCTTCGGTGGTCCTCCTCCTAGCAATTCAGCTGTGAACACAGAACAGAAATATTTGGTAAGTAATTCCACTTTTCTTTTCAGCTTCTATATATTCCTCCCCTGCACCTTTGAGTCTCACGATGCCACATTTGCACTTCCTCCTATCATTAACATATCTAATAAATGTCTTGTCCTCCCATTTTACTATATTGACTATTTTTTCTTCCATTTGCATTTTTGCTTTCCTGACTACTCTACCAGCTTTTCTTAGCTTTTCCAGATATTGTCACCTGTCTTCCTCTTTCTGCAATCTCTTGTAGTTTATAAAGGTTAGCCAGATGATCTGAAATTGATATTATACCAATATCTGAATGTAATATATTTTTGAATAGTGAACTAGTTATTAAGGAAAAGTCTATCCTTGAATAAGACAGATGAGGAGGGGGGGAAAGGTATAGTTTGTCTCTGTACTGTGCATCAATCTCCAAGGGTCAATCAAATTAAATTGTGAAATTATATTTTGTAAAGCATGCCCTGACTTGGTTCTCCTATATGGTACCTTAGAACACTGTTTGCCAAGTCCTGTCCTGGAGTACTCCTTGCCTGTCCAGGTTTCTGGATATCCACAATGAATATGCCTGAAAGAGATTTGTATCTCATAGAGGCAGTGTATGCAAATCATGTTCAGGCATATTCATTGTGGATATCCAGAAAACCTGACTGGCAAGGGGTACTCCAGGACTGAACTTGAGAAACACTGCCTTAGAACATCTATCAATATCAGGGTTCATAATCAAGTTAAAGTCACCTTCTAAAATGTAAGACATAGGAGAGTCAGCAGCTAATTGTGTAGCTATTTCATTTTTAAAAATTCAGGCTGATCTAGGTTGGGAGTGTATATATTCATTGTAATCAGCTTTTGTGAATTAATAGTCAATGAGACCTTTACCCATGTTCCATGAATGGCATAGGTTTGTGATAACAAAGTTAAAGCAGGACTCTTTCATATTAGAATGGCAACACCATTCTTTTTACTCACTGCAACAGAGTAGACTGTAGGAAGGGACCATTTCTTCGATAATTTAATAGATTCAGAATTATTCAAGTGTGTTTCCTGTAATAATACAACATCAAAAATGTCTAGAACTCAACCACTCAATTCTGAAAACTAATCACAACCAATAGTGGTTTACTGATATTACCTGTGTGGCTTAATAAACAGTTTTTCATCCCAACCTACCAATTTTTTATAGTATCAATTTTTAAAAATTTTAAATTATACAAAATTTTATTATTTTGTTATCGCATTTTGTTAATGGGAGATGAGATTTAAAAGATGAGAAAATGCCTCTGTATGTCAGCGGCCTGAATATTCTTTTGTTGCAAATGTCAAAAAGAATATATCGACTTATCTTTTTGACATTTGCGATATTGTTGTTGAAGTTTAAGCTGCTATACTGACTGTTTTAAAACGTACAAAGGAGAAAGAGATACATAAAACAGAGGGTGTTTTTGCCAGTGAAGAGTGGTTATTCAGCGTGCCTTTCAACGTAAGAATATTCAGACCGCTGACATACAGAGGCATTTTCCCTCTTTTAAATCTCATCTCCCAATAACAAAATATGATAACAAAATAATAAAATTTTGTATAATTTAAAATTTTTTTAAAATTGATAAAAATTAAAAATAAGTACTATAAAAAATTGATAGGTTGGAATGAAAAACTGTTTATTAAGCCACACAGTAATATCATTAAACCATGGTGGATAATACAACATCAGGCAAATATTTATTTAATTATGTTAAAATATATTTTTTTTAATCCGATCATGAACTCCCTTGACATTGGGCCTCTTTTATCACACCACACCAGCGGTCCCCAGTGGGGTAATACTGACAAAGCTTATTCATTTTCAATGGGCTTCATCAGCATTGACATGCGGGAACCACTAGCACAGCTTGATAAAAGAGGCCCATTAAGACAAACACATTTAAATGACATGAAAAAAGAAATAAATTAGCATGTCTAATGCTGTGGATTCACCTGACAAAAACGAAATAGTGCTGCTTTATTGGAAAATGATCCAGCATTCATTAAATTGCAGTTTAAAACTAAAAATGTGCATCTGTGAAACACCTTGTATTCATGCATTTGAACCCCATACATGAATCACAGTGGTGGGTCAATGAGAACTACCAAAAGATAGTGAAAACATTGTCAGAGTAGTATTTATCCCTATAATTGAAAAATTAAATGCAGAATTTGTCAACCATCAGTCTTCATTAGTTATTGAAAAAGTAGGTTAGTTGAAAGAAATGCACCCCTAATAATAAAATTAATTGCTATGACAATTCTATAACAATTTATAAAGTTTTACTGGATGAAAGTTACTGATGTTATAAGAGTTCATAACCGAAGCTCACTATTGGGCTCATTTTCGAAAGAGAAGGGTGTCCAAAAAGCGGCACAAAAGGCACATGGACGTCCCTGTGAAAGAAGGTCATCCAAATCCAATAATCGAAACAGGGTCGTAAAGATGTCCTCAGCACGAGGACACCCATCTATGGACGTCCCCACAGGGGGCGTGTTCTGGGCAGCGTTACAAGATGGGCGCCTCCAATGTATAACGAATAGTGAAATGGTTTTGCATGGGCGGAAACATGGGCATCCTTAGTTAGACCTGAAATAAAAGCGACCAGGGTAAGGGGGAAGTCGTCTTTAGACCCATTAGCGATTTTATGGAGTTGGAGAATGGCGAGATCGTTGTTGGGAGAGAAAGTTGAGCGTTGTTCAATGCCCTGTTACCTTTGTCTGTGTGCCTGGTTTGGTGCTCTATATGCCGTTCAGTATGCTGGGGCTGGAGGCCACTAAGACCAGCTTCTGTGTCTGACTGGTGCCATCACCTGTATAGCAAAAGGGGCGGAAGTATGTTGGTCAAAATAACCCAGTTTTGTTTTGCAGCATTCATATACATAGGTCCACATGTGAAGACCCAGGAAACAGATGGTGAAGAATGGCATTAGCAGACAATCACAGATCTGATTGTAGATGGTAAAGAGCTGGAGACGAGGAGTACAGTGCACTTTAGAGATTGATGTGCAAGAGAGCCACACAGGCAGGTGGGTAGATATAGAACTGTGCAAGGAGTGCAGAGGACACAGTGCTATTACCTTTGCGGGTGGGTACCTGTTTGGGTGCCATTCTGACAATGGGATGCAAAACTTTGAAAATACTGATGACATACCAAGGACACCCATGTAAGAGCGGGATGGGCGTCCCCAAGATGGACGTCCTAATTTTGATTATGGGCAAAATCCCTAAATGTCCCCAGCTGCTCTCTCCGATTTGGGCGTCCTCATTTCCATTATGGGTGGGAACTATGGACATCCCCAGCTGCTCTGTGTTTTGGATGCCCTAATTTCGATTATGGGTGAAAATGATAAATGTCCCCAGCTGCTGTTCCGATTTGGAAGTTTGCATTCCCTTTATTGGCACCTCTTTAAAACGGCTTTCTCTGTGCTTGCACTTTAGAGGTTTTTCTTTAGATTATGGGGTGGTATTTCTAAGCGTTTTAGCTTCAGTTATAGTAAACCTTGTTTTTGCCACTGTATGCTTTTGTACACCTGTTTGTTTTCTTAGGTTTATTTTTTTTTTGGTGGGGGGACACCTTTTGGCCAATTCTTAAAAGATAACTTGTGTATGGGCTGTGTACCTTTCCTTTCAAAAACTTTCTGACTGGGTGTTAGCTGGCAGTTTAGCATATACTCTGCATTTTCTGCATCTGACCAACTCTCCATCCTCTGCCCCCCAGGAGCTGCTTGCTGTGTTTGATGCGGTCCCTCACTGACCCCCATTCTCTCTTCTTAGTTGAAGCAGCCAGCCTCTGGCCCCTTGGAGCAAACAGATTGGTGTTCCTTTTGGCAATTTCTGGCACCACAAGTTCAAGATAAGCTCATACCGCTCAGCCACCTCTTCTCCTTCTGCTATGTAGGTGCTAAACAAACACTTCTTGCATCTTGCACTGCAGCTGGTCAACAGGATTGCAAGGGACAGCAGTGGACTCTAATACACTGGACTCTGAGAGCCATGATTGTTTCTACCCAATTCATTGTACAGATGTCTTGTTCTCTATTGGACACACTCAGTTGTGGCTGCCTGTGGGGTGGGGGTTGGTGAGGGGAAGAGGCCCTGAGAATGGATGTGTGCATCCCTCATAATCAAGGGCTCCCTATTCTCTGTATGTTCTCTGCATTTAAATCTTACCTCTATTTTCACCAGGTTTGCTGATGATTGCTGTGCAGTGGTGAAAGAAGACGCCACTTGTTGCTGCATCAGGGCTGTACTCTATGCTTTCAGGTCACGCCATAGGCCCTCGATGCTGTGCTCCAGCCATTGGAGCTGCTGTACTGTTTCCCGCTGGGCCTGTACCACTTTCCGTTGGGCCTGTACCGCTCCCCGGTAGGTTCCTTCCTTATGTGGTGAACCCTAGTCCCATTTTATGAAGTGCCCAGCCATTCTCAAGGTTGCTGGGGGTGGGGGGGGGGGGAAGCATATATGCACTGAATGTCTTTTCCACATTATTGAGCACAGTCCTACAATCCTCCATAGTTATGGAACAACAACATTTTTAAATTCTATCCTGCAAACCATTTTCAAGGTGGCCACAGGTGCGTGCCTATCACGGCATTGAGCCCTTAAGTAATGGTGAGGGAGAGAGGTTCTGGTTACAGTTCCTATTCTAAATTACCTGCAGGTGGCTACAGCCTGGTGCCTATATAATTCCCCTAGCCTGTGCCCTTCTGTACCTGATATATTATATTGCAATTATGATGAAGTAAACATCCATCTAATGCTTTTACTGTTGTTTTGCCTTTTCTCCTCAGCACTATATACCATTGCTGATATATTCAATGTGAAAAGATGACCCATCTGTTTGTAGCTCCTTCCTGGCCCTCATCAATGTGATTTGGTTGTGGGTAAGGGTGTCTGCTGATCAGAGAGCAAACATAGTCTAGGCGCTACCTATGGTTATCTGCAAGTTTGTACTTGGCAGATCACTAGTGCTAGACAACATATCTATTATTTACACAACTCTGTGCTGTGGGGCTCTATGGTAAGGGGGGAGAGTGTGGATGGGCATTTCTGTTCCTCAACAGAAATGCCCACCCAGCCCCCCCCCCCCCCTTACCATACAGTTTGGAAGGAACAAGTGGCCTTCTGTATGGCCACACTTATGACACATATGTACCAATGTTTCTCTGTCACAGTTCACCTGTCATGCAACCCAGATTGCTGCCTCCTCTCACATCAACCCCAGCATTTGATAATATGTAGTGCACAAAGTAGAGACACACACCCTATTATATCAAAAATATGAAATGTTTATTTAACAAAAAAAACAGAACTATGTACAAAGATATATGAATTGTCCTCAATGAGGGCTTTTTGCTGCTGCATGGCCCTTTGAAGCAGGCTAACGAGCAGCACCAGGAGCTGCCTCTATGCCCCGAAGTGCTGCTCATTTGCCTTCCACATCGCTGCCACCTCCTGCAGCAACTGGTTTTGGGTATCAACCAGTTGCAGCAGGAGGTGCAGTACAGCAGCATTGTACTGTTCGGCTGCTGCGGATGGTGCTGGTGCTGGTAATGGTGATGGTGTGGAGAGGGCTGGTGGTGTTGGGGGCTGTATAACATCCTCCTCATCCTCCTCATCCCCCTCAAGGGGAGGCATGTCCTGGAAAGGGTCTTCAGGGGGAACCTCCCATTCCCCTTGGTCCACCACCACCACACACTGTGGCCCTTCCGCCGCCACTGCCGCCTCTTCCTCCTCCGGTGATGCCACCACTTCCTCCTCCTCCACCACTACCGATGCGGCCAATACTTCCTCCTCCTCATGGTGCTGCTGCTGCCGCCCTGTGTATGTAAAAGGGTTGTCCTTGAGATCAGCACATTCAACATGGCATGCATAATGCAGGAGCTGGCTGGCTGGCATGAGGCAGGGATGGGGAAAGGTGGGGTCACATGGGGTGTGAGATGCATGAGATGACATGACAGGGAACCCTGGAACCTGGTCTGAAAAAGGAGTACACAAGATGTGTTGGCAGGGCACACTCATTCCTCAGCAGCATGTTAGCATTTTGAGTTGTGACTATGGTTGGATGACCAGTTTCTCTTTTTTGGTGGGGGGGGGGGAGGGGGGAAGCACTATTTCTTTACATTACTTTAAAATCATGCTATGACATCCACTAAGAGCAGGACATCAGGCAAGAATACCATGAAACAGTATCCACCCCAGAAAGGGGGATACACAAGTGAGGCACCCTTTCCTTCCATGGCTGTTGCAATGTCAGCCATTCTTTTGCAAGCCATCTCATTATCTCATAGGAGGTTAGTTAGAAGTTGCAGCCACACTCATGGGAGGGTAGCTGCAACCTCAGGCCTTGATCTGGGACAGAAGCGTTATGACTTACTATTTGCCTATTAGCCACATGGAAACTGATATTGTACATGAAATTTGCATTATTAAATAAATGCATTTACAAAAGACTACAGGTACCCTGTTTATAATACTTACGTCGAGCCCTGAGGTGCTGTCATACGCTCCTGATGATGTTGGGGTTGTCCCACCGTATGGGGCGGAACCTGTGCCTCAGGGACTCGAGGTCCCGACGTATGCCAAAACATCTGCAAGATACAAGTTTGTACACCAGGAGTCAGGGGATGGCCCTTCTTGCCTTCATAACACAGCCAAATTGTAGAGACACACAACACTGATGATGGGGGGGGGGGGGGGGGGGGGGGGACATTACATTGGTACAGGTGATGTCATTGAGGTGGACATGCGGACACAGAGTACCGTTTGTGTAGCTATAGGAGGGGGACCTGATAGCCCAGGACCAGTGTGTGTGTGTGTGGGGGGGGGGAAACAAACAGTTACCTTTCCAATCTGTCCCTTATTAGAGACCATGGTCTAATAGACATTGTCCTCGGGGGGCAGGTGGTGGTGGTACATAAATAAGCAGCGATGGTGCCGCAGGCACAGCTGTACCAGAAACAGGCTTTCAGTGATGCTGAAGTTTGGTTCTTGTCGAAGCGCCACCATCTCACTGAATAACCGTTGGATAACGTGCATCGCTTTATATGGACATCCATGCGTGATGGACGTCCTTACATGCACAGTTCCATATATGGACGACCAGCCCATATATGGATGGGTCCGCATGTGAAAGTCCTGTCTTATATATGATGGGTCCGCACATGATGACCATCACGCATAGACGTCCATGACGTGCATGGACCGTTGTCACACGTGCGGGGCCTTATATGGATGAATATATGTTCATATGTGAGGAGCCTTCCTTATATGGATCATTATCAAGTGTGCGAACCTCTTCATATATACAATTCAAAAAATATGAATATTTCTTATATTTCTCGATATTCCGCAAGTACAGTGAATGTAGTTGCGGAACATCAAGGTACGGGAAATATAAATTTACATTCATATTGCAAAGTACAGTAAAAATGACGTGTTTCTTGGAGAACTGCCGAAGGACGGCGGTTCTATAAGATGGACGTCCTTATACAGTTCTGCGAGAAACACGTCCTTTTTACCACACTTTGGACGTCCCTGATTTGGACATTTCGCACTGCGATTTTGGAAAGTCTAAGGACTCCATACTATTTTTCGATTATACCTACCTGAATTTGGACGACTTCGTGAGGACATCCAAATTCAGACTTGGACGACCTTTCGAAAATGCCCCTCCACAGGGCTCATTTTTGAAAGAGAAAAACATCCAAAAAAGTGTCATAAAGCACTATTTGGATGGATTTCTTATCAAAATGTCCAAATTGGTATTATCAAAACCTGTTTTGCAGACATCTATCTATGGATTTCATCTGCAGTGCATCCAGATCACAAGGGGGTGTGTTGGGGGCACAGCAGAGGTGGGATTAGGGCTGGCTCAGGGCTGCCCAATACTTGGACGTTTTACAACCATGATGGAATAAATCCAAAACATCTAGGGTGAAAATTTCAACATTTTGGTCTAGACTGTTTTTTTTTTTAACAAATAAGACACAGAAAGGCACCCTAAATGATCAGATGACCACTGGAGTGATTCAGGGATGACCCCCCTTACTCCCCAAGAGGTCACAATACTGCTGCGAGCTATCGTGAGAGATGCAGCAGCCATTTTACAGAAGCATTGCAAGGGGCAGGAGGGAGGGGGCTGCGCTCCTGCCCCCAATGACCCCACTGGACCATCAGGGATATAGGTAAGCTCGGGGGCTTACATTCACGGTTAGAGTGTGGGGGGTCTTGCGGGGGTCTTGATGTGTGTTGAGGAGGTGGGAGGGACAGAGGGGACATTGTCGTAGATGGGAGGGGGTTCAGGGTCTTTTTATTTTTAAGAAAAAAAAAGTTATGTGGGTGCCGGCCGAATTTTCAGAGCCAGCACCTACATAGCTAAGTGGCCTTATTTAGGAGCGTAAATTTAAGAGTGTAAATTTAGGAGCATAACCTTTATAGAAAAAGGCCCAATTTGCATAATTGCCATTACTGCCATTTAGATTATAAGAACACACTTACCTATGCAAATGGTAGTATTCTATAAATTTAAGAGTGCAAATGGCAATTACATTTGGGTAGCCTGTTTTAGAATTAGGGATGGCACAAAAGCATGCATGGATGGCACAAGAGCATTTCACCCATCTATGGATAGTGGTGATATCCATATGCTATCCTATATTAAACCATTCTGCTATTCAGACAGCAGCTGAATATCCTCACTATCCAAATAGCTGCATCAGGCGACACTGCCAAGCCTATTTAAGCACTACCACCTATCCGATGGCCAGTGTATTAAGCAAAAACTCAAATGCAATGTTTAAATTTGACCCATAAAAAGTTTAAATGATTACAGTGAGAACTGTATTGCTGATTTGTTACCCACATACAAGATCACATCTTAAATTAGAAATGTATTTATAACTAGCCAGGACTTAAAAGCATAATTTAACATGTGAATAAATTATTTCATGCATACAATCTAAAAATATTCGAAAAAAAACAAATCTAAAACACTGAAAACATTTTTCAGTCACATTTGCAAACAGCTAGCAAGTAGTTCATATCTTATGTTGATTTCTTTTTCAGATATCTCAGTTTAAAGTGAACTGCCAGACATGTATTCTCTTTTAAAGTCCTATATTCAAAAATCTGGAAGCCTATATTCAAAGTTTCTCGAATCCAGATAGAAGAATATTGTCTCTTTAATACTTCTCTTTTTCAGAATTTACTCAGATGAAACTGCCATTCATTAATGTAAGTTCTCTGTGTTCTATATCTCTGCTTAGAGTTGATCTTTTCCCCAATTTTTTCACTGCGCCTTGTCTGCCTTTTGCATTTTTATTTTACATGTATTTTTGTCATTTGTCTCTCTATATATTTTTTTCCTGTTTCTTTGTATGTATTTCTATTTTCTTGTTTTCCAGCCAGGACTCTATTTTTATGGTCTATGGTGTACAGTCCTTAACTCTATAAAGGAAGTTTTGCATAACATTAATAAATAGTATCTTATACACTAATACCAATGAATAAAAGTTGTTACAAATAAAATCCAATATAACAACTATCTAGCACAATATATAAACTAAATAAAATCCATAAAATGTATAATGGGTACAAATTTCAATAAAACATTTTTCAAAAATAAAAACCCATTATGGTCTTCTCATTCCATAAATTCATTCCATTTACTCAGCCCATCAGATGTTGGCTGTAATTGCTGGAAGATTAGTCCTGCACGCCTTGATACAGCTCACGATAGCAAAACTTTGGCCACAGTCGGTGTGACTGATCTTGTTTGTACGTTTTACGTCTATCACCAACCCAGAAGCTAAGTGTGTTTTTTTTTTTGTTTTGGGGATTGATCCATTAAGAACTTCCTGGAGAGTTTTTAGCAAGAGTTAAGGGTTTTTCATGCCGATGAAGAAAGTTGGGTTCTTTTTTCCCACATGCATCACCTTGCACTTGCTCACATTAAACGTCATCTGCCATTTAGCCGCCCAGTCTCCCAGTCTCGTAAGGTCCTTCTGTAATTTTTCACAATCCTGTCGCGAGTTAACGACTTTGAATAACTTTGTACCATCAGCAAATTTAATTAACTTGCTAGTTACTCCCATCTCTAAATGATTTATAAATATATTAAAAAGCAGCAGTCCTAGCACAGACCCCTGAGGAACCCCACTAGCTACCCTTCTCCATTGTGAATAGTGCCCATTTAATCCCACTCTCTGTTTCCTATCCTTCAGCCAGTTTTTTTTATAGTTTATTTATATCATTTTTACATTTACATATCAACATAAATGTAGTGGAAATTACAAGAAACATAATAAATCAACTTATAATTTTAAAGGAAATACTTCTCCTAACATTTTGTCCACAATCATCCAAAGATCCAAGTACTAGGTAAAAATGAGCTTCAGCCAGTTTTTAATACACAATAGGACATTTCCTCCTATCCCATGACCCTCCAATTTCCTCTGTAGCTTTTCATGAGGTACCTTGTCAAACGCCTTTTGAAAATCCAGATACACAATATCAACCAGCTCCCCTTTGTCCACATGCGTAAGCGTGCTCCAAAATTTGCTGAGGAAGAGCTTGAAGTATTGATTTGCGGTGTATGTGATGAATTTGGACAACTCTTTAAAAAGTCCCGGTTGACGCTTGGACAGAAGAACAGGATATGGGGGAGGATTGTGGACGAGGTGAATGCTCTTGGTGTGCGGAAACGCACTTTAGAGCAGTGCAAGCACCGTTGGCAGGACTTCAGGGGTATGGTGAAAGTCAAGGCTCAGAACAAGTGGAACCATGGAAAGGGGACAGGTGGTGGCCCTCCATGTGCCGTGCAGATGACTCCCCTGGAGGAGGCAGTGTTGACCACCCTTGGTCGTGAACAGGTGGTTGGACTATGCACTGGTAACGACACATTGGAAAATACAATTGATGGTATGGAACTTGAATATTTTACTGTTGTGCTTAAGTCGTGGTGTGTTTGGGTATGAACCCTCTTTGTGATGGTGGTTTTGAATGTACCTTGTATTTGTCTTCGTTTGTAGGTGAACATCTAGAACATTCAAGATTATCTGAGGACACAGAAGGTGGTGAGTACTGATGATTTTCTGTGGGCTGCTGTAGGGGACATAACTACATGATTATTGTCATGAACCTTCGAGCATGGCAACCACATTTACAAGCGTGTGTTCTTTGACATGTATAACAGCCTGGATGAGAAGCCTGCCCCCCTCTGCCCCTTCCAGTACTACCTGTGATGTTCTGCAAAGTACAAGTCACTCCAACTCTTCCCCTTCCTGGTGTAGCAGTGATGCAGTTCCACGTAAGTATTGTATCGCAGTTTCTATTGTGTTCTACCTTTTGTAGGACCACTGTTCGCTGGTTTTTTTATTTACGGCAGCAGTCGCTTATAATGTACATTTTTGGCATACCTCTATCATATCTTCTCTCAGCAACACCATGTGGCACTGAGCCTCCGGTCCCAGGATGTTCGACATGGTTAGCAGGGTGTGCAACACCATGTGCGACACAACAGGAGGGAGAAGAAGCACGTGAGTACAGACTTGTTTTCCTGTTTACAACAAAGATTTAATGTCGGCGTTGACTGTGTGTCTTACATGTTCCGTGTAATGGTTTTTTCCTTTGTATTTGTTAGGTGTACTGTTGATGACCCCTACAGTGGGAGTAGAGGATGGGGAGGATTCTGAAACTGTGACACTAGACCTCGTTGGTGTCCCAACCACCCCCCCCCCCATCCTCTTCTATTGAATCGCCCATGGGCCCTCCTTGTTGGACCCCGGCGGAGGAATGGCAGGCACGACGCAAGTTGTGGGACAGGCAGGGCAAGTAGAATGAGGGTATAAACGTACTGCTTGAAAAAGTGGCAGAACGTGTCCGTCATTCCACAACTGCCATTTGTGCACAAATGCAGAATGCGGAGGAGAACGCCGATGCGCGATCTGATAAAACAAACGCCTTATTGGACCAGAACAACGCTCTTTTGCACGAACTGTGCAATCTTACCAGAGCGTATTCCCAGCAGCAACGGCAGATGTTTATGGATCTCCAACAGGAGATCAGGGGGATGCAGCGTGCTGTACTGCGCGATGACTCCGCCTGGGGTTATCACACTGCAAATGGTATATTTTCTTTCATTTTTCCATGCATATATGTTATCCACAAACACATATTATATATCCCCTCTGTTCTAAAGTGTTCGTCTAATGTGTGTGTTCTTTTCCAAAAAAATTTAACAGCCTGGAGTCCATTGCAGCATCGGACGACCAACGGTGCAGTTGCAAGTAAGTATAGTATCCTAATAACTTGTTTTGTACTCACTTCTTTGTTAAACGATCCAGATGTATGTACTGTAGCCTACTGTGTTTTTTTTTTCCAGGCTTCGAGACAGGTGTACCTCCCACACTCCCTTCATTGTCTCCCATCAGCCATCGTGTTTATTCTTTTTCTCAGCCTCCTATAGGTAATGTCTGTGGCCTCTTCTTTTCCGCACAGGATTTTAATGCCCTTTGTAAATTCCTTGTTTTTACTGTTTGGCACACTGTGCATACCGTTACCCCTCCCCCCCTTTTTTTTTTTTTGGTTTGGGGCAGGGTCTGCAGGCCAAAACGTGGTCGCAAGGGCCTCCCTTTCTGAGTAAGTATCTCGGGTTATTGAGTGGCCCGTCGACCTGTCTCTATTCTAGACAGGCTTATTTACATTTTCCTGCTTCCTTTTTCATCTAATTGCAGGCAGGATCGCTGTAACCCGCAGCCGGGAGCACAGAACAACATAACACCCTCCAGTGCGCACCCTGTGTGGCAGCCTGTTTCTCGATAGTAAGTATGGGTGCGACACATACAAACAAAAATTTCGTTTGATCATTTATTCACCTTTATTTTTCAATAATTGTCACGGTAGCCTCCAACCTTTGTAAACTTGGTACACAGTTTGCAACATATGAAGTTTTATTTTATGTTGTTTCATTGCAGCAACAGAGCACCAGAACACGGCGATGACGACAGAACAACAGAATACCCGCATGTACCCCGGCTTTGTAACAGCCAGTCATTGGATAGTAAGTTTCATTTGTTACCAGCAGACTGAAACCAGTGGGGCTGTGGGAGGGGAGTGCGAGGCCTTTTTTTTGGAGCCTGAAAAGAGGTTTTCCAATAGTGGTAACATAACAGGTGATATTTTTGTGAAATGCATTGATAGTTTTTATTGACATTTGTGCACTGTTGTTTTGTCGCCATGTGAAAGGGTTGTCTGAAATGTTTCTTAACAGGTATAGTTAAAACTTTGAAACGGTTTTGTATCATTTCCTTCCCCCCCCCCCCCCCCCCCCCCACAACAAAACAGTAAAATGCACATTGTAATTGTTTTTTTTGTTGTTTTGAAGGTGCTGTGGAACCTCGGAACATGGTGCAACGGAGCTAGAAACACATCTCGCTATGCTGTCTTTTCCAGCTTATGACTGCATCACGAATTTGGAACAGATATCAAACCTTTCCTTTTTTTTTCTCCTACATAAGTACATAAGTAGTGCCATACTGGGAAAGACCAAAGGTCCATCTAGCCCAGCATCCTGTCACCGACAGTGGCCAATCCAGGTCAAGGGCACCTGGCACGCTCCCCAAACGTAAAAACATTCCAGACAAGTTATACCTAAAAATGCGGAATTTTTCCAAGTCCATTTAATAGCGGTCTATGGACTTGTCCTTTAGGAATCTATCTAACCCCTTTTTAAACTCCATCAAGCTAACCGCCCGTACCACGTTCTCCGGCAACGAATTCCAGAGTCTAATTACACGTTGGGTGCAGAAAACTTTTCTCCGATTCGTTTTAAATTTACCACACTGTAGCTTCAACTCATGCCCTCTAGTCCTAGTATTTTTGGATAGCGTGAACAGTCGCTTCACATCCACCCGATCCATTCCACTCATTATTTTATACACTTCTATCATATCTCCCCTCAGCCGTCTCTTCTCCAAGCTAAAAAGCCCTAGCCTTCTCAGCCTCTCTTCATAGGAAAGTCGTCCCATCCCCACTATCATTTTCGTCGCCCTTCGCTGTACCTTTTCCAATTCTACTATATCTTTTTTGAGATACGGAGACCAGTACTGAACACAATACTCCAGGTGCGGTCGCACCATGGAGCGATACAACGGCATTATAACATCCGCACACCTGGACTCCATACCCTTCCTAATAACACCCAACATTCTATTCGCTTTCCTAGCCGCAGCAGCACACTGAGCAGAAGGTTTCAGCGTATCATCGACGACGACACCCAGATCCCTTTCTTGATCCGTAACTCCTAACGCGGAACCTTGCAAGACGTAGCTATAATTCGGGTTCCTCTTACCCACATGCATCACTTTGCACTTGTCAACATTGAACTTCATCTGCCACTTGCACGCCCAATCTCCCAGTCTCGCAAGGTCCTCCTGTAATCGTTCACATTCCTCCTGCGACTTGACGACCCTGAATAATTTTGTGTCATCGGCGAATTTAATTACCTCACTAGTTATTCCCATCTCTAGGTCATTTATAAATACATTAAAAAGCAACGGACCCAGCACAGACCCCTGCGGGACCCCACTAACTACCCTCCTCCACTGAGAATACTGGCCACGCAATCCTACTCTCTGCTTCCTATCTTTCAACCAGTTCTTAATCCATAATAATACCCTACCTCCGATTCCATGACTCTGCAATTTCTTCAGGAGTCTTTCGTGCGGCACTTTGTCAAACGCCTTCTGAAAATCCAGATATACAATATCAACCGGCTCCCCATTGTCCACATGTTTGCTTACCCCCTCAAAAAAATGCATTAGATTGGTGAGGCAAGACTTCCCTTCACTAAATCCGTGCTGACTTTGTCTCATCAGTCCATGTTTTTGTATATGCTCTGCAATTTTATTCTTAATAATAGCCTCCACCATCTTGCCCGGCACCGACGTCAGACTCACCGGTCTATAATTTCCCGGATCTCCTCTGGAACCCTTCTTAAAAATCGGAGTAACATTGGCTACCCTCCAGTCTTCCGGTACTACACTCGATTTTAGGGACAGATTGCATATTTCTAACAGTAGCTCCGCAAGTTCATTTTTTAGTTCTATTAATACTCTGGGATGAATACCATCAGGTCCCGGTGATTTACTACTCTTCATCTTGCTGAACTGACCCATTACATCCTCCAAGGTTACAGAGAATTCGTTTAGTTTCTCCGACTCCCCCGCTTCAAATATTCTTTCCGGCACCGGTGTCCCCCCCAAATCCTCCTCGGTGAAGACCGAAGCAAAGAATTCATTTAATTTCTCCGCTACGGCTTTGTCCTCCCTGATCGCCCCTTTAACACCATTTTCGTCCAGCGGCCCAACCGACTCTTTGGCCGGTTTCCTGCTTTTAATATATCTAAAAAAAATTTTTACTATGTATTTTTGCTTCCAACGCTAATTTCTTCTCAAAGTCCTTTTTTGCCCTCCTTATCTCCGCTTTGCATTTGGCTTGGCATTCCTTATGATCTATCCTGTTACTTTCAGTTGGTTCTCTTCTCCACTTTCTGAAGGATTGTTTTTTGGCTCTAATGACTTCCTTTATCTTACTGTTTAGCCACGCCGGCTGACGTTTAGTCTTTTTTCCCTTTTTTCTAATACGTGGAATATATTTGTCCTGAACCTCCAGGATGGTGTTTTTAAACAGCATCCACGCCTGACGCAAGTTTTTTACTCTGCGAGCTGCTCCTTTCAGTCTTTTTTTCACCATTTTTCTCATTTTGTCGTAATCACCTTTTCTATAGTTAAACGCTAGCGTACTTGATTTCCTAGTTTCACTTCCTTCAATGCCAATATCAAAACCGATCATATTATGATCACTGTTATCAAGCGGCCCTCGTACCGTTACCCCCTGCACTAGATCATGAGCACCACTAAGGACTAAGTCTAGTATTTTTCCTTCTCTTGTCGGCTCCTGAACTAGCTGTTCCATGAAGCTGTCCTTGATTTCATCAAGAAATCTTATGTCCCTTGCGTGTACAGATGTTACATTAACCCAGTCTATATGCGGGTAATTGAAATCCCCCATTATTATTGTGTTGCCCAGTTTGTTTGCGTCCCTGATTTCCTTTAACATTTCCGCATCCGTCTGTTCGTCCTGGCCAGGCGGACGGTAGTACACTCCTATCACTATCCTTTTCCCCTTTGCACATGGAATTTCAATCCACAGTGATTCCAAGGAGTGTTTTGTTTCCTGCAGAATTTTCAATCTATTTGATTCAAGGCTCTCGTTAATATACAATGCTACCCCTCCACCAATCCGATTCACCCTATCACTACGATATAATTTGTACCCCGGTATGACAGTGTCCCACTGGTTATCCTCCTTCCACCAGGTCTCAGAGATGCCTATTATATCTAATTTTTCATTTAGTGTAATATATTCTAACTCCCCCATCTTATTTCTTAGGCTCCTGGCATTCGCATATAGACATTTCAAACTATGTTTGTTGTTCCTAAGTACATCATGCTTAGTACTTGACAGTATTAATTGGCAATCTTTTGTCTGATTTTTATTGTTATTTAAGGATACCCGATCTACTACAATCTCTTTTGCAACCTCACTATCAGGATACTCTATCTTCCCTGTTATGGTGATATCTTTGAAAGATACCTTATCCCGAACCATGCTCTTTTGAGCGACTGTCGGCCTTCCCCCCATTTCTAGTTTAAAAGCTGCTCTATCTCCTTCTTAAACGCCGATGCCAGCAGCCTGGTCCCACTCTGGTTAAGATGGAGCCCATCCTTTCGGAATAGGCTCCCCCTTCCCCAGAATGTTGCCCAGTTCCTAACAAATCTAAAGCCCTCCTCCCTGCACCATCGTCTCATCCACGCATTGAGACTCTGGAGCTCTGCCTGTCTCTTGGGCCCTGCGCGTGGCACAGGTAGCATTTCAGAAAATGCTACCCTGGAGGATCTGGATTTCAGCTTTCTACCTAAGAGCCTAAATTTTGCTTCCAGAACCTCTCTCCCACATTTTCCTATGTCATTAGTACCCACATGTACCAAGACAGCCGTCTCCTCCCCAGCACTATATAAAATCCTATCTAGGTGACGCGTGAGGTCCGCCACCTTCGCATCAGGCAGGCAAGTCACCAGGCGATCCTCACGTCCACCAGCCACCCAGCTATCTATATGCCTAATGATCGAATCACCAAGTACAACAGCTGTCCTAACCTTTCCCTCCCGGGCAATATTTGGAGATATATCCTCGGTGCGAAAGGATAGTACATCCCCTGGTGGGCAGGTCCTGGCTACAGGAGTACTTCCTACTTCACCAGGGTGATGCTCTCCTTCTAGGAGACCTCCTTCCTCCAAGGTAGCACAGGGGCTACCTGACTGGAGGTGGGACTTCTCTACAACATCCCTGTAGGTCTCCTCTATGTACCTCTCTGTCTCCCTCAGCTCCATCAAGTCTGCTACTCTAGCCTCAAGAGAACGGACACGTTCTCTGAGAGCTAGGAGCTCTTTGCATCGGGCACACACATATGACACCTCACCAATTGGGAGATAATCATACATGTGACACTCAATGCAAAAGACTGGATAGCACCCCTCTCGCTGCTGGACTGCTGACTCCATCTTAGTGTTTTTTGAGTTTTTCCGTAATTTAAAACTTGCTAAAGTATTAAGGATATCAGCCTATCACTAACTTACAGTTCCTCCTTTAAACCCCAATCTTCAAGTTCCGAAAGCACAAGCAAAATTTGTTCACTTACCAGAGAAATATCCTCTTCTCCCAGAACTTATTAGAAGGAAAGCTGGGCACCTCTCAACCAAGAAAAGGCTTACCAGGGGTTAGGCCGAAGCCAGCATTCCTCCCCCTGAGGGTCACCTGATCTTGGCTAAGAAGTACCTGGTAGCTCTGTTTAATTAATAAAAGTATTTGTTCTGAACTGTTTCGATGTTCTTTTATAAGTTTATATGAGGACGTAGGTTGTGCCGTTGGTAATAACTTTCACTTGAGAACGGACGGCACAGGCTGAAACCAAGAAATGGAAGTCATATGAATAAGCTAACACTGACAAATAGCGATTTGCTAATCATAGTATTGCTGCAATGTTACCCATAGCATTATCTGTTGACACCAGCTAATGACACACCGTTCATATGCAAGTTCTGTGCTGACATGTTCCCCATTCCAGGAGGGATAGAGGATTTTGGTCTGTATGTTCTTAACTGACAGACACAGGCTATGTGGGACTTGTTGTCCAATGATTACATCCGTAGAAATCACTGCTAGGGCTTGCCTATATCCCTCCTTGACCAGGAATATGACAGACAGGTCATACAAGTGGTACTAGGCTACTAAGGATGGCGAGGTTCAGAAAAGAAATCATGGATAACCTTCCGGCGCACTGCATTTCCCTTGCTTGCATCCGTTCCTCTGTCCGAGGAGGCTATGTCCACTTCTGGAGGGACAACAATGTCGATGTCAAGGTGATGCTTCAGTGCGATGTTATGAAGCATGCAGCATACAAGCACTATGTCAGCGACCTTTTCAGGGGAGTATTGCAGGGAGCCACCAGAGATGTGCAAGCAGCGAAATCTGCTCTTCAATACCCCAAACGTGCGCTCTATTGTACATCTTGTTGCAATGTGTGCCTCGTTGTAACGCTTCTCTGCATCAGACCGGGGCACTGCAAGCGGGGTCAGTAGCCATGTTTTCGACCCATATCCAGCATCCCCTGCAGGAACACAACAGTTCATTACTGTGAGCACATAATATTAAAGGGTCGCAAAATATCCGTATTGAACTTTTCATGTCCTAAGTCACAGCCACCTGTGTGCAAACCTCCGCCTTGTTAGATCTGCATGTTTGGCCAGAGTTTTGCACAAATGTGCTGATTAACTCCTCTCCCCCCCTAACACACATTTACCTATAAGTAGCCCGTTGGTATAGTGACCTTTTCCGCCTTTCACCAGGAAGCAGTGTGCTCTTTGCGGGACTAAAGACGGAAGTGGTCACTAGCCCACCAGGGCACTATAAAGAAATGGCAGCTTGGAATTTCCATGTGTGTTGTTCTATACAGCAATGTTAAGTAGTAGTATTAGTTGTAGTATCACCCACACCAGTAAAGCAAATGTAAGCAACTCACCAAGAAGCCATCCGTTTTGAATCTGCCCCTCTGCAAACCTCCTTCCCAGTGCACTGTTAGACAAGATGTAAGAGTCATGGCAGCTCCCTGGAAAACGTGTAACAACATCACGGATCCTAAGGTTTGCATCACAAACCACTTGCACATTCAGCGAGTGGCCCATCTTGCGGTTTCGATACTGCATTTCTCGATCCGCAGGCGGGGTCAAGGCAACATGTGTGCAGTCTATAGCTCCTAGGACATTGGGTAACCGCGCAATCTTGTAGAAGTCCTGCTTGACCCTCCTCTGTTCTTCTTCCCCCGTGGGAAATGCTATGTGCTGGCGAACACATTTTTTCAGTGCGTGCAGGACCTGAAACACAGTGCAAATTTTTGGATTGGTTATCCATGTTTTATACAGTGCAGAAGGGGGGTTGCACAACGATGGAGGAGGGGTGGGATGAGGATAGGGTGTAGCGAAATGCGTAGTATTACCTGCGAAAGATGTCTTGAAACAGTTGCCTGGTCCACGCCGCTGTTACCCCTTAACACATGCTGGAATGTCCCTGTGGCTAAGAACTGCAGAACAGTAAGTAGCTTTGCAAGGCCAGGCACTGCGTGAGATCTATGTGTGGTTGGGTCAATATCATCTCTAATTTCATGGTACAGTTGATATATAGCTATTCTGGTCAAGCGGTAGTCATCCACGATTTTTCTGTCTGACATGTGTTCCAGAACCAGCCGTTGACGAAACACACGTGGGCGGGGGAGCCGGCATGGGCAAACGTGGACAGGGTGTTGTACAATGGTTTCTGTTACCTCCTGTTCCTGCATGTGGTCATAATCCATGGCAGGGAAAAAGTCCAACTGTGCAAGAAAAAACCCACCATCCATGACTTCTTTTTGCAATTCGCGAGCAGGGGAAACACGAGGACCAACACTTCTCTGTAGCGCGCAGAATGTACGTCATATTTAAGCGCCAAACGAGCAGCCAATCAGGAAAGACCATAATCGTGTGAAATCGAAGACGATTCGCTTCTCTGTGTCACGTGCAACAGAAACGCGATAGAACACTCAGCAATGCGGCGCTCCATGGTGGCGCATAAAATAAACGTCACATATTGTCGCTCGTGTACGGCCCAACCTTTGAAAGCCTTTATTTCTAACTTTAAACAAGAAAAATATATATATATATTTTTTTTTTTTATGTGCGACTTTACTTAGAAACTTTTAAAATATATTTTTGTAGTGCAACTTTTTTTGATAACATTATTTTTTTTATATATTCAACTTTGAGCAAAGTACAAAAAACAAGAAGTAGGATTATTTGTGTGAGGGCAATATATGGATGGTGGTGAACAAATTAAACGCGGGTCACATAGGGGGGAAAGGGGGAGGAGAAGATCTCAAGGGCACTGTACGCTGGAGGACAGGTACTGGATTACTTCGGCAAGGTCCACCAGTGCCTGTCCTCCCATGCGCAGGGTCTGGGCCATGTCCTGGAGCTCATCTGGGGGAAGGTTAATTAGGGGGAGAGGCATATGGGGAGATGTGGCGCGGACTTCGAGGATGAGAGAAAAAGTGGAGGTGGATCGGTCACGGGTAGGAGCTGGAGGTATGGTACAGGTACCACGGTCAACAGTAGGGTTGGGGGGGATAGGGGAGGTGGAGCAGCAGAGGGTGGGAGCAGGGGACATGGGCGAGACACTGCAGTGGACAGTTACGGGTGCAGGGGGGGGGAGAGATGGCGAATCTTCACTGTCTTCTTCTTCTCCAGTGAGGTCCACTGTGCCACCTGTCAGAAAAGACAAAAGAACGACTGTCAGAACGATTCACCATGAACAGCTTCTAAATGCACACACACCGTGATACGCAATAACAATAACATGAATTATTAGTACCGATTGTATTACAACACCAGACGCACACAGCGCGGAACACCACATACAAACAGATAGCCCTTGTACACACAGTGAGGGGAGTAATGGGTGACAATGGAGGAAGGGACAAGGGGGACAAGGGGATGGCACTTGGGGCAAGGAGTAGAATTTTAAAACTCACCATACACAGGTATTTGCTCCACCTGGAACCTCTCCAGAACGGGGGTGACTTGCCCAGGCGAGGTGGAGGCAGCAGCATGGTGTTGTGAAATGGCGAGGGAAGTCTGAGGGAGAGCGAAGGAGGGGGTAGCAGGAGGGAAGATTGGAATTTGCGGGGGGGGGGGGGGGAGGAAGGGGAAACAGGAGGAGTGGTGAGACCGTGTGGCTGGGAGGGTGAGGCAGGAGGGCTAAAGTGTGCTGGGGGTGGAGAAGAGGAACGGTGCGAAGGGCCATATGTTGGAGCAGGGAGACGCAGAATGGTCTTCCGTGATCTCTTGGGGGGGGGGGAGACGAGAGGAGGGGCCGGGACGGACAAGGGCATAAGGTAAGAGGTGGGGACCAGGGGTAGGAGCAGAAGGGCGGGGAGGTACAACACCAGCCAGGGACCCCTCGCCGGCACCATCATCATCATCGTCATCGTCGTCGTCATGACACGATTTCTCGTGATCGTCATCGTCACCCTCCTCCTCCTCCTCCTCCGCCTTCTCCTCTTTCTCTGACACTTCTGTTGAGACAAATATGGATGATAAAAGTTTTGTGATAACACCCCGAATCATCAAATGTCATGGAGCAGACTCACGTGAAACGTTAAAATACCTGGGCTGTTATCGAGGTTGGCCCTGACCTCACGGAGCCTCGCCCGTTTTTTAAGTTCCTCCACCTGTCAGATGTAGACAAATACAATGGAAAAGCAATGATGCACGTTTCACATACATGTGTAGTCAATTATTATTTATTATTATTATTTATTATTATTTATTATTTATTTTATGCATTTGTACCCCACTTACAGATCTTGGGAACGAACTGCGCTTATTAAATAAGCGCTGCAGTGTCCTCCAGCCCTGGTCCATCCTCATGATGTCCCTCCTTTTGCCGGCACGAGGGAAAAGGCGCTTTTCGTTGACTGTAAACAGTTGTGCTAGCCACAGGACTTCGAGGTCCGAGAAATTAGGTTTTCTCCCTCTTGCAGCCATAATGACGCCTATATAGCACGGCAATACGCACGCACTATATTGACGTGGTTATTACACGTTTTCATAAAGCTTTATTTAAAAAAAAAATTGCTCCCATACTTTTGGTACATATGTTATGCAAAGGGCTTTCGACCAATCACAGCGCTTTTAGCTGTGCTAATGCGCTGGGATTGGCTCACAGTTTGTTTGCTTATTCACTCTACGATTTTTCCTGGCACAGAGTGGTCCTAACGAGAGGTCCGGACCTCTCGTTACATTTCCTGCCTTTTTCCTGCATACAGGCAATCGGAAAAGGTTGGTGCATCTCGTTTCAATGGGGTTTTCACACTAATTGCTCATCTCCATTCCGTTTTCGTTAGCTGCTGGCTTCCTCGGTAAAAGCCCTTTGATGCATGCAACGGATCAAATTTTCCTCGTTGGAGGGTCATTAAAGGCTCATTAAGCTTTAGTGCATCTGCCTCAAAGTGGCTTACAATACATCATGAGTAGTGGAAGAATGTTAGTAATAAACATTTAGTATTGCATGTTCTTGGTCAGCATGATAAGAAAAGCGAAGTAGTAGTATACAAGCAGAAAGTAGGAGACAGTTCTAAAATTAAATAGGCGAGTTGTGCATATTCACTTGGGTTGATCTTTTTGGTATGCTCTTTCAAAGAGATGGGTCTTCAGTAGTGCGCAGAAGTTCACTATTTCGTATATCGATTTCAAGTTGCTCGGCAGTGCATTCCATAATTGTGTGCTCAAGTAGGTGAAGTTTGACGCATGCATTAATTTGTATTTCATTCCCTTGCAACCATAGGCGGTCGGTGGCCCAACTGTTTGGGGAGGCTAAAGGGGGCGGGGTTAGGGGTGGAGCCAGGGGTGGAGCTTAAATCCATAATTGTCTGATAACACACAGAAAAAATAAATAGATAAAAATAAGTCACAATTAATACCTTTTATTAAATATAGATATTAGATATGTATCATATGTCAAAGAATAAAGTGGTTGCTCAAAGCATATACTAACCACAATCGCTCAACTGCAAAACACTATGCACAACTTTGTGCAAAAACACACTCAGAACTTTACTGTACCATAAATATTACACTGGGCAGAACCTAATACACCAATATACCACCCATACGGAAAATGCAGACCGTCAACAATATGAAACAAGGGATCATAACATCACAATTCTCATGTAGAGCCACAAAACATCCTAATTCATGTTTAATGTGGGATAAAATGCCATACATAAGTCAATAAATATAAACTTTTAATGTTGAGCACCTGATTCTCAAAGTGAACATATTCCAAACACTATAATGAAAATAAAATGATTTTTTTCTACCTTTGTTGTCTGGTGACTGTTTTTCTGATCATGCTGGTCCAGTATCCGATTCTGCTGCTATCTGTCCTCTTAACTCCGTTTCCAGGGCTTCCTTTCCATTTCTTTCTTTCCTTTCCTCCTTTCTTCTTCATTTCTGGTCCTCAGCTTCTGCCTATTTTCTTCATCCATGTGCAGTTTTTCTCCTCTCATCTCCTTCCTCACTCTTCCCTTCCCTCTATCCATGTCCAGCATTTCTTCTCTCTCCCTCCTCTCCCCTGCCCTCCATCCACCCATGTCCAGTGACCCTTCTCTCCCCCTGCAAGAACCCATACACAGCAACCCTCCTCTCCCCTGCCCTCCATGCACCCATGTCCAGTAGTGATCCTCCTCTCCCCTGCCCTGCATGCACCCATACACGGTGACCCTCCTTCTCCTGCCCTGCATCCACCCATGTCCAGCAGTGACCCTCCTCTCCCCTGCCTTGCATGCACCCATGCCCGGTGACCCTCCTTCCCCTGCCCTGCATCCACCCATGTCTAGAAGTGACCCTCCTCTCCCCTGCCCTGCATGCACCCATACCCGGTGACCCTCCTTCCCCTGCCCTGCATCCACCCATGTCCAGCAGTGACCCTCCTCTCCCCTGCCCTGCATGAACCGATTATACCCAGCGACCCTTCTCTCCCCTCCATCCACAAATGCCCTGCGACTCCCTTCTCTCCCCTGCCACCCCCTCCCGAGTTCTACGGTGAATTCTCTCTCTCTCTCTCTCTCTCTCTCTCTCTCTTTCTCTCTCTCTCCCCCCTCACACCGACCTGACTCTTCAAATTCTTCAGGGCAGGCAATCTTGCCTGCCCGCTGCCAGCGCTAACTCTCCCCTGCTGGTGCTGCCGACGTTCGCGCTTCAAAATGGCCACCGACACTTACAGGGCGGCCTCCAAGACTTCAGCAGAAGTCTCGCGAGGCCGCCTCTGGAAGTCTCGGCGGCCATTTTTAAAGCGCGAATGCCGGCAGCGCCACCAGGGGAGAGTTACGCTGACAGCTGAGCTCCGATGAGTCAGGTCGGTAACGTGAGGGACCGGATCCGGAGGGAGGGGGAGGAGCCGGCTCACTGTGGCTGGGGAGGCTTAGCCTCCCCAAGCCTTCGATACCGGGCGCCTATGCCCCTAGTCCTAGTATTTTTGGAAAGAGTAAACAAACGATTTACGTCTACCCATTCCACTCCACTCATTATTTTATAGACCTCTATCATATCTCCCCTCAGCTGTCTTTTCTCCAAGCTGAAGAGCACTAGACACTTCAGCCTTTCCTCATACGGAAGTTGTCCCATGCCCTTTATCATTTTCGTCGCCCTTCTCTGTACCTTTTCTAATTCTAGTATATCTTTCTTGAGATGTGGTGACAAGAATTGAAAACAATATTCGAGGTGCGGCCGCACTATGGACCAATACAAAGGCATTATAACGTCCTTACTTTTGTTTTCCATTCCTTTCCTAATAATACATAACATTCTATTTGCTTTCTTAGCCGCCGCAGCACACTAAGCAGAGGGTTTCAACGTATCATGAACAACGACGCCAAGATCCCTTTCTTGGTCGGTGACTCCTAACATGGAACCTTGCATTTAGTAGCTATAGTTCAGGTTCCTCTTTCCCACATGCACTTCCTCACATTAAACGTCATCTGCCATTTAGACGCCCAGTCTCCCAGTCTCGTAAGGTCCTCTTGCAATTTTTCACAATCTTTTGTGATTTAACAACTTTGAATAACTTTATGCCGTAAGCAAATTTAATTACCTCACTAGTTACTCTCATGTCTAGATCATTTACAAATATGTTTAAAAGCAGCGGTCCCATAACAGACCCCTGGGGAACCCCACAATCTACCCTTCTCCATTGAGAATACTGACCATTTAACCCTACTCTCTGTTTTCTATTCTTTCACCAGTTTTTAATCCACAATAGGACACTACCTCCTATCCCATGACTCGCCAATTTCTTCTGGAGTCTTTCATGAGATACTTTGTCAAACGCTTGTTGAAAATCCGGATACACAATATCAACTGGCTCGCATTTATCCACATGTTTGTTTACCCCTTCAAAGAAACGTAATAAATTGGTGAGGCAAGATTTCCCTTCACTAAATCCATGTTGGCTTTCAGGCTTATTTTCGAAAGAGATGGACGTCAAAAAAGTGACATAAATCGGCACTTGGACGTCCATCTCATAGAGACGTCCAAATCGGTATAATCGAAACCCAATTTTGGACGTCTTTCTCAGAAGTCCGTCGCAAGGATGCCCAGATCTCAAGGGGGCATATCGGAGGCGTGGTTGAGGTGGGACTTGGGTGTTCCTAAGACTTGGACATCTTTGAGCCATAATGGAAAAAAGCAAAGATGTCTAGGACTAAACTTTAGATGTTTTCACCCAGACCTGTTTTTATTTCAAATAAGGCACAAAAAGGTGCCCGAAATGACCAGATGACCACTGGAGGAAATCAGGGATAACTTCCCGTTACTCCCCCAGTGGTCACTAACCCCCTAACACCCTCAAAAAACATGATTAAAAATATTACTTGCCAGCCTCTGTGCCAGCCTCCGATGTCATACTCAGGTCCATGACAGCGCATGCAGGTCCCTGGAGTAGTTTAGTAGTAGGTGCAATGCACTTCAGACAGGTGGACCCAGACCCACACCCCCCCTACCTGTTACATTTGTGGAGGAAACAGCGAGCCCTCCAAAACCCACCAGAAACCCTCTGTACCCACATATAGGTGCCCCTTCACCCGTAAGGGCTATGGTAGTGGTGTACAGTTGGGGGTAGTGGGTTTTGGGGGGGGGAGGCTCAACACACAAGATAAGGGAGCTGTGTACCTGGGAGCATTTTATGAAGTCCACTGCAGTGCCCCCTAGGGTGCCCGATTGCTGTCCTGGCATGTCAGGGGTACCAGTTTACTAAAAATGCTGGCTCCTCTCACGTCCAAATGGCTCGAATTTGGACATTTTAGACTTGGACGTCTTTGGTTTCGAAAATGGCTGAAAATCAAAGACATCCAAATCCAAGGACGTCCAACGTATTTTCAAACACAAAGATGGACATCCATCTTTTTTCGAAAATGAACTTTTCCCCGCCTCCAAATTTGGACATCCAAATTCCAACTTAGACGTTTCTTTTGAAAATGCCCCTCTTTGTCTCATTAATCCATGCTTTTAAATATGCTCTGTAATTTTGTTCTTTATAATAGTCTCTACCATTTTGCCCGGCACCGACGTCAGGCTCACTGGTTTATAATTTCCCAGATCCCCTCTGGAACCTTTTTTAAATATTAGCGTTACATGGGCTACCCTCCAATCTTCCATTACCTCACTCAATTTTAAAGATAAATTACATATTACTAACAATAGTTTCGCCAGTTCATTTTTCCAATCTATCAGTACTCTGGGATGAATACCATCTGGTCCAGGAGATTTGCTACTCTTCAATTTGTCAAATTGCCCCATTACATCCTCTAGGTCTGTAGAGATTTCATTCAGTTTCTCCGACTCGTCAACTTTGAATACCATTTCTGGCACCGGTATCTCTCCCAAATCTTCCTTGGTGAAGACCGAAGCAAAGAATTCATTTAATCTCTCTGCTATGGCTTTGTCTTCCCTGATTGCCCCTTTTACCCCTCGGTCATCTGGTGGTCCAACCGATTCTTTTACTGGCTTCTTGCTTTTAATATACCTAAAAAAACTTTTTACTATGTGTTTTTGCCTCCAACGCAATCTTTTTTTCAAAGTCCCTCTTTGCCTTCCTTATCAGCGCTTTGCATTTGACTTAACATTCCTTGTGCTGCTTTTTCTTATTTTCAGTCGGTTCCTTCCATTTTCTGAAGGATTTTCTTGTAGCTTTAATAACTTCCTTCACCTCACTTTTTAACCATGCCAGCTGTCATTTGGTCTTCCGTCCTCCTTTTTTAGTACGTGGAATATATTTGGCCTGGGCTTCCAGGATGGTATTTTTAAATAGCATCCATGCCTGATGTAAATTTTTGACCCTCGCAGTCGCTCCTCTAAGTTTTTTTTCACTGTTCTTCTCATTTTATCATAGTCTCCTTTTTGAAAGTTAAACACTAACATATTGGATTTCCTGTTTATACTTACTCCAGTCCAAAGCTAATATCAAATTGGATCATATTATGATCACTGTTACCTCCCGCACCAGATCATGCGCTCCACTAAGGACTAGGTCTAGAATTTTTCCTTCTCTTGTCGACTCATGTACCAGCTGCTCCATAAAGCAGTCTTTGATTTTGTCAAGGAATTTTATCTCCCTAGCATGCCCTGATGTTACATTTACCCAGTTAATATTGGGGTAATTCAAATCACCCATTATTATCGTGTTGCCCAGTTTGTTAGCCTCCCTAATTTCCATTAACATTTCTACATCCATCTGCTCATCATGGCCAGTGCACGGTAGTACACTCCTAGCACTAACCTTTTCCCCTTTGCATATGGAATTTCAATCCATAGGGATTCTAAGATGCGTTTTGTTTTCCTGCAGAATTTTCAATCTATTTGATTCAAGGTCCTCCTTAACATACAGTGCTACCCCTCCACCAATTTGATCCACTCTATCACTATGATATAATTTATACCCCGGTATGACAGTGTCCCACTGGTTATCCTCCTTCCACCAGATCTCAGAGATGCCTATTATATCTAATTTTTCATTTAGTATATTCTAACTCTCCCATCTTATTTCTTAGGCTTCTGGCATTCGCATATAGACATTTCAAACTATTTTTGTTGTTTCTATTTACATCATGCTCAGTACTTGATAGTATTAATTTGCAATCTTTTGTCTGATTTTTATTTTTATTTAAGGACACCTGATCTATTATCGTCTCTTTTGCAACCTCACTATCAGGATACCCTATCTTCCCTGTTTTGGCGATATCTTTAAAAGATGCCATATTCTGAACCATGCGCTTTTGAGTGACTGTCAGCCTTCCCCCAGTCTCTAGCTTAAAAGCTGCACTATCTCCTTTTTAAATGCCGATACTAGCAGCCTGGTCTCACCCTGGTTAAGGTGGAGCCCATCCTTTGCTCTTTATTCACAACAGTTACACAGCATATTGTTCCTTTTTATACTTTAATAAAAAGATTTAAATATAAAATCATAATTGTTCAAGGCTTCTACAGATGAGGACAGAGCCCATGGGGACAGGGCGAGGACGGGGATAGAACCTGTGGGGACGGGGCAGGGATGGAGACGGGGCCTGTGGGGATGGGGACGGAGACAGAACCCACAGGGATGAGACAGGGACAGGCTCAAAATTTCTACCCGTGTCATTCTCTAGCCTACTTTTTCAATAAGTCATCCAAATCATCAAACCTCTAGCAAAACAAAATAATTCATAGATTCAATCACCACATTTTTGCTGCAGTCATTAGCAGAGGATTTTTTTAAGGTAGAAGTAATCTGTTAAGCTATTCTTTAGAGCTGAATATTCTTTAAACATTCTAATGTCAATTATTCTGTTTATTTCCTCCTGTTCTTCTTCTAGGAAGCACAGTGCACGCTTTTCCTGGGCTTCTCACAAGCTCCACCTCAGGTATGTCTTGCAGCTACATTCTCTCTCAGAACACATGGCTGCATGCTCTCCACCTCCAATATCTATGCTGATGCATTGCTTGCTCTCCCCAGAATCTTTCAACTTCAAGACCATTCCTGCTACGTTCCCCGCAACCCCCACCAGTGCATCTGCTACTGCTTTAGTGGGGAGTTCTCTGCATCACACACCAAGAACCATATCTGTCACTTCACAGCTATTCTCATGTTCACAGCCCTATTGTGGATCTTCCCCCATTCTTCTACCTGGGCTCCCAGCATCTAAGCTATTCCAGCAGCATTTGGCATCTTGAAGCCAGGGGCGGACTGAGAGTGGTCTGAGCCCACGGGCACTGAGGGTGCTCTGGGCCCCTGTCTGGCTACTGCCCGACACCCCCTTATGGCTGCGCTGCTGCCCCCTACCGCCGATGCTGACACCCCTTCTGCCCCGGTCCTATCTAAAGGGCACTGGTGGTGCCGCTGTGTTTTCACAATGGCAGCCAAGACTTCCCAGATAGTCTCGTGGGTCTCGACAGTCTCGCAAGACTTCCGCAGGGAGTCTCAGCTGCCATTTTTAAAGTACGGCAGTGCCAGGCAAGGGGAGATGCGGCATCACAATGAGCAGGAAATATCATGTTCCTCCCCCTCCCTCGAAGAGGCTAATAGATTACCAGCAGTGTGCCTTTAAAGGTAGGATTGTGGAGGGCTGCAGTGTGCGGTGGGTATCCGGGCAGAGCCTCTGGGCCCTCAGGCACTGCCCAGTTACCCGAATGGTCAGTCCGCCCCTGCTTGAAGCACCACTCACACTTTGACAAACTTCCTGGGAGCTAGCTCAACCTCACACCCACTGCTTTCTGCCTGCCCCTGCTTAGCAGGTAAACAAAAGGGGGGGAAAACATATGGGCATGTATTTGCAGTTTTATGTTGGAAGAGGAGACAAGGCACAAAGATACATAGAAGATGAGAGAGTCAATAAATTATAGCTGGAAAACAATGAGCACAAAAGGCTCCTAGTCTAAGCAACAAAGTGCAGGATCTGTATGCCCTGATGTTAGAGGCAAACGTAGATATTGTTGCTATCACAGAGACATAGTTCAATGACTCCAGTGAATGGGGTGCAATAATACCAGGCTATAATCTATTTAGGAAGGATAGAGATGGCCGAAAAGGTGGAGGAGTAGCACTGTATGTGAAAACCACTATTAAAGCAGCTGAAATTCAGGGGGCATGAGGAAAAGAGGAAGTCACGTGGATCGTCTTGGAAAGAGAATATGAAACTTCTGTCCACACAGGTGTTGTCTACAGACCTCCGACATAAACAGAGAAGATGGACAAATATCTGGTTGTAGATATCCAAAATTTGAGAAAGAATGGGAGGTGCTGTTGCTGGGAGATTTCAACCAGACATAAGTGAATTGGAATATCCCATCTGCAGGAAAGGAGTAGAAAGATCATGGATGCCTTCCAAAGTGCATGGAACCATGGAACCAATAAGGGAAAGGGTGATGCTGAAACTAGTATTCACAAATGGGGAAAGTATCTAATGTCCAGGTGGGTGGCCCCATGTCTACTAGTGGTCATCATATGGTATGGTTTGACATAAGAGCTAATGTGGAGTGCAGACACACAAAACTCAAAGGGCCCTGTTTACTACGGCATGCTAGCATTTTTAGCATAAGCTAAAAGTTAGCTTGTGCTAATGCTAGAGACACTCATATATTTCTATGGTGTCTTTAGCGTTAGCGCGCACTAAAAACTCTACTGCGCCTATAACACGGCTTAGTAAACAGGGTCCAAAGTCTTGGATTTCAAATATGCTGACTTTAATAAGATGGAGGAGTACCTGAAGAAAGAGCTGAGAGGATTAGAGGACAAAAAAGATGTGCCATTTTAATAGCTGAAAGGAACTGTAAAAAATGGTAACAGATCTTCTTGTAAGGAAAGTAAACAAAGCAATAGAATACGGAAACCCAGTGGCGTACCAAGGGGGGGGCGGTGGGGGCGGTCCGCCCCGGGTGTCAGCGGGTGGGGGGGTGCTCCGCGAGAGCCGACAGCTTTTTTTTAAAAATCCATGCAGCGATCGCCGATGCAGGCAGCGCCTAGCGTCTGCCCTGCATGAACTGAAAAGAGGAAATCGCTTTGCTGACGTCGGGCCTTCCCTCGCTTGTTGTCCCGCCCTCGAGGAAATGGGAAGTTACCTCAAAAGAGGGCGGGACAACAAGCGAGGGAAGGCCCGACGTCAGCAAAGCGATTTCCTCTTTTCAGTTCATGCAGGGCAGACGCGAGGCGCTGCCTGCATTGCTGCACAGATTTTTTTTTTTTTTAAAAAAGCAGGGTGGTGGCTTTAGGGTGAAGAGGGCTCAGGCCTCTCGATGGAGGGGGGGCTCAGATGGGAGAGGGGGGGGGCTCAGAGGGGAGAAGGGGATTGGTGAGGGTGCTCAGAGGGAAGAAGGGGATTGGGGAGGGTGGGGGAGCTCAGAGGGGAGAAGGGGATTGGGGAGGGTGCTCAGAGGGGAGAAGGGGATTGGAGAGGGTGGGGGTGCTCATAGGGGAGAAGGGGATTGGGGAGGGTGGTCATAGGGGAGAAGGGGATTAGGGAGGGTGAGGGTGCTCATAGGGGAGAAGGAAATTGGGGAGGGTGCTTAGAGGGGAGAAGGGGATTGGGGAGCTCAGAGGGGAGAAGGGGATTGGGGAGGGTGTGGGTGAGGGTGCTCAGAGGGAAGAAGGGGATTGGGGAGGGTGGGGGTGGTCGTAGGGGAGAAGGGGATTGGGGAGGGGAGTGCTCAGATGGGATAAGGGGTCTGGGGGTCTGACAAGGGGGCAGGAGGGAAAATGGGTCCATGCCTGGGGCAGGTGGGAGAATGGGTCTGGGGCTGAAAAGGGGGGGATGCAAGGCATGTGGTGGATGAAAGGGGCTGGAACTGGGGGCTGAAAAGGAGGGTATTTGGGATAAGGGGGCTAGTACTGGAACTGGGGGCTGAAACAGGGCAGGGGCTGAAACTGGGGGCTTTAAAGGGGACAGGGAGAACTGGCTGGGGCTGAAGCTCGGGACTGATGGGAGAAAAGGGCTGGGGACTGGTGGGATAGTGGGGCTGAAAAGAGGGGGCAGAGAGAGAAGGGACAGACCCTGGATGGAAGTGGGGAGCGTGAGGGAGGGCAGACCTTGGATGGATGGGAGAGGGAGGGCAGACGGATTGAAGGGGCAGAGAAAAAGGGCAGATGGTGGGTGGAAGGGGGAGAGTGAAAGAGGGCAGACTGGGGTAAATGGTGGATGGAAGGGGCAGAGATAGAGGGCAGATGTGGATGGAAGGGAGAGAGAGAGATGGCAGACTGGGGCAGATGGTGGATGGAAGGGGCAAAAATAGAGGGCAGACAGTGGATGGAAGGGGCAGAGAGAGAGGGCAGACACTGGATGGAAGGGACATTAGAGAGGGCAGACACTGGATGGCAGAGAGTGAGCGAAGACATGCTGGATGGAAGGAAGACAGTGAAAAGAAGATGAGGAAAGCAGAAACCAGAGACAACAAACTGTAAATATATATTTTAATTATTTTGCTTTAGGATATAGTATTGTAGCTGTGTTAATAAATGTTTATAAGTAGAACATGTAAATAAGGTCATCTTTTTATTGGACTAATTTTAATACATTTTGACTTAACTTTCAGAGAACAAAACCCCCTTCCTCAGGTCAGGATAGGATAATGTAACAGCACTATACTGTATTGACCCGAGGAAGGAGATTTTGGTCTCTGAAAGCTAAATGTATTAGTCCAATTAAATGATATTATTTGTTTTATTTCTATTTGTTAATTTGTAAAGTGGTGATTGGTATTTGTTAGTTTTTTCAAATTTACATCTGCTGTCTTTATATTTTGCACAGTACTAGGGGACGTTTTCTGTTTCTGTGGTGTTGCATTGTATGCAGAGTCTGGCATCTTGGGGGTTCAGTTTAATTTTTGTCTAAATAGAAAGTTTAAATATTACTACTTATTCTATAGTGGATTAGGGTGTATCTGTGTTTGTGAAAAAGACATGGCTTTCAGTTGGCATTGACTGTGCAGGATCGACGATCTGTATTATTCTGTCTGGTTTCGTTTTACAATAGGTGAATTGATGTTCTAGTGCTCACTGTAGTGTTTAAGATGCTTTCCTTTTGTGACTTGTAGAAATTACTGCTTATGGTATGGTAGAATCGCTCTATAGGTCCTGATGTTTTGTATTCGCGGTATGCCTAGTACTGGATTTGGGGGGGGGGGTGTTAAAAAATGACCGGCCCCGGGTGTCAACTACCCTAGGTACGCCACTGCGGAAACCGATATGGTTCTCCAAGTAAATGGCAAAAAATAAAAGACAAAAGTGGTGTTCTTGAAATACAGAAGAACACAGAAAAGAATACAAGCTAAAACTCAAAGCAGCAGAGAGAGAAATATGGCTGGCAAAAGGACAGTTAGAAGAAAAAATGGCTAGAGATGTAAAGAGAGATGACTAGACTTTTTTCAGGTACATTAGAGAAAGGAGGAAGGCTAGAAATGGAATTGTAAGACTAAAAGAGGTTGAGAACCAATATGAGATGAATGATGAGGAAAATCTAGATATGCTAAACAAATACTTCTGTTCAGTATTCATTGAAGAAAATCCAGGAGAAGGACCTTAACCAGCTTACAATGGTATATATGGGAATGCAATAGATATTGCACCATTCACAGAAGAAAGAGTTTACGAGAAACTTGAAAAATTGCCCGGAATTTCTGTTTCAATCCATCCCAACTGAGATAGTTCAATGGCTGATGGACAGACTTAATGGACTACTAGAATCAGGCTCTCTTCTTTTAGATATGGGCAAAATCATTCTTACACCTCTGCTGAAGGGCTCAGGATTAGATATAACTTTGACCATAAGTTATCTTCCAGTGCTAACATACCCATCATTACTAAAATACTAGAAACCTACATTAGCAAACAATTTTCCAAATATTTGGAAAAATGTTCTAATTTACACTGGTCTCAATTCAGATTCAGAGTTGCACATAGTACAGAAACCTTGCTGCTTCTTTTAACTACATACGTTAAACAATACTAATGCAAGGAGAACCAGGTACTATTATTTCAGTTTGACATTTCAGCAGCGTTTGATGCAGTAAATCACATAAAGCTTTTTGAACGGCTGGACCAGATAGGAATAACAGGATCAGTCTTTAAGTGGTTTACCATATTCCTTTCCAACCGAAGCTATACTGTTAACCAAAATAATCAACTTTCCACCTATTGGTTTCCGAAATGTGGGGTCCCCCAGGAATCCCTGCTTTCTCACATTTTGTTTAATTTCTTCATGTCCTCCCTTGGCTCAATACACCTGGGATTAGGTGAGCTACTATTATCCTACTACTACTACTACTACTACTATTTAGCATTTCTATAGCGCTACAAGGCATACGCAGCGCTGCACAAACATAGAAGAAAGACAGTCCCTGCTCAAAGAGCTTACAATCTAATAGACAAAAAATAAATAAAGTAAGCAAATCAAATCAATTAATGTGATTAATGTAATTAATCCTATGCTGATGACATCCTGCTTCTCTACCGTTTACCTCCTCAAATCAAGACCTAATTCAATCTGTAACAAATAGAATGAATGCTATCCAGACTTGGGCTTTAGCAAACAAACTAAAACTGAATATGCAAAAGACCAATATCCTATGGTTCGGAATCAAGGAGTTGAGGTCCCAATTTAATAAAACCGTCAAATAAATACATAGTAGAACTTTTTTTAGGTATATTAAAAGCAGGTTTGACTGCTAGATGACCGAGGGGTAAAAGGGGCAATCAGGGAAGACAAAGCCATAGCAGAGAGATTAAATGAATTCTTTGCTTCGGTCTTCACTGAGGAGGATTTGGGAGAGATACCGGTGCCAGAAATGGTATTCAAAGCTGACGAGTCGGAGAAACTGAATGAAATCTCTATAGACCTAGAGGATGTAATGGGGCAATTTGACAAATTGAAGAGTAGCAAATCTCCTGGACCGGATGGCATTCATCCCAAAGTACTGATAGAACTGTCAGACAGTCAAAGTAATGCTTTGATGTTTCTCTCATATATACTATCTGCTACCTCATTTGCTTATTTCCGATCTGAGGAAGAAGGGCAACCTTCGAAAGCTAATCAAGAAATGTATTAAGTTATGTCCAATAAAAAAGGTATCATCTTATTTTCTTTTCAATGTTTTATTTTGTTTGATTTCTATTGATAAACTTGATAGAACTGAAAAATGAACTTACGGAATTATTGTTAGTAATATGTAATTTATCCTTAAAATCGAGCGTGGAAGATTGGAGGGTGGCCAATGTAACGCCGATTTTTTAAAAAGGTTCCAGAGGAGATCTGAGAAATTATAGACTGGTGAGTCTTACGTCGGTGGCGGGCCAAATGGTAGAGACTATTATAAAGAACAAAATTACAGAGCATATTCAAAAGCATGGATTAATGAGACAAAGCCAATATGGATTTAGTGAAGGGAAATCTTGCCTCACCAATCTATTACATTTATTTGAAGGGGTGAACAAACATGTGGATAAAGGTGAGTAGTTGATATTGTGTATCTGGATTTTCAGAAGACATTTAACATAGTACCTCATGAAAGACTCCAAAGGAAATTGGAGAGTCATGGGATAGGCGATAGTGTCCTATTGTGGATTAAAAACTGGTTAAAAGAAAATAGAGAGTAGTGTTAAATGGTCAGTATTCTCAATGGAGAAGGGTAGTTAGTGGGGTTCCCCAGGGGTCTGTGCTGGAACCGCTGCTTTTTAACGTATGTATAAATGACCTAGAGATGGGGGTAACTAGTGAGGTAATTAAATTTGCTGACGACACAAAGTTATTCAAAGTAGTTAAATAGCGGGAGAATTGTGAAAAATTACAAGAGGATCTTCCAAGGTTGGGAGACTGGGCATCTAAATGGCAGATGACATTTAATGTGAGCAAGTGCAAAGTGATGCATGTGGGAAACAGGAACCCGAATTATAGCTACGTCATGCACAGTTCCACGTTAGGAGTCACCGACCAAGAAAGGGATCTAGGTGTTGTCGTTGATGGTACGTTGAATCCTTCTGCTCAGTGTGCTGCGGTGGCTAAGAAAGCAAATAGAATGTTATGTATTATTAGGAAAGGAATGGAAAACCAAAGTGAGGACTTTATAATGCCTTTGTATCGCTCAATGGTGCGACTGCACCTCGAATATTGTGTTCAATTCTGGTCGCCACATCTCAAAAAAGATATAGTGAAATTAGAAAAGGTGCAGAGAAGGGTGACGAAAATGATAATGGGGATGGGATGACTTCCCTATGAGGAAAGGCTAAAGCGGCTGGGGCTCTTCAGCTTGGAGAAAAGATGTGCTGAGGGGAGATATGATAGAATAGAGTGGAACGGGTAGACGTGAAGCGTCTGTTTACGCTTTCCAAAAATACTAGGACTAGAGGGCATACGATGAAGCTACAAAGTAGTAAATTTAAAACAAATCTGAGAAACATTTTCTTCACTCAACGTGTAATTCAATTCTGGAACTCGTTGCTGGAAAATATGGTAAAGGCGGTTAGCTTAGCAGAGTTTAAAAAAGGTTTGGCCGGCTTCCTATAGGAAAAGTCCATAGACCGTTATTAAATTGGACTTGGGGAAAATATTTCTGGGATAAGCAGCATAAGCATAAAATGTTTTGTACTTTTTGGGGGATCTTGCCAGGTATTTGTGACCTGGTTTGGCCACTGATGGAAACAGAATGCTGGGCTTGATGAACCTTTGGTCTGTCGCAGTATGGCAATAATTATGTACTTAAAATTGTTTGACAATGTTTTGATTACTTTGTAGGCTTTTTATGGCAGCTCAGTCTGGTGGAGAGAAATTTTACAGAATTTTCTTTGTTTGCTGGAGATTTGTGGTTTCACCCTATGTCTGAAACTTTCTATGTAGTTGTCTAGTTTATTGTTTTGTCCATCATGTGGGGTGAAATACACAGATACCATATTAAACACCAGAGTGACACGTCTATAGGACAGCATTTTGCCAGAGCAGAGCACAGCATGAATAACTTTATGGTGAGAACACTAAAAGGAAATTTCAAACCCATCCAGGAAGGTACAGCCTTTAAAGTTAAAATTATGAAATGTTTTGACACCTACCAGACAGGACTTCTTAAAGATCTGGATTTCCTATCACATTATAAACCATAAAATTATAGTGCTTTGTCACCCACTGATCACTCATCACCCCCCCCCCCCCCCACCCCTTTTCCCATGAAACTTTCATTGGAATACTTTTATGTTTTACATATATATTCTGATATGTCATCATGTGCTTATTTCTTATCTGAAGAAAAAAGTATTGCCTTCAAAAGCTAATCAAAAATATATTGTTAGTTCAATAAAAAGGTATCACTTCATTTTATTTTCTTTGTTTTGTTTTAACTATTTATTATAATTAAAAGTAGACTAACACAGCTACCACACCACTTCTCAGGAAAAAAAAAATTGTCTTCAAAATGTTGTAATGGTTACTAAGGACAGAACATAAGAGTTGCTATACTGGTTCAGACAAAGGGTTTATCTAGCCCAGTACCCTATTTCCAACAGTGGCCAGTCCAGGTCACAAGTACCTAGCAGAGTCCAAAAATGTAGCAAGATTCCATATTGCTTATTTCAAAGATAAGTAGTGGCTTTCCCCAGGTCTACCTTAATAGCAGTTTATGGAATCAGCATGAGTCCACAGGTAGTAGTTTTCCTTAGAGCAGCTAGGAAGCCCAACCCTATAAAAGGAACTGGGAGGTGGTTGAAGCTACAATATGCTCTTGGTTTTGGAAGGAAAGTATCTATTTCCAGAACCCTGATATTCAGATGATTTGAAAATCAAGCCAATCCTCTTTATCTATCACACTCAGATAGCAGAGCCTAGGATAGAGAAAAACTGTTGGAAAGACCATGATCAAGTATATAATCTCACATTCATTGTTGGTTTAATCTTGAGTTGATAATGAATGTGACTGTTGGACAGATTGGATGGACCGTTCAGGCCTTTATCTGCTGTCACTTACAATGTTACTGTGTTCCTGTTTCATAAACAGGAGAAGAAACAGTAGGCTACTCAATTTTCTAGATCGATCTGAAAGCTCTGACTCAGCTATTACCCTAGGTACAGTGTGGAAGAAACCACGGAAAGGGTTCTTCTTTTTACCAGTTTGACCTGAAAGCTGGACAAGCTCAAACCAGTGGGGTCTCTGAACTTTCAAAGAAAAGAGACAAAAGAAAAAGACTGGAATGGGTGCCCGGAGGTCCCCTCATACCCACACTTAGGAGAGGAAGGAGCACTAGAGCCTCAGGTGGACTCAGTCTTCAGGAGATACTCCTGCAACCCACAAGGGAAAGGGATCCTGTACCACCTAACAGCTAGGATCCCAGGAACTTACCAGTAGGGCCCAGAAAATAGCATGTGAGAGGAGTGCAAGAGAAAATCAAGTCTTTGTGCCAGGAGAGGAAGAGAGGAGGAGAGTAAAGCCGCTTTTGACACTGTTGATCACAGCCTACTCCTTGATACGCTGTCTTCATTTGGATTCCAGGGCTCTGTTCTTTCCTGGTTCTCCTCCTACCTCTCGCTTCGCACCTTTAGTGTACACTCTGGTGGATCCTCTTCCACTTCTATCCCTCTACCAATCGGTGTACCTCAGGGTTCTGTTCTCGGTCCTCTCCTGTTTTCCATCTACACTTCTTCCCTTGGCTCTCTGATATCATCCCATGGCTTTCAATACCATCTATATGCTGATGACTCTCAAATCTACCTCTCTACACCCGAAATCTCAACCAGCATCCAGACCAATGTTTCAGCCTGCCTATCTGATATCGCTGCCTGGATGTCTCAGCGACATCTGAAACTTAACATGGCCAAAACCGAGCTTCTCATCTTTCCCCCTAAACCGACCTCGCCTCTCCCCCCTTTCTCTATTTCTGTAGATGGCACTCTCATTCTCCCTGTCTCATCTGCTCGTAACCTTGGGGTCATCTTTGACACCTCTCTCTCCTTCTCTGCTCACATTCAGCAGACTGCCAAAACCTGTCGCTTCTTTCTCTATAGCATCAGCAAAATCTGTCCCTTCATCTCTGAGCACTCTACCAGAACCCTTATCCACATTCTTATCACCTCTCATCTTGATTACTGTAACCTGCTTCTCACCGGCCTCATTCTTAGCCATCTTTCTCCTCTTCAATCAGTTCAAAACTCTGCTGCGTGACTCATTTTCCGCCAAAGTAGCTATGCTCACATTAGCCCTCTCCTCAAGTCACTTCACTGGCTCCCTATCCGTATCTGCATTCAATTCAAACTTCTCTTATTGACCTATAAGTGCATTCACTCTGCCGCTCCCCAGTACCTCTCCACTCTTGTCTCTCCCTACGCCCCCCCTTGGGTACTCCGTTCTGTTGATAAATCTCTTATCTGTCCCCTTCTCCTCTACTGCTAATTCCAGACTCCGTTCCTTTTATCTTGCTGCACCTCACGCCTGGAATAGACTTCCCGAGCCTGTACGTCTAGCCCCCTCTTTGGCCATTTTCAAGTCCAAACTTAAAGCCCACCTCTTTATCACTGCTTTTGACTCCTAACCACTGCTCACTTGCCCTATCCTTTTATCCTCACGTCTTTATTCCCTTACCCTTAATTGTTCTGTCTGTCTGTCTGCCTGTCTTATCTAGATTGTAAGCGCTTTGAGCAGGGACTGTCTTTTTGTGTATGGTGTACAGCGCTGTGTATGCCTTGCAGCGCTATAGAAATGATAAGTAGTAGTAGTAGTAAAGCTGCTGTATATACTACTGTGTCTCTGTAGAAGACATAATTACATCATGTCCCTTTTGCTGCTATTTATCTTAATTACTCTTTCTGAAGTTTAGCCCTGTTGGATTACTACTAAATTTGAAGCTAATGTTACTTGACTATGTGTGAAGTGGACTTATTTCTGAGAGCACCTCTACGGGGAATATCAAGGCACAGTAACCAAATACCATATGAGATCTGTAAGAGTGAGGGCATTGAAGATAATTCTTCCCCTACCCCATGGTACCCATAATCTAACTGTTTGTTTAGCACAAGATAATGCCCTTGAACAGGGATCTTCCTGGAGGTCTCTACACCTATATTTGATTTCATATTTTAGGGTCATATAGCTAAGTATTCTTCAAAAGTTAATGCTTAGTGGATTGCTAATGCAAGCAAAACATTTGCCAAATATACTCAGCAGCATTGAAGAACATTCACCAACAAATGCAATTGTACAAAGAGTTTCAGAAATCTGTAGGAGCAGACTTTCTAAGAATATTGTAGCTATGTTTGCTCAGCAAGATGTCAGGCTTGTTGAAGGTCTCAATCACATGGTTAATCAGCATGAAACTCAAGCTGTTTTCACTTGAGTGGAGAGGCACGTTGTCATTTAGCAAGAGTGAAGGGAATTAGCAGTCACTTAGAAAATCCTGTTTGATGTGCTATTTCGTATTTCCTAAGGCAGTGTTTCCAACTTGTGTGTCATTTAGCAGACTATTTCAGTCAGATTCTACTATTTTACCATACTATAATACTGCATGAAATCAGCTGTTGGAAACTAAAATGGCATACTACTAGATATACAACCATATCAGAATAACCATACTGTGCCAGACCAATGTTCCATCTAGCCCGGTATCCTGTTTCCAACAGTGGCCATTCCAGGTCACACATACCTGGCAAAAACCCAAATAGTAGCAAGATTCCATACTACCAATCCCAGGGTAAGCAGTGGTGTCCCCATGACTATCTCAATAACAGACTATGGAGTTTTCCTAAAGGAATTTGTACAAACCTTTTTTAAACCCAGATATGCTAACTGCCATTACCATATCCTCCAGCAACGAGTTCCAGAGCTTAACTATTCATTGAGTGAAAAAATATTTCCTCCTATTTGTTTTAAAAGTATTTCCATGTAACTTCATTGAGTGTCCCCTAGTCTTTGTACTTTTTGAAAGAATAAAAAATCATTTACTTTTACCCATTCTACACCACTCAGGATTTTGCAGACCTCTATCATATCAATCCTCAGCTGTCTCTTTTCCACGCCGGAGTGCCCTAACCTCTTTAGCATTTCTTCATGTAAAAGGAGTTACATCCCCTTTATCATTTTGGTCACTCTTCTTTCAACCCTTTTCTAATTCTACTATATCTTTTTTGAGATATGATGACCAGAATTGAACGCAATATTCAAGGCGAGGTCGCACCATAGAGTGATTCGGAGGCATTATAGTATTCTTAATACAGAAGTATTATAGTTCTGACTTTTCATTGGACAGTTCAATTGTTAAGTCAACAGAGAACATATTTATCAGGTACAAAAACATTCTACAGTTGTTAAACGTGCATAATCCTATTATGCCCCAAATAGAATTACTCCTTGAAAAGAGGACAAGATGCTGTCTGCCATCTTGGGAGCAAGAGGACAAATGCTGAAAGAATATTCATGAGTGAGATTGAGGGCCATTTTCATTTGAAACAGGATTCCCTATCGGACAGCTACGTGACCCAGATAAATACATTGTTATAATATTGTCATACAATTATACAGCATGTGACATTGGGCAGCAAGTTGAAAAGCCTCTGTGTCTGCCACAAGATAGCAGACTTTGAGTTTGATTATTGTGAACTTTGAGATAATAATTCACCATTTAGGCTCACTTGATATTCACTTTAGCATTTATAAAATTCACATAAGGGAAGGACTAATAATATCTTTGGAGCTTTAAAGATTTACTGGTCATTATAAGCAAGTTCACAAGCACTGTTCCCTCTAAGCTGAGCGGGAGTCCTGCCAGTGAGTGATGCTGTTTCACTATCACATTTTCCATACTGAGGGACAGGCAAGTTCTGCAGGATTCCAGTGAACCTGCCTGTCCCTAGTGATTGCACACACACACACACACACACACACACAGAGTACAGACCTGTGGTGAAGAGGTGCTGAAAGGAGAGCTGCTGTACCCTGTGGCTGCTGAACAATGCAGAGGGGAGGGGGCCCCCCTGCAGGAGGGCCCCAGGCTGAAAGGCCTAGCACACTTGGAGCTGAGAAATACTATGAAGGGGAGGCTTCCTCCACCCAAGCCCCAAGCATGCAACCAGGAGAACCAGGAGAGCCCAGGCCTGTGGACGGAGGAAGGACCAGAGCCCAGCAGCGCTTGCTGAGGAGCCAGCTCACCCTGACTGTAAGTCCTGGCCATAACATTCCTAAGCTGGGTGAAGAACAGGGGGCAAGAAGGCAGGGCCCGGGTTCCAGAGCAGGGTTCTCTGCATCCAGTATCAGAGGAGAGGTGGTGGAAGAGAATAGCGGAGAGTCTGAAGAGGACGTTAGTGAGGAAGAAGAGGAGGAGAAGGAATCCAGGCCTAGGGCCTGGCAGAAGAAAGAGGCCCAGCATATGACTCCTGAAGAGGTAATTAGATCAGTGAAGAAAATGAATCGAGTAGAAGGTGAAATAGAGGTACTGAGGAAGCGGCTGAAGCTAGCAAAAACTATGTGTAACCTGGCTTCCACTGGCCCACGAGACAAGTATGTTAAGGGAGTTGAAGCACTCCAGAAGCGGCTTACAGCAAAACAAAGGCAGCTGCAAAAACTAAAGAATTGCAGAGATAATCCCCTTCGTGAGGTTTTCCTGAACAGGGAACGCATGCAGCAGACCCAGACGCAGTCCCAGATCCAGCAGGAAGCAGAACCCAGAGACACACAGGACTCCGTGGTTCCAGACACCCCAGAGGCTATGCTGGAAGGGACAGCAGGGGAAGAGAAACAGCAGCAGCCAGAAGGAGGGAAAGACAAGACTGACACAAATAATTCCCAGTTATCACCAGTATTTTATTTCCTACAGGATTCCCAAGAGCTAGGTGCTCCATCCACTTACCAGCCTTGTAGAACAGAGGCTCCTAGTCCAGTTGTGGCAGGTACTGTGGATAAGGAGGGGCTCCAGCACTGCATGCAGCAAGAGAGCCTGGCAAGTTTGGAACACAAAAGAGCTATGAAACTGAAAAAAATTCAAAAACGTCCCTTATACTTAGAGAGCTGGCAGGGCATAGCCGAACCCACAGAGAAGAGCTCAGGTTTGCTGGGAGAGACAGAGAAGAAAGACAGCCTGGAGAATCAGAACAGTTTGAATGCTGAGGAGAATCAGAACAGTTTGAATGCTGAGGTAGGAGAAGAATCACTACACACTGAGCAAGTACAGAAGTTACCAGGAACAACGGGAGGGAAAGTAGAGCAAAAACAAGGGGTTTTGCAGATGGAGACAGAGACTAAAGAGGATGGGAAAGTACAGGAATGGAGTAGTGGAGTACTACAAGAGATGGAAGAAGCTGAGAGCAAATATGGTGGACAGAGGGCGGGAACATCGTGGGAACACCACAGTCACTCATGGACAGAATTGATAGGGCAGACCTCTGAGCAGGGCTGTCCAAGAGCTGCCATCCAATCTCAATCAGAAGTGCTGATGACATCATGGGGGAAGCTCAGTGACAGGCAGGGGCTCCCAATAGATTCTGCCACTCAGAAACAAGAAGAAAGAGCAGAAGGGAGCTTCTCAGAAACTCATGCCCATCAAAGCAGGAGTCCCAGAAAGGAGAGAGAGAATTGTGGAGAGTGTCAGCTGCACCAGGAGGCGGAGCCAAGACCCAGATCGAGTGAGACAGGGCATGGAGGAGAGTGTCAGCTGCACCAGGAGGTGGAGCCAAGACCCAGACTGAGTAAGACATTGCCAGATACAGAGAGAGTACATGAAGGAGAGTGTCAGTTGCACCAGGGGGCGGAGCCAAGTCCCAGACCCAGTAAGACAGAGCATGGAGGAGAGTGTCAGCTGCACCAGGAGGCAGAGCCAAGACCCAGACTGAGTAAGACAGTGCCAGATACAGAGAGAGTACATGAAGGAGAGTGTCAGCTGCACCAGGAGGCGGAGCCAAGACTCAGACTGAGTATGACAGTGTCAGAAACAGAGAAAGTGCATGGAGGAGAGTGTCAGCTACAAGAGGAGACAGATCCCAGACCTGGTCTGAGTGGGACAGTTGCAGAGCAAGGGAACGAGTGCTGGTTGGGAACAGCAGCAACTGGCAAAGGACTGGAAGTAGAATATTGCAGAGGGGGAAGAGACAGAAACAGCACAAGTGAACTGAACATAGTGGGGTTAGTGGACATGGGAGAGGAGGGAGGGGAAGAGAGGGGGAGGGGAGGAAGGCAGGAAGGGAGTGGGGAAGGGGGGAGCATACTGGTATCAGCCCCTTTATCCTTTGCAGCAGTAGTACGGGGAGGAGGGGCAGAGACAGGGAAGGAGGAGGGGAGGCAGGAGTCAGACATGGAGACAAGGGGAAATCCATTTTCTGGTCCGTTGCGGGGTCCCGGGAGCGGTGTTACCCCAAAACGTCGAAATGTTGTCCAGCTGCGTTGGGTGGGCACAGGGGTAGCACCACCTAGAGAGGTTGTTTTAAGAATGGTATTCTCCCTTGGCTTTATCCCTGAAGATTTGTATGCATGCATACACCCTGTGGGAATCCCTGAATATGATATTAGTTTCTTAACAGGGCGAGGTTTGGACCTGTTTTGGGAAAAGTACACAGAGGTGCAGCATCAGGGTAGATGGGTGGATTTTAAGGCTGTCCCCATCAGTAGACAGGACGCAGTCCAGATTACCATTTTGGTACGTAATGAATCTCTTATGGCTGCAGACCTGTCATACTGGTTGGGACGGTATGCCGAAATTAGGACCCCATTAAGCAAAATACCAGACCAGAGTCGTGTGTGGGCGGGGGGGGTGGAGTGCCCTTGTAAAATTAAAACAGGCAGGCTATGTCACCCAACATATACCTTCAGCCGCATACATTGGAAGGGATCGAATTCAATGCTTTTATGCAGGACAACCCAGACAGTGCTACAGGTGCGGATCTTTCCGTCACTTAAGCATGTCATGTACAGTGTTAAAGTGCTCGCGATGTGGTAGTACAGATCATGACACCAGCGACTGCACTACCATACGCTGTAACCTGTGTGGAGGCTTGGGGCACCCTTTTAGCAAGTGCCCACAAGCATCGCACAATCAGGTAGAGGAAGAGAGGAGGGGGGAGGAAGGGGCACAAGCAGAAACTACAAGGATACAAGGACAGAAGCGGGAAGCATTAAAGGGATTAATGGATAAATCAAATACCACTATTCATACAGAGGCAGGCACTAAGGGAAAGGGAAAGGGGGAGAAAAGGGCATCAGGTTTGGATCACATTCAAAGAAGGGGTATTTGTGAAAGGATGGAAGAAGGAGGTGGGGAGAAGGGGGGAGAAGAAGGGGAAGCATGGACCCTGGTAGGGAAACATGGAGGGAAGGGGGGTCGGAGGAAGGAGGGGAGGGGGCTAGCCCGAGCGGGGAGAACAGATATTCTGGAGAAGAGCCAGAGTAATCGATATGCAGTGTTTCAGGTTTCAGGTGAAGGAGAGGGTGATCTTGAGATGAATCCACCCCAAAGGGAGGTTTTGGAGGAGAAGAGGAGGGAGGGGAGGGGAGCAAGGAATGAATCATCTGAAAGACTTAACAGAGAGGAGCCAGCAGTGTTACCCCCAAGTCTAACATCACATCCTACTAGTTTAACGAAGGGCCTCATGCAGGAAATAGAGGAGGGTAAGGAAGGGATGAAAGGGGAAAGGGCTGGTCCAGAGGAAACCAAGAAAAAAAAGGGTAGAAAGAAAGCCGGGGAAGATGACTCAGAGTGGGAGGATTTGGAATTAGAAGAAATTATAGAGGATCCTGAAGAAATGATGGGGGCAGGAATATCTGTGAAGAGGGATTGCGGTGAAGAGATGAGGAGGGGTAAGAAATTTAAGAAATAAACCATGGCTGCCTTGTCCTTAATCTTTGCAACTCTGAATGTAGCCAGCATAAAGGCAGAGAGAACTAGATTTGTCGCCTTTAGCGATTTGACCCAGTGCAAGGTAGACTGCATCCTGTTGCAGGAGACTCATTTGGATTCTTTGCAGCTCCTGCACCGGGCCAAGAGAGATTGGAAAGGGGGGCCCTCATTCTGGTCTCTGGCCAAAGAAAGATGCGCAGGGGTGGCTATTCTTTTTGCCACCCGAGAAGTGGAGATTACGAGGGAAATAGAGGTGGAGATAGGGAGGTGTGTTGTCTTAGACGTTTTCATTAGAGGGGTAGCAGTGCGAATCATTAACTTTTATGGGCCCCAGATTAGTTGGGAACGCAAGCAGCTGTTGCTCCGGGTGAAACCGTATTTATATACAAGCAAATTGGTGGTATTTGGAGGAGACTTTAATATGGTCTTACAGCAAGCAGATAGAAAGGGGTCCAGGCGTCAGGTGGGTTATGACAGCCTCCAGCTGGCAGCAATTGTAAAACAGGCAAGACTGGAGGTGGCGGGAGGGAAGGGGTTCACTTTTAGAAGGGGAGACACGGAGAGCCGTATTGACTGGCTCTTTGTAGGCGGGTTGGCTAAGTTTCAGGGGCAGCCGAATAGATGGACGGAATATTCAGATCATGCCTTAGTTTCCACAGTCTTAACAATATGCGAAGGGGCGCAGAAAGGCCCAGGATTTTGGAAACTGAGTGCAAAGTTATTAGAAGTAGAGGAAAACAGACAAATATTTGAGGGTTTTTTAGCAGACCAAGAAACACTATGGGAGGTGATGGATGATAAGGGAGCCTGGTGGGACATGGTAAAGGGGCGAGTCAAGGCCCTTTTCCGGTCCCTAGCCAGGAAGCAGAGTCTGGGGTTACAGGCACAGTGCTGTCGTCTTCGTAAGCAATTGGACCACGCGGTCTCCAACCATCTAGAGAAGGGAGAGATAGAAGCTTTGCAGGCCCAGTTGAGGCTGTTGCAATATGATCGATACGCTGCTTTGCTTCTGGAAAGGGAATATGGGCATCGATATTCCCCGGATCCTTTCCAGAATTGCAAGGTAGCAGTAGGACACAAGGTCATTTATGCTATGAGAGATGAAGCAGGGCAGCGATTGACGAACCAACGTTCAATCGAGGCCAGGGTCATTCGGTTTTACACCAAATTGTGGGGGAAAGAGAGCTTGGTTTCTAACTTCATGCTATCATACGTGCAGAGTGCCCCAGGCTTGGAAAAGGTTTCGGAGGGGGAGATGGAACAACTGCTTAGGCCCATTACCACAGGAGAGGTAGATGATGCTATTGATACGCTATCAGCACGTACAACTCCGGGTCCCGATGGGCTGACCCCAGAGTTCTACAAAAAATTCCGTGTGGTCCTGATTCCAGTGTTAGCTGCAATTTTTAATAATTGTTTGCAGAACGGGCGTTTGGCCCCTTCACAGCAGTGTTCTATTTTGGTTCTCCTCGCAAAGAAGGGAAATCTGGAACTTATCGAGAACTGGAGACCCATAAGTCTTCTGAATGTAGATAGGAAAATAATGGCCAGGATTATTTACAACCGCCTGGCTGGGGCAGTGGGTGGTCTCTTGTCCTCAGCACAGTTTTGCTCGGTGAAGGGGAAAGGGGCAGTGGAAGCAGTTTGTACCATCCGTGAAATAGTGGAAAGGAGTCAAGGTGGGACAAAGGGAAAGTATTTGCTGACCCTTGATCAGTCTAAGGCTTTTGACAGGGTGTCCCAGGAGTACCTATGGCTAGTGCTTCGGTGCTATGGGATACCCGACCAGTTTATAGGGTGGATCCAGACTTTGTATCGCAATGCAAGGAGTAGCACTCTAATAAATGGTTGGGTGGGCAAGAGCTTTGCAGTGAGGTCAGGGGTACGGCAGGGGTGTCCCCTCAGCCCCTTGCTGTACGTCTTTTCCTTAGATCCTTTCCTCAGAAGGTTGAGTGGAGGGTTTAGCGGTCAACTAGAGGGCATCTCTTTGGGTTCACACACATGGCGATGTGTCGCCTACGCAGATGATGTCACAGTAGTAATCAGTAGCAAGGAGGAAGCCGAGCGAGTTCAGACCTGGATGGCAGAATACACACAGGCTGCGGGGGCCCAGATAAACCAGGATAAGAGCTCCGCAATTTGGGTAGGACAGGGCAGACCAGCTTTCAAACTTCCCAGTCAGTACCCAGTAGCAAGGGATGAAGTACGGATCCTGGGTCTCTGGGTAGGCAGACAGGACTATGATACGATCAACTGGGAGAAGGGGCTGGGGAGAGTCGAGGAAAGGGTGGCCCAGTGGAAATCATATAAGTTGCGGTTTGTGGAAAAACTGCATGTCATTAAGACCTATCTGATACCCCTTCTCCTGTTCATATCCAAGGTCTGTTTACTGCCTATATCGTTACATGCCAGAGTATACAGCTTGTTTTTCCAACAGCTATGGGGGAACAGGATGAATATTATCCGGAGGGAGGTGACCTATTTGCCCAAAAGGGAGGGGGGGTTGGGAATGGTCAACCCTGTGGTACATTTTAGTTGTTTCTTTTTCCAACAAAATCTGGGAGGGGTCTTGCGGGAAGGGAGGCCGGCTTGGGCAGACTGCATGGCCTCCTGGCTTCAGCGGTACTTGAGGGATTGGGTGAGGGGAGGTCAGGCAATGCCCCTGCGAGGGAAGGCGGGATACTTGCCACAGTACATCTCACCTCTGTTGAGATTGGTGAAGAGATGGGGTATCACAGTACAGGAAATCCAGAAGGAGGACAGGAGGCAGCTACAACACCGCATTATTCAGACACACTTTTCAACACGTCTAGCCTTGAGGGACTGCCCAGGTCCACTACAGGAGGAAGGTCTGGCTTTCCTCAATTCATCACGCCTCCCCCGGAAGATTGCGGACATGGCCTGGCTGACTTTCCACAGCCGGCTTTATGTTCGAGCTAACATGAAAAATAGAAACAGCAATGATCGTAAGTGCCCGAGGGGGGAGTGCGTGACGGAGGATGAAACAATGGACCACTTCCTCCTCAAGTGCCCGTTCAATCAACAAGTCTGTCAGGCAGTAGCCCGCCAATTAGGGATTCCTTTCTTCCACCAGCTATCTTATGCAGAATGGGCCTATGGAGGGTTTCCAAAAGGAAAGGGGTGGTGTAGGGAGACACTGTATATCATCGCTGCAGCCCTTTGTTACTTCCTGTGGCAGGCACGCTGCCAAGCTTCATTATATCGGAAGTGGCTGTCTGTACAGGAGGTGGCAGGGGATGTGGTACATTTTGTCCAGCAGCTGGCAGTGAGGGAGAAGGAGCATTGTTCTGGACTACAGTGGGCAAGGCATTGGAGGGGTTTTTCGTTTCAGCCTCCCTGAGTGGGAGGGTTTGTTGAGGGGCGGGGGTATTGGCCAGTAAGGTTTTATTTATGTATTAGTTAGCGGGTTTTATTGCTTGTTTTATCGCTTGTTTGTATGCTTGGTTTGTCTTGTTGCAAGTTTCAATAAAGACAATATGACACACACACACACACACACACACACACACACACACACACCGGCAGCAGTTCAGTTGGAAGATTCCCACTCAGCTTAGAAGGAACAGTGCTCATTAGAACTGTCCATTTGTCCTTTCTTTTAGTCACGTATATTTAATCCTTTGTCCTTATTTTAAGTAGTTCTATTTGGGATATTGTTATTTACTATCCTTTGTTTTGGAGTTTACAATATTTTGATAATCCTGCTATATGTCAAACATTTTATGGATGATGTAAAAAAAAGTTTATATCAATGCATTGACTGTATTTAATATAAGAATGCCCATTGGTAACAGAATTTTGAGGTTTATTGAGATCTTAGAGACTGTAAGTAAAGCCACCAAGGAAGCAGCTGAATTTTGGAACTAGTTATGGGGGTAATTCTATAAAGTTTTAAGCACTAAGAATTCACATGAATGTCAGTATTTTAGTCATTTACACACATAAGCAGCCTCTTACAAAATATTGACCAATGTAAAAATATACACGTTGCTCACCTGGCTGTCAACTTGACAGTGGTTGTGCATATGGATGAGACCACAGACTGATTGTGCAAGCACATATGTACATTATAAAATACTATAATTTATGCACATTCTTGGTAGCATCTGGGCCTGGGCCTTTACACAAGCCCTATAGCTGATGTAATTGTCAGGCTTTAAACTAAATGAAGTCACATTTTCAGCCAGTTACAATCAGGGGCATAGCCAGACTTCGGCGGGAGGGGGGTCCACAGCCCAAGGTGAGGGGGCACATTTTAGCCCTTTTGACCCTCCCCCCGGCGCTGCCACCCCTCCCCTTTCAACCCCCCCCCCTTCCCTCCGCCGCCAACCCTTCCCCACCACCGTCAGGTACCTGTGCTGGTGGGGGTCCCCAACCCACGCCAGCCGAAGTCCTCTTCAGCGCCGGTCTCTGGAGTAGCGCGTTGCTGATCTGGAAAGATTCTGTTTCTGTGTCCTCCAAACGTCCTGCATGTTCCTACGTTCCTACGTGCAGGCTGCACGTAGGAACGTGCAGGACGTCAGGATGACTCTCACAGAAACAGAATCCTTCCATCCAGATCAGCAACACGCTGGCCCAGAGACCGGTGCTGAAGAGACGTTTCCAGCCGAAAGGCTAGAGGAACGGCATTCCAGAGTTGTGGTTCTGCTACACTAAATATTCATTTACGCACCAAGGATAGGTGAATGTGACAAAGTGAGGAGACATGAAGTAGATGTGCCTGAGAGGAGCAAAGGGCCCAGGACAGACAATAAGAATTTAGATATTGAAACAGATAAAGAGGTTAGTCCAAGTGGTAGAACCAAAAGAAATTTGTATAAAACTTGAAAAGAGACAGATAACCAATGCTCTTCATGGAGGAGGAAAGTGACATGATCATACCATTTTTCACCATTGAAGAGACACATGGCTGCATTATGAACTAGTTGCAAATGCTGGATGTCTTTTTTAGGGATTCCCTGAAGTAAAGCTTTACAGTAGGCAAGATCAGAGAGTACTAGAGAGTGAAGAAGAACACTAAGAGCTGAAATAGTAAACAAGCGTCGATCAGCGCAGAGAATCTTTAATTTGAAAAGCAGTGACAGATAACTTTAGATAGATGAGGACATAAATTCAGTTTAGAAAATCAGGCCCTTAACACACTGCTGTAGGCCACTGGCAGAAATACACAGCCAGCAGTTCTCCTTCCCACCCATTCTGTCTCTCTTCCCCTGCACCTTGTTGTCACCCAGTCTTGTTCTCTCGCCTTCCTACCCTATGATTAACCAGTATCTCATTTGCTTTCTCCCCCACCCCAATCACCCATTCTCATGCTCACTCCCCCTTCCATATGAGTAAACATAGTAAGCATAGTAGATGATGGCAGAAAAAGACCTGCACGATCCATCCAGAATGCCCAACAAGATAAACTCATATGTGCTACTTTTTGTGTATACCTTACCTTGATTTGTATCTGCCATTTTCAGGGTACAGACCGTAGAAGTCTGCCCAGCAGTAGCCCCGCCTCCCAACCACCAGCCCCGCCTCCCACCACTGGCTCTGCCACCCAATCTTGGCTAAGTTTCTGAGGATCCATTCCTTCTGGACAGGATTCCTTTGTTTATCCCACGCATGTTTGAATTCCGTTACCGTTTTCATCTCCACCACCTCCCGTGGGAGGGTATTCCAAGTATCCACCACTCTCTCCGTGAAAAAATACTTCCTGACATTTTTCTTGAGTCTGCCCCCCTTCAATCACATTTCATGTCCTCTAGTTCTACCGCCTTCCCAATTACGGAAAAGGTTCGTTTGCGGATTAATACCTTTCAAATATTTGAACGTCTGTATCATATCACCCATTTCTCCTTTCCTCCAGGGTATACATGTTCAGGTCAGCAAGTCTCTCCTCATATGTCTTGTAACGCAAATCCCATACCATTCTCGTAGCTTTTCTTTGCACTGCTTCAATTCTTTTTACATCCTTAGCAAGATAAGGCCTCCAAAACTGAATACAGTACTCCAGGTGGGGCCTCACCAATGACTTATTAAGGGGAACTAAAACTTCTTTTCTTCTGCTGGTCATGCCTCTCTCTATACAGCCTAACAACCTTCTAGCTACGGCCACCCCCTTGTCACACTGTCTCGTCGCCTTCAGATCCTCAGATACTGTCACCCCAAGATCCCTCTCCCCGTCCGTACTTATCAGACTCTCACCGCCTAACACATACGTCTCCCATGGATTTCTACTCCCTAAGTGTATCACTTTGCATTTCTTCGCATTGAATTTTAATTGCCAAACCTTAGACCATTCTTCCAGCTTCCGCAGATCCTTTTTCATATTTTCCACTCCCTCCCGAGTGTCCACTCTATTACAAATCTTCGTATCGTCCGCAAAAAGGCAAACTTTACCTTCTAACCCTTCAGCAATGTCACTCACAAATATATTTAACGGAATTGGCCCCAGCATCGATCCCTGAAGCACTCCACCTTTCCCTCACCCGAATGAATTCCATTAACTACCACCCTCTGGTGTCTGTCTGTCAACCAGTTCCTAATCCAGTTCACCACTTCAGGTCCTATCTTCAGCCTGTCAAGTTTATTCAAGAGTCTCCTGTGGGGAACCGTGTCAAAAGCTTTGCTGAAATCTAAGTAGATTACGTCTATAGCACGTCCATGATTCAATTCTCCGGTCACCCAGTCAAAGAATTCAATGAGATTCGTTTGGCACAATTTACCTTTGGTAAAACCATGTTGTCTTGGATCTTGCAACTTATTGGCTTCCAGGAAATTCACTATCCTTTCCTTCAGCATCGCTTCTATTACTTTTCCAATAACCGAAGTGAGGCTTACCGGCCTGTAATTTCCAGCTTCTTCCCTATCACCACTTTTGTGAAGAGGGACTACATCCGCCGTTCTCCAATCCCATGGAACCACTCCCGTCTCCAAGGATTTATTAAACAAATCTTTAAGAAGACCCACCAGAACCTCTCTGATCTCCCTCAATATCCTGGGGTGGATCCCGTACGGTCCCACGGCTTTGTCCACCATTAGATTTTCAAGTTGTTCATACACACTCTCTTCAGTGAACGGTGCTCTATCCACTCCATTCTCATTCGTGCTTTCCCAACTTTTGAATATCTGCGATCAGAACTTTATCTAGTTCCTCCAATTGAGTCGGGGGTCTGTAGACAACACCCACGTGGACAGAGGTTCTATCATCTCTTTTTAATGTGATCCATATCGCTTCTTCCTTTCCCCAGGTCCCTGTCATTTCTGTCACTGCAATATCATCAAATATACACACACACACACACACACACATACTCTTGTCACCCAATTCTTGTTCATTCTTTTCTCCTATACTGTTATAACATGGTCTCCCTCCTCCTTTAAAATCAGTCACTCCCCAGCCCCTACCCCAGGTAGTCCTTGCCACCTAGCATGCCAGTGAGCCACCCTTCCCAACCAGCGTTCACCACCCAAGAACCAGTCAGCTACTCCCAGCTAGCTAGCCAGTCAGCTTCCCAGCCTCTGCCTCCACGCCTGAAAGCCAGTCTGGTATCTCCCCCAGCTAATAGCCCCCCAGTCTCCCAGCCTCTCCCTCACTCCTGCAAGTCAGTCAGCTCCCAGCCCTTTACCTCTGCCCTTGTAAGCCAGTCAGCCCCCCCCCCCCCTGCGATCAGTTACTCCCTGAGTCCCTCAACTCCCTAGCCTTTCCCCCCACCCCTGCAAGTCAGTTAGACCAACAGCCCTTATCTGTACGTGTCGATCCACCTCCAGTCCCTGCCCCCCAGCCCTACAAGCCAGACAGACTTCTCTCTCCCCAAAGCACCACTGATCTCCACCTAGGTGTTTGTGACCACTGTGAAAGAAACTCCTGCTCCAGCAGCTGCAAAACAAAAACATAATTTAATTAATGAGACATGAAAATCCAAGGTGCCAGAAAAAAAATATCCAGTCAGCTATGCTTTTGTGATTTTAATGAAGTTTTGTTTTTTTTTTTACAACTCAATTGTGAGTGCATTTGACTTTGCTGTCAGACAAATGCCAGGATGGGAAACTTAGCATTCAAATGCAGCTCTATGGCCTTGATTCAGCCTTGGATACTGACTGTGTATGAATGGACAATTTTTGTGAGATAAAAGAAGTTATTTTTTATGTTTTGGGTCATTTTAATATTGTCGTTTATAATTTGAGAACTTTTCTGGCTGTTGGAAAAGATCTTAATGATAACATAGTAACGTGGAGGGGCTTTTTCGATAGAACGTCTAAATCAGGAAAGAAGGTCATTTTCGAAAAAGATAGACATCTATCTTTTATGTTCAAAAATGCTATGGCTGTCTTGTGATTTGGACGTCTTTTTTGGGGGTCCATTTTCGAACAAAAAACATCCAAAACAGAGGAGGAGTGGCTTAATGGTTAGTGCAGTGGGCTTTGATCCTGGCAACATGGGTTCAATTCTCACTGCTGCTCCTTGTGATTTTACAGAAGTCAAATGAACAATGGGCTTTTTCAGATATGACATCTAAGTCTGAATTTGGACGTTTTTTGTAAAACATCCAAAATCAGAACAGGAAAGGTCATTTTCTACCAAAAAAAAAGTCTTATCTTTTCCTTTTGAAAATGCTGTTTGGAAAAACGTTTTTTGATTTGGATGTTTTATATTTTGGTCCATTTTCAAACAAAAAACATCCAAATGCAAAACGTACAAAATCCACAAGAAAATCCACAATAGAATGAAACCATTCACATGTTCAAAGTGTGGTAAAAGCTTTGGTTGTAATGTAAAACTCAAAGTGCATCAGAAAGTCCATATGGGAGAGAAACCATTTGCATGTATAGAGTTTGGTAAAAGCTTTGGTCACAGGGGCGTAGCTACGGGTGGGCCTGGGTGGGCCCAGGCCCACCCAAACTATGCTCAGGCCCACCCAGTTGCCCTGACAGGATGTGTACCCCGGTGCCTCTCCGCCACAGCTCAGCTGAGCCTCTATGACGTGCAGCCCTTCGGCAGCCGGCAGCGCTCCAGACCTCCTCCCACCAGACTAACCCTTCTATATTGGGTCCCCTTTCCTGACCTGGAAATCGGCACTCGGCAGACCTGGCCAGTCAAACGACGCCACTCCCCCGCCCGCCCACCATGACGTCTGACCATCTTCACGCTGAACTCCGCCGTCGTGCCTGCCTCGCCCCCCCCCCCCCCGCGTGCTCGCCGATGCCACAGTGCAGCAGGGGAAAATCTGTCGACTGCCGCCAGCGTCGCAGCTCCTCCACTGCGTGATGTCCCCGCCAGAGCAACAACAGCCTTCTCTTGCCCCCCCCCCCCCCAGGCCACCCTCAGCACTTCCTTCGGCCCCAGTAGGCATAGGATCCAGCACACAGCCACACACAGAACGGAGCACGGTGCCCTCTGAGTCCGCACTGCCACCACATGATGCAAGCCAAGCTGTCCAGGTAAAAGTAAAACAAATAAAATGTTTTAATTTTAATGTTGTGTACAGTGCAATGCTGGCCGGCGGTGGCCTCCCAGTGGGGGTGGGCTCTTCACCGCCTAGGGCAAAAAAAGCCAGTGAAGAGTCCAAATATACCTCCACCTTGCCCCAGACAGTGAAGAGCCCACCCACTCCCAGAAACCCACCAATAATACATTTTAGTAGTTCCCAGGTTAAAGTTTTAAAAAGGTTGTAAACGTTGGTGGATTTTTGGGTTGGGATGGTTTCTGCATTGCCCAGGCTAAAAAAAAATGCTGCAAATTCAATGTAGGCAGGTCTCCGGGTGGAGGCGGGCCCTGCAGTGCCCAGGACATAAAAAAAGCTTTATATTTAGTGCTGGTGTCCCGGGGGGGGGGGAATCCAGACCATGGGGGGTGGACAGGGAGCAGGACAAGGCTGACACCAGGCTACAAGAGGAGTGGGGGGGGGGGCAAGGCAGGGCTCATGCCTAGCCATGGGATGGATGGGCGGGGAGGAGAGGGCAAGGCACAGAAGGGAACGGGCCAATGCCGGCCATGGGGATGGACCCAAGTCTGACATGGCACAACGCAACCACATTCAAACACACTGCTTTTTTCACCAAGTATGCATGTGGCCTATACTGATGCAGGGCAGACCATCCAGAATCCATCATCAAGTGCATGCCAAGAAACACCACCCATGCCCATATACATAGTGCCCACCCATGCCAGCTCTGGGCCCACCCAAAATGTCAGGTCTGGCTACGCCACTGTTTGGTCAGAAGGTAAACCTCACAACGCACCAGAGAATACACACAGGAGTGAAACCATTTACATGTCCTGAGCGATATAAAAGCATTGGTTGGAAAGAAAGCCTCACATGGCATCAGAGAATCCACACAGGGATGAAACCATTTACATGCACTGAAGAAGTAAAAGTTTCAGTTGCATTGGGACAGGTAATTAGGGAATGTACACTCTTGCTATGAAGTATGGAAAAATAGCACTCTGGTATTTAGATATATGTAATGAGACCTCCTTTTCATCTATAGATCTGAATTCAAAGCCCAAATCTAATGATAAACAATATACACAAGGCTCAGATGTTATAGAAAGCTTGGCATCAGGTAGAATAGTGGAAAAGTGACATCCCAGGAAAGCAATAGGGCATCCTTGGGGGCACTGCAGTGGTCTTTATAAAATGCTCCCAGATACACATCTCACCACTGCTCCCTTACCTTGTATGCTGAGCCCCCCCCCCCAAAAAAAAAAAAACCCACTACCCCCAACTGTACACCACTACCATAGCCCTTACAGGAGAAGGAAGCGCCAATATGTGGGTACAGTGGGTTTTGGAGGGCTCACAGTTTCCTCCACAAGTGTAACAAGTAGGGGGAGGTAGAAGCCTGGGTCTACCTGTCTGCAGTGCACTGCATCACTACTAGACTACTCCAGGGACCTGCATGCTATTCTAATTGACCCGAGTATAACATCTGAGGCTGGCATAGAGGCTGGCAAGTAATATTTTTAATCACATTGTTTTTGAGGTGGAAGGGAGATAGTGAATACTGGGGGGAGTAAGAAGAGGTGATCCCCAATTCACTCCAGTGGTCATCTAATCATTTGGGGCACCTCTTGTGTGGAGTAGAGGAGTACCCTAGTGGTTAGTGCAGCAGACCTTGATCCTGGGGAAGTGGGTTCAATTCCCACTACAGCTATTCATTAAAAACAGGTCTAGCTCAAAACATCTAAGTTTTAGTCTTGTTCCATAATGGCTGAAAGTCGTCCAAGTCTTAGGAACGCCCAAGTCCCACCCTGAACAGGCCCCTGGCACACCCCCTTGGGATTTAGACAGACTTCAGAGAAAAACATCTAAAAAGAAGTTTTGAAAATACTGATTTGTACGTTTTTGTGAGATAAACGTCCAAATCACTTTTTGGATGTTTTTCTCTTTTTAAAATGAGCCTGATAGTAACATAGTAAATGACGACAGAAAAAGACCTATACAGTCCATCCAGTCTGCCCAACAGGGTAAACTCATATGTGCTACTTTATATGTATACCTGACCTTGATTTGTACCTGCCATTTTCAGGGCACAGACCGTAGAAGTCTGCCCAGTACTAGCCCCACCTCCCAACCATAGGTGCTGCCCCCCAATCTCTGCTAAGCTTCTGAGGATCCATTCCTTCTGAACAGGATTCCTTTATGTTTATCCCATGCATTTTTGAATTCCGTTACTGTTTTTATCTCCACCACCTCCCGCGGGAGGGCATTCCAAGTATCCACCACTCTCTCCATGAAATGGGTTTTAACATATTCTTAAATTGTTTCTGGAATGTTTATTAGTTTGATAATATAAAATATGATTTTTGTATGGTTTGTTTGTCTCCTTTGGGTTATAGGAGGTTGGTTCTAGATAGCTCAGTCAAATTGAATTTAAGCTCTTCTGTGTCTAGGAACAGTAATCCCTTTTTCTAAGGTATAATGCTGTGAAATATGTTAATACAGAATTTTGATTGTGATAAAATGGGGGAGTTTATTGATCAGAATGACACCATGAGTGGATCTATGATGGATATAGTGCACCTGCTATTCAGTACATGTCTGTGGCTCCAATCTTTGGAATGGATAATATGGAAGAGATTTTGATTTTTTTCTTTTTTGTTAGGAACCCTTTTACTAAAGTATACTGAAATCTAGGCTTAACGCATTCTAATGCAGAACGTTTATGCGTTCTAAGTCCAGATTTAATATGGCACATTTTTAGAGCATTTTCCATTTTTTGAGTTTCAGGTTGTGCATTTGCTGGTTAAAGCTTCTCGACACATTCTCAACCATTCTCAACATTCTCCCCTCCCAAAAATATATTTTTTAAATAGCTATTCTGTGAGGTAGCACTCAAACAGGGAAAATACATCAAAGTACTTTTTTTTTTAATTTGTATGAAGTCTTTATTGTTCATTGAAACAACACAAAGAATGCAAAATACGATCCATCAAGACACATTTTCCTATGACTAATACAATATTCCGCTAATGCTTCATACAGTATAACTCATCGTAGTTTCAACTTTCCAATATCAACATCACTGAACTTCAAAATTTTTTCAACTTTTTAATAAAGCAAAGATTACCCTCCCTCCCACCCCCCTACCCCACCCCACCAAGAGAGCACCACTGAGCACTACCTTTTTTTTTTTTTAAACACTCTCTTTACAGACATACTAGTTCGTCAGAGCTTCTATAGGAATGTACTTCCAAACAATGCCATTTCCCTATTTGTTGTGTATGCTCAGCCACCAGTCTCTCCATTTCACGCACATACCTCAACTTATTAAGCCACTTAGCTAGCGGGGGAACTCCCTCCCTCCTCCATTGTGAAGCTACAACCACCCTTGCTGTGCCAACCACGTGCTTAACCAAAGTTTGTTGACAGGACAATAGGCCTGCGATCCTAGCAGAAAACAGGAACACCTCGGGGGCCCAGGGCACTGTACACCCTATCCAGGTCTGCAACCTATAGTGTACCGCCTTCCAAAAGGCACGAATTTTAACACAATTCCACCATATGTGCCCCATAGTGCCCTCTTGGCCGCATCTTCTCCAACACATGCCCGAGGCAGTCGGAAAGATCCGCCGCAATCGAGCAGGCGTAAGGTACCAACGATATAATACTTTCACAGCATTCTCCTGCAGGGGTACATGGGTCGACACCTTCACAAGTGCTTTTTCTATGCTCTCCCACCCAGGGTCTCCCAAGCTCACCCCCAGCTCTCGTTCCCAACTTCTCCTATGTACCCCGTAACCGGGCACCTGTTTGCTTATATTATGGTACAGGGAACCTATCAGTCCCCTAGAGGAAGCATGTCGCTCACATATCTCCTCCAGTTCTAATTTCTCACGCTGCATCACCTCCCTCACCGCCTTACTTTTAAGGAGAGATACCAATTGACAATAGGCAAAGTCACCTCCCTCCACCCCTGGGTATCTGTCCAGCAATGCATCAAAAGGTACCAGGGAGTCAGCTTCAAATAATTGGCCCCAGGTTCTCACCCCTATCTCGTACCATTTAGTGAAAATCCCCGTTACAGTCCCAGGTAAAAATAAAGGATTAAAGGCTATTGGAGTATACTGGGTCAATATACATTGTCTCTTAGGAAACAGACTATCCCAATAATGGAGTGTTACAGCTATGGAGGGACAAGCTCTATCAGTCATACTTCTAAAAGACTTTGGCAACCACATTAGTGCACTCAATGGTTTGTCACCCACCGAATGTTGTTCTATATGCACCCATTGGCGATCCGGGTATTCTTGATACCATTCAAGTGCTGCTTTCCCCTGCGCTGCCCTATAATACCATGCGAGATTGGGTACCCCAAGTCCTCCCCTTTTCCTTTCCTTATATAGGAGCGATCTCGCTAGCCTAGGACGTTTTCCTGCCCAGACGAATCGCACCAGCTTATCTTGTAAATTAGCTAAGAATCGCCTGGGCATTATCACAGGCAGCACCTGAAAAAGGTATAACAGTCGTGGCAAGACATTCATTTTAAGAATGGCTATTCTACCAAACCATGATGTTCCCAGATCTCCCCACCTCTCTAGATCTTCCATAATAATTTTACCCAGCCCCTTATAATTTGCATTAAAGAGCTCCGAAGGATCCCTAGTCAGATTCACCCCCAAATATTTTAATTGTTTGTGAGCCCACCGAAAGGGAGAGGAAATCTTTAAGGACTCCACCACGTCCTCCGGAATTGTCACGTTCAGGGCCTCAGATTTTGCCATGTTGACCCTAAATCCGGACACTGCAGAGTACTGCTGTATCATTTGTTCTAGGTGCGGGAAGGTGGTCAAGGGTCGAGTGACAAACAGCAGTACATCATCTGCGAATAGGGCCATTTTGTGAGTTCTATCTGCTATCTTGGCTCCCGAGATATCAGGATCAGACCGCACACGGGCTGCAAAAGGCTCCATCACCATCGCAAATAATAAGGGAGACAAGGGGCAGCCCTGCCTAGTACCTCTATGTAGAGTGAATAATTCTGAATTTCCACCATTGACCCGGACACAAGCCTTGGGGAACTCGTAAATACATCAAAGTACTTTAACGTGTTTTGTGGTCATTTGCTTTTCCCATGTTAAGTACACGTTAGGGCTTATGACCCTTTAGTAAAAGGACACCTTTGTTCTTTTTTTTCCTTTTGTGTTCCTTCTTTTTCTTTCATTATTTATTTCTATTATTATGTCTTCCTTTCTTCATTTGTTGGTTTTATTCCCCCCTCCCCTTTTCTTTGCGTTTGCTTTTGTGCCTTAGGTGCCCTTTTACTAAGCTACACTAACTACTAATGCGTGCTTACCGCAGGTTAAAATGAACTACCGAGGGGTGTGCTCAGACATTGCACAGTAGTTTTTGCATGTGTGCCTGCTACCCATGTGCTAAAAAATAAAATTTAGTTTTTAGCACTGAGGTGTGTTTGGGGGCGGAGAGTGGGCATGGCTATGCTAATCAGTTAGCACATGGGCATTGCTGCGTGCTAACTGATTAACGCAGGATTAGCGCATGAGCCCTTACCGCTTACAAAATAAGTGTCGGTAAGTGCGTTGAAAGACTCGGCACCCGAGAAGCGTCAGTGCCGAAAGGACCGCTGCCCCTCCATAAAGGAGGTGCCAGTCCGTTTCCTGCTCCTGAGCCTTAACCAATTCTGTCACTGGCTGCTCCACCAGCCCTCCAGCCTTCTCCAATGGCGGCTCTCGACGAGTGTATCTGGGCCTGCTTCCAGAACTTCTGGAAGGACTGCTGTGCCAGTCTGCTTCGGCATTGGGGGTGCTTGCAATTCTGTGCCATCTGCTGCAGCGGCGTCTGGCCTTTCACCTGTGGTGCGGTCCCCGTCCTCGGTGCTGCTTATGGCTCCAGTGTCGGCTGCCACCCAGGTCGACTCCCCATTGACGTCGGCGGAGGAAGCTTCACCACAGTCCATGTGTGCATCGGTCCCTCAACACCGACATCAAGGATGTCGGTCCTCGGAGTCGAGGCAGGCTCAGTCTCGGAGCTCCCTTAGGAAAGTGCTTTCTAATACTGAAGAGGAGCACTCGTGGGAGTCAGAGGACGATCCCAGATACTTTTCCTCCAAAGAGTCTTTTGGGATTCCCACTGAACCATTCCCTCCATCTGAAAGGAGACTGTCTCCTCATGAGAGCCTCTCCTTTTCCTCGTTTGTAAGGGAAATGGCTGAGGCCATTCCACTCCCTATGAAAGTGGAGGATTAGCCCAGGGCTGAGATGCTCGAGGTCATGGACTACACCTCTCCACCTAAGGAGGCAGTGACGGCTCCTTTGCATAAGGTACTCAAGGAAGTCCTTATGTGAAACTGGTCGTTCCCTCTGTCTGCTCCCGTGATCCCTAAGAAGACTGATTCCCAGTATCAGATCCACGGTGAACCTGGGTTGATGAGGTCTCAGTTACCCCACAATTCCATGGTGGTGGACTCTGTCCTCAAGAGAGCCAAGAGCACTAGAGACTATGCCTCAGCACCCCCAGGAAGAGAAGCTTTGCTCGCTGCCCATATACAATCTTACCAGCACTTCACGCGCGTTCACTTGCGGAACTTGGTAAGGCAGCTGTGTACTTTGGTTGATGCCCTCCCTCCAGAGCAGACCAAGCATTTTCGCCAGGTGGTCAGGCAGCAGAAGGCATGTCGTAAATTCTTGGCCAGGGGCGCTTATGACACTTTTGATGTGGCATCCAGAATCTCTGCTCAGGGAATAGCGATGCACAGACTCTCATGGCTGCATGTCTCTGACCTGGATCAGGGGGATAATCTTTTCAGAGAGAAGGTGGAAGACCTAGTCAACCAGATCAAAAAGCACAATGATGCTATGGCTTCTCTCTCCCGTCGGGCGCCTTCTGCTACAGCCTCCTCAACCAGGAGGTTTTTTTGGGGGGGCGCGGAGTGCTCCCTATCCTATACTAGGCGTAGGTACACTCCGGCATCCCAACAGCCTATCCAGGCTCAGCCCCAGGGCACTCGTTCTCGTCAACAGTGTGCGCCTAAGGCCCCTACTGCTCCCCAGCAAAACCAAGGGACGGACATTTGATTGGCAAAGCATAGCCACAGTAAAAGTGTTCGTACCAGATTACTTGCCAGTTGGAGGGAGGTTAATGTTTTTTCACCAAAGGTAGCCTCTCGTAACTTCCGACTGGTGGGTTCTTCAAATAGTCCGGTTAGGATACACCTTCAATCTGGAATCCAAACCTCCAAATCGCCCACCAGGAGCTCATTCATACAGCTCCCAACACAGGCAGGTACTCGCAGAGGAACTCTCCACCCTTCTAAAGGCACATGCGGTCGAACCCGTTCCACCAGGGGAAGAGAGGCTGGGATTCTATTCCAAGTACTTCCTTGTGCAGAAGAAAACAGGGGGGGGTGCATCCCATCCTAGACCTAAGGGCCCTGAACAAATTCCTAGTCCAAGAAAAGTTTAGGATGGTTTCCTTGGGCACCCTTCTTCCCATGATTCAGGAAAATGTTTGGCTATGCTCTCTGGACTTAAAGGATGCTTACACACACCTTGATACTTCCTGCTCACAGGAGTATCTTCGATTTCAGCTGGGAACACAGCACTTTCAGTACCGGGTACTGCCCTTTGGTCTGGCATCTGCACCCAGAGTGTTTACAAAGTGCCTAGCAGTAGTCGCAGTGTCGCTACGCAGGCTGGGGGTGCATGTGTTCCCTTATCTTGACAATTGGCTGGTGAAGAGCACCTCAGAGGATGGTGCTCTGCAATCCATGTGGATGACTATTCAGGTGCTAGAGCTACTAGGTTTCGTGATAAATTACACCAAGTCCCATCTCGCTCCTATTCAAAAATTGGAGTTCATTGGAGCACTGCTGGCCATGAAGACAGCTTGGGCTTTTCTTCCCAAATGCGGGCAGACAACCTCCTGTCTCTGGTGTCCACAGTTCGAGAGTCCCAGCAGGTCACAGCTCAGCAGATGTTGAGACTTCTGGGGCACATGGCCTCCACAGTTCATGTAACACCCATGGCACGTCTACATATGAGATCAGCTCGATGGACCTTAGCTTCCCAGTGGTATCAAGCTGTGGGGAATCTGGAGGATGTCATCCGTCTGTCCACAGACTTTCACAATTCTCTTCAGTGGTGGACAATACGGCCCAGTTTGACCATGGGACGACCATTCCAAATTCCTCAGCTGCAAAAAGTGCTGATGACAGACGCATCCCTCCTGGGGAGGGGACCTCATGTAGATGGGCTTCACACTCAGGGACCCTGGTCCTCCCAGGAAACAGGTCTTCAGATCAACCTCCGGGAGCTTCGAAGAATCTGGAACGCTCTAAAGGCTTTCAGAGATCGGCTGTCCAACCAAATCATCTTGATTCGAACAGACAATCAGGTTGCGATGTATTACACCAACAAGCAGGGGGGCACCAGATCTCGCCCTCTGTGTCACGAAGCCGTCCAGATGTGGTTTTGGGCACGCCGTCGTAGCATGTTTCTCCAAGCTACTTATCTGGCAGGCGTAAACAACGGTCTGGCCGACAGGCTGAGCAGGGTAATGCAATCTCACAAGTGGTCACTGAATATGGGCGTAACCTGCAAGATCTTCCGAGCGGGGGACACCCCCTCGGTGGATCTTTATGCCACTCAAATCAATCAGAAGGTCCCTCAGTTCTGTTCCAGGCTTCAGGCCCACAACAGACTAGCGTCAGATGCCTTTCTCCTACATTGGAGAACTGGCCTTCTCTATGCGTATCCTCCCATACCTCTAGTAGGAAGACTTTGCTGAAACTCAAGCAAGATCGCGGAACCATGATCCTGATTGCACCCTATTGGCCACACAGATTTGGTTCCCTCTTCTTCTGGAGTTGTCCTCCAAAGAACCGTGGAGATTGGAGTGTTTTCCAACCCTCAGCTCTCAGAACGAGGGATCCCTTCTACATCCCTACCTCTAGTCTCTGGCTCTCACAGCCTGGATGTTGAGAACTTAGAATTCGCCTCCTTGGATCTTTCAGAGGGTGTCTCCCGAGTCTTGCTTGCTTCCAGGAAAGATTCCACAAAGAGGTGTTACTTTTTCAAATGGAGGAGGAGGTTTGCTGTCTGGTGTGACAGCAGGACCCTAGATCCTCTTTCTTGTCCTACACAGACCCTGCTTGAATACCTTCTACACTTGTCAGAGTCTGGTCTCAAGACCAACTCCGTAAGAGTTCACCTCAGTGCAATTAGTGCTTATCATCAACGTGTAGAGGGTAAGCCTATCTCTGGACAGCCTTTAGTTGTTCGCTTCATGAGAAATTTGCTTTTGTCAAAGCCCCCTGTCAAACTTCCACCAGTGTCATGGGATCTCAATGTCGTTCTCACCCAGCTGATGAAAGCTCCTTTTGAGCAACTGAATTCCTGCCATTTGAAGTACTTCCTGGAAGGTCATTTTCTTGGTGGCTGTTACTTCAGCTCATAGGGTCTGTGAGCTTCAGGCCCTAGTAGTGGATGCACCTTATACTAGGTTTCATCACAACAGAGGAGTTCTCCGCACGCCCCCTGCCGAAGGTGGTGTCGGAGTTCCATCTGAACCAGTTAATTATTTTGCCAACATTTTTCCCCGTCATCATGCCCACCCTGGCGAAAGCAGCTTGCACACCTTGGACTGCAAGAGAGCATTGGCCTTTTACATGGAGCGGACAAAGCCCTTCAGACAGTACGCCCAGTTGTTGCTTTTGAACCCAACAGGAGGAGAGTCGCCATTGGAAAACGCACAATCTCCAATTGGCTAGAGATTGCATATCCTTCACTTATGCCCAAGCTGGGCTATCTCTGGAGGGCCATATCACAGCTCATAATGTCGGAGCCATGGCTGCATCGGTGGCTCACTTAAAGTCAGCCTCCACTGAAGAGAGATTTGCAAAGCTGCAACGTGGTCTTCAGTCCACACGTTCACCTCATATTACTGTCTTGAACAGGATACCCAACGCAATAGTCTGTTTGGGCAGTCGGTGCTGCAGAATCTGTTTGGGGTTTAGAATCCAACTCCACCCACCTAGGCCCGTTTTATTCTGTTCCAGGCTGCACTCTCAGCTAGCTGTATATAGTTTCAGGTTAACCTACGTTATGTCGTCGCCGTTGCAAGACCCAATTGACCGATGCTTATTGTTTGGGGTGAGCCTGGATGCTAGGGATACCCCACTTGTGAGGATAATACAGCATGCTTGTCCTCAGAGAAAGTGAAGATACTTCTGTAGCAGGTATTCTCAAAGGACAGCAGGCTGACTATTCTCACAATCCCACCCACCTTCCCCTTGGAGTTATTTGTTTATGCTTTAGACTTAACTGAGGTACGCACTTGTGTGGCGGGCAGGAAGTCAGTCCGCACATGCGCGGTGTGTGCTGCATGCGCACCAGAAGGCTCTGGCAAAGTTTTTCTATTTGCTATAGCAAATGCCGATTCCCAGGCCGACGCAGACATCAACCCCACTTGTGAGAATAATCAGCCTGCTGTCCTCGGAGGATACCTGCTACAGGTAAGCATCTTCACTTTATCACTGACCAGTATTTCTATTCTACAACATCTATTGGAATGAGTCCCTGATGCAGGCTTAGGCCAAAACATGTTGTGCTGAAAGGACATTCATATAAAGATATTTTGGATGCTAGTCCATGAAATCTGATTTGCTTCTGAATTTTAATTGAATAAAGTATTTAAATGAATAAAGTATTTCTACTTTTGTGCTGCAGGTTCTATACTGCTCTTTATTGAATGATTTATTATGCAGAACAAATTGCTTCTCTTTCTACATTTGTTGGTTATTTATTAAGAAATATGCCAAATTGATTGACTTTATTAAAAAACATTTAGAATGAACTAAGTTCTCTTTCATTTATTTAAATATAATCACATATATCATAACGGAATTCATTAAAAAGCTCTTTGTTGATTTGAATATGCAGGAGTTGATGAATATTCATGTAATTAACTAAATATTTAAGAGTTGTCTATGAGTGCTTTAATCAGATGTCCTTGTGGAAGTGTATACACATGAAGTGGCATTAATGTAATTGTTATTCCTGTCCTGACACATCCAAGACAGCAGTTTTCTTTTTTAAAATATATATTATTGTAATTGAAAGAAAAGGTCTGACTTCAATCTTGAGAGACATATTCCAGTTGAATCTTCTCTTAATGGCAGGCCCTTAAGCCTGGGGTTCAGCTTTTCTCTCTTGTGCTCCCTGCTAGGCTACCCGACTACTCCTGACCCAATTGTTCAATTTTTTAGATCTTCCCCATTGAACTGACATGGAAGGCTTTCTCACTTACCTTTCTTTGAGGATATGCCAGCATTTCTTTTTTAGTTCAATAAATGTTTATTTTTTTTCAAAAATATTACAATAAGAAAAAGAACATCAAATATAACAAATGGAATAAAAACCTTTCAATGCAAGGAAGTATAAACAAAATTTCCAAATTGAGTATAATACATATTATCAAATTATGCAAGTAAAATCAAAGGGAGCAGGCAATATGCAATGGTTAAACACTAATTGGCAACAAAAGAGAAAATTAGAGATATGACATAGTGGATTTTGGAACAGATAAACTCTTGGAACAAGTTGGGGTTTCAGAGAATGAAACTAACGAAGCCCAAATTTTTTCAATAGTAGCTAATCTGTTAGAATAGGCAGCCACTTTGCATTCAAATCTATGAACCATAAGGACGATCATCCACCAAAAAGCAGTATTTAGCAAATTCGCCAATTTCCAGGTGTGAAGAATCATCTGTATTGAAATGGCTATTAATATATCTAATAGTCTTTTTTGTCATTTATCCAATGGATCAGAAATAACTATAGAACAGAATAGGATACTGTCATTATTTAATTAGGATTGAATAAGTAGTATCTTTCCTATGATGGACCAAATAGAAGTCCAAAAATGTTGCAGGACAAGAGTAAACCATGTGCATCAGGTCGCAAAGATGAGAATTACAATGCCAGCACAAGGCATTATCTTTGAGCTTAGCTCAATAAAGTTTACTAGGACTCCAAAAGGCTTTATGACTGAGAAAATCTAGAAATTGGGATAAGCTAGTGGAGGCAGTGGGGTGGATGGTATGAGAGAATAAGATTGCCCAGTCAGCATCAGTACCAGACCACGATGAGTCTGGTGTAAGAGGAGAGGGGGTAAAATTTGGATCTCAAATGTTTATAGAACGAAGAGGAGTATGGCCTTGAATCAATGCTAAGCTACAGAGTTTGGAAAATTCAGAAGTCTCAACATTGTAAGTATTCGATTTGAGTAGATTTTGTTGTGAATGTCTTAGCTGATTCCACCTGAAGAATTCCGAGGGAGGTAGAGAATTTCTCACATAAACTGGAAAAGGAGGACAAAATACCTTCCTCACAAATATGAGACAAGTTGGTGAGTCCTCTATTAAACCAAGTAGCCCAGAAAATGGGACTGTTATCAATTAAGATTTTAGAATTTAACCAAATGGAAGTATCAGTATGTAGGTCACCAGGTTTGGAAAGAGACTATAAAGAGACTATAACAGACTGGATCACTGCAGACAACCTTGACTTCCTATTCATCACCGAAACATGGATCCACAACCTTCAAGACCCTATAATCCTAGAATTATGCCCACCAGGATACAAAATCACACACTTGACAAGAAACGGAAAAAGAGGAGGAGGAATAGCCATAATATACAAATCTGAGTTTAACGTCACAAATACAGCCGAATCCATATTACCACAACTTGAAATCGCTTCCATAAGAATTAGTCACCCAAAATTGCAGGAACACCTTAACGCAGTTATACTTTACAGACCACCAGGCAACTGGCAAAATTGCCAAGCACACTTCATGGACTTTATCTTGAACACTTGTATCTCCTCCTCTAACCTCATCATAATAGGAGATATTAACCTACACCTAGGAGATCTCACCGCAACAAGTACCCAAGACTGCAAAGAGTTCTTACAATTATGGGATCTACAAGGAACAAACACGCAACCAACACACAAAAAAAGGACACACATTAGACATCATAACACACAAATTTGACCATGACGCAAACTTCGCATTAACACTAAATGGTCACCTATACTGTGGTCAGATCACCACAAAGCACATATCACCCTCCAATGGAGAATGAAAGACTTACCTAACAAACAAATACGAACAACTTACACCATAAGAGGAAAAATAGATCTGGTTAAATTCTGGCAACAGATCTACACCGACGGATGGACAATAAAGACAAACACTATCCAATTCCTCTCAAATTGGGATAATAGATGTAAACTAATACTAGACAACATTGCCCCTATCCAAACCAGAACCTCGCACAGAAAGAACTCAATACCATGGTTCAATGAAGAACTGAAAAAACTCAAAACACAAGTTAGGAAACTAGAACGTGCGTGGAACAAAATGAAAGACGAACCCACACTTAACGCTTGGAAGCAACTCCGAAGGAAATATAAATATACCATAAGACAAACCAAAAGACAATACTACAAAACTGAAATTGGACCAAATTACAAAGACACACACAAACTCTTCCAACTCGTGAATAAATTACTAGACACCACTCCAGTCACCAACAACAGCAAAGACATACCAGGAGCCGACGATCTGGCGAAGTACTTCAAGGAGAAAATCATACAATTGCGACTCATAATACCTGTCAGCCCCATCGAATACACCACACTCCTTGACTGCCTTGACCCAGACCCTGGAGTTTACCCAGCAAACAGGATCTGGACTGAATTCACAATACTACCAAAAGATCTTATCTCACAAACACTTAAAAGATTCGCCAAATCTCACTGCAAACTAGATACATGCCCAAACAACCTCATGAAATCGGCCCCTCAACAATTTATAACGGACCTAACAAACCACGTGAACTTCATGCTACAAAATGGACTCTTCCCAAGTGAGAAAGGTAATATTTTACTCACACCTATACCTAAGGACGCAAAGAAAAATGTTAATGAACTAACAAACTATAGACCAGTAGCATCCATTCCCTTAATCACCAAAATAACAGAAGAAATCGTGACTAAACAACTCACAGAATATCTAAACAAGTTCTCAATATTACATGATTACCAGTCAGGATTTCGCTCCAATCACAGTACCGAAACCGTACTAGTTACGCTCATGACCCAACTCAAACAATTGATAGCAAACGGCAATAACATACTACTGTTACAATTTGACATGTCAAGTGCATTTGACATGGTTGACCATGGAATTTTATTACACATCCTCGAATACTTCGGAATTGGAGGCAACGTTCTCAACTGGTTCAAGGGGTTTTTAACTACACGCTCATATCAAGTGACATCAAACTCGACTACATCAGCTACATGGACACCTGAATGCGGAGTCCCGCAAGGATCACCACTCTCACCGACCATATTCAACCTAATGATGACACCCCTGGCCAAACTACTATCGAATATGAACCTAAACCCACGTATATATGCTGATGATGTAACGATCTTCATCCCATTCAAACAAGATCTAAGGGAAATCTCCAACGAAATCAAGCAAAGCCTACATATCATGAACTCCTGGGCAGACGCATTTCAGCTGAAACTTAATGCAGAAAAAACCCAATGCCTAGTACTCACCTCGCCATACAATAAGAATAAATTTACCACCATCAACACACCTAAACTAAATTTACCAGTCTCGGACACCCTAAAAATTCTTGGAGTCACCATTGATCGACACCTAACACTTGAGAGTCATGCGAAAAACATAACTAAGAAGATGTTTCATTCAATGTGGAAACTAAAAAGAATCAGACCATTTTTTCCAAGGACTGTCTTCCGCAATCTGGTACAATCATTGGTACTCAGTCATCTGGACTATTGTAACTCACTCTATGCTGGCTGCAAAGAGCAAATACTCAAAAAACTCCAGACAGCCCAGAACACGGCAGCCAGATTAATATTCGACAAACCAAAATATGAAAGCGCGAAACCTCTATGAGAGAAACTACACTGGCTCCCACTTAAAGAATGCATCATGTTCAAACTCTGTACCCTAGTCCATAAAATAATCCATGGTGATGCCCCAGCCTACATGTCAGATCTAATAGAACTACCACCCAGGAACGCAAAAAAATCTTCTCGCACATTCCTTAATCTTCATCCTCCCAAGTGCAAAGGTCTGAAATACAAATCAATGCACGCATCTACCTTTTCCTATATGAGCACATTGCTCTGGAACGCGTTACCACGCAACCTGAAGACGGTCTTTGAATTGACCAATTTCCGTAAACTATTGAAAACCTATCTCTTCAACAAGATATATTACAAAGACCAGCACGTGTAACTGTATATTCTTTAATATATCCAGAAATGTCTTATAATGTCTTTTACTTTAAAACTATTATGTATTTCAACACCATGTAATCAATACCCTCTGTAAACCAAATGTATATTCTCTTCAATTTCCAATTTCCATGATGAATTATAAGCCACATTGAGCCTGCAAAGAGGTGGGATAATGTGGGATAGAAATGCAATAAATAAATAAATAAATAAGTGAAGAGAGTAAAATATGTAGAGAGCAAAGAGTGGATTTAATGAAATCTGAGCAGTGAGTCAAAGTATGCTTGGGGGCATATGAAGTATTAGATAACGGAATGGGGCATTATAATAAAATTCTATCTTAACCCATGCAAAAGATGTCTGAGATAAAGAGAAGCAGACATTCAATAAGAACCATATCGTAATATAGCAGATACATGGTAAAGATAGAAGTCTGGAAAATCAACACCACCATCAACTTTGGAAGCCTTCAAAGTTTTTAAGGCAATGAGATGTGGTTTTTTATTCCAAAGATATATCGAAATTTTTGGCTCTGGATTTGTAGAAAGAGGAAGGGGCCAGGATAGGCAGTATACTAAGATAGTAATTAACAATAGGCATAATGGTCATTTTTATAGCCTCCAGGTGGCTCCACCATGATAGCGCTAGGGGGGGACCAGTGGCATAGCTACGGGGGACCACGGGGGCCTGGGCCACCCAAATTGGCTCTGGGGCCCCTGGTTTTGCTAGTGGGAGTCCAGCGCTGATCTCGCCGCATTGCCTACCCTGCTCTTCTCAGTTGCACTGTGCATGCTCGTTTTAGTGAAACAGAGCATGCGCAACGCATGCTCAGTTTCATTAAAATGAGCGTGCACAGCATGACTGAGAACAGAGCAGGACAGACAACGCGGGACAAACACTTCAGCTGGCAGGGGTTGGGGACCTCCACCAACCAAGGTACCATTGTGCAGCAGCGGTGGCGGGAGGCAGTGGCAGCAGCGAGGAGGCAGGCCAAAATGTGCCCCCCACACACACACTTTGGGCACTGGCCCCCCTCCCATTGAGGTCTGGCTGTGCCACTGGGGGTGACCAACGGTTAAGTAATTTATCGAGTTTAACTTTAATAAGATCCAAATCAGTGACATAAGTTGATCTCTATCTTTAGGGAACAAGATTCCCAAATATTTTAATGAGAGAGCGGACCTTTTAAAATATGCCAGCATTTCTTTAGCCACAACCTAGAGGTAGACAAGAAAAAGATGGGGGAACTAGAGGTATTGCCACAAATATGGAAGCCATTTTGTGCAACATCACCATTAAGAGACCTAAGCCTAGCTTCAGTGACATGAACTAAATGTGAGCATACAACCTTATATGCAGCCATTCAGGTGCCAAGCAAAGTGGCTTGGCTTGGAGTTAGTTATTTAACATTTCTTTATATGAAATAGAACAGTGGAATAGAGCAGAAGAAAAAGTGCTAATCACACACTGACTTCATAATACGTCTAGAAAGCCATGGTTATTATAATTATTTATTTATGTAATACATTTATAACCTGTCTATCCAAACATCTAGGTGAGGTACAATAAAACACTCATTAAAAAAACACAAACAGTACACAATCTTACAAATCGCAAACTCTAAAAACTCAGAAACCACCTATCAGCCAAATGCCCTCGAAAATAGCCAGGTTTTTAGCAATGTCTTGAACTGGGGAGCAGATGCCGACTAACACATAGCTAATGGTAATGAATTCCACAAACAAGGACCAGTGATAAAAAAAACTCGACTATGAATTTCTTCCAAGTGTACCAGATGAAAAGATGGAACGACCAATAAATTCTGGTTTTGAGACCGTAATGCCCGCGAAGGATAATAAGACTGCAAACTGCCTCAGGAGCAACACCCTGCTAAACTTGAAACACCAATAGCAAAATTTTGAATTCAATGCGCTGCACCACAGGCAACAATGCCATTAAAGCTTTTCATTTAGTTAGGATTGTCACTGTGCTGAGTGCTCAAGCCAGTTGCAGGGAAGATGTCCCACCTCCAGGGTGCAACCCAGGAAGTTCCCCCCCCCCCCCAAAAAAAAAAAATCATGGTCTAGGTCAAGGGAAGTCCCACTCTGGTGACAGCCTACTAGCCAGCAGGCCCTGTCTAATAACACAGCTACACAGGAGGTTGCTACTTAAGCATAATTTGGTAGGAAAAGACTGAGTGATGTTAGAGTTCCATCTGTCTAAAATGGATCAGGCAAGGTAAGCTGATTGGGTAGTCTTAAGGGCAATGAAAGGACTAGCAATCCACCCTATTAAAAATGTGTGGAGTTCTTGTTGGTGTGTCCAGCTAGCACAGTGCAATTTTTGGTTCACGCTGATCTTGGGGTCATCTTTGACTCTTCTCTCTCCTTCTCTGCTCATATCCAGCAGATTGCCAAGACCTGTCGTTTCTTTCTTTACAACATCCGTAAAATCCCCCCCTTTCTTTCCGAGCACTCTACCAAAACCCTCATCCACACCCTTGTCACCTCTCGTTTAGACTACTGCAATCTGCTTTTTGCTGGCCTCCCACTTAGTCACCTCTCCCCTCTCCAGTCAGTTCAAAACTCTGCTGCCCGTCTCATCTTCCGCCAGGGTCGCTTTACTCATACTACCCCTCTCCTCAAGACCCTTCACTGGCTCCCTATCCGTTTTCGCATCCTATTCAAACTTCTTCTATTAACCTATAAATGTACTCACTCTGCTGCTCCCCAATATCTCTCCACACTTGTCCTTCCCTACACCCCTTCCCGTGCACTCCGCTCCATGGATAAATCCTTCTTATCTGTTCCCTTCTCCACTACTGCCAACTCCAGACTTCGCGCCTTCTGTCTCGCTGCACCCTACGCCTGGAATAAACTTCCTGAGCCCCTACGTCTTGCCCCATCCTTGGCCACCTTTAAATCTAGACTGAAAGCCCACCTCTTTAACATTGCTTTTGACTCGTAACCACTTGTAACCACTCGCCTCCACCTACCCTCCTCTCTTCCTTCCCGTCCACATTAATTGATTTGATTTGCTTACTTAATTTATTTTTTGTCTATTAGATTGTAAGCTCTTTAAGCAGGGACTGTCTTTCTTCTATGTTTGTGCAGCGCTGCGTATGCCTTGTAGCGCTATAGAAATGCTAAATAGTAGTAGTAGTAGTAGTAATCTTAAGCCCCTGTCAAATTGCCAGTTTGCACTGGTGTCATGAAGGATGATGGTATGGGCATGAGTGGATGTGTAGCATTATGGAGTACACTTTTTCTGGTTTGGAGCTGCCAATTTGATGGTGGAATCTGATCTCTTAGATATGGTTATCTGTAGGATTGACCGATGCAGCCCAGAGGAGAGGATGAAGAATGGGCAAGGGGGAGAGAGGAACTCCAGGTTTTGAGGATCCCAAACCTTGGCAGTGTGTATACCACAGAAGGGTGTCTTTGGAGGAGATGCACTATACAGAGGTGATGGAAATGTACTGTTTGAAATGAAGAGTTATTCTGGACCTTTATGAAACCATCAGATGTGATATTGATTTTCCCACAGCGCAATCACATGCTGTCCCAGGACTTGTGAAACTACTGTGCACTCTGCAGTTCCTAGCTATGGGTTCATTCCAGCATGTTGTGGGAACTTGCTGTGGCGTACAGCAATCCACATTTTCCAGACACTTGATGCAGGTTTTGCAATCCCTGACAAGCCATTGCAGGGAATATATCCAATTTCCAATGTGTGCAGCTCAACAGCAGGACTTTAAGGTGCAATTTTTCAGGGTTGATGGTTTTCCAAATGTGTTGGGTGCCATCGATTGCACCCATGTTCCACTCACCCAACCAGCAGCTATAGAAAGAGGCTACAACAACAGGAAGTTGGGCTACTCCATGAATGCCCAGGTTGTGTGCAATGCGAAGATGAGAATCTTGGATGATGTTGCAAAGCTCCCGGGGAGCTGTCATGACTCCTACATTTTTTTCCAACTTTGCAGAGGGTCACAGCGTTGCCAATGGAACATTCGGCAATGGCTGGCTCTTAGGTGAATAATGACAATAACATGCAGAAATGGTACAAGAGACACCAGACTCTTCTTTTTAATTATGCCTACCTTTGACTCTTTACAGCTATGATACTAGATTGTGAGCCTATTAGGGACAGTAGCAGTACCTGGAAAAGAAAATTATAAACAGTTAGGTCTAGGCAGTATATCCACATGTAGTCCACCCAGTTAAGAGAAAAAAAAACAGCTTGCCCAACCCTGTAACATCAGCATGGACATCATGCCCAGCCTGTCCAAATTTATTTTTTCAGATCATGTTGTCCACCCTGTACAGCTTGTGCACCCTTTGGATTACATTTGAATATTGTAAAAGTATATACACATCTATATTCTGTTAGAATACATTAAAATTTCTGTATTTTAAATTAACTTCAACTTTTTCCAGGGATTTTCTTTTCTTCTTTCCAAAGTATATACACAAACAATATATACAAATGGAGGGAGGGGGAGGAGTGTGTGTGGGGGGGGACTGCCTCTGGAAGGGCACAAAAAAAAGATCTTCCGCTTGGAGAGGGGCTGGACAGTTCTCCAGTCCCTCTTCAATGAGAAAGAGTCCTTCCCGAGGGAGGTGAGAGACCAGCCCGTTGCTTTTCGCACCCTCCAACTCCCTGCCCCAGGCTATGCAAGTGTATGTGATTCTTTCTTTTGCTCCAGCACAAGGGCATACCGTTAGGGCAAGGGGAAGGGGGCAGTCCTTTAGGGGGCAGTCCTTTGGGGGCTAGCAACAGGATTCCAATTTGGCAGACAGGGTTGTTCCACTCCAGGGATTTGTGCTAGTCTTACAAAAAATCTGAACTACAAGTTGCTACATGACATGGAGTAAACCCAGGACAGGATCAATCCTTTCAGGCCAATTTGGATTGTCAACCCCTCGAGACAACTGGCCCTTTTCCGTGCCCAGAAAAACAAAGTGGGAAGTGAACCAATGACTTCAGGACGTCGAGACTATGGTGGTATAAAGAAGAATAAACTTTATTGTAGACTCGACACAGTACTGTGTTTCGGCCACAGGCCTGACTCAGGAGTCTTGAACGCTGTAAAAAAAATTTTGATTTACTGGTTCATCTTTTTTTTTTTTCCTTTTGAAGTTACAGGTGTTTTCGTCCTGCTACACTTCTGTTTGACGATCTAGGAAGTCTGTGATGAGACCATCCAGTATTTGATAATATATTTATTTGGTACTGCTCAAGACGAACCAGAAAATCAAAACAATTTTTACAGCGTTCAAGACTCCTGAGGCAGGCCTGTGGCCGAAACACAGTACTGTGTCGAGTCTACATAAACTTTATACCACTATAGTCTCGACGTCCTGAAGTCATTGGTCCACTTTCCACTTTGTTTTCCGTGTCTGTACCCCGTGGGATTTTGTGTTCACCCACTTTGTGGATAGCCTTCCCTGATACCTTTTCCATTCCCAACATATCAACCATAAATCCGGTGTTTCTCAGATAAAGGATCTAGAAACAGGACCATCACCTGAGGAAGTACCTTTAAACATGTTGTACGCCCTGTTAGCATACATATGAGATATACATGTTGTCCTCCCCATTAAGATTAATAATATCTTGTCCACCCCGTAAACAGCAATGTATTAGTTCATCTTGTTCTCCCCCCCCCCCCATTCCTATAAATATTATCTTATATTGTCTGCCATGACAGCAGTGAGCAATGTTACACTTGTTGTCCACCTAGTACATTCTTAAACCTGCTTATGTTGAAAACACCTACTATATACAAACACTGTGTACACAGATATTACGTCCTAGGAAGAAACAGTTCTGAAGTTTGTTAATAAAACTGGATCTGTTTCCATTTGTTGTCTTTTCCAATATTCACGGTATTTACACAGCAAATATCTATGAATGGAGGGGGAGAGGGTGGGTAGTATGGAAGGAGGGAGGCAGATGGGCGAGGGGGACCCTGCTTCGGAAGTTGCCACACATTAGTGGGACGGAGCCATGTTCAGGTTTATACAGCTGTCAGCCATATTTTGGAGGATATGGAGCCAATCATAACAGGCATGGCCCATCTATCTGTATTAAAGACCCTGAAGAGGACATAATCTTGAGATCTTACTTTTCCAATGACACCTGGAATGAAATATTTTGTTTTGTTTTAAGATACTTCTTATAAGCAGTATTGAATGGTGTACCAGAACATAGTCTGAAGGTTTTTGTTTGAACCACAAGCATCAATCAACCTTGTACACACAAACCAAAATGAATCATATGTGAGCCCCACAACCCACAAATAAATGTCCGTTTTGCAACATTGACTACTATTGCCATGGTGGGGGCTAAGCAGGATACGCCCAGGGTGCTGGCAGAGTGGTTGGGTTGGCAGAAGGTGGTTTGTTGCCCGGAAACAGGTAAGCATGCCTGACTGGGACTGTGGTTGGGGCTAATACGCTGTACAGCCACTGTGAGGTGCTCTAGAATATCGCTGATGCGGCCCAAAGTAATTGCCAAGACCACCCTCATCTCAGTTAATTCCCTGAGAATGCTAGGTAGAATGGTGCCGATATCCTTACAGGGAGTTTTTGAGATGAAAACCACCTCATCCTCAACCTCTGCTTCCAGGAGCAACTCTACTCTAAGGGCATGAGGGTGGGAGATGGAGCGAGGGGACCATGCACATGAAGCCTACGCGGGGAAGCCAGCGCAGGATTGTGGTCTTCCGGTGGTTCTTCTCCATGCTCTTGGGCTGTAGCGGCTCCCATAGGCCTTTGGTGAGGTGCAGTGGGTCTTGGAGGTCATTTGGGTGCTGCAACAGGTTCCTCAACCTCTGGTGTTTGTGACGGTAGTTCTGAAAAAAAGGGTAGTGTGTAACAGTGACAGTTGGTCTGCACGTTAGATGCAAAGGTTGCCCACCAATGAAAAGAGGCCCTTATATCACAGCTTGACAAACAACACTCACCACTGCATATCTCAAGGTATTTTTTAAGTGCATGTAATCACCGTGCCTCGTTCTCCCAAAGATGCCTTGCTTTAGTCTTCAGGTTCGAGATCTGGAAGAGAACAGTTGTTCTGTTGCTGTCTGAGGGCATGAGCTGCATGTCTTCCATATTGTCGTGTTAAAAACAAGGTCCCCCCTTCCTAAGGGTCCCCCCTGCTACAGCCGCAGCAATCCCAAAGCAGAGCCTCTGTCTGTCTTCATCCCTGTCCACAAGTTCCCCCCAGCCCCCTGCTCATGGCAGGCCATCTCCCTGCCCAAGGGAACCCCCCTTCCCCAAGGCCCCCCTCTCTACTACAGCTGCTGCAATGCCAAAACAGGGTCCCTGTTTGTTTTCGTCCTTGTCCACAAATTCCACCTCATCTCCTTACTCCCTTCCCAAGGGAACCCCCTGGCCAAGCATCTCTCATCCCAAGGCACCCTCCCCAAAATCCCCCTGCCCTCCTCCCACAAAAGCAGCTACAGGCCCTTACCTGTCTAGGATATGATGCCTCCCAGTTGTACTGGCATGTAAGTTGATGCCAAGAATCTGACACATGGGCTGTATTGCTCCATTCCCCCGCCCCAAGGATAAGTGTGTTCTCACTTTGAAATAAGGCTTGCCAGCAGTTTGGTGTTTTGCTGGGTGAAACTGACCATTCACACCTGTACACCACTTCCATCTGTCATGTCTCTTACCCTTCCAAAGACTGAAAGCCACAACCGACACATACATATGAAGAAAAGCATGTCACCTACATGTGGAGAATGCATGTGCAGATATCATGACACCACTTGTTGCTGGGCCAAGGCCAATGGGGAGGATGGGGTGTCCAGCTTACCTACAGCAATGAAAGACACAAATGTTAGGCACAACACACCCACGCTATATAAAGCTGCATACTGCGCAATGGATTTTGCACTGCTATGGCCGAGAGAAGGTCTCTGCAGAACAGGAAGCCCAACTTCACTACGCAGGACAACCAACTCCATGCAAAGCTCTTCTTGGCAAATGAAAAGCGCCTTTTCCCTCAGTAAGGGCGCAGTGGAACGTCTACCACATAGAGAGGGGCTGGGGGGGTTCTCTAGTCCCTCTTCAATGTACAAATGTTCTTCTCAAGGAAGGTAAGAGACCAGACCCTTGCTTGCCGCCACCCCAGTCTATGCATGTGTATGTGGTTGAGTTCTTGCACCAATAAATGTTATTTCCAGCAGACTGGAGGTGGGACTTCTCTACAACGTCCCTGTAGGCCTCCTCTATGGACCTCTCTGTCTCCCTCAGCTCCACCAAGTCTGCCACTCTAGCCTCAAGAGAACAGACTTGTTCTCTGAGAGCTAGGAGATTTTTGCATGAAGCACACACGTATAACCTCTCACCAACTGGAAGATAATCATACATGTGGCACTCAGTGCAAAAGACTGGATAGCACCCCTCTCACTGCTGGACTTCTGTCTGCATATTAGCATTATAAAGCTGTTTAATTAAAACTTCTTAAGGTGCTAGGGATACCAGAGCCTTAAGATTATATGGTGTAATATGTAATTTATTTAGTGTTTGCTTCTCAGAAAGTAATTAAATGTAATTAAAACTCTAATGAAAACTCTCTTCTTGTTGTCCTAATTAGAATAATTGACTATTAATAAAGAGTTGAGCTAGGGGTGGGTGGGAAGGTTATAAGTATATGGGTTAAATAGGGGTTAATTGCCTTACCTGAATTTGTTGCGAATGCTGCGATCGTTGCTCAGAATTCTCAGGCCAGATCATTTATAAATAAGTTATTTATTTATTTATTTATTTATTTATTTATTTATTTATTTATTTATTTATTTATTGCATTTGTATCCCACATTTTTCCACCTCTTTGCAGGCTCAATGTGGCTTACATGATTACATCATGAATAGTGGAAATATGTAAGAAAATATACATTTAGTATTGCATAAGGATCTTGGGTAACATGATAATGATAAAGCAGGATGATAGAATAACAAGCAAATATGTGTAAGGGTTCATATTTGTTGATTTTTATGATATGCCTTGTCAAAGAGATGGGTATTCAGTAGTTTGCGGAAGTTGGTTAGTTCATAGATCGTTTTTAATTTGCGCAGCAGCGCGTTCCAGAATTGTGTGCTCAAGTAGGAAAAGGTTGACGCATGCGTTAGTTTGTATTTTAGACCTTTGAAGTTGGGGAAGTGAAGATTAAGGAGTATGCGGGATGACCTTTTAGCATTCCTGGGTGGTAAGTCTATCAGGTCTGACATGTAGGCTGGAGCATCTCCGTGAATGATTTTGTGAACTAGGGTACATATTTTGAACGTCATGCGTTCTTTAAATGGTAGCCAATGTAGTTTTTCTCGTAGGGGTTTAGCACTTTCATATTTTGTTTTTCCGAATATGAGTCTAGCTGCAGTGTTCTGGGCTGTCTGAAGTTTCTTGATTATTTGCTCTTTGCAGCCAGCATAGAGTGCGTTGCAATAGTCTAGATGGCTGAGTACCATTGATTGTATCAGGTTGTGGAAGACGGTCCTTGAGAGGAAAGGTTTTACTCTTTAATTTCCACATTGAATGGAACAGCTTCTTGGTTGTGTTTCTCGCGTGATTCTCAAGTGTTAGGTGTCGATCAATAGTAACTCCAAGAATTTTTAGGGTGTGCGAAATTGGAAGATTCAGTTTTGGTGTGTTAATGGTGGTGAATTTGTTCGTGTTGTGTTGAGAGGTGAGTATTAGGCACTGGGTTTTTTCTGCATTGAGTTTCAGCTGAAATGCATCCGCCCATGAATGCATGATATGTAGACTCTGGTTGATGTCATTGGAAATTTCCTTTAAATCTTGTTTAAATGGGATGTATATCGTTACGTCGTCTGCGTATATGTATGGGTTGAGGTTTTGGTTTGATAGTAGTTTGGCCAAGGGTATCATCATTAAGTTGAATAAGGTCAGTGAGAGGGGGGATCCCTGTGGAACTCCGCATTCAGGTATCCATGTGGCTGATGTAGTCGAATTAGATGTCACTTGGTATGATCGTGTGGTTAGGAACCCCTTGAACCAATTGAGAACGTTGCCTCCAATTCTGAAGTACTCAAGGATATGTAGTAGTATTCCATGATTGACCATGTCGAAAGCACTGGACATGTCAAATTGGAAGAGTAGTATGTTCTTGCCAGTTGCAATCAATTGTTTGAACTTAGTCATAAGAGTGACTAGTACTGTTTCAGTGCTGTGGTTAGACCGAAATCCTGACTGGGAGTCGTATAATATTGAGAATTTGTTTAAATAGTTTGTGAGTTGTTTGGTCACCATTCCTTCCGTTAGTTTGGTTATTAAGGGGATGGATGCTACTGGCCTGTAGTTGGTTAGTTCACTAGCACTTTTCTTTGCATCTTTGGGTATAGGGGTGAGTAGAATGCTTCCTTTCTCCTTTCGGAAGAGTCCATTTTGTAGCATATAGTTCAAATGATACGTTAGGTCTGTTATAAATTGTTGAGGGGCATATGTCATAAGGTTGTTTGGGCATATGTCTAGTTTGCAATGAGATTTGGCAAATCATTTGAGCATTTGGGAGATAAGATCCTCCGATAGTATCTCGAAGTTGTTCCAGGTTATGTCTGCTGGGTATACACCAGGGTCTGGATCGAGACAGTCAAGGAGATCGGCGTAGTCAATGGTGCTGACAGGTATTTTAAGTCACAGTTTTACGATTTTCTCATTGAAGTATCTCACAAGATTGTCTGCTCCTGGTGTGTCTTTGCTGTTGGTTGTGACTGGTGTGATGTCTAGTAGTTGATTCACGAGTTGGAAGAGTTTATGTGTGTCCTTGTAATTTGGTCCAATTTTAGTTTTGTAATATAGTCTTTTAGTTTGTCTTATGGTATATTTATATTTTCTTTGAAGTTGTTTCCAGGCATTAAGTGTGGGGTCGTCTTTCTTTTTATTCCACACATGTTCTAATCTTCTAACTTGTGTTTTAAGTTTTTTCAATTCTTCATTGAACCATGGTATTGAGTTCTTTCTGTGTGAGGTTCTGGTTTGAGTTGGGGCAATATTGTCTAATATTAATCTGCATCTATCATCCTATTCTAGGAGAAATTGGTTTGTATCTGCCTTTATTGTCCATCCATTGTGGTAGATCTGTTGCCAGAATATTTCCAGGTGGGATTTGGAGCTTGTCCTGCCGGAGAAAGCTGGGATTCATGACCTCCGGGGCTCTGGGCTTGTTAAAATATCACACGAACTATTGGGCAGAAGGGGTTAGTCCTGCTCTAGTTAGAGGGGGGGGGAAGTAAAGCTAGTGCCAGACAGGCTAATGGTACAGCAAAAATATAGAAAGGCTACTCCAGGCCTTAGTGGAGGGCCAGCAACAGCTGCAACAAGTAGTACAGAGGCAATGGGATCACCAGTAAGCCTCCCAGAGATCTCTGGAAGCCTAGCAGAGCTCCCTGAGCCAAGTGACGCAGGCTTTGCAAACTTCCAGGTTACACACTCCAGTCCCAGTGCTGCCAAAGATGATGCCACAGGATGACTTGGACTACTTCCTGACCAATTTTGAAAGAACCACCCACCTTGCTGGTTGGCCAGAAGCTTCATGGACAGCATATCTAGGGAATCTACTGATTGGTAGCAGCCAAACTGTATTTCCAGATGTCCGTTCTGGTGAGACAACGACCTATGCAGAAGGCCACCATTTTGGAAAGGGTCAGCTGAACCCAAGAGGCCTACTGGCAGTGTATCTAAAAGGGGTCTCTTCAAGTTAGAGAATCCCCGGAGTTTCTTCTACCGACTCAAGGAAGTGGCTGGAGGTGGTTGCAATCAGAAGGCAAGATGAGCCCAGAGATTGCAACAGTTATCCTCCTGAAGCAGTTCCTTGAAGGATTATCCCTGCCTATGAAAGTGTGTAAGACGGAACTCTAAATTGACCCCAGAAAGTGCTTTAGAGGTGGTTTAAGCCATCTACCAAGCACAACCTGAATCCTAACTCTATAAAGAGAAGAAGCAGGTTGGAAGTTCTGGGAGGAAAAGAGAAAAGGGGGATCCAGACAACCCGAGGGATCAGAAATCACCCTCCAACCTGGGGTCTCCAAGAAAGGAATTAGAACAATGGAAGCTCTCATCCCCATGAATGCACCATACATCCTTAGCCTGGTTGCAGGATCCTTACTCCCCCAGCTATTTCAGGTGTGGGGGAAGAGGCCATATAGCCAGAGACTGCCAGGATTTAGCTGAAGATGCCACAGATGTGAACATCCAAAACTAAACAAAATAAACCAGGACCTTAGCCACCGATTATTAAAGTCTCAGCTGTCACCAATGCACTAGTCCACTCATCCAATATTTGTAATACAATGCACACCCATGAGTAGCAAGGGAACCCTCACATGATTTTGCCACTTCTCATGCAGTCAAGCATACTGCTCTGAAATGGTACAGCGTTTCTTTCATCGGGTATCCCTGCAGTGAGTTCGGAAGACTTTTTTTCCTTTTTCTTTTTTCTTTTTCTATATTATTGCTTCCCGACACCACTGTGCTATAATTTTTCAATCTTTTTAAACCAAATGTGCAAAGTAATGGACTAAATACTTTAAACTTTCAGTCTTTTAAAACAAATGTGCAAGGTGAAAAGCTGAGTACTTATCCAGTCTCGTGGGAATTCCTCCACTTTATTCCTCTTTATTCCTCACTGCCTTCCCCTGAAACCGCCTGACTCTGCAGGTTTCAATTGCTTGCTTCAGGGACGAGGGTTAAGGCATGAAAAACAAAAGAACTCCTTCCTCTAGCTCCAATTGAAACGAGACTTCCTTCCCAAACTTGTTGTGTGGCTTTTAAAAAACATCAGCAAGCACACGTTAGCCGGAAGAATCCTTCTACTGACGTCAGAGGCAAAACCAACTTTTTGATATTCACAGGGGCCAGGTACACAGCAATCCAGAAAGTTATTTTCAACAAGAAACCACTAAAGAGGGAAAAGGACTAAATTATGGTGTTCCATTCTACACTTTCATTAAGTCCTTTAGGATTCACAGTGTTTAATGTAAATATCCAGCGTTGCTCTAAACGAGCCAACTTTACATTATGGTCCATTCCCCTCGATGAAAGAGGTACATGATCTATTATGAACCAGCGAAGGTCTGCAAAAGTATGTTTAAATTGTTCACAATGCATTACTATAGGGGCTGTCATAGTCTTTGTGGCTAATCTGCTTTTATGTTCTATAAGTCTCACCTTCATATTTCTTGTAGTACGTCCTACATAATATAAATGACAAGGACATTCTATAATATAAGTAACGAATGGTGTATTGCATGTGGTTTTATGTCTCAACCTAAATATGTGAGAAGTGCCATATGGAGTCTATTGTGTAATGCTCACAGTCTGACTACAAAATTGACAAGAGCCACAAGGTTGGTGTAAACCTTCCTCTATAAAATGGCTTTCAATAGTCCCTGATGTGTGCACTAGATGGTCCCTAAGGTTTTGGCCCCGAGTATACGCAATACACGGTTGACAGATGTGAACATAGCAGCCACCAATTGTTGCAGTGTTGTGGAGGCCTTCCATCCCAAGACTGTGTGTTACAGGTTCAGTTGGATAGACACCCATACCAGGTACTGGTAGAGTCCGGCAGTGTTAAGACCGTTGTTCAGAGAGAAATACTCGCCAAACTGCAGTTGAATTATGAGTAGATGGTAATCTTGGCATGCGTATATGGTAACCAGCGGCAGTATCCTTTAAAACACCTGTGGAGCACTCTCAGCTGGAAGTAGCTGTCTTTTATTGGCTACCTTACCCAGTAGTTCTGGGCTGGGATTTTCAAACTTTCAGTACTGTCTGGGCCCAGGTGTGAAAATATGTCATTCTGTCATTATATCACCCTCCTGCAGCTATGACTAAACAGGTGTGAAGGTTTAACCTTGTGGAAGTAGTCGTGGGAGGAAGGATGGGGCGTGAATGATAGTGTGAGTGTGTGTGTGTGGAAGAGAGGGTGAATGACAGGGGAAGAGAGAGAAAAAGCTAATAGATGCCAATCTGAAGGGAGGGGGAAGGAGGAAGTGAGGAAGTTCCCCCTCCCCCACCACTTATCTGAGTTCACATGCCCACATCAAAGGAGGCAAACTACACCTATGACATTATGATAATCCCAGGTTTTTTCTCCTTCCTTTTCCAAATACCTGTAATTCCTAACATTCTATTTGTTGTTTTTTTTACTGATGCCTCATACTGAGTTTAGAATATCAATGCATTGTCCATAATCTAATCTAAATTGACATTTATAGTCCACTTGCTCCCTATAGAGATTCAAAGCAGGTAACAATAACAAGTCAATACAGTTTGCAAATCATAGACTAAAAGCTATAAATACTGCAAGCTTAATTCATGATCCTATCAAATAATAGTGTTTTCAAATCCCCTCTGAATAAGTCATAAGTAGCTTGACATTTAAAACGGTAACACATTCTATATACAAGGAGCTTGATATAGTAATGAAGATTGTAAAAACACTTGGAATTTAACACCTTTAAATGAAGACTTAACAAGATCCATATGATGTAGCATGCGGCTAGAGTGATTCCTAGAAGATTCTTTTATCTGAGTGTAGACTCTTTATACGGAACTCAGAACTGTGTACAAAACATTTGGGAATATTTTTTTTCCTATGCATACCAGTTTGGACATGTTCACATTACATTTCATCTGTCATATGTGTTATCAAACCCTCTATTTTGTGAGGCAGATTTGTCAGGCTACAGATCAGGGGCATAGCAATGGGTGGGCCTGGGAAGGCTTGGACCATCTACTTTTGGCTCAGTCTCACCAAACAGTGCAGACCACTGATATACCTGGTGGGAATCCTCATCCCAGAGAACCTCTGGGCTGTCAGAACATCAAAGAAGTCTATGGCAGCTGTCCCAGCCACCAATGCTGGCACCTCATGTATGCTTAGTTCTCATACATGCTCAGTTCATGAAACAGAACTGAGCATGCACAGTGTGCTGGCATCAGCGGCTCAGAACCCTGCTGTTCATTGCCATGGTGTTCTCATAGCCCAGTGAGTTTGGTTGAGTTATGGATGTCTTCAGCTGGCAGGGCTTGGGTATCCCTGCCAGTTAAGCTATTAACTTTTTAAGTGTGGTGGAGGGTGGGAGGTGGAAAGGAAATATGCCCATAATTGCCTTCTGGCTATCCTACTGCTACAGAACATGTTTTGTATTTTGGGGAGGTCAGTGCCCTATATAATTACTCACTCAGTGGTCAGGCTGTACTTAAACATGTGTCCATGGGCAGGTACCATTTCGGTATGGCAGAGACTGTCTAAAATAACTCAAGAAAGTATATAGAAGAGTAACTAAAATTTCATTTTCCTGAACAAAACAGAGGTCCACAGCTGATGTATAGAATGTTCTTCAGAATCAATTTCTAAACAGAAACTCAAGTAATTTGGAATGTGAGGACAGTGCCGGGCGGACTTTTACGGTCTGTGTCCCGCAAATGACAAGACGGATTCAAACAGGCTTTGATGGCGACTCCTGTAGTTGGAACATAAGGATAGAGCCCAGCGGACTTCTACAGTCTATGTCCATGAAACAACAAAGAAATACCATGATCAAGTATATAATATCACATTCATAGTTGATTCAATGTAGAATTGAGAATGAATGAGACTGTTGGGCAGACTGGATGGACCATTCAAGCCTTTATCTGCAGTCACTTACTATGTTACTATGTTGTGTTATAAGGGGATAGTTCTATTGTTGGGAAATATAGAACTTATGATAACAGAACTGGAAGAGAATCCAGACTTCACTCTGTTATAGAATTTGTTGAATGATGGTATCAATTATAATGGTGGTTTTACCTGATAGATTAAAGAAGCTTATGGGGGTGGGGGGGTTCTTTATGCATAGGCCCTCGTGTTTTATGTTGCTGATTTAAAAATGGGGGTGGTGGAGGGGGTGTGTGGAAATGTCACTTTGGCTTGCCACACTCCATACCTAGCATGGCCCCTGATGCCACCCCAAATATATCTGTTGAGAGACGCCACTTCTCATAGCTTTATTCCAGATATATGGAACAATGAGATAGCAAAGAGCTATCAGTAGCACAGCACACTGTGTCTGATATTCTACCAGCTGTGTGAATAAACACCTGTCAAACTCTAAATGTAAGAGTGATGAATATTCAACATGAGCTACTGATGCACGCATCTGGAGAAAGGAAGAGAGTTCATGACGTCTGAGGGTTCTAAGGATATTTATCTTCACGTGTGAAAAGAGTAATGACTCCCAGGTGCTGGTACAATGAAGAGTCAGTTATTAGAATTCTTCTCTTATAATTCACTCCTGGCTGCACCACCACCTGGGAGAGAATTTGGCTATCAAATTTACATGGAAAAGTATAGAGCATATATATGTATACATAATGCACATCACACAGAAAAGTAGTTGATTTTGCAAAAGTTTGAAAATTGCAACCTATAGCTAATAAGAAACTAATCACACTATTTGCTCTATACCCTCGATATTAGCCTCACACCTCTAAGGGCAATATTTCTCTATTTAAATTGAAATAATTTTAAACAAATAAAGCCTCATAAGCCCAGGGTATCATGTGTTTGGACAACCCCTTAATGGGCTCTCATCATCGGCTCCAGCTCCTCCGAAAACCCCCGCAGAACAAAACAACTCCCATCGGAGAAAAAACGTTCTACAGCAAAAAAAACAGAGGGAGCTACTATTACTCAGTCACAGAGGTATAAAGTTAATATCTCAAAACACTCTAACTTACAAAAATTGGAGGAAATAATCCAAATTACAAAACATGTACACAGAAACACACAACAGGGTATTTAGCTTCTCCACCCGGATGGTAATGACTTCTATCCACATCTAGAGAGGACACCCCTTAATTTTGATCGCACCACGTGTCAAATATATTTTCTCATTTCTCAACAAAGGAATCCTTCTGTTTCATTACTTCATCAGGAGAAATCAAAATTAACCAAATCTTTCTCTTGCAAAAACAAAAGATCCTGGCCACAAATTGTTCCCTTCTAAATAGACATTAACTTTAACCACACCCTGAATCATCTGACATCACTTCCTGTTAGACTATACCAGTCAATGCTCCCGTTTGTTCTTTAATATTCTCCCAATATTTTAGTAGAATGCTTCCCATTCCAACTGTCCATTTAATCCTTTGGGGGACACGGTCTGAAGTCTGTATATCCATTTCTGTTCTTTCTGATGCAAGCACCGTGAGACATCTACTCTCCTACCATTATCTCTCAATTGCCTTCATTCACACAATGTTTTACTAGGTGCATATATAATTTTTCTGAATGAATTCTATGTTTATGCTCAAAACCACAAACAAACATCACAGACTACCTACAGGACTGTGAAACGCATGGCAACCACAACGTAGCAGACAGAACATGGACCACGTTCAAACCACCCCAAGTTGAAACAGTAAAAACACTATTGACAAAATATGCACATGCATACTGCCTAATTAGCAAATGCCCCAACTACATGATGAAAAACCCACCAGACTGGTTCAAGTACCTCACCAAACACATCACATACATGTTTGAAAGAAGTCAATTTCCAACAGACAAAGGTGACATAGTACTCACACCTGTCTCCAAAAACACTACCAGCAAGATCAGTGATATCACAAATTATAGACCAGTAGCCTCAATACCACTACTGACCAAAACGATGGAAGGACTAGTAACACAGCAACTAACAGAATACTTGACAAAATTCTCAATTCTTCATAAATCCCAATCAGGTTTCAGACCACAGCACAGCACTGAGTTGGTCATAACCACCCTGATAACAAAATTCAGACGCATAATATGCCAAGGACAAAATGTATTGCTACTACAATTCGACATGTCAAGTGCGTTCAACCTATTAGACCACACCACACTAATGACACTGCTCTACAATATAGGAATCAGCGGTACAGTGGCAAGGTGGTTCAATGGCTTCCTAAAGATCAGATCCTACATTGTAAAGATGTCCAACCAAACATCAGCCTCATGGATCTCTGAGTACGGGGTACAACAGGGATCGCCAATATCACCAATACTGTTCACATAATGATGGCACCATTCGGGAAAAAAATGGAATTAATGGGTTTCAACCCATTTATGTATGCAGACTACGTCACCATCTTCATACCTTTCGAAAACAATATCACAAACACACAGGACAAAATATAAAAAGGATGGGACCTCATGGAATAATGGGCTACAACTTTCAAATTCAAACTGAACAGAGACAAAACCAAATTCCCAATACTATCCAGTCCACACAACCCCATATCCTACCAAAAATTTACAATCAAACAACAAACATACCACATCAAAACACAACTTAAAATACTAGGAATCATTCTCGACAAACATCTAACACTAGACAATCAACTATCGGCAGTAACATCAAAATGCTTCAGAACACTATGGAAACTGAGAAGAATAAGAGACTATTTCCCTAGACAATTTTTCTGGATACTGGTCCAATCAACAATACTATCACATCTAGATTACTGCAATGCAACATACATAGAGTGCAAGGAAAACACACTAAAATCGCTGCAAACAGTCCAAAACATGGCAGCAAGACTGATAGAAATCTAAATATGAAAGAGCAACCCCACTGCTTGAAACACTATATTGTTTACCAGTCAAGGCAAGAATATTTTTCAAAGCAAGCACCCTAATCTTCAAGATACTATTTGGAATGGCACCAGAATATATGCTCAACCTGATTGAACTATCCTCAAAAAATGCCAGCCCAGTAAACAGAAACTACGTACTCCTACATCTACCCAACTGCAAAAGCACCATGTACAAAATTATCTACCCAGCAGGATTTAGCTACCAGGGTTCCAAATGGTGGAACTCAATACCAAAAACCATAAGGAGCATCACAAATCTCCTCCAAATCAGGAAAGAAATGAAAACATACCTCTTCAAAAAATTATACAGCTAGTCACAAAGATATTGTTGCCTTCTTTTCAAATCTACCTCTTCAAAAACTATATGAATCAACATCACCAAAACTCTACAACTGAACTCAAAAGCTATCACTGCCTTTTCCTCTTCAAATCTCTCTTCAAAAACTCTATGAATAACCACATGAACTATAGATGCCCTCTCAACATTGCACACCACCATTGTAACCTCACCAAAATGTAAATTGTAAGTCACTTTGAACCGAAATGTGTTTTTTGATAATAGTGGGGTACAAGAATGCATAAATAAATAATAAATAAATCTGACTCACCTTTTTAAAAAAAAGGGTGTACTCTATGGGAATCCCATCCTGTCCATCTCCTGCTCCTGTATGAAATGTGTCTCCCTGTGAAGATTTCATACACATGGTTCATTCTGCACATATCCAGAGAGGTTCCCTTTCCTTCTCAACAGGAAGCAGAACCTTGTTTGGATGTATTTGGCTTCTTAAACTTCATAGAGGTGCCAAAAGCCAAAATGGCCATTTTAATCCCCAACTTCTAGCTTAATATATGGTAATTCCAGCCTGTCTCTAAAAAGATAGACTTAAAATTCAGCCAGCACCTGGTTTTAATAAGATTCAACTCTCACATTCCCCAGTAGTGACTCAGTTGTTAGACTTTGTTATTATGATCTACTATCTTTGTTGTTTTCTTTTCTCTTAGATAGCCCTTCTCTACTGTTGCTGTTCTGAATGCTTTGAGGATGCCAAGATTGCCCTTCACAGCCATAGCTCCAGCTGCTCTGTTCCCATGAAGCCTGCCGCTGCTCCACCCTTGGCCATGCCTGTTAGATTCCAAGCTGACATCACCAGAGTTGATTATGAATTAAATTCACTGTGGTATCCTTGGCAGTTTTCAGAGCTTTCCCTTTCTAACAAGCATTACACTTTTGACACAATGACATCCTTATTTCTTGGAACACGGTTCCATGCTCAGCCACACACAACCATCAATCTCAGATCCCTGTTTTCTGGGGTCATCAGGTTACTAAATGGATTTTTCTAACATCCCCCACAAGTAAGACAGCATGTTCACTGTTTTATTAAAAGGGCTGATCTAATTTCCTGCCCCTATTCTGTGCCAAGTGCTTTTTCTTGTGTTAAGGTTGAAGTACTGAAATGGTCCTTATTCATGGCCTCATTCTAGATCATGGTTTTAATGTCCTATGCCATACCAAGATTTGGCTAAAAGACAGGGACTATGCTTATCGCCTAGAGTGCCTTCCTCCAAGGTTCTCTGCAGTCTCTGTGACGAGATCACATAGGGCTGAAGGAGGTATAGCTATAATTTACTTATTCATCACTGTGTCTGAAGTAAAGAATACCATTATGAGCTATTTGGGGTACTGTTAATCTGTACTGATGCATCACCACCTATTGGCATCGGCATTGACAGCAGCCTTTTGGGAATTGCTCTTAACTTCTCTTCCTGATGCTTCACTGCATTATTCCAATTTATTAATTTTAGGAGATTTCAATGTCCATCTGGAAAATTCAAAATGTACAAGAGATAAACTGGCCGATATTCAGCACTATTTAACCAGCCAGGAATAGCTTCTCTCCAGTTAAATAACACTGAATCGGCTATCCATGAATATTCAGCGGGGGATAGCCAGCTATTTCCCACTGAATATTTGCGGTCTGCGCATAGCAGCTAACTGACTTTATTACACAATATAGCCAGCTAGCTGCAAATATTCAGCACATCACTGGCACGGCTGGCCCAAGGCAAGATGCCACCGAGGCGGAGCTAACATAAGGCCCCCCCTCCCCCGGGAATTCTACCTCATCACGATGATGTTCCAAACCTGGCAGCAATTTCCATACACTGCCCTGTCGCCGCTGGCACCCACCTCTTCCCTGTACTGCAGCTGCCTGAGCCTCTGACGAAACAGGAAGTTACTTCCGAGAGGCAGCGGCAATAAAAGGAAGAGGCAGCGCTGAATATCTAAGAACATAAGAATAGCCATACTGGGTCAGACCAATGGTTCATCTAGCCCAGTATTCTGCTTCCAACAGTGGCCAATCCAGGTCACAAGTACCTGGCAGAAACCTAAATAGTAGCAACATTCCATGCTACCAATCCCAAGGCAAACAGTGACTTCCCACAAATAGCTTTCAGCTCCACCTTGGCTCTGCCCCCAGATAATGCCATTAAAAAGTTGACCCCAGTGAGCGGTACTTATCCAGGTAAGAGCCACTGAATACTGGAGCCATTATTTGTTTTCTTCTTTTTTAAAATACTTATTTATGCAATTATTTCAATACAATTCACAAGTACATACTTGACAAGAAATATCAGAGTAATCAACAAAATAAAAATATAAAAAAGGAACTATATTAAAAGAAATATTCACAAATTCTGATAGCTAGAATTCGCAATAAAAAGGGGACCAAAGCTAATTAGGAGATATTATTTTTTTCCTACAAAACTACTCACCTCAGTACTATGTGTTGGCGATGAGTTAGTACCCTCGCAAAGCATCCACTCAAACAGCATGACTTTCATTTACTGATGTTCATAAAAATGTATTTTTTTGGTATTCATAGGACCTCAGTGGTGGCACTCAATGGTATTGATTATTTTACACCATTAAGATTTCCAACACCCACTTCGTCATCAGTCCTTTGATCCAATAATTTAAATATTGAACTTTATTCTAATAGTTTTAATTTCAAACATTTATAGTAAATTCGATATACTCGTCTTTGAGCTTTCAATTAAGTCGGTTGGGGGTATTTCTTTCCGACATGGCACATGTTTCTCTATATACTATTTCAAGGAATGCCCCCTTCATTAGCCAGACCCGTCCTTCTGACTACTCAACTCACGTGGAGGGGCATAATCGAATGGCGCCGGCCATCTAGATGGCCGCCGCTGCAAAAGGCGGTCCCGAACCGTATTATCGAAAAAGATGGCCGGCCATCTTTCATTTCAATAATAAGGTTGGAGCCTGCCAAATCTCAGAGATGGCTGGGTTTGAGATGGCCGGCATTGGTTTTCACAGATAATGGAAACCAAGGCCGGTCATCTCAAACCCGGCCAAATCCAAGGCATTTGGTCATGGGAGGAGCCAGCATCTGTAGTGCACTGGTCCCCCTGATATGCCAGAACACCAACCGGGCACCCTAGGAGGCACTTCTAAAAATTAAAAATAAAAATAGCTCCCAGGTGCATAGCTCCCTTACCTTGGGTGCTGAGTCCCCCAAAACCCACTCCCTACAACTCTACACCATTACCATAGCCTTTATGGTGAAGGGGGGCACAGAGGGCTCCAATTTACCACCACAAGTGTAACAGGTAGGGGGGGGGAATGGGCCTGGGTCCACCTGCCTGAAGTGCACTGCACCCACAAAAAACTGCTCCAGGGACCTGCATACTTCTGTCAGGGAGATGAGTATGACATTTCAGGCTGGCATGGAGGCTGGCAAAAAAATATATATATTTTTTTTTTTGGGTGGGAGGGGGTTGGTGACCACTGGGGGAGTAAGGGGAGGTCATCACCGATTCCCTCCTGTGGTCATTTAGTCAGTTGGGGCACCTTTTTGAAGCTTGGTCATGAAAAAAAAGGGAGCAAGTGAAGCCGGCGAAATGCTCCTCAGAGCTGGCGTTCTTTTTTCCATTATCAGCTGAAGCCGGCCATGTCTTAACAACGCCCCCATCCCGCCTCCGTCCCGCCTTCTATACCCTGCGGAAATGCCCATTTTAACTTTGGCTTTCCATTATACCGATTTGGCCGGCTTCAGGAGATGGCCGGCGATCTCCCGATTTGTGTCGGAAGATGGCAGGCGATCTCTTTCGAAAATAAGCTGGATAGTCAAAATCCATTTATTGATAGCATTATTCCAATTTGACTTAAGAACAATACATTTTAAATAACACTTGGATCAACAGTACCAATCAATGATCCATTAGGCATCTCCAGAAGAGCCTCCTAGCATTATAATGTCGGAAGCCTTAACTATTTACTCTATTCCCAATCAAAAGCACTTTCTTTCCGAGATATAACTTTGTGTTCTTGTTAAATCTTGATTCAAATATGCTTCAGAAAAATAGCACAGAAAATGAATTACATGGACTGGATTCTTTTTCCTACTGACTCTTGCTTTATAATTAACACCCTGACAGTTCCAGCAGGTCTTCTGTCAATATTTAATTCATATTGTTATCAGTAATAGATTCCAAAGAGCACCAGCTGTCAACTGTTCTCTTCCCAGCTGAGTGCAGAGATACTGCACTGGAAATGTGCAACGTTGCCCTTGCACGGACAAACACTATTGATCACTTTGCAACTCAGAGCGGTCAACAATGTAACACTGCTCCCAGGAACATCACAAGGCTTGGCTTGCACCAATCAGGCTGTGAAAATAAATGGCAGAATTAAACACAATTAGTGCAATCATTGTCTAGTTGTGTTAAAGTTCTCCTAACACCTAATTGTTGATATTTTTTTAATGTGTACATAATCCCCTTCCGTTCTTTGTCCTAATTAAGGGGGTACTGCACATACTTCATTCCCAAGTAGTGGGGGGGGGGGGGGGATGTCATTTCTAAGCCCATTAGATATAGAAGCTGAAACCTTGCAAAATATTTTTCACACATCTTTACTGTAAACATTTTTAGCAATAGAAATCTGGTATACAGTGCCAGGTAACGAATACATAAGCTCCATTTAAACATCCATAGTACCCATTCAGTAAGGGTTTCCTTAAGCAGTTTACAGCTGCTTTTCCCTCTGCTATTATTGCTAATACTTCTACTTATCATTTGTATAGCACTACTACATGTACATAGCATTGCACAGATACACATAGCAGACAAGACTCTGCTTCTTGGGACTTACAAGCGAGTCAAGACAAGCATATATAGAAAACAAGCACCAACGGCAGTGGTGTGCCATGGGCACACAGCAACTGGGGCCCAGGTAGACCAATCCCAGCTGAAAACAGGAGTATGCAGCTGGTGGTACAGAGGGATCAATGCTTCTGTAACCTGTTATTTCTGCCACTGGTGCCTCTCCTGTCCACTCAGTTTGTAGCTCAGATCAGTTGTCTGACCTGTTTGGTCCTCTGTAGATTTCTACTGTGGAACAAGGAGAAACACTGACAACAGGAAGAACATGTCAGTGAAGCGCCTTGCCTGCCATGCCACTGACTCCACTTTCCTCTCCTAGAGTCAATTGGGATCAGACAGCAGAGTGTAAGGAGGAAACTAGAAAGGTGGGAGAGAAGAGATGAGCAATGAGCAAAGGCGTTACAAGATGCGTAAAGGAGTCAGGGCTCAGGCCCTTAGTGTCGCCACCCAAGATTTTGAGAATGATCCTGTAAAAATATGTAATTGGACATTATCCCATAGATTCTATATACTGTATGTGACCATCTCTGGAAAAAGGTGACTTAAGTAGTAGATTCAAAATTTTGAGAATGACTAATTTTTCATATCATGGATCCATAAACCATCTGCATAAGTTACAGTAGCTTGCTGGATTACAGGCCCTCTGTCTCAGCCACAGGTCATCCAAGTTCTATTTGGTCTTTCCATTTCAACAGTTGATAATTTTTATTTAGGCATTTGGTTGGACTCTAAACTTACCTTCTCCAAACAAATTTCAACAATTTCAAATTCAGGTTTTAAAACTTCACATACACTTCGCTGTGTCTGTGATTGTCTTGATTTTCCCTTCTTGCGTACCGCACTACATGCTTTCTTGATTCCTCAGCTTGACTATTGTAACTCAGTCTATGCAGGTTTAGCTTCTTCCCAATTAAAATGCCTCCAGACTCTTCAAAATTGTGCTGCTAGGTTTCTCTGTAAGGCTAAGCGTTTTGATCACATTATACCTCTCTTCGCCCATCTGCATTGGTTATCAATACATTATCGTATTTTGTTTACAATTCTAATGCTTACTCATAAGGCTTACTATTTAGGATTTTCTTCCTACTTGGCATCTAAAGCAATTCCATATGCGCCCACCTGTACCCTTCGCTCTCTGGACTCCAGTCATTTAGTACTTCCCATCCTAAGTTTGTCCACTATGAATTGATGAGGCATAATGCGTTTTATTTCCTGTCCCCGAGATTACGGAATGACCTTCCTAGACAGATCCAGAATGAACAATCCTTCATTAAATTTAAATTTGAAGACTCATTTTTTTCAGCTGACCTTTCCACCTTGAGTGAGGGAGGGAGTCTGACAGTGGAACTACTACTCCCATATGGAAAATACTTAAATACATGTTTATGTGCATATTTACTGGATAGTGCTTAGGCAGATTTTTGGCATTTGTATGTGTATGTGCACACATATATGCATATATGCCATTATTCTAAACCTTTACATGCATAATCACCGTGTTAATGTTAGATGCTTTCGTTTCGCATTTATAAACTAAGCATAGCATTCGCCACATAAAAAAAACTGGATTTAAAGATTTTGAGCCCGATATTCAGCCAATGGTAGGCAGCGCGTTTGCTGTCCGCCGGCAGCATTAAATCCAGATATTCAATGCCAGGTCATTTCCATTAACTGGCATTGAATATCTGGGTTTATTTTGGCTGCTAAAAAGTTAACCAGCTATGCCGATATTCAGGACTAACCAGTTAACTTTTTAACAGTCAAAGACAGCCACTAACTGGGATATTCAGTAGGAGATAACCGGTTATCTCCCGCGGAATATCTGCGGTTAGGTGCTTAAATACTATCCCTGGGATTCTATACAGCGCAACTTAAGTTGCCCACGCAAATCCAGTCGTATTCTGGATTTGCATGCACAGCTTAATTAGTCACCAAGCCAGTCAGTGCCGGTGATTGCTACTTAACAATTGATTATTGACACTAATTGGCATTAATTAGAATTTACATACAGAACTGTCTAAGTGTATTCTATAATGTGTTGCGCGTAAATTCTAAGTCGCATAATTGAAAAAAGGACGTGGCCATGGGCGTGGAATGGGCAGGTCATGGGCATTTCTAAAATTTGTGCATGTGCTTATAGAATACACCCAGCCCAAGTGTAATTTAGGCAAGTTTTATTTGGTGTAACTGCTCGTGACTAAATTTAGTCACACAGATGGGCGCTCAGTGTATTCTATAAACTGCACAGAAATTTAGGCTTATTCTATAAGGTACACTTAAATTTAGGCATACTTTATAGAATATACCTAGGTGTATTTTTTTAGGCGTGATATATAGAATCTAGTCCTATTTAACTGGCCAGGAACCATTCCTGGCCGGTTAAATAGTTTTGAATATCAGGAGGAATATGTCCTTCTAATTGCTTATAATTTTTAGAATGGTAATTGATGTTAAATATCCTGGTATTTAGGTAACTTTAAAGTGGGATGTAGAGATTTAAGAAAAAACAACATCAAGTGAAGGTTCTATCTTAATTAGGATAAAAGCTTTAATATATGTCCAGATGTTCTTCCAGAAGGAAAAAAGTATTTAATATTCAAATAGCATATAAGAAAGGGTACTCTGTGCTTTACTACAATGCCAACAAGAATAGTCCATAGTCAGACCGGCCCTCCACTTTTTCCATGGTATCCACAGTGTGTAATGAGCCATAAAAAAAATAGGGTTTGATGGAGACTACTAGAGTGTAGGTCTATTAATTTTTTTTCCCATAAAGTGAGTAGATTCTCATTTCAATTGTAGGTAATTTCCTCATACCTTGAGTAAACATTTTGGTAGTTTTGTATTAGTTACTCAGTAATTTGCAGGTTATGGATACAGCTTTCCCCATGTTTATAATGACATCACTACAGAAATCCAAATCTGAAGTTTCTTATAGATCTTTATAGTTTATGGAGCTCCTTAAAATAGTGTGTGATAATTGTATCCAGTTGAAATATGCGGTCCTATCTGCTCTGTCTTCAAGCAAAGTTAGTCTTTGGGAAAGAGTGACTGTAGTTGTGACCAACCCAGTAGACTAACTCTGGCTTTGGCCAAGTAAAACAAAATCACTAACCTTGTCCACAGAATCCTGGATAGAGTGGAGGAAATGAAGCTAAAATTCAGGGTTGTTTCTGAACGAACCAGTCGTACATATGAATCAAAACAAATGTATTTAAAATTTCAGATGTATGAGTGTACCCCAGCACTGTACAGATTGTGCTGGGGTGGTCATAGCTAATATTCAGCAGAACACCCTCTCTCCCCCCCCCCCCCCCCACCTCTTGTAGGCAAGTTGTAAGGAGTCCTTACTACAGGTGATGCTACTCTTGCAAGTGAATGAACAAGACCTAATTCAAGATATTGTGGGCTACCAATCTGTTCGTGAAGTTCAGTAGGTCACTGGTTTTTCTGAGTGCTGGCTGGAAGTACAAGCATGGCAGAGCCCTATGATTGTGCAGTAATTTCACCTTTTCCAGTTGATGTCATGTTCTTCTCTGTCGTTGATGTAGTGGTTTAGCTTCTTGTGGTCCACACTTAGCCATTACAAGAAGACAGGAGGAGCCTGTAAAATGCTTCAAGACATCATGATCCGACACCATTTAAAACTACATTACATTTACATATTAATTATAAATATAATTCAATGAAATAATGTCAAACTTGCATACATAAAGGAATTCAAGCCTATCAGCTTCTTCTCAGAGGTTTGACATTATTTCATTGAATTATATTTATAATTAATATGTAAATGTAATGTAGTTTTAAATGGTGTCGGATCATGATGTCTTGAAGCATTTTACTTGTTCAAGTTGTATGAATGTATTTTTTACTATTAGATCAGGATAAATATATATGTAGATATGTTGATGTTTCATCAGCCTGACCTATGCCTTTCATTTATCAGTTCATTTATTTGATAGTTATCACTTTTCATTATTTGGTGTTTCTTTGTCCACAATATCTGCTCACATAATTATAATATATTAACATTTTTTTACATAATTTATCAGTATACATTTACAAATTTGCAATACCATTATGAATGTCCGTATATGTTTGGCTACATATTTTATTAAGGCAGATATATTTTATTTGAAATCTCTTAATATTATGTTTTTAATTTGTCCTGTTTTTTTGTAGAAAGTTGATTGTGACCCCTGAGGCAGGCGCTTTGGCGCCGAAACACGGACCGTGTCGGGTCCTTGATATTGATATGATTATTCTGAATAAACTGTTTTTTGAGATTATCTCCCTATTGGTTTGCGCATTTGTCAGCCTCTACTTTTGCTGTTTTGCCACACTTAGCCATATCATTTACACTGTATTGTACCTGGGAAGAAAAAAGGAGGGATAATGGCTCTCATCAGCACCAGAGTTGTTCACTGTAACACAAATTGCATCTGTTAGTTCTTGCGTCATCCTCACATGTGTCATGGATGTATTCAATGTATCAACTATGCATATTGCTGTTCACCTTATTATTTCCATTTTGGTTTTTGTAGCCAAGTTTAATGAGTGCAGGTGCAACAGTAACACAGTAGTCGTCTCTGGTATCCCTGTGAAGATGCTTGAGATGATGCTCTGCTACATATGAGTAATCTATGTAATGACACTTGTGAGGGTTCTAGAAGCAAGAATGCCTATAACTTCTGCTTCTATAAGGAGAGGCATGATGGCACCTCTGCCTATGACGATGTGGAGGGGCATAATCAAACGGGGCGCCCAAGTTTTCCCAGGACGGCTCCGTGAAGGGGCGAGGAAACCCGTATTATCAAAACAAGATGGGTGGCCATCTTTTGTTTCGATAATACGGTCAGGGACACCCAAATCTCCACATTTAGGTCGTCCTTAGAGGTGGTCATCCCCGGTTTTTCGGCAATAATGGAAACCGATCAGAAATGACCAAATCCAAGCCCTTTAGTCGTGGGAGGAGCCAGCATTTGTAGTGCACTGGTCCCCCTGACATGCCAGGACACCAACCAGGCACCCTAGGGGGCACTGCAGTGGACTTCAGAAATTGCTCCCAGGTGCAATGCCGATTTGGGCGACCCTGAGAGAAGGACGCCCATCTCCCGATTTGTGTCGGAAGATGGGCACCTTCTCTTTCGAAAATAAGCCTGATAGTGGTGATTTGTAGTGCTATGTCACAAAATCAATAGTGTAGTGTGTAGATAGTGTGAGCATACCCTATTGTGTAACAGTGAGTGAATGCTGTAGCTATGATACATTGGGATTTGGATTGTAGCTATCCATGGTGCACTTTGATGGGCTCCTCTATCTCTCCCTTTATTCTGATGATACTTCCATATTCATTCTGCTTGCAGGAGGTCCCATGTTGTGGCTATCTCCTGTCTCATGGCTCTTGCGAGTGCTTGCTTCAACAATAGATAGCACTAAAGGATCTTCTCTGGTCCTAGAACTGTTTCTATCCTTCTTGTAGGCCACACCAAGTAGGTGTGGTGGTTCTTGTATTTCCTGATAATGTACAGATAATCTGTGGACAGTTTCCCTCCAAGAGGTGGCTCCTCCTGTCATTGTCAATCACCGGCAGAAGAGCCAGCCCCTTGTTCCAGAAGTTGTGGGGGTATGTAAAAGTCAAGTACAATTCTTAGGTAGAGCTACTAGACGTTTTTGCAATTCCTTAAGGGAGCAGAAACTTAGGGCTTCTATATTTGATTATTTAATGAACGATTTTATGTTCTTTCTTACTATTTTACTGTGTTTCCTATTTTTACTTTATTTTTAATTCAAATATTTTATTAACCTTTGTTTTTATTTCTATCTGTTCATAAACCACACTGAGTTCATTGAAGATAGGATGATTCATAAAACAGAATAAATAAATAAATAAATAAACAGTTATTAATATAATATATGCAGTGCCTCAGCCAGATAAACCAACCTGTTTTATTTGCCTGGCATGCCAAAATTCTATAAGACAGCCTGGGAATTTTAGCAACATGATATAAATATTGCTAAATTTTGGGATAGGGTCTTTTATCGTTACCTAGAAACAGATGTCAGCAGAAAAGATCCACCCAGTCTTCCTATCTGTACAGTCTGCTTTACTTCCATATTTCCTGCTTGATCAGTGATCCCATTTCAATAAGGTCCCTTTGTTTCTGTTCCAAGTATGCTTGAATTCTGCCATTGTCTCTTCTATTGTCTCTCATTCTTGATCTGACCTACTAGACTTGTGCCTAGGACAGCAGAATTCTGGGGACAGCAAAGTTCCTGTTCATACCATCACATGGATTTCTAATCCTGCCTCTGCCCCACCCACCCCAAAGACCTCCAGTCTTATTTGATTCCAATCTCCTTCCTTTTCTGTTGAGCCTCTAATCCTTTCTTTCCCACTGTCCCCCATCCTCTCTTCTTACAGAACCCAAGACCCTAGCTTTAGTGATGCTGTTATCAGCATCAGAAAGCAGTGAGCATGGGTGAGGGTTGCAAGGAGAGGACGGATTGAAGGCCTTTCCAGATGGAAGGAGGGAGGGAAGAAGAAACTGAAGGTCTGCTGAGGATTTCAGAAGTCTGCAAGAGGATAAAAATGCTCAAAAGAGAGAAGAAAACCAGAGGTCAAGGGGAATAGGGAAGAAATCAGAGGTCCATGCTCCCTGGATAGATGGAGTGGCACAGCATCCACACAGTGCCTAGGGATGACAAAGAAGGCAATCTATCACTATTCCCTCCACTGGAAGTCTGTTGCATTTGCCAACCACTCTGTCTTTAACAGGACTTGTACAAGTTTGATTTTATGAAAGCTTATCATATTCAGCCATTACTATATTTACAAATTGTTTATGGATTGGTAGAGTGGACATAATGGGGGTAATTTCATAAAGCTTTTTCTGTATGTAAAGTATGTTTTATCATTGGTATAAACCTATGTGCAGTTATACGCAAATGAAAAATAGGTGCTGTTCTGCCCCCCATTTGCATGGAGGCAGATGATAGAATTATTTAATAGGACTGCAAGTTCCTGTAATCCTATAGCTCCCTATAAGAGGCTCTTTCAGGACCCAATGATCAAATCCCCTGTGCTGTTCTGAACAGTGTTGGAAAATTAGTGTCAGAACAGCACTGGGAATTAAAACCCTTATGATCAAAACTAATAGCTTTGAAAACCTCGTACGACCACCTACACTTCCGGAGAACACTAAAAACTTCTTTTTAAAAAGGCATACCCTACCAACCCAACAAATGCCTGATCTCTGCAACACAACAACACTAGAATTCAGACTGCACAAAACACAACTCTCCCGCTGCTCAATGACCTCATGTGGCTGTCCCACATGAATTTCATCTCATCTCATCTCAACATCACTCTGTATTTGTAAACACTGGAGTCTACAAACGCACCTCCAGCATGATGTAAGCCACATTGAGCCTGCAAATAGGTGGGAAAATGTGGGATACAAATGCAACAAATAAATAAAAATAATCTCAGAAGACTGCAGACATTGCAAAGCATCCCGCTTTGATAATGCTTCACTTCTCCTTCCTAAAAAGGTTATAGATAGAGAGCTTAATATTCCAACCAATGTACAAAAACAATCAAAATAATATTTTGTATGAAAAGAGAAATTCTCAGAGGCTAGACTCACCCAAGTGGACAGCCCACTATGTGTTAGGCTGTTCCAAGAGGGTGGATGGGTTTCTCTATCATAGAATATCTCCAAATTGTCTTTGATACACCTGTGAGCAAACCTATGCTCCCAATCAAATCAAGTGATGGCCACAATAATGGCGTGTCTACCGTATTATCAAGTACACAGAAAGCTCTCAGTCTATATTCTTCATGAAAAACTTCCCTACTCATATTCACTGCTAACTCACACACCATAAGCAAACATCAAAGCATTCATTCCTTGTGGGGCGTAAGCCTTACTTACTGGTCTGTTTGCTCCTTTAGTTTTACTAATGTGTTCAAACAAAGCATAGATGCACGCTTCTCAGATATACCATATGATTATAACACTCGTCACAAAAGTAATATCTTGTGTGTCCTATATCTATACTCAAAAAATTTGTTATAAATAATGGTGTAGGGAAGAACACTCTTAGAAAATATTTATAAATGTTCATAAGGAAAACATTCTTGAAGCAAGGCGCACTTATCTCTGTGCTGCCGGGTGTGTGCACAACACTTGGCAGTTGCTGCTAGTACCGTGTCGACAAATTTCCTTTGAGGCTGTTTCCAACGTAGTGGCAGAATTCTATAACCTTTTTAGTAAGTGCATAGAGTTGAGTTCTATAGAACCCTGGTTTGTATTATTTACATAGTTTTGTCTACCAGAGGTATTGAGGGGGATAGTATACTTTTGTTTATTGGTTCACCTCTCCTTCAGCAGCTTCATTGGCTACCTATTGAATTTAGGGTCAAATTCAAAATTCTTACATTAACTCACAAGGTTCTTCACACTGGTTCTCCTGCATATCTTTCCTCACAAGTGATTCCATACTTACTGTTTCGTGCCTTACATTCTCTTAAAGATAACAGATTAGTCCTTCCACACCCTTCGAAGGCCAGATGGGAATCCACAAGATCTAGTACGTTCTACTTTATTTCACCAGCTTTGTGCAACTGCTTGCCATAGGACCTTCGACTTGAGATATCCTATTCATCTTTTCACACTCTATTAAACATTCACCTATTTCAGCAAGCATTCTATACATAGATCTGGCCCGTTTCTAAAGCAGTGGGATGGGGCTGGATTTCAGTTCTATGAATGCCTATGTTGTCCAGATTGTATCTGTATGTTTGACCATTTAGCTTTCTCAGTAGAGTGGGTATATGTTTTGAAACTGATCTTTGTATGAATGAGTTAGTGTTTAATAGATAAAGTCCATCTGTTCTTTCTTATCTGCAATTGGCATGCCTTTATTTGCCAGCCTGAAATGTTATACTCAGGTCCATTGCAGCAGTATGCAGGTCCCTGGGAGGAGAAGTATATGTGTGTCAGCAGAGGCATAGTGAAGGCATGGACGTCCTGAACTGCCCCCTCCCCCCCACAGGTACGGCCAAATTTCAAGGGAGTGGAGAGGAGTGGAGTGGAAGAGTGGCCTAGTGGTTAGAGCACTGATCTTGCAATCCAGAGGTGGCTGGTTCAAATCCCACTGCTGCTACTTGTGATCCAAAATCCAAATAAATAAAGGGGGTGTCAGAGGCATGGACATCCTTCTCACAGAAACATCCAGGCATGGATGTCTGTCTCATAGAAACATCCACATTTTGGATGCCAGTGCAGGGTCAGAGGCATAGCAAAGGACGTCCTTCACCCATACTCTAAAAAAAAAAAAAAAAAAAAGACGTCCCTGACGAGCACTCGGACATTTTCACCTGGACATGTATTTTTCTAAGGTTGTAGATGGCAATTTATTTAACGTTGTAGACGGCTATTATACACGCAGCTTGTCTGCATGTATGAAGCCATCTTTGGCATGCGCAGAGCAGCCATGTATAATGCTTGGCTGCTCTGCACTGGCTTCCCCTCCTTAGGAAGGAAATCGTGTGCAAATGAGCTAACAGTGAGCAGCTCATTTGCATGCGATTTCCTTCCTGCATTGGATATATAGGTTAAGAACTATCCAACAGCCTGAATGAGGGTATTGAATGACTATCCTTGTTATTAGACATTGGCCACTGTGGGGTTTTGCTATTGGTGGATTCAATTGGGAAGCTTATATAAAAGTCCAGGTGCCATTTTGTTGGGCAGAAGAATCATGAAGTAAATATAGAAGCGTTCATACTTTTATTAAGGTTGGACTGTTATAAATCATTTAGTGGGGGACTTATCAAGCAGCTTTAGAGCCTTAAGTCACGTTATTTTGGCCTTCATGCAACTTAAAAGGCCATGAAGCTGCCTGACCTAAAATACCACAGTGATATTTAAGTAGCCATGAGTTAGGTAGTAATGACATGCAAAATATGCAAATGAATGTTTTGCATCTCATTACTATGCAAATGCCCTTATGCAACTTGCAGTGATACACCTCAAAGCTGCAGTCCTGCATGCACTCCCCCGACTAAATCCACCCTCCTGCACATGTCCCATCCACCCTCCCTCCCAGGGTCTACCTGTTAAAGAACATTGGTGGTTCAGGGGGGATCCAGGGTCATCTGGGGATCTGGGGGGATATGGAGGGTCTTTGTACAGGAGCGAGGCCCAGACGCTCCTTTTCAGTCCGGTGCCTTCCTGAAAATGGTGCCCCTAGTGGTAGTTTTGCACGACTACCTCTAGAGGCACCATTTTCAGGAAGGCACTGGACTGAGCAGGAGCAACTGGGTCTCTCTCCTGCCTGAAGACCCTCTAGACCCCCGCTTACCCCCACCCCCAGACCACCAATGCTCTTTAACAAGTAGCCCCTAGGGGGTGGGTGGTACTTGTGCAGGAGGGGAGAACTTAGGAGGTGCAGGCAGGACTGGGGGGGGCCCTCTCTTTGCTGCTCGGGAGCATCAGGCTATAGGAATAACATTGTTTGCGAGGTGGCTCACAAGCAGCATTATTCTTGTAAAGCAAGATTCAGCAACATGCAGTACCAGGATCCTGCAGGTTGCTGAATCCCTCGGGAGAAAAAGGTACAGTAAAGAGCCACCTTTTACCGCATCTTGATGAAATCCCCCCCCCCCCCCCCCACACACACACACACAACTTAAGGGCTTGAAGTCTGCTATAAATGTGAATTTAACATCTATATGGAATGCAAGCTAAGTAGCGCTTTCTTTCTATTCATGCATATATGGACACAGTTTTAGTGCACTGAAAAAGTATTGAAAAATAGTGGACCTATGATTATACTTGCTGGCAATTATGGAGGCAATGGCAATTGCTATCTCCTAAACAGGGCCGCCAAGAACTAAGCCAGACCCAGGGCAGGGCTGCCACCGCAGGGCCCAGGGCAGGGCTGCTGCCACCCCCAGGATTGCCACTGCTGCCCCCCCCCCCTCTGGATCGTTGCCGCCCACCACCGCAACTGTAAATACCTAGGCTGGTGGGTATCCCAAGGCCTCACCAGCAGAAGAGTTCCTCCAGCGCTGCTTTTCTTCACTCTGCCACATGGCCTGCCCTTGCGGCTGCTTTTTCTCTCATGTCGCACATGCTTGGTTTCAAAACCGAGCATGTGCGGCCCGAGGGGAAAATCAGCTGCTTGGCAGGCAATGCGGCAGAGTGAAGAAGAGCAGCGCTGGAGAAAGATCTCTTCTGCTGGCGGGGCCTGAGGGAACCCCCCCACCAGCCTGCTGTGTCTGCTCCTCTGAGTCCTCCATAGCCTCCAAGAGGGGCCCGGCGCCAGAGTTTTCTCTCTCCTGCTCCTGTTGGGATGTGATTACCCGTGTCCCGTCAGAAGCAGGAGAGAGAGAGACCCCAGCACCAGGCCCCCCCTTTGGTGGCCTGGGCCCAGGGAATTTTGCCCCCCCCCCTCCACTCCACTCCACTCCACTCCGCAGCCCTGTTCCTAAAGCCAATGATATGAAGGTCCAAAAATGGATAATTTATATGCAATTTAATAATTTTTGAAAATATCTTCTTTAGCACTTTTGAATGTCTTTATAATTTGTTGGCATTTTTAAAATAGGCATTAAATAGATGCCGCTTTGTACATTTCACATATACCCTGTTATAAAATTACCTCCAATATGTCAAGATTATTTGTATACCTCACAGCAACAGTAGAAATTATTTGAAGATATGAGGCTACTTAAACTTCATTTAGAGGAAGGGGTATCTTATTTTACAAGAATGTGGAGTGTAACAGATTTAAAAGCTTCTCCTTCTCTCCCTTGCAACTTATAAATATTATCTGTAAAAGAAAAACAGATGGTGGATAATTTCACGCTTGCTGTGCACAAAAAGCTGAGGCATTTCTAGACACACACAAAAGAACAGCATCACTGACAGAGACACACCAAAGACAGATACAAGTGGATACAGCAACCCCCCACACACACACACTCAACCACACACTCAAACACACACAAACAATGGAACAACAACACTAACAGAGACACACCAAAGACAGACTCAAGTGGCTGCAGCAACTCCCCCTCCTCTACACACACACACACACACACATTAGCACACTAATGCTGAAACACCCACACACAGAAAACACACCAAATTGCACACAGGGATAGTATATAGAGTGGGGGGGGGGGGAGGTGGAACAAGAGAGGGGAATAGAGGCAGCAGGTAGTGGGAAGGGAGGAATGGACAGAAGTGGAGCTGTCCTAGCCACTTTAGCCCAATTATCAGTGCTAAATGGTTCATTAACTAATTAAATTGCGTGTGCATATTGGGTGTGTGCCCAAATCTGCGCATGCAACTTAAAGCACCATATATAGAATCCGGGGGAGTAAGCAGCTTCTTGGAATTTCTAGATCAGGTTTTGTCTTGCAGGTTTCTCTTTCTAATGTGTGGTCTTATTATGTATTTGTTGAGGATCTGTCCATGTTCTGCACATGACTGAGTTTTGGTAGGCCACGGGCATGTAGTTTCTGTGAAGGGATTTGTATCAGTCTGACTTGTTCTGTTTTCCCAGTGGGATGCATGATGGTTTTCTAGTGCTCAGTGTAATATTTGCAGTGCAACATTTTCACAGGTAAGGTTGATGATGTCTGAGTACTGGAAATTACTGCTGTTTTGGTATAGAAGATTTCCTATATGTGGCAGGTTCTATCTGTGATTTTTTACAGTAAATATTTTGATTAAACACTATTGCAGTATATACTATCACAGTGAGTGATAGTTTTCCCTTAAAATTGTACTTTGAAGGTCTCTTTCTTTATGTGCTGTTTTAAATATCCAGTTATGATGTTCTCATTTTTAAGTAAAGCAAATCTGTTGGTAAAATGCTAATTTTTTATCCATAGTAACACACCCCCACACTAGTGCAAATGCCTCCTTTTTGCAACCTGTGACTGGTGAAACAGACAAGATGTTTATGACCTGAATTGTCGGAACCAGAATGGTACAAAAGCCCAATGGATTTGCACCCAATGCCAAGAGTGAATGATGTGCCAGACTGAAGTAGGAGATGGTGACAGCTTGATTGGAATGAAATGGCATCAACTGGAAAAGAACATTAACATGTCAGTTATTACAATGGAACAGTAAGTGCTGCAAAATCACTAATAAATTGAGCAAAGAAACTTGAAAGACCAAGAAATGATTTGTCATCTAGTATGTTAAAAAAACGGTGAGTTATTTGCAAAGTCTGAATTTTTGCTGGACTAGAGCTAATGCCAGTTTTGAAAAGATGCGGCCAAGGAATTTGAGTGGTCTGGAGTAAAGTAATGTGGTAGCCATGTTAGTCCTCTTTTAAAGGTAACATACAGAAATAAATCAAAACAGAAAAAGAAAATAAGATGATACCTTTGTTATTGGACTAACTTAATATATCTTTTGATTAGCTTTTGAAGGTAACCCTTCTTCTTCAGATCGGAAATAAGCAAATGTTGACAAATATCAGAATATATACGTGAAACAGAAAAGCACAAAAGCATTCCAATGACAGTCTCACAGGAAGAAGGAGGGGTAGGTTAGATGAGAAACAGGGAGAGTTGGGTGGATAACAGTCAGGGAGAGATGGATGGTTGATAAGAGGGTGACAAAGCAATAGAATTTTATGGTTTATAATGGACTAGGAAACCCAGATCTTTGTTGAGTTCAGTCTGATGGGTGTCAAAATATTTCATCATTTTGACTTCAAAGGTCTTACATTCATGGATTGTTTTAAATTTCCTTTTAGTATGCCATCCTCTTCTTTTTGAGCTTGTATTCCGCCAGAACCGATATACTCATATCACCCCTCTCCTCAAGTCACTTCACTGGCTTCCAATCAGATACCGCATACAATTCAAGCTTCTCCTCCTTACCTACAAATGCACCCGGTCTGCGGCTCCTCACTACCTCTCTACCCTCATCTCCCCCTATGTTCCCGCCCTTAACCTCCGCTCACAGGACAAATCCCTCCTTTCAGTACCCTTCTCCACCACTGCCAACTCCAGGCTCCGCTCATTCTGCCTTGCCTCACCCTATGCCTGGAACAATCTTCCTCAACCCCTACGCCAAGCCCCCTCCCTACCCATCTTCAAATCTCTGCTTAAAACTCACCTCTTCAATGCTGCTTTCGGCACCTAACCTTTCGAGAAATATAGTTTGCCCTATCAGATTGACTCTACACTTGTCTTTTAGATTGTACACTTGTCTTTAGATTGTACACCTGTCTTTTAGACTGTAAGCTCCTTGAGCAGGGACTGTCCTTACATGTTAAATTGTACAGCGCTGCGTAACCCTAGTAGCGCTTTAGAAATGTTAAGTAGTAGTAGTAGTAGTAGTGTATTGGGAGTTTGCTTTTCACTAATTTCTGTTTCAAATTAGGTGACTGTTGGAAGGCCAGCACTGGTGGAGCTGGGATTATCTCTTTCAGTAATTCATCCTCCTGGAGTAGTGGCTGTAGATCGTTCATGATTCTTCTCAATTTTTCTAGCTCTAGATTGTATGTCATTACAAGAGAGATTCTTTCAGTAGCTTTCATCTTTGTACTGCAGTAGGTTTTCTCTAGGTATTTTAAGGAAAGAAGCAATATTCTCAGAGATTATTTTGGGGTTGTAGCCTTATCAGTCAGAAGTTTGAGGTGTTTATCTCTGTCTCTTGGGTCAGAGCAGATACCATGGTATCATGTGGCTTGGTTGTAGGTAATGGATTTTTTTTATGTGAATGGTGGAAGCTGGAGTTGTACAGTGTGAAGGATCCCTCTGTTCCTCTCAGGAAACCTCTGGCGTCCAGCCCAAGTTTTCTATATGATATTCCACTTAGGTGCAGCTCCCTGTAATCCTCCAGGTGTACCCTCCGACCTGAGGTACGTCAGCAGTACTATTCCAGCACAGCTCCCGAGATATCCGCCAGGGAAATTATCCTAGCGGTTTCAAGAATGCAATCCCCAAAATAAACAGTTTAGAAAAAGTAGTTTTTAATAATTCAGTTCCAAAAGCAAAGCAGTTCAGGAATCTCCGCAGCTTCAAAAATGCAGTTCATAAACCAACAGGGCATGAATCTCAGCAGTCCCAATGATGCAATTCAAAATAAGTAATCCCAAAAGCAAAAAACGTTCCACAAAGAAAACAAGCAGTTCAAAGAAAACAAGCACTTCCAAACAGGCAGTTCAAAAATCCCATCAGCAGTTCAGAGGCAGAGAGCTCCCAGGGGTCCCCTCCCTCCTCTGGCCAGCTCTATCTCCTGGCTTCCTCCCACTTGACCCCATCGCTCCCTGGCTCCTCCATGATAGCCACTCCTTCCCTTGTTCACCTGCTGTCTGAACCTTTTACTTGTGGATCTTGCCAGAGCTGCAAACTCCATCGGCTCCCCTTGACTCATTTCTTCCTCCTTTTCTTCCCCCTTCCATTCCATAGGCTCCTCGCCCCACCCATTCCCCAGCTGATCCTCCTTCCCCTGATTAGCTCTGCTTAGAGGCTCCCCCACCATTCCTGGCCTCCCCTCCGTGTCTTGGGTTTCACCTTTACCTGCCTTTCCCTTGGGCTCCACTGGGGCTGCTGGGATAGGAAGTCTTTGAGTCTGTTGTAAGACTTCCTCAAGGGCTGCTGGGAATCATAGTTTTTACCCTGCCTCCAGCCCTCTGGGAAAAATGATCTATGCTTTCTCCTGACATGTAGAACTCCCTGAGCTAAGAATCTGTGTTGTCCCCTCCTCTGGGTCTTATCTTCACCTCCACCGGTACCCCCCCCCCCCCTCTGTTCCCTTATTCCCTTCTTCACAAGAGATAGCTGCATCTGTCTGTAGGTTTTCTTTATATTGATGTTTGTATATATCCATTGCTCATAGAAACTGTGGTGTCTAGAAAGTTGACTTTTTCTGTGGGAGTAGTCAATTTTCAATTTGATTGTAGGATGGTATGCATCGAAGGAAATGTAAAATTGTTAGAGAGTCTATTCTCCCTCAGTCCAAATCATGAATGTGTCATTAATATACCGGTAGTATTTTAAGAGTTTGATATGTATTCAAAAATGTCTCTTCCAGTTCTGCCATGAAGAAGTTAGCATATTGGGGTGCCATCTGGAGAAAATCACATTTGTCTTTATTGAGAGATAAGTTGTTCTCTGAAGACAAGCAGGATAGCAAGTCCTCACAGACGGTTGATGTCATCTGATGGAGCCCACACAGAGAAGCCTCTTCAGAAGCACTAACTGTAATATCCTGCTTTACTGTCAAGCGAGGATTTGTTATTCTGCATTTTTTCACAGAGCCTAATGGACCATCATCTTCTGGTGTAGTAAAACTTTTGAGTTTGTTTCTTCACAATGTCATGCAAGCTTTCCTAGTTAGATTTTGGGTACTAATGCCATAGAAAAATGTGGGAGAGAGGTTCTGGAATCCACATTTAGGCTCTTAGGTATCAAACAAAATAAAACATGGAAAAGAAAATAAGATGATACCTTTTTTATTGGACATAACTTAATAGATTTCTTGATTAGCTTTAGAAGGTTGCCCTTCGAAAGCTAATCAAGAAATGTATTAAGTTATGTCCAATAAAAAAGGTATCATCTTATTTTCTTTTCCATGTTTTATTTTGTTTGATTTCTATTGATAACCTTTAAGAGTGGACTAACACAGTTACCACACCTTTCGGCTCTTAGGTAGAAAGCTCAAATCCACAACCTCTAGGGTACCATTTTCTGAAGTGCTACCCGTTCCATGGGCAGGGCCCAAGAGACAGAACTCCGAAGTCTCAATGCATGGATGAGACGATGGTGCAGGGAGGAGGGTTTTAGGTTTGTTATGAACTGGGCAACATTCTGGGAAAGGGGGAGCCTATTCCGAAAGGATGGGCTCCACCTTAATCAGGGTGGGACCAGGCTGCTGGCATCGGCATTTAAAAAGGAGATCGAGCAGTTTTTAAACAAGAAACTGGTGAAGGTCGACAGTCGATCAAAAGTGCATGGTTCGGAATAAGGTATCTTTCAAAATATCACCAAAATAGGGAAGATAGGGTATCCCAATAGTGAGGTTGCAAAAGAGACCATAGTAAATCAGGTGTCCTTAAATGAAAATCAGACAAAAAGATTGCAAAATTAATACTGTCAAGTACTGAGCATGATCTAAATAGGAACAACAAACATAGTTTGAAATGTCTATATGTGAATGCCAGAAGCCTAAGAAATAAGATGGAAGAATCAGAATATATTACACTAAATGAACAATTAGATATAATAGGCATCTCTGAGACCTGGTTGAAGGAGGATAACCAGTGGGACACTGTCATACTGGAGTACAAATTTTATCGTAGTGATAGGGTGCATCAAATTGGTGGAGGGGTACCATTGTATGTTAAGGAGGGCCTTGAATCAATTCCTATGGATTGAAATTTCATGTGTAAAGGGGAAAAGGATAGTGATATAAGTGTACTACCGTCTGCCTGGCCAGGATGAACAGACAGATGTAGAAACGTTATCGGAAATTAGGGAGGCTAACAAACTGGGCAACACAATTATAATGGGTGATTTCAATTACCCCGATATTGATTGGGTAAATGTAACATCGAGGCATGCTAGGGAGGTAAAATTCCTTGACAAAATCAAGGACTGCATTATGGAGCAGCTGGTACACGAGCCAACAGAGAAGGAAAAATTCTAGACCTAGTCCTTAGTGGAGCATATGTTCTGGTGAGGGAGGTAATGGTGATGGGGATGCTTGATAATAGTGACCATAATATGATCAGATTTGATATTAGCTTTGGAGTAAGTATAATCAGGAAATCCAATATGTTAGTGTTTAACTTTCAAAAAGGAAACTATGATAAAATGAGAACAGAGAAAAAAAACTTAGAGGAGCGGCTGCAAGGGTCAAAAATTAACATTAGGCATGGATGCTGTTCAAAAATGCCATCCTGGAAGCCCAGGCCAAATATATTCCATGTATTAAAAAAGGTGGGAGGAAGACCAAATGACAGCCAGAAGATTAAAAAGTGAGGTGAAGGAAGCTATTAGAGCTAAAAGAAAATTCTTCAGAAAATGGAAGAAGGAACCGACTGAAAATAATAAGAAACAGCATAAGGAATGTCAAATCAAATGCAAAGCGCTGATAAGGAAGGCAAAGAGAGGCTTTGAAAAAAAGATTGCGTTGGAGGCAAAAATAGTAAGAAAAATTTTAGGTATATTAAAAGCAAGAAGCCAGCAAAAGAATCAGTTGGACCGCTAGATGACCGAAGGGTAAAAGGGACAATCAGGGAAGACAAAGCCGTAGCGGAGAGATTACATGAATTCTTTGCTTCTGTCTTCACCAAGGAAGATTTGGGAGAGATACCGGTGCCAGAAATGGTATTCAAAGCTGACAAGTCGGAGAAACTGAATGAAATCTCTATAAACCTAGAGGATGTAATCGGGCAATTTGACAAATTGAAGAGTACTGACAGAATTGAAAAATGAACTGGTGGAACTATTGTTAGTAATATGTAATTTATCTTTAAAATCGAGAGTGGTAGAAGATTGGAGGGTGGCCAATGTAACGCCGATTTTTAAAAAAGGTTACAGAAGGGATCCGAGAAATTATAGACCGGTGAGCCTGACGTCGGTGCCAGGCAAAATGGTAGAGACTATTATAAAGAACAAAATTACAGAGCATATTCAAAACACAGTAACATAGTAGATGACGGCAGAAAAAGACCTGCACGGTCCATCCAGTCTGCCCAACAAGATAAACTCATATGTGTATACCTTACCTTGATTTGTGCCTGTCTTTTTCAGGGCACAGACCGTATAAGTCTGCCCAGCACTATCCTCTCCTCCCAACCACCAGCCCCGCCTCCCACCACCGGCTCTGGCACATTAATGAGACAACGCCAGTATGGATTTAGTGAAGGGAAATCTTGCTTCACCAATATATTATATTTCTTTGAAGGGGTGAACAAATATGTGGATAAAGGTGAGCCAGTTGATATTGTGTATCTACATTTTCAAAAGGCGTCTGACAATGTACCTCATGAAAAACTCCGGAAGAAATTGGAGAGTCATGGGATAGGAGGTAGTATCCTATTATGGATTAAAAACTGATTAAAGGACTGTAGCGTTAAATGGTCAGTATTCTCAATGGAGAAGGTTAGATAGTGGGGTTCACCAGGGGTCTGTGCTGGGACCGCTGCTTTTTAACATATTTATAAATGATCTAGAGATGGGAGTAACTAGTGAGGTAATTAAATTTGCTGACAACTCAAAGAGGGGCATTTTCGATAGAACGTCTAAATCAGAATTTGGACATTTTAGAAAATCACCAAAATTCTGAACTGCAAAAAGGTCCTTTTTGAAAAAGATAGACATCTATCTTTTGTGTTCGAAAATGCTATGGACGTCTTGTGACTTGGACATTTTGTGATTCGGACGTCCTTTTTTTGGTCTATTGTCGAACTAAAGATGTTCAAATGCAAGATGTCCAAAACAGAGGAGGAGTGGCTTAATGGTTAGTGCAGCAGGCTTTGATCCTGGCAACAAGGGTACAATTCCCACTGCTGCTAATTATGACTTTGGGCAAGTCAAATGCACAAGGGGCAATTTTGGATATGACATCTAAGTCTGAATTTGGATGTTTTTTTGTGCTCTTAAGGTGGCTCTGGTTAGTTATAGAGGGATGTTTCTTAAGGGTGAGGAGCAGTGTTCTATAAACCCTGTCACAGGGGCCTTAGTTAACTTTTTCATGAAAAAAAATCTGCAGATTGTTGACAAAGAATTTCTCTGTTTGAAGAAACAGATCTGACCCGAGTCAGTATTCTCACTACTGAAAATAATTCCCCTATACTAGAAGAATTAGTCACACTCAACTGATTATAAATCTTTTTTGCAATTAAACTCTGATACTGTGTCAATGCCAAATGATACATCTCCACATTTTGATGTACTGGACTTTTTATCCAGTATCTCTCAGCTCTCCTTGCTTCCTTTTTTTCTTTTCTTTGAACTCTGTAAATAACCAAGGAGTGTTATGCAATCTAACCAATTTCTTCTTAATTTTTGGTACAATCTGATTCAAGGTTGTCTGTATTAAAGTTTTCCAATAATTAACTACTTCAGTTACAGATAATTCTCTAATTCTATCTAAACCTGGACACCAAACGTGTTTTAAAAGGTCTAGATCATAAGAAGGACATGGTTGCTTCATGTCATTTAACTTCAGATAAAAATGTTGTATTAAAATGATCAGACTATGGAATTTACTGAATAAAAATTTTTGGTTGCAGTAAATGTAAAGATTCCTCTTCAACAAATATCAAATCCAAACTATTGCTAACTCATGAGTGGGTTCAGAAATTAATTATTGCCCTCCTAAAGAAAGCAATACATATATAAATTCAGCTGCAACCCTATCATGTTCTCTGAAATTTACATGTAAATTGAAACCTCCTATAATGACTGTGTTCTCAGGAGACCAGCCTTATGAAACTAAAGCTTCTATCAATTGTGAATAATCAAAATGTAATAAACCAGGAGCACAACAGACAAGCAGTAAATTCCATGTGTTAACTGCAACAGCTAATACTTCACATCCTTCTGAAATCAAAAGATGTTTCTTCTGTAAATCCAATGCCTCCTTATATATAGTTAAAAGACCACCTCTTCGCCTTGAAATTCTGGGTTGTGAAAAAGCAAGAGAAATGGGTGGACATAACTGATTCACAATAACAATCAGCAACTGATAACCAACTCTCCGTGACACTCAAAACATCAGGATTACGTTCATGTAAATAATCAAAAATCACATCTATCTTATTTTTCACTGATCTAAAACTAACATAAATTTCAATTCTACCTTAAGGTCTGTTGGAAATAATTTAACAAACTTCAAAATAGCACATGCTCATATCTCTTATGTTTTCCAGTCAATAAGGAAGACAAGAGAGAACCATGAAAGTGTCGTACCCGCAACTACCACAAACAAACCTTATACAATATTATTTCCCTTCAGTGTTGCCCACTTTATACTCACAGCATCCATGATTGACCCACCCACAGTCTGTTTGAATTCTGCACACAGAAGTACATATAGGAGCTTCTTTGTTGGCGCAACACAGCACATACTCCTCCAGCACACTCGCCTCTGGTGCCAGCCTCCTCCATTTATCACTCTGAGCCCGTTTACATCACGGGTACTGGGGCCTACAACCATCCCGGAGTACAAGCCTGGATGTTGAAGCTGCTCAAGATGGTTCAGGCAAGATATAACTGTTACTATAGTTCGATAGGTCAAGTGCTTTTGACATGGTTGATCACACCATACTACTGAACCTCCTCAACAGCATAGGAATCTGTGGACATGTTTATAGCTGGATTAAGGGCTTTCTCTCTTCTAGAACTTACCAAGTAATCGCCAACTCAGTTTTATCGCAGTCGTGGAAAGCAGTTTGTGGAGTCCCTCAAGGCTCTCCACTATCGCCAACACTCTTCAATATCATGATGATTCCACTGGCCAAGACCTTAAGTAAATTAGGTCTCAACCCGCATATCTATGCTGATGATGTTACTATTTATATTCCCTTCCGAAAAGACTTGTCCATCTTCATTCAAACTCAAACTGAATGCTGACAAAACACACTGCCTCCTATTATCGTCTCAGCACAACAAGTACAGACCTTCAACATTAATCACCCCCACCCTGAACCTTCCCATACTAGAAAGCCTCAAAATTTTAGGAGTCACCCTTGACCACTCACTTACACTCGAAAAACACGTTAACTCCACCACAAAGAAGATGTTCTTCTCGCTGTGGAAACTAAAAAGAATTAAACCATATTTCCCACAAGAGGTCTTTTGCAACCTCATACAGTCCGTCGTTCTCTGCCATCTGGATAACTGTAACGGAGTCTATGCTGGAAGTAAGCAGTAACTACTTAAGAAACTGCAGATGGCCCAAAATACAGCGGCCAGATTGGTTTGTGGAAAGTCAAGGTTTGAAAGTGCCATGCCCCTCCGAGAGAAACTACATTGGCTACCTGTCAAAGATCGAATCACCTTTAAACTCTGCTCTCTAGTTCACAAAATCCTATATGATGAGGTACCTGGCTACGTGATTGATCTCATCATCCTACCTCTCCGGAATACATTTAGACTCTCCCGTTCAGATCTTACCCTTCATTATCCAGAATGCAATGGCATCAAGTACAAATCCATGTATGCTACCTCCTCTTTCATCAGCACTCAGCTTTGGAACTCTTTGCCAAAGACCATTAAAACCATCACCAACCATCTAACTTTCAGGAAATCTCTAAAGACCATGTTATTTGGAAGTGCTTATCCCACTGCCTCTGCATGTGTCTCCACTGTTGGAAGCACATCGATCTAGAGACATTTTGGACACATTCCCCTTCCCTCTAGGTTTCCCTAATCCTTCCATCCATTCCTACTCTTCCCCAATATCTCTTGTAGGTTTTTCTGCTGTATTAGCTTCATTTTACTGCATTGGCGTCTGCCTCTGTGGTCCGTTGTAAGTCACATTGAGCCTAACACTGTTGGGAAACTGTGGGGTACAAATGAGATAAATAAATAAATAAATGGTCAAAGGGTGCTACGCTACCGGCTTCAACCCTTCCATCTGTTCACCTGCATCTGTAAAGTTGAACAGTATATTTTCAAATGTATGTAGTTCTTAATCTTTTCTTTTGCTTTTCTTACATTTTTCTTTCTGGATCATTTTTTCAATTTCTTTCCTATTTTAAGCTTCTAGTTTTCTTTTTCTAACCTTTTCTTATTTATTTTTCCTCTCTAAGTTTCCTCTTTTTATTTTCCATTCTGTTCTTTCTGCCTTTTCACTGGATTTCTGCCTTGCTATTATTCTTCTTTTGTTCATTTCATTCCTGTACCCTAATTCTTTTCTTTACCTTTGGCTCTTCTTTATCCTATCCATACTCTTTCATTCTACCTTACCTTCTTTCTCATATCCCCGGCTCCTCTCCTACCCACACACACCTCTTCGCTCCTTTCCCAGCATGCCCTCCTTCTGCTCCCATCACATATCCTTTATCTTTTTTCTCTTGCACTCCTCCTTCTTTTGTCACCTTCCCTTCCCCTTTATCTCTTCTTATCCTCCCTCCTCTTCCATACCTCCACCCCATCTCATCTCTACTTCCTCCCTTTTGCACTCATACATTGCTTTTCCTGTGCCTTCAGTGTCCCTCTCCTCACCTCTGTCCTCCATCTTCTCTCCTTCCTTCCTTCCTTGTCTTCCTGCACTTTTCCATTTCCTTAGTGTCCCTATTAGCCTTCTCCCTCCCTCTCACTCCAACTCCATCCAGCATCTTCTTTCTCCCTCCCCTAAACCAGCATCTACCATCCCCCCACCTGGTTCCAGCACATCTCCCATCTTAATCCATCATCTCACTTCTGTCACTCTCCCCCCCCCCCCCCCCCACAATGTCTACCATCCCATGCCCTCTACTCTAGAGCAAGCATATCCTCTTTCTTCCCTCAACCCAGCATCTCCACTCACTTTCCTACCCTGGTCTCAATCCAGCATTGCACCTCTCCCTGCTGCCTGTTCTGCCACTACTACTTGCTGGGGCATGCAACAGAGTAGCATCAACAAGGCAAAAAGAAGCCAAGGGACCTTCCATCTTGTACATGCTGCTAAAGGTTCTTCTAGTCCTGCCCCCTCAGAAACAGAAAATATACATCAAATGGGGAGGGACCAGCAGAGGCTTGTACAACATGGAAGACCTGGCAGGTTCTCTCTGCTTTATTGCTGCTACTGCACATTCCAGAAAGTGGCTTAGCAGCAGTGGTAGGTGATGTAGGATTGATGGCAACCAATTGAAGCCACCACTGCACGGAAATGTAAGGGGCACTTTCTGCACAATCGCTCCCATGATCCAGACTGACTCACACTGGAAAAAAATGAACTGGAACTGGGTTGGCAAGCTATTTTTTAGGGTGGCTTTTGTCACCCCATAGTACCACCTATAGCCTGGTGACAACTGTATGTCTGAATCTTGGCTTCTTCAAACTGACCTTGTACTTGTGAAACAATGCTGTCCACCCAATTTTGCATGGGAGTAAGTACAGTGGTGGAAATAAGTATTTGATCCCTTGCTGATTTTGTAAGTTTGCCCACTGACAAAGACATGAGCAGCCCATAATTGAAGGGTAGGTTATTGGTAACAGTGAGAGATAGCACATCACAAATTAAATCCGGAAAATCACATTGTGGAAAGTATATGAATTTATTTGCATTCTGCAGAGGGAAATAAGTATTTAATCCCTCTGGCAAACAAGACCTAATACTTGGTGGCAAAACCCTTGTTGGCAAGCACAGCGGTCAGACGTCTTCTGTAGTTGATGATGAGGTTTGCACACATGTCAGGAGGAATTTTGGTCCACTCCTCTTTGCAGATCATCTCTAAATCATTAAGAGTTCTGGGCTGTCGCTTGGCAACTCGCAGCTTCAGCTCCCTCCATAAGTTTTCAATGGGATTAAGGTCTGGTGACTGGCTAGGCCACTCCATGACCCTAATGTGCTTCTTCCTGAGCCACTCCTTTGTTGCCTTGGCTGTATGTTTTGGGTCATTGTCGTGCTGGAAGACCCAGCCACGACCCATTTTTAAGGCCCTGGCGGAGGGAAGGAGGTTGTCACTCAGAATTGTACGGTACATGGCCCCATCCATTCTCCCATTGATGCGGTGAAGTAGTCCTGTGCCCTTAGCAGAGAAACACCCCCAAAACATAACATTTCCACCTCCATGCTTGACAGTGGGGACGGTGTTCTTTGGGTCATAGGCAGCATTTCTCTTCCTCCAAACACGGCGAGTTGAGTTCATGCCAAAGAGCTCAATTTTTGTCTCATCTGACCACAGCACCTTCTCCCAATCACTCTCGGCATCATCCAGGTGTTCACTGGCAAACTTCAGACGGGCCGTCACATGTGCCTTCCGGAGCAGGGGGACCTTGCGGGCACTGCAGGATTGCAATCCGTTATGTCGTAATGTGTTACCAATGGTTTTCGTGGTGACAGTGGTCCCAGCTGCCTTGAGATCATTGACAAGTTCCCCCCTTGTAGTTGTAGGCTGATTTCTAACCTTCCTCATGATCAAGGATACCCCACGAGGTGAGATTTTGCGTGGAGCCCCAGATCTTTGTCGATTGACAGTCATTTTGTACTTCTTCCATTTTCTTACTATGGCACCAACAGTTGTCTCCTTCTCGCCCAGCGTCTTACTGATGGTTTTGTAGCCCATTCCAGCCTTGTGCAGGTGTATGATCTTGTCCCTGACATCCTTAGACAGCTCCTTGCTCTTGGCCATTTTGTAGAGGTTAGAGTCTGACTGATTCACTGAGTCTGTGGACAGGTGTCTTTCATACAGGTGACCATTGCCGACAGCTGTCTGTCATGCAGGTAACGAGTTGATTTGGAGCATCTACCTGGTCTGTAGGGGCCAGATCTCTTACTGGTTGGTGGGGGATCAAATACTTATTTCCCTCTGCAGAATGCAAATAAATTCATATACTTTCCACAATGTGATTTTCCGGATTTAATTTGTGATGTGCTATCTCTCACTGTTACCAATAACCTACCCTTCAATTATGGGCTGCTCATGTCTTTGTCAGTGGGCAAACTTACAAAATCAGCAAGGGATCAAATATTTATTTCCACCACTGTATGTAGAATGTTTAAAAAAGGTGATGGGAGTTCTTTTTATCTATGCTAAAAAGCTAGTTGTAAAACAATTATGATAGGAAGACCTTAGGAAATACGGAAAGACTGGGCATCCAAATGACAGATGAAATTTAATATGGACAAATGCAAAGTGATGCATATTGGGAAGAACAATCTGAACCTCATTTACCAGATGCTAGGATCCACCTTGTGGGGTCATCACCCAAGAAAAAGATCTAGGTGTTGTTGTAGACAATACGCTGAAATCTTCTGTCCAGTACACAGAGTGGCCAAAAAAGCAAACAAGGATGCTAAGAATTATTAGGAAAGGGACGTTATATAAGACAGAGAATACCATAATGCCTCTGTATCGCTCCATGCTGCGACCTCACCTTCAGTACTGCATTTAGTTCTGGTCGCTGTATCTCAAAAAAGACATACTGGAATTAGAAAAGGTTCAAAGAAGAGCAACCAAAATGATAAAAGGTATGGAACTCCTCCCATATGAGGAAAGGATAAGGAGATTAGGGCTCTCAGCTTGGAAAAGAGACAGATGAGGGGAGATATGACTGAGGTATGATTGATATCCTGAGTGGTGTAGAACGAGTAGAAGTGAATTGAGTTTTTACCCTTTCAAAAAGTAAAAAGACCAGAGGACACTCAATGAAGTTACAGGGGAAATGCTGTTAAAACAAATAGGAGGAAATATTTTTTCATTCAACAAATAGTTAAGCTCTGGAACTCGCTGCTGGAGGATGTAGCAACGGTGGTTAGCATATCTGGATTTAAAAAAGGTTTGGACAAATTCCTGGAGGAAAAGTCAACAGTCTGCTATTGAGACAGACATGAGAAAGCCAAGTCAACAGTCTGCTATTGAGACAGACATGAGAAAGCCATTGCTTGCCCTGGGATTGGTAGGAGAATGAATTGGCTGTAAGGAACAAGCCGGAGGCCCCAATACTGAGGTCCAAGAGAGGAAGAGCAGGAGCCCAGGGTGTTACTGGATTGATGAGACCTGGCTGAGGTAAGCCACAAGTGCATTTTACTGCTGGAATCTGGCTGAGGGAAGCCATGAGAAGTACTGTGACCCAGCTAAAATAAGCCATGGTGGTTGGTGAAATAAAATGTACAAGTGTGTTGAAGTGTGCTGGAAGCATTGACACTACTTAAGTGAACTATACAAGAGTGCTGGAGAGTTGTGTAAATGTGCTGATATTTTTGAAGTGAACTGTGAAGTGCGCTGGAGTCAGACCCAAGCAGTGAAGTAGAGCTGAGAAATGGTGTTTGGAGTAGGGCAACCCCGCACAATCACAGACTATTTGGCCTGCTGGGTAGAGGCCTATACAAGCGGTTAATTAAGAGAAACTGCTTGACTTTACAGTCCTGGTTCTGTGACATAACAAGCTGAGGAATACTACTACTACTACTACTACTGAACATTTCTAGAGCGCTACTAGGGTTATGCAGCGCTGTACAATTTAACAAAGAGAGATAGTCCCTGCTCAAAGAGCTTACAATCTAATAGACAAGTGAACGGTCGGTCCGATAGGGGCAGTCAAATTGGGGCAGTCTGGATTCACTGAACGGTAAGGGTTAGGTGCCGAACGCAGCATTGAAGAGGTGGGCTTTAAGCAAAGACTTGAAGACGGGCAGGGAGGGGGCTTGGCGTAAGGGTTCAGGAAGGTTGTTCCTATACTTTATTTTGAGTTTGTACCTCCTGTCCAGCTATATTATTTATCCATTCACGCCCAACCCCGCTCGGGCGTCTTACAGGGAGGTATAACAAAGCATTTAAAGAAAAAAGTTGTTGCTAAACAAAAGGTTGTGCAACCAAGGTGGATAAATTTGGGGAAATTTGGTCCTCTCATTTAAATATCTATGAGTCTGTACCTGTAGAAGAAATGGTTAAGATTTGAAATTCATCATTATCTGAATCTCTAACTTCTCCAGAAAAATTAGTTAAAGTGAATACTGCTGTTCTGTTTATTCCATGGAAAAATCAGGTTATAAAGGATCTACGTATGACTAAGCAGAAAGAATCTGGAGGAATCTAGAAATGGGAATGATCATGATTCCTATAAACTAAGGGGTCTTTACTAAGGCACACTAATGATTATCATGCGCTAAATAAGGCACCCATTATATTCCTATGGGTGTCTTATCATTTAGCGCACGCTAAACCTGTAAGCACTCCTTAATAAAAGGACCCCCCTAAGTTTGCAAGAATATTTGGGGACTTATGATCATGTTCGTAATGAGTATTTAAATAAAAGAATTACTGAATCTCTTAACAGGCCTAAAGAATTGTTTAATACAGTTCTTTTTTTTTTTTTACAAAGGAGAAGAAAAATAGCAGTGAGGAGGATACAATAACTGCTGATATGTTTGCAGAATTTTTTAGTTATAAAGGTCAGTCGGTAGCTCAAAATTTAGCAACAATACAGGAGAAAAAATGTAATAACATGTTCACTGGTCAGTGTATTTTGGGAGAATTCAGTACAGTAAATGTTCAGGAATCTGTTGTGCAAAGTTTGACACCTACAAGTTTGGTGCACGAGCGTTGTTCTTTAGTAGTGGTACGTGGTTTAAGTGATAAGTTATGCCCGGAGTTAACTATATTGGTGAACAAGTCATTAGATGAAGGTGTAGCAGCTGAAAACAGCAACTGTAAAACCTTTGCTAAAAAAAAAAAAAATTAGATCCTGCAAGTATTATAAACTATTGGCCGTTCTTCATATTACCAACTTTGGCTAAAATCATTGAGAACATTGTATTTCAACAGTTAGGGCCCCTTTTACTACACCAGTACGGAAAATGTGACGCAGCCCATTCAATTCGGATGGGCTTTGTTGCATTTCCTGTGTGGGAATCGCTAGCGCAGTTTAGTAAAAGGGGTCCTTAATATCTTTTCTGGATACTACAGCAATATTGGATGAGAATCAATTTGGTTTTAGGAGAGGGCACATTACAGAACAGTACAGAAACACTCTTATTAGCTTTAATTGATACGATGAGAAAAAGGATGGATAGTAATAAGACATTTTGTTTTGTACCACTTAATGTATCATCAGCTTTTGCTACAGTTAATTATGATATTATTTTGGAACGACTTTACCAAGTAGGTTTGAGGGGTAAAGTGTTTAAATGGTTTTATTCTTATTTACAGGAGTGTGGTAGCCGTGTTAGTCCACTCTTAAGGTTATCAATAGAAATCAAACAAAATAAAACATGGAAAAGAAAAAAAGATGATACCTTTTTTATTGGGCATAACTTAATACATTTCTTGATTAGCTTTCGAAGGTTGCCCTTCTTCCTCAGATCGGAAAAAGCTTATTTCCGATCTGAGGAAGAAGGGCACCCTTCGAAAGCTAATCAAGAAATGTATTAAGTTATGTCCAATAAAAAAGGTATCATCTTATTTTCTTTTCCATGTTTTATTTTGTTTGATTTCTATTGATATTCTTATTTACAAAATTGGATTTAATATATCAAATGTTCATCATGCGAAAATGGGAGTGCCTCAAGGTTCTGCCTTGTCGGCAATGCTTTTTAATTTATGAGTCTATGCTGATGATGTTTAATTTTTTTCTGGTAGATGTTGATTTTGTGAATCGAAATTTGAAACTTCATTTTGTGTGTGTGTGTGTTTGACTGCAGGAGAGAGTGATGACAGAGCTCTTCATTGGCTGGTTGATGGCACAATTCATAAGAGTAACAGATTGTACTTCCATCAATATAATGTACTGTAAGCCACAATGAACCTGCAAATAGGTGGGAAAATGTGGGATACAAATGCAATAAATAAATAAATAAATAAAAATAGTTTATGCAATTTATCCCTATCAGTTGCATGCAAAAAAGTCACCAGCAGTGTTGCTCTAGAAAAGTCAGTGGAGTCTTCTGCTTCAGTATGAATAGGCTCCAAAGAATCTAAAGTGATTTTACCACCTTCTCTAGATAACAGAACTTTCTAAGTTAGAAGGTAGCAAGCTTCTTAAAATAATCGGTAGTTCTTTCATTTCTCCAAATAACCCAAAAACATCTTACTGCAGCAGAAACTTCTGTCTGTAATTTGAGACATTTCTGAGTACTTTGTTTTTCAACAGGATGGAGCTCCAGCGCATCAAGCTCGCAATACAGTTGAGCTCTTAGAGGGCATTTTACCAAACTGGTGGCCTTACGTGGGTCTTTTCTGCATGGTAAGGCCATTTTTACTGCCAGAGTAAAATGGCCGATTTTTCTATTTTCCCCATAAATGTCGACAGGCTAATTTTCCTATTAGTGTGTAGCCATTAGCGAGTGAGCCTCTACCTCCACTCATTATGTAGGCAGTAAGAGCTCAAGCGCTAATCGGTCAGCATGTGGTAATGTAGCTGTGCTAATCAATTAGTGCAGAACACGCCCACTCTCTGCCCCCAGACCCGCTCTAGTGTAAAAATAAATAAATTTTATTTTTTAGCATGTGGGTAGTGAGCACACATGCAAGTTACCATGGGATGCCTGAGAGTCCCATGATAAGCCCTTTTTTTGCTGCAGTAAACATGCGTTAGTGCTTACCGTAGCTTAGTAAAAAGGACCCCTTAATGAATGAAACCCCAGAATTCATTGAGACAACAGCTCAGTAGCATTGAAGACTTTGAGAATGTGTCAAGGTTGAAGGAGGACACTTCAAACACAAACTATGAATTAACTATGGAAAAAAACATTATACTAGTGTATTTTCAAAGGTCATACTAAGGGGCTCTTTTACTAAAGGGTTGGCGTGCACCAATCTGAAAGTACCACTGGGCTACCACAGCAGCTCCATGGTAATTCCACCTCCAGCACGCACCATTTCTGTCACTACAGAAATGTATTTCTGTAACCCCGACGGTGCTGCCGGGTTAGCGTGAGAGCCCTTACAGCCACCTCAATGGATTACGGTAAGTGCTCGCCCCTCAAAATGGCCGTGTGGTGAGTGCCAACTTATCACACAGCCGCATCTTTTTTTGGCCTTTTTACCACTAGCGCAGGGCCCCTTTTACCGGAGCTTGGTAAAAGGACCCCTAAATGTTTAAACAGTTACAAAGTATTTTGAAACTATATAAGATTTCCTTTTTTCCTGGACACCATCTATATTTAACCAAAGTTTCTTTAGTCAAAAGATCTTGTAACTTTGAAAAATTCAACAGCCTCAGATTAGCACTTTTCACAGTATTTTCTAAATTTTCCAGTTTACAACGAATTGCAGAGACATCTGTAATTAAAGTTGTTTGTACATTTTGGACAGGTTACAAAGCCTGATCCAAATTATTATTACCTTTAATTTCAGCAATCAAAGTCTGATATATCTTAACTTGTTCTTCCAGAGCCTTGACTAGAGATGTTAATAAATTAAAAGCTGATATCAACAACTTACCTAAATCAGAATTGTTTCCAAAGATATTGCTGAAAGCTTCTCCTTTATATATGCTGGAATAACAACAGCAGCACTGTCCCGAGAGATATCTTCCAAATATGATGACCCTCAAGGTTCAAGGAACCCTGGTGTTGTTTGATTTCTGCTGGGGTTTCTTGTCCACCTCCATTAAGAAAACAAAAACAAAAGACTTCTTCAGACAACAAAAAAACTGTTGGCAGCTTTACTTCAACAAGATAAGAGCTTATTCTACAAATAAGCTGGCAAAAGAATTGGTTGGACTGCTAGATGACTGAGGCGTAAAAGGGGCAATCAGGGAAGACAAAGCCATAGCGGAGAGACTAAATGAATTCTTTGCTTTGGTCTTCACCGAGGAAGATTTGGGAGAGATACCGGTGCCAGAAATGGTATTCAAAGCTGATGAGTTAGAGAAACTGAATGCTCTATAAACCTGGAGGATGTAATAGGGCAATTTGACAAACTGAAGAGTAGCAAATCTCCTGGACCAGATGCTATCCATCCCAAATTACTGATAGAATTGAAAAATGAACTTGCGGAACTATTGTTAATAATATGTAATTTATCTTTAAAATTGAGCATGGTACCGGAAGATTGGAGGGTGGCCAATGTAACGCCGATTTTTTTAAAAAGCTTCAGAGGAGATCCGGGAAATTATAGACCGGTGAGCCTGACATCGGTGCCGGGCAGAATGGTACAGACTATTATAAAGAACAAAATTACAGAGTATATTCAAAAGCATGGATTAATGAGACAGTCAACATGGATTTAGTGAAGGGAAATTGTGCCTCACCAATCTATTACATTTCTTTGAAGGGGTGAACAAACATGTGGATAAAGGTGGGCTGGTTGATATTGTGTATCTGGATTTTCAAAAGACGTTTGACAAAGTACCTCATGAAAGACTCCAGAGGAAATTGGAGAGTCATGGGATAGGAAGTAGTGTCCTATTGTGGATTTAAAAAGATAAAAAACAGAGAGTAGGGTTAAATGGTCAGTATTCTGAATGGAGAAGGGTAGTTAGTGGGTTTCCCCAGGGGTCTGTACTGGGTCTGTTGCTTTTAAACATATTTATAAATGATCTAGAGATGGGAGTAACTAGTGAGGTAATTAAATTTGCTGACAACACAAAGTTATTCAAAGTTGTTAAATCGCGGGAGGATTGTGAAAAATTACAAGAGGATCTTACGAGACTGGGAGACTGGGCATCCAAATGGCAGTCGACCTTGTGATTGGGGAATTGAGCGTGGTCAAAGAGGTCAGTCTTGTGATCTGGTTTAGGACTGTGGCCATGCTACCAAACTTCCAGTAGTACAGCTGCAGTTATTGCCTTTTGAAAATCCAGATACACAATATTGACCTACTCAACCTTTATCCGCACGTTTGTACACCCCTTCAAAGAAATGTAGTAGATTGGTGAGGCATGATTTCCCTTCACTAAATCCATGTTGGCTGTGTCTTATTAATCTATGCTTTTGAAGAAGCTCTGTAATTTTGTTCTTTATACCGTATTTTTCGGACTATAAGACGCACTTTTTTCCCCCAAAATTTGGGAGGAAAATGGGGGATGCGTCTTATAGTCCGAAGGTAGATTTGGCTGGCTGGCTGGCTGCCCGCCCTCCGAGTTCGGGATTGCCCTCCCCCCGGCCCTGTCACCACTTCTCTGTATTCACGTCACGCGATCTTCCCTGGTGGTCTAGTGACGTCGGGGCAGGAAAGAGCCCCCTCTTTCCTGCCCAGCGCGCTGCTCTCCATCCTCCTGTATGCAGCCTGACGGTCTCGGCGAGATTCAAAATGGCCGCCGAGAATTGAAGTAAGGGCTCTCACGCTAACCCGGCAGCACAGCCGGGGTTACAGAAATACATTTCTGTAGTGACAGAAATGGTGCGTGCTGGAGGTGGAATTACCATGGAGCTGCTGTGGTAGCCCAGTGGTACTTTCAGATTGGTGCACGCCAACCCTTTAGTAAAAGAGCCCCTTAGTATGACCTTTGAAAATACACTAGTATAATGTTTTTTTCCATAGTTAATTCATAGTTTGTGTTTGAAGTGTCCTCCTTCAACCTTGACACATTCTCAAAGTTTTCAATGCTACTGAGCTGTTGTCTCAATGAATTCTGGGGTTTCATTCATTAAGGGGTCCTTTTTTACTAAGCTACGGTAAGCACTAATGCATGTTTACTGCAGCAAAAAAAGGGCTTATCATGGAACTCTCAGGCATCCCATGGTAACTTGCATGTGCGCTCACTACCCACATGCTAAAAAATAAAATTTATTTATTTTTACACTAGGGCGGGTCTGGGGGCAGAGAGTGGGCGTGTTCTGCACTAATTGATTAGCACAGCTACATTACCACATGCTGACCGATTAGCGCTTGAGCTCTTACTGCCTACATAATGAGTGGAGGTAGAGGCTCACTCGCTAATGGCTACACACTAATAGGAAAATTAGCCTGTCGACATTTATGGGGAAAATAGAAAAATCGGCCATTTTACTCTGGCAGTAAAAATGGCCTTACCATGCAGAAAAGACCCACGTAAGGCCACCAGTTTGGTAAAATGCCCTCTAAGAGCTCAACTGTATTGCGAGCTTGATGCGCTGGAGCTCCATCCTGTTGAAAAACAAAGTACTCAGAAATGTCTCGAATTACAGACAGAAGTTTCTGCTGCAGTAAGATGTTTTTGGGTTATTTGGAGAAATGAAAGAACTACCGATTATTTTAAGAAGCTTGCTACCTTCTAACTTAGAAAGTTCTGTTATCTAGAGAAGGTGGTAAAATCACTTTAGATTCTTTGGAGCCTATTCATACTGAAGCAGAAGACTCCACTGACTTTTCTAGAGCAACACTGCTGGTGACTTTTTTTGCATGCAACTGATAGGGATAAATTGCATAAACTATTTTTATTTATTTATTGCATTTGTATCCCACATTTTCCCACCTATTTGCAGGTTCATTGTGGCTTACAGTACATTATATTGATGGAAGTACAATCTGTTACAACATAATTATGGTTACATTATGAGGCGTTAAATTAAAACAAGTCCCTGTATCGTTAAAGAGAATAAAACAATGGCAAAGGACAACAAAACAATAGAAGAACACCGGATCCTGATTGGGCAGCAGAGCAATAACAAGAGATCGGGTATAATATTTTCTGTTTTTTACCTGTAGAATAGGTTTAAGCGTGTAAGATTGCGGGGGATAGAAGTACGGAAGAGGATGTATTGATGCATTGCTAACAGTGTGTGTAACTAGATCTCAGGAACAGAGAGAGACAATTTATAAGTGGGAAAAATTTGATTGTCCTGGACATAGGAACAGGGCCGGTGCTAAACATGATGGGGCCCAGGACAGACACTATGGAGGGGCCCCAAAGTTTGCTTGCAGATTGTCCCTCTTTCAACTTCAGGCAGGTTTGCGTCCCCCAGCGACATGGGGACCTAGGGCAATTGCCCTGTTTGCCTACCCCTAATGCTGGCCCTGCATAGGAAGCAATTTTTGTTACTTCGTCTAGGTTTTCTTCAGGGCCCTTCTTTTACCTGAAGTTTCCATGTAAATGTATTGTTTATTATAAGTCCAAAAATGTGTTTTTTTATTCTTCCCATTGACTACCTTCCTGGCTACTAGGAGTTCTTTGATATTGGATTCGGACAAGACGCACCAGAGCACCTAGGTTTTAGAGGAGGGAAAAAGGAAAAATTTTTTTTCCTATTTCCCTCCTCTAAAACCTAGGTGCGTCTTATGGTCCGGTGCGTCTTATAGTCCGAAAAATGCGGTAATAATCTCTTCCATTTTGGCCAGCATAATTTACAGATCCTTTTACAAAGGCATGCTAGCGTTTTTAGTGCATGTGTTAAATATGCATGCGCTAAATGATAGGATGGAAGATAGACGTCCTTCTTACAGAGACGTCCAAATCGGTATAATCAAAACCCAATTTTGGACGTCTCCAACTGCAGTCCGCCGCAAGGACGTCCAAATTTCAAAGCGGCATGTTGGAGGCATAGCAAAGGCGGGACTTGGGCATGCCTAACACTTGGATGTCCTTGACCCATAATCGAAAAAACAAGGACGTCCCTGACGAACACTTGGACGTTTTCGCCCGGACGTGTTTTTATTATGAATAAGGCATAAAAAGGTGCCCGAAATGACCAGATAACCACCGGAGGGAATCGGGGATGACCTCCCGTTACTCCCCCAGTGGTCACAAACCCCCTCCCACCCTCAAATAACATCTTTAAAAATATGTCGTGCCAGCCTCAGATGTCATACTCAGGTCCATGACAGCGCATGAAGGTCCCAGGAGCAGTTTTAGTGGGTACTGCAGTGCACTTCAGACAGGCGGACCCAGGCCCATACCCCCCCCCCACCTGTTACATTTGTGGAGGAAACAGCGAGCTCTTCAAAACCCACCACAAACCCACTGTACCCATATATAGATGCCCCCCTTCACCCGTAAGGGCTATGGTAGTGGTGTACAGTTGTGAGTAGTGGGTTTTTGGGGGGGGGGTTGGGGGGCTCAGCACACAAGGTAAGGAAGCTATGTTCCTGGGAGAAATTTATGAAGTCCTCTGCAGTGCCCCCTAGGGTGCCCGGTTGGTGACCTGGCATGTCAGGGGGACCAGTGCACTACAAATGCTGGCTCCTCCCACGTCCAAATGGCTTGCATTTAGACATTTTTGACATGGACGTCTTTGGTTTCGAAAATCACCGAAAGTCAGAAACATCCATGTCTAGGGATGTCCAAATTTAAGGATTTGGATGTATCTGATGGTATTTTCGAAATGAAAGATGGACGTCCATCTTTTTTTTTTTAATATGGTTTTCCCCGCCCCTGGATTTGGATGTTTTGCAAAGACGTCCAAATCAAAACTTGGATGTTTCTTTTGAAAATGCCCCTCAGAGACACACATATCTTCCTATAGGCGTCTCTAGCATTTAGTGTACGTTAATTATTAGTGTGCGCTATAACCGCTAGTGCACCTTTGTAAAAGACCCCCTTAGGTTCCTAAGAAGCACTTTTACTAAGCTGCATTAGGCACTAATGCACAGCTAACACAGCTTAAAATGGCATACACATGCTAAAAAGTTTGGGGGTTCTTTAGGCAGCATGTCAAGGGATGGAGAGCGGGTATTCCTAGACTAATGAATTAGCGCAGCTACATTACTGTGCACTAACTGGTTAGTACACAGATACCAAGTGAACCTTTACCACCTACAAAATGGGTGGCAGAAAGTGTACCCAACATTAGCACATGGCCATTAATACAAAAAATAGAAAAATAGCCATTTTTACTGCTGCAATAAAAATGGCCTTAGCGCACAGACACGTAAGGGCATGCTAAGGCCACGTTTTACAGCAGCTTAGTAAAAAAAATCCCAAAGTTTGGCTAAAAATAGGACAGAAATTTGGAGGGCTAACTTAGGAACCTGGCTTTTTTTTTTTATATGAGGCAGAGAAATTATTCAGGAGATAACTCAGCTCTATCTGACCTAAGTTTCTCTATTTGACCTCTTTGGGCTGTTAGCTGCCCTAGTATTAAGTTCAGGGTCATGTGAGTTTAAAGAAGTCTGTCAGCAGCAGAGAGGTCAGGGAACAAGGAAGAAGAGAGCATGGATTGCACCACTGCTTCTGCTGATGCTGTATGATACTTTAACATGATATCAGCATAGTTTATTAGTCAGTAAGCACTTATTTTTACTTTCCTAGTTGCCCTGGGTTACATAGATTGTTTAGTTCAACCTTTGTTCCTCAGTTCACATCACCAACTATGCGTTGGCCATTTTTTAATTGTGTCATAAACTGGGAGACTCTAGCTTGATGTTCACAACACACTGTCCCTGTTGTGGCAACTAGGAATGTAAGAAGGTGAAGTGAAGCTAGAAGTCAGGGGTCATTACTGTGCAGTCACAGATGGAGAACTCAAGGTCTGATTTTTATACTGCAGGGATGCTTTACAGCAGCTGTACAACAGTTTGTCTGCAAGCCAGTTTTTCCCCTCTGTTTACAGCAGTGTATACATGCAGTTATTGTGATTTGTGCAGTTACTAAAAATTATTTTGAAATAAAGATTTTATTTGCATTTAGCTCACACCTTTTCAGTAGTAGCTCATTTTGTAGTACTGTGCAGTAAACCTTTAAGACTCCAAGAACAGTTTCAAGAAATTCCTTTGTGTCGCCTTCACTGTTTCCTGTGTGGTTTTGAGTCTGCGTGGGCTTGTTCTTCTGCGTATACATCGTTACATTCAGGCACACTAGGTATTTTCTCTGTCTTTTACTGAAGCTTAGCGCACACTAAATGTCACATGGCCCATATGTATAAAATAGAACATGAAGCATTTATCAGGTGCTGATCCCATTAGCATGTACTAAGCTTTAGTAAAATGGCCCCTAAATTTTTATTTAAGGTAACAGAGGGTAAGGGGCCCTTTTACTAAGCTGCATTAAGAAATGAGCTTACTGTAAGTCCCGCCCCCTGGGAGACAAACCACACCCTACAATTGCCGTTTTAGTGTAATCTGTGGCCGTTACCTCGGTGTGGTTCTTCCCCAGAGGACGAGGTCACAGAGTAAATTAACATAAAAATAGACCAAAAGAGGGAACGGGAACAGCCAGTAAGGACTACCCCAAAATCACTTTTAACTTTCAGTACTAAAATAATGTTTCAAGACACAAAGAACTATAATTTTGTAGTTAAAGCTGCAGTATTTTCCTCCAAAGTCTGAATCTTATCAACACTCTGAGAGACAGCAGGAAGAATCTTAGAGGATACATTATAGGAGGGCTTCCAGAGCCTGCCAAATCACTTCCAAGGTGATTGAAGCTTATTTCTCATTCTGAATATAGCTAACACGGCTAACACACTTCATTCTGAATATGAATTCTCTATACTTGACTGCTGAATCTACTCTGTCACTTATGAACTTTAATGCAATACCACTTTGTATTTCTCATTCCGGAAATGGCGATCGCCATTACGGAATAATGTAAGCCACATTGAGCCTGCAAATAGGTGGGAAAATGTGGGATACAAGTAAAATTAATTAATTAATTAAATTGTGGGAAAAATCCACAATTCCGGGAATAACATGTATAGAATGTTTGTACGTTTGGGAAGCTTTCCAGGTGCCCTTGGCCTGGATTGGCCGCTGTCGTGGACAGGATGCTGGGCTCGATGGACCCTTGGTCTTTTCCCAGTGTGGCATTACTTATGTACTTATGTAAATGAAGTTTATCTTTCTTTTAGATATCCCACTGGATCCAGTTAACAAACTAGAAATTGGAACAAGAAATATATCAGATAATTTTTACATTTTGTTAAATCTTTAAATAATAAAGAGTTGATACTTTGTGTCAATTTCTTTTCTAGCAGGTGTGGCAACGTCTCCCACTAAGGACTTTACTCTCAGGTAATATGTTTACAGTCTTAAACTTATCTCTTTTCTTTATTCCTACGTCTGTGTCAGTTCCTCCTTCACTCTTTCTTGTATTTCTTCTTTCTTCTCTTTTCTTTAGTTGGAGCTCAGGCGAATTTCTGGGATCCTTCTCAAAGGGTATACCTACTGCCTGACTTTAATACATCAAAAATACAATATCCTACAGCTATGCTAGATTTATTATACAAATAATTCTTAATACAGTCGCTAAAACTAAGAAAAAACAAAAGCTAATTAAAATCCCTTCTAACCCACCTGATTAGACAACCCACATTCAGTACATTAATATAGTCTCTCTTCACCACTTACATTGCTTTTCCAATATGAATCTGCTAAATCTTGGCAATTATATACAAAGATACTTCTGAATCAAGAGACATATTACTCAAAAATAACCAACTCATTGCTGATTCCAGCTTGCAATAATTTTTCAGTCGGTGACTTTACCAAATGTATATTCCCCATTGCTAACAGCAGACACTCACCATGGGTTTAACTAGGCTGAGCCATTCATAAGTACATAAGTATTGCCATACTGTGACAGACCAAAGGTCCATCAAGCCCAGCATCCTGTTTCCAATAGTGGCCAATCCAAGTCACAAATACCTGGCAAGATCCAAAAAAAATACAAAACATTGTATACCGCTTATCCCAGAAATACTGGCTTTTCCCCAAGTCCAATTTAATAATGGTCCATGGACCTTTCCTTTAGAAAGCCGTCCAAACCTTTTTAAAACTCTGCTATGCTAACCGTCTTAACCACACTCTCTGGAAATGAATTCCAGAGTTTAATTACACGTTGAGTGAAGAAACGTTTTCTCTGATTCATTTTAAATTTACTACTTTGTAGCTTCATTGCATGCTTTTTTGAAAGCGTAAACAGACGCTTCACGTCTACCCGTTCAACTCCACTCATTATTTTATAGACCTCTATCATATCTCCCCTCAGCCGCCTGTTCTCCAAGCTGAAGAGCCCTAGATGCTTTAGCCTTTCCTCACAGGTAAGTTGTCCAATCCCCTTTATCATTTTCGTCGCCCTTCTCTGTACCTTTTCTAATTCCACTATATCTTTTTTGAGACGCAGCGACCAGAATTGAACACAATATTCAAGGTACAGTCGCAACATGGAGTGATACAGAGGCATTATAACATCCTCATTTTTGTTTTCCATTCCTTTCCTAATAATATCTAACATTCTATTTGCTTTCTTAGCTGCAGCAGCACACTGAGCAGAAGGTTTCAACATATCATCAATGACAACACCTAGATCCCTTTCTTAGACTGTGACTCCTAATGTGGAACCTTGCATTATGTAGCTATAATTTGGGTTCCTCTTTCCCACATACATCACTTTGCACTTGCTCACATTAAACATCATCTGCCATTTAGACACCCAGTCTCATAAGGTTCTGTTGTACTTTTTCACAATCATCCCGCAATTTAAAGACTTTGAATAACTTTGTGTCATCAGCAAATTTAATTACCTCACTAGTTACTCCCATCTCCAGGTCATTTATAAATATGTTTAAAAGCAGCGGTCCCAGCACTGACCCCTGGGGAACCCCACTAACTACCCTTCTCCATTGAGAATACTGACCATATAACCCTACTCTCTGTTTTCTATCTTTTAGCCAGTTTTTAATCCACAATAGGACACTACCTCCTATCCCATGACTCTCCAATTTCTTCTGGAGTCTTTCATGAGGTACTTTGTCAAACGTCTTTTGAAAATCCAGATACATAATGAGGCTTATTTTCGAAAGAGAAAAACGCCCAAATTCCGACCTAAATCGGGAGATGGACGTCTTTCTCTTGTGGGTGCCCAAATCGGTATAATCGAAAGCCGATTTTGGGCGTTTCCAACTGCACTCCATCGCGGGAACGCATAAAGTTGACGGGGGCGTGTCGGAGGCGTGGTGAAGGCGGGACTGAGGCGTGGTTATCGGCTGAGCAGAGATGTGTGTGCTCGGCCGATAATGGAAAAAAGAAAGGCGTTTTCAGAGAGAATTTAGGTCACTTTTGTTGGACCCGTTTTTTTCACGAACAGGTCCCAAAAAAGTGCCCTAAATGACCAGATGACCACCGGAGGGAACCGGGGATGACCTCCCCTGACTCTCCCAGTGGTCACTAACCCCCTCCCACCAAAAAAAAAAACCGAATGTTAAACACTTTTTTTCCAACTTGTAAGCCAGCCTCAAATGTCATCCCCAGCTCCATGACAGCAGTATGCAGGTCCCTGAAATAATTTTAGTTTAGTTAGTGCTGTGCGGGACCCATACAGAGAGGAAAAATCGGAAGAAAAAAAAAAAACAAGCAAGTGCAGTCAGGGACGTCTAAATTACCAGGATAGTAAAAGGGGGAATTGAACCAGCAACCTTCTGATTACAAGCTCAGTGCTCTAGCCAGTGAGCCACATTATGCAGGTGCTTAGATGTCTTTCCCTTTCCATTAAGTCCCTCCAAGTTTCTGTCAGCCAATCACTGCTGTTTAGCTGACACAGATGTCAGCGAAATGAGCTATGATTGGCTGACAGAAACTTGGAGAGACTTAATGGAAAGGGAAGGATGTCTAATCAGTGGTGCACTGGCTAGAGCACTGAGCTTGTAATCAAAAGGTTGCTGGTTCAATTCCCCCTTTTACTATCTTTTAATTTGGACGTCCCTGACTGCACTTGCTTGCTTGTTTTTTTTTTTCTTCCGATTTTTCCTCTCTGCATGGGTCCCGCGCAACACCAACTAAAGTAAAATTGCTCTGGGGACCTGCATACTACTGTCATGGAGCTAGGTATGATATTTGAGGCTGGCATAGAGGCATCTCAGGGGGACCAGTGCACTACGAATGCTGGCCCCTCCCACGACCAAATGCCTTGGATTTGGTCGTTTTTGAGCTGGGACGCATCGGTTTCGATTATCGCTAAAAAACAAAAATGCCCAGCTCAAAAAACGCCCTAATCCAATGTATTTTCGAAAAAAAAGATGGACGTCCATTTTTTTCAAAAATACAGTTCGGCCCGCCCCTTCACGGACCCGTTCTCGGAGATGGACGTTTTTACAAATGGGCGTTCGCGTTCGATTATGCCCCTCAATATCAACCAGCCCACCTTTATCCACATGTTTGTTCACCCCTTCAAAGAAATGTAATAGATTGGTGAGGTACGATTTCCCATCACTAAATCCATGTTGGCTTTGTCTCATTAATCCATGCTTTTGAATATGCTCTGTAATTTTGTTCTTTATAACAGTCTCTACCATTTTGCCCGACACCGATGTCAGGCTCACCGGTCTATTATTTCCCGGATCTCCTCTGAAGCTTTTTTTAAAAATCGGTGTTACATTGGCCACCCTCCAATCTTCCGGTACCATGCTCAATTTTAAACATAAATTGCATATTATTAGCAATAGTTCAGCAAGTTAATTTTTCAATTCTATCAGTAATTTGGGATAGATACCATTTGGTCCAGGAGATTTGCTACTCTTCAATTTGTCAAATTGCCCCATTACATCCTCCAGGTTTATAGAGAATTCATTCAGTTTCTCCAACTCATCAGCTTCGAATACCATTTCTGGCACTGGTATCTCTCCCAAATTTTCCTCGGTGAAGACCGAAGCAAAGAATTAATTTAATCTCTCCGCTATGGCTTTGTCTTCCATGATCGCCACTTTTACCCCTCGGTCATCTAGCGGTCCAACCGATTCTTTTGCCGACTTCCTGCTTTTAATATACCTACAAAAAATTTTACTGTGTGTTTTTGCCACCAACGCAGTCTTTTTTCGAAGTCCCTCTTAGCCTTCCTTATCAGCACTTTGCATTTGACTTGACATTCCTGATGCTGTTTCTTATTATTTTCAGTCAGTTCCTTCTTCCATTCAAATAATGAAAGTTCAAGCACAATGTCCTTTACTTACTAAAATTTGTAAAATTCAATTATTGTTTGGAGCTTACACGGCCCTTGACAGGAAGTTAACACTTTCTCATATTTCTGTCAATTCTCCTCAAATGTAAAACTTACAGCACTTCTTTTACTGACAGTGCTGCCACAAGGAAAGTTTTGTCAGCACTTTTCTTTCTCATCTATCAGGGTTAACATTTCCTGACAGTTAAATCAGATTAAATGAAAGTTAATAAATTTCAGAGCCTGTTCTAATATTGCTACTCTTATATTTTAAAAAGAATAATCATGAGAAAAATAACTTTGACTCACAAGTTCCCCACAACACACACAAGTAAATGCACTCCCCTGAAGCCAAAACCCACATGAGGCTTCTAAATTTAATTTAAATCTCTCACAGTCTTGTCACAGAGACTAAACTTCAATTCAAAGTCACCAAAATGACCAAAAGAATTCTTTCCTACACAGAGCCTCCTTTTACATAGCCACTTTCTTCAGCATTACCCTTCCCCCAACCCCACCCCAGTGGCATAGCCAGAAGTCAAATTTTGGGTGGGCCAACAGGTTGGATGGGTGGGCAATAGACAGTGGTGTGCTGGTAAATGTTTAACAACAGGCTCTCTCCCAGTCCAACTCTGCACCCCCCCCCCCCCCCCCCCCCATGCACCTCCCCTCAAAATTGCAGAGCTGGCTATAGCCAGGGAGAGAGCCTGGGGGTGGGGGAGGCAATGCATTACTCTCTCCAGGAAAAAAAAAAACATTAAATGATCCCAGGTTCCAATCTAATTCATGTTTAATGTGGGATAAAATGCCATAAATAAGTAAATAAATATAAACTTTTAATGTTGAGCACCTGATTCTCAAAGTGGACATGTTCCAATCATTACAATGAAAATAAAATGATTTTTTTCTACCTTTGCTGTCTGGTGACTTTGTTTTTCTGATCATACTGGCCCAGTATCTGATTCTGCTGCTATCTGTCCTCTTTACTCCGTTTCCAGGGCTTCGTTTCCATTTATTTCTTTACTTTCTGCCTTTCTTCTTCATTTCTTGCTCTGGGTCCTTCGCAGATTTGACTGTCCAGTGGATCCAGCTTCTGCCTATTTTCTTCATCCATGTGCAATTTTCTCCCTTTTCCCTCATCTCATCTCCTTCCTCACTCTTCCCTCCTCTCCATCCATGTCCAGCATTTCTTCTCTCTCCCTTCCTCTCCTCCATCTATATCCAGCAGCCTCCTCTCTCCTGCCCTTCCATCCATCCATGTCCAGCAACCCTCCTCTGCCCCCCTGCCCTCCCCTCCATCCACCCATGTCCAGCAACTCTCCTCTCCCCTCCATCCATCCATACCCAGCAACTCTCCTCTCCCCTCCATCCATCCATACCCAGCAATTCTCTTCTCTCCCCTGCCCCTATCCATCCATCCCCAGCAATTCTGTTCTTGCCCCTGTCCCCTCCATCCATCCATTCCCAGCAATTCTCCTCTCTCCCCTGCCCCCCACCTCCATCCATCCATCCATCATCCCCAGCAATTCTCCTCTCTCCCCTGCCCCCCACCTCCATCCATCCATCCATCCCCAGAAATTCTCCTCTCTCCCCTGCCCCCCACCTCTATCCATCCATCTCCAGCAATTCTCCTCTCTCCCCTGCCCCCCACCTCCATCCATCCATCCATCCCCAGAAATTCTCCTCTCTCCCCTGACCCCCACCTCCATCCATCCATCCCCAGTGACTCTCCTCTCTCCCCTCCCACTCCCATCCATGTCCAGCGATTCTCCTTCACCCCCATGCATCCTTCCCTCCCATTCCATTCCACCTGCCCGCCCTCTCTCTGACGGCAGCACTTCCCAGACACTGCCTACCGCCGCCACGATCTACCTCCTCCCTCTGTCTCACTCTCAACAGCAGCGGTAGCATCGCGATTCAAACACGCTACCTCCTGCTTCTAACCCGGAAGTGTCTCCTCTTCCGGGTTAGAAGCAGGAGGCAGCATGTTTGAATCGCGACGCTACCGCTGCTGTTGAGAGTGAGACAGAGGGAGGAGGTAGATCGTGCGATTGTGGCGGCGGTAGGCAGCATCTGGGAAGCGCTGCCATCAGAGAGAAGGAGGCAGATGCAGGATCAGCGCTGCCTGCTCCCTCCGCTCCGCTGCTGGGTGGGCCTGAACCCAAACTGGGTGGGCCTAGGCCCATCCAGGCCCACCCATGGCTACGCCCCTGCCCCACCCCCCCCCACCCCCACCATTTAGAACTCTCCTGGGAATTCTGGCAACCTAAACACTGCATGTGCTGCAAATTGCATTCCCTTCACACGCACAAATCCATTTATTTAAAAATAAGTGGGGGAAAAACATTTAAATGCATTCCCCCTGCTTCCCTTACCTTGCTAGGGGTTTCTTTGCTGGCAATTCATTCTTTTCCTGAATGCACTAAAGCACCTTCAGCTGCATGGCTCTGCCCATGAGCCTGCAGCTCCGGATGCTATGTCCAAGGCAACGGAAGCTGCCTCATGTGCATGCACTCCTGCCAGTCTGGCCCGCACTCGATCCAGTCCACCAAAGTTTTCAGGAGGCTCTCAGGAACACTCTCCAACATGCAGCCTGGAAACCACACCTGCCCTCCTTCACCCGGTACCGTCCCAACTACCCAAATAGAGCCAGCACCAGTCATACCCAAAATCTGGCACAACTGCGCAAGTGCATGCCGACACATGCCAAATAGGGCCCTCCTCCGTCTCCTGTCTGTCTCCAGCTACTGCTATCCCCACACTCTTCAGCCTCCCAGACTGGATCCTGTACGTTGCCTCCGGGTCCTCCCAGGCTCCAGCTGACTGGCTTTTGAACTCCGTGGCACCCGCAGTGACTTTCCAGCCCTGCAGCACCCATGGAACCTTCTAGCCAACCCAGCCTCAAACTTGGACCAGACCACCCCAGAACCCGACGCTGGCTGGGCACTCTCCAGCCCACCAGGTTTGTTTGTTTTTTTAAATTTTATTTTAACCCTACTAGCATGTCCTTATACGGGACTTTCTCATGCACAAAGCCCATTTTTAGAATGGCTGTCCCTTTATTGCAATTCATGTCATTCAACCTCTTTATTTAACCCATTGAAATATAAATCTTTGTTCAGAACATACAAGTAATGCAGAGATATCACCTCCATGAGTTAACATGATCTCTTGTAATACCACAAAGCACAACTCTGATTCCACATCCTGGGCTTTAATCCAATGATCAACTAAATTATTTAGATTAAGAAGTAAAACCAACTGTGATTTGGAACAAGTGGTGTATGCCATCCAATGCCCTTGTGGATTCATTTATATTGGTCAAACTAAGAGGAAAATTAAATTGAGAATAGCAGAACATCTACATAATTTACGCCGTAATCGGAGTGAAGCATTTGCTGCGCGGACATCACAACTGCGGCTTAGTAAAAGGAGTCCTAAGTTAGTGTTATTCCGTTAGCTCTAGATGAATAGCACTTCCACACCCATTCTCTGCCCCTGACACGCCCCCCCCCCAAAAAAAAAAATATATGCTTGATGCGTACGGATGGCAAATCTAATGCACTTTAGCACATCCTACATTAGGATATTTTTCCTGAGATAGGTGTGTGTTTTAAGGCAGCTTAGTAAAAAGATCCCTAAGGGGCCCTTTTACTAAGCCACGTAGGCACCTACGCATGCCCAATGCACGCCAAATTTTGAGTTACGCCCGGTTATCACATGGACCTCGGGGTAATTTCAATTTTGGTGTGCGTCCACTATGTGCCTCTGAAAAATATTTTTTATTTTCTGGCGCATGGCAGCTACGCGTGTCAAGTGGCATTTGACGCGTGTAGACCATTACCGCCCAGTTACCACGTGAGACCTTACCGCTATGTCAATGGCATGCGATAAGGTCTCAGACCCAAAATGGACGTGCAGCAATTTTCATTTTGCCACATATCTGTTTTCGGCAAAAAAAAAAGGCATTTTTTGTAGGTGCGCTATAAAATAATTCTGTGCGCCCCAAAACCCATGCCTACACTACCACAGGCCATTTTTCAGCGCACCTTAGTAAAAGGACTGCTAAGTGACTTACCCAAGATCACAAAGAGCAGAACAGGGATTTGAACTGGGCTCCCATTGTTGTCAGCCCACTGCTCTAACCACTAGACTACTCTTCCAGGCCTACCTCTGACTGCCCCCACTTTTAGCCATGGGATGACAAAGAGTGCAATCTGGGCAGGTAATGCAGCTCTAGATCCTGAACAGCAACCTGTTTTGGTGTCTCTTTAAAAAAAATAGCCCTTAATATCATACATGAGGAGGGGCATTTTCAATAGGACGTCTAAGTCCGACTTTAGACGTTTTGCAAAAAACATCCAAAATCTGACTAGGAAAGAAGTTCATTTTCAAAAAAGAAAAATGTATATCTTTTGGTTTTGAAAATACTGTTTCTAACAAGGTTTTGTGCTTTGGACATTTTGTTTTTTGGTCCATTTTCACAAAAAAAAAAGTCCAAGTGAAAAACAGAGAAAATCAAGACATTCGGAAGTAGGAGGGGCCAGCATTTTTAGTAGACTGGTTTCCCAAACATCCCAGGAGATAAGTTGGGCACCCTAGAGGGCACTGCAGTGGACTTCAAAAGCATGCTCCCAGGTACACATCTCACTGTTGCTCCCTCATTTTGTCTGCTGAGCCCCCCAAAACCCACTGCCCACAACTGTACACCACTACAATAGCCCTTATGGATGAAGGGGACACCTATATGTGGGTACAGTTGGTTTCTGGTGAGTTTTGGAGGGCTCACAGTTTCCCCCACAAATGTGACAGGAAGAGGAAGATAGGGACTAGTAAAAAAGGTCCGTGTCGGTATGAAAGGAAACGGGCGCTAGCAAGGTTTTCCTCCTCCCCCCCCCCCCTCGCTCTATCCCCCCTTCCTCCCCTCCAATTTCCACGGCTTCCTCCCTCCCTCTGTCACTCTCTTTCAGTCTGTCCTCCCTCCGAGTTCCAGTCCCCCCTCCCTCCCTCCCTGTCATTCTCCTTCGCTCTGTCCTCCCTCCGAGTTCCAATCCCCCCTCCCTCCCCCATCCCCCAACGTGCACGTCGCTCCCCCCTCCAAAATCGCCAACTCCCCTCTCTAACTGGGGTCCCGGCGGCAGCATTGAAGAGCGAGCAGGCTCAGCGAGTCTGCTGCCTTCTCTTCTCTTCGCTCTTCGCTCTGACTCTGGTCCCACCCTCATTTCCTGTTTTGGCAAGGGCGGGACCAGACTCAGAGCTCAGATCGAAGAGAAGGGAAGGCAGCAGATTCGCTGAGCCTGCTCACTCTTCAATGCTTCCGACGGGGTAGAGAGCCACCTGCACGCAGGGACGCCGCTTCCAACAGTTTTGTTTTTCGCTTGTGTTTCAGCTGTTCAGCTGAAACAGAAGCGGAAGAAAAGGCTGTTGGTAGCGGCGTCCCTGCGTGCAGGAGTTAAGAACTTTTAAGCAGGAGGCTGTTACGGAGGGGAGGGCGAGAGAAGGGTGGAGTGGGAGTGGTCTGCTGGGAGCACGTCAGAATGCGGCCAGTGACTTCAGTGTGATCCACCGCTCCTAGCAGACCACCTCCAGCGGAAGCCACGGTCCCAGGCAGTTTCAGAACGTTGGAGGTGAGAATTATTATATAGGGTAGAATTCCACATGTATCAGAAAAATATTTATAAGTTCATAAATTGTCAACTGTAATTTTACAGAATACAGTAATAACCCACTCTGCTTTAGATTTTGCGACATCATCAATCGTTTGAATAATACTTACTCTAATTTGATTCTTGAAGCAAGAAATAGAAAACAGCAACCTTGAGTCAGTCTGATGTTATTCTTTCCAACCTAATAGATGTTAGAAAGAAACGATACCTAATAGGTTAAGAATGTATGTTTATCTGGGGTATAACAACTAAAAACTTAATGGAATGGGATCAAATTTTGGGATTCTTTTACTAAGCTGCGGTAAAAGTTGGCCTTAATATGCCCTTATGCAGGTCTTTCCCATGTGCTAAGGCCATTTTTACCGAAGCTGTAAAAACCCCGATTTTCTATTTTTTACATTAATCCCTATGTGCTAATGTTGCCATTAGCACATGGCTATTTTAAAAAATTATTGCAGGAGCACAAATCAACACCTATTTTGTAGGCACTAAAGGCTCCCACATTATCCAAGCACTAACTGGTTAGTGCAGGGACGCTCACCCTCCATTCCTGACATGCCCATTAAAAAAAAAAAAAATCTAAAAAAATTATTACTGTGCTGTTAGCACACGCACATGGCATTTACCACATTCTGCCTTAGGCCATTTTTGGTTCATTTGGGGTCCTTTTACAAAGCGCATTACCGTTTTTAGCATGTGCTGATTAGCGTGTGATTAGCGTGTGCTGATTAGCGCATGCTAATTAGCGCATGCTAAACGCTAGAGACGCCCATAGGAATATATGGGTGTCTCTAGCAGAGCCGCTGAGAGGGGGGTGGGGGGGGGGCAAAATTCCCCGGGCCTGGACCTCCAAGGAGGGCCTGGCACCGGGGTCTCTCTCTCTCTCCTGCCTGTGACGGGACCTGGGTGATCGTGTCCCAACAGGAGCAGGAGAGAGAAAACTCCAGCACCGGGCCCCCCTTGGAGGCTGGGGAGGACCTAGACGAAAAGACACAACAGGCTGCTCTTCTTCACAGTCTGCCGTTTTGCCTTCCCCTGCAGCTGCTTTTCCCCTCAGGCCGCGCATGCGCGACCTGAGAGAAAAAGCAGCCGCAGTAGAAGGCCACGCGGCAGAAGGAAGAAGAGCAGCGCTGGAGGGACGAACTCTTCTGCTGGTGGGGCCTTGGGATCCCTGCCATTCAAGGTACCTAGGGCGGGCGGCAGCAGCAGCGATCGGGGAGGGTGGGGCAGTGGATCCTGTGTTGGCTGGCAACGGCAACCATCCCTGGGGGGGCCCGGTGGCAGCAGCGACGATGATGATCCTGGGGGGGGGCAGTGGCGGCGGCGTTGACGACGATGATCCTGGGGGGGGGGCAACTGTGGCCTTGCCCTGGGCCCGTGCTCAGTCTCTCGGCGGCCCTGATCTCTAGCATTTAGTGCACGCACATTTAATTCACATGCTAAAAATACTACTGTGCCTTTGTGAAAGGACCCCTAGGTGTGCATTAGCGCCTAATGCAGCTTTGTAAAAGGGCCCTTTGTGTAGGGGAAAAACAGTGAAGAGACATATTCAGTTCCCGACTGGGCCAGATAGGAGGGGAGGGGTCCAGAGAAATAAAGCTCATCTCCATTCCACCCCCAAAATATTGGCATATTTTAAAAACAACAGATCGTGTGAAAAATAGGCACGGACACCATCGTAAATGTTTGAGGGAGCGGCTGCTCCCCTGGCAACCTACCTAGCTATGCCTCTGGTTCAAGCACATTTTGTACCAGTAGACATCTCCACTCCAGCTCAAACTTTCAAAGGGAACCTATTTATATTACACTGTCCTCTCCAGAGACACAAAAACATACACACACCTGCACTCTAATTCTTTAGACACACACACAAGCATCCTGTCATTCTTCAAACCATAGAGATAAATGCATACCCTTTCTCTTCAGATACACACACATATGCACTCTTGCTCTTCAGACATGCACACACACGGGTATGCCGTCATTAATCAGTTACACATGTGCACACATGTAGTCATTCTTCACATCTACAAATACATTCATACTGTCATTCTTCAGATACACACACATGCATACATGTACTCATTCTTCAGGTATATACATGCACATGCGAGCCCTCTGTCACTTTTCAAACACATACATACACACACATTCTTCTGGTGCTATGCTGTTGTTCATAATGTCAATGCCCCCCCCCCCCCCCCCAGCAGTTCTGCCCACAATTATGTAACATCCTTGAATGTAGTGCCATCTCTTTCTCTGCCTGCAGCCCTCACATTTTCTTCAATTCCTACTACCCCTTTTCAACAATCCCCCACCTCCACATGCTGGCCAGTTCCACTGACTCTTTCCAAGGCCCTGCATATTCCTCTTTCTCCTTCCTCTTCCTCCCACTTGCACTGCCAAAGAACTTCCCCCCCCCCCCCTTGCCACCTCCTCCTGCCTGTGACTGTAACAGCCTGCCCATTAGCTGAATCCTACCACAGTCTCTGCACTGGATAGAGGGGAGAATTGGAGAGCTACAGAGGGCTGAAAAATATCTAGACAATTTAGCCACTTTGAGAAAGTCAATTTACCAAATCTGCAGAATCCTGAAAAACAGACAGTTGGCAATCCTAGCCTCCTGAGCACATTTGACTGCCCCCTCCCAAACTTGTGGGTTCTAGGCATGTGCCTAGTTTACTTTTGCCTTACTCCAGCCCCCCCCCCATATTACTGTAATAGCTATTTACAGTAATGTGGGGGGATAAGACTGGACACAGTACCCAAGGTGTGGTGGTACCATGGACCTATACAGAGGTATAATAATATTCTGTTTTATTCTCCATTCCTTTTTCAACAATCCTCAACATTCTATTTGGTTTTTGGCAGCCATGACACACTGGGCTGAAATTTGCAATATGTTGTCCAAAATGACTCTATGATCTTTTTATTGGGTAGTGACTCCGTAATCAAGAATCCAGCATTTTGTACCTGTATTTGGGATTATGTTTCTTTTGGGGGCCATTTCTCCAAATAGATTAGTTTTGCACATACCATGACAGCAATGAGCCTCACTCCTAAGCCAGGTTATGTGGAGTATGAGCTCAGCCTCTCAAATTTACTGCCAATGCTTTCTGTAGTACTTACATCATGCCAAGGAGAGCTGTTGTCTGGAGTTTTTAAGATATAACATATGGCAATGTATCCAGGTGTGCTTGGATATGCATCACTTTGCATTTGTCTACATTAAATTTCACAATCCAGGTGCAGGTGCACAATGAACCTACATAGAGGTATAATGATATTCTCACTTGTGTTTTGCTTTTCTTTTTGCAAGATGGCATAATTAAGTGTGACAAATGCAGAGGCAACATCCTATATAAATATTTAATTTTTAGCATTTAAGGCCTATAGATTCTCTATGAATAATGAACTGTTTTCATGGTTAAAATGGCTGGAATCCAAGAGATTCTTGCAGTCTAATTATTGTGATTTACTGAATATTTCCTCTGTGTGATGGGAAGAAAGGATGTACATGTGCTCATGCCTTTTCAATTATTGGTCCCCATCTTTAGAATGAATTTACAGTTTTATTACATTAAGATTCTGATGTTGCGTCCTTTCACAGACAGCTGAAAGCATTATTTTTTAGCCAGGGTTTTATTTAATATTTATTGCATTTGTATCCCACATTTTCCCACCTCTTTGTAGGCTCAATGTGGCTTACAATACATCATGAATAGTGGAAATACATAAGACAATAGATATTTAGTATTACAGAAAGATCTTGGGTAACATGATAAAGATAAAACATGATAGTAGTGTAACAAGCAAATATTGTAAGACAATTCTGGATATCTGTGTAGGAGTTCATATTTTTTTATCTTTGTGGTATGCCTTGTTAAAGAAATGGGTCTTCAATAGTTTGCGAAAGTTAGTTAGTTCATAGATCAGTTTAAAGCTGCGCAGCAGCGCGTTCCAGAATTGTGTGCTCAAGTAGGAAAAGGTTGACGCATGCGTTAGTTTGTATAAGTCTAGCTGCAGTGTTTTGAGCTGTCTGAAGTTTCTTGATTATATGCTCTTTGCAGCCAGCATAGAGTGCGTTGCAGTAGTCTAGATGACTGAGTACCATTGATTGTACCAGGTTGCGGAAGACGGTCCTTGGGAAGAAAGGTCTTACTCTTTTTAATTTCCACATTGAGTGGAACATCTTCTTGGTTGTGTTTTTCGCGTGATTCTCAAGTGTTAGGTGTCTGTCAATGGTAACTCCAAGAATTTTTAGGGTGTCCGAAATTGGAAGATTCAGTGTTGGTGTGTTAATAGTGGTGAATTTGTTTGTGTTATGTTGAGAGGTGAGTATTAGGCATTGGGTTTTTTCTGCATTGAGTTTCAGCTGAAATGCATCCGCCCATGAATGCATGATATGTAGGCTTTGGTTGATGTCATTGGATATTTCCTTTAAATCTTGTTTAAATGGGATGTAGATCGTTACGTCGTCTGCGTATATGTATGGGTTGAGGTTTTGGTTTGATAGTAGTTTGGCCAAGGGTTATCATCATTAAGTTGAATAAGGTCGGTGAGAGGAGTTTAAAACATATTTTTGTTATATTATTATAATGTTATCTGTGTTTATGTTTTATTGGATTATGTATGTTTTCCCGTGATTCACTTAGAAGATTGTTGATTTACTGTATATAAATTTATTCTTTGATATGTCAGTTAATTTAATATCAAGAACTGAGACTACTAAGAATGCATGAGGATTTAAAAATGATACCGTTCTAATTACTCACCTTGAATGTTTTTCATAAGACTTGTAATCAAATTGAAACAAAGTCTCAGTGCCATGTCCAATGCCACACTGATGTGGATCTACAACATGAGCTCATTTACATAACGAGCAGAGTGAGGGGTCTTTTATGAAAGGATGTTATGCCCTGGGACTGTCTCTTTATGTTCAAGTGTACAGTGCTGCATACATCTAGTAGCGCTATAGAAATGATAAGTAGTAGTAGTAATGCACGCTTAGTTATGTGAAAAACAGGCTACCCTGAAATGTGTTAAAGCATGTTTCGGTATTTTGCCTGTTAGCGTGCGCTAAGCGTGCATTAACTATTTTAAAAACAATTTAAGAGGGGGCAGGCCATAGGTAGAGGATGAGCGTGGAAGTATTAACCAGCTAGCATGTTCACATTATTGTATGCTATCTGACTAATGCTGAGGGGGTCTTTTACAAAGCCATGCTAGCATTTTTAGTTCGCAGTAAAAATCAGCTGGTGGTAAATGCTGAGATGCCTGAGTGTGAGCCCTTGTCGGCAACTGTAGGCCAGCCCATTTGTAGGTGAACGCAATGCATTGCACTATACATTTGGAGAATGTACAGGCCTATTGGGTCATAGGACACAAATAGTTGAGAGGCAGTCCTGATCTGTTTTTTCCCTTTCGAGGTAGGTCCCGAGGGCTCTCACACAGTCCAGGGGGTGTCGCTGACGATGCTCTGAAGCATCGTTCAGGAATGTGTAGAGTGCAGGAAGGATGATGGATTGGTTAAAGTGGAAGGTTGACACAACCTTAGTGAAGAATCTGAGGTGAGTTCTGAGTACTGCCCAGTCTTCGAGGAGTAGTGTGTAGGGTGGGTGATCGACCAGCGCTTGAAGTTCGCTGATGCATCTGGCTGTGGTGATGGCAGTGAGAAACAGGATCTTCCAAGTTAGGAACTTGGGGCTGCTTTGTCTAGCGGTTCAAAGGGTGGAAGGGTGAGCTGTTGTAATATGGTGTTGAGGTCCCATGTCGGTGGCGGAGGTCTTACTGGTGGATGTAAGTTGGTTAGTCCTTTCATGAAACAGGTTACCAGGGGATGAGTAGAAACAGATCTGTTGTCTACATAGCAAAACAAACCACCACAAAGGTGGAGGTACACAAATTCCTACGAAAAATAGAGTTTGAGGAAAGGGGGGAGTAGGAGGAGTGGGCTCTTCAACAACACGAGTAGGCGACGTGAGTTAGGATCAATCTCTTTATTAACATATACACTCGACGCGACACAGCCGTGTTTCCGCGCAAAAAGCGCCTTCCTCAGGAGTCTTGTGATATATAGATATACCAATGTTAAGCACAAATGGAATGAAAACAAGGCATCTGCTACAATGATAATCCACTGCCAATGCAGGAAAAAGGCTCAGCGTATTGAAAAACACTTCTGTGAAGTTTTCAGCTGTGTCGATTGTATATTTTAATAAAGAGATTGTTCCTAACTCACGTCGCCTACTGGTGTTGTTGAAGAGGCCACTCCTCCTACTCCCCCCTGTTGTCTACATAGTCATGGTAGGCCGCAACGGAGCTTAGGTGTACCTTGATGGATAAAGGATTGAGGGTTCCCTCCGATAGGGCCAACAGGTATTGTAGGATGGTCAGGATGGAGCAGGAGAGGGATTGAGCTGAGTGGCAGGACACCATATGTGGAAACATTTCCATTTGAAGGCATAGGCCCACCTTGTGGATGGTCTTCAGGCCGCTAGCAGGACTTGTTCAGTGTTGGGTGCAAGGTTCAGCCTTTCAACATCCAAGTGGTCATCTCAGTATTTACCGATGTAAGTACTACAGAAAGCATGGGCAGTAAATTTGAGAGGCTGAGCTCATACTCCACCTAACCTGGCTTAGGAGTGAGGCTCATTGCTGTCATGGTATGTGCAAAACTAACCTATTTGGAGAAATGGCCCCCAAAAGAAACATAATCCCAACTACAGGTACAAAATGCTGGACTCTTGATTTCGGAGTCACTACCCAAGAAAAAGATCATGGAGTCATTTTGGACAACACATTGAAAATTTTGGCCCAGTGTGCCATGGCTGCCAAACACCAAATAGAATGTGGAGGATTGCTGAAAAAGGAATGGAGAATAAAACAGAATATTATTATACCTCTGTTTAGGTCCATGGTACCACCACACCTTGGGTACTGTGTCCAGTCTTGTCCCCCCACATTACTGTAAATAGTTATTATAGTAATATGGGGGGGGGGGGGGGGGAGTAGGCAGGTTGATCAAATTTCAGTTTCGGTTACGGCGCCAAAACCAGCTCAAAATCCTTTTACTTCCTGGTTTTGGTTGAAAGGTTATTTTATTTTTCAGCTGAAAATGACCATATGTTTTTGATGGAAGCTGAAAATTTGTGCTTTGTCCCATTTGTCTCTATCCTTTCATCCCCTTCCACTAAACAAGACTTGCTCCTCCTCCTAGACCCCCGTGAGTGCCTCCTCCCCCACCTGTAGGGCCCCTGAGCTTATCTTACAATCCCTGAGGGGAGATCCCCTCCTGACCATTCTAGCTCTCCTGTTAAAATAGCTGCCATGACTTGGGCATCGCTCTGCTGTACTAAACCAAGAATTGTAAGGTGGTCCTTGGCAGGGGGAGCCTATGCTTTCTATTTTTTTTTATACTGTGATTACAAGCAGTGCAGCATGGGCGTAGACTGGGGGGGGGCAATGCCCCCCCCAAATGACGATGACGTGACGACTGGTGCTAGTAGTAAAAAAAAAAAAAAGCAGGCACACGCTCGTCTCCGTCCGCTTCGCTTCCCTGCCGTCTCTGTCTGTGTCCCACCCGAAAGGAAATTACATCAGAGGAAGGCGGGACGCAGACAGAGAGGGCAGGGAAGCGAAGCGGACGGAGATGAGCTTGTCTATCTACCCCCTATCTTCCTCCCTCCCTCCGGTCAGGCAGCAGTCTTCTTCAGCTTTTCTGTGTTCCTGGCAGCGGTAGCGACGTACACGCTGCCTTCGGCTCTGCCCCGAAGCCTTCTCTTCAAGTTCCTGTTCCCGGAGGGAGGGAGGAAGAGAGGGAGGTAAACGGAGTCACGATCCTGGACCTCGCGGGGGGGGGGGGGGCAGCAGAGGGAAGATGGATGGAACTGGGAGGGTTGGGGAGCAGAGGGAATGAGCAAGAGATGGATGGGACTGGGAGGGGTGGGGAGCAGAAGGAAGCCTACTGGAAAGAAGACACTGCATAAAACAGAAGACACTGGGACCAAAGCGAATAGAAAAACTAAATGATCAGACAACAAAGGTAGAAAAAAGTATTGTATTCAGAATTTATTATTTGAAATGTCAGCTTTTTGAAATGTGCATCTGTGATATTTTGCTTGTAAATTTCAATTCCTTCCTCCATATTAGCATATTCATTTGCATATGTATATATGCAAATGAATATGCTTAATATGCTCCACCCCATACTTTGCCCCCCCCCCCAAACGAAACAGTCAAACTACACCTATGCAGTGCAGTTATGATCTTAAACAATAATTTATATACACAACAGTGTTGTTCATAGTATTAGGTCAAAGTACTTAAGTAAAAATAACTGTATATACTTAAGTAAAAGTACAGTGAAAAACATTAAAATTTTAGTGAAAGTAAAGTTATTGCCTAATATAATACTTTTTGAGTAAAAAGTACAACTACAGTGAATACAACTATTCTTAACATTTTTATCCCAATCACTTTACTGCTCTACAATTCAATCAACTTTGCTTTTAGTAAAAACTAAATTTTTGATAATAACTGTCACTAATGTAAATGTGCTTGAGTCATTAATCCAGCATAACAAAACAAAAAAAAAGATGTTCAACAATTGCATTAGCAGAAAATGGATTGTTCAGTCTGATAAAAAGTTCCTTCAAATCAGGCCAGGCTGCAATATTACTGATGTCTTCTGACTTGGTCTGGAGGTTTTGATCAAGGGAATCTCTATCTGCAACACTTGACTTCTGTATAGCAAAGAGTACTTTATCATCATTATTGTCATTATCATCTGTATTAGAAGTAGTGCTAATTCATCACTTGCATCTTCATCTTTATCATATCATCATCGTCATGTTGTCCAATTAAAAAGAAAGCTTTCAGAAAGTTGGAACACTGTCTGTTGTTCAAACAATTTTTTTGTCAAATGGTAAACTAAAAATCTTTGAGAACTGATGCAAGAACACCGCCACCAGACTCATATTTGGAAAAACTAAATATGAAAGTGCAAAACCCCTAAGAGAGAAACTTCACTGGCTCCCACTCAAGGAACGCATTGCGTTCAAGATCTGCATGATGGTACACAAAATCATTCACGCAGACGCACCAATCTACATGCTAAACCTCGTGGACCTTCCTCCCAGAAATGCCAAAAGATCATCCCGCAAATTTCTGAACCTACACTTCCCCAGCTGTAAAGGACTAAAATACAAGCTGATACACTCCACCACCTTCTCTTATATGAGCACGCAGCTGCGGAATGCATTACCAACTGCCTTGAAAACTACTGCCGAAATAACAAACTTTCGCAAATCTCTGAAGACACATCTCTTCAACAAGGCATACAAAGAGAACCCATAACCCACAAAATACCTACGAATCCACCAGCTTTGATAGTCCACCTTCTATACTATCCTTCCTAAAACCTTCCTTATCTTTTCCCTTACTTAACCCTTGTATACTACCAATTGTATCTGGTATCCTATAATGAATATGCCATAACAAAACTCTGTACACTACCAATTATATCTGACATCTTGTAATGACTATGACATAACAAAATTCTGTAAGCCACATTGAGCCTGCAAATAGGTGGGAAAATAATGTAGGATACAAATGCAATAAATAATAATAATAAAATATGTGGGAACCCTCCAGTTTTAAGGCCAGACAAGCAGACTTCCTTTCCAAAGACTCTTATCAATCCAGTGGATAGTCACCCCAGTGTAAAATTTTCCATTGGATGACTGGCAGTCTGTTGTGATAGACATGTATGTTCACCTTGGTTCAGCTACAGCTTCATCTCTGCTTCAAAGTGACCCAACTCATCATTGTTCTATTTGGCTGGAGACCAGTAACTAGTTCAACAACCATAGGCAACTCCACTGTGTTTATATAGGCTACATTCACTGAACAGCAAAATTTAAAATGAGATTATCCACTGTTTACGTGAAGAGTTTTACAGTTTCATTTGGTTTTCTCATTTGCATCTCACTTCTGCTTTTTGTTTTTACTTTTAACTTTAAGCATCAGATGTAACAGTAAAAGTAATAAAAATTAGTGAAACTACTACTTCAGTAAAAATAAAGTAGTACAGGATAAAATTTGTTATAAATAAAAGTAACAAAACTTTTACTTAAGTACAGTAACTAGTTATATTTACTTAGTTACTATACACCACTGGCTCCAAATAAATGCGTTTTGATACAAAAGTTTAGCAAGAATTTAAATCTGATAATCCCTATGGCTTTATGATGTGAGCTGTCACTCAAAGTGTGGGCAAAGTTAGCCACTATAAAACCACTGTGGCTTCCCCCCCCCCCATTAGCTGCATTCCATGTGTGTGGAAGTTCTTTTGCTTGGAGTTAAAATAGGGTCTTTCGTTATTTAAATTGATATATTCTGACTTTAGCAGAGGTATGCAGACTGCAAACTCTGACAGTCCTCAGTGGTTCACGTTCACACAACCAAACTTATGAGACGTGTTTCAGCTGCAGTTTTGTTTTCGGCCAAAAGATATCAATTTTGGTGGCAGTTTTGGTTGGCCTCTATACCAGCCACCTCTACTTCTTGGCCAACCTTATGTGATCATTCATAATAGCTTCATGGAGAAAACAGCTCGCCCTGCAAGAAGATAAGTGTTCAGAAATCAAACTCGGCTACTGGGGAAGTTTGGACTTAGTAACTGCCTGCGCTGGCAGAAGATTACAATACCAACTGTCCTCGGTCATTCCGCTTATGGGCCACTTGTCAAATCTATTAATCTACATTAGTCCTAGTAAACACGGTCTTGATATGACTTTTTACTGCTATTCCTGAGAACAAATATTTACTTGCATAATGCAGGCAAAGGTTCCAATTAGCATAAAGTTGAAATTTGAGAACGTCACCCCTCAGCCATGACTTCAAATTTAGCTACGTATCATTCCTCCTGGTATACTTCAGTTTCTTCAAAAAATAAAACAAACTCATTAGATAGTTTGGCGCTTGCTATTCAGCTGAAGAAAATTAGCTGGTTGCAAATAAACTAGGAAAGAAAATGGAATATAACAACAAGATGAGAGAGCCTCCAGGGTTCACGTAAAGGAATGAGACAGGAAAAGGAAAATACAAAGGTCTAACATTTATTTTCCGTGTCCACCACACCACATACCAGCATCAGGCACCAAAAAACGCACGCCAAAAGTACATAAACGCCGAGAAAGAGGGAGCGCGTGAGCGAGAACGAACTAAGTGCACGGTCGGTATCTCTTCAGGACACTCTCGCGCCGCCCCTCGCGCTCTCTCCTCCCCAGTCGCGCAGGTTGCAGTCGATGTAGGGGGAGGGGCCGGCGGCTTGCCATTGGCTGGCTGCAGGTGCACCTCGCCTCGCGACGCGCTGTGTCTTCTCTCACGGGGCCGCTGTTCGCCTCTTCCTGGCTGCCTCGCGGACTACTGTGTGTGACTCCCGAGTGTGTTCTATTTGTGCGGCCCTCGCTTTAGTTTGCGACCTCGGGGGCTTCGGTTGCACCCGCGGCAACAACTGCGCTGTTGGCAGTCGTCGCCCTTGCGGCTGCTGCGTGCGGAGCCGGTTTCGCTCCCCGGTAAGTGCGCCCTATTCGACTGGACCTGGCTCACTGGTGGGGGAGAGGTTTTGAGCGTCAGCGCTGAGAAGCGGCAGGTGCGGGACCCTCCTATGGTGGGTTGGCCCCCGAGTGCAAAGAGACCCGGTGCTGGAAGGTTTCTTACACGAGAGATCCTCCTCCCCCCACTCCTCCCCTCCCGGTATCTGTGCGGCCGCGGCACCGTTGCCCCCACCCCGATCTCCCTCTTACTCGTCTCTCTCTTTGTGGCAGGGAGGGGAGCGATGGTGGTGGCCACAGCAGCTGCTGCTGCCGCCGGGGACACGCCGGCACTGTGATGCCCTCAGCAGAAGCTCCGGCTCTACCACAGGACGGAGTGATCATGACGGTTTTCAGGCAGGAGAACGTCGAGGATTACTACGAGATCGGGGAGGAACTCGGGAGGTAGGAATAAAAAGCTGCTTTGATTGTGTGGGCATGTTTGTGGAGGAGCTGCAGCAGTCGATCCTTTTTAGTCTCCAAATGATGGTATATAAGTTGCACGCTTGCTGGCTCGCTGCTGCTGGATATGTTTTATGTTTGTGTGTGTTTCTTTTGCCAGGGCATTGTTAAAACGTGTGGGGGTGGGGGATGTATATTACTTGGATCCTTGCACGAAATATTCAGGGTTTTGCATATCTGCCCAAGGACGAGATGCGGAGGGTGTGAAAATGTTCCAGCTTTCACTGGAAACCACCTTGGTAGGAAATTATGCTGTGAGAGGAAGCCGAAATATAGAACACACATCAAGGTTTGTTCACTAGCAACAGTACTAGTGCAAATTATGGTGGATTACTCAGTACCAAGCTGTTAAAATTTCTCAAAATTAGTGTGGTTAACCTTTATTTTCATATAATCAAGTAGACTAACAATCCCACAGTGATATAAGGGACTAATTTATTCGACTATCCGCGTACTACTTCTGGATAATTGACTTTTCCTCCTTAGCAAAGAAATGAGGAAATGATATTGTCAGCACAAATCCTAAAATCAGTTTTGGTGGGAAAGGGATACTAAGAAGCTGATAGTAAGGTAGTACAAGTATTGAGAACTTGAAAAACCCAAGTCTAATTCCTTGTATATCTGTTCTGAAATGTGTGATCATTTTAGCTTCACATTTCTTATGTTTCTGGATTGTTCTGAATATCCCTTTTAGTATCACGATCATAAAGTTATTGATGGTGATTTAGTTCTGACAAAATGTTAATTTTTGAGGAAATAGGCATATCCTAATATATTCTTTAAACTTGTAAATTGCTGCTCTGCCCCTCCCCCAACTTTTATCATATTAAAAAAAATATATATATATATATATTGTTTGTAATTGTAACCAGTTGTGTGATAGTGTGTATGCCCTTCATGGTAACAGTAATATGGAAAGGTAGAGAACATTATGCACCAGAAACATGAGGTGTGGTATGCTTTGTTTTTATTTTTTGCCATGTAAGGTTTTTGTTGGTGACATCTATTGTACTAGTGAAAATACAATTTAGCAATCTAGTATTGTAAAGAGAAAATTTAAGAGTAATTTTGTAGTGAGTAAAATAAGTATCACTTGAAAGCAAGGGTAGACTGACCATTGGGACAGTTAGATAGTGCCCAAGGGCCCACTGCAGTAGGGGACCCACTCTCCCCTAACCTTCATTTAGTTTAATCACTTTTGGTAGGTGGTTAGGGGCCCAAGACTCTTATTGCCAGTGGGCCCAGGTTTCTGTCAGTCCACCTGTGCTTGAAAGTGCACGGTTGTATATACGGCATCTGGAACTGGCAGCTGCTCGAGACATGCTTATGGTGACCTGTACACATTTGAGGAGATGTCATAAAAGATAATGTTCAAACATGGTGGCTATTCTCAGAACAGCTGTTCTGCATTCAGACTGGCTTAATGAGAACAATGCATCCTGGATACAGCAGTTTGCTTGATCTAAGGTAGTATGGTGGGGAACTGTGTTCATCAAACTTGAGTTTCCTCATGGAGAACTAGAGAATTAGATTGGTAGTGAGTGTTTGAATGTGGTACGCTTGGATTTCAGAAGATCTTTGGATAACTCTTCCACACACACAGACCTGCTCAGTGAAATTTATGAGCTCCTCAAAGGGTAGTATTGAAAGGGGTGGATTCGACAAACTGGTTTAGGGACAACTTTTGCGTTCTACAGATGGCAGATCTGCAGCAGAATGTTCACACTTTATTTACTGAGATGTATTAACTGAAGAGATTCACCCAAGGTGGTGTACATAGTAAATGGCGGCAGATAACGACCTGAATGGTTCATCCAGTCTGCCCAACAAGACAAACTCATTTTACATGGTATGTAATACTTGATATGTATATCCAAGTTTGATTTGTCCCTGCCTTTCTCAGGGCACAGACCGTAGAAGTCCGCCTTGCACTGGTTTTATTCTCCAAATACTGGCCTTGCCACCCAATGTCCGCTAAGATTCCATAGATCCATTCCTTCTAAACAAAAAAAATCCTGTTTATCCCACACATGTTTGAATTCCATTACCATTCTCATCTCCACCACCTCCCGCGGGAGGGCATTCCACGTATCCACCAACCTTTCCGTGAAAAAATACTTCTGTCCTCTAGTTCTACCACCTTCCCGTCACCGGAAAAGGTTCGTATGCGGATTAATACCTTTCAAATATTTGAATCTCTGTATCATGTCGCCGCTGTTTCTGTTTTCCTCTAAGGTATACATGTTCAGGTCAGCAAGCCTCTCCTCGTACGGTTTGCAACGCAAATCCCATACCATTTTCTTAGCTTTTCTTTGCACCGCTTCCAGTCTTTTTACATCTTTAGCCAGATAGTTGTTAACAGCATAACAATAGTCAAATGACCAAATATAACTATAAATACAGTTGGTGAGGTATTAAAGGTAACTTCGTTATGGCAAATTGAAACTTAGTAATAGGATTAGCATGATACAGTATCAGAAATATGATTGTTTTACAGTGTTACTGTTTATAACAGAAATATTAATGTCAACCGAATACAAATACCATAACAGGCAAGCATGGAAGAACATTCATATAACATAGATATAACATTCAGTGTTGGCGCGATACAAATAAAACACTTAATCGGCATGTATTAGAATATGCAAATAACCTTTAAAAAAATCTTTGGCAGAGACAAGGAAGTGGTAGAACCAGAGGACATAAATTGAGGTTGCAGGGTGATAGACTTAGGAGTAAAATCAGGAAGTACTTTTTCACAGAGAAGGTGGTGGATGTTTGCAATACCCTCCCGTTGGGGTGGTGGAGACAAAGGGGCTCATTTTCAAAGTTCGATAGGTTGCTATGGAACTTTGTAAGTGTAAGTGCTTTGAAAATGCACCTCATAATCAATGAAGAAATTTAAAAATGAATGAGATAAACAGAGAGAATCACTATATAGAAAGATGACAGCATGTGATATGCCTTGAACTGTAAGGTAAAGTTGACTATAAATGGTATAAATGCTAAAATTGTCAAGACACACACACACACACACACTCACACTCACACTCATTTTTACCTTCTACCCCATCCCCACACAAATGGTACCTTTTAAAAAATTTCTTCTCTTGCAGTTGGGGTCAACAAATCATACAGCCTGTTTGCGCCAATTGTGGAGCCTTCTCTCCAATCTAACTTCCTGCTTCTGCTTATGTGGGAAGCATCAGAGAGCAGGCTCCGGGGTTGGCAGGGGCAGGTTGTATGAATCGCTGCCCCTGACTGTTAGAGACAAAAGTTACTCTGTTTTGCCAGAAATTAAGCTGGCCCAACTCCTGCGATATACCAGTTGAAAAACACTCGAGTTGAAGTAAGAAAGTCAGTGCCAGGCAGACTTTCACAGTCCTGAGCATGGCAAAAGGAAGCAACGGGGCAAAATGGCCCACAAGATCCAAACCGGCAATGAAAAAGAGCCAGTGTCTGGCTTATTTTATTTCTAGACCTAATAACAAGAACGTGTTGAGTGAGAATTTATCCGATTGCGATCTGCTCTTTCACATTGCCTGAAAATGGCAAAGACCAGTTAGGGTTGAGTATGTGTATTTGATATCGCATACACGTCACCCGCACTCATAGCGGGGAAGGGAAGACATTTTAAGGTGGTTGTTAGCAAATGTGAAGGGCAGTTCTAGAACTGCTGCATGTAGTTACTTGCTGCTTGTGTGCATAACTGCACTGTGTGTTATTCTATAAGGTAGCAAGTAAATGCATGGAGAGGTGTGCACTTGGGTGGAGCATGGACATGGAGGTGTCTCCCACTTACAGTATTCTGTGAGGTAGGCAAGTGGTTATTGAAGTGCTTGTATACCACCTTTCAGGAGTCAAGGCAATTTACGATAAAAAAGGGTTTATGATAAAAACTGTAGTAGAAAGGAACTACAAATCGGTGCAGCAGAGGGACAGCAAAGCTAGAAATAAAACAACAACAACAACAAAAAAGCATGGTTGCAGCTGCAGAGAATGGCCTGGAGCTCGGATGTCCACAGCGAACGCTTGAGAAAATAAGTGTGCCTTCAGAAGACTTGGAAACCGTGCCCATTTACTCCTGCCATTGACCTGGAATAAGTGAAAGCGCCCAGATGCATGTTTACGCCTATATTCTATATCAAAATTTGTGTGTGTAGATGCCGTTATAGCTGGGGCGTAGCCAGACTTCGGCGGGAGGGGGGTCCAGAGCCCGAGGTGAGGGGGCACATTTTAGCCCCCCCCTGGGCGCCGCCGACCCCCCGGCGCCACCAACAACAACTTTGACCCCCCTGCCGCCGACCCTTTTCGACCCCCCCTGCCGCCAACCCTTCCCTGCTGTCACCTACCTTTGCTGGCGGGGTACCCCAACCCCCGCCAGCCGAGGTCCTCTTCTTCCGGCGCAAGGCTTCATTCTGTTTCTGTGAGTCTGACGTCCTTGCGCTGGAAGAAGAGGACCTGGGCTGGCGGGGGTTGGGGTCCCCAGCCAGCAAAGGTAGGCAGCAGGGGAGGGTTGGTGGCGGGAGGGGGTCGTCAGCAGGGGGGTCCAGGGCCAAATCTACGGGGGCCCAGACCCCCATGGCCCCACGTTGCTACGCCACTGCGTTATAGAATAGATACTCCTGTGCAGCATTTGGGGTGACCAGTGTCAGAATTGCCTCCAAAAAACATTGTTGGATTGTTGGTGTCATCATGTATTGACAGTGAATTTGGTTATGCTGTGGCCAGAATACAAAACCACTCTTCCAAGCAGGGCTGTGGAATCAGTACACCAAACCTTCAACCCTGACTCCTCTATTTTCCTACTGTCTGATTCGACTGATATTAGGTTTTACATTTTTTTTTTGTTCTGGATTTAAAGTACTGGTAAATATAACTTATTTACCAGTCCTTTAGGTCCAAAACAGGTGTGTGTGTGTGCGCATACATAAGTTTAAAATGATAAAGCCTTGTCATTCTTCCATTCGCTTATGTTGTTGGAAGCCCATGATAATATTTTGACCTTCAATGTGAGAGGAGGGAACAATTTTGGTAGTACGGGAGCAGCATATTCAAGAGCACGCAATAGAGTACTGAATGACTTAGACCTTTTAATAGTTGGGTGCTTCTTCTTGCTACTCTTGACCACCTATAGAGTTGGTTGGAGGGATTGTGGGGGTAGGTACTGGGGACTTTTGAGGGGTGGGGGTTTGTGGGTTAGATGAGTAAGCAGGATCAGAATAATGGGAGGTTATAAGAACAAAACCTGTCATGAATGTTGGGAATATGAAGAGTTGTTGCGGGGGGAGAGGGGTGGTAGGTAAGGGAGGTTGGTTGTATGAAAATGATTTCTGGATTTTATAATAGTTTTCTGTTGTGTCTGTATCTGTTCTAATTGTAATAAAGAGATTAAAAATTATAAAATCATACCATAGTGTGTGTGTGTGTGTCTCTCTCTCTCTTTTTTTTTTTTTAATTTTTGGAGTTCCTACATTTTTAACAATTCTGACACAACCCAAAATTACTCCCAACTCTGACTCCGCAGTCCTGTGTCCAAGAGTGCCATCTTATAATTGCCTATATGTGGGTGCGACTTGCCAACTGCTCTGTTTGTGATTAGTGTGGGTTACTCCTTCGTAATTAACACACTATTAAGTGGCAGATGCGTCTCTGGCCATCTTGATAGGGAAAACAGGAAGGACTGTGCAGATCTTTCTCTACCATCAATTACTATGTTATGTTGTGCTGTTCGTACAATACAATGAAACACATAGGTAGCCAAAGGGGCTAGTGCAATTGAAAGATAGACAAGGTAAAATAGGTAATACAAAGTCAGTCATTGGGGATAATGGATGGCTGGATAAACTGAAAGCAAATTGTATGTACAGTTGAATAAGATATGATGAACTTGAGGAAGGTGCGAGAATTTAAAATATATTGAAAGGCTGTTGCTATTTTGCAACTTCAAAATTGCTAATCACAATTGCAGTGCCTTGTTAGAGAGCAGGTCAAGAGAGAGAAGTACAGATATGACAAATAATAGAAAAGCTGTTTTATTAGAGACAATGGCAGCAAATAGCAAATGTGATCGGAGATGATGCATACGCAGAATTACCCATAAGGATGGTAGAACAATGACTTCGTGTACCTGTCAAGGCAAGGATAACGAACTAACCCCTGGTCCTGAAGTTTATAGGACACCTGACACCCCAAGCACTAAGGAGAAAGCCGTTCAGCCTGACAGATGACGCTCAAACACTGGATCCATAGGAAGTCATGGACTTAGAGGCTGGCTAGTGGGTTTCAGCTCACGATCAGGCGACGCAGCAGCAGAGAACTCAGGCTGGTCAGCAGATGGTAGCTCTACCCAAGCAAGATGAGCATGCAGACAGGGGGACCACATCTTTTAATGAGCCATTCTCCTGTGGCCGGCTCAGCTGGCTGGAGCAGCAGCTATCTCAAGCTCCATCAGATAACAGCCAGATCACCCTTATTGTTTATTTTGTAGCCTTTACATTTTCCTCAGAACTTGGAAGAGTCATGCTGTCCAGAGACTGTGTCTGGGGTTTGCCAATGTTGTGTCTTTAGGGGCCGAAGGACCTGGCTCTTGACACCATGGATGTTGCCATCTTATCAATGAAGGTCGCCAGCACAGTAAATGGTTGTTGTGAACAGTTGTTTTGCCTCTGTTAGCCTTGATGTGTCAGCAGTGTGCTTGAGGCCTATTACAGGAACAATCCTCTGCATGGAAACTGACATGGGCTAAGTGGGTAAAAAATCAGGTTTATAATATAGAATAGCACTTCAGTGTAGTGTTACATTCTTTGTCCCTACAGCTTGATTAAGCATCCAGAGTGCAAAAATCCAGAGAGTAGCACACAGTGAGAGGTGAGATACGAATGTCCATTTAAGAGAGGCTTTGGTGATTATATCCAGGGAACTTGCCATAGTTACTACTACTACTACTTGACATTTCTAAAGCGCTACTAGGGTTACGCAGCGCTGTACAATTTAACATAGAAGGACAGTCCCTGCTCAAAGGAGCTTACAATCTAAAGGACAAATGTACAGTCAGTCAAATAGGGGCAGTCTAGATTTCAATGGTACAATAGTTCAATGGTACAGCAAGTTAGTGACCACAGCTTAGGGGCAGGGAGAGGCATCACTATTAGAAACAAGTGGGAAAAATATGGGGAGCTTGGCTTCAAATGCACATATGTACAGGAGTAGAAGAAAAAAATCTTTATCTGCATTGTGTTGTCTCCCCGCTCGGTGGAAAAGCAAAGGGGTGGTTTGGAGCAGTTCCTAAACATTGTGTGATTTATCTAACCGTTAGATTCCAGTGTCAGCAGATTGTAAAGGATGAATTTTACAGTTTAATTCAGGGTGCCACAGTGCCAAGGAAGCAGGTTTTGCCTTCCTTTTTCCACCACTAGGAGGCAGTAGGGCACATAGCAGCTACAGTACAGTCTCAATTTATGTAATGTAAATGGGACCAAGCTGTTTTGGATAAGTGAAAATGTTGATAGTACGGAGAATAATGGTAACCCCTTAAAAAATGCATGGAAAACATACTTTATGCATATAAAACAAGCATAGGGTATCTGTATTTAAAATACAGAAGGGGGGCAGACTCAAGAAAAATGTCAGGAAGTATTTTTTCACGGAGAGAGTGGTGGATACTTGGAATGCCCTCCCGCGGGAGGTGGTGGAGATGAAAACGGTAACGGAATTCAAGTATGCGTGGGATAAACATAAAGGAATCCTGTTCAGAAGGAATGGATCCTCAGAAGCTTAGACGAGATTGGGTGGCGGGGCTGGTGGTTGGGAGGTGGGGCTAGTGCTGGGCAAGACTTCTACAGTCTGTGCCCTAAAAATGGCAGATACAAATCAAGGTAAGGTATACACAAAAAGTAGCACATATGAGTTTATCTTGTTGGGCAGACTGGATGGACCGTGCAACTCTTTTTCTGCCGTCATCCACTATGTTACTATCCTGCTTATTTTCAAAGGAGAAGGCCGGCCACCTTCCAACACAAATCGGGAGATGGCCGGCCTTCTTCTAATGCCGGCCAAATCGGTATAATCAATTTTGGCCGGCTTCAAGGGGCCGGCCAAAGTTCAAGGCGGTGTGTCGGCAGTGTACCAAAGGCGGGGCGTGGTTAACAGATGACCGGCCTCGGCCGGTAATGGAAAAAAGAAGGCCGGCCCTGACGAGCATTTGGCCGACTTTACTTGGTCCCTTTTTGTTCACAACCAAGCCTCGAAAAGGTGCCCGAACTGACCAGATGACCACCGGAGGGAATCAGGGATGACTTCCCCTTACTCCCCCAGTGGTCACCAACCCCCTCCCACCCCCCCAAAAAAATTTAAAATAATTTTTTTGTCAGCCTCAAATGTCATAAGCAGCTCCATTACCAGCAGTATGCAGGTCCCTGGAGCAGTTGTTAATGGGTGCAGTGCACTTCAGGCAGGCGGATCCAGGCCCATCCCCCCCCTTTACACTTGTGGTGGTAAATGGGAGCCCTCCAACCCCCCAAAACCCTCTGTACCCACATGTAGGTGCCCCCTTCACCCCGTAGGGCTATGGTAGTGGTGCACAGTTGTGGGTAGTGGGTTTTGGGGGGCTCTGCACTGAAGGTAAGGGAGCTATGCAGCTGGGAGCAATTTGAGATGTCCATTTCAGTGCCCCCTAGGGTGACTGGTTGGTATCCTGGCATGTGAGGGGGACTAGTGCACTACAAATGCTGGCTCCTCCCATGACCAAATGGTTTGGATTTGGCCGGGTTTGAGATGGCTGCCATTAGGTTCCATTATCGGCGAAAACCAGTGGCGGCGATCTCCAAGGGCGGCCAAAATGTTGAGATTTGGCCAGCCCTGACTGTATTATCGAAATGAAAGATGGCCGGCCATCTTGTTTCGATAATACAATTGGGTACGCCGCTTGACAGGGTTGTCATTAAAGATGGCCGGCCCCATTCGATTATGCCCCTCCATGTAACACTAACCAGCATGGTCTCATATCAAACATAGCTTCTTTGCAGCGTGTGAGGCTGGAAAACGGGAACAGAACCTGTACAATTCTGAACTGCAATGCGATGATGTCATCGGGGGCGGGGGGAGAGGTCTATCGGATATGCCGGATGTTCGGATTAGTGAAGGTTGGATAATCGAGGCTGTACTGTAATAGCAAACTACACGTTGTGATGCTTACTTTAGAAATGATATTTGGGTTTTAGATGTGCATAAATCTAGTATTTAGACATTTATAGTATGCAAATGACTTAATCCATTTCCTTATACAAAGCCAGGATATACATGCCTAAAACTTAACAAAAAAAAAAAAAATCTGGTAATGGGCATGGTCTCTGGGTGAGACTAGACTGGACCAAAAACAAAATAATAATAAAGTGAATTCCCCTTTCAGATGGCATATACATCTATGTGCAAAATAGGTTGTCAAGTCTTACACCTGCTACCCAGAATGTCTGGGTTTCAGAAAAGAACTCCTATTGAGCAGTGGTCCACCAGAGGGATTAGAGGAGGTCACCCCTCTTAATCTGTCAGTGCTTGATATCTCTGCTCAATTTGAAACTAGCAAGGGGTATTGACTCTGAGTGCTTAGGAAAAATAAATGTTTGCTTCTGAAATAGCCAACATAAACATTTATGCTGTTGTTTTTAACATAAACATGTATGTGCCTGTGTTGCTTCTTCAAAAAAAATTTTTTTTGGGATATTTTTATGTTTCTAAAATGTGTGCTCCTTCTGTATGTAACTAGCACATTAATCATCCATTTCTCCATCTATTGTAGAACAGGCTATCCTTTGACATATCTGTTCTAAAATGCTAGCAAAAATTGAGATGTGATAACCTGGGTGTGTCAATTGGGATTTGCTTGTCCTTTCTAAAAGCGCCTCTTAAATCTCTCATTAGACATCACTATTCTGTACTATACAAATCGGTTACTAGCATAGGGAATGGGATGGGCCACTGGGGCCATGGTCCGAATAATAATTTGCCCAGCATAGCATTAGGATTGGAAAGCTTGGGAGCGGGATTGGAGATTGAATCTCCCTCCCCCTCCCCAATCAAAAGCTACTCTGCAGCTCCTGGTTACTAGGTTTCACAGTAGTAAATTCTATTGTGACACCTAATAAGAAACGTTAGTGCAAGGGGGAGTTTTCTTTCTTTATTTCCAATCTCTCTCTGTTTTGTTTTGGTTTTTTTTTTGTTACATTTGTACCCCACGCTATCCCACTCATAGCAGGCTCAATGCGGCTTACATGGGGCCATGGAGGGTTAAGTGACTTGCCCAGAGTCACAAGGAGCTGCCTGTTACACATGCATGCAATTGTGTGCATCTATGTTGGTTCTGTGTGTTTTGTGGTCAGGAAAGGTGGGAACAGGGGAGAGGTAAACTTAAAAGAGCAATTAACTGCTATGTTTTATGCATTTTCTGTGCTGCAGCTGCTGGAATGGGTTTTCTCATAGAAATGTATGAGTGCTTTCTTTTTTTGGGGGGGGGGGGGGGGGCTTAATCTGGAATCCCCTGTCTGCTGACCCATTTTCAAACCAAATAGCTATTAGGCTTTATTAAGAAGATTCTTGCAAGGTAGCACGTAGAAGTTATGCTGCTATAACAATGATAAAATGACCAAATGTCCATGGACATTCTCAACCCCTTCTTTTTCTAACCCAACAGAATGTTGTAACAACTTTATATTTACTTTCCAACATCTTGCTAGCCGTTGGTATAATGGTGTTGGGTAATGTGTTCCATTTTAGAAACTATACTTCCCAGAAAAATATAGGCATTGAAGAGGGGGGGGGGGGGGAGGATCAGCAATTGTGCAGTGCCTGCACCAAAAGCCATATCAAATGGGATTTGAGGATTACAGTATGTATATTAGAGACTAGAGGGGAGAGTATAGGCAAATTCAAACACCTAAAGATATAGGTGTACAAGAGGTAAGCCTTGTTAGTTGTTCAAACCTGATGGGTTGTTTTGGTTGGGTTTTTTTTTTTTGGGGGGGGGGGGCGGGGAAGTGAAGCACATAAAGGGTCAAGAATGTCTGCCCATCAGTCTAGGGGCAAAATAACATTCTGAAAACTTAATGTAATACAGTGACAAAGAGCTGAGAAAAGACACATGGAGCTTTTTAACATGGGCCAGATTGGGCTGGGTGTTTGAAAGACATACACTTCTCAAAAGTGTTGCAGTGCATTTCTATGAGAGGTTGTTCAGCAGCACCACCACAGAAACACAAATAAACTGAAACATAGAAGTAAGACAATAGGGCTTTTCAAACTGTCCCTTCCACTCCTGGTCAGCCTTAAAAATAAGTAAAGTCTCGATTATCTGACCTAAATGGGACCTGCTCATTGTTGGATAAATGAAAATTCGGATAATACGAAAAACAGTGGTAACCCCTCAAACAATGCAGAAACAAAGACAGTAAAAGCAGGGTCCCAGCTCACAATGGTGTGGTAAAAGTAGGGGCCCGGGTTTGGAAAACAGAAAAAGAAGCTGCGTGAGGTCACCAGGGGTCTGTCTGATATGCTGGATGGTTAGATCAGTGAAGGTCAAATAATCAAAACTGTATGTACTGTGTTTGTTGAACTTTTTTTTTTTTTAACAATGGTAAATTACAATAGGTGTGTGTGTGCACACACAGAGGATCCTTTTGTAGAAATGTGGAAGTCAATCGTAGTGGTATCACAGGCCATGGAGTTATCCAGGTTGATACCTGCAGATTACAGCTCAAGTAAGGATGAAAAAGGGTAGTAGTCTGTCAGGTTTAATAGGCTACAGATTAACTGGTTATCCAGGTCTCTGACAGGCTGTTTAGAACGAATAATCATCAGTTGGACTTAAACTGTATAGAATCAAGAATGGTGCCCAAACTGCTCTATATAGGAATGTAATATGACTTTCCTTGTCATCTATACCAGACCAGTCCAGACTAATGGGTTGTGTCCATCTACCAGCGGAAGGAGACAGAGAAAATAGTTCCAAGTAAACCGCCCCTTAAGGATATCGTGCAGCCTGGAATGTTCAGTATTTTCTCTGTCTCCTAGCGGATGGTGGACGGATCGTGCAGCTGCTCTGGATTGCTGGCTAGTAGCTCCTGTCCCAGATTCTTCTGGTAGCCTTGTTGGGGCTAGTTTTAGATGATACTCCGTGGTCCTGAGTTCCTCATCTGCCAGCTAGGGTGATCTCCCCTGGCTGTCTTTCTAGCAGGGTGATGGTTGATTGCGGCGTGGAGTACCTTGTCTCCCCTGTGGGGTTCTTCTGTGATGGTAGGTATATCTGAATTTCTGCCTCTGGGGTAAGCCTTTATTTATTCCTGTCTCTAGTGAAGAAGGTTGTTTAAAAAAGTTGTTAAAAGAAACTTTATTTTTCCTTCTTTCTCTTGCCTGTTACCTGATTTATTTTCCTGCCTTTGGCAATGTATTCTAGAGGGCCGCTTGCAAAGTTTCTTTGAATTTCGCTGGCCGGCGTCTGATTCTGATCTTGGACCCTTCTGAGCTGGTACCAGTTGCTTTGATTTTTTTTTTTGTTGTTGTTGTTGTTGTGGGGCACGGCTCGTGTCTGCATCACGAAACTCAGTTGTTGTTCTCCTCTTCACGGTCCTAGACGGGGGCTGGTTCAGAGGAACTTGTACCTTTGCGGTTCGGAGGTCTTTGTCTTGCCATTTCCACAGTGGGGGAAGTCTCTCGCTGGCTTTGTTTGGCTGCAGGCTCAGTCTTTTTTTTTTTAGTCCAGGGCTATTTTTTTCATTCCTGTCAGCCTTACGTGGCTGTTGGTCAGTTCTTTTTCAGACCCTCCGGTCTCTGCTGCTTCTGGCATCTTGCTTGAGATGCCCCTGGTATTTGTTTCTTGTTTTGGCAGCAGTTTTTCCTCCCTTCCTTAGGGAGGTTCTGATTCTCTGGTTCCCGTGGATCCCTCCTGTCTGCTCTGGTTTGTCTGCAGGGTACTTTCCTTCTGGTGGTGGTCCGAGTTGCCTTTGGTGTGCAACTAGCTCAAATCCCTTTTCTGAGTACCCTCCATGTTCTTTCCAACTTCTCCTTTATCACCCCACCTCCTTACCTATCCCTATCCTTTCTCTCACACCTCTTCTATCCATTTACTCCTTGTTCATTTGTCCTGTCACATACCTCCTTGTTGATTCTGATACTACAGATTATATTCTGTTGTTACTATGTAAGCTGCATTGAGCTTGCGATAAGTGGGAAAGCGCGGGATACAAATGTAATAAATAAGAAGGCTTGGGACAGATATATAGGATCTCCAAGGGAGAGGAAGGGCTAGTAGATGGCATGGTGAGCAGACTGGATAAGCCATATGGTCTTTATCTGCCTTCATTTTTCTCTCTTTTTTTTTTTTTAATGTTTCTATTAAAATTTCATAAGCTCTAGGTACAGCTTGTGTTTTTTTACTACTTAAGACCTTTATTTTTCTCTAGGTGTCTGATTCCCACAGTCCACTATGTTAAAAATCTAAAATTTTTATAAAGGAATCCTGTTCAGAAGGAATGGATCCTCAGAAGCTTAGCCGAGATTGGGTGGCAGAGCCGGTGGGGGGAGGCGGGGCTGGTGCTTGGGAGGCGGGGCTAGTGCTGGGCAAGACTTCTACGGTCTGTGCCCTGAAAATGGCAGATACAAATCAAGATAAGGTATACACAAAAAGTAGTACATATGGGTTTATCTTGTTGGACAGACTGGATGAACCGTGCAGGTCTTTCTGGCATCATCTACTATGTTATGGGGCTCATTTTCAAAGCACTTGTTACTATGTTTGTAATTTAATATTTTAATTCTGTAATTCCAGAAGGGGCAAGCCAGGGTTCAAACCCCACCAGTACTCTTTGTGACTGTGGGCAAGTCACTTGGGGACCCTTTTACTAAAGCTTAGTATGCACTAACAGAATTAGCATTCACTATATGCTGAAAAGCCCATTTCATACCTATGGGCAGCTTAGCATATTGTGCATGTTCAATTCCATTAGTGCACACTAAGCTTTAGTAAAAGGGTCCCTTAGTTCTTTATTGCCTCAGGCATGGAATTGGCTCATAAGCCCTCCAAGTAGAGGATGACACGGGGACGGGGACAAAGCCTGCGGGGATAGGATGGTGACAGATCCCACAGGGATAGGGGTGGGGATGGGGACAGAGCCCGTGGAAATGGGGACAGACTTTGTCCTCGTGTCATTTTCTATTTTGAAGCCTGTTAATGAACTGGACTGTTGTTTGTTTGAGTGATGCAGAAGTGGGGGGGGGGGGGGGGGGGTGGAAAACAAGCAAACATGCTGGCCACAACTGGCAAAATTTGCATGGGAGATGCTGTACATTTGTGCTACCAGCACATCTTCTATTGCAGGAAGGACTGTGGAAGACAGGAGAGCTAGACTGAATCCTGAGATTGTTGATGACTTATTATTCATCCACAAATTAACAGTGCTTCATAGGGCATATTTCTCCCCAGCTAGGCCATACAGTGCAGGTTGTATTTTGTACCCCTGGATATTTTAACAGGGTGGATTAGGATTCCTTGGGGTAGTAGAAGTCGGCTATTGTTGGGGTTGGAAGGGTAGAGGATGGTGAAGGGGTTATTACAGTTGCTCATAGTTGTTATTGTTTTCTACTTGTGATAAACGGTTGCACAGCATATTGTTCCTTTTTATACTTTAATAAAAAGATTTAAATATAAAATCTTAAGTAGCTTATGAGGATAGAGCCTACGGGGATGGGGTAGAGACGGGGGCAGAACCTGCAGGGCCGGAGACAGGGCCCAAGGGGACGGTATGGGGATGGAGACAGAACCTGCGGGGACGGAGACATAACCCACGGGGATGGGACAGGGACAAACTTTGTTCCGGTGTCATTCTCTACCTCCAAGGACAGGGAAAATACTGTACCTGAACATTACTGACTTAGAACTACTACCTGAATGGCATGAGAGAAATCCAAAAATAGGTACCATGTGACTTTTGCATACCAAAATTCTTAGAGCCGTGTTCAAAGTTTTCTGTAGAGTAAATAATTGTTAGGAAACTATTTCTTGTTAATACAAATCAAGGTAACAATCTACACAGAACGTTGCCAGGAAACATGGAAACAAGTGGAAGAGGCATGTAAGGAATGGCTCATGGGATTCTTCACAGTTCTTCTGTATGTCTGTGGAGGAAAATAGAGGAGAATTGGTTTTGTCTTAAAAGTAATTCCCTAATTGTCTCAATGAATCGGTGTTTCTGTAAAGTGAGAGAGGCTTTATGGAACCCCCCTGGCCTGATTGGCTTTATTTGTTTATTTTTTTAACTGTAAGTCCCTCCCCCATACCAAAACTTTATCCCATTCTGTTAGATATTGTAGATTTATTTTGTTCCCAGGCAGATGTGCAGACATTCAACCCCTTATGTAAAATTTCTTTCCAATTCTCCTTTGGATTGGAAAAATAGTTCCATCTGCCTCCCACCCTAAATTATAAAGAGGTCGTGAAGACTGCCACTCAGAACTTCAAGACACAAAATGTTGTATGTTTTAAATTTTTATTTATATTCTTCAATAACCCCTAATTAACTGAAAACACCTATGACCCAAAAGCCCTAGTTGTGCTTTAGAGTACAGCTTATGACTCTGTGGGAAAGAAGATAAGGTACTTGGCATGTCTGACATCTGTGTAGATCCCTTTGGATTAGCTGGAGAAAAAATAGACTGGAGATGGTGAGAGAGAGTGTGTCTTTATAATTTGGAGCCTTAATTATAGATTTTGTTTTTTAATTTATTGCTATTTTAATGGATATACTGAGGCATATTTTCAAAGCACTTAACCTACTTAATTAACTTTGCAGGTCTGTCTATACTATTTTTCTTCATTTTTTAAAAAACTATGTAAACTGCTTAGATATTTTTTATTATTTGCGGCCTATCAAATGTAAAATGTGGACGGGGGGGTGGGGGTGGGGGAGACTGGTAGAGATTGGCACGAGGGGAGGGAAGGGGCAGATAAGTGCTGGGATGAACTGGCGGTCTTGGGGGGGGGGGGGGGTCAAGGGGTTTACAGATCAAAAAAGTCATCTCCCTGGTTTAGGCAAAGTGTGGAGATGCTTGAATCACTGTGAATGTGCCTGACTAGCTAGCACATGCATTGGAAAGGGGAAAACCCTTCCCTCCAGCTGCCTGTGTTGTCGGAGGGGAATTTCTTCTTGTAAAGGACCCCAGTTGCTTTGGGTGTAGGCTTCAGCAGAAAAAAACAAAACTCAGAACCCTGCTATTTTGAAAAAAAAGACCAAAGTGGTGAAGATCATACTGTGAAGCGGTGCTTCTCAACCCAGTCTTTGGTACACCCAGCCAGTTGGGTTTTCAGGATAGCCAGAATGAATATGAATGATCAATTTCCTTGCACTACTTCCTTGGTATGTAAATCTCTCTCGCGCAAATTCATTCTGGATATGCTGAAAACCCAACTGGCCCTGAGTACTTGGTTGAGAAGCACTTCACTAGAGTTTTTCTAGGACTTCTGACAACTGCCTAGTGTTCAGTGTGTTGTGCATTCTTTTTTTTTTTTTTTTGTATTGCCTTATATGCCCTTCTGGGAGCTTATTTACCTTGATGTGGGGGTCTGGAAGAGCCTGACAAGACCAGTGGGAAGGTAGTGCTCCTGGAGTATGCTATCAAATTTTTAGGTTGATAGTCTTGAAATGCTGGTGTGACTGGTCATAAACTTAAATTAGAAGTAACTCAGTAGTGGCATACATGTGATTGATTCTTTACTTTCAGTTGTTTGGTAACAAATGCTTCCCCATTCCCCAACACTCTCCAGAAAGACCAGCTTTTTGTGATATGAACAATGAAAGGCTAGAAAGCTGGTCATCTTGCTAATGTCAAGAGAGATGAATCATGATGACTGGCTCCAGAAAGTCCAGTCTTTATGCCCCTCCCCCCTCCCCCCCCCCCAGTAACTTAATGGGTTTTTAAGATATATATATAATTTTTTTTTTAAGTAAATGTAAACAGTTACAAGAGAGGTTCTTATCCTGCAGTGGTGTTTGTTTTGATTAGTGTAAACATTCCTCCAAGAAGAGTGTTGGTTGTGTTTAACTGTTTGTATCAATTCATGGGTTTTATGTAAACCACCTAGGGCCATTAAGTTGTGAATATGAAGTTTTTATCAATAAAAATTCAGTCCCCCCCCTCCCTTTTTAAGGTCATGAGTTGCTTTTTCAGTTGCAATTTGTATGGTTTTTAATGCAGGTATAAAATGTAGGGAAATCCATATAGTTCCGGAATGCTTTCCCACAGATTTGTAGAAGGTGTGGTGTGGTTTGTATTTGACTTTGGGGCAAATAGTGAGTAAGGATGGCATAAGGTGATGGGGATATGGGAATATGATTAAATACCACAAAGTTGGATGTGTAATACTGAAGATCCAACAAATCTAAAACTCCAGTCCCACTTAAGTCTACGGGATTATATAGGACTAAATTCTATAAATGACACCTATAAAAATAGCGCAAAGTGCAATTCTGTAAACGGTGCTTAGGTGCCATTTTATAGAATAGCGCTTAGCGCCGGCAACCATGACTATATTTAAGCGTGACCATTTACACCAATGAAACCTTGGTATAAATCCCTGCACCTAAATTAGATGAGGATCCCTGTTCTGTAAATACGCCTAATTGTGGGAATGCCCCCTTTTGGGGCCTGTGCATAAATTTTAATTCCAGATTGCGCCAATTGTTTAAGAAGCCAATTAGTACTAATTGGCTCCTTATTCAATTAAATTGTGTACACAAATTGGTTGCGTGCCCAAATTTGCACACTCAATTTTTAGCAACTTTTATAGAATTTGGGGGATAGCATGTACCAGCATAATAGCCTAGTACCAACCAAAAACTGGAGAAAAGATAAGCTCACATAGTAACATACCATCATAGGTTAAAAAAATACTTCATAACATAAACCTTTGTGCTAAGGTCTTGACAAGGTGCAACACTGTTATGGAATCTGCACACATTAACAGGAACAGAAACGGTTCAAAAGAATCTTGCCAGACAATATCCAAAAAGTACTTAACTGACTGACTTCAGCCCTTGATTTAAGAGGACAGATAGAGAACAGCAGAATCAGAGACTGGGACCAAGATGATCAGAAAAACAGTCACCAGACAACAAAGATAGAAGAAATCATTTTATTTTCATTTTAGTGTTTGGAATATGTCCAATTTGAGAATTTACATCTGCTGTCTTATTTTGCACTGTATAGGAGGAAACATATTTTCTTTCTGTTTTTTTCTGGTATTGTGCTGCATCCACAATCTAGCTTCTTAGGATTTTAGGTTAACTTTTGAAGAGGTGCTATCTCTGTTCTGCATATGTGACTGCAAGGCCAAGTGTTTGAATAAGGATCTGTTTGTTAGGTTCTGAGATTTTGATAACATTGTGTTTCAGATTTGGCAAAACTGTTCTCCTAATTCCTGGTCTGTGTGCTGATTTGGTTTGTCATTTTGGGTATACTGGAGCTGTAACAGCTTACAGAAATGATTTATAATGGTGTAATATTTTCAGTGATGCCTGTTTATATGCGCCATGGCCGGCTACTGTGGGTGTAGCTATTACCCATAATGAGTACCAGAACTTTTTTTCCTACAAAAAAAGGCACTGGAAACAGGGTCTGGTAGTGGAGGAGTTTGTGTTGCTTTCACTGAGGGAAGAGGACAGAGAAGGTGCTAGATGGGGAGAGGGATTGGGAAGAGAAAGGAGAGAGAGGAGATGCTGGATGGTTAGGGGACACTGCCTAGTAGCCTGAAGGGGGGGCATCAGAAACCCTAGAACTTGCCCTGCCTTTGAATGAACCTTTGATATAAATATCCTGCTTTTTTTTTTTTTTAATTCTGTATCCGAGCCACATATACGGTGGTAATGCAAAAATTGAAAAAAACAAAATGGGAATTTTCTACTGCATTTTTCTACAATTCACCCTCATTTGTGAATTAATATCTGTCAGTTTATAGAATACAGTGTTAAAGAATGCTTGACTCTTCACCTGGATATCCAAAAAATGCTGTGGCTATAGAATAACACTTCATCTCAAACTTGATAGAAGAATGGCACTTGTATATTATGTGAATTGCTGCAGTGTTTCAAGAACCTTGCCACAAAAGATATCAAAATGACTATTGACACAGAGATTTAAAAAAAAAAAAAAAAAAAAGAATAAACTATTCCTCAAATTCTGTCACCTTCTCCCATGCTACCCCTGACATTTGTTGGGAAAAAAAAAAGCCCATCAAAAAGAAAATAACTTATTACTCGTGTATCTATTTGACTCGGCTTGATAAGAAAATTTCTGGGCACCAAATGGGGAGGGAGGTGTGTGTGGTAAGTAATCCAAGCAGTCTCTAAGCACCCTCAAGACTTCCTGTCAAATACTAATGTACAAAGAACACACATCAAACGTTATCAGTAGTGGTGAGGAAGATGTGATTCTATCCCGAGAATGTAATCAAACATATAAACGGCAAGTGACCGTACTCACTTGCAAATGCGCAGTAGACTTCCCTCTCTGTCCCGCCCTCGCGTCAAGATGTCAGAGGGCGGAACAGAGAGGGAAACAGTCGAATTGTCAGACGCCGCCGCTGCCGCCTGGAAAGGAACTTCACGCGAAACAACCTCCCCCTCCCCCCCGCCACCGCTCCCGTCCCCCTTCGTATCAGGCCCCCTGCACTGACCTGACAGCGCCTCTCACCTCCATGTGGAAGCGCTGCAGGCAGCAGCAGAGCGATCTGCTGCTACCTGTAGCGCTTTCACACGGAGGTGAGAGGCGCTGTCAGGTGGGGGGAGGGAGCGGCGGCGATGAGGGTTGCTGGACTTGGGTGAGAGCAGGGCACAGAGGAGGGTTGCTGGACATGGGAGGAGGGGCGAGGCCAAAGGAAAGAGGAGGGTCGCTGGATATGGGGGGGAGGATCGGTGGACGGGGTGAGGCCAAGGGAGAGAGGAGGGCTGCAATACTTGCCCGTTTTTACGGGCTTAACGGCTAGTACGTAAAGAAAATGAGTAGTGCCCTTAATATAGGATTTTACTTGTGACAAACAAGGCTGAAGAAAATGATCCACATACTTACTGACTTTCAAGCAGAGAATCTCTGGCAGAAACGATCAGCCAGCCCTAGTGTACCTAGGATGCATGATTCCTCAAGTAAGCTATTGGTCGTCGCAAGTGTGGGCACTGTTCATAATTTCATGTAAGGATGGAGACTGAGGAATATATATCTAGTTTGACTGGGAAGCATTATGTATTTAGGAGCGCCACTACTTGTCAATCATCTTACGTTGTTTATCTCATCCAATGCCTTTGTGGACTTGCATATATTGGCCTGTCATTGAGCCACAAAAACAAAATTAATAGATCGGCATTTATACACATCGGCAATGTATAAATGCAAATAAATTGGAGGAACCAGTGGTGATGCATTGTGTGCAGAAGCGCCATTGGTTTGATTCTTTAAGGTGTGTGGTGTTGGAACAACTTTAGGTTTCTGATTGCCAGGGAGACCATAGTAAACTTTTGTAGCGGTACTAACAGCTTATGTATTTTGACATGATTGAGCCTCATGGACTAAATGCCAGGATAGAGTGGTCCTTGTTTGTGTGGTTTTGGGGATGGTTCCAAGTTGAGGAGTAGCTGTTGGTTACTGGATTATTGATTTTCCATTAATTGGAATACAGCCTCATGATGGGAGGAGCTGATTGTTGTAATATCTTAAAATTTTGACATCCTGTTTCCTGATCACCATTTTGAAAGCAGCTGCGGCCAAAGAACAGTTTTATAAAGCTTCTGATGCAGGTATTGGAAATGTGAGTCTGCCATCTATAGTGGACTGTTAAGCTGAGCAAGCTCCTGTGTGTGCTGAAGTCAGCCAGTTAAGTGCTTTTAAAGCATTAAGTTTGGCAAGATTCTTAACAAACATAACAGTATTGCATCTTGTCAGGACATTCACACACAATTTTGTGTTGTGGAGTGTAACCTATGATTTTATTTATTTGGATTTTGCTCACACCTTTTTAGTAGTAGCTCAAGTCGAGTTACATTCAAGTACGCTGGGTATTTCCCTGTCCCTGGAGGGCTCACAATCTAAATTTGTAGCTGAGGCAATGGAGGGTTGTGACTTGTCCAAGATCTAAGGAGCAACAGTGGAATTTGAACCAGCCACCTTGGGATGTAAGACCGGTGCTCTAACCACTAGGCCACTCCTCCACTCCCCACTCCTCCATGGTGTATTACTGGTGCTCTTAATGTAACCATTTTCCCAAAAAAGGTAAACGTTTTTTTCTTAATACCATTTTGAACAAGGTTTTGTGCTTTGTGCATTCCTTTTTAGGCTGTTTTTGAGGGGAAAAAAATCACAAGTTAAAAATCAAGCCATTGGGATATAGGGGTGGGTGGGCGGCATTTTTAGCAGACTGGTCCCCCAGACATCCCAGGAGAGCAATGGGGCACCTTAGGAGGCACTGCTGTGGACTTCATATAAATACTCCCAGGTACACATCTCACCATTGCTCCCATGTCCTGTCTACCGAGCTCTGCAAAACCTACTAACCCCCAACTGTACACTACTACAGTAGCCCTTGTGAGTGAAGGGGTCACTGATATGTGGATACAGTGGGTTTTTAGTGAGTTTTTTTTTTTTGGGGGGGGGGGCTCGCAGTTTCCATCACAAGTATAACAGGTAGGGCAGGTATGGGCCAGGGTCCACCTGTTTACTTTATAAAGTACTAAACTACTCCAGGGACCAGCATGCTGCTCTGATGGACCTGGCCGTAACATCTGAGGCTGTCATAGAGGCTGGTGAGTACTATTTTATTCCAATTTTTTTTTGCAGTGGGAGGGGGGTCAGTGACCCTTGGGGGAGTAAGGGTGGTCATCCCTGTATCCCTCCAGTGGTCCTCTGGTCACTTAGGGCACCTTTTTCTGTCATATTTATTAGAAAAACAGGTCTAGACCAAAATGTTGACGTTTTCACCTGAGACATTTTGGTGGTGGTCTGTTATGGCTGTAACTCATCTGTATGTTAGACATCCCCTTGTGATTTGGATGTACCTCAGATGAATTGTATAGATATTCGTCTGCAAAATAGGTTTCAAAAATACCGATTTAGACGTTTTGAGATGAAATTTGTCCAAACTCTGCTTTGATATTGTTTGTATGGTTTTTTTTTTCTCTCTTGAAAATGAGCCACTCCCTATTTGAGCAGCTTTCAGCACATTGAGGTTTTCCTCCACTTTTTGGTTTGTGTTACGTTATTAGGGTGTGGCGGTAAGGGATTATATTGGTGGGAGAGGTTTGTGTAAGGGTTAGAATATATGAAGGATGTTGGTATTTTTTTGGGTGAGGTGGGGGAGGCTATACTGTGGCTGTGTATTTAGCAAGTGTAGTTGTATTTGTGGGATATGGATTTAGTTGAGCGTTTTTTGGTGATGTATAGCTGTGTGTGGAGGGGACTGTGAGCTGAGAAACTGAAGTTATTTGTGTGTGTGTCTTTTTTTTGTTTGTTTGTTTTTAAAGTGTGTGTTTGTTTAGGGAAGTGCTTTCTAGCCATCTGCTGGAGATGCTACTTTGCCACTCAGGTTTTCAGGATTATCACAGTGAATATGTATGAGAGTGGTGGGGGCTTTTTTGGCCTACAGTGGGTGCCGTTCATAAGTACATATTGTTAGAAGCTGTAGAATTACTGTGCTATTACATTGTGTAGAATTATGTGAAAGTGATTTAACATTCCATTTGTTGGAAAGCATAATAGAGTGGTATTACAATGCACTGATTTAAAATGTAAAATCATTCTTCTTGTGAAGAAAGTTTTGTGGATGAAACAAGTGAAAGATGGCTAGTTGGCAATGCTGTGTACTGCCATACAGAAACTTGGTTTGGTTTTCCAATAGCAGCTTATGCTTTTCCTCAGTCAGTTGTGAAGTAGCATTCAGCTCCAGGATAGTGTTAGTGGCTTGGCAGCCCTCGGAAATGTAAAACTGAAGTGAAGGACCTTTTGGCTGTTGATAGCTGAGGAGGTGAGTACCCTGTATAACTGTGTGTGAAGCTTCCTGGTTTCTGTTGAGCTGGTAATTGCATGTAAACTCCAGACTAATTTGGTAACTGAGTTCACAGAGTCTTGGGGCAGAAACATTGCTTATGTCATAGCTGGAGTCTGATTTCAGCTTTAGTGTGGTCAAGTGGTTTTCAGTCGTCAACACTGCTAAATGTCTTCCCTGGCGTTGTATGGTATTTTAAGTTTTGAAAATAACAAGGGTGTTTTGTGCTCATGTGGGACAGTTATGACCAAAGTAGTTTATTTAACAAGCACACTAACTATATCTCAAGTTGTGAGGAAAAGTTTTGCATTTGGTGTCATGTGTTTTGTGGTCTAACTCTCTTTTTAAAATTATTATTATTATTATTATTTTTTAGAAACAAGACATTAAACATAACACATTCTGACTTGTTTCCTGCTACACATATGAAACAAGTGTGGTGTGTATATATTTGGGTCAATATTCAAAGCTAGCTAACTAGCCAGAAACATCTCCTGGCTGGTTAAATTGCTTGTTTGGGGATAATTGGTTAGTACCGCTGAAAATGTCCTGTTAGTGCTTAGCTCAAAATGGGTTTTTTTTTTTTTTTTTTGGGGGGGGGGGGGGGCGTTCCTTAACCTGTTAAGTTCACCACATAAAAGTCAGTCCTATCTTTGTGGTGCCAAATAGCCAGCATTGTTCTTATGAATATCGCACTTAACTGGCTGTGCTTTAGCCAACTCCTCAAACCCGGTAATTCAATGCTGATGCCCAGACGTGGCCTGGCATTGAATTTCCAGGCAGAACACTAGCTGCCGGCTGAATATTGACCCCCTTGTTTCCTGCCACACACCCATGAAACACAAGGTTGAATATGTGGTGGTTTAATGCACTTTTAATTGTTTTCAAAAGCCAGACAAAAATAAAACTGAGATGGTAAAGAGTTTGTTTTTGTGTAGCTAGAATCTGTGTGTTTTCCAGATCTAGGGAGAAAAAGGCTGGGAGAGTTACATTCACCTTGGCCAGCAATAACATGATGCAACAGCGTCAGCTGTTATGATGTAAGATTTGGGTGGTGGTAGAGGCTAGAAGATTTAACTCTCTATTTGTTGAATCTAGGGGATTTATTGCATGGGGGAGGCAGGACTGAGAGGGGAGATGCATGTTTTGGTAGAGAACTTTCCTGTAGGGCCTGCAAGCTTATTGATAGCTTTTAGTACCTCAGGCTGAAGTAGTGTGTCCACTGGACCTCAGAGAATTGAGTGACATGGCTGGATGCCCACAGAGGGAAACCAGTACTTTTGATTTGATGAGAGGAAGAGAGTAAGTGATGCCACCGCCTCCCTCTACCCCCAGTCGACTAACGAAACTGAATATGATGGAGAGCAGGGCATAGTAGCACTAGGGAACCCCCAGGCTAAATACAAGAATAAAGAGAGAAAAAATTAAATCTTCTGCTAAGGATACCTGCGAAGGGGAGAATATACAGCAGCCAAAATGGTGCTGCTCGAGAATAAGGTAGACAAGAAGGTGTTGAAATTGAGCATTCAAATAATGTAGAACTAAGATGAGCAGCGGATTTGAAGGATACGGAAGGAGATAATTTTTGCGGATGCTTGGCAAGGATATCGGTGGGGTGAAGCAGCACCTGGTTGGGGGAGCTATGTTGAAAAGAATAGTGGGGGATTGTTTGAAGAATCTGTGTTTGGGTGCAGGCCTAGTTCTGCATGGGACCCAGCAGGGCAAAGATGGATGGACTGGGGAGGTCTGCACAGAGTTGCTCTAGGAGAGGTCAAGAGGTTCTTTTTGTTGCAAATAAACATAGCAGGGCTGAGCACATCTGGGAATATCTGCCCAGGAAAACCTGGAGAAAATCGGAACAGAAAGCAAGATTAAGAAGGGGTTAGGATGCAAGTGATGGACCAACGGTTGGTTCCCTAAGGGAAAAGGAGGAGAATGGAAGAACGGCTAACAAAAAAGGAGGAATAGCTCCTCATTCTCAGTTGAGAGCTGAGGGACTAATACACAGAGGGTAGAAAGACTCTAGGTGTGACATGGGGCACCCTGCCTTTTGCTGATTTAATTTATAAAAAGGCGCCCAAACCATTATGGTGAAAAATAGTGTGTATAGAGGTATTCAGACTATTAGAACAAAAGAAGAAGAAAACAAGGGTAGAGAAGAGTGCCAAAACATTTTGTAATGGGTAAGAAGCTTTTTAAGGTTGTCTAACATAGTTGGGCATTATGATGCTTTGCATGCAATAAGGGGCACTAATAGCATATTCGGATAGTATAATGGGAACCGACAAAGATTTATGGAAGGTTGGGTGTAGCTTAACAATGATGAGCACTTCAGAGATGAGGATGGAGCAGAATAGTTTTATGAACTAAATCCATATGATCAATAAAAATCTTACAGTGGCGAGAGGAGAAATGACAGGGAAATAAGCATTATCCTTTTGAAGCTCCCAGGGAATGGGGGAGCATGTAAAGATGGAAGTTGATGGCAGACAGGCGTCCTCTGACATATACTGGAGGCGTAACAAAGCCACCTTGCTTTTTTCCTTACTGAAAGTTCTGAGATGCTGTATAAGAGGCTTCAGAGACTCCATGTACAAGTGAATGCCCTAAAAAAGGACAAGGGAGGTGGTTGTAAGTGTGGACAGATCCTTTGGGAAAGCTCCTTCACCTGTAGAAATTTATAGGTGGTTGAAGGAGTAGGCAAATCAGGTAACCACCCACTCCAGCCTGTCCGAATCCGTCTTGTCATTTGCAGGATACAGACAGTAAAAGTCTGCCCAGCACTGTCCTCACATTTCAAATTACTGGAGTTTCTGTCAAAGTGCTGTCTAGCCCATCCTAAACCGGATTGCTATATGCAGAACTCAGACCGTACAAGCCAGCCCAGCACTGGCCTTAGCTGATACAGCCAGAGTTGCCATCTAAGCACCACTTGACATGCAAACACATATGCAACCCTTTACATTTTTTTTATACCATTCATTTTCTAATTACAGATCCTTTGTTCATACACTCGATAGTGGCATAGAGTGGTCATTGACACTATAATGCACTATTGAGACCATTTTCTATTTGCTGGAAATGAGGGTCTTCAGTGCTTGCAGAATATTTTAACAGATGCTGAAATGATAGGCATACCAGTAGCACTAAGGAAGCAGGAGGGTCTGGTGTATGTTCTCACTTTCTGGGTATCAAAATTGATGCTATTAACAGGGTTGCTGGGTTACCCAAAGAAAAGTTAGAGGTTGTGAAAGAGGGTACTAGTGATAGGGAGAGTTCAAAAGGTCACCCCAAAGCAAATGTAATCACTGTGATCCTTGAATTTTTGCCAATAGAGTAATTTCCCATGGGTAGGGTGTTTGTAAAGAGATTATCACCATCAGCAGCAACAGCAGGCATCAAAAGAAAACGGCCCTCTGTAGGAGTGATGCTACATGGGAGACTTTGTTTTTTGGAGATATTAATGGAATCTCAGTTTATTTATTAGTATTTATGTACTACCGTTTTGAAGGAATTCGCTCAAGATGTACAGTGATCTTAATGGAATCTGTTTATTTATTAAGATTTATTTACTGCCTCTTTGAAGGAATTTACTCAAGGTGGTGTACAGTGAGAAAAAAAATCAAATATGAGCAATAGACAATTACAGCAGTAAAAATATTCAAATAACAATACAAAGTATGGCATAGTATACTACTTAGAACATTTTTATTGACAGTGTAGGGTATTAGCAAAAATGAACATATAGATAGGTAAGATAGTAAGAGGAGTTAGAAAGTAAATTTAAAGAAAGGTGCACATGAGGTCATAGAGATGGTTAAATATTATCTCAGCTAGGGTAGGAGTGGATAAACGTCCTGCTGGTATGTGCAGCCCGTGTCACTCCTTGTGTGTGAGTGAGACTAACAAGTTAGTTACTACTTCCATTAAAGGCCTGGTTGAAGAGCCAAACTTTAATCTGCTTCCTGAAGTAGAGATAGTCTTGTGTTAGAGCCTTTCAGAGAGTACATTCCAGAGTGTGGGGACTACTCCGGAGAAGGCTCGCTTGTGGGTATCACATCATGTAATGTCTTTTGGAAAGGGTGTGGTTAGTGATAGTCCTTGAGAGGACCTTAGTGTCCTTGGAGGTGTGTAGAGGATCATCTTATTCTTCAGGTACTCGGGGCCATTTCCTTTAAGGGCCTTGAAGATCAGGCAGAGTTTTAAATTTAGCCCTGTATTGTACTAGTAGCCAGTAAAGTTTTTGCAAAAATGGTATGATGTGGTCACGTCACTTGCAACCTGCTGCAGCATTCTGAATCAGTTGGAGATGATGCAGGCCATTTGTAGTCAGACTGTTGTAGAGTACATTACAGTAATCCAGTCTTGATGTTACCATGGCATTCACAACTGGGATAAGATTTACCCTCTCGATGTAAGGAGAGAGGCAGCGTAGCTGTCGCAAATAGTAGAAGCAGCTCTTGAAGGTTGCTTGGATTTGGGGAATCAGAGTAAGTGTTGAATCTAACTGTATTCCAAGGTTCCTGACTTGTGATCTGAGGGGGAGTTCGTACTTCCCAAAAGAGATTTTGATATCTGGTATGTATCCACTTGAGTTAAGGAGCCAGAGAAGCTCGGTTTTACTTGAGTTCAGGCAAAGTTTGTTGTGTTTAGCCCATTCTTGAATTGATGTTAGACAGGTAATCAGTTTATTCAGGCTGTACGTAAGTCAGGTTCATTGGATATGAGTAGCTGCACATCATCTGTGTAGATGTAGAACTGAGTTTCCATTGACTGAATCAGCTTAGCTAGTGGCATGTGGTAGATATTGAACAGAATAGGTGACTGTAATGATCCTTGTGGTATTGCACAGGTCACTGTTCATGGTGGCAATGAGTTGCTGCCAAATATTATGCATTGTTGCCTGTCTGATAGGATGTAAACCAAAGCAATTACTGTTCCATTGATACCTGTTTCTGTCAGTTGTGCTAGCATGATATCATGATCCACGGTGTCAAAAGCTGCTTAGAAATCTATCAGTGCTAATGTAGAACTATAAATAAACACTTGCCTGTGCTCAGTTCAACAATTATTTATTGATAAATCGATAAGAGAGCATACAGGGCTTAATGACAAACTTTGTATGCTCTAAATTCTGGTCAGAGAACAGTTCCTTATGTAGGGAATTTTGGCTTATTGAACACAAAAGGATCAAAAAATACATAAAAAAGATTTATTATTACAACAGCATAGGTTAGTTTACAAATGACTGCACTGTCTCCGTGATAGTCTCCTTCAGCCCTTGACCATCAGATTATCCATAATATATTGAAGTCATAAATTGCTCCCAAGTTAAGATACAAATGACTTACAATGCTTTTCCATTCCTAAAGGTCTCTGGGTCCCTTAACAGCTTACCCTGCTCTTCATAATGAAATACAGTGAAACCTCTGTTTTCATTGACTTCTGATTTCGTCGGTTTCGGTTATCGTTGATTTCTTTCGCAAAATTTTCATCTCTGTTTTCGTCGATCGCCTCGGATTTTGTCGGTGTGCCCATACAGCTAATCTTGCGTTCTCACGTGTCATTCTTCTGGGACGTTGTTTCCGGTTGTGGGATCACATTGCTGCTGTTTTATGACCAAAATTTCATCGTTTTGCCACACTACTGCTGCTGGTTGAGTTCCTGTATAAAAGTCCCTGCTGGTTTTTGACCAAATTTTTGTCGTTTTGCCACACTACTGCTGCTGCTGGTTGAGTGCCTGTATAAAAGTCCCTGCTCTCATCATGGGACCCAAAAAAGTTTCTATAGGCAGCAGTCCTTCAAAGAAGAAGGACAGGAACATGATTGAGTTGAAGAAGGAAATCATTGAAAAATACGAGAGTGGCATTAAAATTGCTGAAATCACCCGCATGTATGGGAAGTCACCATCCACGATAAGTTCAATCGTGGCGAAAAAGGAAGCAATAAAGGAGGCAAAAGTGGCAAAAGGTGTGAATGTGATGATAAAACAGAGATCACAAACAATTGAAGATATGGAACAGTTATTATTAATTTGGATCAATCAAAAACAGTTAGATGGCGATTCTGTTTCTGAGGCCATCATATGTGAAAAGGCCAGACTGCTGTATGCCGATCTCATTAAGAAAATGCCCGGGACGAGTGCTACTTCACTAAGTGATTTTAAGGCCAGCAGAGGCTGGTTCGAAAAATTCAAGAGGTGCACTGGCATAAACGGTGTTACTAGGCACGGAGAAGCTTCGAGTTCGGACAGGTCTGGTGCTGAAAAATTTGTGTCTGAATTCAAAGATTACGTAGAGGCTGAAGGATTCATCCCCCAACAAGTCTTCAACTGTGATGAAACTGGCCTGTTTTGGAAGAAAATGCCAAAGAGAATGTTCATTACACAGGAGGAAACGGCACTGCCAGGACATAAGCCTATGAAAGATAGGCTTACTCTTTTGTTGTGTGGTAATGCTAGTGGTGATTGTAAAGTGAAGCCCTTACTGGTGTACCATTCAGAAACTCCTAGAGTATTTTGGCAGAAACAATGTGATCAAAAGTAAACTGTGTGTGATGTGGAGAGCTAACAAGAAAGCATGGGTCACGAGGGCAATTTTCATTGAGTGGATGAATGAAGTGTTTGGCCCGAGTGTGAAAGAATACCTCCAGGAAAATCATTTGCCCCTTAAGTGCCTCCTGTTAATGGACAATGCTCCTGCACATCCTCCAGGTTTGGAAGGTGCACTGTTGGAGCAGTTCAGTTTTATCACTGTGAAGTTCTTGCCCCCTAATACCACACCACTCATCCAGCCCATGGACCAGAATGTCATTTCCAATTTCAAGAAGCTGTACACAAAAGCATTGTTTCAAAGGTGCTTTGAGGTGACATGAGATACAGAATTGTCCTTAAGAGAGTTCTGGAAAAACCATTTCAACATTCTCAACTGCATCAGCCTCATAGATAAGGCTTGGCAGGGAGTGACATCCAGGACGATAAACTGTGGCTGGAAGAAATTATGGTCAGGATGTGTGCATGAGAGAGATTTAGAAGGGTTAAATCCTTCACCTGATGACCCTACACATGTTGTGCAATCAATTGTTTATTTAGGTAATTCCATGGGTTTGGAGGTGAGTGGTGAGGATGTGGAAGAGTTGGTGGATGACCACAGTGAAGAACTCACCACTGAAGAGCTGCAAGACCTTCAACTAGAAGTGCAACAGACAGCAGATGAAGAAGTTGCTTCGGATAAGGAGGAAGAAACAGTAGAGAATGCGCCTTCTTCAGAGATTGATATCCTTTCCATGTGGAGTAAAGTACAGGTGTTTGTGGAGAAAAATCACCCAGACAAAGCTGTTGCAAGCCGTGTCTGCAACTTTGTTTAATGATAATGTGTTGCCCCATTTTAGGCAAATCTTAGAGGCGACAGAAACAAACCTCATTGGACAGGTTTCTTGTGCGGCATGGGTCCACAGACTCTGAAGCTGGTCCTAGTGCCAAAAGAACAAGAAGGGAAGTGACCCCCCCAGATAGTGTCCTTATGGAGGGGGATCCCCCTTCCAAACAATAATCTCTGCTCCTCTCTCTCCATCTTCCATACACCTAGAAGAGTCTTCAGAAAGGTAAATGCCATGTTAAATGTTCATTTATTCTATACATTAGTCTTTTTTATTCATTTAAAAGAAAAATTGCTTGTTGCCTCAGTTTTCGTCGTCAGTTTTCGGACGAATTATCGACGAAAACAGTTTTCACTGTAATACACATTCAGAACGTGTTAATACTGACTAAATTCTAACCTACTATTAAAATATATTTCTAAGGTAGAATATTTTCCACACTTACACAGAGGTAAGTCCCCTGTCTTGATTTCTGTGAAGATCTAGTAGGAATGCGAGAACTGTTTCTGTTCCATAGCCGGGTCTGAAACCAGGTTGACATGAATCTAGCCAGTTTCTCTCATCTATCCTATCATTGAGTTGAACACAGACTGTTCTATAAATTTCCCTAGAAATGGGATGTTGGATACTGGCCGGTAACTTTCAAGTTTGTCCCGGTCAAGGTTGTTTTTCTTTAGCAAAGGGTGAACCACTGCCCTTTTTAATGCTGTTGATAGTTGCCCATTAGAAAGAGAGGAGTTCACAATTTTTGTGACGCTTTCTATGAGGCCCGCGCTATCTTTGATGGGTAAGGGTCAAGGGAGCAGGTAGTTGGTCGAAGGTCTCTAGAATTTGTTAAGGCTCTCCTCTTTCATTGGGTTAAGTGTCCCATCTTTCTCTGTCAGGAGGGGGCGAGTTTGTGCACTCCTGGTTAACTGATTGGAGACCGGGTGGGATTTCCTGTAAATACTGGCGGAGTCTTTAAATTTTGTTGGCAAAGTATGCAGCAAAATCATTGCAGTTCAGTTTAGACCGGGCAGGCTGGTTCTGTTGTGGGGTTGCAGTAGGCTGTTTACTATACTGAACTGCTTGGTTGAATGGGCAGCCTGTTCAGTGCATCGAGAGAAATATTGATTTTTGGTTGCAAGTCTTGGCGGTACTTTGTCGTGTGCTTTCTACAGTTTAGCTTGTCTTCATCCAGGCAAGATATACGCAAGAAGACATGCTCTTGAATAGACATTTGGAGTTATTTACTGATGCAGCAGGGACAATAGGGTTCAGAGCATATTGTCAAGGTGCATGGTACGCACCAGCTGCTCAAAGGAATGGGTAGAATCTGGATTACTCAAAACCTAACACTTTTTTTTTTTTTTTGAGCCATTACTAACAGCGGTGAATTAAGTACTGTGTGTGTGTGCCACAAAAAAAATAAAAAATCAAGCCATGGTAGTCCATAAAATAGACAAGTAACAAAATGCAGGCAGGTGTCAGAATTGTTCATGGAATACATTTTGACATGTTTCATTGAGGCTGCAAATTCCAGCAGCAATTCTTTCTTGTTGCAAGTCTACTACATTTCCCCCACCCCCCAACCCTTCTAGTTTACTACTCAAATGCAATCCAAGGTAAGCCATTCTATCTGAAGTAGATGGATGTGTAGAACACACTTTTATCAGTTTAGCATAGATGTCTGACATTTCAGTCAGAATATAGGCATCCGTTGTTGCTAGACGGTTTATGGGGTCTTACAAGACGACACAATGCTAAAGTTGGCAGATAAATATTGTTCGGCAAAAAAGTCAGAGAAATGGAGGATACTAATAGATCATTGTACTACCTTACTGGAACATATTTATCTTTTGGACATTGGTTGTAAGCCAGCACTCAACAATTTTTTTTTTTTGGCACCAGTGACCCTTTTTCCTGCCCCACCCCCCAAATTCGTACCACCACCAAAATACATAATCCCTGGCAGGCACTAGAAGTTGTTCTATGGTGCCTCCCCCCCCCCCCCCCCCAATATGGGTGACCCACAGTTTGGGAAGCTGTGGTGTAAGGGACACAATCTTCTTATAGCATTTTACTAGTTGTCTGCCTTGTGTGTGGGGTTTTTGTTTTTTTTAAATTTCAATAAAAATAAAATGTGTCTGGCCTCAAATATAAACCTTTAAGAAATATCAAATTACATAAGAACATAAGAGTAGCCATACTGGGTCAGACCAATGGCTCATCTAGCCCAGTATCCTGTTTTCCAAACAGTGGCCAAACCAGGTCACAAGTAAGGAAAACATTTCAAATAAGAAAAAAATTATAGTTACTTGGTGAAAACCCAGGTCTTTAGACATCAAATTAAGAGGCGAAAACAGCAAAGATGTAGAGAGAGAGCAATTTAAGTCTTTTTTTTCCTTTATCAACCATGCATATCTATACTGCTCATATCTCAGTACTGGGGATGCTTCTCACTGCCAAAAAACTTGTTCAAGGTCAATGAAAGCATATGTAATATCTTCCTACTTAACCAAACATTTACAGGGTTAACCTAAAATGAAAGAACCACCATAGGATCTAACTTCTATGCTGCTCTCTCTTCATGTCAGGGTAAACAGAACTTGAGATATTTGAAATTTTAACTTCATTGTGTCCACATTTTGAGATTTAAAAAAAAGGAAACTAAGAGTGTCTTGCTTTTATTAAAGTGTCCACCATCAGTTGCTGCAGCAATGTGATTATAGCTCCACTTTCCTGGTCTCCCCCCCCCCCCCCCCCCCTATTTTCCAGGTCCACCAGGGAGAATCTAAATCTTATTACAAGGTGGAATTGCCATCTACAGAAATATTCAGTATCTCCTAAGATTCTCCAGGCATTTGCCCCTAAGTCTTTGGAAAATTCAGAACCATATATTCAAGCTCCTTTGACTATTTTCTACTACTACAACTGTCTATGAATCAGATGATCTTTATCAAAGCAAGACTGATTAATTTCACCAGTATGCTCTTCAGCTACTTCCACTTGGAGTTTGCAGAGCAGCAGTTTTAGTTTCCTTAGATTGGCTCAGTGGATAGATCTTAAAGACAAGTATTTATAGAAGTGTGAAGGCTCGGTGGTACTGACTGAGTAGAATCCAAGGTAACTGTAGAAGGTTGGGTCAAGTCAGGAACAGACGCAAGAACAAGAGGACATCCTCTTAAGACTGGTGTCACACCAGTTCTACAATCACTGAAACATACTGTTCTTCTCCTGTAGAAAATACCTGGTCTTGAGCAACTGTTTCAGTTCTATGCTCTGGCATAGCTCCAGCAGCCTCTCCAAGAGCAACACTTACACACCCTGGCATCTGCTTTGCCAGCACAGTGGTGGTCTCTTCCCAGTGTGCACTTTGCACAGCAGGAGATGGAGGTGTAAGTGAAACATATACCAAGCATGTCAAGGTTGTTACTCTGCAGACCAATCGGACTCTGCACCAATTCTTGTCTGTAGACTGAAAGAAGCTGTGTCTTGTTCATAGCCCTCTAGCCATCTGTATTCTGGTGACTTGGCAACCCAACTCCTTTCCACTTCCGAGGCCCAGCGAAAGTAGCAGCTTCACAAAGGCTATACTCGATTGTTCTAATGTGTCACCATCTTGCCTTTTCTAGTTGCTTTCATTTGTTTGAGTTGAGGATGATGCATTTTTTTGTGTTTCTGAATCGAGGCTTTAGCACAACTTGCATTGCTCTTCCTATGTCTTGTATGTGGGGTTTTCTGTTTTTGCTGCTCTTTTTTTCCTACTTAATTGGAGATGTTAAACATTGCATGTTGAATTAAAATCCACATCTCATGCCAGTTTGAACTCTACCCCCTCAGTAAAACAAAGAATAAAAATACATTCATTCAGTAGACAACTTCATGCAGATTGGATATCCACCATAGTATAAATGGATGGATCCTTAGAGTGTGCTTTGGGCCATGATACCACGGATACCACATGAAGTCTTCCAATAAAGTATTCTTCTCTCCTTGTAGTAGTGGTTCTCAACCTAGGCCTCAAGTCATGTTTTCAGGATATCCATAATAATTATGCATGAGAGGGATTTGCATGCCCTACCTTTGTTGTATGTCTTACAGCATATTTAAATTAATGGTAATGAGGCTATTAGCTATTCAGTTCTGATGCAGAAACGTACAGAAGCTTTAAAGCCATGTCTGAGGAGGTGTAGAAGTGTTTGCTCATTATTCTTCAAAAGCCTCTGTCTCTTTTGCTGCAAGCGTAAGTGCCTGCATCTTTTCTCATGGCCTTGCTAGATAAAAGGCAGAATGGGGGTAGTGACAGTTATGTGCAGCTGTAGCTGTTCTTAGTTCAGAAGTCTGAGCAGGAAAAATTTTATTTGCACACATCTTTGCATGCCCTGGAATGCTGTTCTGCACATAAGTATCAATATTGCAACAATGTTATGCACAGGATAGCATTCCTGCACATGTGTAGAATGTGTGCCAATATATTTTTCTGCTCATGCACAGCGTTGGCAGTCCTTAGTGCAGAATCTTGTGTGATGCAATAAACCAAATTTTCTCTGAGGCCAAGCAGGACATAAATCTCACATGTGGATGGTGTCATTGGTGGAGACCAGTAAGGAGATTATTCCTGCTTAAGGGCCAGGTTCACAAAGCTTAACGTTTGCTATTAACATTTGCTTTATACTGGTTTTAGCCAGTCTAAAGCAAATGTTTAGGTAGCTAGGAATGCACAAAGGGGTTTTCTGTGGCTCTAGTATTCTAATGAGCTCATTTGTAATGTGTATTCCAAGGGATATACAGCTCCAGAGCAGCCCCCCCCCCCCCCCCCCGATTTTTAAAAATAATTTTTTTAATTTTCCCTGGCGGTCCAGTGGATCAAACACCTTCCCCTGTGCAGTCACACCCCCCTGCCCCTTCCCTGTACCTTAAACAAGGTGGAGGCAGGAGGGCAGGCGCAACAGCTCCCCCCTCCTGCCTCGGGCCTGCAGGGAACAAACTGGCGACACCCAGGCCCTGCCTAGTGCATTATGGGATACACTGGGCAGGGCTAAACACCATATAAGGAGGGAAAACCCTCCTTGTATGGTGTCTAGCCCAGCCCAGTGCATCCCAGAATGCACTGGGTAGACCCTGGGTGCTGTTATTTTGTTCTGGGTAGGCCCGAGGCAGGAGGGAGGAGCTGTTGCGCCTGCCCTCCTGCCTCCACCCTCCACCTTTGTTGTAAGGTACAGGGAGGGGGAGGTGTGCCTGCGCAGAGGAAGGGGTTTGGTTCCTCTTCTCCTCACCTCACGGAGTGGACTTTCTCCAACTGCATGGGTCTTTCGTTTCTTCCAAGTTTTCAAGTGTTATTCATTCTTCCACCTTACAGACAAGCCACCTAGGCGATTTACAATCTAAATATCAATGTAAAAAAGGGAGAGCAAACAAAGGCAAACAAGTAGTAGAAGGGAATGAGGGTAGAACGCCACAAAAAAAATAGGGAAAGGAGGGGAGAGAACAATAGGTAAGTAGCCTCAAAGAAGCACCCCAGGCGAGAGGAAGGAGAGGTTCAACAATAGGCGTAGTTGAAAAAGAAGGTCTTAAGAGCAGTTTTGGACTGAGAAAGGGATGTTTCTAACCTCAGTGGCGAGGGCAAGGAATTCCACAAATTGGGGCCCTTACACAGAGAAAATTGCTGTCCTAGTGTATTCATGAGTAATTTCCTGCTTGCTTCACAGAAAATTTCCATAAGAGTTCATATAATTTTAACTGGAGGAGGTTTGCTCTCAGGTGTGAGAGGATATATGGCTTTACTCCTCTCCTGTTGTACATAGAAACTGCTTGAGTACCTTCTACACCTTTCTGACTCTGGCCTTAAAACCAACTCTGTAACGAGTTCACTTTGGTGCAGTTGGTACCATCATTGTGTAGGGGTAAGCATATCTCTGTAAAGGCTCAAGTTAGCTTCATGAGGGGTTTGCTGTTGCTGAAGCTCCCAGGTAAGCCCCAAGCAGTGTCATGGGATCTCGGTGTCGTTCTCATCCAGCTAATGAAAGCTCCATTTGAGCCACTTGATATTTGCCATCTGAACTGAAGTACCTCACGTGGAAGGCTGTGTATTTTGGTGGCAGTCACTTCAGCCTGCAGGGTCAGTGAGCTCCAGGCCCTAGTAGCTGATACACCTTATACAAAATTTCACAACAGAGTAGTTCTTGGGATGCATGCAAAGTTCCTTCCTGAGTTAGTGTTGGAGTTCCATCTTAAATGGTCAATTGTTCTGCCAACATTTTTTTTCCTAAAACCTCATGCCCATCCTGGTAAAAGCATACTTCACACTTTGGTCTGCAAGAGAGCCATGGCTTGTCCGTCTGGAAGCAGGCTAAAGCCCATAGACAATCCACCCAGCTTATTTTGTTTGTTTTGATCCCAACAGGATAGGGGCTGTCATCAGTAAATGCACATAGATGTCACCCATATGTGAGAATATGTCCTGCTGTCCTTGAACTCCTGTTATAGGTCAGTAACTTCACTATATATGCAAATTGGCACACATGTCTCTTATACAGGACCTAAACATTAAACTTGTGTTAGAGCTGTGCACTGATGGCTCAGCACACGGCTTCTAACAAGTTTTTCCACTGGCCCCTAGAGGGAGTATATAGCAAGTGCCCCAAGGATTGATACAGTTTGGTTCCTTGTATAACCAGTCTAAAAGTGATGAAATTTTGCAGACAATAAGCTCTGTAGGGTACTTTAAAATAAGCTGGCTTGTATACAACTGTAGGAGGATTTGGAGAGATTAAGGAGCTTGCACGTTGTAATGCACTTCAGTTACTAACCCCCTAAAATTCCAATTCCTAATCGGATAGCCATTATTTGCCCTTAACATGTTACTACCCTTTAACACACATTAAATCTTAAGGTTCCACTGGTCTCATAGCATGCAGAAAACTTTTATAATTGACTTTACATCATGCAAATTTTTCTCTAGTTATGGGTTTTTGGGAATGGCCTGAGAACCAGGGGAACTGGGTTCAATTCCCACTACAGCTCCTTGTGACGCTGGGCAAGTCACTTAACCCTCTGTTGCCCCAGGTACAAGATAAGTACCTGTGTCTAATAGGTAAACCGCTTTGATTGTATCCACAGAAAGGCGGTATATCTAGTCTCATCCCTTGTCCCTTTATAAGTCTACACATCATGAACACATGGGCAGATGCATTCCGCCTGAAACTAAACGCAGAAAAAACCCAATGCCTGATACTCACCTCCCAATACAACACAAATGAATTCAACGCAATAAACACACCAACCCTAAACCTCCCAGTCTCAGAAACGCTAAAAATCCTTGGAGTCACCATCGACCGCCACTTAACACTCGAAACCCACGCAAACAACACAACCAAGAAGATGTTCTACTGCATGTGGAAATTGAAAAGGATAAGACCATTCTTCCCAAGATACGTCTTCCGCAGCCTAGTGCAATCCCTCGTCCTCAGCCACCTGGACTACTGCAACTCACTATACGCGGGCTGCAAAGAGCAAATACTGAGGAAACTTCAAACAGCCCAAAACACAGCAGCCAGGCTCATCTTCAGAAAACCAAGATATGAAAGGGTGAAACCACTACGAGAGAAACTACATTGGCTTCCACTTAAGGAACGCGTTACTTTTAAAGTTTGTACACTAGTCCATAAGATCATCTACGGCGAAGCCCCAGCGTACATGTCTGATCTAATAGACCTACCACCCAGAAACGCTAAAAGATCATCCCGAACATACCTAAACCTCCACTTCCCCACTTGCAAAGGCATGAAATACAAGACGCTGCACGCGTCAACCTTTTCCCACAAGAGCACGCAGACTTGGAATACACTACCGCGCAACCTGAGAATGATTGACGATCAAGCTTCCTTCCGTAAACTACTAAAGACTCACCTGTTTGAACAAACTTACGGAAAGAACCAACTCACATAGAGTCCATACTCTTCATCAATGCAATTTACATCCACTTTGATCCCTCATCCCGCACCCCAGTCTATCATACACTTATCCACGGAACTATGGACACCATATGTCTTTGTCTAACACTACCCTTTAGCTTCCCATTGTCCCCTTCCAATTATTTCTATGTTGATGTCCCATTGTCATATTCCTAATTTGATATTTGAATGTCTCGTATATCTTTGCACAATGTAATCCATAACCAAATTGTAACAAATGTATTTCTATTATTCATATCCTATTGTAAGCCACACTGAGCCCGCAAAAAGGTGGGAAAATGTGGGATACAAATGCAATAAATAAATAAATAAAAATATAGAGGGAGCTCTGCAAGGGCGCAGTAAACACTCTTTCCTCTCTTTTTTTGAAAATTGTAACTTTCATTTCACTACTATATTTGTAACTTTGTAAACCGCTTAGATGGCACTGTCAATTAGTGGTATATCCAACTGAAAAAACTTAAACGTTCTAAAATATGCAAAACACCTTGTTTCTGTGTAAATAGCATAACGCAGCTTGCAGTGAACATGCCAAGATGCAATATGTCTGCTACTGCTGTATAAGTACCATGAGTCTACTGCTAAAGTCATTGATACTATTTTGAACCTGGGGCCAACAAGGAGCAGGAATGGTAGGGGATCAGTCCTGCTCGGACCACACTAGACTCCAGAGATTGTGCTAGCTATCCCAGCGGGGATTGGTTGGGGGGGGGGGGGGAATCAGGTGGCGTGTAGTTTTTTGGACAGCTATTTTAACAAGCAGCCTGGGAGCAGCATTGTAGCTTGATGCTCCAGAGCAGTATGGATATGACTGCTTCCAAGGGTGGTTTGCAAGCAGCAGCATTCATATACTCTAGGAGTGACAAACCTGTATGGAGCTATTGCAGGTTAACATCACTTCTGTGGGAAATAGGTGTGGTAAAAGCCCATGGCTCACTACACTTTAATTACCCTCCTTACTATAAACAAATACAAAGCTGTGCATGTTTGGATTTTTTCCTCCACCCATCAGTATACCTTTCTCTGGTCTGTGCAAGGAAGAAGGGAGCTTGGCTTTATGTGCTGAAACCATCAGTCTGCCAGAGAGGCCTAAAGAAAAGCAAGTGTTTTGGGAAATGTATTAATAACATCATACAAGATCATGCCTTTGTAGAAAGGTCCAAGGTACAGAAAAAGGCATCTGGTACGGTAAGAGTCTTGGAGCGTCTCTTCATTAAAAAAAAAAAAAAAAAGAGAAATTAGAACCTAGAGCTTTTTAGCTTGGAAAAGAGAATTCTGAGAAGGTAGGCCATGATATATCTAAAGATCATGAGCAGGAAAGAACAAATCACATGGTTTGTGCCAGGTACTTGTGACTTGGATGGGCCACTGTTAGAAGCAGGGTACTGGGGTAGATGGACCTTTGGTCTGACCCAGTATGGCTATTCTTATGTTGTTAAGCGGTTTTACTCTTTAAAAAAAAAAAAAAAGCCTCAAATGTCATGGCAGCAGCTGATAGCTTGCATAATTTCCCCTATACTGTTTTGAGTTTATGTGGAGACACATTCATGCATGGTCTTCACTGTATTGCTTTCTTTCTCTGTCTTGTTGATATTGCAACAAAAGCACCTGTTTCTCTTTTTATTATTATTTTTTTTAATGGTCTTAATTTCAAATAAAAGCATGTAGCCAGTTGAATGAGTGTTGAGAAGCCAGAGCCCTGCTGGTTTCATTCCCTGCTTGAAGAGACTTAGAAGGGAAGGAAATTTAATATATTTTTTTAAATAACAAAGGTAGCCCGATTCCTTATTTTGGGGGTGCATTAGAATTTAAAATTTTGTTGGAGAGGATGGAGGCTTTCTCTTATCCCCTGACATGAGATCTTTTTAACAGTTCTTGAAGACCAGCAACCTTATGTGACTCTGATGCTGGTTTTGCTAATATTGAAGCACCTTTGTAATTGACTCTTCCAACTGATTGGGCTGAGGTCTGTGGGTTCCTTTCAGGTTCCCTGGTGTTCTCACTATTGTCTATTAGCTCCAAACCAAAGTGCACAACAGCTTGTAACTATTGGGAAGGATCAGTACATTTTCCTCCTCGTCATGATGTAGGGTTGACATGGCATGAGGGGAGATTAGGTCTGATGCCAGCACTCTGGGATGTTGCTGAAGAAACCAGAGCTGACAATAAGTAGATGTTTCCACTTTCACCCACAGCTATGGAGCTCCTTGGAGAGGAAACTTATTTCAGCATCTGCACCAGCTGCTTAGCCATACTGTGTTAGACCAATGGTCCATCTAGCCCAGCATCCTGCTTCCAACAGTGGCCAATTCAGGTCACAAGTACCTGGCAGAAACCCAGTTAGTAGCAACATTCCATTCTTCACCCATGTCCATCTCAATAACAGACTATGGACTTTTCCTCCAGGAACTTGTCCAAATCTTTTTTTTTTTAACCCAGATAGGCTAACCGCTGTTACCACATCCTCCAGCAGAGAGAGTTCCTGAGCTTAAATATTCTTTGAGTGAAAAAATATAACCTATTTGTCTTAAAAGCATTTCCATTTCTGGTCCTTTTCACTCTTAAAGAGTGAAAATTGATTCACTTCTACCTGTTCTACACCACTCAGGATTTTGTAGACCTCAATCATATCCCACCTCAGCCGTCTCTTTTCCAAGCTGAAGAGCCCTAACCTCTTTAGCCTTCCTTCATATGGAAGGAATTTCATCCCCTTTATCATTTGAACCTTCTTTTTCTAGTTCTGCTATATCTTTTTTTGAGATACAGCAACAAGAATCGCACACAGTACTCAAGGTGAGGTCGCACCATGGAGTAATACAGGGCATTATAATATTCTTGGTCTTATTTTGCATCCCTTTCCTAATAATTCCTAGCATCCTGTTTGCATTTTTTTTGGCCACCACTGCACACTGGGCAGAAGATTTCAGCATATTGTCTACGACACCTAGATCTTGAGTGCTGACTCCTAAGCTGGATCCTAACATCAGATAACTATGATTCAGATTATTCTTCCCAATGTGCGTCACGTTTTGCATTTGTCCATATTAAATGTCATCTCCCATCAAATGCCCAGTCTTCCAGTTTCCTAAGGTCTTCCTGCAATTTTGCACAGTCTGCATGTGTTCTGACAACTTTGAATAGTTTTGTGTCATCTGCAAACTTAATCACCTTGCTCATCGTTCTGTTTCCAGATCATTTATAGATATGTTAAATAGCAATGGTCAGTACAGATCCCTGCGGCACTCCACACTTCACCCTCCTCTATTGAGAAAAATGACCATTTAACCCTACCCTCTGTTTTCAGTCCAATAACCAATTCCTAATCCACAGAAGGACATTGCCTCCTATCCCATGACTTTTTAATTTTCCCAGGAGTCTCTCTTGAGGAACTTTGTCAAAAGTTTTCTGAAAATCCAGAAACCGGCTCTCCTTTATTCACGTGTTTGTTTATGCCTTCAAAGAAACAAAATAAATTGGTGAGGCAAGATTTCCTTTGGCTGAACCCATACTGACTGTCCCATTTAAACCGTGTTTGTGTACATGTTCCGTAATTTTATAATAATTTTACTATTTTCCCTGGCACTGAAGTTAGGCTTACCGGTCTGTAACTTCCCAGATCATCCTGGAACTTTTAAAAATTGGCATTACATTGGCCACCCTCCAGTCTTCAGGTACTACGGATGATTTTAATGACAGGCTACAGATCAGCAATTTCATGCTTGAGTTCTTTCAGTACCCTGGGGTGTATGACATCTGGTCCAGGTGATTTATCACTCTTTAACTTGTCAATTTGGTGCAGTACGTCTTTCAGGTTCACTGAGATTTCTTTTGGTTCCTTTGCATCATCACCCTTGAAAATCATTTCTGGTACAGGTATTTCTTTTACATCTTCTTCCTTAAAGACCAAAGCAAAGAATTCATTCAATCTCTCTGCTATGACCTTGTCCTCCCTGAGTGCCTCTTTTGCTGTTTCATGATCAAACTGTCCCATGGATTATCTCGCATGCTTTCTGCTTCTGGTGTACCTGAAAAGGTTGCAAAACCACAGGGGTGGAAGGGAACGACTATGTCCCACGAAAAATGTCAGGAGCAGGTAGAGGAGTGGGAACAGAACCAAGCTCTTCAAAAAACAGGCCGAAGGCGTCCAATATTTAAAGTCTAATTTATTGTCTTATCACAATAAATTAGACTTTAAATATTGGACACTTTTGGTCTGTTTTTTGAAGAGCCTGGTTGTGTTCCCACTCCTCTATCTGTACCTGAAAAGGTGTTACTATGGGGGATTTTTTTTTTTGTCTGCACAGCAAGTTTTTCTTATTTTTTTTTAGCCCCTTTATCAGTACTTTGCATCTAGCTTGACACTGCTTATACTGCTGCTTATTTTCTTCATTTGGATCCTTTTTCGGCTGTTGTTTGGTCTTCTTTCCACCTTTGTTGATATGTGGAATACATCTGGTCAGGGCAGGCTCAAGGATAGTGGCGTCCTGATCCAACTTGTTTTGGCGGCACTTCCCACCCCTCCCATGAGTTCATATCTCATTCTCCCCTTCCCGGTCCAATCCTTCCCTCTTCCTGCAGGAAAGCACTGCTCTCACCTCTTTCACTCCCCCGCAGTACTATAGCTTACATTAGTCGCTGGCAGCAGCATGACATGCAGCCTTTGGTGAGCCCCTGGGTTTTCTCTCTGCCATGTCCTGCCTCCTCAGATGCAATTTCCTGTTGGCAGGACGTAGCAGAGAGAAGATCCAGGGGCTGGCTGAAGGCAACCTATCATGGTACTGCTGCCATGGACAACCGATGTAAACTTTACAGGACCGCAGGGGAGTAAGAGAAGTGAGGGAGCAGTGCTGGAGCCATGGGAAGGGGGAAGAAAAGGAGGTCAGAGGCTGGGTAATTTGGTGCCATTAATTGACGGCACTCTGGGCCAGAGCCTCACCTGGTCCAGTGGTTAAGCTGGCCCTGCATCTGGTCTGGGCTTCTACGATTGGTATTTTTAAACAACATCCATGCCTAATTTGAAGTCCTAACCTTTGTAGCCGACCCTTTCAGCTTCCTTAACAGGTTTCCTCATTTTGTCATAATCGCCCTTTTAAAAACTGAATGCTGCTACAGTAGATTTCTTTAATGACTTGTCTCCAGATATAAGCTCAGATTTGATCATGTTATGATCACTGTTTCCTAGTGGATCTGTTACCTCTAGTACCATGCCGTGCATTCCACCAAGGACTAGATCTAAAATAGATCCCTTCTTGTCTGTTCTCGGACCAGTTGCTCCAAGAAGCAGTCATTTTATTACGTTTAAGAATTTTACCTCCTTAGCATTCCCTGATGTAGCATTCATACAGTCAATATTGGGGTAATTGAAATCACTGATAATTCCCAAAGGGATAGTAGAATAATACTCACTTATATAACCAAATAATTCTACTAGGATACAACAGAGTATTGGAGGTGTACTATCACTAGCATATGTGAAATGTGGAGAAAAAAAGACTTCAGAAATCCTAAAGAGTGCTATTTATGTGGAAACCACCTTTCAATTTTCTGGCACTCTAGTTCTTCAATCACTAGTCGTCACAAAAAAAACTCCACTCTTCTTATTCAAATAATGCATGCGTCTACACCTTTTCACAATACTCTGTGTTGAAGGCTTACAACTTAATACACAACCGATGACACAAATGTTACTTAGCTGAAATGTTCTTAAAGCTGTCCATGCTTCAACCGCAAATACTGTTCCACAAAGCTTTAGGATTTCTGAAGTCTTTTTTTCTCCACATTTCACATATGCTAGTGATAGTACACCTCCAATACTCTGTTGTATCCTAGTAGAATTATTTGGTTATATAAGTGGGTAATTGAAATCACCCATTATAATGTTGCCCAATTTGCCAGCTTTCCTAACATTTGTTTGTTCTATCCTGGCAGACCGTAGTACAGCTCTACCAATATACTCTTCCTTGTCATCAGCAGCAGATGAATCCATTAACTGATGGGTTATGTCCGCCTGCCAGCAGGTGGAGATAGAGAACACTGAAAAACGATAGTGCTCTATGGACGGCTAGCTCCATCTGCCTTCAGTATTGCTCTATCTCCCAGCAGGTGTGGAGGTAGCTTGATCAGCTCCTGGAAACATTCTGCCTGGGGTGGCTCCTGTGCTTTTGCCAGTTGAAGCAGAGGTGTTGTGGCTGGTGGTGCCCACTTTGAAGGCATATAGGTTCGCCCTTTCCCTGCCTTACCCGTCCCCCTGCCTACCAGAGTACCTCTGTTGCTGCCTGCCTCCAACTTTCCTCACAGCGTTAAAAAAACAAAGACGCATTGGTTCTGCGTGGCTATTCTGAGGCTATTTTCCCCGTGCAGCTTGACCGGAGCTCGTTTGACTCAGTCTTTTGAGGTGAGAGTGGTGCCCAGCTCCTCCGGGGAGTTCCCGCAGATGCCGTTCCAATTGGGGTAAGTTTTGGTGCGAAGCCGCCATTTTACTTATATAATTCCGTCCAGTCGGACGATGGCTGCTGAAGCAGTTAAACGCTGCTTCCGTTGTGATAAATGTAGATCAGCAGTGGTGCTCTTTAGATGCTAGAGCTGGTACGAGCATGGCGAGCGATGATTCTTCCTGCTCAATGGAACTGGCAGCGGGCGCCATTTTGGAAGCGCCGCACGCCTCGACCCTCGCTGTTGCAGAGGAGTCTGAGTGCAGGGGGACGCCTCGGTTAGAGGCTACCAGAGGAGCTCCTGTTCCCGTTTCTCCTAAGAGGTGTTACTCATGTAAGCAGAGGCGGTTTGCCAACTGGTACGAGGACAAGGCCTTAGATCCCTTCACTTGCCCTACACACAAACTGCTTGAGTACCTCTTGCTTGAAAACCAACTCTGTAAGGGTTCATCTAAGTGCAGTTAGGATTACCTCCCACACCGTGGTAAGCACTCTTTGTATACAGCCTCTAGTTGTTTGTTTTATGAGAGGTTTGCTATTGACAAAACCTCATGTCAAACCTCCAGCTGTCATGGGCTCTGAACTTTGTCCTTACCCAGTTGATGAAAGCTCTTTTTGAGCCACTTGACCTGGAAAGTTTGTGTTTTTGGTGGCAGTTGGTGAGCTTCAGGCCCTAGTAGCTGATTCATCTTACACTAAGTTTCACCACAGTATAGTTCTCCGCACGCACCCTACGTTCCTTCCTAAGGTAGTGTCAAAGTTCCATTTTAATCAGTTAGTCATTCTGCCAACACTTTTCTCACACCCACATGCCCATCCTGGTGAGAGTATACTGCCTACCTTAGATTCCAAGCGAGCCTTAGCGTTCTATCTGGTGCGGATTAAAGCCCATAGACGTCCTTCTATCTGGTGCGGATTAAAGCCCATAGATGGTCCCACCCAGCTTTTTGGTTCTTTTGACCCAAACTGGATGGGAGTACCCATCAGCAAATACACACTTGGCTATCAGATTGCATTTCCTTTGCTTATGCCCAGGTTGGGCTGACTTTAGAACAGGGGTTCTTAACCCAGTCCTCAGGACACACCTAGCCAGCCAGGTTTTCAGGATACCTGCAGTGAATATTCAGGAAATCAATTTGCACACATTACACAATGGTTCATGCAGACTCTCATGCATATTAATTGTGGATATCCTGAAAACCTGACTGGCTAGGTGTGTCCTGAAGACTGGGTCGAGAACACCCTGCTCTAGATGGTCATGTAAAGGCTCATAATATCAGAGCCATGGCAATGTCGGTAGCCCAAGAGATTGGCTTCAGTAGGAGATTTGCAAAGCTGTGACGTCATTTGTTCACACATTCATATCTCTTTACTGCCTTGAGCAGGATACCCAGTGATACAGCCGGTTTGGGCAGACAGTCCTAAAGAACTTGTTCCGTGTGTAAAATCCAACTCCACCCCCTCACCTCATGGTCCAGTTTTCTTTAGCTCCAGGCTGTACCTTCATAGCTAGTATGTAAATAGTTTCAGGTTAACTGACTTTGAGGCCTCAATTTCTTTTTTTTTTTTTTAGTTCCTGTTATGCTAGTATTTGTTTTCAGTGAGCCTGCTAGCTAGGGAGTCCAAGCTCTGAGAATATGGCAGGTAGTCTTGTCCTTGGAGAAAGCGAAGTTACTCACCTGTAGCAGGTGTTCTTTGAAGACAGCAGGCCAAGTACTCACATACCCTCCCACCTCCCCTTGGAGTTGTATTCTTTAGGTATCTTATGACTGAGGGACCCATGCATTGGGCGGGAAACCACCAGCGCATGTGCGGTTGGACACTGCTAGAAAGTTCTGCAATAATCTCACTAGTTGATGTCTGCACTGGGCTCTGTTGGATGACATCACCCAGCTGTGAGAATATTTGGCCTGCAGAACACCTGCTACAGGTGAGTTAACTTTTCTACTTTTGCAATGAAGGACCTGACTGTGTCAATGGATATTCATAGAATGTTGAAAATTTTTCTTTACTTTCCTCAGTCTGTATTTTTGGAGTAACTTTTTTTTTTTTCATTTGGATTTTCTTGCAGTACCTCTGAATTAGGTTTTGTTAAATTTACTTAATATAAACAGCTTGATCCTTCATCTAGGAGTACTTGAATCTTCTTAACTACTGTAATTGGACCCGAGTGGGCTACATGTAAATTTGTGTTAATCTTTAAGGCAAGTTTTGGAACAAGAGCTAATTTGGCTTTTCTTTGACAAAAGTTGTGAAGACTTTGAGGCTCATTTTCAAAGCACTTAGCCTCCCAAAGTTCCATAGAAACCTATGGAACTTAGCCTCCCAAAGTGCTTTGAAAATATGCCTCTTTGTGTACACAAGGCTGGTTAATTTTTGAATATTTCTATAATTATTCTTGCATGATGAATTTATAGAGTGTCATGTAGGTCAATGAAAAAAAGCCTATTTGTGGAGATTTTTTTTAGATGGCAGAATGAAAAATATACAGGGGTATGTGAAGATTTTTTAATGTATTGCGTTTTAGGAAGATGATAGGGACAATTGACAACTGTCTCTTTCCCCCTTCCCCCCCCCCCCCCCCCAATAGGGAAACAGGGAAGTTGGGGGTTTTAGCAGCAAAATTAGCTCTTGATCTGACTTCCTTTTTCTTCTGTACTGCTCTGCTGTACAAGTTTTGTTATGTATATTAGTTGTTGAAAGCCTGTCAAGTTCTGTTGGTTTAGGGCATCTTTTACTAAGGCGTGCTCTGGTGTTTACGCTAGAGATGCCCGTAAGAATACATAGTCATCTCTAGCGTTTAGCGTGTGCAACAAACACCAGCGTGCCTTAGTAAAAGACTCCCTTAGTTTTTGCTGGGAAGGACTAATGGTGCCTTTGTTCTTTTTGCGTGTCTTGAAGACTGACCCGTGTAGCTGCATTTCTTTCTCTTGGTTTTTCAGTTTTTCAATTTTTATAGTGTGCATTGCAGCTAATACAATATGTGGCCCTACCGTCATTAATCAGACAGATGTGGAGCCAGAGAGGCCACAAAAAAAGCCGTTGTATAATAAAACATAATAGGATATTTTACCGTGTGACGTGGTGGGGTTTTCTTTCCTAGGGCGGTCCCCATCCCCCACCCTCCCTTTTTTTTTTTAAAGCAAATTTTGATTATGACAAATAGAATTTGGCAGCTAAGGTCTGTTATGGGTAGTATTGGCCATATTGGTCAAACTGTAATGTACTAGATCCTCTCTGTATAGCCAAGTGATAGAGAAGGGCCACTGTGTTAGATTTTTACTTTTTAACTTTATTTAACATTCTGCATATAAAGCAATGTCTGTGGTTTACAATAACTTTAAAATCAGGAGGGAAAGCTTAAACACAAAAGGGAAAGGGAAATGGGACTTGATATACCACCTTTCTGAGGTGTTTGCAACTACATTCAAAGCGGGTTTTTTTTTGTACCAGGGACAATGGAGGGTTAAGTGACTTGCCCAGAGACACAAGGAGATGCAGTGAGAATCTGAACTCAGTTCCCCAGGATCAAAGTCCACTGCACTAACCACTAGGCTACTCCTCCAAAAAGAGTCTATATTACAACATTCAGATTATGAGGGGAAACATAAAATTTAAGGCTTAAGCAAACAAAAGGAGGGGAGGGAGTGAAAATCAGGATGAGTCAAAACAGGTGATAATCTGCCTTTCTGAGGGATGCATAAACACAGCTAAAAGGTGGTCAGTTTGAGACCAAGGAAAATGCTATTGTAAAAAGAGGTCTTAAACAATTACTTGAATTGTTGAAAAGAGAATTCATGACAGAGGAGAGGAGTAGCTTAATAGTTAGTGCATTGGGCTTTGATCCTGGCGACCTGGGTTCAGTTCCCCACTGCAAGTCCTTGTGACCTTGGACAAATCTCTTAACCCTCTATTGCCCCAGGCACCTCAACTAGCCCTTTAGGGACAGAGAAGTACCTGCATATAATGTGTGCAGTGCAGAAATGGAGTTCCAACAGGTTAGTGCACCTATTTCAAAACAAAAGCTGCTTGCGAGATGAGAAAAAGTTATATTAAAATGAGTAGGGATTACTAACAAGTTCTATTGAGCAGATCTAAGGACACTTGTAGGAGAGTAAAGAATAAGGGATCTGTACAGAAGGTGGTAATCTAGATGGTGTTATTTGATGAACACATATCAAGTTTTTAACCAGCTGAAATGAAATTGGAAGCCAGTGTTCAGATATTAAAATTATTACTAAAATTGAATAGAGAGAAAACAATTTCTGTTATTATCTAACCCTCACTGTGTCATAAACTCTCACAACTTCACAATTGATAATGTAACTTACCCATTGGAGTCCCAGCTAAAGATACTTGGCAGGGGGGGGGGGGGGAGGAGTCATTTTCAAAGCACTTACAAAGTTTCATAGTAACCTATGGAACTTTGTAAGTCTAAGTGCTTTGAAAATACACCTCTTGGTATAATAATTGATTCCTACATGTTATTTGACATCCAAGTCCAAGCAGTCATCACAAAAACCTATGAAGCAATGTGGTAATTAAAAAATAATCGGGAGTCTCCCTAATGATAAGTTTAGAACCTTAGTACAGCAATCCAAAAATTGGCAAAATACAAGAGCAGGAATCAAATAATAGTACAAACATTATCACACTTCGATTATTGTAAAATGCCATTTATGCTGGCTGTAAGGAATGTTCCTTGAAAGAACGGCAGACATCTCAAAATACAGTAGCCAGATTAGTCTACAAGGCTGCGAGATTTGAAAGTGCAGCCCCTTTGCTTATAAAGTTACACTAGCTCCCAATCAAAGCCAAAATAACATTCAAACTGTGTACATTTGTTTTCGGAATGCTATATGGCTTAACCCCTGATTATATGTAACCTTTAATTGAGCTCCCCCTTTGCAACGCTCTCCCCGATTCAAGAGATTATCTAACCCTCCACTATCCCAGTTGCAAATACGTGATCTACATGTCGGGATTCTCTTACCTCTGTACCAAATGGTGGAATTTCCTCCCGATATTCATCAGATGGGAACCTAATTATTTGATATTCCAGAAATACCTTAAAGCCTTTCTGTTTAAGCAGTTTCTCATGGATGATCATAATTAATTTAAACCTCTAACTGTACAATTATTCAATTTCTCAGTTCCATTCTAATTGCTGTTATTCATGGGTGACTATAAATTACCTTTTTGCATCTAGCATTTGTTTCCCTATTACATATTGTAATTACTTAATCCTCATTTTATTACTACGTAATGTATACTATCCTGCATCACTTTTTGTACTTTTAATTACAATAAGTTGTCGTCCACATTGAACCTGATCTACTGGGGATAATGTGGGATATAAATGAAATAAATAGATATCATTAGTGGAGTAACCATTATATTTCTTGGCTCCATGAATACGTTTCACTACTGTGTTTTTGTATGAGCTTTAGTCACCTAAGTTGTTGATGAGAGATCTTGTAAGAGTGAGTTACAATAATCGGGTGGTAAATAATGCATGGACCGAGCAACAAATGTCATTGATGTGAAAGTAGGATCTAGCATCTTGAGTTTGAATGAGGGTAAAGAGTTCTGAAATACAACAGAAATATGATCTCTGAAGCTAAGGTGCTCTTCCAATAGAAGTCCCAAAATCTCAACTGTATGCTGTAGATGAATTGAGATGCCACAAATGGATGGAAGATGTTGCAATGGGAAAGAGGTCATGAGGGAGAAATGTACAGCAACAGTTTTTGGAGCGATTCAATTTATAATAATTGCCAAAAGGCAGGAATTGTTTTGCATATTAAAATTGATTTTAAAATTGCAAATTAGCTACCAACTTGCCATGTTATGAATTGAAAATTCTGTAGCAGTTTGGGGTTGAGTTAAGAAATGTTGCTCTATTGCAGACAATTTTCACTTCCTCTTTTTTTTTCTTTTGAAAACCATGGCATGTAAACACACTTCCTCTTCCCCCCCCCCCCCCCCCCCCCCAACCACACAGTTTTACTTTTTCTGAAAGGAAAAGGGTAAAGCAGGCTTCTGGCAGATGGTAGCAAATCAACAACCACAATATACATAGTTGAAAAACATATTTTATTCAGTCATGGGGTTCTCTGCTGCACAGCAAAAGTGGGAGGGGAGCAGACTGATAGGATTGTGTCAGTAAAGTAACCGGATGCAAACAGAACACGATGGATCATATGATTATTTAGTAACTGAGGGTGTGTTGGAACTTTTCTAGGTAGTTGCCTAGCTTCTGCCTGAGATGAGAGCAAATATATTACGTGAAAAGATTTGTATTCGTTGGAGCCAGGGCCTTGGACTGGCATGTACCAGGGGGCTGGAGACAATTATCACACACGCTATTCCCTTCTCTCAATAAGTCAGACCATTCTAGTAAGTGAGTTCTGAACCAACTTGTTTACTTTCTCTTCCCAAATAGTGGGATAATAGCAGCAGCAGTCAAGTAGGCAGACAGCAAGCAAAACTATTTACAGAGTCCTTCATACCTTCTAAGAAATATTGTTCTTGGTGAGAATTTGTGAGTACTCTGCAATTCTCCTCCAGAATAGTGTTTCACTTAGTAAGCATATGTTAGAGGACTGATGCTTAGTCTTTGAGATTAGCACTGTGGGGAGGCTCGGGGTTCCATCCTGAAGCTGTGAAGCAATTCAGATGGTAAGCTGGTCCTGGGTGGGGGTGGTGTCCCCAGGAGGCTGGTTGTTGCAAGTGGCTCCTGTATTTCACTTTTAGCCTCTGCAAGATTTCAGGACCTTTTAAGCATAGGATTGTAAGGTCCTGGGCGCCAGCTGGAATTGCACAATAAGGCCAATTTCTCTCTTGCTCCCAAGCTCTGAAGGCCCAGATGATCAAAAGTAAATGCGGGTGCTAGAGGCCACTAGTGCCTGCATTTACATACCACCCATGATCAAAGGGCAGCCGCAGTGCTCTGATCGTAGGGGCAGAATAGCGCCTTAACCCTATGCCAGCTTAGAGCTCTGTTCCCACCCTCTCCCGTCAGGCAGCCTGGGCTGTCATTGTGTCCTGGGGGTCCATTGGACCCTCACCATTGTTAGTGCCCCCCCAGGACTGTGACGGGTGGGCTGGAGTTTTGGTGGATCTCCAGCCCCCCTCCTCCCATGCCCAAAACAAAATTCCTGGTGGATCAAGTGTGCTGCCAAACCCGGACCCCACCCACCCTGGTGGTCTAGCTGTCCTCACCTGCCCCCCCATACCTCATTGTAGGAGGAGGGAGCAGCACCGCCTACAAAATGGCCCCACCCTGCCCAGTGCATCCTGGGATGCACTGGGGGGGGGGGTTCCCTTATACAGTATCTAGGGAAGCCCTACTTGGCGCTTACCAAGATGCACTGGTCAAGGCTCCACCATTTTGTAGGGAGTGCTGAAAGAGGAGGGAGTGCTGCGCCGTCCTCCTATGATGAGGTACAGGGGGTTGATGGGGACTGCTAAACCACCAGGGTGAGTGGTAACTGGGTTTGGCAGGCCATTTGGGCCACCAGGGATTTTGTTTTTTTGTGGAATGGGGAAGGGGGGCTGGAGATCCATGGGGCCTCCAGTCCCCGTCACTGTCCTGGGGTGGGGGGGGGGGTTGTGGGAGCTTGGGGGGCCACTAGGCTACCAGGGCCTTGCTTTTCTGGGGGGGGGGGCAGCTCCTGTGTTGGACAGGCCTGGGCCTGTCAAACAAGTGCAGGAGGATTGTTGAGTGCATGCTTAGGCACAATCCTCCTGCACTTTCGCCACATGATCAATGCTAATAACGTGCTTAAATTTGCATGTTGTTAGCATTGATCATTGGGAAGTTAATTCTCCCATTCTTTTCCGGCACTATTTTTAGGGCGCTGTTTCAGAAGAGCAAGGGGAATTGATCATCGACCTGTAAGAGTGGTACAACAGGTTCCCTGTTACCACTAGCCTTAGCCCAGAGCTTAAGTAGCTTCTGATTACCGTATCTGTTCATGGATGTTTACACACAAGCTTTCCTGATTAGGGTAAACAAATGTGTCTACCACTAGAACTGTATGGATTTAATTAGCTTGGGCCTTAAGCTGAAGGGCTCTCCCTTGACATTTATGGTCAGGGATAGGGAGGCGAACCAAAGACACGGGTTTGAATCTTATACAGGGCTTTTATACTTCTGAGCAGTTCCGTTCAATACTGATCTCCTCCCTTGCTTAGAATACTAGAAATGGGGGACGGGGGGGGGGACACTCCTGCTTTCTAGAATCTGTGTTACTGCTGGACAGGTCAAAAAAAGTAATGCTCCTCCCCAGCAGGAGGGCTGGTAGGGCCTCTGGAATTTGCAAACACCCTACTGCAGAATTCCCAAGAAGAGTGAGGCTACTGAAGGACCTATGAACACACATTGGCTCACTGTACCTGTGTTCTGACCACCATTAGCTGTTTTGGGCAAGGGTGTGGGGTGATTTGATGACTAGTTCTAACTTCATTTGCCTAGTAGGCTACCAGCTACATATGTTCCATTGGGTAAGACAGTGAGACTGATTCCTTCTCCTATTTTTATCAAGTCTGTCTTTTGTTCAACAAGTCGATCAGTCTGCTGGCTTGAACCATTCAACTGTAGGAACTCCTGTTCGGATCAGTAGTTGGGCTCCAAGTAGGAGAAAAAAAGTTCAGTGTACAGCCAATATCTTCCTCTTGGCTGAGTGATTTAACACATGGGGATTGGAAGGAGAGGGTTGACATAGAGAAACTGAAGTGGTGGTGCTGGGGGAATTATGTAAAATTTACTTTTGGAGGCGTCATATCAAATTGGATGGTGGTGTGATAAACTGGAGGGATTATGTGAAAGAAGAGAGGCTGTGTGTGTGTGTGGGTGTGTGTGGGGGGGGGGTGGGGGGGGGGTTATGAACAGCTAAGAGGGTAGAGTGGGCACATACATTGTATGTGTACCTTTAAATGGAGACATAAATGATTTGGGGGTGGGGTGCAGAGAGGAAAGGGGAGAATACTAATATAGATTAAGGAGGGAGGACAGTAGGGCTGTGGAGAGGGCAGGGCTGAACCATCTCCCTTCCTTGTAGAATCTTCCCATAGCCACTCCCTCTTCTCCCTAGCCATTAAACTTCCCAAAGAACATCAAATTCAGAGATGCAACTGTGTTGAAAAGTTACTTTTTTTTATTATGCAAAGCAAGTATAATTTTAGTGTACAAAATAATTCAAATGTATAAGCATGCTGCATGATTACCATTGAATTTCTGAACCATTTGTCATAGAATCTTTGAACACTCACTCGCTGCAGAATAGATCCCGATCTGTAGCAGAAAACTGGTGCCTGTGCTTACATCTTACAATTCTTTGGGTTGGCTTTTGTGACTGGAACTTTTTAAAATTATGGTATTTCTCTTTTAAATTAGTTAATTGGGTGATTTTCTTTTTGGCGATTTGTTTCTTATTTGTTAAGATCTTTTCAGTTTCTGGTCTGAATATCTGCAGAATGCATTTGTCTGCTTGATGGTAGGAGTACTTGTGAGTTTTTCTGTTTTATACTGTTTATCTTTGAGAACACAGATTTGATTACTGAGCATAGTAGGTTCAGGTTAATTTTTCTTGTTTGGTTATTTTCACAGGTGTAACCTTAATTTTGTGTTTTATTATATAGAAGTTTTGTATGTTTGTATTTATGATGAACCTTTGTAACCTGTTCTGATTATTTTTATCATCTTTGAACAAAACAAATGAATAAAATGAAACTACTTGGCAAGAACTGAGACCCTTGGAACAGTAAAGGAAAATAAGTTCTTAGCAAATTACCTTCCACCAATGAAAGGGGTGCAGGGGCGCAGAGAATCTTCTCACCTTTTTCCTTTTTGCCCCGGGTTTGTTTTCTCTTGCTTAAGTACTACTACTACTACTACTATAAATCATTTCTATACTTTGACTACCCTTTCTTCAGGTCCTGCATAGACCCTGATTTTGTCTCTGACTGATCAGGCCACTACTTTTTTACTCCTCCCTCTTCCCAATATTATGCCTTTACGACCTCTCTATCCTCATATCAAAAGCCCTGATCTGTTACATCAGATGTTTTACTCGCATATGAAGGAGGGAGGTCTAGGCAGTCTAGAAAGATTATGCACAATATTTTTGGATAATTAATCATTTCTTATATTTGCCTCTTGACATAGATCTCGTCCTTATGTTTCAGTTTCTCTGCCTCTGCTGTGTAACTGTTTATAAATTACAAATAGAAAACAATAACAAGCAACTATAATAACCCTCCTTCTACCACCACCACCACCCTCTACCCTTCCAACCCCAACAACAGCTGACTTCTATTACCCCAAGGAACCCTAATCCACCCTGTTAAAATGTCCAGGGGTACAAAATATAACCCATTCTGTATGCTCTAGTGGGGGGAGAAATATGCCTTATGAAGCACTGTTATGCTTTTTTAATCTGTATAATAAGTCATCATCAATCTCAGGATTCAGAGCTCTCCTGTCTTCCACAGACCTTACTGGAATAGAAAATGTCCTCTCACAGGATATGCTGGTAGCAGGCATGTACAGGATCCCCCATACAAATTTTGCTACTTGTGACCAGCACTTTTGCTTATTTTTCCAAAAACTGAAACCTCGCCTGCATCACTCGAACATTAATAACTGTCTAGTTCATTAACAGCCTTCAAAGTAGAGAATAACACTGCCCTCATCTCCGCCCCCATGGGATCTGTCCCCATCCCCACAGGCTCTATCCCTGCCCCACCTTCCCACAGGTCCCTCCCCCCCCCCCCCCCCGTGTCATTCTCTAGTAGAGAATGGATGAGGAGTGAGTGGGAGGGGCAGAGAACGAGGAAGAAAGAGAATGGGCTAAACAAGAAAAAAAGTGAAAATAAACCTATTATCAGAGAATGACACGGGGACAGGGATCCACGGTAACTGCCATTATTAGTCAAGGTAAAAGAATGACCCACGATGGGGGCTAATTGATGAAGAGGCTTGTTGTGGAGGGGAACCCCCTTTCAGAAACCTGATGAGGTCAAGCTTGTTTTTGCTCTGCAGATAAATTCAAGCTGCTAGAACAAGGTTAAATCTTGTGTATCTGTAATGCAAAGCAAAAGCGGATTTCTCATAAATCTAGTGCAAGTATCAGACGGTGCAAATCCTACCACGATCCTCTTGCGAATGAAAGCAGTACCTGGCACGATGCAATGTTTTTAATGATCTATGGTTCCCATGGGCTGATTTCACTATTTCCCCCCACCTTGCAAAAGAAAAGAAAGTGTTGTGTTTTATTTCTTTTCAGAAAGTAACAAGAAATCTGGTAATTTTTAAAGCATGTCATTAACGCCTGATCTTTCCCTTTTTCATTAGTCGCACTGATAGTCTGAACAGTTATTTTTTTTTATTTAAACACTCACAAAGGATTTGCATATTTTTGTGCAGGATATGGAACCAGGAGTGCAACACAGAGGCAAAGAAAGTGGGCTGCTTATGATGCCCCTCCCCCTCTGAAATGCACACGCCTTTCCAATGTCCAGTTACATAAAGGTTTGCTGTGGATCTTTTGTTCCCCAGATGGGACCTCCAGAGTGTGTGTGGGGGGGGGGGGGGGAGGGAGAGATCGCATAGCTTCTGGCCCAGTGCAGCCACTAATGTTATTGGATGTGTAATTGTCACAGGCAGCGCTCAGTGAGTAAGAGAAGGCACTTTTATGAGCCTTGGGAATGAGCCTATTTGACCTAAGAGAGACTTTAAGGTCAAAAACTAAAGCGAGCCTGCTGTTGGAACTGCAAATTATATACTGCTGCTGAGGTCCATCCTCCCTTGTGAGGAGAAGTAGCCGAGGCCAGCCTAGTGAAACACCTGTGATTATGCCTGCCTCAGGACAAAGCCTTTATCACCATTTGAGCTGTTATTCTAGGCAGTACTGGCAGCTCCTGACCACCCATTAAATTTTCCATGGTAAAGGTAGGATCTGCTTCTGTGCCTCACTTTTGCATGCACATTTGTATAGTAATTAGCTCATTATAATAGCTTTGCATACAATTTTCGTTAGCTGCTATGGTGACAGGAAAAGAGTTTGGAGAAACCTTCTGTGTATATCTCGCTTTATTCCTTGCTCGCTAAACCAGCTAAAACCAGTGTAAAAACCACATTGATGGCTCATTAGGTTTTGTGCATCTGGGCCTTAATTGAGTGTGAGAACATCCATTTAGAATAGTCTGTGAGACATGACCATTTTAAAGAAAGTTTTTAGTGTAATACTGGGTGGGTGATTTTTAAATTTGAGTAATACAGAGTGTGGAGAACAAATTAAAGAGAACATAATTTTACAGAAAAAGTGCCGTGGTATGACTGAGCTGATTTGAAGAGTACGTGAGTGAATTGTGTTATAGTGTTTGGGTGAATGAGCCTAGGCCACCGGATTTCTTTTAAGTGAATGCACGGGAGCAGCTGCTAGAGAGTGTGTGAGACACTGAGAACTACAGAGCTCTTCTGTACTGCAGGGAATCAATTTTAAGAATAGGGCCTGGAAGATACAGCATACAATTATTACTTTTATTTAAGCTATTTAGCAAGGCCACAGTATACGATGACAAACCTCAGATTAAAGCTGCTGCAATAGGGTAATTACAAAGGATTTTACCTCTTTTGAGTAAAGCTGGGTCAATAGCTACAGAAGAACCGCAAGGATCAACGCTATCTGTGGGCCCCCACACAAGAGAGATCAAAATGTTTGTGTAACAAGAGAGTAGTACAGTTAAGTGAAATCACATTAACACTACACCAGCAACAAGGGTACTTTGACAGGTGAACACAGTGTAAACACTTAACCTGAATTGGGTCTGGATGGTACACGATTCCTGAAAAAGAGAACCCCCCCCCCCCCCCCCCCCCCCCACAAAGAATCAATTTTTATGTTAAGTGAGAAAGTTTGTAATATCATCAAAAAGCTTGAAGTTGAGATAAGTAAAAAAATTTAGCACTTTATTTGATATTCTCATGCACCTTATTTGTTTATATTCTGATTTCCTTTCTCATCAATGTGATGTTGTTGTTGTATTATATTGTAAGCCACATTGAGCCTGCAAATATGTGGGATATAAATAAATAATCCCACGTGGTTATTGGCTCTAAATTTCTTATGTCCCAGATCTAGAGAAATATATACTACTAGTATAAAAGGCCCGTTTCGGTAGGCAATGAAACGGGCGCTAGCAAGGTAATCCCCCCCCCCCGCAGCGTCCTTCCTGTCTCCCCTGCCCCCCTGCAGCCACCCATCTGGTCTCAGGACCCCCTCCCCACCAACCCTCCTCTGCCCCTGCCACACATGTGCAGCGGCCCTCCTCTCTCCCCCTGCAGCCACCCATGTCCAGCGACTCTCCTCTCCCCCTGCAGCTACTCTCCCCCTGCAGCTACCCATGTCCAGCTACCCTCCTCTCCCCTGCCCGCCTGCAGCCACCCATGTCCAACGACCCTCCTCTCCTTTCCCCTTGCCCCCCCTGTAGCCACCCATGTCCAGCGACCCACCTCTCTCCCTGGCCCCCCCTGCAGCGTCCCTTCTGTCTCCCCTGCCCTCTCCTGCAGCCACCCATCTGGTCTCAGGACCCCCTCCCCACCTCCCTCTTCCCTGCCCCCCCTGCAGCCATCCATGTCCAGCGACCCTCCCCTCCCCCCTCGGCACATCACCCAAGCCCCCCCCCCCTTGGGCACATCAACCCCCTCGCCACCCGCAGCCGCCAATACTAACGCTGTCTGGCCGCTGCTGCGTCTCCTGTTGAGCAGCAGCGGCCGGTATAAAAAGAAAAAAGCAAAAAAAAAAAGATTTTAAACCTGAAACACGGCTCCGTAGACAGCCATCTGGCATTGGCTGTCATCTCTGCAGATGCTTCTCCTCTCCCCTCTGACGTCGCTGCGCTCCTCCGGGGTCTTCCTGCAGGGGCAGTGACGTGGAGGGGAGAGGAGGAGCGGCTGCAGTGACGACAGCCAATGCCAGATGGCTGTCTACAGAGCCGCGTTTCAGGTTAAAAATCTTTTTTTGGCTTTTTTCTTTTTGTACCGGCCGCTGCTGCTCCAGAGAAGAAGCAGCAGCGGCCGGACAGCGTTAGTATTGGCAGCTGCGGGTGGCGAGTGAGTTGACGTGCCCGAGGGGGGGGGGTAGGGGCTTTGGTGATGCGTCGAGGGGGGGCACTGAGAGCTGATTGGTGGGCAGGGGGAGGAGTAGGGAAACACGCTCCGCGTGTTGCCCTACTTCTCCCCCTGCCTGGCTTGTGGTTTTGCAGGGTGCTGCAGAGGGGCTTGGGTGTTGCGTCGAGGGGGGGCACTGAGAGCTGATTGGTGGGCAGGGGGAGGAGTAGGGAAACACGCTCCGCGTGTTGCCCTACTTCTCCCCCTGCCTGGCTTGCGGTTTTGCAGGGCAGGGGCTTGGGTGTTGCGCCTAGGGGGGGGCACTGACAGCTGTTTCCCAGGCAGGGGGAGCTACTCCTCCCCTTGCCTTGGAATCAGCTGTCAGTGACATCACTGACGTCAGTGCATTCTAAACTGCCTAGCAGACCACCTCCGAGGGAGCCACAGTACCAGGCACATTAGAACGTTGGAGGTGAGCATTATTATATAGGATGAGGGAAACAAAACAGTCATGAAATAAGTTCAGTGGAATCTATCCTGGGTTAAAAAATATTGTTGTTTAGTTGCAAAGGAAATGTTTTGAACACAAGTTCAAGTTTGAAATAAACTTTAACTTATAGCTAATTGGTTCTGGACCTTATTTTCTGGGGGGAAAGATCCTGAATTTAGCTTCTTTTTTTCCTCCTAGCCCTTGGTTAGGAGAACATGGTTAGTTTTTGTCCCCACTTGTTTTAGAGGTACAGCTCGAGGTATTATGCATGACTACTAATATCAGGTATTGTAGATCTGGGCGTACCCTGAAACAGTGGGTAGCATATGGATAAACTAGTGTAATCTGTGAGTTTGTGTTCTTTTTTTATGTTGTTGTTGTTGTAAATACCAGGAGTAAAACAGTATATCAAATCCCATCCCCTTTTATGGCCCTGCCATGATAGTGGGGGGTGGGGGGGGGGGGGGGGGAAGGAGGTAGTAGGTTTGGTTTCTCTGGGAGTGTGTGTTGTTCAGCCTTGCAGGCTCGTATTCCCATCCCACAGAATTTTTTTTTCACTGCTTGGGCGTAGTGCTAGCGAGGCATTATGGGGACTTGTCAATTTAAAATGTTTGTTTTTTTGTGTTAATTTATTCTTGTGGCATAAAACAAAGAATTGTCAGAGTTTACCCAAGGAGGCTTATGTTTTATCCCGTTCAAGAAGAGTAGAGATTTTTTTATACAGATGTCCCAGGCTTTAGGATGGGAGTAGGGCAGACTAGCCAAAATTGCCAAGAAAATGTGAAGGGGCAGGTCGAATATTATATAATAATAATATTTAGCTTTTGTATCATCAGTTTGTCTTGCTGTGGGCTCTTTCCTTGAGATCCCAGCCTCTGTCAAACCTGTAACTATGTGAAAATGCTTAATTTCAAAACCAGTTTTTGTCTGTGTGGCTCATTATCTTCTTTATGCATCTCGAGTGCATCATCTGTTCAGCTTTCTACTGGTGGCCAAGCCTGGTGGGGGGGATTCAGCAGGATCAGACTCCCTGATGGTACTATGAAAAAGATTAAAGGTTAGTCACTTGCCCAAGCTCAAATCTAAGAAAATCACTTGAAAAAAATCAGTAATTGTCTCCCTTTAAGTATCATTCATCACCCCCCACCCCCAAAACAGCATTTGCAAATGTCATTGAGCAACTAAACTGCTAGTATAGATGAATTTGAAGATAATTTTATTTCTAATATGACTCCCATTCACCCCCCCTCCAATCTATTTATATCAGTTCCTCTTTGATTCCTCTGAAGGCTGATTAACAAATTTTGAATGCATGCATCACATCTGCCTTAAAATCTTGGTGCGTGCTGTTTCACTTGCATGCTCCTTGTAATGATGGTTCCTCTTTCACTGTTTGGTGTGATACTGTGAAAATACAAATGAAAAAGAGGGGTAGTTTTGGTCATTTGTTGTTGTTTTTTTAACAGCAATTACATGTACATACTTGGATATCAGCAGAGGAGGATTGATGATCCACCCAGTCTGTCTTGTCTGTCCACAGTGCTTTGCACAAGTCTTACTTAATGCTCTCTGGTGATGGTGAGATGAGCAAGGTGCACAGATAAAGGAGTGCTGTTTTTTTTTTTATCTAGGGATGGAGGCTAGAGCAGCTTTCATGTACTACAGCACAGTAAGGATTATAATGCTCAGGTGTAATGTATAGCTAACAAACCTATGATTTAATCTCTGTTTAATAAAGGCGGTCTGCTTTTTTGAGCTGTTCGAGGCGTGCACTCTGTAATATATCAAAGCCCTTCTTAAACAGTCATCTGACTTTCTACAGAATAAAATCTTCAAACTGCATCACTTAAAGGAATCCTAATTTTAAACAGTAGCTACAGCTCAGCTTGTACAAGTTTCTTTCTCTCTCTTCCCCCCCCCCCCCCCCTTCATCAAGAAGTGAATTGTAGCTTCCTGTGTGGTGGTGTTTTTTTCCCCTCTTCTAGACACAAACATTGTTAGTGGGCATGGCATGTAGTCCAAAAGCCAAACTGGTAAAAACAGATTAAGATTTAAAAAAAAAAAAAAAAAGCCAAATCGGACTGGGGGTTCCAACCCCTCCCCCCCCCCCCCCCCCCCCCCCCCCCCACACACACACAAAAATAAAATGGCCCTGTCCATTTATTTGGAAGTTCAGCTTCTCTAGCTCCTGAAGCTTAGACTGAAATGTAGCAGTTTAATGCCCAGATAATCGAAAGCCCCATTCTGTTCCAAACACCCGCTGGAACAGCATGGGGATTTACTGCACCTATGATCAGAGGTAATAGCTTGCAAATTTATGCGCGCTATTATCTCAGATTATAGGGTAAAGTGCGGGAGGACGATGCCTGATCATTCGCTCAGGCACAGACCTCCCGCTCTTGTTTTGACAGGTCCAGGCTGTCAAAAGCCCAGACCTGTCAAACAGGGGCTGGGGGTCCATGGAACTACCAGACCCCAAACTGCATGGCCCTGGTGGCCTGTTGCCCCCACTGATCCCCCACCCCAAGCCAACGACATGGAGGCTGGAGGTCTGGCAGATCTCCAGTCCCTCCGACCCCCCCCCCCCCCCCCCGACACGAGTTCAGGGGGGACTGGAGATCCGGTGGGTCTCCAGCCCCCTAACCCTCCCCCCCCCCCCGGCATCCCCTCAAAGAAAGCCCTGGGTGGCCCATATGGTGTGAAAGATGCACTGGGCAGGACTGGACTCCGCCATTTTCAAGGCCGCGCTGCTGGAAGAGGAGGGAGTGTACCTCCCTTCTTCAACAAAGGTGCAGGGGGACCGGAGAAGAGGGATGATAGACTACCTGGTTGGAGGGGGCTTGATTTGCGGCCCACTGGGCTAGCAGGGCTTCCTTTGGGGGGATTTGAGGCGGGTTGGGGGGAGGGCTGGAGACCCACCAGAACTCCAGCCCCCCTGAACTTGGTTTGGGGGTACTTGGAGGCCTGGGGTGGGGATTCCTGGGGGTTGGAGTTCCTGAGGGGAGGCCTCTGCAGGGGGGGGGGGGTGTATTGGATGGAATGGGGGACCTGCTAGCATACAAATGCATCCTGGATAGAACTTATCAATTCCTCCCCAATGGTCTGCAAACCTGATCACCAGCTCTGAGCTGGCATAGGGTTTGCTGCATACAGTGCGCTGCTTGCTCATCATTGGGGAGGAATATGTTTAGCATTTATTTGCATACCACTTGTGCTGAGCCCTGTTTAGCATGCATTTGCATGCTAGTTGCATTCAGAGTCCGCGAGCGTATTGTTTCACGCGCTCGGGGGCTCTGATCATGGGGTGGTAGCAAACACAGGCGCTAGTATGGTGCTAATAGCCTCTAGCACCTGCGTTTGCTTCTGATCATCAGTCTCCAGCTCACCCTCTACCCTCCTAGTTTTTCTACGTCTGTTGGGAGGTGGGAGACAGATCCCCAGTGTACCTGAATGTAACTCACCTTGAGCTACTACTGAAAAGGTGTGAGCAAAATCCAAATAAATAACCGTTCCTCTCCATCCTCCCCCTATAAAATGCCACAATAAATCTCTATCGGAGAAGCAGCTCCCGCAGCTGTAGTCACAGGAGGGAAGATATAATCTGGAGGAAGTTTCTATGCTATAGAAATAGTTTTTCTACATCTGTTGGGAGGTGGGAGACAGATCCCCAGTGTACCTGAATGTAACTCACCTTGAGCTACTACTGAAAAGGTGTAAGCAAAATCCAAATAAATAACCCTTCCTCTCCCTCCTCCTCCTATAAAATGCCACAATACATCTCTATCGGAGAAGCAGCTCCCACAGCTGCAGTTTATATACACTGACCACAGTATCATTGTGAGAAAAAAAAAAAAAAAAGAGTATAGAATACCTATCAAGCTTTAGTCTAGCAGTTACGGATGTACACAGAAGTAATAAAAATAGCATGTGGTCTGCATCCTTATTCCAAGCTTACAGAATGAGCGAGTGCACAGATTTATTTTTTTTTAAACACCTCATATTAAAGCATTTTATTGTGAGTAATTTTATAAGCTGCCTAGACTGGAACATCGAGCAGACACCTATTTTTAGTAGGGCTGCACATTAACTGTGAGGGGACTGTCTCTTCATGTTCAAGTGTACAGCGCTGCGTACGTCTAGTAGCGCTATAGAAATGATAAGCAGTAGTAGTAGTATTTAATGATTAACTGCTCTCTCTTCTCCCCTCCCCACACGCCTGGTCCTGCATCTTTTCTTCCCCTCCCCGACTGCAGGCAGCTCTCCCCTCCCCTCCCAGTTTGTCTTCGGCCTGCACTGGACCTTTCCTTCTGACTCAACTTCCTGTTTTCAGAAGGAAAAGCCCGGTGCAGGCCGAAGCAGTATTTCAATACGCTGCTACTGCAGGGCAAAGACTTAAATGACAGGGTAAACCGGGAGGGGAGAAATTGCAGGTGAGGGAGGGAATTGAGGGAGGACACAGGTAGAGGGGAAGGCACATCTGAGGGAGAGAGAATGGGTGAAGGCCCCCCTCCAAAGCTGCAGTGCCTGTTCAACGGCTGATGGGGTATCTGAAGTCCCGCCAGCCAAAGAAATCCGCTGCCCGAGTTATCCCTTTCCTCCTCATACTGCCTCGGGAGCGAGGAAGTCAACAGGGTACCTCTAACCACCAATGCTTGCACTCCCCAAGCATGCTCAGTTTGTGCTGGCATTAGCATCTAGAGGCACCCCCCTAACTTTCTCGTTCCTGAGGCAGCACAAGGAGAAAGGGGGACACTTTGGCAGTGGCTTTCTTCGACTGGCTTCAGCATCACCCACCAGCAAAGGTATGATATCTAATGTGGGGGTGGGGAGGGAGAGGAAATCTTGCCCCCCCCTCCCACAATGAACAACAGGCTATGCCCCGACTTTAATCACGATTAAAATTTTAATCGAGCCGCAGCCATAATTTTTTTTTGTCTCTTTTTATAAAGACAGATACTGTACCTATTTGTCCTGAGTAAAATTGAAGGGCTTATTTCCAAAACCCTTTAAGTCCATCCATATTAGTTGCATTGCTAACTGCCTTAGCCTCTTTAAGGCAATTGGGGGCCATTCAGCCCGTTCCTCCAGCAGAGAGGGGCACGGGTCGATATTCCATCTATTTTGTTGTCCCAGAGAAAGTAGACTCTTTTTGCTCGGTTCTGGATCTCAGAGGGGTGAACAAGTCTGAGTGCTGCATTTCTGCATGGAGACTCTTCGTTCTGTCATAGCCTTGGTCCAGCCAGGTGAGTTTCTCACCTCATTTAATCTCAAGGAGGCTTATTTTCAGATTCCAATTTGGCAGTCTCGCAGAAAATTTCTCAGGTTTGCGATCCTGGGAGATCATTTTCAATTCAAGGCATAACTTTTGGCCTTGCTACTGCACCTTACATGTTTTCAAAAGTTATGGTGGTGGCAGCCTTTCTTCACTGGCAAGGGATCCAGGTATATCCTTACCGTTTCTTCAAGTTCAAGTGTACAGCGCTGGGTACTTCTAGTAGCGCTATTGAAATGATTAGTAGTAGTAGTTATCAAAAGAGCCTTCGCTGTACACAGACAGGGCTTGTTTCTTCTTTTTGCACTGGGTTGGGTGGTGAGCTGCAGCAAGAGTCGTCTCACCCCCACCCAGAGCCTAGAGTTTCTGGGAGTTATACTTCAAAACCCAGACGGAGAAGGTTTTCCTGCCTCAGCATCGTCAGCGCAAGCTGAACAGCAAATTCTCAGGCTTATCTCTCTTCCCTTCCCACTGGCGTGGGATTATGCTAAGGTTCTCAGTTCTATGGTGGCAACTTTGGATGTTCTGCGTTAGGAGAAGTTCCACATGTAGCCCCTACAGTTGTCCCTGTTGAGCCGATTATCTCCATTCTTGGGGATGACCAGCTGGTGCTGTGGACACCTCAAGCCAGACAGAGTCTAACTTGGAGGCTTTTCTCTGCGCATACACAGGTGGGGTTGCCCCTTACAGATTCCCAGTTGGTTTGTGTTCTCACCTCTGATGCCATCCTCTTTGAATGGGGAGCCCATTATCTCCACCACTCTGCACAGGGCTGCCGGTCGAGAGTGGAGGCTTCCTGGTCCATCAACAGATTGGAACTTCGAGATGTCTGCAAAACTCTACTAGCCTTTGTACCTGTTCTTTGTGGGAGGCTAGTGAGCATGCTGTCAGACAGTGTCACAGCAGTGTCTTACATAAACAGACAAGGAGGAACAAAGAGTGTATCTCTAGCCCAGGAGACTCGTCTTCTTTTTCAGTGGGCGGAATTGATCATTCCGATTTCAGCGTCTCACATAGTGGGTTCACTGAGCTTGCAAGAGAATTTCCTCAGCAGAGTCTCTGGACCTGGGGAAATGGCAGCTGTCAGACTGCATTTTGCCTCATTTCCACACAGTGGGGCCATCTGGTTCTGGACCTCATGGCATCCACTCAGTGCGCAAGTACACAGATTCTACAGCAGCTTCAGGAAGAGAAACTCCGTAGGAATGGATGCACTAGTACAGCCTTGGCTATCAGCCTCCTTTGTGTTTCCTCCGTGGCCTCTCATGGGAATGATGTTGCACAGGATTGCTCGTCATCCCAGGAAGATTGTTCTTGTAGCTGTACTGGACCAGACGCCCTTGGTATGCGGACCTCATCCCTCTTCAAATCGCTCCTCGGTTGACTCTTCTTCCACAGACAAGCTTATTGCATCAAAGTCTAGTACTTATGGAGGATTCCTCCTGCTTTGGTCTTATAGCCTGGCTTTTGAGAGGGTGCAATTGAGGAAAAAGGGTTGTGCAGATGATGTCGTTACTACCTTGCTACAGGCCCAAAAGCAGTCCACTTATGCTGGAGTGTGGAGAACTTGAGAGCTGCTCTTACTTTAAAGGCAGTATTTCTAGTTGCCACTTCATCAACATGGAGAGTTTCAAAGCTTAAAGCTCTCTTGCAAGGATCCCTTTCTGTGCTTTTCTGACTCGGGAGTTTCCATACGGACAGTTCTGTCCTTTTTGCCAAAGATTGTATCTCATGTCAGACTGTCTCTTCCTCCTTTTTCCAGGGAGGTGTGTTCTGCATAATACACTTTCCCTTCAACTGTTGGATGTGAAGCGTGTCCTTATGCACTATCCTACCACTACCAATGACGTCAAGCAGTCTGATCATCTTTTTGTCCTCTTTGCGGGACCTCCGGATGGGTTTGCCGGCCTCCAAAGCGACAGTGACTCGATGGCTTGAGGTTATTTCTTCAGCTTACATTCTGAGGGGTAGATCTGCTCCCATACACGTCAAGGCTTATTCTACCATGTCTTTAGTGACTCCTTTGGCAGAGTCTAGGGCAGTTTCTTTGGCATAGATCTATCAGTCAGCGAAATGATCTTCATTCCTTTGTTAAGCATTAATGTTTGGATGTGTCTGCTCGAGCAGGTGCTTCCTTCGGGGCCATGGTTCTTGCTGCATGGATTTCACAGTCCCTCCCCTCTTAAGGTTTGCTTTTGTACATCCCATTTGTCTGGACTGATCCTTGGGACGTAATGGAAAGAAAACTTAATTACCTGATAATTTTCTTTTTTTTTAGTCCCAAAGAATGTGACCGGAGCCCACCCTTCTGTGATGGTTTCGTTTTTAACAGGTTCTATGTAATTTCAGGTGTTTGTATTATTCTGGGTCTTTATTTCTAAAGCACGAGTTTTGCCCTTTATTTTATAGAAAAAGAACTATCTAGAGCCTGGACTTTTTTCTCTGGAAGTCACTGCATCTGCTGGTGGATGGTTACAGCCCATTTGTCTGGACTGATCCTTTGGGACTAAAGGAAAGAAATTATCAGGTAATTAGTTTTTCTATATCAAATCTATGACCTTTTACCCAGAGGTGAGGGGGAGACAAAACAGGATTTCCAGTCTCTACCCTGCCTGGGGGGGGGGGGCGGGGGGAAACCATGACCTTGCTTCTTTCATGAGGCTCAAGAAGTGCTGATGTGCTGCTCCATCCTGCTCCAGCAGAAATTAGCCCCAATGCCACTCGTTGCAGGATAGGATTTATTTTATTGCACCATAACATTGTATGTGGGAGGTGGTAGTTGGGTAGAGGCTAGCCTAGTACTTCGTGCACTAGGCTGACAACCAGAGAAGCCTGATTCAAATCCCATCTTCTGCTCTTTGTGATCTTTGGCAAATCACTTACTCCTCCATTGCCTCGGGTACAAACTTACATTTAGGTATACTAAGTTTTCCCTGTCCCTGGAAGGCTTAGTCTAACTCATCTAGAGCTACTACTGAAAAGGTGTGAGCTAAATCAAGCTAGCCTCATTTATGACGAGCTGAATTAATTTTTTTTGTGTAATACTATTTGCCTTAGATATGATTCTCCCCTTCTAATGGTGCTAAATTAGAGGTATTGTAAAGCCCATACTGTTAACTCCTGTTAATTAATTAGAAAGAGCCTTCATAGCTTGAAAGTGCATTTGGCGCTGTCTGGCATTTTGTTGTGGCATGTGTTGTTGCTTCTCACAAATGTGGATTTTCCAACTTTTGTACTTGCACTTTTTAAGCTAATCTATGCTGCCTTGTTAAGGTGATGAAAGAAGAGAAGCTGTGGCGTTTATTTTGTATCATGGCCAATCAACGTCTTCAATATTTGCTTTGGAGCTTAAAAGCAAGACTGTAGATCCATGCAGAAAGTAAATACATTTATACAGTGATTGTGTATTATTGTAACAGTGGGCCATAGAAAGGTTTCAAGAGTGAGTTAATACAAATGCACTCAATGATTGCACAGTCAATAAGGTTCTTGGCATGGAACTGTATTTTGTCCTGTTTTTTTTGGGTTTTTATTTTTATTTTTTTGCTTGAGCAGGATTTTTTATTTGATGAACCCATTTTTCTCTGTATCTCGCTCTTCAAGAGTGCAAAGATTGTCTTGGTATCAAGTGAGATTAAGTTTGTGTTTAGTGACGTACTGTGAAACTTCAGGTCCAGCTGCACTAACCCATTCTCATCATTTTGGATTGGCTAATTTAGTCACCTTTTCCTGAAGGTGGTCATAATTATTCTGAGAGAGTAGCATGGAAACATGCCAAGTGTATGAGAAGAATACTTTTTTGTATGAGATTTTTCAATATTTTTTTTTTTGTGTGTGGATGGCGGCATACCATTGAGCTTGCAAAGAGATGGGATAATGTGGGATACAAATGCAACAAATAAAAATAAATAAAATACCAAGATCTTCATATTTGTATATTGTGAGTATAGTATGGGGCTTAGCATAAAAGCACTGAAGTGTCAGTATGGCCTTTTATTTGTAAAGGAAAGCATTCTTGGGCTCAGCAGAACATTTTTCAGGTTAATATGAGGCTTTATTTTCAAAAGACATGTACTATTTACACAGACTGGGTAAACACTTTTCAAGGTCCTTTCACTAGCAGTGAGCAATTAACATCATAAATGTGTGTTATCTGCTGCAGGGCCTACTTATGTTGGTAGCATAGCCAGGAGCAAAAAAGCGTGTGTGATTTATATAAATTTTAAAAATGTGTATTTCAGCTAACATGAGCACAAAGTCTATTAGCACTAGCCATATGACAGTGTATTTACATTTACAATCATCTGGCACAATCCTAGTAGAAAATACTGAAACATCCTATATAAATTGGTCACAATAGTAAACATTTTTATTTAATTCCTTGCTTTCATTGATGACTGATGTTGGCTTAAAGGGCCGTTTTTATTTAACGGGAGCTTGTTTAAAGGCAGGTGGGAGGGCTGCATTAGCTCATACATTTTCTGTAGCATAGTCACAATAGTAGAGATGATAGCATAGAGAATACTGCAGACAGCTCAAGCCATGTTCTGCTTCAGTCAAAATTGTGGAGGAAAAAGCCAGAGGAAACGGACTAAGGTAGTGCATTAATGACTGGGGGAGAGTAGCAGCTGTCCTCTCTTCCTTCCTCTCTACCCTGTGCTGTGCCCTTCCCTTCCTAGTTTGCTAGGAGGATAGTGGGTGTGCATTGCTTTTGGGCCCTTTGTCCTTTTGCTGGCCAGGCCTGTTATGTCCTGTTGGGTTTCAAAATGGATCTAGAGTAGTAGAGAGCAGTGTGGTCTGACTGAGGTGCACTGCAGTACTGCCACTGCTGTTATCCTAATAAGCTTAAATGAAGGTGAGAGTAAAGTAACCGGAAGGGCTGTAGGAGGAAGGGGAGGGTGAAGGAACACAGAGAAGAAGAGTCTGAGGAAATTGGATATGTGGGGTGATGGTGTGTGTGTGAATGAAGATATCGGAAATGGTGTGGCGGGATGTTAGAGGTTTTGAAGGTGCTGAATGATGAGAAATGAGGGAGTTGTTTGCAGAGAGTAGATCAAGAGAAGTGCAGCAAGGCAGGGGAGAGTGATTTGGATTCAGGGGAATGAAGATGCTATAGAATATAAACAAAGGAATTTGAGAAGAATGGATCATCCCTCCTGATCTTAGGTCCCCTTTCCCTAATTCAAAATCCACTTTCTTTTCCCTTTCACTTTGTCTGCATCACTATGGCTTTCTTCTGAGTGCCCCTTATGAAGAGACTATGAGGCAGATGCATCAACCAAACGTAAAAAAATCTAAATCGTTAAAGTCCCTAACTATTTAAAAAAAATGAAGAATGCACCAAAAAAAAAAGTCACACATGCTCAGATCGGTATTGAAACGTACAATGTATCAAAGAATCACAATACACATCGGTAATCGGCCCCTAAATCATGCGCAGAGCAGCCAAGCGTTTTGCTGGCTGCTCTGCGCATGCTGCAAACGTCAAAACAAACAAACAAAAAAAAGCCACAACACATACATGTGGCTACCCGGTCAGCAAAATACAAAAACAAAGGATCAGGAGGGGGCAAGGGCGCTCGTCCGGAGCGTCCTGTATGGACGGCCTTGCCCCCCCCCCCGCTGCTCCCCACTTTCCGCCGCTCCCCCCCCCCCCCCACGAAAAAGCAAAATTCTAGCAGCCCCGGTCCCCCTCCCTTCCTGTTCTTCTGTTTTGCAATAGCTAACTCCGCCTCCCGTCATTCTTCCGCCCCGCCCCCGCTGCCCCCCCTGAGGTCGACTACGCCGCTCCCCCCCTCCACCGAGACCCCCCTCCCTATTACCGACCCGAGCAGCGCCTCTCACCTCTTTCTGAAGCGCTGCATGGGCAGGAAGATCTGTTGTGTTGGTCGCAGAGTCTCCATGACGTCTCTTCTTCCCTGGCCTAGGCCCCGCCTCCTGACGTAAGTAACCTACGTCAGAAGGAGGTGGGCCTAGGCCAGGGAAGAAGAGACGTCATGGAGACTCTGCGACCAACACAACAGATCTTCCTGCCCGTGCAACGCTTCAGAAAGAGGTGAGAGGCGCTGCTCGGGTCGGTAATAGGGAGGGGGGTCTCGGTGGAGGGGGGGAGCGGCGTAGTTGACCTCAGGGGGGGCAGCGGGGCATGGGGCGGAAGAATGACGGGAGGCGGAGTTAGCTTTGCAAAACACAAGAACAGGAAGGGAGGGGGACCGGGGCTGCTAGAATTTCGCTTTTTCATGGTGGGTGGGAAAGCGGTGGAAAGTGGGGAGCAGCGGGGGGGGGGGTGCACGGGGCAGAGGAATGATGGGAGGCGGAGTTAGCTTTTGCAAAACAGAAGAACAGGAAGGGAGGGGGACCGGGGCTGCTAGAATTTCGCTTTCTCGTGTGGGGAGGGGAAGTGGCGGACAGTGGGGAGCAGCGGGGGGGGGGGGGGGCATGGCCGTCCATACAGGACGCTCCTGATGAGCGCCCTTGCCCCCTCCCGATCCTTTTTTTATTTTTTTTATTTGATGTGTTTTCTGACACGTTTTCTTTAAGCTTAAACACAGCTCTTTTGGACATATGTAATGCTACGTCCTTTGGACCAATCACAGCGCTTTGTGACAGGATTGTGAAAAATTACAAGAGGACCTTACGAGACTGGGAGACTGGGCGGCTAAATGGCAGATGATGTTTAATGTGAGCAAGTGCAAGGTGATGCATGTGGGAAAAAAGAACCCGAATTATAGCTACGTCATGCAAGGTTCCACGTTAGGAGTTACGGACCAAGAAAGGGATCTGGGTGTCGTCGTCGATAACACACTGAAACCTTCTGCTCAGTGTGCTGCTGCGGCTAAGAAAGCGAATAGAATGTTGGGTATTATTAGGAAAGGTATGGAAAACAGGTGTGAGGATGTTATAATGCCGTTGTATCGCTCCATGGTGCGACCGCACCTTGAGTATTGTGTTCAATTCTGGTCGCTGCATCTCAAGAAAGATATAGTAGAATTGGAAAAGGTGCAGCGAAGGGTGACTAAAATGATAGCGGGGATGGGACGACTTCCCTATGAAGAAAGACTAAGGAGGCTAGGGCTATACAGCTTGGAGAAGAGACGGCTGAGGGGAGACATGATAGAGGTATATAAAATAATGAGTGGAGTGGAACAGGTGGATGTGAAGCGTCTGTTCATGCTTTCCAAAAATACTAGGACTAGGGGGCATGCGATGAAACTACAGTGTAGTAAATTTAAAACAAATCGGAGAAAATTTTTCTTCACCCAACGTGTAATTAAACTCTGGAATTCGTTGCCGGAGAAAGTGGTGAAGGCGGTTAGCTTAGCAGAGTTTAAAAAGGGGTTGGACGGTTTCCTAAAGGACAAGTCCATAAACCGCTACTAAACGGACTTGGAAAAATCCAAAATTCCAGGAATAACATGTATAGAATGTTTGTACGTTTGGGAAGCTTGCCAGGTGCCCTTGGCCTGGATTGGCCGCTGTCGTGGACAGGATGCTGGGCTCGATGGACCCTTGGTCTTTTCCCAGTATGGCATTACTTATGTACTTATATAATGCGCTGGGATTGGCTCAAAGTTTGTTTATTTTTTCACTTTACGATTTTTCCTGGCACAGAGCTGTCCTAACGAGAGGTCCAGACCTCTCGTTAGATTTCCTGCCTTTTTCCTGCGTAAAGGCAATCGGAAAAGGTTAGTGCATCTCGTTTCAATGGGGTTTTTACACTAATTGCTCATCTCCATTCCGTTTTCGTTAGCTGCTAGCTTCCTCGGTAAAAGCTCTTTGATGCATGCAACGGATCAAAATTTCCTCGTTGGAGGGTCATTAAAGGCTCATTAAGCTTTAGTGCATCTGCCTCTAAATTAATTCTTTGCTTCATTCTTTATTGAGGAAAGATGTAAAGAAGATAAACATGCCAGAAACAGTACTCAACAGTGATTCAGAGGAAGTGAAACAAATATTGGTGAACCTGGAAGATGTAATTGACAATCTGTCCTAACTTGAGTAGCAAATTACTGAGAGAACTCCAAAAATGAAATTACAGATCTACTCATTACATAAGTACAGGGCCGGTCTTAGGCAGGGGCAACAGGAGCGGTTGCACAGGGCCCCATGCCTCCAGGGGCCCCGCGGCACTCCTTCCTGCTCCCCACCATTGCCACAGTCTGACTATTTGCCTCCCCTCCCCCAAGCCGCACATACCTGAAGCAACCCTGGTGGTCTAGTGGAGTCTTCGGGGCAGCCATTTTAAAGAAGAAATTTCCTGCCCCGAAGACTCCATTAGACCACCAGGGTGGCTTCAGGTACATGCCAGGAGGGCACCCTACGGCTCGGGGAGCGGGGAGGAGGTCTGGAATAGGTGGGTAGGGGAGCAGGAAGGGGGAGGGAAGGATACTGTAAAAAAAAAAATCAAGGTAATATCTGTGTCATTTGGAGAAAGGGACACACCCTAGTACTATTATATTCGTGCAGAGATTTTTTTTTCTCTTGGTAAAGGGCCACTAAACAGACATCATGATATGAGAGTTAGGTGCTCAGCATTCAGAATTTCTAACTATTTATTTACTTATTTATGTCACTTTATCCCACATTAAACATGAATTAGATTGAAACCTGGGAGTGTTTAGAATCGTTTTTTCCCCCTCTGCCTACACAGGAAACACATCTTGTCAACAAGGGGCGGGGCTAGGTGGAGGAAGGGCTAAGTAGGATGGGGGGCCCACTGAACTGGTCTGCACAGGGCCCCACAATTGCTTAGACCGACCCTGCATAAGTACATAAGTATTACCATACTGGGAAAGACCAAAGGTCCATCAAGCCCAGCATCCTGTTTCCAACAGTGGCCAATCTAGGTCACAAATACCTGGCAAGATCCCAAAAAAGTACAAAATATTTTATACTGCTTATCCCAGAAATAGTGGATTTTCCCCAAGTCCTTTTAATAATGGTCTATGGACTTTTCCTTTAGGAAGCCATCCAAACCTTTTTTAAACTCTGCTAAGCTAACTGCCTTTACCACATTCTCTGGCAACGAATTCCAGAGTTTAATTACACATTGAGTGAAGAAAAATTTCTCATTCGTTTTAAATTTACTACTCAATAAAATTGTCTATAAAGAGTAGCAGACTTGGAGGAGCTGAGTCAAAGGGGGTATATAAAGACAACGGGTACATTCTAGAAGCCATATCTCCAGTCTGACAGCTTCTATGCTGTCTTGGAGAATGGTCATTTGGAAGGAGAGTATCATCTTTTTTTTTTTTTTTTTTTTTTTTTTTTTTAATTTATTTATTTATTTATGATTTTTAAAGTTACAATCCAAGCAAACACACTTGTACAGAAAGTAGTTAAATACAGATCCATTTAAAGAAAATGTAATAACATAACAGGGGAGTAAATACAAAACAAACGGATTCATTCCCTTATTTATATTTAAACCACTAAAGTCCACAAATACCATTCAAGATTTACAAATTTGGAGATTTAAAGCTCAATTATTATTATTAGATTGTAAGCTCTTTGAGCAGGGACTGTCTCTCTTTGTTAAATTGTACAGCGCTGCGTAACCCTAGTAGCGCTCTAGAAATGTTAAGTAGTAGTAGTAGTAAAAACAAAGCGAAAAAAATGTGAAGCTGCAAGAAATATTCCTTTTCAGGACGCTTGAGTCTCTCAATTCTCTTAGATAGTAAAAATTCAGTGAGGTACTTAGGTTCGAAAAAAACGTGCTTAGTGGATTGTAGTCTAACTATGCATTTGCATGGGTAATGCAAAAAGAAAGAAGCACCCAACTGTTGTACTCCAGGTCTGCTTAAGTCTGCTTAAAAGAAATTGACGTCTTCTTTTTTGGGTCTCTTTTGTCACGTCCGGAAGTATTTTTATTTTTAATCCGTAAAAGTCTTTGTTTCTATTTTTAAAGAAAAGTCGCATTATCCATCCTTTCCTTGTCATCAAGCAGATGCAGCCATTACAGATGGGTTGTGTCCATCAACCAGCAGAGGGAGATAGAGAGCACACTTTTTTCAGTGCCTCATACCAGCTTGCTCCACTGCCTCTCTTCAGTATTCTCTATCTCCCCTAGCAGAGTGGCTGCAGCTTCTTCGAGCTCCATCTAAAATCTGCCTGGAGGTTGCTCCTGTGCTTTTGCCAGTTGTTAGCAGGGGTGTTGGAGGCTATAGCAGCTTCACTTTAAAGGCACATAGGTTCGCCCTTTCCCTGCCTTACCCATACCTCCGTGGATGTGGACACATTGCTTAGCTTTCCCTGTCCTTTCCCACCAACAGTGGATGCAGGCACATAGGTTCGCCCTTTCCCTGCCTTTCCCACTCACCTGAGCCTCCGGAGTTCTATTTACCTCTGCTTTCCTCACAGCGTTAAAAAAAAAAAAAAAAGCGCTTAGACGCTGGAACAGAGGTTTTTCCTTGCCTTTTTCTATGGGACCGGAGCTGTGATACTCGGTCCAGTGAGGTAAGAGTGTTTTCTGACTCCTCCGGGGTGGGCCCGCGATCGGGGCGATTTTGGCGCGAATCGCCATTTTGAATTTTACCGCCGTTTTCGGCGATGGCTGCGGAGACAGTAAAGCGCTGTTCCAAGTGTGGCAAGCGCAGATCAGCAGCGGGGCTCTGTAAATCGTGCTGTACAGACGTTAGAGCCAGCCCGAGCATGGCGAGCGTTGATTCTTCACGCTCTGAGCTGGCAGCGGACACCATTTTGAATTTACCACATGGCGCAACCTCCGCTGAGACAGAGAGTCCTGAGCCCGGAGTGAGGCTGATATGGGAGCTACTAGCCCCGGCAGAGATCCGGGTGCCCAGGGTGAGTTTTTCTCCCCTGATTTTGTCTTATTAATGCATAAAGCATACATGCTTAAAAGAGCTCTCCCACAAAGCCCGGCATTGGCCTCTTCTAATGCCCCCCCCGGTGTATTCTAGCCTGGGTGTGCCCTCTGAGGCGTTATTCCCTGATAATTGGCAGAATATGAAACGCAGAAGGGCTCATTCACCTTCAGAGAGTGCTGCACCTCCATTCCCCCCCACCCCCGTGGTCGGGCTGCGAGGATTCAGAGGACTCTGGCAGGCCTTCATGGTCTGAGGAGCCAGAGTCTGGTGCAGAAGTGACTCAGGATCTGGACGATCCCTCCGCGGTGAGATTTTCCACCGTGATGAGCTGCCAGCGCTTATTTCTGATGCCCTGCAGGCTCTCTCTATTGAGGACCCTGCCAGTGGCACAGCCTCCTCTGTGAATCCTAGGATGGCTAGTACCAAAAAGCCTGCTCGAGCCTTTCCTTTGCATGACTCCATCCAAGAGTTTATTTCGGCTCAATGGGCTGACCCCGAGGGACCTTTGAAAGTTTCCAGGGCTATGGGGCAATTATACCCTCTGAGTGAGGGGCATATGGCTCGCTTCGCTATGCCTAAAGTGGATGCCCTAGTCACAGCTGTGACAAAGAGAACTACCCTCCCTGTTGAAGGAGGTGTTGCCCTGAAGGATATTCAAGACCGTAGACTGGAATCAGCACTTAAACGGTCATTTGAAATTGCAGGTCTCACTATTCGGGCGTCTGCATGCAGTTGTTATGCTGCTAGAGCCTGCCTGGCTTGGTTGCAACAGGCAGTGGAACAGCCCGGTGATGGAGCGGAGCCCTTTTCAGATGTGGCTCCGCGGATGGAGTCGGCCTTGTCCTTTCTTGCTGACGCCCTTTATGATATTGTCAGAGCTTCGGCTAAACACATGGCAGTAGCAGTGGCAGCTCGCCGCCTTCTTTGGCTACGGCATTGGGCGGCGGACATGGCCTCTAAGCAAAGGTTGGTGAAGTTGCCCTTTCAAAGCCTTCTCCTGTTTGGTGAGGAGTTGGAGAAAATTGTGAAGGGCCTGGGTGAGGCTAAACCCCAGCGCTTGCCCGAAGATAGGCCTCAGCCTTCCTCTAAGGGTGCGGCGGTCCACTCCTCTTACAGACCTCGCTTCAGTGAAGCTCGAAGGTACCGCCCGGGGCGTTCTGCTGGGTTCACTTCTCGTGCCCGTTTTCAGCAGAGGAAAACGCTTGGACAAATGTTCCACAGCCACTGGCTTAAGGCCTGGAGTTCAGGGGCGACCCTCTCAATGATAGTGCGCCGGCCCTCTCCTCGAGTCCTGTCATCGGAGGACGTCTTTGCCGAGGAGTGGGCCAACATTTCCTCAGATCAGTGGGTCTTGGACCTGATCAGAGACGGTTACAGAATAGAATTTGACGCCCCTATAAGAGACGTGTTTGTGGAGTCCCGATGCGGTTCTGCCACCAAACGGGCAGCGGTAGAGGAGACTTTACAAGGTCTGATTCAGATAGGGGCCGTGTTCCCGGTACCTCCCGCCGAACGTGGCTGCGGCCGCTACTCCATCTACTTTGTGGTGCCGCGAAAAGGTGGGTCTTTTCGCCCTATTCTGGACTTGAATTAAACAAGTCCCTGAGAGTGCGGCATTTTCACATAGAAACCCTGCGCTCCGACATTGCGGCGGTACAGCCAGGAGAGTTTCTCACGTCTCTGGACCTGAAAGAAGCTTACTTGCACATTCCAATTTGGCTCCCGCACCAAAGGTTTCTGAGGTTTGCGGTGATGGGAAAGCATTTCCAGTTCCAGGCCTTGCCTTTTGGCCTCGCCACAGCTCCCCGCACCTTTTCGAAGGTTATGGTGGTAGTAGCTGCCTTTCTAAGGCGAGAGGGTATTCGGGTTCTCCCGTACCTGGACGACTGGCTCATTCGAGCAAACTCTGCTGCAGAGAGTCAGCATGTAACAGCCAGAGTGGTCTCATTACTTCAATCTCTGGGCTGGGTCGTCAATTTGGCCAAAAGTCACCTGACCCCCTCGCAGTCTCTAGAATATTTGGGGGCCAGGTTCGACACAGCCTCGGTGTATGTGTACCTACCCGAGCAAAGGTGGTGCAAGCTTCAGAATCAGGTCCGTCTGCTCCTGAGGATGCCCCGCCCGCGAGCTTGGGACACTGTCCAGCTGCTTGGATCGATGACGGCCACTATGGAACTGGTGCCCTAGGCGAGAGCGCACCTGAGACCTCTACAGTATGCTCTACTCCAAAGATGGTCTCCAGTATCTCAGGATTATCAATGCAGACTCTCTTGGCTCCCTGCGGCCCGACTCAGCATGGAGTGGTGGCTCTCAGACAGCATGCTGCGGCGAGGAATGCCGCTGGCGCTCCCCGATTGGTGCCTAGTGGTGACAGATGCCAGTCTGAAAGGCTGGGGCGCACATTGCAAGGGGAAGCATGCCCAGGGTCTATGGACCACCGAGGAGTCGGAGTGGTCCATCAACCGCCTAGAGTTGAAAGCGGTGTTTCAGGCGCTTCTGACCTTTCAAGTGACCCTGGAAGGATTGGCTGTCCGAGTGATGTTGGACAACACGACAGCAGTGGCCTACATAAATCGACAAGGCGGCACTCGGTGCAGAGCTCTAGCCGCGCAGGCTGAACAAATTCGCCACTGGGCCGAGCTGCATCTACAGTTTCTGTCGGCAGCTCACATTGCAGGTCAGAGCAACGTGCAAGCCGATTATCTAAGCAGGCATCAGATCGATCCAGCGGAGTGGGAACTTGCAGACGAAGTGTTCCTGCAGATATGTGCCAAGTGGGGCAAGCCCGTGATGGATCTAATGGCGACAAGCACCAATGCCAAAGTCCCGTGCTTCTTCAGCAGACGGAGAGATCCTCGCGCGGCGGGGTTGGATGCCTTGGTTCAACCCTGGCCTCCGGGCCTACTGTATGTGTTCTCTCCGTGGCCCTTGATAGGGCGAGTGCTCCTGCGGATTCGGCTGCATCCAGGAGAAGTGGTTCTCGTCACCCCGGATTGGCCCAGGAGGCCTTGGTATGCGGACCTCCGACAGATGCTCGTAGAGGATCCCCTTCAGTTACCTCTGGTTCCCAACCTGTTGTCACAGGGTCCAGTGACCATGGAGGATGCCGGCCGATTTGGTCTTATGGCCTGACGATTGAGAGGGCGCAATTGAGAGGCAGAGGCTATTCCAATAAAGTAATTACCACTCTCCTGCAAGCCCGCAAGCGTTCCACTTCCGTGGCTTATGCCAGGATTTGGCGCCAGTTTGAAGTCTGGTGTGCTTCCAGAGAGATCACACCCCTGCGGGCTCCTGTCTCGCCGATTCTGGACTTTTTGCAGAATGGTGTACAAGAAGGCTTGGCCTATAATTCCCTGCAGGTGCAAGTGGCAGCATTGGTCTCCCTGCGTGGCAAGTTTGAAGGTGTGTCTTTAGCTGCTCATCCGGATGGGGCACGGTTTCTTAGAGGGGTGCTTCGGCTCCGTCCTTCCGTGCGTGCACCTTGTCCAGCTTGGAACCTGGGGCTAGTGCTGAAGGCCCTTCAGGTGCTCCCTTTGAACCGCTTCGGCGTGCTTCAGAGAAAGATTTGACACTGAAGGCCGTCTTGTTAGTGGCCATTACTTCGGCGAGACGGGTGTCAGAGCTCCAGGCGCTGTCCTGTAGAGACCCTTTTCTGCAGTTTTCAGAGTCCGGGGTCATGGTTCGGACCGTGCCTTCCTTCTTGCCTAAGGTGGTTTCAGCGTTTCACCTAAACCAACCTATTTTCTTGCCCTCCTTTGTCGAGGAGGAGTTTCCAGAATCTTTTGGGCAATTGCACCTGTTGGACGTGCGCAGGACTCTGCTGCAGTATCTGCGAGTTACTAACTCTTTCAGGATCTCTGATCATCTCTTTGTTTTGCTGTCAGGTCCTCGCAGAGGGTCTCCAGCGTCTAAAGCCACTATTGCCCGCTGGCTTAAAGAATCTATCTTTTCAGCTTATTTGCTTGCCGGCTGGCCTCCGCCTGATGCCTTTAAGGCGAATTCCACTAGAGGAATTTCCTCTTCTTGGGCTGAAACTAGAGCACTCTCTCTTCAAGAGATTTGTAGTGCAGCAACATGGACTTCTAAGCTCTCTTTTGCCCAACATTACAGGCTGGATGTGGCTGCCAGGAGGGACGCACGCACATTTTGGAGCGCAAGTAATGGCGCATGGTGTGGCTTGTTCCCACCCTATCTAGGGATTGCTTTGATACATCCCATCTGTAATGGCTGCATCTGCTTGATGACAAGGAAGGGAAAATTAGGTTCTTACCGTGATAATTTTCTTTCCTTTAGTCATAGCAGATGCAGCCATGATCCCTCCCTGTCTGATGCTATCTGCTGTAAATCTATTTCAGGTTCTGTTCGTGTTTCCTGGAGATTCCGTCCTTGGGAGAAAGTCGGAAAACAGTCTTCAGGATTCTTGTTCAATTAAAGGAGGATGACTTAATTCCCTCCAGTTTCATGTTTTGGAGGATGAGTTTATTCCCTCCAGTTATGTCTCAGTGGAGGATGAGTTTATGCCCTCTGGGAGGATGTTTCATTCCCTCCATTCTGAGTTAATGCCCTTTGTTGTAGGGCCATTGTTCGCTGTGAGGAAAGCTCATGTTATTCCTATTGCGTTTGCCATACTGCTTTGGAAGCTTCAAATACTGAAGAGAGGCAGTGGAGCAAGCTGGTATGAGGCACTGAAAAAAGTGTGCTCTCTATCTCCCTCTGCTGGTTGATGGACACAACCCATCTGTAATGGCTGCATCTGCTGTGACTAAAGGAAAGAAAATTATCACGGTAAGAACCTAATTTTCCCTTACTTGGATTTTTGTAAAGCTTTTTAATACTGTCCCATGTAGGAGGCTTATGAATAAACTGAGTGGGTTGTGGGTGGGTCCCAGGGTAGAGGAGAGGGAGGATTAGAAACGGATTGAGTGATGTTATAGTCAGGGGTGTAGCCTCCTTCACATCACTCTCTCACCGTGGAGTTAGGCATAATCTGGCAATGGTACAGACCAATAAAAGAATTTGAAGGTATTATCAATAATCCACCCTACCTGGTGTCAACCCATGTTAACCTTTGATCTCACCAAAATATCAGTCCTGGCTATGACACTGATGGGTAGTCAGTGGAATGTCCTTTGAGGAGAGGAAGGTAATCAGTGGCATGCCTCTTAAGTCTGTCCTGGGGGAGGCTTTGCTTAATATTTTTGAGTGTTTTGTGAGGGGTAGGGGGCAAGTTGGAAGGAAAAGGGTTGTCTTTTTATAAACGATATTAAGATCTGTAACAGAGTGGACACCCCCGAAGAAACAGATAAAATGAAGTGATTAAGGAAGCTGGAGGAGTAGTCAACTGCTTGGCCTTTTTCAATTTAATTTTTAAAAAGTGCAGTGTTATGCATTTAGGGTGCAGAAATACAAAATAATGGTATGTTATGGAAGGTTAGGTGCTGATATGCACTGACCAGAAGGAACATCTTGGGGTGATAGTGCCTGATTGCAAAGTGGCAAGACAGTGTCTAGAACCAGATGGTGTTCTGGATGTATAGGGTGAGGCATAAGTAGCAGGTAATGGAAGGGGTTCTTGCCTATGTACAGGTCATTGAGGCCTCAACTAGAATACTATGTTCAGTTCTAGAAGATACATCTCAAAGAGGATAGAAACTTGAATCAATTTAGAGAGGCAAACTAAATGGTGTGCTTTCTGCATCAAATGTCATGCTCGCCTAGATAAGCTAATCTTGTTACAAAGAAAAATAATCCTTTTTAGGGAGACAGTGATTGCTTGCAGAGATGAAATCTGTTCTTCAAACTCTTAAAGTCAAATTCTATAAATCTGTAGTTTCAAATTTTGTAGCAGTTTGAGAGGTGATACTGCATCACCAAGTAAAATACCTTCTATCTGGACTGTCATTGTCCACAGTTCCTCCACTGAAACATTTAGAAAAAAATTGATAGCAGATAAAGACCATGTTGCCTATCAAATCTGCTCATCCATATACCTTCTTATACCTTAGAGATTCAATATGCTTGTTCCATGCTGTCTTGTGGCAGACAAGTCCCCTGAGCTGGCACAGGGCAGGAGTCAGACAAGATGAGACTAGGCAGGGCAAAGCAAGACAAGGCTAGAATAAACCAGACAAGGTTGTGCTAATAAAGGCTAAACAAAGCAGGGCAGAAATATAAAAGTTCCAAAGACAATGACACGATTCAGACGAGGCAAGGCAAAGGGCTAGAGCTGGAACTCGGGAAGAATAAGGCAAGACACGGCACTAGGTTAAAACTGGGTCCAACAGACTAGGCTACAGCAGACAAGGCAAGGACTGGATCTGGACAGGATTGGACAAGACAAGACTAGGCTGCAACAGACAAGGCAAGGGCCAGATCCAGACGAGGCAAGGAAAGCAAAGCAAAGGGCTAGAACTGGAACTCAGGCAGAACAAGGCAAGACACGGAACTAGGTTAAAACTGGGTCCGGAAAAGGCAAAGACTGCATCTGGACAGGATTGGACAAGACTAGGCTATAACAGACAAGTCAAGGACAGGGTTGGACAAGACTAGGCTACAACAGACAAGACAAGGAAAGCAAGGCAAAGGGCTAGAACTGGAACCCAGGCAGAACAAGGCAAGACACGGAACTAGGTTAAAACTGGGTCCAGAAAAGGCGAGACAAGGGCAAGGCAAGGACTGGATCCGGACTGGACAAGGCAAGGCAACAGGAACAAACAGAAGCAAGATTAGAGGACAGAGCAGAAACAAGCTGAGGCAAGGTTGAGGATGGAACAGGACTTGGCTGGAGCAGAAATCAGGATCAGGTTTCAGCTGTAGCAGGAACTAGGAACCAGAGTTTGGCTGTAGCAGGAACCAGGGCTCGGCTGAAACAGGGTACACAGGATCACGGCTTCAGGAGCAAGACTCACAGGCACAAGGCAGGAACTGGAACAAAACAGGAACACGAAGACAAGGCTAAAAGACCTCTTGTGAAGGCAAAGCATGAAAGTTCCAAGATTCTTTATAAAGGTCCTCACTGATATCACAACTTGGAATGAGGCATGGAACACAGCAGGGCACCAGTGCGAGGGGACATCAGACTGAGGCTTGGATGCAGGAACATCAGAATGAGGCTTGGATAATCTCTGGAATGAGACCTGACAAATAGGGAAACAAGCAACAGTGGTATCCATGCAGGGAGCGGCAGTCTGGAGAAGCTGTAGAGCCCGACTACTGGAAGAAAAAAAGTGAGTCTGAACACTTGGCATGGCTGCAGCCATGACATCACCTTTTCTGTAAAGAAGTAATCCCTTAGAGTAGAAAGATAGGAGGAACTGGAGGCTTTACTGAAATAAAGTGGGCCAGAGCTAGGGGCTGGAGCCCCCTTCAGCACCAAGAAGCAGACTACATTCCATTCAAGCAGCATTTCTCAGTGGTGCAGGCTTTTGAGGCCTCTAAGACTCATATTGACACCTGCCAGCTAATTTAATCAATTTGCATCTCAGGCCTATCCAGTTGATGCTATATGCTTCCTCCTAATACAGCAGCACCCTTTCCTCATGGGTGCAGGGAAAATTTAGAAGTGGCATTGAACTGCAGATCATGAAGTGAAGGCAGTGTTGGAGTTAGAGGTATGGATGCTGCTGCTCCCAGGTCAGTTACCCCTCTAGTGGCACCACCAGAAAGCTCTTTCACAGGTGCCCAGCTGCACTAATCTACACAAATGGGTTATATCCCCTTTCCCACCATCAGATGAAGGTAAAGAAATAGATTTCTTCCAGTGACTGACTTCTCTAGTATAGGGGCTGGTGCTATCTGCAGAACTCCAGTATTCTCTATCTCTGACTGACGGTTGTTTGTGTAGCCGGTTCCAGAATTAGCTCCCAGCCGTGCAAGTGAAGGCCACACTGGCCTTTGCTGTTGGGGATTGGGGGTCCCCATCCCCTCTTCTGCCTCATACACCTTTTGAGGATACCTCCCTGGCACCCTGCAGCAACAGGCAGCCTTCTAATAAAAACTCTGGCCAGTCTGTCGAGTTTTAGCCTTATTCCTCTGTTAGGGAAATACAGCTAGTTTAAAAACAAACACATTTTTGAGGGGGGGGGGGGGGGGAGGGCACTGCAGGTGTCTGAGTCCCGGGGTTGGGGTTTAGGCCAGGCACAAGGTGCAAGCTCATGCATGCCGGCCATGTGGCTGGTGCTGCACTGCATATAGGAGCTGGCGGCAGAGCACACCTGCTGGCTCCCTTCATCCACAGTGTGGTGGGCCATTTCTGATATCAGAAACTGCTCAGGGTGGGCTGTGGGGAAGGCTTCCCCAGGGGAGGTGCCCAAAGCTTCTGTCTCAACATTGGGAACTGGTGGTTCCAGTGCCTTTGGCGGGAAAGGCAGTGATTGTTCCAGTTGCACAGAAAACCGTCTCTGTCCCTATTGGGGCCTTTGGGGTGGGTCCAGTTTTCTTTTGCCTGTTCAAGAGCTGGGGGGCCCTGGCACTCAGCTGCAGCAAGTGGCCTGCTGGTTAAGCAGGCACTGTCGGATGATACCATTCTCCCTTTACTGGGGAGAGGGGCATGCAGGGGCCCTCTCTTGCAGCCAAGAGGAATGGGAGTGATGTGGTGTCAGTTTGGAGGTTCCTCAATCTCCAGGGGTGACTGGGAAAATGCTAGAGACCTCTTGGACTCTGAGTCAGACACTGAGCCCATTCCTCGTACTCATCCTTATTCTCAACCTCCAGAACGCTCTCCAATAATCCGTCTGTTTTTGGCAGGAGGATCCTTCTTAACCTTATTGCTTTTGATTTTGGAGGTTCTGGGTCTCTCAGTATCCTCCTCCTGAGCCTACCAAGGGGGACCCCATCCTGGAGGGCATCTCAGGGCCCCTGAAGAACTTTCTACTCTAGAAAACATTCTTGCGTGTGATGTTGGAATAGGAAGCTCTGGATGGTGTCCAAAGCACTGGATATTTACCCTCTCATTGCAGAGGAGGTTGAGAGGAATTGGTAGTTTCCAAAGTGGACACTGGATGAGGAGAGTGGTCTTCTTGGTCACAGTCGTGACCAAAGTGTCCACTTTGGTCAGGGCTGTGACCAAGAAGACCACTCTCCTCATTGGAAGAGGAGATGCTTAGCCCTTAATCAGGCCGTATTTTCCACTACTGCAGACATTCAGGCTGCTATACGTATGGGTTACTTGGTGAGGGCAATGTGCGTTGGTTGCAGCATAAGTCAGGTGTGACATTCCTGATGGGTGTACTCTATGGTTTGGTGCAGATAGCCTCTTACTTGGTGGCCTTGGTGCTGTTGACCAGGAGATTGCTCTGGCTTTGCCACTAGGTGGTGGATGCTGCATCAAAGAAAAACCTGAGTCCTCCATTTCAAGGGTCATTTTCTCATTGAGGAGGACTGGCGAAACTGGTCAAATATTTGGGGAAGGCTTGCCGTTTCAGGCTCCCTGAATTGTTCCAGAAAGGGGCCCGGTAGGTCTCAGTGGGCCTTAGTGGGGGCTGCTTTTGTGTGGACAGGCACCAGAAGGCCCTTCAAGGGTTTTTTTTTTGGTGGTCCCAAGAGGATGGGAGAATTGGGGGCAGACTTGGTCCTCTTAAGCAACTAGTGAGCCTGCATCACCTCAGACCAATGGATTTTTGAGGCGGTCAGCTGGTCTTCACCCTAGAGTTCGCTCATCCAGTTTGACACATTTGGTATTGCCATGTGAGTGAGCTACAAAGCATCAAGCCATCCCTGTCAGAACATTTGCTTGCTCTGGATGCAGTAGAACCACTGCCACCTCAAGAGTAAGGTTAAAGCTGCTACTCCCATTTATTTTGTGGTAACAAAGAAAGGAGGCTTCTGACGACCAATCCTTTACCTCAGGGGGGTCAGTGCCAGCTTGAAGATTCTATGCTTTTGCATGGAAACGTTGCACTCAGTCATTGCATTGGTCCACCTAGGTGAGTTCCTTATCTCCATGGACCCATTAGATGCTTACCTGTGCATTCCCATCAAGGCGGAACACAAGTATTTCCTGTGCTTTTGTTTCCTAGGTTAAAACTTTCAGTTCTAGTATCTGTTTAGGATCTTGCTTTCATCTGTTCAGTGGAAAGAAGCTGGGATTCTGAAGTTCTTCAATTAACAAGCAACTTCTGTTACACTACATAACGGGCAACTCTTTCAATACTAGCTATTCCTCTCCCTATGTATCCAGTCATCCTTCAGGTTGTTTTTTTTTTTTTTTAATTGTCCAACAACTTTCATTGCAACTTTAATTTTATTTTTCTGGTTTTTAATATTGGCCAGATTGCTTTTGTTGTTTCCTCTAGCTGTGATGCTTGGGTGCATAGGGAGAGGAATGCCCAGTGGGGGGGGGGGGGGGGGGGGGAATGTGGTATAACTGTATAAGTTTGAGACCTCATTGGACTATTAATTGCCATTCTTGAGGCCACACTTTCAAAATAACCTTTGGACTGATTTGTTTCCATCTGGCTTGTAATATTAAAATGGTTGTCGCTCTTCATCTTAAAGCATTTGGTGATACGCTTAAAGATTTAAATATGTAGACCCTGGAGGAAAGGTGGAACATGGGACATAGGATGGAGGAATTTAAAAGTCTAAGGCACAAATACACAGCAAAGGGGCTCTGGAATGAGGTGTCAGTGATAGTAAAACAGGGAAGACTCTGGAGCAGTCTAGGAAAACTTGTGGATGCAGGGAACAGTCTTCCAGTGGAGGTGGTGAAGATAAGGACAATATCCTGAATTCAAGAATGCATTGGAGGAGTACAGAGGATTTCTGAAGGAAAGCAAGGGATTATAGAGCTGAGCAGCTGGTGTGGATTGACAGACTAGGTGGGCCATTTGGTCTTTGACATCATTCCATTTTCTATTGTCAGTTCACATAAGGGTGTGCATTCACTTGCTGCATTTTAACGCATGCCAATTTGGAATTTGCATATGTAAAATAGCAAAACAAAAAGGCCAAACAATATTTTTTTCCTGCACATCCCTACTATACATTCTGCTTAGTTTATTAATTGGGTGATTATACCAAATAGTCTACAGTATACCTTTTCTGTGTCAACTGAGCCGACGGGTAGAAATTTTAATGAATGAGAAGCGCTTCCTTGGCTCTCCCATGGGAACCATAGCTTAGTCATTAGCTCAAGCTGGGAAATGTAATGCATGTAATTACGTTCATATGTATTTTCTTTCCAGACCCTGTGACTCATTGGGTTATCTGTATATTAATTAAAAGAAAAAAAGGAGTGTCATGGGAAAACAAATCAGCCTTGATAGGGCAGGCGCACATCTCTCATTAAGAGAGGCAGAAAATAAACAAGCTTGGAAGGTACATTAACCGCTCACTTGCATACATGAAAATGCCCTTGTGTAATTAAAACACACTCTAAAGTAAAAGGAAAGCTTGCTTAATTTTTTTTTTCCTGGATGTTTGTCTATGAATGAGCTTAAGGTTAACAAAAATATGCTACTGGACTTGTATACCATCTTTATTTTTTTACTTGCAGCTCTTTGCATGCAAGTGAAATAACTGGGCAGCCATACTGTTTTGTTTTATAGGCTTGACATTTTTTTAAACTTAAAGAACAGGAATGAAAGTTAAAGTCCAATGTTAAATATTAATCACTTTTTAATAATATTTCTCTTTGGGGGGGTTATGCTCTCCAATTTTGCAAAACAAGCAAAAGTTGGCATTACCAGAAAAGTTAAAGATGCAGAGGGAAGGATTTGATATACTACAGGTTATTTTGTACCTGGGGCAGGGGAGGGTTAAGTGACTTGCCCAGAGTCACAAGGACTTGCAGTGAGAATTGAACCCGGTTCATGAAAGACTCCTGAGAAAATTTAGAAAGTCATAGGATAGGAGGTGATGTCCTATTGTGGACTGGTTAAAAGATAGAAAACACAGTAGGGTTAAATAGTCAGTATTCTTAATAGAGAAGAGTGGATAGTGAGGTTCTTACTCAATACAATTACAGGATATATAGAGAACAAAAATCCATACAAAAATAAAGTTGTCTAGCATAACTAAGTAAATCCAAAAGATTTTCTTAAAATGGAGGAAAATAATCTTAGAGACCCACACAGATAATTCAAAGAATTTAACTGTATATGTGTATTTTTGTTGTTCCTTGTAGATAGTGGGGTTCCTCCAGGGGTCTGTGCTGGGACCTCTGTTTTTTAGCATATTTATAAATGATCTAGAGATGGGAATAACTAGTGAGATAATTAAATATGCTGATGACACAAGGTTATTCAAAATTAATAAACCCCAAGAGAATTGTAAAACACTGCAAAAGGACTTCACAAGACTGGGAAACTAGTCATCAAAATGGCAGATGCCATTTAATGTGAGCAAGTGCAAAGCAATGCATGAGAGAAAGAGGAACCCAAACTACAGCTACGTGATGCAGGGTTGCACATTAGGAATCACTGCCCAGGAAAAAGATCTAGATGTCATCGTTGATAGGTTGAAACCCTCTCCTCCGTGTGCAGTGGCAGGTAAGAAAGCAAATAGAATGTTAGGAATTAGGAAAAAACAAAAATGAGAATATTATGGCTTTGTGTTGCTCCATGGTGTGACAATACCTTGAATTCTGTGCACAGTTCTGGTCACTGCATCTCAGAAAAGATATAGTGGAATTAGAAAAGGTACAGAGAAGAGCAGCAAAAATGATAAAAGGGGATGGGACAACTTCCCTATGAGGAAAGGCTAAAGTGGCTAGGGCTCTTCAATATGGAGAAGAAATTCCCCAAGAAAGACGCTGCCAGTGTGCCATTTTGAACTGACTACACAAGACGCCAGACCAAGTGTTATAGTATGCTGAAGTTTGTTCCAGCGGGTGGGGGCTTGCTCCTGAAGAAGGAAACAAAACAGAGACTCTGTCGAACAGTACCCTATCTTTACCACTTCAGACAAGTTTGAGATAAGTGCCGTTTATTTCCTTGGCGTTCTTTTCTATAACTTTTTCTGTCAGCTGTTATGGTTGTCTTTCATTCTTATTTGGACCATTTAACAAGTATTGTGAACTGTTTTTTGAATTATACACCTTTTCATTGACAATATTATCACTATTTAAGTGATACTTCTGTGATGTAAGGAGAGCACATTGAATGGCCTATGAATGCGGCAAATTCATGTTTAGCTGTCGGGCTTGGGTGAGCCCTTACTGATGAGTTTCCACTATCACACTGTCAGCTAAACAGTTGTGAACTACATGCATCTTGTGAACTCTCAGGTCAGCAGGAACTTATTCCCATGCATTGACAGTGGAATAAATAGCATTAATAACCAGCTGAGTAATGAACATCACAGTTGTGGACTCCATCAGCAGCAACTTCGGCAAAATCAGCAGCATTCTGTACGATAGTTGGTTTTGCTTATCACAGCTTGGCATACCAGATGCTTCACTTGCCCTCCGATGCCATCGACCATCCCTTTTACTGTGGGATGTTGCAGAGTATTTCCACTGAAGGATTTTGTTGTATTTGGCAGATAGGGTGTGAAAAACCTTGACTATAAATTTGTTCTTAGATTCTGATGAATGCCCATCAATGTAAATTTACTGGATGCTGTCGTCACTGACGTTACTCAAAAACTTGTCAGACTTTCATAAGGAATGCCAGTACAGTGGTCTTGCCTTTGTTCTTTGTATCTGAGCAGAATACTAGAAATTTTATCTGGCTAGTGTGAAGCACTGCAACAGTAAACAGACTTTAACACCATAAAGCTGATTGCACTTCATCCTGGTGTGCAGATTGACTTTGCAGTGGCATAATTCTTGCCGTTTGCTTATCCACCTCAAACTGAGTTTCTTGAATTCTCTTGACACGCATGTGTTCTTGGAAAATGGGTAACCCCCATGTGATCAAGTCAAGCAGATCACTAGCACAGACCTCCTTTTGAAACCATCTTCAGGGTATCAGGCTTATCTTCTGCTGCTGATGGAACATTCTCTCATGTCTCCCATGCCTTTTAATGAACATTTCTACCTAAATCTACTGTGACAGCAGTTATCACTTGTCCATCTTTGCATGATTCACATTCTCCTTTCCAGCATGTGGACACATAATCATTGGTTTCACTGCCGCATAAGATTTTTCGCCAGAAGATGCTGCCATACTCCATTTTCAAAGCCTGTAACTTCAACTTCATATTTTCATGAATTCTGCACTTGTATTGATCAACTGGTCAATTTCTCAATATATCAAATCTGTAGGACACAACTTGGCAAACTTAGAAAAGCTTTTTGCAGTATCTGGATGGCACATTTGAAATACTTTGTATGCTTTTCTCAAGTACATCACAAGGAAATGTTTGCACATTCTAATCTTAACACCATTTTCCCACACATCTCTCATCTTGGGTGACATATACACGATATCCTGACACAAGTAAAACTGCTCAACTGTTTCTACTTCCTTCATTTCCAAACCACTGTGCCTTTCTGGTAACCACCTTTCTGTAAACCACCTAGTTGGGTGGTATAGAAATTTTTAAATAAGTTTTGTTCTGCCTGGTCATGAAAGGGCAACTATAATAAAATGAGGAAAATGGTTAAAAAGAAGCTGAAAGGATTAGGACACTAAATCAGACATGGACGTTATTCAACAATACCATCTTGGAAGTGCAGACCAAATGTATTCCACATATTTACAAAGGTGGAAAGAAGGAAAACAGCCAGCATAGTTAAAAGGTGAAGTAAAAGAGGCTATTTCAGCCAAAAGGATGTCCTTCAAAGAATGGAAAAGGGACCCAAATTAAGAAAATAAGAAGAAACATAAGCACTGGCAAGTCAAATGCAAAGCATTGATAAAGAAAGCTAAAAGAGAATATGAAGAGAAACTTGCTGCAGAGGCTAAAACTCACAGTAACAACTTTTTCAGCTACATCAGAAGCAGAAAGCCTGCGAGGGAATCCGTGAGACCGTTGGACTACAAAGGAGCAAAGGGGCACTCCTCGGGGAGGACAAGGCCATAGTGGAGAAACTGAATGAGTTCTTTGCTTCGGTCTTTATGGAAGAACTAGTTAAAAAAGCCCGTTTCTCACTGAAATGAAACGGGCGCTAGCAAGGTAATGACCTTCTGTCATTAATGTTTTTAAGGGAAGTGTTAGGAGAAATGTGCTCTGATGGTAATCAATAATTTTCAGTGGTGTATTATGAGTACTATCAGTGTTTGACTGAGTGTGTCAGAGAGTGGAAGGCAGAGATACACATTGTGTGTGTGTGTATGAGTGAGAGACAGATCCAGTGGGGGGGGGGGGGGTGTAGTATATGTGACACAGAGAGGCATATTTTCAAAGCACTTTGGGAGGCTAAGTTCCATAGGTTTCTATGGAACTTTGGGAGGCTAAGTGTTTTGAAAATATGCCTCAGAGAGAGACAGAATCAGAGTTTGACAGACTGAGTGTGTGTCAGAGTGTGTTTGACAGAGATGTATCCTCTCCTGACCTAAGGAAGTATTGGTCTCTAAAACGTTAACACAGGTACCATATTACTTGATCCTAAATTAAAAATAAAATTATTTTCTTTACCTTTGCTGTATGGCCATTTACTTTTTCTCATTGTGTTGCTCCCAGTCTCTAGATTCTGCTTTCCTTCATTTTCGCTTAACTCTTCTGCGCTATTTGTCATTTTTCTCTCCTTTTTCTTTGCTTTCTTCAATATTTTTCAGCCTTTCTCTCTGTCCAGGTTTAATTCATTCTTACTATCCATTCTTTAATTTCCTTCTTTTTCCTTCATCTACCTATGGCTTTTCATCTTTTTCTCACCCTTGTTCTCCCCATGCCCCTTCCTCTTATTCTCCAGTCTTTCTCTACTCCCCTTTTCCATCCTTCCAGTGTCTTCCCTTTCTCCCTACCCTTCCATCCAGCGTCTTCCCTCTTTCTCTCCCCATCTTCCACCCATCTACCCTCTCTCCTGATCCTTCCATCTAATGTCTCTCTATCTCTCTACACTTTTCTGTTCAGTGTCCCTTCTCTCTCCACATCCTTCCAGTCTCTCCCCTTTCTCTCTGTATCCATTCATCCATCTCCCCCTTTCTCTCCCTATCCTTCCATCGTGTCTCTCTCTCCCCATCCTTCCATCTGTTTTCCCTCTTTCTTTCCCCATCCTTCCATCCGTCTACCCCCCTCTCCCGATTCTTCCATCCAGTGTCTCTCTCTCTCCCCTTCTTTCCATCCAGGTCCTCCCACCCAACACAGACCTGCCAAGTCTCCCATGAAACATGTGGTGCCAGCTCCCATTTCCGGCCACTGCTGCTTCTCCTGTTGAGCAGCAGCGGCCGCTACAAAAACAAAGAGCTAATTAAGCAACCCAAAATGTTTTTAAAAAGCAAGCACAGCACCGCAGGCAGCCATCAGGCATTGGCTGTCGGCTCTGCAGCCGCTCCTTTCGCCTCTCACGTCACTGCCCCTGGAGCAGGACCCCGGAGGAGCGCAGTGATATGAGAGGTGAGAGGAGTGGCTGCAGAGCCGACAGCCAATGCCTGATGGCTGCCTGCGGTGCCACACTTGCTTTGTAAAAACATTTTTGGTTGGAGCAGGACCCCGGAGGAGCGCAGCGACGTGAGAGGCAAGAGGAGTGGCTGCAGAGCCGACAGCCAATGCCTGATGGCTGCCTGCGGTGCTGCGCTTTGTAAAAACATTTTTGGTTGGAGCAGGACCCCGGAGGAGCGCAGCGACGTGAGAGGCAAGAGGAGTGGCTGCAGAGCCGACAGCCAATGCCTGATGGCTACCTGCGGTGCCGCGCTTGCTTTTTAAAAATATTTTTGGTTGTTTAATTAACTTTTTGTTTTTGTAGCGGCCGCTGCTGCTCAACAGGACAAGCAGCAGTGGCCAGAAATGGGAGCTGGCGCTGCGTGTTTCGCAGGAGACTTGGCAGGTCTGTGTTGGGTGGGTGGGCCTAGAGGGAAAGTGGCTGGGCCTGGGCTCATCCAGGCCCGCCCCTGGTTACTATGCAGCCTTCCCTTCCCTCAGAGGGTGGGGCAGTGAGAGCGAGTGCGATTGCCTGTGGCTGGTCCCTTCTCCTTCTGATGTCGCATTTCCTCGAGTGCGATTACAAACCCTACGAACACTACACGGCTTCACTGCCACATTGCCACGGAGTCAGCTTCAGAACGTTGGAGTTGCGAATTATTATATTAGATATGTAAGAGACCTACCTGTACTGGAAACGGTTTTCAAGGGTAATGCGGAAGAACTGAAAGAAATCTCAGTGAACCTGGAAGACATACTGAGCCAAATCGACAAATTAAAGAGTAGTAAATCATTTGGACCAGATGGCATGCATCCAAGGGTACTCAAAGAACTCGAGCATGAAATTGCTGATCTGCTGTTAGTAATTTATTAAAATTGTCTGTAGTACCTGAAGATTAGAGGGTGGCCAACATAATTCTGATTTTTAAAAAGGGTTCCAGGGGTGATCTAGTAAATTACAGACCAGTAAGCCTGACGTCTGTGCCAGGTAAAATAATGGAAACTATTATAAAGAATAAAATTACAGAACACATAATGGGACAGAGTCACATGAGTTCAGCCAAGTGAAGTCTTGCCTCACCAATTTGCTTCATTTCTTTTGAAGGCTTGAATAAACATGTGGATGAAGGTGAGCTGGTTGATCTAGTTTATCTAGATTTTCAGAAAGCTTTTGATAAAGTTCTAGACTCCTGAGGAAACTAAAAAGTCATGGGATAGGAGATGGTATTCTGTTGTGGATTGGGAATTGGTTATTGGACAAAACAGAGGGTAGGGTTAAATGATCATTTCTCTCAATGGAAGAGGGTGAATAGTGGAGTGCCGCAGGGATCAGTACTGAGATCGGTGCTGTTTAACATATTTGTAAATGATATGGAAATCGGAATGACAAGTGAGGTGATTACATTTGCAGATGACACAAAACTGTTCAAGGTTGTTAAACACATGCGGTCTGTGAAAAATTGCAGGAAGACTTAGGAAATTGGAAGGCTGGGCATCCAAATGGCAGATAAAATTGAATGTGGACAAACGCAAAGTGATGCACATTGGAAAGAATAATCCAAATCATAGTTACCTGATGCTGTGGTCCACCTTGGGAGTCAGCACCCAAGAGAATATCTAGGTGTCGTTGTAGATAATACGCTGAACTCTTCTGCTCAGAGTGTGGATGCCAAAAGAGCAAGCGGGATGCTAGGAATTATTAGGAAAGGGATGGTGAATAAGACCGAAAATACTATGCCTCTGTATCTCTTCATGGTGCGACTTCACCTTGAGTATTGCATTCAGTTCTGGTCACTGTATCTCAGAAAAGATATAGCAGCATTAGAAAAGGTTCAAAGAAGAGCGTCCAAAATGATAAAGGGGTTGGAACTCCTCTCATGAGGAAAGGTTAAATAGGTTAGGGCTTTTCAGGTTGGAAAAGAGACAGATGTGGGGAGATATGATTGAGGTTTACAAAATCCTGAGTGATGTAGAACGAGTAGAAGTGAATTGACTTGTTTGTAAAGTACAAAGACTAGGGGACACTGAAAGAAGTTACATGGAAATACTTTTAAAACAAATAGGAAGAAATATTTTTCCACTCAACGAATAGTTCAGCTCAGGAACTCTTCACTGGAGGATGTACCATACCATACCATACTTTTATTTATATCTATATAATAATCAAAGCAGGTCACAAATTAATAAAACAAAATCTAAAATATGTCAAAAATCATTCTAAATATTTGTTAAACACATACATTTTTAATGATTTTCGGAATAACAAATAGTCATTGTCCATATAGATACTGGAATAGTGTTCCATAAACTATTAGGTTGGTAACTGAAAGAGCTATCATGAAATTTTTAAGTAACACATTCTGAACTGCGGGAAAACCCAAACATAATGTTGAACAAAATCGAGATGAGGATCTGAAAGAAGGTATGGATAATAATTGTATATGAGAACGTGGTCATAAGCCATAAATGTTAAAAACAATTCATGCAACTTTGAATTCAATATGTGTGAAAACCGGCAGCCAATGCAAGTCGGTCAACTTTGTATTCCTGAATATAGTACACTACAGTAATCCAGATGGGACTAAATTATCATTTGAACTAAAACTTAATAATTTTCAGAAAAGAATAGTCTTTTAATAGCTCTTAACTGATAAAGTTTATAGTAAATCTTTTTCCTCAAACTTCTCTCTTGGCTGTCCATTGTTAAGTGAGGGCCCCTTTTACCAAGCTGCGGCAGAAGGGGATCAGAGCGTGTTTTACACACGTGTAGTCCCCCTTTACTGCAGCTGGTGAAAGGGAAGTCTCACCTTCCTGCAGGAAATGGGCATACGGCAAGTACAGCACTTGCCACGCAGCCATTTTGGAGGGGGGGAGCCCTTACCACCACCATTCAGGTTGCGGTAAGGACTCCCGCATTAACCCAGCAGTAACTGGGCAGCACGCTGCACTGCATGATTACCGCTGGGTACACTGTGGCACTACAAAAATAAATACTATATCTTTTGGATATCTTTTAACAAATTGGGAGAGCAGTTTCCAGCGCTCAAACAGAACAGGGAGAAAGCGGCTTCTCTAAACCAGACACTGGTAGATAACATCATTAAGTGTATTATTTTAAATGTGTGCCGTCTCCTCAGTTCTTCACCTGCTTCATCTTTATTAAATATCTGTCTTAAATTCACCATATGCAGTAAATCTACTTCCAGACATTATCTCACACTAGTCTAAAAATGTTCTTCCAGTTATTCACAGTTATTGGCTATGTATTACTATTCTCTGTCAAATTTTAACTGGTTCTCCCTCCATCGCTTTAGAAACCTACTTTAATATCCCAGTCATTATTTCTAACAGGTTTAAAGTTAAAGCAGGAAACCACAACACACAATATGACAAATTCAATTATTGTAATCAACTAAATCATACACACATTATCAATCAAAAAACACCTAAGACACCCTACTCAAAACCAAAACATAACCCTTTCTCAACAAGAAAACATCTCAAAAATGGTAAATGCAACATTCATAATTCACTCTCATTTACACCAGTCCCAATTGGGTATATTAATGCCAGATCTACAATAAACAAAACACAGATCATCAGAGAATGGCTAGAAGAATGATTAGACGACCTATTGATTACTGAAACCTGGTTACATGCGCAAGACGATCCAATATTAAATGAGTTATGTCCCCCAAGTTACAAAATTCTTCATCAAACTAGAAATGGGGGAAAAAGGAGGAGGCATTGCCATAATATATAAATCCTTTTTCAAAGTAGAACTGATATCTCATATTAACTCCCCTACTCTCGAAACAATTGCTTGCAAAATCAACTGTGACACTCTGTCTGATCCTATTTGCATCATCCTTTTTTACCACCCACCAGGGAGGTGGCAATCAACAGAAAATATCTTCACTGAATTTGTATCTAACATATGCACTAAATTTGATAATGTCCTGCTAATATGGGACATCAGTTTACACCTAGATCATCAGAATGACAATAATACAAAAAATTTACTTGACTTTTTAAACTACTGGCATTTCACACAACCGTTCAGCCATACCTCTCACAATAAATGTCACTTACTTGACCTATTAGCCTATAAATTTGCATACAACAACAACAACTTTCATCTAAGTAACCATACTTGGACTCAAACTCCCTGGTCAGATCACAGTAAACTCGAGTTCTCACTCTATAGGAGAGAAAATAGAAACTCAGTGAAAAATAAAAGTACTACGACTCCTCACAAAACTAGAGGAAAAATAAATACCACAACTTTCTGGTCTAACATCTTAGACCAGAAAGTTGTGATATTTTAATAATCCTGCTCTTCCTCCAGCAGACAATAACAACTTCATGATTAAATGGCATGACATTTGCAAAAATGTCTTAAATAACATAGCTCCCCTCAAATCTACATCCAAAGCAACCTAGAAAATGTCACCTTGGTTTAATCAATCTATCCTTCTTTTGAAACAGAAATGTAGAAAACTGGAAAGAAAATGGGCTAAAGACAAATCAAACGAAAATAAATTAACTTGGAAAATTGCCATCAAAACATATAAAGATGAGATCAAAATTGCAAAAACTCAATACTATAACAAAGTAATCGGTAGTAATTTCCTTAATACCAGTAAACTTTTCAATCTGATAAAAAGCCTATTATCCACAAAGGAAATAACCACAACCACAGAGCCTCCACCAACAGCAGAGCAACTGGCTACTTTTTTTGAACAAAAAAATAGTTAAAATCAGAGGAGGAGTCATCAAGTTAAAAATCAACCATCGAGGTATTTACGAAAAACAGTCAGACACACATATAGGAATAGCCACCAACAGAATCTGGTCTTCTTTCCAACTTCCAACCCATGACACAGTAAAACATTACCTCCTAAAATATTCAACCTCACAATGCATACTAGATCCTTGTCCTAGTTACCTTATGAAGGAAGCTCCTAAATATATTCATTCATCTGCTTCAGCAGCATATCTCCTTCCTACTATGCCACAGCACTTTCCCTGATAAGGTTCTGTTATCCTAACAACAATATCAAAACACAATTCAATCACCATAACTGATGTAACAAACTACAGACCAGAAGCCTCCATTCCTTTGATGATAAAGGTGATGGAAGGAATAGTAGCAGCACAAACTATGGATTACCTTTCTCATTTGTTCCCTACTACACAAATCGCAATCAGGTTTCAGACCATGCTATAGCACTGAGATTGTCCTTACTACCATAGTATCAAGTCTCAGAAAAGAAATTAGCATAAGGTCTAAAATTTTAATAATGCAATTCGATATGTCTAGCGCATTCGCTGTAGTAGATCATAATATCCTACTAAACAACTTTGGTATATGTGGCACAGTCCACAAATGGTTTCAAGTATTGCTGAAATCAAGATCTTACAAAGTGAAAATGAAAGGAACCTTATTCTCTCCTTGGTCACTGGACTGTCGCGTCCTTAAGGGTCTCCATTATCGCCCATTTAATGTAATGATGTTACCACTAGGTAACAGACTAGAAACAGCAGGATTCAAAACATTCATATATGTTGATGATGTTACCATATACATAAACTTCAAAAAGAACATTCAAGACATATTACAAAAGGCAAAACTTGGCTTAAATTTGATGGAAACCTGGGCCTCAGAATCCAAACTAAATAAAGAAAAAAACTAAATTCATGGTCGTTACCAACCTATTTGACCAAAATGACTACAATAGTTTCACAGTTGGCAACACTTTATTCCCCATTGACAATAATCTGAAAATTCTAGGTATAATTATAGACAAAAATTTAACATTTGATACTGGTTTCTTCAGTAATCACAAAATATTTCTGGTATCTTTGGAAACTATAAAGGATCCTATCCTGTTTCTCATCAGAAACATTCAGACTATTGGTACAATCATTAACATTATCCCAATTCGATTATTTTAATGCCATATATTCTGGCTGTAAGGAGTACCTTTTGAAAAAACTCCAAACATCTCAAAACACTGCAGCCAGGTTCATATACAAAACCTTTCGTTTTGAAAGTGCCTCCCCTTTATAAAATCAAATTACACTGGCTTCCCATCCAAGCGAGAATCACCTTCAAATTATGTACCTTTATCTTTCAAATACTAAATGGCACAACTCCAGACTATATGGTACCATTAATAAACTTAAATCAAAGAAACACTAATTATGAGGCAAGAAATTATCTCAGACTACACCTCCCAAATTGCAAAAAAGTGATCTACAAAACTGTCAACTCTGCAGACTTCACTTACCTAGGAACCAAATGGTGGAACTCCTTATCACCCAAAATAAGAAATATACAGGAATATACTAGATTCCGCAAAGCCTATTCAAACAAACTCTCACAAAGAACAACCATATATCAATTAATTATTACCTGAATTGGTTATTACTCTGTTTACCATTAACTTTCTCTCTGCTTCATGCACAATTTCTCATTCATAATAGATTTTCTAAATGTTAAACATCCATAGTTATCCCAGTATGTTTATGATACTGTATTGTAAAATTGGGATTCTTCCAACAAATTGGTACAGTAGTTTAAAAAAATGTTTGGACAAGTTCCTGGAGGAACAGTCTATAGTCTGCTATTGAGACAGACATGGGGAAGCTACTGCTTGCCCTGGGATTGGTAGCTTGAAATATTGCCACTATTTGGGTTTCTAACAGGTATTTGTGATGTTGCTTCGCCACTGTTGGAAACAGGATACTGGGCTAGATGGACCATTGGTCTGACCAGTATGGCTATTCTTTTCTTATGTTCTTATGACTCTTAAGCCCCACTCTCCTTGCTAGTCCTGGCACAACTAGAATTTTCTTCTTTGATGAGAATGGCAAAGCATGCATAGTTTTCTGAGCAGCCTTACTAAGAGATTGGGGGTTTTTTTTTTTTATAGAGGTGGTCTACTGCAGAGGTAGATGGGGTCTGAGGTGTATCAGCAGACTGAAGCTGCTTTATTAGCATGTGACTCTTCCAGAGTTTTGCCACCTCTCAAAACTATTCCTTTTCACTTCATTCTGCACCCTGTGTATGCTTTGACTTATTCTTTTTCTTCTGAACGTTTGGATCCAGCTCTTTCTGTCTTCCTCTCCAGCATCTGATCTTCTCCACATTGGTTAGCGGCATTCTTAGTTGCCAGTAGCAAGCAGCACTTTAAATGTTCCACTGCTACCATACATACACAAGAATCATGTACCAGAATATTATGTGGTTACATTGGCAGTGGAATGTTGAGAGATGGCTGCTAAGTGTCAACAGAAAGTAAGAACTACTTTAAACTGGTATGCTGCCTGCATTGTGGTACCATCTGTGGCTTGTAGAAAGTGCAATGAAACAAAAATATTTCAATACAGGTTGTTTTCTGGATGCTGTCCAAGATATTCAAATATATTAATAACTGGCAATTTGTTGTATTTAGTGGCATTTTGTGCTGAGAAAATGTTAATTGTGTGAATGACAGCCATGCATGTTACCAAAAGTTGTGTGTGACTTACATTACATATATATTTTACTAAACAGAAGCAACAGCAGTGCTACAATAATACATATACCTAAGTTTATTACTAATAGCTATGTTAAGATACTAATTCCATTTGTGGGCAGGCCTTTCAAAACCAGAATATCACAACTTGTCAATTTGTGGTTATGTGTGTGACAGGTAAACACTGTACTGACTACTTTTGTAAAATTATGCTTATTTATAAAGAGATATGTCTTCCTTTTAAAACAATTGAAAAGCCTATATGTCTGTAGTAATGTTTTTTTTATTCACGTCAGCCACTTATTTGTTCATGTTGATAAAAAATTAATGAAGAAAAGATAAGCTTAAATTTACTTCTACTGGAATCTCAGATGTTTGGGTGAATTGGGGAACAGAAATGACAGCAATCTATGCAATTTGTGAAGAATTAGTAGCTAGTATGGTACAGCGATGTATGAGAAAACAGATTTGCAATAAATGTACAAATAGTAACATAATTTTAAAAATTAGAGGAAGTAAACACCACCTTACCCATACCCTCATGTGGGGCTGGCATTAGGGGGGCAAACAGGGCATCTGCCCTGGGCTCTACAGCTCTAGGGGGCCCTACGGTCCAGGCATCTCTCCCCCTTCTCCCTACCACAGTCCGTCGTCTCCTCCCTTCCCCATCACCTTCCCGATCTTTTTAAAAAATGTATTTCCCTTCTCAGAGTGGCCCCCATGCAGCAGCCATCCTCACAAGCTGACTCCGGCTGCCCCAACGCTTCTCTCTGCCACGATCAGCCTCCCCCCTTGATGCAATTTCCTGTTTCCGCCTGGGTGGATCACAGCAAAGAGCAGGAAAGCTTTGGGGCAGCCGGAGGCAACTTGTGAGGATGGCTGCTGCACCAGGACCCCTCTAAGAAGGGAAATACATTTTTAAAGAAGAACACAAGGGGAAGGGTGGGAGTCAGACTGTGATGGGGGAAAAGGGTAAGAGATGCCTGATCCCATAGTTGCAATGCAGGTAGGGAGATTGGATGGAGTGGGGAGGAGAGGGGATCATCAGGGGCCCCCTTCTTAATTTCTACCCTGGGCCCCACCATGTCTAAAGCTGGCCCTGCCCTCATGTAGAGGATAAATGGGGATAGAGACAATGAATGGGGGAGAAAGCAAGGCAAGCATATATTGTGTGTTTATAATAAGTAACCAGGTGCAGCTAGTGTATAAATCATTCAGAAGCCATTCATGAAGTTCCTTGCTAATCCAAGAATTCTTCCAGTAATGAGGGATAGGTCTGGAATTGTACATTTTTAAATAATTTTGGTAGAGATTCCTCAGTGAACTCCAGCATATCATTGTTTTTCTGATCCTTCTGGCACACTTAAAATTCCGGGGTTATTACTTCTATTCCACTTGCTGGAACCTTTGATTGCAGTTTGCAGTTCCATCATTTTTTTTTCTTCATTTTGCGGTTCTGGTTAAGATCTGCAGTATTGAGCCTGTTTTCGGCTTCAGTTATTCATGCTTCAAATTGAGAGAACGGATGGTAAGTATAGCTATTTCAAAGTCTTTACTGCTTCTACATTTTCAGGAAGCAACGATAGAATGAGCTGCATGCTAGCTTCGGGCTCGGAGTCGGTGCCATTTTTATTGGCAGAGCTTTTACACAGAGATGGCGGCTCTGTCTTGGATCATTTAATACCATTTCCGGCTGCGAATATAGATTTATTTTTTGTTTTGTTTATGCAATGACATCACAGGATGAAAAATTATATAAAAAGTATGCACCTAGAACAAAATTAAAAGTGGGGTTATAGGTAGTGCCTGTGGAACTCATTTCTCACACTGCCATTCAGTTCCTTCACTTGAATCTGCCCCCCCCCCCCCCCAAGAAACTTTTATATCAAACATGACAACATTCGTTGTGAGAATTTTAGAAAAGCATTTACATTTTACAAACTATATGGAATATAAAGAAAACTCTAGATAGGTGTCACATTTGTGTGTACACAAATTAATTTTTTCAATGAGTCTGCTTGTGTGAAGAATGCATACTGAAAAACTGGAACATAAAACAGGCAAAACAATATCATCTACCAGGGTAAATGATTGAATATAAAAGAGTTGCAATTTGTATGGTCACAAATAGGAGTCAGTGGAAATTATGTACAAAATGTGCAAATAAAGACCAATGAAACTGGTATAAAACAAAAAACTGATGGGTAAAAATATAACCAGTATAAAAAGGTGCTGAAGAGAATTTAAACCAATAAGTGCCACTAAAGTTGTACTAGAGCTGCCTATTCAGCACCAGGCACCAATTCCAAAATTACTGAGCAGCAGTGATCGCTAAGATACCATATATACACAGAGCACAGCTGAATAGCAATCCTTTTACATGCCACACATGTTAAATGTGCAAAACCCCAACAAACTACTGATATATTTTTACTCGTAGAAGAGTGTTTGCTCCTTTTTACTATGTGAACAAGCTGAGCTCCAGGAGGTGAAGGGTCCATATGCCACCCAACAGGCCATATTCTGCTGCCTAAAAAAGGCAGAGTCATAAGACACATGAAGGTAATTGATGATGAGCAGCCAGTGTGCTGGTTTAGGAGAAGCAGCAGAGCAGTGAAGAGTGGAGGGAACAGAACATGATTATCTGAAACTGCAGGTACCAAAGAAGTGAGATGACAAGTTTGTAAACTGAACTAGGCTTGGTCATAAAGCATACATAGTACATAATAACATATACTTAGTAAATAATGGCAGATAAGACTTGCATGCTCCATTCAGTCTGCCCGGCTGCAAGGCACCTGCCCACCAAGGAGGGCAAAGCCCATAGAGTTTCACCTTTGACTATCCACTGAAAGGGTTTTTGTGGCACTCTTCTTGGAAGTACTATCTATCAGGCTAATAGGTCAGAGTAGTATCTTCAACAAGTCAGTTGTGGGATCACAGAGTAGGGTATATGAAAGGTAGTCCTCCCTATTATCTCGGGTGCTACTCTCCAGCCCTTCAAGAGGGTTCAGTGGTAGACCTCAGTTATTCTTCCTGAAGTTACACCCACTAGACACAGTTGCGGTCAGTGTGGATGATTTTTAGGTACGTTTTATGACTTGAGCTGCTTAGTAACCCCCAACTCCAAAACTAAATTCTCTTGTATTTTATTTTTGGTTATGGTGGAGCATTGTATGTGATGCACAGGTGTGCCATTATCTGACCTAGATGACTGGGTTCCACACGTCTTTGGCTTTTGTCTTAACTAGTTTCTCTCCCCCCCCCCCCCCCCCCCCCAAAGAGACGCAGGGAATGCTTTTTTTGGCCCTTAAGAGATCCATATTGTGAATTGATTTCAGTATTTTGTGACAGGAGTGGAGAAGTAGCCTAGTGCAGCGGACTCTGATCCTGGGGAACTGTGTTTGATTCCCACTGCAGCTTCTTGTGACTCTGGGCAAATCACTTAAACCTCCATTGCCCCAGGTACAAAATAAGTACCTGTATATAATATGTAAACCACTTTGAATGTAGTTGGAAAAACCATAGAAAGGTGGTATATAAGTCCCATTCCCTTTCCTCCCTTTCCCTTTATTAAAAAGCAAACGTCTTTTTGTTCTAGAAAAACCATTGTTCCAACAGGCATTATTTGCTAAAACATGGCCATGCTGGATATTTTTCAAGATCTTTTTTTTTTCTATTTTTCAATAGTTTTCTGCACTGTTTTGCATATTTACTGTCTGTATTGAGGGTGCATAGGTTTGGGCCTGAAAGCCTGTCCTTTGTGTCATCCCCCTCCCCCCAGATTGGATTTGGGTACCCATGGTGTATGCTACTGGATTATAATCATATTTTTAAAAGTTGTAATAACATTTGTTTCTATACCCTGTGCTTCTGCCTCCTCTTTGCTCTGGCACCCTCTGGTCCTCCAGAAGGTTTCAGCAAACTTGCCCTGCTTACTGCTTAAGTCAGTGATAAAGCTTGCCAAAGACTATCCAGGGTTGCACTTGGCAAAGCACATGGAGTTGTAACCTGTAGCAGCTCTGTGTTGAAAATGTAGTACAATCTTGCTTGCTTCTAGTGCCAGGGCAATACATTTTTTTTAAAAAATCTCGATTTGAAGTATACATGGATGGAATGGGAAGATGAGAGGAAGGACAGAGGATAGTACAGTGCAGGCAGTGTGCCAAGCACAAGGCAAGGAGAAGATCTGAAGCAGTAATTCAGCAGCAGTTCAACATGAATTTCAAGACTACAAAGCAAATTACTGTTATTAGGAAATGTTCTTGTACTGGTCTGTCATTGCATGGCATTGTGTGGCTTGATCTTATCCTGTGACAGGAGCAGACCTGGTTTAAAGCAGCAGAAGGTTCACATTTTTTTCATGTTTACCTTTCCGCTGTCAGTTTAGTTGTAACTCTTTCCAGAAGTCTGAAGCCCTAGTGCACTCAAGTTTAGGGTTAATATATAACGATTAACTGTGCAGGGTTTGTTTTTCTTGCCCTGGCATCATAATCATGCTGTTGAAATAGAAATGCTGGTAAGATATTCAGATGATTAAGTTTGGAGGCGGGGGAGGGGAGGAATGCACAGCATAAAGCCAGGCTTAAATTGTGGTAGGGCCAAAGGCAGTGATCTCCAAGCTTTTCCAAGTAAAGGGCCACAAAGAGGACACAAGATAGCTCTGAGGGCCACCAAAAGTTTTTAGGCTTACAAATGTAATTTTTTTTTTGTGTGTGAATTTTAAGTTACATTCATGTAATAACATAAACATAAAGAAATTCAGAAAAATCAAAACTAATTCTATCATGAGAAAAATCTTGTTAATTTTTGTCCACAATAGATCCAAGCTCTAGGTAAATTAATTTCAAATACATTTAAATGAAGGAAAAGAAAAAAGAAACGGAAGGGTTTCCTCAAAGATGCAGCCGATACATAGTACTTGTTAACAGAAAGTCTTATTCTACTCCTTAGACAAAATAAGTTCTAATAGTTTACTAGGTTCAAAAAACATATAATTAGAGGAATTTAACGAAACGACACATCTACAGGGATAAATGAGAAGAAAGGTTCCACCTATATTTAGCAGTCTTAATTTCAATTGTAAAAATTCCTTCCTTCTCTTTTGTGTATCCCTAGAGAGGTCTGGGAAAATTTGAATTCTTGCTCCTAGAAAACTATCTTTGATATGGCTGAAAAACAATTTGAATATATTATTTCGGTCCAGTTCAAGTGCAAACGTCACTATCATAGTGGTCCTTTCTGTGATAGCCTCGAGTGACGTCTCAAGAAATTCACTTAAATTTAAATTTGGTAGAACTGGATTTTCTACATTTCTTATGCCAGAAATATACTGAATCCTAGTAATAGGCGGAATGTTCTCCAGAGGAATATGCAAAATCTCATTAAGATATCTTTTAAACATTTCTAACGCAGGTATCAATGGGGATTTGGGAAAGTTCAAAAATCTTAAGTTGTTTCTCCTCATCTCATTTTCAAGGTATTCAATCTTCCGGGTTTGAATATTTTTATCTTTAGAAACAGAGGAAGAAAAATTTTTAAAGGTTTGCATATCATTTTTAAGTACCTCTATTTTAGTTGTGTGAGTCTCGAGCTGGGCAGAAAAAGAGTCCTGAATTTGCTTGATTTCAGCCATTTCTCCACGAGTGGTATTAGATATCTGCTGAAGAGTAGCATTCAGACCCTGTATTGCGTCCCATAAAATATCAAGGGTCACTACAGCCGGTCTTTGTCCACCGAGGGCTCCAGAGAGATTCTCCTGTGCTTGAGAGGAAAGGGAATGTACATCCTGTCCTCGCGCTGTTCCCATAGGTGAAGAAGTCGCTACGGAGCCTCCTCTTGCAGCAGCAGGGAGTCCACTCTCGGGTATACCAAACTGTTGCTCCACCGAAGCAAGCTCTTCTCTGGGTCTCGGGGGGGCTGTAATCGAGGGAGGACTTAATGTAACTCCCTCGGTACTAAGTTCCCGTTGTTCTTCCTGGTTTACCGTAGCACTCGATGAGGCCCCCGGCGTTCAGGTCACCATCTCGTCTAGAGTTGCCTGTCTCATGGTGGAGGACACGGAACGGCTCGTGGAGGTGAGCACGTTGACTTTTGCTTTCCTTTTCCCCATAACCAACTCACGGGGCTCGTAGGGGAAACACCGCAATCCAGGAATCTAACTAGCGTTCAGGAGACTCTTGAACGCACGTCCGTTTCAAACGCCATCTTGGATCTACAAATGTAATTTTAAATACTAACTTAAAAAAAAAAAAAAATTATATCCCTGTAGAATCAATCACTATTTTGGCTTGTTACAGAAACCATAAATGAGACTGTTTGTATTACTATTAATCCTTCCCTGTGCCCAAAGCAAAGAAATGTATTTTTATCTTTAATAGTTGTCTGGATATAAAAGGAAAATGTTAACAGAGGGTGTTTCTGGTCTCTTAAAGCGAAGTATCATCTTAAAGCAGTTATGTACTAAAATAACCAGACAGTATAACCTTGGCACGGCAGCAAACACCAGAACCGGTTATCTTTTTCTGAAATGTACTTTTATTGAATAAATGTAGCTAATAGATTCTCAGAAGTTACTGCCCCAAGGCAAGACTTCGTAGTTCTGAGAGCTGTGTTGGTGGGTGGAGATGAAGATTTGAAGAGAAGGAAGCTTTATGGCAGAGTTGAGAGAGTTGTCAGGTAGATGGGCTGCTGATTCATGCAATATCATGTAAGAAAGGATGAACGAGCAGAGGTAAAAAGGCAAGTTCGCTGTAGGGGAGCAACAGAACATGTGCATCCAGACAAGATGGAGAATGTCTGGCTTGTGGAGATACAGGTCAAGAAAAGGCACACACAAGCCCAGGGAGGGTGAGGTAAAGGGTAGGGCCCTGAGCCTGGGCCCAGGTAGCAAAGGTGGTCCTAGAGGGCAGTCTTCGATTGGAGAGACAGGTCATACCCTAGCTGACCCATCAAGACAAAGATAGTAGAAATAGTTAGGAAATGATTGTAGGTAAACAAAGGAATTGAGCTCAGCTGAGAAACGGAGGAGGCCTTTGCAGGAAAATAGACCACTAGTAACAAACTTTATACAAACAAGCAGAAGTGTCTGCAGTATATGTGAGACTATATTACATACAATACCTTGCTCATTTATCTTTGGAGGAAGTGTCTGCAGCAAGGAAAAAAATTCTTTAGAAGTGAGAATAATGGTAAAGGCATTAAACACATTTTAGGGCTCCACTATAAAAGCTAGTATAAGGCTGCTGGGGGCAGAACGGGGGGGGGGGGGGGGGGGGTTCTTAGAAGTGTAATGTCTTGCATTTTTGGTGGAAAAATCCAATTTAATCAAGGACAAGAACTTGAAACTGTTAAATATGTTTGTTGATGATGGTGTTTTCAAATCTTCATTCTTAATACTTCACACACCAAAACAGAAAGCAATGTTTGCTCACCTGATGGATGCGGCCATTCAGACCTGAGCTGGATCAGAAGTGCACTGTCGGGAGGTTCTGCTGCTACTGCAGGTAGAGGAAAGGCTCCACTGGATTGTATCCACTGCATGGTCACATTGATGGGCATGCACACAAGGAGAGGCGAGTCGACCTTTTCTCTACCTGCTGGATATAAGGGCCACAATAATGGACTGCGGGGGCTGCATGTTGGAGACCACTGGCCTAGGGTTTATAAATTGCAGTTTACGTAGGACTTAGTTGTTTCTTGTAGTTTTGTCTCCGGTCAGATAATCACACAGGTTAATGCTCCTGTTTGAAACTGAATTATGTTTAAGTCCACCTTTTTTTCTTGCAGTATTACTTGTGCTAGTTTTATGTAGTGCAGTTCAGGATACAGAAAAGATTTGCCAAGACCTGTAGGATTTGATTAATTCAAGGATTTATTTTCTAGAGTTGAAATGTATTCACCCATGTATTCCTGCCCTGCTATCCTACTTTTTTTTTTTTTTTGGGAGGGGGGGGGGCTGGAGGGGGAGTCAGAGCTGCAGGAGGACAGCTCTTTTGTATGGTTGAAACTGGAATGAGGTAGAGACTGCTTGAGAACACACACTCCTACTCCTGTCTGTTGCAGGGGCGTATCTGAACTGCGGCGGTAGGGGGGGCCAGGGCCAGAGAGGGGGGGCACATTATAGCCCCCCCCCCCCGCCGCCATTGCCGATCCCCCTCCCCCCAGCCGCTGCCATTGCTAACCCTCCCCCTCCGTTGCTCGCCTACCTTCGCTGGCGGGGGACCCCAACCCCCGCCAGCCGAGGTCCGCGTCCTCCTGCCGCTGCCGGCTGCCTTTGGTCCTTTCATTCTTCCATTGAAGCTGGCGCCGACGAAAAAGTTTCTTTTGAATCTGACGTCGCTGCACGTTGTACGTGCAGGACGTCAGACTCAGAAACAATTTCTGAGTCTGACGTCCTGCACGTACAACGTGCAGCGACGTCAGACTCAAAAGAAACTTTCGTCGGCGCCAGCTTCAATGGAAGAATTAAAGGACCAAAGGCAGCCGGCAGCGGCAGGAGGACGCGGACCTCGGCTGGCGGGGGTTGGGGTCCCCCGCCAGCGAAGGTAGGCGAGCAACGGAGGGGGAGGGTTGGCAGCGGTAGGGGGGTCCAGGGCGAAATCTGCGGGGGCCCAGGCCCCTGAGGCCCCGCGCAGATACGCCCCTGGTCTGTTGTCCCAGGTCCATTTTGGAGCTAAAGACTGGACTGCTGTCCATTTCTCAAACCCATGCTAGTAGCTTCAGTGATGTAGGTTCTGTGAGCTGCTGCTGCTGCAGTTATAAGCCCATTGGTGGTTTGATTGACTTTCTAGAACATGTGAAAGGAAGAGCTGATATGTCTGAAAAGAGGCCAGACTGTCCAGTTGAAGCGGAAGCACTGACAGACTAAATTCTACTGTAAAAGAAAATCCCATTTTGTGTACGTGGCATTTCAGCTCAGCAATTAACTGAACTGCAAGGGGCTTACTTAGGGTGGCACCACCTGCTCCCCGTCGGCTCCTAATCCTTGCCTTGTCAAGAATCCAAGCCACTAATTGGTAGCAGCTTCTATGTTAGTAACTTGGACTCTGACAAGCCATGAAAAAAAGCTGAGAGGGAGTGGGTGGCATCATACCAAGCATGCTCTTGTTGGCAGTTTACTGTAAGCTTGAGCTGTTTATAGTGTTTCTTTGCCTTAGAGAAGGGAATTTAAAAAAAATGTATACTCATACCTATATATAGATATCTATATCCACACACACTGTACAGTAATGTTGAACATTCCCGCCCCCCCCCCCCCCCCCCCCCCCCGCCTGATTCCTTTTATTGCATATATGTCACAGTGAATGGACCTGAGTAAACACAAGTTGGGGTTTTTTTTTTTTTAATTCTTACTCACGGTGCGACCACCTTTTGCGTATTGCGTTAAGTTCTGGTTGCCATATCTTAAAGAAGATATAACGGAATTAGAAAAGGTTCAAAGAAGACCAACCAAAATGATAAAGGGAATGGAACTCATATAGGGAAAGGCTAAAGAGGTCATGACTCTTCTTCAGCTTCGAAAAGAGACGACTGACGAGAGATATGATTAAGGTCTACAAAAATCCTGAGTGGTGTAGAGTGAGTAGAAGTGAAAAAAGTACAAGGACTAGGAAAAACGTTGCGTGGAAATAATTTTAAAACAAATAGGAAGGTAAAATTAGTCCTTACCTGATCATTTCCTTTCCATTAGGCCCAACAGGTCTATCCAGAGACTTGTAGGTTATGACCCTCACCCAGCAGGTGGAGATAGCAGACCTCTGAAGTTCTCTATACCTGTTCCTGTATAGCAGCAGAATCTCAGTATTGTCGATACCAAAGCAGTGGAGGAATCTCCAATACCTAAGCAATTTGCTCCCAGAAAAAAAGAAGAAACAACACAGCGTACACGACCAGGCCAAACCAGAACCCAGTACTCACTAATTTGTTATTGATTTTGTGTGTGTGTGTGTGGAACCTACACACCAGAAGGAACCAAGGTAACTGAAACACAGCAACCAAACCAAAAGGAACAATCACAGAACACAAACGGGTGGGATTCTGATCTGTTGGGACTAATGGAAAGAAAATTGGTAAGGACTAATTTTACCTTCCATAGTATCCCACAGATCAATCCAGAGACTTGTGGGATGTACCAGAACAATCCTCGTGTGAGGTGGGAAATAGCAACCCCAGCCATCAGGACCGAAGCCCAAAACGCCGCATCCTCCCATTCCGATACATCAGCCTGTGTTTCAAAAATGTGTAAACCGAAGATCAAGTAGTTGACTGACAAATCTCAGCAAAACACACCCAGTGGGACTCCGTAAAGGAAGTTACTTGCGTTCTGGTGGAATGAGCCCACACTTGTAGCAGGAGCTGCTTCCACACTACCATGTAGGCCAAATCAATTGCTTCCTTCAGCCAGCGGGCCACAGTGGCCTTGGAGGCCTGGTCTTCTTTCTTGCATCTGGCAAACAGGACAAAAAGATGATCAGAATGACGAAAATCTTTGGTGACCTCCAAGTACAGGAGAAGAATGCACTACACAGAACCCGGAAGGAACAGTGGCAGATTCAAATAGAAACTGGACACAATCTTCGGAGGGAAGGACGGGACTGTTAGAATACAGACTCTGGCCTTTGTAAAACAGAGAAAGGGATCCCGGCAACACAGTGCTTGCAACTCCGACACCTGTCTAGTGGATGTGATGGCCACCAGGAAGACTGCCTTCAAAGTAAGATCTTTCAATGAAAGATGATCCAAAGGTTTGAACAGAGGTCTCTGTAAAGCCTGCAGAACCAAGATCAGATTACAGGAAGGGAGAATTATCTAACGAGGAGGGCTCAATTGATTAACTCTCCGAAGGAAGTAAATACTGTCCAGGTGAGCCGCGAACGAGGCACCCTGCATGTGACCCCGAAAGCAAGCCAGAGCTGCCACCTGTACTTTCAAAGAACTTGGGGACAGGTGCTTCCCTACACTGTCCTGCAAAAAAGCCAAAATGGTTGCCATGGAGGCCCAAGCCGCACACAGCCCTGCTGTCGAGCACCAGGACTCAAAGGTGCACCAGACCCGGGCATAGGTCACTGAAGTGAACTGTTTGTGGACCTGTAGCATGATAACCTATCATCCTGAAGCACACCCTCTTAAGAGCCAAGCCATAAGACCAAAGGAGGAAGGATCCTCCATGAGGATGGGACCTTGCAACAGAAGGCCCTGCTGAGGCAGCAACTGCAAGGGGCTGTCGATCTGAAGGTGGACCTGATCCACATACCATGGGCACAGGGGCCAATCCGGAGCCACAAGGATCACCGGGTCCTGATGCCTGGCAGTGTGTCCCAGGACTCTCCCCACCATGGGCCATGGCAGAAACACATAGAGAAGCTGAGAAATTGGTCACTTCTAAAGGAGTGCGTTGATTCCCTCTGAACCATATTCCTTGCCCCGACTGAAGAAGCGGGGCTCCTTCACGTTGAACTTCCGAGCCATGAGATCTGGGCAGGGACTCCCCAGCACTCCCGTTATCTGAGCGAAGGCCATCTCGGAGAACTGTGGGGCTCAAACCGTGGCAGAATCGCTTAGGGTCTTCTGGTCTCCGGTGGAGGCGTCCTGGTCCATCAACCGGTTGGAGCTTTGGGCAATTCATCTAGCATTTTGGGAGTTCTGCCTGGTCCTTTGGGGTCAGGTGGTCTGAGTGCTATTGCTGAAGCGTTTTCTAATAGCACTCAGACCACCTCACCCTGAATGATTGGGCAGAACTCCCGAAGGGCTAGACGAATCTAACGAAGCTCCAACCAGTTGATTGACCAGGATGCCTCCACTGGGGACCAGAGACTCTGAGCGGTTCTGCCACCGCAATGAGCCCCACAGCCCAAGAGGCTGGTGTCCATGGTGACTACCACCCAGGTCAGCATCAGCAGGGGCCAGATACGATGGGCACAGCCACCAGTGCATGGCAAACCTGGCCTGGGCCAACCATGGTAGCTGGACAGAGTTGCCTGAGAGGGGAGCTGGAGAGACCACATGTGACTCCTTGCCCAAGGTACCACCACCAGCGCGTTCGCCATGGAGCCGAGCACCTGCATGTAATCCCACGCCCTGGGTGCGGGAAGGCAGAGCAGGTTGTCAACCTGATCCCACTTGGGTATATAATTCTCCGAGGACAAGCAGGCTGCTTGTTCTCACGACTGGGGTGACGTCCGCGGCAGCCCCCACCAACCGGAAAGAAGCTTCGCGGGACGGTCGGCACGCAGGGCACGCCCACCGCGCATGCGCGGCCGTCTTCCCGCCCGTGCGCCAGTTCCTTTTTTTCCGCGCCTGGAGAGAGTCGTGTTTTGCGCTCTCTCTGTTCAGCCGCCGGATCGTTCGATCGCGTATACGCTGATCGTGCTTTTTTCTTATTTTGTTTATCGGTTTTAGTTACCGCCCGGTTTCCCTTTTTTTTTCCCTCGCTTCCAGCGGGGACGCCACATTGCGGCCTAGTGGCCGCTCGGTTGTTTGGTTTTCGTGGTGTGATTTTAGCCACCATTGACGACTTTGACTTCGCCGACGCGATTTTTCCGTCGATGTCCTCGAAGGTCCCGAGTGGATTTAAAAAGTGTGGTCGCTGCGGCCGGCCGATCTCGCAGACCGACACCCACGCTTGGTGCCTCCAGTGCCTCGGGCCGGAGCACAATCTCAAGTCGTGTTCTTTGTGTCTCGGTCTCCGGAAACGGACTCAGGTTGCGAGGCAAGTTCTGCGGGACCGTCTTTTTGGAACTTGCGCCGGCCCCTCGACGTCGACCTCGAAGGCATCGGTATCGACGCCCGGCCCTTCGGTACCGGTATCGATGCCCGAGACATCGGCACCGATGGCAGCGACCCCAGGAGAACAGGTCCCGTCGGCCCGCCGGTCCTCCGGTGAGAGTGGGGGTGAGAGGCCGCGTGGGCAGTCGGCCCCGGTCACGCCCTCAGCTCGTGGGCCGCGGGACCGAACCCTGTCTGACCCGGTACCTCAAGACCGAGGGGGATCGACCTCCTCCTCCTCCATGCCCTCCGGCGCCGGTGACGTGCATCGGAAGAAAGACAAGAAGCGTCGTCACCGGTCGCCTTCGGTGCATCCCGATGTCGGAGAGGAGACGACGCCGAAGCGTCATCGTCGTGAGGAGAGGTCTCCGTCGGTTGTGGAGGTACCGACGCGTCGGGGTTCCGGCACCTCGGTGCCGTCTCCTGGCCCCCAGCAGCTTCCGGCACCGACACCCTTACCGGCCCCACCGCCTTTCCCGGCAGCGGGCCTGGACGAGTGCCTCAGAGCCATCCTTCCGGGGATCCTGGAAGGGCTGATGCGCCAGGCTGTGCCGGCGCCGGGGGTGCTTGCGCCCTCGGCGCCGATGACTGTGGCGCCGGCGAGCTCTAGCCCGGCGCCGGGGCTGTCGACACCGCCGCCGCTTGCGGTGCCGGTCTCGACCGCCAAGCAGGTGGAGTCCCCGTCGACGTCGATGGAGGGAGCTCCGTCCCCGCCGGCGCGGGAGTCCACCGCTCGACGACACCGAGACCTCGGTGCCTCGACGTCGAGCTGGGCCCGGTACAGGACTCAGCTAAATGAGCTAATGTCCGATACCGAGGATGAGGACTCGTGGGGGGAAGAGGAGGACCCTAGATATTTCTCCTCAGAGGAGTCTACGGGCCTTCCCTCGGACCCCACGCCTTCACCGGAGAGGAAGCTCTCACCTCCTGAGAGTCTCTCCTTTGCCTCCTTTGTGCGGGATATGTCTATCAGCATTCCCTTCCCCGTGGTCTCTGTGGAAGAGCCGAGGGCCGAGATGCTCGAGGTCCTCGACTATCCATCACCACCTAGAGAGTCCTCCACGGTGCCGCTGCACAATGTCCTGAAGGAGACGCTGCTCCGGAACTGGGTGCGACCATTAACTAACCCCACCATTCCCAAGAAAGCAGAGTCCCAGTACAGGATCCACTCTGACCCAGAGCTCATGCGGCCCCAATTGCCCCATGACTCAGCGGTCGTGGATTCTGCTCTCAAGAGGGCACGGAGTTCGAGGGATACCGCCTCGGCGCCCCCGGGGCGGGAGTCTCGCACTCTGGACTCGTTTGGGAGGAAGGCCTACCAATCCTCCATGCTCGTGACCCGCATCCAGTCATACCTGCTCTATATGAGCATCCACATGCGGACCTATGTGCAACAGCTGGCGGACCTGGTCGAGAAGCTCCCGCCGGAGCAGTCCAGGCCTTATCAGGAGGTGGTCAGGCAGCTGAAGGCGTGCAGAAAGTTCCTGTCCAGGGGTATTTTTGACACCTGTGACGTGGCATCTCGTGCTGCGGCCCAAGGTATAGTGATGCGCAGGCTCTCATGGCTGCGTGCCTCTGACCTGGACAACCGCACCCAGCAGAGACTGGCTGATGTCCCTTGCCGGGGGGATAACATTTTCGGTGAGAAGGTCGAGCAGATGGTGGACCAACTGCATCAGCGGGAAACCGCTCTCGACAAGCTCTCCCACCGGGCGCCTTCAGCATCCACCTCAGCAGGTGGACGTTTTTCCCGGGCCCGGCAGGCTGCACCCTATTCTTTTGCGAAGCGTAGGTACAACCAGCCGGCCCGAAGGCCTCGTCAGGCACAGGGACAGCCCCAGCGCGCTCGTTCTCGTCAACAGCGTGCGCCTAAGCAGCCCCCTGCGCCTCCACAGCAAAAGCCGGGGACGGGCTTTTGACTGGATCCACGGGAACATAGCCGCCCTACAAGTGTCCGTACCGGACGATCTGCCGGTCGGAGGGAGGTTAAAATTCTTTCACCAAAGGTGGCCTCTCATAACCTCCGACCAGTGGGTTCTCCAAATAGTGCGGTGCGGATACGCCCTGAATTTGGCCTCCCTGCCTCCAAATTGTCCCCCGGGAGCTCAGTCTTTCAGCTCCCATCACAAGCGGGTACTTGCAGAGGAACTCTCCGCCCTTCTCAGCGCCAATGCGGTCGAGCCCGTACCACCCGGGCAGGAAGGGCAGGGATTCTATTCCAGGTACTTCCTTGTGGAAAAGAAAACAGGGGGGATGCGTCCCATCCTAGACCTGAGAGGCCTGAACAAATTCCTGGTCAAAGAAAAGTTCAGGATGCTTTCCTTGGGCACCCTTCTGCCAATGATTCAGAAAAACGATTGGCTATGTTCCCTGGATTTAAAGGACGCATATACTCACATACCGATACTGCCAGCTCACAGACAGTATCTCAGATTCCGCCTGGGCGCACGGCACTTTCAGTATTGTGTGCTGCCCTTTGGGCTCGCCTCTGCCCCACGAGTGTTTACCAAGTGCCTCGTGGTGGTAGCGGCCTACCTACGCAAGCTGGGAGTGCACGTGTTCCCATATCTCGACGATTGGCTGGTCAAGAACACCTCGGAGGCAGGAGCCCTCCGGTCCATGCAGTGCACTATTCAACTTCTGGAGCTGCTGGGGTTTGTGATAAATTACCCAAAGTCCCATCTCCAGCCAACTCAGTCTCTGGAATTCATAGGAGCTCTGCTGAATTCCCAGACGGCTCAGGCCTACCTTCCCGAAGCGAGGGCCACCAACCTCTTGGCCCTGGCTTCGCAGACCAGAGCGTCTCAGCAGATCACAGCTCGGCAGATGTTGAGACTTCTGGGTCATATGGCCTCCACAGTTCATGTGACTCCCATGGCTCGTCTTCACATGAGATCTGCTCAATGGACCCTAGCTTCCCAGTGGTTCCAAGCCACCGGGAATCTAGAAGATGTCATCCGCCTCTCCACCAGTTGCCGCACTTCACTGCTCTGGTGGACCATCCGGACCAATTTGACCCTGGGACGTCCATTCCAAATTCCGCAGCCCGTGAAAGTGCTGACGACGGATGCATCTCGCCTGGGGTGGGGAGCCCATGTCGATGGGCTTCACACCCAGGGTCTGTGGTCCCTCCAGGAAAAGGATCTGCAGATCAACCTCCTGGAGCTCCGAGCGATCTGGAACGCACTGAAGGCTTTCAGAGATCGGCTGTCCTGCCAAATTATCCAAATTCGGACAGACAATCAGGTTGCAATGTATTACGACAACAAGCAGGGGGGCACCGGATCTCGCCCCCTGTGCCAGGAGGCCGTCGGGATGTGGCGTTGGGCGTGTCGGTTCGGCATGCTCCTCCAAGCCACGTACCTGGCAGGCGTAAACAACAGTCTGGCCGACAGACTGAGCAGAGTCATGCAACCGCACGAGTGGTTGCTCCATGCCAGAGTGGTACGCAAGATCTTCCGAGCGTGGGGCACCCCCTCGGTGGACCTTTTCGCCTCTCAGACCAACCACAAGCTGCCTCTGTTCTGTTCCAGACTTCAGGCACACGGCAGGCTAGCGTCGGATGCCTTTCTCCTCCATTGGGGGACCGACCTCCTGTATGCTTATCCTCCCATACCTTTGGTGGGGAAGACCTTACTGAAGCTCAAGCAAGACCGCGGCACCATGATTCTGATAGCGCCCTTTTGGCCCCGTCAGATCTGGTTCCCTCTTCTTCTGGAGTTGTCCTCAGAAGAACCGTGGAGATTGGAGTGTTTTCCGACTCTCATTTCGCAGAACGACGGAGCGTTACTGCACCCCAACCTTCAGTCTCTGGCTCTCACGGCCTGGATGTTGAGGGCGTAGACTTCACTGCGTTGGGTCTGTCTGAGGGTGTCTCCCGGGTCTTACTTGCCTCTAGGAAGGATTCCACTAAAAAGAGTTATTTTCAAGTGGAGGAGGTTTGTCGTGTGGTGTGAGAGCAAGGCCCTAGAACCTCGTTCTTGCCCTGCACAGAACCTGCTTGAATACCTTCTGCACTTATCAGAGTCTGGCCTCAAGACCAACTCAGTAAGGAATCACCTTAGTGCGATTAGTGCTTACCATTATCGTGTGGAAGGTAAAGCCATCTCTGGAGAGCCTTTAGTCGTTCGATTCATGAGAGGCTTGCTTTTGTCAAAGCCCCCTATCAAGCCTCCTACTGTGTCATGGGATCTCAACGTCGTCCTCACCCAGCTGATGAAACCTCCTTTTGAGCCACTGAATACCTGCCATCTGAAGTACTTGACCTGGAAGGTCATTTTCTTGGTGGCAGTTACTTCAGCTCGTAGGGTCAGTGAGCTTCAAGCCCTAGTAGCTCATGCTCCATATACCAAATTTCATCACAACAGAGTAGTGCTCCGCACCCACCCAAAGTTCCTGCCGAAGGTGGTGTCGGAGTTCCATCTTAACCAGTCAATTGTCTTGCCAACATTCTTCCCCAGGCCGCATACCCGCCCTGCTGAATGTCAGTTGCACACATTGGACTGCAAGAGAGCATTGGCCTTCTACTTGGAGCGGACACAGCCCAACAGACAGTCCGCCCAATTGTTTATTTCTTTCGACCCTAACAGGCTAGGGGTCGCTGTCGGGAAACGCACCATCTCTAATTGGCTAGCAGATTGCATTTCCTTCACTTACGCCCAGGCTGGGCTGACTCTTGAGGGTCATGTCACGGCTCAGTGTTAGAGCCATGGCAGCGTCAGTGGCCCACTTGAAGTCAGCCACTATTGAAGAGATTTGCAAGGCTGCGACGTGGTCATCTGTCCACACATTCACATCACATTACTGCCTCCAGCAGGATACCCGACGCGACAGTCGGTTCGGGCAGTCGGTGCTGCAGAATCTGTTTGGGGTGTAAATCCAACTCCACCCTCCAGGACCCGAATTTATTCTGGTCAGGCTGCACTCTCAGTTAGTTGTTCTTCGTAGGTCAATTTCTGTTGTTTCCTCGCCGTTGCGAGGTTCCATTGACCTGGGTTCTTGTTTTGAGTGAGCCTGAGAGCTAGGGATACCCCAGTCGTGAGAACAAGCAGCCTGCTTGTCCTCTGAGAAAGGGTATGATACATACCTGTAGCAGGTGTTCTCCGAGGACAGCAGACTGATTGTTCTCACCTACCCTCCCTCCTCCCCTTTGGAGTTGTGTGTTTCATCTTTTGCTAGTCATTCAACTGGCGGGAGCGGTCGCGCACGGGCGGGAAGACGGCCGCGCATGCGCGGTGGGCGTGCCCTGCGTGCCGACCGTCCCGCGAAGCTTCTTTCCGGTTGGTGGGGGCTGCCGCGGACGTCACCCCAGTCGTGAGAACAATCAGCCTGCTGTCCTCGGAGAACACCTGCTACAGGTATGTATCATACCCTGTATTGCCAAACTGGGACAGACCAAAGGTCCAAGCCCAGCATTCTGTTTCCAACAATGGCCAATCCAGGTCACAAGTACATGGCAAGATCAGTGGCGTAGCTAGGTGAGGCACCAGGGGAGCGGCTGCTCCGCCAAACGGAGTTCTGCCGGCGCCTATTTTTTTCTCATCGTGTTGCATTGAAAATGTGCGTCAGCAGAAGTCCGCTCTCGCACCTCTTTTGCTCCCCCCACACCGTCAACCTGGCTCCGCTTCTGGGCAAGATCCCCAAAAAGTACAATACATTTTATGCTGCTTATCCTAGAACTTTCCCCATGTCCATTTTAATAACAGTCTATGGACTTTTCCTTTAGGAAGTCAGCCAAACCTTTTTTTTTTTTTTTTTTAACTAAGCTAACGGCTTTTACTACATTCTCTGGCAATGAATTTCAGAGTTTACACTTTGAGTGAAGAAAAATCTTCTCCGATTCATTTTAAATACACTTTGTAGCTTCATCATTTGCCCCCTAGTCCTGGTATTTTTGGAGAGTTAATCGATTCACGTCTACCCATTCCACTACACTCATTATTTTATAGACCTCTATCATATCTTCCCTTAGCTGTCTTTTACATAGTAACATAGCAAATGACGGCAGAAAAAGACCTGCGTGGTCCATCCAGTCTGCCCAACAAGATAAACTTATATGTGCTACTTTTTGTGTATACCCTACTTTGATTTGTACCTGTCCTCTTCAGGGCACAGACCATATAAGTCTGCCCAGCACTATTCCCGCCTTCCAACCACCAGCCCCGCCTCCCACCACCGGCTCTGGCACAGCCGTCTTTTCTCCATGCTGACGAGCCCTAGCCACTTTAGCCTTTCCTCATAGGGAAGTCATCTCATCCCCTTTATCATTTTCGTAACCCTTCTCTGTATCTTTTCTAATTCCACTTTTTTGAGATGCGGTGACCAGAATTAAACATAATATTCGAAGTGCAGTCGCACCATGGAGCGTTACAAAAGCATTATACCATCCTCACTTTTGTTTTCTATTCTTTTCCTAATAATACTTAACATTCTGTTTGCTTTCTTAGCGGCCACCGCGCACTGAGCAGAGGGTTTCAACGTATTGGATGCCTAGATCCCTTTCCTGGTCTTTTAATATGGAACCTTGCATTACGTAGCTATAATTTGGGTTTTCTCTTTCCCACATGCATCACTTTGCACTTAATCATATCAAACGTCATCTCTCATTTAGATTCCCAGTCTCCCAGCTTTATAAGGTCCTCTTGTAATTTTTCACAATCCACTTGCGATTGAATAACTTTGTATTGTCAGCTAACTCCAGACTCCGCCCCTTCTGCCTCGCATCACCTTATGCCTGGAACAGACTTCCCGAGCCCATACGCCATGCACCCTCCCTGCCCATTTTCAAGTCCTTACTCAAAGCCCATCTCTTCTCCCTTGCTTTTGGCGCCTAACCACCTTCCCCATTCATGATACCTACACTGACTACATAGTTTGTTACCTTTAGATTGTAAGCTCTCTTGAGCAGGGACCGTCCTTCCCCATGTTTAAACTTGTACAGCGCTGCGTAACCCTGGCAGCGCTATAGAAATGCTAAGTAGTAGTAGTAGTAATTACCTCACTAGTTACTCTCATCTGTAGATCATTTATAAATATGTTAAAAAGCAGCAATCCCAGCACAGACCCCTGGGGAACCCCACTAGCTACCCTTCTCCATTGAGAATACCATTTAACCCTTCTCTCTGTTTTCTATCTTTTAACCAGTTTTAATCCACAATAGGACACTGTCTCGTATCCCATGACTCTCCAATTTCCTCTGGAGTCTTTCATGAGGTACTTTGTCAAATGCCTTTTGAAAATCCAGATACACAATATCGACTGGCTCACCTTTTATTGACATATTCACCCCTTCAAAGAAATATAATAGATTGGTGAGGCAAGATTTCCCTTCACTAAATCCATGTTGGCTTTGTCTCATTAATCCATGCTTTTAAATATGCTCTGTAATTTTGTTTTTTTATAATAGTCTCTACCCTTTTGCCCGGCACCGACGTCAGGCTCACCATTCTATAATTTCTCAGATCTCCTCTGGAACCTTTTTAAAACATCGGCGTTACATTGGCCACCCTCCAATCTTCTAGTACCATGCTCGATTTTAAAGATAAATTACATATTACTAACAATAGTTCTTCAAGTTCATTTTTCAATTCTATCAATACTTCAGGAGATTTGCTACTCTTCAGTTTGTCAAATTGAGCCATTACATCCTCCAGGTTTATAGAGATTTCATTCAGTTTCTCCGACTCGTCAGCTTTGAATACCATTTCAAAGCTCCCAAAATCTTCCTCGGTGAAGATCGAAGAAAATAATTAATTTAATCTCTCTGCTATGGCTTTGTCTTCCCTGATTGCTCCTTTTACCCCTCGGTCATCTAGTGATCCAACCGATTCTTTTGCTGGCTTCTTGATTTTAATATACTTAAAAAAAAATTTTATTATGTGTGTTTTGCCACCAACACAATCTTTTTTTCAAAGTCCCTCTTTGCCTTCCTTATCAGCACTTTGCATTTGACTTACCATTTCTTTTGACGTTTCATATTATTTTCAGTAGGTTCCTTTTTCCATTTTCTGAAGGATTTTCTATTTGCTGTAATTGTTTCCTTCACTTCACTTTTTAACCATGCCAGGTGTTGTTTGGTGTTCCTTCCTCTGTTTTTTTTATTTCAATAATTTTTATTGATGAAATATACAAAACATATAAAGCACCATTCACAACATTATTCTGATAATTCCGCAAACCACAGTGCTTATTACTAGAAAACAATTTTTCCATCACCATTTATCCCCCTTTTATGTTTTGTAAACCCTTTCCCACCCCCCTATCTCCTTTCCAAATCGAACAGCATTATATATAGCACCTGTATGTAACTTCCAAACAATAAAGTTCGTTATTAACTATGTATTATGTACATGCACCTGTATAAGATACACTCGAATGTAGAGAGCTTTGTTTCTTATAGCTCTCCACCTTTCATATCAAAACACCTTTGTCCCAAAAAACAATCCCTCCCCCCCTCCCTTCCCAGTTCCTTGAAATATAGATGCAGTTGACCACGGCACTTTCTCGTTCACTCTGCTTCAGATGCTTCCCGCCTCCCTTGTCTATATGTCAGCTTCTGAAGAATGTGGCAGCGGACAGCAGGATGCATCGTGTTCCAATATTTCCTCCATGTTTGCTTAAGCACATTAGGGTCTTTTACATGGTTAGTTACTGAAACTACTCCACAGAGCTCCTGGTGCATTAGCTCAGTCATCTTCGTCCTCCATAATTCTCTCGTAGGGGGCTGCTCTTCTCTCCATTTAAGGAGGATCACTTGTTTTCCAACTAATGTTACTCTTTGTAAAAATCCCATCATGCCCGATGGCATATGTTGCCCCAACTGAAATATATCAAACAAAAACAAGGGTCCCGCCGACAGTTTTCGTTTCCAGTACTGCCCCGATTCTGTTATTATTTGTATCCAGAATTTCTGGATATCTGGGCATTTCCAAAATAAATGGCCCAGGGTCGCTTCTGCCATTCTGCATTTAGGGCACGTCCCAGTGCCAAAACCTGCTTTTTGCGCCCTACTTGGTGCTATATAAGTGCGCAGGGCAAACTTGTACTGCTGTTCCCACTGTCGTATAAAAATGGATCTCTTTAAAATTGCCCTCAAGAAGTCCTGAAGATCTTCTACCGTTAACTCGGTTCCCAGATCTCGGGACCAACTTGTCGCAAGTTTGCAGTAATCTATATCTGGTGTGGTGTCTTGAAGATTGCGATGATGAAAGCGCAGGGGCACTATATTTTGTGATCCCAGTGTTAATGCTGTTGAGAGCACGTCTTGCACGTCCTCGCTTAAGTTGAATGCTCCCAGCGCCTGAGCATAATGTTGTACTTGTGCATACCCAAAAAAGTCTGTATCCACAATGCCGTACTCTCTCTTCAAATCCTCCATGGATTTAAGCTGCCCCTCTTCGTCTACCAGCTGATATAGATATAAAATTCCCAGCTGTCTCCAGCGCACAAATACTTTATCTGTTGTTCCCGCTGGAAAGTCCGGGTTCAACCTCAGGGAGACAAATGGTGTCGCTGCTGCCGAAAAATCATGTCTCTTACACAGCCATCTCCACATTGCTCTAGCTGAACGCACAAACCAGTTCATGGGGGTTTTGATTCCCACCCCGTTTTTGGTGGTGTGCAGCTGGCAGCTCAGGTGTACTCCAGGTGTCAAGGAAGCCTCCAACTGCGTGTTCGTGAAGTGTTGACTACCTACCAGCCAATCCCTTACATGTCGCATAGTGCAAGAAATAGTGAGGTATCTAATACTCAGTAAACCCATTCCCCCATGTGTTTTAGGCTTATATAGTACCTCTAATGGCAACCTGGGTCTTTTGTTGTTCCACAAAAACTTCCTCAACATGACCTTCAACTCCCTCTCCTCCCTTCCCCTCAGATGCAGTGGCAATATCTGGAACTTATATAACCATTTTGGGGCTATGAACATGTTAAAGAGAGCTATGCGTCCCGACAGGGAAAGCGGACAAGCGCTCCACATTCCCAGTAGGCGTCCAGTCTCCGCTAACAGGGGTCTCACATTTATCTTATACAGTGTGGATAATTTAACCGGAATTTCTACCCCTAAATATTTCAATCTCCCCTCTGCCCACTGGAAAGGGAATGGCCCTACCCAGCTTTGTTGTGCTTCCTCTGTCATCCCCATTGCCATTGATTTTGACAGGTTCAACCGGAATCCTGACAGATCTCCATAACACTGTACCTCCTTCAACAAGTTCCGTATGGAGTCCCGTGGGTTGTCTACCATCAGCATTAGATCATCTGCATATGCTAAGAGCTTAAGTACTTCTTCTCCTACCTCCACACCTTTGATCCCAGGGTTTTGCCTTATATTACATAAAAGGGGTTCTAACGCCAACAGAAAAAGCAATGGGGATAGTGGGCATCCCTGTCGTGTCCCTCTTCTTATCAGAAATTCATCCGTTCTTACCCCATTAACTATCAGTCGAGCTCTCGGATCTGTATAAAGCGCCCCCAATACTCCCGCAAACCAACCCTGCACTCCAATCCAACGCAATGTTCCTTGTAGGAAAGGCCATGTTACCCTGTCAAAGGCACGCTCTGCATCCAAACTGATCGCTATACCTTTGGGTGCCCTTTCTGGAGCTTCCACTACTGCTGCTATAAGTTTCCTCACATTAATAACCGAATGACGGCCCCGGACAAAGCCAACCTGTTCCCCTTTAATCAAGGAGGGTATTACCTGGGCCAAGCGCTCAGCCATAACTCGGGTCAGAATTTTAATGTCGACGTTTATTAAAGATATGGGTCTGTACGCTGCTGGATCATCTAAGCTTCGTCCAGGCTTCGGTATTAAACTAATCAGCGCTTCATTAGCGTATCTAGGTAATTTCCCCTCTTTCATCACTGTTTCATAGAAACTCATAAGGGGGCCCACGATCTGCCGTTTCAGGGATTTATAAAATTCACCCGAGAAACCGTCGGGACCTGGAGCTGAATACAGTTTTAATGCCTGTATAGCCTTCAGTACCTCTTTGGCTCCCAAAGGAGACTCTAAAGTATTCAGTTGTTCTCCTGTCAGTTGGGGCATATTCGACCACTTTAGATACTTTCTTATTTTTTCCCCTATTTTATCCTGTGCCTCTGCTCCCATTTCTTCCGCCGCATACAGACGGGCAAAATGCTTATGAAAAGTGTCTGCTATCCCTTCCGGATTCGATATGAGTGTACCTGAGGGAGTCCGTATTTGTGTAATAACCTGCGGCCTGCGGACACCCTTTATCAGGCGCGCCAGCGTACCACCCGGTCTGTCTCCATAGCGGCGGAGATTGTATCTGTGCGTGGTCATTGCCTTATGATATCTTTCCTGTAGTAAACTATTTAACTCCACCCTCGCTGCAATCAAGGAGTCTAAGTTAGCCCTGGTGTGTGTCTCTGCATGTTTCTTCCTAGCTATTTTGACCTTTCCTTCCAGTTCTACTATCCTTTGTGCAATCATTCGATTTCTCCTGGAGACATATGCAATTATCTCTCCACGCATCACTGCCTTAGCAGTGGACCAAAACAGTGTTGGGGCACTAAGATGTTGTTCATTATTTTTTAAGAATTCTTCCCATCTTTTGGCCAAGAATTCTGTAAACTCTGTGGAGGAGTGTAAATACGATGGGAATCTCCAGCCTCCCAAACCACGATAATACGGCCGGGGTTCAATATCTACCCAAATTATAGCATGATCCGAGAGCTCCTCTGGGCCCACTTCTGCACCTACAATTCGATTAAACACTCCAGATGTCACTAATATGTAATCAATCCTAGACTGGGTTTCGTGGGCCCTCGAAGTGTGCGTGTAATCCCGCTCTTCTTCATGCAGCAATCTCCAAGGGTCCACCAAACCCAGTCCGTCACATAATGTATCAAGCACCCCAGACCCAGAAGTCCCCCCATCCCGTTGATTCCTCGATCTATCTAGTATGGGATCTAACACCTGATTCATGTCTCCAGCCATTATTATGGGATCTGCCCCCTGTTTCTGGCACTGCGCAAAAAGCTCTGCAAAAAATTTTCTCCCGCCTGTTTGAGGGGCATATACTGCTACTAGTAAATATGATTGCCCTTGAAGATTAAGACGGACCCCTACGTATCTTCCCTCATTATCTGCAAATAGTAGCTTGGCCTGTACCATGGCATTTTTATGGATTAATATTGCTACTCCGCCTCGTCTACCCACTGCTGGGGAGCCAAAAACCTCTCCTACCCACTGTCGTTTTAATTTCTGAAGCTCACCCATGGACAGTCGGGTCTCTTGAATACAAGCTATGTCCACCCGATGCCGTTTAAGTGCACTAAGAATTTTTGCTCGCTTTACTGGGGATGTTATCCCGCACACATTCCACGAGATCACCCGTGTAACGCCACTCAGTCGTTTACTCATTACCTACTTTCTCCTTATAAAAAGGTACCAGCCTGTTCGCTTTCCCTGTCCCTAGGGGACCCAGCCTCCCCCCAGGGATCCGTGTTATGTCTGCCATCTGCCAATTCCTCATCCCCTGCTGTTTCATCACCTGAACCCTTATCAAATGCCTCTGTATCCCAATTGCCAACCGCACTCTATATGTCTTATTTCCTCTATGTGTCCCTTTCCCCCCCGTTTCTTTTAATTCTCCATGTCCCTTACCCATGATATCTTATGGGCTAGTGGGGTTCCCCGCCTCCTCCATCCCCAACTCCCTTGTGTGTTAATTACACTGCGTGTTGTTGGAATTCATTGTCTATATTCCTTATGTAGTCTTATCATACCCATAGCGTGTGTATACCTCAGGAGACCTGATCTTCCTTGACATTTTTCAAACTTCCTCTTCTGGCGAGCCGGTCTTACCCATATGTATTAGTTCTTGAACATGTTTTTGTGCCTCTTTGAAATTATCATACGATTTCCATCTTCCTTCTGTCTTCACTTTTAAAATGGCTGGGTATATCAACATAAAAGGCACTTGTGCTTCGTGCAGCTGCTGGCAGAGTGGCGTATAACGTCGGCGCTTCTCCTGTAGGGCCATTGAATAGTCCTGATAAATACGTATCTGATGCCCATCATATCTCAGTTCATTCCTTTTGAGGCGCGCTCCTCTTAATATTTCGTCCTTATGTACATAGTTATGTATTTTTATTATCACTGTTCGCGGGGCCATTTTCCCGTCTTGCTTTCTGCCGATTCGATGGGCCCGCTCCAGACACAGTTTCCCTGCTTGATCCGACAAGGCAAATTCTTCTGCCAGCCACTTCTCTAAAACTATAGGCAATACCTTGTCGGTCACCGTCTCGGGAAGCCCTACGATCCGAAGGTTGCCACGTCGTGATCGATTTTCAAGATCGTCTACTTTCGCTTGTAAATGCTCAATCTCCGTCGCCATCTTTTGCAGCTTCTGTGTTACTGGGCCTGCCGTGTCTTCCACTTCCGACACCCGATGTTCAAGTTCTCCCAGCCTCTGCACCGTCTCCACTGCTTGCGCTTCCAGGTTTGATATTTTTGAGCAAAGTTTATCTAATTTTTGATCCAATGTTGTGCTCACCACTTCTGTCAATTGTCGTATTTGCTCCTCCGTGAAGGAGCCGCCTCCATGCGCCGTCTGGCCATCTTCCGCGCTGCTTGACGCCTTTGGTTTTTCTTTTTCTTTTTTCCCGGTTCTACTCGCCATCGATGCTTTTGGTGTACTCAGAAATCTTTCCATAAGATTTCCCTCTTGCTTGAAGATGCGTTTTAGGTATGTTTCCAACGTTTTAAAGCGGCATTAGGAGTCGGGGCCTAGGAGGACGCGGGACCACGTCTTCCTCTCTCTAGAGCATCACGTGACCCTCCTTCCTCTGTTTTTAATACATGGAATATATTTGGCCTGCATCCACGCCTTATATAAATTTTTGAGCTTCGCAGCTACTGCTCTAAATTTTTTTTTCATCGTTCTTCTCATTTTATTATAGTCTCCTTTTTGAAAGTTAAATGCTAACATTTTGGATTTCCTGTGTGTACTTAACTCCAAAGCCGATATCAAATCTGATCATATTATGATCACTGTTATCAAGCGGCCCCAGCACCATTACCTCCTGCACCAGGTCACGTGTTCCATTAATGACTAGGTCTAGAATTTTTCCTTCTCTTGTTGGCTCCTCTACCACCTACTCCATAAACCAGTCCTTGATTTTTGTCAAGGAATTTTACCTCTCTAGCATGCCCTGATGTTACATTTACCCAGTCAATATCGGGGTAATTGAAATCACCCATTATTATCGTGTTGCCCAGTTTGTTAGCCTCCCTAATTTCTGATTAGATTTCTACATCTGTTCATCCTGGCCAGGCGGGTGATAGTACATTCCTATCACTGTCCTTTTCCCCTTTACACATGGAATTTCAATCCATAGAGTTTCCAAGATGTGTTTTGTTTCCTGCAGAATTTTCAATCTATTTGATTCAAGGCCCACTTTAACATAAAATACTACTCCTCCACCTATTTGCTCCACTCTATTACTGCGATATAATTTGTACCCTGGTATGACAGTGTCCCAAGCAGTCCACCTTTGGGAGTCAGAAGAAGTCCAGCTCACTTGTGGGTAGAGGTGCGTCATAACTCATGCCACTCGTAGCCCAGTGTCCGGGGTCTCCCACTGGGCCGAAATAAGTACCTGCGTAGCCTCATAAGTATGGAATGAACGAGAGGGATGTTTCATCCCTGACATAAAAGATAGGGAGTTCCACTGCCTTCGAAGTGTGGCGATGAAATGTCCAGGACCTCCAGCATCTGGACAACAAATGATGGGAGCTCTTCCTTACAAAAAGCTGAGCTGCTGTAGGGTCGTCACCCTCATCCGCCATCAGTTCCCTCTCCTCAGAGTCAGAAAGAACCTTCAACGACCCAGAGGACAGCGGGCCCTGGACGAAAGGAGGGACGTCCGAAGACTCTTCAGCGAAGAGGATCAGCTGTTCTTGCCGTCGCAGCGCCTTCACACAGAGGTGAGAGGTGCTGGGGGGGCCCGGTGGAGGGGGGGAGCGGTGGCGATGACCTCAGGGGGGGCATGGGGCGGAGGATGACGGGGAGCTGTTTAGAAAGAGAGGGAGGAAGGACGGGAGGGAGGGGGGCCGGGGTTGCCTAAAATCACGATTTTTTTAATGCAGGGGGTGCGGGGAGCAGTGGCGACCTCGGGCGGGGGGGCAAGGACGCCCACAAGGACATGTTATGACGTGTCTGTATGACAGCTCCGGCTTTACCGACAGCTCTGACCACACGTTAAATATATCGCGGTAAATGAGTCGGTGCAATCGTCGGTATGGTTAGTGCATCCTGAATCGTCCACATTACAATGGTGGTTACTCGTTTGTATTCCGTTTTCATTACCTGCTACCGCCGTCGGAAAAAACTGTTTAGTGCATGCCACGGTTTACTACTTGTTCGTTAATGGCTCGTTATTGGCTTGTTAAAGTTTAGTGCATCTGGCCCCTGGTCCTGGAGGCACCCCAGCCAGTCAGGGTTTCAGGATATCCACAATGAATATTCATGAGATATTTGCATGCACTACCTCTACTGCATGCAAGTCTGTCTCACAGGCAGATATCCAGACATTCGGGGGTATCTCCAGTACCAGGTTTGGGAACCCCTGCTCTGTTGTACATGGATAAAGGTAGCTAAACTCTTGTTCAGAGCTACATGCACGAAATATGACGGCTAAGGTTTCAGTCCTATCTGCTCTGCCCAGTTTACTTCTGGTGTGCTGTCAATAAACACAGTTTCTGTATTCACCTTCATTCATCTCAGGTAATAAAAGCACCTTTATTTTATTTGGGGGAGGGGTTGCAAAAATAAACCTACCTCTGCCTGTCCCTGTTTTTGAAAGTTTCCTAATTGCTGATGCCATGTGAAATACAGTTGGGCCATTACTTACGTGGTCCGCCCTGTTCCTGTGCAGTTAATGATTCTCTTATTCATCCTGTACCTCCTTAATTTTTCTGCTCTATTTACCTTCATCCAATGCACATAGGAGACTATGCCATACATTCGCCACCCTTTCTGGATTTATTTTGTTAATATTACTCTTAGGCAGCTGAATTAAGATGAAAAGGCAATGCTGTCCGGTCTTCCAAGAGAGACAGCAGGATGCTGTGGTTTGATGACTTTCGTTTTGTCATAAAAGATGCAACCAAAGTATTTTGATTGCCATGATAGTCCATTTGAGTACATAAAATTAGACAGTTAACCAGCTTTGAAAAGCTATTGGAGCAGGTTATAGTGGTCTGTGATAAGATAAACACTAATTGCAGTTCCTAATATGACCTGTAAGTGGCAGCATAACATGTGGACACTAGAGTACTGTGTATACGGGACAGTACTTATTAAAAACATTAACAGTACATGCTGAAGCAAGTGACTGTGTAGATGGCAAATGGATATGTCTCTTTCATGACTCGGGTAAAGGAAGGAACATCTTTCTCTGTTCACCTGGGGCATACTCACATTTTTGTGATCCTTTCTGGAACTTAGCAGCAGTCGTCGTTTTTCTGGTTTTAACACACTGTTATCCAGATATTGAAAGCTTTCAGTCCTGTTCTATATCCTCTGCCTTGGTTTGTGGTAACACTAGGTAGATGAGTGCCTTCAAGATGTTAGTGGGCTCTCTCTGGTACTGGTTGTATGAAGTCTGAGTCGGAAGCAATTTTGGGTGGAGTCGGTCAGTAAAAATGTACCCACTCTGACGCAAACTTCAAAATTAAAATAATATATATTGTAAATTTATACTTGTATGCAAATCTTTTACCAGTACTTTAGATCAGAACAAAAATATATATATATAAAGCCTACTACCAGTCTGAGTCAGACAGTACAAAAAGAGGAGTTTCAGTTGATGGTTTGGTGTACTGACTCTACAACCCTGCTTTCTAACTAGTTCATTTTGTGCTTGGCTTGTAACTTGTCTTAATCACTGGTGGCATAGTACTCTCCTGTATCCAAATTTCTATTCTCTTACAATTCCATGTAAAAATGCACAAAGGAACATGTTTTGGTACAGTCTTAGGCACCGTGTGACCCAGAGCAGCATACAAACACAAATAGCAATATATCATAACATCAAAAATGCAAATCTATGAAAATCTAGCAGTCATTAGGGGCAAATCTGATATCAAGATGGTAGTGGAGTGGAATGTAACTTATTGCAGTCAGCGTTGAACACATTGGGGCAGTGATGAAAATAACATGCCTTATTTATCAGTACTTGTCTTTGAGGCCTAGTTTATAATTTTGCTACAAAAGGAAGTAGTCTGAAAGGAAATTCTGTAACAGTTACTTTGTGGGAGTGAAGTATTTTCAGTTTGCTATAAGAACAGGGGCATTGTAAGTGGTGAGCAGCCAAGGCTGCATCCAAATTTTTCTACCGTGTGGTGACTGTGATCTGCGAATGGCAGTGCTTTCCCCAAGGACTTTGGAGGTCACAAGACTCTCTCTTCGCCACCTCAAACTAATGTCCAGTTTGAGGTCGGCTTTTGAGGAGTGATTTGCTTGGCATGATTTGTGTGAGAGCAAGTGTGCCGTGAATAATAAGTAGCTGAGTTCTTATCCACAATGTGAATCCTCCTGTGACCTGCCTCTTGAATGTCTCAACTTCAACATACTATTACAAATGATTTGAAAGTTGGCATTGTTAGCCGAAAAGTGTGTTGATGAGCTTCTGTATCAAATAAAGTTTCTGTCCAAGGTCTTTAACCTTACTTACTTTTAATTTTCTTATGTGTTTGTAAATGTCTGTCAAAGGCATTTTTTTTTTTATATAGGATGACATTTTTAAGTTACTTATGCTATCTTGTTTTCTCTGTGGTTTGTCTTCCAACCACTGAGTTGTGAAATCTATAGCCCCAGGCATAAATGATATTCAGTGTGTGACTTTCACAGATCACAAAAATATTCGAGTGCTGCTTTAGCTCAGGAAGGGGGTGGGGAGGGCATAACGTTTGCGCTCACCTTGTCTTATGTAGTGCTTGTGTAAATTGAAGACTGCTTGAGAGGTGTTAAAGGAAAGGTGGTTTGGGGTTTTTAGCAGCAAATATGAAGCCGTCTGTCTTTACAGCAGTTAATCAGTGTTGGGTACTTTTCACTCATTTTATTGCAGTGGGCAGTTTGCCGTGGTAAAAAAATGCCGGGAGAAGAGCACTGGCCTCTACTATGCTGCCAAGTTCATCAAGAAACGGAGGACAAAATCCAGTCGGAGAGGGGTGACCCGTGAGGACATCGAGAGGGAGGTCAGCATATTGAAAGAGATCCAGCACTCAAATGTGATCACGCTGCACGAAGTGTATGAAAACAAAACTGATGTCATTCTCATCCTGGAACTGTGAGTTGCCTTGCCTTTCCCTACCTTGTATGTCTTTGTGTGCATATACAGTGAGAGGTTCCCTCACTCGCACCCACCCCCCACCCACCCAATGAGGTCCCCTTTTTCATATGTTGCACTGAACAGTTTCTGATTTTCTAACAAAATGTAATGCTATATTAGACAAAAGGAACCTGAATGAGCACCATAAGCTTAGTTTACCTTTTTTTTGGGGGGGTGGGGGCAAGGAGAAGAGAGCTTGAATTAGTGAGGAAGAATGAATTTTCTTCTCCTCCTGTCAATGGGCATTGATAGCTGGCTTCTTCCCCCTTCCCACAGCATGCGTGCTTCTATCCGCACTCTCTCACAGGCATTCATTGTCACACTTGCTCTCATTTTTTTTTTCTATATTTCTTTTTCTCCTCTCATTCCTAAGTTGTTTTTTTTTTTCTTCTGCTGCTATCCATTTTAATTTCTCAGCATTTCCTTTAGGAAGAAGGGCAACCTTCGAAAGCTAATCAAGAAATATATTAAGTTATGTCCAATAAAAAAGGTATCATCTTATTTTCTTTTCCATGTTTTATTTTGTTTGATTTCTATTGATAACCTTTAGATGACAAAATCTATTTTTAGCTTGCATTTCACTTCTTTAGTTTTCACTTTTTTGTGTGTTTCCCTTAATCCCACCTATACGCTTCCATGCCTTTCTCTTCCTGCTCTCACCCCACCCTCACCAGCGCTCCATAATTCCCTTGTCCTTCACCTCTTTCCCTCACCTCTTCTTCCACCCTTCCTCCTTTCTTCTCTGTGCATGCTACCACCTTTCTCTTCTCTCATATTCTGGCCTTTATTACATATCTTTTCTCAGAAATTCTTCTCTCATCTCTCTCCTTCCTCCCCCTCCCTCTCCTCTTGCTTTTTTCCATCTCTTCCTTCCACTTTCTCTCCCTCCTTATTCTTTCCTTCTTGATCCTCACACACTTCCCTTATCTCTCCCAAATCTCATCTTCTGCCTCCCCATTGCCTGTGTTTGCTGTTTGTACTGGGGTGGGGGGGGGGGGTGAAACAAAAAAACCAAGCGTGTTCCTGCCTGTCCTCTGCCACTGCTATGTTTTGTACAGCAAACAAACTAGTTGGGCCGTGGTCCATCCCATTCCCACTGTTTTATGCTGCTCCTCTCTTCACACTGCCAGACACTGTGTGAAATAACCCAAAACCTTGCACATAGAGTGGTCCAAAACTTAAAATACCACCAGCCCTACCTATAAGTCAGCAGTACAGCTCCAGTTAAGAAAAGAGATCAAGCTGGGCTGTAACAGATTCCTTCATACAACCTATATGTTACCAGAATCTCATCTGTTACACAAGGAAAATAGACACTCATCTAGTAAAAATAGGAGACTGCAAATTAGAAACAAATATGTAAACAAAAAATTAAATGGAAATGCCAATAAACACCATACTCTGTTAACATGAATGCTGAAAAAAAAACCAGAAATGCATTTCCTCCTGTAAATAACAAAATGCAATTACGTTTTTAAAGTTAGCAAATTTTTCTCTAAAAATTGAAAATAAATATTTAGTAGTTTGGTCTGATCATTTTATTCTAGTTCAGTTAGTTCTGGTCTGTCTCTAACACTTCCTCTTGTTTTTTTACTTATGTCCTTTTACAGACTCTCATTTCCATTTCCATCACCTCTGACACTGATCCTTCCATTTCATCCTTTCCAATTGTTTCATTTAGCTAGACTTCATTTCTTTCCTCTTTCCCTCCATACACTTCTCTAGTCCTTCAATTTCCACCTGTATCTCATTCCCATCTGTCAGCCACCTTCTAGTTCCCCATTTCCATCTTCATGTACCCCATCCTCTCATCAACCTATTCCTTCCCTGTCATTTATTTCCTTTCTTTCTCCAGTCTCTTTGTCTTGCTCCCTTATACAGGCTCCCATTCCCCACTATTACTTCCCCATTTCCACCTTTTCACCTTCAAGCACCCTTTTCCTTTTTGTAGCCTTCTGCTTCACTTGCCCAGTATCCATTGCCCTGCCTCTCCCCCTTCTCTAGTATCCATTCCCCCATATCCCCTTCCCAAACCACCCTTCTTCCTGTCATGATATAGAAAGGAACGGGGAAGATGGGGCTTCGTATTCTGCCAAATAAAGCGAAGTAAACAATCCTGCAAAGTGGACAAAAATTCTCAAGACAAATGTATGGGAAGAACCTGGGATAGGTACAGAAACTGTGGGAGAATATTCATTTTAACTGTAGCTATATGGCCAAACCAGGACAAGTCAAAGCCAGCCCAACGCTCCAAGTCGCAGTACAAAGCCTTGACCAAAACATGGTAATTATTGGGAAATAAGGCAGCATAGGAAGGAGTCAAAAGTACACCCAAATAGCAAATACCTTGCGAGACCCAACGAAAAGAAAAGGAGGACTGCAAGGAGTCTAAATCTTTACGATGTAAAGTAACATTAATGGCTTCAGATTTGCTCATGTTTATCTTGAATCCAGAAACTGCTGAATAACATGCTATAGAACGCAGAAGATTGGGGAAGGAAGTAAAGGGGGCAAGTCAACAAAGGAAGAACATCATCTGCAAATAAAGCCAATTTATACTCCCTATCTGCTATAAGTAAGCTGAGATATTAGGATCCGAGCAAACAGCAACCACAAAAGGCTCCATCACCATAGCGAAAAGCATGAGAGAGAGAGCACACCGTCGAGTACCCTGAGTTAAAGAAAACATTGCTGAGTTCCCACCAATGATGCGGACATGCTTTAGGAGGAGAATAGAAATCTTAGATCATCCCTAAAAATGTATGCCCAATCCAAAACGCTCTATAACCTTGTACATAAAAGGCCAATGAACACGATCAAAGGCCTTCTCGGCATCCAGGCAAAGAAGACATATAGGGATTTGTTCACATTTAGCAAAGTAAATCCACCATTCGCCAAACATTGTCCAAAGCTTGATGGTGAGCAGCAAAGCCGACTTGGTCGGAATGGACAGTAGTAGGTAAGACTTCTGCAACACGGTTAAGACTTCTGCAACACGGTTGGCTAGAACTTTAGCCAATAGCTTAATATCTGCGTTCAACACTGAAATAGAACAATAGGAAGTACACACAATCTAGGCTTCCATCATAGAGGTGGTAATATCTCTCCTGTGTGGACAGCATTAAAAAGGTCAATGAGTAGAGGAGTCAGTTAGACAGCAAAACACTTACAGAAATCGTTAGGCAGCCCATCAAGGCTAGGAGATTTTGAGATTTACCCGTGGGAAGTTTTTTAATGGCCAATTGAACTTCGTGAGGAGACATGGGACAATGAGGTCAGCATGTTGAGTGGCAGTCAGCAAAGGAAGATCACAAGAGGATAGATAAGTGTTGATGTCGTCTAAATGAAGACTATCATCTTGAGAGTAGAGAGACTCATTAATATTCCTGAATAAGTTCACGAATCTGAGAGAACTTGGTCAGAAAGTGGCCTTTCCCATCCCCTAAACGAAGAATGGTACGATTCATACACAGCTGGCAAAGCTTCATAGCTAGCAAGTGGCCATCTTTGTTAGTGTGTTCATAGTGAACCATTTTATGCTGAGCTTGTACAATTCATAACTGCTCAGCTGCAGCTGGGCTGCCTGCAGGTCCCTTAAGGCAGAAACCGAGCTGGTAGTTTTATGACTCTAATCATCCAAATGATTTATGGTATCCAAGTATCTAGCCAGCTGAGCTCGTTGGAGGCGGGCCCATTTACTTGCCTGCTGGAGGAAATAACCACTGATACTGCCTTAAATGCATCTCAGACAATACCTAACAAAGGGCTAGAATGGAGATTCACGTCTAAATAGTCCTTTAAAAGAGATTATAACTACCAAGAATCTCAGCATCATGTAATAAAAGGGTATTTAATGTTCATCTCTTGTCGTTATCTTCCTCCCAAATGGAAGGGACCACAGCCCACACAGGAGCATGGTCTAAGAAAATGATATTCCCAATATTGGAAGCAGGATCCCCCTCCGTCCAATGGGTGTCGAGAAGTACATAGTCTATGTGTGAATAAGAATCATGGGTGGGAGAATAGTACGAATACTCTCGAACCTGGGGATGTGTGACACACCAACTATCACTAACACCTAACGCCTGCAAGAAAGAGACCAAAGCAGATGAAAGCTGAAAGTCTGTTCCATGGCAGCACTAGAACGGTCCAGAGAAGGATTAAAGGTAACATTGAAATCACCCCCTAAGATAAGGTTACCTTGAGTAAATGAAGACAGAGCATCTCAGAGCTTAAGATAAAGAGACTCTTGGTGATTGGAGTCTATATTGAGGTTAGTGTAACTTCTACTTGGTCTAGAAAAATATGCAAAAACAAAAAAAATGCCCCTACGAATCTCTCCTGGTCCTAACAACCTGCACTTGAAGGGAAGAATGCAATAATATGGCCACTCCACATTTCTTAGAGGCATCTATCGCTGAGGCATGGTAAGCATAGGGGATAACAAGGATGAGAGAGGAACCATTCCTGAGCACGTTGAAAATGAGTTTCTTGCAAAAATACCACCGTAGGCTTCAAGTAAAATACCACCTTAGGCTTCAAGTAAAGCAGCTCTTTAAACAATTTGTGACATTTTTGAGGCAAGTTCAGTCCTTTCACATTGTAAAGTAACACTTTTTAAATCAGTACACATTGAGAGTAAGTAGCAAAAGCATAGGGCAATCCCCTCCCCACCCACCACTGAAATGCAGCCCCAACCTGGACAAACTTGGAAACAACAACCAGGTAAAGCACTTCTATTCCTGAACCCCACCTAAAATACCACCAACCCTCCCCCCATCCCAGACACACATCAAACATCAATCAGACTGCCTAAAAGACCCTCTGGTTTGGGGTCTATTTGGTGTGGTGAATTAGATCCTCTGCTTCCCAATCAATCACCCCACACACACACACACACATACACATACATTCCATACCAAGGAAAGCAAAGAGATAATCTTACTCACCTGCTATTTTGCCCAATTGTAACCAGGTTCTGGCAGCGGTAACGCATATAGCAACCAATCATCAATTAGACATCAAGGCTTACAAAGCAAAAGTCCCCAGCAACAAAGTATAAGAAAAAGGTCCATAGAAAATGGTAAGCTGAAAACAAAGCAGTCAAACAGGAGCTACAGCTTCAACTGATTCCTTCCCCTTCTGAGGTTTAGTGTATACTCTTTGCCACTGCTAGAACTTAGCCCTAGTAGCAGAAGCCATTGTGGTAGGAGGTGATGCAGTAACAGCAAGTCCAGCTTCGTGAAACAATTTCCAGACAAAGGCAAGCAACTGGACGTGATGCAATTTGCCTTGGAGAGCAAAGCAATGGAAAAAGAGACATTCCCATCGATAAGCTATTTTCTCCTTAATCAAGATGTCAAGAGCTGGCTTCATAAGTCTGTGTAGCTGCAGTGTAAATTGAGAAAGATCTTGAAACTCAGAGACCCTGGAATCTTTGTAGTCCAAATGCAGAGTCTGCCTGGCTCATTGCAAAATGCGTTCTTTTTCTGGAAATTTAGTGAAAAGGGCAATGATATCTTGAGGACAATTGTCCAGCTGTGCTCTATGTTCAAAGATGTGGAATCAGCATCGGGTCCCAGCAGTTGCAAGCAAAGAGGGCAAACAATAACAGGAATATCCTCCATTGACTCTCCCTCTGGAACTCATAAGTTCATAAGTATTGCCATGCTGGGAAAGACTAAAGGTCCATCAAGCCCAGCATCCTGTTTCCAACAGTGGCCAATCCAGGTCACAAATACCTGGCAAGATCCCAAAAAGTACAAAACATTTTATACTGCTTATCCCAGAAATAGTGGATTTTCCCCTAGTCTGTTTAATAATGGTCTATGGACTTTTCCTTTAGGAAGCTGTCCAAACCTTTTTTTAAACTCTGCTAAGCTAACCACCTTTACCACATTCTCTGGCAACGAATTCCAGAGTTTAATTACACGGGTGAAGAAAATTTTCTACAATTCGTTTTAAATTTACTACATTGTAGCTTCATCACATGCCCCCTAGTCCTAGTATTTTTGGAAAGCGTATATAGATGCTTCACATCTACCTGTTAAACTCCACTCATTATTTTTTAGACCTCTATCATATCTCCCCTCAGCCATCTTTTAACCAAGCTGAAGAGCCCTAGCCGCTTTAGCCTTTCCTCATAGGGGAGTTGTTCCATCCCCTTTATCATTTTCGTCGCCCTTCTCTGCACCTTTTCTAATTCCACTATATCTTTTTTTGAGATGCGGCGACCAGAATTGAACACAGTATTTGAGGTGCGGTCGCACCATGGTGCAATACAAAGGCATTATAACATCCTCATTTTTGTTTTCCATTCCTTTCCTAATAATACCTAACATTCTATTTGCTTTCTTAGCTGCAGCAGCACACTGAGCAGAAGGTTTCAACGTATCATCAACGACGATGCCTAGATCCCTTTCTTGGTCTGTGACTCCTAACTTGGAACCTTGCACAACGTAGCTGTAATTCGGGTTCCTCTTTCCGAGTTATAGCTACATCGTGCAAGGTTCCACGTTAGGAGTCACGGACCAAGAAAGGGATCTAGGCGTCGTCATTGATACGTTGAAATCATGGAACCAGAGCTTTTTGCAATGCCCCCGGTTCTCCAAGTCATCCAGCTTATAAAGATCTTCTTGTCAGGTCAGCTGCTAAATGCGAGAGGTGTTAATTCAGCTTCTTCCATGCTGCCCCCCCCCCCCCCCCCAAACGCATGGAGATCAGTGCTGATACTGTCCATTTGATCAAGTATTTCTACCTTGGAAGACTTAATTTCAGCCTGGATTTCAGAAAGGTATTTACGGAGCTCCTTAGACACGCCTCGTTTAACTGAAATCGAGCGAGTATCTTCTAATGAAAGCACTGAATCAGAATCTGACAGAGAAAGGGGGACTGGAGACACATGGCGCTGGAAGCACTTACTGGTAGCACGTCCTGACGAATGCTCCTTATCTATCCTGGTGGACGAAGAGGCTTTACTCATGGCCAGGCAGCTAGTACAATACACCAGACAGAAAATAAGTTAGAAGAAACCACTGATGGCGCAGGGTAACGCTTGTGTTAATGTGGTAAAGGAGAGAGCGATATACCTAAGCAGCCATTCGGTGACGTGATGTCACTTCCTTCCCCTACCGCTCCTTAGGCTTTGATTAAGTCACTTAACCCCTTTATTACCTTAGGTGCATGCTTATGTTCAGGCACAATAGGTATTTTCGTGCCTCTAAAGGGCTTACAATATAACTCGCCTTAAACTACAACTGTAAAAGTGTGAGCTAGATTAAAAAAAAAAAAAAAAATCTAGAAGGGTGTCCAAGCGTTTGTACATGCCATACTCGCTTATCTGTTAAAATCGGCAAATGTTTGAAATTTTTAATGCAAAATGACTTTTGCTTTGAACATAAACAGCACTAGTGGGTTTGTAGGCCGACTTGTTTGCTTGTTTTTTTTTTTGGGGGGGGGGGGGGTTTAAATGAGCAAATCAAAGCGGCTTAACAGACTAGATTAAGAAATAGAAAGACCTGCATAGCATATGCCTCTGTTGACTCATCTAACAACTCCTCAGAATGGTCTTCTAAATATTATTACTACTATTGCTTATTTCTATAGCACTACTAGATGTATTCAGCACTGTACTACTACTACTTAGCATTTCTATAGCGCTACTACACTAAAAATGTAAGAGAAAGTTCTTGCTTGACAGAGCCAGTGGCGTAGCCAGACCTGAGATTTTGGGTGGGCCCAGAGGTAATATGGGTGGGCACGCACTGTCTATATAAGTATGAGTAGTGTCTCTTGGGATCCTACAAAATAATGCCTAAGAATTCGCTTGATGATGGATTTCTAAGTAGTCTGCCCAACAGCTGCCCTGCATCAGTATAACCACATACATACTTAATGGAAAAATTGATATTTTTAAATATAATTACATTATCCCACAATCTCTCCACTGCAAAATGCTATACACAAACTTGTGCAAAAACACATTCATATCTTTAAAACCATAACATCACTAATTCCAAGGACAGGATGAGCTACAACATTATGCTTGAAAAGGCAGAACTGTAATTACACCAGGCTCTAAAACACCAATACACTACCTCGTGAAAAAAAGCAAAACAAAAAGGGCTGCGAATACTACATGCTAGCAGAATACTGCACCTTGATCACACTTGAAAAACACATGACACAACAGACATGACACAAGGAACTAAAGATCAAAAAATATGAAGGCAAAATACTGAACTGGAAAGTTAACTCAAGAAGTCAGACTCAGCATGCAGCAATACCAGAAAAATTTAAACTTACATGCAAAATATCACAGATGCACATTTCCAAAAGATGACATATTCAAATTAATAAATTCTGAATAAAATACTTTTTTCTACCTTTGTTGTCTGATCTATTCGCTTTGGTCCCAGTGTCTTCTGTTTTACGCAGTGTCTTCTTTCCATTTGATATTTTTTCACTCACCATGTCCACCATACTCCTGTGTCCTTATGCGTCCTGTCTACCATCTGTAGCCCTGCCCCTATCCTTCCTCGAGTTTCAGTATCTGCCCTCAACGTGTTCCAAACCAGCCCTTAAACTCGGCAGTTTTCCCTCCATCCATATCCAGCATTTCTCCTCACTCCCCTCCATCCATGTGCATTTACTTCCACTGTCTTCCCTTCCCTCCATCCATGTCCAGCATTTCTCCTCTCTCCCTTCCCCTCTATCCATGTGCATCTCCTTCCTTTGTCTTTCCTTACGTCCATCCTTGTCCAACATTTCTCCTCTCTTCCCTGCCCTCCACTCCATCCATGTCCAGCATTTCTCCTCTCTTCCATCCCCTCTATCCATGTGCACCTCCTTCCTGACTTCTCTCCCCTCCCTCCCTCCATCCATTCGTCCAGCAACTCTCCATTCTCCCCTGCCCTCTCCTCCAGCCATCAAGCTCCAGCAAATTTCCTCTCTCCCCTTTCCGCTCCATCCATTCATGTCCAGCAATTTTCTTCTTTCCCCTGCCCTCCGCTCCATGTCCAGCAACTCTCCATTCTCCCCTGCCCTCTCCTCCAGCCATCCATCTCCAGCAGATTTCCTCTCTCCCCTTTCCGCTCCATCCATTCATGTCCAGCAATTTTCTTCTTTCCCCTGCCCTCCACTCCTTGTCCAGCAACTCTCCATTCTCCCCTGCCCTCTCCTCCAGCCATCCAGCTCCAGCAAATTTCCACTCTCCCCTTCCCCCTCCATCCATCCCTGTTGTCCAGCAATTCACCTCTCTCCCCTGCCCATCCTGTTTCTGTCCATCCCCTTCCCCCTTCTATCCAGCGTGTCCCCCCTCCCCCTTTACAGCATCTCCAAGCCAACTTCCGTTCCAGTCTACTCCCGAAGTCGCAGCGACGAACGGGCATGCAGCGCTGCGGTAGTAAAAGCAACAAGGAGACTGGTTCGACTCTCCGTCCTTCACTTCCCTCCCTCTGCGTCCCGCCTTCCTCTGACGTCATTTCCTTTCGGGCGGGACGCAGAGGGAGGGAAGTGAAGGACGGAGAGTCGAACCAGTCTCCTTGTTGCTTTTACTACCGCAGCGCTGCCTGCCCGTTCGTCGTTGCGACTTCGGGTAAAAGTCGCCGTTCCAGTCGTCGTCGCTTGGGCGGGCCTGAGCCAAGATTGGGTGGGCCTGGGCCCACCCAGGCCCACCCGTAGCTATGCCCCTGGACAGAGCTTACAATTTAGTCAAGACAATCATGACAAATGAAGGATTAGGGCAGTGATTTTTATCCTTTCATCTCATGGCACACTTACAAGGTGCAAAAATTGTCAAGGCACACCATCAGTTTTTTTTAAGGATATTTATCTGTATATATCTTTATCATTTAACAAATGAGTAATAAGATTGAGTTTAAAGTTCAATAACTAAAATTTTTAACATTGTGTTATATTTATAGCCACAAAAACAGCCATTGTTTAATCTGGCTTTAGAACCCCCTTTGGCAGCCATTCGAAGCTCAAATGATATTACTGGAATCCATATGGGTCAGGATGAGGTTAAGCTTTCAGCATAAACTGATGTTATAATGTTATACCTCACTAATCCACAGGCATCTATGCAGGCACTTATTCAGCTAATTTCCCAATTTTTAAGGCTGTCGGGATATAAAATCAACTGGGATAAAACTGAGCTAATGCCTCTAAATGATGCCTGTACTCCTTTTATCATTTCTGGTTACCCCCTTAAATGGGTAGTCTCTTCTATCAAATATCTAGGCGTTTTCTTTGATAGGGACCTCCCTACCACTATTAAACTCAACTCTGATAGCATTATAGCTAAAGTTGAAAGTTCCCTCTCATCTTGGTCTCCGCTCAATTTATCATGGTGGGGTAGGCTTGACCCTATTAAGATGATGATAGTACCTAAAATTACATATATTTTAAGCATGATTCCTCTCATCTTTCCTAGCTCTTTTTATAAAAAGTTAGAAAAACTGCTCTCTAATTTTTTATGGGATCTTAGGACACCCAGAATTTCCTTAGGTAAACTAAAGCTTCCTAAATTGCAGGGTGGGGTAAGGTTTCTTGATCTCTTAACACACCATAAAGCCTTCATTATTCGTCAGGGCTTCGAGTGGATCTCTCCTCTCACTACTACCTCTTTACCTAGCTGGTTAATTTTTGAACAATTTATTATAGATCCGCTGGTACGTTCTCATTTAATTGGCATGCACCTTCCTAAAAGCATTGCCTTGAATCCCATCATTAACACTACTCATAAATTAATATTCTCTTTTGATAAGCACCACATATATACCTATATGGAATAATCCCAAATTTGTAATTAATAAAAAAAATCAAATCTCTTGGTCACAATGGCAACGCATAGGTATATGGGATCTCAATGATTTCATTGACGTAAATAATCACACTTGGAAATCAATGGTTACAGCTTAATACAATGTTGAGGAAGAATAAATTACAAATACAAAAGCTGTCCCATATTCCTGAGATTATTAATATTTCCAAGCAATTTCAACTCTCTGGACATGCTGCAACTCATATATACAAATTCATCTTAAATAACTTTCCTACTAAATGTGTGGGTTTTACGCAAATGCTGGGAAGAGGATATTCAGCAATCTGTCACTGACAAATCTTGGGAGCAAGTATGGAGTTCTTTATTTAAATGCTCCAGATCCTCCTCAATAATACAATCTCTATATTTCTTCACTCATAGATCCTTATGGACACCTCTCAAGTCACATATGATTAACTCTTCTATTTCCAACTTATGTTGGTCTTGTCAATCCCAACAAGGTACTCTTAAGCATATTACATTTGATTGTACATGTATTCAAAAGTTTTGGAAGGACATATGGTCCGACCTAGTAGATATATTCCATCTTTCTGGTCCAATAGTATATAAATATGTGATACTTCAAGATCAATGTTTTAGACCCATTTTAAAGACCAATGAATGTTTGCTTGTTAATACCGTGTTGACTCCAGCTTTGAAAGTAGTCTTTACACACTGGAAAGCTTTGCAACAAGCTATTTATCAAGAATGGTGGAATTTACTGTTTCAAACCTATAAAAATGAAACATATTTTGCCAAAAAAATCTCAATATGCTCTATAAAGAAAAATGGGCTCCATTGATATCCTATTTTGATGATGTGAAGTGAGGTGTATATTGTACTTTTTCTTTCTTTCTTCATATATATTATTGCTAGTCATCATCTGTCACATGCATGAATTTTATACTGCTTACATACTTTAAGGTGTCTCTTTTTTTTTTTTTTTTTTTTACTCAATTTAAATATCATATTGTAGTACATCTGTTGTTGTTAATGCTTTCTCTTTATTACAAAATCAATAAAAAATATTAAGACTAAAAACAGCCATTTTAAAGTGATTCCTCCATCACCCTGATCTTTAAAAATAAACGATTGGGAAATCTGTGGTTGGTAATGTTTTTTTTCAGCCTCCCTATCAGTCCTCATGTGAGACTCATAGCATCAAACAAACTGTTTGCTGCTTTGGTGAAAAACCACAGTTATCTGCCACTGTGCAAGTCCTTTGAGTCTTCCCTTCAGTAATTGAGCACCATACTTGCTCTCTGCTCGGGCTGATGCAACAAGGCTCACAATGACATATGCATAGGCCAGCTGCACATGGAGGTTGCGACAGGCAGGTGCCAGTAGATCAGGTGATCTCTGATGCTGCTGGCCCATGCATGTGTCAGTGTGAGTCTTGCTGCATCAGCCCAGGCAGAGAGAGTGCGGCTGCACTGACTTATTGGAGGGAGGAAGAGGAGGTGGTACTTGGACGTCTTGTAAGACCCTGGGTATGTAGGTGGTCACCAAGAGGCTTGCACACTCCCACAGGTGATGAAGCGGGAAGTGCTAATGAATCTGGGCGAAATCGTCACTGAGAGCCGGCTACAAGACACAGCTGCAGAGCCAGACCATGGCACACAACATTCTGGTTGAAAAACGCAGGATTAGAGAATTACTTATGGTAGGAATGATAATACAGACATGGGTATGGAACAAGTGAATAGGAGTTAAAAGCATCCTCAAAAAAGTGATCTTGTAGCCTAGATTTAAAATACAGTCAGAAATGGAGCTTGATGTACAGACTCAGGAACTGTATTCAGTACACCTTTTGAGGATACCTCCCTGGTATCCTGCAGCAACAGGCAGCCTTCTAATAAAAACTCTGGCCAGTCTGTTAAGGATGTAAAAAGAATTGAAGCGGTGCAAAGAAAAGCTACGAGAATGGTATGGGATTTGCGTTACAAGACGAATGAGGAGAGACTTGCTGAACTAAACATGTATACTCTGGAGGAAAGGAGAAACAGGGGTGATATGATAAAGACGTTCAAATATTTGAAAGGTATTAACCCGCAAACGAACCTTTTCCGGAGATGGGAAGATGGTAGAACGAGAGGACATGAAATGAAATTGAAGGGGGGCAGACTCAAGAAAAATGTCAGGAAGTATTTTTTCACGGAGAGAGTAGTGGATGCTTGGAATGTCCTCCCGCGGGAGGTGGTGGAAATGAAAACGGTAACGGAATTCAAACATGCGTGGGATAAGCATAAAGGAATCCTGTGCCGAAGGAATGGATCCTCAGGAGCTTAGACAAGATCGGGAGGCGGGGCTGGTGGTTGGGAGGCGAGGATAGTACTAGGCAGACTTATACGGTCTATGGCAGAGCCGGTGGTGGGAAGCAGGACTGGTGGTTAGGAGGCGGGGATAGTGCTGGACAGACTTGTACGATCTGTGCCAGAGCCGGTGGTTGGGAGGAGGGGCTGGTGGTTGGGAGGCGGGGATAGTGCTGGGCAGACTTATACGGTCTGTGCCCTGAAGAGCACAGGTACAAATCAAAGTAGGGTATACACAAGAAGCAGCAAATATGAGTTATCTTGTTGGGCAGACTGGATGGACCGTGCAGGTCTTTTTCTGCCGTCATCTACTATGTTACTATGTCTATATCTACAGACACCTCTTGCAGCGCCTTCCCATCAGAAATTGATCAATGAGCTGGAATAGAAACAGTAAAGTTCTTGTTTAGAACTGCATGAAAGAGCTCTTGATGCAGTTGTTTCCCATTATGGAAAAAAAACCTGGTATGCTAGTCTGTTCCTTTAAAATCATGGAACAGGAAGCTATCACCCATGATATTTATCCATAAACATTAGTTGGCCAGTTAGGTAAACTGCATGCCACACACTCTGATCCCAGCAATTAAAGTACTTTGCTTACACTTACAGATCTGATTGGTACCTTCTCCTCAGATTTATTGTCTCCATGTTGCTAGGTCCACAACTTTTATATCTGACACACACTGTGCCTCAAATCAGCTAGCTAAATACATTTTGTATTGGCTTCACTGTTTTCCATGCTCCTTCATGTGCTGTAATTCTTCGTGATGACACTTTGTACTCTAAGGATTGTGCTTCATGACGTCCTTATTTTTTTTTCTCTAAGCTATAATATATGACTTTTGACTTTTTTCAGTGCTTTCCATTTGCTCCTTTCCTGTGCTGTCTAATCTGATTAGTCCATAGTGATACCTTTCTTTAGGTTCAGTGTCAGCATTTTCTGTTTTTCAAGTAGGACTGGTCACTTTTCAGTGGATATGCTATTAAACACCAGTCTTTCTGAAAGCTCACTGACACCACACCTTTATAAGTGTAAGTCTGCTAATTTCTGTGGGAAGAGTTTCATGGGTCTAGTGCTGCTTTGGATGAGATGTTACAGATACTCTTGTCATTAAAATGAAGGACAGGTGAATTGCTTCCAACCTGACAGAGGAAAGGCTTGCACAGACATCCCTTTGCATAGTGTTCACTCCATAGCTCCAAATGCTCAGCTCATCCTTATAGCACATTAGCAGTAGTGGTAGAAACAGCAGAAAGGCAGCACTTTACAAACTGTTATTATGTAAAAGCAGCTTAATCCAGTTCCATGATTCCAATGAAAAGTTTTCATGGGTCTGCATGGTATGAAGTATTTAACTTTATACCATATAGATATTTTTTCAGTTTCTGTTCAGTTAGGGATTCATTGGGACATATTTGACTTGAGTTGCCTAATCTTATTTGCACACACGTGTGTTTTAGGTAATCAAATCTATTTTTCTTTTTTTTTTTTTTTTTTTTTAAATTTATAGCCTTCCCTTTAAGTAAAAAAAAAAAAAAAAAAAGGTTACCTATATATTGTAATAGAAAATATATTTCTGTTATCCTAGAAAGTAATTTTCCCAAATGACCTTGATCTGTCAATAGTTTACATTTATTTCTTCTGCAAGGCTAATTTCTTCTTTTTTTTAATCTGTTCTGACCATTACGAGATTTTCTTTGTGCTCTTTTTGTTTACGATTTTTTTTTTGAGAGGGTGGGGGGGGAGCGGTTTTATTGGTGCACTCACAAGTGCCATTCTGTTACATAAGTAATATTGTAAGCCAGTGGTTCTCAAACCTGTCCTGGGAGCTCCCCAGCCAGTCAGGTTTTCAGTCTATCCGCAATGAATATTCACAAGAGACTTTCATGCACTGGCTTCATTGCATGCAAATCTCTCTCAGTATTTATTGTGGATATTCTGAAAACCTGACTGGCTGGGGAGCCCCCTGGACAGGTTTGGGAACCATTGCTGTAGGCAGTCAAAATATACTTTTAACCTAGTCTACAACAACAGTTTCAAGCATGGTTGCACTGGATTGTGCACACCCAGCTTTGAATTGCAACTTGCAGCTGCCAGACTGCACTTTCTAGCCACTTCATCATGATCCCCTATCGAACTCCCTTCTCCATCACCACTGTCAACCAAAAAAGCAAAAAATAATCCTTGTACCAAAACAACATTGGCACGAGACTGTAACCCATATTCCTTTTCCCAGTGTTGCAGGTGGGGAGCTCTTTGATTTTTTGGCTGAGAAGGAGTCTCTGTCAGAAGAGGAGGCCACAGAGTTTCTGAAACAAATCCTTAATGGTGTGCGGTATCTTCATTCCTTGCACATTGCACACTTTGATCTCAAGGTATGTAAAGACATTGAAGGTAAGGGCTGGGGAGTAAGAAGGCCTGCATGAACCTTACTTGTTTTGCAATGGAACTGTTACGTTTTGTTAGCTGGTTGTCAAAAGGCTGAGGCTGTGGTGGTATTGTGGAACTTCATTAGAAGTTCATGGATCTGAGTACAGGGTAACACTAATCTTTCTTTAGACCTATTTTCTCTGAACCAAACCCTCTGCCATCTCCACCCTACACCAGGCTACCATGCCAAAATGGTATATAGGATTCTGTGTTTATCAGAAATATTGTAATGCTGTCTGTACTGCTGGCTTTGGCTTGCATGGTTGTTTGCGGTGGGATCACACATTTCATGTTGTGCTGGGCCTCGGTTACCCCTTTTGGAAAGGAGACAGATTCTGAGATGTGGGAACGGTTCTTATAAAGTAAATGCATAGAATAACCCACCAGCAGAGCTGATGAGGTTGGGTCATACACAGAGTGTGATTGGCAGGGTGGGTGATGACTAGAAGTAGCATATGATGTGCTATGATACAGTAGATAAGGGCAACTAAACAACTGGGTGGGTGAAGAGGTCCTGTCTGTTGATGACTGTTAAATTACTAGGGAGATCACCTCAGTTTCCCAGACTTAGGACATTTTGCACATACATAGTCATGGGCTGTCTGCAGAAGTACTTAGAAATGTCTGACCTTTTAGCATGGTTGTAAAGTTTATGGAGTGTTGCTGTTTCAGACTTTTTATGGCAATGGAGTTACCAGTAAAAATATAAAATGTGTGTATGTGAGCAGCTGCTTGCTTAATTTTTATCAACCTTCCTTTTGAGTAGTAATGCTATTCAGACATAGGAATTTACGTGATCACCATGTTGTCACGTAGAAATCAAAGTCAGGAGACCGTTCTCATGTGATACCTGACTGAGCTTCCGGTTCAGTTTGTGACTAGCTTCTGAGGTGTACTCGTTTCATCAGGTTAGTTAAACATTTATCAAGTTAGTCCAGCATTGGCTACAACCAATTTGGCCATTATTTTTATAAAACCACAAAAAAATAATACTCTCCTGCTCTGTACAGGCTGATACATAGATGCTGTTTATCACATAACATTTCTGAGTATTACGTACACGTGCATGGTGCAAAATCCTTGAAAGTAGTACTACTTTTAGACTTCAGACTAAAATGTTGCTGCTCAGTCTGGTGGCAAAATGGGCCCTAATTAAACTGAAGTCCTTTTCATTTTTTGGTATAGGCTTTTATGTAAAAACAAAAATAAGTGGAATGTGACAAACTTATTATAAAGAGGACTATATAGCTCATTAACACTGTGTCTTTTAGAACTGACTGGCCCTTGCCCGTGGTACCATTTTTTCATTTCTTATGCATGTTATTTTTTTTTCCTTTCTCTCTCAGCCTGAGAACATAATGCTGCTTAACAGGAATTCACCAAAGCCTCGGATTAAGATAATTGACTTTGGCTTGGCTCATAAAATTGACTCCGAAAATGAGTTTAAAAACATCTTTGGGACCCCGGAATTTGTTGGTTAGTGCAACTTCTGTTTGGTGTATGTTTAGTCTGAAATGTATTCTGCATCAGCTGTGAAACCCAGTTCCCCTGCACAGTAACTGCATGTGGCAGAGAGCGTTCAGGCACAGTGGGGAGTGAAAGTACTGGGGGCTCTTAATTGCTGCTTAGGTATTGCAAAAATTATGCACAAACAGTTTGAGTTTTAAACCAGTATTTAGGACTGTTGTAATGAAGTAGTAGCCATATTCCTTAAGGATAAAGAAGGATTAACAGATCAAGTGTACCTGCCTTTTCATCTGTTTTTTTTTTTTTTTTTAAGCCTAGTATTGTTTTCTCTTTCTTAGCGCCAGAGATAGTGAACTATGAGCCCCTTGGTCTTGATGCTGATATGTGGTGAGTTAGCCAGTTTTCACTATCCCAATGTCAACCCTGTTGCTTCTTTCACCAATTTATTTGGATTTAGTTCACACCTTTTTCAGTACTCTAATTATGGTTGTGCCATATTTTTCTTTGTTTTTCTACAGGAGCATTGGAGTGATAACTTACATCCTGTAAGTGTAGTACATTTTTTTTTTGTATTTTTAGACTGCCTTTGCAATGATAAAATGCTGTAAACTGTCTTTGGCTAACAACTCCCTGCTTCAAATAAATTCATCTGAGACAGTGATAGATGTAGTGACTTGCATGTGTTCCTAAGGAATGTCAGAGAGAGAAGCAGAATTTGAACACTAGTTTCCAGCATTCCTCCTTCGAAGAAACTCTACCTTATAACTCTTATGTCTCAAAAAAATAGTGTGTTTTTGTTTTTGTAAACAGCATTTTCTGTGCTACTACCATTTTGGCTCAACTCAACTTATCTTTCCAACCCTGAGGATGGGATGAGTTGCATTTCACCTGTAGGCCATGTGTCACTGTCTCAGAGGGCTTAGAATCTAAGGGGTCAATGTGCTAACCCATGAAGTTGTCTACAGGTTAGTGGTCTTTTTCTGGTGCATGTTTGCTATCAATACAAATGAGCTGCTTAGCAAACTTGAGCCAGAAACTTTGCTGTGGAACTGGCAGGGGAAAAGATAATTGCCCATCTTTCTTGTGAAAACTGATCTGAGAACAATTCTTGAGCTTCTCTGCATGCGTAGTCCTCTCTGCAAATGGATTCTAGAGGGAAGGGCTCCATATTTTATTTTATTTTTAATGGGAAAACTTTTTTTTTGTCAGATGGGGGCAATTCGGGAGAAAACACAAGAGGCCAAAATCACAGCATTTTAGGGAGCTCTCATTTGCATTTTAATATATTTAAGTTTCTTACAAAGAGCCCTTGCCAACTCTTCTACCCTTGCCATCTCTTTCTGTAGTTTTTATCATCTAAAAGAAGTGCCATTTATGTGCTAATACTGTAGCATGCTAATACTTGCATGTGTGAATATTGGGTGCTAAGCAGTATTCTGCAGATTTTAATGTGCAACTACAAGAGGGGTATAAACATGAGTGGTCTCACAGTTAACGCATGTAACTCATAGTATTCTATATATGTACTTATATTTGATGCCTGCTTTGTACAGGGATTAAGTGTTGGCGCATAAATGTTGCCATGCAAGTGCAGACAGAATCTGGACCCCCCCCCCCCCCCCCACCCCAGGTGCCATTATAGAGTGTGCTCGGCACCCTACATTTTTTTTTATTTGTTTTTTATTTTAACAAACAAAATTCCACAGTACAATAGCAGGTAACATACTGTAACTCTTCAGTAGTACATTTCACTAATGCATCATGAAAATTCTATCAAAACAGCACCCTACATTTTGGTGCCCAAATTTGGGTGACCTTTATAGACTTTCCCCTTTAGTGCTGCTCATAAATTTTAGCAAGGGAGATCCCTTGAACATGTCTATTTCTTGTTTTCTGGCTAGGAATGTATCTCATTCTCTCTGTGCGCTGCCAAAAGGGGGTGTTAGTGGGCGTGTGGGTTGTCACTTTGTAATGACATGACTATTGAAGGAAGGCCTTGTTTAGGAGACTGGGCAGTGTTCCAGAGCTGCCCAGCTATGTTCAAACATTTATTTGAAGTCTTGTGAAAAGCCTTTGTCCCAAGATTGAATCTCCTTTCAAAAGTATATCCATTCTAAAAAAAAAAAAAAACAGAAAATGTTGCCTTGCTTGTGCTTTTCTTGTCTGATTATGCAGGGCTAAAATGGCATATGTTTGTATAGTGACTTGAGATACACGCAGTACCTTTTAGATTTTATCTGTATATTAATACAAGGCTCAACAAACCCCAGGTGCCAGGTCACCATGGTGCCTAAAACAGACCTGGTCCCTACGTTTTTGTCCCACCCACAATACTTCTCTCTCCCCTGCTAGGTCCAGCTGCCATTTCTCTTCAGCCTCCCAAATCCACCGCCCCTCTCCCCCCCCAGAACTTGTCTTGATTGTCAGTTATGGCAGCTGCAGTCATCGAGATAGGTTGCTCTGGACGGTGTTGGGGCCTTCCCATTCTGGGATAACTGTGTGCTTCCTCATGGGCAGGTCCCAGCAGAAGGAAGGCCCCTACGCTAGCCAGAGCAGCCTGTCTTGATGGCTGCCAGCGATGGGGATCAAGGTAAGCTTGGAGGGGGAAGAAGGAGGGGGGGAATCTCTGGATTAGGGAGAGGGAGAACGATGTGTTGGACTCATCGAGGAGGAGAGGCCAGGAGGGACCATGGGATGGGGAGTTGGAAGAAGATGGAGATGTGCTGGACCGGTCAGTAAGGGGCGCACAAGAGGGGAGAGAGACTGGACTGGGGAAGAGATGGAGACTGGATTAGGAGTTGGGGGGTGGAACAGAGGAGGAGAGATGCTGGACCTAAAGAGAGGGTTATGCCAGAGTACCAGGGGATGGCAAAGGAGAGAGAGGGAAAGATACTGTGGACCAGGGGTGCAAGAGGAAGGGATGAGAGTGGTGGGACAGGGCACAGATGAGATGCTGGGTATGGAGTAAGAATAGAGACATGGATACAGGACAGTGCTGGAAAAGGGTGTGAGATAGGAACATAGAGGAGCATTGTTGATCACGGGGAGAAAGAGACGAACACAAAGGGGCAATGCTGACTATAAGGAGAGGATAGGGACACTAAGCGGGTAGATGCTGAACATGGGGGGGGACGACAAAGAGGAGATATGCTCGACAGGACAGATAGGAACACAAAAATTGTTTAGAAGGAATGGATCCATAGAAGCTTAGTGATGATTAGATGTCAACACCAGTAAATGGGAAGCAATGCCAATGCAAGTCAGACTTCTATGATCTGTGCCCTGATACGTGGCTGGACAGGTTTCAATGTGCTGGAGTGGAACTTCAATAAGAACTTCAGAAGCTCCCCCCCCCCCCCCCCGAGCCTCAGAGGACCCCTGCCCTCTCCCCCACTGAGCCTCAGGGTGCTTTGCCATGCCCTGTCCTCTCCTCCCCACCGAGCCTCAGGGTGCCCTTCCCAAACCTACCTTAATGCGCCCTGGTGATCTAATGGCCTCTTCAGGGCAGGAAAGAACCCTATTCTTTCCTGCCCACTGCAGCATTCTTCAAAATGGCAGACATAGGAAGCAACTGCTTGCCCTGGGATTTGTAATATGGAAAGTTGCCATGATTTGGGTTTCTGCCAGGTACTTGTGACCGGCTTGGCCACTGTTTGGAAAATAGGATACTGGGCTAGATGGACCATTGGTCTGACCCAGTATGGCTACTCTTATGTTCTTATGTTTCGCAAGGCCACTGCTTGAAGTCTTGGCAGCCTTTTTGAAGAATGCGGCAGTGCACAGGAAAGAGTGGGATTCTTTCCTGCCCTAAACAGGCTGCTAGATCGAGTTCATTGTCAAAAGTAGGTTCGGGTAGAGCTGCAAGGCCCTGTGCAGCTGCCCTTGTCACCCTGCCTAAGACCAGCCCTGTGGAGAGAGAAGAAACATTAAATAGGAGACCATGGAAAGGCAGGTAAAACAGAGAAAATCAGACTAAATTGAATGGAAAGGTTAAATGCTCAGACTGCAAAGGCAGAAAAAAATATTCTATTTTGTTTATCAAGTGGACAATGCCAACTTTGGGAAATGTGCATCTCTGATATCTTGCATTTCCATTTTTGTTTCTCTAGCATTGCTGGGGATGGAGGGAGCATGAACTGGGTGTTTGTGTTTTGGAGGGAGTGGGAGGGGGAGCACAAACTGGTGTAAGTGTGCAGAAGTGCAAAAGCTGGGGGAGATTTGTGCAGGTAGAGAAGATAAAAAGCTGGAGAGCAGTATTAAGAATTCAGTTCGTGGGGTGGAGGTCATCATTGGAAGACAACTAGGGGGGGGGAGGGATAGTGTATGCCAAAGTGTTGATCTGTGTGTGTGTGTTGGGGGGAGGCAGAGAGCTATGGGGAGGGGTGTCTAGGTGCCAGCTCTTTGGATGCTTGAACACTCCCAATATTGAGCAAATATCTTCACTTTGTCAAAGGAGGGAAAACGTTGTGATGGGCAGGGACGGTGCTAGGGTTTCTGGTGCCCCACTGCATCCTATTAGTCAGTACTCCCTACCCTTCCAGCATTTCCTCTCTGTCTCTCCTCCCAACCCCTCCCCTCCCTGTCTAACACCTTCTCTCTCCCCTCCCTTCCCTGAGAGCAACACAAACTCCTCCACTATCAGACACCTGCCCCCCTGTGCTTTTTTGTAGGAAAAAAGGTACTGGTACTCATGGGTAATCATAGGGGTGGGATCACTATGGCTCAGTCCTTACAGTAGCCACACCCCCTTACCAGCCATGGCGCATATAAACTGGCATTATTGAAAACTAGTAAATAAGGCCAGTTTCAGAGACAAATGAAACGGGCACTAGCAAGGTTTTCCTGGGAGTGTGTTTGCTTGAGAGAGTGTGAGTGAGAGAGAGAGTGAATGTGCGAGTGTGTGTGACAGAGAGAGAGTGTGTGCGAGTGTGTATGTGAGACACACTGACTGAGAGAGTGTGCGAGAGTATGTGTGCAATACACAGACTCTCTGTGAGTCTAAGAGAGTGTATTTGAGCGAGTGTGTGAGACCGACTGTGTGACACAGAGAGAGTAAATGTGAGACATAGTGTGAGAGAGTGTGTGTGACAGAGATACCTCCCCCCTCCCTCTGTGGTCTCAGGAATCCCTGCCTCTCCCCCCCCCCCCCTGCGTGGTTTGCAGCACCATGCGAGTGTGTGTGAGAGAGAGAGTGTGTCTGTGAGACAGATAGTGTGTGTGTGAGGCAGAGAGTGTGTGCGATTCTGCTGTCTCCCCCTGCCCCCCTGCAGCCACCCAGCATTTCTGCTCTCTCTCCTGCCCCCCCCCCCCACTCACCCAGTGAATCTGTTCTCTTCCCTGCCCCACCTACAGCCACCCATCGATTCTGCTGTTTCCCTTGCCCTCCCTTCAGCCACCCAGTGATTCTGGTCTGTCCCCTGCCCCCCCCCCCCCCCAAGCGATTATGCTGTCTCCCGCCCCCTTTCAGCCACCTATCGGTTTTCCTCATCGCTCTTCTCTCTATTTAAAACGCACCTCTAGCATTTTTTTGAAGCCTCCAAAAGTGCAAACGTTTGTGCAGTGGTGTAGATCGATGTCTGCCCCGCCCTCGCGCCAAACGTAATGACGTCAAGGGCGTAGCGATGCGATTGATTGAGTGCCATTGCTCCGCCCTCGACGTCATCACGTTTGACACGAGGGCGGGGCAAACACTCATGGGCGAATTTTGATCTACACCACCATGGATTTAGAGCGTTGGAACTTGTGGAGGCTTCATTAGAACGTTGGAGGTACGTTTTATATAGAGAGATATTACACCAGTATAGGAGAAGAAAAATAACTTGTGATTTTTTTTTAAACATAAATAATTTCTGTAAGCTGTTACAGCGCCAGTATTTCCAAAATGACTCAAACCAAATTAGCACACAGACTAGGAATTAGGAGAACAGTCTTGCCAAATCTGAAACACAATATGTTATCAAAATCTCAGAACCTAACAAACAGATCCTTATTCAGACACTTGGCCTTGCAGTCACACATGCAGAACAGAGATAGCTCCTGTTCAAATTCTTCAAAAATTAACCTGAAATCCTAAGAAGCTAGACTCTGCATGCAGCACAATACCAGAAAAACAGAAAGAAACATGTTTCCTGCTATATAGTGCAAAATAAGGCAGCAGATGTAAATTCAAATTGGACATATTCCAAACACTAAAATGAAAATAAAATGATTTTTTTTCTACCATTTGCTGTCTGCTGACTTTGCTTTTCTGATCATGTTGGTCCCAGTCTCTGATTCTGCTTCTCTTAACCCCGTTTCCAGGGCTTCCTGTCCATTCATTTCTTTACTTTCCGCCTTCATTTCTTGCCCTATATTTATAAATAAAAGCTGGGTCCTCTGCAGACTTGACTAGAGGAGGTATAGAGTGGATCCAGCTTTTGCTATTTTCTCCATCCATGTGCAGTTTCTTTTTTTCTCTTCCCTTTCCCTCATCTCCTTCAGTATGCATCTCCTTCCTCGCTCTTCCCTCCTCTCCATCCATGTGCATCTCCTTCCTCTCCCCTCCCTCTCCTTCATCCCTCCCACCTCCCCTCCATCCATGTCCAGCATTTCTCCTCTCTCCTCCCATCTATGTTCATCTCACCTCCTCTCTCTTCCCTCCATCCATGTCCAGCATTTCTCCTCTCTCTCCCTTCCCCTTCCCTCCATCCATGTCCAGCATTTCTCCTCTCTCTCTCCCTTCCCCTCCCCTCCATCCAGGTCCAGCATTTCTCCTCTCTCTCCCTTCCCCTCTTCTCCATCCATGTGCATCTCCTTCCTCTGTCTTCCCTCCATTCATCCATGTCCAGCATTTCTCCTCTCTCCCTTCCCCTCCCCTCCATCCATGTGCATCTCCTTCCTCTGTCTCCCCTACATTCATCCATGTCTAGCAGTTCTCCTTGTCCCTATCCTCTCCTCCTGTCTTTGTCCAGTGATTCGCCACGGCCCCTACCTTTTCAGCCCCCGTTCCAGCCTTAACCCCCTACTCAGCTGCTGCTAGTTCCATTTCCAACCCCAACCCCCCCAAACCTGCCTGCCCTCTTCTCCCACGATAGCCCCCTTTTTGTTCCTGCCCCTTGCGTTTAAATCTGTTTTATTCTACCTCAAAGTCAAAGCAGCAGCAGTGAAAGAAGGGTTGCCTTGAGCCTTCCCTTAGTGTCCTGCCCTTGTGAAACAAGAAATTACATCAGAGGAAAGTGGGACACTGAGAAGGAAGGGAAGGCTCGAGGCGAGCCTGCTTCTTTTCACTGCTGCCACTTTGACTGAGGTAAAATAAAAAACAGATTTGAACTCAGGGCGGCAGGAACAAAAAGGGGGCTGTCGCAGGAACTGAGAGCGAACAGGTGGGAAGGGCTGTGGCTGTAACTGTGAGCCACCGCCGGTGGTAAGCATGGCTTGTGGCGCACCCATGACATGCTTTACCATACTTACCGGGTTGCACTGACCCTGGTGATGGGCTTAACAACCCCATTTATTCTGATACATTGGCTCCAATGTGGGGGTGTTAGAGTGCTGGGGGAGGCAGAGAGAGAGAGCGCTATGGGGGTAAGGGGGATGTATGCACCTGGATGAAGAGAGCTTGGGGGGTTGCGTGTGTATGCTGGGGGGAGGCAAAGAGACCTATAAGTATGTGGTTGCACGCTGGGGGAGAGGCAGAGAGAGATATCTGGGGGTATCCACCCTGGCGAGGCTGCCCACATGGAGCCACCTTGATCAGAGAATACTTGGAGTGTTAGCAACCGCAAAAGCAGCCATTAAGAAGCATTGTTGCTGAGAAGGCGATTTTCCAGCAGTTCTGTTGGTAGGATAAACTTACATTTTTTAATAATCTTGAGGGGGGGGGGAGTTTGGGGTGGGTAGTTTTGGGGGGGGGGGGTTGGGGGGGGGGTAGAGGAGAATCAGAGGCTACTGTTGTGGGTGGAGATGTGAGCCAGGGCTTCTGCTAGTGTAGCTGGGTAGGTGATGAGTGGCTGTTGGCTTGGAGCATTTTTTTTTTATTACATTTGTACCCCACTCTTTCCCACATAGAGCAGGTCCAGTACGGCTTACATAGTAAAAGAAAGCATCTTACATGGTAAAGAATACAGTAAAAACAAGGAAATGTAGGAACAGTATTATAAATTGTGATGATCATAACTACTTACATTATGAAAGGCATTACAAAGGACATGTGAAAAGAACGTAATGAAGTAGAATAGGGAAGGTAGACAAGGATATGATAGGTGAAAGGGAAGAAGAATGGGAGGGAAATGGTAAAGGATGGAGGAAAGAAGATGAGGGATTGAGTATAACATTGGGGTCAGAGTAAGCGTCGACGTCTTAGCAGGAGTATCGTAGGTGATCTGGTGGAATTAAGCTGGTCCATTAGGGTAAACTTGCTTGAAAAAATGGGACTTTAACATTTTCCTGAAAGGTAAATAGTTATTAATAGCTCGGATGGGTCTTGGGAGAGCATTCCAAAGTTGACTACCCAGAAAGGAGAAACTGGATGCATAGTATGTTTTGTACTTGACACCTTTGCAGTTTGGGAGGTGTAGATTGAGGTATGTTCACAATGACATTGTTCTATTTCTAATTGGGAGGTCAATCAGGTTGTTCATATAACTGGGGGATTCTCCTGATATAATCTTATGGATCATTGTGTGGACCTTGAAGTATATTCTCTCTTTGATGGGGAGCCAGTGAAGCCTTTCTCGAAGGGGTGAGGCGCTTTCAAATCTTGACTTTCCAAATATAAGTCTGGCTGCCATATTCTGGGCAGTCTGGAGACTTTTCAGGATTTGGGATTTACATCCAAGGAAAACACTGTTGCAATAATCAACCTGAGTGATGACTGTGGATTGAATCAGGTTCCGGAAAGTGTTCAATGGAAGATAGGATTTCACTCGCTTCAGGATCTACATCATATTAAACATTTTTTTTGTGATCAGCTTAGCGTGGTTATCGAAGGATAGATGACTATCGTAACTCCAAGGATCTTTAAACTACTGGAAATGGGGATGATTACATCTGGGGTATTGAGGGTTGCCGGGAGAGATGGGGAGTATTGAGACGAGAGGACTAGGCATTGAGTTTTTTTGAGTAGCAGTGGGAAGAGGTTAAAGCTGTAGCTGCTGGGGGGAAGATGGGCAATGAAGAAAGGCTTGAGTGGGTGTGGGGTCTCCCGGTAACTCCTGCAGAGACAGTAGTGGCTTTTTTTTTTTTATACAAACTGGTAAATTCTAACGTTGTCTCTCTTTAGGACCCTGTACTATCTTGCACCTAACCCATATTTGTATCTCAGAAGAGATTTTAGTGCTAAGTATTAATTGTCTTTTATTTTTTGTGTTTTTCTTTAACAGTTTAAGTGGTGCATCTCCCTTTTTGGGTGAAACCAAGCAGGAAACATTAGCAAATGTGTCTGCTGTAAACTATGAGTTTGAAGAAGAGTTCTTCAGTCATACCAGTGACCTAGCCAAAGATTTTATAAGGAAACTGCTAGTCAAAGATCCAAAGTGAGTTTAACCACCACTCTTTGTCCTTTTTTTATTTTATTTTTTTTTACAATACAAGAGAATGCTGGAAAGAAATTATTCATAAGGGTCCTAAAAAGTCTTGGGGGGGGGGGGGGGGGGTGAAAAATGACTCTGAAATTTTGATGAAATAAGACCAAATTTGGCATGAAGATAAAAAGCTGGTGAAAAGACAATTTTTTAAATGTTTTTACTTGGCGTTGATACTAAACCTCTTTGTGATTTCCCAGAGGCATTCAGCACTGTTCATCTTTGATTGCAGAATGGTTCTTTTGAATCTCGACACGAAGCATTTGGTACAATCAGTCTGAAACTTAAGAATAAGACATTCATCTTGACCCCTGAGGCAGGCGCTGGTTAGCGCCGAAACACGGCCCGTGTCGGGTCACTTTCAATAAAGACTATATTATTATTATTTATTATTATTATTATTATTATTTATTGCATTTGTATCCCATCTTTTTCCCACCTATTTGCAGGCTCAAAGTGACTTACATAGTTTTGTTAACAAAATTATTCTTGGATGTCAGGTACAATTATTGTTGTATAGAGATTAGTTAAGGGAAGAAGTAAAGAGTAGAAGGAAGGCATTTATTAGGTGTAGTAGATGGTAGGTTTTCAGCAGTGGATTAGTAAGGTTCTGGGTCTTCATTGTATGCTTTGTTGAAGAGATATGTCTTGAGGGATTTGCAAAAGATAGTTGTTTCGTTGATTTTTTTCAGGTTTCTAGATAATGCGTTCCACAACTTTGTACCCATGTACGAGAAGGTGGTATCATGCATCAGCTTGTATTTTAGTCCTTTGCAGCTGGGAAAGTGCAGGTTGAGAAATTTGCGGGATGATTTTGTGGCATTTCTGGGAGGTAGGTCCACAAGGTTTAACATGTAAGTTGGGGCATCTGCGTGGATGATTTTGTGTACCAGTGTGCAGATCTTAAATGTAATACGTTCCTTGAGTGGGAGCCAGTGGAGTTTCTCTCTTAAGGGTTTTGCACTTTCATATTTAGGTTTTCCAAATATGAGTCTGGCTGCAGTATTCTGGGCAGTTTGGAGTTTCTTGATGTTCTCCTCTTTGCAGCCTGCGTACAGTGCATTGCAGTAATCAATATGACTTATTACCATTGACTGTACCAGGGTGCGAAATACGTATCTCGGGAAGAAAGGTTTTACTCTTGAGTTTCCACATGGAGTAGAACATCTTTTTCGTCATGTTTTTCACGTGGGCGTTAAAAGTAAGGTTTCGATCAATGGTGACTCCTAGAATCTTCAAGTTTTGGGAGACAGGCAGAGAACAGTATGGTGTGGTTATGATGGAGAAGTTTTTTTTTGTTATGTTGTGAGGTGAGAACAAGACGTGTTTTTTCTGCGTTTAGTTTCAGCTGGAATGCATCTGCCCAGGAGTGCATTATTTGGAGGCTTTGGTTGATCTCGTTGATGATTTCCTTTAAGTCATGTCTGAACGGGATAGAAATCGTGACGTCATCTGCATATATGTAGAGGTTGAGATTTTGATTTGCTAGTAGTTTAGCAAAGAAGTCCAGAAGTGATATTGAATGGTTAGATATAATCAGACTTTGGTTAAATTTTATTATTCTTTTCAAACCAGTGGAATATTTTTGAAACTGTTCCATTAAGACTGTCCCACCCCTGTCCAGGTCAGAGAAAAAGAGACAACACAGATATAAACACACACTTATGCACAGGGCAACGCAGATAGAAAGGCATGTGCATGTAGAAGATTTGCAAAGAATTCCTTGAACCATGTGCCATTTTTCAGCGTGCAGACAATTTTTATTTATTTTAGTATTTAGTTCATGTTTTTCCAGTGGTAGCTCAAGGTGAGTTGCATTCAGGTACTGGAGGTACTTCCTGTCCTCAGAGGGATTGCAGGTGAAATTTGTACCTGATTGACACACAGGTTGTAAGTGATAACTTTTTTTTTATTTGTGTATTTGTGAATGGCTCTCAAAAGCTAGTGACATGTAATTTGGTTCAGTGAAAAGATATCACCTGCAACTTTTGTTGACCTTATGTGCAAAGCTGGCATTCAGTTTTTTTTTTCCTGTACTTTTCTATTCCAGGAAGAGAATGACAATCGAAGACAGTTTGCTGCACCCATGGATCAAGGTCTGTGGTTCACTGTTCTTCCCTGTGAGATCCTCCAGTGTTTTGAGTCCTCACTGTGGTGTGTTATACTGTGTGAAATATTTGCATTTCTCTTTCAATGAGTCCTTGCGTAGACCTCTTGGCAGATCTACAGACTTTACAGAGGCAGGAGAGCAGCAAGAGACTTGTACCAGCTCCTAAATATCTTCAGGATTCACCTTACATAAACTGTACTATAAGTAATAAAATATTTCATGTGACAGCAAGGTTAAATATATGGTGTACTATTTTTTTTTTTTTTTTTTGAAAGTACACTTCAAAATGCTTAGAGAAATTTATAGGCTAAAATAGATCTTACCTGCTAGGCAGTTTTAAATCCATATTTAACCTGTGACAGCTAGTCTGGTATAGTATTAACTTGTAAAGCTCATATTCTGTTATATTACTCTTAATTATTAAATGTGATTAGTAAAGATTAAATATTACAAAAAATCTCCCCAAATGAATGTAAATATCTATTCTTACAGTCTGTAATCTTTTAGAAGTTTTTTTTATAAAAAGTAAAATTTGATTATAAGCAGCTGTCTCACATTTAGTGTAACCCATGTGCTGCAGTGCTCAGCTTGAAGTTTTTGATAATTCAGTTTCATTTCTTTGAAGGTCTTTAGCGTGCATTTATTTTACTTTAATGGATGTCGATTAGTATGCCCAGTGCTTTGTCCTTGCTTTTTCCTACTTCCTATAGACAAAATATTGGTTTCAGCATTCAAGATTTAATATGTGACCAGAATTAAGACTGGTGGTGATATTGCAGAATGAAGACACAAAATTAAGCAGTTCTTGTCCTTTTCTAGAACCTCTTGTTTTTTTAATCTAAACTTGTACATTTTGCATACAAATGTAATATGCTTTTGATCATGCAGTCTGAAAGTGTACCTGTTGAAGTAATCAATGCAGTTTGAGTTATAAACTAAGTTTAAACAGTGATTGGAAGTCTTATAAAAGTGAGAACTTTGATCTGCTTGGCTTGTTGGAAAACTTTTTTTTTTTTTTTTACTTTTCATTTTAGCCTAAAGACACGCAGCAGGCACTCAGCAGAAAAGCGTCTGCAGTAAATATGGAAAAACTTAAGAAATTTGCTGCACGCCGAAAGTGGAAAGTAAGATGTTTTATTGGATGCAGTATATAAAATGACTGTGTTTTACTTTGATGTATTGTAAACCACCATTATGATTTTACTTAAGGGCAGTATATCAAATAATAAACATGTAGTCATTCCATTGCCTTATTGAGATGAACAAGAAATGTTTTTCATTGACCTAAAAATGATTTCAAAATAGTTCCTGGAATATTGGTCAATAGTCCTTTCTGTCCACAAGCAGGTTTGTCTGGTACACAAGTGGGTGACTTCTGACAGCACAAGGATGGCAAAGCTCTTCCACAGCTCCAAAGTTCTGAGAATTTGTGGATCTTCAGTTCAGTTCATCAGAGCAGGAATAGACACAAAAGCAAAGTTTGTATCCGACATGTTCATTTTCCCCCCATAATAAAAAAAATAAGTATTTGTTTTCTGTGTTTGTGTGTGGTGGTGTTGGTTTTTTTGTTTTTTGTTTTTTTGTCCTAGATGAAGTCAGAGTTCTGGCCTTGCCCCAACTGTGCTAGAAAGATCCAGAAGTTTGATGTCCATTCCAGATGATTGATTTGGTTGGTGTCGGATCATAATTGGCTGACTGCAAACATTGTGGCAGGATGTCTCTGCAGGCCCAGAAGGGCTGCCTGAACTACCTCTGCAGCCACTGATGTGGGAAAACTTCTACAGGCCCAAGAGGAGGATATCTGCATAAAGGTTGACTGATTTGGCTCACTAGCAGAACCTCCTTGAAGGATGTTGCCTGTACCTCCCTGTGTAGTGAATTTGAGTCCAGCCACATAGGAGCAGTGCCGGGGTTCTTCCTCTGAGGCTTACAGACCTAAAGCGGTCCTCTTTAGTACACTCACACAGGTTGATATCAAGGCATCCTCCAAAGGTTTTGCTCAAAGCCCTGGAGCATGCAGGCGTTGCTGAGTGCTACCCCTAAGAGCAGCTCTCCTGTGCTGTGTACTCCATTGAAAAAACTGAAGCCAGACAGTAGCACTGACCTTCTGTCTTCCTCAGTACAGATGACATGCTGGCCTCAGCATAGAAAGGCAAGGTTCAAGGTTACTTTATTTGATAGACTGCTTATGGACAACCGTAAAAGCAAGTTACAAAATTTTTAAAAAATTGCATAATTAGTGCAAACGGGAAAAATGCCAACCAGTAAGAGTAAAGAGAGAAACAAAAGAAAAGCACAAACAAAGGTCTGATGTGTCATCAAAGTCCCAGACCCTGGGAAACCATACCATACCACATCACTACTGACTGGGTGGGGAAACTACTCAAAAATTGGAGGCAGGCCTCCTGGAAGAAGTGTGATTTAAGCATTCTCTTAAAGGCCAATAAAGCGGTTTCCAACTTCAAATCAGCAGCTGATTCTGAAGCTGAGGACCCATCATACTAAACATAGAAGCCCACTGTGAAATAAAAGGACACTTGGCAGAAGGAAGGCACTACCAACTAGCACAAGTGGGGCTGATTGAAGAGCTATTCAAGGGACATGAGACCATTTGACAGGCCAAAATAACAGGAGACCAGTCTGATGGATTTTAAATGCTAACATCAAAACCTTAAACATGAAACCTTACCGGCAACCAATGTTCTGCCATCAATAAAGGGGTCACGGGATCAAACTTATGTGCCCCTAAAAGAAGCTTTACTTCAGTGTTCTACATCAACTGAAGTCTTTTGATTTCCCTTTGATTAATGTCCAAAAACAGAGAATTACAATAATCTAAACTAGAATGAACCAAAACATGAATAATAATCTGTAATGCCCCTTTGGTAAATAGATGCTGCACAGAACGAATCTGCCCCAAATGATTGCCAAAACGTGAGAGCGGAATGTTAGACAAGAGTCCAGGAGAACACCCTAATCTCTGAACTAATAGGAATCTGGGCCCCACAAATCAGCAGAGATTCGCAGTCCACAGTGTGGCCTGCTTTCAAAAAGAACAATGCTTTTGTCTTCTGCATACTGAACTGCAACTTATATTTACAAAGCCTCTGTGAAATGCACGAAAATATGGGAGTTTAATAAATCCGAGTGTGTATCCCAGGTATCATAGAAAGCTAATATCTGGATACCATCTGCATAAATGTATGGTGTCAACCCTAATGACTGAATTAGGGTTGCCAAAGGAGCCATAAAGATGTGAAATAACACAGTGCCAGGAGGGGAATGCTGCGGGCACCCCACTAGTGAGGTAATTAAATTCGCCGATGACACAAAATTATTCAGGGTCGTCACGTTGCAGGAGGAATGTGAACGATTACAGGAGGACCTTGCGAGACTGGGAGAATGGGCGTGCAAGTGGCAGATGAAGTTCAATGTTGACAAGTGCAAAGTGATGCATGTGGGTAAGAGGAACCCGAATTATAGCTACGTCTTGCAAGGTTCCGCGTTAGGAGTTACGGATCAAGAAAGGGATCTGGGTGTCGTCGTCGATGATACGCTGAAACCTTCTGCTCAGTGTGCTGCTGCGGCTAGGAAAGCGAATAGAATGTTGGGTGTTATTAGGAAGGGTATGGAGTCCAGGTGCGCGGATGTTATAATGCCGTTGTATCGCTCCATGGTGCGACCGCACCTGGAATATTGTGTTCAGTACTGGTCTCCATATCTCAAAAAAGATATAGTAGAATTGGAAAAGGTACAGCGAAGGGCGACGAAAATGATAGTGGGGATGGGACGACTTTCCTATGAAGAGAGGCTGAGAAGGCTAGGGCTTTTCAGCTTGGAGAAGAGACGGCTGAGGGGAGATATGATAGAAGTGTATAAAATAATGAGTGGAATGGATCGGGTGGATGTGAAGCGACTGTTCACGCTATCCAAAAATACTAGGACTAGAGGGCATGAGTTGAAGCTACAGTGTGGTAAATTTAAAACGAATCGGAGAAAATTTTTCTTCACCCAACGTGTAATTAGACTCTGGAATTCGTTGCCGGAGAACGTGGTACGGGCGGTTAGCTTGACGGAGTTTAAAAAGGGGTTAGATAGATTCCTAAAGGACAAGTCCAAAGACCGCTATTAAATGGACTTGGAAAAATTCCGCATTTTTAGGTATAACTTGTCTGGAATGTTTTTACGTTTGGGGAGCGTGCCAGGTGCCCTTGACCTGGATTGGCCACTGTCGGTGACAGGATGCTGGGCTAGATGGACCTTTGGTCTTTCCCAGTATGGCACTACTTATGTACTTATGTACCTGGTAGGTTCCATCCTGCAAGTAAGACCAAAACCAGATCAACATAGAGCCTGAAACACCTATACCAGCAAGCTGATGGAGGAGCAGACTGTGTGCTCCATACCAATGCATATTGGAAAAATGCTTTCCCAGTGGATCAGTTGCTACACACTGCCTGCACAGACCAGGTGCAGAGATGTTATGTTTAGTGGTTGACCATTCATCCTCCAGTGATCTTTGTTCTGGTCCTTGTCATGGTTAGCCTAGTCCTTCAGCTGTCTCACTGGCTGTACTAGAGAAGCCACATTTTGTTTCTGCAAAGGTAAACAAGTTTGTCTAGGCTTACTGAAAAGATTTACCGCCTGTGCAGTATCAACCAAGTGTAATGCTATCTCAATTCATAGGTGTTTCTCATGTTCAAAGAGACGTGTTCATGTCTGAAGATCCCATAGGTCTCCCTGCTTTCTACTTCAGACTTGTAGCCACAAGGGGGCCATTCCCATCCCCCTCTTCACTATAGTTGGAGCGTTCTCAAATTAGCCTAGAAGACTATTCATGACTTGGTCTTTATTCCTTCAGAATCCTCCTTATATCTCTGTTGTTTGGCACATCTCAAGATGTTCTCTTCCATTTACAGTAGGAAGCAGAACCCTGTTAATATGTTTGGACTCCTAGGTCCTAAAGGCCACTGTAGCCATCCTAATTCATGGCCTTTTATAAGAGTAACAGCTTGTGACAAACCCGAGTGAAGATTTGCGTTTCTGTATAAAAAGATGGTGTTAAAAGAATAAAGCCCAACATTCCCATTTGTCAGCCGTAATCAAATTAGCAGTTTTAAAGATGAGAAAATGCAGCAACTAATACTCCAGCTGGAAAAGGTCCCAGACTCTCTGACCACTTAGCATCGTACTTGGAATACACTTTCCTGTCTGCTTGAATTGCAGTTTAACAATTTCACCTGCTTCAATATATGCACATGATAGAAAGGGTTCAAGGTTTCTCATTCAGCCTGATAACCCAGTTAGGCTGAATATCTGCTATCCTGAGTGAAGCAGGTGAACATTGAACTAATCCAGCATATGATATATTTGTCTTCTAGAATATCAGCTTCCATTATTGCTGCTAGACATCTTGCATAACTGTGTGCATCTGGCCGTCATGAAGACCTTCATACAAGGCCAGGTGCAAATGAAAAACATTTACACCATTAAGGACCATTACTGTACCTTAAAATACCTCTTGGCTATGTCCCCATCTCTACATTTATTTATTAGACCAGTGTTTCCCAAGTTGGTCCTGGAGTACCCCCATACCAGTCAAAATTTCAGGATATATGCAATGAATATGCATGAAATAGGCAGTGTATATAAATGAATCATTTATATTTTCTGTGGATATCCTGAAAACATGATGGTCAAGGGGTACTCCAGGACCAACTTGGTCACAACCCAGTCAAGTTTTCAAGATTTCCACAATGAGTATGCCGATCTATTTGCATACAATTGAAGCAGCACATGCAGATCAGTGTGGAAATTTTGAAAACCTGACTGGGTTGTGGCCCTCAAGGACCAAGGTTGCCCAGCCCACTATGGTAAGAACTGAGTTTTGTTCCCTTTGGTAGGCAACTTCTCGAACATTCCTTAATCTTCATTTTCCCAACTGCAAAGGTCTGAAATACAAATTAATACATGCCTCTACCTTCTCCTACATGAGCACGCAACTCTGGAACGCGCTACCACGCTATTTGAAAGCATCCTATGAACTGGCCAACTTCCGCAAACTTCTAAAGACTCATCTCTTTGAAAAAATATACCACAAAGATCAAAACATGTAAAATCTCCAAATACACCTAGAAACGTCGTAACACGTCTAATGTCTTACAATGTCTCTACTACACCACTATCTTGTATTTCTATTGTCTGATAATGTCTTCTGTAATACCACTATCTTGTACTTCATGACCATGTAACCCAGAATCCTTCTGTAAAACCAAATGTATATCCTCTTTTCATTTCCAGTATCCATGATGTATTGTAAGCCACATTGAGCCTGCAAAGAGGTGGGAAAACGTGGGATACAAATGCAATAAATAAATAAATAAAACTGCAACAAGCTTAGTGTTCAACTTTGACTAAACCTTGCCAAAGAGAAAGAGTACAGACCAAATGGGCCACACTTGCAGAATCAAAACAGCCTTCTACTTTGACTGTCCTCTACAATCACAACCAGTGTCCTTCCACAATACAATTCTTGCTCTAACTGTAAAGGTTAAGGATTACAATAAATCCTTGTTCTTAATATGGTACAACTGGTTTACCACTTCCAGGTTTTAGTCTCGGCCACCAGGTCAACCTATGACTGTCTCAGCTACCTAAAGCCCATACTAATCTTCATGGAAAGGGTGGTGAATTTCTGGATTGGCCTCCTTGTGGAGGTGGTGGAATTGAAGACTGTATCTGAATTCAAACTAGCTTGGGACAAGTACATAATATCTCTAAGGGAGAGAAAGGAATAGTAGATGACATGAATGGACAAACTGGATAGACCACATGGTCTTTATCTGCCTTCGTTTTTCTATTTCTATGCTGCAAGAAGTCATCACGTATCTCCTACAGTCAAATGCAATATAGTCTACTCCAATTCAGGAAAAGAATAAGGGCTTCTCCAGGTATTTCCTGATCCCTGAAAAGACAGGACAGATGCATCCCATATTAGTCCTCAAGGACTTCAATCTACTCATGTGTAAAGAAAAGTTCACCTTTGCCTCCACCCTCCCCTACTTGATAAAGGGAGACTGGCTATTGCCACTGGATCTGAAAGATGGTTACATGCACATCCAAATCACCCTAATTGCAGAAAATACCTCTGGTTCCTTCTGCATGCTGACAATAACTGGTATAGGTTTTTTTTTTTTTTTTTCATTTGGCTTCTGCTCTTCAGCGCCAAGAGTGTTTGTTTTTCATCAGATGACTTGTAGTGATGGCCACTCACATGCAAAGATAGGGACATCTAATTTTCTGTACCTCAGTAACTTGTCTTCTGGCAGCTTCGTCAAGATTTGGCCTTGTCTTTCTTTCAGAGCAAACAATATGCCTTCTTAGAAGCCTGTGCTTTATCATTTTCAAGATGTCAGTTCTTCAGCCTTATTTCATTTAATAAGAGCCGTGCTGGACACAATACAGGCAAAAACTTTTCTGCTATTGTCAATGTACAAAAATATTCAGTGTTGCATAAGTTGCATCAAGGGTCTGCTTTCATTTGTTAGGCCATATTGTTGCTGCAATTCGTGTTGTACCCTATGCCTGTCTATGAAAAAGCCTTAGTGGTATCTCAAATATCAATGTAATCGATCTATCCAGCCTATTTCTTCCAAAACTTGTCACTTCAGATTTTCTTACAGTGATGAATGTCCACATTCAACTTGACCATCCCCTTTTGCACCAATAGCCTATTATTTTGACATCATAATGAATGCTTCCAACCAAAGTGGTGGAGCCCCCTTGGTTATTCTGTTACTCAGGGAACATGGTTGTAAGCTGAACTGCTTCACATCAGTCACCTGGAAGACTGAGTGATTCTTCTCTCTCTCTCTCTCCAGGTGTTTGCATCTTTTAAGGTCATTCAGTATTCAAACAAATTACCATGCTGTGGGTCAAAAAAGATGGACAGAATGGCTTCCTTTCTCTTATACAAGTCTGGCACAGTGAGGGTGACAAAAAAACTGAACAGCAGACAATGTCCAATGTATTGAAGCTTTATTCTCAACATCCAAGGCTCAACATGAGTCGTGTTTTGGCCAAAAGTGGCCTGCGCAATGTATTGACTTCAAGGGTCTGTGTTCTGTTTTGATTGCTAGTTCCTTTCTCTTATGCCTAGAAGCAGCATGGAGTTTGGACTTGTTGATTTCCAGTTGTACACACATTCAAGCCAATTTCATTCTGGGTGATCAGAACCTGACAGCCAATAGGCTTCAGAGCATTCAATACCATGAGTTGTCTCTGGACCATCAAATCTTAAAACAGTTTTTAGATATGGTGGGCATCTTAGACTTATTAATTAGCAAAAAAAAACTCAGAACTACCTCTCTTGTTCAGTACACCCATTCCCAGATCTTCCGGTGAAGATGCACTAGCCATAAGTTAGACTTGGCTACTCTACACTTCCCATCCCTCTCATAGTGAAAGCTCTACACATGGCCTAGCATAGTGATTATCATTGTGGTTCTTTGTCCATACTTCAAATGTTACCATTGCTGATAGTCAGAACAAGAGTACCTTTACATCAGATCTCAAATCTCCTCCTATCCCTGTCAATATGGAAATTGAACAACATTTAGTTTCCACCCTAGGGCTACCACTACATATGCATAATATTTTGTTTGCCACAAACTCCCTCCCCTCCAACAGGCTTATCTATGCTTTAAGTGGAAGAGATTCTTTATCTGGTGTGTTGCTGATGGTCATAACTTCATCTAGTGCTCTCTGAATACCATTATTTATTGCTTGCACCATCTGTCAATTGTGGCTACCCACACTCTACGTCATTTACATCTTTCTGTACTCTTATTCTATCATGTCCCTGTTGATTAAGCATCCAGCTTCACGATGTTACTACTACTACTTATCATTTCTAAAGCGCTACTAGACGTACGCAGGACTGTACACTTGAACATGAAGAGACAGTCCCTGCTCGACAGAGCTTACAATCTTTTTCGATTCATGAAGGGGCTTCTTCATGTTAGGCCACCGTTTCCAAATCCTCCTGTGAAATAGTACCTCAGTGGTACCCTTTCTTCACTCAAGAACCAGCCATTTGAGTCTGTGGAGTCTGCTTCACTCAGGTATGTTACTTGGAAGGCACTCTTTTTAGTGTGGTTTCTTCATCTAGAAGAATAAGTGAACTTCCAGTTTTGATCATCTATGCAACCATACACTTTCATCATGTTAGTTTTATATACTCACCTTGGGTACAATCCTCTTTGTTAAAAATCTCTTCTGTGCTAGTGAGGAAATAAATACTCCATACCTTTGGTCAAAAACTCATTGAAAATCCATGTAAAAAGTCTCTTCACACAAATGTGTTGTGTTTTTTTTTATACTGCCTTAAACTAAATGGATCAAAAATTGTACAAAGCTGTTTTTTCTGTCAACCTGACAGAATGGGTATTCCAGTAGCCAAAGCAAACTGGTACTTATTTAGCCAGTAAAGACTGGCTGTGTCCTCAAGAGGTGATATATCAAAGATATTATAAACCAAATCTAAGAAAATACTCTTTTACAGAAAAGGTGGTGGATGCCGTCATGTTTCTATGAAGACAAATCTTTCCAAATTAGAGCTACCGTAGTTACTATAGCTCTCTTGAAACTTCCACGTGCTGAAGAGTATTTGGTCCTTGCTTTATATCTTCACTTCACGTTATTGCTTGGACCACTTCACAATCTGAGATGGTGCGTTTGACTGAGCTTTGCTTGCCAACCTGTGTAACACTGGCAACTTTCCTGTCCTCCTTTGACTGGACTGCTCCTAAAGAGTGAACACATTATAGGTAAACTGAGCAGCCTCAAACTTGGGAAATGCTCTCTTCTGTGCCTGACTCAATCTTGCTAAATCATTGGGGTGGGAGGGAGGTACCAATACTGGTATTTTTTTTTTTAAAGAAAGATTGAATACATAGTCCTTCCCACCTCCTTATAAGCTGCATGCATTCTTATACTATGAAACTAATAGAGGAGACAACTATGCATTGGAAGGGCCACACATGTTCAGAACTCTACATGTTTTCTTGGAGAGCTTCTTCTGTAGGATGAAGTCACCCATTTGAAGCATAGTATCTATTTGTTTAAGGAAGTCAGTTTTTATGGCTATTAGTAGTTCTTCTTTTTTTTATTTTATACACCTGGGTTAGAGGGATAGAGAAATTGAGGCTTGGGGAAGGGCAGTCCCCTTCCTGAAATTGCAAAGTTTTGCGAGTTCAGAAGGATCCCCACTGATGTAACATCACCTAGCTATCCTAAAATAGATTTCTCCTCCTCAAAGGCGCACCACTTCCAATGACAGAAGTGGACTTCAGTGATGTGGTTCACTGCCCTTGGTTGCTTGCTCTTTCCTAGTACAGGAGTGCACAAGTTCAGTCCTCCAGTGCTGCAGACAAGTCAAGTTTTCAGGAGATTACTAATGAACATTTGAGAGAGCTGTATACAGTGAAGGTAGTATGCATGCAGATCTGTCATTAAAGATATCTTGAAAACCTGACCTGTGTGTGACCCTAAGACTGAACTTATGCACCCTTGGTTTAGTGACAATTCTGCACCTGATTGTTTCAGTAATGTGCTCAGGTATTAAATAGGGAATAGCCGACGATGGTTTATGTGACTGTAAAAGTATGCACGCATTCCTTGGAAGTGATGAGGACTTCCAACTATCCGAAGTAGTTTTGTTTATCTTTCAGACTGCCCAGTCTGGATTGTTCCCTTTAAGTATATCACTTTAAATGTTTAGAGTAAAAAATACTTTGGCAAATTTTATACATTTTGAATCTAAAATAGTTTAAAACTAAGGATGTAATTTTATAAACCACCTGGTGGATTAAATCTTATTTTATGCATGTAAAAGAGCTCTTATAAAATTTCCCCATGGGTTATAAGTGTAAAAAAAAATGTGCAGTAACAGGAAGGAGTGGAGGAGTGGCCTAGTGGTTAGGGTGGTGGACTTTGGTCCTGGGGAACTGAGTTCAATTCCCACTTCAGGCACAGGCAGCTCCTCATGACTCTGGGCAAGTCACTTAAACCTCCATTGCCCCATGTAAGCCGCATTGAGCCTGCCATGAGTGGGAAAGCGCGGGGTACAAATGTAACAAACGGAAAAAAAAAAAAAAGGGAAGGCATATACTAAGACAAACCTGTGAGTGTGTGTGTTCTGGAGCAGAGAGTGGGCAGAACCTATTTCAGATGTAGTTTATAAAGTATGAATATTCTACTACTGGGGGAGTTCTTTGCAAATTTTTGAAATTTCTGCTTTATTTTTTTAGTATTATGATGGGGAAGTTCTGTGCACAAGGCTTGAAATTCCCTCCTACCTCTTTCCTCCTCAGGCTCCAGCCTCCCTAATTCAATCTCACTCCAACTGCAGTTCTCTCTCTGTAGCTCCCAGCAAGACCTCAAACTCTGCCCCCAAGTCTTCTCCCGCATGCAGTATCCCCAGCACCTTTCTCCCTCCCTCCCAGGCACACACCCCACCTCTCCATTCTCTCCTCCTCTCCAGCTCTCTCTCACCTTTCCCAGGGCATGCCCTCAAACTCTATTTCCTACCCACCCCCCTCCCACACACACACACACACACGGTGGCAAAATCTCGGCTTGTTCTGCCCTCACCCCTACTCCCAGGGCATATACTCATCTTTTATTGCTGACCCCCCCCCCCCCCCGCCCTCCCCAACAGAGATTGTACGGCAGGAGGAGGAAGTGAACTGCTGCATATTAGTTCACTTCCTCCTGCCATGCAATCTTTGCGGGGGAGGGGAAGAGGGACGCTGATGCTGGCAGCGTCACAGAATTCTGTACAGCAAGAGCAGAATTCTAGGTGTTCCACAGTGGTGGGAAATTCTGTTTAAATTCTGCATTGTGCAGTTGCACAGAATTCCCACAGGAGTAATGCTTAGGTCAACAGTTCCAAAATTGTGCGCCATGGCACCCCAGGCCACTACAGCAAACTCACAGAGATGCCTTTTTCCCTCCTGCTACCACTCAAACTGCTGCTGCTTCTGTAAATGAGCAAAACAAGCTACAGCCACCGCGGGGCCGGACTCCCCATACCTGGGGCTGACGGTCCTGCCCCCCCCCCCCCCCCCTTGGACGTTCCTTCCTGTACCAGTGCTCAGCCGGCAGCCACGTAAATGATGAGTCCTGCCTTGCTGTTGCTTGTTTTGCCCCCGCTGCTGCTTGTCTAAGAAGCGGCAGGGTTGGGTGTTTCGGGGGTAGAGGAGACGCACTGGATTGGTGGGGGGAATGGCGTTTAGGCTGGATGGAAGAGGGGAGAGAAAGCAGATGCTCGGTGGAAGAGGGAAAAGGGGCAGAGGCTGGATGGGAAGGGGAGAAAAGGAGGACAGTGACTGAATGTAAGGGGGAAGAGAAAGAGGATAGACCCTGGGTGGAAAAGAGGAGAGATACGACAGACACTGCATGGAAGGGGGGGAGAGAAAAAGGACAGATGCTGAGTGGAAGAGGGGAGAGGAAGAGGACAGACCCTGAGTGGAAGAGGGACAGATGGTGGATGGAAAGGGGAGAGAAAGAGGGTAGACACAGGATAGAAGGATGGGGATAAGGAGGGCAAATGCTGGATGGAAGAGGGAACAGAAGGAGGAGAACAGACGCTGAGGAGGATATGATTTAGGTCTATATAATACTGCATGGTGTCGAACGAGTAAAAGTGAATTGATTTTTTTCACTCTTTCAAAAAGTACAAAGACCAGGGGACAGTCGATGAAATTACATGGAAATAGTTTTAAAACAAATGGAAGGATTCTTTTTTTCACTCAAAGATGAGCTCTGGAACTCGTTGCCAGAGGATGTTGTAACAGCAGTCAGCATATCTAGATTTAAAAAAGATTTGACAAGTTCCTGGAAGAAAAGTTGTTGAGATGGACATGGGGGAAGCCACTGCTTGCCCTGGGTTTCGCAGCATGGAATGTTGCTACTAATTGGGTTTCTGCCAGGTACTTGTGACCTAGATTGGCCACTGTTGAAAGCAAGATACTAGACTAGATGGACCATTGAACTGACCTAGTATGGGCTATTCTTACGTTCTTATGTAATACCAAAAGTTGTGGGTTAGAAGCTCCCTTTGCACCAGGTACAGCGCTGGCTTAACTGTTTAAGTAGGTTAAGCAATCACCTAGGGCAGCAGCAGCTTCTGGTAGGTGGCAAATAGCAGCTATAATCAAAGCAAAACGATAGACCTTGATAGCCACACAAGTTCAAAGAATCATTAGTGTCTGTTTACCCAAGAGATGTGGGCAACTTTCAAATATCCGGTTTACATAGCTAAAATAACCTTTAGAAATTTCAGTCATGAGCCAAATATATATGAGTATTTCCTATGCCACTTCTGCACAGATGAAGTATAGAGGAAAACCGTGAGCAAAGCAAGCCCCTTCTCTCTCTCTCTCCCGTCTTTAAGTCAAACACAGCACTACTCACATGCAGAGGGGTTGGAAAGAATTCCATGACAATGCTCCACATTCTTTGAACACTTGTTAAAGGAACATTTTGGGAGGGGAAATGTTGGTGTGGCTCATGATTGAATTTAATTATCAAAATCTTGAGTTGGGAAGAGGTCTAGAAGACTGAAAGATGAGGGAATGCAGGGCTAAATGTCTCTTTTCAAGGCTGAGTCCTGATTTCCTGCAGACTGTACAGTTTTTTTATCAAACTGTTCCTGAAGCCTTACAGAAATACTCCAAAATTAGAATTCCACATGTTTTTCTCTCTCCTCTTCCAAGATTAGGTGCACATAGCAGCATTTTACACTGTGATTCCTTGAATGTTTTGTTACAAACTGCCTTTTTTGTGTGTGTGTTTTTTATGCTTTTGGACATTATTGCATTATATTTCTTTCCCTTTTTTTTTTAAGCAATCTGTGCGTCTAATATCCTTGTGCCAAAGATTATCACGGTCCTTCTTGTCCAGAAGTAACATGAGTGTGGCCAGGAGTGATGATACCCTGGTAAGTAGCTGTATTTATTTCTCTGCATTGTGAGTCAGAGTTCTAGAAACCATACTGGTTGTGAAGAAAGTTGGATTCTGTGTGCGCGAATATTTTATTGGATCAACACAAGAACTACCAAAAGATACATGCATATGCTTTCAAGAGAGACCCTTCTTGAGCCAGGTTTTTTTTGTCAAAAATCATTGCATGTTGCTAAAAGAGATGAACAGATCTATAACTCAAAACAGTTGTTGATCCATCTGACAGTATGATCCAGTTCAGAATAGTAACATGAGGTACAGGACAAGTGAACTATAATGATGCTAAAATTGGATGGCTTAGGGTCTTGCACGTGTGATCCATAACCCTCCAATAGCTTTTAAGGTCTTTATTTTTTTGTGGGTTTTTTTATGGTGGTTCCCAAGATCACGAGGAGCTGCATTAGGGTCTGAACAAAGTTCTTAGCCCACTGGTCTAACCACCAGGCTACTCCTCCACTCAACTTCTTTCTACTATTTTTTTGGTATAAATTATCTTGGTAACAGTATCATAAATTCTCTTCACTATTGGCCACTTTTTTCATGGTATTGTTACATCAGACTCGGTAGTCCTTTAGTAAACATGACATACCAAAACAGCACTTATTCCAAGGGAAAAAAAATATTAGAAATCCTATGAAAGTTAATGCTGCAGATGTTACAAATGGCCGAACACCAACACACTATTGGGAGGTACAGATCTCTACATAGAAAACTGTTCATTAGTAAAATCCATTGTCTCAGTCGTACACACAGCATAGACCTTCAAATACAAAGTGTTTGTATATATTTTTTTTTATTTGGATTTGCTCGCACCTTTTTCAGTAGTAGCTCAAGATTAGTTACATTCAGGTACATTTCAGGTATTTCCCTGTCCCTGGAGGGTTCACAGTTGTTTGTACCTGAGTCAATGAAGGGTTAAGTGACTTGCCCTTGGGATTTGAACCGGGCATCTCTGGATGTCAAGACCAGTGCTCTAACCACTAGGCCACTCCTCCACTCCATTTGATATAGTTTAACTTGCTATACCACCTTTGGCTAACTAGTAGATCTAGACAACTGCATTTGAAAAACAGGAATCCGTGTTTTATTAATTTGGTTTAAATCGAAACAAGAATTGCAACTGAATGGGAAGGAGGGAACAAGATGATGTGCTCTTTTTTTTTTTTTTAATCATTTTTATCATTTTTATTGAAACAAGTTGAGGGTACAACTGGAAGAAAAATATTTTCACAAGGTCTACATAACTCTATCAATTCAACAATGTCGAGTTGACACCCCAACAAAGAAATGTTCCTCTAACAGCTCACTCAGTCCCCACCCCCCTCCCCCCATTCTAACAAACAATAGCCTTTCAAATAGAAATCAAGTATTCAACAGTCGGCTACAAGCCATGGGAGATAACGAATTCCAAAAAGGCTCCCAAATATGTGTAAGCATTTGACCAGGAGCCAAGTCCAAATTTCCCACCTGCCTTTTTTCCATGATCCAGAACTTAATCACTTCTAAGCACCAGTGTGCCAGGTGGGAGGAGTGGCCAGGAGCCAACACAGTAAAATACACTTTTTTCCCCAAGAACATTGTATGTTTCAAGAAACCTTTATATCCTCTAGGCCAAGGGTGCAGCATCCCAAATATGTCAAACAATCCAAGAGAATTAAGTGTCCAGCAACGATTCTATAATTGGGAGACATGGAGTGATTATTCTGGTCCAAAAAGTGTGAATTGATGGACAATGCACTTCAGTCTGGCTTTCACCCTCTTCATTCAACTGAAACGGCGCTTGCTAAAGTCTCCAATGACCTGTTTCTGGCAAGATCCAAATATCTCTATTCTATCCTCATCCTTCTCAATCTATCTGCTGCTTTTGACACTTTTGATCACTGCCTCTCCTTGATACGCTGCCCTTACTTGGATTTGAGGGCTCTTTTCTTTCCTGGTTTTCTTCTTATCTTCTTTCCCATCGTACTTTTAGTGTATACTCTGGTGGATCCTCCTCCACTTCTATCCCAATATCAGTTTATTTACCTCAGGGCTGTGTCTTGGGACCTCTTCCTTTCTGCATCTGTACTTTTTCCCTTGGTGCTGTTATCTCATCCCATGGTTTTCAGTATCACCTTTATGCTGATGACTCCCAAATCTACTCCTCACCAGAAACTTCAGCAGCCTGCCTGTCTGACATTGTTGCCTGAGTGTCTCACTGCCTTCTGAAACTAAACATGACCAAGTCTGAGCTTCTTATCTTTCCCCCTAAACCAACTTTTCCTCTTCCTCCATTTTCTGTGGATAACACTCTCATCCTCCCTGTCTCATCAGCTCGTAACCTTGGGGTTATCTTTGACTGCTCTCTCTTTGTCTGCATATATTCAACAGACTTCTAAAATATGTCTTGTTTCTTTCTCTCTAATATCACCAAAATTTGTCCTTTCCTTTCTGAGCACACTACCAAAACCCTTATTCACACTCTTATCACCTCCCTCTTAGACTGTTGCAACTTGCTTCTCACAGGTCTCCCGCTAAGCCATCTCTCTCCCCTTCAATCTGTTCAAAATTGTGCTGTGCAACTTGTATTCTGCCAGTGTCACTATGCTCATATTAGCCCTCTCCTCAAGTCACTTCACTGGCTCCCTATCCATTTCCGCATACAGTTCAAACTCTCCTTATTACTTACAAGTGCATTCACTCTGCAGCTCCTCAGTACCTCTCCACTTATCTCTCCCGACATTTCTCCCCAGGAACTCTGTTCATTAGATAAATCTCTCTTAGCTGTACCCTTCTCCTCCACCGCTAACTGCAGACTCGTTCCTTTTATCTTGCTGCACCATATGCCTGGAATAGACTTCCTGAGCCAGTACATCAAGCTCCATCTTTGGCTGTCGTCAAATCTAGGCTAAAAGCTCACCTTTTTAATGCTGCTTTTAACTCCTAACCCCTATTCACTTGTTCGCTACCCATGTCTGTATTATCATTTCCACCTTAGTAATTCCTTTATCCCTTATTTGCCCTGTTTGTCTGTCCTAATTAGATTGTAAGCTCTGTCGAGCAGGGAACTGTCTCTTCATGTTCAAGTGTACAAAGCTGTGTACGACTAGTAGCACTATAGAAATGATGATTAGTAGTAGTATTAGCTGCACTTCTTGAAGGCATTGGGTTATCTTCATAAGGAAAATTCTGCTAATGATGCACAGGAAAAAAAAACCAAACTTCTTTATCTAAAATAATCCAATAGTGAGCATTACCTTGGACATAAACCATTGTGATTGATTGTGTTCAGAAAGCAGAACAGTCACAGCAGGAATGAACCTGTGGAAGAGGAGACACACTTGGTAGATCTATAATGTAGCTGTCAGAGGGAATTAAAGTTTTGGCTTGACTTCAAGCACAAGTTGCCGGTTTTTTGTATTAATCATCTGCCAGTGGGATAGACTTATACACTGATTAGCTAGCTTGTAACTGTGGACAGCTGAGACTCTGCGAGTAAACAAGGATGTTCAGCGTTACGGTGATATGATTTTTGTGGAATGTGATACAAGCCTAGCACGGGTGATGGATAATATAAATAGATGGATTTGTGCAGTACTGAGGTGGTCTACCTCATCCTAACCAGAAACACAAAATTTTGCCCTATACCTTTAAGCAATAACATAATAGAACTGGCTTATCAAGTGTTTCTATCTATTTTTAATTATCTGTGGAGAGTTCAGTTCCTCACCTGTCTGGTATCCCGTCCGGTAACTTTTCATTAAAGCACTAGGTAGGCAGAGTGCCACTTGTAAAACCTTATTACAATCACACACCACCTACTCTTATGACAACGTCCTCCCCCCAGGCCACTGTACATCTCGACAATAATGGTGGGGCAGACTCTGAACATGCACATGGAATTATGAAGGGAGAAACAAAAAACATTGTGGGTGGGTGTATGGAGAGAGGGAAACAGTTGTAAGATGTTTCCTCGCTGACTTGATCAATTCATGTTGCAGAAAAGGGGAGCCACCAGTCCTCAGTATTCTCTTTATTTAGAGTAACTTGATATACCACCTGAACTAACTTGTAGACCTAGGCGGTTTACAATCTAAAACAACAATAAAATAAAATTGAAAAAGGAAGGAAAGTAGTGAACACTCATACAGTTTCCCTATATGAGTGTATATGACTTGAAGAGAGGGAGGTGAGGAGATACTGTTGAATCTCCCTCTGAGGATATTGAGAAATGGTGGCTTCATTTCTGCAACATAGATTAAGTTCAGCAGGATATGGTTTACAACTCCCTACCCCCCCCCCCCCCTCAACTCTCCGCCCCACACACAACCATAGTTTTTCTAATTCTCCCTTCATAACTCCATGCGCATGTTACCAGAGTCTACTCCACCATTGTTACTGAGAGATGCAGTGGCCTGGTGGTGGGAATGCAGTCATAGTGGTAGTTATGTGATTAAATAGGGTTTTACAAATGGCACTCTGCCAACCTAGTACATTAACAAAATGTTATTGGACAGACGTGATGGGAGTGAACCCTCCACATTTTAGTTTAGTTCTCCTGTGCGAAATAAACTGAACAGAAAGCAAAAAAAAAAAAAAAAAGACTCTAACGTTTTTTAAACAGCTTGTTCTAATGTAGCAGTTTACTCTTAACATAAAGGAATCCTGTTCAGAAGGAATGGATCCTAAGGAGCTTAGCCGAGATTGGGTGGCAGAGCCGGTGGTGGGAGGCGGGGATAGTGCTGGGCAGACTTATACGGTCTGTGCCAGAGCCGGTGGTGGGAGGCGGGGCTGGTGGTTGGAAGGCGGGGATAGTGCTGGGCAGACTTATTATACGGTCTGTGCCCTGAAGAGGACAGGTACAAATCAAAGTAGGGTATACACAAAAAGCAGCACATATGAGTTTATCTTGTTGGGCAGACTGGATGGACCATGCAGGTCTTTTTCTGCCGTCATTTACTATGTTACTGTGGATTTTGAGGGAAAGTAGTTTAAAAGATGAATGCTAGACAGTGTTTGTGCCTAGACACAGACTAATCTGTTAGGCTCACTTCCGGGGATGTTGCAGTAAATCAACAAATTTCATATGTGCTCAGCTTTTTCCTAGAGTGAGCATATGGTGATTATTTACTTATTTATTTGTAACACTTATACCCTGCGCTTTCCCACTCATTAGCAGGTTCAATGCGGCTTACATAGTATAACAGGTTTGCAAAGTAACATAGAATGGATACAACTGTAATTTCCATATCATCAAGCTGATCAATCCATAGACTGGTGGGTTGTGTCCATCTACCAGCAGGTGGAGATAGAGAGCAAACTTTTGCCTCCCTATATGTGGTCATGTGCTGCCGGAAACTCCCCAGTATGTTCTCTATCTCAGCAGGTGGTGGTCACACACAGCAGCAGCTCTGGCTAGGCCTCCAAGCCTAATTTTTAGGTTTTGTTGAGTGCCTGGGGTTGAGGGCTCTTTTGAGCAAGTGCAAACCTGGTGGTGCCAGGTCCCTCCTTTTCTCCCCCCTCCCGCTGGCTCCGTTAAAAAAAAAAAAAAAAAAAAAATTTTAAACGTCCTTAAAGGCGTTTATTTCGACGTTTATTTAAACGTTCATTGCAGCTACTCACTGGGACACCAGTTCGTTACAGCTCGGAGTGGACAGCAGGTAATTTTTACTTTTTTATAGCGGGCAGGGGGTTCCCCGATTCTTCTCCTCGTGGCATATGGCGTCGGAGGGCGAGGGCGCAAAGGGTCGCTCCCCGGATCGCTTGAGCGCTTCTAGAGGGGATGCGGGGGTCTTACATAAGTACATAAGTAGTGCCATACTGGGAAAGACCAAAGGTCCATCTAGCCCAGCATCCTGTCACCGACAGTGGCCAATCCAGGTCAAGGGCACCTGGCACGCTCCCCAAACGTAAAAACATTCCAGACAAGTTATACCTAAAAATGCGGAATTTTTCCAAGTCCATTTAATAGCGGTCTATGGACTTGTCCTTTAGGAATCTATCTAACCCCTTTTTAAACTCCGTCAAGCTAACCGCCCGTACCACGTTCTCAGGCAACGAATTCCAGAGTCTAATTACACGTTGGGTGAAGAAAAATTTTCTCCGATTCGTTTTAAATTTACCACACTGTAGCTTCAACTCATGCCCTCTAGTCCTAGTATTTTTGGATAGCGTGAACAGTCGCTTCACATCCACCCGATCCATTCCACTCATTATTTTATACACTTCTATCATATCTCCCCTCAGCCGTCTCTTCTCCAAGCTGAAAAGCCCTAGCCTTCTCAGCCTCTCTTCATAGGAAAGTCGTCCCATCCCCACTATCATTTTCGTCGCCCTTCGCTGTACCTTTTCCAATTCTACTATATCTTTTTTGAGATACGGAGACCAGTACTGAACACAATACTCCAGGTGCGGTCGCACCATGGAGCGATACAACGGCATTATAACATCCGCACACCTGGACTCCATACCCTTCCTAATAACACCCAACATTCTATTCGCTTTCCTAGCCGCAGCAGCACACTGAGCAGAAGGTTTCAGCGTATCATCGACGACGACACCCAGATCCCTTTCTTGATCCGTAACTCCTAATGCGGAACCTTGCAAGACGTAGCTATAATTCGGGTTCCTCTTACCCACATGCATCACTTTGCACTTGTCAACATTGAACTTCATCTGCCACTTGCACGCCCATTCTCCCAGTCTCGCAAGGTCCTCCTGTAATCGTTCACATTCCTCCTGCGACTTGACGACCCTGAATAATTTTGTGTCATCGGCGAATTTAATTACCTCACTAGTTATTCCCATCTCTAGGTCATTTATAAATACATTAAAAAGCAACGGACCCAGCACAGACCCCTGCGGGACCCCACTAACTACCCTCCTCCACTGAGAATACTGGCCATGCAATCCTACTCTCTGCTTCCTATCTTTCAACCAGTTCTTAATCCATAATAATACCCTACCTCCGATTCCATGACTCTGCAATTTCTTCAGGAGTCTTTCGTGCGGCACTTTGTCAAACGCCTTCTGAAAATGCAGCCTGATTCGCCCTTGTTGGGTGACAGTTTCGTGGCCGATGAATGTCCCGGTCCTTCCTCTGGCGTGGCGGTTTTTCCCGCCATAAACGCCCATCCCCCGCTCCTCGCCTCCGCCATCTTGGCCAGCCACGCGGCTCTGACGGCTTCTTCGTGGGCCGCCCTTGAGGTTGGAGACATTAATGCCATGAACGCCCTTAATTTGGGCGACGGCACAAAAGCGGCTAAAGTTAAGCGCCGTTCTTCCCGCGCGGCTCCTTCGCGGAGTGTCGCGCCGGACGCCATTTTGGATGCGCAGCATGTCTCTCCCCCGCTCTTGCGAGCGCCGGTTAGGGCTGTTGCCCAGGCTGCGGAAGTGCACAGTCTGGGGGGTTTCTCCCCCGAGTTTGTTTTGCTGCTGCATCAGGCTTTCCTCATGCAAAACGCTGCCCCTGCTCCCTCGTCTGGTAAAGAGGTTGAGGTTCCCAGAGGTAAACGCCCTCGGGTTGATTCCCAGGCCTTGGAGGACTTTGTCTCCTCCGATGTAGATGAGGGCAGCGTGTCTGAGGTCTCCCAACGGTCCTTTGCGGATTCCTTGGAGGAGACGGATCCCCGCTCGGATGGAGCGGATGACCCCTCTGCAGCGCGGCTTTTTAGCCCAGAGGATTTGCCCAACCTGTTGTTACAGGCCATGGACACTTTGAAGATTTCCTCTCCGGAGGACGTCTCTCCCTCAGCCCCTGTTGGCTCTGCCATTATGCTGGGGACGAAGCGCCCGCCTAGAACCTTCCACGTGCATGATGCCATGCACACCTTAATTTCGGCTCAATGGGATGTCCCGGAAGCGAGCCTTAAAGTGGTTAGGGCTATGTCCCGCCTCTATCCTTTGGCTGTGAGTGAACGTGAGGCCTATCTGTGGCCTACCGTGGATTCTTTAATCACTGCGGTGACTAAGAAAACGGCGTTGCCGGTGGAAGGTGGCACGGCCCTAAAGGACGCCCAAGACAGAAGATTGGAGGCGGCCTTAAGGTCGTCCTTTGAGGCGGCTGCTTTAAGTTTGCAGGCCTCAGTTTGCGGCTCCTATGTGGCCAGGGCGTGCCTGACTATGGTGCAGCGGGCTTCCCCCTCGGATCATTCCTTGAGGGCTGATTGGCCGGCCCTGGAATCGGGCTTAGCCTATTTGGCAGACTTGCTGTATGATGTCTTGAGGGCCTCAGCTAAAGGCATGGCTCAGACAATCTCTGCGCGGCGGTGGCTTTGGCTGAAACATTGGTCTGCTGACCACGCCTCTAAATCCTGCCTGGCTAGATTGCCTTTTAAAGGCAAGCTGCTCTTTGGGGTCGAGCTGGACAAAATCGTGACCGATCTCGGCACGTCTAAGGGCAAGAAATTACCAGAGGTCAGGGCTCGGGCTAGTACTCGTCCCGGTACCTCCAGAGGACGGTTGCAGGAAGCCCGTCGGTACCGCCCGGGCAAGTCGGGTTCCTCTGCCCCCTCTTCCTTCAAGAGGAATTTCTCCCCCAAGCAGCATTCCTTTCGCAGAGACCGCCGTCCCGGAGGTGCTTCCTCCGGTCCTCCCCCAGGGTCTCGTACCCAATGACGGGGCCTTGGTCCACGCCCCAGTGCAGATTGGAGGACGGCTGTCCTCGTTTCTGGGCGAGTGGACCACAATAACTTCAGACGTGTGGGTGCTGGAAGTCATCAGAGATGGCTACAAGCTAGAGTTCTGCCGACCCTTAAAAGACGGGTTTGTACTCTCTCCCTGCAAGTCTCCGGTCAAAGCTGTGGCAGTGCAGCAGACCTTGGACAATCTGATCCGCCTGGGCGCGGTCGTTCCTGTGCCAGAAAGTCAGCTTGGCAAGGGACGTTACTCCATTTACTTTGTGGTACCAAAGAAAGGAGGTTCTGTACGGCCTATCCTCGACCTCAAAGGGGTCAATCGGGCCTTGAAAGTGCGGCACTTTCGCATGGAGACTCTCCGCTCTGTTATAGCGGCAGTGAAGGCAGGAGAGTTCTTGGCTTCCTTGGACATCAAGGAAGCGTACCTGCATATTCCCATCTGGCCTTCTCATCAACGCTTCCTGCGTTTTGCAGTCCTGGGACGACACTTCCAGTTCAGAGCCCTCCCATTCGGGTTGGCTACTGCTCCGCGAACCTTTTCCAAAGTAATGGTGGTCATCGCGGCCTTCCTACGAAAGGAAGGGATACAAGTCCATCCTTATCTGGACGACTGGTTGATCCGAGCCCCCTCTTATGCAGAGTGCGGCAAAGCTGTGGACCGGGTAGTTGCTCTTTTGAGCTCCCTGGGATGGATCATCAACTGGGAGAAGAGCCAGCTGCGCCCGACTCAGTCCCTGGAGTACCTGGGAGTTCGATTCGACACCCAAGTGGGCAGAGTGTTCCTGCCAGACAATCGGATTGTCAAACTTCAGGCTCAGGTGGACCAGTTCCTGGGAGCCTCTCCTCTTCGGGCTTGGGACTATGTGCAGCTGTTGGGCTCTATGACGGCCACGATGGAAGTAGTGCCCTGGGCCAGGGCTCATATGAGACCACTTCAACACTCTTTGCTGCAGCGCTGGACTCCGATGTCGGAGGATTATGCTGTGCGACTTCCCTTGGACCCAGCAGTGCGCAAGGCGCTGAGCTGGTGGATACAGACAGACAAATTGTCTGCGGGAATGCCTCTGGTGACCCCAGAGTGGATTGTCGTCACGACGGACGTCTCTTTGTCGGGCTGGGGAGCCCACTGCTTGGGAAGGACAGCGCAGGGGCTCTGGTCTCCTGCAGAGGCAAAGTGGTCTATCAACCTCCTGGAACTCAGAGCCATTCGGTTGGCGCTTTTGGAGTTCATCCCGGTACTGGTGTGGAAGCCTGTACGGGTCCTGTCGGACAATGCCACGGCTGTGGCCTATGTCAACCGCCAGGGAGGTACCAAGAGCGCCCCTCTAGCCAAGGAGGCTATGTATCTCTGCCAGCGGGCGGAAGCGAACCTGGAGCAGCTTTCAGCGGCCCACATTGCCGGAGTCATGAATGTCAAGGCGGACTTTCTCAGTCGCCATACCTTGGAGCCCGGAAAGTGGCAGCTATCTGCTCAGGCGTTCTTGGACATCGCGAAGCGCTGGGGCCAGCCGAGCCTAGATCTGATGGCGTCATCGGCCAATTGCCAAGTGCCGCGCTTCTTCAGCAGAGGACGGGACCCTCGATCCCTGGGAGTAGATGCTCTTCTCCAACAGTGGCCGACACAAGAGCTCCTCTATGTGTTCCCGCCCTGGCCCATGTTGGGCAGGGTGCTAGACCGGGTGGCAAAGCATCCCGGCAGGGTAATCCTGGTGGGTCCGGATTGGCCCAGGCGTCCCTGGTATGCGGACTTGATCAGGCTCTCAGTGGACGATCCTCTGCGACTGCCAGTGGAACAGGGCCTGTTACATCAGGGTCCCGTGGTGATGGAGGATCCCTCCCCCTTTGGTCTTACGGCCTGGCTATTGAGCAGCAGCGTCTGAGGAAGAAGGGCTTCTCAGACAAGGTCATCGCCACTATGCTGAGAGCGAGGAAGCGCTCTACTTCTACTGCTTACGCCAGGGTTTGGCGTATCTTTGCAGCGTGGTGTGAAGCAGGCTCTCTTTCTCCCTTCACTGCTCCAATTTCTTCAGTGTTGGCGTTCCTGCAAGAAGGTCTGGAGAAAGGCCTGTCGCTCAGTTCCCTTAAAGTCCAGGTAGCGGCTCTGGCTTGCTTCAGGGGCCGCCTGAAGGGTGCTTCCCTGGCTTCACAGCCAGATGTGGTGCGCTTTCTCAAGGGAGTTAATCACCTGCGCCCTTCTCTGCACTCAGTGGTGCCTGCGTGGAATCTCAACCTGGTGCTAAGAGCATTGCAGAAGCCGCCTTTTGAACCCTTGTCGAGGGCATCTCTGAAAGACCTGACGTTGAAAGCAGTCTTTTTGGTGGCTATCACTTCAGCCAGAAGAGTTTCCGAGCTCCAGGCGCTCTCATGTCGAGAGCCTTTTCTGCAGTTCACTGAGGCAGGAGTGACTATTCGCACAGTGCCTTCCTTTCTGCCCAAGATTGTTTCTCGCTTCCATGTGAATCAGCAGCTCTGTCTCCCTTCCTTTCGTAGGGAGGACTACCCAGAGGAGTACTCTGCTCTTAAATATCTGGATGTGAGACGAGTCATCATCAGATACTTGGAAGTGACCAATGATTTCCGGAAATCGGATCATCTGTTTGTCCTGTTTGCAGGTCCTCGTAAGGGTCTGCAGGCTGCTAAGCCTACAGTGGCAAGATGGGTCAAGGAAGCCATTGCAGCGGCTTATGTGGCCGCGGGGAAGGTGCCGCCTATCCAGCTGAAGGCTCACTCCACGAGAGCTCAGGCGGCCTCGATGGCAGAGGCCGGATCCGTCTCCTTGGAAGAGATATGCAAGGCGGCAACTTGGGCTTCGGCTCATACATTCTCCAAGCATTACCGGTTGAGTGTGGCTGCACGGGCGGAGGCCCGGTTTGGAGCTTCAGTGTTGAGGTCAGGGATTTCTATGTCCCGCCCTGGGTGAGTACTGCTTCGGTACATCCCACCAGTCTATGGATTGATCAGCTTGATGATATGGAAGGTAAAATTATGTATAATCATACCTGATAATTTTCTTTCCATTAATCATAGCTGATCAATCCATAGCCCCTCCCAGATATCTGTACTGTTTTTATTCTGGTTGCATTTCAGGTTCAAGTTTAGTCTTCAGTTACTTCAGAAAGACTTCGTGTTCAAGTTCTTCCTTCACTTGGATTCTTCAAGAGTTGAGACGAGTTTGTGTTACAGTGAGCTGCTGCATTCCTCTCCCCTCCGTTTTACGGGGCTGGATTGAGATTTAAATTCTGCCGGCACTCCCTCCCTCTTCGTGCGGCTGTAGGGCAGCTTTGTACCCCTCCCGCTTCGGCGGTGTTAGGGTCAGTCAGCTCCTCCCGCGGTTGCGGTTGCAGGATAAGCCAGATCCCCCCGCATCGGCGGGTGTGGTGTCCCTCCCCCGCTCCGCGGGGATGAGCTGGACGGATTCCCCTCCCCCGTTTCAGCGGTGGTGAGCTGGGCAGAGTGTCCCTTCGTGGGTGTAATTCTCTAAGTGCTGAGTCCTGCGGATGGAGCTTTGATATCGACATACTGAGGAGTTTCCGGCAGCACATGACCACATATAGGGAGGCAAAAGTTTGCTCTCTATCTCCACCTGCTGGTAGATGGACACAACCCACCAGTCTATGGATTGATCAGCTATGATTAATGGAAAGAAAATTATCAGGTATGATTATACATAATTTTACCATAGTGAATAAAGAGGTGGTCACTTAGATGTGGGTAAGGGAGGAGGATGGTAGAAGTTGAGGAGAAAAGAAGGAGGTTGCAGAAAAGAAGCCACCATTTCTCAATATCCTCTTAGAGGGAGAGTCAACAGTATCTCCTCACCTCCCTCTCTTCAATGCTTTTCTTGTCATCCATACCAGACCAGTCTAGACAAGTGGGTCATGTCCATCCATCAGCACAAGGAGACAGAACAAAATAGTTCCAAGTGAACAGCCACTTACAGAAATAGTGCAGCCATAGAATGTTTGTTCACCATCTCAGCTGATGGTGGACACAGTGCAGCCTTCTATTGTGCTTCTTAGACAGTTCCTGATTCATTCAGTAACTGTCAGTTGAGCAAGGATTTTTTTTTTTATATCTGATGTCTTATGCTCCTTTGAATGTAAAAATTATTTGGCTGGAGCTGGGTGACATTTGGTGGTGCCAAGTCCCACCTTTCACTAATTGGCATTTTTATAAGAGGCTACAGTCTGTGTTCTGCCTTTTATGTGAGACAACAGTTTGACTTCTATAAAGTTTCTACTAAATTTAGCCATAATGGTTTTTTTTTTTCTCTGCCTCTGAAAATGATGTGCCTGTGTGTGTTTTTCGGCTCCAATGGTCGGGTGCTGCCGCAGGAACCTTTCTCATTTTTAGCTACCTCGTTCGTTCGTCAGTCTGTTTCTGACTGAACATTTGAAGTCTGTCAGCACTTTCCTTTCTGGCATGACTTTTTTTTTATTCTTGCCAGGTAAACTGTGTATTTGTGAGTTTTTTTTCTTTCTTTTTTTATAAAGGAACTTCTGTAGTTAAGAGGAGCAATTTAGCATCTCGGGAGCCAATTGTCACTAGTGGCTTGGAGGTTTTTCCTCTGCAGCTCATTGTGTTTGTTTTCACTCTTTTGGGCTATGCTTATGAGATGTTTCCATTTTGATCTCAATCTTGCCAGCCTTGATCTGCTTCTGGCAGCCTCGCAGGCACTTGGCTGTATTGCCAACTTGCATACTTTCTTGTGTTTCTTTAAAAAAAAAAAAATTCTGTATGCCAGCTACTGGAGTTTGGTATATATTCATGCTGTCAAGACGTCTAGCTGCATCCTGCTTCCTTATTGGGCCTACAAGTATCTGCTTACTTTTGAGCCGAACTTTCCAGCTAATTTCGTGCCTCAAGCATTCTAGTGGTTTCTTCTCTGGGCAAGATCAAATTACCTCTAGTTTATGCTAGAAAGTCCGCTTTTGCTAGACCAGGCAGCTCCAGGCATTTTCATAGCTGATAAGGTCAACTATAATTTTGAGTTTGTACCACACAGCCATGTCAAAATAAATGTATAGCCCTTTTACCTGAGTAGTTATTTCTTCAAAGCAAATAACTCCTCCATGCTAGGAGCTATTAATCTCATTGATGCTTGCATGGAGATCTCGGCTAGCCCACTGAGCAGGAGAGCTGGTCTCCTGCATCACTACTAGAAAGCTTAGCTAGGTTTCAGAGCTGCAAAGCTCCATTCTATTTCAGTCCCTGACCTGTTCTTCAGAACTCGAAAATTCTACTATGCTTCAGACCTCAAACTACGCTCTGCTTCACATCTGGGAGTCTTTGTGAAGTTGGAACATTTTACGTCTGTCTCTCAGATCTGATTAAATAGCAGTACTTCGGACCTAGCAATATTTGTTACGCTTTGTGGTGGGAAGATGTCCTATATTTCCGTTCTGTTCAGCAGTAATGTTCTTCATGCTGATCTATTGGACTGTAATTACAGCTACATAAATCAATGGGATCTTATATTTTGGTGTGATTAAAAACTTGAGTCTCAGCTGCATATTCAGCTTAAGCCATAACTGTACATTGAGACTGATTAGTTTAGTTCTCTGCTGAGTAAGCAGGTCTTGTCTGCTAAGACCAGCTAGATTGTATGGCACTTACTTGGGCACTTCTGCCTCTTTAATACAGATTACAACTTCTGCAGCCAGCTGTACTACACAGCTGTTCCACTTTGACTCAGTTGTAGCAAACAGTGGGATGCCTAGAGTCAGGCAACCAGCTATATAGTGGTAGCAGCCAGCCGTATCATGTTGCACAGCCATGGCACAATTCCAATTTCCATTAGTATATCTCAGCTGTAACAATGAGTAGCACTGTTTCAGTAGCCCCCTCAACTCTTAGTTGTAATAGTCAGCTTTAAGTCACAGCTGCAGTGCTCCACTCTATAACTTGGTTATAGAGCCTGGTTTCATGGCTTAGTTGAGGCACCTGATTCTATACCTAAGGAACCCAGATCATGGAGAGTGTGCAGTCTTAGTTCATTTTGGCTGATCCACTTGCACTGACTAGCTTCACCTGTTCCCATCTTTTCAAGTTACCTCAGCTGTCTTTCCATTTCCTTACAGCTTATGCTGGATGCCACTCAAAATGGCTACCAGAACCTGTTTCAACAGTCATCTTGATTCAGTGGCAGCAGCGGGCAGGAATGAGTAGGCTCTTTCTGCCTCTAAAGAGGCCACTAGACCACCAGGGTATAATGTATGGCCAGGAAGAGCTTATAGGGTTGTCTTGCAGCCTGGGGGTCAGGTTTCAGGGTGGTGTGCAGGCGTGGCAGTGTGCATTTTCTGCCGGGAGGGGACAGGTGAGGAGAGCAAGTCATTTTTGGCTTTGGTTCTGGCCAAAACCAAGCATCATATTTTGGCCAGAACCAAAACCACTGGTTTTAGTTGGCCTCTACCTATGGATACGTTCCTGTGATTTTTTTTTTTTCCTTTGGACAGTTTAGTATCTTCCTACGGGTTTCTTGATAAATGTTCACTATCTTCTGCTCTATCCATGTGCCTGCCATTTAGACATTCTGTTTGACTTGTAGTCTATAACACTAAGTCTGCAGAGAGGCCTTAAATTGAGCTAAAAGGGTAATTTTTCTCGTCCTGCCTAATACTTTCAGGAGTTGCTTTAGCTGGCTGCTAGCCTTATTGTTTTTATCTAAGGAATTTCAACATCGCTGTCATTTTCCACTGATTTTCAAGGTGTTGAACAAAGACACAGTTCTTCAGATTTTACTGTGTCAGCCCTTCTCTCTCTGTTCTGTTTGCAGAATTCTAATATCGCTTGCACATCATACTTATGGGTATACTTCTCTTCCAGGCTTGACTGGGAACCTTGCTTCCTGCTCCTTTAGCCATAATGTTCATCTTACTCAGATTCTGTCAGGGATTCCTGTTTTTACTCTGTAGTCTCCTTTTTCTGCTCCCGTCTCCTCTTGGGAACTGCTTTCTACATCCCATCCCAGACTAGACTGGTCTGGACAATAAAGGAGAAATTCTTACGTGATAATTTTCTTTCCTTTAATCCTGCCAGACCAGTCTAGAATCCCTTCCCCCTGCCCACCCCACCGTTGAATTATTTCCATTTGTGTATTTCTTTTCCTGTTTCTTTTCTTGCAGGATTCTGTTCCTACTAATTTTCACACAGCTCCTGACTCCAGTTGTTGGTTCAGTGTCTGCCTCTCTTGTTGACTATACAATTTACTCTGGTGTATGTTATGTGGACATGCGTTACAGTCATGAGCACCACTGCTTGGCTATTGACATACTGAACATTCTATGGCTGCACTCCTATTTTGTTCTGTTTCCTGCTGGAGAATGGACATAACCCACTTATCTAGACTGGTCTGGTAGGAATAAAGGAAAGAACATTATCAGGTAAGAAATCATCTTTCCTTTTCCCATCAATAGTGCATAACTTAAAATTGTGTTCAAAAATTCTATTTAATATGAAAATGAAGGGGGGGGGTATCAATATTGACCTTGCTATAAATGGGAAGGAGGTTTGCTTTTTGTGGACTATGGCTATGAAGTATAAAAATATTTTTCTAAATTTCAGCATAAGCAAAATATAAGAGCCAGGGGTAAATCTTCAAACTTAAAATCCAGTATTTTTTCCTCTGTTCTCTAATATGTTTTTGAGGCGTTTTGCCTATTCTTTTTATGTGCCATGTTACCTCTATTTTACTGGAGGGGGGTGGGGAGTAGGATGAGGGAATGTCCTTGTTTCCCTTCTTTGGGCTGCCTCTTTCCTCTCCTTTACCTTTCACCTTATTCCTCATCCTCCAGTGTACTTCCTTTCTTCTTTTTCCATTTTAATTTTTTTAATATCTTTATTGGAAACATTTTATCCAGTTATATCAAAAACAGCAAACTAAAACAAAGATTAGAAGCCCCCAAACAAAGTAATAGGAAACACCCTAACCTAGCTCTAATACAAAGAAGAAATATACAACTTTAAAAAAAAAAACCCTCCCCCTGTACTACTCATCATAGCCCACCACAAGAAAGGTGCTCATAGTACCCTCACTTAGCAGTGACCACCCTAGCAGTGTTCATACCTTGGTATGGGCCTAGTAACAGGTGCCAGCAATCAAGTTTTACTTGTAATTGCCTGTGTGATCAGGCATCAGGAAACTTTGTACCTCTGCTCTTTATCCTGTTCCTCTCCCCTCCCCTTATCAGTAACCAAAGTGAGAAAATAAAAGTATTTAAGCCGTGGAATAAAGGAATATTCTATAACTTCAATTTAAAAAAAACTCAAACTAGATTAACCTGACAAAAGGAATGTGCAACAGATAGCATCATTTCAGTTGAGAAAATAAAAATGAGTCCCATATAATTTACTGTAAGCATTAGTTTTATATGCATAAAACCTTGTATGCAATGCAATAAGGCTTAGCATAATTCCCCAGTATGCTGAATTCTGAAATTAGTGCATACCTAAACCTAAATTAGGCAAGTGTCATGCAAATCAAGCTTTACCAGGCTCATGATAAATAACAATGGCATGTTGTCGTCTCCACTATTTTACTGTATGCCTAATCAAAACCAAAAACACCTACCTTAGTCCTGATGTTAAACATTTTTTTTCTTTAGCTGCTGAATTGCTTCAAAATTCTCCCCACATGAACCAGCATGAAAGGGAAAGGCTGGTTATTGGGGGGAGGGGAGTTCATCCCCTAGTGTCCCACACCTAAGAGAGTGACTTAGACAATTTTTAGATTTGGCCACCACCACCTTTCAGTAGTAGCTCAAGACAAGTTACATTGAGGTACACTAGGCATTTTCCCTGTTGCTGGAGGGCTTATAATCCTAAACTTGCGTCTGAGGGCTGAGTGACTTGAACAAGATCACAAGGAACAGCAGAGGGATTTGAACTGGGCTTCCCTAGTTGTTAGTCCAGTGTTAAACTGCTAAGGCTATTCCAATTTTCATAGGGCTATCCCCTTCCTGAGCTTCCAAATCCCCTTCAAGGTTGCAGACATCCCCTCTGAGGTTGCCTAAGGGATGTGGATTTAGCTCGCACATTTCTCAATAGTTCTGACAAGTTACATTTGGGTACAGTGGGTATTTTCCTGTCACAAAAAGGCTTACAATCCAGTTTTTATATCTGAGGCAAATTTTTTTTTTTGTTACATTTGTACCCCGCGCTTTCCCACTCATGGCAGGCTCAATGCGGCAATGGTGGGTAAAGTGATTTGCCCAAGAACACAAGAAGTGTTTGTGAGATTTTTTACTTGGGTTCCTTGGCTCTCCACCTATTTCAACTATTAGGCTCCTCCAGAGTGGGCTCTTACCTTTTCAGAGGTGCCAACTTCCTTGGCAGGAGGAACTGCAGAGCTGTGCTGCCAGTATGATTGTGGAACTCAACATAATGCTGCTTAGGTTCAGGGATGCCAGCGTTAAAGAGCCATGCTGGCAGGAAGGATCTACAGTCCCTGATTCTGGGGAACAAAGAAGGCTGATCCAAAATGCCAGGTAAGTAAGGAGTCTTGGGCATCCTCTGAAGAAGGTTCTACATTCTTAAAGGTGGGAAGGATCTACATTACAGCAGCCATGCAGGGAGCTGCTTTCCAGTTCTCCAAGCACTAAATTTGAGCTTCTTATGTTCTGTGGAAGTAGAGGGGGGTATATGGTAAACATCTTTTTTGGGGAGAGTGAAACCTCTGTTAACCAGCCTTTTTGTTTTGGGCCAGTTTTTTTTTTTTTTTATTGGGGACTTTGTGGCAGCTAGAGCTTCTCAGCCCAGTCCTTGGGGCACACCCAGCCAGTCGGGTTTTCAGGATATCCACAATGAGTATGCACATCTCTCTCATGCATATCCCTTGTGGATATCTTGAAAACTTGACTGACTGGGTGTTCCTTGAGGACTGGGTTGAGAACCACTGAGCTTCCCCTGGAGATAGGGGAAAGGGGTAAAAGGGCAGTAGGCGACCCCTTTTCTCTGAGATGGGCTGGAGACCATTTCCACTATTTGGGAGTCCTTTTTCTGTGGGCCACTCAGACAATTGGTCTTTTAAACAAAAGTCATTTATTGGAAACAACTAAGTGTCAACTGGACATTGAGAAGTACCTGCCTTTGTCTCTTAGAGGCAGAATCCGTTTGTATTACATGACCATCTCTCTTAAATAGCTTTGTCTTACAAATTTTACCCATATGTTTACGACAAAAAGATCTAAGAAATTATGTAGATTTATAAGAAATTTTTGTTGGGGTGGAAATAAACTGAAAATGTGTTTTATCATTTGAAATTTGAGTAAAGCCAGAGAAAATCTCTATATTCTTCAAAACTTTGCAGAAGAGCTGCCCAAGAATCCTTAGTATTAGTTATGTGAACCAATAAATCAGCAAATGCTGCTGTCTTGAATTCCTGATTACCTATCCAGTCCCCCTGTATTCACCTGTAGTTCATCAAAAACAGGTCCCGAGTTAAAACAAATAAGAGGGTTGAGGACACCCCTGCCTTTTACTGTGGAGAATCAAGAAAACCTCAGTTGACCATTTACCCATATTCTGGCCTTTGACTCTGCATATAATGCCTGGACCGCTAATTGGAAACTGCTTCCTATGCCATAACTATGTAGAAAATGAAAACAAGTCTCATATGATGCAGTCGAAAGCTTTTTCTGCATCAAAACTAATCCAGTAGGGAAGAACTTCCAAGCCAATTTTATCTGTTCTAAAGAGACCAGGATTTTCCTAATGTTCTTTACAGCATATCGATCTTTGACCAAAGCCTACTTGAGAATCCAGCAATATAGAAGGGAAGACTCGGGCTAATTGATTTGCCAAAATTTTAGCAAGTAATTTAGTGTCTGTGCACAAAAATGATATGGCTCTATAAGACTCTGAGATTAATGGATCCTTCCCTGGTTTTGGTAGGACTATTTGAGTAGATGTTAAGCTATAAAGTAAAACTTGGTTATCTAAAATATAATTAAACACATTGGTTAAGGATTTTGATATTCTCCCCTCTTCCCCCCCCCCCCCCAATAGTATCCTATATAATAAAAGGCACCTCCAACATTCTGAAGCTGACTGCATGGCTGAGGCATTCCTGCTCTCCGTATCCATCTCCTGAATTGACATCACGTACTTCCGGGTTCGTCACAAGCAGAAGTGACCAACCACACGAGGTTTCTCGGCTTCAGAATGTTGGAGGTGCATTCTATTAAATAGGATTGGTCAGTTCCTTGAAGCACAGCCAGAGCTCAGTGTCCTGCACAGTAACGCTCAGACACCTGAGAGAGAGGGGGGAGGGGGGGTCTGACACCAGAGAGGGGGGGAGGTATCTCTGTCACACACACACACACTCTCTCTCTCACACACTCTCTCTCTCACAGTCAATGTCTTTCTCTCTCTCACTCTCACACACTGTCTCTCACACACTCTGTCTCACACTGTATCACATTCACTCTCTATGTGTCACACAGTCACTCACACACTCTCTTGGTCTCATTCACTCAGTCTCACAGAGAGTCTGTGTCTCACACACACTCTCTCTCTCGCACACACTGTATCTGTGTGAAACAGACTCTCTCTCACACTGTGTCTCACATACGCACTTGCAAACACTCTCATTCTCACAGACACACTCGCACCCAGACTCTCTCTCTCACACACTCACACATTCTCTCTATCACACACAGTCACTCTCACATACACTCTCTCAAACATACACACTCCGAGGAAAACCTTGCTAGCGCCCGTTTCATTTGTGCCAGAAACAGGCCTTTTTTTACTAGTTTTATAGAATTCCACTCGGAATCCATTGGGGCTTAGCGCTTTGCACAATTTACTTTGCTGAATCACATATTCTATCTCCCTCTGAGTAATAGGGCCACCCAGTAGTTCTCCATCGGCCTGTGATATCTGAGGCAACTCTGTATTAGACAAATAGCTATCAACCTCAAATCCTTCCTCCCTAGGTTGAGACTATAGTGTCTCATAAAATGATTTAAAAAATTGGCAAATGTCCTGGTCTGAAAGTATCTCAACTCCAGAAGTAGACCTTCATTTTCAGAACTTATGGGGGAGGGGTCTTCCCAGCTATGTGCCATCCTAGCCTACAGTTTACCATTTTTATTCCCCTGTCTCTAAATTTGGTACTTGAAATATTGAATTTTTTTATTTTTTTGCCCTTTGATGTAAATGTTCATTGAGGGCTTCCTGCATTCCCAGCACCTGAAGCTTATTTTGATTACTTAAATTTTAAGTCATCAAAATAAGTCTAACTCTTTTCTAAATGCAATATTTATCTCTTGATTTACACTTGACTGTAATAGCCAATAATTTCCTCCCATAAGTACTGCTTTGGCTGCTTCCCAAAAAAGAACAGGCTTTGTTTCATGAATTTGATTAAAATGGAGGAGTAGCATAGTTGTGTGGCCTGAGAACCTGGGTAATTGGGTTCAATTCCTATTGCAGCTTCTTGTGACTTTGGGCAAGTCACTTAACCCTCCATTGCCCCAAGTACAAAATATAAGTACCTGCAAATAATATATAAACTGCTTTGATTGTAACCACACAAAGGCGGTATATCAAGTCCCATCCTCATCCCCTTCCCATTTAGCCATTAGAGATTCACGAAAAATATCATCTGAGTACAGTGTTATAGGAAACTTCCATTGAGAAGAATTAGAGGGAACTGTCTTTGTCTCCACCCAGACCATAGTATGATCTGATACTTCATAAGGACCAGTTATGGACAGCTGTAGTCACTTGCCCAAATGGGTATCTAGATACTTATACTGGATTGGGTGGAGTAGGCCGTCAACAAATGTGTGTAATCTGTCTGATGGCTGAAGGACTCTCCATACGTCTAATCAGTCCAACAAATTATAAAGTAAAGGGATTCCTTTAGTGGAAGTAGTAGTCTCTCATGGCAAGCTCTTTGACCATTCAAGTGCAGGATCAGCCACCATATTAAAATCACACTCCCTCGTAAGTCAATAATTGACGTATTATAAAGAGTTTATCATAATTATTGGGGCTGTAAATGTTAAAGTACTATAGATTGTACATCCAGAGTCACGTGCCAACACATCTGCACTTTTCATCTCAGTCCAGTTTATGTAATTCCCTTCTTTACTAGAATTACCACACTGCCTTTTTACCACAGCTGGAGCCCCATAAAGAGGACCAACCCACCATTTAAATTTTTTTTTAATTATTTTATCATGTTCCAGAGTTTCCTGTTAAGATGGGTTTCCTGTTAAAAAAACAAACAAAAAATTACAATCTCATCGACCTTTTGCCAGTGCAGAACTTGTAGAATTTTGTTTTGATTGAAGATGAGCTATCACTGTGCTACAAATATTATCAACAGACCCTGCACACAGTGTAGAATACACTCTTGCAGCACAGACCTCCATCCTGTCCAATCAGTTTGTCTGGGGGTCTGCTATGCTCCAGACCTCTGCACCTGCAGGTCAATATCGTATGAAATTTCATCATTGACCCCCAAAGATACTGAGGAAAATTCAGCAAGGTACTCTCATCAAGCACTACTACACAAATATAGACTAGCGTGAGTCTTTGCCTGACATTGCTCTTTCTGGATAAGAACAGCAATACTGGGTCAGACCAATGAGCCATCTAGCCCAGTATCCTTCAAAGTGGCTGATGAGGTCTGGCCAAACAGGAGAAACGTTTTTAGAGCCATTTCAGCAGTGGCTGAGATCCTTGGAGAAATTGTCGTCTTGATGCTTGCTATGGCCTGAGGCCATGGTGTCCCAAACTGGGTCCTTATCAGCTCAGATTTAATACACCACAGAAAAAGTGGCAACGCTTTAGTACGTCTTTCTCGCTGCACTAGTAGCCAGCTCAGGTCTTCACCACAGAGGACAAACAGCGTGGTATGTGCTTAGCTTTCAGAATGATTTCCTCCCTTTGCATGCAGTGAACTTATGCGCTCTTCAGTGCAGTTACTGATAATACACACTGCTGAGTATACTTCACCCACAGAGTACATAGTTTCATAGAGAGGTTCTTTCCTCAGTTTTTACATAGATCACCTCTTTCTACTGGTAATCATATGTTTTTCTCTACTGGTATATATTCTGTAAAACAGTTCTGGCCTGATATATCAGCTCCAGATCCACTGGCATTCTGATTTTCCCAGTCTTTCTTCCTGCAATGAAAGATCAGTCTTCAGGGTCATCATACAGTCATTACCCCTAGAGCACTTCATAAAGGGCTACGGCAAAGATGAGTCAAAACTGCAGATACAAAGATTCTGTGCAATGCCATACTAAACTGAGCATGTCTGCATAAATACAATATTTTCCTTTACAATTGAAGATGTTTAGATTCATTCACTCAAAAGCGTGCATACTACTTCCAGTGTGACACAGGACATGTTTTGTTTTGTTTTTTTTTCCTTGGCCTCCTAGACTTTTCTATAGAAGAAACCAAGCCCTCCTTGTACCCATACCTGTCCTAAACAGACTGCATCTGTTTTCATCTCTTGCCCTCTAGAAGTGGTTGAAACCACCATAAATAACCCTAGTAAAGACCCATGTTGCTTAGACTATTAACACAAGAAGATCTTCAAGGAACAATAATTGTTGTTCAGCTTGTTAGGGTACAGGCCACCTTTTCTGTCTTCTCACCATAAGTGCAGTCAAATCTAGCAACCCTCTAAACAGTGGTGGATGTGTGCAAAACATATGTTTTTCATGATTGTCACATTTGTGGTTTCATATTTATGGCTTACCTGTGGAATTTTCACACCAAACTGACAGATAACCTGTGACATAAGACCACTAATCCACTTTCCAACACTTAACTGTTGTTCAGCCAGAATCTTTATAATCCTAAATGTACCATTATTGTGAAAAATATTACTGTAAAAGTTGTCTTTCCATTTCAGAGACAGATTTACAAACTGAGGGTCTTCTCTTCATCAGCAGAACAGGAGATGGCCAAAACAGGCCACACCTGCTGAATCAAAAGTTTTTGGTTTTGACTCTACCCCCTTCACAGCCTATGTTTCTTCAAAATTTACACCCTACCCTATCTGTAGATGGGTGAGTTCACTACTAAATTACCTCAGATACCTGGGTCCTCAGCATAGTGTAGACAGACTAGCTGCTGAGACTTATCATTCAACCACCCAATCGACCATTATGATAGTCTCATTTTCCCTAGACCCACATTAGTCTGTTGCAGAAAGAGGTCAATAATTCTATGCCTTTGGACTGTAGGAGACTAATGCCTCCCATGAAAGGTATTAAGGATTGTTTTCTATATACTTCTGATTCCTAAGAAGCTTGGAGGCTTGTCCCCCATCCTGGATCTCATATTTCAAACTTTTTGTCTGCAAATAGAAATTCAGATTGAACAATTTACTCCATTCTACCTTTCTTGAAGAAGAAAAACTGTCTGTACTCTTTGGGATGAAAGTATAAGTATCTTTCAGTCAGTCCCTGCTGCAGACATCTCTGATTTTCAGTTCTGCAATGACCATTATTAGTACAAGATCCTCCCTTTCAGCCTTGTGTCACTGACAAATTTCACTGAATGCCTTAGGGTTGCAGTTGCACATTTTCACAGTCAAGACTGTATTGTGTTTTTATTTTTTTGTTCTCTTCCCCCCCCCCCCCCCCCCCCAATAATTGCCTTTTGACATCATGTCACCAATCCTAGAATTACTCCTGAGGAATGACAATTCACCTGCTTCAGAAGTCTGTGCTTTATCAGCTTCCAGCAGTTGACCTTCCACCCTACAAACTGCTTTTTGTTCATGAAATAGTTGCCATCAACTTTATTTGATTTACCACAAAGTCAATAAAAATATCTAAGTAGTTTGCACTTCAGTATAGTATTCTAGACACAAAACACAGGTATTTCTGCAACCAAACAGATTGTACTCCTTGATCCGACATGTCTGCCATATGCAGACTCTTACAAAGTCACAGGCAGAGCCTGCTTAGAAATGCAGTGGAACCCTGATATATTGCTATGATTGCGATCAATAAAATGTCATTCTGTTAATGCAATGTCGTGTTACAGCAGGGTCAATAGAACATGAACAGGATTGAACCAAAAACTGATCTGTTACAAAAGGAGAGCTGTATGTTTAAAAAAAAAAAAAAAGTGGGGAAGCCAGGACGTTCGTGTTATATGCAGATTCGTGTTATTGTGTGGCACATTATATCGTGGTTCCACTGTATTGGTTTATATCGCTGCTGCAGTACACAGGATTTACTTATCTGAAAATGAGACTACCTTGGTGGGGTTTCATGTTCTACTCAAACCTGCACACCCAACCTCTGTCTGTCATCCTTCCTTTCAGTTATGAAATATATTGCAGTGGTGAATGTCAAACAGCAACCTCAGTATTTCCTTTACGCTGCTAGAATATCAATCTATCCTGACAATAGATGCCTCTAGCACATGAAGACCCACTTACACTCATTCAAGGGACCTGTCCAAAAATCCAAAAGTTCAAGTTATTCTTCTGGCACTCCAAGCCATAATTTATGCCCCTCAAGTCTTGATCCATCTTATTTATGGCTGCTTGATTTTAGTTCAGTCAGTCATGTGGCCAAGTTTTACATCCACAAGAAAGGAGCAACAAGATCTCTGTTTCTGCCTGGAAGCACAGACTATGTAGGATTTTGTCATAGCAAATAACATCCAAATGATTTAGTAATTCTCTGGAACTGGCTTCTGGTATGAATGGGATTTGGGGTGTGGTGGGGGAGGGTAGGCATAGAGCAAAGATTTACACATGTTTCAGCAGAGGCTAAGCATGATGACCCCCACTATTGTCAAAGCTGGTTTTCTGTGCTAAAGTGCTTAATGGTCCATCCGCCCTGCAACTTTTTCGCACAAGATGAGGACTGCCTCCTTCTTGCTAAATTCAAAGCAGTAGCATTCTGTGGTGGAACTGAGCAGTACTTAATCACAGTACTAGGCCTTCCAATACGTACTCAAGACATTTTAAGTATTGTAAGGTAACAGTTCACCAGGCACACCTATTCCTTCAGAAGGAAGAAAATTTTCTGTCTGGTGCTTCACAAATTCTCATACCCAGTCACTGTCCAAGTTATGTAAGCTATTTATACCATCTTTGTCAGAGACTTTATCAGAGTGCATCTTGGTGTTCTTTCAGCATATCATACTCGGATTGATGGACAGCTGCCCACTTATTTGTCATTTCATGAGGGGTTTCTTATCATTGCAGAAACCTTATGCCATGGGATCTTAATGTCAACCTTTCATCCCTTTATGAAACTGCCTTTTGAGCCAAATTAACCTCTTATAGGGAGTTTCGGGATCAGGGTGTAAAATGAGGTTTTCTGTCTGAGGGGAAAACACAATTATGTGTCAACAGCTGCTAAGAACAGAATGGTGATAACATTCTGTTCTAGAAGGGTATCAGAAAGCAGTCTAGCTATGGGCATCCGTTCTCTTCAGTGGTCAAGGGCATTTCTGTATGTATAAACTAATTCCTCTATTTGGGAAAGTATTAAAATTCAGAGGCCAAGGGGTTATATTTTTCACATCTTCCTCTTGGCCAAAACAGATCTAATTTCTGCTACTTCAAGATCTAGCCTTTAAAAATGGACTATATTTCCAGCCTTAATGTCATAGATAAAGTAAAGCTGCCTCATTTCAGCCTCAAATCCCTTGCCTTCATGGCTTGGGCATCGAGACTGGAGTAATTTCTTGTTATGGGCTCTCCAGTTTAGTACCCGTAAAACCATATTTTACAGAAAATATGCAATCTGATGCGAGGGCAAAACTTTAGATGTTTTCCCTACACAGAAACAGAGTACTTCCTACATATTTCAGGGTCTGGGCACATACCACAGTTATGTATGAGGGATACCCATTTGTGTGTAACCCTCAGTTCTGTGATTCATACAGGGTGTAATATTTGAAGCCTCCTGCAGCGTCATTGGATCTAAACATGGCTTTAATCTAACTGACAAAAGCCCCTTTTAGAGCCTTTGGTCTCTGGTCTGAAGTATTTGATGTGGAAGGTTGTACTTGCCTTATTGGGCAGATTAGATAGGCCATGTGGTTCTTTATCTACCGTTGTTTACTGTGTTAGTTTTGGTGGCAGATACTTAAGCACACAGTTGGAGAGCTATAGGCCTTAGTAACTTACCCATAATTTTTTTTAACTAAACTTCATCATGAATTAGTTTTATCATTTTTGGAAAACTGATCTCAGTAAAAGCACTCCATGGCTGAATCTCTGCATCTGGAATACTGCAGGTTTGGCCTTGTCATGAGTATTTAATAGTCTGCATATAACTGTGTATTGGTTAGAAATTATGCCGCTGATATTCAGTTGCATATCTCTGACCTCAATCCCTCTGGTAAACATGGTTTCCCTTTTGGATCATTGGTTGTCATTAATTGACCTTTATAGGGAGATAAGGGCAAGCTATTTTGTGCCTGAAATGTAGAAATTGGGTAAGTGAGAAACAGATAAGGTTTGGAATTTAGTCACGGTAAACTTTGTCTCCATGACTGCTCAGACCAGAGCCAAAAAAGTCAATCCCTAAAAACACAACAAATAGGACCCTCTAATCCATAGGGTGTAAATTTTCCCTTAGAGAAAGTTCAAGCAAGTGGACAAAAATAAGAACTGTAATAAATGGATAAATGCAAGCACTGGAACATTTTAAGCTGACAGGAGTGAACTTATCTGGATAAGGTTTGTTCGCTGTTGCACTGTAAGTTGCCAACCGCCTACAAGAGTTCCTGTTTCAAAATTTGTTCCTCAGGGACGCCAGTGCTAATATCGCAAAAGGTCCTCCGTTCTAAAGTTTAGAGCGTGGCGAGCGCATCTCTTAGAACAAGCTAACGTCAGATGCATGTTGACATCACTAATAACGTCCAATCAGATAGTGGCATTCCATTCAATGAAGTCATTAAGTCTGTGAATCTAACTCAAAGACCCAAAATTGCTCACATAGAGCCAAATAGGCATCCTGATCACCTTGGAATTTCAATGGCACTTGTTCAGTTATGAGTCACTACATGGCCTCAAAGTCATGTGCATGTTCCACGCAGTGGTGAACTATAGGAGCTGACATTACTCTATTTTCTAACCTGCTGCGATGTTCGTTTAATCTCTAATTTGTCAATTAAACAAAGATTAAACGAACATCGCAGCAGGTTAGAAAATAGAGTAATGTCAGCTCCTATAGTTCACCACTGCGTGGAACATGCACATGACTTTGAGGCCATGCAGTGGCTCATAATTGAACAAGTGCTTTAAGTGGTTTCAATGTCTGTCCCAAAGAACTAATAACTCAAGATTTTGAACATTGGGAAACTGAGCTAAGACTTGGATATTGTGATTGGAAGAATTAAGGTTGGTTCTTTAGCTCAATGTTTTTCAATCTCTAAAGTACCCCCTAGCCAGTCAGGGTTTCAGTGATTAAACAGCTGCATTTCATTTTTAAATATTTTTTTAACGTGAAAACTTAAATATAGTATTTCTGAATTCTCCGAGGACAAGCAGGCTGCTTGTTCTCACAGATGGGTGACGTCCACGGCAGCCCCTCCAATCGGAAACTTCACTAGCAAAGGCCTTTGCTAGTCCTCGCGCGCGCATGCGCGGCCGTCTTCCCGCCCGAACCGGCTCGTGTTCGTCAGTCTTCTTTTGTCCGCGCTCGGTACGGTCGTGTTTGCGCCGTTCGCGCCACTTAAGTTGACCTTCGCGCGTCTTTTGACTTTTTCGCTAAAAAAAAAAAAAAAAGGGATTTCGGAGAAGGGCCTTTCGGTCTTATTCCCTTCCCCGTATTTCTAGTTTTTGGCCCCGATAAGTTTTCTTTCGTTTTCGGAGTAGGCCCCTTTGAGGCCTCGGGTCGAGTTTTTTTCTCCCCCTCTTTTTGGTGCCTTACCGCAATTACGAGTTTCGATTTCGCCGGCGTGATTTTTCCGCCCATGTCATCGAAGTCTCCCAGCGGCTTCAAGAAGTGCACCCAGTGCGCCCGGGTAATCTCGCTCACTGATAGGCACGCGTCGTGTCTGGGGGCTGGGCACCACCCGCAGGCCTGCAGTCTTTGTGCCCTTTTACAGAAAAAGACTCAAGTAGCAAGATTGGCCCAGTGGAACGTTTTGTTCTCGGGCTCTTCGTCGGCATCGTCACCAGGAGTATCAAGTGCGTCGACATCGACAGCGTCAAGACCTCCACCCTCGGCCGCGACTGTATCGATTGCATCGAGGCATCGACCCTCTGCATCGTCGGGGCCGAGACATCGGAAGGCTGCGTCGGCGTCGGTTGTACTGGGACCTCCACTAGTGCTGATGTCGTCGGACGGTGGTGCTTCGACTGGAGTGCAGGTGAGGGCTGTCCATTCCCCTGCTGGTGGCGGTGAGCCTTCGGGTGGGTCTCCCCCTACCCTGAGGGCTCCTGCGGTACAGCCCCCACGAGACCGACCTTCTTCGGCCTTGGCCCCGAGGAAGCGACGGCTGGATTCTACGTCCTCCTCGTCGGTACCGGGAAGCTCCGGTGACATGCTTCGTTTGAAAAAATCAAAGAAGCGTCGACACCGGTCTCCTTCCCGCGTTGGTACCGAGAGCTCTGGGTCGCCGAGGGAGTTGGCACCCAGTAGGCATCGGCACCGGGAGGACTGCTCACCCTCTGTTCAGGAGGTGTCAACGCGCTCCACCTTGGACAGCCCGGAACAGCCTCCACGCCCGGAACAGACTCTGACTTCGACACCTGCATCGGCTTCCATGTCTTTCTCCACAGCCGCCCTGCACGAGAGTCTCCGGGCCGTTCTCCCAGAGATCCTGGGAGAGCTGTTACGCCCTTCCCCTCCGGTACCGGGGGTGCTTGCGCCACCGGTACCGTCGAGTGAGGCGCCGGCTGGCCCCTTGCCAGGGGTGAGGTCTCCGACATCGGTGCCGCTTGCGGTACCGACTGCGGTCGCCTCCCAGGAAGGCTCCCCGACGACGTCGGTGGAGGGAGCTTCGCTGGTGCGGGCGAGGGAGTCTACCTCTCGACGCTCACACCATGGCCGTGTTTCCACGGAGTCGAGCCGGGCACGGCTTCAGACACAGGTTCATGAACTTGTGTCTGATACCGATGGTGAGGCCTCGTGGGAGGAGGAGGAGGACAACAGATATTTCTCTGACGAGGAGTCTGATGGCCTTCCTTCTGATCCCACTCCCTCCCCTGAAAGGCAACTTTCTCCTCCCGAGAGTCTGTCTTTTGCGGCCTTTGTCCGGGAGATGTCTACGGCCATCCCCTTCCCGGTGGTTGTGGAGGACGAGCCCAGGGCTGAAATGTTTGAGCTCCTGGACTATCCTTCTCCACCTAAGGAAGCGTCCACAGTACCCATGCATCATGTCCTAAAAAAGACATTGCTGGTGAACTGGACCAAGCCTCTAAGCAATCCCCACATTCCCAAGAAGATCAAGTCCCAGTACCGGATCCATGGGGACCCAGAGCTGATGCGCACTCAGTTGCCTCACGACTCTGGAGTTGTGGATTTGGCCCTAAAGAAGGCTAAGAGTTGTAGGGAGCAGACTTCGGCGCCCCCGGGCAAGGACTCTAGAACCTTAGACTCCTTTGGGAGGAAGGCCTACCATTTCTCTATGCTCGTGGCCAAAATTCAGTCTTACCAGCTCTACACGAGCATACACATGCGGAACAATGTGCGGCAGTTGGCGGGCTTGGTGGACAAGCTCCCTCCTGAGCAAGCCAAGCCATTTCAGGAGGTGGTCAGGCAGCTGAAGGCGTGCAGAAAATTCCTGGCCAGAGGGGTATATGATACCTTTGATGTTGCGTCCAGGGCCGCTGCTCAAGGTGTGGTGATGCGCAGACTCTCATGGCTGCGTGCCTCCGACCTGGAGAATAGGATCCAGCAGCGGATTGCGGACTCGCCTTGCCGTGCGGACAATATTTTTGGAGAGAAGGTCGAATAGGTGGTAGAGCAGCTCCACCAGCGGGATACTGCTTTCGACAAGTTCTCCCGCCGGCAGCCTTCAGCTTCTACCTCCACAGGTAGACGTTTTTATGGGGGAAGGAAGACTGTTCCCTACTTTTCTGGTAAGCGTAGGTACAATCCTCCTCCTCGACAGCCTGCGGCCCAGGCTAAGCCCCAGCGCGCGCGCTCTCGTCAGCAGCGTGTGCCTCAGCAAGGCCCCTCGGCTCCCCAGCAAAAGCAAGGGGCGAGCTTTTGACTGGCTCCAGCAGAGCATAGCCGACATCAACGTGTCAGTGCCGGGCGATCTGCCAGTCGGGGGGAGGTTAAAAGTTTTTCACCAAAGGTGGCCTCTCATAACCTCCGATCAGTGGGTTCTTCAAATAGTCCGGCAAGGATACACCCTCAATTTGGCCTCCAAGCCTCCAAATTGCCCACCGGGAGCTCAGTCTTACAGTTTCCAGCACAAGCAGGTACTTGCAGAGGAACTCTCCGCCCTTCTCAGCGCCAATGCGGTCGAGCCCGTGCCATCCGGGCAGGAAGGACTGGGATTCTATTCCAGGTACTTCCTTGTGGAAAAGAAAACAGGGGGGATGCGTCCCATCCTAGACCTAAGGGCCCTGAACAAATATCTGGTAAAGGAAAAGTTCAGGATGCTTTCCCTGGGCACCCTTCTTCCCATGATTCAGGAAAACGACTGGCTATGCTCTCTGGACTTGAAGGACGCCTACACGCACATCCCGATACTGCCAGCTCACAGGCAGTATCTGCGATTTCAGCTGGGCACACGTCACTTCCAGTACTGTGTGCTACCCTTTGGGCTCGCCTCTGCGCCCAGAGTGTTCACGAAGTGCCTGGCTGTAGTAGCAGCGGCGCTTCACAGACTGGGAGTGCATGTGTTCCCTTATCTCGACGATTGGCTGGTGAAGAACATATCCGAGGCAGCTCTACAGTCCATGCAGATGACTATTCGCCTCCTGGATCTACTGGGGTTTGTGATAAATTATCCAAAGTCCTACCTTCTCCCAGTGCAGAGACTAGAATTCATAGGAGGTCTGCTGGATTCGCGGATGGCTCATGCCTATCTCCCAGAGACGAGAGCCAACAACTTGTTGTCCCTCGTCTTGCAGGTGCGAGCGTCCCAGCAGATCACTGCTCGGCAGATGTTGTGATTGCTGGGCCACATGGCCTCCACAGTTCATGTGACTACCATGGCCCGTCTTCACATGCGATCTGCTCAATGGACCCTAGCTTCCCAGTGGTTTCAGGGTGCTGGGGATCTAGAAGACGTGATCCATCTGTCCACGAGTTTTCTCAAATCCCTGTATTGGTGGACGATTTGGTCCAATTTGACTCTGGGACATCTTTTCCAAATTCCTCAGCCACAAAAAGTGCTGGCTACTGATGCGTCTCTCCTGGGGTGGGGAGCTCATGTCGATGGGCTTCACACCCAGGGAAGCTGGTCCCTCCAGGAACGCGATCTGCAGATCAATCTCCTGGAGTTACGAGCGGTCTGGAACGCTCTGAAGGCTTTTAGAGATCGGCTGTCCCACCAAATTATCCAAATTCAGACAGACAACCAGGTTGCCATGTATTACATCAACAAGCAGGGGGGCACCGGATCTCGCCCCTGTGTCAGGAAGCCGTCAGCATGTGGCTCTGGGCTCGCCGTCACGGCATGGTGCTCCAAGCCACTTATCTGGCAGGCGTAAACAACAGTCTGGCCAACAGGTAGAGCAGGATTATGAGTGGTCGCTCAATTCCCATGTAGTGCGACATCTTCCAGGTGTGGGGCACCCCCTTGGTAGATCTCTTTGCATCTCGAGCCAACCACAAAGTCCCTCAGTTCTGTTCCAGGCTTCAGGCCCATGGCAGACTGGCATCGGATGCCTTCCTCCTGGACTGGGGGGAAGGTCTGCTGTATGCTTATCCTCCCATACCTCTGGTCGGGAAGACTTTGTTGAAACTCAAGCAAGATCGAGGCACCATGATTCTGATTGCTCCTTTTTGGCTGCGTCAGATCTGGTTCCCTCTTCTTCTGGAGTTATCCTCCGAGGAACCGTGGAGATTGGAGTGTTTTCCGACCCTCATCACACAGGACGAAGGGGCGCTTCTGCATCCCAATCTCCAGTCTCTGGCTCTCACGGCCTGGATGTTGAGAGCATAGACTTTGCCTCTTTGGGTCTGTCAGAGGGTGTCTCCCGCATCTTGCTTGCTTCCAGGAAAGATTCCACTAAGAGGAGTTACTTCTTTCTATGGAGGAGGTTTGCCATCTGGTGTGACAACAAGGCCCTAGATCCTCGCTCTTGTCCTACACAGACCCTGCTTGAATACCTTCTGCACTTGTCTGAGTCTGGTCTCAAGACCAACTCTGTAAGGGTTCACCTTAGTGCAATCAGTGCATACCATTACCGTGTGGAAGGTAAGCCGATCTCAGGACAGCCTTTAGTTGTTCGCTTCATGAGAGGTTTGCTTTTGTCAAAGCCCCCTGTCAAACCTCCTACGGTGTCATGGGATCTCAATGTCGTTCTCACCCAGCTGATGAAACCTCCTTTTGAGCCACTGAACTCCTGCCATCTGAAGTACTTGACCTGGAAGGTCATTTTCTTGGTGGCAGTTACTTCAGCTCGTAGAGTCAGTGAGCTTCAGGCCCTGGTAGCCCAGGCCCCTTACACCAAATTTCATCATAACAGAGTAGTCCTCCGCACTCACCCTAAGTTCTTGCCAAAGGTTGTGTCGGAGTTCCATCTGAACCAGTCAATTGTCTTGCCAACATTCTTTCCCCGTCCTCATTCCTGCCCTGCTGAACGTCAGCTGCACATATTGGACTGCAAGAGAGCATTGCCTTCTATCTGGAGTGGACACAGCCCAACAGACAGTCCGCCCAATTGTTTGTTTCTTTTGATCCCAACAAGAGGGGAGTGGCTGTGGGGAAACGCACCATATCCAATTGGCTAGCAGATTGCATTTCCTTCACTTACGCCCAGGCTGGGCTGGCTCTTGAGGGTCATGTCACGGCTCATAATGTTAGAGCCATTGCAGCGTCAGTGGCCCACTTGAAGTCAGCCACTATTGAAGAGATCTGCAAAGCTGTGACGTGGTCATCTGTCCATACATTCACATCTCATTACTGCCTGCAGCAGGATACCCGACGCGACAGTCGGTTCGGGCAGTCAGTGCTTCAGATTCTGTTTGGGGTTTAGAATCCAACTCCACCCCCCTAGGCCCATGTTTATTCTGTTCTAGGCTACACTCTCAGTTAGTTGGTTAAATTGTTAGGTCAATCTCAGTTATGTCCTCGCCGTTGCGAGGCCCAATTGACCTTGTTTGTTGTTTTGAGTGAGCCTGGGGGCTAGGGATACCCCATCAGTGAGATCAGGCAGCCTGCTTGTCCTCGGAGAAAGCGAATGCTACATACCTGTAGAAGGTATTCTCCGAGGACAACAGGCTGATTGTTCTCACAAACCCGCCCGCCTCCCCTTTGGAGTTGTGTCTTCCCTTGTCTTGTCTTGCTACATATGGGACTGACGAACAGGAGCCGGTTCGGGCGGGAAGACGGCCGCGCATGCGCGGTGCGCATGGGCGCCCGAGGACTAGCAAAGGCCTTTGCTAGTGAAGTTTCCGATTGGAGGGGCTGCCGTGGACGTCACCCATCAGTGAGAACAATCAGCCTGCTGTCCTCTGAGAATACCTTCTATAGGTATGTAGCATTCGCTTTACAAACAAACCAGTAAAATGTGTTTTGACTAACTGTTGCTTTTGTTTCATGTATGTACTGTATGTTCATATCTCTGAACATGTTACCAAAAGCTTGTGTCTTAACAGTTTTACTTGCACACATCTGTATGTTAATGTCCTAGGTATGACAGTAGTTAGTGCATTCAAATATCTATAAGGTCTGATATGTGCTAATAAACAATATACGGCCCTCTTACCTTTTTGGATCATAGGTTGCTTAACCTGTTAAATAGTACTAAAACTAGGGAACATTCCATGAAGCTAATAAGTATTGCTTCTAAAACTAATTGGAGGAAGTATTTTTCTCCTCAACACAGGATTAAGCTATGGATTTGTACCAGAATATGTAATGAAGGCTGAACGTAAAAAGGGGTTTAGACAAGTTCTTGGAGAAAAGGTCAGTAAACCATTATTTGGTCAGGTAGATTTGGGAAAACCAGTGCTTATCCCTGGGTGTAAGTAACAAGGAATGGATGTGCTCTTTGGGATCCTGCTAAGTATTTGTGTTCTTGATTGGCTACGGTTGGAAACAGGCTTGATGGACTTTTTGGTTTATCCACTGGACTTGATGGACTTTTTGGTTTAACCTACTATTACCATTCTTATGTCATAGACTGTGATGCGATTGGCTTTTGCTAAACATGACTTTATAAGATAGTATATCCATACGTGTGGTGTGTCTGTATTCTGTGTCACTTGAGCTGTACACTCAGACAAACAGAAAATACATATTTGTAACTAAATTAGTATAGAACAACATTGGATCCATTTCTTTTAGCAAAAGTCTTTTATGGTACGCACACAGTATTTGAACTGCATTCTTAAGTACGTAGTGCACGTTCCACTCTTAATGACTCTTAATTGACCTGATTATTAATAGCTTCTGTAAAGGAAGAAACTGTACTCAGAAATGCTGCAGTGAGGGTGGTGGTTGTACTCTTGAAACAGAGTTTTGAGTATAGCTGAACTGGCAAAGGTGGTTGTAATACAAATATCAGGCAGATACACTGTATGTTGCACTTTCTATTGCTATGACCACATTTGATTAGTCAATCCCGTTTGGGAAACCTTGATGTATAGTATGTTAAAATCTAGTATCCTGGGTAGTGCAAATATCCATCTTATCTCATTTGGCTAAAAGTCTTTGAGGTTTTCTGGACAGAGCTGTCTGAACAATTTGAATGTTTAATTTAGGGTCTATGTGAATTGAATTTTTTCATATATCTGCTTGGAAAATTAGTCTAATTTCACCAACAGGTTTTTAAAAAAATTCTTTATTTATGAATTTCAAAACAAATTATCACAAGAATAAACTTGTTACAGAAACACAGAGCGTATAATAAATTCAAGAAATAACACCAAATTATATTTTTTTTGGCTAGAAGATAAAGAAAAACGGACTACTCTTAATTAGACCACAATAAAGTGGGGAGCAGAGATCTATAATGAGGACAAGAAAAAAAAAAGAGAGAAAGGCTATTAACATGCTAACTCCCAGGTCATTATTTATCTGCAAACTTAAATAGAAAGCAGACAGGTTTTTTTAATTCAACATAAGACTTATGCTGATTAGGAGCAAAAGTCATATTTAACCCTCAAATAATGTATCACACATTTACCACAAGGATAACTCAATAGAAAAGAAGCTCCCTGATCTTTAATTTGCTGCTTCAAAGCCAAAAAAGCCTTCCTTCTCTCATGTGTGTCTGGAAAAATCCAAATTTTCTGTCCAAAAAACAATTCCTCAGATCTTTATAAAATACAAATGAAGAGAATTGAAATCCTGCTCAAACACAAATATCACCAATAAGGTTGAATGTCCCTGTCTTCCAAAAAAAAGCTGTTAAATTATTCAAATCCACTCTGTGTTCATTTTCAATCTCCTTCCATTCTTCCCTTTGAACCACACAGGGCCGACCCAAGGCAAGATGCCGCCAGAGGCAGAGCTAACATGCCACCACCACCACCACCCACCCCGCCCAGCGTTTACCTTGTCACGGTGTCATTCCAAACCCAGTATCGATTCACATATGCTGCCCTGCCACTGCCGGCACCTGCCTCTTCACTTTACTGCGGCCACATCTCTGAAGTAACTTCCTGTTTTGGCAGAGACTCGGGCAGCTGCAGTAAAGGGAAGAGGTGGATGCCGGCAGCAGCAGGGCAGCGAAAGGGAATCAATCGCTGCCGGGTTTGGAACGTCGTGACGAGGTAAAACACTGTGAAGCCACTCTCCGAGATGCTGCTTCTGTAGAGTGCCGCCTGAGGCCTCCGCCTCAAGTGGCCTAATGGTTGGATCGCCCCTGGAACCACATCTTGAGAGGTATTACTTCCATTTATTAGAGGAAACTAACAAAAAGTGACCAACAAATTTTGAGGTACAATTGGAAACCATCTGTTGAAAAATTACATTGTTTAAATCGTACACAAATTCACTAATTCAAGGAACTCTGAAACTGCTCTGGGGTTTGTTTGTTTGTTTGGGGGATTTTTTTTCCTTCCAAAAAGTCCACTGAACAACTAAATAAGGCATCAAAATATTTCAAGATTTAAATTGTTCAGATAACCTATATTAGATGTTTGCCAGTTTTTCACTTCTGAGTATCATACAAATTACATAATCAAACATAAATATGGTTTGAAGATGGCTCCAGAAGCCTGGATGTTTATTACTGTATGGATTGTGTTCATTTAAAGGAAGGTTTCATTGGATCCTTGTCTCAAGAAGCATGTTTAGTATTCTTGTGCAAATATTCAAAAGCAGGAAGTGCCAAGTTATGGCGACCATGGCAACCAGAACTCTTTGTTTGTCATGATGACATAACAAATGAGAATGTTAAATACAAAATGCAGTATAAGAAAAAGACTGAACACAGGTCATTTGTGCTTTTTTTCCCACCTCTTCCTCTTCCTTTACCCCTTATGCACTCCTTTTTTTTCTTTTTTTTTTCCTTCTGTCTCATTTTCTCAATCTGCTTTTTTACATGATTCTTAGCCTATTCCTCTGCATTTATTTACATTTTCTTTCTTTCCAGAAAGTACCTGCCCCTCTCACATAGCTCTGGCTTCCCATTAATTTTTCCCATCTATTTAATTTGTCCTGCTGGCATCAGTGTATTGCTCTGTATAAACATACTATACAGAATTTTCCCCTCCAAAGTGTCTTGTGCCACTTTTTCTCTTAATGAGTTCTTTCTGTGTGCCTCTTCCATTCATCCTCTTTCACTTGCTCCTTCCTTTTCCCCACTTTCATGCTTCTCTCCTAGTACATTTTCACTAGCCTTGTATCTCTTTGGTAACGGAATTCCACCTGATCCTTGTTCTAAATCTGTTCTTGATGTCATGATTGTGCGAAGGAGTGCCCTGCCAATTGGTGCTGCATTTTCGAACATTTGTGTGTTTTGCATGGTAGGAATGTACCTTACTTATTCTATAGTAAATTTCCAAGGTTTTTTTTAATCACTTTTTTAATCCATATTGTAGAAGTAGAAAGAACTTAAGGTAAATACAGCAAGGGAAGCAGTAGGAGCAGAGGCAGGTTTGCGAAGGCTGAGGTTTTTGCTTATCTAGTCAAAATAACAGCTTTAGATTTGTAAGTGCTGCTCTTTGTGCATACATTCCTGTTTATATACAGTACAGTGACCTGCAGCATATGCTGGAGTGGATTTGGCGTTCAAAGCCAAAGTTTTGTGAGGCTGGCCCATGGTGTTTTTAGTCCAGGAGTATCAGACTTGCTTCATTGTTGGCCACATTGGAAATTTTAATTATTTTAAGTGCATTGAACAAAGGAGAAAGAGGTAGGATTTGCCTAATTTTCCATATATTTGGCCATATCTGGGAAAATGTGACAAAAGTTGTGGATCCAAAATATTAAATGGCTGATTTTCATGTCATAAGTCCAAAAGCAGTCACATGCTTGAACTTCGTCAACTTTTTTCACCTAAAAGGATAGGGCTTGGGCTGTTGCATTACAAATTGTTTGCTCTAATAGAATTCAATAAATCCTTGTTATTTTGTTTCTGGTGACTTCAGTCATGTTTTCCTAGAGAAGGTCACATATTTGCATTTTATGTGAATTTTCCTTTTTAATTAAAAAAAAAAAAAAGTCCTAACTTTTTTTGTGTGTCCAATTAATATATTTGGCCCTTTTTTGAGGAGCAGGGGAAGGATCTTAGTGATTGGTGCTGACAAGACTGAAAAAAAATACAGGCTGTCACAGAGTATAGCCTCCTAGTTGTCACCAATAAAAGTAATGAAGCTTTCATGGAGTGCTGCTAGAGAGGTAGTCTCTGGCTTTCCTCTCACTTTTTACATATGGGAATCCATTGTACATGAATTCCATTGTTTTTCTCTCATCTGCTACTTCAGAATGGGTGGGGAGGGGGGGAAAGGGATGGAATGAAGGAAACTTCCATCCGTCCACCACACATCCTATGAAGAACTACTTTCTGATGTTATGCAAGAATCTGCCCTGGAGAAACTTCGTACTGTGACCTCTTCTAGGAGTGTTCTTGGCCTCTATGAGAATTAGAACACTTGGCAAGAGACAGTTGGGTGGAGAATATATGCGATCTTGGATGTTTACTGATTGAAGGAGTTTCATCCCCTTAAACAGCCTGATAAAGGCGAAACAGGGCTTCCCTGTTGGGATATCTGTGAATTATTACTACATATAAAAAGGCATATGATAAGGAATACTTCTGCCATCCAAGATAAGTAATGATTTTTTCAAGATACCCACTATAAAATTGAGTCTCATCTTTTTGGTATTCTTGAAAGGTGGTCTTGTTTTTGTTTCATGAATATTTATTTGGATGTGGAGATTTTTTTGTAGACTTGTGATTAAAAGGGGTTCTCTTTATTTATGAAGGTGTATCTTTCAAACTGAGGTGCCTCTGATAGTACTGAAGTCTTTTTTTTTTTCTCCACCATTCTTTCATTGAAATACACAAGATTTGCCTTCGAATACTAAGTTTTTAAGTATATGTAGAACTAATTCTGTGGTCTTGGTTTTGAGTTCTACAGATTCCATTATTTTGAGTTTTTCCTTTATAAGCTCCCTTGATTCGCACAGGGCTACATCTTGATCTTGGTAGTAAATTAAACACAGTATAGGGACTCAGAATTACCACCTGGTTTAATAGGAAAGCATTGTGCTCCTCAAGTTCTATGACGTGTCCAGACTTGGATAGGCTTTATCAGGGGTGGGTAACCTCAGTCCTTGAGGGCTGCAGCCCAGTCGGTTTTCAGGATTTCTCCAGTGAATATACGTGAGATCTATTTGCATGCACTGCAAGATCTCATGCATATTCATTTGGGAAATCCTGAAAACCTGACTGGGTTGTGGCCCTGAAGGACCAAGGTTGCCCATCCCTGGGCTTATGCAGTCTTTATCTGCTGTCATTTTTCTGTTTCTATTTTTCAACAAAGTTCTCTGAACTAACAATGTATTTTGTGATGCCTCAGTATTTGTAAGATTTACAAGATGTGTACTTGGTGGTGGTGTAAGCTTATTTTTGAAACATGTTTAGTATCAAACTATAGTTGGTTATAGTGGTCCTAATGCATGCCGCTAAATCAGTGGTTCACAAACCTGTCCTGGGGGAAAACCAGCTAGTGAAGTTGTCAGGATATCGACAATGAATATGCATATGAGAGATTTGTATGTAGTTCAGGAAGTGTTTGCAGATCTGTCATGCACATTCACTTTGGGTAACCTGAAGAAAACTGCCCCCAGTTAAAGCAGGTGCAAAGTCTTGGTCAAAATTAGTTTAATGAGAAAACTACTGACTTTTTGAATATTGACTTGAATTTTCAGACCCCGCTGCCTATGCTGAAAATTGCCCTCTTAATTTTGAGCTATTCATTTTGTTGAGTGGGGGACTTCTGTATTTTGAAATTCAGCCTTTCCTAAAAGGTTTGGGGCAAATGCTTTTTAAGATAGTGGATGGATGAAAATGGTGGTTTCACTGGAGCTACTGTTACAGCCAGTATAACTTACTTGACACACACAGACACAAGAGGAATGACACTAGCTGCACATACTATATAGTATGACATGTTTATCCACTCCTACCCTAGCTAAGATAATGTTCAAGCACCTTTCTGACTTCATTTGCAACTTTCTTTAAATTAGTCCCTTATTTTTTTTTTTTTTACTACTGTTTCATCTTTGCTTACACCCTATGCTATCTATTAAAATCTTTTATTGTGTCAACATTTTAATGTAGTATATACTATGCCATACTTTTACTGTTTGAATATTTTTACTGCTGTAATTGTCTATTTCTTATGCTTGACTTATTCTTGCTGAACACTGCCTTTTGAGTGAATTCCTTCTGAAAGGTGGTAAATCCTAATAAATAAAACTACATTGATAATATTTATAGGCATGTGCACTTATATTTATCTGTTCTCTGCAGTCTTCTCTCCTCTGCCAAACTCACTCATGTAATTTTATAACAGGATGATACATAAACTTGGGTGTCTGTGTTCCGAATGACCTCAGCTCTGTAGAAGTTTTGAGCTGTGTGAATGGCTGTGCATTGGGAGATTTATGACCCCCTACCACCACCACTACTGTAGCAGCAGCAGCAGCAAAAAGACATTTACACCAGTTTGGTAGAGATTTGACTTTTCCAGGGAAGATTTTCTGTGCTCACTTGAGCATCAGTTATTCAGTGATCTGTAACTGGATGCAAGGTGTATGTGTGTGTTCTTAATGTTGTGCATTATACTTAATGCATTGACAATGTGGGCAGCACGATACAAATTATGTGTACTGGGAAATCATTGTAGGAATACAGCAAATGATTAACAATGCACATAGATGCAGTAGATGAAAAGATATTTCTTGCCCTCAGAACAGAGATGTATCTAGATGGCAAATTTTGGGTGGGCCAACAGGTAGTATGTGTGGATACTACATATTTCCCCTCTACCTGCCCTTTTCCCCACCCCACCCCAAAACTTAAAAAAAAAAAATTAAATACTATAGTTGGCAGGAATTGCCAGGCCTCACCATCTGAAGACATCCACAATCTGCCATAACTTCCCTCAGACAACTGCAGCACTCCCAGATGCTGATGCCAGCACCCCACACGTGACCTGAGCATTTGCGGTGTGCCAGCACTGTTGGCTTGAGAGCACTACCAAGGTTGTCTAAGGGGAGTTACAGTGCACGGTACATGTATTTAGCTGATGGGGACTTGGGGATTCCTGCCATCTACACTAACAAATTCACCACCATTAGCACACCAAAACTGAACCTCCCAATTTCGGAAACCCTAAAAATTCTTGGAGTTACTATTGACCGACACCTAACACTTGAGAGTCACGCGAAAAACAAAACCAAAACGATGTTCTACTCAATGTGGAAATTAAAAAGAGTAAGACCTTACTTCCCAAGGACCGTCTTTCGCAACCTGGTTCAGTCAATGGTACTCAGTCATCTAGACTACTGTAACGCAATCTATGCTGGCTGCAAGGAGCAAATACTCAGGAAACTTCAGACAGCCCAGAACACTGCAGCTAGACTCGTATTTGGTAAAACAAAATATGAAAGTGCTAAGCCCTTACGAGAAAAGTTACACTGGCTCCCACTCAAGGAACGCATCACGTTCAAAATATGCACTCTAGTTCACAAAATCATCCACGGTGACGGCGCAGCCTACATGACAGATCTGATAGATCTACCACCCAGGAATGCTAAAAAATCATCCCGCACATTCCTTAATCTTCACTTCCCCAATTGCAAAGGTCTAAAATACAAACTAATACATGCGTCAACCTTTTCCTACTTGAGCACACAATTCTGGAACGCTTTACCACGCAACTCAAAAACGATCTATGAACTGACTAACTTCCGCAAACTACTGAAGACCCACCTCTTTGACAAAACATACCACAATGATCAACACATGTGAACTCTTCCACATGTAACTAGAACTATCCTACTCTATTATGTGTTATAATATGATCATGTTTTATTATCACGCTACCCAAGATTCTTTTGCAATACTAAATGTATACTTTTCTACAAATTTCCACAATTCATGATGTATTGTAAGCCACATTGAGCCTGCAAAAAGGTGGGAAAATGTGGGATACAAATGCAATAAATAACTAAATAAATAAGTATGCCACTGCTAGGTGGGCCTGAGTTGAAAGAGGACAGTCCCAGGCCTACTTGTGGCTGTGCCGCTCCCTCGGTGTTCACTTTCTGTAAATGAGCTTAGGAGACGTGGTCTGGTTAAGTGCAAGATGTTCAGCATGTAGGTACAGAGCCCTAATGCCTGATGTATGTACTGCTATTCCTCTCCATTTCTCAACTTTGAGCATGGTGCTGGCAGAGGAAAACTGCATGCAGACACTCTGCAGCCAGATGCTAGTCTAAATGTGGGGGTATAGCATGTGGGAAGTCAATTACTAACATGTTGAAGTTCTAGGGGACCAATCACCATGTCCATGTAACAACTCCTAGATTCTGGTTAACCATATGTTATTTTGTAGAGTCATAAAAATCAAAGGTAGCAAAAAAAAAAAAAAAAAAAAAAGACAGTTAAAACTTAAGAGAATTTTACCTTGATGCTGAGGTGGTTTTCCTCCTTGGTTATTCAGTTGCAACTGACTTTATCTATAAGTAACATTTATTTTGTAGGATTGGGTGGGGGAGGGAGCGAACAGGCATCATAAAAGCAGGCAAGCAGAAATCCACAAATATTGTGTTAATTCCAAATTAAAATTATGCATCAAGGTAAATGATGGGCAGGGGAGAAAACAATTAAATCAGGTGAAGGAATTTCCTACCTCCTGAATGGTTTCCTTTCAAAATGTTTTCTACTGTGTTACTATGGTTAACATATTTATTCATAGTAAGTGACAGCAGATAAAGACCTGAACGGTCTATTCAGTCTGCCCAACTCTGCTTTGAAGCCTTTGAATCAAGTGAGGAGGGCATCGATACATTCTTGTCGTTTTGGTGGCTGTTAACCTAAATTACAAAGAACTGCTGGTCTTGTACAAGTCCAGAATATAAACAGAGGAATTCTTGAATAAGGTGCAAAACTTTTTCATGTGGAATAGTCTCCCAGGAAAAGGGGTGGTGGTGGTGAGCAGGCTGAAGACAAAAGCAGTAATGAATTTTGAAGAAAGTCTGCATGTGCTCAGAAGGGTTCATGGTGGGCAGGAAGTGAAGGGACAGAAGAGATGAGCTCTGATCTGTCATGGAAAAGGAAGAAAATCAGAAAGACTAGACAAGCCATAGGATCGATCCTCATATGCCTTTGTATTCTGTTTACTTTGACTGTGGATGGTGAGAAATATTTGTACCAGGTCACTGCATATTAGAGGATTACGTTTAAAAACCCATTAGCAAATGAGATTAATTCCTTTCATTAAGCACAGCTCCAAGCTTATAAATGAAAAGTTAGAGCGTAACTGTGCTGCTCTCTACAAGGGAATGTTTTTGCCAAAAGAATTTGGCTTGCAGTATTTTAAAAGTGTGTCCCATTGGGGGGCATAGTTCTTTGCTGCTCACACAGAATCTTTGTGTTTTGCTGGCTCTTCAGTTGTAAATATGCTGAGCTTGTTTGAAATACCCTCATAATCAATACTGAAAAATAAAGCAGATCTCCCCTAAACTTTTATTCCTTCAAGCACTGCTCAGTACTGTTTTTCATTAACTTTTTTTTTTATTTCTTCATCCCATTTGTTCTCTGTCCTTTCACTCTTGAAGATTTCTTGAAGAAAAGACTGACAGTGACAGCTGGACAAGTGTTAGGGTGCATACATAATTGAGAAGAGTAGAAATCCAGGAGATGATCATGCCTCTGTACAGGTCGTTAGTAATATCTCATCTGGAATATTCCATTCAATTCTGGAGGCTACACCTCCGAAAGTACACACACTGAGTAGAAGTAGTTCAGAGAAGAACTACCAAACAGCGCAGTGTACACCAAAAGCCATGTGAAATTAATTTTAAGGAGTTAATGGTATATTAGAGGAAGAGGCAGTCTCTAGTAGAGACTTTCAAAATCCCCACAAGTATTAATGAAGTTTGAGAGTGATCATTTATGGCCTAAAGAAATACTCAAAGATTGGTTCCCCTAGGTCAGGCTTGTCCAAGTTTAGTCCTTGAGGGCTTACAAGTAGGCCAGGTTTTCAGGATAGCCTAATGAAATATGCACAAGAGACTTGCATGCCCACTATATCCATTGTATGGAGATATGTCATGTATGTTCATTAGGGATATCCTGAAAACCTGTCTTGTTTGAAGCCCTCGAAGATTGGACTTGGACAAGCCTGCCTTAGGTAATCCTTAAATAAGCTTTAAAAATTGTAATTTTATGCCCTTGACTATTGTATCTCTTTACTGGTGGGTGTCCCCTCAGTCCATGTTTGGCGACTTCAACTCCTGCAGAATACCAGAGTTAAAATTTTTATAAATCCTAATGTTCCTACCATGTTAAATCTCTCCTGAAGGAAAACATTGGCTGTAAGTAGAATCAAATTTAAAATCCTGCAGTTGTCTTTTTGCGCTCTTGCCACAGGGGTTTCAATTTACCTAGACTCCCTTCTCTTTTCCTGTAGTCCTGTGCATCCCCTGAGATCTTTGCAAGGATATCTTTTGTCTGTCCCTTTAGAGTGTTGAGATTTGATTACTCATGCCAGATGTTTTTCTCCTGTCTAGCTGCTGTGCTTGGGAATTCCTTGCCAGCATAATTGTGTGAAGAGCACTTTTTTTTTTTTTTTTATTCAAAGCTGGAGACATCTTTCTCTGGTCACTAACCAGATGTTTGTTTTTTCCTAATGTTTTTGCAGTGTTGCTTTGTTTTGGATACTTTTTCTGTGCAGTCTTTCATCTTCCCTACCTCTTGTGTTTATTTTTTGACTGTATATCACTTGGAAGCTATTTTGCACTGGCAAAGGCAGTGTATCATAAAAATAAGTCAATACTAGTTCACAAAAAAAAGTGATGGATACATTGAAAATGTCCCGCTGGAGGTAGAGGGCTGTAAAATAGTAGTAGAAATCAAAGCGACACACAGATTGAGTAAAACCCAAGATGGTTATATACTGTATTGCATTAGGAAAGAGCCTTTTGATTCTTCTCTACCATTAGTTTCTGTGGACTTCAGCAGTTCTGAAAACTTGCTACTTTAAATCTAGATACCCTTAACATGGGTATTGACTCTGCCTGACTACTGCCTTGATGTTTTGTTAACCTATTTTCCTTTTTGCCTGCTATAATTTGTTTTAACTACATCTTTCTGTGCTGAATACATAGTACATTTGCAAATTAGAAAATCCCTAATTGAAAAATTTGAGTCCTTTATGGAATATCCTGTAGTTCATTTCAGCTTTCCGTGCTATAGATATCTTGGTGATCGTTACATGCTTTTCAAACAAACAGAGCTCAAAACAAGTTAGAGCAGTTTAAGTTTTGACATGTATGTTAAACTAGTTTTATTTGTGGGGGGGTGATTAAAGTGCATACTAACTTCTAGGTAGCTGAGAGCTACCTTACTCTTTCTTGGTGGTGATTGGGTAGTGTGCAAGGCATTTTCTAGGTGGCAGAGCAATTCTAATTTGCCAAGTAGTCTGTTGTGACAAGGTTAAGATATTGAGAGTTATGCCACTTAAGGAACCAGCTTTTCGGAATGACTGGGGGTGCTAAACCCATCACATTTTACCCCTGGGACACAGTGAAGGTATTTGTTCAATATTGGTGGTGCTCAAGCACCCATGAAATTGGCATCTTTGATGTCAAGTAGTCTTGAACGCAAGGGTTTTCTGTTAGAAAAACAAGAATCTTTTAATATGAAAGCCCTGATGCATAACTGCATATTTGCTGTGTAGGAGGCTTTGGGGCCTGTAGGGTACATTTTATTTAAAAGCGTTTATATTCCCACAAATCCTAGGATTCATGAGCAGATAAAAGATCAGAAATACTAGAAGTAAAATCAAGTCATAAAAAAATGAAAATGTGTTTTGCATCCATCAAAACACAACAAAACAAAGTACTTGTTAAACACTATTGTTTGGTAGCTGAACATGAACAGACTTCGCTGTCTTTTGGTATATTCCTCATAGCCGGAGTGTTCTATTTCGTTTTGTAAACTTACAGCTGAGTGGGTGGTTGTTTTTTTGTTTCCCTTTCCTAAAGGATGAGGAAGATTCCTTTGTCATGAAGGCAATTATTCATGCTATCAATGATGACAATGTTCCTGGTTTGCAGCATCTGCTTGGATCTCTGTCCAATTATGACGTCAATCAGCCTAACAAGGTACAATATATTCAGTACTGGTTGCCTGTACTTTTTTGAATAATTTATGCTAATTTCATTCAGACTTCTGCCACAGATGGAGGGCTCTGTGAACATTACCCTCTTTCTGCATATGCATACTCTGTGTGCCCCCAAGAATCTGTTTTTACCTTAGTTTCCTATAGGGAAATTTAGTTGAGTTGAAGTCGGAGCACATTGTGGTGTCCATCTCTATTTTTATAGCTATTCTACTTTTTTTTAGTTTTGGTCATCCTTCTGAAAGCCTAGAGTTTGCAATATAGTGCGAGGTAGTATAACTATCGGAGTTTAACACATTAAGCAGTGTGGTCCAAAGAAAGGTGCTCTGTAACAGATATCTCAAATGATCTCTAGCTGAAAGCAACCAGGTGAAGGAAGACTTTGGGCCCCGATGCACAAAGCTTACCGTGTTTGCAGCGTTTGCTTTAGACCGGTTGTAAGCCAGTCTGAAGCAAACATTTAGCATCTAATCACAAAGGGGTTCTTCATGGCTTTGACCGCAGGAGGTGGTGGAAATGAAAATGGTAACGGAATTCAAAAATGCGTGGGATAAACATAAAGGAATCCTGTTCAGAAGGAATGGATCCTCAGAAGCTTAGCGTAGATTGGGTAGCAGTGGGGGGAGGTAGGGGCTAGTGGTTGGAAGGCGGGACTAGAGCTGGGCAGACTTCTACGGTCTGTGCCCTGAAAATTCAAGATACAAATCAAGGAGGCGGGGCTAGTGCTGGGCAGACTTCAACGGTCTGTGCCCTGAAAATTCAAGATACAAATCAAGGTCAGGTATACACATAAAGTAGCACATATGACTTTGTCTTGTTGGGCAGACTGGATGGACCATACAGGTCTTTCTCTGCCGTCATCTACTATGTTTGCTGTAGCAGCTACTGATAATCCAATGCAAGTGTGTTACAACGAGCACATCAGTATTAAAATGAGAATTCTGTGTGATGCACAGAAAGGAGCATCTGCTTTGAACGTGCAGAATTTTCTGACAGGTCTAGTGCTGTTGTGTGAGCCGACCTCTCTACCTATCCTTTTCCCAAGGGGTTTCTTTCTCTTCCCCTTGCCGGAGAGACTGCAAACTGTCCTATGTGAATTCACAGTTCAGCTCTAACCTAGGATAAGGCTGCTCTCCATTTCTGTCTGGGGGTTCCGAGATCCTAGAGCCACAAGGACGGGAACCTGAAGACATGGGCAGGGTCTGATCCCAGGATTCTACATACCCCAGGGTTCGATCCTGTAGACATAGGCAGAAAGTGAACCCTGGATTTGGCAGGCACATTCAGGATCTGAGCCCACAGGCAGAGCATGCAGCAGTGGGACAAAATGAATCCTGGGCGTGTGTAAAACATATAAACACTGAGAGACTGTTCTGCACATGTGCTAGGCACTTTCCTTTGCCAAATTTCCATGCATCTCATTTGCATGTGATTCTCTTTGAGCATCAGTTGCTGTTTACAGATCAGTAAGTTCAACCGCAGCTGCTGTATTTAATTGCGACCTTTGAGCATCTGTAGTTTGATGGTTCTGGATTTCTTTGAGTGGGATTCTGTGGAATAAGTGTCGGACTTTTTCACTCCAGGAGAGAGGAAAGAGACTTTCAAAGCACTTAGACTTACAAAGTTACATAGAGGTGTATTTTCAAAGCACTTAGATTTACAAAGTTCTATGGGTTACTATGGAACTTTGTAAGTCTATGTGCTTTGAAAATGAGCCTCTGTCTGAACAGCTCTGATAGCAAGGTAAACAACTGGGCAATAAAACCAGAGAGTGAAGAATCATAGAAATAAGAGGGACATACATCCAAAGTACATTGTGATCTGTAAAGGTGCTTCAATAAGGTATGAACATCAGCAAGAGTGAAGATTGAAGAATCTTCCCCAAAAAATGATCAACAGGAATAAGCTGATGATCAGTATCAAAAGGCAATTGGAAATCTTTAATATCTACCAGATCCAGTTCTATCTGAGCTTGCAGCTGACTAATCGTTTAAAAAAAAAAATCTGCCATATGTTGACTAGATATTAAATTTGGAGCAAGAAGAGGGTGAGTTTGAGATATGTCACAAATGAAAAAGATCTTAATTTTTTGGGATCAGGTGTTGATGATACAATCAGTCCTGAGTAGTAAGATCCTCTCGCAATACTAATTTGACTTTTATAGCTATCAGATGATTCCTTCCAAGCAAGTTGGAGATCTGTATCTGAGTCTTCCTCCAAATCTGCTCTAAGCACCTAGTTCCTTTTTAAATGAAGGGAGTTCTGAAGTAATGCAGGGATTAAGGGTTTTCTTTCAAATGGAGAGTTTAGTTAAAGGAGTTACACTAGAGAATGACATGGGGATGTGGACCCGCAGTAACCCCCGGGGACGGGGCAGGGACAGATCCTTCAGGGATGGGGACAGAGCCCACAGGGGCAGGGACAAACTTTGTCCCCGTGTCATTTTCTACTTTAAAGCCGGTTAATGATCTGGACTGTTATTTATGTTTGAGTGATGCCTACAACGATATATATATATATTATTTTTTTTTTTTTGGGAAAAACAAGCAAACATGCTTGCCACAGCTAGCAAAATTTGCATGAGGGATCCCTTACATCCTGCTACCAGCGCATCTTCTAAGAAGACATCTTCTATTTCAGAAAGGACTGTGGAAGACAGGAGAGCTAGATTGAATCCTGAGATTGTTAATGATTTCTTATTCATCCATAGATTAAAAAATCATAACAGTACTTCATAAGGCATATTTCTCCTCTCTAGGGCATACAGAACGAGTCGTATTTTGTACCCCTGGACATTTTAGCAGGGTGGATTAGGATTCCTTGGTGTAATAGAAATAATCTATTGTTGGGGTTGGAAGGTTAGAGGGTGGTGGTGGGAAAGAGGGTTATTATAACTGCTCATTGTTGTTATTGTTTTCTATTTGTAATTTATACACAACAGTTGCACAGCATATTGTTCCTTTTTATATTTTAATAAAAAGATTTAAATATAAAATCATAAGAGTTTGGGGGATCACGTGATGCTTAGCTAGAGAGAGGCTGTCGCTGAACTGAGCTCCTGGCGCCCCCGACTGAATATCTACCCACATGCTATTTTTTTTTACTTTTATTTTGCCGCTTCTCTGCAATGCTCTAGATTTAGTGGATGTATGGCGTGCCCTGCACTCTTCAGAAATAAATTTTACTCCTCTTTCTAGAGCCCATGCTTCTCAATCTCGTATAGATTATCTCTTTGTCTCGGGTCCCCTTTTTTCTCAGGTCTCTCAGGCGGAAATTGGCCCTTATGCGGTGTCGGACCATGCCCTAATTTGGTTAATGCTAGATTGTCCCTCAAGTGGAGGGGGAGGGCGCTTCTGGAGGTACCATCTAGATTTGGTAGGAGATCATAAGTTCCAGGCTTATTTGTCCGAACGATGGGATGATTATGAGTTTCATAATGGTATTCATCAACAGCAGCCTGCTCGTTTTTGGGAACCGGCGAAAGCTGTACTGTGGGGAGATATCATCTCTTATCGAGCGAGAGCCCGGAAGCTTAGGGATAAAGAAATTCTTCATCTGGAGAAAATGGTTAAGAGCCATAGAATTAAGTATGGAGGTTCTCCCTGTGACACGCAAAGAGAGGCTTTGTTGGTGACTCAAAAGGAGTTGAATGAATTGCTACATCAAAGGGCAGTTAAGTCCCAACTATATTACAAATATCAGCTACTTCGTTATGGTAATAAAACTGGGCAATTGATGGCCCGTATGGTCAGGAGGAAGGGTGGGTTCTCTCGGATTCTTCAGGTGAAGGCCTTGGATGGTAGAATGCTACGTTTGGATAGAGAGAGAGCTGCTCGTTTTGGCCAGTTCTATGAGACTCTATATGCAGCTCCAGATGAGGATGGGTTAGATAGTGACTAGTATTTGGATAATCTAGTATTATCCAGGCTTTCTCCCCAGCAGGTGAGTTTTTTTGAATAAGCCATTTACGGAAGGGGACCTTATGTTAGCTCTGCAGCAGAGCGCTTCTCATAAAACGCCGGGTCCAGATGGATATCGCACAGAATTATATAAACAGTTTTACGAACGGGTTAAAGCGCCTTTCCATATCATCAAGCTGATCAATCCATAGACTGGTGGGTTGTGTCCATCTACCAGCAGGTGGAGATAGAGAGCAAACTTTTGCCTCCCTATATGTGGTCATGTGCTGCCGGAAACTCCTCAGTATGTTCTCTATCTCAGCAGGTGGTGGTCACACACAGCAGCAGCAGCTCTGGCTAGGCCTCCAAGCCTAATTTTTAGGTTTTGTTGAGTGCCTGGGGTTGAGGGCTCTTTTGAGCAAGTGCAAACCTGGTGGTGCCAGGTCCCTCCTTTTCTCCCCCCTCCCGCTGGCTCCGTTAAAAAAAAAAAAAAAAATTTTAAACGTCTTTAAAGGCGTTTATTTCGACGTTTATTTAAGCGTCTATTGCAGCTACTCACTGGGACACCAGGTCGTTACAACTCGGAGCGGACAGCAGGTAATTTTACCTTTTTATAGCGGGCGGGGGTTCCCCGATTCTTCTCCTCGTGGCACATGGCGTCGGAGGGCGAGGGCGCAAAGGGTCGCTCCCCGGGTCGCTTGAGCGCTTCTAGAGGGGATGCGGGGGTCTTAAAGCCTGATTCGCCCTTGTTGGGTGGCAGTTTCGTGACCGATGAATGTCCCGGTCCTTCCTCCGGCGTGGCGGTTTTTCCCGCCATAAACGCCCATCCCCCGCTCCTCGCCTCCGCCATTTTGGCCGGCCACGCGGCTCGGACGGCTTCTTCTTGGGCCGCCCTTGAGGTTGGAGACATTAATGCCATGAACGCCCTTAATTTGGGCGACGGCACAGAAGCGGCTAAAGTTAAGAGCCGTTCTTCCCGCGCGGCTCCTTCGCGGAGTTTCGCGCCGGACGCCATTTTGGATGCGCAGCAGGCCTCTCCCCCGCTGTTGCGAGCGCCGGTTGAGAGTGCGCCTAGGGCTGTTGCCCAGGCTGCGGAAGTGCACAGTCTGGGGGGTTTCTCCCCCGAGTTTGTTTTGCTGCTGCATCAGGCCTTCCTCATGCACAACGCTGCCCCCGCTCCCTCGTCTGGTAAAGAGGTTGAGGTTCCCAGAGGTAAACGCCCTTGGGTTGATTCCCAGGCCTTGGAGGAATTTGTCTCCTCCGATGTAGATGAGGGCAGCGTGTCTGAGGTCTCCCAACGGTCCTTTGCGGATTCCTTGGAGGAGACGGATCCCCGCTCGGATGGAGCGGATGACCCCTCTGCAGCGCGGCTTTTTCGCCCAGAGGATTTGCCCAACCTGTTGTTACAGGCCATGGACACTTTGAAGATTTCCTCTCCGGAGGATGTCTCTCCCTCAGCCCCTGTTGGCTCTGCCATTATGCTGGGGACGAAGCGCCCGCCTAGAACCTTCCACGTGCATGATGCCATGCACACCTTAATTTCGGCTCAATGGGATGTCCCAGAAGCGAGCCTTAAAGTGGCTAGGGCTATGTCCCGCCTCTATCCTTTGGCTGTGAGTGAACGTGAGGCCTATCTGTGGCCTACCGTGGATTCTTTAATCACTGCGGTGACTAAGAAAACGGCATTGCCGGTGGAAGGTGGCACGGCCCTAAAGGACGCCCAAGACAGGAGATTGGAGGCGGCCTTAAGGTCGTCCTTTGAGGCGGCTGCTTTAAGTTTGCAGGCCTCAGTTTGCGGCTCCTATGTGGCCAGGGCGTGCCTGACTATGGTGCAGCGGGCTTCCCCCTCGGATCATTCCTTGAGGGATGATTGGCCAGCCCTGGAATCGGGCTTAGCCTATTTGGCAGACTTGCTGTATGATGTCTTGAGAGCCTCAGCTAAAGGCATGGCTCAGACAGTCTCTGCGCGGCGGTGGCTTTGGCTGAAACATTGGTCTGCTGACCACGCCTCTAAATCCCGCCTGGCTAGGTTGCCTTTTAAAGGCAAGCTGCTCTTTGGGGTCGAGCTGGACAAAATCGTGACCGATCTCGGCACATCTAAGGGCAAGAAGTTACCAGAGGTCAGGGCTCGGGCTAGTGCTCGTCCCGGTACCTCCAGAGGACGGTTTCAGGAAGCCCGTCGGTACCGCCCGGGCAGGTCGGGTTCTTCTGCCCCCTCTTCCTTTAAGAGGCATTTCTCCCCCAAGCAGCGTTCCTTTCGCAGAGACCGCCGTCCCGGAGGTGCTCCCTCCGGTCCTCCCCCAGGGTCTCGTACCCAATGACGGGGTCTTGGTCCACGCCCCAGTGCAGATTGGAGGACGGCTGTCCTCGTTTCTGGGCGAGTGGACCACAATAACTTCAGACGCTTGGGTGCTGGAAGTCATCAGAGACGGCTACAAGCTAGAGTTCTGCCGACCCTTAAGAGACGGGTTTGTACTCTCTCCCTGCAAGTCTCCGGTCAAAGCTGTGGCAGTGCAGCAGACTTTGGACAATCTGATCCGCCTGGGTGCGGTCGTTCCGGTGCCAGAAAGTCAGCTTGGCAAGGGGCGTTACTCCATTTACTTTGTGGTACCAAAGAAAGGAGGTTCTGTCCGGCCTATCCTCGACCTCAAAGGGGTCAATCGGGCCTTGAAAGTGCGGCACTTTCGCATGGAGACTCTCCGCTCTGTTATAGCGGCAGTGAAGGCAGGGGAGTACCTGGCTTCCTTGGACATCAAGGAAGCGTACCTGCATATTCCCATCTGGCCTCCTCATCAACGCTTTCTGCGTTTTGCAGTCCTGGGCCGACACTTCCAGTTCAGAGCCCTCCCGTTCGGGTTGGCTACTGCTCCGCGGACCTTTTCCAAAGTAATGGTGGTCATAGCGGCCTTCCTGCGAAAGGAAGGAGTACAAGTCCATCCTTATCTGGACGACTGGTTGATCCGAGCCCCCTCTTATGCAGAGTGCGGCAAAGCTGTGGACCGGGTAGTTGCTCTTTTGAGCTCCCTGGGATGGATCATCAACTGGGAGAAGAGCCAGCTGCGCCCCGACTCAGTCCCTGGAGTATCTGGGAGTTCGATTCGACACCCAAGTGGGCAGAGTGTTCCTGCCAGACAATCGGATTGTCAAGCTTCAGGCTCAGGTGGACCAGTTCCTGGTAGCCTCTCCTCTTCGGGCTTGGGACTATGTGCAGCTGTTGGGCTCTATGACGGCCACGATGGAAGTAGTGCCCTGGGCCAGGGCTCATATGAGACCACTACAACACTCTCTGCTGCAGCGCTGGACTCCGATGTCGGAGGATTATGCGGTGCGTCTTCCCTTGGATCCAGCAGTGCGCAAGGCGCTGAGCTGGTGGATGCAGACAGACAAGTTGTCTGCAGGAATGCCTCTGGTGACCCCAGAGTGGATTGTCGTCACGACGGACGCCTCATTGTCGGGCTGGGGAGCCCACTGCTTGGGAAGGACAGCGCAGGGGCTCTGGTCTCCTGCAGAGGCGAAGTGGTCTATCAACCTCCTGGAACTCAGAGCCATTCGGTTGGCGCTTTTGGAGTTCATCCCGGTACTGGTGCTGAAGCCTGTACGGGTACTGTCGGACAATGCCACGGCTGTGGCCTATGTCAACCGCCAGGGAGGTACCAAGAGCGCCCCTCTAGCCAAGGAGGCTATGAGTCTATGCCAGTGGGCGGAAGCGAACCTGGAACAGCTGTCAGCGGCCCACATTGCCGGAGTCATGAATGTCAAGGCGGACTTTCTCAGTCGCCATACCTTGGAGCCCGGAGAGTGGCAGCTATCTGCTCAGGCGTTCTTGGACATCACGAAGCGCTGGGGCCAGCCGAGCCTAGATCTGATGGCGTCATCGGCCAATTGCCAAGTGCCGCGCTTCTTCAGCAGAGGACGGGACCCTCGATCCCTGGGAGTAGATGCTCTTCTCCAACAATGGCCGACACAAGAGCTTCTCTATGTGTTCCCACCCTGGCCCATGTTGGGCAGGGTCCTAGACCGGGTGGCAAGACATCCCGGCAGGATAATCCTGGTGGGTCCGGATTGGCCCAGACGTCCCTGGTATGCGGACTTGATCAGGCTCTCAATCGACGATCCTCTGCGGCTGCCAGTGGAGCAGGGCCTGTTACATCAGGGTCCCGTGGTGATGGAGGATCCCTCCCCCTTTGGTCTTACGGCCTGGCTATTGAGCGGCAGCGTCTGAGGAAGAAGGGCTTCTCAGACAAGGTCATCGCCACTATGCTGAGAGCGAGGAAACGCTCTACTTCTACTGCTTACGCCAGGGTTTGGCGTATCTTTGCAGCGTGGTGTGAAGCAGGCTCACTTTCTCCCTTCACTGCTCCAATTTCTTCAGTGTTGGCGTTCCTGCAAGAAGGTCTGGACAAAGGCCTGTCGCTCAGTTCCCTTAAGGTCCAGGTAGCGGCTCTGGCTTGCTTCAGGGGCCGCCTGAAGGGTGCTTCCCTGGCTTCCCAGCCAGATGTGGTGCGCTTTCTCAAGGGAGTTAATCACCTGCGCCCTCCTCTGCACTCAGTGGTGCCTGCGTGGAATCTCAACCTGGTGCTAAGAGCATTGCAGAAGCCGCCGTTTGAACCCTTGTCGAGGGCATCTCTGAAAGACCTGACGTTGAAAGCAGTCTTTTTGGTGGCTATCACTTCAGCCAGAAGAGTTTCCGAGCTCCAGGCGCTCTCATGTCGAGAGCCTTTTCTGCAGTTCACTGAGGCAGGAGTGACTATTCGCACAGTGCCTTCCTTTCTGCCCAAGATTGTTTCTCGCTTCCATGTGAATCAGCAGCTCTGTCTCCCTTCCTTTCGTAGGGAGGACTACCCAGAGGAGTACTCTGCTCTTAAATATCTGGATGTGAGACGAGTCATCATCAGATACTTGGAAGTGACCAATGATTTCCGGAAATCGGATCATCTGTTTGTCCTGTTTGCAGGTCCGCGTAGGGGTCTGCAGGCTGCTAAGCCTACTGTGGCAAGATGGGTCAAGGAAGCCATTGCAGCGGCTTATGTGGCCGCAGGGAAGGTGCCGCCTATCCAGCTGAAGGCTCACTCCACAAGAGCTCAGGCGGCCTCGATGGCAGAGGCCGGTTCCGTCTCCTTGGAAGAGATATGCAAGGCGGCAACTTGGGCTTCGGCCCATACATTCTCCAAGCATTACCGCTTGACTGTGGCTGCTCGGGCGGAGGCCCGGTTTGGAGCTTCAGTGTTGCGGTCAGGGATTTCTATGTCCCGCCCTGGGTGAGTACTGCTTCGGTACATCCCACCAGTCTATGGATTGATCAGCTTGATGATATGGAAGGTAAAATTATGTATAATCATACCTGATAATTTTCTTTCCATTAATCATAGCTGATCAATCCATAGCCCCTCCCAGATATCTGTATTGTTTTATTCTGGTTGCATTTCAGGTTCAAGTTTACTCTTCAGTTACTTCAGAAAGACTTCGTGTTCAAGTTTTTTCACTTGGATTCTTCAAGAGTTAAGACGAGTTTGTGTTACAGTGAGCTGCTGCATTCCTCTCCCCTCCGTTTTACGGGGCTGGATTGAGACTTATAATTCTGCCGGCACTCCCTCCCGCTTCGTGCGGCTGTAGGGCAGTTTTGTACCCCTCCCGCTTCGGCGGTGTTCGGGTCAGTCAGCTCCTCCCGCGGTTGCGGTTGCAGGATAAGCCAGATCCCCCCGCATCGGCGGGTGTGGTGTCCCTCCCCCGCTCCGCGGGGATGAGCTGGACGGATTCCCCTCCCCCACTTGTGTGGGGATGAGCTGGGTTAATTCCCCTCCCCCGTTTCGGCGGTGGTGAGCTGGGCAGAGTGTCCCTTCGTGGGTGTAATTCTCGTAAGTGCTGAGTCCTGCGGATGGAGCTTTGATATCGACATACTGAGGAGTTTCCGGCAGCACATGACCACATATAGGGAGGCAAAAGTTTGCTCTCTATCTCCACCTGCTGGTAGATGGACACAACCCACCAGTCTATGGATTGATCAGCTATGATTAATGGAAAGAAAATTATCAGGTATGATTATACATAATTTTACCTTATTGGCTTTGTTCAGTTCGATGGTGATGGGGCAGAGCATTCCAGAGACTTTCAAATTGGCCCAGATAGTTGTGATACCTAAAGAAGGGAAAATTTTAAAAGACCTAGGCTCCTATAGGCCTATTTCCCTCCTTAATGTTGATGTCAATTATATGCAAAGATCTTAGGAAATAGACTGGCTATGGTACTTCCAGATCTGGTGGGTGGGGCTCAGGTGGGATTTGTGAGAGGACGAACAGCAGGTTAAAATATTCATTCCATCTTGGCATCTTTGGAGGTGGTTGCTCGGAAAAGTTTGTCTTCCCTTAGTTTTGATGCAGAGAAAGCGTTTGATCGGGTGAGATGGTCATAGTTGGTGCATACTTGCCGCTTGAGATGGGGGCGGGGGGGGGTTTCTTTCCTCTCAGTAGTTGGCATGTTAGAGATGCCCTTTTATCAGCGGCCAGTAGATGCACTGCATTTAACCTTGGGTTTAGAGATGGGGTGGGGGGAGAGAGGAGGTTGACAACCACTTGTTGGGAGATTGGTGTTTATGTGGGGTATGTTTCTTGGGGTTTGGTCTTACTATGCTTCTGGTGGTGTATTGTTTGTATATGAGTATCACTATTTTATTCTTCCGGAATGGGGGGGGAGGGGGCTAAATGGTCAAACGTTTGATGACAGATGCTATTTTTTTGCATAGTTTTTCTCTTTGTATGAGTGTTTTCTTTGAATTGTCATCAATAAAAATGTTGAAACATAAAAATCATAAGTGTTTGAGGCTTCTGCAGATGAGAACAGAATCCATGGATACTGGGCCTGTGGCGATGGGGTGTGGATGGAGACAGAACCCACGGGCTGGGGATGGGGACAAACTTTGTCCCCGTGTCATTCTCTAAGTTACACTAAAGATATTTGGACAAGATTATTCCATTCAACCAATCAATTTTGCTAAAAGAAAAATTAAAGCGAGGAGAATATTGACCAGAATAGATCAAAAGGGATCTTATCTCTAGATGTATAGTAAAAGATTTTGTTTCTTTACATTTTACATATCTCAACTGACAATTAATAGTAAATTCAAGTAAATAATGATCAGACCAAACAAGAGGTGACCAGTGAATTCCTGTTGGGGAAAAGGTTTGAACAAGATGAAATGGAATCAAAAATATCAAACTGATGACCTTTTACATTGCTACAATTAGACACATGAAAAGAAAAGCCTAAGGGCCCTGTTTACTAAAACATGCTAGCATTTTTAGTGCAAGCTATGTGTGTCACTAGTGTTTGCGTGTGCTAAAAACGTTAGAGCGGCTTAGTAAACAGGGCCCTAAATCTTACAGGAAGTCACTTAGTTCTTCCACAGCAAAATCATTGGAATCATCCAGGTGTAGGGTTACCATATTTGCTCCCCCCAAAAAGAGGACACGTTGTGCCCCCTGTCACATACCATCCAGCCCCATAGTCACCCCTGTAACACCCTCTAAGGGTGTACTATCCTCCCCTTACCTTACTGTACTGCCCTGGTGGTCTAGTGACCTCTTCGGGATAGGAAAGAGCCCCCTCTTTCCTGCCCAGAGCGGCTGCAGAGTGTCTTACTGCCTCCTCTACCGGCGCTGATTCAAAATGGCCGCCGAGAGTGACTTTGCAAGACTTCCGGTAGAGGAGGCAGCAAGAGACAGTCTGCAGCTGCTCCGGGCAGGAAAGAGGGGAGCTTTTTCCTGCCCCAAAGAAGTCACTGGACCACCAGGGCAGTACAATAAGGTAAGGGGAGGAGAGGGTAGGACACCCCTAGGCCCGCCAGCCTACCCGTTTGTCCACAAATCTGGACAAACAGGCAGGCTGGCAAAACCCGCCGTGTCCCTCAAAAAGAGGTGTAAATTCACATCTCCCAATAAAATGCAAATTTTTTGTAACATAAATTGGGTAATAAAATCATAATGATTCTCGACAAGTGATCCAGCAGCTTTGTGGTCTATTAAAGGAGAATACATCCTAGATTATCTTCTAATGTGCAATCTGTATTTTACAAACTAAAGCTTTGAGAGCAGGATTATTTATCAAATTCCACAGTTTCATTTAAAAAAAAAAAATATATATATATATATTTTTTTTTTTATATATATATTTTATGTAGGATGGCAACATGCCCCCAAAAGGCCAGGTTGACTTTCTCCAATCTATATATATATATTTTATGTAGGATGGCAACATGCCCCCAAAAGGCCAGGTTGACTTTCTCCAATCTAGTAATTAAGTGTTGAAGTCGTAGTTCCTATTGCATAGAAACTGGAAAAAGGCCAGTGCAAGATTGATGAGAATCTTTGGACCGATGCCATAAAAAAACATTTAAAAACATTTCTGCTTCACCATGCTTGTGCAAAATCAGAGAGCAATGTCTCAGTAGATGGGGATAGAAGTGCAATGCAGTCATAAAAGCAAATAAGTTTATATAAAACTCTTTTCTGAATAAAAGTTAAGTAAGGTTGAGGATCATGCATTTAATATACTGAATAGGCAACCAATGAGATTTTAGTCAAAAGCACTTATATTCTGCTTTCCCTTCACAGTGAATAACAAAACATGCACAGTAGAAGAAACAAAATAATGAAATAAAGGTTTGCTTTAAAAGGGATGTCCTTACTTCCAAAATGTCAGTCCTGCTCCAGATGAATCTCAGCAGGCATTGCCCTGTAAATGAAAGTTGTTATGGGAGTCCACAGGAGCTTGTAGTCTCATCTGCCACAGGAGAGAGTGATAGAAAATGTTGATCAGCATTATCTGCAACACTGAAATGGCTGTGGGTCACAGCAGTGTTCAAATGGCTCACCATATAGCTTGCTATTAATTTTCCAGGTTCTCCCTTGATATTCTGCAAGGTTCATGTTTCACTCCCACCAAAGTTTGAATTATGTACTAGGCCTGTGGAAAGAAGGGGCACACTGGGAGGAGAAGTGTCCAGACTATATTAGTATTTTATGGTGTCTCCTTGCACTTCAGTATGGGCCTCTGAATTTGTGTGGAATTTTTTTTTTTCATTTTATTGTACAAGAAATCACCTTTTTTTGTATGTATGCTTTATCATTTTAGCATGGCATACCGCCACTGCTGATTGCTGCAGGCTGTGGAAACATTCAGATGCTCAAACTGCTGATACAGAGAGGAGCACGGATTGATGTTCAGGATAAGGTCAGCTGTTTAAAATGCAGTAATCTATTATGGGTGTATTTTGTAGCTAAGAATCTGCAAATTTTTATTCACATTTCTTCAGCAATGTATGTGGTTAATTCTAGAATTTTTGCTCTAAGTTCATTATGCATGCTTAATTTTTGTAATTTTAAGTGTTTTGCAAAATGTTCAACTTTCATCTATGAACAGTGTGAATAGTAACCAGTGCATTAATGTAAAGCATCATTCAGCATTAATTAATGCTTAGGGGACTGGCAAATTAGGTAGGTATAACTGTTGCCAGATTTGTTACACTTACAGAAATTGGGAAGGTTTTCACTTCATCCTGCCAAGGTGGGCAGTGGTATACCCCCACTACTGTGCTCCTCCCCATCATATAGGATTACTGTCCATAAAGATTCCACATTGCATTTTGTTTCCTGTCAAACTTTTATCCTGTTTGACTCTATGCCTTCCTTAATATGTAGCACCAACATTAATTTAATCCACCTATCATTTCAGGATTTATTTTTTATTTTATTTTTTTACTGTGTTGTCCCAATGTCCCTTTGGTTGTCCTCCTTCCACCAGGTGTCTGAGATGCATATTAATGTCTCTGTTCATTTAGTGCCACACATTGATGCTGGATTTAACCCAGGGGTGCTCGATGTCTGTTCTCAATCTGCAACCCAGTCAGGTTTTCAAGATTTCCCCAATAAATATGCTATGAGATCTATTTGCATGCGTAATGATCGCATGCATATTCGGTGTGGAAATCCTGAAAACCCAACCGGGTTGTGGATCTCGAGGACTGACAGTGAGCACCCCTGCTTTCACTTGGAGAAAAATCTGTGTTTACATTGAAATTAATTCAGGGGCATAGTTGACAATATGGGCTACTTGTTAGCACAAGTTAGTGGTAAAATAGCACATCTTATTTTAGCACATATCCCATTTTATGCAGTGAGACCTAGTTACTAATAACTGAGATTAACAGTAAAAATGTCTTAGCAGTAGCCTATGTTGAGAACTTTGCCCTTAATGACTAACGGGCCCTTTTACTAAAGCTTAGTGCACACTAATAGAATTAGCGCACACTAAATGCTAAGAGGCCCATTCTATACCTATGGGGTTCTTAACATTTAGTTCATGCTAATTCCGTTAGTGCGTGCTAAGCTTTAGTAAAAGGGCCCCTAAACATAGCAACAGGCGAGGCAATGGTCCACTCAGTTTCAAAACAGCAGACTACTGAGGTAAAGTCCAGATTATAAGAAATGAATACAAACAATAATAGACCTTTTTAAATAATAAAATCAGGGATAAAAATCGAACAATAAAATCCAACATGGGCCAGGTTTCTGTAAAGCCTGCATCAGGGATTAAAATTGGAGATATAGATATATATAGATAGATAATGAAAGGTGGTATTACAGGGACCAATCATAGATCACAGGGTACTTAATAAAAACAGAATCCACATCTTCAAATTGCAGTGAGAAGTTATTATTCAAATATAAGAATGCATGATTGGTTATCATTGGTATATATGTTGTTTATGCTTCATTTTTCAAGTTAATATCCTGTGATACCATATTTTGTGCAGTCATAATCCCTGATGCAGATGTTGCAGAAACTTGACTGTTGGGTTTTATTCCTCGATTATGTTTGATTTTGGTATTAGTTTTATTGTTCTTGCTTTTCTTACAATCTGGACTTGCTCTGCCTTGATGGTCTGCTGTTTTGACACCATTTAATGACTTGACACATATTTCAAAAAACATTATTAGGTCAGAAGAGAATGATGTAAAACCAAAGAAGTGAGAACGAGGACCTGTTGATTTGAGCTTTCCAGAGGACTGTTTGATTCTAAGACAGGACATGGACTATAGGCAATGTTATGAAAAGTAAAGACCTGGGTGTGCCTTGTAGCTCACTTCCGTGTGCCAAGCTGCCATTCAGAGGTACCTGGGTTTGATTCCTAAATTAGGTCTTCCTTTTCTCAGAAGGAATGGAATTGCTTCTGCAGCAATGTACAAGGCTCTCAGGATGGAAGAACTCTTCTGTCTTCTCTGATGGTCCTCATCTTCCATCCCCTCCCCCCATGACTTCTTTAGTAAGAGCTAAATCTTAGCCCTCCCTCCAGCCAAATCTTTGTTGGCCCTTTTAGATGGTCCCTGCTTAAAAGCTTATCCTGTCCAGTTACTCTCCTTTCTTCCTGTGGCCAGTAAGGCTCCATTCTCCTCTTCAGGACTGGAATCAACTGGTATTCCTCTGCACCAGGGAAACGAGGTAGACTTTCCTGTACCACCACCTCAGGTAGGGGTATATTTGAGGGGAGGGGGGTTGAATACAAAGTAATACTACCTACTTGCTTTAGGAGGCTGAAATACACATGCATGCACTCTGCTGTTTTTAACTTTTGCTTTGGTCTAATATCCACCTCTTCTGGGTGCCCAGAAGTGATCAGTGTTGCTGGCACAGCTCTGCTTACTCTTGAGCTAGAAAGGGGAATTGGAAAACAATGTAGGCTGTTCTGTTCTTGACTTTAAGGAGGAAATTAGGGAATGAAAGCAGGACTTAATTCTGGTGAAAGTCGCTTTTTCTGCTTTACTTCCTTTGGCATGTCAGAGCTGATCCAGACACAGCTCAATCTGCTCCACATATTTTAGGGCTCTGCTGAAGTGGTGAAACACTGTCCCAGGGTGTTCTAACAGAAATTAAGTCCTGCACCTCAAAGGTTTCAAATCCCTATAAAGTCACCCTAACTGTTAAGAGCTTGCTGAAATGTTGATGTATTCCTGTTTCTGGTTAAAATCCATTTAAACATTTGGTCTACAAGCTTTAGAGTCTTTTGCCCTATTTTATTGGTGACATTGGGTCAGTGGTGTGCTGGTAAATTTTTAACAGGCTCTCTCCCTGGTCCAACTCTGCGCCCCCCCCTATCCACCTCTACGCCCCTCCCCCCAAATTGCAGAGCTGGCTATACCCAGGGAGAGAGCCGGGGGGGGAGGGGGGGGTGTCATGCATTACTCTCTCCAGGAATTTTTTTTTTTTAATGCTTCCAGGTTCCAATCTAATTCAAGTTTAACATGGGATAAAATGCCATAAATAAGTAAATAAATAGATAGAAATTCTGAGCATTGAGAACCTGATTCCCATAACATGATGTCCCATTAACAGGAGAAAAAAAATCTCTGCACCAATAACAGGGTTAAATGTCATAAATAAGTAACTAAATAAATAAATAGAAACTCTGAATGTTGAGCACCTGATCCTTATAATATGACATCTGTTTTAATGGCCCTTTACCAGGAGAAAAAAAGATCTCTGCACAAATATAATACATGCTAGGGTGTCCCTATAACCAGCCCCTCTAAATGACACACTGATTATGAGTTATAACAAATTACTACTCTATGAAAAGTTATTCCATTACTGTACTTCTCTGACCTCTGTGTACATCTGTATGCTGCCAAAGCTGGCATGTTTGAAAATATAAGCGAGATTGAATTAAAATGCTACCAACAATAAAGAACAACAACATGGATGCAGCACCTGATTCTTATAACATGATATCTGTTTTAGTGGCCCTTTACCAAGAGAAAGAAATCTCTGCACAAATATAATACATGCAAGAAGGTGTCCCTATAACCAGCCCCTCCAAATGACAGAGTGATTACCATTTATAACAAGTTACTACTCTACCTATGAAAAGTTATACTCTGTGTACATCCGTGTGCTGCACAAGCTGGCATGTTTGAAAATATGAGTAATATGAAATTAAAATGCTACCAACAATAAAGAACGACAACGTAGATGCAGCAGCTCATAAGTTTGCTTGATTTTGTTTTGGGTTTAACAGCAGCGCGGAAAGGGGAATCAGACTAACCTAAACATCTTCAATTTCTTTGTTTCATGCAGTGCCTGATCTACCTGGAGCCTTGTCTCTGCCGAGTGTACGGTCCGTGATGCAACTTCCTGTGGGTGGGATCCGGCAGAGAAAAGGCTCCTGGTTGGTCAGGCAGTGGTGAGGGGGGGATGATGAGGTATTCTGGGGCCGGGGGCAGTGTTGCCAGGTGGGCGGTTTTACCGCCCAATTGGGCGGTTTTCCGCGACCCGCCGCGGGAAATTTTTGCCCGCGGCGGGTTGCGGTTTTTTGGGCTGTTTTTGGCCCTTCAGGCGGTTTTTTCGGCCGCGGGGGGGCGGGGGGTTAGTGACGTTTTTGGGTGGGGGTTAATTGAAGTTTTGGGAGGGGTTAGTGAAGTGGGGGCCGGGGTTAGTGACGTGGGAGGCTGGGGGCGTGCGAGGGAGGCGGGGGGGGCACGATGACGGGAGGCGGGGCCGATGACGTGGGAGGCGGGGGCGATGACGGGGAGGCGGGGCCGGTGACGTGGGAGGCGGGGTTGATGACGGCGGGGGCGGGGTTGATGACGCGGGGGTGGGGGTGTCAGGGGCGGGGTTTGTGTTTGGGCGGGTTTTGGGCTGTTTTTTGGGCTCCATCGGGCTGGAAAAAAATTTTCCACCTGGCAACCCTGGCCGGGGGAGGAGGGAGAGAGGAGGAGGAAAAAAAAACAGATGCTTGTGTGCTGGCTGCCTGTCTGACTCCAACAACCGGCTCGCAAAAATCAGTAAAATTTAACAGGCTCCTGCGAGTCGGCTCCAGCACACCACTGCATTGGTAAATGTTGGCAAAGTATGGACGTCTTCCTCTCTAGCGTAATAATATTGTTCCCTCTCCCCTTCAATCCAGGCTGGATCTAATGCAGTTTACTGGGCTTCCCGACATGGACACGTAGAGACCTTGCGGTTTCTTCATAGAAATAAGTGCCCTTTGGATGTTAAGGACAAGGTAAGGAAAACCATTTCTTGCAGACAGTGCAATGCAGCAGTGATCTAGAAAGACCTATTTAAAGTCATAAACTATGTTGAAGACTCAATTACTTTGTTTTATAACCCTGTGGCAGTTAAAAGGCATGACCTATTTTTACTGTAATTTTTCCTATGGGCAGGTTAGTCTCATTTTGAAGTGTTACTGAAAAAAAATACCTTGGGAAAAACAGTAAAGATGTGCACAGGCAACAAAAATTTGGTTAGTTTTTTTTTCACCTACATTTTTCCTGATTTTGATCTTTTTTTTTTTTCAGGTAGTTTCCCACATTCATTTTAATGGGTAATTTTCCGCACATGCTAAATTGATTTTAACACCTACAGATTAATTTTAAGTTTTAAGCTGCTGTTAAATGTACAGTAAGAAATGTACACCCCTACCAAACAGGCTGAAATTGTTGTGCTCTTTGCTAGTGGACAAGATTATGTACCATGATTGGCAACCTTTAGTGGGTTGTTTCTTTTTTTTGTTTTTGTTTTTTTTTATTTTATTTATAACCATTTAAATTTTTACAAGCGATAAAACAACTTGCCAGAAATACAGAGAAGGTAATATATAGGAATTATTTCAATCAGGTAATTCTATTCTCTCCTTTAGACCACTAAATAGGGAGAGTGAAACAAGACAAGAGATCAATTAAACAGTAAACAGAAAAAAAACGTGGTATTAACCTGTTTATCCCCAGATATTACTCATCTAATTCATTATTCCACATTGATCATCTGGTTGGCTTATTCAAGGCCAATACGGTGTATAGTCAAATTATTTCATTGAAAACATACTTATTGTCCAATATTAGTTAGAAATAATACATCTGATTACATTCTTTCTCTTTTAAAAAACCAGACGTTATTGAACAATACATATACTTAAGTCTCTAATTCAATCCCACTGATTAAAGTAATCTAGTGGCGTACAAGTGGGGGGCGGTGGGGGCGGTCCGCACCGGGTGCCAGTGGGTGGGGGGTGCTCCGCTCCCGCCGCCTCCCTTTAAACAAAAATCGGCGAAGCAGCGTCGCAGGCAGCGCCTCGTCTGCCCTGCTTGTGAAAAAATCAAATCTCTCCTTCTCCTCGTCTTGACGTCGACTCGGGCCTTCCAATCAATCACTATGTGTCCCACCCTCCTCTAAGGTAACTTCCGTGAGGGCGGGCGCGGGCGGGACATAGTGATTGATTGGAAGGCCCGAGTCGATGTCAAGACGAGGAGAAGGAGATTTGATTTTTTTTACCAAGCAGCAGGGCAGACGAGGTGCTGCCTGCGATGCTGCTTCGCACGATTCAGACAGTAGTGAGAACGGGACTGAGGTGGGAAGGAGAGGGGCGAAAGGGACGTGGGTGGGGGGTGTTCAGAGGGGAGAAGGGGACTGGGGTGGGGGTCTCAGACAGGGGAGGGGAGAAGGGGACTGGAGTGGGGATCTCAGATGGGAGAAGGGGAGGGGAGAGAAGGGGACTGGGGTGGGGGTGTTCAGAGGGGAAACAGGGAAGGGGACTGGGGTGGGGGTCTCAGACGGGAGGAGGGGAGAAGGGGAACTGGGGTGGGGGTGTTCAGAGGGGAAAGAGGAGGGGAGAAGGGGGACTGGGGTGGGGATCTCAGACAGGGGAGGGGAGAAGGGGACGGGTTTGGGGATCTCAGATGGGAGACGGGGAGGGGAGAAGGGGACTGGGGTGGGGGTCTTAGACAGGAGAAGGGGAGGGGAGAAGGGGACTGGGGTGGGGGTGTTCAGAGGGGAGAAGAGGACTGGGGTGGGGGTCACACAGGAGAAGGGGAGGGGGAGAAGGGGACGGGGGTGGGGGTGTTCAGAGGGGAGAAGGGGGCTGGAACTGGGGGCTGAAAAAAGGGGCAGAGAGAGAGGGGACAGATCCTAGATGGAAGGGGGAGCGAGAGGGAGGGCAGACCCTGGATGGATGGGAGAGGGAGGGCAAATGGTGGATTGAAGGGGCAGAGAGAAAGGGCAGACTGGAGTGGATGGAAGAGAAAGGGCAGACGGTGAATGGAAGGGGCAGAGATAGAGGGCAGATGTGGATGGAAGGGGCAGGGAGAGAGGGCAGACATTGGATGGAGGGGACAGCAGAGAGGGCTGACACTGGATAGCAGAGAACGAAGACAGATGCTGGATGGAAGGAAGACGGTGAAAAGAAGATGAGGAAAGCAGAAACCAGGGACAACAAACTGTAAATAAAATATATATTTTTGTTTTTTGCTTTAGGATAAAGTAGTATTGTAGTTGTGTTAATAAATGTTCATAATAGAACATGTAAACAAGGTAATCTTTTTATTGGACTAATTTTAATACATTTTGACTAACTTTTGGAGAACAAAACCCCCTTCCTCAGGTCAGGATAGGATACTGTAACAGCACCTATACTGTACTGACCCGAGGACGGAGGTTTTGGCCTCTGAAAGCTAAATGTAATAGTCCAATAAAATGGTATTATTTTACTTTCTATATTTGTTTTATTTCTATTGTTAATTTGTAAAGTGGTGATTGGTACTTGTTAGTTTTTTTCAAATTTACATCTGCTGTCTTTATATTTTGCACAGTACTAGGGGACAGTTTCGTTTCTGTGGTGTTGCATTGTATGCAGAGTCTGGCATTGGGGGTTCAGTTTAATTTTTGTCTAAATAGAAAGTTTATGATTACTTATTTTATAGTGGATAGGGTGTATCTGTGTTTGTGAAAAAGACATGGCTTTCAGTTGGCATTGACTTGTGCAGGATCTCCGATCTGTACTATTATGTCTGGTTCGTTTTACAATAGGTGAATTGATGTTCTAGTGATCACTGCAGTGTTTAAGATGCTTTCCTTTTCCTTGTGGACTCGTAGAAATGACTGCTTATGGTATGGTAGAATTGCTCTATAGGTCCTGAGTGTTTTGTATTCTCGGCATGCCTAGTACTGGATTTTTTTTTTTTCGGGGGGGGGGGGGGGGGGGTGTTAAAAATGACCGGCCCCGGGTGTCAACTACCCTAGGTACGCCACTGAAGTAATCCCAGTTTTCACAGGCTTCACTCCTTTTAAAGTAATAATTGAGGAAATATTTAGGGAATTGTGATTCTTAAAACCCCTTTTGGCCAAAGCAGGTTTGGTTTCCTCTCCAATAGTACATTTAAACTGGGGAATCCTCCCACACTAAGCACACAGGCACAAGGAATAATATTGAATCCCAACATTAGATCCCCTTCCTTAACAGTTTGAATGTTGAGAGGTTAACGTACTGCCCTTGATCTACCTGGTAGCATATTACAGATCCTTTTAGTGTCTAAGAGAAATTCATTAGGTGGTCTCATATTTCTAAGAGGAAAAGAGATGACGGTAAAGCCCTTGATACTTTTTTTTTTCTGTCCTACACAAAAACTGACCACCTACATGTCTTCTAGTTGGGATTAAAGATAATTCTGAGTTTGCCCTAGTGCAATTGGTGCTTATCAATGTTGAAGGGAAAGGTAACTCTGGACAGCCTTTAGTTAACAATTTATGGGGCTTACTTCTGTTGAAGTTGCCCATCAAGCCATCAGCTGTTGTGGAACCTTGGTGTTCTAACTCAGATGTTGAAAGCTCCCTTTGAGCCACTGAACTCCTGTGAACTAAAGGTACCTAACTTAGAAAATCTTATTTTTAGTGGTATCACATTAGCACACAAGGAGCCCTAGGCCTTTGATCCAGCATATACTACTACTACTACTTAACATTTCTAGAGCGCTACTAGGGTTATGCAGCGCTGTACAATTTAACAAAGAGAGACAGTCCCTGCTCAAAGAGCTTACAATCTAATAGACAAGTGAACGGTCGGTCCGATAGGGGCAGTCAAATTGGGGCAGTCTGGATTCACTGAACGGTAAGGGTTAGGTGCCGAACGCAGCATTGAAGAGGTGGGCTTTAAGCAAAGACTTGAAGACGGGCAGGGAGGGGGCTTGGCGTAAGGGTTCAGGAAGGTTGTTCCAAGCATTCTCCAGGCAGAATGAGCGGAGCCTGGAGTTGGCGGTGGTGGAGAAGGGTACTGAGAGGAGGGATTTATCCTGTGAACGGAGGTTACGGGCGGGAACATAAGGGGAGATGAGGGTAGAGAGGTAGTGAGGGGCAGCAGACTGAGTGCATTTGCAGGTAAGAAGGAGAAGCTTGAATTGAATGCGGTATCTGATCGGAAGCCAGTGAAGTGACCTGAGGAGAGGGGTGATATGAGTATATCGGTTCTGGCGGAATATGAGACGTGCAGCAGAGTTCTGAACAGACTGAAGGGGGGATAGATGGCTAAGTGGGAGGCCGGTGAGGAGTAAGTTGCAGTAGTCCAGGCGAGAGGTAATGAGAGCGTGGACGAGAGTTCGGGTGGTGTGTTCAGAGAGGAAAGGGCGAATTTTGCTGATGTTAAAGAGGAAGAAGCGACAGGTCTTGGCTATCTGCTGGATATGCGCAGAGAAGGAGAGAGAGGAGTCAAAGATGACTCCGAGGTTGCGGGCAGATGAGACGGGGAGGATGAGGGTGTTATCAACTGAGATAGAGAGTGGAGGAAGAGGAGAAGTGGGTTTTGGTGGAAAGACGATAAGCTCGGTCTTGGACATGTTCAGTTTCAGGTGGCGGTTGGACATCCAGGCAGCAATGTCGGATAAGCAGGCCGATACCTTTGCCTGGGTCTCTGCGGTGATGTCTGGTGTGGAGAGATACAGTTGGGTGTCATCAGCATAGAGATGATACTGGAAACCATGAGATGAGATCAGGGAGCCCAGGGAAGAGGTGTAGATTGAGAAGAGAAGGGGTCCAAGGACCGATCCCTGGGGAACACCAACAGATAAGGGGATGGGGGTGGAGGAAGATCCATGAGAGTGAACTTTGAAGGTGCGGTGGGAGAGATAGGAGGAGAACCAGGAGAGGACAGAGCCCTGGAACCCAAATGAGGACAATGTGGCAAGAAGTAAGTCATGATTGACAGTGTCAAAAGCGGCGGATAGATCCAGGAGGATGAGGATGGAGTAGTGGCCTCTGGATTTGGCAAGGAACAGGTCATTACAGACTTTAGAAAGTGCTGTTTCTGTCGAGTGAAGAGGGCGAAAACCGGATTGAAGCGGATCAAGGATGGCATGAGAGGAGAGAAAATCAAGGCAGCGGCTGTGGACTGCGCGCTCAAGTGTCTTGGAGAGGAAGGGTAGGAGGGAGATGGAGCGGTAGTTGGAGGGACAGGTAGGGTCTAGTGATGGTTTTCTGAGGAGTGGCGTGACTACAGCATGCTTGAAGGTGTCGGGGACAGTTGCAGTGGAGAGAGAGAGGTTGAGGATATGACAGATGGAGGGGGTGATAGTAGGAGAGATGGTGTTAAGTAAGTTGGTGGGGATGGGATCAGAGGAACAAGTGGTGCATTTTGAGGAGGAAAGAAGGCGGGCGGTTTCCTCCTCGGAGATATCAGGAAAGGAGGAGAAGGAGGTCTGGGTTGGTTGGTTGAGGGAGAGGGTTGAAGGGTAAAGAGGAGGAGGTGGCTTGGTAGTGAACTCAAGGTTGATCTTTTGCACCTTGTCGCGGAAGTAGTCAGCCAGTGATTGAGGAGAGAGTGACGGGGGGGTGGGAGCGAAGGGCACTTTGAGGAGGGAGTTAAGGGTGGCGAAGAGACGACGAGGGTTAGAGCTGAGAGAATTAGTCAATTGGGTGTAATAGTCCTGTTTGGCAAGGAATAGTGAGGACTGGAAGGAGGATAGCATGAATTTGTAGTGAAGGAAATCTGAATGGGTGCGAGATTTCCTCCAGAGGCGTTCAGCAGATCGGGCGCAGGAGCGAAGGTAACGGATGCAAGGGGTCAGCCAGGGCTTGGGATTAGTACGCCTTGTGGGACGGGAGGTGGATGGTGCAAGGGTGTCCAGAGCAGAGGAGAGAGTGGCATTGTAAGCGGAGACAGCCTCGTCAACAGACTCGGAGGACATGATGGAGGGGAGGAGATTAGAAATACTAGATGATAAGGTGGGAGGGTCAATAATCTGGAGATTCCTGGAAGTAGTGGTTAATGTTGGGCGGGGCTGAGGGGGAGGGTGAAGAAGTGTGAAGGTGATCAGGTGATGATCAGAGACAGGAAGAGCTGAGGTGTGGAAATTGGAGGGTGAGCCGGAAGAGGAGAGGACGAGGTCAAGGCAATGGCCATCACGGTGAGTAGGGGTGGTGGAACATAGCTGGAGGTTGAAGGAGGATGTTAGAGTGAGGAACTGAGAAGCGTGAGAGTTGGACAGGTCATCAACGTGTATGTTGAAGTCTCAGAGAATGAGGGATGGAGATGAGGGTTCAAGAAAAACAGAAAGCCAGGCATCGAAGTCGGTGAGGAAGGAAGGGAGGGATTTATCAGGGGGGCGGTAAATGACTGCCACTCTGAGTGGCAACGGGTAGAATAGACGGATGGAGTGGACTTCAAAGGATGAGAAGCAGTGAGACTGTGGTAGGAGGAGGGGTTGGAAGCTACAGGAGGGCGAGAGTAGTAACCCGACGCCTCCTCCACGGCCAACTAGGCGGGGAGTATGGGAGAAGAGAGAGCCTCCATGGCATAGAGCCGCAACTGAGGCAGAGTCGTCAGGGGAGAGCCAGGTTTCAGTTAGGGCAAGCAGGTGAAGGGAATGAGAGATGAAGAGATCGTGGGTGAAGGGAAGTTTGTTGCAGACCGAGTGGGCATTCCACAGTGCACATGAGAAGGGGAGGGAAGAGGGGGGGAGGAGGGGAATAGATATGAGATTGGAGACATCCGGAAACGTTTGCATGGATAGGACGAGGACAGGTGTGGGGGACCTGGATTGGGATTGATGTCTCCTGCAGATAGCAGGAGGAGGAGCAAGAGAGAGCGGAGGAGGGTGGGGGAGGTAGGGCGACGAAGACGGGATGCGCTTAGGAGGAATGGGGATGGGTTAATGGCAGGAAGGAAGTGTTGAAGGTTGAGAGCTAGGAAGGAGGAGGGGGACAGGAGAGATGGTGAGGTGGTGAGGGACGGGGGTGAGTAGGGTATTGCAGTAGTGAGCAAGATGGGAGAGGACATGGGTGGGCAGTGAGTTCCAGTGGTAGACAGCGGTAGGGGGAGGGGAAAAAGATTAGGAAGGGACAGGGCAAGGAAGAGAATGTGTAAAGGGGCCATAAGTAGTAACTGAGGTGTTACGGGTATATATGTAGTGACTGAGGTGTTAAGCGATAGATAGAACGGCAGAGCTGGATTAGAGGCTTAAAACTGGAATGGTAGGCAGCAGGCAGGTAGGCACTGCCCAGTAAGAACAAGTCACACCCACTATGTTTGAAAAATGTGGGAGGAAAGGAGGTGAAGAGCCTGAACACAGAGACAGAGCAGTTATCTGCAGGCAGATTAGGTTGCTTGGGAGGGTATATACAAAGTTAATCAACAATATGGTATTCCTACTATATTGATACATCTAAAGTGGCTTCTGATGGTAGTGTTGGGGTTGACCTTAATCATCCACTACTGTTTTCTCCTACGTTTTATGCTCATAGTAGTGAACTTGTTACATGGCTGCTTAGACTTCTGTGGATGAACATACACTAACAAATTGGCTAGCAGACCACACATATCCCTCACTTATGCCCAAGCAGGCCTGACCTTACTGAGGTTATTTCAAAGCTTATAATTTCCGAGTTAAGGCTGCGTCTGAAACCCACATAAGATCAACCTCTTTGAAGAAGAGTTGCAATATGGTCTGAGGTCCATACATTCACATCTGTTTGTTTGAAGAGAAATTCTTGATACCACAGTAGGTTTGCTCTGTCTGTTCTCAAGAATCTTGAGGTCTAGAATCCAGGCCCCAATTTCTTCAATTTTCAGTTTTCCTTTTCAAAAATAAAAGGCAAAAACTAAAATGTCTTTTTGCCTTGAAAAACAGCTTGGTGTCTGCCCATTGGCAGTACCTTTCGCTTTTTTTAACACTTCTTGTTGAAGGCAACCTTGTGGCTAGGGAATCCCATGTGTAATCTTGCTGGTTCTTGGAGAAAAAAAATTATTTTCTGTAGGAGGTGTTCTCTGTGGACAGCAAGATTCAAGTCTTCACCCACCCACTCACTTCCCCTAGTAGTTGTCTTCTAAATAAGCTGTTTAGGAACTGAAGAGGTCCAGCAACCAGCAGCAGCACACATGGTCAGTGTAGCCGGCAGGGGCCAGCTGAAGAGTCCTCTCCAGAGGCACTCCCTCCCCCCCCCCCCCCCCCCAAAAAAAAAAAAAGTTTCAAATCTGGGACAGTTGATGACGCACTTCCAGCCACCAACACTGATGCTTCCACACATGCTTAATTCATGCATCTGTATTGTGTGCAGCTCTGGTCACCTTATCTTAAAAAAAGATATAGCAGAATTTAAAAAAAAGGTTCAAAGAAGGGCAACCAAAATGATTAAGGGATGGAACACCTCTCTTATGAGGAAAAGCTTAAGAGGTTAGGACTCTTCAGCTTGGAAAAGAGACGGCTGAGGGGGGATATGATAAAGGTCTACAAAATACTTATTGGTATAGAACGAGTAAACATTTATTTATTTATTTTTACTTTTTTCAAAAAGAACAAAACCTAGAGGACATAAGGAAGTTACATGGTACTATTTTCAAACCGTACAGGAGGAAATAATTTTTTACTCAACAAATTAAGCTCTGGAATTCGTTGCCAGAGGATGTGTATCTATCTGGGTTTTAAAAAGGTTTGGACAAGTCCCAGGAGGAAAAATGCATAGCTACTGCTGGTCTCTGGGATCAGTAGCATGAATCTTGCTACTGTTTGGGATTCTGTCAGGTACTTGTGACCTGAATTGGCCACTGCTGGAAGCAGGATACTGGGCTAGATGGGCCCCATTGGTCTGACCCAATATGGCTGTTCTTATGTTCTAATATACGCTACTAGTGCGGGAAGTGTTGAACATGAATGGTGGACTCTCAAACAGCTTCCAGAAGTTCCCAAGCTGTAGAAACCTCTTTAGGTGCTGGATGATGTCACTTATGAGAAATTGAATCCTCCTCTCCAAGAACTGAACTGTATAGGCAAATAACTTGGTTTATTCTGCTTCTTCTTTTGTAACTTGTGTGCTCTCAGATGAATAGTATTTTGCAGAAACTTCTTCATAGGAGACCAGATTATTTTATGTGCCTTTCCACAAAGTCAGTATGAGCCAGGAATCGAACCTCTGTCTCCTATCTGAGCAGCATAGTTATAAGTTCACAGTGGTAAATCACATCTCTTATAAAAAAAACTAGTAAAAAAAGGCCCGTTTCTGACAAATGAAACGGGCGCTAGCAAGGTTTTCCTTGGAGTGTGTATGTTTGAGAGTGTGTGTGTGAGATTGACTGTGTGAGAGAGAGGGAATGAGAATCAGAGTGTGTGCCAGGGGCCCATCACTCCCTCCTAGTTCCAGGGTCGTCCCCCCTCCCAATCCCAGGGTCCAATCCGAGTTTCAGGGTCCCTCCGTCCCTCAGAGTTTCAGAGTCCCCACCCTCCCAGTTCCAGGGCCACCTTCCCTCCCAGTTGAAACAGCTGTAGATTTGTTTCTGATGGAGCAACAATTTAAAAACGACAATGTGGAGCAGCAGCTGCTAGGTTTAGAGTGTATGGCAATGACTGCAGCCTGGCTAAGTAGAGGCAAGCTCCTAAGAGTCTGGGAGGAGTTAATTGTTTTAGTTGCAAGGAGCTCTGGACCCCAGCTGACCTTGTTAATCACCCAGGGCAACCACTCCAGGTGCCTGAGAAAACAATTATCTCCCTCAGCTTGTTTTAGTACTCTCTTTTCCTTTGTGTACTTGCTAAACCGGATATCTATGCCACCTCAAGTTTCCGGCTGGAGGCTTCAATTAGAATGTTGGAGGTTCCTTTTATATATAGAGATATATTTTGGAAAGATGTAACCTGGTGAAGGGATATCAGCAATTATGTAGATTATGCACCATGTACTACTACTTAACATTTCTAAAACGCTACTAGGGTTACGCAGCGCTGTACAGTACTCTGAGATGGTACTAAATGTGCAGATACCTCAAATGTATTAAGTGTTCTCTTGCACTGGTACTGTTCTTGATTTTAGCACTCTATGGGAGCTTGTTACACACATCCACTTTCCTACCTGTGAGGAAATAATTTATTGTCCAAACCTTTTTGAAACCCAGATACACTGACTGCTGATATCACTTCCTCTGGCTGTGAATTCCAGAGCTTTAACAATTTGTTGAGTAAAAAAAATATTTCCTCCTTTTCATTTTGAAAATAGTAGAAAAGAAGCTTAGAACAAAAGTTCATAGTATGAGGCTGAAAGAAGATATGTGGGAGCAACATAAAAGAAATAATTTCCTCACAGGTAGGATAGTGGATGTGTGAAGCAGGCTGCCAAAGAGTGCTAAAATCATGAACAGTACCAAGAGAAAATGGGATAGGTACAGAGGATCATTTAATTGCAGGATCTGAAGCAGTTTGCAATATTAGAGGAAGAAAGGAAAACAGACAAGCTAGATGGGTGTTGGCAGGTGTTGTACTGTCGTGGTCTGTTTCTGTGTGTGCTACCTGTCAGCAACAACTGAGTGGTAAGAACATTTGAACAAAATTGATTCCTAGAGCAAGGATTCTCAGTGAGGGCTCAAAAACAGGCTGTGTCATAGGATGTATTGTGCACACATGGTTTAACAACAAGGCTAATTTTCACAGCTTGCTTATTATGAAAACCAGCTCTGTTGGTGCATCTTTAAGGGCCAATACTGAGAACCCTGGAATTAGAGGTCTGGATCTCTTAAACGCAGGAACGATGGCAAGTAAGGGCTGTAAATCCATCCAGTCTGCTCATTCTTGATGTAGTACTGCAGAACCTGCTTGATCTACTGTGCTTTATCAGTACTTTCTTGAATTCTGCCTCTGGGTTGTTGTTCCATCACTTCATTAAAACACATCTCAACATAACTAGACACATACACTGCACTCTCCAAAGCTCTAGTAAGTGTTTGCTGTAGAATTTGGCACATAGAGAAGTGAATTCAAAGGACGATGGATGTAATGAAATTTTGGTAAGAATTGTCTACAGGCTGTGCTCATAGAGGTATGCACTATTCCTGTTTAACCACCTGTTATTTGCTGTGTAATTGCAGTCTGGGGAGACGGCTCTGCATGTGGCCGCTCGCTATGGTCATGTAGACGTGGTCCAGTACCTCTGTAGCATCGGCTCCCAGCCAGATCTTCAAGATAAGGCAAGTGTTGCTTTATACCTTGCACAGGGACCATCGGGTACTAGTATCTCCAGTAGTTGTGGGACGACTGGCCATTCAAGTATTATATATAAGGTACCCCATTGTGGCTTCCCCTGATGGCTTTTAATAGATAATGTGTGAACCTTGTGTAACATGCTTAGTTTTGTACACTGATTTCAAACTGGTTACAAACATGAAAACCAAAGTATCTTTGGGATTTTCTCTTTATATATATATATATATATAACCATGCCACAAGAGTAGGACTCTTTAAATTTGAAAATGTGAAAATAGTAAGGTTCGCGATTATGATGGATAATGTATTTCACTCTGAAGGCTAGAGCTATTAATGTACATTACTGCATTAGTATGGTTAACCTGGAATTATTATTTTTTTTAACTCTTCAGGTCTTTTTATATGCAGTACAGTTTAATAGTACACATTGGCGAATATTAGTAACTAGCCCCAAAATTGTATGTTGACATTTTACAAAGAGGTACTTTATCTTCAAAACATTTTTTAATATACCTAGTGAATGCTACTTGTTAATGTTTTCATGTGTGGTAGGTTTTGCATCCAAAATGGGTGGAGCCTGGTAGAGTGTCATTTTAATTAAAACTTGCATCAGATAAAGATATCCATCAATGTGAGGCTTCCATCACTTGGTTAATAATGACCTTTCTTTCCATATCAACATATCTCATTCATCTCCATGAAGAATTAAAAATAAATAAATCTAACACTGTGTGAAACATACCATTGGGCAAGTGATCAGAGCTCATAACTTCCCAAGTTATGTACATAGTCCACCACTGTCTTAATACCACAGTACGTGGGACTGTTAAATTATTTTAGTGGGTGGTTATATGGCACAAAGAAATAATTTAAAATACATCATATTGTAGGTAAGGATCCCTTCTGTCTTGTCAAAAAGTTTGGTAAATGGAAAGCTGTAAGTGCAGTCCTTTCTGCTACTCTCCGCTTCTCAATATTTCATTTAGGGCTTGATTTTACGAAAAGCTACTACCCGTGTTGCCACATACTAAAATGCATTAACTTGTTTTATCTTGAGTCCCATTGTACGCAGTGGGGACCTATTAATAATCGAACACATTAGCTCCGTTAGTATGCTCTAGCACATTAACACACCTTAGTAAGTGTAGTCCGTAATTATCCAAGGTCCTTTTTCTCTGTGCACCTTCTCTTCAGTAAGGAAACCCAGTATTACAACTTCAGATGTCATATTTACCCTTGCTAAGCTTATCTAGCCATCAGTAGTATCATCTCGGGTGTGAAACCTCTTGTCTCTCATCTAGTGCTCTCAACCCCTGCCCCCCGACCCACTTCATGACTTTTTTTTCCCCAGTCCAGCAGTGGTGGTGTCATATTCAGATTAGCTGCCTGTCCCTACATTGACTGGGAAGTTTGATTTGTGGAACTTACAAGTTTGACAAGGTGTCACTAGTGGTAACCTTAAAGCTCAGAATTTCTACTATCCTAAGCTGATAACACCTAAACTGATCTCTCACACTGAGCCTCTGCATATTTTCTTTGCCTTTTCTAAAGTATGCTATTAAATTTTCAGATTTTACAGTATTAGGCATGTTGTGCACCAGCCTATCCCTTCCAAAAAGTCTGCAGGGAGCAGGAGGGGAGGAAGTAAGCCTGGAGCAGAAGCAGAACACAAATCACTCTGCTCCCTAATTCAATTCCTCTTTGCTGTTGCACCCTGACCCCTCCCCCTAGCTCCACAGTTCCACTTCCTTTGTCTACAAATTAAGCCTGCTATGCTACTGTTTATTTCTCTATCACTACTAGATTTATGCAGCAACATTACATGTGCCTAAGAACAGTGCATGCTCTGTGGAGTTTACAATATTTTCAAGATAGGACAAATAAGAGAATTTATATGTAATTGGGTTAGAACGTTGGTATGAACAAGAGAATAAGTGGTTGCAATCAAAAGTAGCCTTTAAAAAGTGTAGCTTTTAGGTTGTATAGAGCCAAAGAGGGAGCATGACAACACCAACTTAGGAAGTTTATTCCAGGCGCACAACACATGAAGTGAAACAAAATGGAGCTTGGAGTTATCAGAAGAGGAGAAAGACATAGATAAGTGACTTAGCTGGACAAGCAGAAGTTCTCAAGCGAGGGTATAGGGAGAGGTAATCAATAAGGAGCTGCAGAATGTGTGTAGAAATGAAATTTGTAAAATGGTTATGGCGACATCTTTTTATTGGAGTAAATCCAAAACTAGTTCTAGTGCACTCCCACCTCCTGACCCTTTTCGTTTTACATATACAGGTGGATAATAACAATCATGCTAAACTTCAACTATGAAATAGGTTTATAACTTGCAATACGACTTTTGGAGGTTGGGCATTTCGTATGGCTAATGACCAGACATGAGCTCGTGGTTCCATTTAAAACGATTTCCTTTTGATAAGGTCCAAGCGTTGGCCTAGAAGTTGGCTTAAATTCGGCCACTCACAAGAAAAAAAAATGAATACTCTGGTGAACCCGTATTAGCAGTTCTGCATTGCCCAATATTCTTTTCAGAGGTTTCTTCCTCTAAATTGTTCCTCTAATTTTTTTTTTTTAAACCATGTAGGAAAGAAGAAACACCTCTGCACTGTGCTGCCTGGCATGGCTACTATTTTGTTGCAAAAGTACTTTGGTGAGGCAGACCTGTAACGTGAATATAAGAACCGAGAAGGAGAGACTCCCCTTCTGACGCCTCGGCTAGAGGTGACCACTGACATTGTGGATGCTTGGCCAGGCACGGAGCAGACCTCGATGCTGCAGACAAGGTGAGATATGGGTGACTGGTTCCCACTTAGGATCGTGTGTAGGTGTTTCAGAGCCAGCTTGTGTCTAAATTGCTTTCCTTGAAATATTTTATTGAAGGCTTGAAGCGATCATTTTTCTTCTTTTAATGTAGGCAGTAAAAACTTTTTTGCCTTCTTTTTTTTCCCTTCTAACGAAATTTCTATGGAAACTTTAAGCTCATAGCATAGAAGATGACTGTAGAATTTTTTTATTTTTAGAAGATTACTGTTAATGATCCCTATAATCACTTCATGTAGTAGGAGGTTGTGAGTTCAGAAATGACATCTATTTTAAAATCCTCCTTCATGTATTTTTTAATGGAGTACTGCAGTACTGGAAGCTTGTCTTCTGATGATGCTGTTACAAATCAGGTTCCTAATATCACAGTACTTTTGTAAGTACTATATAGAAATAAAACAAAAAATAGAAAAGAAAATATGATACCTTTTTTATTGGACTAACTTATACATTTTTTTTTATTAGCATTTGAAGGTAACCCTTCTTCAGATCAGAAAAAAGCAAATGTTTGATAAATAACAGTGTATATATAAGGGAAAACACCAAAGCATTCCAACAGGAAGAGGGTGTGGCGTGGGTAAGGTGAGAAACAGGGGGAACTAGGTGGATGAGAGACAGGGAGAAATGCATGGTAGATAAGAGGGTGACAAAGCAGTAGAATTTTATGGTTTATAATGAACTAGAAAACCTAGATCTTTAAGTCCTGTCTGGTGGGTGTCAAAGTATTTCATCATTTTGACTTCAAAGGTCTTGCGTTCCTGGATTGTCTTAAAGTTTCCTTTTAGTATTCTTACCATAAATATTTGATAGTGTTCGGTTTTGTAAAGTGCTGTCCCACAGAGGTGACATCCTGGTTGGCACTGGCATTTTTCATACGATGTCGATGTAAATTTTTAATCTCATCTTTAGCATCTGGCTTGTTTCTCCAATAGCACCCTTCTTCACACCTTTTTTCATTGAATGATATATACCACATTTGAAGATGAGCATAAGTTTCTGCCAGGTACTTGTGACCTGGCTTGGCCACTGTTCGAAACAAGACATTGGGCTAGATCGACCATTGGTGTGACCCAGTATGGCTACTCTTATGTTCTTATGTATTACATAAAACCATATCTCTTTTTATATATATCTTAACATACTGCCAAATTTATTGCAGCCTACAATAAGTTGTTCTATATAGGTGTCTACAGCACAGTCTAGTGTTGTGGGTTACTATTTAAACTACAGTAATTTGTGGGCCCTGGCTTGTGAGTGCTTGCTGCAGCCGTCAACTGAAAAATAGAGCCTTAACCTAAGTTTATATAGGAAGTTATATAGTTAATCTACTTCAGACATTATCACAAAAACTCACAGCAGGGTGTAGTTACTGACCTGTAGTGGTAAGCAGGGCTGTGGAGTCCTGAGTCAGAAGCAATTTTGGGTGGCGTCTCTGTAAAAATGTATGACTCTAGCTTCTAAAAAATACTTATTTTATACTGTATGAATATATATGTTGTATGTATATATTATGTGTATATTATATATATATATTATATATATATATATATATTATATATATATATATATATATATATATATCTGGATCTAAAGTTGTATTTACCAGTACTTTAGATCCAGAACAAAAAATTTAAGCCTAATATCAGTTGGAGTTGGAGCCTGAGTCAGGGTCGGACAGTTAGAAAAATAGGAGTCCGAGGTCAAGGGTTTGGTGTACTGATTCCACAGCCCTGGTGGTGAGTCTAGCTGAGCCGTAATGGCTAGAACATGATGTCCTCATACTTGTCACCATAAAACTTCTGAGAGCCCCAACTCTACTGGGGCTACACTGAGGCTTTGCCTACCCCTCATCTGTACTTATCACCAGCTGCCTGATTTCAATAAAAACAGCTTATAATGTTATAACTGTATTGGTATCCATAACTATTAAAGTGTAATATGTGGACTGAAAGAATATGAGGCTGCGTATCCCACCTTAAATCGGGGTGCTTGATGTATGGTGTGTTGAAAAGGAAAAATGTCCAGATTTGTGATCATGCCATTTTAAGCTGTCTCAGTATTTTAGCTTATCTTGTTTAGTCTGAGACCTCTAGTCTCAGGTTCTAGAGCAAATTTGAAAATGTGTTTGGAAGAATCTGTAAGTAAATAAGAATTAAAATTATCTGAATTTTTAGGCTCTCAGGTCATCCTGGTGGCATATCCGATAAAATGTTTCTTAGCGGGATCATTAGATGTCTGCTACCTCCCTCGTAATGATGACCTTTTGTAAATTTGGAAGTAAAATTTTCATCCTAGATTTACCCCTATTAAAGGTGGGTGTTGGATTTTTATTTTGTCTTAGTTCAACGTGACAGTTTGTATATTCCCTGTGATGAAAGCTGCTATCCAGCCTTTGATTGGGGTAATGTTAACCTGCTGTGCAGACAGTCTGTAAAAGGTAACCAGCTCCCAGCCCTTTGACATGTAATAACATCAGTCCTCAAGGTAGATGCCGCTGCAGGAAAATTTTAGCTCACGTTTATTTAAATGTATCAGTTCTGTGAAACAGTCTGTTCATACTTGTAAACAGTCTGCCATAAGCTGTGTGTGTTCTGTTCAACTGTAAGTATGTTGCCCCTTGTTTTGAACCTTATGAATAGATTGTGCACATATTTTTTTTGTTTTGTTTTGTTTGGTTGATGTGTGTTTCCCACCAATTTCATAGACTTGTTAAGTTTGTAAGCAAATTGGGCCTGCAAGGAAGAGCTTGCTTTTCCAAGAACTAGAGACCACACTGCTGTATGTGGTCTGTTACATGCACACAATGGCATGAAGAGACACATCCAGATGTAACTGCTGACCGGCTCTCGTGTGCTTTTTCAGGATGGTCACATAGCCCTGCATCTTGCAGTGAGAAGATGCCAGATGGGAGGTAGTTAAAGTTCTCCTCAGTCAGGGGTGCTTTGTAGATTTCCCAAGACCGGCATGGTAACACGCCCATGCATGTCGCCTGCAAAGACCGGGAACATTCCTATTGTAATGGCGCTCTGCGAAGCACACTGTAATTTGGATGTTTCTAACAAGGTGAGCCAAAAATAACTAAAGCTATTACTGATATTGAATAATTAAGCATCTTAAATACTAATTTGGCTACATTGAGCTTCCTCTCTCCCCCTTGTACCTTGTTTTGAATGATAGAGAGCACTGGTCTTTTTTTTTCCCCTCTTCTTTCCCACCTTCCCCACTCCCACCAACTTTTAACTAATAAGGTTAATTTACTTAATAGTAAAATTGTTGAAGAGCCATAGGAAGTAGCGAAATTGAATTATTTGCTTCAGTAGAAGTTTGTATTACTCTTGTCAAAAAAAATGTGTGATTGCCTTTGTTTGTGTTATGTTGTTCTTTAGCCCATGAACAGAATTTTAGCAGGATGTACCAAGTCTAAGGTTGCCAACTGGATCCAGATTCGCAGGACAAGGTTGATCCAGTCCTGGGGTTACCCCAATGCATGCTGGGACTTGTAGTCTTGCTTTTCTTAGGGAATGCATTGGGAACATCAGAACTACAAGTCCCTGTATGCTACAGGGTAAACCCAGGACTGAATGAACCCTACCCTTCAAACCTGGATCCAGTTGGCGCCTTAACCAAGCCAGTGGCATATTGTTGTCGAAACACTGTTTTGTTCCCATGTACTTTTCTGTTGTGTTAAATGTAAAGATGGAGATGTTCCGTGTTGTCCAAGTTTCAGGGCATCTCTCCTCAGTGAAATCACCCATTAAAGATCTTCCACCAACTTTGAGTTTTCTGGTTTCCAAGAGTAAGGTTATCCTTAGCTAGGAAATTATACTTATATGGCTTATTGAATCTGTTTGTCTTTAGAACAAGAAAGTTGTTTAACTGTAACAGAGTTCTTTAATACAGAAGGTCTTCAGCTATAAAGCTTTTCCACATACTTCCCTCGCCTACCCTCAAAAAATCCCCATTTACAGCCTCCTTAATAGACCTGAAGACAGCTGTGGGACTGCAATAGTGCAGAAAAGAGTAGTTCCTTAGCGTCCGCAGCAGTTGAATCCAGAGACTTGTGGAGATACAAGACACAGTTAAATTCGGTGGTGCTGTCTGAAATGGAATACTCCTTGGCCAGCCATATTCTCTATCTTATCTCCTGCAGGCAGTGGATGGTTCTCCACAGGCTCCTGGCTTCATCTTACTGCAGCTCTGTTCTAGTTTCTAGTTCAGTGGAGCTTGGGGTGTTCTGGCTATTTGGTGCCAGCTTTAGGGGGTACACCTGGTGATGCCAAGTCCCTCCCCCACCCCTGACCCCCTCTCTATAGCATTTTCCATTTTTTTTCTCCTCTCTTCCTCACAGAATTGAAAAAAAAATTTTTTCAGTTCGTAGTGGGCTATAGCACTTTCAGAGTGGCTGGTGGGGCTGTTTGATGAGAATGAGGTCTGTACCTGGGTTCCTACTGCATTTCTTGAAGGTGAGAGCTCCAGCCTTTCATTTCTTGCAGTGGGTGAGTGGCCTTTAAATTTCTTTTTCTTTGAGCTTACTTGCAGTTACAGCATTCTTTTCCCTACATGGCTGCTGAGGTAGTAATGTTCAGCTCCCGCTGTGTTAAGTGGAGAGCAGCATCTGGGATTTGTTTGGGGCCGGAGGACAATGACAGCGAACTTGACATGGTTTTCCCATGCAAAGAGATGTGGGCCATCTTCCCCTCAGCCAGCCACAGTGTTGGTGCCCATTTTGAATTCCCACGGTTGCTCCTTCTGTACTCCCGATTGCAAGTTCAGATTCTTTGCCTTCCTCAGCCTCTGGAGGTGAGTGGGGAGGGGGCTTTACAAAACATTTCTCTTGCAGGGGAGGGCAGGAGAGCCATTTTTCCTTGGAGTTTATTGTTAATTGGGTCTATTTACTTAAGAGCCACTCCAGGACTCAGGTTTGATGGCTGATTTGGCAGCCCCCTCCCCATGGACTCTCTAGCCTGTGCAGGCGGATCCTGGTTTTCCCGAGTCAAAGCGGAGACAACTCACCTCGGGGTCGGAGGTGGAATCGGTTTGCCCCCCCCCCCCTCACTCCTATCCACTCTGAGAAGGACTTTGCTGCCTCCTTGCGTTCCGCACAGGGGCTGGAGAATTTGGAGGCGAGATTCTGTGGAATGAGGCAGATGACCCCAACTGCAGTGAGGTTCTTCCGTAGTGAAGAGCTTTCGGTGTTTATCACCAAGGCTTTACAGGCATTGAACATATCATCCCCGGAGGACCCAGTCGGACCAGCTTCTTCTAATCTCAACATGACTAGCAATAAAAAGCCGCCCAAAGCCTTTCCAATTCACGAGGCGATACAGGAGCTTATCTCTGCATAGTAGGCCACTCCTGATGATGGTCTTTGGGTTGCCAAGGCTGCGTTGCTTATACTGTCTAGTCTCCCAGAGCGAGCAGGACAAATTGCGTTTGCCTAAGGTGGACGCTTTGGTGGGCTGCAGTGACCAAGATGATGACATTACCTGTGGAAGGGGGTATAGCCCTGAAAGATGTGCAGGACCACAAGCTTGAGGCTGCTCTGAAGCTTTCTTTTGAGGTTGCACACTTGCGCTGCAGGCAGAAATCTGCAGTTCCTATGAGTCCAGGGCTTGTTTGTCCTGGGTTCAATAGGCAGTGGATTCTTGTTTGAGTCCGGGGTGCAGCCTTCTCCTGAATTCCTAGATGTGGGAATGGGGTTGGCATATTGACGGATGTATGTATGATCTTGTGCAGGTGTCCGCCAAACAGATGTCTTTGGCAGTGATGGGGTGTCGCTTGTTGTGGTTTACATCATTGAGTCGCGTGGTTCGGCCTCTAAGCAGTGCTTGATTAAGCTCCCATTAAGGGCATGCTGCTGTTTGAGGAAGATTTGGAAAAGCTGGTCAAGGATCTAGGGGATTCCAGGTCTGTGTCTGCCTGAGGTCAGCCCTGAACCTCCTTCAAGTGCAGGCAGTGGTTTATGGATAGTAAGTGCTATTGACTGGGCAAGTTGTCTTTTGTCTCCAAAGTCACAATTCAGCAGAAGCAGTCCTTTTGGGCAGACAAGCACTCCACTGCTCAGTCTAGCAGACACTCTTCTACTTCTTGATGATGGGCCATATTCTCCTATTTGTTTTAAAAGTATTTCCATGTAATTTCATAGTTTCCCATGTACTTTATGAAAGTGAAAAATCGATTCCTTTTTACCCATTCTACACCACTCATGACTTTATAGACCTCAATCATTACCCCCCTCCAGCCCAGCCGTCTCTTTTCCATGCTGACCAGCCCTAACCTCTTTAGCCTTTCCTCATATGGGAGGAGTTCAATCCCCTTTATCATTTTGGTCGCACGGACATGGGATGCTCCGGTACTGGATCTTGTGGCGACCTGCCGCAATGCCAAGGTCCCCAGGTTCTTCTGCAGAAAATGAGAAAGCAACTCAGAGGGCCTCGATGCCCTTCTTCAACCATAGCTAAATTTCGTGGCTGATGATAGGCAGGGTATTTGCATTGAGTTAGTTTTCACAAGGGCCTGGTGATTCTGATTGCTCCGGATTGGCCCAGAAGACCGTGGGTACGCGGATCTGATCAGGTTGTTGTAGACAAGCTGTTTCTTGCTCCCCAGTTCTCCCAGCCTTCTCTGTCAGGGACCTCTTCTGGTGGAGGATCCCCTCCCCCTTTGGTCTTATGGGCTGGCTCTAGAGTTTGAAATTAAGGCGGAAAGGTTATTCCATGACTGTGATTTCAACTTTGCTTCATGCAAAGAAGCATTCTACTTTGGCAGCTTACGCTTGGGTATGGGGATATTCGCGTCATGGTGTGCAGAGAGAGCTGTCTCCATTTCAGGCTGCCTTGCTGCTCATTTTGGCTTTTGTCAAGTAGGTTTGCAGAAAGGGTTAGTGGTCAGTTCTCTTTGGGTGCAAATGGCAGCCCTCGCTTGTTGCAGCCACATTTTTGTCATCTGTGGCGTCACACCCGGATGTGGTGCATTTCTTCAAAGGTGTATCCCACCTTAGGCTTCCGGTGTTCATCCGTGACCAGAGTGGAGTCTTAATTTGGTACTTCGTGCCCTGCAGAAGTCTCCATTTGAAACCATTGCATAGGGTAGCGCTTAATTTCTCATGCTTAAGTCGGTATTTCTGGTGGCTATTTCCTCAGCCCGGAGAGACTCCGTGCTGCAGGCACTCTCTTGCAGAGATCCTGTCCTCCATTTTTCAGAGGCGGGGTACAACATGTTCAGTTCCTCTTTTCTGCCGAAAGTGTTCTCCACCTTTCATCTTAACCAGACGTTTTACCTGAATGTTAAGCGAATACTGATGCAGTATTTGGTTTCTTCTAATGACTTCCACCGTTCAGATCTTTTTGTACACACTCTTAAAAGAGAGGCAGTTTCCAAAGCGACCATTGCACACTGGGTCAAAGAAGCTATTGCTTCACCTTATGTTCTTGCTAGTCGTTCTCCTCCAGCCCATTCCAGGGCACTTTCTTCTTTGGCTCTGGCAAGCTCATAGGCAGAGGCATGTGTGGTTGCTACTGAGGAAATCTATCGGGCAGCAATCTGTTCTTCATCCACATGTTTGTCAGACACTATTGCTTCAATGTGTGGTGCGGGTGGAAGTGTACATTGGTGGGTTTTGACTTCCCACCCTGTTTAGGGACTGCTTTTGCAACATCCCACTAGTCTCTGGATTCATCTGCTGCTGACGCATTTATCTTAACACTTTATCTGGCTCTTCATAGGGTCTCTGCAGCGATTCCTACATGCTACTTGCAACTGATGCCAATGCCTTCCCTCTGCTACATTACGACAAGGCAGAATAGGATAGGCTAGGGAAAGAAAGCAATGCTGGACAACAGACAGGAGCAAAATTCTAATTGCAATTAAATAAAAAATGTATTCATACTCAGAATTTACAAAAATGTACCACATTAATAGTGCACTAAATGCCCGCCCCTACAAAATAATCTTAGTGTTGTCAGCAATTATTTCAAGCTTTTGATTTAGTCTTTGTAAAATTTCTAAGGATAGTTTTGGGGTTCCTTAAGTTTAACCCTAATGGCGTGTGGTTTCAAAATACATTGCAACCCCTTTGAGTGAGGTATATATTTCATCTATTCAAAGATTCAGCCATTCAGTAGTATAAATGTATTCCATTGTTCATATAAAGTTGTTGGAAGGAAAATGCTGCAGAATATAACACATTCTGTAACCCTTGTGTATAATTATCTGCAAGACATTTGAGCTTGTAATCTCTTTGCAGGAGCATGATGGTTCCAGGAAAACTGGGTTAGCGGACAGTTTAATAATTAAAGATAAGATGTCCTTAAAATTGTGAAGCGTACTCTCCAGCTGGGACCTCTGTAATGAATGATTAATGTATGTTATGCTCAGTGTGCCTGTCTTCCAAAGTGTGCAGTTCTGGAGCTAACTGCTACACAGAACTGCAGTGGCAGTGATTACACCTACAGGGGGAGGGATTGTTAGCCCAGAGAAGGAGTAGAAACAGAGGTTGAGGATCTGGTTTCCTGCTTGTGCTCTCTTAAGTCAGCAGGCCCATGGGGATATTATGGAATACATGGTATTGCTGTATGTTAAATTTTGATGAAAGATCTCCCAGCTTTTGGAGAGACACCAGTGTGTCACAACACTGCTGGCTTAGATTAATGACCAGTGAGGCAGCATAATATTGATGGAAGCTGTAAGATACGTGGTCAGTTTTGCCCTTACACGCCCTTACGTTTTCTATTTTATACTTGCTCTGTGACCCACCGTCTCTGTGATATAAATGCACAGAAGATGGCACTTGAAAGGAAACTCTGGAATTTGGGGTAATAGGATGAAGGTGAAAGGAAATACTCCAGAGCAGCCTAAGGAGATCTTTTGTTACAGAAAGTCATAGAACAGCCTCCCAGTGAAGGTGATGATGAGGATTGTATCTGAATTTAAGGACACATAGGATAAGCACAGAGGATCTCTAAGGGAGTAAAAGGCACTGTACTGTTTAGTAGTTGGTATTGATGGGTAGACTGGATAGGCTGTATTATCTTTGTCTGCTATCATTATCTATCTATTGGATTCCGTGCAGCAATGTAGCTTCTTCAGAACAGCTTCCCACAACTAACCTCTGAATATATACTACTGCTCTTTTGTATAAACACTAAGTAATTACATGATGGGTTTACATTTGGTTTTTCCGGCTAGGTGTACACTGAATTCTTATGTCCAGCAGACCTACTTGGATAAGTTTTTGAAAACAGTCATTCAGAGTAACTCACTACCTTTTTTATTTTATTTATTTATTTTTAATGCCCTCTTTCAGTATGGACGAACACCCCTACATCTGGCAGCCAATAATGGGATCCTTGATGTCGTCCGGTACCTGTGTCTTGCTGGTGCAAACGTGGAAGCTTTAACTGCTGTAAGTATACAATGTGTGTTCCCTCATCTAGGATACCTTTTTTATCTCAAAGATCATATATATGTTCTATGCTAGCAATTTGCTAGACTTTTAGGGACATTCTGACATTGAGGGTGCTAATGGTCTTTTCCATTATCGTGCAAATAATAACACTTCTTGCTGCTAATAGCATGCTGGTTACATAGGCGTAGTTTGACTGTTTCATTTGGGGGGGGGGGGGGCAAAGGATGGGGCGGAGCATATTAGCATACTCATTTGCATATATACATATGCAAATGAATATGCTAATAGGGAGGGAGGAAGGGAAAAAGAGCTGGCTTTTTTTGGGAATAACCATAATGAATATGTATGAGATATCAAGCCGGCTCTTTCTCCCTTCCTTCTTTCCTCCTTACCCAGCACCTCCTCTTCCTCTCCTGTAGTATTTCCCCACCCCCTTTCCCATACCATGCCAGTGTTGACCTTAGAAATGCATAGGCTATATGTAGATCCTTCAAGAATTAGTGTGTCATGATTTAGGCTCTACACCCTTTCTGATGTTTTGGTGCCACCTCAGTAAGGCCAACACACAATCTCTCCACTGCAAAACGCTATACACAAACTTGTGCAAAAACACACTCATATTCTTACTAAACCATAACAGCACTAATTCCAAGGACAGACTCAGCATGCAGCAATACCAGAAAAATTGAAACTTACATGCAAAATATCACAGATGTACATTTCCAAAAGCTGACATATTCCAATTAATAAATTCTGAATAAAATACTTTTTTCTACCTTTGTTGTCTCATCATTTAGTTTTTCTATTCGCTTTGGTCCCAAGTGTCTTCTGTTTTATGCAGTGCCTTCTTTATGCAGTAGCCCTGTCCCTACCCTTCCTGGAGTTTCAGTATCTGCCCTCAATGTGTCCCTCACCCCAATCTTCATCCTGTTATTCCTGGTTTTTTTTTTTTTGCTAATTCTCCCCTCTTCCAGCACCCTCTCTTTCTATTTCTTCCCTTCTATACAGCACCCTCTCTCCCTATTTTCACTCCTCTGACCAGTATATTCTCTTTCTCTCACCCTCTTCTGTCCAGCATATCCTCCTTCCCTTACTTCAATCCAGCATCCCTCCATGTCCCCTTCCATGTCAGCTTCTCCATTATATCATTATTTCTCTTATGTCCAGCATATCCCCTCTTTGTCCCCATCCCCGTACAATGTCTAGCACCCTCCCATCATTTTCTTACGCCCCATTTCCAGCATCTCCCCTGTCCTCTTACCCACCCTATGTCCTGCATCTTCCAATATCCCTTTTTCCCTCCCAGCATTGTCCCTGTATGCCCTTATCCCCTCTCTGTCCAGCATTGTCCCTTTGTGTCCCTGTCTCTATGCTCCCTCAATGACCAGAATCTCGCTTCTCTGTCTCCCTGACACTCTCTTTTCTCTTCCCTTCCTCCTACCATCCATTCTCCCTTCTTCCCTCCTACCAGCTAATCCACATCTAACAATCCCTTCCCCCCCCCAATCCATCACCTCTTCCTCTCTGTTCATCCTCCCCCCCCCCCCAAAAAAAAAAAAATATCCAGCACAGCAGACCTGCACCTCTCTCCCTCCATCCTGTAGATCCTCCTCCTGCCACCATTCACCCCTACCCACATGGTTCCATCACCTCGCTCCTCCCAAAGGTGCAGCTGAACAGTACCTCCATTTTTCTCCTTTTCTCACCTCCCCCCCAATCCCGGTTCCAGCGTCTCTCCCTTTTCCTTCCTCCTCACTCACTTGCATTGATCGCTGCCGGTAGCGGCACTGCAGCCAGCCAGCAATAACAGCAGTCTGCTTCGGACTTCCCTGCTACATGTCCCGCCTCCTCTGGTACAACTTCCTGTTCCGCATAGGCGGGACGTGTGGCAGGGAAGGCTGAGGCTCCGAGGCAGACTGTTGTAATCGCTGCAGCGCCGCTACCAACAGCCCCTGGTACCGAAGTTGAAGCGGCGAACGGGTGGCCAGCAGTAGTAAAGGCAGCAAGCAGCAGACAGGCTCGACTCCACTTCCCTGCCCTCTCTGCTTCCCGCCCGAAAGGAAATGACATCAGAGGAAGGCGGGATGCAGAGAGGGCAGAGAAGCAGAGTCGAGCCTGTCTGCTGCTTGCTGCCTTTACTACTGCTGGCCGCCCATTCGCCGCTGCGGGTTGTTGTCGTTTGGGGGGGCAATGCCCCCCCTCCCCCCCCCCCCCCCCCCCCCCCCAGTCTACGCCCATGGCTGGTGATCAGCTTTGTATATTTTTGCAGGATTAGCCACTTAGGGTCTTCTCCCAGAGGCATCGCCAAAGCAGATTTCAATATATAAGTGTCTGTAATTCCAAAAAGTTCTGAATGAGGACAGGACCACCATAGTGTGAAAAGGTGCCAACTTGATTATATTGTTGGTAGCAAACATTCAGGATTGCTCCATCTTGCAAGTTGTTGCAGTGTGGCATAGGATCTTAAGTCAGATTTGTGGGCTCAGTAGAGCTTCAGATATAGAGTACTTTAGGTCATTGTAGGACCCCCAAATGATTCTCATACTAGAGGACCTAATCCTGTCTCATTGTTGGGTGTATGTGAGATGGGTCCCATACAGACATATTAACACCCTATAAAGTCGAGCAAGCCATCCATTCATTCACTGTTTTAGTGAATGTTATATTGAATAGATGTGATTCTCTAATTCCAGCTTGTTTTTAAATATGTCGACCTGTACTGGTACAGACTGAAAAAAATTGGATTGGTTTTCCTGACTTCTCACCTATTTGTGTTGCTATTACTGTACTTAGATGACATGCAAATTAGAATTCATTCATACGGTAACTTCCATGGAGAAAATATGCTAGTTATGATCTGCACCTGTTATGGGGAGATGATAATATTTTTACAGATTCAGATCATTTTTACACTTAATTCATAAGAACTGCCATTCTGTATCCAACCAAAAGACAGTGAGGGTCATGTAGGCAAGCATTGTCTGAAAAAAGGTTGAGAAATAATGCTCTAGGGTATACATATTTAGATCATCAAATCTCTTCTCATACATATTTTGGCACAAACCCTGTACCACTTTTGTCATTTTTCTCTGGACCACTTAAATTATTTAATGCTTTTAGCCAGATACGGCCTCCAATACCGAACACAGTACTCCATGTGGGACCTCACTAATGACTTCTACCAGGGGCATTAAAAGCTCCTTTCTTCTGCTGGTTATACCTCTCTGTGCAACCCATCATCTTTCTGGCTATGGCCACCACCATCTTGTCACATGTTTCACCACCTTGAGATCCTCAGATGCTATCACCCCAAGGTGTTTCTCCTGAACCATGCTTATCAGTCTCTCACCCCCTATCTTGAACCTCTCCTTTGGATTTCTACACCCCAAGTGCGTCACTGTACACTTTTTCACATTAAATTTTAACTGCCAGATATTAGACCATTCTTCTAATTTTTGTAGCTATCTTCTTCTCATATTTTCTACTCCCTCCATATTGTACATTGTTGGATCTGTTATCCACAAACCTTTCCTTTTAATCATTCAGCAAGATCACTCATAAATATATTAAATAGAATCCTTCCTAGTACGGATCCAAGGCACTTCACCACTCATCTTCCTTTCCTCTGAGCAAACGCCATTCACTGTCACCCTCTGTCTTTTGATTAGTTTCCAATGCACTTCACTACTTTGAGTTCTAACTTCAGCCCACTCAGCTTATTCAGGAGATTCCTGTGGAGAATTATATCAAAGACTTTGCTGAAATCCTACATCTAGCGCATGTCCTTTATCTAGTTCCCTTGTCACCCAGTCGAAGAATTCAGTCAGATTCATCTGGTGGAATTTTCCTTTGGTACGGAAGATATTAAAGGGCGAGGGGAAGTATTGTAGAGTTTAGTAGTTGGTATGGAAGTACAGACTTGGTAGGCCATATGGTCTGATTGCTGCCATTTTCTCTGTTTTTTCCAGTGCATAGGGAAACATTAGTGACTAACAAATCTTTCTAATTGTTTTTTCAACTCTGACATATAGGATATTAGGACAGGCAAGATAAGAATGTATTTTTATTTACAATAGTTTGTCACAGAAAAACATTCTCGGCGTATTTGAGGTGTTGGCAGTGTGTGTGGAGGGGGTCAGTATTGTACCTTGTACAGTCTTGATTTTTGGTCATGTCAACTAATTACTTCTTGTTTTCTTTTCACAGGATGGGAAAACGGCAGAGGATCTTGCTAAAGATGAGCAGCATGAACATGTAGCTAATCTGCTTTCAAGGCTAAGAAAGGTAAGTATTCCGTCTAGTCACATTTTTATTTCTTTTATTTAGATTTAGATTTAGCTTGTAACTTTTCGACAGTAGCTCAAGGCAAATTAACTTCAAGTACGTTAGGTATTTCCCTGACTTTGGAGGGCTTACAATCTAAATTGAAGAGCACTTTTGTTCCAAAAGTCACTCAGTCCATTATTTGGTAGTTTTGAGCTGTGCAATTAATTGTGTTCATCAAGATTCATTTACTGAAGCTTCTTTCTGTGCCAAAAAAACGCATTGAATGTAATGGTTAAGCTGACCCAGTCTCATTTCACTTTTTTTGTGCACTTCCCTGTATGTGGTTTTCACACAGGGAAAAGTATAGTCTCCGGGAGGAGTGAGGGAAGATACTAGTAACTTATGCATCTTTCAATTTATACTTTGTTTCGCTCCCTGGGTGACTACTGTGTATTATGGTGGCTTTTTTTTTAGTTTAGGGTTTTTGTTTTCAATTGATGGCTTGACAGGCTGGCAGTTTTGCATAGCAGAGGTTGATTAGAGATTAAAGAGCCAGAATCTGATCTCCATAGATTTGTATGGACTCCTGATGAAACCCTTTACCTTTTTCTGCTGTAGCTAAGTTTGCAGAACCTCAAGCGACAGGGATCTTGAAGCTGTGTGATTTGTCCTACTGTGCTGGTGTTCCTAAACAGAGCCCCGGGGCACAGCAAGGCATTCTTTCCAACCACTTTATTATACTTTGAGGCCAAGATGCACTAAAAAATCGTTAAAGACCTTCCCTTACCGATTTCCTTAGCGAATCGGTAAGGAATGGGCATGCATCAAGGAATAGGAATGCAAATGAGCAGCTCATTGTAGCTCACTTGCATTCTCTATTCCATTATTTAACAGTCGGCCAGTCGAGCATGCGCAGAGCAGCCGAGCGTTATGCTGGCTGCTGTGCGCATGCGAAGGACGTCCTTTATGGACGTCCTTTATGGACGTCCTTCACTATATATTAAAAAAAAGACGAGCTGTGCCTATGGACGTCCTTTATGAATGTTCTTTATGGACATCCTTGCCCCCCCCCCCCCCCGAGGTCGCCGCTGCTCCCCCCTCCCCCTGCATTGAAATGACAGCTTCTCACAGCCCCGGCCTCCCCACCATCCTCCGCACCCCCGTGGCCCCGCCCCCCCCCCCCCCCCCTGAAGTTGCCGCCGCTCCCCCCTTCTACCCGTCCCCCTCTGGCTGACACCGGGCCGGGCCCTCACAGTGCCTCTCACCTCCGTGTGAAGGCGCTGTAGCAAGCAACAGCTGATCGCTTCCCTTCGGACTTCCCTCCTTTCCTCCCTGGCCCGCCCTCGTCTGACGTAAGTTACTTACATCAGACGAGGGCGGGCCAGGGAGGAAAGGAGGGAAGTCCAAAGGGAGGCGATCAGCTGTTGCCTGCTGCAGCGCCTTCACACGGATGTGAGAAGCGCTGTGAGGGCCCGGCCCGGTGGCAGACGGAGGAGGGCGGGTGGAGGGGGAAGCAGCGGTGGCGACAACCTCGGGGGGGCAGGGCCACGGGGGTGCGGAGGATGGTGGGGAGGCCGGGGCTGCGGGAAGCTGTCATTTCAATGCGGGGGGGGGGGGGCGGCGGCGGCATCGGAAGGGAAAAAAAAAGCCAAGTGCACGTCAGGGACGTCCTTGAAGGACGTCCATGTTAGGCACTTTAGAAGGATGTCCCTGACGAGCACTTGGGACCTGCAGCTTGTTCTTCTTTTTTTTTTTTTTTTTTTTTTTTTTACATGGGTGTTAAGCGCTTTCCCACTGGTCTCCATGGGTCCATTCACAGCAGCCCCAGCCTAATGAGAGGTGCAGACCTCATGTTAGGTTTTCCACGGTAAGGCGTGCAGGACGTCACTCATAGAAACAGAAGCCTACCCTTGCAGATCAGCAATGCGGCCGCGCCGTAGAAGAGGACTTTGGGTGGTGGGGGTTGGGGACCCCCGCCAACAAAGGTACCCGACAGCGGTGGGAGAGGGTTGGCAGCGGTGGCTGGGGGGGGGGGGGTCGAAGGGGTTGGTGGCAGGGGGGCCAGGGCCAAATCTACGGGGGCCCATGCCCCCGTGGCCCCACGCCCCCGTGGCCCCACGTAGCTATGCCCCTGGACAGGACACACACATCCTGTAGGTTGATCTCTGTGGCAGTTTTCATCTTTATTTAGATTTTGCTCACACCTTTTTCAGTAGTAGCTCAAGGTGAGTTACATTCAGGTACACTGGGTATTTCTCTGTCCCTGGAGTGCGCATGAGGGTCCTGAGGCAATGGAGGGATAAGTGACTTGCCCACGATCACAAGGAACAGCAGTGGGATTTGAACCGGCCACCTCTGGATGTTAAGGCTGGTCCTCTAACCACTAGGCTACTCCCTCAACTCCCTGTTGGAAACAATCTACCTTTTGAGGTGCGTGTGTTTTTAAAAGTAAACCAAAGCTCATAACTGGACAAATCATAACTCCTCCTCTCTATAATTCCCAAATATGTCTATAGCACATGAACCTCATTCTACCTCAGTATCACATTGTATTTGTTCTTACCGGATCTGGCGAAAGCCTTATGGTACTATGTAAGCCACATTGAGCCTGCAAATAGGTGGGAAAATGTGGGGTACAAATGTAACAAAATCAGAACCTGACACCCACATACTGCTGTCCAGCAGAGAATGTTTGCCTTTTGACGTTTTCTTCAACTTGGGGCTTTCTGTGGGGTTTCTAACACAGACATGATGACAGTGAATATTACAGTGGAACTGTCTAACTTTTGAGGCCATCTTAAGCTTTTTTTCATATATATATATATATATATATATATTTTTTTTTTTTTTAATAAATTATTTATAGAGCAGTATCTTTCTTTGTTTCTCAAAGGGAACAACCACCAAAAACTTGCAGATCGGTGAGCATGTCAAGGAAGCCGTTGGGGGGGGGGGGGGAGAAAAGGAAATTAAAATGCAATCAACCATGACACATAAAAATTCACAGTTGGAGCCTGTCTCCAACTATTACTTCCTCTGTGTGTTTGCTAATCTTTGCCCTGTTGAGTACTGCTGCACCAGTTTTGTGATGGGTAAAGAAGCCGAGGAATCAATTTAAAAATGCACATTAATCTGTAAGGGTTCCTCCACTGAAAAAGTATTGGGTCTGGTAATAAGAGGAAGTCTCCTGTGTTTGATTTTTCCCAAAGTATACATAGGCATTACAATGTATTCCTTCATGTATTGTGCTGAGGGAAGAGTTCATTGTATGTTACTTGACTGATGGGGGTAAAGTTGTCACATAGTCAGTGTTATTCACAGGACTGGCCCAAAGATATCCAATTCCATGGGTAAGCCTTCAGCTGTGCATCCTGCCTCATCCCAAGGACTACTCAAGGCCTTATCCCTCCCCATCATAGTCTAGTATCCTGCCCTTGCTTTGCTTATCTACTCTCTGTAATCCAGTATATCCCTTTGCTCTGCCTAACCCCCATCTGCATCTCTCACTCTTTCTCCTGTCAAACCTGTGCTGCTGTAGCTGCCCTCGCTCTTCCAGAGCCAAAGGGACCAATGGATTTGATGCCAGGGTGGGGTCATTAGTCACAGGACTCCATTCAAGGGTGTAGCATCCTGCCCCCCTCTGATTCATGGCTTCCTATGGAGGGGGGGGGGGGGGGTATTGTAGGCCTCAAATGCAGTCTTGTGGTTAAAAACCCCCGTGCCAGCGCTGAACCCATTTGTCTGTATAGCCCCAGAAAGAGGGAGATTGGTGGTAGCAACAGGGGAAGGGAAAAGGGAGAAGGTGAACTACAGTCTGTTGCTCTGCCACCCCTGAAATTCTGCTGTACTAAGCAGATGCCTAGTCTGGTTAGTGACTGGGCCAGCCCTGACTGTTCAGTTGTAAATAGTGGAGAGGAGGGATCGGAAATGCTGCAGCAGGATGTGTGTGTGTGACAATATTAAAGGAAGGTTGTAAAGAGAGAGTTGGTGGAGTGAAAGGGTATGGGAGGATCGGGTGAGAGGATCAGAGGAGGTGTGGGATGCTGGGGAGAACAAGTTAGGGGTTCAAAGATACCGGCATATTGAGAGAATAATGGGGATCAGAGGGAACCCATAAAACATCAGCTCTGGAGAGAAGAGATGTGGCAAGTTAAAGGTGGGGGGGGGGGGGGGGAGTGAGTAGGGCTGCAAGATAGATGTGGTGAGTAGAGAGAAGCCTACTAACATATCTGTGTCTGCCATATGAATCCTACCGGTGAATATAGTTGGAAAGAATCCATCTTACTACTTGGTAGGCTGGGCAGGGCTTACCCTGTTAAAATTTTCTGTTTCTTTAATGTTAGGAAGCACATAGAGGGCTGTTTATCCAGCAGCTCAGACCCACACAGAATCTGCAGCCCCGCATCAAGTTGAAGCTATTTGGACACACCACCTCTGGGAAGACCACCATTGTGGAGTCTTTGAAGTGTGGCCTTCTCAGGAGCTTCTTCAGGCGACGCCGACCCCGGATCTCATCCACAAATTCGACTAGGTTCCCGCCTTCACCACTGTCTTCCAAACCCTCAGGTACCTCTGCCAACACCAAATGGACAAGATTAAGATGTCATAGGTTGTTACATTTAGATAAGAGAAGCCAAATATGGCCTTTTTTTGTTGGGAACATTTGACTTCAGATGACTTGTATGGCAAGTTTCATTTTTCTGTAACTTAATTTATATTTCCCGAGCTTTTTACACATCTTCTGCCTTATCTCTAGTTAGGTACTGTGTATATTACTAGAAAGTCACCTGTGTTTTTGGTATGGATATAGGGATCATGAATTGCTTGAAGTTCTGTGTCTCTGGTGCTATAAAATCAGCTTAAACCAAGAGTGAAGAGCCTTAAGACTGGAAGCTGGTTAGTGGGGAGGAGGCAGTTTATTTAATTTTATACTCTGTAAACCAGAGGTGCTGTTCTGAAGGTCTGAGTAAAGTGTGTGCAATATTAGCTGAGCACCACTAGAGGTCAGTATTTCATAATTATTCTCTTTGAATCTCTCTTCCAAAAGAAAAGTCTTAAGGGATTGTGTGTATATTCCTAATAACTATTTGGAATCCTCCTTACACCCAATTTTCTGGAGATATAAAGCAAATATAAGGACTGATGGCAGGGGTTAGTGGATTATTCACACTTGTGTGAATCATGTACATGCATGTCCCTGAAAGTAGTTTATTTAGTTTTAGGGGAGCTGCTTTCTGGATGTCCCACCAGAAGCGTTTTCATCAGTTTACTAGCCAACAATGGTTTACTAGCCAACAATGGCATCTTTTCTCCCCTCTGTGGCAGTGGCGGAAAAAGAAGCTAAATTCACTGTAGAGCCAGACTGTTTATTGGCTCAGGCTACCAGCTTAGACCCAGAACAGGAAGTGACATCCAAGGGGTTGGGACCCACGGTGAGCTTATCTGCTTTTACTGCTGCCGCTGCTGCTCATCTAGAGACGCATGAGGGTGGAACAGAGAGGAGACAGATGCTGGATTAGAGGGGAGAGAGAGACTGGATGGAAGAGGTGGGGAAGGAAGGAGGGTACAAGTTGGATTGAAGCAGAGAGGAGGAGAGCAGACTATGGATGGAAGGAGGAGAGAAAAGGAGGGAGAGGAGGGTAGAAGCTGGATGGAATGGGGGCAGAGGGAAAACAGATACTGGATTGGAGAGGAGGAGGGCAGATGCTGGTCCTGGAGGAGGAAGGAAAAGAGGGGGGGGACTGGGGGAAGGAGGAATAAGGGGAGAAGCTGAACATGATGAGAGATAGGGGCATAGAGATTCAATACAGGACATGGGGAATGGGATAGGATACAGAGGGGTGCTGCTAGATAGGGCAAGAATAAAAATGCAGAGAGGGGAAATGCTCAACATGGCAGGAAGATATGGGCAGGGACTGGACCAGGAGACTCTGGCAAAAGGGTTAAGAGAAGATGGAGGAAAGTAGAAACCAAAGACTGGGACCAACACGATTACAAATATTAAGACCAGACAACAAACCTAGAGAAATGAATTTTATTTTCTGTTCATTGATAGTAACCTTACAGAACTTAATCGAATTGAATCAAATCAAAACATGTTGGTTGAATCAGACAGCACTAGTCACAACCCAGTCAGCTTTTCAGAATTTCCCCAATGAATATGCAGGAGATCCATTTGCATACAATGGAGGCAGTTCATTCTAGTAGATCTCCTGCATATTCATTGGGGAAATCCTGAAAACATGACTGGGTTGCAGTCCTCAGACTGACATTGAGCACCCCTGTGGTAGGGTATATGAGCATTGAAGGGGGGTATGGGCAAGTCAGGGGTGTGCCTAGCACTTACATGCTAAGTTGTTAAGCCAGTGATTCCCAAACCTGATCCTGGAGGCACCCCAGCCAGTCAGGTTTTCAGGATATCCACACTGAATATTCATGAGAGAGATTTACATGCACTATCTCCACTGCATGCACATCTCTCATATAAATACTCATTGTGGATATCTTGAAAACAAAACCTGACTGCCTGGGGTGCCTCCAGGACCAGGTTTGAGAACCACTGTGTTGGGCCCATTACTGACAGCAGGGGCGTAGCCACAGGCGGGCCTGGACGGGCCCAGGCCCAGCCACTTTTCCTTCAGGCCCGCCCACCCTAACAAGCCCCAACCCAAGTGAGGCGCCAATCTTTTCCTGCCTCTTTTGCCCGCTCTCCCTGTCCGCGTGGTCTGATTATTTTTACTCCCTGAAGCACCGTTCTCCCTCCAGCACCGGCGATTCCCATAGCCTTCTGCCAGCGTGCGTCGTCAGGGGCGGGGCCTCTCCTCAGGCGCGTCCCTGGTGCTGGAGGGAGAACAGCGCTTCAGGGAGTAAAAATAATCAGACCACACGGATGGGGAGAGTGGGCAGAAGAGAGGGAGAAATGCAAAACTCGGGAGGAGATGGCGAAGGGAGAAAGCGCTGCCCAGGTAGGCCAAGGAGGGAGAGAGAAGAAGATGCCCGGGGGGGAGAGGGAATTTTTTAAAATAACTGTACAGGGGTGGGAATGGCCCACCCAGGTTAATTCGGGGCCCGCCCAAAATGGCAGGTCTGGCTACGCTCCTGACTGACAGTAGTCTAACTGACAGCAGTTAGGCATCAGCATTTACACCAGCCTTTGACGTGGTGTAACTGCTCGTAACTAAAGTTTTGCTACTCTTCCATAATGGCGATTACACATGTAATTGCCGATTTACAGATTTTGTGCTTAGCACCTAACTTTAGGCGAACTTTATAGAATTATCCCCAAAATGGCTTTGTTTTAGTCTTGGTGTATCCTAGGGTGTAAAATGTATATGTTACATGAGGCAGGATAAGCAATCTGATGGCCTATAACCTGTTGTCCTCTGGTGCGCCAGTTTCAGTGAGCATCTCCAACCTGTACCCGGGCTGTGAAAATGTTAGTGTGCGGAGCCGCAGCATGATGTTTGAGCCAGGCTTGACTAAAGGCGTATTAGAGGTGTTCGTCTCGCCATCCCATCATTCTCACTCCTCCACCGACGAGCAGGCCACAAAAGCCATCGACATCCAGCATGCCAACCTAAATGGTAAGCACAGTCATTCAACGCTACCTCTAAGCCTTTTCTCTGAACGTGTGGCTGTACTAGTCATTTAATAACCATGTTTATAAGTCTTGTTTTATAAATATCCGTTATTACTCTTCAGCAACTGAGTCAAAAGTGGAGAGGCCTGTGCCCATCTAGGCCTCGCCCTCCACCCCCATACTGTGGCTATGCCCTAGATTTTTAACCTACATTAGCAAAATAATAGCTCATGTAGAACTGGGGAAAATCTCAAACCAACTGAAAATTTTTACCCTTTACACAACCCTCTCCTTAACCATTTTTGCAGCCTATGCTAGCTTCCCTTTTCCCTGTTTTTCCTCCTAGCCCATAGAAGAACAGCTCACGGGAGGCTAAAGCGCAAACACGAGGGACCTTTATCTCAGGCGTCCATTATCTTCTACGCTCAGCTTTTTTGGGCTGTTGAAATGCATCTCTGTTCACCATCCAAATCCAGTCTATTTCCTTCCCCTATCTCTTCTTCCGTTTCCTCCTTTCTTATCCATTTCTCTTTCCATCTTTCCCTCCCTACTTCTAATTCACTTTATTTAATTCCGCTTATCAAAGTTAGCGTAGCATATGTGCCAACTTTACTTTGGCCATTTGAATGTTGCGGTGGTAGCAGCACTTGCTGTTTTCACAAACCTTTCCATTCTCCAATCATGGAAAAACATAGTGGGGGGGGGGGACAGTTGTATATACTTAGGACATCACCTTCTCACTGTTGGAAGGAGTTAGCTTATGGGTAAAAGCAAGGATTGAACAAAAGTGTGGCAGTGGCAGCAGGATGTTGCAATGAGAATGAAATGAAGACAGAGTATAGTAAATGTCGGCAGATAGATTTGCACAGTCCATCCAGTCCGCCCAACAAGGTGACCAGAGTTGAATCTGGCACGCTGCACAGGTTCCACTTCATGATTAAACAACCGGTATACTTAATCTCTGTCTCTCTCTGCCAATTTTGGGGCAAAGACTATAGAAGTTTGCCCCCCACCGGTCCTCCTTACCAGCCACTGGAGTTACCATTGAAGCCCACTCCAGCCTTGATCCTGATCATTTTTGCCATTTGCGGAACCAAACCGTAGAGTCTGTTCAGTATTGGTCGTACTTCCTAACCTCTGAAGTTGCTGTCAAAGCTCACTCCAGTTATGTGGTCATTTAAGTTTTGCTTTAATTGGATTCCATTTTTTTTCTATTTTTTAATAGTGACCATGGTTTAACATGCTACTGGCTTCCCATTTATAAAGAAGCTGTTCTTAAGAGAGCACACCTGAACACATGCTTTTGTAGCAGTATTTCTGATTGGATCCATTTTTCTCAAAATAGCATTAGAATTTCACATTTTAGGTAGTAAAGCAGGTGACACACTTGTGAATTTTAATTTAAACCCTAAACACAGCAAGACCACAAGAGAAAAATCTAGTCATGACACTAAAACCACTTACAGAAGCACTGTCTTCCATCAGCATGTGGCACCGTGGAGGGAAGCTTTTATTGTAAACTAGCCGTTGAGCCCGTGAAAATGGGCTACTTTTGGAATGGGGGGGGTTCCGAGCCCCCCCCCCCCGGAGTCGCTGCCGCCGCCCCTCCACCTGGCCCGAGCAGCACTGTAAACTTACATCAGCACACAGCAGCAGGCACATCAGCAAAGCTGCCGTCGGGGCGGGCTTCCTTCTCTGCCTGTGTCCCGCCCTCGTGTGACGTAACGTCGGCGAGGGCGGAACAAAGGCAGAGAAGGAAGCCCGCCCTGACGGCAGCTTTGCTGATGTGCGTGCTGATGTAAGTTCACAGTGCTCGGGCCAGATGGAGGGGCGGCGGCGACTCCGGGGGAGGGGGAGCGGTTCCGAAGTGTGCAGCATGCCAGTAGAGACTTCCCTCTCTGTCCCGCCCCCATCATCACGTATTGAAGCGGGGGCGGGGCAGAGAGGGAAGTCTCTACTGCGCATTTGCGAGTGAGTACGGTCACTCACCGTTTATATGTTTGATGTTCTGCCCCAGCTGTGACTGCTTCAGCTAGCATGCCTCATACAAGTATTTTTGTGAGGCCAGTTCATACAGGGTGTGCACCATGCAGGGCCTTAACCAGAACAAAGCCTCTGCGGCCCACTGCCGAAACAAGACCAGGCCACCAGTGTTCCAGGAAATGTTTTTCTCGTGGGCAGATTTAGGTAACTGAAAGCAGAGATTTTTTACATTTAGGTATACTAACTATGTTTGTTTGACAGGTTTAAACTTTTTAAAAATTGTTTTTAAAATCAGAGACAGATGTATTTATTTTATTTTTAGTTATTTGGATTTTGCTCACTCCTTTTTCAGTAATTGCTCAAGGTGGGTTACATTTAGGTACACTAGGTAGTTCCCTGTCCCAGGAGGGCTCACAATCTAAATTTGTACCTGAGGCAATGGAGGGTTAAGTGACTTGCCCAAGATCACAAGGAGCAGCAGTGGGATATGATCCGACCACCTCTGGATGTCAAGACTGGTGCTCTAACCACTAGGCCACTCCTCCACTCTTTTGTCTCTCCTTGCTCAGATTCTAATAATGGCTATATTCTACATTAAACATAGTCACTAGCACTATCACAGTGAAAGAAATTACTACAGTATTGGAAGTATACAGTAGAGATCGAAAGTTTCTCCCATTACCCAGTAGAAAGTTCATTGCCAGATTTTCCATCTGGGCCTTCCATCCTGTTGTCTGTTTTTGTTTGGGGGGGGGGGGGGGGTGCCAGCATCTCTTGTACTTTCTCTGTAATACTCTCAGGGCAGGGGAAAAGCAAAAGAACTTCTTACCTTTCCTTTTGTTCTGTGAATTACCCCAATTTTATGAAACCTTTTTACTGTAAGGGAGGGGAGAATGCCGCTGTGTGGTACAAATATGGAAAGGTTATGTATGCAGTAGGGGGAGCTCTAGTGTCTTCAAATTAAGGAGCCAATACAGTAAAATGTCCTAGGCTTTGCTCACAAATTTTCTGTGTGCCCTATGTAGAAACGAATTTTGCACATGAGCTAACTGTGCAGAGCCTTGGGTACCGTTGACATTAATGGACAGCACACTTCAATCTATGCTGATGAATACTAAATCTATGGCTATATGCATTTCCTGATCCATGTCCCATAAATGGCAAAATATAGATCAAGTCTGCGTATTTTATCACATTAATATCGTATGCTATGAGCGAGGGTGCTGCACATCTCAAGTGGGGAGGGGAAGATTATGTTGAAATTAGCTGTGTATATTGTTTGATGCTCAGTTTATTCATATTTGTATACTGGCTAACATTTTAGCCATTTGTGTTTTGTTTCATTGATAAAATCAAATACAAAATATTGGAACTAAAAAAAAAAAAAAGAAATTCGCTGTTAACAGTATTGCTGATTTAAACATTATATTGTTCAAAAACTGCATCATATTTAACTTGCCTGTATGTGGTTGGCATGTTGGCAAATTGCCAACCAGTGTCTTAATTATGAACGATTGACCTGCATGGTGTGGCTCTGGCTGACTTGTTGGGTGAGCTGGATGGACTGTGCAGGTTTTTATCTGCCATCATTTACTGTTACTCAAACCCACTGAGCCAGATCTAACCAGTGCTTTGAGTAGATTGACTGCCTGTCTAACCAGGAACTAGGAATGAGCGAAAAACAGCATACTATGCCTGAACCCAAGTAAAACATATTCTGTGAGTTCCTACAAGGACAGGTACCTGTCTTGACAATACCATTTGGGAGATAGGGATTACCCCTAAAATCACAGGTCAGGAATCTCAAGGTACTTCTAGAATTCATCCTTTTCTTTTTCCCTGCAAATTCAAACAACCTTTAAAAACTGTTTGTCACCTGTGTCAACTGTGAAGTCTCTCTCCATATATCTACTACTACTTATCATTTCTATAGCGCTACAAATAGCACTATACTCAAAAAAAGCCAGTACTTGTTTTGGCATATATAAGTGGCTATAGTGGAGATGGATAGTAGTGCAGATGCAGACATTCCTTTTCTCTACCTTGCTTTGGGAGGATGATAGTGATTCAAGCAGGGGCTGGGCAGGATCCTTATTGGCTCACTCAAGAATCAGAATTCTCAGTGTCCACCTGCTGGTAGGTGTGAACAACCCATCAGACTTCTCTTGGTCGGTCCAGATGGACTAAAGGAAAGTAAATTAGCAGGTAAAATATAATTTCTCCACAGCCTTCAGAGCATGGGCACCTGCAGAAACCTCTGCAGTTTTGGGCAGCCACTTGAGTGGAGGATCAGCACTCCTCTAAGGTAACATGTTTAGAGCAGAGGGAGCTCTACTGTGGAATGTTCAGATTTTGTTCTGGACACATCTGCATTACCTGTTTTTACCTCACTGATGTGCATCTCTGTCCTGTCGTCACGTTCCTCACCTGTTCGGCACTCCTCCAGACTGGCTCGGGCCACGGGTTGCTCAGAAAGGGCTGAGGATCAGGCAGGGGCGTATCTGGACTCCGGCGGTAGGGGGGGCCAGAGCCAGAGGGAGGGGGCACATTTTAGCGCCCCCCCCCCCGCCGCCCCCCCCCGCCGCCGAGCCCCCACCGCCACCAATGACTTAGTCTCTCCACCCCCCTCCCGCCGCCAACCCTCCCCCGCTGCCGTTCTTACTTTTGCTGGTCTGCTTCCACCTGCCGCTGCCTTCAAACCTTCTTCTTCAGCCGGCGGGGGACCCCAAACCCCCGCCAGCCGCCCCGCGCTGTTTAAAATTCATCTTCGGCCTCCGTGGCCGTGCTGCTGGGATAGGCGGCGCTGTTGAAATCCACTTCGGAGTCTGACGTCGTTGTACGTTGTACGTGCTGCGACGTCAGACTCCGAAGTGGATTTCAACAGCGCCGCCTATCCCAGCAGCACGGCCACGGAGGCCGAAGATGAATTTTAAACAGCGCGGGGCGGCTGGCGGGGGTTTGGGGTCCCCCGCCGGCTGAAGAAGAAGTTTTGAAGGCAGCGGCAGGTGGAAGCAGACCTCGGCTGGCGGGGGTTGGGGTCCCCCGCCAGCAAAAGTAAGAACGGGCACGGGGGAGGGTTGATGGCGGTAGGGGGGGCCAGGGCAAAATCTGCGGGGGCCCAGGCCCCTGAGGCCCCACGCAGATACGCCCCTGGGATCAGGCATAGGAAGCTCTGTTTCAGTTTCTGTTTCCTAAGTCTGGCAGCTGTCATCTAGCTTGGAGCAAGACCAAGGCCATCTTGGTTGACTCAGGGGAATCAGCCATGTTTCGGTTTCCTAGTCCGCCAGCCGTCATCCGGCTTGGAGCAAGGACAGCAGCCATCTTGGCTAGCTCGGGAGGGGGCAGCCATCTTATTTATGAGAACAGGAAGGAAGCCCATATTTGGGCGCTGTGCTACTCTGCTGATGGAGGCAGCCATCTTGGAACAGCTGTACATGGTTGAGCCTAATCCCTGCACTATTTAAAGCCCTGTTTACAGGCCTTCCATGCTTCGGCTTCTATTTGCGTAGAGGTTGTGGTCTTCATCAGTTCCAGTGTTTTCCTGTGTTCCTGACCTTGGATTGCTTACTGACCACGCGTTGTGTTGCTGCCTGCCTTGACCTTGGACTGTTTACTGACTATTCTTTGCTCTGCCATTTACAGGCTCTGGACTGTGTTTGTTTGCCCACCTGTCTGGTCAGTGGTCGTGCAACCCCGCTGGTTCCGGAAGTCCTGCCAGCCACTTGAACCCAGGGGCTCAACTTCTGGGGGACAGTGGCTAAGTGCAGGTGAAGCTAGGGGTTGTCTGGCTGCCTGACCGAGTGCGGTGTCACTCCATGTTCGCCGTGCTCAGTCGGGGCACAAGGGCTCACACATCCCCAGTCATAACACCTGTAGATTTTGGTGTGCATAATAAAAGCTGATAAAAATCTGCAGCTCCAACAAACCTTTTGTAAAGGTAGAGGCTATAAAGTGAGGGATGTGAGAAGTGACCAAGATGATAGTATGCACTGTATTTTGTAAGATTTCCTAAAATGATCATAAGATCAAATCTAGTATACTAATGAGTTTGCTCTTGTTGACATTAATTGCCTGCAATGCATGACTGAATATCCAAAGACTCAGTCATATGATGTTTTGCTTTTAATGCTAGTCAGTTCTTGCTCTGGGGGGGGGGGGAGTAGAAAAACAAGACAGCTTGTAATATATTTATTTAATTGTTACATTTATATCCCACATTTTCCCACCTATTTGCAGGCTCAATGTGGCTTACAAAGTACCGTAAAGGCATTTTCCATTTCGGTTGATAACAAATACAAGATTGTGTTGAGGTCAGATGAGGTAGAAGTGAATCACCTAATTGCTTTCACCACTCACAAATCTATAAGCAAAAATATATATATACATTTTGCTATTTGCTTCAGATTGTGGCTTGTTTTAGTGGTCGTATTATCAGGCCAGGTTAAATCTTGTTGGATGACTGCTATAGCATCAGGGAGTCCTCGCTGGTATATCAAGTATCTTTATTCTTGCTCATGATCCGTTCATACAGGCTCAGATCTCTTTATTTGTTACATTTGTATCCCACATTTTCCCACCTATTTGCAGGCTCAATGTGGCTTACATAGTACCGTAAAGGCGTTCGCCAAGTCCGGTAGAGAAACAAACACAGTGTGATGTTAAGGTCGGATACGGTAGGTATGTTTCAGGCACATTAGGGGTCGAAGATAGGGGAGGTTATATAGTGTCCAATACGATCTTTGGTTTTGCTGTGTTGCAGAGTTGAGGCATTTATGTTGGGTCGAAAGGGTACGCCTTATTGAACAGGTAGGTTCTTAATGATTTCCTGAAGTTTAGATGGTTGTAGATTGTTTTCAAGGCTTTTGGCAGTGCGTTCCATAGTTGTGTGTGCTTATATAGGAGACATTGGATGCATAGGTTGCTTTGTATTTGAGTCCTTTGCAGTTTGGGTAGTGGAGGTTCAGGTATGTTCATGATGATCCAGTTCTGTTTCTGGTTGGTAGATCTATGAGGTCTGTCATGTATCCTGGGACTACACCATAGATAATCTTGTGGACCAGGGTGCAGATTTTGAAGGTGATAACTGTCAGGATTGCTGGACATACTCTTGACATACTTAGATTAATATTAAACCAGCTTCTGACTTCTGATAACTCCCCCCCCCCCCCCTCCTCCCCTTCAGGAATCAGTAAGGATGGCAAAATGGACCAAATGGTGGTGGCTAGCCCTTTGTTGTCTTAATTACTCCTGATTAACATACCTTTTGTTCCATCTGGGAGCAGGGCTGTCTGTGAGAACAAAGGAAGCCAGACATAGAGGCTCCATCACAAGGGACTTCAAACAATATAACCTGTGAAAATGCTCACCTTTCCTGACTTCAGAAACTAACCTGGAGTTTTGTAAAGGAAATAACTTGGAAGGAGAGAATTTATTTGATCTCTCTCTCTGCTCCTGTTCCCTCTCTGGCCCAGATGCATCAAACAAACGTAAAAAAAATCTAAATCGCTAAAGTCCTTATCGATTTTGAAAAACCGAAGCATGCACCAAAAAAACAGGTCAAACATGTTTGTTGCAGTATCCAGAAGTACAATGTATCAATGAATCGTAATCCCCGTCGTAATTGGCCCCTAAATCATGCGCAGAGCAGCCAAGCGTTATGCTGGCTGCTCTGCGCATGACACAAACGTCCAAAAAAACCACAACACAAGCACGTGGCTCCCCACTTCCCCCTGCACTAACCAAAACAAAGCAAAATCCAAATAGATCGGGAGGGGGCAAAGGCGCTCGTCAGGAGCGTCCTGTATGGGCGCCCTTGCCCCCCCCCCCCCCCGAGATCGCCGCTGTTCCCCGCTTCAGCCGGTTTTAATAAAAACAAATCTCCAAATTTTCTCATCCCCGGTCCCCCTCCCTTCCTGTGTTTCCTGTCCCTTGCTCCAGGGCTCCACCTCCCACCATCCTCCGCCCCGTGCCCCGCCCCCTGGGATCGTCGCCGCCGCTCCCACCCTCCACCGGACCCCCCCCCTCCGCATTACCGTCCCGTGCAGCGCCTCTCACCTGTATGCGAAGGTGCTGCACGGGATAAAACACCTGATCGCCATTTGCTTCTCCCTTCTCCGACATCAGTTATCTACGTAGGTAACTTACGTCAATGGAGGGCGGGCCCAGGAACAACAGACTGACGTCGGAGAAGGGCCTCAAAGTTTGTTTCTAAACCTTGAAGCCATCAAGAAGTGATAATCTTTACTGCATACTGCTGACTTGATGAGGACTGTGGCAAAAGGTTTGCACTGCTGAGCGATGAAGTTGAACACAAGTATGCTGTTCATGTATTCTTGGTTTGACTGCTTAACTACATCAAGCCACACCATTCACAGTTGAAGCAGATTGCATTCTTCAGTGAAGGTGCAGCCAGTCAATTCAAGTAGAAATTCTTGTCCTTCAGTCTCACACTTATGAAGGCGTTTATGGTAGGAATATCCAGTGGCATGTCTTTGCAGCGGGCAGTGGAGAAGATATAGTGGGTGGGAAAGGGGGAATTCTGAGGAAAGTAGTATGGAATGAAATTACAAGTAGAAAGTTAGGTATTAATATTGATACCTTTGTGCAGGTTGTTGCACAAAAAAACATCTAAAGTCACATTTCTGATGTCACTGCAGAGGAAATATGCAGCCAGCAAGATAAGTTGGATCTGCATTGGAATTACCCTAGAATTTATTCTATCATCCATGAACATTAATGCAACACCACTTTGTAAGATATCCTATCTTGTACATGCTATACCACTTTGTATTTCTCAGATCCGGAAGTGGTAGGGTTACCATACGTCCGGATTTACCCGGACATGTCCTCTTTTTGAGGACATGTCCTCTTTTTGAGGACATGTCCTCTTTTTGAGGACATGTCTGGACGGGTTTTGGCCAGCCTGCCCATTTGTCCGGATTTCTGGACAAATGAGCAGGCTGACGTACGGGCGGCGGACCTCCCCTCCCCTTACGATCTTCCCTGGTGGTCTAGTGACTTTGGGGTAGGAAAGAGCCCCCTCTTTCCTGCCCGGCGCGCTGCTCTGCATCCTGTATGCTGCCTGTGACGGTCTCGGCGAGATTCAAAATGGCCGCAGAGAATTGAAGTCTTGCGAGGCCGCTTCAATTCTCAGCAGTCATTTTGAATCTCGCCGAGACCGTCACAGGCAGCATACAGGATGCAGAGCAGTGCTCCGGGCAGGAAAGAGGGGGCTCTTTCCTGCCCCGAAGAAGTCACTAGACCACCAGGGAAGATAGTGAGTAAGGGGAGAGGTGGTGACAGGGCCGGGGGAGGGGAGGTAAGGTGAGGGGGTGACCAGGGGGCGGGGCGAGGTGTGACAAGGGGCGGGGTGAGGTGTGACAAGGGGTAGGGTGAGGGCGTGAAATGGGGCAGGGCACGGGCGGGGCAAGTGTCCTCTTTTTTTTAAGGACAAAAAATGGTAACCCTAGGAAGTGGCGATTGTCACTACGGCATTATGGAAGCCACATTGAGCCTGCAAATAGGTGGGAAAATGTGGGATACAAGTGCAACAAATAAATCTTTCGTCCCAGTTCAGAGAGGTAGTGTATGGAGTCCGTTCGTGCTTTCCATTCATTGTCATATATCTGTTTCCAAAATACTTTTGGGTCTGTGTGGCCTCTTGTGCTGTAGGTAGTATGTTCTTGTGTACGGTATGCAGGGCTTTTTTTGAGGGGGTACTTGGGGGTACTGAGTACCGGCACCTTTTCCATTGTCTGCTAAAATTGACCCCTGGAACCCAAGTTTTAATGAAAGAGCTCAGGCTCTACACACCAATTCTGTCTTGTCATAGATTCTATGACTGGTTGCAGGTGGCCTTGCTCTTATGGGGTGGGTCCCTCCATGATTACCCCACTCCTGAAGGGTGGCCTAGCATTTGAGTACCGGCACCTTTTTTGCTAGAAAAACAACACTGACGGTATGATCCCTTCTTCCCCCAGTTTAGGGATGTTTAGTTTGTAGTGATCGGTCCAAGGTGTTTCTGACCATTTGATATCTGTTACTAGTATGGTGTGTGGTCTGTGGACAGTTTGTGTGAAAGGAGGTCCAGTGTATGCCCTTTAATGTGGGTAGCTTGCATGTGTGGCCATTTGAGATCCCATGAATGGAGGAATTCCTTGCATTCTCGTGCGTTGGTAGAATTTGAGTCTTCTAGGTGGAGGTTAATGTCACCCAGTATTAGTGTGTTGGAGTTGGTTACACAAGTGTTAGAGATGAAGTCCATGAAATTAGGTTGGCTTTCATTCCAATTGCCAGGTGGTCTGTAGAACAGGACGCAGTTCAGGTGATCAAGCAGGGATTTGTTGTGAATTCTGATTGAGGCAATTTCAAGTTGGGTTGTTATGGACTCGGCAGTGATTTCGGTGGTAAAATGGGAGCAGTAAATTAGTGCTGTGCCTCCGCCTCTCTTTTCCTTTCTGGTCCAATGAATGATTTTGTATCCTGGGGGGGCATAGGTCAAGGATTATGGGATCCTTTTGATCATGGATCCACATAAAGCCCTAGCGAAACGGTTACCTGTCGGGGTCTGAGGAGCCGTCAGAATGCTAAAGCTAAGTGATTATACTCTACAGTTGATTTTCCACCTTTAATCACGTTGAGAATGACCAATACTAAATATTGAAAAATTATAACAAAAAACATTGAAAAAATATTTAAAGGAAAAAATATCATTGTTGAATTTGGAGGAGAGGGTTGGCCCCTGATTATATCAAGTACAAAGGGGCAGTTATCCAGCAATTGAACGTCTCCTTTTGTAGAACTATAAGGCTTTTTCTTCCCCTCTTTTCAAATTCAATTTGATACATGTGTGGACCAGTATTGTCTATTCCCACTATTTTTAGGATAAGCAGCATAGAAACTGTTTTATGTTCTGGGATCTTGCCAGGTGCTTGTGACCTGGATTGGCCATTGTTGGAAACAGGATACCAGGCTTGATGGACCTGCGGTATGTCCCAGTATGGCAACGCTTATAATACGTTCTTGTGTCTATTCAAATGTTTTATTGCATAGTGTCGACAATTGTAAGTAGCATACTGTGCCATAATATGTATTAGTTTTAATATTTTTACTGCTATAATTCGGTTGCCTACATTCAACTCATTCTTGCTGTACACTGAGTGAATTTCTTCAAAAAGACGGTATATAAATCCTAATAACTAAAATAGTTTCATGTTTGAAAATGTTTTAGATGCCCCCAAACGTCTTAACTTTTTTTCCTTGCCCTATCTCTATCCTCATAGCCTCTGACATTGTATGCATTTAAATGTAGATGCTCATCCCTAGTCATTTTCAAAGGCACTGATTTCAAAGGGGTATTTGCAAACCTCATGTGCTATCGCTGTTAACACAGTGTTTACCACAGGGCCTATTGCATAAAACGGACCCTGCAATATGCTTACTGTTAGCAACTCCCAAATTTAGGTGCATAAACCTTTGAAAATTTGACCCCGTAATATATTGGGAATTTCTAGAAATATTTTGTACACTACTAAATATCCCTTTTGATTCAGTCCTGCATTGGCCACTTTCAGTCAAAAGGGATTTAGTCATTGGAACACATTTTTGAGTGGGTGGTGGGGAATGATGACTTATTTGGAAATTGACAAATATGAGCTGTAATAACAGAGATTTAAGTGGTTCTAGTTGAAATACATATATCCTGTCCCAACATACATTTTTATTGAAAGTTTACACAGTGGCGTTCCTAGGGTGGCTAACACCCGGGGTGGATTGCCGATGCGCCCCCCCCCCCCCCCCCCCCCCCGGGTACAGCGTGACACCTCCCCTCCAGCGAAAGGACAGACACCTCCACCCCCCGGGTGCATTTTTACCTGCTGGGGGGGGGGGGGGGTGCCGCGCACCTGTCAGCTTCGCTCGTTCCCTGCTCCCTCTGCCCCGGAACAGGAATTAACCTGTTCCGGGGCAGAAGGAGCAGGGAACGAGCGTTGCCGACAGACACGCAGCACCCCCCCAGCAGCGTGCACCCGGGGCGGACCGCACACACCCCCCCCCCCCCCCCCCCCCCCCGGCCCCTTGGTACGCCACTGAGTTTACAGGGCGTGCCAGATTTTGTTATTATGGTCTAAACTCATTGCTCTTACTCATCTAAATTTTAGAAAATGGTTCAGATGTCCTAGTTAGATGTAAAGGGTCTGGAGAAAATGTGGCTGTAACAAATTACCTCATTTATTTAGAAAATGGCAACTAGAGCTGAAAAAAAAATATTCTTTATTTTAAAAAAAATGATTTCACAAGTGCCTTCAAGCTAGCATCGTTATGCATTCTTCAGGATAACAGAGTAGACATGTTTGATCTAGAAGCACATCTTACTTCTGTTCTATGGTCAGAAGAACTTCAGATCATAAGACAAAAAATAAACCTTCCTCTCTCAGGATTTGTGAGGGTGGGGTTTTCTTTCTTTTTTTTTTTTTTTTACTTTTTGCAGAATTACACTGAATCTCCAAGCTGAGTTTGTTGTCTGTATCATGATGCGTACATGGCAGACTTGGGGATCTCTGGAATGACTAAGAATCAAGTGCAGTGCTCATTGGCCGAGTGCTGCTCTTTCCCTCTTCCTATGAATCGACTTGGCTTGCATATGGTTCCTTTTCCCAGACAGTTAGTGTGAATTGGGTGGTCAGTGAGTCACTGAAACTCAACAGCACCTTCTGGACTATCATATAGACTCCCTCCCCTTTGAAAGTGTTTTTTTCTTAACTACCTATGTGTTTCCTACACAGAAGAAGACATTTTGCACAAAATCTGTTTGATTTTTATAGGTGAATCTTTAGTCTTTAAGAATATTTTTGCAGAGACTGATTCTTCTTTTTTTTCTTTCTTAGGTGTGGGTGATTTCAGTGTTTGGGAGTTCTCTGGAAATCCTGCTTATTTCTGTTCTTATGATTACTTTGCTGCGAATGATCCCTCTGCGATTCACGTCGTGGTGTTCAGCCTGGAAGAGCCGTATGAGATCCAGTTGAACCAAGTGATATTTTGGCTCAACTTCCTGAAGTCACTGGTTCCAGTAGAGACAACCATAGGTAGGGCTCATTTTATGTTTTATGAGGGTGGGAATTACTCCAGTCAGAGCAAAGCCAACACTATTCAGGAAAACCAGTGCCACATCTGCTGTTCCAAAAGGTGGTTGTCTGTTTGTGGCCTCGCCCTACCACCTGAAAGATCACAGTTGTGTGTAGTCTGAAGATGGTCCCTAAAACTCTTTACACTTGCCCCATCATTCTATAACTTGGTACCTAAATTTACGTACTGATTGTGTGCTCAAATTTATAGAATTGTAGCATGCAAGCAAGTTCTAGAGCGCTGTTCTATAAATGACGTACACAACTCACATAGGGGCCCTTTTACTTAGCTTAACGTGCACTAAATTCTAAGAAGCCTATAGGCATATGGGAGGGAATTCAATGAACTGTGCCAAAAAAATTCGTTGCTACGTGCTATTCTATAAAGGGTACACACCTTATATAGAATAGGGTTTAGCACGGATCCCGCACCTAACTTTTGGGTGCTGGACTTACACCTGCTAAAACCTGGTGTAAATGCTGGTGCCCAAGTTAGGCAGTATTCTGTCACTCCGTGCAGTGCAAAACACCCTGACGTGCCCATGTCCCCTTTTTTACATACACGCCATGGGAGTTGGGCACTGTTTTTTATAGAACAGCACGCATCCAGATGTGCACGCAAATTTTATTGAGTGCCGAGTAACATCAATAATTGGTTGTTAGCACCAAATTATTGATGATTCAGAGCTCATTGTCTAATTTATTTGCACGCATCTCAGAATCATGCGCGAAGCTAGGCGTACAACTTTGAGTGCCATATATAGAATCCGGAGAATGATGGCCTTCTTACCTCTTAGTGCACGCTAATATCCATTAGCGAGCACTAAGCTTTTATTAAAAGGGCCTCTTAGCCTGTAAGTGCAAAGGAGGTATTCACAGGCGAGGAACATTTACGTGCATAATTTACAGAATATGGTATGCTATGCGGTAAATTGCTTCATTTAAGCATACCTAAATGTATTTGCATTGATGCCGGTTTACACTAGTATTCTGTAATGGAATCTTGCTGTTCTGGAATTAGTGCTCAGCATGTGGCATCCAGGCACCACAGTTGTGATGCCCAGTTATAGAATTGCCTCTTGGTGTCTTTGCTCATTTTAGACACACACATTTGGAAAGATTCATATTCAGTCCAGACATAGTTGTATGCTTGTTTCTAGCATACTAAACTGGAGGTATTTTGGATTTCTATAAGCCTATTTTATTCTTATGCTTTATTTGTCCCAAGTGCCTCATACGGACTAGAGAATGACATGGGGATGGGAAGCTGCGGTAAATAGCTGTAATCTGCGGTAAAAGAAAAAAATTGGCCGGTTTACTGCCGGTGTGGGAGCAAAACATTTTAGTACCCCATGGGAATGGTAAAAAGCCTTGCTTCTGTGGTTTAAAAAAAAAATTGTGGTTACCGCTTCCGCAGGTCTGGCGTCTCCATGCCTGCCTTCCTCCTTCCCTCCCACAGAATCTCTACCTTCTGCAGGGACTCCTGAGCCGACACCAATCCCCACAGGCTTGCTCCAGGACTTTCTCTCTGCCAGGTCCTGCCTTTTGATGCAGCTTCTTGTTTAGTGAAAACTGGAAGTTGCATCAGAAGGTGCAGATTCCAGCAGAGAGAAGGCCCTGCACCAGGTCTGTGGAGATCGCTGTCAGTTCAGGCAGCCTTGCATAAGGCAGAGTTGCTAATAGAAACAAATCTCCTGCCTCCCCTATTAAACAGCGAGGCAAATAAGGACATCTTGTTGAACAAATACTATGATCTTGGACCAGGCAAATAAAATAACACATACACCCAGCAACCAACAAAAAGCTAAGGTACCAGATCACTAGCAGAAATGCTGCAGTGATTCACAGTTGCTGTTTTACCCAGTTGCATAGTATTAGTAACTATATTCCAAGGAGATAGAGCCGAGAGGATACCTTAACAAGCTCGGCTACCGTAGAATTGTAGGTTGCTTACTTCTGTTTTATTTTTTTGGCTGATTTGAAGGAGCTAAAAGTCTGTGCAATTGTTATTGGGCAACATAGAAGGCTTTTTTCCCTTGTGTCCCTGCAGTCACTTAGGCTGCCTCTCTCATGTCTCTAGGCTCTCTACAGAAAAGATGGGCAGTTCTTTAGCTTTCGGGGGGGGGGGGGGGGGGGAAATGACCCCAAACTTTGTTTTGATGTAAGTGAAAAAATAAGAATTTTTATGCAGAATGTTTCCTGATGAATGCACTATCTACGGTAATGTAATAATGAGCAGCTGCAATTACACTTCAAGAAAATATTCTTGTAGCAAGGGTATATTGGCTAACAAAAGAGAGGGGCTCTCATGTTACCGTAAATCCAGGAGCTATGTAGCATTCTTTTAGTGGATGTAATTATTTAAATGGCAGTTCCATAGTAGCTCTATGCTGATGTTCTGAACAAAGAGAAGGGGGTGTGGAGAGGTGGTAAGGTCACGGTGGGGCCTCAAAGGCTACTAACAGGTTATGTTTTCTTCAGCTTCCAGCAGGCTTAGGGCACTCTCTGGCCAGGGGCAGTTGTCCTAGTTGCAGCCCCTTAACTCTAATACAGACCTTAACGTCGAAGACAACATACCATTTGAGAAGCATGGAGAGGGAGAGTTCTTTCCAATTAATATAATTTAGTATCTACAGAGAAACTGTTTTACAGAGTGATTACAGCGGTAGAGAGCATGCTGACCTGTTACTCGTTTTTATAGTGGTGAACACGGAATTAAGAGACAGAACATAGCATAGATTCTTTCAGAAGGAATTTAAAACCACTTCTGAAGACTTAAATGTGTTTACATCCATGCTGTAAGCATTGAGTAGCAGGAGAGGTAGTGATTGCTTGCATGCCTTTTCTTGCTTCTTGTTTTAATCAACTCAGCTTGAAGTGCATTGGAGTTGGAAGGCTTCCTGTTATTCACCAGTCTGAGACTAAGATCAAATCACTGTCTTTAGCTTACATTTGCAAGCTGGAATATGTCATAAATATATAATAAAGCAAGTCCATTAACAGCAGCAACCTGACAGGGCCTGTCTCAAATCTATTGGCCAGTGCCCAAATACTGCTGTCCGTGCGTCAGCCTATGAGATCTGTGTTTTTTGAAGATCTGGATCAGCCAGGATGTTGCCATCTTAGACACTAGAGCCCAAGCGAAACCAGAATCTTCAGTTTCTGCCAAAACTGAATCTGCTACCAAAATTGGCTGCTTGGTTTCAGCAGAAACCAAAACAAACCAGCCCCCACCCCAGTGGCAGCCCCCTCTCCCGGGCCTACCTCATCTTTAGTGGGTAGTGGATGCAGCAGTGTCCCCACATTCCTGCGCACAGCCAATTCCAGTAGAAATGGCTACCAAGACTTACTGCGGCAGTCTTGGCAGCCATTTCTATAGAGTAGCGGTATCAGGCAAGAATGAGTGGAGTTGGTTCCTGCCCCCAAAGAGGCCACTAGACCTCCAGGGTTGCCTCAGGTAGGCCTAGGGAGGTCCTTTATGTGGTCAGGCGGGAGAGTTTTTTGTTTTGAACAAAAATGCACTGGAATTTTCAGCCAAAACCGAAACCCGGATTTCGAGCCGGTTTCGGTGCTGAAACCAAAATTTGCGAAGAAATGCAAAGTGATGCATTTAGGGAGTAGAAACCCACGAGAGACGTATGTGTTAGGCGGGGAGAGTCTGATAGGTACTGAGGGGGGAGAGGGATCTTGGGGTGATAGTATCCGAGGATCTGAAGGCGACGAAACAGTGTGACAAGGCGGTGGCCGTAGCGAGAAGGTTGCTAGGCTGTATAGAGAGAGGTGTGATCAGCAGAAGAAAGGAAGTGTTGATGCCCCTGTACAAGTCGTTGGTGAGGCCCCACCTGGAGTATTGTGTTCAGTTTTGGAGGCCGTACCTTGCGAAGGATGTTAAAAAAATGGAAGCGGTGCAATGAAAAGCTACGAGAATGGTATGGGATTTGCGTTCCAAGACGTATGACCAAAGACTTGCTGACCTGAACATGTATACCCTGGAGGAAAGGAGGAACAGGGGTGATATGATACAGACGTTCAAATACTTGAAAGGTATTAATCCGCAAAAAAAACTTTTCCGTAGATGGGAAGGCGGTAGAACAAGAGGACATGAAATGAGATTGAAGGGGGGCAGACTCAAAAAAGATGTCAGGAAGTATTTTTTCACGGAGAGGGTGGTGGATGCTTGGAATGCCCTCCCGTGGGAGGTGGTGGAGATGAAAACGGTAACGGAATTCAAACATGCGTGGGATATGCATAAAGGAATCCTGTGCAGCAGGAATGGATCCTCAGAAGCTTAGCTGAAATTGGGTGGCGGAGCAGGTGGGGGGAAGAGGGGGTTGGTGGTTGGGAGGCTAGGATAGGGGAGGCAGACTTATACGGTCTGTACCAGAGCCAGTGATGGGAGACGGGACTGGTGGTTGGAAGGCGGGAAATACTGCTGGGCAGACTTATACGGTCTGTGCCCTGAAAAAGACAGGTACAAATTCAAGATATGAGTTTATCTTGGGCAGACTAGATGGACCATGCAGGTCTTTTTCTGCCGTCATCTACTATGTTACTATGTTACTATGGTCAGCCTCTAAAAATACAGGGGTCATGGGCTGGTTTCAAGTGATTTGTGGGAGAGCGCTTCTTAGAAGAGCTCGCATTTTGGAGATTCCCCCCCACCAGTGCTGCTCAACTCACACCCAGCCACTCAGTTTTTCAGAATATCGACAGTGAATGTGCATAAGGGAGATTTGCATGCCCTGCCTCCTTGGTATGCAAATCAATATCGTACATTTTCATTGTGGGTATCCAGAAAACCCAACTGGCTGGGTGTGCCCCAAGGCCTGGGTTGAGAAACACTGTTTTACACTGTTCTCATTTCCTTGGAGGTAGAATTCCATTGCAGCCCTTAAGCCAGCTCTCCAGCACGTGGCCCTTGCAGCCTCGCTTCCTGCTACCCCCAGAAGCTTTCCCTCTGCTCGCCTATGCAGGAACAGGAAGTTGACAACTAGGCTGTTTTGATTGCCGATGCTGCCAAAAGTTAGTCAATTGCAACGCCGGAGGGGGATGGCAAAAGGAAGGAAAAACACCGGACCGTGAGAGAAGGGAAAGGAGAGAGATAACAGAGCACCAGGAGGTGGGGGGAGACATGCATGCCAGCCAAATGCCCATACCCTAGGGGGTCCTGAGCCAGGAATGGGGAGGCTGGGCCCGAAGGCCCCACATAGCTTATGCCCCTGTTAAAGACATAACATATACGCTCTCTGAAGTTTATTATTTAAAAACATATCTCTCTCTCTCTCTCTCTAAAAACATGATATCTTGGGGCCTCATTCTACATGTCACTGTACTTCTGAATATATTTAGGCATATATGCACGTTTTACCAGTGTCTTCCTGATGTACCTGGAGGGTGTATATGTAGCTGTCTATATGATGCAGTCATACACAGAGAAACTAATGTGCTCTGAAGAATATCTATTACATATGCAATATTCTGACCAACTACTCAGGCTGTACATACATATTAATGCAAAACAAACCAATTTCAATTATAAGCATATATGCAGATAAGATTTTGAGTTAATTAGGAGTGTGTTCACAATATTTTTGTATGTAACTATTGATAAGAATACCCATCATATATACATATATTGATGTGTACAGGGATATATTTATTATTTGTGATAGATTCATACAAGGCTGCATGGGGTCGTGTGTTGCGGCCCATACATGGCGCTTGTTGCTCGACTCCCTTAACCAACCCTTTGCCCCCCTTGTGTTCTCCCATTTTATATCTCGCTTGCTGCCATACTGGGAAAGACCAAAGGTCCATTGAGCCCAGCATCCTGTTACCAACAGTGGCCAATCCAGGTCACAAATACCTGGCAAGATCCCAAAAATGTACAAAACATTTTATACTGCTTATTCCAGAAATAGTGGATTTTCCCCAAGTCCATTTAATAACGGTCTATGGACTTTTCCTTTAGGAAGTCGTCCAACCCTTTTTTAAACTCCGCTAAGCTAACCACCTTTACCACATTCTCTGGCAACGAATTCCAGAGTTTACACGTTGAGTGAAGAAACATTTTCTCCGATTCGTTTTAAATTTACTACATTGTAGCTTCATCGCATGCCCCCCTAGTCCTAGTATTTTTGGAAAACGTGAACAGACACTTCACATCTACCCGTTCAACTCCACTCATTATTTTATAGACTTCTATCATATCTCCCCTCAGCCGCCTTTTCTCCAAGCTGAAGAGCCCTAGCCGCTTTAGCCTTTCCTCATAGGGAAGTCGTCCCATCCCCTTTATCATTTTCGTCACCCTTCTCTGCACCTTTTCTAATTCCTCTATATCTGTTTAGAGATGCGGCGACTAGAATTGCGGTCACACCATGGAACAATACAAAGGCATTATAACATCCTCATTTTTGTTTTCCACTCCTTTCCTAATAGTACCTGCCCACAGTGATGCTTATTTTCAGGGCCGTGCCTAGGGTCTCTGGTGCCCCCCTGCAGACTATCAGTGGGTGCCCCCCCCCCCCTCCATCTAGCAGAGCAGGAACAGAAGGGAGCAGGCAAGTAAGCCGGACCTCAGGAAAAAATAGCACTGTATGTATCCCTCATTGATAAGTCTCTGACTCTAAAGTTTAGCAATTTCATTAAAGCAAAATGTATTTTCATAACACTTCAAAGATTTCCAACTCAAAATAGGAATGCTAATTCAAAATGTGAGCAAAGTCCTCTTAGTTTCCAAAGATTCTTTTTCTAATCTCCTTTGCACCAAAGGATATAATTCAGATCAAACATTTATCTCTGATCAACTATCTCAGATCAAATATTAAGGTTTCCTTGCTTACAGTCACTTAAATCTACCTAGCCTTTATATAGCTTATAGGATTTAAACACTCTTAAACTGAAATTCACCCTTTTCTATTCTTCATAAACTTCAAATAATCCTGAAATATTCAGATCCTTTTCTCCCTAGAGAAACCTCAAACTTCAATCTCCACCAACCTCTTTTCATTCATATTTTCTCATTTATAATTTCAGTCAACACACACAGGAACTCACAGCTGCAGGTCTCTCTTAGCCAAACCGACGGTCAGTTGCTGTCTCACTCTGTTCCCTTCCCGGCAGAATTCTAACAGAAGCTGATTATCCAATCAGAGAGCTCTATTTGAATGCAGATTAACACACAGCCACTGGGAATTTTTAGTCAAAAACACTAGATAAACCCTTCGTTTTTGGACCAAACTTCACACTTTTGATCAGAGCCATGACCTAACATTAAGGCTGTAAACATTCCATCATTTTTATCCATAAATATGCAAATGAGAACCTCCCAAAAATGGACAAATGTGCATATGATTTAAACAAATCTGAGCATATGACAACCAAGTACAGACTCCCAGCACCTGAATTCTGCAATTAGATTTAATGCAAATACTTTTAAAACTTATTTTTAGCACTTTTAAAATTTCAGGTTCTCTTTAATTTGAATGCTGGTCAAGCTCTGAAGCTCACCCTGAGTGAGGAGTTATCGCCAAACCAAAGCATATATAGCAATCTGGTTGCATTCTCTCAAATAACTTGAAGAGCCTGCCTGCCTCAGTGAATACTGCTGCGTTGCTTTCACTTCCGGGTTTACCATGAAAAGGAGGGCAGGGGAGATGAGAATCGGAACTCCAGGTAAAAGATTTTGCAAGTGAGCGGAAGGCAGGGACGGCAGGGCAGCAGCACCCCTCGAAAGCAGGCGCCCCCCTGCCTTGCTTACCCTGCTTACTGCATTGGCACGGCCCTGCTTATTTTTCCCTCTACTTTTCTTCTCTCCCAGATTTCATCACAAAATGGTGTCAGCTGTAGTGACTCCTACCCATACTCACTTTTACCTCAACTCACCTCCGTCCCACCCCAACCCTTGCAACCAATGTGTGTGAAATATATATTTGCATGTACAGTCTGCACAATGGGCAAATATTTAATGTATATTTTTTTTATGGAAATACAGGAAATCAAACTGTCTGGGTGGTCCCCAGAGACCATGTTAAGAACTAATCATTTAGTGAGAGGTATTGGACTTCTGGTGATCTTTCTGCCTAAACAGTTTTATGTAAGAAAATACAGGTGCTTTTGACCTTGACCTGCATAAATACTTATTTTACAAGGCAGCTAGGTTTTTAAAAATCCAATCCATTATGTTTGTCAGTTGAATAAGCTGCAGCATTCCCTTTAAATTATAAACTTGAGATGTGACTAACATTTTGCTGCTTCTGCCTTAGAAGCTTGCTTTGATGCTCATGAATGCCATCCTTTTTTCTGTTTGTTTACCAGGGTCCAAGTGCTGGGATGGCAGTATTTATTAAACGTATTTTTTTTCTTAAACCTTAAATATGCATTTCACTGGGTTATCATTTAGCTGCTTAGCTCTTCCCTGGTCTGAGAGCTTCCTTAGTCTGTTTTTATTATCTCTGAGGGCTGACAGAGAAATGTGTAAGTTGCAGTAGGCTTCCCAGGAGTGGTGTGGAAGAGGTTGGGTGGGGGGGCTAGGAGTAGGGGAGGAGAACTGGTTTTGTTCTAGATTTTTAAATTGAACATTTTGTCCATTTCCCTTCGTGTGTGCCCTGCTTTTTTATCCTGAATTGCCCTTTTATTGATGAATGTTAGAGTCCTCCTGAGTTAGTGTGCTAGTCTTTTTTTTCTGAATGCTGTATCAAATGTGTGTTGGCATTGTCACCTCATTCATGTGCCATTTTGTATCTCTTGTTTTCTCTTTTATGGTCTCCCCAGGCCTTCCTACTTAGCACTCACATGAGTTTATTTTTTGTGTAAGTACTGTACAGTAGCATTCATACTGCAGTATGAATGTCATAGAACACTTGCACTGTCTGAAATTGTCCAAGGTTATTTAAATTATTTGCAAATATCATGTCTTCGTTACGTGTCTTAGCCAAAAAATGGCAGAGGCTGGTGTCACTTTCTGATTAACATACTGAGACATGAACTTCCACTTTTCCTACGTCACTGGTTTCCATTTATGAATGACTGACAGAGGGACAATAGGTATTGTGTTCTGTAGGAACAGCGCTGTAACAAGCAAGGTATAACTACCATGTATGCTCAGGCTACTATTCTGCAAGGTTCCTGAGCCATGGAAAGTGGCAAATATCTGGAGATAATTCAGCCAGCTGGGAGTAGTTGGCTGTGATGCTCAAAACATTTTGCTCCTCTGTAACTGATCTACACAGTTTCTGTCTTGATTGAAGTGGTCACTGTTAGTCTATTCTGCAATGACCAGATGCAGATGTTATACTGAGAAGGTATTTCTTATGACAGGCTTATCCAAGTTTAGTCCTTGAGGGCTGCAAACAGTCCAGGTGTTCAGGATATCCCTTATGAATATGCATGCTTTCTTCCAAATGGGCTAAGTGAAATCTTCAACTGTAAACAATTATAAATCAAACTTATGTTAACTTTATCAAATTGTATTCATACATTCAAAATCTAAAATTCACTCCAGAATATTTACGAAACACAATTTACCCTCAGTGAATCCCCAAAGTCACATCCTGGAAACTCTACAGTGCTTCAGCAATTGAGTGATTCCCTACATATACACAAGTCATAATTGAATAAAAGTCATAATCTTATCACAATATTGAATAATGAAAATAAGCCGGAGCTAGCTTTTGCAAAATAAAACTCTTAATTGTACCCAGATTATATTGTAAAGTACATTTACTTCATGAGCAGTGTGTGATGGCAGAAGGTGATACTGGATGTGGCGGGAAAGGACAGGGAATAGTTCTGTGCCAGTTCCGTTAATTTATGGCAGTTTTTCTTCTTTAAAAGCATTTGGTGGGAAGCTCAAGCATCCTTTACGGGCTGTCCTCGTGGCCACCCATGCAGACATCATGAACCTGCCACGTCCAGGCGGAGGAGAGTTTGGTTATGACAAGGACACATCTTTGCTGAAAGAGATCAGAAACAGGTACCAAGTATGAGAGGACCAGGGTGGTTGATTGATATTTCTAAGACCTAGGGAACTTTCTGGTGGGTTTGGTGTTTCACATATTGCAGGCATATGAAAGGCTGTTAACATTGGTCACACAATTCCTCAGGAAGTGGGGTTTGCAGGACCAGTCCAATAAGTGCAGTAACACCAGTTTCATTAAGGAGCTTCCCACTATTCCAGAACCTGTGAGGTAATTGTGTCCATCAGCCAGCAGGTGGAGATAGCGAACTGAAAACAAGCTGACAGATATCTCTTAACATCCAGTCCAACTCCTTATTATTTTCTGTCTCCAGCAAGTGGATGAACACATTTTCAGCCTCTGGTTCTGAGTGCTTTGATCCTGGTTCTTTGCAGATGTCTTGAGTCTGCAGAGTCATATCTGGAAATTTACCTCTCCTCTATTTCCTGTGGAGCTCTCCTTTTCCAACATAACAACCTTTAAAAAAAAAAAAAGAAAAGAGATTTGCTGGAGACTGTGGGAAAATGTCTGTCCTGAGCCTTGCTGGAGACTGTGGGAAAAGACTGTCTGTCCTGAGCCTTTCTCATCTGTAGTAACTAGTAAGACTTGTGGAGACTGAGCTTGGGAGGAGCAGTTGGTAGAGGTAAGTCCAACTAAAGTTTGACTGAGGGCTGCAAGTTCTACTTGGTGCAGTGGAGGGATCCTGACTCAACTCCTGTGGAGACAGTTAAGCAGAGTTCCACTGTGGGACCAACCAGCCAGCATCAATGCATCGCAGTGTGTGCAACTCAGGAATCCTCGTGAGACACGGAGGAAATGGTTGGCAGCAACACATCTTCAGATTTGGTGCAGCATGTGAATATGCCCAGGGTCTTTGGGCTCTCCAGCAGGGCCAGTGAACAGTTTGATGCAGGTGAGCGTGGGAACAGGCGCCATTTTCAGGGTCAGCTGGCAATGAGGAGCAGCCTCTGAACACATGGAACATAACCGCCATTTTGCAGCCTCAGGACCCAACAGAGCATTCAGAATCTTTCTCTTTGGAGCTTATATTGCTCCTTACACCAGGCCTATTTACCGAAGCAAGAACAGTCTGAATTGTTGCAAGGTGTTTCAGTTTCTCATCCCTGTTCCCCTCGTTTAGACCTCCAGGAATGGGCAGATGAGGCTATCTCTGTCTCTCCTTCCTTATCTGATGTGGCCTTGGTCTATTTAGAGGCACCATTGTTAAAGGAGCTGTTAGAGGAGGGAGCGCTGCCTCTCCCTCATCTTTTTTTTTTTTTTTTTTTTTTTTAATTTATTTAATGATAATTCAATTACAAATCAAGTAATCTTACTTGAAAATTGGACAAACAATATAATCATTTCAAATAACATATTAGGAAAACAGCTCAGTCTTATTAGTCCACAATATAAAGGCAGGGCCAAACAAGAAATACAAAGGAAAAAAGAAAAACAGAACTGCTAAAGGACAGATAAGACTACAGATTCTACAGCTGGTTTATGATAACTATGTTGAGCAGTCCTCACCCTTTCCAATTCCCTAGCCCCCCAAAATTCTTGCAACTGTTTTGGATCAAAAAAGATATAATTTTTACCACAAAAATTTAAACAACATTTTAGCAGGAAATGTTGGAGAAGATCTCTGTGAGTGAACTGGGGGAAGCTAAGCCACAGCGGTTGCTGGAGGATAAGCCCAAAGCCTTCTGGTCATCCGTCTTCAGGGGGCTCTCTAGCTCTGTTTTGAGACTGCAGATGGTACCTGCCTGGTCATCAGAAATATGGTCAGAAGTCCTGCTTTCAGGCACAAATCTTCCTTTCGTGTAGACAGGAAGTCTTCCTTAGTCAGAGCACCCAATTCCTCCAGAGCTTCGCAATCTTCTGTTCCTCCAGTGGGAAGATTTCTTCAGGGTTTTCGGGAGGAATAGGCCAAAATCAAGTCAGACCAATGGATTCTGGATATTCTTACAGAAGGTTACAAGTTGGCATTCTCCCTCCTGGTCACTCCTCTCTTCTTGCAGTCCCCTGTCAAAGGGAACAAAGGTGGTCGAGGTTCAGGCCATTGTAGATTCCTTGCTGGCGCTCCAGGCCTTTGTTCCTGTTACCCCATGCTGAATGTGGACAAGGCAGATAGCTCAATCTACTTTATTGACCCCAAGGAAGAAAGGCTCCTTTCATCCGGTCTTAGATATCAAAGGTCTAAACCACTGCCTTCTAATGTCCTGCTTTCACATAGAGACACTAAGAGCAATCATAGCCTCGTTTCAAGTGGGAGAATTTCTCACCACCTTCAATCTTAAGGAAGTGTATTTGCATATACCCATATGACCACCACATTAGAGGTTTCTACATTTTGCAGTTCTGGGCTTTGCCCTTCTGTCTTGCCACGGCTCCAAGAATGTTTACCAAGGTTATGGTGGTGGTGGCAGCGTCCTTCCTTAGGAGCCAGGGAATCGGAGTTTGCCCATATCTCAATGACTGGCTCATTCATGCTTTGTTCTATTCAGATATCATGGCAGCGGCAGACAAAGATGTCCATCTTCTGCAGTCATTGGGTTGGATGATAATTTCGAGAAGAGCAGACTAACTCCATAGCAGATGCTGGAATATCTGGGCGTTTATTGAACACAGCACAGGAGAGGATCTTCCTCTCGGAGCGCAGGAGGTCAAAGCTGGTTCAACAGATTTGCCTTCTCAGTCAAGGCAGGTCCAGGGTCTGGGACTACGTCTAAGTTCTGGGGTCAGTGACAGTGGCAATGGAAGTGATGCCATGGGCAAGGGCTCATATGCAGCTGTTATAGGAATCTGTTTTCAGCCACTGGTCTCCAGGGTCACAGAAGTATGATCTTCATCTTCCTTAGACACTGGCTGCCGGACGGAGTAAGCAGTGGTGGTTTTTGCCCAGGAATTTGACCGTTAGAACTCCCTTTCTGATAACACACAGTGGGAGGTGGTGACAATGGATGCCAGCAACTGGGATTAGGGAGCTTATTACAAGTTCCATCTGGCACAGGGCACCTGGATAGAACAAGAATCTGGCCAATAAATCACTTGGAGCTCAGGGCAGTGAAGAACGCCTAATGTGACTTTGCTTCCTTTTTGGCGGAGGCCCCAGTCCAAGTTTTCTCCGACAATGTGACAGCGGTGGCTTATATCAACAAGCAAGGTTCTTGGGAGACAGAGTGCTGGGCTTGATGGATCTTTGGTCTTTTCCCAGTGTGGCAATGCTTATGTACTTATGTAAGGTGGGACACAGTCATTTTATGGCAGTGGAGGCAGCCTCTCTAATGAGTTGGACAAAGAAAAATCATCTTGCTTATTGGCAACTCACATTAGGGTCCTTGAATGTGGAAGTGGACTTTCTCAGTAGGGCACTCCTTGGACCCGGGAGAATGGGAACTATCCATTAGGCTGTATAGAGAGAGGTGTGACCAGCAGAAGAAAGGAGGTGTTGATGCCCCTGTATAAGTCATTGGTGAGGCCCCACCTAGAGTATTGTGTTCAGTTTTGGAGGCCGTACCTTGCGAAGGATGTCAAAAAAATGGAAGCGGTGCAAAGAAAAGCTACGAGAATGGTATGGGATTTGCGAAGACATATGAGGAGAGACTTGCTGAACTAAACATGTATACTCTAGAGGAAAGGAGAAACAGGGGTGATATGATACAGACGTTCAAATATTTGAAAGGTATTAATCCACAAACGAACCTTTTCCGGAGGTGCGAAGCCGGTAGAATGAGAGGACATGAAATGAGATTGAAGGGGGGCAGACTTAAGAAAAATGTCAGGAAGTATTTTTTCACGGCGAGAGTAGTGGATGCTTGGAATGCCCTCCCGCGGGAAGTGGTGGAAATGAAAACGGTAACAGAATTCAAACACGCGTGGGATAAACATAAAGGAATCCTGTTCAGAAGGAATGGATCCTAAGGAGCTTAGCCGAGATTGGGTGGCAGAGCCGGTGGCGGGAGGTGGGGATAGTGCTGGGCAGACTTACACGGTCTGTGCCCTGAAAAGGACAGGTACAAATCAAGGTAAGGTATACACAAAAAGTAGCACATATGAGTTTATCTTGTAGGGCAGACTGGATAGACCATGCAGGTCTGTTTCTGCCGTCATTTACTATGTTACTATGTTACATGACCTACTGAAGCAAGGTCTGGTGCTCATGGGAGGATCTGTGCCCTTTTGGTCTTACGGCTTGACTCTTGAAAGGGATTGGTTGAGAAGAAAGTTTCTTCTTCATTGGTAATTGCTATCTTGCTTCAGGCTCGGAAATGCTCTATATCCATGGTATATGTGAGGGTGTGGAGGATGTTCAAGGGCAGGTGTTCTGCACACAGGCTATCTTCCTTCTCTGCACAGATCGCTCACATCCTAGCGTTTCTTCAGGCAGGTTTTCAGAAAGGATTGGCATTGGGTTTTCTAAAAGTTCAGGTTGCAGCTTTGGCCTGCTTTAGGGGCCAACTACAGAAGATGTCTCTTGTGGCTCACCCGGATATCATTTAATTCTTGCAGGGAGCGGGCAGCTTGCGGCCTCTCTTTCTTACTCTGTGTCCAGAGTGGAACATTTATTTTTTAATCCTTTGGGCTCTTCAGAAGCCTCTTTTTGAGCCACTCCAGAAGGTCCTTGAAAGATCTTACGCTAAAGATAGCAATCTTGGTGGCTGTTGCATCGGCACGCAGGGTTTAAGAGGTTCAGGCTCTCTGAGTACCTCTTTGCTTTTTGGATGCGGGGGGGTCTCCCTGCACACAGTTCTTTCCTTTCTTCCAAAAGTGGTATCAGCATTTCATCTCAACTAATCTGTAGAGCTTCTGTCGCAGAGAGGATGAAGAGGCTCAGTATTCTTCCTTGAACCTTCTTGATGTGTGTAGTCCTCATTAGATATGTGGAAGTCATGAATGAGATTTGCAAATCGGTCAGACTGTTCTTTTTGGCAAACGGAGGCTTGGCCTCATTGCTTCCAAGCCCACAATTACTAGATGGCTGAAGGAGACTATCATGTCAGCTTATTTGCTTGTGGGGAAGCAGGCTCATTCTACAAGGCATATAGCAACATCCAGGGCAGAAACCATCTCACTGTCTCCAGCAGATATTTGCAAGGTGGCAACATGGTCAACGCTGCATACCTTTGTCAAGCACTACAGGGTGGATGTTGTGGCATGCTCAGAAGTCAGTTTTGGGGCTTTGGTCTTCAGGTGGCAGTGCCAGGATCCCACCCACTCTAGGGATTGCTTACAGGTTCTGGAATAGTGGGAAAGTACATAATAGAAGGAGAAATTAGGTCTTACCTGAATTTTTCTTTGCATTAGTCCTTCCCACTATTCCAGAGTCCCGCCTGATATTTGAGATGTTTAGTCTGTGCAAAGTAATGGATCAAATAATGACTCTCACCTTGTGTGGTGCTTCCTGCATATCTCTTGTTCTCTACAAGTTGTCCAGAGATGAGAGGTCCACACATTTGCTCGTCTGGTTAGTGTTAAGTTATTGAGTTGTTTAAGGTTGTTGTGTTTTTTCTAAGTTTCCTACTTACTGCTTGTCTATGTAAATACTGAGGAACTGGACAGATTTGCCAAGAGAGATGTCTCAGCTCAGTTTTCAGTTCTCTTATCTCCACCTGCTGGTTGAAGGACAGAACTACCCCACAGGTTTTGGAATAGTGGTAAGGACTAATAGAAAGATCATTATCAAGTAAGACCTAATCTCTCCTTATTATCTCAGTGCACAAGGACTTTGTTGTCATACAATTCCTACACTTGTTCCTTGCAAGCATTTTGAAGATTTGGGGGTTTTATTTTCATACAAGCTGTACAATATTTATCAACACAGCAACAACTAGAGGATACTAAAGAAGTTGCATCTTTGGTCTTCCTGGGCTTCCTTTCAAGACATTCTCACTCTGAATTGTGCAGCTCTCTCCACTGCAGACACTGGGAGCCACCTCTTCATCTTTAGAAATGGTCATTGGTTTTACAAAAAATCATGCACAATTTAACTCTGTCACAACAAAGAGATTATGAAATGTGTTCACTGCTATTCTTCCAGGTTTGGAAATGATCTTCAGATTTCTGATAAGTTGTTTGTTTTGGATGCCGGTGCATCGGGGTCTAAAGATATGAAGCTACTCAGGAATCATCTGCAGGAGTTAAGAAGTCAAATAATTGCTGTAAGTAAATTTGGATGATGCACAAGCCAGAATTTAAGAATAGACAAAATTAGCAACTGTCCAGGGAGCCAACATTAGGGATGAAGAAGAGCCTACTTATTTTAGGACTGGGGGGGGGGGGTGGGGACTTCCATCCCTGTTCTTAATTGCAGAAGTTAGGGTGTGTTTGCTTCCCAGATGATATTTATAATAAATATACTGTGTGTTTAAAAAAAAAATTCTGTAACTGTCAAAACTTGATCAGTTTCAATAAAAGTTTAGGCTATGTCATCCTAAATAAATTTGTAATGAGCTTACATTCATACTGATCATCTCCCTAAACATCACTTCATTATCTGGTTCTTTAGCTGTTGCAGTGTTTTCTTCAGTGCAGACTGATTGAGCCCTGCCACTTCCTGACTGGTAATCAGCTGAGCCCGTTTCTTGCAATTTCTTCAAAATATTCTAGGTTTATTCTCTTCCACCTCTTTTCTGGAAACTCTTGCGCCAGTGTGAGAACCATATCTTTTCTCCAGATATATTTTTAGAAAGGATCAGATCCTTCTGGCTGAAAACCGTGGTAACTGTTTTATTTTTAAAGCAAAATGGCGTCTGTGCTTATGATGATGATCGCTAGATGGTGGCTATGTTGTTTAGGTGAGATCGCTGGCAAGTGTAGGCGTATTGCAGATTTATTCAGGATGGTATATCCAAAATGTTATTGAAATTGTTCAAGTTTTGACAGTTATGAAGACACTGTGACAGCTAAAGAACCAGATAGTGAAGTGATGTTGTTTAGGAAGGTGACCAGTATGAATGTAGGCTCATTTGAGCAGCACATTTAAACTGAACCATGTAAACGCCAATGGCTCAATATTCTAAACAACTGGTGGCACCTAGTAATGGGTAAGTGAGCATTGCCTGATCGGGCCATTTTGTCTGGGGCAGGCTAATATGTTGGGGACCATAATGTAGGGTCAAGATGGCCGACTAGTAGGACGCACTGTGGAGAGCTCCGCTGGGAACCCGTCCGTGGTTCGATCCTCCAGCGCTCCCACTGCAGTGCGATCCCCCAGAGAGAACCGGAGATACGGCTCGGCTTGACGCCGCTCAAAGGCCGAGTTCGCTGACCCCAGGAGCCGCGCTGCGAACCCGGATCCGAGGATCGGCTCTCCATCGCTCCCGCTACGGTGTAGGGGCTCAGGGTGTGAGGCGGCCTCGCAGTGCCGGTCGCCGAGTCTGCCGGATCTGTGCGTGCTCGCCCACATCCACCGCGCTCCCCGGCAGGAATTGCCCGGGACCGTCTCAGGCCAGTGCAGCCGACCCAGGTGGATATAACAAGGGAGCGCTCGTCCACCTACCTCGCGGCGCGACCGGCCCTGTGGCCCGATCCCCACACTACCCGACCAGCCACGTGGTCGCGGCCTGCCCCCATCCGCATGGCAGTGAGTGACAATCCTTCGGTCCCTGCGGCGCAGACTTCCATGAGCGCTCAATCTGCTCTGTTGCTCTGAGGGCGGCGAGTGTGGCAGTCCAGCTGCTCCAGCTTGCTCCGATCCGCACGATCCAGCTTCTCCCTGCTTGCCTGCCCCGGTCCATCTACCCCAGCTTGCTCCAGCTTGCCTGATCCTGCTTCTCCCTGGCTGCTCCAGTCCAGCCTGCTCCAGCCTGCCAGATCCTGCCTCTCCCTGCCTGCTCCAGTCCACCAGCTACAGCTTGATCCAGTTTACCTGATCCAACATCCTCCTGCTTGCCCCGGTCCATCTACCCCAGCTTGCTCCAGCTTGCCTGATCCTGCTTCTCCCTGGCTGCTCCAGTCCAGCTTGCTCCAGCCTGCCAGATCCTGCTTCTCCCTGGCTGCTCCAGTCCATCGGCTCCAGCTTGTCCCATCGGCTCCAGCTTGTTCCAGTTCAACTGATCCAGCCTCTTCCTACTTATTCATCTTCTCCACCCTGCCTGATCCTGCTTCTCCCTGGCTGCTCCAGTCCATCGGCTCCAGCTTGTTCCATCGGCTCCAGCTAGTTCCAGTTCATCTGATCCAGCTACTTCCTGCCTGTTCATCTACTCCAGCCTGCCCGATCCTGCTTCTCCCTGGCTGCTCCAGTCCATCGGCTCCAGCTTGTCCCATCGGCTCCAGCTTGTTCCAGTTCAACTGATCCAGCCTCTTCCTACTTATTCATCTTCTCCAGCCTGCCTGATCCTGCTTCTCCCTGGCTGCTCCAGTCCTTCGGCTCCAGCTTGTTCCAGTTCATCTGATCCAGCTACTTCTTGCCTGTTCATCTACTCCAGCCTGCCCGATCCTGCTTCTCCCTGGCTGCTCCAGTCCATCGGCTCCAGCTTGTTCCAGTCCGTCTATTCCAGCTTCCCCCAGCCTCTCCCAGTCCGTCTGCTCCAACTTGTTCCAGTCCCCCTGACCCAGCTTCTCCCTGCTCCCTCCAATCCATCTGCTCCAGCCTGCTTGTTCCAGTCCATCAGCTCCAGGGTGTTCCAGCCTGCCTGACCCAGCTGCTCTAGCATGTTCCAGTCCAGCTGCTCCAACGTGTTCCAGTCTGCCAGACCCTGCATCCCCCTGCTCGCTCCAGTCCATATGCTCCAGCCTGCTTGTTCCAGTCCATATGCTCCAGCCTGCTTGTTCCAGTCCATCTGCTCCACCATGTTTCAACTCGCCTGATCCAGCCCCTAGCCAATCAACCTGTCTGCTAGCCAATCACCTGTTCCTGCCTGCCTGCTAGCCAATCAACCTGCCTGCTCAGCCATTGACTTACCTACCTGCCTGCCAGCTTTTCAGCCATAGACTTACCTAATCGCCAACCCAAAACCTTGCTTCAAGCCCTATCTATCTGCTTAATACTTCAGTCATTACACTCTCACCCATTAACACCTGTTAACTGCTCAACACCTCAGTCACTATATAGTCACCTGCTACACCTCAGTCACTACCTATGGCCCCTGTCCATGTTCTCTTCCTTGCCCTGTCCCTTCCTAATCTTCTTTCCCCCCCACTCCCACTGTCTACCATTAGAACTACCCGCTGCCCTCCCACCCTGCCCGCAACCACAATACCCTATTCACCTCCATCCCTCACCTCACCATCCCTCTTGTCCCCCTCCTCCTTCCTGGCTCTCAACCTTCGGCACTTCCTTCCTGCCATTAACCCATCCCCTTTCCTCCTAAGTACACCCCGTCTTCGTCGCCTTCGTCGCCCAACCTCCCCCACCCTCCTCCGCACTCTCTTGCTCCTCCTCCTGCTATCCGCAGGAGACATTAACCCTAATCCGGGTCCCCCCCACCTGTCCCCATCCTATCCTTGTGAACGATCCCGGGATGTTTCCAATCTCGTCTCTATTCCCCTCCTTCCCCCCTCCTCCCTCCCCTTCTCATGCGCCTTGTGGAATGCCCACTCAGTCTGCAACAAACTGCCTCTCACCCACGATCTCTTTATCTCTCGCTCCCTTCAACTGCTCGCCCTAACCGAAACCTGGATCTCCCCGGAAGACTCTGCCTCAGTTGCAGCTCTCTGCCATGGAGGCTATCTCTTCTCCCACACGCCCCGCCCAATCGGCCGCGGCGGAGGCGTTGGGCTACTACTATCACCCTCCTGTAGTTTCCAACCCCTCCACCTACCGCAATCTCACTGCTTCCCATCCTTTGAAGTCCATTCCATCCGGCTATTCTACCCGCTACCACTCAGAGTGGCAGTCATTTACCGCCCCCCGGATAAATCCTTCCCTTCCTTCCTTACCGACTTTGATGCTTGGCTCTCTGTCTTTCTTGACCCCTCATCTCCGTCCCTCATTCTCGGAGACTTTAACGTACATGCTGATGACCTATCCGACCCCCATACTTCTAAGTTCCTCACCCTAACATCCTCCTTCAACCTCCAGCTGTGCTCCACCACCCCTACTCACCGTGACGGACATTGTCTTGACCTCGTCCTCTCCTCCTCCGGCTCACCCTCCAATTTCCATGTCTCAGCTCTTCCTCTCTCCGACCATCACCTGATCACATTCACACTTCTTCACCCCCCCCCCTCCACCCCGTCCAACTTTAACCACCACCTCCAGGAACCTCCAGGCTATTGACCCCTCCACCCTATCATCTACTATCTCTAATCTCCTCCCCTCCATCACGTCCCTCGTAACTGTCGACATAGCGGTCTCCGCTTACAATACCGCTCTCTCCTCTGCTTTGGACACCCTCGCGCCATCCATCTCCCATCCCACAAAGCGCACCAATCCCCAGCCCTGGCTGACTTCTTGCATCCGTTACCTTCGCTCCTGCACCCGATCCGCTGAGCGCCTCTGGAGGAAATCTCGTACCCTTTCAGACTTCCTCCACTACAAATTCATGCTATCCTCCCTCCACTCCTCCCTATTCCGTGCAAAACAGGACTACTACACCCAATTGACCAATTCTCTCAGCTCCAACCCTCGTCGTCTCTTCACCACCCTTAACTCCCTCCTAAAAGTGCCCCCCGCTCCTACTCCCCCTTCTCTCTCTCCTCAATCACTGGCCGACTACTTCTGCGACAAAGTGCAAAAGATCAACCTTGAGTTCACGACCAAACCTCCACCTCCCCTTCACCCTTTAACCCTCTCCCTCAACCAACCTACCCAGGTCTCCTTCTCCTCCTTTCCTGAGATCACCGAGGATGAAACTTCCCGCCTTCTTTCCTCCTCGAAATGCACCACCTGTTCCTCTGATCCCATCCCCACCAACCTACTCAACACTATCTCCCATACTGTCACCCCCGCCATCTGTCGCATCCTCAACCTCTCTCTCTCCACGGCAACTGTCCCTGACACCTTCAAACACGCTGTTGTCACACCTCTCCTAAAAAAACCTTCACTTGACCCTACCTGCCCCTCTAACTACCGCCCCATCTCTCTTTTACCCTTCCTTTCCAAATTACTTGAGCGCGCCGTTCACAGCCGCTGCCTTGATTTTCTCTCCTCTCATGACATCCTCGATCCACTTCAATCCGGTTTTCGCCCTCTGCACTCGACAGAAACAGCACTCTCTAAAGTTTGCAATGACCTGCTCCTGGCCAAATCCAGAGGTCATTACTCCATCCTCATTCTCCTCGATCTTTCCGCCGCGTTTGACACTGTCAACCATGATTTACTTCTTGCCACGCTATCCTCTTTTGGATTCCAAGGCCCTGTCCTCTCCTGGTTCTCCTCTTATCTCTCCCACCGCACCTTCAGGGTACACTCCCATGGATCTTCCTCCACTCCCATCCCACTATCTGTTGGAGTTCCCCAGGGATCTGTCCTTGGACCCCTTCTCTTCTCAATCTACACCTCTTCCCTGGGCTCGCTGATCTCGTCTCATGGTTTCCAGTATCATCTTTATGCTGATGACACTCAGCTATACCTCTCCACACCTGACATCACCGCGGTGACCCAGGCCAAGATATCGGCCTGTTTATCCGACATCGCGGCATGGATGTCCAACCGCCACCTGAAGCTGAACATGTCCAAGACCGAGCTCCTCGTCTTTCCTCCCAAACCCACTTCTCCTCTTCCTCCACTCTCTATCTCTGTTGACAACACCCTCATCCTCCCCGTCCCATCTGCCCGCAACCTCGGAGTCATCTTCGACTCCTCCCTCTCCTTCTCTGCGCATATCCAACAGACTGCCAACACCTGTCGCTTCTTCCTCTTCAACATCAGTAAAATTCGCCCTTTCCTCTCTGAGCACACCACCAGAACTCTCGTCCACGCTCTCATTACCTCTCGCCTTGATTACTGCAACTTACTCCTCACCGGCCTCCCACTCAGCCATCTATTCCCCCTTCAATCAGTTCAGTACGCTGCTGCACGTCTTATATTCCGCCAAAACCGATATACTCATATCACCCCTCTCCTCAAATCACTTCATTGGCTTCCAATCAGATATCGCATACAATTCAAGCTCCTCCTCCTTACCTACAAGTGCACTCAGTCTGCGGCTCCTCACTATCTCTCCACCCTCATCTCCCCCTATGTTCCCGCCCGTAACCTCCGCTCACAGGACAAAGCCCTTCTCTCAGTACCCTTCTCCACCACTGCCAACTCCAGGCTCCGCTCATTCTGCCTTGCTTCACCCTATGCCTGGAACAATCTTCCTTTACCCATACGCCATGCCCCCTCCCTACCCATCTTCAAATCTCTGCTTAAAACTCACCTCTTCTATGCTGCCTTCGGCGCCTAACCGCTCGAGATAGATAGAATGCCCCAATCTATCCACTCTATCAGATTAACTGTCCACTCATCCTCTAGATTGTTCACTTGTCTTTAGATTGTTCTCTTGTCTTTTAGATTGTAAGCTCTTTGAGCAGGGACCGTCCTTCTATGTTTAAATTGTACAGCGCTGTGTAACCCTAGTAGCACTTTAGAAATGCTAGTTAGTAGTAGTAGTAGTAGGGGACCATAATGTGGGCAAGCCAATTTGTCAGAGACTAGTAAGTTTGAAGCTTTTTTGATAGGGTTTTTTTTTGTCGGGGCTGTTTTTGACAGGGCTATTGACTCTGTACCTACAAGTCCCTACATGCAATGGGGTGAACCCAGGACTGGATCAACCCTGTCCTGCAAATCTGGATCCAGTTGGCAGCCTTAGGTAGCTGGGATGTCTAGACTGAGAACAAAGATCATTTGCTAACTGTACTGCAGTAAAAGGTTGGGTGGCTGGAAATAAAGCACTGAGTTTTAAAATAATTCTGTGGCTTTTGCTATAGAGTTGTCCTCCCATGACGCCTCTGTGTGAAAAAATCATCTCTACTCTTCCATCATGGAGGAAACAGAATGGGCCCAACCAGCTGATGTCACTGCAGCAGTTTGCATATGATGTGCAGGAACAGCTGAATCCACTGGCACGTGAAGAAGACCTCAGGTGTATTGCCCAGCAGTTGCACAGCATGGGAGAGGTAAGTGAAATGCCTTCAAACAAATGTAGGATCCACAGCCTGATCTCTCGTTTTAGAGTAGGACCTAAAATGGAATCTGCACACTTGCTTTTCCACAAGCGATGATGTATGCTCTCCTATCTAACATCAGGCTTTCTGTATTGTCTTTGGTTTAGAAGTAAAGCAACACCATATGAGTAGTGATTCATGCTTTTAGGAGGCGGTGTTTAAAGATCTTTAGGGCTGATAAGCTATCCTCTTCCAATTTCAATAGGCATCTTTATGTGATGTAAAGCAAGAATGCCTTTAGTACAGATTATGTCCACCCATCTGTCTTAGTATCAGCAGACAAACCAGGCAATAGAATGAGCCAGTATTTGAGAGGTTACACCTGGAAACTGAGTAGTGGTGATTTGAAATCTTTGTTGAGAAATTTCAGTTTTGCTTTGCTTTCATGCATTCCAGATTCAGCAGTGTGCACTAGTAGGTTCTTGGATGTACTGTAACACTTTTGTTTTTATTTATTGAGATTTTTTTAACCATCTTTATGAAGAGATTCACCCAAGATGGTGGTACAATAGGTACAGTTTAACATAATTTACAATATTAACAGAATAAAAATAGTAAAATGACCAGACATAAGCATAAGTACAATCAATGAGGTAAAATTGGAAACATCAAATTGAAACCTGGTAGTAGAACTAAAATCTAACAGTATCAGAAATATACACATTTAACAGCATTATAAAACAATCATGTACTAACATTTAACATATTTCTGTTATAATATAAATGATACTGTAACAGACAGCATGGAAGAACATTTGAATGATGTAGGTATAATACAATGTCAGCATAATACTAATGAAACACCTAATAAGCACACATTAGAACTATAAAGTCAGGATCAAGCCAGAAATGTAGTTAGTAACTTAGAGTCCAGCACCCCTGCATGTGAAAAGAATTTGTTTCTTTAAGGATAGATGGAGATAAATTCAGCAGATAGGAGAGATATTAAGAGGGAAGTACAGGTAAAAAAAAGTAATTACAAGCTCTGCAAGCCTTCTGGCAGGCACAAATCCAAGTAATAGTGTTCTCCTGGTAAATCCTGAACCAAGATCTACAGACACGCCAGATACAATTGAGCCAAATTGATTACCTAGAAATCACATGCACTCTACAATGGAATGCAGGTACAAAATAGTTCTGATAAAAAAAAAAAAGTAGCACCATTAAACAAATTTCAGCAAGAACAATTATAACTTACAAGCAGTTAGGAAGTTGTAATAGGCAGGCTGTGCACAATCACTGGCCTGACCTCTAATTCACAGATTTTTTTTCTCTATTGTATAATTATTAATGTATTCTTAAAACGTATTTAAGATGTGGTCGATGAATGTATGAGTCAGAGAAACAGCAAAATCTTTACATTTAATCTGTATAATGTTTACTTTTTTTTTCCTCATTCTTAAATGCGCAGATTAACATCATGCAGAGTGAAACTGTCCAAGATGTTGTGCTCCTGGATCCTCGTTGGCTCTGTTCTAATGTCCTTGGAAGACTTCTGTCTGTGGAGAGCCCCAAAGCCATACATCACTACCGGGGTCGCTATACGATGGAGGATATCCAACGACTGGTTCCAGACAGTGATGTAGAAGAGCTGGTACAGATTTTGGATGCTATGGACATCTGTGCCCGAGATCTTAGCAGTGGGATGATGGTGGATATTCCTGCCTTGATCAAAACAGACAACCTGCACAGGTCTTGGACAGATGAAGAGGAAGAGGTGATGATTTATGGAGGTGTCAGGATTGTTCCAGTTGAGCACCTTGCCCCATTCCCGTGCGGCATTTTCCACAAAGTCCAAGTGAACCTTTGCAGGTGGATCCATCAGCTGAATGGTGAGAACGATGCAGACATCCGCCTATGGGTAAATGGATCTAAAATTGCAAACCGGGGAACTGAGGTATTAGTGTTGCTGGTCAACCATGGTCAGGGTATTGAGGTCCAAGTTCGAGGACTAGAGACTGAGAAAATTAAGTGCTGTTTTTTACTTGATTCTGTATGTAGCATTGTTGATAATTTATTTGCCACAACTTTGCCAGGGCTTCTAACTGTGAAACATTACCTCAGCCCTCAGCAGCTGAGGGAGCATCATGAACCAGTAATGGTTTATCAGCCTAGAGACTTCTTCCGTGCACAAGCTCAAAGGGAAACCTCCCTGACGAACACCATGGCTGGATACAAAGAGAGTTTCAGCAGCATCCTCTGTTTTGGGTGCCTGGATATCTATACCCAAGGAAGCTTAGGAATGGATGTTCATATATCGGAACTTACTCTCCTGACACGAAGGAAATTAAGTCGCCTGTTGGACCCCCCTGACCCCATGGGCAAGGATTGGTGCCTTCTTGCTATGAATCTGGGCCTTCCTGATCTTGTTGCAAAATATAATTCAAATGGTGAGGCTCAGAAGGATTTTCTTATAAGTCCAGTCAGTGTGCTGCTACAGGAATGGGGCTCTTCCCCAGATAGCACAGTAGTACTTTTAATGTCCAAGCTGAGGGAGCTTGGGCGCAGGGATGCAGCAGACTTCATACTGAGAGGCTTGCCTGTCTTTAGAGTAAACTTGGATGCTAATCTCCAGGAGGCATATGCGTCGAACTGCAATAATGGAACATCCTATAATTCCATTAGTTCCGTGGTGTCGCGGTGAGCACAGCATTCCATGTGGACAGATATTGTCTTGTATGCTGCTTAAGGACGACCTTAAAAATGTAGAAAAAAAACAAATATAGTTTATAAAAGTGACACATGAGAACTCGTGCATTAATTTATAAAGCTTCTGAAAGTAAGGGATTTCCACCCACAGCCACACTCTGGTTTTATCTGAAGAATCTTTCTACTTTTAACTGTGAAATGTTGCTTTTCTTATTTTTAAGCTGTTGAAAGGCTGGCATACTTTCTCCATTTTTCAAAACTGTTTCTCATATATGAAATGTGCTGCTTAATACTGCCACTGGAGAGCTCTGCCTGCCTCTGAAATAATGTATTATTCATATAACATTTTTAGTAACTTCAGTTCTTCTCAAAAGGGAACTGCCTCTGTCTGAATTGTGTGTTACACAGTCGTGTTTTTCACCTTATCCTTTTTGCTTAGCTTTCATATGTTTTGTATTTGGTGAGGGAAGGGGAAGCAACACCATCTTGGAAGAATTTAATGCTATGTTTATATTTTGAATGGAAACGGTAAGAGTGCTTTTGTTAAAGAGCTTTGTTCAAGTATCTTGAGGCTGTTACAGCAGTTCCCATAAAAGAAAGCTACCTCTGTCACAGTCTGCACACCTATACATTGCAAACAGTATGGACATCCTGTGTCTCTTTGCTCTTTTGACACACTCACTTAAAGGAACAGTTTCCTAAAAACAGACAAAGTTATTTTCTATTGGGGGGGGGAGGTAGCATCTAAATTGGATTTTTGTTGAGGGACCTGGTGTTTCTTGTATTTTTCACTGTTTTCTGTTCTGCTACATTTAGGCCAGATTTCATTTTCAGGAATAGTTCTTGTTGAGTGGCAGTGGGAGGAGGGGCGCTCGGTGCTAATTTGGTCCCTTCTGATGATACAGCAAAACTAGGAGGGTATTGTTTAACCATTCCTTCCCATCCCTGTTGGAAATAGAGTGGAAGCATTTATAACATCATATTTCAGCTTTTTCCTCTATTTCATGTTTTATTGTAAAGAACATTCTTTTTATTCTCACTGTTTGAACCTTTTCCATCTCCATCCCTGCTCCAAATCAATTACTATCATTCTGCCCTTCTTCCACCTGTCTCCCAGCATTGAGCTATGTGACCATAGTGGATCCCAACTCTGGAAGTTCTTTGAAAACTTAAGCGGCCTTTCTCTCATGTCCATTTCATTCTTCTTGGGGGGGTTGGGTTTTTTGTTTTTTTTTTTAAATCAACAAAACCTTTGCAACTCAGAGCTACAACAAGAATGTTTTGAGATCCTGAAGGGATGAAAAGAAGAAATTAGATCTTTGTACTCTGTTCCCCTCTGCTCCCCCCTCCCCTTCCCAGTGTGTTCAAAACTGTGTACTGGAATTTTTCTGCTGTTGCATTTGAACTGTAACATAAAATTCCTTCTAACTCTGAAGCATGTTTATTGCTTACTGTCATCTCAGGTACAGGTTCTCGCAATTGCAGAGCAAATCAACAAGCAAATATGAAATTAAAATAGGACTTAATGACTATCACTTGTTTTCTGCAGAGCAGATGGCATTTCGTATGTTAAAGTCAGCATTGGGGGAAATTTTCTTTTACATAGAGGTATAGTATAATAAATGGAAGCAATGTTTCTTGCATTCATTTTTAATATGTGATTATAATTTAAAATTGAGGGACAATGCCCCATTTTTTTGTCCTTAAAGAGCATGTTTGACTGGTACTATATATTTAATGCTGGTAATTGAAGGGCTTATTTCCAAAACCTGCGAAGTCCAATGCAACTAATATGGACAGAGAGTTTTGGAAATAAGCCCTTCCATATTTTTCTTAATCTTTAAATTGTAAGTCTTATTTTTTTTTTGCCATTTTTTAAAAAGAAATAAATAAGTTGTCCTAGCTGCATTGTGTAGGTGTTTTATTTGAGAAGTCGTTGCTATGCTCACCTGAAGTTGTATTTTCATTTCCTGTTTATTTGAAAACTTGCAGTTCCCCTTAAGTATCAAAGCAGTTTACAATTAAAAGACCTTCAGACATTGAAGGCACTTATTCTTTCATGCAAAATTACATGGAGTTCTATTCTTTTCTGTATTTAAATATTTTGCTGTTTGTTTTACACTTCCACTTTGTTTTTAGGCTGCTTGTATCCCCTCCCAAATTAGCATAAACCAGCCATTCTCAACTGGGAGGAGTAAAAGAAACTAAAACTACAAGATAATGAGAGAGGCAATTTTTTTTTTATTATTTACCAAGAGTAATTTACAATTACAAATGCTAGTTTCTCATGGGGAGCGCGGGGGACCCAAACATATGGTGTACCTCCTCCTCTCCCCAAAGTAATGCTCTGATACAGCTGTTTTTATACCTTTTGTGTTAAGCAAGGCTCTAGCACTTTCTGAGAAATCATTCTGTCTTCTATTCACGCCATCTATCCCACGTCACTAAATCTCACATTCTTCTGTTCATCCATAATTGCACCTTTCCCAGGCCTGTTGGCACATAGGAATGTCTTATCAGATCATAAGTTCCTGGGCCTCACGATTTATGGCCTTTGCCCCTTTTGGCTCTAGGGTGGACAACTAAGTTTATAGTGTTTACTTAGGTGCTAGCAGACCATGAGCTCTGATTCAGTAAAGAGGTCAAGTAAGACAGCCTATATGCTCTGTTGAGCCTTAGCTTTTACAGGTCTTAATCATGGTTCATATTTCATAGTTCATAACTAGCACTATAGAAATAATAAGTAGTAGTAATAGTAGTACCCATAATATACAACTTGCACAGTGAAAGTAAAATGTGCTAAAATTGATTTATGATTTGGATTTTATTTCCTTCTATAAAAACAGTGGCCCTGACAGCATGAACATCAAGAAGGAATGTGAAAGGTTCAGTGCCACAGGGTGCTTCATTGAAGGGGATATAAACTTAAGTTGTTAAATGATGTGTAGGGTAGAGAATGACAAAGGGACTGGGACCTGCCCTAACTGCAGGGACAGAGCCTGCGGGGACAAGGACAGTCTTTGTCCCCATGTCATTCTCTACTTTGAAGGCCGTTAATGAATTGGACAGTTATTTGGAAAAACAAGCAAAAGTGTTGGCCACAACTGGCAAAATTTGCACAGGGGATCCTGTGCATTCCTTCTACCTGCACATCTTCTGAGAAGATGTTTTCTTTTGCAGGAAGGACTGTGGAAGGCAGGAAACCTAGACTGGATCCTGAAATTGTTGATGATTTATTATTCATCCACAGATTGAAAAATCATAACAGTGCTTCATAGGGCATATTTCTCCCCTGCTAGGGCATTCATAATGGGTTATATTTTGTACCCCTGGGCATTTCAACAGGGGTGGAGTAGGGTTCCTTGGGGTAGTAGAAGTCAACTATTGTTGGGGTTGGAAGGCTTGAGGGTGGTGGTGGGGGGCTTGTTACAGTTGCTCATTGTTAATATTTGTGATTTATAAACAGTTGCACAGAATATTGTTCCTTATTATACTTTTAATAAAAAAAGTTTTAAATATAAAATCATAAGTGTTTGAGGTTTCTGCAGATGAGGACAGGGCCGGGGACAGAGTCCACAAGGATGGGTTGGGGACAAACTTCGTCTGTGTGTCATTCTCTAGTGTAGGGTTAGAGTTGTTTGCTGCTTGCTTGTCAAAGGCAGTGGAGAGGGCTTATAAGAAAAGGGATACTTGCCACTGTTTTGGCACAGGAGACCAAACATCTGTAGCTAGGATGCCAGCCTCTGGCACAAAACAACAATATATTCTAGTGTGGTGATCTTCTGGTGTACTTAACCCATCAGTAGCTCTCAGTTTGGCCCTCAGCTATGTGAGGCCTTAAGTAGCCACTGTTTTCAAGTGAACTTGGCAGGGCTGGCTCTTCCATTAAGCAAACTAGTAAGTCACCTAGGGCTAGGAGATTTAATTGACAGGAGACGGCACCGTGTAACAAGGCTGAAGCTCGTTGCTGCCATCTTGATACTCAAAACAAAGCAAACTATTGGTCCACACTAAGCCACATATAGACAGTCCTTATTTCTAATAAGCGTTTGCTATTATTTTGGGTGACTCAATATGGTGACAAGCTCTGCCTACTGGCTTCAGGCCAAATAATGGGCCAAGCATGCTTCGGCCGTCTCCTGTCAGACCTCCTTGGGCTAGGGTTACCAGCTATTTTATCCTAGAAGAAAAGGAGGAAAGAGAACCAGAGGGTGGTGGTGGTAGTGGGGAAGATCGGATAGACCGCATGTGCCATGCTGCTGTGGAGAGATAGGAGCAGTATGAGAATTTCTGTAAAACTACTTCATAATTTTTTTATTACAGAAAACTGCAGCTAAATTGATTTTTAGATCCAATAAATTTGATAGAGCTACTACACCTTTGTTGATTCAATTGCATTGGTTGCCTTTTCAGTCATGCGTTGTTTGCCTCATCTATGAAATATTGAGGGGTTTTGGTTCTGTTCTATTAGTTTTATATTCCAACAGTATTCACAGTGGTTTACAATTCAAAAAGAAAACTCTAACATTAGAGAGAATAACAAATTGAAATACATATAAATTAAAAAGGAAAAAACAGAAAACATTAAACAGAATCAAGCTACAAATTATTGCTCAAATAAGCAAGTTTTCAGGATTTTCTTAAAATTAAGAAGGCATGTATTTTGAGTTCAGAGGTAATATATTCCACAGCCTAGCCCCAGAGAAGGGGAAAGAACTCATAAATAGACTTCAAACGGACATTTTTTATAGAATCTTAAACTTCTGTTGAGAGATGAGAACACAAGCAATTTGCCTGACCCTTCTGAGTTGTGTCAGAGGAGACAATGAAGCACGCTCACCTTCACAACTGTCTTTCTAAAGACCTCCTTTTGTTGAGGATTTGCCTTCATCAAATAGTGCTCAAAGGCATTTGGCATAAAGACTCCTGATGCAGGCCTAACGGCCGAAACACGACGTTGTGTCGAGTCTTTACACCTCAATAAACATTTTTATTATTATATATCCTTTCAGTCTTTGGAATCCTTGGTCGTCCTTCCACTTTTATTTCATTTCTTGTTGTTGTCCATGGGGCGTCTAGAGTTCTCCGCCTTTTGGCGGATATTTTCTCTCCATACATACCTTCTGAGTTTAAACCAAAAATTGATTTAAACATTAAGCAAATTATTTTAAAATTGATACGTTTGTGTATTGTCAAACAATGAAAATCTTGTAAAAGTAGAAGATACACTATCAAAGCGACCAAACTCACTTATCAATCTAATAGCAGTATTCTGCAATAACTGCAGGTGATTTAACAACTTATTTGATATACGAGAGTATAACGAATTGCAATAATCCAATTGGTGGCAGCAAAACTGCATGGGCTATGGTCCTAAACACATCTTCCTCTAAAAATAAAAAAAAAATTAAATAAAAATCTTATTGTCCATTATTGTCGAAGCTTAAAAAAAAGTTTTCCTATGAGCATTAATCTGCTTATCAAATGATAAAGTGGAGTCTTTACCCAACACTCGCTCTAGAATGATCTTCTATTTTCAGGACTTCACCTGAAGACAATATTACTCCCCATCTATAGTATTTAATAGAAATTATCAAAACTCTCTAAGACAGGGCACAGAAGAAATATATCATCTGCCTAAGGTAGCACAGAAATCTCACTACCTATAAAGTAATAACCCAGAGAACTCAAATACATATTAAACAATGAGGGCAAGAGTGGTGAGCCTTGAGGAACCCTGCAACCAGGGTTCCAACTGGATGATCTACCATTCTTGCCCTTAACACACTATAAGACCTGTTTTTCAAAAATTGGTCAAACCAGTCCAACACTTTTCCAGTTATGCCTAATTCAATTTAAAAAGAAGAATTGAGTGATTAATAGCGTCAAAAGCTGCTGATATATCAAACTGTATCAGAATGGCCTGCTGTCCTTTACTTAAAAAGTGTCTTATTTTTGTGGTGAGAACAAGAAGTAACGCTTCTGTACTGTATCGTCTAAAGCCATGCTGTGTTTTGTGTAGTATATTAAATGACTCCAGATTTCTTTGAAACTGTTAATTCACTAAAAATTCCAAAAGTTTAGCCATCCATGGGATGCTTGCAATCAGGTGATAATTTTCAACTTTTATCTAGTCAGCTTCAGTAGATTTAGGCAAAAGGGTTAAGATAATTTCAGACAGGGACTGTAAATGGCCTGCTGACAATATCAAATTTAACAAATTCAGTCAACTGTTGCAAGATTTGAGGTGGAACCTCACTTACCAAATATGATGGACATACATCTAAAATACATGTCTACTTTGAAAGTCTAACAAGAGTCGTATGAACTGAATCCGAATCTCAAAATTCTCCCATATTCTGTCTACAGGGAATGTCATTATTTTGATGATTTAGAACTGCTCTGATCTACAAAATACTTCTGTAAAAATAAAAGTGGACTTTTTTAAATAAATAATTTCTGTATTTTATGAAACTGAAAGACCCAACATGGCCAAGTTTGCCCAAATGACTGCATCAGGGGTAACAAGGTGCAATATTACAGAAAATAGAGATACAGGAATCCACCAGATTAATACTGCTAGGAAGCACTCTCCAGGAAACGTGAAGTTTAAGACCTCTGCTGGTGACCTTAATTTGTTTTCTGGGGAATACTTCCTAGCAGTATTGATGTTGAAATTAATTTTAGCTCCTTGCCTGATGCATTGCACAGAGGAGACACATTCTGCTGCCTCACAGCCATTGGCTCCACTACTTGCACACTGCTGTACTGGCACCCCCTAGGGGCGATGACAGCAGCAGCAGCGTGGCTCCGAGAGCTGTCAGAAGAGTGAAAGATAAGGTCCAAAGTACATCAAACAAAAAAGTGCAAATGGACCTTCAGGAGCAGGACAATGAGAGGTTCTTTAATAAAGAACTTATAATTGTCTTCCTCCTGAAGGTCCACTTGTGCTTCTTTGTTTTTGTTTTTCCCTGAGGGAGCTGTGACTGGCTGAGGAAAATAAGTACATGGTTCTGGGGATACATAAACCCTGTGGGCAGGCGGGCTTGGATGTATGAGCTACAGAGAGAGATGGGACTTGGTCCCTCTGCTTCTCCATCTTTTCAGTGCAGCCTGCAAACATCATGCACATGTTCATCCTCACAGGCACAACTTCTGTTACTGATCTTGTGAGGTCAGCAACAGGAAGTCCAGCCTGTGAGAACAAAAAGTATTTGTGGTGTTTCCAGGCTGCACTGTCAACAGCTGGAAGAGCAGAAGAACTGATTCAGCTGCTTTTGTGTTGAGATAGCAGGACTAGGACCCAGGAGACAGGCAAAGACTGAGTAAGTGGCAGCTGTTTTTGTGGTGAGGTCTGACTGCAGAATGAGACCAGTGACTACATTATCCTGTGGGCCTTGCATTGAACACTGTTCTAGAGGTTACATATTCATGTCTTCATATATCTTCTCAGAGACCTTCTGATGCAGAACCGCTTCATTTCTTTATATCCTTAGTGCAGGAGTTCTCAACCTAGTCCAACCTAGTTCTCAACCCAGTCATATTTTCAGGATACCCATAACGAAAAAGCATGAGATAAATTTACATGCACTACTTCCATTCTATGCAAATCTATCTCATGCATATTCATTGTGAGAATCGTGAAAAACTGACTGGCTAGGTGTGTCCCAAGGACTACCTTGAGAACCTCTGCCTTAGTTACATATGGCCTCCAAAACTGAACACTGTACTCCAAGTGGGGCCTTAACTGAAGTAATTGAAATAGAATTCATGAAGCTATAACTAGCAGTTGACCATTTATGCCTTAGACTTATAGCCTGCCAAGCAAAATCTTTACCAGCAAGTTCACCCTAATTGGTCTGCAGTCAGTTTGGATATCTTAATCTCATAAGGTGTGGTAGAAATGGCGTTACGGAGGCAGCTAACCTGACTAGTGAAACCTATCAATTTATTTGCTTCATTCTTAGCTTGTGTCAGATTAGCTCGCATTTACTCCCATCACATACTTCTGCTTCACAGCCAACAGCAGATATACACCTAGAAGAAATTATGTAGAGCTAAATTTAAGATAATTGAGCAGGACCTCCACCAAGTGGTCAAAGAGGATTCACTTTTTACAGGTTGGTCTATTTATCTTTAACTTTAGCAGTCAAGAGAGCGTTGGGGTAGAGAGGAAATGAGGTAGCAAGAGGTGAGGAAGAAGGAACCAGCCATACGTAATTTACTAATGGGTATCGCCATAGGTAAAAGGCCACAAAAAAGAGCACCAAGGTGTATGAAGAAATGGAAGGCATTGGACAATTAGGGGAGAAAGTAAAAAATGATGGGTCTGAACCCCCCTTCATCCCCCCCCCCCCCCCCCCCCCCCCCCCCCGTTAAGGAGGGCCTGGGCAGGTTGTAGCTTAGGCAGAGACCTGGACTAGTTAATGCTTAAATCTGAAATAGTCACTGTGATCATATTGCATTTCATTAACTAGCACAGAGTATCCCCTATGAATCATAATAAACCATAGTTAAACCTAAGAAAACAGGCCCAAACAAACCTCGTTGGGGGAGGGCAGATGAAGAAAACTAGCACAGACAGCAGTGCACAGTTAGTGTGACATCTGCAAACAAAGTTTCTAAGCGCATGATGCATGGAGGTTTTGTGCAGAAGCTAACCCTGCAGAAAACCTCATGTTATATGCCAGGGCACAGCTTACTAAAATGGATGGTAATGAGGCTATCAGCTATTCCACCCCAATGCAGAAAAGTGTGCAGAAGACTTTTAAGGCAAGCACATTGCAAAAACTTGAAGAGGAGGAGTAGAAGGGTTAGCTCATTCTTCTGCAGAAGCATCTGAAGGTTTAATACCAGTGTTTTTCTTTCTTTTCAAACATCTGCATCTGTGTTGGAACGTTAATCAACAGTGCAAATATTTTATGCTCAAGGAGTGTTTCTGATGCTGATTTAACTACAGAATAACATTCCAGCACTTGAGCGGATGGATGTGTGCTGGCACTTTCATTTTGCTCAGACAGTACTAGCTTTCCTCAGCGCAGAACCTTGTGCGTGTGTATCTGCTGTGCTCATCCTGATTTGCACACAAGTTCTGTGCTCTTCAAATTTGCATGTGTTTAGCATACCGCATCGGCAAGCAAAACTTTGGCCATTAGCACACCAGCTGAAATGCAAGCTTATGTTTGCATCGGCCCCTGGGCCATTAAATCAAAAACGAAAATAACTTGTGGTCAAATGTAACACTTAACTCAATTTTCTTATCAGTTCTTTAATGAAGAGTGCCATACTATTGGGAAGTATTCAGTCTATACGGTATTTCTACTATTTAAATAGAGGGGGCTTCTCATACATCAACATCAATATTATGCCCAACTCCCAAATTTATTTCGGTATTCTCTTCTCATATTATGTATATTACTTGTATAGGATCTATCAGATCTCTCTGTCATCACCATTCAGGCTATAATGGGGCTTATTTTCAAAGCACTTAAACTTACAAAGTTCCAAAGGTTACTATGGAACTTTGTAAGTCTAAGTGCTTTGAAAATACGCCTCAATGTGAGCCAGGCACTTCTCATGGTGAGCAGATATTCCTCATTTGATCCAATTTTTAAACTTTTAAATATCATTTGCTTTAAACATTCTTAAAAATTCTTAAAATTATAGGATTTTAAGAATGTTTAAAGCAAATGATATTTAAAAGTTTAAAAATTGGATCAAATGAGGAATATCTGCTCACCATGAGAAGTGCCTGGCTCACATTATAGCCTGAATGGTGATGACAGAGAGATCTGATAGATCCTATACAAGTAATTTACATAATATGAGAAGAGAATACCGAAATAAATTTGGGAGTTGGGCATATTATTGATGTTGATACTATTGGGAAGACCATCAGACATGATATCATAATTTGTTTTTGTAAACTATCCATAAAAACATCATATGGTTTTTTAGTCCTCAAAAGTATACATTTTTTTTCATACCTGTGATATTTTATAATGCAATAAGATAACTTCACTTAAGTCAGTGAAGCTTTTCTTAATGGCTCTGGGTAATGCACCTCTGTTAAAACGATACTACTGTATTCAAAAACCTCACCAGACAAGAATATCAAAGTAACAGGAAAATGATCCAAACTCTGCTTAATTATAGCAGATAAATGACACTAGAGGCAATTACCAAAATCCATTTGTATTAAGGATCTTTAGACAAAATTGATCACCTAACGCCACCAATGTCATTGGCCCAATACAAAATATATCAAAATCATTTTTGCATATTTTAGCTGCAATTAAGATTGTTGCTCATGAATGCAAAGCAGTCTAAATGTGAATCACTATACTTTGCAGCTGAATGCATCCCCTCCTCCCAACTTGCATTTAGTCAGTAACTGACTTATTCAGGCATTAACAATTTAAAACACTGAGGGATTATGAAAGATATGTCATCCATGCAAACTTCTGTCAGGATTCTTGTTGAAATTCCAGCTCTCATCTGCCATTTTTATGAGTTTGTGCACAAAAAAGGAAAATTAATTAAAAGTTAAAAAAAAAAGACAAGCCATTGTAGAAATGTCATGACAAAGTTCTTAAAGGGTGCCAGAGGGTGGAGAGCAGAAATCTGGATGTGCTCACCTTCTAACAAGGTGGTACTTAGAACAGCAAGTATAACTTATCTATGAAATTACTCACCTAGGGTAAAGGAGGCCTTAAAGCTAAGAGGTTATTAATCAACAGGAAATGCTTCACCTCAAACTCACTACTGCAATTGGTATAGTAATATGTATTTGGATTACACTTGTCCTAGCAGAATCCTGGCATCCTTGTAGAAGCCAGACACAATTATGAGGCCACTTTTAGGGTTGGCAGCCTGACCCATATTTTAATGTGTGAGCTGTCATCAACTTGGCAGGAGAAGCAATAATGTTATTTATATTTAAACATCTTTGTCACTCAACAATACAATATAACAGTGATTCCCAAACCTGATCCTGGAGGCACCCCAGCCAGTCAGGGTTTTAGGATATTGACACTATATCAACTTGTGAACAAACTACTAGACACCACCATGGTCACCACGACCAGTTCAGACACCCCATCTGCAGACAAACTTGCTAAATACTTCAAGGAAAAAATGAAAACCTACGCAACACCTTACCTCAGAACAACATCGACATTGATAAATTCGTTGAATGTCTGGATCCAAACCCCGGTGAATACCCAGCAGACCGAATCTGGACAAACTTTGATCTCCTCAACGCTAAAATAGTCACCCAAGTGATCAACAAAGGCGCCAAGACTCACTGTAAATTGGACAACTGCCCCAGCTACCTAATAAAATCCGCTCCTCCACGTTTCATAACAGACCTCACATCTCACCTAAACTACATACTACAACATGGACACTTCCTAAGGAAAATGGTAACATCCTATTCACCCCAATTCCAAAAGATACAAAGAAAAAAATGAATGAAATCACTAACTACCGCCCAGTAGCATCTATCCCACTGGTAGTCAAACTGATGGAAAACATGGTAACCAAACAGCTTACCGACTATATAAATAAATTCTCAATATTACACAAATCAGAATCAGGTTTTTGCTCCAACCACAGCACTCTCCTAACCAAATTTAAACAAGAAATTGCAACTGGTAAAAGCATACTTCTACAATTCGACATGTCTAGTGCGTTCGACATGGTTAACCACAACATACTACTAAACATCAGTGGTGTAGCCAGACCTGACATTTTGGGTGGGCACTAGGTGTGAGTAGTGTTTCTTAGGATACTCCTTAATAATGCCTTAGAGTGCACTTGATGATGGATTTCTAAGTAAACAGTCTGTGCAACAGCTCTCCTGCATTAACACAAACCACCTACCTGGTTAATGGAACACTGACATTTTTAAATATAGTGATTTTATCCCATATCTTAAACTTGACCAGATATGACTGCTACATGTCAATGGCACATATATCCTTCAAACTTTGCTTTGTAACAAATGCAAATGCCTGATTAAGCTGTATTCATAAAACAGGTAAATTCTGAAACTGCCATTCCCATTTAAAAAGCCAGAGAAGTCAGACTCGTATAGATCCCCACATGAACTACATGCATACAGAGTCTTTTACATCGGTCACATGCAGAACACAGACCACCCCTTACCAACTGCAGAATAAAAGACAAAAAAATTAGAAATCGCAGCAATGCCAAGAACACAGACCACCCCTTACAAATTGCAGAATAAAACACAAAAATTTAGAAATCACAGAGATGGCAAATTACCCAGTTCCAGGCTTGAGATTTTGTGCAGTCTACTACTACTACTACTACTATTTAGCATTTCTATAGCGCTGCAAGGCGTTCGCAGCGCTGTAAAACATAGAAGAAAGACAGTCCCTGCTCAAAGAGCTTACAATCTAATAGACAAAAAATAAAGTAATCAAATCAATTAATGTGTACAGGAATGAGGAGAGGAGGGTAGGTGGAGGCGAGTGGTTACGAGTCAAAAGCAATGTTAAAGAGGTGGGCTTTCAGTCTAGATTTAAATTAGGTGGCCAAGGTTGGGGCAAGACGTAGGGGCTCAGGAAGTTTATTCCAGGCATAGGGTGCAGCGAGACAGAAGGCGCGAAGTCTGGAGTTGGCAGTAGTGGAGAAGGGAACAGATAAGAAGGATTTATCCATGGAGCGGAGTGCACAGGAAGGGGTGTAGGGAAGGAAGAGTGTGGAGAGATACTGGGGAGCAGCAGAGTGAGTACATTTATAGGTTAGTAGAATCTTGGGCAAGTCACTTAACCCTCCATTGTCTCAGGTACAAACTTAGATTGTGAGCCCTCCTGGGACAGAGAAATATCCAGAGTACCTGAATGTAACTCACCTTGAGCTACTACTGAAAAAGGTGTGAGCAAATCTAATAAATAAAATAGTGAATATATAACTTCTTGTAAATATTGGTCCAGTTATTGTTGTCATGATTTTGCACAGCCTGTCCAAGAATCTAGGATATTCAGAGGTACCAATGCACAATGTGGGCAGTTTTAAACAGCACAGACTTCTCTAGTTGACAGATGGCAATTTTGTCAATGCTCAGTGTGTTCAGGTGTTATTTTAGGTCTTTCCATATTACTCCAAGGGCAGCAATTTCTACAGGGATCATAACTGCAGGTTTTCGCCAGATTCAGTCTGCAAGTCTTGATATTGTGTGATCTTCTCCAATTGTTTTTCTCCAACATGGCTGTCTCCTGGTATTTGCCACATTTATAATCCATGTCCAAGTCCTGATTTAAACTTTATAACCCAAATCAGTGTGGGATTTGCAGTGCCTGATTCTGCCCATGGAAATCAGTGCTGCAAGTCCCATAACAATGGGGTGGTCAGAAATGCAGGACTGTCCCAAAATCTCCAGCCTGGAACTGTAGCCCGGCGTCAACCCTGCCCTTCCCCCTCCCCCATAGTTTCGCATCAGCCGCGTGAGAAAAGGCAGTGACAGCGATCAAAGCAGTGACGTACCTAGGGTAGTTGACACCCGGGGCTGGTCATTTTTTAACATCCCCCTCCAAAATCCAGTGCTAGGCATACCAAGAATACAAAACACTCAGGACCTATATAGCAATTCTAGCATACCATAAGCAGTCATTTCTATAAGTCACTCAAAGAATAGTGAAGCTCTGGAACTCGCTGCCAGAGGATGTGGTAACAGCGGTTAGCTTATCTGGGTTTAAAAAAAGGTTTGGACAAGTTCCTGGAGGAAAAGTCCATAGTCTGCTATTGAGATGGACATGGGGGAAGCCAGTGCATGCCCTGGGATTGATAGCATGGAATATTCCTACTAATTGGGTTTCTGCCAGGTACTTGTGACCTGGATTGACCACTGTTGGAAACAGAATACTGGTCTAGATGGACCATTGGTCTGACCCAGAATGGCTATTCTTATGCCATCCAGTGATGCGAACCATTTACATTCTCCCAAAAATCCACAAATCTTTTGTATCTCCTCCAGGGAAACCAATTAGTTTCAACCATAGGATCTGTTTTCTAGCTCTTTTAACCAAGTTTCTGAGATGCCTATTTATATCTGTCTCATTGTGTGCTATATACTCTCATCTTATTTTTTAGACTTATAGCATTTGTATAAAGACACTTCAAATTGTGTTTTTTCTTTGCTTCTACAAGCTGCTTAGAAGTTGACGGGGATAATGTGCATCCTTTACTCTGCTCCTCTCCTATGAAGAGAGGCTGAGAAGGCTAGGGCTTTTCAGCTTGGAGAAGAGACGGCTGAGGGGAGATATGATAGAAGTGTATAAAATAATGAGTGGAATGGATTGGGTGGATGTGAAGCGACTGTTCACGCTATCCAAAAATACTAGGACTAGAGGGCATGAGTTGAAGCTACAGTGTGGTAAATTTAAAACGAATCGGAGAAAATTTTTCTTCACCCAGCGTGTAATTAGACTCTGGAATTCGTTGCCGGAGAACGTGGTACGGGCGGTTAGCTTGACGGAGTTTAAAAAGGGGTTAGATAGATTCCTAAAGGACAAGTCCATAGACCGCTATTAAATGGACTTGGAAAAATTCCGCATTTTTAGGTATAACTTGTCTGGAATGTTTTTACGTTTGGGGAGCGTGCCAGGTGCCCTTGACCTGGATTGGCCACTGTCGGTGACAGGATGCTGGGCTAGATGGACCTTTGGTCTTTCCCAGTATGGCACTACTTATGTACTTATGTACTTATGTAAACATTTCTAGCTTTACCATTGTTGAAGCCTCTCTATTAGGATTCCCTAAATGTCTTTTCAATAGTATCCTTCAAGGATACGTCCCTGGCCCCCCCCCCCCCCCCCCCATTTTAATTTAAAAGCTGCTCTATCTCTTTTTTTTAATTGTAAGTGGCAGCAGCCTGGTTCCAGCCTGGTTCCATCCTGGTTAAGGTGGAGCCCATCCTTTAGGAATGGCTCCTCCTTTCCCAGAATGTTGTCTAGGTCCTAATAAATCTACAGCCCTCATCCCTGCACCACCATGTCAACCACACATTGAGACTTTTAGAGCTCTGCCTGCCTCTTGAGTTCTGCGCATAGAACTGGTAGCATTTCTGAAAATGCTACACTGGAAGATCTAGATTTCAGCTTTCTATCTAAGAGTCTAAATTTGGCTTCCAGAACCTCCCTCCCAAATTATCCTATGTCATTGGTACCCTCATGTTCCAAGACAGCTGGCTCCTCCTCTATACTATCTAAAATCCTATCTAGGATATGTGTGAGGTCAGCCACCTTTGTACCAGGCAGGCAAGTGACCAGGAGGTCCTGACATCCACCAGCCACCCAGCTATCTACATGCCTATTGACTGAATCACCAACTACAACAGCTTTCCTAACCCTTTCCTCCTGGGCAGAATTTCCTGGAGATACATGCTTGGTAAGAGAGGATATTGCATCCTCTGGTAGACAGGTCCTGGCTACAGGATTACTTCCTACTTCACCATTGTGATGCTTTCCTTTAAGGAGACCTCCCTCCTCAAGGCAGCACAGGGGCTACCAGACTGGAAGTGGAACTTGTCTACAACACCCCTGTAGGCCTCCTCTATGTACCTCTGCCTCCCTTAGTTCCTTCAAATCTACTACTCTAGCCTCAAGAAGGATATCTGTTAATGCTGTAGTCTGGGGCCGAAAGTTCAAGTTTAAAACTATGGGAGAAATGGTTTTACAGTATGGAAACTAGTTGGTAGTTTGCTGTTTTAAATTCAAGCTGTTTTTATCAATAACATACAATTCCTCTTTTATCCCCATTCTTTAAATAACATAGTAACATACATAGTAACATAGTAGCTGACGGCAGAAAAAGACCTGCATGGTCCATCCAGTCTGTCCAACAAGATAAATTCATATGTGTATACCTTACCTTGATTTGTACCTGTCTTTTTCAGGGCACAGACCGTATAAGTCTGCCCAGCAGGATTCCCCGCCTCCTAACCACCAGTCCCGCCTGCCATCACCGGCTCTGGCACAGACCGTATAAGTCTGCCCTCCACTATCCTCGCCTCCCAACCACCAACCCCTCTTCTCCCCACCTGCTCCGCCAAAGCACGGAGCAAAATATTGTTCACTTATCCATAGAAATGTTCTGTTCTTTCAGAACTTCTCAGAACATTACTACTACTACTATTTAGCATTTCTATAGCGCTACAAGGCGTACGCAGCGCTGCACAAACATAGAAGAAAGACAGTCCCTGCTCAAAGAGCTTACAATCTAATAGACAAAAAATAAAGTAAGCAAATCAATTAATGTGTACAGGAAGGAGGAGAGGAGGGTAGGTGGAGGCGAGTGGTTACATAAGAATAGCCATACTGGGTCAAACCAATGGTCCATCTAGGCCAGTATCCTTTTTCAAGCAGTGGCCAATCCAGGTCACAAGTACCTGGTACAAGGTTACCTCAGACTGTTCCTCTCTATATAGTTTTATTCTAAGGGGACTGGTTCAGACAAACCCTTAGAAAGTTAATAGAATAATCAGATTACCCTTGTGACCTTTGCAGCTATTCTACCTTCCTCACAGAACCTTAACACCTAATTTGGGGGTCTTTTTACTAAGCTGCAGTAAAAGGAGGCCTGCTGTAGCATCGGCATATGTTTTGACACTCGCTAAGGCCCCTTTACCGCAGCGGGTCTTTTTTTTTTTTTTAAAGAAATGGCCATGTGGTAAGTGAACCACTTACCGCATTGCTATTTCAGGGGGAAGCACGTACCACTACATATTGAGGTAAGGGCTCCTGTGCTAACCCGGTGGTAACCAGGCAGCACTGCCCAATTACTGCCAAGTAAACACTGGCATTACAAAAATAGAAAATATTTTTGTAGTACCAGAAAGGGCGTCCAATGGGGGCGGGAACTATCGCCGGGCTGCTGCAGTAGCCCAGTGGTAGTTTTTGTTTGGTGCGCGGTAAGCCCCCGGTGAGTTTACCGCCACTTAGTAAAAGGGCCCCTCAGGTCATTAGCACAGCTACCGCTCCTCCAGGCAAGGAAATAGAAAATAACTTTCTTTTAAGACAGAAAGTGGAGCCCTGCTCTGCTGCTATCCTTTTCAATGCTCTAGGTGGTTACAGTTAAGTTTCTACCTCTGGCAGAAAGTTTCAGTTTTAAAACCAATGAGGCTTCCTCTTTCTCAGAACTTCCTCTGAAAAGGTAAACTAACAAAAAAAGCTCGTCAGTTTTAAAAATTGTGCTAAATTTTAGACGCATTATTAGGAGTTTTGCTCAAGTGCTACTGCTGCTGTGGAGTGTATGGCTCACAAGTACCTGGCAAGATCCCAAAACAGCACAATATATTTTATGCTGCTTATCCTAGAAATAAGCAGTGGATTTTCCCCAAGTCCATTTTAATAATGGCTTATTGATTTTTCTTTTAGGAAGCTATCCAAACCTTTTTTTAAACCCCACTAAGCTAACTGCTTTTACTACTTTCTCTGGCAACGAATTCCAGTTTAATTATACGTTGAGTGAAGAAATATTTTCTCCAATTTGTTTTAAATTTTAATAGCTTTAGAAATAAGTAGGGTAAAATAATTGACAGGAAAATATTTTCACATTTGGCTGCAAAGAATTTTCTGCCTCCCAAAAGGTAAAATGTTAAAACTTCAGTTTTAAAATAACCCAATACCCAAAAGTCCACATCTCTGGGGTTAGGGACTTCAGCTTGATCCAGGGTAACTTGCAACACCCATTCCTGTAAACAGCTGATGGTTTTTTTTTTTTTTTTTTTTGCTATATTGCCATTTCCTCCTGTGTTGCAACCTTAGGCCCTGACTGACTCTTTCTTGTTTCTGCATCTCTGCCCTGAACATATTGTGAAGTGAATCACAGTGCTGGCTGGCTATCCTTGGATCACACTTACTGCTGACTCAGGAGCCAGCATAGGAAAGAGCTATGAGTGAATCAGAGTCACAAGACCAGCCCCACTCTCTCTGTGCCTTGTTCTCCACTCTCCAGGCACATTCCCCCACCTCTAAAATTTAGATATGAAAAGGTTTGACACCTAATTAGACCTTGCAGTGAGCACTAGTGCATTCAGGAATTTGGAGTTAATCTTCTTTTTTCAGCTTCCACATTTTGTTTGATATTCACTGGATGAAAAATCCCAGAATGCTAAAAGCTGGAAGCATCCTGTGTTTGATGAGGCATTAAGTAAATAGATTACTGGAATGTGTAGCCTCAGCTTTTCCTTGGTAGTTGTACTGTACTCTGAAGGCTCTAGATAGAACATGAAACTTAAATGTCAAGCTGGACAGACTTAGAACCAGACATGCTAAGAAGTTTTCCTATGTTGGGCTAATTTATAAAGCATGTTCTATGTATAAACTATGGTTTCCATTTAGAAAATGCTTGACATAAAATTGCATGGGGCTATACATCTGTAAAACGTATGTGCACAGAAATTGACTACTGTTACATGATCTGTGCAGAGGCAGTATCAGGTCAGGTGTTTAGACATTATAAAATACACCTGTGTATGCATAGAAAGGGAAAGGGAAGTGATATACTACCTGTGTTTTTTTGCAACTACATTCAAAGCAATTTACACCGAACAATCAAGAACCATCTACCATTCAGAAAAATGTTGAAGACCCATCTCTTCAAGAAAGCTTACCCTAATGACCCAGCTTAACTTTTTAAGCCCACCCACATGATTCCTGCCCCGAAGATTATTATACCTTTGACCCTGTCTCACAATCTTTTTTATGTTCATTCCTCAATCTCTTCCTCTCCATCCTTCCTACTCCTTACCCCTCCCAATCTCTTCTCCTTTTGCTCATCCTATCTTTGTTTACCTCTCCATGCTCAATTTACATATCCTCAAACCCCACTACTACTATGTTTACTACAACTTGTAACATTCTCCTTCAAGACTTTGTAATTCTATTTACTACGTAAGCCGCATTGAACCTGCTATGTGTGGGAAAGCGCGGGGTACAAATGTAGTTAATAATAATAATAATGGAGGAGGTTTAAGTGACTTACCCAGAGTCACAAGAAGGTGCAGTGGGAGTAGAACCCAGTTCCCCAGGATCAAAGCCCGCTGCACTAACCACTAGGCTACTCCTCCACATGCGCATACTTTATAGAATGCTCATGTATATGCACACATTAGCATCTGTCTCAGAGCAAGTCTGAATTTGAGGAAGGCTATGTACCAGTCTTATTAAAGAGGGCAGCTATCAAGCCGTTATTAAAAAAAAAACACACACACACACACAAAACTATGGATTTTAGTAAAGTGGAAAACTTTCATCCCATTTCAAATGTAATTATTTATATGAAAGCGATGGAGAAGATTGTCCTCTCCCAATTGTCAGATTTTGTGGAGCAGCACAATCTAATATGTTCCAATTCGGCTTTAGATCCAAACACAACACCAACATATTTTTATTATCTATGCTTGGTGAGAGCCGTTTTGATAAGGGAAAGAGGGCCTTTTTATTTTTTTAGTTTCACTAGATGTAGCAGTCATTTTTGATACTGTGACTCATAAATCGCTTAAATTCATTTGGTATTTCAGGCCAGGTGTTTTGGTTGAAATCTTGTTTAAAAAAAATTGTACATCAGACTTGGATGACTTTGGGTTCAGGGGTACCACATGCTGAGCACAAATCTAGTTGGTGCCATTTATAACCTGGTCCTTTCCACCATAAAGCAGCACAAAGCGAAAACCTGGCCACAATTGGTGGGACCATGGTGATATACAGATAAGTTCTCTATCTTTTTCTAAAGATTTAAAGTTCAAAGTTTTTCAAGGTGTGTTTTATGGAAGGTGTTTTTTTTATTTTTAATACCTATAAAGATTGCTGAATTGCAAGAGTTTGGCATATGCTGTTGTAATGTGCACTGGGGTCCGAGGCTTTTTCCTTACATTGGTTTAACTTATAAATAGTATTTTAAAGTTCGCTGTCTAACAGACAGATGATCAAAACCCCGACGTGTTCCAAACAGCACTCCAAAAATAGCGCTGGAACAGCGCGGTGCGTTATTAGACCTATGATCAGAGATAATTGCATGCAAATTTAAGCACGCAATTATCTCTGATCATGGGGTAGAAGTGCATGGGAATTGTGCCTCAGCATGCGCTCAGCACAATCCTCCTGCGCTTGGTTGACAGGTCTGGGCTGTCAAAAGCCCAAACCTGTCAAACACAGGGGCTGGAGGTCCATGGGACCACTAGGCCCCAACTACCCCTGCCCCGAGCAATGGGGGCTGGAGGTCTGGCGGACCTCCGGTCCCCTCAACGATTCCCTCCCAGGTTCAGGGAGGGCTGGAGATCCGGTGGATCTCCAGCCCCCCATAACTCCCCCCAGCAAAGGGTCCCTGGTGGTCTTGTGGGCGACCAACCAACCCCCCCCCCCCAGCAACAGGGGGGGCTAGAGGTCCGCTGGACCTCTGGTCCCCCCTGATGTCCCCCCCCCCCCCAGGTTCAGGGAGGGCTGGAGATCCGGTGGGTCTCCAGCCTGCCCTAGTCCCCCAGCAAGGGGTCCCTGGTGGTCCAGTCCCCCCTACCCCCCTACCTTGTGTTTTGGAAGAGGGAGGGTAGCCTGCCTCCATCTTCTTCCTGCGACACTGCAAAATGGCAGCGCCCAGCCCTGCCCAGTGTATCCTGGGATGCGCTGGGCGGAGCTATACACCATATAAGATCAGACTGGTGTTGAGTCTTACAAAATTATTGGATAATTTTCAGCAAGTTATGCAGAGTTTTATGCTGTCACATTTGGATTATTGGCCTACCCCAGGTTTCGTTAAGGTGACCCAAAACTCTGCTGTTTGAGTGATTGGGGAGAATGACTAAAATGTATCACATTACACTTCAACTTATTAGGCTCCACTGTCTCCCTGTGATTTGCCGAATTAGATTTAAAATATTGTTGCTAGTGTTTAGCGCCTTACATAATGATGCACCTTTGGCTGTTTCTAAGTGTTTGAAAATTTATCACACTGTTAGAAATTTGAGGTCTCAAGCAATTTTTGTGTGGGCCAACAGGTTGGATGGGTGGGCACTAGACAGTGGTGTGCTGGTAAATGTTTAACAACAGGCTCTCTCCCCGGTCCACCTCTGCTCCCCCCATCCACCTCTGCGCCTCCCCTCAAAATTGCAGAGCTGGCTATAGCCAGGGAGAGAGCCTGGGGGAGGGGGGAATGCATTACTCTCTCCAGGAAAAAAAAATTTAAATGATCCCAGGTTCCAATCTAATTCATGTTTAATGTGGGATAAAATGCCATAAATAAGTAAATAAATATAAACTTTTAACATTAAGCACCTGATTCTCAAAGTGGACATATTCAAAACACTATAATGAAAATAAAATGATTTTTTTCTATCTTTGTTGTCTGGTGACTTTGTTTTTCTGATCATGCTGGCCCAGTATCTGATTCCGTTTCCAGGGCTTCCTTTCCATTTATTTATTTCTTTACTTTCCTCCTTTCTTCTTCATTTCTTGCCCTACATCCGTAAGTAAAAGCTGGGTCCTCTGCAGACTTGGTTGTCCAGTGGATCTAGCTTCTGCCTATTTTCTCCATCCATGAGCAGTTTTTCTCCTCTCTTTCTTTTCCCTCATCTCATCTCCTTCCTCTCTCTTCCCTCCCCTCCATCCATGTCCAGCACTTCTTCTCTCCCTTCCCTCTCCTCCATCTATGTCCAGCATTTCTCCTCTCTCACCTCCATTCATGTTCATCTCACTTCCTCTCTCCTACCTTCCCTCCATCCATGTCCAGCATTTCTTCTCTCTCCCCTCCATCCATGTGCATCTCCTTCCTGTCAAACTTGCAGCAGGATCCTGTGGTACCTCTGGAGGGTCTGGTAATGCCAGAGTCAGCTGTAGAGATACCAAGTCGCATGTATTAGGTGTGTGACACAAGCTGCCCTCACATGTTTACATGCCAAGAACCCCTCTTCACATGCATTCTGGAATCTCTCCTCCTATTCTCCTCTCCCTAACCACAGGCCGGCATCTCTCTGCACTCTCCTCCTCCCCATTTACGATATGGCATCTCCCACTCTCTTTCACATCCCCTCCCAGTCTATCTAAAACTTGACTATGGCTGGCAACAGAAGAAATGCACAGCCAGCCCTGGAGCCTTCCCTCAGATGCATCCCACCCATGCATAAAATAGGAAGTTTCTTCAGAGGAGGGTGGGACAAATTGGAGGGAAGATCCAGGGCAGGCTCTGCATCACCAGTGAAAGAAAATTTTAAGGCAGACCAAGGGGTTTGAGATGCTGGACTGCAGGTGGGGGGAGTGTAGAGAGATGCTGGACCTGGGGGCAGAGAGGAGGGAGGGAAGAGAAGGGGATAGATACCTTTATTCAGGAATTCTAGACTGCCTCAACTTGACATTAGAAATGTGGTAATGGGGAATAGATGAAAGATAGAAGGGAATAGGATGCTGGGGAAGAACTGAGATGGGAAATGGGAGAGCTGGGAAATGGGAGAGAGAAAGATGGAAAGTTGATAGCTGAAAAGCAAAATGAAGGTGAGAAATAGGGTGAAATTTTAGAGGTCAGAGGGAGGGAAAGATCAATATTTCAGAGACAGGTGTAGTGAGAGAATGGAACAAGACAGGAGGAGATAAGATAAATGAAAATAGCAGCCACTGGAAAGTGAGTTAGCAAAAGACAGGAATGCAGATAACAGAAAGTGGGACCAATGTGATGGAAAAACAAAATGTCCAGACAAAGTAGAAACAGTAGTTTTATTTGAAATTTAGTAACTGGGATATGGTAGCTTTAGGAAATGTGCAATATGTATGTCTTTGTACTATGCCCAGTACAAAAAGTAACACATTTCTGGTTTTATTTCTCCAGTGTTGCTGTACGTGCTGAGTTTGACATCTTGGGATCCCCAGTTCAGTTTTTGTCTTCATATTTCTATTTCTAATTTATGATCCCTTGTTTTGGATTTGGTGAAGGGTCTGTCTGTCTGTAAATGAGATATGGCACTTCTGTGTACATGCACTTTCTGTGCAGAGATTGTGGAAGTCCCACTTCTGTTTTACAAGTACCTGTAATAGGATTATTGGTGTTTGTAGTGCTGCCTGTGCATAGGTAGGGTTCTTGCTGTTTGAATCATATGATTATAGCTACTGTTGTATGATATGTTTGCTACGTAAATGTTGAGTTAGGATTATGTTCGGGTTCTGTATTATTTCACAATGTGCCTGGAAGTGGAGAGAGTTTATATGCTATGCTCAGATGACATATGAATCAGAATTTTCTTCTTTTTTTTTGTATGGTGACTTCCATGGAGAGATGTCTTTGTTGTCATCTGCACCTGTTGTTGGGGGAAGGTTAGATTTTTGTGCACGCAGAGTTTGTTTACATTTAACTCATAAGAACTGCTTTTACTATGTCAGACCAAAGGTCTCTGAGGGTTGTGTATGCAGTGTGTCAAATATACTAACATCATCCATCTAGTGTGTCCAGACTGAAAAAAGGTTGAGAACCACTACCCTAGAGCCAGGGGTTCGCAACCCAGTCCTCAGGACACATCCATCAAGTCAGGTTTTCAGAATATTCATAATAAATGTGCATATTCATTGCGGATATCCTTGGGTTTCTGCTAGGCACTTGTGAACTGGCTTTGCCACTGTTTGGAAAACAGGATACTGGGTTAGATGGACCATTGGTCTGACCCAGTATGGCTACTCTTATGTTCTTTATGCCCTGAGAACCCCAGCCCTAGAGACTCAGCAGGATTTTAGAAAGCAAAACATGCAGATCTCTCCAAGTTTATATCCCAGATGTGCTACTAGAAAATCTCACTCGTTGGCCTTCAATCGCACTCATTGTGGTGAAGAGTCTCACTCTTTGGAATGGGCCACCCTTGGTATCTCTGCAGTTGGGCTACATCAGCAGCAGCAGTAGCAGTCTGGATCTGAGAGGCCAAAAGAGTAATGAAACTAAAAACAAAAATTAAAAAAAGGAAATGAAGGGCTTGGATAACATGCACATAGCAACAGTTATAGCCCAGTTGCAGTGCAACCTAGAATGAAAGCACTAGAATAGGCTGCATGGAGCAGTTACAACCTAAAGGGCAGTAGTACAATTATATTGAATCTGTGTGAAAGCACTGAGCTGAAGTAAGTACAGTGGCAGTTAACAACCTGAAAGTCACTGGTGCAACATTTTGAGGACGTCTCAGGACTTTAGGCATATAAGTGAGATAAACACGACCAGTGGCTTAGCTACTATGGGGCCACGGGGGCCTGGGCCCCTGTAGATTTGGCCCTGGACCCCCCCCCCCCCTGGCAACGACCCTCTCAACCCCCCTCCCGTGTCAACCCACTGTCACCATCTGCTACCTTTGCTGGCGGGGGACCCCAACGCCCGCCAGCCGAAGTCTTCTTCCTTCGTTTTGTTTCTGAGTCTGACGTTCTGCATATTGTATGTGCAGGACGTCAGACTCACAGAAACAGAACGAAGCCCTGCAGATTGCAAGGCTTTGTTCTGTTTTTGTGAGTCTGACATCCTGCACATTTTATGTGCAGGACGTCAGACTCAGAAACAAAATGAAGGAAGAAGACTTCGGCTGGTAGCAGAGGGGTGATGGCGGGTTGGCGGCGGGAGGGGGGGTTGAGAGGGTCATCGGCAGGTCAAAATTGTTGGTGGTGCTGGCGGCAGTGGGGGGTGTCGGCAATGGCGGCAGGGGTGTTGGTGGCGCCGGGGGGGGGGGCTAAAATGTGCCCCCTCACCTCGGGCTCTGGACCCCCCTTCCCGCCGAAGTCTGGCTACGCCCCTGAACATGACTGGTGGCTTTTCGTTCCAGTGTTGATTCACTTTCTTAGGTCTGCTCTTTGAATCCTGGGATTTACTGGAAAGAATCCAGATCTTGCAAACACTTTGACGTGAAAAGGAGGTCAGAGGTGCATTTAAAATAAATGAATGCGATTTCTGATTTCCTTCATGTTTGTGGGAAACCCCAGAGCATAAGACAAGAGACCACTGAATCTCCTGTGGAGTGCATACAAAGGTTATCAGTATTTGGTCTTCAAGGAAACAAAAGAGTACTTTGGACCTGTTTCCCTACTGAAATAACAAAAGTTGTATTTGTGGTAATGAAAGAAAGCCGCAGCTCCATGGCTAACTGTTGATTTCACTTACCTGGAGGTGACACTACCCAGACAACCACAATAATGTTGGGCACATTTGTTGACTGTTAGAAATATTTTCTGTGTTATTTTGACCAGCTGGCTGATCTTGCTATTTTTTTTACCTGACTCCAAGAAAGAAAATCAAATCTGGTGTTTCCTGTAATTTCCTCCCCCCACCCCCCACCCAGAGAGAAACCATTTTATTATTCTTTTATTTTAACATCTGCTCCTCACCCCAGACTCTGAAGAAACTTTATGTGAAGGTTCATAATAACACCATGGAAGGGCTGGTGTCCAGAAGCCTAACTGATTATCAGTCACGCAGGGACCTATACCACTAACTCTGCCAGAGCTGGTGGTGTGAAAATAACAGTTTGAATGATGTAAAACTGTTTCACAGTGGAAGAAAAATTGGGGTTCTTTTCAACAGGGTAAGCAGTATAAAATGTTTTGTACTTTTTTGGGATCTTGCAAGGTATTTGTGACCTGGATTGGCCACTGTTTGAAACAGGATGCTGGGCTTGATGGACCTTTGGTCTTTCCCAGTATGGCAATAATTATGTACTTATGACATGAGTTATTTCTTTAATGTTTGTTCCTAGCTCTTTGGTGGACAAGGGTTATTAGGTCCCCTCTCTCCTCTTTGCTATGTGTCATACCATAAACCACTCTCTCCTTCCCCTTGGGGTTTGTTTTGTTATTTTCTTCTTTTAAAACTTCATATAAAAATGTGTTTCTACCAAGCATCAGGTGTGCATCATAGTGTTTGATTTTACTGTTTGTAAATGCATTCTCTTGCACAATGTTGTATTTTGCTGGTCTTTTAATAAATTCTCTTTAAGTTAACATAACAGTTTGAAGGGTTAGATCCCACATGTAGGGACTTTGACATTTTGCCCTTAGCAGTATTCCCGAGCCTCTCTAAAAATTCTGTTTGCATTCACAAAAAACTGAAATATTTATATGCAGAGGCCTCCAGTACAAAAATGCACCTTGTTCAATATATTACCTAATTAACCCTGCCTAGAAAGTTGGCACACAAAACCTGCTGTTGGGCTAAATACTGGTTTCAGGCATCCTAAAACTGGTTCTTCTTCTTCTGCTGCTCTAGAGGACCGCAGAACTTTTATTTTTGTCCAGTGACCTAATTAGAGCAGGAACAATCCCCATTGGCCAAGGCAATAGCACAGGAAGCAGTAAGCGATGATTCAGAACTTTGGCAGCACGCAGGGTACTAATATTCTGCCAGGTAATAGTTCACCTTTGAAAAGGCAACTTCAAAAAGACCTGGGGGCAATGAGATGGAACAGGTGGGTAGACGTAGTCCTTCTCCTCCAACCCTCCCCTCCCCCCCTCCCCACCAAAAAAAATAAATTATTTTGATCATTTTATTGTTTTCCTTAATGAGATCAGCTGGCCAGGCATTGAACCTCCCTGTATCAAGCAGGTTTTTGATCTCAACCAAAAGGCCAAGGAAGAATTATTCTCAGCTCACAACAAAGATTTTACGCTTGATTTGAGCTCTTTACAGAGTACAGATGTGTTATCGTTTATTTTATTCTTTCCAAACGAATAGGTGCCGGAAAGAAGTTATACATAGGGGGTTGAGAATATCTGTCCCTCTCTCATGAGAACATAAGAATAGCCATTCTGGATAAGTCCAAAGGTCCATCTAGCCCAGTATCCTGTTTCCAACAGTGGCCAATCCGGGTCACAAGTACCTGGCAGAAACTCAATTAGTAGCAAGATTCCATGCTACCAATTCCAGGGACAAGAAGTGGCTTCCCCATGTCTGTCTCAATAGCAGACTATAGACTTTTCCTCCAGGAACTTGTCCAACCCTTTTTTTAAACCCAGATACGCTAACTGCTGTTACCACATCCTCCAGCAACAAGTTCCAGAGCTTAACTATTCGCTGAGTGAAAAAATATTTCCTCCTATTTGTTTTAAAAGTATTTCCATGTAGCTTCATTGAGTGTCCCCTAGTCTGTACTTTTTGAAAGAGTAAAAAAAATTATTCACTTCTACTCATTCTACAGCACCCAGGATTTTGTAGGCCTCAATCATATCTCCTCTCAGCTGTCGTTTTTTGCAAGCTGAAGAGCCATAACCTCCTTAGCCTTTCCTCATATGAGAGGAGTTCCATCCTCTTTATCATTTTGGTTGCTCTTCTTTGAACCTTTTCTAATTCTGCTATATCTGTTTTGAGATATGGCAACCAGAACCAAATGTAATGCTCAAGGTGAGATCGCACCATGGAGCAATACAGAGGCATAATAACGTCATGAAATTTTAATGGAATGGGCCAAATTTAGCATGGGAGAAACACTGGTGAAAAAACGCATTGAATTAAAAAAAGAAGGGGGGGCAAATTAGACTGGGGATTCCAGAGAAAATAGTCCTTGAAAAAAATGTCCCAATGCACATCTATGGAAGAGGTAGCTCCAGCTTCTGCAGTTTAGGAATACGGATATACTGACACATAGTAGTTAAAGAATTGCTCCTTTTTCAATGTCTTTCTCCTTTATTCTCTGTCACAGATACACAATGCACACATACACAGGCAAGATACATATGTGTATGCACACATACACAGGCAAGATACACAAATACAAAGAAAACACATACACACACACGTACAGAGATTTGAAATAATTCCATGAGGCTTGCTCCACATGTTTTCCCAACCATGCAACCCCCCCCCCCCCCCCCCAATACACACACACACACATACACATTCTCTCTCTATTCTTAAAGGCTGTAGCCCTGTCACTAAAGGAACTAAGAAGTGGCATGATGGAGATGAGAAAACCAAACAGTGGTGACATGAGACTGCAGGAGCAACCCTCATAGCAGCAGCAGCAGCATTGGTTGGAGTGTCATGTTCATGCCAGTGTTGAAAATAATTCTACCTTACATTTGATATATATACATTTTTTTCTTTAATTTTCATAAATTGTTCCAAAAAGCACTATCTCAGATAACCAATCCAACCCACGTTATGGGAGAAAAAGTGGAACAAAACACAAGAAACAATCACTATTTTGCTGGAAAATAAACTTCAGGCGATGTCCTTCTAAACCACACATGATATTATCAATTAACGATCTTTCCAACTGATCTGGCTTAAAGAAAGCATAATTGACTGCCGATAGAGTGATCAGACATTTGGAGGGAAACTTCAAAAAGAAAGCAGCCCCTAAAGATAAAGACCTAGCTTTTAACTGAAGAAATTGCTTATGCTTTAATTGGGTGGCTGGAAATATCTGTTTTTTTCCCTCCACAAAAGATATCTTGGTGTTTGTATGCGCAATACAGATACCTTTATCACATATAAACAACAGCAGGTATTATGCTAAAACATGACCGTGTGGGATCAGTGTTTAGTTTTTGGTCTTGTGGTTTTGCTTCTGCGGAGATCTTTCTTTGTTTTGATGATAGAGATTAAAGCAGTAAGTACCACCAATTTTTCTGGTGGCCTAAAATAGCTGGGGCCAGATGAGATTAGTGAGTACACATCTGTATGAGAGTGATCTGATGATGGGCCTTGCCATATGACACCCAGACCAGCCATCATTTATTTATTTATTTATTTATTGCATTTTTATCCCACATTATCCCAACTATTTGCAGGCTCAATGTGGCTTACATGCAGTGGTGTGCTGGAGCAGGCTCTCACAGGCTCGCAAGAGCCAGTTGTTAAGTTTTTAAGAATTTTGGGAGCCGGTTGTTAAAGTAGGGCCCTTCATGGCTACTTTAACAACTGGCTCCCAAAATGTGGGCTTGGGCCCCCTGCTGAATTCTCTTTTACTTTGCTGGTGGGGATGCTGAGCCCTGCCAGCCAAGTAAATAGACTACTGCTGCTCCGCGCTCCTTGTTTCCAGCATGCTGCTCAGAGCAAGACTTTGGGAGTGGTGGCAGTCCATTTATTGGCTGCCAGCAAAGGTATGCCTAGCGTGCCTGCACAAAGGGAGGGAGGAGAGAGAGGCAAGTGTTGCTCCCCCCCCCCCCCCCCCCCGGGCCGCCCCTGGCCCTTCCAACTGCAGAGCTGGCTATGTCCGGAGAAAGAGCCTGTTGTTAAAAATTTACTAGCACACCCCTGCTTACATAGTTTTGTTAACATTGTCATTGCAAGGTGACATATACATTTGATGTTGTGTAGAGGTTAAATGAGGGTAAAAGAAGAAGAGGAGTGATTTAGGTAGCTATAGTAGATGAGTTGTCTTAATTGAGTGGATTGTCCGGTGGATTGTTGTGGCTATTAGTTCTCATTGTATGCCTTGCTGAAGAGATATGTCTTAAGAGATTTGCAAAAGATAGTTGTTTCGCTCATCAGTCCCACCACTGCTACTACCCTGAAGCAGAGGCAACCTGTGCAAGCACACAGATATCACACTGCTAGAGCCAGCACTGGCTGGAGACCAATGCAGATCTGCCTATGCCTTCCTTTGCTGTGATAGTGCAGAGAAGCTGCCTCTGTAAAAGAAATGATGGAGTTCTTAGTCACCTGCAGCCTCCAGTGTTTGGCCCCAGCCTACCTTGGGACTGCAACTGAGAGAAACAGCAGCCAGCCCAGGAGTCTGCTGAAAGAACCAGGAAACATTGACTGACTGGTTTCAATTTAGTTATGATTACTGACTGACTCAGATTTCTGAACTGGCTGAACTAGTCCTGTCTTACATCATCATATTTAATGACCTTTAATTCTTGTCTTTCTAAGACACAGAGGCCTACATATGTATAGATTAAAACTGAGACTGGCTTATCCTGTCGGGGTGAATGAAACCAGCTGGTTAACACTTCCTTCCCATTCCATTTGTTGTATTTTCAGCAGAGCTGAAAAACATTAAATACAGTAATCACCCAATATACAATTACTCTCCCCAACCCTACAGTACTATTTCCCTTCCCTACATGATTACAAATGATTTTGTTTGAGTACAACCAACAAGAGACATTATTAATAACACTGATTACTAAGGTTAAGAATTCACTTAGCCACAACATTCCTTCAGTGTTGTTACAATTTGATGTTTCAGGTGCCTTCGACACTATCGATCATTTGTTGTTGTTAAATAGGCTGTGTGATCTGGGTCTTATTGTCTCAGTCTTAGATTGGTTTAACAGCTTCCTTGGAAACAAGACGATATAGGGTTAGAAAAAAAAGGGGAAACTGTGAAAACTGTGGAGTTCAGTATTCGGTATACCTCAGGGCCTCCTATCTCACCCTTGATGTTCAACATTTTTATGAGTTCTTTAGGAAATTTTTTAAGCTCTTCATTGTTTTATTTAACCTCCTATCATTATCTAGTGAAACTCTAGATTTTGAGATTGTCATTTGACTGGGTTCTGAAAACTCAAAAAATGGGCCTCATTAAACCTACTGAAGCTAAATACAGCTAAAACTAAGCTATTGTAATTTGACAACTCATTGACTAAAGTTCCACAAAACCTAACCCTCGAAATGGGAGAATTTGGTTTTTGAGAGGTCGTCAAGAGTATTGGGCTTCATTTTAGATAGACAATTGTTAAAAAATCAAATTACTAATTTATGTAAAAGCCTGTTTTTTAAGACAACTCAGAGCTGTACGTTCCTCTTTCTTCCCAACACAATTTAGACAGCTCGTTCAGGCGACTATTCTGCCACAGTTGGACTATTGTAATTCCCTGTATGCAGGGATTAATCAGAGTTACTTAAAGAGGCGTCAACTGTTACAAAATTGTGCAGCTAGATTGATCTTTAGTAAAAAAAATAAAAAAAACACATTATGATCACGTAACGCCATTGTTTAGAGAGCTGCATTGGCTGTCGGTGAAAGTCAGAATTGAGTTTAAACTGATATATATGGTCCATAAGATTGTTTAAGGTTGTTGTCCAACAGACCACCTTTTCTTGGTGTCATTTCCTAATTTATCACAGTCCATAAGTAAACAATATGCACTGAACTTGGCTTTTCCCGCAGTTGGCAAGATTCGGTTTAAACGTTATTTGGATAGCTCATTTAGCTATATGTCTGCTAACCTGTGGAATTCTCTATCTTTGCAACTTTGTGAAATTATGGATTATAGAACATTTAGGAAGTCTTTGAAAACTGTATTTTTTGAGAATTCTTATAAATGTTTGATATTGGTTGTTATAAGTGATATCTTTGGTTACTCGCTTTGATTCCTGTGGGATAACAGCGGGTTATAAATGCAGGGAATAGAATAAAATACCTTCTTTACCTTCTTATAGACGCATGACAGCTGCAGGCACAACACTGTTCTCTGTGACCTGTGCACAAGCCCAGCGAGACTGAGTCTGTACTTGTGTTGGCTGTCCTCAGCTGCAGCCCCAACATGTAACACAAATCCTCCTATGCTCACTCTTAGTCAGCGTGGGTTTTAATTCAAAGCTTGTGTTAATAAAGGTAATTTTATATCTCAGTGCTACAAGCTTTCCTGATAATAACTAAGCAAGCCATGTCCTTCATGGTCTGTGCATTCCCCCATCATCATCAAGTCCAAAGCAAAATTACTGCTTGTAAACATATCCCATGCCAAGACTCAGTAAACCTTCACTGCAGCCCATAATCAAAGCCAAGTATTCTTTCCATTAAGAGCTATGTTGACAGAGCTTTCTAGACAAGAATTGTATCATAATCAAACCTACTACTATTATGCACATAGGGGGTAATTCTTTAAAATGGACACTAACATTTGCACATGGAATACACGTGTAAATCACTATTTACACACATCCATGTAGATGTCAAGATGCCACCCTAAGCCAGTGATTCCCAAACCTGGTCCTAGACTGGAGGTACCCAACCAGTCTGGTTTTAATAAGTACATAAGTATTGCCATACTGGGACAGACCAAAGGTCCATCAAGCCCAGCATCCTGTTTCCAACAGTGGCCAATCCAGGTCACAAATACCTGGCAAGATCCCAAAAAAGTACAAAACATTTTATACTGCTTATCCCGGAAATAGTGGATTTTCCCCACGTCCATTTAATAATGGTCTATGGACTTTTCCTTTAGGAAGCCATCCTAACCTTTTTTAAACTCCGCTAAGCTAACCGCCTTTACCACATTCTCTGGCAATGAATTCCAGAGTTTAATTACATGTTGAGTGAAGAAAAATTTTCTCCGATTTGTTTTAAATTTACTTCATTGTAGCTTAATCGCTTGCCCCCTAGTCCTAATATTTTTGGAAAGGATAAACTGACATTTCACATCTACCTGTTCAACTCCACTCATTATTTTATACACCTCTGTCATATCTCCCCTTAGCCGCATTTTCTCCAAGCTGAAGAGTCCTAGCCGCTTTAGCCTTTCCTCATAGGGAAGTCGTCCCATCCCCTTTATCATTTGCGTTACAAGACGTATGAGCAGAGACTTCATGACCTGAACATGTATACTCTGGAAGAAAGGAGAAACAGGGGTGATATGATACAGACATTCAAATATTTGAAAAGTATTAATCCGCAAACAAACCTTTTCCGGAGGTGCGAAGGCGGTAGAACGAGAGGACATGAAATGAGATTGAAGGGGGGCAGACTCAAGAAAAATGTCAGGAAGTATTTTTTCACGGAGAGAGTAGTGGATGCTTGGAATGCCCTCCCGCGGGAGGTGGTGGAAATGAAAACGGTAACAGAATTCAAACACGCGTGGGATAAACATAAAGGAATCCTGTTCAGAAGGAATGGATCCTAAGGAGCTTAGCTGAGATTGGGTGGCAGAGCCGGTGGCGGGAGGTGGGGATAGTGCTGGGCAGACTTATACGGTCTGTGCCAGAGCCGGTGGTGAGAGGCGGGGATAGTGCTGGGCAGACTTACACGGTCTTTGCCCTGAAAAGGACAGGTACAAATCAAGATAAGGTATACACAAAAAGTAGCACATATGAGTTTATCTTGTAGGGCAGACTGGATGGACCATGCAGGTCTTTTTCTGCCGTCATTTACTATGTTACTATGTTACTGCATGCAAATCTCTCTCATATATTCATTGTGGATATCCTGAAAACCTAACTGGCTGGGATGCATCCAGGCTGGGATGCATCCAGGACCAGGTTTGGGAGCCACTGACCTAAGCACTATTCTGTAAATATGTATCTTGCATATTGTAAATTTAACAGAGAGGAATACACATAGGCAAAGCATGGGCAAGTCTTACACGCGTGTGTAACATACAAAATTATGTGCATATCCCTGGTATTAGGCTCAAGCACTTACAACACACTACTTTTTCAACAATGGTTTTAAAGAAGTAGACAATACAATTTTGTCGGCCAACCAGTCTTTGAAAGCCTTTAGAGCATTTCAGTTCCATGAAAGTCGATGAAATTTCTCCTATGGAATTTGAAAGGGGATGCCTTTTGGCAGACTGTATTATACTGTCTGCCGGGACAGAGAGTCCTGGAGGGGTTTTCTGACAGATTGTGAGTGGCCTATGTTCACTGCACGTGCAAGGTCCATTTGAGCTTGTCTCGTATTGAGATGTACCAGAGGTACTACATGTACTGCTGAGGCAAATTCCTCAACGTGTTCCATGGTGATGTCTGACTCTTGGATTTCTATTACTATGGACACTAGGTTGATGATCCTTTGTTGCGGTACAGTAATATAGCAAATGATGGCAGATAATTAGCATGGCCCATTTAGTCTGCCCTTGGTCTTCAGTTTTAACTGACGCCTGGTGTTCTTTATTTTTATTGAAATTTTACAACTTTTAACTTTTGCTGTGAGTGGAAATGTTCTATACTTTTATTCCATCATCACTCTCTCCATGAAAAAGTATTTCCTGACAGGGCTGCCGAGAGACAAAGCTGGGCCCAGGGCAAACAATCTTCATGGCCCCACTGCTGCTGCCCCACCACCGTCACCACTGCTGCCACCCCCCTCCTGCAGCAGCGAATAAGAGAGTGCTCTGCCGGCTATAGGTCCTTCTTCCTGCAGGTCCCTCCTCCTGTGAAGTAACTTCCTGTTTCTGCATAGGCAGAATGCGGCAGGAACCAAGGACCTGTGGCTGGCACAGCACTCTCTTTAGATCACCGGCGCTGGGCCCTCCTTGGAGGCCAGGCCTGGGGAATCTTGCCCCCTTATGCTTCCCCCCTCTCGTTGGCCCTGTTTCCTGAAGTTGCTTTTAAGTTTCTCTCCTTGCAACTTCATTTCATGTCCTCTAGTTCTCTGGCATCTCCATTTTTAGAAAACGTTTTGTTTACCTTCTTTCAAGAATTAACCCCCCTCCCCTGTTTGTAAAGCTGTGCGGCAATGACGACATAACCCATTCAAAGTGAATGGGTTGTGTTGGCATTAGTGCACCGAGGCTTAGTAAACGGGGGGGGGGGGGGGGGGGTAAATGTCTATCATATCTTCCAGTCTCTCCCTTTCTCCGGAGTATACATATCCATGTTTTCAGGTCTCTTCTCATGTCTTTTGAAGTAAACTCCATACTGTTTGGTTGCTTCCCTATCAATGGCTTCAAGGGACATCATGGCCCTGTCTTTGGGAGAGAAAAAGAGGAGGCAAGGGTTCATAACGGTACTAGTATGCAGTGGCTGAACAACATGAGGAAATCACTGACGTTCTGCATTACACCACCTTCCCAATTTAATCAGAAGCTAGAGTGCTTGGAGTCCATCCTTGACTTCGCCCTAACATTCGTACCCCATATCAACCAATTATGGAAGAAAACGCTGTTTAAAATGACAAGTCCATCTAATCAGGTCACTCTTTGATCAAAAATCCTTAGCGCTACTTGTACAAATGCTTATTCTGCCACATCTGGACTACTGCAGTGCTCTATTTCTAGGCATCAAGAACAAATATTTAAACAAAAACCTACAGATCATACAGAACACAGCAGCACAACTAATCTTCAAACTAAACAGATACACCAGCACCTCACCTTACCTTATGAAACTACACTGGTTACCAACAACTGAAGGAACTAACGTGGCACACACCACACACCTTAAAAAAAACACAAAATAAAGAAGTTAACAACAGGAAAATGCCAGCAAAAGCACATTTTACACCATTCACAAGCTCATGGGAACGTCTTACTTACCTATGAACACTTTTTTGAAAACTGAAAGGAAGAAACAGCGTGGCGCTCACCACACATCTTAAAAAAATAAAATGGAGAAGTTAACAACAGGAAAATGGCAGCAAAATCACATTTTACACCATTCATAAGCTCATGGGAATATCTTACTTACCTATGAACACTTTTTTGAAAACAGAAACAGGAAGAAACAACATGGCATGCACCACACACCTTAAAAAAATAAAGTGGAGAACTTTTTAACAACATGAAAATGCCAGCAAAATCACATTTTACAACAAGGAAACGTCTTACTTACCGATGAAATATTGGAAGCAGGAAAAACAACGGAAAATCAAGCTGGAGGCAGTACTCGCCAGTAGCCTTTGTGTGATCGAAAAAATGAACAATGACTTGTATCTTACACGCTCTGGACACACATCTATGACGTGTCACATGCGCACATTAGCCACGTTGATACCGTGTGCTTTCTGAATGAATCTGTGCGCATGCGTTTCCTACTCCACTGGCGGGGATTGCACCAGATTAGCGAAACTTTCATGCATCCGACTTTTGAATACCACACTGAACATTTCTGAGTAGTTTTTTTTAGAGCATCCTTCGTTTTTTTCAAATTCGGTAAGTTTTCTACGTGACTTTTACGTTTTAGATTCTTTTACATTTTGTTGATGCATCTGCCCCTAAGTTTAAACCTGCCTGCCTAATCTTCCAGATTCTTCAAGGTGCTACCTCTGCACTCCAGATAAACATTTCAGCTATTTGCATAGTTCACGCCAACAGACTAAAAGAACAATTGATCCTAGCCCCGGATTCCACGAAGGAATCCGATCTCAGAAGATTTTTAACTTGCTGTTCTCTGTAGGAGGGACTGCATTATGGAACTCACTCTCTCTGGCTATCAGAGTAGAGAAAGAATGTATTACCCAATGTCCTTATTATAACATTATAAATGTCATACTATTAATGCTGTAAACAGCACTGAACCCTAAACAGTGGATATTAGTGGTATATAAGTCCTAAACTGAATTGAAGTCTTTTCACGTCCTTGGCAAGAAATGGCCTCCAAAACTGAACACATCACTCCACTCCAAATGTGGTCTCAGCAGCCACTCATACAGGGGCATTATCCACCTCTTTTCTGCTGGTTATGCCCTCTCAGTGCAGTTATACCAGGTCTGTGGCTGGTGTAAAGGTGGATGCGTAAAAGTAAGATGCACTGATTGATAACAGGATATGCTAATAATTCTATAACAGAAACTGCTATTACAGAAGAGGCAGCCACTCCATATCCTCAGAGTGCCTAAATGAAGGCAGACAGTTACATAATTGTCTTTTGGGGGGGGGGGGGGGGCAGTTCTTAAAAAAAGGGGAAAAAAGGGCATTAATAGTTAATGTGCACTATGGAGAAAATTCTATAAACGGTGCTGAAAATTCAGTGCCTCGAGGGACAGGGAAATAACTGGTGTTCCTGAATGTAACTCCCCTTGAGCTACTACTGAAAAAAAAAAAGTGTGAGCTAAATTCAAATAAACATTTTACATCCAACTGGCTGTCCATCATTTATCTGGAATGCCCTCCTGATGGGGATAATGGAGACAAACACAGTGATGGAATTCAAAAATAACATGGAACAAAAATGGAGAATCCCTATACAGAAAGAGGCTTGAATCAAATCAAAATAAAGTTTAAATGACTTCATGGCTATTGAGGTGTTATGAGCAGGAGTGGACTTCAACAGAAAAGCTTTAACTAAGCAATCATTTTCATAAAACCTTTAAGGTTATTTGATTCAAGGTTGTGTAGAACAAAAACCAAAACAGCTTAACTTCTGAACATCATAATATTTGCTGCCATTCTATCCATAGTCATCACTAACATAGCTGTGTACATTACACACTGCCACATTCAAAATACAGGTCTCAGTTTTGGTCACGCCACTCTAGATAGACAAATTAACAGCTGGTCTGCCCAGTTTCACTACTGGTTCAATGCCATGACACCAGCCAGTCTCTGACTCTTCCCTTTGTCCTGGCTTCTTTCCCCAGTACACTTTCAGCTGTTAATTTGTCTATCTAGAGTGGCGTGACCAAAACTGAGACCTGTATTTTAAATGTGGCAGTGTGTAGTGTACACAGCTATGTTAGTGATGACTATGGATAGTATGGCAGCAAATATTATGATGTTCAGAAGTTAATTGTTAATTTGTACAGCGCTGCGTAACCCTAGTAGCGCTCTAGAAATGTTAAGTAGTAGTAGTAGTACCAGATGGCTTTAATGATCAAAATGTGCTGCTGTTTTCTACTGAAGAGGGTTAGGAAGCTGCACATTCCTTAATCTTCACTTCCCCAACTGTAAAGGTCTAATATATAAATTAACGCATACATCAACCTTTTCCTACCTGAACACACAATTCTGGAACTTAAAAACACTATGAACTAACTAACTTCCGCAAACTACTAAAGACCCATCTCTTTAACAAGGCATACAACAAAGATCAACAAATATGAACAAATATGAACTCCTATACAAATATCCAGAACTGCCTTACAATATTTGCTTGTTAACTTCTAGTATGTTTCATCATTATCATGTTACCCAAGATCCTTCTGTAATGCTAAATGTATACTTTCTTATATGTCTCCACTATTCATGATGTATTGTAAGCCACATTGAGCCTGCAAAGAGGTGGGAAAATGTGGGATACAAATGCAATAAATAAATAAATGACCCACCCTTCAGTCCTCAGGGACAAAAGCAGGAGGAGACCTGATAAGGACAAAGACAATACAATAGGCAGATAAAAGAAGTGCAAATAACCCACAATACTGCATCTCCTCTCTCTTCCCCCCCCCCCTCCTCTTTTCACCCCATACTGTTGTAACCCAACATCTTCCCTTTCTCTCCTTCTATCCACCCCACACTCTTGTAGCCAAATATCTTTCCTCTCTCCCCCGCCCCCTCCCCGCACAACATTTGAGCCTATCATCTCCCTGTCCCTTCTTCATTCCCTACCCCAACAGTGCAGCTTCTCTCTTTTCTGGCCAACAAAGTAACTTCTCCATTTTTCTCTCTTCTTCCCCCTCTCTGACCCTTTTTTCTCCTCCTCTCCCTCTCTCTCTATTTCATCTCCTCCCCTACCCCAGTAGTTAACATCTCCCCACTCTTTCCCACTTCATATCTAGAATCCCGCTGTCTCTTCCCTCCCCTTGTCCCCATTATGCCCTCTCCTCCCTGTCTACTATTTCTCTCTCCCCCCCCCCCCCCCCCACCAGTGGTCCAATACCGCAGGCCATAGGGTAGTTAGATTGGGCCCAACAAGTGATATATGAAAAAGAAAGATGGAAAAAACCCTGCTACAAAACAGGAGTACATAGATCAAAGGGCAGGAATAACATATAACCTAGGGAAAATTCCAAGAATATCATAAACCCTAAAGCCAGGGGCTGCATATACTTTACAAAATAATTTACACCACCATAGGCGCCCCATATAAGAGGCTTGGGGAAGCCTCCTCAGCCCAGCTGTGACCTTCCCTGCCTGCCGCCTCCTCCTCCAAATGTAGCCCCGACTCGAGTCCCTCTGAATTCTGCTGCCGCTTCTGTTGAGCGGCGGCAGGAACGAGCACCATACTGAACCGCTGCCGCTGCTTCTCTCCACAGCCAGCATAAGAACAAAAAGAAGCATGGGGCCACAGCAGCCTTCAGGCATGCGCTGTCGGCTCTGCCATCTTCTGCCCCTGCTGACATCAATTTCCCATTCCGGCGGCAGAGGACCGGCAGAGCTGACAGCGCATGCCTGAAGGCTGCTGTGGCCCCGTGCTTCTTTTTGTTCTTGTGTCAGCGCTGCTGTAGAGAGGCCCGGAGGGAGAGAACATGGTTGGAAACGGTAAGGAAGTGAGGATGCTGAAGGAGAGAGAGAGAGTGGAAAAGAGCAGGGGAGAGTCAGAGAGAAAGAGGGGCCACGAAAAAGAGCAGGGGAGAGCCAGGGACATTGAAAAGAGCAGGGGAGGGTCAGAGAGAGATGGGGAGAGAAAGAGGAGCCATGGAAAAGAGCAGGGGAGAGCCAGGGATGTGGAAAAGAGCAGGGGAGGGTCAGAGAGAGATGGGGAGAGAGAGGGGACATGGAAAAGAGCAGGAGAGAGCCAGGGATGTGGAAAAGAGCAGGGGAGAGTCAGAGAGAGATGGGGAGAGAAAGAGGGGACATGGAAAAGAGCAGGGGAGAGCCAGGGATGTGGAAAAGAGCAGGGGAGAGTCAGAGGGGACATGGAAAAGAGCAGGGGAGAGCCAGGGATGTGGAAAAGAGCAGGGGAGAGTCAGATAGAGATGGGGAGAGAAAGAGGGGACATGGAAAAGAGCAGGGGAGAGCCAGAGAGAAGATACTGCATGGAAGAGGGGTACAGAGAGAGAGAGATGAGTGGAAAGATGGGGAGAGAAAGAGGGGACATGGAAAAGAGCAGGGGAGAGCCAGGGATGTGGAAAAGAGCAGGGGAGGGTCAGAGAGAGATGGGGAGAGAAAGAGGGGACATGGAAAAGAGCAGGGGAGAGCCAGAGAGAAGATGCTGCATGGAAGAGGGGTACAGAGAGAGAGAGAGAGAGATGAGTGGAAAGATGGGGAGAGAAAGAGGGGACATGGGCAGGAGAGAGATAAGCTGCTGGGGAGAAACTGGGGGAAACCCTAGCTGTCAGATGGAGAAATGCTGAATGAAAGGAGGGAGAAAGGGAAAATGCTGGAAGGAGGGGGCAGAAAGAGGGAAGACACTGGATGGAATGGTAGAGAGGGAAAGAGGAAAGACACTGGAAGGATGGGGATAGAGAGGACATGCTGAATGGGAAAGGGTCGAGAGAGAACTGTCTAGAAGGAAGGGGAGATAGAGAGAGACAATGGCCGGAAGGATTGGGAGAGGGTAATGGGTGGAAGGATAGAGAGAGAAAGAAGGATGACACTGGATGGAAGGGTAGGAGAGAAAGAGGGAAGGTGCTGGACATGGATAGATGGAGGGGAGGGAAGACAGAAAGGAGATGCTGTCAGGTTCTCAGGTTCAGAGTCCGCGGAGCCGGGCTCTGGAGCAAACGTGAGCCCTTGGGCTGCTGACGAGGAGCGACAACAGCAGGCAAAACCCACCAATCAATGCTGGGCAAACACACCGGCACCGGCAGGGACTGCAGGCACCGCCCAGCGAGCCGGAACACACCAGACGAATCCTGGACTGGAATTCCCCGGACTGGAGGACACAGGACTGGAACACTGGACTGGAATCCCCCGGACTGGAGGACACAGGACTGGAACACCGGACTGGAGCACACCGGACTGGTCCACACAGCTTCACCTGCACTTAGCTACTAAGCCCCCCAGGAGTTGAGCTCCTAGGTTCGAGTAGCTGACAGGACTTACTGGATACCGGATGACATAGGGACCAGGACTGGAAACAGAAGTGCTCCTAACCCTAAACTGATCTACGTGCTCCCAAGCCCTAAACCAGCAGGAGTGTTCCTAACAGTAAACTGACAAAAGGACTTCCTAAGCCCTATACTAAACAGGAGCTCCTAAGCCCTGCTCAAGAAAGGGACTTCCTAAGCCCTAAACTAACAGAGCAGGGAACTAAACACAAAGCTAACACAGGTGCTACTAAGCACCAAGCTACAAGCAGAGCTCTACACTAATAAAGCTAAACACAAAACTAACAAGCTACCTAAGCACTGCTCTAGCAAGCTAGATACAACTAACAAGGTGCTTCCCAAGCACTACTCTGGCAAGCAACCAGAAGAGCTCCTAGCACTAAAAGGGAAGACAGGGGAGCCACAAGGAAAATGCAGTGAAGCTAACACAAGCCAAAAGTGCTTCTAAAGCACCAAACACCAACAGCAAAGACTGCAATGCTCCCAATAGCACAAACACCAGAAGTACTTCTAACAGCAAACTCTGCAGTGTTCCTAACAACACCAAACCCTGAAGTACTTCTATCAGCAACAGAGCTTCCAAAGCCCTACACAAAGCAATGCTTCCAAAACCAAGAGCAGGGGAACCATAAGGGAAAAGCAGGAAAGCTAAACACAGTCACCAGTACACACTGTACTAACACTAACCTGGACCTTAGCAAAAGCAAGCAGGGAAACTAGACAAAAGGTCAGAAGTGCACACTGCACCACCCTACCTAAAGCAAACACAACCGTTGCAAAGGCCCTGAAGGAAACAAGACCACTTCCTTATCAAGGCCCTCCCTGATGATGTCACACTCCCTAGACCTAGGCAAAAGCACACTGACCCAGAGAGGCCCAACCCACACCAATGCAACACTGTGAAGCACTTGAAGCCAGTACACCCAAAGAGAGGTAGAGCAACTCAGGCAACACACACACAGGTGCAGTATAGTGAAACAATTAGAGCCATGCTGCTGGAAGCTGCCAGCACAGAGAGACAGAGCCAGCTCAGAAAGGACAAAGAAACAGAAGCCAGCTAAGAAGCTGACCCCCAGGAAAGAGGTAAGTTTGAGAGGGGTTCAGACCCCAATCATAACAGATGCACATGGATGGAGGGCAGGGAAGAGAGGAGAAATGTCAGATAGGGATGGAGGAAAGGAAAGACAAAGGAAGGAGATGCACATGAATGGAGGGGAATGGAGAGAGGAGAAATGCTGGACATGGATGGAGGGGAGTTAGGAGAAATGCTGGATATGGATGGAGGGAAAACTGCAGAGCTGTATCGGAACACTGAAGGATAGGGACAGGGCTACAGATGGTGGACAGGACGCATAAGGACACAGGAGGATGGTGGAAATGGTGAGAGAAAAAATATCAAATAGAAAGAAGACACTGCATAAAACAGAAGACACTGGGACCAAAGCGAATAGAAAAACTAAGTGCTCAGACAACAAAGGTAGAAAAAAGTATTTTATTCAGAATATGCCAGCTTTTGGAAATGTGCATCTGTGATATTTTGCATTTAAGTTTTAATTTTTCTAGTACTGCTGCACACTGAGCCTGACTTCTTGAGGTAACTTTCCAGTTCAGTATTTTGCCTTCATATGAGATGTGTATGAAACTGGCTGAGATTCACAATGGGTCAAGAAACACTGACAGCTTTATGTTTACTGAACATTGAAAGTGATCTTGTTGGAGATATTAACCCTGAGCAGATTATTGACACCTATGATGTGAAGTCTAGTCGCTGGATGTTACTTCACTAATGTGACCATTTCATTTTGGGATTTTCCATGGATGGAAATAGCAGTGTTTAATAATTGATAACATTTTTGAATAGTATACATTGGTTAATATATGCTTTGAGAAACCGCTTTTTTTCTTTGACATATGATACATATCTAATATCTAAATTTAAAATAAGGTATTAATTGTGACTATTTTACTTTTACTTATTTTTTTTCTGTGTGTTGTCAGACAATTATGGATGTAAGCCTCACCCCTGGCACCACCCCTAACTCCGCCCCCTTTAGCCTCCCCAAACAGTTGGGCCACCGACTGCCTATTGTCGCGTCTCTCGCGCTTGGTGCGCTCTCGAGGACCTTGGCATACCTTCAGGCTTCTTCCCCGGGAGCGCGGGGTTTGTGAGTCCATAGGCCACTACCGTGGAGCGGCAGTGGCAGGCAAAATCACCTTCCAGGTAGAGAGGAAACAAGACTGGACCGGAACTCCGGACTGGAGTGCTACACCGGAACACTCGGAACTGGAACGCACCGGACGGGTGCGCACTGGAGTGGGGCCCGCTGGACTGGACACACTGGAGTGGCCCCACTGGACTGGAACATACAGGAGTGAAACCCGCTGGACTGGAACACACTGGAGCGGGACCCGCGGAACTGGAACACCCTGGACCTAGGCTTCACCTACACTTGACTGCCTTTCCCCGAGGGTTGAGCCCTAAGGTTCTGGCAGCCGGTAGGACTTACAGGAACAGCAGGAATGAAGATCCAGGAGTGCCCCCTGGCACCTAGGCGAAGGCAAGGCAGACAAGCAGGGACTGTCCGGGTTCTGGCAGTCGGCAGGATTCAACACAATGACTAGTAAACTGTACCCAGGCTAATAGGAACGCTATACCCAGGCAAACCAGTCATACACAGGAACATACACAGAGCAAACTCAGGAGACTTGGAAGGCTATACACCAGCTAACCACTAAGCTGTGCCCAAGCTAACAAGTCATGCACTGGAAACAAACGCAGAACACTAGCAAAGCTTTACACAGGCTACAAGCCAGACGGTGCCTAAGCTGGCTAGTCTGTCACTAGGAACCAACACAGAGAACTAGCAGAGCTATGCACAGGCTACAAGCCAGACGGTGCCAAAGCTGGCTAGTCTGCACCAGGAACAAACACAGAGAACTAGCAGAGCTATGCACAGGCTACAAGCCAGACGGTGCCTAAGCTGGCTAGTCTACACTAGGAACAATCACAGTCTTGGGATAGTGGCTAGCAAGGGCGGCTAGTCTAACACTAGGAACAAACACAGTCTTGGGATAGTGGCTAGCAAGGGCAGCTAGTCTAACACTAGGAACAAACACAGTCTTGGGATAGTGGCTAGCAAGGGCGGCTAGTCTAACACTAGGAACAAACACAGTCTTGGGATAGTGGCTAGCAAGGGCAGCTAGTCTAACACTAGGAACAAACACAGTCTTGGGATAGTGGCTAGCAAGGGCGGCTAGTCTAACACTAGGAACAAACACGGGAAAGTGGCTAGCAAGGGCGGCTAGTCTAACACTAGGAACAAACGCGGTCTTGGGAGAGTGGCTAGCAAGGGCGGCTAGTCTAACACTAGGAACAAACGCGGTCTTGGGAGAGTGGCTAGCAAGGGCGGCTAGTCTAACACTAGGAACAAACGCAGAGAACTAGCAGAGCTATGCACAGGCTACAAGCCAGACGGTGCCTAAGCTAACTAGTCATGCTCTGGAAACAAACACAGAGAACTAGCAGAGCTATGCACAGGCTACAAGCCACACGGTGCCTAAGCTAACTAGTCATGCTCTGGAAACAAACACAGAGAACTATCAGAGCTATGCACAGGCTACAAGCCACACGGTGCCTAAGCTAACTAGTCATGCTCTGGAAACAAACACAGAGAACTATCAGAGCTATGCACAGGCTACAAGCCACACGGTGCCTAAGCTAGCTAGTCATGCACTGGAAACAAACACAGAGAACTATCAGAGCTATGCACAGGCTACAAGCCACACGGTGCCTAAGCTAGCTAGTCATGCACTGGAAACAAACACAGAGAACTAGCAGAGCTATGCACAGGCTACAAGCCACACGGTGCCTAAGCTAACTAGTCATGCTCTGGAAACAAACACAGAGAACTAGCAGAGCTATGCACAGGCTACAAGCCACACGGTGCCTAAGCTAGCTAGTCTAAACAAACATAGAACACTAGCAAAGCTATACACAGGCAACAAGCCAGACGGTGCCTAAGCTAGCTAGCCTAACAAACATAGAAACTCACACAGAGCAAACACTGAAACTGTGTACAGAGCACTCTATACACCAGGACCTTTAGATGAGATGCAAAGGCCAGGACTGTAGTCTCCAAGTGACTAATAAAGCCCATCAACACCAGAGCCACAGCTGCAGCAATCACCTTGTGACCAAACAGAGGCTTGACACTCAGAGCAGTCAGCCCATAGGAAGGAACAGCGGGAGCCATCTTGGATACTGGCAAAGAGGAGGAGGCGGCAGCCATCTTGGAAGAGGCAAAGCCCACACAGGTGAGGTTCAGTAAGGCAATCAGCACACGGAGCCATCTTGGATACTGGCAAAGAGGAGGAGGCGGCAGCCATCTTGGAAGAGGCAAAGCCCACACAGGTGAGGTTCAGTAAGGCAATCAGCACACAGAGCCAGAGAGAACCTAAGACAGACACAGAGACAAGCAGAAGCCAGCACAGACACTGACTCCCAGAAACAGGGTAAGTCTGAGGGTTGTCACGGCCACAGACGGGACACCTATATACACCACATTAGTGTTTAAAAAAAAGAAAAATGTATTTCAAATGGTATTGTGCTGTGTCAGGTTAGTGGTTAGTTGTACTCCGAAAGCTAGTGGTCAGATGGTAATTACAGGTGGATTAAGTAAAGTTGGTGTTCCTTCTGGTAATGGGTGGCCCAGTGAGACAGTAGGTTGATTACATTTTCCTAGTAGCACAGTGGAGAGTCATATTGGATTAAATGTATATGGAACAAACCAAGAAGATTTACTGTGATTAAAAATGTTATTAGTGATGTTAGGGCTCAGGCTCATTCTAGGTCAGGCTATATTAAATGGTAAAAACAGTAGTTTTGAGGAGTTAAGTAGAACTTATGTTTGTAATGTAATCAACTGATTATTTAATCATTGTTTAGTTGGCGTAGGGAATAGGGCTGATTGCTAATATGATCAGTGGAATACCTAAGAGTATGGGGCTTATAAATTGGTCAAAGAAGCTTGAAGGAGTGGCCTGATGGTTAGTGCAGTGGGCGGAGAACCGGGTTCAATTCCCACTGCAGCTCTGTGTGACCCTGGGCAAATCACTCCATTGCTCCAGGTACAAAACTTAGGGGCCAATACTCTTAACTACCACCAGCATTATTGTGTGCTGAATGTTCAAATAGTTTCAGCATGGGTAGTAACTCGTGCTGAAACCATTACCACAGACTGCATTAAAATGCATGTTAATGCAGTCATTAACCACCCCACAGCCATGCTAAAAAAAATTCCTTGTGTGCATTTAGGAATTCCCTTATATGGTAGACAGGCCCCGCGCAGTACTTCCCAGGATACACCAGGTGAGGGCAGGGCGCTGCCATTTTGCAGATGACAGCACCCGGAGGCTCCTGTCTACTTCCAGGTGTGGGGTTGGGAGCCTTGAGGTAGGGGTGGCCATTAGACTACCATGGAGTTTTTTTTTTTTAATAGGACTGGTGGGAGAAGACTCAAGATTTCCAAGGAATTTGTGAGTCATGGAGGGTGGGGGGCCATTACACCACCTGGGAATCTTTCACTAAAAGGCACGTGCAGGATGTGAGGGGAAGACAGAGCAGAACAGGCAACGCAGTGGCGCCGGAGACCGATGCTGGACAACACTTCAGCTAGCGGGGGTTGGGGACTCCTGCCAGCTAAGGTATTTGCTGTGGGGGATGGCAAAGTGGTGGTGGGTGGCAGCAGACCAAAATGTGCCCCCCCCCCCACCTTGGGCTCTGGCCCCCTCCCGCCGCGAGGTCTAGCTACACTCCTGCTTTTTATATGCCCTTACTGACTGGCAGAGCTGAGTGGAGCACAATCTAACAAGATGGAAATAGAAAAGAACTGCAAAAATATAACAGACAGAAGTACATCCACATAAAGGGATAGTCACACATAACTTTGAACAATATTAAAACTTAAATATCTTACCAAAGATACAACTTCTGAGAGAGAAAAACAATTACTCAATTTCCAAAGGCTTGACAGAAGAGTCAGGTTTTGATGGCGTTTTTAAACGCCTTCAGTGAGGAAATACTATGAATATGTAATGGATGGTTATTCCAGGTCTCAGGAACTAAAAAATAAAAGGCACTATGCCCTGATTCCAGTCGTGCTTGTTTGGGACCTGGACAGGTGAAAATCATTTATGGAACGAAGCGCACAAGATGATGTATGTGGAATTGTGGAAACAGCCAGATAATCCGGGAAGCCCATCTTCAAGTGGTAAGTAGAACGTTTTAAATAATCCTTTGCTCTATAGGAAGTCAATGTTTCCTTTTAAGCAAAGGAGTAACATGATCAAACTTCTTCGTATGGTATAATAATCTAATTGCTATATTTTGAACTGATTGTAGTTTTTTCAATGTTAAATGTGGAAGACCAGAATAAATTGTATTATAGAATAGTGTTTAGCACAGGGATGTAGCTAGGTGGGGGCATGGGCCCCCACAGATTTAGCCCTGGTCCCCTCTATTTTCGACCTCCCTCCCGCTTTCGACCTCCCCTCCTGCCGTCGACGATGACAACCCTCCCCCGCCACCGCCAGGTACCTTTGCTAGCTGGGGCCCCCAACCCCTGCCAGCCTTAATCTTCTTCAGCGCTGGTCTCTGGTGCGTTCGCTGATCTGTGCTATGAGTCCTGACTGACGCAGGACGTCAGTCAGGACTCACAGCACAGATCAGCAAACGCGCCAGAGACCAGCGCTGAAGAAGACTAAGCCTAGTGGGGGTTGGGGACCCCCGCCAGTAAAGGTACCTGGTGGGGAAGGGTAGGCGGCAGCGGGGGAGGGGTCTGAAAGTGGCAGGGAGGGTCGGTGGCTGGGGGAGACGGGCTAAAATGTGCCCCCCCACCTTAGGCTCTGGACCCCCCTCCCGCCGAGGTCTGGCTACGCCCCTGGTTTAGCACCAATTTCTGCTCCCAACTTTGGGCACAAGGACCTAACGCCTGCTGAAACCTGGTCTAAATCCTACCATGGAAGTTGGGCGCAAATGCAGTATTCTATAACACTGCACCTAGGGACCCTTTTACTAAGCGGCGGTAAGTCCAACGCGGGCTTACCGCTCGCCAATCGAGAACTACCACAGGAGCCCAGCAGTAGTTCCCACCACCACCCCTCCCCCAGCATACGCCATTCGCAGCGCTGGTGCTTACCCATCATTAATCGGTGCTGCCAGATTAGCACGGGATCCCTTACCAGCACCTCAATAGGTGGCGGTAAGTGCTCCCCCGAAATGGCTGCTCAGTAAGTGGTTCACTGGGCTTCCAGGATAGTATTTTTGAACAACATCCAAGCCTGATGTGAATTTTTCACCTTCGCAGCTGCTCCTCTTTTCCCAACATATTGGATTTCCTGTGTGTATTTACTCCAAATCTGATCCTATTATGATCACTGTTATCAAGCGGCCCTGTCACCATTTCCTTCTGCACCAGCACAGGCCCCCTTTTATTGCAGCTTAGTAGAAGGGGCCCCTATGTTTTTAGAACACCCCTGACCAGCCCAAGCCCTTCCCATGACCATGCCCCCTTTTGGGTTGTGCGCAAGACATGGGCATGCAGCATTCTATTGTGTAGGCGGATGCACTTAAATCCAAATTAGTGCCAATTAGCACCAATAATGGCTCACTCGTTAATTTGCGTGCCCACATTTGGGCACCCTAAAATCTGGAGGGTATGTGTCTTGTTACATTTCCTAATTCTAATTCTATATTTCTGGAGGCAAAGCAATTAGAGAGGTGGTAATAGATGGGCTTGTTACATCACCTATAGTTTAATTGTCAGGTGATTATGGATATATTGTCCTGATTTCCTTTTTCCTTTTGTAGAGAGGTGTGGTAGCCGTGTTAGTCCACTTTTAAAGGTAATCAATAGAAATAAAACAAAACATGGAAAAGAAAACAAGATGATACCTTTTGTTATTGGACATAACTTAATACATTTCTTGATTAGCTTTCGAAGGTTGCCCTTCTTCGTCTCTCCCATGATGTGTGAGTATTTTATTTCTTTAATATTGAGCACTCTTTGTACTTAAATACATTTTTTTTAAAGAATGTGCCAGTGGCCCAGATGACAGAGAACTGCAAGGTGGTCCACAAGCCAGAGGTTCCTTATCTCTACAGTAAAGCTTATGTAGCTGGCAACTGGGATATATCACTGCAGTGAAACCAGGAGTAACTGGAGAGACTGGATTGATCAACTGGTCTTGTTGTGCCATCTTCTACTGTGTTAGTATAAATATATTTTATACCTCTAAATGGACAGTGACATGATACCTCTGAAGACAGGTTCAGGCAAGGGGTGAGTACTAAAATCTGTAAAATATAGAAAACTTAGATCAGGCAGGGTCTGCCATTTTCAAGATAATGAGCGTGAAAGCGTGGGAAATTCTGGAAATGATTCCCTGAAAATAATAATAAAAACTCAAAGGTCACAGTAGATGGATCAATGATGAACACTTCAAAAGAGACTTTTTTTTGTATGCAGGGTTTTGGCCGTGGGCTTTTGAAATGAGCTACCTTGTCTCTAGAAATTTAGGGGGCTGAAGTTCAAAACTACCACCGGGTCAACATGCAGTTAACGCCAGGTTTGCGCACATTATACAGTGCCAAATGCTCAGAGGGTCCCAGCACTGGTGTTAATTTGCATGCCAAAGATGGCTGCAAATTGTATTTAAAAGGATGTAAACAAGGTCAGTAGCATTCCTTCCCAATGCTCAGATGGAAATGCTGCAATGCCCAGAAGTAAATGATGGCCTTTAAAGCCGAAAACTTACCACCAGCTCATGGGTAGCATTACAGGTTTTCAGGAGAAGATTTCATATCAATTTGGCACATTAGTGGGTTTTGTCCTCTCTTGAAAGCAGGAAACCCATGTCATTTTTAAGCGCTAATAGTGAGAAATAAACATTTGCAAGTCTGAGCAAAATGGAAAGTGGATGCACACATCAGCACCTGTTGTTCTACACTTAAATACGAGCCTTTTGAAAATTTAAGTGTAATCAAAACACAGAAAGCAAAATAAGATGATGCCCTTTTTATTGGACTAACAATACATTTTTTTTATTAGCTTTTGAAGGTAACCCTACTTCAGATCGGAAATAAGCAAATCAAAAAATGTCACCTTATTTTCTTTTCTCTGTTTTGATTTATTTCTGTTTATTACCTTTAAAAGTGGACTAACACAGCTACTACACTACTTTACTCAAAAAGTTAAGTGCAAACAATTTTTGAAGGACTCATATTTAAAGGCGCAGCAGAGCAGTACTTACTGCAAACATTTCTGCGCATGTGCCAGGAACATTCCTTCCCTTACTTTCAGTTTAATAGCGTGAATTAAGCATGCATATAATTTGCATATTGATTCCTTTGCACATCCCTCAGCTGTATTATGGCACTGTTGCACTGTGGGCTTTAGTGCCCAGCTTTGAGCATGGACCCCCAAATTTCTGCAAGGGCAAGGTGCTGCTTTAAAAGTGAGGCTGAGTCACTTCTCTCCCCCCCCCCCCTAACTAGCAAAATGGGGGGAGGGGGAGAGGTGACATCCATCCTAATGGACTTGATTAGCTCTTTAAGCAGGGACTCTGGGGAAAAAGCACCTGATCAAATGCAAATTCTGCTCTTAACACCTTTTATGTGTCATGTAGTTCACAATCTTTTTTTATAAATCTTTGCTGCAAATGACTTTGCCACAGCTCCCAGGCTGTTTTGTGCCCTGAGGCTACATAAACCAGTGGTGAGCTTTTGCCTGTGGTCTGCTGTGATAAGGCAGGGCAGGAATAAGAAAGGAAGAACTGCAGGGGTGAGGAGTGCCAAATGTATCAGGAATCCATCTGGAAACAATGGCAGGAAAAGGGGAGGATCCAGCCATTGCAAAAACATCAGCACTTCATTAGCCCGGGTAGCCCTTAGTTCCCTCTCTGCCCACAACACACCCAATAAATACACTGACAATCTGATTAGCATACAAAGTCCCAGCTTTTTTACATATACTCAGTGCAATCCATGCTTGAGCCAGCTACCAAACATTTCCTCTGTCTCAGATCCAGCCCTAAGCCCACCATCCCAGCCATAGTTGGCACGGCCCTTCCAACCAGCCCGCAACCCCAAGTTTTGTGCCTCCACTTAGTCTTTTGGGCAGGACTGACCTGCAAACCCTTGGCCACCCGCTGCTGTGGTGCGGCCCTGGGCCTCGCTCTGACTCAGGAAAGCCCCTGTTTCTGAGCCTTTCTACACATTTCCCAATCTCATGCCAGTCAAGGGGAGCAGGAACAGAAAGAAAGAAGGCCAGCCAGCCACCTGGCTTACCCCCTTTTAACCCCCTACCTGCTTTCCCACCTCCAGGGCAGCCAAGATCCGCCCTTGACCTTTTTCAACCCATGTGCTGCAGCTGATCCCCTCTTGTGCCGTAGAGAGTCCAGGAATCCTCTCCAGATCATAGGCATTGCACAATTTGCCTCACTATTTTCCTTCTCCTACCCATTGGGTCTCTCTCCTCTCCGCTGCAACTCTTCAAACTTTGCAGTTGCCAACAGATATTAGAACAGGCCTTCCTCTGGCCAGTCTCGAGTTCCTTCCTTCTGACGTGTCTTCCTTTTGTTGCGCGAGAGGAACGCAGCAGAGGGAAAGCATCAGGATGGCCAGAGGAAGTCCTGATCTAATATCTGATGGCAACCACAAAGTTTGTGGAATTGGAGCAGAGAGGAGAGAGAGGTCCAAGGGATGGGAGGAGGAAGATAGGAAAAGAGATTAGACCAGCGGAGAGGAGAGTTTGTCTGTCCTAATTAGATTGTAAGCTCTGTCGAGCAGGGATTGTCTCTTCATGTTCAAGTGTACAGCTCTGCGTTCGTCTAGTAGCGCTTTAGAAATGATAAGTAGTAGTAGACAGGCTTCAAATAAAGGAAAGAGAAAAGGGGAGACGGGCTGCATATGAAGGGCTGCATATGAAGGGAAGAGAGAGGGAAAACAAAATAGATTTGAAAGCTGAATGTGAAAGATCAGTACCAGACAGACATAAGGCAGAAAGTGAAGAAGAAAGGAGGTGAGTAAAAGAAATAGCAAATGGAAAGGAGGCCCTGGAAACAGAGTTAGGAGCACAGAGAAAAGCAGAACCGAAGACCACAAAAGTAGGAAAAATGATTTTATTTTCAGTTTAGTGATTGAATTATGTCTGTGTTGAGAATTTACATCAGTCAGGTTTATTTTGCACTGTACAGGAGGACATGCATTTCTGTTTCTCTGGTGTTGCACAACATTCAGAGTCCCCATATCTCTGCTTTCAGTTTTTGTCTGCATGTTTTGTGGTTCCCTATTTTATATCAGGTGAAAGTCACATTCTGCTGGCATGTGGTGTCTGTGTAGGAATCTGTAACAGTCCATCTTGTTACAGTTTCCAAGTAGAAGGTATATTGGTGCTCTAATGTATTTCAGTAGCATAACTAATGCCCAGATGATCAAAAGCCCTGCGCTGTTCCAAACAGTGCTCTAAAAATAGCACTGGAACAGCATGGGATAATAGCATGCAAATTTATGTGTGCTATTATCTCTGATCATAGGGTAAACTGCGGGAGGATTCTGTCTGAGCATGCGATCAGGAAGAATCCTCCAGCACTTGTTTGACAACCTGGGCTGTCAAAAACCCAGACCTGTCAAACACAGGGGTTTAGAGGTCTGTGGGACCACCAGACCCCAAACAGCATGGCCCTGGTGGCCTAGTGCCCCTACCTCAAGCCAGCGACATGGGGACTACAGATCCGACGGAACTCCAGTCCTCCTGACACAAGTTCAGTGGAGCTGGAGATCCGGAGCATCTTTAGCCCTCCTAACCCTCCCTAACATCCCCTAAAAAAAGCCCTGGTAGCCCAGTGGGCTGCAAATCAAGCCCCCCTAACCTGGTGGTCTAGTATCCCTCTTGCCTGCCCCGGTACCTTTGTTGGATGAGGGAAGTAGACTCCCTTCTTTTCCAACAGCGCCGCCTTAAAAATGTCGGCGCCCAGCCCTGCCCAGTACATCCTAGAATGCACTTGGTGGAGCTTCATATGGTGTGAAGACCCGCCCAGTGCATCCCAGGATGCACTGGGCAGGGCTAGGCACCACCATTTTTGAGGTGGTGCTGCTGGAAGAGGAGGGAGTCTAACTCCCTCCTCCAACAAAGGTACGGGGGCAGGGAAGAAGGCCGCTAGACCACCAGGTCAGAGGGGCTTGATTTGTGGCTCACTGGGCCATGAGGGCTTTTTTGGGGGGGTTGGAGACCCACGGACCTCCAGCCCCCCCAAAAAAAAAAACTTGTCAGGAGGGTTAGAGGGACTTGACCTCTAGCCCCCATGTCACTGGCTCGGGGTGGGGTGGGGGTCAGGGTTCCTGTTCCTGCAGGGGGCGGCGGCATTGGGGGGAATGGGGGGCCCGCTAACGGGCAAATGTATGCTTTGCAGGGCTCACCATTCCTCCCCAAAGGTCTGGAAACCCTAATGCCAGCTCGCTGATCATTGGGGAGGAATACGTTTAGCATGTATTTGTATGCTATTGCGCTAAGAGCCCTGTTTTGCATGCTAGTTTTGTTAAGCGTCCGTGAGCGTGTTGTTTCACGTGCTCGGGGGTTCAGATCATGGGGTGGTAGCAAACACAGGTACTAGTATGGTGCTAATAGCCTCTAGCACCTGCGTTTGCTTCTGATCATCAGCCCATAAGTGAAATAACTACTTCTGAAGATTACAGGTATGGGTGGGGATGGAGGAGATTACTTGTGGGGATAGATGGGGATGGAATGGATCCTAGTGGGGGACGGGATTTTTGCACCACGAGATGGAAAAGGTTGAAAATCACTGTTATAGTCAGAAAGTGGCACCTCACAGTCATTTTCATCTGCCTGTCTTTTCTTTTTGTTTTTTTGCTCTTTACAACATTTTCAAGTTGGCATCAGATTTTGTTTCTTCTAACTTCAGCCTTGTTGACCTGTTTGATACAATCTGGCCATAAATGAGGTGTGGGGGGGGGGGGGGGGGGGGGAATTGTTCAGTGCTTTTTTTTTTTTTGCGAGTTTCTTCCAAATGAGATGTTTTTCTTTCTTTCTTTCTTTCTTTCTTTCTTTCTTTCTTTCTTTCTTTCTTTCTTTCTTTCTTTCTTTCTTTCTTTCTTTCTTTTTCTTTCTTTTTCTTTCCCTCCCCCTCAATGACTGAAAAGCAAACTAGCAGAACAGTTCTGACTAACCATGCTAAATGTAACAAATGTTTGCATGAAGGCAACAGTTTTGATTTATCAGATTTCTCCATCAAATTAGCACTGAGTGGCTCAGCTTGGTAGGAGAGGAAGCAGGTCCCCCTGTCCCAGGACCAGGACAATCATATTCAGTGCCCTTGGTCAACTTTTGGCCTTGCTCCTCATTTCATGTTTAGGTCTGCAGGCTCCTCCCTTTGAGATTTTAATAATCAAATTGAGGGGAGATCACATGATGTGCTGAGAGGAGCAGGTGTGAGTTGGCTCGTCTCTGAGGTTCCCGCACCTCCATAGCCCCTTTTTTTGATGATCCGCAAAAGTGATCTTTGGTTGAGAAGTTAGAGGCACTAGTGAGTGATTGATGGACAAATTCCTGTCCCCATCCGTGTCTAAATGCCGGGAAAAGTCAAAAATCAGAGCGAGAGAAACTGCGAGGGCCGGAGGACAAAATGGCGTCAGTGGAGACCAGCGGATGTCCAACCTTATCGGCAGCGCAATTGCAGCAAATTACTGAAGCGGTTGGGAAAGCTCTTGAACCCCGTTAGAATAAGTTATCAGACCAGCTACTGGCGATGAAAGGATTGTTGGCGGACAAACCACAAGGATTACAGAGCTGGAGGAGCGAGTGTCAGCGTCGGAAGATGCGGGAACCGGGGCCTCCAAGCATGTGGAGCAGCTAGAGAAACAGATACAAACTTTGGAAACACAAATTGATGATTTACAAAACCACTCCCGGAGGAGTAACATACGTTTAGGGCTACCGGAATCCCTCCAAGACCACACCCTGCAAGGCACACTGGAGAAATGGCTGCGCTCGGAATTTGCTCTATCGGATAGCATGGGCCCCCTGTGTCTAGAACGAGCGCACCGCGTGGGCCACTTGAAAGAAGAGATGAATAGGCCACGGGTGGTGCTGGCAAAAGTACACAATTACATACATAAGGCAGAAATCCTGCACGGCTTTAGAAAAGAGACTGTCTTAAATACGAGGGGCACCCAGTGCAGATTTACCAGGATTATTCAGCAGCATTGTACGCTCTGCACGGAATTGAGGGACCTCAGGATACAGTTCATGTTTTTGTACCCAGCCCTGTCGAAAGTTTTTCAAGGGAAGTTGGGGAATGGGACGGTGGGAGATAGGGATGGGGGGGTGCGGGCGGGGGTTTATAAGGGGTAGAAGAGGGGCGGGTAGAAAAGGGAGGTTGCTGTGTGGAGGGGCGGAGTTCTGTGAGTGTTATGCAGGCGTATGATCATAGAGGGAGGCTGCGAATGCTGCTGGGCGTCTGGCGGTAGACCATAACCAGTTGACGATGGAAGGTATGTAGGTTAGGCTAGGAAAGGGATGAATGCCGCCCAAAGGCGTTCGCGCCCCCTTAGATTCATATCGTGGAATGTCTGTGGGATTACCTCCCTGGTAAAACGCACAAAGGTTTTGGGAGCCCTCAAGCGCCATAATGCAGACATGGTGTGTCTGCAGGAGACTAGATTGTCACACACAAAACACTTAAAATTGAAGCACCAGTGGGTCGGTCAGGTCTTTTGCTCCCTCGCAGGGCCGTCGGGGGGGAGTAGCCATTCTTTTGCACAAATTGCTGGCCTGTACAGCTCAACAACTATTCCAGGACACTCAAGGGTGCTATGTAGGAGTTTTACTGAATATACAGGGTAAAGATTTAGTTGTAGTGGGGGTATATGGCCCTGTCCCTAAAGACTCCTCCTTTTTTAGATCTTTGCTGAAGGAATGCATTAACTATGCGTCTTAACCCTTGATAGTGGCGGGTGACATGAACGTGGTCATGGACCCTAAACTGGACCGTACGGGTTCGAGACTGCTGTGAGGGGACAGGGGAGACACGGAACTACAGTCCCTATGTAAGGCCATGGATTTGCTAGATTCTTGGCACCTCTTGCACCCCAAAGAAAAAGACTACACACACACTTCTAGGGTCCACCACTCCCTCTCTCGTTTGGATTATATCCTGGTGCACAGTAAAATGTTTCCTCGAGTGTTGTTAGCAGTTAAAGGGACCAGAAAAGGTTTCCGACATGCTCTGATATGGATAGATATAGAAATTGGCCTTTTTGCACAGCAGAGCTCGGGGTGGCGTTTTCCCAACTACCTGTATCAATCTAGAGATTTTCAAGCTTACTTGCAGAAGAAGTAGAAAGAGTTTTTGCAGGATAACAGACAGCACGCAGACGAGCTCAAGCTTTTTTTGGCCTGCCGGGAAGGCAGTGCTCAGAGGGCACATCATTGCGTATATGAGTTCTAGCAAAAAGTGCATAGCACAAGACATAGTCACTTTAGAAAGGAAATTGATGGTGGCGAAACGCACCTTTATAGCATGACCATCCCCGCAGACTTTTGACATGTTGCAAGCCACGTGAGTAACCCTAAACGCACGCATACACGAACACACTTCGCGATCGCTCTTGCACACACAGCGGAAATTTTTCCGATTTGGGAACAAAACAGGGAAGCTTCTAGCCCGGGTAGTGAAGACGTGGGAGGGTCCCAGGTACATCCCAGCCATTAAAACGCCAACAGGTCACATCACTTTGCAGACAGAAGAAATTGCTGAGGTTTTTGAAGCGCACTTTAGGGAATTGTATGCTTGCCCAGAGGACCCCCCAGGGGGGGCAGCTTCCATCCGCTCTTATCTAGAACATTTAGGGTTCGGCCCGTTCACAGAGAACTTCCGAGCAGCATTGGATAGACCACTTGCAGCTAAGGAGGTACAATGTGTGATAAAAGGCCTTAAATTTAATTCTGCTCTGGGCCCGGATGGGTATATGGGTGAATTCTACAAAATGATGCAACCGCAGTTATTAGGTCCACTAATGGACTATCTTGATGAGGTGGTGGAGACACAGGGATTCCCAACTAATGAAAATTCAGGTTTGATATGCTTGACACCGAAGCCAGGTCCATAAAATTTTCCGCAGCGTTCAATTTATACGGGACTCACACCTGGTTAGATCGTGTCCATCGTTCTCCATTCAAACATCAAACTGGTCTCAACACAGTCCGTGTTTCATTTTTTCTTCATCAGGAGACCTTTAACAGCCCCATTAGAGCGTCTGGTACACCCAGGTCACCCCTGTTTCCGGTTCCACCAGCCACGTGAGTCAATCTAGACCTGGGTTGACCTTATGGATGAAGGTGGGCAAGATTAAAGAACAGCAGCGCAACATTGTTGCCCATTTTGGCGTATATCCTTTCTTCACGAGAGATTGAGATCCCTGTTGGTTTTGCGTGTTGGTTGGAGAATTTTTGTGATTGGACAGTGATGGACTACAACAACTAATAGAGCAGTGGAGCGGGGCACAATAGCCCGCAACGAACTGTTTTGGACTATGTATATTGTTCAACAACCAGGGTCAGAAGAAGTGGAATGTTATACTGAGGGAAATTGTTATACGAGGTACTTACTGTGGTGGATTGGGAATGTTTGATTTAATAAATGGTTAAAAAAGTAATTAAAAAAGAAATGAATGTGTTTATAATGAGGAGTAATTAGCGAAATTTCAGGGTAGTTAATACAGCGTGACTAATTACAAATTGGACTGTAACCCCTGTATGATGGATAATTAGTTAATTATAATATTTATACAGTGGCGTACCAAGGGGGGGCGGTGGGGGCAGTCCGCCCCGGGTGCACGCCGCTGGGGGGGGTGTCGCGCGCCTGTCCGCTACATTCGTTCTGTGCTCTCTCTGCCCCGGAACAGGTTACTTCCTGTTCCGGGGCAGAGAGAGCATGGAAACGAACGAAGCGGACAGGTGCACGGCACATAAAAGAGAAAACTGGTACGGTTTGGGGATTTTCAAAAAGTCTCTACTGAAATAATAAATATTTCTTCAGACGTATCTTTGAAGATAGAATCAAAATCTAAATTATTGGGCACAATTTTAGATTCTGGTCTCACGAATTCCAGATTAATGCCATTGTGAGGAATTTTTTTTTTCATTTATGCAAACTTCGTACAATCAGATCTTATGTTCATAATTATTGCACAAACAATTCTTATTCCTCTATTAGATTACTACAATTCATTATATTTAAATCTTAATTAAAAAAAAAAACAAATGAATCGTCTACAATTACTGCTGAATACGGCGGCTTGTCTGATATATGGCTTGGGAAAAATTTATGCAAAATCATCCCTCTCTTGATGAAACTACAAGAAAGAGATGATTTTCCACCCTGGTTGAGGGTGGAATCCTGTAATCAATTAAAAATAGCATGTCAAGTATATAAATGTGTGTATGGTATGAGTGCATTTATGGTAGGGCAATTAATACCTCCTTTAGGCATAAAAGGACAGCTAAGAAGTGCAAAAAATCTAACACGACATTTCTTCAACAAAGGAAATGAAATTAAAATCTATTTGGGAACACTCCTTCTCATTTCAGGGTCCCAAAATTTGGAATACAATACCAGTAACCATAAGATTGATATCTAATTATCTTTTCTTTAGGGTCTTAAAATCTTTTCTTTTGCTTTATAGAATTAGATCTGAGACTTACTAAATGATTTGTGATTCATATCCATATAGAATATTTAGTCTTCCTGTAAACCGCTTTGAGTATATATGAAAGCGGTATAGAAGAATCGTAATACAATAGAATGTCGACTCACAGAGATTTATACAGATACATTATTGCCTTCTTTTTCATTTGATCATTCTTCTCCCTATGCATTGAAGCATCCTTCTAGATTTTGCCATCACCTTTTCTATATGTTTCACCACCTTAAGATCATCAGATATGATCACTAAGAAGTGCCACTTTTCTTTCATCCATGGATGTACTTCATCCCTATACTATACTCTTCCCTTGGGTTCTTGCAGTCCAAATGCATGACCCTGCATTTTTGGCATTAAATCTTAGCTGCCAAATTCTAGATCATTCTTCAAGTTTTGCTAGGTCCCTTCTCACATTATCCACACCAGACAGGGTGTCTACCCTATTGCAGGTTTTGGTATCATCTTCAAAGAGGAAACCTTACCAGACAGCCCTTCCTCAATATCGCTTACAAAAACATTAAAAAGAACTGGACCAAGAACCAATCCCTTGTAGCACACCACTGGTAATATCCCTTTCCTCAAAGTGAGCTCCATTTACCACTTCCACTCAACCTGTTCTGAACCCAGTCACTCACATTAGGGTTCATACTGAGGCCACTTAATTTATTTGTAATCGCCTATGCAAAACCATGTTGAAGGCTCTCCATCAATCCAACTCTCTGGTCACCCAGTCAAAGAAATTCTACTAATATTCTATAAAGGAAAGTATGCACCTGCTTTTCTATATAGAATATGCACCAATCAGGTGTCCCCTGGGTGCTTATATATAAGCACACAGTTATAGAATTACCCCCAAAGTATCTGGTAGTGGAAAGTGAATGTGTTGCTCCCATACCACAGTTTTAATATGGTGAGTTGTAAGGGGAAGTGCTTCAATGTCAGGGACTATAGAGAGTATGTTACAAAACTGAGCATTGCGGGGCTTACAGTTCCACACTTCATTCTGAGATAGTTATAACTGAATGAGAGTTTTACTGGGTGGCTGAAACTGACTGAGGGTTTCTTTATACCAAAGGTTTCCAACACACAGTACATAAACCATTAGCAAGGAGTACGCAATGTCCCAGCAGCACACCAGAACCAAGTGTGTGTGTGTTTTGTAAACCACTTAGGTTTAAGTGGTATAAAAGTTTGAAAATAAATGCAAAATAAATAAATCTCTCCTGCCCTCCTCCTTTCTCCCCCCATCCAGCAGTAGCTCTCCCTTTCTGTCTCCCCCCCCCCCCCCCCCAGACCAGCAGAAGCTCTCACTTTCTGTCCACCCCCCACGTGGGCAGGTAGGATGTGTGAGAGAGAGAGAGGGCAGACTGAGGACAGGTGGGATGTATGTGAGAAAGAGAGGGCAGACTGGTTGAGGGCAGGTGGAATGTGCATGAGAGAGAAGGAGGCAGACTGGCTGAGGGCAGGTGGGATGAGTGTGAGAAAGAAAGAGAAGGCAGACTGACTGCAGGCCTGTATGGCCGTGTAGGTGTCATCTTCAAGTTAAAACATTTTTTTTCAATCCACTTTAATTCAGTTGCTGCCTCCAGCCACTCTGGGGCCTTTGATCTGCTGCACTGAAAACTGCTAAATGAGGGTCTAGGAAATATTACAGTATGTTGTCAGATGCAGAAAAGAGGTAACAAAAATGGCTCTTACAGAACTTCTCCTTTTGCTTCAATGTACTTATGTGAAACCAACTTCTCTCATCTAATAGTTCTCAAATGTGAAACGAGAAACCACTTCTGTCCAGAAAGTGGCCTGGTTGTGAAAATCAGTACACTGAAACCAAAATTCAGAATGATAGCTTCATCCAAAAAGCCCTGATCTTTCATTAAGACTGTAAAAGCAACCATGTGTACCTATATTTCACCACGATTTAAGACAGTCTACACTTTCAGTTTAACCAGCTGTGGTTGCATTCCTTGCAGTGGCGTTCCTAGGGGGGCTGACACCCGGGGCGGATTGCTGATGCGCCCCGCCCCCCGGGTGCAGCGCCCCCCCGGTGCAGCGTGAACCCCCCCACCCCGGCGAAAGAACCCCCGGGTGCATGCCGCTGGGGTGATGCCGCGCGCCGGTCAGCTTCCTTCGTTTCCATGCTCCCTCTGCCCCGGAACAGGTTACTTCCTGTTCTGAGGCAGAGGGAGCATGGAAACGAAGGAAGCTGACCGGCGCGCGGCACCCCCCCCTCCCCCAGCGACGTGCACCCAGGGCGGACCGCCCCCACTGCCCCCCCCCTTGGTTCGCCACTGATTCCTTGCATGTTCTGAAGACAGTTTCTACTTCTCTGTCATTATTACTACGTACTATTTATTTTTATTTTTAATTTAGTATGTGAATAGAAAGGTGCCTCGGTTCATTGGGGCCTATTTATAAAAAAAAACAAAGTATATAAAAAAATAAAGTACTTCACAAAAGTGGAGAACTTGCCCATAATGACCAATCAGATTTCTTGTTTCATTTTCTCAGAGAAAAGATGAAACTAGATTGGTCACTATGGGCAACTTTTGTGGAGAACTTTCTTTTCTCTTGTCTTTATAAACAGGCCCCATTTAAGTCTCGTTGTTAATTTTTAATCAGTTTGCAAGAATAACACACCACCTGTCAAGGGGCCAAATAGTTTATATGAGACTGAAATGTAACAGATCATGCTAACTGTGTCTTGGTCTGTATGCCCGTTGCAATGACTTGTATTTTTTTATGTATGTTGCCTAGTTAGTTAACTGTTTAACAATAAAATGTCCATTTCAAAATCTCTGCTGCTCAGAATTCAAGGGTACACGGTTGGAATTTGTTCCGCTTAGGGGGTACTTGGCTTGAAGTTGGGAAACACTGCTTTATACTGTTGAAACCTTTTTTGTGGTATCTGTTCTGTCCTCCGACAGCCTTACACAAGTTTATAGTATGATCCTAAAATGTGTTTAATGCCTTTACTGTTGTTCACACTTCTAAGGACTTTTAGTGCTGCAGTTCTCACTGCAAAGATATATGAGCAATGCATTGGGCTTAATGTAATCTCACATGTAATGCAGCCACACCTGCTTGTTGTATAAAGTCTGTTACTAGTGGTCTAATCTCCTGCTAGACCTCCGCCTCTTCTCAGCCAAGCTTGGCTCTTTTGTCTACCTACTATCATTTCCTAGTCATTCTTACTATCTCTGTCCTGAGAGGTCAGCTTAGGTATGACCTTTCCCTCCGATCGAGGACTGCCCCCTGTGCTACCTGATGGCAGGCTCTGTCCCTATTGGTCCCTTTACCTCCTCCTCCCTGGGCTTGTGTGAGCCCATTCTTGACCTCCCCTTCTCCATGAGGCAGTCTCCACCTTGCTTCAGAGAGCACATATCCTGCTATAACCCCCTTGTATCTAACCCGTTTTTTTACCTCATTCATTCTTTCTCATAAGACATTGCATATTCCAGCCACCCAGCTCTGAACTGCTTGCATCTGTGTAACTATTTTCCCACCTCTGCAATAAAGCTGCTTCTCTTCAGATTTCTATCTCCAACCACTGATACAGCTCTCAGAATCATGGAGTCTCTTGTTCTAGGGGCAATACTTCTGAACAGGGCCGTGCCAACACGGTAAGCGCGGTAAGCGCTGCAGGGGGGCACCTGCCTTCAAGGGCGCCGCGCCGTCGCGTTGTATTTAAAAAGAAAAAACCTTACTCTTCCGCTTCCCTTCATCTCCGATTCCCTGGCGCTTTAAATTTACCTCTCTCCGCCTCCGACGTCTGCGCAGCATCAGTGAAAGCGCTGCCTGTCTGACGTCTCTCCACCAGCCTTCCCTTCGCTTATTGGTTCCCTCTGTGTCCCGCCCTCAAGGAAATGACATCAGAAGAAGGCGGGACACAGAGGGAACCAACGAGCGAAGGGAAGGCTGGGCTGGTGGAGAGACGTCAGACAGGCAGCGCTTTCACTGATGCTGCGCAGACGTCGGAGGGAGGTAAATTTAAAAGTCGGGGGCGCGTGTGCCAACTGATACTCTGCAGGGGGGCGCCAGAGACCCTAGGCACGGCCCTGCTTCTGAAGACCTGCTGTGAGTAAACTATCTATATTTATTCAATAAACTCCAGAAAATAAAGAGGCTTCAGGTGTGTGCTGGTGTGCTGAGGTTATACTTCTAGGACATTAAGGCTTCACAGATATTAAGCTTTAAAAGGTCTTGACAGTACCTTTTATAGGTAATTTAAATGTGGGGATGGGAGAGCTGTGATGTGGGTATCATAGGCGCCCCTTATAAGAGGCTTGGGGAGGCTAAGCCTCCCCAGCCCAGTTGTGACCTTCCCCACCTGCCTATCTGCCAAGACTAGACTCCCAACGAAATCTTCTACTGCTGCTGCCGCCGCCGCTTCTGTTGAGCAGCGGCAGGAACAAGACCTACGCTGATCCGCTGCCGCCGCTTCTCTCCACAGCCAGCATAAGAAGAAAAAGAAGTGCGGGGCTGCAGCAGTCTTCAGACATGCGCTGTCGGCTCTGCCGTTCTCTGCCCCCTGACGTCAATTTCGCCGTTCCGGGGGCAGAGGACCGGCAGAGCCGACAGCGCATGTCTGAAGGCTGCTGCGGCCCCGCGCTTCATTTTCTTCTTATGTCAGCGCTGCTGTAAAGAGGCCCGGAGGGAGAGAAGAGAACATGGCTGGAAACGGTAGGAGGAGAGAGAGGGAGAGCAGGGGAGAGCCAGGGACATGGACAAGAGCAGGGGAGAGCCGGGGAGAGAAAGAGGGGACATGGAAAAGAGTAGGGGAGAGCCAGAAAGAGATGGGGAGAGAAAGAGGGGCCATGGAAAAGAACAGGGGAGAGCCAGGGACATGAAAAAGAGCAGGGGAGAGCCAGAGAGAGATGGGGAGAGAAAGAGGGGCCATGGAAAAGAACAGGGGAGAGCCAGGGACATGGAAAAGAGCAGGGGAGAGCCAGAGAGAGATGGGGAGAGAAAGAGGGGCCATGGAAAAGAACAGGGGAGAGCCAGGGACATGGAAAAGAGCAGGGGAGAGCTAGAGAGAGATGGTGAGAGAAAGAGGGGACATGGAAAAGAGCAGGTGAGAGCCAGAGAGAAGATGCTGGATGGAAGAGGGGTACAGAGAGAGAGAGAGAGAGAGATGAGTGGAAAGATGGGGAGAGAAAGAGGGGACATGGGCAGGAGAGAGAGAGAAGCTGCTGGGGAGAAACTGGGGGAGACCCTAGCAGTCAGACTGAGAAATGCTGGATGAAAGGAGGGAGAAAGAGGAAAAATGCTGGAAGGAGGGGGCAGAATGAGGGAAGACGCTGGTAGGGAGGGAAAGAGGAAAGACACTGGAAGGATGGGGTGAGAGAGGACATGCTGAATGGAAAAGGGTCAAGAGAGAGAACTGTCTAGAAGGAAAGGGAGATAGAGGGAGAGAATGGACGGAAGGAGAGGGAGACAATGGACGGAAGGATTGGGAGAGGGTAATGGGTGGAAGGATGGAGAGAGAAAGAGGGATGACACTGGATGGAAGGGTAGGAGAGAAAGAGGGAAGGTGCTGGACATGGATGGAGGAGAGGGAAGTATATGCACATGGATGGAGGGAAGTGAGGAGAAATGATGGATATGGATGGAGGGTAAACTTATGAATTTAAGAGCTGGATCGGGACACTGAAGGATAGGGACTGGGCTACAGATGGTAGACAGGACACATAAGGACACAGGAGGATGATGGAAATGGTGAGAGAAAAAATATCAAATGGAAAGAAGACACTGCATAAAACAGAAGACACTGGGATGAAAGCAAACAGGAAAACTAAATGATCAGATAACAAAGGTAGAAGAGATCACGTGGTGTGATGAGCTGAGCGGCTGTGCTTTGCTTCAGCTCGAGAGCTCCCGCTCCACACTTTGAAAAATCTGCACGACAAATGCTTGAAATTTGAATTGGCGGTCTTACTATTATTGTATGGACAGATTTATCACTAAATCCCCAACTGGAATGGCGTTACGAACGGGGAAAAGAGAGAAAGAGAAGACCAAATTGCTTACCCCCGATTCCAAGATGGCGGCGGCTCCGGTGCAGGCGGACCAAATATTTACAGGTTCGCAACTAGAACAGATCACTTTGGCAGTCGCGAAGGCCTGGCAGCCGAAGTGGGACGTGTTGGACCAAAAGCTGGACGCCATTCACACAAAATTGGAGGGACTGGAGACCCGCACGGAAGATCTCGAGACTCGGGTCTCGGCCCTTGAAGATGACTCCCAGGGCTACAATGCGGACCTCCGCGACGTCAAACAACAGCTTCAAGAGCACATGGAAAAACTTGAAGACCTTGAGAACCGTTCCCGAAGGAACAATCTTCGGATCGTAGGCCTCTCGGAGAACATCCCAGACAGAAACCTGTCGGAGTGGCTTACAACTTGGTTGGCAAAAGAGTTGGCATTGTCGGACTCCCTGGGGCCCCTAATAATAGAAAGAGCACATCGTGTGGGACGCCCCAGAGAAAATCAAACCAGACCGCGCGTGATTGTAATGCGCCTGTTGAACTACCGCCAAAAAATAGAAATCCTAAACGGATTCAAGATCCGCAGAGGGGAATTAAAACATGACGGGCGGCAAGTGCTAATGTTTCAAGATTACTCAGCGGGGGTCCAGGAACAACGACGGAAATACCACCCATTGTGCTCCCTGTTGGCTCAAAAGCAAATTCGCTTTATTCTTCAGTACCCTGCATCACTAAAAATATTATATCAAGGACAATGGAGAGTTTTTCGGTCCCCTGAAGAAGCAAGAACTCTTTTAAGAGAACAAGGCATACTAGAAGGAGAATGAGAACATTGCAACTAATATCGGGGGATTGAAGGACAGAATATTAAAGTGGCAGTAAGTACAGTAAATAAACGCTCAACGGGGCGGGAGGCTCTCAGCAATCCAGGTGATCTCCTGCTAATTCCAGGTTTAGGCCTGGAAAGATGGCTGAAGGGATGGTAATGAGGGGGGGGGGGAAGAAGGGAGGGAGGGGGGGATTTAGGGAAAGAATTGGAACTTTGATTGTATATAATATGGGTCTAGTTTGGTGCCAAGAGATAGGAGGTGCTCCAAATCGGGAATGGTTAGAGTTAGCTTATAAAATAAACATGAGGGCTAATGTGCAACTTCGGAGCTGGGGAGACCTAGTAATATCACAGAGGTGGAACAGAGTGGCTATACAGAGGGTAATTTCATCAAGGACAGAAGGGTTAGGAAATAATGACTACTAGGATAATAACGTGGAATGTAGGGGGTATTAGTTCCCCGGTTAAGAGGGCTAAGATCCTTACAGCGTTAAAAAGACACAAAGCAGACATAGTGTGTTTACAAGAGACACGCTTAACAGATAAGGAACACTCCAAACTGCAAAAACTGTGGGTTAGTGAGGTATTTGCGGCCTCGTCGCAGAGTAGGAAAGGAGGAGTCGCGGTCCTATTTAGAAAGGGGCTCTCATATAAAGCAACTATATTGGACAGAGGGGTCAAAGGAGATTATATCTTATTAAATGTGTGGCTCCCAGGAAAAGAATTTACGCTACTAGTCCTATATGGGCCCAATAACTATGAAGCCACATTCTTTAAATCCTTAGCTGGGAAATGCCTGCACAATGGGAGAGGAGACCTGATAGTTGTGGGAGATTTTAACGCAGTGATTGACCCACGTCAGGATTGTTCAAACACACTAGCCTCTCACTACCGGGGGACACGAGCTAGAGAGTTCCAAGGATTCAACAAGACTCTTGACCTGGTGGATCCATGGAGAATTCACCATCCTGGGGATAAAAATTATACACACAGATCAAGAGCCCATGGTACATCCGCCCGGATTGACTATATTATGGTAGCTCGCTCATTATTTTACTCGGTGAGAACGGCAACTATTGGACCTGAAGAGATAACAGACCACTCATTAGTGTGGGTAGATTTTGCATTCACGATGGATGATAGGGGGGGGGAGGGGGTGGAGATATCCTGCACATTTATATCAGGACCAACACTTACGAGCACATATACAAAAGAATTGGGCCCAATATATAGAACATAACCAAGTACACCTTGAATCTCAACCAGAGTTGTTTTGGTCCGCCTCTAAAGCAGTATTGCGAGGTGCCATCATAGCATACTGTCACATTAAAAACAAGAAAAGGGCCATAGGCATTTTAAGATTGGAACGACAATTGCAAAGGGCTAAGAGAATCCATCTACATCACCCCTCAGATGTCACTTTAGAAACCTTAAAAGCTACTCAGGTGGCATTAAATAGTTTATTGCATGAAAAAGAACTTAAATCAGCATTGTTTTATAAATTTAAATTACAGAGATTTGGTAACAGGGCGGGCAAAATGTTAGGACGTTTAATTAAAAGTGCGGGAGTCCCAAGGACTGTAACAACAATTAAAGACTCCAAGGGAAACCTTCTTACAGATAATAGGGAAATAGGACGGGCATTTACAGATTACTTCACTACTTTGTACCAGGCGGGATCACCTCCAACAGAGCAGGCAACACGACAATACTTACAACAGATAGGCCTCCCCAAATTTTCAGAAGAACAATTGGAAAGTTTAAATAAACCATTAACAATGCAAGAATTGCAGTGGGTGATTAAAACGTTAAAACTATGGTCAGCGCCAGGCCCGGACGGGTTATCCGGGGAGTATTATAAAATGCTACCGGGGGAGGCTTTAGCAGCGTTGTTGGAATATCATCGGGAAGTAGTGGAGAAAAAAGGCTTCCCGAGGTACGCCAACTCAGCATTGATTACATTGATACCGAAGCCAGGGAAACCTCTTGATAAAGTGGAATCCTATAGACCGATATCCCTGCTTAATGTTGATACGAAAATACTGGCAAAGATGATGGCGGAACGACTAGCGCAATGTCTGCCATCTCTGATTGGGGCGGAACAGGTGGGATTCGTACGAGGTCGTCAATCGGTTCATAACGTTAGAAAAACCCTGATGGCCCTAGCAGCAAGTCAACAAATTGGAAAGCCCACCCTGATCTTGAGTTTAGACGCTGAAAAGGCCTTTGATCGGGTTGGGTGGGACTTCATGTTTCAAACTTTGTCAATGATGGGTATGGAGGGCTGGTTTATGCATGCAGTACAGGCATTGTATAGAGGACCCAGAGCAGGGGTGTTAATAAATGGTGTTAAAGAACCAGAATTCCAGATATATCGAGGTACAAGACAGGGTTGTCCCCTGTCGCCATTGTTATTTTTGCTATCTCTGGAACCTTTAATAAGGAAAGTCTCCTCAGCTCCGGATATCCGGGGGGTCACGTTGGCGGGTCAGGAAATAAAAATCTTAGCATATGCAGATGACCTACTAATAATCCTGAGAGAGCCTACTGAAACCCTGGGAAAACTAATACAGATACTAGAGGAATATGGGAGTTATTCAGGCTTCTGTTTAAACCTGTACAAATCAGTAGCACTACCGGCTTTCCCGGAAGTGCGCACGGGGTGGCCTGGGACATTTCCCCTACAATGGGCACAAACTACCTTGAGATATCTGGGAGTGAATATCCCCATGAACTTAGCCACACTTTATGAACAGAACGTGCAGCGATTGATGCAAGACACGAATAAACAATTACAAGCTTGGGGCCCACTACCACTCTCCCTGATGGGGAGGATTGCTCTGTTTAATATGGTCATTGCCCCTAAATGGCTATACACTTTTCAAACGCTACCGCTTTTCCTAAAAAAGACTGATGAATATAAATTGACTAAGATAGTGCAATCCTTTTTATGGAAGGGGAAAAAACCACGCCTCCCATTTTCCACCATATGTGTCCCGACGGAATATGGAGGACTGGGATTGTTAAATGTAAAATATATGACTGTTGCCAGTGGAATGCGACATCTGAATGATTGGTTCAGAGGTACACAAGACTATACAAATACTTCAATGGAGTTACAATTATATCCCGGACTACATTTCAGTAATTACCTCCATACAAAGGGGCCCTCGCCGCCATATATCCTGCAGAAAACGGGAATAATGGGGTCAGCGAAGGCAGTGTGGAAATGGATTTGTAAACTCCACAGGTTTTCGGCTAGAGTTACTCCATACCTGTCGATATGTGGAAACCCTGCTTTTGAACCAGGGCTCCTATACCCAGCATTTACCCGCTGGAAAAGGAATGGGATGGTGTATTTGATGCAAGCAATCACGCAAGAGGGGAAGATAAAACCTTTCCAGGAGTTACAGACTGAGTTTGCAATGCTTCCTTCGGACAAGTTTCATTACTTTCAGTTGAGACATTATATACAATCTTTACCGTGGGAAGACCTGGCTGAGGATGTCCAAGAGGAATTGGCCTCAGCCTTTTCATTGACAGCACAGCAGAGGGTGCCTCTCAAATTTCATCACAGGCACATTCGGGATACGGCAGAGGAGCTGGACTATATGAAACTGCTAATTATGTGGCAACAAGACATACCAATGACTCTTACCCTATCTCAGTTCAAATCACATATTATTACAATGCGAAAACAGACAGCTATGATCTCACACTGGGAGACTCAATACAAAGTGGCGCTCCGGCTGTATATTTCTCCTCGAAGGGCCTTCCACATGGGGCTCTCTCCCTGGGGGGAATGCCCTAAGTGTCGGGAACCGGGGGCCACCTTGGGACATATGTTGTGGACCTGCAGAGGTATAATTCAATACTGGAAGGATATAATACAGTACGTTTCAAAATTGTGGGCATCAGGGTGAAAATATGATTCAGGTCTACTACTGGGACATCCGATATTAATCCACCCTATCCCGTCGGGACTAACAGCTTTTGTGAATAAATCTATTATAGTGGCCAAACAGGTGATCCTCTCTGAGTGGCTTTCCCGACATTACCCTACATGTTCCCGATGGAGAGCCCGCATGATCACATTGGTGAGAGTTGAAAGGATGGCAGTTGTGGACTTCAAATCCAAAACAGGATTACAATTCCAGAACATTTGGAGCCCATTTCTTAATACACTGTCCCCGCATGCTAGGAGCAGATTGCTGAACTTCTAATGGGACTTACACAGCTGGACTCAGAATGTCTGGAAGGGAGGAGGGGATTGAAGGGGAAGGGGGGGGGAGTTCTTTCAGGGGGGGGAAGGGGGAAAGGGGGGATGGGAGGGAAGAGGGAAGTTGGGGGGGAGCATTAAAAGAAATAAGTTTTTGGTCACCATGTTTTTGTATTTACAATGTTTTCTTTATTCAATAAAAAAGATTAAACATAACAAAGGTAGAAAAAAGCATTTTATTCAGAATTTATTAACTGGAATATGTCAGCTTTTTGAAATGTGCATCTGTGATATTTTGCATGTAAGTTTCAATTTTTCTAGTATTGCTGCATGCTTAGTCTGACTTCGTGAGGAAACTTTCCGGTTCAGTATTTTGCCTTCATATCTGCTGTGTCATGTGTTTTTCATGTGTGATCAAGGTGCAGTATTCTGCTAGTGTGTAGTATTTGCATCCCTTTTTGTTTTGTTTTTTTCATGAGGTAGTGTATTGGTGTTTTAGAGCCTGGTGTAATTACAGTGCTGCCTTTCCACGCATAAGGTTGTAGCTCGTCCTGTCCCTGGAATTAGTACTGTTATAGTTTGGTGAGGTTATGAGTGTGTTTTTGCACAAGTTTGTGTATAGTGTTTTGCAGTTGAGCAATTGTGGTTAGTATATGCTTTGAGCAACCACTTTATTCTTTGACATATGATACATATCTAATATCTAAATTTAATAAAAGGTATTAATTGTGACTTTTATTTTTACTTTTTTTTTCTGTGTGTTGTCAGACAATTATGGATATAAGCTCCGCCCCTGGCTCCACCCCTAACCACACCCCCTTTAGCCTCCCCAAACAGTTGGGCCACTGACTGCCTATGGTGGGTATGATGTGCAGAACCATAGATTAGAAGCAAATAAGCAAACAAAAACTGAAATAGAAACCCCCAAAGCTAGACTGAGCAGTGCAATACTGGAAAAACAGAAGCACATGTCTCAAAGCTGACACATTCCAATGCTTAAAACATGAAAAATGTTTCATTTCTAATTGGGTGGTTCCATTTTTTTTAATCAGTCATCTAAATTCTGTTCCAGATTTGCCTTTCTGGTTTAATAAACTTGATAAAGGCACAGCAGAGCGGTTCACAATCCAAACTTACAATATCAGGTTTTTTTTTTTAATGCAATAACCTATAGGAAAGAAGAAAACAGCTAAGAAATCTGTGCCATCTGCTTCCAGAATCCCCACCCCCCAATTCCATCATTCCTTCTCTCTCTTCTCCTCTTCCCGTCGTTCTTCACATTTGCCTGATACCAATCTTTCTTTTTTCGTTTATTTTCTCACTTTTCTCTGTCTCTATACCCCAGGGGTGTAGCCAGACCTCGAAGGGGATGGGGGCCAGAGCTCAAAGTGATGGAGCACATTTTGGCCCACCTCCCCACTGCCGCCCCACCCCCACGCTACCACATGATGGTACCTTGGCAGGCATGCTCAGTTTCACTAAATGAGCATGCGTGGCGCGACTGAAAAGAGCAAGGTAGGCAATGCAGCGAGACAAAGGAATCGCGTATAGAAGGCATGGAACCGAACAAGCTTAGCGGTGATTAGATGGCAACACCAGGAATTGGGAAGTGAAGCCAGTTCTGGGCAGACTTCTACAGTCTGTACCCTGAAAATGGCAAGGACAAATCAAGATCAAGTATACGTATGTAGTATCACATCATACTGTTGCAGGAATGGATGCATGAATTTATGATACTTCAGGAGTCAGACAGCACACCAGAATGAGAGAGTAATCTTCTTTATTTGCCAGCAAACAAAGTAGAACATCAGCATTAAGTCTCTTCTTCTCTTTCTCAGCTCTCTTTGTCTTTCTCTCAGCTCTCTGTGTCTTTGTGGCTTCTGTCTCAGCTGCTTCTCTTCTTATGCTGTCTTCTCCTTCTTCTGTCTGTTCCTTCTGTCCTTCTCTTTCTTCTGAGCTCCTTCTGACGTAAACTGCTTCTTCTCCCACTTAAATACAGTTCTATCTAGCCTAGCCTAGCCCCCTTACTCTCCAATTGGTTAAGGAATAGATTGATTACCTTGCCTCAACCAATCAGCTCCATACAAATATCAGTTACATAGGTTCCAGACATCCTAAACTGACCTGTGACCTGGGGCCCCTTACACCAGACATTTGGGCTCCAGTCTCTTACATGTTATTATGATTGATTTCTCATATTCCTAGCACTAACTGCTAACTAAACTCTGGTATTCATTAAAGGGGTCAAGGGCCAATCTTACTTAATAGCATACATATCAGGTTATTACTTTCAAGACCATTTCTACATTTTACCTATAATTAATCAAGGAGAAAAGAGCTGACTAGTCCTGACCTCTTTCACCTATCAGCTTATACATTGAACCAGCCAGAACTATGGCTAAGTCAAACCACATGTTGATCTCTTCACTGCAGCCCTACTCAGAACGTCAGACAGAGAGTTGAACAAACATTCCACACAGAATTATTAATTTACACAGAATACAGCATATTCTAAAGTAAGCATCCTTATAAAACATATTCTACATATCAAGAACTTCTAAATTCTAACTCATTTATATCTAGAATTATTTAGAATCTAACTATTTCCTTCTAAGCAGTGTTCAATTTAATCCTAAACAAACTGCCTGCAATATGCCGGCTCATAATAGAATACATATGTGTTTGCTTAGCAATCCATCAATCACAAGGGTGAAAGAAATTCCTGTCTCTGACCTTTTTAACCTTAAGCTCGGCAAGCTAGACATTGAAATAATATGAACCATCTGGCATACCTTCACTTTAGTTGCAAAACTGAGAATTTAAAATAGTATTTTGAGCACCTTTAAACAAAATTAACCCTTAATATGATTTCTTATATATATTATGCCCATGGCTGCCTCAATACCTTATACTATGAGTTTATCTTGTTGACATTCCTTATGCTGTTTCTTAGTATTTTCAATCGAATCCTTCTTCCATTTCCTGAAGGATTTTCTTTTAGCTCTAATAGCTCCCTTCATCTTTTTAACCATGCTGGCTGTCGTTTGGCCTTCCTTCCTCCTTTTTTTAATACATGGAATATAACTGGCTTGGGCTTCCAGGATGGTATTTTTGAACAGCATCCACATCTGATGTAAATTATTTTGACCTTTGCAGCTGCTCCTCTAAGGTTTGTTTTTTCACTGTTCTTACTTAACTTTCAAAAAGGAGACTAAGGAGACTGTTATCTGTTATGATTCTGCCGGTTTGGCTGAGGGGGAGGGGGGACGTCTCTTCTGATTGGCTGCCAGGGGTTGTGCTGACGTCAGGGGATAGTACTTTAGCCTGCAGCTGAAGAGTTTCTCTGCTTTTGCGTTACTTATCTGGTGGTAACAGGAAAGCCTGATAGGTTTCTCTCAGAACGTGCTCTAGGTTCTGACAGGGATCTGTGTTGATTTAGAGTATTCTTTTCCTTCCCTCTGGGTTAGCTGCTGCTGTGTGTGTGTGTGTGTGCTTAGCTCTGTAATCAGGGTCAGCTGCTCGTTTGTTTAGTGGGGGCTGGGCATTGCTCAGCCTCCGGGGCTCTGGGCTGAGTGAGTTCTCCTTTGTTTGTTTGTTTTAAGGATTTCTCTTCCCAGTGTCCTGGCCTGCTGGCTCAGTGAGTTTACCCTTTGTGTACTGTGTGTATTGTATTCCTGCCTCTGCCAGTGTGTTTGTTTGGATGGGCCCCACTTCCTCTTGGGAGGGGAAGCATTCTCTCTGATTGTTTGTTGATTTATGGCACTCTCTCTCTGCTGGCTCTACAAGCTTAACCCTTTATGTTCTGTGTGCCTCTGTCTACAGTGGGTTTGAGGCAAAGGCTTTCCGCCTTCCTTTGTGTTTGGTTCCTCTGGCTTCTGCCTGGGGCTCCTACCCTGGTGGGGAGGGGGTTGCTGTGTTAGTTCCCCTGTCCTGCGCTAGTCCCCTGCGTGGGCGTGGCCCGCTCTGGTCCTTTGTTTCCCCCTCTGCCCTATTGCTGGTGTTCAGCGCGTGTCTGGCATCTTGGGGCCCTCTGGGTTCTTTCACCCCTCCCTGTGTGTGATTGGGTTCCAGTTCAGCCGTGAGGCTCGCACGAGTGGCTCTGTCTGCGTGGGTTCCGGTTCGGCCGCGAGGCCCGCCTGTATGCATGTGGGTAAGAGGAACCCGAATTATAGCTACGTCTTGCAAGGTTCCGCGTTAGGAGTTACGGATCAAGAAAGGGATCTGGGTGTCGTCGTCGATGATACGCTGAAACCTTCTGCTCAGTGTGCTGCTGCGGCTAGGAAAGCGAATAGAATGTTGGGTGTTATTAGGAAGGGTATGGAGTCCAGGTGTGCGGATGTTATAATGCCGTTGTATCGCTCCATGGTGCGACCGCACCTGGAGTATTGTGTTCAGTACTGGTCTCCGTATCTCAAAAAAGATATAGTAGAATTGGAAAAGGTACAGCGAAGGGCGACGAAAATGATAGTGGGGATGGGACGACTTTCCTACGAAGAGAGGCTGAGAAGGCTAGGGCTTTTCAGCTTGGAGAAGAGATGGCTGAGGGGAGATATGATAGAAGTGTATAAAATAATGAGTGGAATGGATCGGGTGGATGTGAAGCGACTGTTCACGCTATCCAAAAATACTAGGACTAGAGGGCATGAGTTGAAGCTACAGTGTGGTAAATTTAAAACGAATCGGAGAAAATTTTTCTTCACCCAACGTGTAATTAGACTCTGGAATTCGTTGCCGGAGAACGTGGTACGGGCGGTTAGCTTGACGGAGTTTAAAAAGGGGTTAGATAGATTCCTAAAGGACAAGTCCATAGACTGCTATTAAATGGACTTGGAAAAATTCCGCATTTTTAGGTATAACTTGTCTGGAATGTTTTTACGTTTGGGGAGCGTGCCAGGTGCCCTTGACCTGGATTGGCCACTGTCGGTGACAGGATGCTGGGCTAGATGGACCTTTGGTCTTTCCCAGTATGGCACTACTTATGTACTTATGTATGCCTATTTCCCTTCTTCCTGAGGGACTGGGGGGAGGGGTAGCTTAGGGGGTATTGTGTAGCTGGGGTGTGCGGTGGTGGGTCGGTCTCCCCTTGGCCTGGGTCGGCGCCCTGCTGGCCTCGGCCAGGGCCCAAGGGCTCACAACCAACCCAACGGATTACATTATCAAGCAGCCCCAGAGGCATTCTGTGTAGTGAAGCTGTGACTTAAGAAGGCAGAGAGCAGGAGTAAACCTGGGCCAGTAGGTTGAGGATGCTGGTGAGGAGAGGTCTAGAGGGGCATGTTGATCAAGAGGCTAGCTGAGCCAACGCTAATTACAGGCTTCATCGGTTACTGATTCTGCTGGGTTAAGAGAAAGAGAGGGGAGTCCCAAATTAATGTGACCTATGGTGGTATCTGAGAGGGGGCAAGAGGGAACACAACTTGGCATGCTAGGGGGAGGGGAAGGAAAGAAAGGAAGGAAGGGAGAACAGAAGAAGATAGTGGTCAGTCCACTAAGGGAAATAGGAAAGGGCCAAAAGAGAGAGAGGAGGGAGAGGTTAAAAAATTAGGTCAAGAGAGTTACTGGCCAAGTGTGTGGTGGCAGAGACATGTTGAATGAGACCCAGACTTGAAGACAACATGTGCAGGGGAAATGTGATGTGCAAGTTCGGGGCAGGTGACATTACTGAGGAAGAGGTAAAGAAACAAAAACACTAAGAGAAAAGGTTCCTGGGACACCCTCTAACTGTGGTTCACAAAGTTCTACTACTCCAGCTCTCCACTACATATATCCTGTATACTGGTCCCTTACCAGCTTCAAACCTCATATTCTCCCAATCTAATTCTCTTGTAGCTCCTTCATTCCGACATATTTGCTATGATTTCCTCAGAGCACAAATTTTCAATGTAGATTGGCCCTTCCCTTTGGAACTCCCTTCCTCAGCATCTTTGCCTTGAAAGTTCTTGTAAAACTGGATTAAAAACCTTTTTTATGATGCCTTCAATAAGTAATCCCCTGTCCTCCCAACCTGTGGGACTCGCTGGTGCTGCAGAGATTGGATCTGGATACTATTTCCTTCCTCTATCTTATCGAATGACGCAATTTCATTCACCTTTCTCAATTTCATCCTTTCTCTTTTGTATTACAAATTGTAAACACCTTTGAAAGATTCCTTGAAAGAGCGTATATCAAGCCTTAATAAAGCTTGAACCAATGCAAGTACTACGGCAAGTGTTAGCGGTAAATTTGAGATTGAGTTCATACTGTACATGCCATGGCTTAGAGTGAGGTTCACTGCTGTCAGCTATAATCTTTTTAGGAGGGATAGGGAGGGCCGAAGAAATGGAGAAATGGTGCTGTATTTGAAAAATAATATCAGAGCGGCTGAAATGCAAGGGACCTTGGGAAAGGAAGAAGTTATATGGATCATTCTGGAAAGAGAAGATGGAATCTTCATCCACATGGGTGTTATCCACAGATCTCCAGCACAAATGGAGAAGGTGGACAAAGATCTGATCAAAGAAATCTGTAAGCTTGGAATGAAAGGGGAGGCACTGTTTCTGAGAGATTTCAACACGCCTGATGTGAATTGGAACATCCTGTCGGCAGAATTGGAAAGAAGCAGAGAGATCGTGGATGCCTGTCAAAGTGCCTTGCTCAGACAAATGGTGACTGAACCCATGAGGGAAGGGTTGACGCTGGATCTAGTGCTCTCAAATTAAGGGTTTCCAACATCGAAGGTGCCCACCTAGGCAATAGTGAGCATTATATGATACTAGTAAAAAAGGCCCATTTCTGATAGAAATGAAACGGGCGCTAGCAAGGTTTTCCTCGCAGTTGCAGCTTGGTCTCCTGCCTCCCTCCCTGTCATGTGAATTCCAGGCCCCCCTCCCTGTCCTTGGAGTTCCATGCTCCCCTTTCCTCGGAGTTCCAACTCTCCCTCTCTCGGTCTCTGTTGCAGGCCCCCGTCTGTGTCTTCCGAGTTCCAGGCCCCCCTGCTTCCCTCTTCTCCAAGTTCACAGCCCACCCCCTGGTCACTCCTCCCTCGCTCTCCTCCTTTACATGCCCGCACCTCCCTCCCTCCCTCCCTCTCTCTCTCTCTCTCTCTCTCTCTCTCTCTCTCTCTCTGTCAGTCGCAGGCCGACCTGCGTTGGCCACTCCCTCCCCCTTCCCTCTGCCGTTACCCCCCGGGAGATCCCTATCTCTCCTTGGAGTGCCATGCCCCCTACCTCCCTCCCTCCCTGTCCTCCGCATTCCAGGCCCCCCTCCCCTTCAAGTTCCAGGACCCCTCTCCCCTTCCAGTTCCAGGACCGGCCCTCCCCTTCCAGTTCCAGGACCACCCCCCTCCCGTTCCAGTTCCATGACCCCCTCCCATTCCAGAACCCCTCCCTCTCCTCCCCCTCCCTCCCTCTCCTCCCCTGCCCTCTGAGTTCCATGCACCCCCTGTCCGAGTTCCACACCCCCGCGCCTCCCTCCCTCTCTCTCTTTGTTCATGCCCCTGTGCAAGTCATTGGTGAGGCCTCACTTGGAGTATTGTGTTCAGTTTTGGAGGCCATATCTTGCTAAGGATGTAAAAAGACTTGAAGTGGTTCAAAGAAAAGCGACCAAAATGGTATGGGGTCTGTGTCACAAGATGTTTGAGGAGAGGACGTGAGGACCATCACGTGTATACTGTGGAGGAAAGGGGAGACAGGGGTGATATGATACAGACATTCAAATATTTGAAAGGTATCAATTTACAAACAAACCTTTTCCAGAGACAGGAAGGTGGTAGAACTAGAGGACATGAATTGAGGTTTCAGGGGAACCAACTCAGAAATAATGTCAGGAAGTACTTTTTTTTTTAAATATTTTATTTATATTTATTTCAAATTTACATTTATGCAATACAACATAAATCAATCAAGATAACATTAAAGGAACTTAAATCAAAACGGAAATTATCCTACATTATATCGACCACAAATTATGATCCAAGATCTAGGAAAATAACTAAAATCAAAAAGCAATCAAATTAAGTGAACAGAGAGAGATGGCGAAGATTCGCAGCCGAATAGCGCTTAATACAGTGCCTATTACAACATTATTCTTTAGAGGTAATAAATTCTTGTAATTTTCCTGGGTCAAAAAAAATATATGATATAGATTCAATAGTAATAAAACATTTACAAGGAAACCTCAATTGAAAAGTTCCACCTAAACGGAGAACTCTTTCTTTTAGTAACAGGAAAACTTTTCTTCTTCTCTGGGTGTCCTTGGAAAAGTCTGGGAAAATCTGTATTTTTGACCCAAGAAAAGTGGAGTTCATATGGCGAAAATAAAGTCTCAAGATGTTATTACGGTCTGTTTGCAGTGCAAATGTAGCAAGCAGTGTGGTTCTCTCAGTTATGACCTCCATAGAACTTTCCAGGAAGTCAGTTAAATTTAAAGCAGCTTGAGGATTTTGAGGGATATCACCCTTTCTTGCACCAGAAATATATTGTACTCTTATAATAGGAGGGAATCCCTCAGAGGGGACACCCAGTATCTCATGCACATATTTCCTCAACATTTCCAGTGCTGGGATGAGTGGAGATTTAGGAAAATTAAGAAAACGTAGATTATTTATGCGAATTTGGTTTTCAAGGAAATCTATTTTACGCTGCTGAAAGTTGAAACTTTTCATCAACATTTCTGTTGAAGATTTCACTGCCTTAAAGTCATTGTCCAAAACATTCATTTTAGATGTGTGCTCTGCAACTTTAAGAGAAATATCTTTTTGAGTTTGCTTTACCTCTGCCAACTCTCCCGTTAGGATTCGGGCAATCTGTTGTACGTTGGAATTTAGGCCTTGTATCGCTTCCCATAAAACTTCTAGGGTAATAGCTGAAGGTTTTTTCAAATCTCCCAGCACGACAGAGGACGCATTCAGATTCACTGCAGGCAATACACTTGCCTGCATCGATGTTCCTTCTGGCGTTGAGGAAGCAGCGGGGTCTCCGCAAACAAGCGCAGGGGACCGACTTCCGGATACCACGCTCCGTTCCACCGCTGAATCCTGCCTCTCTCCTGGCCTTGGGGGTACAGCCATTGGGGGTGGGCTCAACGAGACTCCCTCAGCGCTCAGGTCTGTAAGATTTTCCGGACCGCCCGTAGCGAAACCGCCAGCTCCCGGCGTCAGCAATCCCATCTCTGCCAGAGTCATCTGCCGCAACGGGGCTGGTTCCACCCTGCGCGCAGAGACAAGTGCACTGGGTTTACCCTTTCGCTTGCCCATAACGGCAAGCGAAACTCCGTGTGCAGGTTTCAATGGAGGGAGGAGAGAGCTCGGCGCACATCCGTTCAGCTAGACGCCATCTTGGATCATGTCAGGAAGTACTTTTTCACCAAGAGGGTGGTGGATATTTGGCATGCCCTCCAATGGGAGGTGGTAGGGATAAAAATGGTAACAGAATTTAAAAATGTGTGGGATAAACACAAAGGAATCCTGTATAGAAGGAATAGAACCAAACAAGCTTAGCAGTGATTAGATAGCACCAGTAATTGGGAAGGGAAGCCAGTTTTGGGCAGATTTTTAGATCCTGAAAATGGCAAGGACAAATCAAGATCAAGTATACATATGTAGTATCACATCATACCTTATACTATGAGTTTATCTTGTTGGGCAGATTAGATGGAACATACAGGTCTTTATCTGCCATCATCTACTATGTTACTATCAGGCTTATTTTCGAAAGAGAAGGGTGCCAATCTTTCGACACAAATCGGAAGATGTGCGTCCTTCTCCGAGGGTCACCCAAATCGGCATAATTGAAAGCCGATTTTGGGCGTCCCCAACTGCTTTCCGTCGCAAGGATGACCAAAGTTCACGGGGGCCTGTTGGAGGCGTAGCGAAGGCGGGACTTGGGTGTGCCTCACACATGGGCGTCCTCGACCGATAATGGAAAAAAGAAGGGCATCCCTGACGAACACTTGGACAACTTTACCTGGTCCTTTTTTTCTTAAGACCAAGCCACAAAAATGTGCTCTAAATGACGGGGGCTCATTTTCAAAGCACTTAGCCTTACAAAGTTCCATAGTAACCTATGGAACTTTGTAAGGCTAAGTGCTTTGAAAATACACTATATGACCACAGGAGGGAATTGGGGATGACCTCCCCTTACTCCCCCAGTGGTCACTAACCCCCTCCCACCCTCAAAAAAATGTTAAAAATATTTTTCCAGCCACTATGCCAGCCTCAAATATCATACCCAACTCCATGACAGCAATATGCAGGTCCCTGGAGCAGTTTTAGTGGGTGCAGTGCACTTCAGACAGGCAGACCCAGGCCCATCCCCCCATACCTGTTACACTTGTAGTGATAAATGTGAGCCCTTCAAAACCCACCAGAAACCCACTGTACCTTTATCTAGGTGCCCCCCTTCACCCATAAGGGCTATAGTAGTGGTGTACAGTTGTGGGGAATAGGGTTTGGGGGGCTCAGCACACAAGGTAAGGGAGCTATGTACCTGGGAGCAATTTCTGAAGTCCACTGCAGTGCCCCCTAGGGTGCCCGGTTGGTGTCCTGGCATGACAGGGGGACCAGTGCACTACAAATGCTGGCTCCTCCCATAACCAAAGGGCTTGGATTTGGTCGTTTCTGAGATGGGCATCCTCAGTTTCCATTATCGCCGAAAATTGGGGACGACCATCTCTAAGGTCAACCTAAATTTTGCAATTTGGGTGTCCCTGACCGTATTATCGAAACGAAAGATGGATGCCCATCTTGTTTTGATAATACGGGTTTTCCTGCCCCTTTGCCGGGACGTCCTGTGAGGACGTCCTCATGAAAACTTGAGTGCCCCTTTCGATTATGCCCCTCCATATGTTACTATGTCATGGCATGTGCAAAAGTAATCTGTTTGGAGACACTGCCTGGCCTGAATGGAATCAAAATGACAAAAGGGAAAAATCTTAATATTTCATTGTAGCTGTTAATAGTAACATCCAAAACAATGTTGGCAACACCAGTGCTTTAAACATAAATTTTAAATTAAATTTAGAACAAGCAAATTTGCCTTGCTTGGAACTGCAAATATTATTTCCCTTCTCATCCCCTCCCCCCAGTACAGAGGAAGTTCTTAGGGAAATGACAATGAAAGGCTTACTCTGACTTCAGCTTTTCTCTGGTCATTGCCTCCTAGGCACATGCTTATCCTACTGACTTTTTAGCTTAGTCATGTTGCTAATCCTGCACAACAGAAGATATGTTGCCAGTGCACCACACTGTGCACACAGAGTTATCACATGGTTAATATGAGGTGCAGCCTGTTCAATGCACTGAGAAAAATATTGGGTTTTGGTTACTGTTATGTCATCTATTTCCTACAGTTTAGCCTGTCCTCCTCTGGGAGATGCATTTGTTTCAGGTGGTCAGTTAGAGAAAACATAATTAGAAAATAGTCTGTCCATAATAGAGGTGTTATTTTAATACTGCTATCCCGGAATTCTGGGATGTCAATCCCTTTGTGGAATACAAAGAGGCATATTTTCAAAGCACTTAGCCTTCCAAAGTTCCATAGGTTTCTATGGAACTTTGGAAGGCTAAGTGCTTTGAAAATATGCCTGATAGTCTAGTGTGTGACTCTTTTCAGGGTTTGGGAATTGATCACCTGTGTGAATCCTAGTGCTGTCATCCTAATCAGGAAGACAGCTGTGGTGGTATTTGAGATTTTGATGTGTAGATTGAAATCTCCCACCATTCCAGGGTAATTTAGGGTCACTTGTGTAATCAGATCAAGGAGTTCTTGCACAGATGATGTGTTACATGGTGCTTAGTATATCATGAGCAGCCAGATTGGTTTCTCCTAGCTGGATTAAAAGAGATTCTGATTAATTTAGCTGGGGACTAGCGATTCTGCACAGTTTGATTGTATGCAACCACCAATTTCTATCCAAATTCTCAAATTGTTCAGTTGGAATATTACTGATAATCCCCAGTTCATAAAAGCTACTCTTCATGCAGCTGGTACAGATTCATTAATGGTAATGAGCAGGGACTGTCTTTTTGTGTAAGGTGTACAGCACTGCGTATGCCTTGCAGCGCTGTATAAATGATAAGTAGTAGTAGTAGTATTTAAGGAGGGAAATAATAGTAACATAGTAGATGACGGCAGAAAAAAACCTGCATTGTCCATCCAGTCTGCCCAACAAGATAACTCATATGTGCCACATTTTGTGTACACCTTACCTTGATTTGTACCTGTCTTTTTCAGGGCACAGACCGTACAAGTCTGCCCAGCACTATCCCTGCCTCCCACCACTGGCTCTTGCCACCCAATCTCAGCTAAGCTCCTGAGGATCCATTCCTTCTGAACAGGATTCCTTTATGTTTATCCCACGCATGCTTGAATTCCGTTACCGTTTTCATCTCCACCACCTCCTGCGGGAGGGCATTCCAAGCATCCACTACTCTCTTGATTTTTATTTATAGATACTTGAGACTACCCTACAAATCTTTATTTTTTGTTGAAATGACTTGGGATTGAAATGAAGACATGGCATGAGGTCAGCAGAGATATAGGAAATGTGATTACTTTCTCTATCTGCTTTGACTATGAAATGACTGGACTGCTTACAGTAGGTTACATTCCTTTGTGTATATCCTGTTACCTTTTAAACTTTGATCAGTATTTTCACTCCCTCAGTGACTTGAGATTCATAAGGTGTGCATTAGTGGACTCCGTATTGCATGTATGACTCTGGCAAATGTGGATCATCAGGAAGTAACCAAACTGCTCCCAAAAAGTTGATCTATTGGATAGCCAGCCAGAGCTTACTGTGTGTGTGTGGGGGGGGGGTTACAAAGGTGTGCTTGTGTTTTTGGCACCTGCTAACCATGTAGGCGCCCATAATATTCCTATGGGCCTCTACATGGGTAGCATACCCTAAGTTTTAGGGTGTGCTAAAAATGCTAGCACACCTTTCTAAAAAAGGGGCACTTACCAACTAATAATTTATGGACTTTTCTTCTGGAAATTGTCCTAGCTCCTATTCCTTTTTTTAAATTTTGAGTGACTGGAGCTTTTTTTTCTTCCCCAGTGAATTTTGACTCTGCTGTTAGTTCCAGGAAGTGTCTCATATTCCTAATGTTACAACATTTCTCCATCAGTACTTAAGAATTGCAGGCAGCCAGAGTCATGCCCCGGATAAGTTTAGAAGAGGTCAGGACAAAATTTCTAGCGAACAGAGCCATTAACGGTTTAGTCTGTACGACTACAGTCGAGTCGCGTGCAACCTTTATTTTAGGGAGTTCGGAATGAGATACGGAAATGGCTTTCCCTATGCTAGATCCCCGTCAATAACCGGAGCTGGCTACGCTCCAATAGACCACGGCTCTGACGAAGCATGGCACTTCCTATATTAAAGCAGACTAACAACAAGTTTCTAATCAGTTACAAGCGCTGCGAAGGTATTATCTTGCGGTGTGTGAATGTTTACTGTTGGGACAAAAGGCTTTTAATTCCTGCTCCTCCTCTGCACCCTACACATACGCAAACTCAGAGGAGCCAACTTTTCCCAAAATTATTTGAGCCTGCAACGAGGTGGGATACAAATGCAATACATAAATAGGGGGGGGGGGGGGGGCGTGCTTCACCCAATGGAAATTAACTCTCCCTGGCCATAGTCAATGAGTTGGTTCAGTATTGGGGTGCTGGCTCCTATTTAATGACAAAGCAGCCAGCTCAACAAGTGCTCTGTATATGTGCCCCAAATTGATTGACTGCACATTTTTGTCCTTTAAATTGTAAGCTCCTTTGAGCAGGGACTGTCCTTCTTTGTGAAATTGTACAGCGCTGCGTAACCCTAGTAGCGCTTTAGACATGAGTAGTAGTAGGTATAGCGAGTCTCTCACGATCCCCCCCCTCCCCAAAAAAAAAAAAAATAATTCCAGCGTGGTTCCAGCCAGGCAACCAACCAACCAACCACCCGCTCTCAATCCGCGGGGCAGCTTTGCTCTGTAGGTGAGATCGGTGAAACAGTAAGAATAAGAGCCAGGTGCTATTGGTGTTCAGGCTTTTTTTCTAAGTATGGGGACTGGGAGGACAATCGCATCACGCGACCGCTAGTCACGGGATCTCCTCGCCACGAGGAAAACGCGGCCAATCAAGCGGTGAAACGTCACTCCCGGGCGGGGTTCGGAGGATGCCTATAAAGCAGTGCCGGGAGAGTGGGGGCCCTATACTAAGATACAGAGAGCGTGGTAATTGTTTGTTGCTGTTTTTAGGTAGGTGATGTCCGTGTCTTTCTCTTTCCTCTTCGCCCCCCCCCCACCCTCGGTCGCCTGCGTGCTCCATTATGGTTGGGGAGGTTGGAAGGTTTTTTGGTGGTTGCTGCGGTGTGTGTGTGCGCTGGTGCCTAATTGCTTTTTCAGGAATAGGTTTTGGCCCCTAAGTAACATTTGGAGGACTTTAGGGCTGCTGCTGCTTGTCTGTCTGTCTGTCTCGTACTGTTTAGGGAATGGTTGGGGTAAGGCTGACGTCGCTTCTGTGCGTAATCTCAGCTGTGAAAAACAGCATTCGGATTTCAAAACAAGGGGAGGAGGAGGTGGAATAGCTGATGCAAGAGGAAGGGGGGGGGGGGGCGATGTTTGTAAACTGGGATAGCTTGGCGCCGCGTCTGCGGTTAGCCCTATGTATCATCCTGGGGTAGAGCTTGATCCCGGGATCATCAGCTGACTCCTCTGGGTGTGGATCGCTCCGATTCCCTAAATTCCGTGCTGTGGTCTCTGGGGATTATATGTATGCCCGGGCTTGACTGTATTCCTCTTCCCAGGTTTCCTCCTGCTGCTCGTTTTTTTTATTACAATGATGCTGTGCTATTTCCTGCTGGTCTTCTGCCTAACGGCAGTGGTGACCCTGGCGGCCCCGCGGATGGATCCAGACCTGGACCCCCACTGGCACCTCTGGAAGACCTGGCACGCCAAGACCTATCATCAGGTAAACGCTGAGCAGCCTGTGGTGGGCTTTTGGGCTCGCAGGGTTCCGGTAGTAGCTAACGCCCTCCTCTTTCTTCTGTAGACGGAGGAAGGCTGGAGGCGACAGATCTGGGAGAAAAACCTGAAGATGATCGAGCTGCATAACCTGGATTACACGCTGGGGAAGCACAACTTTAGTCTTGCAATGAACCGCTTCGGAGACATGGTGAGCATAGACTTCAGCTGCCCATAAGGGCCAGATCAACGCTGAAAAAAGCAGGGCTACTTTATTTGATGTAGCTAAATACTGGGCTCCTTTTAGCCTCTTATTTAAGGTTTTATTTTGTTAAATTAAAAAATAAAAGTAGGGCTGTGCATTGATTTTTTTTTTTTTTTTTAATCACTATTTATTTTGATTAAAATTCATATAATTACATGAAGTGCCCGCTCTTATTGTCTCCTGTACAATGCAATATATGGATAATGTAAATTTTCAAAATCAATATTTCTATTACTAGAATAAAAAACAAAATCATCTCTTTCCCTGTCTCTGGTTCTGCTTCCCTGGGCTCCCAGCACAGTTCTCAACTCTTTTTCCAGGGCTTCCTTTATATTTACTTTTTCTCCTTCACTCCCTGCGCTATATTCATTTTCACTTTCTTCTATTTAAATCTCTTGTTTCCATCTCCCTTCCCCTCCGTATCCCTCTGTGGGCGCTATCTCACATATAAATGTCACTTGAAATGGGATGCTTTGGTCTGGATCTCTCCTGTCCCCTCTCTTCTGGCAGCTTTTTCTTTTGCTGCCCCTGTGTTCACTGGTATCTTTCTCCAAGCCCCTTGGTGACCCTTTGAAATTATCATATAGAGGCTAGCTCTAAGCAAGTGCTGCTTCTCTTGGAGACTTCTCTCTAGCATCCTGTTTCTTCAGAGGATGCAGGACACCTTGAGAGGTGAGTAGTGTGTACTTAATACGACTGTCTATACAGGCAAATCAGAGGGGGGGTGGAGGCAGAATGTGATAAATGCATTAAAATTAAGGCACTTTTAAATCTATATTAGGGCTGCATTTCAATCAAAAACTTTAATTGTAATTATACAATTAAAGGTATTCCATTTCTAACTGCTTGTGACTTTGGGCAAGTCGCAGAAAGATGTACACCAAATCCCATCCCCCTTCCGTAAAGAACTGATAGTCTTCCACCTTTCCACCACCCCAGACCCAACATCTCTCCCTTTCTCAACCTTCACTCTCCTCTATTTTCTCTATCTTGGGAGCTGTTATCTCTCTCCCTCCTTCCCATTGTCTAGCACCTCCCACTTCCTCCTCTACCCTCATCAGTAGGGACACAAACTTGGTGATAAGCAGCACCAAGGTCTTCTGGTTTTTGGCGCTCACTGCCTCAGTCATAGCTTTTATCAGTGACTCCTCCAGTTCTGCTCACACTTCTGCCCCTGCCTCTCAACCCTGCTGGTCTACCTTTAAAGGTGGTCTTCTACTGGTCCTGGGAGTGGCAATGTTACACACATGCTGCCTGTGGCCTACTCCAAAGCTTTCCCTTTGGCCCATCCTGTTGCCTTTGGTATCTTGTGTTTCTGCTTGGACAGGTCAGAGGGGGGAAAGCTCAGACAGCAGGCAACTTGTGTTGATCCTTGCCAGTGGCAGCATTGCACAAGTCCACCTTTAAGATAGACTGGGGTGGGTGATATTAGGAATGGGAGAGCAGAAAAGATGTTTGGAGACATTGCATTGTGGTGGTGATTTAGGGCTTTTTTTTTTTTCCCTAAACTGCACTAGCAGGGTTAGGTAAAAGAGACCATTAATGCATTTAATCGCAGTTAACTTTAAAGTGCAGCCCTATAAAACAAAAATAATGTGCCATAAGTCACCCATCTGTTGTTGAGGTGGACGTGGTGGGGGGAGCACCACACCCTGGGATTGGTAGCATGGAGTGTTGATACTAATTGGGCTTCTGCCAGGTGCTTGTGACCTGGATTGGCCACTGTTGGAAGCAGGGACACTGGGACAACATGGACCATTGGTCTGACCCAGTATGGCTATTAGGTTCTTATGCAAACAACCTACTGATAAATTGGCAATAATGCCCTTAAATACAGAGGCCCAGATGCACAAGCTTATCCTGCTAAACATTTGCTTTAGACTGGTTCTAGCCACTCAGAACCCCATGTATTTGAATTACAATGAGCTTGTTAGTATTCTAATGAGCTGGTTTGTAGCCTAATGCATATTCCAAGAGATGCATAGCTCCAGAGCAGCCCTAATTTTAAGCTCCTGTCTTCTTTGTTATACAGATACCAGGAGGAGGAGGGTTGTGTACACGCTGGCGAAGAGGTCCGGTTCCAAAATTAAGGGGGTTTTTTTGGGGGGGGGGGGGGGGTGGGAGGGAATCTGGTCCACTGGACCACCAGGAAGAAATGTGTGGGGGTTGCACAAAGGGGGAATCCGTGGAGCTCATTTGCATGTGATCCCTTTTTGCATCGCTAACGTTACCAACGCAGCTGTATTTTACGGCTGCCTTTTTTGCATTGGGCCCTGAGTGGGAATGGGCTGGGAATAAGCTATTATGCAACAGTGGGAAGTTCTATAGCAAGGATCGGTGACATCCTACCAAAAAATTGGTCACATTTTTAGATGTAGAAAGATATCTTCCATACGTAATAGGAAATTTGGAAAAATTTGAATATCTGCTTCTTTACCACCACCAGAAACTCTTGTACAGTGTGATTTTAAGTCATCAAATACAGCAAACTTCCCAAACCTGTACAGATTTTTCTCATACATATTCATTGTGGGTGTTCTGAAAAACCTTTAAGGTATGTTTTTCCAGGACAGGGTTGAGCCTTCTGTTACCTAAACAGTATAAAAACTGTTTACTCTCTTGTGTAAACAAAAAGGTGGGAATATGAGCCAGGCTATCCAATAATTGGACCAGAAGTTAAGTTTAAAATAAAATTTAATATTCAAACAAACACAATTCCACATTAAAAATTAGTCATTTTCCTCCTTGCTTTTTTATGCCCTTTTCACCTGTATCCAAAGTATCTCAACTCTTTAGGTGTTTCTCACTTCCCCTTCATCTGAAGGATGCAACTTTTTTTCTTAACTCCTTTCTCCAGCTCTTCTCCACCAGGTGGTACTTGGCATTTTGTGGTGGAGAGCCCTTTGAAGTGGTTTACTTAAATGGTCCAAGGCTGTAAAGGAAGTTTGCCTTGGGTCAGCTCTGTGGTGCTTAAGCAATCTCATGCATATTCAGTGTGGGTGTGACAATTCAGGGACCTTGATGAAAAGATACCATGAACTGCCAAGGCTTAGAGGCTCCTAAAATTGTGGCAGTACTACTGACTAGTATCTAATCTTTCTTCTGGAGTTTCCTCTACAAGAATGAGTTGCCTAATCTGGTGTGTTTCTTAATCCTGCAGACCACTGAAGAATTCAGACAAGTAGTGAATGGCTTTCGGTACAAGAAGTCAGAAAGGAAAGTCCGTGGATCCCTATTCCTAGAGCCCAGCTTCCTGGAAGCCCCCAAAGCTGTAGACTGGCGTGAACATGGTTATGTAACACCTGTTAAAGACCAGGTATTGAATCATTTAAATTCTAGCTCATGCCAAGGAAATTGCTGGTTTTAACGTAGCCAATATGCTGGTAAGCAAGTGTTTGCCAAACCATGCCTCTGCCCTTCAAGCAGTTGGTATAGCTGCTCTGCTTGTTTGACATAACAGTAAGAGGCCTAATTTTGTTTAGCATTCAGCAGGTTCTGTTGATTTATTTATTGCATTTGTATCCCACATTTTCCCACCTATTTGCAGGCTCAATGTGGCTTAGAGTTTTTTGTTATGACATAGTCATTCCAGGATATCAGATACAATTAATAATGTACAATGGTTGAGTAAGGGAAGAGAAAAGAAAGGTGTTAGTCGTGATAGTATAGAAGGTGGGCCTTAATAACTGGATGGGTTGGTGAGGTAGTTTTGTAAGGCTATGGGTTCTCTTTGTAGGCCTTGTTGAAAATATGTCTTCAAAGATTTACGAAAGTTAGTTATTTCATCAATAGTTTTCAGGGCTGTAGGTAATGCATTCCACAACTGCGTGCTCATGTATGAGAAGGTGGTGGCGTGAATCCGCTTGTATTTTAGTCCTTTACAGCTGGGAAAGTGCAGATTGCGAAATTTGCGGGCTGATCTTATGGCGTTTCTGGGAGGCAGGTCCACGAGATTTAGCATGTAGATTGGGGCGTCTACGTGAATGATTTTGTGTACAATCGTGCAGATTTTGAAGGCAATCCGTTCCTTGAGTGGGAGCCAGTGAAGTTTCTCTCTTAGGAGTTTTGCACTTTCATATTTAGTTTTTCCAAATATGAGTCTGGCAGCAGTATTCTGGGCTGTTTGGAGTTTTTTGATAGTCTGTTCTTTGCAGCCGGCATATAATGCGTTGCAGTAGTCCAGGTGACTTATTACCATTTTTAAGTCTACATGTTATTCATGTGATTAACATGTAGACTTAACATTCTAATGAACAGTATAAAACTAAGAGGCAAGTAGTCTATTCAGCATTGGAGTTAGAAGTAAATCTTTTCATTTCTTGTTCCCCAGGGTGCATGTGGCTCATGTTGGGCATTCAGTTCAACAGGTGCTCTGGAAGGTCAGCACTTCCGAAAAACACAGAAGCTGATTTCTTTGAGTGAGCAGAACCTCGTAGAATGTTCACGTCCTCAAGGGAACCAGGGCTGCAACGGTGGACTCATGGATCAAGCCTTCCAATATGTGGAAGATAACAACGGCATTGATTCAGAAGTGTCCTATCCATATACTGCTAAGGTAAACTGGGTCCTCCAAAAGCAGCAATTCCCCCATTAATGGTAATATCAGCTGGACACGTTTCCCTGACCACCCAGGTGCCAAATCAACCTACCACATGCCTAGGCAGAGCCAGAGCAGCTTGATGCTACTCGGGTTTAGAAGGAAATCAGCAGCTAGCAGAATAATGTGGGCATTTAGCAGCAACTTCAAAGACCCAAGCAGCGAAAGTCTACTAAAAACAAGAACTTAATGATGAATTGGTAAACAGCAAAAAATGTGCACACTGCCATTTTAAAAATTTCAACCCAGAACTCATTTTGCTTGGCCTGGTGTCTTAAGTATGAGATGATTTGCTTCCAGGGTATATTCCAGAATTTTTTCTAGTGTATATTTCTTAGACAAGGTTCCTTTAACCTGCCCACCCCATGGGTAGTTAGTTTTTTCATTGCTGTGAGGTACATTAAGCAGTTAATACAGGCCTGTGCTAAAACAGCCAGTGTAGGGTATAAATGAAGAGATGTGCTAGGGGTAGGCAGGTGGGAATGAAAGCTGATCTAGGCCTTGCAGGCTGTCAGTGCTATAGGCTGTGGCCAAATGTTTGTTTAAAACTATGGGGGGAAATGGTTTTACACTGGAAACTAGCTAATAGAAACACTATCAATAAACCTAGAATTCTTCAATCTTTAACAAAGCACAGAGCAAAATGTTTTCACTGTTTGGTTTTGCATGTAATGTAGTAATTACACTTTTTAGTAGAACAGCTCCCTTGTGTTTGGCAGATTAAATGATCATGAAATGGCTTCTAGGCTTCCATAACAAAGTTGTGACTTAGCTGTAGTTTGCACCAGGCAGAGACCAATGCTTAGCTTTTAGTTGGAGTCAGAATTTCTCCTTTAGTCTTCACTGTTATATCCTTTACTTGCTGTTCTCCAGCTATTTCCCTCCCTTTCTTAGGAGTGATGTGTGGTATTGCTGCAGCTCATGAAAAGAGCGCAGGAGCGATTGCAGAATATTCATTAGTTAGATCAGTATAGGCACTTTATACAGATAAGAGATGTGCATGCATGCTTTTTAAGTTGCAGATGTTAACAGTATAGTTAGGTCAGAGGGACAGATTTTCAAGGGCTGAGCTCTGTGTGATATTTGGGACAACTTGCAGCCCAGAGCAGCAGAGGAGATAACAGCTCAGGCTGTGAAGGAATAGCAGATTAAATGCAGAAATGTAACAAAACTTTCAAGAAAGCATAAGAATGTGACTGTCAGTTGATGCTGCTTAACAAGGTTTCAAGTATGCCTTAGGTCTGACACTGCTGGCATTTCTGCATAGCTAGCCAACACTAGTAAAATTGTTCAAATGACCTAGTCAAAGGCACTGTCAAAAGAAAAAAAAAAAAATTGCACCTCGCTCATTTAACATGTGACCTTTTCTTCTAAGGATGACGAGGATTGCCACTATGATCCACAGTACAACTCTGCAAATGACACTGGCTTTGTGGATATCCCATCTGGTAACGAGAGGGCCCTAATGAAAGCAGTAGCATCCGTGGGGCCAATATCTATTGCTATTGATGCAGGCCACTCGTCATTTCAGTTCTATCAGTCCGGTACGTATTGTGTAGCTGTAAACATTCAGGTACCTAAATTCTCTTCTGTATAGCTCTTGGCTTAGTGATGCCTCTCTTTCCAGGTATTTACTATGACCCTGATTGCAGCAGTGAAGATCTAGACCATGGTGTCTTATTGGTAGGCTATGGATTTGAGGGATCTGATGTGGATGGAAAGAAATACTGGATTGTCAAAAACAGGTATGTATGGTTTTTTGGTGTGTGGCCTCGGTATGCTTCTTTCTTTCTAGTTGTATCCTTAACTAAACTGAGTTCTACCTTCAAGTAACTGGCTGTTCTGAAAACAGGGTGCCTGGGAGATATGATACGAGGTCTAAAAATCAGGAGCGTAGCCAGACCTGCCATTTTGGGTGCCCCCCCCCCCCCCCCCTGCATCTGCTTCTTTCTCCCTCCTTGGCCTACCTGGACAGCGCTTTCTCCCTTCTCCAACGCCCTCCCAACGTGTGTCGTCGGGGCCTCTCCTCAGGGGCGGGTCCCACCTTTTGCAGAAAACAGGAAGTTGCAGAGTAGGCGGGACGCGTCTAAGGAGAGGCACTGGTCTCGCTGGTGCTTAGGGGAGAACAGTGCTTCAGGGCAGTAAAAGTGAGCAGACCATGCGGACGGGGAGAGCGGGCAGAAGAGGCAGGAAAAGATTGGAGCCTCACTTGGGAGAGCTATGCCACTGGTTGGGTTGGGGCTAGTTAGGGTGGGCGGGCCTGGAGCAAAAGTGGCTGGGCCCAGGCCTGCCCGTGGCTATGCCCCTGCTAAAAATGAGTGGAGTGGAAAAGGTAGACGTGAAGCGTCTGTTTACGCTTTCCAAAAATATTAGGACTAGGGGGTATTCAATGAAGCTACAAAGTAGTACATTTAAAATGAATTGGAGAACTTGTCTTCACTCTTTATTTATTTGTGGCATTTATACCCCGCTCTTTCCCGCTCAATAGCAGGTTCGGTGCGGCTTACAGAGTATGGTACATAGTATCGTAGAGATAATACAAAGTATGGTACAAAGTATCATGGAGAACACATTTATAAAGAGTGGGGAAGGATTGGAGTGTGGGCATTGTCTGGTGTGGGTTAGGTCCGAGACGTTTAAACTCTGGAATTCATTGCCAGAGAATGTGGTAAAGGCAGTTAGCTTAGCGGGGTTTAGAAAGGTTTGAAAATCCACTGCTTTATTTCTGGGATAAGCAGCATAAAATGTTCTGTACTTTTGTGGGGGGATCTTGCCAGGTATTTGTGACCTGGATTGGCTACTGTTGGAAACAGGATGCTGGGCTTGATGGACCTTTGGTGTGTCCCAGTATGGCATTATTTATGTACTTATCTTTTTCCTCATGATTTCCTTTAAATTTAATTTAGTTCACTTTTCTTTCATGTAGTGTATACTACATCTTCTAGTTTGATATTTACTTTTCATGTTTTCTTAGGTGTCTAGTACTGAAAAGTCACATTAGACTAAAATTCAGTATGAAACTGAACTGGCTATTGTAGAGGGTACATACCTGAACTTTTCTTTTTTTTTTTTTTTTTACAGCTGGGGTGAAAAGTGGGGCAACAAAGGATACGTGTTAATGGCAAAAGACAGGAAGAATCACTGTGGAATAGCAACTGCTGCCAGTTATCCTCTCGTGTAGCTTGGTGAACATCACTGCAGGACCAAAGTTTGCACAGTCAGTACACTAAGCCACCTCATCCAGGGCCCTCCGAGAGCTTTGTCTGCTGGAGAAACAAATATAAGATGCTGAAAACATTGTTGCAACTTGAAACTTCATTATCTAAGAATATTGTTGGACTATAATGAAACTTGTAATATAGGTAGCTTTTGTTCTAGGTTTTTACAGTTTTTTTAATTGTTTTTAAGGTGATTGTGCACTGCCTTTATTTAAAGAAATGTAAAATAAAATGAAAAACTTGTTTTGGTCAGTTGCTGCTGTCATTTATTCTAGAGGGAGAGGATTTAAAGTTTATTCCTCTAATAAGACTGACCATGCTGTACTGCATATGGGAATAGTCTTGTGTGGGCCTGTTGGGCCTCTGGTTATTACAAACTACAATGTGCAATAACCATTATTTAGAATTATCTGATCTGTTTTTGTCCTTGTAGCTATGACCTAAAGTGTGTGCTGCACATGGACTGTGATGTGATGCTGGTGGTGCTCATTACTCTTAGCCACTGTACTTTCACTGTGAATGTTTAAGAAGTTTGAATGGAGGAGTGGCCTAGTGGTTAGAGCACTGGTCTTGCAAGCCAGAGGTGGCCGGTTCAAATCCTGCTGCTCCTTGTGATCTCGGGCAAGTCACTTAACCCTCCATTGCCTCAGGTACAAATTTGATTGTGAGCCCTCCTGGGACAGAGAAATAACTCACCTTGAGCTACTACTGAAAAAGGTGTGAGCAAAACCTAAAATAAATGGTGGGATTGCTTGGCTGATGGTGCTGTCCTAAGTTATCTTTGCTTTCTCTGATTGTGTAGTAGTATTACACTTATAGAACTGTCTATAGGACATAGTAACATAGTAGATGATGGCAGAAAAGGACCTGCACGGTCCATCCAGTCTGCCCAACAAGACAACTCGTGTGCTACTTTTTGTGTATACCCTACTTTGATTTGTACCTATGCTCTTCAGGGCACAGACCGTAGAAGTCTGCCCAGCACTATACCTGCCTCTCAACCACTGGCTCTGGCACAGACTGTAGAAGTCTGCCCAGCACTAACCCTGCCTCCCAACCTCCAGTCCTGCCTCCCACTACCGGCTCTGCTATCCAATCTCGGTTAAGCTCCTGAGGATCCATTCCTTCTGAACAGGCAGTTCAGGTAGGCTCCCCTATATAAACTCCTCAACCAAGGGCTTTGACAGTGAGAATGTTATAGGATAAATAGGTTTAATAAAAAAAAAAAAAATACATGTGCATCCTGGATTGTAGATGTTAAAATTCCAGCTAATATTGAGTAATTTAAATGTTTGAGTAGTGAGGCTTTAAGTGCTTAGTCTTAAGCATATCAGTGACAAATCTCAATATTCTCAAAGTTCCCAGTCCAAGCAAGTCTTTACACACGATTAGTTAAACTCTATTGTACAATACAGCTCACTTATACTATATTGCCAGAGGTGAAGATAATTTTATGACTGTACAGTGTAAAAGGGTTAGTATCTTTCTTCTCTAGCTTACCACCACAGTACACCCAGTTAAAAGATGGCCTGCAGGGTACCTCCAGGCCTTAAGTAAACAATGCTGTTAGGAATTGGTTTGGAAGGGTGTGAGTTGCCAGAAAGTCAAGACTGGCCTCATTCTTGCCTTTATGGGGCAGGGGACCTCATTCTCACCACAATAATCTGTGCCTTATGGGAGGCCCATGATGAGATTAAGTCTTAGTGCAGGAAACACTATCCTATATAACTGTGTTCCCAAAATCCAGTCCTGGAGTACTTGCCAGTCAAGTTTTCAGGATATCCACAATGAATATGCATGAACTTGATTTGCATACACTGCCGCTATTATATGCGGATCTCTTTCATACATATTCATTGTGGATACCCTGAAAACCTATGAAGGGGTTCTCTAGGACCAAACTTGGGAAATACTGCTATACCAGGCAGTGGCATTCCTAGGGGGGCGGACCCCCCCCCCCGGGTGCATGCCGCTGGGGGGGGGCCGCAGCGCGCGCCTGCTCAGAGTTCCCTGACTTCGTGTGTTCGCTGCAGCTCCCTCTGACTCGGAACAGGAAGTAACCTGTTCCAGGGCAGAGCAGAGGGAGCTGCAGCGAACGCGCGAAATCGGCAATCTCAGAGCAGGCGCGCACCGCGGCACCCCCCCCCCCCCCCCCCAGCAGCGTGCACCCAGGGCGGACCGCCCCCCCCCCCCTTTGGTACGCCACTGATAGCGGTTCACAATCTGCTTGGAGGATTAAAAAAAAAAGTTACCTTTGAAATCTCACACTTGAAAACTATGTGAAAAATACAACAAGGACGATGTTCCATTCTACAGTGGTGGAAATAAGTATTTGATCCCTTGCTGATTTTGTAAGTTTGCCCACTGACAAAGACATGAGCAGCCCATAATTGAAGGGTAGGTTATTGGTAACAGTGAGAGATAGCACATCACAAATTAAATCCGGAAAATCACATTGTGGAAAGTATATGAATTTATTTGCATTCTGCAGAGGGAAATAAGTATTTAATCCCTCTGGCAAACAAGACCTAATACTTAGTGGCAAAACCCTTGTTGGCAAGCACAGCGGTCAGACGTCTTCTGTAGTTGATGATGAGGTTTGCACACATGTCAGGAGGAATTTTGGTCCACTCCTCTTTGCAGATCATCTCTAAATCATTAAGAGTTCTGGGCTGTCGCTTGGCAACTCGCAGCTTCAGCTCCCTCCATAAGTTTTCAATGGGATTAAGGTCTGGTGACTGGCTAGGCCACTCCATGACCCTAATGTGCTTCTTCCTGAGCCACTCCTTTGTTGCCTTGGCTGTATGTTTTGGGTCATTGTCGTGCTGGAAGACCCAGCCACGACCCATTTTAAGGCCCTGGCGGAGGGAAGGAGGTTGTCACTCAGAATTGTACGGTACATGGCCCCATCCATTCTCCCATTGATGCGGTGAAGTAGTCTTGTGCCCTTAGCAGAGAAACACCCCCAAAACATAACATTTCCACCTCCATGCTTGACAGTGGGGATGGTGTTCTTTGGGTTATAGGCAGCATTTCTCTTCCTCCAAACACGGCGAGTTGAGTTCATGCCAAAGAGCTCAATTTTTGTCTCATCTGACCACAGCACCTTCTCCCAATCACTCTCGGCATCATCCAGGTGTTCACTGGCAAACTTCAGACGGGCCGTCACATGTGCCTTCCGGAGCAGGGGGACCTTGCGGGCACTGCAGGATTGCAATCCGTTATGTCGTAATGTGTTACCAATGGTTTTCGTGGTGACAGTGGTCCCAGCTGCCTTGAGATCATTGACAAGTTCCCCCCTTGTAGTTGTAGGCTGATTTCTAACCTTCCTCATGATCAAGGATACCCCACGAGGTGAGATTTTGCGTGGAGCCCCAGATCTTTGTCGATTGACAGTCATTTTGTACTTCTTCCATTTTCTTACTATGGCACCAACAGTTGTCTCCTTCTCGCCCAGCGTCTTACTGATGGTTTTGTAGCCCATTCCAGCCTTGTGCAGGTGTATGATCTTGTCCCTGACATCCTTAGACAGCTCCTTGCTCTTGGCCATTTTGTAGAGGTTAGAGTCTGACTGATTCACTGAGTCTGTGGACAGGTGTCTTTCATACAGGTGACCATTGCCGACAGCTGTCTGTCATGCAGGTAACGAGTTGATTTGGAGCATCTACCTGGTCTGTAGGGGCCAGATCTCTTACTGGTTGGTGGGGGATCAAATACTTATTTCCCTCTGCAGAATGCAAATAAATTCATATACTTTCCACAATGTGATTTTCCGGATTTAATTTGTGATGTGCTATCTCTCACTGTTACCAATAACCTACCCTTCAATTATGGGCTGCTCATGTCTTTGTCAGTGGGCAAACTTACAAAATCAGCAAGGGATCAAATACTTATTTCCACCACTGTATGTGGAAACTAAAAAGAGTAAAACCTTTCTTCTCCAGAAACATTTTTCGTAACCTAGTACAGTCAATGGTGCTAGGTCAGCTAGACTACTGCAATGCACTTTATGTAGGCTGTAAAGAGCAACTCATCAAGAAACTTCAAACAACCCAAAACACAGCTGCTAGACTCATATTTGGTAAGACAAAATATGAAAGTGCCAAACCCCTAAGCGAAAAGTTACACGGGCTTCCACTAAAAGAATGTATCACGTTTAAGGTCTGTACTCTGGTTCATAAAATCATCCACGGAGATGCTCCAGCCTACATGACAGACCTAATTGACATGCCACCCAGAAATGCTAAAAGATCAGCACACACATTCCTAAATCTTCACTTCCCCAACTGTAAAGGAATAAAATACAAACTAACACATGTCTAGCTTTGCCTATATGAGCATGCAGTTATGGAATGCATTGCTAAAAGATATGAAAATAATTTACACTCTAATCAACTTTTGTAAATCACTGCAGACCTATCTCTTCAACAAGGCATACCACAATGATCCATAATAGGAACTGTAATACATCATCACTTACTTGATATCCTGAATGTTTTCTCCCTGTGCCTTATTGCTTATTTCTTTTATATCACCCATATTCTTTATATAATATCAATTGCATCTTTACTCTGAAAAGATGTTCTGTTATTTTATCTGTATAATCTACTATGACATCAATATTCTTTATGTAATACCAATTGTATCTTCTACTCTGAAATGACGATCTATCATGTTATCCACATAATCTACTGTGTCATCCATGTTCACTATGCAATATCAATTGTACCTTTTTACTCTGGAATGGCAAATGCCATGAAGCCACATTGAGCCTGCAAATACGTGGGAAAATGTGGGATACAAATGCAGCAAATAAATAAAAAATTACTGGGCATCAGGTTGAATTTACTTTGGATGAGTACAAAGCGAAGTACATAGGGAGGATTAATCCCAGGTTATAGTAGCACAGTGCTACTGTAGGTTTACATTTGGAATTAAAAAAAATCTTGGACAACACCATGTAAGTCTTTCACTTAGGGTGTGTTGACAGCCAAGTGGTAAACATTGTATTAGGAGTTATTGAAAAAAAAAAAAAAGAATAGAGAATAAAACAAAATATCATGATGCCTCTGTATCATACCATGGTGTGCTCTGACAAAAAAAAAAAGGTGCTTGGCATGTCTGATGGCATTTATTTATACAGGAGTGTCTTCACTTTCTCCATGCAGAACTTTATAGTGCAAAAGGTGAGGAACACCACTGGCACTTGGCACAGATAGGGGCACTTTGGGTAACGCGTTGCCATGTTGATGAAGCCGCTCAGGGTGCCTATTGGTCATCTCAGTCTCAGAATTACCGCACAAGCTTCGGTCACCTTGGTACAGTAGCTAGCTACCATGCAAGTTTAGAGGGGATCGCAGCTTCCTTATTCTGAATTTGGATTTATGGTTACTGCGGGTTTCAATTTGAACACTAAAGGAAATCTTCGGGATCCATTTTGGCATCACTCCCTTGAATCTAGGAGACTCTGCAGGGTATGTTCTCAAGAGTGGTGGATCCGTCCCCGGCCATCTCTGAGAAGCATCCATGCTACACCCCTTTATTGGGTGATATCCACCTCAATATGGGCTTTCTAAAAGGTGGCATGCATATCTCTGCAAGTATGGATATGTTCCGTATTTCCAATGCTACCCACTACCATGTTGCAAGCTGATGTGTTCAACAGTATGTGTGAATTGGGGATTATGATGCCCCTTTCAGGAACAGAATCCCTCATTGTTTGTGTTTTTCAGTGGAAAAATATCTTTTCCTAATATGGCCTTTGCCCCAGTACAGGTGGTGGTGTAAGGTAAGAGCGGTTTGCTTAGCAGGGTTTTAAAGAGGTTTGGGCATAGTTTCAAAATGAAAAGTCAATAAGCCATTATTAAGACGGACTTGGGGGGGAAAATCCACTGCTTATTCCTGAGAGAAGCAGCAAAACAAAAACTGTTGTACGCTTCTGATAGATTTTTGACCTGGATTAGTCACTGCAGAAACAGGATGCTGGGTACAATGGACCTTGGTCTGATTCCACACCTGCAATTTGTTTTTAAGGTACTGACCATTAATTTCATAGTGTCTCCTTGTTAATAGTAGTGTGTGAAAAGCTAAATGTTCCCTATTTACCGAAAAGATATTCTAAAATCTGTCCTTTGAACTTGACTACCAGGAGAATCTGATAATCCTTGCTCCTTTATTCCAGGAAATGTCATTAATTTTCTAGTGCCCTTTAATACGTAACCTGCATCTTGCACCTTTAGACTTGGGGAATCATCAGTTTCAAAATATTTCTCTAGTTTTGTTGGGATTTCATTCTGATTAAATATCTCTCTTCCTCTCCTAAAGGGTTTGTAAACATATTCACTTGGACATCTATTACTCATATTACAGATCAGGGGCGTAGCCAGACAACAGATTTTGGGTAGGCCTAGGCAAGACGTGGGTGGGCACCAAGTGTTCTCCCCTCCTCCCAACCACCACCAAAAAATATCTCAGCTGATGGGAAAACACTTCTTTCCACCTTGGCAGTCCGCAGCAGGCATTTGCTGAAAAATGAGCATGCTCAGGTACCAGTATAGTGGAGAGTAGTGTTTTTGTTACCATCAGGGGGAAGCCTTCAGCTGGCTGAGCTTGGGATCCCCACCAGCTACTGCTAAACGTGTGCTACTGTTGGGTGGGCCTGAGCCCTAAATGGGTGGGCCCTGGCCCACCCAGGCCCACCTGTGGCTACGCCACTGTTACAGATACACCTGAGGCCAGCTGCAAGCGAGAGTAAATGCCATGCAAAAAATAAGATTAAAGAATAAAATCTGACTCATTTGGACAGGGCCAGTTTTAGACATGCTGGGGCTCCTTCTTGTATTCTCCCCACCCACCATTACTGCCACACATAAAACAACTTTACATGACTTCTTCACACACAAAACATAGACATACTACACCAAATACAGAACAAGGGATCTGAAATTAGAAATAGAATTATGAACACCAAACGTGAACTAGGAACCCCAAGAAGTTAAACTTGGCAAGTACTGCAAGACTGAAGAAATAAAAACAGAAATGCACTTCCTTTTGTATTGCACACAATAGGTGGTATAGCCATGGAGGACCCCCCAAAATTAGCCATTATCTTTGCATGGATCCCCCAAGCTGTGCCAGCTGAAGACCACCTCTGGTCCAGCAGCCAGAGCTGTTCAAGCTCTGCAGCTGGTGGCTATTTCCTCAAGCTGCTGCTGCCACTGGATTTTGAATATTGTGACATGCATTTCCACTATCTTATTTATATGTTCTGCATTTTTTTGCCCATCATTTTTTTATTTGTTGCCATTAACTGCTTTTATATTCTAAACCATTGTGATGTAATTTCTATTACAGATGGCGGCATATGAAAAACCTCAAATAAATACATACAAATGAAATTGAAAATCAGACAATGTAATGCCACTTTTTAAAAAGAGATTCAGGGGCAATCTGGAAACTGCAGACTGGTGAGCCTGATTTCAGTGCCGAGCAATATGGTAGAAACTATTTTAAACAACAAAATTATTGAACATATAGATAATCGTGGTATAATTGTGAAGAGCCAACATAGACATTAGCAAAGGGAAGTTTTGCTTCACCAATCTGCCACATTTTTTTTAAAGGAGTAAATAAATATGGAAAAACGTGAGCTGGCTGGTATAATGTATCAGTTTTTTCAGAAGTTGTTTGACAAAGTCCCTCGTCAGTCTCCTGAGAAAATTAAAAAGTCATGGGACAGGGAGCAATATCCCCATGTATTTTTTCAATGGTAAAAGATTAACAGCACGGTACACTAGGGAGCCGATGCTTAAACTGCACAGAATGCTCAGAGGGCTTTAGCGCAGGAAACGAGGTGTGCGCCAAACATGGCTGCAAATTGTATTTAAATGTAGTCACGCAGATGTTAATGAGGTCATTTGCTATGCCCTCCCAAATCTCAGAGAATAGCACACAAACAAACCCTGCTCTTACTGCTGGAAACCTACCGCCAGCTCGGACCTGGTGTTGGGGGATTTGAAGAGAGGATTTCTTAGGATTTTCTGTTTAAAATCTGCCACTTTTGATTTGTTTCAGAAGCAGAAGGAAGCCTGAGCAAGCCTCTAAGTGCTGGTACTGAGAAACAAATGTGTGTGAGTTCAAGCAAACCCAAATGTAAAAGCACACATTGGCGCTCGTTTTCTGCACTTAAATATAAGCCTTTCAAGCAGGAAAAAAAACGTGAAAAGCTTATATTTAAAGGTGCAGAAGAACAGCACTGATACGTCCTCCGCTTCAGAGTTTGCCTGGGCATGTGCACAAGAGCTGCATTTACCACAAAACTCTTGGGGGTATGAGCCAAGCAGGTTTCTTCCCCTTACTTTTGGTCTCACAGTGTGCATATAATTTGAATGCCATTAGCTTTCAGCATTGGAGGGCTATTTTCTGTGCTGTTCCTTCAGTATGGGATGTGCGCTGTTCGCTTTAGTGCCAGAGCTTTGAACATCAGGGCCCAGGTATTTGTACTGGGACTAGTAAGGTTAACATATTTATAAATGATTTGGAAATGGGAACAACAATTGAGGTGATCAAATCTGTAGCCAAAACAAATTATTCAAAGTTATTAAATTACAAGTGGATTGTTTGTTGATGCGAAACAAGGGGGGGCCCTTATTGAGGGTGTATGCAAGTGTGCGCTACAGTCTTCAGTTTGCATAGGATTTGTGAAGATTTGGATGATTCTTGCCTTTCATTCAATATAAAGGAAGTGGACCGCGCAGTCAGATGTGGGGGGTGGGGGTTCACTGTTAGTCGCACTGCTTAGTGGAAATTTTTTAGTGCCATTTTGAGATGTTTTTTCATTTGAAAGGTCATTCTGTTACTTATTTGATTGAAGTAGTATTTATTTTTCTCTCTTTTTTTTTTTTTTGTTGCTTTTGTATTGAGTTGTTTTCTACTACTCTTGGTTTCCAGTTTTTGCTTGGAACCGGTGATAGTAGAGTTCAAATGGGGTTAGTGTAAAACTCTAAGGGCCCTGTTTACTGAGCAACGCTAAGGGCACGCTAGCGCTTTTAGCGCATGCTAAACACTGAAGACACCCAAAGGAATATATGGGTGTCTCTAGCGTTTAACGTGCACTAGTTTTAGGCATGCCCTAAAAAGGCTAGCGTGTCTTAGTAAACAGGGCCCTAAGACTTCTCCCTTTACTATTGAGGTTCCATTTTTTTAAATCATATACCTTTATATATAGTGGCAGGGTGTCCTTTCAAATTATAATATAAGCAAAAAAGAATTTGGGGTTATTATTTATATACTGCCTTTCATGGAACAGTCAAAGCGGTTTACAATTCAAATTCAAACAGAAAGGAACTACATCAGTAAAGAACAGCAGAAAAGTAGTGCAGAGGAAGAAAAGGGGGGTAGGGGGGTAAAAAAACTGCTTCTACCACCAAATTGCCACCACTGCCAGGCAGACCCTATCCCAGGAGTCCGAAGGGAAAGGGTTTTAATCAACAAATGCTTGAGAAAATAGATGGGCTTTCACAAGGCTCCTCAGGAGGGAGAGAATTCCAAAGAAAGGAAGCCACAGAAAAAAAGGCTGAATGATGAGTGGATTCCAGTCTACTAGTATATAAAGGCAGGGCTGTGAGTTGGAGGGCCGAAGAAGAACTGAGTGCTCTTGAAGACCTATAGGGTGTAATGAAGCAAGCCGAGTAAAGGGGGGTATCATTGTCTAGAGACTTAAAGGACAGTGTAAGATGCATTATGCAAAACTGAATGGGTTTCCAATGATATTGTGGAAATTGCAAGAGGACATGGTGAGACTGGGAGACTGGACATCCAGATAGCAGATAAATTTTAACATGGACAAGAGCAAAGTAGTGCACATAGGGGGAAGAATAATCCACAGCAGCTAAGCAATGTTTGACTCCATATTAGGAATCATCACCCAGGGAAAGATCCAGGCATCACTGTGGACAATAAATTGAAATCCTCTGCTCAGTGTATGGTGAAGGCCAAAACAGGGCCGCCTGGGGTGGGGCGGGGCAAGATTCCCTGGGCCCGGCCTCCAAGGTTGGCCCGGTGCCCCTTCCACATTGGCAAGACTTCGGATACCAGGCAGGCAGGCAGAGGCAAGCCACAGAAAAAGGCTCAGGCTGCAATGTGTGCTAGGACCTGGCTCTGTCGAGCAGGGACTGTCTCTTCATGTTCAAGTGTACAGCGCTGCGTACGTCTAGTAGCGCTATAGAAATGATAAGTAGTAGTAGTTTTGTGCTTCGCTGCCACCATAAGTCCTTCTTCCTGCCTGCCTTGTCCCACCTCCTCCTGACGTCATGTACTTCCTGTTTCCGCAGTGGAAGGGGATGTGGCAGGAAGGGTCTGCGGCGGCAGAGCCTGGAGTTACTGTGTTAACACGCCCGGGTCCTGGCTGGCACACACCAGCGCAGGAGAGAAGAAAGACTGAAACAGCAGCAGCAGCCAGGAATTGTCAATGCAGTGGGGACCAGGCTGAGTGCACACAGTGTTAGGAGCACAGGCAAATGCCAGTGCCATGAGTTTGCCCCCTAGAGCTGTACCAAGGACTATGTGCCCTTAAAATCTTCACTGATGCAGGCTAGTAAGTAAGTGTAGCAGATGATTATTCTCAGTCTGAATTTAAAGGCAACTGCAAGCAACTAACAGGACTTGTGGGGGAGGGAAAGGGCAGGTGAGCAAAATGGAGAATTTCAGGTTTTAGTTTTCATACAGTGCATGTGCAACTACAACTGCAATTTTGTTTGGAGAAAACGGTATGGAATCTATTTAAACCCCATTCTCAATTAAATATGATGCAGGAATTAAAATTATAAATATAATCAAAATCTTTAGTTTTGACTGATGATGTGGGGGGTGCGGGTATGTGGGAAGGGGCCCCTTAAGATTGTTTGCCCTGAGCCAAAAAAGCAAGCAGAATGTTAAGAATTATTACAAAAGGAATAAAGAATAAAACAGAGAATATTATAATGCCTCTGTATCACTCCATGGTGTGACTGCACCTCAAATATTGTGTGCAGTACTGATTGCCACATCTCAAAAAAAAAAAAACAAAAAAAAAAAACAGCAGCATTAGAAAGGATAAAGAGAAGGGCAACCGAAATGATAACAAGGATGTAACCGTTCGCCTTAGAGGAAAGGCTAAAGAGGCTAGGGCTTTTCAGCATGGAGAAGAGATGGCTGATGGGAGATATGATTTGAGGTCTATAAAATACTGAGTGGAGTGGAACAGGTAGATGTGAATCAGTTTTAAACTCAAGTACAAAATCTAGGGGGGCACACCATGAATTTACTAAATTGCACAGTTTGAAAAACAGAAAATATTTTCCACTTGACACACAATTGAGCTCTGGAATTCATTGCTGGAGGATGCCACAAATTTTGAACAATTTCTGGAGGAAAAGTATATAAACCACTAAGTTTAAGCAGGTAGTCTTGGAGCAAGACTCTGTTTATCACTGGGATAAACAGCTTGGAACCTATTTACTTTTTGGGATCCTGCCAGGTACCTGTGACCTAGATTGACCACTGTTGGAAGCAGGACACTAGCCTTGATGGTCTTTTGGGTTGACCCAGAATGGCAGTTCTTAGGTGTAAATTATTCTGCTTATTATCAGGTCCAGGGGATGCACACAACAGAAGAATGCCAATCAGAGAACTAATTGCACAAACAATATTTTCTATACTTCCATTGCAGATTTGACAATTTGCTGAACCAAACTAAATCTCGATGAATTTATTTAGATACGGTAGGGAAAATTAGATGAACTTTCGCTGCACAAAAATTTGCCTTCTGTAGATTCCAGCTCCAGTTGTTCTCAGATCTCCATTGCTGAACATGAAGTCTAAATCTCCTGGTCACCAGACCTGCTTGCAGCAGGGGCGTAGCCAGACAGCAGATTTTGGGTGGGCCTAGGCAAGAAGTGGGTGGGCACCAAATGTTCTCTTTCCCACCCCCACATCAAAAAAATATCTCAGCTGGTGGGAAAATGCTTCTCTCCAGTGTCCACCTTGGTAGTCTGCAGCAGGCATGTGCTGAAAACTGAGCATGCGAAGGTGCCAGTATTGTGGAGAGCAGCATTTTCATTACCATGTGCTACTGTTGGATGGGCCTGAGCCCTAACTGGGTGGGCCCTGGCCCACCCAGGCCCACCTGTGGCTACGCCACTGGCTTGCAGTTGTCAGGGTCTCTGATCCTAATTTCTGAATCAATTCACAGTCATTTCTCATTAAAAAAAAATAATCAGGTGAGAGTAGCAGTGGGTCTGTGAATGGACTCATGTCAGGGTGGAAATGCATCCCCGTGTCTTCCATGTGATCCTTTCATTTAAGGAATTTAAACTGGTTTCAAACTGAACTATTTAACACATTTGCTGAAGCATACTTAAAGCTTCTTTCACATCTGCTGATGATAGAAAAGAATTGCCACTCATTGTCACATAAATTGTTGTGAGACAAAAGTGTTTCACAAAACATCATGATGTCTGAACAATCATATTTTATGTACCCAGGAAGTTTGGTCATAAGGCTTGGGTATTTCAAAATACTCCATGACCTGCTTTTTGTATTAGTAATGCTTTCCAGTGTTGTAATTGGCAATCTGTGCAGGTTGCAATTCATTCATTTATTAATTTATTTTGCATGCTAGCAAAAGCTTTAAGTCACCTGGTCTAAACCATGTGGTGGTTATTTTAAAAGCCATATTTGAGATTTGCAAATGTATCTTGGATACAGTAGAAAACTTGTTTTTAGAAAGCTGTGATTTACACATTTAAATCTGACATACACATATATGTCAACAGAACATGGTATGGGTGGTACAGGCTAACCAAATTTCAGTTTCAGTCTTTGTTATGGTGCCAAAATTGGCCCATTTTCAAGTTTTGACTGAAAGATTATTTTAATTTTCTGCCATGTTTTCAGTTTTAGCCAAAAAGGACCATGTATTTTTGGTGGAAGCCAAAAATTTGTATTTTGCCCCATTATCTCCCTCCGCCACTTCCCTCGAACAGAAGTTGCCTCTCCTTCTGGACACCCCCACCCCTCGAGTGCCTCCCTACACCCATAAGCTCCCCCTGGGCCTATCTTACAATCCCTGCTGCTCTGAGGTGTAGCTGGGGCAAGAGCGGTCCCTAGTTACTCCTGCCCATTCTGGCTCTGCTCTCAAAATGGCTGCCATGATTGAGGCATCGTTCCTGCCCTGACTACACTTTGTATTCTTTGTGTGTGTATGTGGCGTGTGTATACTGACATTACAAGTAATGCAGTTATGATCTTGCACAATAGTTTATATGGTACAGTGCTCGTTTTGGGCAGGACTCTACAGTAAAGTTTAGGGGAGGTTACGCCATTAATTCTCCGATGTTTTTCTTTTCCTCACCACAAGGTACATAGTGCCACACAATTGCAAGCTGTATACCTGATTGGGAGAACACGGATGTATAGATTTCCATAGTGACAGACATATACATCTAAAAGTCAACTCATATATATATTTCTAAAATACCAACATAGATGTATAAGTTATGTTGTTGTGTTACCTCTGTTGATGTTTTAGACAGTGGCAAATAGGTGCTGTTGGCATATACATTCATTCTAGCATGTATTTTAAAAAAAGACTCTATGCAGTGGCGCACCGAGGGCCGGGCAGTGGGGGTGGTCCGCCCTGGGTTCACGCTGCTGGAGGGTTGCAGAGAGCAGCCGCATGCCTGTCGGCTCCGCTGGTTCCCTGCTCCCTCTGCCCCGGAACAGGTTACTTCCTGTTCTGGGGCAGAGGGAGCCAGCAGAGCCGACAGCCGCACGGCTGCTCCCAGCAGCTAAGAATGCACCCGGGGGGGGGGGGGGGGTTTGATGTGCCGGGGGGAGTGTAGTGCTACACCCTGGGGGGGGATGCCGCTGCACCCGGGGGGGAGGGATGCGGAGCGGCAATCCACCCTGGGTGGCAGTCGACCTAGAATCGTCACTGACTCTATGTTAACAGATCCCTTTCTAAAATACTGTTGGATATTGTCATAGGGAAAGGGGGAGGGATTTTGATATACTGCCTTTCTGTAGTTACAATCAAAGCATATTATATGCAGGTACTTATTTTGTACCTGGGGCACTGGAAGGTTAAGTGACTTGCCCAGAGTCACAAGGAGCTGCTGTTGGAAATGAACCTAGTTTCTCCGGTTCTCAGGCCACTACACTAACCGTTAGGATAATCCTCCACTCCAACACGTCCCAACCTGGACGTCTCAATTCCAGTTTCTGTGTTCTATGTAAAATGTGCCTTCTTGTCAATTTTACACTAGCTTTTCTGTGGGCAGTTAGGGGGTAATTTTATTACAAGGCACCTAGTCACAGTTTCCTCTACTCTATGCAAATCTCTTTCATGAATATTCATTGTGGATATCCTGAAAATCTGACTGACTGGGAAGCCTCTAGGACAGGTTTGGAAAGGGGAGCAGGACTTGGGTGTGGTCATATGTGATGATTTTAATGTGGCCAAACAGATAAAAAAAAGGCAGTGGCAAAAGCGAGAAGGATACTCCAGTGTATAGGGAGAGGAATGGCCAGCAGGACAAAAAAGAGGTGACAGAGCCTCTGTATAAGGCTCTGAGACCTCATTCAGAGTACTGTGTACAATCAGGGCCGTAGCGAGGGCGGCTGACACCCAGGGCGGGTCGCCGCTGCGCACCCCCACTCGGTGCGCGCACCCCTCCCCCGGAGCGCATTCTTACCACTGACATAGGAAAGAGGACGGGTGGGAGGGCCACTCCGCCCTGAGTGCACGTCGCTGGGAGCTGCTCTCTCTGCCCGGGAACAGGAAGTAACCTGTTCCGGGGCAGAGAGAGCAGGGAACCAGCGGAGCCAACACCCCCCCCCCCAGTGGCGTGCACCCGGGGCGGACCGCCCCCCCCCCCCCCTTCCTAAGCCACTGTGTACAGTTCTGGAGATATCACCTTCAAATGAGGTATATACAGGATGGAGTCGGTCCAAAAGTGACTACTAAATGATCAGTGGTCTTGTTATAAAACATATGGAGACAGACTCAAAGATCTCAATATGTATACATTGGAAGAAAGGTGGGAGAGGGGAGATATGATAGAGAAATTTCTGTACCTCTGTGGCATAAATTCTCAAGAGGTGAGTTTCTTTCAATTGAAAGGAAGCTCTGGAATGAGGGGACATAGGATGAAGGTGAAACATAGTAACATAGTAGATGATGGCAGAGAAAGACCTGCACGGTCCATCCACCCCTCTGAACATTATCCTTTGGTTGGCAGGAGTTAAGGAGCAGGGCTATGGCCCTACTGCTCCGGGGGGTAACACACCTGTTTGATGTACTTTCCTGATATATTCAGACAACATAAGCTTTAGCTTATTTTTGATAAAGGGACCATAGCTCTAAAAACCTCATCAGATATGTTTTAAATTAGTCCAGTAAAGTGGGGCAACCTATAATTTGTCTTTTGAACTTCTAGACAACCATGATATTTCCCTTTTTCTGTAAATATAGCTGGGCCACTCACTCCTTTTATCCTGTTGATTCCCTCAGAACTGTTTACCAAAATCACACATACATACACAATTACAAACACACACACACTCTCTCTCTCTTCCTTACCCAGTTATCCTCCATGGCTAGTCCCCCATGATTCCTACAGTTTTTTTTTTTTTGTTACATTTGTACCCTGTGCTTTCCCACTCATGGCAGGCTCTATGCGGCAGGCAATAGAGGGTTAAGTGACTTGCCCAGAGTCACAAGGAGCTGCCTGTGCCAGGAATCAAACTCAGTTCCCCAGGACCAAAGTCCACCACCCTAACCACTAGGCCACTCCTCCACTCAGTTGTATTGTTTGGGCCTGAATCAGCTAGCTGCCAATCACCTCATTTAAGGGCCCTTTTACAAAATAACAGTAAGCCCAACGTGGGCTTACCGCACACTAATCTGGAGCTACCACCAGCCCAATGCAGGCGCCGGCAGTAGTTCCAGCCCCCGTGTGCGCCATTTCCCAGTGAGCTGTATTTTCTAGTGCGGTATTAACCCAGTGGTAGTCGGCAGCACCACCATGCGCTATCAGGTTACTGCCCGGTTAGCGTGGGAACCTTTACTGCCAACTCAATGGGTGGCGATAAGTGTGCCCCCTCAAATGACCATGTGGTAAGAGCAATCCTACCACATAACCATGGCTATTTTCAGGCTTTTTAACCATCTGGTGTAAAAAAGGTTGCAGCGTGTGGCAAAAACGGACCCAGCCGCTAGCGCAGGGCCCTTTTTACCGCAGTTTGGTAAAAGGACCCCTAATTCTTACTTTTTCCCAATCCTCTTTGTGGTCACCAGTAGCAGAAGGCAGTGGGGCCTGGGAAACTGGCAGCCGGGAAGCTGAGCCGTCCACTAGAGTCAGAAGCAATGTGGCTGGCAGGCTTTCACTCCTGTGGCCATCTTCCCTCAGAGCTTTCTCAACTGTACTGAGGAATCAAGACAATGTGGCTGCTCCTGCCAAGGCACTATCAACATTCTGGTGGGCCCTGGGTAAACAGATGTGTTACTCCCTCTCTCCTCTCAACCCCAAAAGGGCCTTGCACAGGAAAACTGTTGGGAGCAGCAAGTCCATAGCCCTGCTCCCTGACTCCTGTCAACCAGAGGATAATGCACAGTGGGGGAGGGGGGGGGGGGAAGAATAGACAGACCTCTGACCTACCCTTTCTTCCCCTCTTCTTTCTGCTATCAGTTTACTATGGCAACCATTTGCCACAGTGGCCATTGAATTAGCACATCTGAGTGTTTGGGCCCTAGTCACATGTCTAGTTTATGCCTTAATCTTATTCTGGCTCCAACATCTCTGATTTTGCTCTTCTTCCAAGACCCTTGGAGGTCAGAAATGAGCCATTCCACGGCCAACTCTGTTCCATTTCTGCAGGCAGGGGGTGGGGGAAACAAAACCAATTTACATGCCTAGTTTTTCTCCCCTTAGCAAGGGGTGGAAGTGAAACCAAGTCCAAATGACCAGCCCAAACAGAAGGAAAGAGTGTGGAACAAGTTTATTGGTCCTTTATGCTAATAAACTTGTTCCACGCTCTTTCCTTCTGTTTGGGCTGGTCATTTGGACTTGGTTTCACTTCCACCCCTTGCTGCTGTACTCCTTTTGTTCCTGTGGAAAATGTAGGACCCCCCCCCCCCCCCCCTTTGTCTGCTTACTGATTTGCATTGCCAGCTCTGCGTCCCTTGCTCAGGACCTGGAAAAAAGGCGGCAGAATGCTAACCCTGGTTAAAAAATGCAAAAAGGGATTGAATTAGCACAAACTGAAGCACTGAGGATTGGCACTGCTCTCTTTCAAGATTCAAATGTTTGCACATTCAACTTTTTATTATATTTTATTAGCTTTTATTCTTTGCTCTGCAGTGTCTGCTTCAGGATCACCCCTCTTCTCTTGATCCCTGCAGGACATGAGGGAAGGGAGGGGGGGAAGTGGTGAAATTAGGAAACTCAAGCTGAGTGTATTTTACCTCTAGGTCTGCCCCTCTCCTCCTTTTCACTGCAGGGAGGCACCTGTGTAGGAGACCCCTTGCTGTTCTGAAAAGAACTGCTGAAACTCCAGTCCTTTCCAGGCCATTCCATTAGAAACTATGCTCCATTTGGGCCTTTATTTTCTAAGTGCCTTTGCTGCCTTTTTGTTTCTTCTCCTGGTGTTTTTATCTGTTCTTCTCTCCATCCTTGTCTTTGTTATGTATCTGGCCTGAGAACCAGGGGAACCAGGTTCAAGCCTCACAAACAATTATGGGCAGGAAATTTTTGCCAGGATCATATGGGCTGGTGTGTGTTTTCACTTTTGGTTTTGTTCAAACATGCGCACATCTGCTACATCTTATCTACCTTTAAAACTTGCAGGCGCTTTCTTCTGGTTGCAAAAGAAGTCAAAACTAGCAACTATGAGCCAGATGCACTAAAGTCGTCGGTAATTCCCGTTCCCTACTGATTCCATAGCGAATCAGTAGGGAACGGGAATGCATCAACGATAGGGAATGCAAATGAGCTACTCGTTGTAGCTCAGTTGCATTCACTATTTTCCTCAGTTGCCAGTCGGAGAATCAGGACGTCCCTTTCAATTATGCACCTCTTCCTGGTCTCTTCAGCCAATCAAAGCGGGTTTAGCTGGCTGTTGTCAGCGAAACGCGCTCTGATTCTATCCTCATCCTTCAATATTTTGCTTTTGACAGTGTTGATCACCATCTACTCCTTGATAATCTGTCCTCACTTGGATTTCAGGGCTCTGTTTTTCTTGGTTTTCTTCTTATCTCTCCCATCACGCTTTTAGTATATACTCTAGTGGATCCTTCTCCACTTCTATTCCACTATCAGTTGGTGTACCTCAGGGATCTGTCTTGGGACCTCTCCTTTTCTCCATCTATATTTTTCCCTTGGTGCTCTGCTCTCCCATGGCTTTCAGTATCACCTTTATGCTGATGACTCCCAGATCTACCTCTCCACACCAGAAATTTCAGCAAGAATCCAGGCCCAAGTCTCAGCTTGCCAGTCTGACCTTGCTGCCTGGACAGCCCACCACCATTTGAAACTAAACATGGCCCAAGACAGATCTTTTCCCCTAAACCCACCTCTTCTCTTCCCCCATTCTCTGTCTCTGTGGATAACACTCTCATCCTACTACTACTACTACTACTATTTAGCATTTCTATAGCGCTATAAGGCGTACGCAGCGCTGCACAAACATAGAAGAAAGACAGTCCCTGCTCAAAGAGCTTACAATCTAATAGACAAAATAATAAATAAATAAAGTAAGCAAATCAAATCAAGTAATGTGAACGGGAAGGAAGAGAGGAGGGTAGGTGGAGGCGAGTGGTTACAAGTGGTTACGAGTCAAAAGCAATGTTAAAGAGGTGGGCTTTCAGTCTAGATTTAAAGGTTTGAGGATATCTTTGACTTCTCTCTCTCTCTCTCTCTTTCTCTGCACATATCCAACAGACTGCTAAAATCTGTTGTTTCTTTCTCTATAACATCACCAAAATTTGTCCCTTCCTTTCTGAGCATACTACCAAAATCCTTATCCACACTCTTATCACCCCTCACTTAGACTACTGCAACTTGCTTCTCACAAGTCTCCCGCGAAGCCATCTCTCTCCCCTTCAATCTGTTAAAAACTCTGCTGCACAACTTATATTCTGCCAGTGTCACTATGCTCATGTTAGCCCTCTCCTCAAGTCACTTCATTGGCTCCCTATCTGTTTCTGCATACAGCTCAAACTCCTCTTATTGACTTACAAGCGCATTTACTCTGCAGTTTCTCAGTCCACTCTTATCTCTTCTTACACTCACCCCCCCCCCCCCCCCGGAACTCCATTCATTGGGTAAATCTCTCTTATCTGTACCCTTCTCCTCTACTGTGAACTCCAGACTCTGGCCCAGATGCACAAAACCTAACGAGCCCACAACTTGCGTTTTAAACTGGTTCCAGCCAGTTTAAAACGCAAGTAGTTCACCCCGGGCATGCACTAAGGGCATTTTCCCTGCCACGGTAGCAGGCAACGAAAATGGAATGCAAATGATTGAAAAGCTATTATAATGAGCTGCACTACCGTTTTTCCGATTCCCTTACCTTAGGAACCCTAACGAGATGTCTGACCTCTCGTTAGGGCTCCTGTGAGGGAATCGGAAAGAAAATGGGCCCCCAAAAAAGGTAAAAAAGAAAATAAAAAGCAGGGAGCGCATGTGAGGGGCGTCCTTTAAGGACGTACTCTCCCTGCGCTTCTGAGAGACGTCTTTTTTTTCGCATTTTTTTTTTAGCTCTGCCGGCGCTGGTGTTTTTTTCCCCCCTTCTATTTTGTCTTTGCCGCCCCTCCACAGCAAAACTTTTATATTTTCCTGGTTGCCGGAGAATCGGGATGTCCCTTTAGATTAGGCTCCTCTTCCTGGTCTTTTCAGCCAATCAGAGCGCGTTTCGCTGACAACAGCCAGCTAAGCCCGCTTTGATTGGCTGAAGAGACCAGGAAGAGGAGCCTAATCTTAAGGGACGTCCCGATTCTCCGACTCAGGTACCGAAGGAATAGAGAATGCAAGTGAGCTACAACGAGTAGCTCATTTGCATTCCCTATCGTTGATGCATTCCCGTTCCCTACCGATTCGCTATGGAATCGGTAGGGAACGGGAATTACCGACGTCTTTAATGCATCTGGGTTCCTTTTATCTTGCTGCACCATATGCCTGGAATAGACTTCCTCAATCAGTACTTCAAGCTCCATCTCTGGATGTCTTCAAATCTAGGCTAAAAGTCCAACTATTTGATGCTGCTCTTAACTCCTATTCACTTGTTTAGTACCCGTCTGTTTTATAATTCCCACCTTAATTAATTCCCTTATCCCTTGTTTGTCTGTCTTGATTAGATTGTAAGCTCTCTAAAGAGGGACTGTCTCTTACATGCAGTGTGACTTTTCTAAGGAAAAAGGTGCCTGTACTCAAATGCCAGGCCACCCTTCAGGGTGGGGTGATCACTGAGGGACCCAACCCACAATAGCCAGGCCCTCTGCAACCAGTCTCAGAACCTATGACAAGGCAGAATTGGTGTGTAGAGCCTGAGCTCTTTCATTAAAACTTGGGGTCCATGGGTCAATTGTAGCAGAGAATGGAAAAGGTGCCGGTACTCAGTACCCCCTCAAAAAAAGCCCTGCTTACATGTTCAGTGTACAGTTCTGTGTATGTCTAGTAGCGTTATAGTGGAGTGGCCTAGTGGTTAGTGCCCTGATCCTAACATCTAGAGAAGGCTGGTTCAAATCCCACTGCTGCTCCTTGTGATCTTGGGCAAGCCACTTAACCCTCCATTGTCTCAGGCACAAACTTAGATTGTGAGCCCTCCAGGGACAGGGAAATATCCTGTGCACTTGAATGTAACTCACTTTGAGCTACTACTAAAAAGGGTGTAAGCAAAATTTAAATTTATAGTAGTAGTAGACCATTAAAATGTATGGTAATAATCACATTTAAGATTTCTCTGCAATGCAGAAGAAACAGTGGCTTCTGAAGCATGCATGACATGAGAAAATTTTCACGAGATCTGGAGCAGTGTTAGAAAAGTTAGCGTAGATGATTTCATGTCAAATTTTGACATATAGGGCCAGATGCACTAAACCTAACGAGCCCACAACTTGCGTTTTAAACTGGTTCCAGCCAGTTTAAAACGCAAGGAGTTTACCGGGGGCATGCACTAAGGGCATTTTCCCTGCCCCGGTAGCAGGCAACGAAAATGGAATGCAAATTATTCAAAAGCTATTATAATGAGCTGCACTACCATTGTAGCCCATTATGAGATGCACTACCGTTTTTCCGATTCCCTTATCATAGGAACCCTAACGGGAGGTCTGCACCTCTCGTTAGGGCTCCTGTGAGGGAATCGGAAGGGAAAAGATTGTAAGCTCCTTGAGCAGGGACTGTCCTTCCATGTTAAATTGTACAGCGCTGCGTAACCCTAGTAGCGCTTTAGAAATGTTAAGTAGTAGTAGTAGAATAGAGACCTTTGGATCTGGCCAGGAACAGGTCATTGGAGACTTTAGCATGGGCTGTTTCAGTTGAATGTAGAGTGCGAAAGCTAGATTGACGTGGATAAAGAATAGCTTGAGATGAAAGAAAGTCAAGACAATGGCAATGAACAGTACATTCAAGTACCTTGGATAGGAAAGAGAGGTTTTTCAAGGAGTGGGGTAACTATGTCATGTTTGAAGGCATCAGGAACAGTTGCAGTGGAAAGTGAAAGATTGAGAATATGACATAGAAGGAATGACAGTAGGAGATATAGTGCTGAGTAGATGGGTGGGAATAGGATCAGAGGAACAGGTAGTCAGTTTGGAGGAGGAAAGAAAATGTGCAGTTTCCTCTTCAGTGATTTCAGAAAAGGAGGCAGGGGTTGAAGGAGGGTTGAGAGAATGGACTGAGGGAAGGAGAGGTGGAGGTGACTTGATTGAGAATTCAAGGTTAATTTTGTGAACCTTATCATGAAAGTATTCAGCCAAAGACTGGGGAGAAAGTGATGGGGGAGTTGGAGGTGAAGGCACTTTGAGGAGAGAGTTCAGTGTGGCAAAGAGACGCCAAGGGTTTGAGCCAAAAGAGTTTGTCAACTGGATGTAGTAGTCCTGTTTGGCAAGCGAAAGAGCAAACTGGAAGGAGGCAGGGATTGAGGATTGACAGAATGGACTGGGGGAAGGAGAGGTGGAGGTGATTTGGTTGAGAACTCAAGGCAGTGGCGTACCAAGGGTGGGGTGGTGAGGGCAGTCCGCCCCGGGTGTAAGAACGAGGGGGGTGCTCCGCTCCTGCTGCGCCTGACCGAAAGGCTGCTGGCACCGGTCAGCTGCTTCAACAGTCCCCCGACCCGCTGCAGTTTAAAAATCGCTCAATCAGCAGCACAGCTCTAGCGAGGTGCAGTGAACCGCCTCTGCCTGTTAAATAAGCGGATCGCCTTGTCGGGCCTTCTCTCACTGTGTCCCACCCTCCTCTGATGTAACTTCCTATTTCCGCGAGGGCGGGACACAGTGAGAGAAGGCCCGACAAGGCGATCCGCTTATTTTACAGGCAGAGGCGGTTCACTGCACGCTAGAGATGCGCCACCGATTCAGCAATGTTTAAACTGCAGCGGGTTGGGGGGCTGTTGAAGGAGCTGACTGCGGTGCCAGCAGCCTTTCGGCCTGGCGCAGCGGGAGCACAGCACCCCCCCTTTCTTACACCCGGGGCGCCGCCAATTCAGCGATTTTTAAACTGCAGCCAGTCAGGTGGCAGAGAGAAGGGGGCTGTCGAGGGTGATGACGGTAGGCAGGTGGGGACTGGGTCGGGGGATGGGCTCAGATGGGTAAAGGGGACTGGGTTGGGGGGTTCAAATGGGAGAAGGGGACTGGGTTGGGGGGCTCAGATGGGAGACGGGGACTGGGTCGGGGGGGACTCAGATGACAGAAGGGGGCTGGAGCTGGTACTGGGGTCTGAGAAGGGGGCAGGAGGGAGAATGAGGCCATGCCTGGGACAGGGGCAGGTGGGAGAATGGGTCTGGGGCTGAAAAGGAGGGCAGGTGAGAGAATGGGGCTGGAGCTGAAAAGGGGGGGGCCTAATGCAAGGCAGGTGGATTAAGGGGCCTGGAACCGAGGGCTGAAAAGAAGAGTAGTTGGGATAAGGGGGCTAGTACTGGAACTGGGGGCTGAAAATGGGCAGGGGATGAAACTGTGGGGACTGGGGGCTGAAAAGGGGACAGGGAGAAGTGGCTGGGGATGAAGCTTGAGACTGGTGGGAGAAAAGTGCTGGGGCTGAAACTGGGGACTGGTGGGATAGTGGGGGCTGGAACTGGGGGCTGAAAAGGAGGGGGCAGGTGGGAGACATGGGCTGGGGCTGGAACTAGGGACAGGTGGAATAATGGGGCTGGAACTTGGGGCTGAAAAGAGGGGGCAGAGAGAGAGAGAGAGGGGACAGATCCTGGATGGAAGGGGGAGATAGAGGGAGGGTAGACCCTGGATGGATGGGAGAGGGAGGGCAAATGGTGGATGGAAGGGGCAGAGAGAAAGGGCTGGCAGTGGATGGAAAGGGGAGAGAGAGAGGGCAGACAGGGGCAGATGGTGGATGGAAGTGGCAGAGATAGAGGGTAGACGCTGGATGGAAGGGAGAGAGAGGGCAGATAGTGGTTGGAAGGGGCAGACGGAGAGAGAGGGCAGATGGTAGATGGAGGAGATAGGGGAGAGAGGGCAGACAGTGGATGGCAGGGGCAGCGAGAGAGAGAAGGTAGACACTTGTCAGTAGGGAGAGAGCGAAGACAAATACTGGATTGAAGGGAGACAGTGAGACGAAGATGAGGAAAGCAGAAACCAGAGACAACAAACTGTAAATAAAATATATATTTTTTCTTTTTTTGCTTTAGGATAAAGTAGTATTGTAGCTGTGTTAATAAATGTTTTTATAAATAGAACATGGAAATAAGGTAATCTTTTTATTGGACTAATTTTAATACATTTTGACCAACTTTCGGAGAACAAAACCCCCTTCCTCATGTCAGGATAGGATACTGTAACACAGTATACTGTATTGACCTGAGGAAGGAGGTTTTGGCCTCTGAAAGCTAAATGTATTAGTCCAATAAAATGGTATTATTTTATTTTCTATATTTGTTTTATTTCTATTTGTTAATTTGTAAAGTAGTGATTGGTATTTGTTAGTTTTTTCAAATTTACATTTGCTATCTTTATATTTTGCACAGTACTAGGGGACATTTTCTGTTTCTGTGGTGTTGCATTGTATGCAGAATCTGGCATCTTGGGGGTTCAGTTTAATTTTTGTTTAAATAGAAAGTTTATGATTACTTATTCTATAGTGGATTAGGGTGTGTGTGAAAAAGACAGGGCTTTAGTTGACATTGACTGTGCAGGATTGACGATCTGTACTATTCTATCTGGTTTCATTTTACAACAGGTGAATTGATGTTCTAGTGCTCACTGTAATGTGTAAGATGCTTTCCTTTTCCTTGTGTGACTCATAGAAATTACTGCTTATGGTATGGTAGAATTTTTCCATAGGTCCCGAGTGTTTTGTATTCTTGGTATGCCTAGTACAGGATTTTGGAGGGGGGTGTTAAAAAAATGACCGGCCCCGGGTGTCAATCTTATCATGAAAGTACTCAGCCATAGTCTGGGAAGATAGTAAAGGAGGGGCTGGAGATGAAGGCACTTTAAGGAGAGAGTTCAGCCTGGCAAAGAGATGTCCAGGGTTTGAGCCAAGAGAGTTTGTCATGTGACCTGCTTCCAGTCTGCTCTTTCAAGTGAAAGAGCAGACTGGAATTAGGTTAGCAAGAATTTGAAATGTGTGAAGTCAGCATGGGCATGGAATTTCAGTCACAAAGGTCAGCAAATTGGGAACAGGAACATAGGTAGTGGATTCTAGAGGTCAGCCAAGGCTGGGGTTTGGAATGCCTTACAGAAGGAGGGGGGTGGGAGGAGCAAGAGTATCCAGAGCACAGGAGAGAATTATGTTATAGGAAGAGACAGCTTCATTGACAGACTTGGATAACATAGTGGTTGAGAAGAAGAATAAACACTGGTGGAGAGAGTACAAGAGTCAATAGAAGGCGGGGATAGTGCTGGGCAGACTTATAGGGTCTGTGCCAGAACCGGTGGTGGGAGGCGGGGCTGGTGGTTGGGAGGCGGGGATAGTGCTGGGCAGACTTACACGGTCTGTGCCCTGAAAAGGGCAGGTACAAATCAAGGTAAGGTATACACAAAAAGTAGCACATATGAGTTTATCTTGTTGGGCAGACTGGTTGGACCATGCAGGTCTTTTTTTGCCATCATCTACTATGTTAAGATTCCTAAATGTATAGATGGAGATTGGATGGGACTGGGGGAGGATGTTTAAGTGTGAAAGTTATCAAGTGATGGTCAGAGAGAGGAAGAACTGAGGTGCAGAAACTGAGCAGTTGGAAAAGAAGACAATATCAAGACAGTGGCCATTCTGGTGGATGGGGGTAGTGGAGCACAACTGAAGATTGAAGAAGGATGTTAAAGCAAGAAACCCAGAGGCATAAGAGTCAGAGGGATCATTAGCATGAATGTTAGTTAGCATGGTGTGATCATGTCTTCTGAACGAGTTAACTTGTACGCTCAACTCGTTCTGCATTCAACACCCAATAACGTGCACATGTACACCGTGGTAACTGCGTGGCTGAACTCAAAATAACTTTCTGCATTGGCCCTAAGCAAGAAGCAGCATATTCAGCTAGTTCCCCTAAGCCTGTAGGAGAATGTGGGGGTGCATGCTGCAGCCGGCACACAGTAGCTCAGCCCTTGCAAAATGTAGGAAACACTGGCTACAAGGGCTGAGCTGTCTAGACAATGAAGATAGAAAAAAAATATTAGCACTTGGTTTGGCGATGTGAATATGCCATCGTTGGGAATCAGATATCTTTGTATTTTGCAGAGTGCAGGAGGAAATGCATCTCTATGTATATTTCTCTGGTGCTATACTGCATGCAAAGTCCAGCTGTTTGGGGTTTCCAGTTCAGCCTTTGCATATTTCTATTTCTAATAAGTAGTTATTTATTCTATAGTTGGTAAGGCGATATCCATATTTTGTATATGTGACCAAGGTGAAGTATTGTGTGAATATGCAATTACTGTGTATTTGTAGCAGTCCGTCTTGTTCACATTTCCTAATAAGAGGTGTGTTATAAGGATTGGTGTAATTTTTGCAATGCTGCCTTTTCATAAACTGTGTGTCTGGTTGCAGGAGGCATAACTATTGTGGAAGTGGATCCCTCAATGGTCACCCCACCACTTAAGGATAGTCCTGCATGAGTATTGGCACTAGGTGCATGAAACACAGGCAGCTGCCTAGGGTGCTAAATTCCGAAAGCACCAAATACTTGGGTTTTATAGGAGCCTGATCACTTGCTTCAGGACTATGCTATGATCTCAGGTGGACACCAATATTTTAAATCCAGTGATAGTTTTGCTGTAATTCTTTATCTGAATCTCAGAATCTTGGAGCGGAGTCATGAGACACTCTGCATACCAAAGGCAGGCTAGGGCTAGGCTGTCTCATTCCCAGCCAGAGGGGATGTTTGTTCCTTACCTTTTGTGAGAACAATCTTCTAAAATTAAAAAAAAAACCCAGTTTATTTATATCTTTTTTCTACTTTTGTTTGATAGAGAAAGTAAGCAAGGATCTTGTCCTGTACCTAAGGTAGCTTTCATTTAGTCTTACTTCTGCAACTCTTGCCATTAAAAGAAGACACCCAGCAATTACAGAATAAAGCACTCGGTATTGTAAACAGAAATCTCTGTTATTTGACCCTACTAATCTACAGATCAGGGCGGACTGACCATTCAGGCAACCAGGCAGTACCCAAGGTCCCAGAGGCTCTGTCGGCCGCTGTCACACATTACAACCCCCCCCCCCCCCCCCCCCCCCCGTCCTACCTTGAAGGGCGCACATGATCTAGTGGCCACAGCAGCTTTGGGCAAAATAGCAGTGGGCTGGGAAGAGTGGGGTTATTTCCTACCCCCAAAGAAGCCATTAGACTATCAGGACCCTTCAAGGTAGGACTGAGAAGGGCCCACTGAGGCTCAGGAGACTGTGGTGTATGGGAGGAGGGTGGCAGCATGGTGGTGGAGGGTGTCGGCACAGCAGTGGGGGAGTGGCAGGCAGTGGCCGGGGGGGGGGGCCCAGGTCACTCTCACTGCCCAGGGACCCAGGTCATTGTCAGTCCAGCTCTGCTATGGATGAGCTCTAAGCTCTAACCGAAGTTTGGAGTAAAGGACATGTGTGTAATGAATAGTAACATACATAGTAGATGACGGCAGAGAAAGACCTGTATGGTTCATCCAGTCTGCCCAACAAGATAAATAGTGTTTTGTTTGCTATGCTATGGAGTCATCAGTGTTTCTGAGGTGTGCCTTCTCTGTGATCATCCTACTACAGCTGAGAGGAATAGACTGTTATTATTCTTTCTGATGTCATCTGAAAGCATCTTCCACCAGTATTTGTTAAGAAAATAGTTATACACTGGATTTTACTTGTTGTTACTTTTTCTAAGTTCTTCAGTAAGATATGATCGTCTTTGGATTTTACCCTATCCTTTTTTCACTGTTATTCACCCTGAGCCTCAATTTGGTTCAGATTAGATTAGCTCATATTCAACATACAGCTTATTATTAAGGTGCAAACTGGAAACATTTTCAGTTATGTGAATGGAGTGTATGTATAAGAAAAATAAATTCAAAAAGTAAGAATAGATCCTTCTAATTGAAGAGGAAATGCACTCTGTTATAAAGTTACCCTTCAAGAAGTCCCCCTGGAGAGAGGAGGAGGCAGAGAATCATCTTGGGCATTCCTTATCTTTGAGGTCAAGGCCTATGAATAGCAATCATGTTACTAAGCACTCCAGGCACCCTAATAAGTCCTTAACAGCTTAATGAATGGCTGTTTTTTGTCTTTCCTTAGACAAACAGAGCCCCAGGACTTCTAAGAAGAAAACACTTCCCTCATAAGTCACAAGATGAACAGCACTGAAACACCTGGCAGAAACACCACACCCTGAAGCACAACCTCTGGCAAAACACACACACACTCACTAATGGTCTCTGGCCTCAAAACAAGCCCAAAGGTCATAGGAACCAACTTTTCAAAATGATTGGAGGTGCTGAATTTTTTTTTTTTATAGGTGGTGCATTCCCCCCTCCTCCTCTCCCCTCTCCCTCTCCTCCTCCCCCTCTCTCTCCCCCTCCCTCTCCTCCTCCCCCCTCAGAGTTCCATGCCCCCCTCCCTCTCTCTCCTCCCAGTTCCAGGCCCCCTCCCTCACTCCCTCCCTCTCCTCTGAGTTCCAGGCCCCCTCTCCTCCGAGTTCCAGGCCCCCTCCCTCACTCACTCCATCTCCTCCAAGCTCCAGGCCCCCCTCTCTCTCCTCTGTTCCAGGCCCCTCTCTCTCCTCCGAGTTCCAGGCCCCCTCTCTCTCTCCTCCGAGTTCCAGGCCCCCCTCTCACTCTCTCTTCCGAGTTCCAGGCCCCCCTCCCTCCCTCTCCTCTGAGTTCCAGGCCCCTCTCCCTCCCTCTCCTCTGAGTTCCAGGCCCCTTCCCTCTCCTCTGAGTTCCAGGCCCCCTCCCTCCCTCTCCTCCAAGTGCTAGCCCGACCTGTGCTGCCCGCCTTCTTCTCCCAGTCCTCCGCCTGCCTCTCGCCTTCCTGCGTGCCGCCCAGAATTTAAAAGTTCTTACCTCTGGGTCCGGCAGCAACAGTGAAAGGTGAGCAGAATTGGCGCTTCAGCCTGCCTTCCCTTCTCTCTCAGCTCTGCCTCTGGTCCCGGAAGGCAGACAAAAATGGAGAGGAGGGACTGTCTTTGGTAACAAAAATAACAGGAAGCTGCTCTTTTTCTTCTCTTCTCTTATATTGTATTAGAGATTGTTTCCACCTGTTTCCCAAATCTATTGGTTACCAGAACACAAATATTCTTTGAAACATTTAGGGGTTCTTTTACTAAGCTCTGCAACTTAAAAGAGCTTACTGTGGGACACCCTTGGCTACCACACCTCTCTACTGTAGTAAGTTCCAAATTTTCATGCACTACCCGCATGCTAAAAAATATATATATATTTGATGATATGGGTGAGGAGGCGTGTTTTTTTGGGGGGGGCGGAGAGTAGGCATTTCTGAGCTAATCAATTAGCGCATCTACATTACTGCGCACTAACCCCCCTGCATACTAAGTTGCGCTAGCAGCTGCTGTGTGCTAATGCTGACACATTTGAATGTGCTGTGTCAGCATTGCTGCACGACTTAGTAAACAAGGGGGGGGGGTGTAACTGATTAGCGCATGGCCTTTAATACAAAAAATAGAAAATCAGCCATTTTACTTCTGTGGTAAAAAATGGCCTTAGCGTGTGGGGAAAACCCACATAAGGGTGTGTTAAGGCCACTTTCTACCACAACTCAGTGAAAAGACCCCTAAGTGTTATTTCTTTAGGAGCTGAAGTCAAAGGGATTTTATATATGGCTTGTTAGAACAAGAAAAAAAACACAAAAAAAATAACTCTTTCCTTCTGTTATCATACAGCAAGTAGACACAAGTTATACACGGATGCATTATCGTGGCATTATTATTATTAGCATTTGTATAGGGCTACCAGACGCACGCAGCGCTGAACACCTGACACAGAGAGACAGTCCCTGCTCAATAGAGCTTACAATCTAAAAATGATACATCTTAGGGGGTTGTGGATAATGTGAGCAATGTACATTTGCTCATGCCACAAAGTCTTGCGATGTTTGTGATGGGACAGTAATATATGGGGTTAGTAGCACCTCCGTAAATAACATTATGATGAAATTTCACATAGGGTTATGGGGTGTCTGTGGTAAAAGGAAACAAGCGTCAAGAAAGGAGATCCTCAATCGGAAGGTAGTTCAGAGCTAGTTATATGCTGGATGACTTAATCTGTGGCTTCCACCAGTGGCGTAGCCAAACAGCCAATTTTGGGTGGGCCTGAGCCCAAATTGGATGGGCACAACATTTTTTTTCTGCCCCTGTCCTACTCCCACATGTCACCCTCTCTCCTACTTCTATGTCCAACATTTTTTCTCTCTCTCTCTCCCTCTCTCTTCTTCTGCATCTCTCCCTCCCATCCAATGTCCAACTTTCTCCCTCACTCCTTACCCCCCTGTGCAGCAACTCTCGAAGAACTTCTGCCTGAAATTCTTCTCCCCGCTGCTGCCTCGGTCCCTGCAGTATTCTTTTTTTTCCGCCCGTCGCCAGCAGCGCTACGATTCACAGAGGCCGCTCCGCTCCCCACTGCAGCGCCCATTCAGCCCTATGAAAACAGGAAGTGCATCAGAGAGGGCTGGATGGACGCTGCAGGGGGGAGCGGAGCGGCCTCTGTGAATCGTAGTGCTGCTGGCGACGGGCGAAAAGAAAGAATGCTGCAGGGACCGATGCAGCAGCGGGGAGAAGAATTTCAGGCAGGCAACACTCCCGGCAGCGATGTTGTTGGGTTGGGGCGGGCCTAGAGCAAAAGTGGATGGGCCTGGGCCCGTCCAGGCCCACCCGTAGCTACGCCCCTGGCTTCCACATCATAGCTGATCAATCAAGGGAAGTCTTCCGTGCATGCCATGCCTTCATATGTATGTGGGAATTGAGTTCATATAGTAATGCATGTGCCTTCTTCTATGTATGCAAAGTACAGATGTGAATTAACTGCTCTTCTGATGTTTCTGAACACAGGCAAGATATTCTTGCACATCATCTGGAGAGCCGAGGATCAGAGGGACCCTCTGGTGAATGGACTCAGGTTTCACATCCAGTACTCTCTGGGTTCCTGTGGTCGCCATCCCGCCAGCCTGCTCAATGATGAACGCCATCGGGTTGCACTCATACAGGAGTCGGAGCTGCGGACATGAAGCAAAGCAACATGTTAGAACAAACAGTAAAAGTGAGAAATGCTGAAATGGCAGAGGAAATACTGATCAGAACCAGTCACTGCTGGGCTTCATCCACATGGACCTTTAGGGGTCAATATTCAAACTCATTTATTGGATGAACTTGAAACCTAAAGAGGTGAAGTCTACAAATGGTGCTGAAAAAAGCGTTATTCTAGAAACTGCATTTAAAGTTAGGCATGGTTTATAGAATAACACCTACGCCTGGGAATCACACCTAACTTTACTGAAACCAGGGGCATAGCCAGACTTCAGTGGGAGAGGGGTCCAGAGCCCAAGGTGAGGGGGCACATTTTTGCCTCCCCCCCCAGCGCTGCCAAACCCCCTGCCATTTTTGACACCCCCGCCCCACCGCCACCGCCACCAACAACAACAACAACTTTGAACCCCCCCCCTGCCGACAACCCTCTTGACCCCCCTCCCACCGCCAACCCTCCCCTGCCGCCGCCACCGTCGGCTACCCTTGCTGCCGGGGGACCCCAACCCCGCCAGCCGAGGTCCTCTTCTTCCAGCGCAAGGCTTCGTTCTGTTTCTGTGAGTCTGACATCCTGTACGTACAACGTGTAGGATGTCAGACTCACAGAAACAGAACAAAGCCTTGCAGATCATCCAGCAACGTGCAACTGCATGTAGAAACAGAACGAAGCCTTGCGCCAGAAGAAGAGGACCTCAGCTGGCGGGGGTTGGGGTCCCTCGCCAGCAAAGGTAGCCAATGGCGGCGGCGGGAGGGGGGGTCGAGAGGGTCATCGGCAGAGGGGTCCAGGGCCAAATCTACGGGAGCCCAGGCCCCCATGGCCCCACATAGCTACGCCACTGACTGAAACATGGTGCAAATCTTCACGCCCAAATCAGACACATATCCTCATCACTCTATAGCTACCCACGTAAATTTTAGAAAAGCCCATTCCACCCATGACCCTCCCATTTCCGTGCCCCCTTTTTGAACTCACGTGTAAAATTTAGCTGCAGATCTTGCGCCTAAATTTACATGTCCATATTTTAATTACATTTAATTAGTGCCAATAATTGCTTGTTAAGCCAATTATTGGTGCTAATTAGCTTGTTATTCAAATAAATTGCACGTACACATTGGGTGTGTGCTCAAATTTGCTCACACAATTTTTAGCGACTTTTATAGGATTCGGGGGAAAATGTCTATTGCACCTGAATATATAATTCACACTGAGCTACTACTGAAAAAGGTGTGATACCGTTAATTGGATAAATGATCTCTTTTAAATTTCTCAGGGTGCTGACTGGTTTAATTTCCTGGTTATGTACAGGAGGGAGGGATGAGAAGTGTGCTGAAGGCACATTTAAAAGATAGCCAGATTGGGCCGATATTTACCGCTATCTGCTTAAATATAACTGGTTAATGTGGGTTTGATAAATAGCAGATCTAGGTTGATCAGTTAAGATATCTGGCTAACTTTAACCAGCTACTTAACCAGATTTTTCTCTAAATGTCAGGTTAAAGTAATCCAAATCTCTTATCTGATTAACTTTAACCTCTTTAAATGAAATATGCATTTCTGTTCTGCCTTTACAAGGAAATATACCATGTTCATACCAGAATGCAATCATCATAAAATCTAATACTATGAAATGTATCATTTAACATGTCATTGTGATATACGTTACATGACTTGGCCTTCCACCAAGGTGACCTACTTTGGATTCTCATAAAATTGAGCAGAGTACAGCTGGGCTAGGTTAGAAATTCTCAGAATGATGGACAAGCAGGTAGTGCAGGGATGAGCAACCCTGGAATGTATGTCACCTGCTGGGTCCGGATCCTTCTCTCTTCTGTGAGCAATTTCAAAACTCTTGAGGTTTTACTATGCAGCTGAGCTGGCCTTTGGGAGTTGGCAGTATGCTGAAGGGAGTATATTTGAAGGTGGAATCGTGCTATTTTGGGGGGATTCTGCTAGGTATGGTGACCTGGATTGGCCACAAGTGTATCATAGCTAATTTTCATCTGGATATCCAAAGACATAATGGAGAAGGAAGTGAATGAGGAATGGGGGAGAGACAGTAGGAGAAAGGTGAACAGGAGTGAGGAAAGAAGAGGAAGAGGAAGAGGAAGAACTGAAAGAGAACACAAGGAAGAAGACAGAAAAGAGGAGAGAAACAGAAGAGAATCAAGAGAAAGTTTTAATAGGAAACAAAGAGAAAGAGACAAAGAAGGAAGGCAGTGGACTGAAACAGAAAAGAAAAAGGAAGAAGGTCATTAGAAAGATGAAGCCTAGAGGTAAAGCTCAGAGAAGACAAAGAATAAACAGAGATAACAAAAATCAATATTCTCCTGTTTTAAAAAAAATGCATAACGGATTCTTTCCAGGTTGTGATATGTTTCAATGAACAAATCTAGGAACGATTCAAAGATTGTAAATATCTGGGACCTCTGCTGTTTGGACAGCTGATAAACTGTTCATCTTTGGAAGTAACGTGGAGGGGCATAATCGAACATCGCCGGCCAAATAGATCGCCAGCGATCTATGTTGGCGGCGGCGCTACAGCTGGTCGGAACCATATTATCGAAAAAGATGGCCGGCCATCTCTTTTTTTCGATAATATGGTTTAGCCCGGCCAAATGCCGTGGAGTTCGCCGGGTTTGAGATGGCTGGGTTTGTTTTTCAGCGATAATGGAAAGTTATGTCGGCCATCTCAAATCCCGGCCAAATTCAAGGCATTTGGCCATGGGAGGAGCCAGCATTTTTAGTGCACTGGCCCCCCTGACATGCCAGGACACCAACCAGCCACCCTAGGGGTCACTGTGGTGGACTTCAGAAAAGCTCCCACGTGCATAGCTCCCTTACTTTGGGAGCTGAGCCCCCCAAACCCACTACCCACAAATGTACTGCACCCACTAAAATTGTTCCAGGGACCTGCATACAGCCTCTAGGACTTATTGCTGCTGTATAACTTTGGCATACCAGTTGACACCTGAAAACTAATCTCTCTGAAAAAGTCCTTTCTTGAAATAAGCACGTTTACTCACAGTTAACTGCAGATCAGAGGTTGTGCCCCACTGGCAAAGAGTCCCCTGATACTAAGATTAGCAGTAGGTCAGAGCTGGCACAATGGTGTACAATGCCCTCTTTCAGCACCATGCAAGGTAAGAACTACGTTCTCTAACGTGGGTAACACAGGAAAGGGATCTAAAAGTGGCTTACAAAAATGGCCACTACCGCATGGACTACAACAGGAAACAAAACAGGGCACACTCTGACCCAGTTAGCAGGGGGGGGGGGGGAAAGCACCATGGGAGTAGAGCCCAGTACCCTACACCCACCACAATGCATTGCTAATGTGACTCTGCAGGGCACCTAACAGAAAAGGTGTCACACTCACCCGAGAGCCACATCGCAACCAGGGAAAGGCTGTCGGAGGATACAACACATTCTGCTGTCATGGAGGTGGGTACGGCATTTGAGGCTGGCATACAGGCTGACAAAAAAGGTTTTTAGTTTTATTTTTTTAGTTTGGAAGGGGATTGGTGACCACTGGGGGAGTATGGGGAGGTCATACCCCATTCCCTCCAGTGGTTGTGAAAATAAAAGGACCAAGTAAAGCCGGCAAAATACTGCTTAACGCCGCTTTTTTTTTTCCATTATCGGCGAAAGCCAGCCATCTGGTAGCCACGCCCATGCCCGCCCATGTCCCGCCTTTGCTAATCTACCGACACGCCCCCTTGAACTTTCGCTGGCGAAGCGACGGAAAAGCGGCGATGCAGTCAAAAATGCTGCTTTTGATTATACCAATTTCGCCGCTTTTAAAAAATCGCCGGCCATCTCCCGATTTGTGTCGGAAGATGGCCAGCGATCACTTTTGATTATAAGCTGGATAGTAATATAGTAGATGACGGCAGAAAAAGACCTGCACGGTCCACCCAGTCTGCCCAACAAGATAAACTCACATGTGCCATTTTTTGTGTATACCTTACCTTGATTTGTACCTGTCTTTTTCAGGGCACAGACCGTATAAGTCTGCCCAGCACTATCCCCGCCTCTCAACCACCAGCCCCGCCTCCCACCACCGGCTCTGGCACAGACCGTATAAGTCTGCCCAGCACTATCCCCACCTACCAACCACCAGCCCTGCCTCCCACCACCGGCTAAGCTTCTGGGGATCTCTTCCTTCTGAGCAGGATTCCTTTATGTTTATCCCACGCATGTTTGAATTCTGTTACCGTTTTCCTCTCCACCACCTCCGCGGGAGGGCATTCCAAGCATCCACCACTCTCTCCAATATAGCACATGCCATAGCATTAGCAACAACAGAATGCTGATACATCTCATATATTAATCATGTACCGGTCAATATTCAGCCACTGTGGGCAGAATTAGGCTCAGTTATTCGGTACCGGCCCGTGTACAGGCACTGGCATTAAATGTCTGGCTATGACCAGACTAGTTCTGGCTGCCGGCATTTATGCAGGTCCTGGCTGCCGAGTCCCCGCCACCACCACCACACATATAACAGTTTCCCATTCTTGAAGTCCCCATACAGACTTGTAGCCCCCCCCCCCCCCCGGGACTACCTTACCATACTTGGTGGTCTAGGGTGGCCACTTCCAGGTAGGAATGGAGGAGTGGCCTAGTGGTTAGTGCAGTGGACTTTGATCCTGGGGTTTGATTCCCACTGCAGCTCCTTGTGACTCTGGGCAATTTGCTTAACTATCCATTGCCCCCAGGTACAAATAAGTTGTATATACTATATAAACCACTTTGGTGTAACATAGTAACATAGTAGATGACGGCAGAAAAAGACCTGCACGGTCCATCCAGTCTGCCCAACAAGGTAAACTCACATGTGTTACTTTTTGTGTATACCTTACCTTGATTTGTACCTGTCCTTTTCAGGGCACAGACCGTATAAGTCTGCCCAGCACTATCCCCGCCTCCCAACCACCAGCCCCGCCTCCCACCACCGGTTCTGGCACAGACCGTATAAGTCTGCCCAGCACTATCCCCACCTCCCAACCACCAGTCCCGCCTCCCACCACCGGCTCTGGCACAGACCGTATAAGTCTGCTCAGCACCATCCCCACCTCCCAACCATCAGCCCCGTGTCCCACCACCAGTTCTGGCACAGACCGTATAAGTCTGCCCAGCACTATCCCCCCAAACTACAGAAAGGCAGTATATCAAGTCCCATTTCCCCTTCCAGTCTCTCCTGCCCATTCTGGTAGTCTCACTTAAACCATGATGAGTATTGACCCCATAATTTTTAAAACAGTTTAGAACAATGAACCTATGGATACTACAGGATCTAAGACTTAAGTCGGTGAGTAATTTATAATTGGGTGGTGCAAAATGCCAAAGAGATGCAAGAATATTCACCTCTATTTGTCTGCAGTTTTTATGACTGTGAGCTGGTAAAACTATTGGAGATCTCTGCCCATTTGTATCTTACTCTCTTACCTTTCTATATGTTCCGTCTTTGCTTATATCCTTCACTGTCAATTAAAATGTTCTATTATGTATTGTGTTGACATTGTAAGTAGTATACCGTGCCATACTTTGTATTGTCATTTGAATATTTTTACTGCTGTAATTGTCTATTGCTCACGTTTGATTTATTCTTACTGTACACCACCTTGAGTGAATTCCTTCAAAAAGGCGGTAAATAAATCCTAATAAATAAAATAAATAAATAAATAAATAAAATAATATGTAAACCACTTTGGTTTACACCTTATGCCTGGAATAGACTTCCTGAGCCATTACGTCAAGCTCCATCCCTAGCCGCCTTCAAAACCGGGCTAAAGGCCTACCTGTTTGATGCTGCTTTTAATTCCTAACTTATCACCTGCTCATAACCTTATCTTGTCTTTCTCTCTTCAATAGTCCCTTTTCCCTATGTGTCCTATCTGTCTGTCCTACCCTTATCCTTTGTTTGTCCTGTCTGTCTGTCCTGAATTAGATTGTAAGCTCTTTTGAGCAGGGACTGTCTTTTTCTTCATGTTCAATTGTGAAGCGATGCGTACGACTGGTAGCGCTATAGAAATGATTAGTAGTAGTAGTAGTGGTTGTACCACGGAAAGGCAATATATCAAGAATGTTATAAACAAAAAGAAAATAGTGAAAAAACAGATCTATGCAGTTCCCATCCTATCCTACTGGCTTTTTCAAGGACAATAGAGATTCGGGGTTAAACATTCAGTGCCAGTAGCAGAAATGGAAGAGGCATGTCAGCTTTTGTTCTTGTTCACACACACAGTGAATTTCCTAATAATGCACCATAGTAAAAATCATATTCCCAACATTCCCAAACTTCATAAAGAAATACTAATGATATACTTGCATCCATATGACTTCTGTAAGACCTTGTTGTAATTGTGAGTAATGTTTTCTGTTTTACAATTACATAGAGACTTGATGGCAGATAAGGGCCAAATGGCCCATCCAGTCTGCTCATCCTCAGTAACCACTAACTCCTCCTTTCCTAAGAGATCCCACATGCTTTCTTAAATTCAGACACAGTCCTTGTCTCCACGAACTTCACCGGGAGGCCATTCCATGTATCCACCACCCTTTCGATAAGATCTCTTTTAATGGCATCATTCTTTTTATGGAAACAAAAATCATGCCAGATCAACTGAAATGCATTCTTTTTGTACTCAACACAATACAATGGCATCTGCGATGCATATTTCCCAAAGCTAAACATTCCAGATAATTTGATTTGTCTCTCTCTCTCTTCCTTTTTCTCCGGTTGGATGTTGTATTAGTGGTTTTGCTTTACTATTTAATAATGGTGTTCCTTTCTTTTATGTTCTATTTTATTGTAAACCACCCTGTGATATGCTCAGGAAGGGCAGTATATGAACATTTTACTATACCATAAACCATAAACCATAAATTCAAAATAAAATATTTTTTCTACCTTTGTTGTCTAGACATTTTATTTTTCCATTACATTAGTCTCAGTTTCTTTTTTTTCTGCTTTCATGCCTGACTGATTCTCTTTCCAGTGGCTGCTATCCATTTGTCTTTTCTCCTTTCTTGTCTCCTCCTGTCTCATTCCATTCCCTCACTACACCTGTCTCTGACATATCGATCGTTTCCTTTTAGCTCTTTCTTGGCTTTTTGTCTTTTCTACCTCACTGTCCACTCAACCCTCTTTCTATCCTATTTTCCACTCTTCTCCTTCTGTTACTCTTTCTCCTATTCCCTTTCTGTTTTCATCTACTCAGGGCCACCGAGGAGGGGGCGTGACAAAATTTCCCTGGGTCCGGCCTCCAAGGGGGGGCAAGGTTCTGGCAAGGTTTTGAGGGAGCAGAGCCTTCTTCCTTCCTGCCTGCTTGCTTCTGGGTCTGTCTCTCTCCTGCTCTTGTGTGCCAGGACCCAGGTGATTGCATTAACCTGATAAACTGGGTCCTGGCACACAGCAGCAGAAGACAACAGACCAAAGGAGGAGCAGACACAGGAAGCACTATAGGGTGGGGGCCCGAATGTGTGGGAGGGGCGCGCAGTGTGGTGGTGGCCCAGCTGGTCTCATGTGGGCCCTGCATCTACTCACCATTACCACATTTCTACACTCTGTACCTACTATCCTCCTCTCACTCATTTTCCAGCCTCTCTATTCTATCTTCCCTTCCTCTCCCTCCCTCCCTCCAATCTTGTAACCCAGCATCTCCTACCTCTTTCTTCCCACTCTTGTAGCCTGACATTTCCCTGTCCCTTCACCTCCATCCTCCACCCCTCCCAGTATCTTCCTGTCCCACTCCTCACTCCTGCCCCCCCCCCCAAAGGTCCAGCATTTCTCCTCTCTCCCTTGGTCCAACATCTCTCCCTTTTTCTTTCCACCTGACCTTCTCCCTCCCCACGATCCAGCATCTCTCCCTCTCTCCCCACATCCTCCCACGTGTCCAGCCACCTCTGGGTCTAACATCTCTCTCTTTCTTCCCTCTTGTCCAGCATCTCTTCATCCCTCCCCTCTACCCCCTGGGTCCAATATCTCTCCTTCTCTCTTTCCTCCCTCCCTCCATCCAGTTGTTCAGCATATCTTTCTTCATCCCCTCCACCTCTAGGTCTGTTATCTCTCCCTCTACTCCACTCCCCCTCCAGTGGTCTGGCATCTCCCTCTCTTTCTCAAACCCTCTCCCTAACCAGTCTACTTTACAACATATCTTTCTTCACAGGTGGTGGCAGCAGTAGCAGCGATTCTGATATTTTTTTTATGGACAGCCCTGGAGCTTTCCCTCTGTTGTGTACTGCCCCAGTGGAAACAGGAAGCTATGTCAGAGGGAGTTGGACACAGCAGAGGATACGTTATGGGGCTAGACAGGCAGCATATCAAATCATCAACTCTGCCTATGACCTCTGTAAAGAAAGATACATTTTATGGTAATCCAGGGAAAGAGAGGGAGAAAAATGTTGGCTGGAGGTGGGAGGGTGGGAAGGGGAAGAGATGCAGGACCACAAAGGTTTCCTGTAGCTGTGAGGCCAAGGAAGGCAGTTGCCCTGTTTGTCCCTCCCCCAACACCGTGCTGTCCCTGTGTGAACCCAAAGTAGTACATTAAGATTCAACATGTTATAGCAGAAATATAGAACACCTTATTCCTCACTGCCTTGTCTGATTCCATATTCCTTTCTCAAATTCTTTGTTGTGTAATCATGGTTACTTGCTGCCTGAGGAAAAAAAATAGACTCATTCCTCCCCCAACTCCACTGCCTGACTTTTCAGGAATGAGACTGTAAAACAAATGCCAAAATAAGGAGCTTCTTTTTGCTGAGTGATAAGAGGAAAAGCTGGTTCAGGAAGCTCAGAGGGAAGAGAACACTACAGGAACACACTCAGCATTCCTTCTGTCTATGATAAAATGTAAAAAGTGCTCAAAAGTCACTGCAAGAATCTATAAAAAGAACTTTTATGCAAATGATTAACTGTTAAAATAGGGCAATAAAGAAAGTCTTTCAAACTAAAAAAATATATATAAAATGCAATGACAAACAGAACAGTAAAATGTATGAACAAATAGTTCAGCATTTTAAAGGCTTTACCAAGTACTTGTGACACAGTTGGAAACAGGATATTGAGTTTGAGGGACCTTTGATCTGATCCAATGTAGTAGTTGCTGTTCTAACAACAACAGAGAAACACAATGAGGACAGCTTTCTGAGGAATTTGCCTGGGGGCCCCTGGATAAATTGTGGCTAAAAGCATACTGGATAACAGCACATGTACTGTTTGCTGTTGGAAAAAGTGGGCAGATTGGACTGGGGCAGCAAAGACAAAGCCAGTACTTTTTTTTTTTACCAGTAGTCCCCACTAGCCCAGATTTTGAAAGGGAAATGCTGTGGGGAGTTGCCCTGGGGAAATGAGCATACATGTCCATCTGCAAGCTCCCCACCTGGTTTAAATACTGCCCCGAATGAGGGCTGCCTGGAAACTCACTCGTTTCTCTTTTATTTAGTTATCTATTAGTTTTATATACAGAACAATTGGAAGAGCAACAGCCTTTGAAGTACTGTGAGGCTGCCTGTAAAGGTTGCGGCAGCCATTTTAGGGAGACAGCTGCAATGGGCAGGAACAAATGGGCTTCACTTCTGCCCACTTACTACTACTACTACTTAACATTTCTAGAGCGCTACTAGGGTTAGCGTTAGGCAGCGCTGTACAGTTTAACAAAGAAGGACAGTCCCTGCTCAAAGGAGCTTACAATCTAAAGGACGAAATGTCAAGTTGGGGTAGTCTAGATTTCCTCAAGGAGGTATAATGTTTATGTGCCGAAGGCGACATCGAAGAGGTGGGCTTTGAGTAAGGATTTGAAGATGGGCAGGGAGGGGGCTCGACCTATGGGCTCAGGGAGTTTATTCCAAGCATAGGGTGAGGCGAGGCAGAAAGGGCGGAGCCTGGAGTTGGCGGTGGTGGAGAAGGGTACTGAGAGGAGGGATTTGACCTGTGAGCGGAGGTTTCGGGTAGGAATGTAAGGGGAGATGAGGGTAGAGAGGTAATGAGTCCACTTCCCACTGGACCAACAGGGAAGAGGGGCAGATAAGCCCACAACCATGGGGGAGGGGGTTTGCAGTTCTGGGGAAGCTGGGGGAGGAAAGGGATCCAGCAGGGGGGGTCTGCTTTACTTCCGATGGGGTGGGAGGGGGAGTAGACATCAGAAAGCAGTAGATCCTCTTCTGCAGGTCTCGGATATTCAATGCCGGTGGCTGGACACGGCCTGACATTGAATATCTGGGGCTATTTCTGCCTGTGGGTGGTCTGCATTTTGAAAAATCCTGACCACTGTGGGCTGAATATTGAATTGTTCATTTCCACATTTGAAGGGTAGTTTTTAAAGGGTGCATCCAGTTTAAGAAGGCAAGTAGTTAAAACAGTTTTATGTAGGGTCTGATTAGTTTGCTGTTTTTTATTTTTATGGGTTTTTTTTTAATGTAAACCACCTAGAGATAGGCAGAGTAATTTTAAAATAAAAATTAAATAACTAAATAAATTAGGTGCCTACTTAATACACTATTTTATAAAGCTGCACAGGTGCTTATGGGGCTCATTTTTGAAAGAGAAAAATGTTTAACAAGTGGCAAAAAGCAGCATTTGGACATTTTGCTTGTTAAAACGTTCAAATTGCTATTATCAAAACCTATTTTGCAGATATGTATCTATGCATTTCGTCTGCAGTGCATCCAAACCACAAGGGGACATGTCAGGGGTCGGATTAGGGCATTCCTAACACTTGGATGTTTTTCTGCCATAATGGAACAAAACCAAAACGTCCAGGACTAAAACTAAGACATTTTGAGCTAGTCCTGTTTTAATAACGACTAAGCCACAAAAAAGTGCCCTAAGTGACCAGATGACTACTGAAGGAATAAAGGAATGCCCCCCTTGCTCCCCCAGTGGTCACTGACCCCCTCCCACCCCCAAAGATGTGAATGAAACAGTACATTCCAGCCTCTATGACAGCTTCAGATGTTATGGCCAGTCCTATTCGAGAAGCAAGCAGGTCCCTGGTTGGTGCAGTGCACTGTGAAGAAGGGGACCCAGGCCCATAATCCACTCTGTTACAGTGGCGTACCAAGCGGAGGCGGTCCGCCCCGGGTGCACGCCGCTGGGGGGGTGTCACGCGCCTGTCCGCTACGTTCGTTCTGTGCTCCCTCTGCCCCGGAACAGGAAACGAACGAAGCGGACAGGCGCGCAGCACCCCCCCCCAGCGGCATGCACCCTGGGGGGGGGGGTTCTTTCGCCAGGGGTGTCCTTTCGCCGGGGGGGGTGTCACGCTGCACCTGAGGGGGGGCGCTGCACCCAGGGGGGGCGCATCAGTGATCTGCCCCGGGTGTCAGCCCCCCTAGAAACGCCACTGCTCTGTTACATTTTTGATGAAAAGTGAGTCCCCCCCAAAACCTACCAAAAACCTTATGCCTGCATGTGTCACCTATATGTGGTTACAATAGGTGTTTGGTGGGTTTTAGAGAGCTCCCTATATAATATAAGGGGGGTGATGGTGAGATGTGTACCTGGAACCTTTTAGGTGAAGTCCACTGCAGTGTCTCCTTGGATGCCCCACTGCTCTGCTGGGATGTCTCGCACAAAAATGACTTTATAAGATTACTATTTAAAGGCTCATTTTGCACAGGATATTGAAGGAAGACTTGAGATGACCTGGTCAGGGTGGGGAAAGCCTCTGAATTAAAGGTGTTCTCCTTTTAAAACAGCAATCAGAGGAGAGACCATTATTAAATGGACTTGGGGAAAATCCACTATTTCTGGGAAAAGCAGTATAAAATGTTTTGTACATTTTTGGGATCTTGCCAGGTATCTGTGATGACCTGGATTGGCCACTGTTGGAAACAGGATGCTGGGCTCGATGGACCTTTGGTCTTTCCCAGTATGTCAATACTTATGTACTTATGAGATGAGGAGATAGGGTTTGAGTATTTGCTGCCACGGGGAGGGTCTCAAAGCTGATAAAGCTGAGCTCTGAGAAACAATAACAGACGCTAATGTGTTATTTAACCAGCAGGTCACAGCTGGATGTTTGTTGATACTTTGGAACCACAGTGGGCAGGGTGCAGGAACACAGGAGCTGAATAACATTTCTGGCATTCCTATACCTTTCTAAACATGCCAGGAAGATGCAGGTGGTCTCCTCTGACTAAACTGCAGTATTGTCCTCAAGGGACTTTCTCAGGGATACATTTCACATTAGTCTGAAGGGATGTCACCTCACATGCTTTTTCACCACTCTTTAATTTAATGGAAAATGTGCCAGGTAGAAACCACAGCTTACACCTCCCATCTTCTATTGACCCATGACACAAATATATTTGTTGTTTTTTTTTAATTATTATTTTGATGTATTTCTATATCAATAAAAAAATGTTCCTGTACTGAAATTCAAAGAAAAGGGAAAGGAGACTTGATATAGAGCCTTTCTGTGGCTTTTGCAACTACAGTCAAAGTGGTTTACATAATATATCCAGGTATTTATTTGTACCTGGAGTAATGGAGGGTTAGGTGACTTGCCCAGAGTCACAGGGAGCTGTGGTGGGAATTGAACCCAGCTCTGCAGGATTAAAATCTGCATACTAACCACTAGGCTACGCCTCCACACCAAGAGTGTGATATCAAGTATATAACCCAAATTAGGAAAACTTAAATCAAGTGCCTTTCTTCAAAACAGTCCACTGTATAAGACAGGAGCAAAGCATTATGCCAAGAAATATAACAATGAAAAAAACAACCATCCAAAGAGAAAAACAGGAGGAACCTGCTGAGCTGGTACTATCTGAGCATTATCTAAAATGTGATTTCTAAACTGAACTTTCTGTGAACTTTCTTCAGGGATTCCGCATGACTAATGATCATTCCTGTCCTGACTGATGCCATGCCGGCTCTGCTGACAAAATAGCTGCGGATCCCAGCAGCCATTTTGAGATTGGAGCTGACATGGGTAGGAGCACTGCGGATCCTTCCGAATCCCGCCCATCTTAGCTTCAATTTCAAAATGGATGCCAGAACCTCCAGCAGCAGTCTTATGAAACTGCAGTGGGAGGTCCAGGGAGTCATTTTGTCAGTGGAGCCGGCATAAGCAAGAGTGACTGCTCCCTGTAGGGTAAAGGGAATTGGATTTGATCAGGGCCGCCGAGAGTGGGGGACAGGGGGGACAAAATTCCCCGGGCCTCCAGGGGGGCCCGGCGCCGTAGTCCCACCCCGCCCTCCGTCATCAGGACCTCACACCTCCTGGGGCCCTGCGGCGCTTCCTGGTGCTCCCTTCCTCGTTGCAACACTCTCAGCTTCATTTTTTCCAGCTGCCCTGCATTTAAAAAGTTGCAGCGGCGGCAAAAACGCAGGCTCGCCTCTTCTTTAAGCCCTTCCCCTTCTCTTTCAGCATGCACTGATGCAATTTTCGGGTTCCGTGAAGGCGGCACAGTGCACGCTGAGAGAGAAGGGGAAGGGCTTAAAGAAGAGGCGAGCCTGCGTTTTTGCCGCCGCTGCAACTTTTTAAATGCAGGGCGGCTGGCCAGGAAGGAAGGAAAGGCTGTCCCTCGTTGTCTTCATTTGTGGGTAGCATTTTTATTTATTCTCACTTATATTTTCAAACGTGCCGGCTTGTGCAGCATAGGAATGTACACATAGGAAGTATAATAACGGAATAACTTTTCGTAGTAATTTGTCATTTGGAGGGGCTGTTTATAGGGACTCCCTAGCACGTGTTGTTTTTGTGCAGACATTTTTTTTTCTCCTGGTAAAGGGTCACTAAAACAGACATCATTTATGAGAATCAGGTGCTCAACACTTAGAGTTTTTATCTGCTTATTTATTTACTTATTTATGACACTTATGTGCTGGAAACCTGAGGGCACAGCTGGGGCTGGGAACTGAAACTCGGGGGAGGGGGTGAAAAGGGGGGTAAGTTGGGGCAAGTCACTGGACATGGAGGGGAAGGGAGGGAGGACAGGGAGCAAAGGAGAATCATTGGGGATGAGTAGGGAGGGCAGGGGAGGGAGGAGAGTTGCGATGGATGGAGGGGAGGGTAGGAGAAATGCTGGACATGGAAGTGAGGGAAGACAGGAAGGAGATGCACATGCACATGCACAGGAGGGGAGAGGAGAAATTCTGGATATGGATGGAGGAGAGGGGAGAGTTGAAATGCTGGATATGGATGCAGGGGAGGGAAGAGAGGATATGAGATGAACATGGATGGAGGGGAGGAGAGAGAGAGGAAGGAGATGCATCCTGACGGAGATGAGGGAAAGGGAAAAGAGGAGAAAAACTGCACATGGCTGGAGAAAATAGGCAAAAGCTGGATCCACTCTATACCTCTTCCAGTCAAGTCCGCGGAGGACCCAGCTTTTACCTATGGATGTAGGGCAAGAAAGGAAGAAAGTAAAGAAATAAATGGAAAGGAAACTCTGGAAGTGGAGTTTAGGGAGCAGATAGAGAGCAACAGAATCAGAGACTGGGACCAACATGATCTGAAATACAGTCACAAGACAACAAAGGTAGAAAAAAAATCATTTTATTTTCATTTTAGTGTTTGGAATATGTCCAATTTGAGAATTTATATCTGCTGTCTTATTTTGCAATGTATAGCAATGTTCTGTTTTTCTGGTATTGTGCTGCATGCAGAATCTGTATGCTAATTTGGTTTCTGTCATTTTGGGTATACTAGGGAGGGGTGGGTGGGCTCTGAGAACTGGTCTGCACAGCTCCCTGCAGTTGCTAAGACCGGCCCTGTCCGTCATCGACCGTCTGCCACCAGGCCGGGCCCCCTGCATTGAAATCACAGCGCCTCTCACCTCCGTGTGAAAGCGCTGCAGGCAGCAGCAGATCGCCTCCCTTCGGGTTTCCTTCCCTCTCTGTGTCCCGCCCTCACGGAAGTTACGTCAGATGAGGGCGGGACACAGGGAGGGAAGGAGGCCCGAAGGAGGGAGGCAATCTGCTGCTGCCTGCAGTGCCTTCACATGGAGGTGAGAGGCGCTGTGATTTCAGTGCAGGGGCCCGGCCTGCTGGTGCGCGGAGGGGGGACAGGTGGTGGGAGAGCGGTGGCGACCTCGGGGGGGGGGGGGGGCCCGGGGGGTGGCCTTGCCCCGGCCTGGCCCAGTCTCTCGGCAGCCCTGGATTTGATATACTGCCTTTCTATGATTTTTGCCACTACATTCAAAGCAGTTTACATAGTATATACAGGTACATACAGGTACTTATTTGAACCTGGGGCAATGGAGAGTTAAGTGACTTGCCCAGAGTCACAAGGAGCTGCAGTGGGCAGGGGCGTAGCCATGGGTGGGCCTGGATGGGCCTAGGCCCACCCAATTTGGGTTCAGGCCCACCCAGCAACGGAGCGGAGGGAGCAGGCAGTGCTGATCCTGCATCTGCCTCCTTCTCTCTGACAGCAGCGCTTCCCAGACGCTGCCTACCGCCGCCACGATCCACCTCCTCCCTCTGTCTCACTCTCAACAGCAGCGGTAGCGATTCAAACACGCTACCTCCTGCTTCTAACCCGGAAGCGTCTCCTCTGCAGAGGAGACACTTCCGGGTTAGAAGCAGGAGGCAGAGTGTTTGAATCGCAACGCTACCGCTGCTGTTGAGAGTGAGACAGAGGGAGGAGGTAGATTGTGGTGGCAGTAGGCAGTGTCTGGGAAGCGTTGTCATCAGAGAGAGGGCGGGCAGGTGGAATGGGAGGGAAGGATGCATGGGGGTGAAGGAGAATCGCTGGACACATGGATGGGAGCGGGAAGGGAGGGGAGAGAGGAGAGTCATGGGATAGATGGATGGAGGTGGGGGTCAGGGGAGAGAGGAGAATTGCTGGGGATGGATGGATGGAGGTGGGGGGCAGGGGAGAGAGGAGAATTGCTGGGGATGATGGATGGATGGATGGATGGAGGTGGGGGGCAAGGGAGAGAGGAGAATTTCTGGGGATGGATGGATGGATGGATGGAGGTGGGGGTCAGGAGAGAGAGGAGAATTGCTGGGGATGATGGATGGATGGATGGATGGAGGTGGGGGGCAGGGGAGAATTGCTGGGGATGGATGGATGGATGGATGGATGGATGGATGGATGGAGGTGGGGGTTAGGGGAGAGAGGAGAATTGCTGGGGATGATGGATGGATGGATGGAGGTGGGGGCAGGGGAGAGAGTAGAATTGCTGGAGATGGATGGATGGATGGATGGAGGTGGGGGTCAGGGGAGAGAGGAGAATTGCTGGGGATGATGGATGGTTGGATGGAGGTGGGGGGCAAGGGAGAGAGGAGAATTTCTGGGGATGGATGGATGGATGGAGGTGGGGGTCAGGGGAGAGAGGAAAATTGCTGGGAATGATGGATGGATGGATGGAGGTGGGGGGCAGGGGAGAGAGGAGAATTTCTGGGGATGGATGGATGGAGGTGGGGGTCAGGGGAGAGAGGAGAATTGCTGGGGATGATGGATGGATGGATGGAGGTGGGGGGCAGGGGAGAGAAGAGAATTGCTGGGGATGGATGGATGGAGGTGGGGGGCAGGGGAGAGAGGAGAATTGCTGGGAATGATGGATGGATGGATGGAGGTGGGGGGCAGGGGAGAGAGGAGAATTGCTGGGGATGGATGGATGGATGGAGGTGGGGGGCAGGGGAGAGAGGAGAATTGCTGGGGATGATGGATGGATGGATGGAGGTGGGGGGCAGGGGAGAGAGGAGAATTGCTGAGGATGGATGGATGGATGGAAGTGGGGGGCAGGGGAGAGAGGAGAATTGCTGGGAATGATGGATGGATGGATGGAGGTGGGGGGCAGGGGATAGAGGAGAATTGCTGGGGATGGATGGATGGAGGTGGGGGTCAGGGGAGAGAGGACAATTGCTGGGGATGATGGATGGAAGTGGGGGGCAGGGGAGAGAGGAGAATTGCTGGGGATGGATGGATGGAGGTGGGGGCAGGGGAGAGAGGAGAATTGCTTGGGATGGATGGATGGATGGATGGAGGTGGGGGTCAGGGGAGAGAGGAGAATTGCTGGGGATGATGGATGGATGGATGGAGGTGGGGGGCAGGGGAGAGAGGAGAATTGCTGGGGATGGATGGATGGATGGAGGTGGGGGGCAGGGGAGAGAGGAGAATTGCTGGGAATGGATGGATGGAGGGGACAGGGGCAAGAACAGAATTGCTGGGGATGGATGGATAGGGGCAGGGGAGAGAAGAGAATTGCTGGGTATGGATGGATGGAGGGGAGAGGAGAGTTGCTGGACATGGGTAGATGGAGGGGAGGGAAGAGGAGAGAGGAAGGTTGCTGGACATGGGTGGATGGAGGGGAGGGCAGGGGGCAGAGGAGGGTTGCTGGACATGGATGGATGGAGGGAAGGGCAGGAGAGAGGAGGCTGCTGGATATGGATGGAGGAGAGGGAAGGGAGAGAGAAGAAATGCTGGACATGGATGGAGGGGAGGGAAGAGTGAGGAAGGAGATGAGATGAGGGAAAAGGAAGAGAGGAGAAAATTGCACATGGATGAAGAAAATAGGCAGAAGCTGGATCCACTGGACAGTCAAGTCTGCGGAGGACCCAGAGCAAGAAATGAAGAAGAAAGGCGGAAAGTAAAGAAATAAATGGAAAGGAAGCCCTGGAAACGGAGTAAAGAGGACAGATAGCAGCAGAATCAGATACTGGGCCAGTATGATCAGAAAAACAAAGTCACCAGACAGCAAAGGTAGAAAAAAATCTTTTTATTTTCATTATAATGATTGGAACATGTCCACTTTGAGAATCAGGTGCTCAACATTAAAAGTTTATATATATTTATTTACTTATTTATGGCATTTTATCCCACATTAAACATGAATTAGATTGGAACCTGGGATCATTTAATGTTTTTTTTTCCTGGAAAGAGTAATGCATTGCCTCCCCCACCCCCCAGGCTCTCTCCCCGGCTATAGCCAGCTCTGCAATTTTGAGGGGAGGTGCACAGGTGGACGGGGGAGGGGGGGCGTAGAGGTTGACCGGGGAGAGAGCCTGTTGTTAAACATTTACCAGCACACCACTGTCTAGTGCCCACCCAGCCAACCTGTTGGCCCACCCAAAAATTGACTTCTGGCTATGCCACTGGCAGTGGGAATTGAGCCTAGTTCCCCAGGATCAAAGTCCACTGCATTAACCACTAGGCTATTCCTCTACCTCTACACCACCAACACTATGGTAGGCCTGGGGGTGAGGTGGGGGGGCTACATGTGGTTCCAGGAGATTTGGGCTCCTTGTGTCGAGGGGAGGGAGTGGGGTTTCTTGGTATATGAAAAATATTTCAGGGGTTCCGCCATAGAAAAAATTGGGAATCACTGATCTAAAAGCTAGGAGAGCGAGGAAGACTTCATTGTTGCTCAGAAGAGCAGCAAGCTGAGGCAGCTCGTAAACATATTTAACAGATCTATATTTTATAGCACATTTATATAGGAAATTCAACCAACACAGCCCACCCAGTTGCAACACCTGAAGTCGTAACCCTAGCCACATCTGGATACACTCTAATTTTGCAAGAAAGAAACAATACAGCACAAATGTTTGAAAACAAATCAAAGTACCCAATCTCTCTCTGGGTGAAAAACAAAGGAGCCTTTTTACCAAACTGCAGTAAAAAGTCACCTTAGCGCATCTTTACGTGGGTCATTCCTGTGTGCTAAGTAGAGATGGGCGTCCTCGGTTTCCATTATCACCGAAAACCGGGGACGACCATCTCAAAAACGGCCTAAGGATGACCATCTCTAAGGTCAACCTAAATTTCATGATTTGGGCGTCCCCGACCATATTATCGAAATGAAAGATGGACGCCCATCTTGTTTCGATAATATGGGTTGCCCCGCCCCTTTACAGGGCCGTCCTGCGAGGACGCCTTCATGACAACTTGGGCACCCTGTTCGATTACGCCCCTCCACATGAATCTTAAAGTGGGACACCTATCAAGCCTCTCTTTTACTATGTTTAAAAGCCGCATGGCAATGCCAAGGCCCCCAATTTTGGAATAATCTTCCAGTCTCTCTTTGCCTACAGACAGCACTTGACAAATTCAAATCAGAACTAAAATCTCATCTTTTTATTGATGCATACAATTAACATCCTCTACATACTGATGGTTTCCCAGGGAATCTTGAAGATACACGTGTGATATTTCCTCATCTTTTTCCCTTCCCTCCTCTGTCCTATCTAATATTGTAGTTCTGCCCTTTATCCTGCAAGTCATGTCTCAGTTTCTAATGTTTTAATTTGAGTTCTTTGCTTCTTGCCTCTCTCTTTTATTTTAGATCGTTAGCCGCCCAGAAGATTTTCCATAGGGTAGGATAGTAAATAATAAATAAACTAGAAACCAGCAGCCACTAAATGCAGCTTTGTAAACAGGGGACATATAAAGCCATATTGTTGTTTACTAAAGAGTCCACGTGAGTTTCTAATTACAGTCTGGTTGCCTATAATTTTCTCCAGATTGAGTACTGCATGCAGTTCTGGTCGATTTGCCTCAAAAATAATACAGAAAAACTAGAAAAAGGTTCAGAGAAGGGTAAAAAAAATACTAAAAGGAGATGAATACCTTCTTTAAGAGGAAGGGCTAAACAGGTTCCAGATTTTTAGCTTGGAAAACACAGGAATGAGAGGGGATAGGATAGAAGTTTATAAAATCATGGGTGGGGTGGAATGGTTATATAGGAAATAGTTGTTTAACCTTTCAAGCGACAAAAAAATAAGAGGACACGCCATGAAACTAATAACTGGCAGAACGAAAATAAACCATAAAATGCGTTTTTTCATGTAGTGTATAATTGATCTGTGGAATCTGTTATCAGAGGATGTGATCAAGGCAATTAAGATAACGGGATTCAAAAGAGATTTGGGCAAGTTCTCAGATTTAAAAAATCCATATAAAACTATTAATCAGATAGATCTGAGAACATCAGTGCTCATCACTGGAAATGAGATATGGGAACTAGATCTACCCTTTGGGATCTGCCAGACAGGGCCGTGCCTAGGGTCTCTGGCGCCCCCTGCAGACTATCAGTTGGCGCCCCTACCCCCCGTGAAAATGATCAGGCCCCCCCCCCCCGTGAAAATGATCGCTCACCACTTGCCACACTGAAAGGAATTGTCAGCAATATTCTTAGAAACAAATTGCTATACATTGCAAAATAAGATAGCAGATGTAAATTCTCAAAGTGGACATATTCCAAACGCTAGACAAAAATTAAACTGAACCCCCAAGATGCCAGACTCTGCATACAATGCAACACCACAGAAACAGAAAATGTCCCCTAGTACTGTGCAAAATATAAAGACTGCAGATGTAAATTTGAAAAAAACTAACAAGAACCAATCACCACGTTACAAATTAACAAATAGAAATAAAACAAATATAGAAAATAAAATAATACCATTTTATTGGACTAATACATTTAGCTTTCAGAGGCCAAAACATCCTTCCTCAGGTCAATACAGTATAGTGCTGTTACAGTATCCTATCCTGACCTGAGGAAGGGGGTTTTGTTCTCCGAAAGTTAGTCAAAATGTATTAAAATTAGTCCAATAAAAAGATTACCTATTATAAACATTTATTAACACAGCTACAATACTACTATATCCTAAAGCAAAAAAATAAAAGTAAATATTTTATTTACAGTTTGTTGTCTCTGGTTTCTGCTTTCATCTTCTTTTCACTGTCTTCCTTCCTTCCATCCAGCATCTGTCTTTGTTCTCTCTCTGCCATCCAGTGTCTGACCTCTCTGCTGTCCCCTTCATCCAATGTCTGCCCTCTCTCCCTGCCCCTTCCATCTACATCTGCCCTCTATCTCAGCACCTTCCATCCACCATCTGCCCCTGTCTGCCCTCTCTCTCCCCCTTCCATTCACTGTCTGCCCTTTCTATCGCTTCCATCCACTGTCTGCCCTTTCTCTCTGTCCGCTCAATCCACCATTTGCCCTCCCTCTCCCATCCATCTAAGGTCTGCCCTCCCTCTCACTCCCCCTTCCATCTAGGATCTGTCCCCTCTCTCTGCCCCTTTTTTTCAGCCCCCAGTTCCAGCTCCACTATCCCACCAGTCCCCAGTTTCAGCCCTAGCCCTTTTCTCCCACCAGTCTTGAGCTTCGGCCCCAGCCACTTCTCCCTGTCCCCTTTTCAGCCCCCAGTTTCAAACCCAGCCCTTTTCTCTCACTAGTCCCAAGCTTCAGCCCCAGCCACTTCTCCCTGTCTTCTTTTCAGCCCCCAGTCCCCACAGTTTCAGCTCTTGTCCCTTTTCAGCCCCCAGTCCCAGTACTAGCCCCCTTATCCCACCTACCCTCCTTTTCAGACCCCAGTTCCAGCTCCAGCTCCCTTCATCCACATGCCTTGCATTAGGGCCTCCCCTTTCAGCCCCAGACCCCATCTGGGCTCCCCTCCCCATCCCCTTCTCCCATCTGGGCACCCCATCCCCTTCTCCCATCTGGCCACCCCATCCCCTTCTGCCATCTGGGCTCCCCACCCCATCCCCTTCTCCCATCTGGGCACCCCATCCCCTTCTCCCATCTGGGCACCCCAACCCCTTCTCCCATCTGGCCACCCCATCCCCTTCTGTCATCTGGGCTCCCATCCCCTTCTCCCATCTGGGCACCCCACCCCATCCCCTTCTGTCATCTGGGCTCCCCTCCCCATCCCCTTCTGTCATCTGGGCTCCCATCCCCTTCTGTCATCTGGGCTCCCCTCCCCATCCCCTCCTGCCATCTGGGCTCCCCTCCCCATCTGGGCACCCCATCCCATCCCCTTCTGTCATCTGGGCTCCCCTCCCCATCCCCTTCTCCCATCTGGGCACCCCATCCCCTTCTCCCATCTGGGCTCCCCACCCCATTCCCTTCTGTCATCTGGGCTCCCCTCCCCATCTGCCATCTGGGCACCCCTGATCCGACCCGACTATCAGCTCCGTCGAGATGACAGCGGGTGGGGGGGGGGTGCTCCGCTCCCGCTGCTCCCACCCTACCTTCTTTTAATAAAGAAATCAGTAAAGCGGCGTGGCAGGCAGCGCAGCTTCGCGTCTGCCCTGCTTGTAAAACAAGTAGATCTCGTCGTCGGGCCTTCGCTCACTGGGTCCCGCCCTCCTCTGAGGTAACTTCCTATTTCCTCGAGGGCGGGACCCAGTGAGCGAAGGCCCGACGAGGAGATCTACTTGTTTTACAAGCAGGGCAGATGCGAAGCTGCGCTGCCTGCCACGCCGCTTTACTGATTTCTTTTTTAAAAGAAGGTAGGGTGGGAGCAGCGGGAGCGGCGCACCCCCCACCCGCTGACACCCGGGGCGCATCGCCCCCACCGCGCTCTTGGTTCCCTCAGTGTCCGCCTTCTTCTGACGTCAGAAGAAGGCGGGACACTGAGGGAACCAATGAGTGCAAGGGAAGGGAGACGTCGGCAGCGCTTTCACCGACGCTGCTGCAGCGGCTGCGACCGAGGTAATTTAAAGTCCTCGGGGGCGCGGGGCGAGGGTAAGCACCGCGGTGGCGCCCTCCAGAGGTGGGCGCCCCCCTGCGGCGCTTACCTCGCTTACCGCATCGGCACGGCCCTGCTGCCAGATACTTACGACTCACACTCCCTGTGTCTAATTACCGTGGATCTGCCACCCAGAAAGCAGTTATAAAGCAAGAGGGGCCGTTGGACGATGGATACTTTGGCAATAATATTGAGCTAAGTGCTTGGGTCGACCTCTCTTTGTTATATCTGGATATATTTGCATTCAATAGCTAGTACACTATTCTAGTCACCTTAAGAAATTTTACTTAGAAAATACAATACATGGGTAGAAGAACTGCTTTCTGGGTGGCAGATCCACAGTAATTAGAGACAGGGAGTGTGAGCCTGTGTGAGGAATTTCATTAACATTTAAGCTAGAGTGTATTATTATTCATTAGATACTTATGACTCACAGACTGGCAATTGTCAGAGATAGGATTCTGTGCTCAATGGACCTTGGTCTGACTTAACACGGTTTTTCCTATGCTGTTGAGCATTTCTAAGCTAGCCAGTTTATCTGTAAACGATTACAACTGGGTTTTCAAACCACTCAGCTGGGAGGATACACTACCACTCCAGAAATAGCGTCGCAAAGGGAATCTAAAGTCATAATTTTAGTTTTGTTCAATGGCAAAAAAGCATCACCACTGAACTTTCCTCATACCACCATTCTTCAGAGAAGATGGCCCATCTGCCTCCTGGGCTTCTAGGAAGCTTCCAATCCGCCTGAACCTGCTTCTCCCTGCTTGTTTCAGTCCATCTGCTCCAGCCTGCTTGCTCTAGCTTCTCCCTGCTCGTTCCTGTTCATCTGCACCAGTTTGTTCCAGCTAGCCTGTCAGCCATTGACTTACTTGCCTGCCTACTAGTTTGCTAACTCATCAGCCATTGACTTACCTGCTAGCTTGTCAGCCATTGACTTACCTGCCTGCCTGCCAACTTGTCAGCCCAACACTTACCTCCTCTCCAGCATCTCCCTGCTCGTTCCTGTCCATCAGCTCCATCATGCCCCAAACCGCCTGCTAGCTTATCACCCATTTATTTACCTGCCAACTTGACAGCCATTGACTTATCTGCTCCACCCTGCCTGCAAGCTTGGCAGCCACTGCCTGACTTGCCTGCCTGCTAACCTGCCAGCCACTGACTTAACCAATCTCCAGTTCATCAATCCCTCCAACTCCAAACTTCCGGCTCTTCGCTCTATCTACCTGCTTCTCACCTCAGTCACTACACTTACACCTGTCACATCGCAATCACTACTTATGGCCCCTGTCCACATCCTCTTCCTTGTCCTGTCCCTTCCTAATCTTTTTCCCCTCCCCTTACCCCTGTCTACCACTGGAACTCATTGCCCACCTGTGTTCCCTCCCGTCCTGCCTGCTACGGCAATACCCTATTCACCCCATCCCTCACCACCTCTCCATCTCTCTTGTCCCCCTCCTCCTTCCTAGCCCTTAATCTCCAACACCTCCTTCCTGCCATTAACCCTTCACCATTCCTCCTAAGTGCACCCCGTCTTCGTCGCCTTCGTCGCCCGACCTCCCCCACCCTCCTCCACACTCTCTTACTCCTTCTCCTGCTCTCCGCGGGAGACATTAATCCTAATCCTGGCCCCCCTCACCTGTCCTCCTATCCATGCAAATGATTCCGTGACGTCTCCAACCTCGTCTCTATTCCCCTCCCCCCCTCTTCCCTCCCCTTCTCATGCGCCTTGTGGAATGCCCACTCGATCTGCAACAAACTGCCCTTCACCCACGATCTCTTCATCTCTCGTTCCCTCCAACTGCTCGCCCTAAACGAAACCTGGCTCTCCCCTGACGACTCTGCCTCAGTCGCGGCCCTTTGTCATGGAGGTTATCTCTTCTCCCACACTCCCCGCCCAGATGGCCGTGGCGGAGGCGTCGGGTTACTTCTCTCGCCCTCCTGTAGTTTCCAACCCCTCCTCCTACCGCAATCTCACTGCTTCTCGTCCTTTGAAGCTCACTCCATCCGGCTATTCTACCCTCTACCACTCAGAGTTGCAGTCATCTACCGCCCCCCTAATAAGCCCCTCTCTTCATTCCTTACTGACTTCGACGCTTGGCTCACCGTCTTTCTTGATCCCGCATCTCCATCCCTCATTCTTGGCGATTTTAACATCCACGTTGACAACCCATCCAACTCCTACGCTTCTAAATTCCTTACTCTGATATCCGCCTTTAACCTCCAACTATGCTCTACCACCCCTACTCACCGTGATGGCCATTGTCTCGACCTCGTTCTCTTCTCTTCCTGCTCACCTTCCAATTTCTGCACCTCAGTCCTTCCTATCTCAGATCATCACCTAATCACCCTCACACTTCATCACCCTCCCCCTCAACCTCGCCCAACTATAACCACTGCCTTCAGGAATCTCCAAGCTGTCGACCCCCCTACCCTATCCTCTCACATCTCCACTCTCTTCCCTTCCATCTCGTCTTCTGAATCTGTCGACACGGCTGTCTCTACCTACAATGAAATTCTCTCCACTGCTCTGGATACCCTAGCACCATCTGTCTCTCGCCCCACTAAGCGCATTAATCCTCAGCCCTGGTTAACCCCTTGCATCCGTTACCTCCGCTCCTGCACCCGATCTGCTGAACGACTCTGGAGAAAATCTCGCACCCTGTCAGACTTCACCATTACAAATTCATGCTATCCTCCTTCCAGTCCTCCCTATTCCTTGCCAAACAGGAATATTATTCTCAATTAACCAATTCTCTTGGCTCCAACCCTCGTCGCCTCTTCGCCACCCTCAACTCCCTACTTAAAGTACCCTCCGCTCCCCCCCCCCCCCCCCCCCCTCACTCTCTCCTCAAACACTAGCTGACTACTTCCGCGATAAAGTACAGAAGATAAACCTTGAATTCACTTCCAAGCCTTCTCCCTGTGGCTTCTTAATCCACTCCCTCAACCAACCTAACCTGGCCTCCTTCTCCTCCTTCCCTCAGATCACTGAAGAGGAAACTGCTCGCCTTCTTTCTTCCTCTAAGTGCACCACCTGTTTCTCTGATCCCATTCCCACCAACCTGCTTACCAACATCTCTCCTACAGTTAACCCCTCAATCTGTCACATCCTCAACCTCTCTCTCTCCACTGCTACGTTCCCTGACACCTTCAAGCACGCTGTAATCACACCACTTCTCAAAAAAGCATCGCTTGACCCCACCTGTCCCTCCAACTACCGCCCCATCTCTCTTCTACCCTTTCTGTCCAAATTACTTGAACGTGCTGTCCACAGCCGCTGCCTTGAATTCTTCTCCTCTCAGGCCGTCCTCGACCCGCTTCAATCCGGCTTTCGCCCACTACACTCAACAGAAACAGCACTCTCTAAAGTCTGCAATGACCTGTTCCTTGCCAAATCCAAAGGTCACTATTCCATACTCATCCTCCTCGACCTATCTGCCGCCTTTGACACCGTCAATCATAAGTTACTTCTTGACACACTGTCCTCATTTGGATTCCAGGGCTCCGTCCTTTCCTGGTTCTCCTCGTATCTTTCCCATCGCACCTTCAGAGTATTTTCTAATGGCTCTTCTTCCACCCCCGTCCCGCTCTCTGTCGGGGTCCCTCAAGGATCTGTCCTTGGACCGCTTCTTTTCTCGATATACACCTCTTCCCTGGGCTCCTTGATCTCATCACATGGATTCCAGCTTTACCTCTCCACTCCCGACATCACAGTCGAAACCCAGGCCAAAGTTTCGGCCTGCCTCTCCGACATCGCTGCCTGGATGTCCAACCGGCATCTGAAACTGAACATGGCTAAGACTGAGCTCCTTGTCTTCCCACCCAAACCCTCTTCTCCTCTTCCCCCACGCTCCGTCTCTGTTGACAATGCCCTCATCCTCCCCGTCTCTTCAGCCCGCAATCTCGGAGTCATTTTCGACTCCTCCCTCTCCTTCTCTGCCCATATCCAGCAGACGGCTAAGACCTGTCGCTTCTTCCTCTATAATATTAGCAAAATTCGCCCATTCCTTTCTGAACAGACCACCCGAACTCTCGTCCACTCACTCGTTACCTCTCGTCTTGACTATTGCAACCTTCTCCTCGCTGGCCTCCCGCTTAGCCACCTATCCCCCCTTCAATCTGTCCAAAACTCCGCCGCACGTCTTATCTACCGCATGAACCGATACTCTCATATCACCCCTTTCCTCAAGTCGCTTCACTGGCTCCCGATCCACTACTGTATACAATTCAAGCTTCTCCTATTGACCTTCAAGTGCACTCAATCTGCAGCCCCCCATTACCTCTCTCCTCTCCTCTCCCCGTATGTTCCCACCCGTAACCTCTGCTCTCAGGACAAATCACTCCTATCTGTACCCTTCTCCACCACCGCTAACTCCAGACTCCGCCCCTTCTGCCTCGCCTCATCTTATGCCTGGAACAGACTTCCTGAGCCCATACGCCGTGCGCCCTCCCTGCCCATTTTCAAGTCCTTACTCAAGGCCCATCTCTTCTCTCTTGCTTTTGGCGCCTAACCACCTTCCCCATTCCAGATACATACACTGACTACATAGCTTATTACCTTTAGATTGTAAGCTCTCTTGAGCAGGGACTGTCCTTCCTCTTGTCTAAACTTGTACAGCGTTGCGTAACCCTAGCAGCGCTATAGAAATGCTAAGTAGTAGTAGTAGTAGTAGTAGTAAGACCCTCACTCAATGCCGCGTCTGCCATTATTCCAGCCCATCAGTAGAACATATGTTCACAGTCACCACTCTATCACTGCTCACAGCAGTGGCAGCTTGCAAGAATAAATCTTGTGGCAAAATCACATCCCCCCCCCCCCCCCCCATTGACGGAGACATATCATCAGCCTGCAACAAAGAGGTAATCTGATCCAACACCACTGCCAATTCTTCAGGACATGTTCTCAGCCTGGGAGACAAAGAACATTCTGGTTCTGGAAACAATTCAGGCAAACCTTCCCCTGAGCAGGCTTTGCTCTCTGAGAGCAACACTAGTCACATCTCTCACCATGAAATGGCCCATAGCCCCTGAGACTGCCAGGCAGATGGCTACAATGGATACGCTAGAGTCTTGCCCTTCCAATTCACCATGTCACTAGATGGAAGGTATGCAAAGAGATGAGAGGTGAACTTAGCAGAAATCACTGCAGTAATTGGGCAGTGCCACGCAGTACCACCGGGTTACTGTGGGAGCCCTTTACTGCCACTTCAATGGATGGCAGTACGTGCTGTCTCCTGAAATGGCTGCGCGGCAAGGGTTTTAAAAGAAACTCCAGCCTTTTACCCACTGCAGTAAAAGGGGGACTCGGCGCGTGTCAAAAACATGCGCTGGCCCCTTTTGCCACAGCTTAGTAAAAGGACCCCTTAGTTAACAAACTAATCAGGGGCACAATCCTCCCACACTTTCCCCTGATGATCAGCGCTAATAACACACCTAAATTTGCAGGTTATTAGCACTGATCATTTGGGAGTTAATTCCCTGTGCTATTCCAGCACTGTTTCGGAACGGCGCAGGGGAATGATCATCGAGGCCTAAGGGCAGTTATTCGTGTAAGTGCCAACTGGTTCCAATTGGTATTATAGCCAATTAGTGGCTATTTAAGTTACTTGTGTAACTGACACTAGTCTATAACTTGTGTGCACACGTTTGCCTGCTAAACAAAAAAATTGCGTGTGCAAGATTACAGAATTAGGGGGTAAATGGATAAGTTATTCACTTAATCTAAGCCTGCTGAATAGCAGTCCTAAATATAAATGTATATTGCCAGCATGGTCACTGCTCAGTATGTTTATTCAGCGCCTTGACTTATAGGGATAGGGGTGCTGAACAAATATATTAAGTTAAATACCAGTGCATACCAGTGCCTGTGCTTTAATTTAATGCAGTGACCACATTGAATGAATATCAACCCCATTATTTCTAGCTTACTTTCCACACATTTGCTATTGACTATAGTACATACATTTCAAACTTTACCCCGATTAAAACGATGAGCATACGTTCTTTGCTTGAGTGAATAAAGGCATGGATCAATTCTGCTCAACTCATGCTTCACTTCCCATGGATCAGTAAAGGTCGCCTGTTATTCTAAATTGTCTACTAAGGAGCTATTCTGTGTATGGCACAATAAAAGGAACTTAAATGTCCACATTCAAAGCTATTAACCAAGGAGACAGACCAGCTTTTAAACTACAACCTGAAGCAACGACAACAATGACTTGAGAGTATGGTTTGGAATGAGGTAAGATCCCAAAAGAGTACTTATCCTAGAAATAATCAATAATCAAGTCTATCTTAATAATGCCTTATGGACTTTTCTTTTAAGAAATTATACAAACTTATTTTTAAACCCTGCTAAGCTAACTGCTATTTCCATATCTTTGAAGGCTATCATCAAAATACAGAAGCTAGGGCATCCCATTAGAAAGGTTGCAAAGTAGACCAGGTGCCTTTAAATAAAGACCTGAAATACTGTAAATCATTACTGTCAACTGCTGAGCAAGTTGTTAATAGGAACAAAAGAAATTCCCCAAAACATTGTTTGAAGTGTCTTTATAGGCTATAAACTTAAAAACAAAATGGGAGAGTTAGAATATATTGCATTAATTGAAAAAGTAAATATAATAGACATCTCTGAGACCTGGTGGTCATACAGGGTACAAATTATATTGTAGTGATAGGGTGGATCAAATTGGTGGAGGGGTATGTGTTATATGTTAAAGAGGGCCTTGAATCAAAATTGATTTCTGCAGGAAACAAAATACACCTGAAATACATAAAAAGGAGAAGAATAGAGACAGGAGTATACTACCATCCAGCTAATCAGAACAGACAGACAGATGTTGAAATGTTAGCAGAAATGAGGAAAGTTAACAAACTAGATAACAAAATAATAAAGGGTTCAAGATGTCTGACCCATCTAGACACACAATATAAAATACTGTTTCGAGTATACCTTACCCCAGTGAAACTGAATAAAATGCAGAGGGACACTCCTGATACTTGTTGGCAAGTGGGGGGACTTTGACCACATGTGGTGGGAATGTTCAAACCTTTTGGTCTCAGGTCAGAAATGAGATCTATCGGGTGAATGGAGAACTTCTTCCATTACAGAAACATATGATGTTGCTGGGTTTTACCAAAAACATCTGGATTAAGAATTCTATCCAGAAATGATATCTCCTCTTTCTTACTTCTTGCCGCCCAGCTGGTTGTAGCAGCCGAATGGAGAAAGATGGAGCCTCCATCCAAGCAAAAATGATGGACGAAGGTCTGGCAGAAAGTAGACTTGGAGAGAGCGGCAGTGCTCTTCCACAACAGACTACAGGCATTCAAATCTACGTGGCAGTCTCTCCTGTCACTCAGATAACTCATAGAACATATTAGTTGAGTATGTTGTCTTACAACTATTCGCTATAGTGGTGTAAAGATAGAGCATCAAAATCATCTCCCTGTATATTATAAGAACCTGTCGCATCGGGTATGCGCAGGGGTTGATATCAGTATCCCCTCGCAGATGATCCTCATGATACGGTGACACATTAGGAGGAGTTTCGAATCCACACTTACAAGTTGATATTTGTTTACCTTTAGTTAGTTTGGTTTTCTGTACTAGGCAGCCTTTTTGATTAACAAGCTGACTACATTTTTTTTGTTGTTGTTACATTTTGTACCCTGCACTTTCCCATTCATGGCAGGCTCAATGTGGCTTACATGGGGCAATGGAGGGTTAAGTGACTTGCCCAGAGTCACAATTGTATTCATGGCCTGCATTTCCTGTATTATGTATTGGAAACTTTCAATAAAAATATGTAGAGGAGTGTGGTAGCCGTGTTTGTCCACTCTTAAGGTTATCAATAGAAATCAAACAAAATAAAACATGGAAAAGAAAATAAGATGATACCTTTTTTATTGGACATAACTTAATACATTTCTTGATTAGCTTTCGAAGGTCGCCCTTCTTCGTCAGATCGGAAATAAGCAAATGTGCTAGCTGACAGTGTATATAAGTGAAAACATTCAAGCATTACTATGACAGTCTGACAGGGTGGGAGGATGGGGGTGGGTAGGAGGTGGGTAGGAGGATCTGGGGTTCCTAGCCCATTATAAACCATAAAGCTGTATGTCTCTGTTGATCACCCCACCCCTCACCTATCCACACCCATCCTGTCAGAATATCAATGATATGCTTTGATGTCCCCATGCATACCTCCGACCCACCCCCATCCTCCCACCCTGTCAGACTGTCATATTAATGCTCGAATGTTTTCACTTATATACACTGTCAGGTAGCACATTTGCTTATTTCCGATCTGACGAAGAAGGGCGACCTTCGAAAGCTAATCAAGAAATGTATTAAGTTATGTCCAATAAAAAAGGTATCATCTTATTTTCTTTTCCATGCTTTATTTTGTTTGATTTCTAATAAAAATATGGATATAAAAAAATAATAATAATAATAAAGGGTGATTTCAATTACCAATAACAAAAGAAGACAACAGAATAAATCGAAAAGCCAATAATAAGAGCAACTGCTGTTGGGATAGTTCTCACACATAGGTGGTAAATCTCCAGTTGTTATCAATGTGAAAACAATAGGGAGGGCGACCTCAGTGAAAGATTGTATAATAGCCACTGAACCATCCTGATTTCCCGGCTTTATCTCTATCCCCCCCCCCTCCTCCCTCCACGTTACCTTTGCTGGCATGGATATCCAATCTCCACCAGCTGATGAGATCCACTGCCCGGAATTTCCCCAGTAGCGAAGAAATCGGTGGCCTCCTTTCCAGCCACCGACGCCGGCACTCCTGTCGCATGCAGTGTTCATGTGCGAGGACTACCAGTGTCAGTGGCTGGAAAGAAGGCCACTTATTTCTTCGCTGCTGAGGCAGCACTGGGGCAATTCTGCCAGTCATTCAACAGATACTTTGGGTTGTGAAGAGGGTCTGAGTCCAAACTAGGGGGGGGGGGCTCCAGCCCCCCTCCCCTTGGCTATGTCACTGCCTGAAATTGTTCTCTCCTTTTATTTCTGAACACTCTCTTGCATGTTCCTCTCTTGGATTCCTCCCCAAAATCATATTATCACATACAATCTGATGTTTTTCTCCTCACTGTGTCTTCTTCCCTTGTCCCTTCTCTCTGCAGGAGTTGGAAAACATATTTTGCTACCTCTGGCTGCTGTTTGGTCTTGTCTAGCAGCATGAGGCAATCAGAGGCAGGACTCATGAGGTGGGGGATTAGCAGCTGCAGCCAGCATGGAACTTCTTCCAGCTTGTCATCTCAATAATTGTCTTAATACTTGCCTTGTTCTTAGCCTGAATTGTCCCTCTGCATAATCCAGTCCCTGCTCCTGTCTACCAGCCTGGATTTTAGGAAGGCTTAGGCTCCCCAAACTTCTTATGTTGGGCACTTATGCCAGAGATATTTCCATTTTTTTTGTTTCTTTGACCTGGGGGTTTCCTCCTGTTCCTTTGGGATTCCAGCTCATTTAACCAGCAGGCCAGCCCTTTCCCATAGAAATACATTGGCGTCTTTAGCGTTTAGCACGCACCTATTTTTAACGTGCGTTAAAAACACCAGCGCGCCTACGTAAAAGACCCCCTCAGTGATCATAACCTCAAGTGGGGGAGGGCATCTTGGTCATTGTTAAAGGTGATACCTGGTGGCTGAATTTAGAGAGTATGAAACAAGCGTGTCTGTTCAAAAGGGAAAGGGCTGGCCTGCTGGTTGAGTGAGCTGGAACCCCAAAGGAACAGGAGGAAGCCACCAGGTCAAAGAAACAAAAAAGGGAAATATCTCTGGCATAAGTGCCCAACATAAGAAGTTTGGGGAGGCTAAGCCTCCCTAAATCACAGGCTGGTAGACAGGAGCAGGGGCTGGATTATGCAGAGGGACAATTTAGGATAAGAACAAGGCAAGTATTAAGACCCCCTGAATCTGTAACATCCCTGGCCCCAGCTGACCTGAAGATGGAAGGCCCATGCCAGGAATCAGACTGGGAATCTTACACATGAAAGCATACACCATTTTCACTGAGCCACTAGGCAGACTGTAATCACTTATGATTTGTATCCTATCAGAAAAAGACTGCCCAAGAAAGGGATTTTAGATGTCCAGAATATATGCTTCTTTAAATACTTATTAGCCTTATAGAGCTATCATCCCTACTCAACTACTGTGCTGATTTTCTTAGTTTTTACTTAATCTTGCAAGCATGGACTTTGCTGAAAAGCTTATCTTTCATTTTTAAGACATATGAAGTGACTAAACAATAAGCTGGCATACAACATTTCCTTGGGTATGCATTGGCCCAGATTGTTCTGTGACTAGACATAGGCACAAAATGAGAGAAACCCTTTAGAAAATCAAGGTCACTGTCCTGAATAAACGTGCAACAGTTCATTAGATGTAAAGTGAAAAACAAAGAGTTTCACCTTTCCTTTGGGGCTTTTCTGGTTAGCTGGATACATGAAGATCCCACCATATACCAGAGTGCGATGAACATCAGCCACCATGGAGCCTACATATCTGGAGCTGTAAGGAGCGCTACCATCCTGTAAACAGATAAAAATATAGATTGTTCAGATGCACCATTGATAAAGAGCTGGAAACAACTCATGCACGAAATGGCTCTCTTGGAATAACACAGCAAATGAGAAGCTGGAAAGAATCAAATATAAGCTTATTTTATTGTTTATTACATTTGTACCCTGTGCTTTCCCACTCATGGCAGGCTCAATGTGGCTTACATGGGGCAATGGAGGGTTAAGTGACTTGCCCAGAGTCACAAGGAGCTGCCTGTGCCTGAAGTGGGAATTGAACTCAGTTCCTCAGGACCGAAGTCCACCACCCTAACCACTAGGCCACTCCTCCACTCCAACTTTAGCTAAAGAAATTCCCTAAAGAATAGACAGGTTGGGGATCTCAAAGATCCAATTTACAGAACTGACATCTGGATATGTGTGAATGCTGGAGTCAGGGGTGTATGAGTGATTCCAATGTGCATGATGTGGGGAAGAAAAAAAGAGCATGAGATATGGAAACGGTGCATTGGTTAATAAGTGTCATGATGATGATTAGGTTACTCTGTAATGTGGTGTGTTGTTTGTTCAATTGGTATTTGAACTGCAGTGGATTTTCTAAATTTTGAGAATAAAACCATTTTTAAAATATATAAGTTATTATTGATACCATCTGATACCGATAACATTATTTGGATCTCCATGAGATAAAATAACCTCTAGCCCTCTCCTAGACCAGTTTCAAAGGTTTTCCAAGTTCTCTGATATTATCTTGCATACATCTGTAATTCCTATTCCATTCTCCAGTCCAATCACACAAGATTGAGTACTTCCAAAAGAACACAATTTACGGAATACTTCATGTATTCTAGTGCAAACCTATAAAGAAATGAAAGTGCAAAGAAACACACCTACAGTCAGAGAAATCTGCTGCAGCTCAAAACCTTTTCCTCCTTCTAACTCTCTATCATTCTACCGCAGCTGACAACCTCAATTCCAGTAGGGACATTTTAGTTCAGTCCTAGATTGAACAACCTTATCCTGAAGCATTATGCCCCTCATTCTATAAAAGTCACCGCACCCAATTTCTGCGAGCAATTTAATTGAACAATGAGATCATTAGAGCCAATAATTGACTTTTTAACAAGCAATTATTGGCACTAATTAGATTTAATTGGCATTTACGCACCTAAAATTTACTTGTGATCTGAAAAAGGGGACATGGAAATGGGAGGGTCATGGGTGTAATGGGGGCATTCCTAAAATTAACATGCATTGTTACAGAATAACGGAGATACATGGTTAATGTAGGCGCATACATTCGAAACCACGTTTGTTGGTGCAAATGGCCATACTTAAAGTTAGGCACGATTCCCAGATGTAAGCGCTTTCTATAAACTGCGCCTAACTTTAAGCATGGCTTATAGAATAGTGCTTTTTTTCAGCACCATATATAGAATCTATGAGACCAGCAATATTGACATCATTGGGTAGAATTGCAGACGGCAGATACCACACTTTACCGTACTTAAGCACTCCCACCTACACCAACTCTATGACTGGCATAAGTGCAAGCTCCTAAATATACCAGGTTACCACAGTATTGTACAGTGGAACCTAGGTGCTCAGGCTCCTTTATAGAATAGGCTCCTACTACCTACCCTAGGGGCACCTACATTGAGAAGCCCAGCTATAGAATCACCCCCTATAAGGCTGTATGTAGGGTTACTCCATGCAGGTTATCCCTGCCTTTGTTTTAAGGATTGTAACTGCATGGGCAGTTACAATCCTAAAAACAAACGAGAAGGTAACATGCACAGAGCGGCAGTTTCAATCAGAAAACAAAGGAGGGGGTAACTTACACTGAGCAGCAGTGACAACCCTAAAAATAAAATTGTGCAGGCTATTCCCCAATTTTGTTTTTAGGGTTGAAACTGCCGCTCCGTGTAAGTTATCCCCTCTAGCTGCCTTACTGGGTAGACTAGATGGACTGTGCTAGTCTTTATCTGCTGTCATTTACTATATTACTGTGTTCCTTTTCACCACTTATCACCTCTGTCCTCCTGGATCTGGAGGATATTCCCAATTCTTGGAGGCCTAAGAACTTTACCCTTGAGTCCCAGCCATTGTCCTAAGATAAGAGACAGAAGAGCCCTAGACAAAGTGGATTCATGGGTTTCACTGAAGTATGCTTCCTAATAAGATACCTCTCAGTGGGGAGCATTGGAAATCCTGGAACCTCCTCTCAGGCCTTACTGGAAAGAATCTGTGAGGACTCTCAAGTGATTAGTAAGGGGCACTTTTGTGACACCCTTACACACTATTTGTACTTCTTGTATTGCACTGTGTATTCTGCACCAGAACCAAAAGACAGAGCAGGAGATTTATACCAATGATTTGCTGACTTGGATTCTGGACTCCACAAAGCCCTTCCTGCTGTCACTATGTACAGAACACCAGTATTCTGTCTTTTTAGTTTCTACCACAGTTAAAAGACAAATGATAGGTATCAAAGGAGGCAAGCTTGATGCTCTAAGGGTTTGTGCTATTGTTTCCTGAACTACAACTTGTAGAGGAGGCCTGAATCTGAGCAAAAAAAAAAGAACCCAAAAAAGATTGTTAGGATAAAATGCTATATCATGATCAATAAATATAGAGCTCTTGGAACAGAGTAGCAGTCTAGCTGTTAAGAGCAGCAGGCTGAGAAGCAGGGAAGACTGGTTTAAATCCCACCATGATGCCTTGTGATCTTAGGTGAGTCCCATGTCTCAGGTTCAAACAGACTAGAAACTTTTAGGAACAAGGAAATAACTACTATATTTGAATGCAATTCACCTTGAGGTACTACTGAAAAGATGTGAGCTAAATTCAAAAAATAAATATTCAACAGCCCTTTGATTGTGGTTTGAAAGCGATGGTTCATAATCAGAGAGCAGCTGGGAGTGGGCATGACAGCTCTGGTCAGCTCGGAGCTGCTGTTGAGTGGGGCAGGAAGGCTGATGATAGGTTAAGGGGAAGATTTGGGATATGTGTTAGGAAGAGTTAGACTTTAATTATTGTTTGTCTTGTATTATTAAGACTGGCGGTGTTGAGATTGTTGGAATATAAATAAACAGTGTGGCATGCTAATTAAGCCCGATATTACAGTAACTGCTTAAATGTGGTAAAAGTGTTTCTGTGACCTAAGCTTACTTTGTGGCATTGCTCTCAGGGAGGACTGGTTCTATTATTAGCTACACTGCCAAGCGCTGGCAGACTGGCTGTTTTCCAGTGGTGAACTTCCACTTGGCAGCCTGAGCAGCAGCACGTGTGAATAGGGTATTCCTTTTGAATACTCAAAGTTTCATTTTTGATTTCTGGTGGCATGATTTAGCATCCCATTATGCAGATTTCACTTTCACGGAGCTGGCGTTACAGAATGGGTAGGGCTGCTGGAAGGGGACCCAGACTTACCTGTCTGACTCACTCAACCAGCCGCCACTGAAATCTAACACTACCTAGAGCAGAAAAGCAAACCCAGTTTTTGCATTTAAAAAAATGCTTAATGTCTTGTCAGCCATAGAAAAAATATCCAACACAGAAACCAAATAACATACAACCAAACAGGACAAAAGGCATTAGGCCATAATAAAAACCATCATTTTATAATATTATCACTAAAAAAAACACAGCGAGTGTAGTCTTGAAATGGGATTCACACACAATTGGTTATAATGAAGGTTTTTGACTAGTGATTGAACAGTCGCCAAGAAGAATTCCCTTACCCAGTATACACAGGGTCAGGGTTTATGTTTCATGTGACATCTGAGGTCCTTTCCTCCTAGCCAATATAGTTTGTGCATCAGGTCTGTCCACATTGATTTGAAGTGCCTGCTGGCTCCATGCCAGAGCTCTACACTGTCACACAGGGGACGTGGGCTTGATTCCCTGTGGCAGGGCTTCTATTCTCTGCCTCAGCTGGAGCTGCCAAGAATGTTGTGAAAGGAGCACTCATACCTTCTAGGGTGGAGGGAGTCCAACTCATTGCACACGCATGACATCTAGTGGCCAGACTCAGAGTTCCTGTTAGATGTATTCTGAAGGGAGCTGTGGTTTGTGGCCCTCTGGTTACAAGCTGTTCTGCAATAGCTGGTCTCAATTACAAAGGGGCATAACCAAATAAGGAAATGACACTGGGTAATTGTAGATAAAGATGTGACATAATCCACCAGAGGCTGATTCTGATTGAGCTGAAGCCCAAAGGCACAGGAAGAAACTGCTACAGAAAAAAAAAAAAACATAAACAAAACAACCCCCACACATAAACCCCACTGAAACAAACATCTTAGAAAAAAAAGAAACTGCAGACTTAACAGAATTCTTTCTCAGACTAAACTAGTCCCCATTCACGGTTCCTTATTGATCATAGGTTGATCAAACATGCAAGTTATCACACACACACACACACACACACATACGTTCGGTTTGGCATGTTAATTGACAATATGTGAGTCACTCTTTCTGATAGGCTGCTCCATTGCAAAGCTTCCCACAGAAAGGCACACAGCCAGCTCAAGACTCATTACACAGCCAAGAGCAATCTTGCACCTGGAGCCTCAAGATAAGGTTGCTAACCTTTGAAAAATAATAGGCTTAAGGCTGAACTCACAAACGTAGAATGGAACAAGACTGTCACCCAGGTGATGACAGAATTCTGTTCTCCCACACTGACTTCCATGCACATTCCTAAGCAGACAGGTTATATTTTAATCAGACTGGGATCTGATGCCTGTGTTATTTGAAAACCGAGCTATGGTTATGTAACCTAAATGGGGTAGTGACAGAATGCACTGAGGGAGATAAGTCTGAGAGTTATCTTTTGCAGACAGCTTGTGTTTGCGTTGCGTTCTTCAGGAAGACTCCTGTAGAAATTAGAATTAGTAACTCCTTCCCCCTCAAATTTAGAGACAATGGAAGAAAATCAGCACTTACAAGCAGATGATCAAAAGTCCCGCGCTGTTCCAAACAGCGCTCTACAATAGCGCTGGAACAGAGCGGGACATTACCGCACCGATGATCAGAGATAATTGCATGCAAATTTAAGCATGCAATTATCTCTGATCATGGGGTAGAAGTGCAGGAGAATTGTGCCTGAGCATGCGCTCAGCACAATCCTCCCGCACTTGTTTGACAGGTCTGGGCTGTCAAAAGCCCAAACCTGTCAAACACAGGGGCTGGAGGTCCATGGGACCACCAGGCCCCAACTACCCCTTCCCCGAGCAACATGGGGGCTGGAGGTCCGCTGGACCTCCGGTCCCCCAATGATCCAGCCCCCCTAGTGGGTGACCAGCCAACCCCCCCCCCCCAGCGACAAGGGGGCTGGAGGTCTGCTGGACCTCTGGTCCCCCCCTACGATCCCCCCCAGGTCCAGGGAGGGCTGGAGATCTGGTGGGTCTCCAGCCCCCCCTAGTCCCCCAGCAAGGGGTCCTTGGTGGTCCAGTCCCCCCCTACCTTGTGTGTTGGAGGAGGGAGGGTAGCCTGCTTCCCTTCTCTTCCTGCAACGCCGCAAAATGGCGGCGCCCAGCCCTGCCCAGTGTATCCTGGGATGTGTTGGAGGGATCGTGAAACAACACGCTCGAGGGCTCTGAACGCAACTAGCATGCAAATGCATGCTGGACAGGGCTCACCATGCCTCCCCAATGATCTGCAAACCCTAACGCCAGCTCAGAGCTGGTGTAGGGTTTGCTGCGGCCAGCGACCCAATTTTTGTCGCGCTGGCCACTGATCATTGGGGATGAATATATTTAGCCCTGTTTAGCATGCATTTGCATGCTAGTTGCGTTCAGAGCCCTCGAGCATGTTGTTTCACGCGCTCGAGGGCTCTGATCATGGGGTGTTAGCAAACGCCGGCGCTAGTATGGCGCTAACAGCCTCTAGCGCCGGCGTTTGCTTCTGATCATCCCCTATTAGTGAATGAATGTTACATGCAGCTCATTCTTCTTGGTCTCACTCTCATCTGCCTTAGTGAGATTTACTGTTTTTAAAGCGGGACCATTCTGGCAAATAAAACCTTCAATATGAGAGCGGAGACTGGTTCCTGGTACCAGACATACAGCCAGATGCACTAATTCCACGGAAAGAGCCCTTCCCTTACCGATCCCTTAGCAAATCGGTAAAAAACGAGCATGCATGAAGGAACTCGCATGCAAATGAACTGCTCGCTGTTAGCTCATTTGCATGCGATTTCCTTCCTAAGGAGGGGAAGCCAGTCGGCCAGCTGAGCATGCGCAGAGCAGCCAATCGTTATGCTGGCTGCTCTGCGCATGCCAAAGACGGCTTCATACACGTCTCTCTAAAAAAAAAAGAACGTCCCTGATGAGCACTTGGATGTTTTTTTCTTCAGATTTTGTGATGGGCATCCTTTTTGGATGTGTTTTTCTTACATGCCCAAAATGACCACCGCTGGAGAGAATCAGGGATCGGGATATGCGAGGACGTTCAAATCAAAACTATTTGGACATCCCTTTCGATTATGCCCCTCCAGGTCTCTCTCAGCCAATCACAGCGCGTTTAGGATCCTAGCATCCTGTTTGATTTTTTGGCCGCCGCTACACACTGAGTTGAAGATTTCAGCGTATTATCTACAATGACAAGCAGATCTATTTCTTGAGTGCTGACCCCCAAGGTGGACTCTAGCATCAGGTAACTATGATTCAGATTATTCTTTCCAATGTGCATCACCTTGCAGTTGTCTACATTAAATTTCATCTGCCATTTGGATGCCCAGTCTTCCAATTTCCTAATGTCTTCCTGCAATTTTTCACAATCCACATGTATTTTTGACAACTTTGAATATTTATTTATTAGGATTTATTTACCACCTTTTTGAAGGAATTCACTCAAGGTAGTGCACAATAAGAATAGTTTTATGTTATCTGCAAATTTAATCACCTCACTCGTCATTCCGATTTCCAGATCATTTATATATTTGTTAAATAGCTCTGGTCCCAGTACAGATCCCTGTAGCACTCCACTACTCACCCTCATCCACTGAGAAAAATGGCCATTTAACCCTACCCTCTGTTTTCTGTCCAATAACCAATTCCTAATTCACAAAAGAACATTGCCTCCTATGCCATGACTTTTTAATTTTCTCAAGAGTCTCTCATGAGGAACTTTGTCAAAAGCTTTCAGAAAATCTAGATACACTACATCAACCTGCTAACCTTTATCCACATGCCTTCAAAGAAATGAAGTAAATTGGTGAGGCAAGACTTCCCTTGGCTGAACCCATGCTGGCTCTGTCCCATTATAACATTTGTCCACTTGTTCTGTAATTTTATTCTTTATAATAGTTTCCACTATTTTGCCCAGCACTGAAGTCAGGCTTAGTGGTCTGTAATTTCACGGATCGCCCCTGGAACCCTTTTAAAATATTGGCGTTACATCGGCCACCCTCCAATCTTCAGGTACTACAGATGATTTTAACGAGGTTACATATCACTAACAGCAGATCAGCAATTTCATGTTTGAGTTCTTTCAGAATCCTGGGGTGTATACCATCCAGTCCAGGAGATTTATCACTCTTTAACTTGTCAATTTGGCTTAGTACATCTTCCAGGTTCACTGAAATTTCTTTCAGTTCCTCCGCATTAGGGTTACCATACGTTCGGATTTCCCCGGACATGTCCTCTTTTTGAGGGCATGTCCGGGGGCGTCCGGCGGATTTTGCCCGCGCCCACGTTTGTCCGGATTTCTGGACAAACGTGGGCGCGGGTGCGGGCAGGCGCGTGCGTGCGGTGGGCATGTGGGCGGGCGATCGGCGCCGTGGGTCTGGTGACCTGGTCTCCCGTCCCCTCCCCTTCCTTACCATGTTCCCTGGTGGTCTAGTGACGTCTTCGGGGCAGGAAAGAGCCCCCTCTTTCCGGCCCGGAGCGCTGCCTCCCCTGTCTATCATCCTTCTCGGTCTGGTTGGGGATTCAAAATGGCCGCCGAGAGTTGAACTCTCGCGAGGCCGCTTCAACTCTCGGTGGCCATTTTGAATCCCCAGCCAGACCGAGGAGGATGCAGCAGGCAAGGGCAGGCAGCGCTCCAGGCAGGAAAGAGGGGGCTCTTTCCTGCCCCGAAGAGAAGACGCTACTAGACCACCAGGGCTAGATAGTAAGTGAGGGGGGGTATGTGATGGGGGGGAGGGGACTATGTGACGGGGGGGGGGGGAATAGGGGCGGAACCTGGGCGTGGCAGGGCGGGGCATGAGGCGTGGCAGGGGCGGGGTAGGGGGCGTGACATGTGTCCTCTTTTTCAGAGGACACAAAATGGTAACCCTACTCCGCATCATCAACCTGAAAACTGTTTCTGGTACAGTTAGATCTCTTACATATTCTTCCGTAAAGTCCGAAGCAAAGAATTCATCAATTTCTCCACTATGGCCTTGTCCTCCCTGAGTGTCCCTTTTGCTTCTTCATGATCTAATGGACTCACGGATTCCTACATAGGCTTTCTGCTTCTGATATACCTGAAAAAAAGTGCTATTATGAGTTTTTGTCTCCACAGCAAGTTTTTCTTCATATTCTCTTTCAGCCTTCTTTATCAATGCTTTGCATCTAGCTTGACACTGCTTATGTTGGTTCTTATTTTCTTCATTCATATCTTTTCTCCATTCTTTAAAGGTTGTTCTTTTGGCTCTAATAGCCTCTTTCACTTCACCTTTTAACCATACTGGCTGTTATTTGTTCTTCTTTCCAGCTTTCTTAATACGTGGAATACATCTGGTCTAGGCTTCCATGATGGTACTTTTAAACAACGTCCATGCCTGATTTAAAGTCCTAACCTTTGCGGCCTATCCTTTTAGCATCATTTTAACCATTTTCCTCATTTTATGGTAGGTGCCCTTTTGAAAATTAAATGTTGCTACAGTAGATTTCATTAGTGACTTCACTCTAGATATCAGCTCAAATTGGATACAACCCCATTACCTCTTGTTGCTCTAAGAAGCAGTCATTTATTATGTCTAGGAATTTTATCTCCCTAGTGCTCCCTGATGTAGCATTTATCCAGTCAATATTGGGGTAATTGAAATCATCCATTATTCTACTGTTCCCAATTTGCCAGCTTTCCTAAGTTCTGTAAACATTTAGGTCACCTTGATTTGATTTACTTAATATACTGCTACATATAAAAAAACATGTTCTAGCGATTTAAAATAAAATGATCAACAATCATACTGATATACATTAGTACAAAATAATACAATATTCTTAATAACAACATAATTAAAATAATCATCTAAACCTAATACACCTATCTCCCCATTTCTACATACATCCAAAGCACCCTTAAAATATGATTGTTTCTTTCTCTATAATTTAATTTCTTGTTTCTCCTGTCCCCTGATCAAATCACTACTTGCCATCATTTCAGGTACACATTTCACTACTGTAACAAGAGAAAGAAGCATTGAGATGTTTCCTGTTTTGTATTTAGTTATAAAACTGATTAAGGACAAGCATGATATAGGTTCTTACTAAAATATGGTAAAGGGGTCCAGCCACTGAGCTACACTGTAGATTGCCTGATGCAGATGCACAATCCAAATTAAAAAGCCCATTGATGTTACTGAATACAAGAACTATATGGTCTGAAAAATTACAATCAAGAGCAATATATTTCTCAAATTATTTTCTAATATGTAAACTTCATTTCATTGTAATATCGTTTTACTACTAACACTATAAGCTGTGCTTGAAAGCAATCACTGCAGGTTCCTTTGTCGTAGAATCTAGCTTCTCAATGCACACCACAAGTTTGGTTAAAACACTGCATCTTCATCATACTCAACACAGCCTGGAAATTCCTTAGAATTACTCAAATAGTATCCAAGCCAGAATATAAATATAATAATTTAAATAATGAAAGAACATATTTTACCTCCAAGCAAATTATCCTCAGCACACATGGACCTCAGTTAATGAAAACAAACTAAAATCCATAGTGCTTTTACAATGTCTGACTTTGTGCCACATTTGGAGTGACAGCTGATATTGTATCTCCATAGAAAGGCTATTTCTTAAGGAAGTTATCATCCCAAATTTATACACCTAAATTCCTGCTAAACGTTTGTATCAAAAGCATTTATTTAGAGCAGTCTATTTACCATATAAACTACTATGCAAGGAAGATCATAACTGCATTATTTGCAATCACATTACACCAAAACACACAAACAAACAAAAGAATGCAAAGAGTACTCCCCCCCCCCCCCCCCCTCAGACTACCTTACAATCATCCCTGGTGTTCTAGTGGTATAGTCAGGGCAGGAGTGATCTCCAGTTGCTCTTGAGTGATCTCCAGTTGCTCTTGCCCATGTCAGCTCTACTCTCAAAATGGCTGCCATGATCTCATGCTGCAGTCTTGCAAGATTGCCACTAGAAGTCATGGCAGCCATTTTGAGGGCAGACCCAGCAGGGGCAGTAGCAACTGGGGATCATGCCCTCTCGCCCCTGTTTTTCCAGTTGAGCCATCTCTACCCCTCTCTCTTCCCACCTTCCACTTGAGCCATCTCCACCTCTTTCTTTCATCCCCTTCCAGTCCAGCCATCTCCACCCCCTCTCTCCCATCCCCTTTCCAGCCTAGCTGTCTCCTTCTGCCCCCTTGCAACCCAGCCATCTCAAGCTCTCTCTTCCCCCTTCTGATCCAGCATCTAATTCTGTCCCCATCACTCCCAGTGCTATTACCCAGATACATAACTGGGAAAGTTAGGACAGCCTTATATCCAGACCAATTTGCCTGAATAGTTGTTCAGGCACCAATGCTGTATATCAGTGGTGCCTGGACAACATCCTGCTCTACCTTTGTTCTGCCCATGGATTGTTCCAGCACTCCCAGATAGTGCCAAGGTGGTCAGACTTGATATTTAGGATCATTCTCCAGTTAAATGCTGCTGAATATCAGCTCAGGACTTGATCAGTGGGAATTAACCAGGTAGAAGCCACTCCTAATTCATGGTGAATATTGACCCCCCCCCCCCCCCCCCCCCATCCTTAGCTTTAAAGTCATGGGAAAAATCTTTTTGGTTCAAAACAATAGAAACCCTAAACATAGGAATGGATTTACCAATAGTTGGAGTAGGTATGTGCCTTTGGGCAGCCACCAGGCTCCAGAGATGAGCACCCAGAAACTTTTCGTTTTTACGTCTGTTTTTTTTTTCACATTAGTGCGTGAGAGACGTTAGGTGCGCTGAATATAGAAAAGGGGAGTAAGTCTATAAAACGCACAACAGCAAAGTAGTGCCAGTTAGTTAATTATGTTTTGCACACAACTGGCCCTGTTCTATAACTGTGGGCCCAATTGAGCACCATTTACAGAATTTGGGGGATAGAGTGCACTCTTAACAGCCAAGGACATTTGTTTGAAAGGATTGCCCATTCCGACCCTGCTCCTGTGCTTTATTTGCTTCACACCAGAGCTACAGTGCTGCTCTGTCATGGGGGAGGGGAGAGGCAGAAGTCAGCTGTTCATATGCTAAACAGCAGCCAGGGCTAAAGTCTGACACTATAAACAAACATAACAAAACAGTACCATTCGCATTTTCATTTGATTCAATTTCTTTTTCTAATGGACTAGTTACTCTCACATTCTTTCTGTATTTCACTCTGAATTCCTTCCTACCCTCTGAGCTGCCTTATCATTTGGAAGTACAAACCCTGCCCCCAAAACTCCAGGTGTTTATCTCAAACATTTTCAGCTGCATTTCAAAGACATTCCCCACCCCAACCCCCACCCCACCCTTTTTTTTTAATTATTCTTTTGGCCTGAGAACTGCCTCATGGTTTTGGATAAGCTCCAGCATAAACTCATATCTGCCCTCCAAGAACATCACAGACTCTGCTGAATAAACTGTAGGGTGTGAACAAGACAAATTGGCAATACTTTGCTTCCCTGAAAAACATGCTGACTCATTGTTTCCATGTAGATGATACAGGGTAGGGGCAGCCTTTCTTTTGGTATGAGTGATTAACTTTGTAAGTCACAAGGCGCCACCTACTGCTGGAATCCTATTACTGCTGGTCTTGAGTATTGCATTCAGTTCTGGTCGCTGTATCTTAAAAAACATATAGCAGAATTAGAAAAGATTCACAGAAGAGCGACCAAAATGATAAAGGGGATGGAACTCCTCTCATATGAGGAAAGGCTAAAGAGGTTAGGGCTCTTCAGCTCAGAAAAGAGATGGGGGGGAGGTGGTGGGGGGATATGATTGAGGTCTACAAATTCCTGAGTGGAGTAGAACAGGTAACAGGAATTACTTTTTCATTCTTTCAAAAAGTACAAAGACCAGGGGGACCTGAATGAAATTACATGGAAATACTTTTAAAACAAATAGGAAGAAAGTGGAGGAGTGGCCTAGTGGTTAGGGTGGTGGACTTTGGTCCTAAGGAACTGAGTTCAATTCCCATTCAGGCACAGGCAGCTCCTTGTGACTCTGGGCAAGTCACTTAACACTCCATTGCCCCATGTAAGCCGCATTGAGCCTGCCATGAGTGGGAAAGCGTGGGGTACAAATGTAACAAAAAAAAAATAGTTAAGCTCTGGAACTCGTTGCCAGAGGGTGTAGTAACAGCAGTTAGCATTTCTGGGTTTTAAAAAGGTTTGCACAAGTTCTGGGAGGAAAAGTCCATAGTCTGCTATTGAGACACACAGGGAGCCACTGCTTGCCCTGGGATTGGCAGCATGGAATGTTGCTACTATTTAGGTTTCTGCCAGGTACTTGTGATATGGATTGGCCACTGGACTAGATGGACCATTGGTCTGACCCAGTATGGCTATTCTTATGTTTTATGGAACAACTTCAATAAAGGAGTGGGCTTGCTGGAAAAGGTGGAGGGAAGGTAAGAATCTAAACACAATTTAAAGTAGAAGTTCTGATAGAAATATTTTTCTGATAATTCTCTTTGTGGTGAAAGGAAGCATACCCCTTGAGTTCCCTATTTCTTTTCTGTTTCCTTTTTCTTTCTTTCTTTCTTTCTTTCCTGAACAATAGGGTAACACAGTAAATGCTGGCAGATAACGACCCATATGGTCCATCCAGTCTGCTCAACAGGGTGGCCAGAACAGTGCTCCCCACTCTGCGTGGGTCTCAGCCACCCATGCTTAAACTGAAGGCACATTACCAGGGCTGCAAGACAATTTTTATAATACCAATTTTTAGAGTTCCACTGGAAGTACAGTGGCGATAAGTATTTATATACAATATATCTCTGCCCTCAGGAGCTTACAGCAGTGCTTCCCAAACTGTGGGTTGCAACCTGCACCTGGCTCTACATAGAATGGAAGATGAAAAAGCAGACATGGTAGAAGATGAACTTAACTATTAATAGTGATGATTTTTTTATGGCTATTTCAGTATTACGTGGGAGGTGGTTACTCCACACCCTAGTTCACCTACCTTGAGGAAAATGAAAGAATAACTACTTGAGGGTATGTAAGAACACCATAACAGGCCCCCTATGCACTTTCATTGTATTATATATTTATATGCATGTTACCTTTAAGTATATACAAACTTTTTAAATTTTGTTTTATAATGTTTTCAGCCTACGTTTTCAATTTACATAATTATTGATTGATGTACCATTATTTATGTATGAACATCATAACTGGTTTTCCAGACTCTTTTTATATGTATTTATAATATTTATGTTAGTATGTACTTATTGAGCAGTTTAAGTATTCCTTTTATTTTGATTTTATATTAATATGGTTCTAATTATTTGTTTATAATTGTTGATATATTTGGTTTGAAATTTGGTTTTAACTTATGTTTTTATATGTTTATTAGAATTATATTGCCCCTGAAGCAGCCCTGCTGGGCGAAACACAGCCATGTCGAGCATCCTTTTACCTGCTCTCTACAATAAAGACTTGTAAGTTCATCTTCCACCATGTCTGCTTCATCTTCCATTTTACTGGGACTAGCAGACCGCTTGCCCATCTGTTTTTTAGGACCTGGCTCTAAATAGATGCATCATTATGAAGTGCCTTGGGGGGGGGGGGGGCTTGAAAATGTTTGGCAAGCACTGGCATTTGGTTATATTGTAAACCACTTTAGTTATTTTTTTGTTTAAATTTTGCTCACACCTTTTCTAGTAGTAGCTCAAAGTGAGTTACATTCAAGTACACTGGGTATTTCCCTGTTCCTGGAAGGCTCACAATCTAAGCTTGTACCTGAGGCAATGGAGGGTTAAGTGATTTGCCCAAGATCACAAGGAGCAGCAGTGGGATCTGAACTGGGTAACTCTGGATGTCAAGACCAGTGCTCTAACCACTAGGCCACTCCTCCACTCCAGGCCACTCCTCCACTCTACTTTGATTACTCCTATTGAAAGGCAGTATATCAAGGAAGGGGTAGATATTCGATCAGAAGTGGTTAGTATTTCTTTGGCCGCCACTGGCTTTATCATCAGATATTAAATGCTGGGCCATATCTGGGTACCAGCATTGAACATCCGGGCGTACGCAGCTGGTTACAACTTATGTAGTTAAGTTCAATATTCAGCACTTAATCACATAAGAAACTGCATAAAGATAGGACAGTGTTTTTTGTGGTCCTATTTAGGCTGTTACTTATATGGTTAAATGTTGAATATTGGCACTTAACTGCATAAGTGCGAATTCTGCCCCTGACCACCAACAAAATGGCCAGTCTTGGCTTAGGTCAGGGGTTCCCAAACCTGGTCCTGGAGGCACCCCAGCCAGTCAAGTTTTCAGGATATCCACAATGGATATTCATGAGATAGATTTGCAGGTAGTGGAGGCAGTGCATGCAGATCTCTCTCATGAATATTCATTGTGGGTATCCTGAAAACCTGACTGGCTGGCGTGCCTCCAGGACCAGCTTTGGTAATCACTGGCTGAGGCACTAACTGGATATATTCAGTATCACTATCAGGTTAAGTGCCACTGAATATGCCCGGTTAACCGCGTGGACAAGCGATTTAAATGGCTAGGAGTCATTTTGGACGTCCTCAACTGCTCAGTCGCTATACCTCCGACACCCTCTTGAAATTTGGCCGTCCCTGCAACGGGGCAGTTGAGGACGTCCATCTTCTGATTTAAAGATGGGCGTCCTTCTCTTTTCATTGGTCTCCAGCCCAGACCTGTCAAACAAGTGCGGGAGCATTGTGCTGAGCGCATGCTCAGGCACAATTCTCCCGCACTTCTACCCCATAATCAGAAATGATTGTGCTGCTTAAATTTGCATGCATTATCTCTGATCATAGGTCTAATAGCGCCCCGCGCTGTTCCAGCGCTATTTTAGAGTGCTGTTTGAAACAGCACGGGGCTTTTGATCATCTGCCTGATAATGAGAGAAACCATCTCTGGTCTATTAGTCTGTCCACATGGAGGTGCTAAAGAGAGAAATGCATTGCTAATCTCCTCTTTGTTTCCCTACTGGTTGAATCTGTCAAAGTAATTTTGTTTGTGCAGTACAACTTTAACTGTATGTCATGCAAAGACTTTCACACGTATTTCAGAAGCCAGCCAAAGCTGTTGAGGGCTATCCGCTCTTCTGATAAGTATGCCTGGGCTCAGAATCAGTCAAACTCAAATCCAGAAGTTTTTGAAAAGTAGATTATAGTCTACTACTGTATTGTAAGTCAGTTACTGTTTGCAGGGCCAGTCTTAGCAAGTACGGGGCCCTGTGCAGACCAATTTGGTGGGGCCCCATCCTAGCCCCGCCCCACCTAGCCCCACCCCATTGATAAGATTATTGTACTGGAACCTGAGAGACAGGCGAAGGTAGCCATGGTAATTGTACTGCTTCTGTCCGAGGCAATCGCCTAAGTGATAGGGCTGGCCCCATTTGGAGGGGAGATGATGTGAGGGGCATGCTGAGGCTATGGGATGAAATAGGGACCATAGAGAAGATACTAGACCACCAAGGGTGCAAGGGAATAGGACAGTGGACATGGAGAGGAAAAGAGAGATGGGTGATACTGGACATAGAGGGATAGGGAGAGATGCTGGAGGGAGGTGAAGAGGGGAGTCACTGGATGTGGAGAGTAGAAGGGAGATACCTGGAAAAGCAGTGGAGAAATTAAGTGACTAACAATAGGGGAAACACTGGGGAGGCAGGATGAGTGAGAGCAGAAGGATGAATGAAGTTAGGGGAGCACTGCAGCAAGGATGACTAAGGCTGTAATACAGGCTACTGGGGAGATGAGAGGCTTGGACATAAATATTGGGAAAGGATAACAGGATCTGGAGTGGGAGAGCACTAAGGGAGGAAGATAGATGGGGATGTGTGGCAGCACTAGTGAGACAATGAATGATACTGGGAGGATGGAGGGTGGCTGAGGTGTAGTGGAGTACAGGTGAGACTTGGGGTGAACCCTGGGGAAGGATGAGGCATATGGGACCACTTAGGGGAGGATGAGTAAGGCTCAGAAGGAAGAATTAATAAAATTAAGGTGCATTGAAGAAGGGAGGTAAAAGATGATTAAAAGGATATCTATGGGTAAAGGTGGGCAGGGACTGAAGAGGGGAAGAAGGGGACTACTGTGGCTCTGCTCACTGGAAGCAAGGGTCCCAGGCAGGAAAAACCTTTGACAAAATGGTGGACATACAGCTGAAACATTTCAAATCACCACCACAGAGACAGACAGTACTTTAATTCAAAAAGGTTCTTCCTATAGAAAAAAAAGCTATCATCATACCTGGCTTGCTGCCTGCCTTAATGAATTGGCACAACTGTTGTAGGCAGCCCTGTCTGTTGCTTTGCTCGCTCGGCTCCACCGAGTCTGCACGCACTCTCGCTCGCACCACAGTCAGCGACGATGGCTCACCACCTTGGACCAGGCTCCAGCTTTTCCTGCTCAGTGACTCCCGCCCTCGCGGAAACAGGAAATACCTCATCAGAAGGCGGGACATTGAGCGGGAAGTGAAAAGCTGGAGTCTGGAGGTGAGCCGTCACGCTGCAACTTGTCTGTCGCTGTCGGGCGTGGGGCCGTCGCTGCCTGGCTCGCTGCAAAGTTACTGTCGCCGGGGGCTCGGCAGCTGACGGTGGGCTCAGCAGGCCCAAGCCGGGGGTGGGCGCCGCGCCGGTGGTGGCGGAAGCAGAGTGGCTGAGCCGCGGGATCATCATGAATGATGCGGTCGTCGTCCGAGGCGAGTGGAGGTCGGAGCGGAGGCAGAGTTGAGGCGGGCTGCGCGGGGCCCCCTTCGGTGCGGGGCCCTATGCGGCCGCCTTGGTCGCCTCTGCCTAAGACCGGCCCTGACTGTTTGATGTGTGTTCTGTAGGGGTCTTTTCCTGCTGGCTCATCTTTGCTAATTAGGCCTGAACCATCTTCTCCTGAACCAAATATGGATTCTGCAGCTGGAGGCCTGATTTAATCAGAAACCAGCTTTCTTCAAGGAAAATTACTTCTTGGCACAGCTATGTAGTGACATCACTATCTAAGGACATGTGTTTACGTGCACTAGCCATTCACTTTATCTGCTAGGAAGGTGCATAGGACAGAGACAGAGTCTCCAGTACATCTGTGACACATGGAGGGGAGTTTGCTACCATCAGACTTGTGACTGATAAGAGATTCTTGCTGGAATCACAAGGCCTCATTGTCATGACCGTGGGTATCTGCTGGATAGAGATACATGGTTGATGATTGGTTCTTGTGTGTCACCTGACTCAGAGGAATGCCAGTGCTGGGCAGGAGAGAGAGAAAGAAAGAGGTGCGAGGAAAAGAGGATTGCCTGATGGATAGTTCTCCTAAACACCTGTGAACTGTGATTCCCTGTGCTGAGAGCTGACAAGGTCAAGTTCAGCCTCAGCCTGGTGGCTTCCCCAGAGACTGAGTAACCAGCTACACAGAATAGAGATTTTGGACTAAACACTTGATATGCAGGGGCGCAGGAAATCTGCTGGAGCCTGAACAGAAGGAGCTGATTCATCACCCCCTTGGACTCTGAACCTAAGGGACCTCAAGGATGAGATTCAGGATTTTCTTCTTGTGGCTTAGGGTTTAGTTAGCTCTGGTCTTTGCCTGCAACTGATTGGTTACAACAGGACCTGTGGCTAGTAGCCTAATACTACTGCTGTTGGTAATCTTTTCTTAGGATATCATAGTCGTATGATAGGGGTGTTATCTCAAATCAGCTATCTCGGTATTCTGCGATATCAACACATTTGTAGAATATCAAGTCTAGTATGTGACTGTTTTCATGGGTTGGCGAATTGATCACCTGTGTGAATCCTAGTGCTATCATCATGTTCAGGAAGATATCTGTGGTGGTATCTGATCTTTCAATGTGTAATCTCCCATGATCACCAGAATAATTCAGGGTCACTTGTGTAATCAGATCAAGGAGTTCTTGCATGGATAATGTGTTGTTACAAGGTGATCGGGATACCATGAGCAGCCAGATTGGTTTCTCCTCTTTTAGCTAGATTAAAAGAGATTCTGATTCATTTAACTGGGGGATGGCGATTATGCCCAGTTTGATTGTATCCTGAATCAAGACTGCTACCCCTCCACCCCATCTTGCTGATCTAGGTTGATGTTGGATGTTGAAACCTGTTGGGCATAGTTCAGCCAGGAGTAAACTCTCATTTTCATCTAGCCAGGTTTCACTTATTCCTAAAATGTCAAGATGCTTTTCATGGATGACATCATGGATCACTGAGGATTTCTTTGCAGGTGATCTGGCATTCACCAGTTCTATAGTTCCCAAGGGTGGTCTGGAAGTGCTGGGGGTAGCTTTGGAATGGGCTTTGTCAACATTGCCAACTGGGAACCACTAGCGCAGCTTGATAAAAGAGGTCCTTAGTGTCTATCACTATCCCAAGATTGTCCTGTAGACTGAGAAATCAAATGATACCTCAGCCTCCTCTTTCTAAAAATATGCGATTCTTAAGAATTGTTCATTCAATGTTTTCTGTCATGGGGGTCTCCTTTTGGAATTAGCATTCTATAAGACTTCTTTTGATATTAATATTTGTTCAGAATGCCATTTATATTTATACTACTACTACTACTTAACATTTCTAGAGCACTACTAGGGTTACGCAGCGCTGTACAAAATAAACAAAGAAGGACGGTCCCTGCTCAAAGGAGCTTACAATCTAAAGAACGAAATGTCAAGTTGAGCAGTCTAGATTTCCTGGGTAGAGGTGTAGAGGTTAGGTGCCGAAGGCGACGTTGAAGAGGTGGGCTTTAAGCAGAGATTTGAAGATGGGCAGGGAGGGGGCCTGGAGTATGGGCTTGGGGAGTTTGTTCCACGCGTGGGGTGAGGCGAGGCAGAAAGGGCGGAGCCTGGAGTAGGCGGTGGTGGAGAAGGGTACTGAAAGGAGGGATTTGTCTTGAGAGCGGAGGTTACTGGTAGGAACGTAAGGGGAGATGAGGGTTGAGAGGTAAGGAGGGGCTGCAGATCGAGTACATTTGTAGGTTAGTAGCAGAAACTTGAATTGAATGCGGTATCTGATCGGAAGCCAATGAAGTGACTTGAGGAGAGGGGTGATATGAGTGTAGCAGTTCAGGCGGAAGATAAGACGTGCAGCAGAGTTCTGAACGGACTGAAGGGGGGATAGGTGGCTAAGTGGGAGACCAGTGAGGAGTAGGTTGCAGTAGTCAAGGCGAGAGGTAATGAGAGAGTGGATGAGAGTTCGGGTGGTGTGCTCAGAGAGGAAAGGGCGGATTTTGCTAATGTTATAGAGCAGTGATGGCGAACCTTTCAGAGACCGAGTGCCCAAACAGCAACCCAAAATGTAATTACTCATCGCGAAGTGCCGGTACTCATTATGGGCGGGGTCACCACATATGACTCCACCCCATGATAGCCACCCCCTTACACCAGCCTTGGCGCATATAAACAAACATCATTGAAAATATTATACTAGTATAGGAGAAAAAAATAACATGATTTTCTTTCATTATAAATCATTTCTGTAAGTTATTACAGCTCCAGTATACCCAGTGCAAAATAAGACAGCAGATGTAAATTCTCAAATTGGACATATTCCAAACACTAAAATGAAAATAAAATGATTTTTTTCTACCTTTGTTGTCTGGTGATTTTGTTTTTCTATCCATATTGGTCCTAGTCGCTGATTCTGCTGCTATCTGTTCTCTTAACTCTGTTTCCAAGGCTTCCATTCCATTTATTTCTTTACTTTCCTCCTTTCTTCTTCATTTCTTGCCCTCCATCCATGTCCAGCAACCCTCCTCTCCCCTCCAGCCACAAATGTCCAGCCACCCTCCTCTCCCCTCCAGCCGCCCATGTCCAGCCACCCTCCTCTCCCCCTGCCCTCCCCTCCAGCCACCCTCCTCTCCCCCCTGCCCTCCCAGCGGCAGGCCTCCCTCCCACCCAGCACCAGGCCACCCAGCATCAAGCCTCCCTCCCTCCCACCCAGCACCAGGCCATGCTCCCACCCAAGCACCAGGCCTCCCACCCAAGCACCCAGGCCTGCCTCCCACCCAAGCACCCAGGCCTCCCTCCCTCCCACCCAGCACCAGGCCATCCACCCACCCAGCACTCCCACCCAAGCAGCAGGACACCCACCCAAGCACCAGGCAGGCCTCTCTCCCACCCACCCAAGCATCAGGCAGGCCTCTCTCCCTCCCACCCAAGCACCAGGCCTCCCACCCAAGCCTCCCTCCCTCCCACCCAGCACCAGGCCACCCACCCAGCACCAGGCCTGCCTCCCTCTCACCCAAGCACCAGGCCATGCACTCACCCAGCACTCCCACCCAAGCACCAGGCCACCCAAGCCTCCCTCCCTCCCACCCAAGCACCAGGCCTCCCACCCACCCAAGCAGCAGCAGCAGCAGCAAGCAGGCGAGCAGGCAGGCCTCCCACCAGGCAGGCCACCCACCCTCCCACCCAAGCACCAGACCTCGCTCCCACCCTCCCACCCAGCGTGCACCAGGGCTCCCTCCCACCCACCCGGTGTCAAGCATTCCTCCCTCCCTCCCTCCCACCCGGCACCAGCCCGCCATCCCTCCCTTCCTCCGAACCCCAAGAAATTTAAAAGTCTTCCCTTGTCCGAGTAGGCGGCGTCAGCATCAGCAGTAGCAGCGAAAAGCGTGCTGCTGGTTTGGCGCGTCTTCAGCCTTCCGTCTCTCAAGCTCTCTGGTCCCGCCCTAACAGGAAATGAGGGTGGGACCAGAGAGCTTGAGAGACGGAAGGCTGAAGACACGACGAACCAGCAGCATGCTTTTCGCTGCTACTGCTGATGCTGACGCCGCCTACTCGAACAAGGGAAGACTTTTAAATTTCTTCGGGTTCGGAGGGAGGGATGGAGGCTGGGCGGGCTGGTGCCGGGTGGGAGGGAGGGAGGAATGCTTGACGCTGGGTGGGTGGGTGGGAGGGCTAAGTTTTGGGTGAGGCGACCGGCGGCGCGCGTGCCAACAGAGAGGGCTCCGCGTGCCCTCTCTGGCACGCATGCCATAGGTTCGCCATCACTGCTATAGAGGAAGAAGCGACAGGTCTTGGCTATCTGCTGGATATGCGCAGAGAAGGAGAGGGAGGAGTCGAAGATGACACCGAGGTTGCGGGCAGATGAGACGGGGACGATGAGGGTGTTATCAACCGAAATAGAGAGTGGAGGTAGAGGGGAAGTGGGTTTGGGTGGGAAGACAAGAAGTTCGGTCTTGGCCATGTTCAGTTTCAGGTGGCGGTTGGACATCTAGGCAGCAATGTCGGATAAGCAGGCCGATACTTTGGCCTGGGTTTCTGCAGTGATGTCAGGTGTGGAGAGATAAAGCTGGGTGTCATCAGCATAGAGATGATACTGGAAGCCATGAGACGAGATCAGGGAGCCCAGGGAAGAGGTGTAGATAGAGAAAAGAAGGGGTCCAAGGACATAACCCTGAGGGACTCCAACAGAGAGCGGGATAGGGGTGGAGGAAGAACCATGAGAGTGTAGAAATTTAAAGGTAATTTAAGCTATTTTTATAATAATAATAATAATATAAAAAATGGACCCGTGGAGAATTACAGTGTTGGTTTGGATATCAATTATTTTACAAAGTACCCACTTTCTGAAGGTCCTCAAAAAACTTTCTATTAGAGTATTTACTAGTGGCCTCTATAAAATAGGCATAGCATATAGATCTCTTTCCCGCCTAGGTGCCCCCTACTGTAAAATTAACCTTTTGGGGGCAATTTTTAGACTTTCCAGGTAGTTTGTATCTAAACTTTCCTTTGAAAATTTTGCCTAGAAAAGTCTGTGTGTATAAAAGTACCCATAGCCTTATACTGCAGGTGCATAATGCAAGCAACAAAATATAAAGCAGGATTTCAACATCAAAACCCCATGCATAACACAGCATCCCTTTATGTCAACCAACCCATTTTTCCTGCGGCTTTAAGTATATGAGCTGTTAAATCACATGCATACTTCAAGCACTGAGCAATGGAAAGTTTTCCATCTGGAGAACTCCCCTACACAAACTCACATGTTTTAGTGTTTTATGTATAAGTTAGTGTTTATGTGTTTTTGTTTTTATGAGATGATGTTTTATGTGTTTTATTTGTTCATCACCTTGTGTGGAACCCTTTGGTTTTGAGAAGTTGATTAATATGTTTGAATGAATAAATAAATGCTTAGTTACTGGGGCAAACTGCTTTAAAAATAGTCCTTATGCTGCCTTCACTTTGTCCATAGCCTTTCAGAGGCACCAAAGGAAGTTAAATATCATTTTTGTGTTGCTCTTTTCATTTGCAAAGTGATACATTTATATCTTTCCAGTTTTATACCCCCAGCACTTGACCAATGAGTGAGAGTTTTCTGGTTTTCAGTCTCACACTCACCGGGGCAGTTTCTAGGATGGATCACCTTTGGCATCTCTTGTTGCTTTGCTATAGGATAAACTCAACCACTGGGGGTGTTTTACTAAAGCTTAGCTTGAATTATCTGCAGCAGGGCCCATAGGAATAAAATGGGCCTTATAGCAGATAACTCAAACTAAGCTTTAGTAAACCACCCCCACTGTTTGGAACTGCTCTTTTATGTCTAGAATATGATCAGTAATGTATGTGCATTTTTGACCCTTGGGTTCTATATATTTTTGAAAGCTTTGCCCAGTGGTATGCTGGAGCAGGCTCTCACAGGCTCGCAAGAGCCGGTTGTTAAGTTTTTAAGAATTTTGGGAGCCGGTTGTTAAAGTAGGGCCCTCCATGGCTACTTTAACAACGGGCTCCCAAAATGTGGGCTTGGGCCCCCTGCTGAATTATCTTTTACTTTGCTGGTGGGGATGCTGAGCCCTGCCAGCCAAGTAAATAGACTACTGCTGCTCCCCGCTCCTTGTTTCCAGCTCTGGGCAGCAGGCTGGGACTTCTCGAGCATGTGAGAGAAGTTCCAGCATGCTGCTCAGAGCAAGACGTTGAGAGTGGTCAGGGCCGTGCCTAGGGTCTCTGGCGCCCCCCTGCAGACTATCAGTTGGCGCCCCCCCCCCCGGTGAAAATGATCACCCCCCCCCCATGAAAATGATCGCTCACCACTTGCCACACTGAAAGGAATTGTCAGCAATATTCTTAGAAACAAATTGCTATACATTGCAAAATAAGATAGCAGATGTAAATTCTCAAAGTGGACATATTCCAAACACTAAAATGAAAATAAAATGATTTTTTTCTACCTTTGTTGTCTGGTGACTTTGTTTTTCTGATCATGCTGGCCCAGTATCTGATTCTGCTGCTATCTGTCCTCTTAACTCCGTTTCCAGGGCTTCCTTTCCATTTATTTCTTTACTTTTCTCCTTTCTTCTTCATTTCTTGCTCTATATCCATTTCCAGCAATTTCTCCTCTCTCCCTGGGTCCTGCCCTCCCATCCATGTCCATTCTTGTCCCTCTCTGCCCTTCCCTCCTCCATCCATAGCCAGCAATCCTCCTCTCTCCCCTCCCCTCCATTTCCAGCAATTTGTCCTCTCCCTGGGCCCCCATATCCATCCTTGTCCCTCTCTGCCCTTCCCTCCTCCATCCATAGCCAGCAATCCTCTCTCCCCTCCCCTTCCAGCAATTTGTCCTCTCCCTGGGCCCCCATGTCCATCCTTGTCCCTCTCTGCCCTTCCCTCCTCCATCCATAGCCAGCAATCCTCTCTCCCCTCCCCTTCCAGCAATTTGTCCTCTCCCTGGGCCCTGCCCTCCCATCCATGCCTCTCTGCCCTCCCATCCATTCAGGGTCTGCCCTCCCTCTCACTCCCCATTCCATCCAGGATCTATCCCCCCTCTCTCACTGCCCCCTCTTTTCGGCTCCCAGTTCCCACCTGCGGCTGCCCCTAGTTCCAGATCCATTGATTCTCCCATCCACCCCTGCCCCAGGCTTGACCCCATTCTCCCTCCTGCTCACTTTTCAGACCCCAGTTCCAGCTCCATGCCCCTTCTCCCATCTGTCTCCCACCCAGTCCTTTCTGCCCATCCGAGTCCCCCTCACCCCATCTGTCTCCCACCCAGTCCCTTCTGCTATCCAAGTGCCCCCCACCCTCACCCCATCTGTCTCCCACCCAGTCCCTTCTGCCCATCCGAGTCCCCCTCACCCCATCTGTCTCCCACCCAGTCCCTTCTGCTATCCAAGTGCCCCCCACCCTCACCCCATCTGTCTCCCACCCAGTCCCTTCTGCCCATCCGAGTCCCCCTCACCCCATCTGTCTCCTACCCAGTCCCTTCTGCTATCCAAGTGCCCCCCACCTTCACCCCATCTGTCTCCCACCCAGTCCCTTCTGCCCATCCGAATCCCCCTCACCCCATCTGTCTCCCATCCAGTCCCTTCTGCTATCCGAGTCCCCCCCCCCCACCTTCACGGTCACCCCATCTGTCCCCCATCCTCACCCTGCCTCGTCTTCTCCCTGCCACCCGTCTTTAAAAAGAAATTGCCAATGCCGGCGCGATAGCGAGCGCAGCACCTCGTGTGCAAGTAAAAGAAGCGAATCCGATCATCTCATTGGGCCTTCCTTCACTGTCCCGCCCTAGAGGAAATAGGAAGTTGCATCAGAGGAGGGCGGGACAGTGAGGGAAGGCCCAATGAGATGATCGGATCCGCTTCTTTTACTTGCACACGAGGTAAATTTAAAGGGCTGGTGCGGGAGGGGGGGGTGCCAGGATCGTGAAGAGCAGCGGGAGCGGCGGCACCCCCCTCTCTGGTGCCAAAAGATTTAAAGTCCTCGGCGGGGCGAGGGTAAGCACCGCGGCGGCGCCCTCCAGAGGTGGGCGCCCCCCTGCGGCGCTTACCTCGCTTACCGCATCGGCACGGCCCTGAGAGTGGTGGCAGTCCATTTATTGGCTGCCAGCAAAGGTATGTCTAGCATGCCCGCACGAAGGGAGGGAGGAGACAGAGGCAAGTGTTGCTCCCCCGCCCCCCCCCCCCCCCCCCCCCCGGCCACCCCTGGCCCTTCCAACTGCAGAGCTGGCTACATCCAGAGAAAGAGCCTGTTGTTAACAATTTACCAGCACACCCCTGGCTTTGCCACTCATGGCCCAATCCAACAACCGCTTACAAAACTAACACAACACTAACAAATGAGAACTCTCAGCATTTTTCTAGCTGCTTTGGACAGGCTTTGCTGTATGTACTAATGACATTAAGATGGAGGAATGCAAAACCAGAGGAAGCAGGAGAATATGCCTCTTTACTGAAGGGGTGATAAAGATGCCTGGAATTTTGGTGCTTCTTTGTAACCACGCCAGCGAGACGCGCTTTGTGGCATGGTTCTGATTACACTACAGCTGGACCATATGGAGGCATATTTTCAAAGCACTTTGGGAGGCTAAGTTCCATAGGTTTCTATGGAACTTTGGGAGGCTAAGTGCTTTGAAAATGAGCCTGATGGTCTTTTAACTCAGATAGCCATTCTTACCAGACCCCTGATACAGGCATGGCTGCTGAAACACAGCTTGTGTTGGGTCTTTTATTAAGGAACTCTCTGCTATCCCAGCTTTGGATGCCCTTGGTGCTTTTTTCTTGCTCTTTTGGTTGGTCTTTTTTTAGCCTGGAAAAATCTACCAGCAGAGGTAATGGAAATGAGGCCCATTCTCTGCTCAGATGACCCAAGGTTGAACAAAACAACATTTAACTTACTACTAGTGTGCAGGGTTATCTGGTTAAAAAAAAAAAAAAACCCAGAAGGATAGAAAAACCAGAGGCAGTCCAAGATTACCTTCTTCTCTCTTTCCTCCCCTTCTCCTTCCCCAATCAAGAGAAAACTGCAGCTGAGGGGACGGATATCGAAGATCTATGTGTGGAGCCTGTCTTACAATGATTTATTTTATTTTAATGCATTTGTATCCCACATTTTCCCACCTATTTGCAGGCTCAATGTGGCTTACATAGTTTTAATAGCATTGTCATTTCAGGATATCAGATACAGTTAGTACTGTGTAAAGATTAAGTAGGGAAGAGAGAGGAAAGAAGGGTTGATTAGGGTAGTTATAGAAGGTGGACTTTCATAACTGAGTAGATTGGTGGGGTGGTTTAGTGAGGCTATCGATTATCGGTTCTCATTGTAAGTTTTGTTGAAGAAGTGTGTCTTCAGAGCTTTGCGAAAGGTGATTATTTCGTTGATTGTTTTCAGGTCTGTAGGTAATGCATTCCATAGCTGTGTGCTCCTGTAAGAGAAGGTAGTGGCATGCACCAGCTTGTATTTTAGTCCTTTACAGCTGGGGGGGGGCGTAGGTTGAGAAATTTGCGGGATGATCTTGTGGTGTTTCTGGGAGGTAGGTCCACGAGGTTTAGCATGTTTATTGGGGTGTATGCGTGAATGATTTTGTGTACAATCGTGCAGATCTCTATAGAAGTTATCGTTAATTTCTTCAGACTTATCATTTTATTCCAGTCAAAACAGTACATACTTTGGAAGCCAGGACTATAACAGAATTTAAGCATGCTTGGGACAGATATCTATATACTGGCTATGGAAGGAACATCATTGTAGGCTGCATACGGGGCTGCCAAGAGACAAAGCTGGGCCTGGGGCAAACAATGTTTAGGGGCCTGCCCCCCCCCCCCCCAGATTCTCTACTTGCCTGGAGTCACTGAATGGCAGGCAGCAGCAATCAAGAGAGACTGCTCCACTGGCCACGGGTCCTTCTTTCTGCCATATCCCACCTCCTGTGAGGTAGCTTCCTGTTTTTGCATAGGTGGGATGTGGCAGGAAGAAGGACCCTTGGTCACTCTCTCTTGATCACTGCTGCCAGCCATTCATTAACTCCAGACAAGTAGAGGATGGGGGGGGGGGGGGGGGGGGTTGGAAGGAAGGGAAACATACTGAATTTTACCTGGGCTGCCAGTGCCCAGCCCTCCTTGAGGCCGGGCCAGGGGAATCTTGTCCTCCCTTCTCCACTTCTCAGCAGCCCAGACAGCATATTGCAAAGGAGTCATCAATCTTCCAGGAGCAGAGGCATGTAGAGAGAGATATTCTTACCACTGTGGACTGGAATAACTGGGCAGACTGCAGACTGAATTGGCCAACTGGTCTTTATCTGCTGTCATCTAATATGTTGCTATGTTACTGTGCTGTCTGCACATCCTTTCTATAAGGTTTTTTTTTCTTTTTTGGAAATTAATTTACATTCATGCTGAAGCAAGGATTACGTTATAAAGGGCTACATATAAAGATGACGGACTTCTCATGGTATCTGTTTCCAAGAAATATCAGGTTACCTTTAATGATTACAGATTGTTCTGCTGAATGCAATGTCAGCTGCTCTCTTTGCTAGTGTTCAAGAAAACAAAGGATATCATCACACCAGAGAAGCTAAAAGCAGGACTGGAATACACCTGTTTTCATACCTCAGGGAATTTCTTGTTGTGTAAATATTCTGTGAGGGCAGGATCGAAGTATTTGGCATATCCCTCATTGAGACTGTAGATCTTCCCTTTCTTCTTAATTTTCACGTCTTTATCCACCAGAATGAACTCACCAAGAGCCTAGATGCAGAAGAACAATTTGAGATGAGATATATGTACCAGTGATTATTGCATATCTCTGGTGACTAATTTAGGAGCCCTTTTACTAAGCCGTGTTAGCGCCTACGCGAGCCCAATGCGCGTCAATTCTGAGTTACCACCAGGCTATCACGTGGTCCGGGTCGTAATTTCATTTTTTACGTGCATCCACTACGCGTACTGGAAAATATTTTTATTTTCTGGCATGTGGGTGGTAATCGGCATTTGAACGCACGTTGACCATTACCGCCCGATTAACACGTGAGACCTTACCGCTAAGTCAATGGCTGGCGGTAAGGTCTCAGACCCAAAATGGATGCACACCAATTTTCATTTTGCCACATGTCCATTTTGGCCCAAAATAAAAAAGAGGCATTTTTTACAGGTGCACTGAAAAATGATTCTGCGTGTGGCCAAAACACGCACCTACACTACTGCAGGCCATTTTTCAGCACACCTTAGTAAAAGGACCCCTTAGAGTTTCTAATGTAATCTAATCTAGACCTGGATCTATAGAGCACTTTTCCCCTGAAGGGTCCAGAGCAGTATACAATAAAATACAGAACTACAATTATATACATGAAAATAAGAAAATATAAAAATTGACCCTAATTCAAAAACTGACATTGTCTTGTTTTTGCACAACTGTTACAAAGGTCTCTTAAAGTATTCAGGAATACTAGAACCAAATCTCTTTAAAGAAACATCACTAGCCATCCTGCCAGTCCTTCTTCCCCCTCTCCATCACAGTCTCTTTTTCTCTGTTTTATCTTCTCTCTTACTAATATGAATCTGACTTGTTCTCCCTCCTCCCTAACACGTACGCATTCACAACTCAAACATTTTTACTCATATGCTGCCTCCTTTCCCATGGATACAATACTAAACTGGGTTAAAACTTTGCAGTTACCACATGTTAATGGCTAAAATTAACATGAGTTAACTAGCAGGCCTCTGCGTTATCTGTTGGAGATGTTCCCAGCAGGGGCGAACTGATCATTCAGGCAACTAGGCAGTATCCGAGGGCCCAGAGGTCCTAGGGGGCCACTGCACACTACAGCCCCCCCCCACTCGAGTCTCAGTGTGCCCTCCTTGGTCCCACCTTGAAGGGCCCTGGTGGTCTAGTGCCTGCTGCTACTCTGCCCTGCACTGCCGTGTTTTAAAAATGGCTGCCGAGACTCCCTGCAGCAGTCTCATGAGACTACTGTGGGAAATCTAATCTCTGCACCCATTTTGAAAACATAGCAGCGCCAGGCATAATAGCGACAGTGGGCAGGAGTGAGGTTCTTTCCTGCCCCCAAAGAAGCCACTAGACTACCAGGGCCCTTCAAGGTAGGACCGGGAAAGGCCCACTGAGGCTTGTGGACTGTAGTGTGTGGGAGGGGGGGCAGAAACTGTGGTGGTACAGGGGGGCTGTGGTGTGAGGTAGGGAGCGGCGGCAGCAGCACGGCAGGCAGTGGCCGGGGGGGGGGGGGGGGGTCCATTGAACTTTACTGCCCGGGTGCCCAGATCACTGTTAGTCCCTGGTTCCCAGCATCTTCCCATTTGGTTAACACTACTGAGATGGAGTTAATTGTTCTGCATTATTTGCTGTGCTACAGTTAATGTGTCGTACCATGCCACGCGTTAACCCCCAGATTCTATATATGGCATCCAAAATTCAATGCACAAATTTCAGCGTGCAGCCAAGTTGCATGTGCATCTTGAGTAACAAGTTATTAACTAGCAATAATTGGGCGCAAACAACCAATTATTGCAGTTAATTGGGTCCAATTAGGATTTGTGGGCGTATCTTGCTAAGCGCTATTCTAAAGATCCACGCAAAAATATTTTTAGCGTATAACTGAAAAGGGGGCGTAGCCATGGGGGGGCATGGGCAAGTCAGGGGCATTCACTAAAGATGCGAGTAGTATTACTGAATACCGGGGATCCATGCCTAACTTTATGTGCCAGAATTTATATCAGGTTTCAGTTGGTATAAGTCCTTGTGCCCAAATACTGGCACAGAAATTGGTTCTTAAGTGCAACTCAGAGTGTCATTTATAGAATAGCACTCTGCACAGTATCAAAAATATACACATTTAACATCACTGGAATTCAAATACCAGAGATAAGGCCTTCTATTATAATTTCGAGAAAGAAAGGGACAAGGCTCATACATTTTTGCCTAGCTGGAATGACCCTTACCAAATTGTTGATAAGGCATCAGCTGTAGCCTATCAATTCTGCATTAGGAAGACCGGTCATGAGGAAGGTACGCTAAAGTGAGTCCATATTAATCAGCTCAAGCCATGCCACACTAGGAAGCTTACTGCCATTCTGAGTGAGAAAGAGAGTGATGAAAACTTTGGTTCTGATGAATAAACTGTTGGTATTTATGTTTTCCAGGCAGACTCCAGGGAAATTGGCTGGGCATGGTAGGTTGTCAAGGCTCTTCCTGGGCTAAAATTAACTGGACTTTCAGTTTTAGGAGAATGGACCTTGTTCTGTTGCATGTCTGCTAGACTTTCAATTCTGCCTCTCCAGGAAGGCTGGAAGAACCACAAGGGGGGAGGGGGTAGAACGAAAACTTGACATTACTAATCTACTAACTCTCTTTAATGTTAAAGAGTGTCATGTTTAACACTAATCTTTGGGAGGTTGCATGACTAACCAACTAACACCCAAGAATGAATGTTAGTGTCCTATACTTCTCTGGACTGTCCAGTTGTTTCTGTTACCCTGGTGGGTTTTGTCCAGAAACTTTTTAAATTCTATCTCCAGTTGCTAAATAATTTTGAAGCAACATTTTTGAGACCTTTTTTTTAAAGGTAGTGTTTGTGCCCAGGATCCATGGCACAAACACAAAGTCATTTGTGGCAGTGTGCAGCCTTTTTACCATCTTTTCATTTTGCCATGTGTGTGATCACTGGTTTTTATTATGCTATAGCAAAGAAGAAACCAAGGTTCAATACTTTTGCATTTGTCTATGGCCATAGTGTCTCTTGCCTTGTGCACAGTTTTTTTGGCATTATAATCTTGCTAGCAAAACAATTAAGTCATGATTTACTTTATACCTTAAGGTCCAAAAGCAATAACATAAAAAGGCTTCTGTTTAAATTATGGTGCACCTTTTGAAATTCAAATTCAATGTCAACAAAAAAAAAATCATATGCATGTATTCTAAATTTCAGACATCCAATGAAATTTGAAGCTTTGGAGACAGATCTGCTATTACAAATATGTGTGTATACATACCCTCTTAAGTAGAGGAGGGCATAAGGTACCAGTTTCCTTTCTAAATCAATTATATTTACCATCATAACAGGTTTAGTTTAGGTACATAAAAACCTTAACACCTGTCTGTCTTAGGTATTATACAGGCCTTCTTCCATTATGTGTATGTCCTTACCTATGCTGTTATTTTGTTTTTCCTAAATAAAGTTTCTTTTTAAATAGCTGTTAGGTTACATATATGTAGTCATTATCAGTTAGTAGAGAGGCTTACCTTACTTTCTTATTATATACATCTAATCTTTTCTACATCTCATTGTATATGATTGCAACACTTGTTTCAACATTTATATTAGCACTTATAACGCTTATGTCACCGATTGTGACATTTTAATTACAATATTATATATTTTAAGTGATACGTGTCTCAAGCTTTATGCTTGGTTAGTGTATTTGATAGAATAAGAGATAAATAAGTTTTTCTCCATGTTATGGTTTTACATATAGAATCAAAATTTCAATAGTCCCAAAAACTTTAAATAGTAGGGGTATAAAACAATAAATATAACCAACACAATGCTAATCTTCAATTACTTATCCTAAATATATATAAACAGATATGTGGTAGAATCACAAGGACAGAAGCCTCAAAGGCGACTCTTTTCACATTGGGGACACAGCCTAATGCCTCGCTCAATCAATCATCGGCTTCTGTATGTTGTAAAGGAAAGGCGAAGCTTCCATGTGACAGTCTTATGCTATTCTCTCATGAAAGCCACTCCCTTCTAATAGGATGACATGTCAGGAATGGGTGGGAGTGTCAATGACCAACAAAGAAAGTTCAAGTAGTAGATTGTGCACAGAAGCACCAAGGTTGTTATCAATATAAATCCCACTGGTGAGCAGGCAAAGTCCAGTCAATAATCCACACAGGTAAAGTCCAAGGCAAGAATCCAAACAAACAATGATATAGAAAGCTGACCAGGCTGGAATTCTTGTTGAGTCAGTGAAGACTTTGGGAAACCACCAGCATGTTGATATTTCCCGATCAATCAGGGGCACAGTTTCTCCTGGATCAGTGAGGGGCTCCACTTTGTGTCCCTACTCTCTTATTGAAGACAAGGTCCTTGGTTCTCCCATTTTCCAAGAGTCCCATTGTTCTCTTGGGAAGGTTAGTACATAAGTTCATAAGTAATGCCATACTGGGACAGATCGAAGGTCCATCAAGCCCAGCATCCTGTTTCCAACAATCCAGGTTACAAGTACCTGACAAAATCCCAAAAGAGCACAATACATTTTATGCTGCTTACCCTAGAAATAAGAAGTGGATTTTCCCCAAGTCCATTTTAATAATGGCTTGTGGACTTTTCTTTTAAGAACCTATCCAAACCTTTTTTTTAAATCTAACTAAGCTAATTGCTTTTACTACATTCTCTGGCATCAAGTTCCAGAATTTAATTACACATTGAGTGAAGAAATATTTTCTTCCATTTGTTTTAAATGTACTACTTTGTACCTTCATTGCTTCTGTGAATCTGACGTCCTGCACATACAACGTGCAGGATGGCAGAAACAGTCAGAACGAAGCCTTGCGCGGGAAGAAGAGGACCTCGGCTGGCAGGGGTTGGGGTCCCCCGCCAGCAAAGGTAGGTGACGGTGGCAGATTGGAAAGGTTGTCGGCGGGGGGGGAGGGGGGTCAAAGTTGTTGTTGATGGTGGCGGCGGCGGGGGGGTCGGTGGCGCTGGGGGGGCTAAAATGTGCCCCCTCACCTTGGGCTCTGGACCCCCCCTCCCGCCGAAGTCTGTCTACGCCCCTGGTGCAGAGGGGTAGGTTGAGTTTGCTCCCATGCTCAATCGCTGTTGTCTATGGATTGTGCAGTGGCTTTGAGCAATGCTTTGACTCTACTATAGATGTTTCTTCATCGTCTTCCTTAAGAACCATATGTACTCAGCCAGAGTTCTAATATCCTTTCTGTGATTGTCACAGAACACAGATCCATTGCAAAAAATGCATTGGTTCTATTCAATTCTAATTCTGGGCTTGGCTGGGCTGGCAGAGTCACTAAACGTGGAGGTTGTTGGAATGTATTGTATTTTACATGCATTGCCTGTCAGAAATGTTTTTCTCTGTGATTACTCTGTGACCTCTGATGTGAATTACTTAGAGAGGTCACACCCATGCAACTTCCTGTGGGGGTTAGGCACAGCACATGGAGCTCATGATCTCTCCTAAGCTGAGGATCCATGGTGTGAGCATCCATTACCATCTAAGCACATGGAAAGAGCTGATAATCCAAATGTATAGTATTATGTATATATAAGCCTGTCTGAATATAATCTAACTACAAACTGTGAGTAAACAGATGTTTTGTTACTTCAACTTTAAAGTGACTCAGCAGTGAATTATTCTGGGGTGTATGAGAGAGAGATGAAGAAAAGAAATTAACATTTCTAAAGCTGAAGCTGTGTGTATAAAAATCTGCTAATTATTTACTACAAATAATCCAACAGAGGTGAGTACTGTTACTTTGTCTCTCATCCCTGTAATTATCAACTGCTCATGGAGGCCCAAACTACAAAATGTACACCATCGAAAACTGGAAAATTTGATTGATTGCCTGCATTCATGCCCCAGAATCATACCTGTTCTTATTGGGGTCAGAAGGGATAATTTTAGATGGAAGACAGAACAGATGAGTTTTCAAAATCTAGCCAAGATCCCATGCAGAGACACCAAAGCTGTCCCATTGGACTATGAGGTCACTGAATGTGTGCATTTCAATGCCAGGTCAGTGTGCGGGAAGGCCCATATAGTCAGAGAATTTATTAGAGACTTATCCCCACATTTGGTTTTCATAACAGAGTAATGGATTCCTGATCTCAATTTGCCTTACAGCCTGTCCATCTGTCCCACTGGCTACAAGGCCATAAACTGCCCAAGACAAGAAAAGAAAGGAGGAGGGCTTGCCTTGATCTATAGAGCTTTTTTTTACATCAAACTTATCGATAGCCACCGTGACGACACCCTAGAACTTATGATTTTCCAATTTATGAATGTTTGTAAGAAGGGTACTTTAGGGTTATTGTTAGTCTATTGACCACCTAAATACTGGCAAACTATCCAGCAAAAGCTATTTGAAAGAATTACATATTGTTCTACACAATTTACGGAACTGATACTACTCGGGGATGCAATCCATAAAATCTTGGACGATTTGGCACCTTTGAAGGAGAAAAAAGAGAAAAAAGAGAAAAATCTATGGTATAGTGAGTCACTCTCAAACACTAAGGGCCCTGTTTACTAAGGTGCGCTTGCGTTTTTAGTGCGTACACAAAATTAGCGTGCGCCAACTGTGTAGGCACCCAAAGGAATATTGTGGGTGCCTACACAGTTAGCATGCGCTAATGGTTAGCGTGTGCTAAAAGCACTAACGCGCCTTTAGCGTGACTTAGTAAGTGGGGCCCTAAATTACTATGTAAATGACTGGAACAAACTTAGAGAAAAAAAGATGACAACCAATCCTATATGGTCTGGAGAAGAGAAGTTAAGATCTATAAGATTCAACAGCATAATCAACAGCTCAGCGTGTAGTCAAATATATGGAGAATCCGATCTTCAGGCGATAACACCCATTGTGCTCACTATACAACGTGTCGGTTCCCTCCTAAGGTTGGCTAAGGTCCCAACGGGGACCCGTTTTACAAACGGCTGCTTCTGGAGACCCAGCCAAAAAATAGCTTGTGCTGCCTACCGGTTCAATTTTCGAAGTGAGCACCTGTCTCTTCCCATTTGCAGGACACAGACTGTAGTCTGTCCAGCATATTCTTTGGTTCCCCAATGCTGGACTTGCATAATCTTCTTTCAGTCAGTGGCGTACCAAGGGTGGGGCGGTGGGGGCGGTCTGCCCCGGGTGCACACTGCAGAAGGGGTGCAGGGAGCAGCCACATGGCTGTCGGCTCCGCTGGTTCCCTGCTCCCTCTGCTGTTACTTCCTGTTCCGGGGCAGAGGGAGGAGGGAACCTGCGGAGCCAGCCACCCCAGCAGGTAAGAAGAATGCACCCATGGGGGGGACTTGGAGGTAATGCACCAGGGGGGGGCGGTGATGCATCGGGGGGTGTCGTGTGCACCTGGGGGGATAGACGATGCTGCACCTGTGGGAGGGGGTGCGCAGCGGTGAATCGCCCCAGGTGGCAGCCGACCAAAGAATGACACTGCTTTCAGTTGTTTGCCATTTGCGTGATACAGACCAGAGAAGTCTGTCTGGCATTGGCCTCAGTTCCCACTACTCTTTCCCATGATAACAGCTCAACAGCCATGTTGTGTTTCCATCCTCTTTCTATTTAGGCATCCCCTGTGTCTATCCCATGCTTTTTAAAATTTGCTCACCACTATTGAATCTACCACCTCTCCTGGAAGGGCATTACAGGCATTTCCTACCCTCTCTGTGAAAAAGTATTTCCTACCCTCTCTGTGAAAAAGTATTTCCTGACATTACTTTTAGGTCTACCTCCCTGCAGTTTCCATTCATGTCCTCTAGTTCTAGCACCCCAACGTCTCTGGAAGAGGGTTGTTTGAATATGAATATCTTTCAAGTTCTTAAATGTCTGTATCATATCACCTCTCTTTCTCTTTCTCTAGCATATGCATATTCAAATCCTCCAGTCTCTTCTCATACATCTTGAAGCATAAACTCCGTATCATTTTTGTCACCATCCTCTGAACCACCTCACAAGGCTGGTGTTAGACATTCAGGATCCCACGGCAGAAACTGGGGAGGGGTCCTTAAAGCTGGTCTTAAGCTGAAGGAGGCATAGGCTGAAGACCAGCTTTAAGGACCCCCATATCATAGGGGGCTCCAAGCTTGCCTCAAGCTGAAGGAGGTATAGGCTGGAGGCAAACTTGGAGCCCCCTATGATATGGGGGCCCAGGACTACTGCCTTGTTTTCCACCCCCTAAAGCCAGCCCTGCTGCCTTGTCTTTTTATGTCCTTCAAGAGATATGGCCTCCAAAACTGGACACAATACTCCAAGTGCGGCCTCACCAACAACGTGTACAGGGACATCAACATCCCCTTTCTTCTGCTGGTTATGCCTCTCTGTGCAGCCTAGCATTCTTCGAGCAACAACCACAGCCTTGTCATATTGTTTCGCCACCTTGAGATCCTCAGACACTTATCACCCCAAGGTCTCTCTCCTGATCCATATGTGTCAGTCTCTCACTCCCTTAGCACATTCTGCTCTCTTGGATTTCTACACCCCAAGTGTATCACTTTGCACATCTTCGCATTAAATTTTAATTGCCAAACATTTGACCATTCTTCTAATTTTTGCAGATCTCTTCTCATATTGTCCACTCCCTCCAAGGAGTCCACTCTGTTGCAAAATTTGGTGTCATCCGCAAAACGGCAAACTTTTCCGTTTAATCTTTCAGCAATGTCGCTCACAAATATGTTAAATAGAATCTGCCCCAGTACTGATCCCTGCTGCACTCCACTACTTACATTTCTATTTTCCAAGTAGACTCTACCACCACCCTCTGCTATCTGTCAGTCAACCAGTTCCCAATCCAGTTCATCACTTTATGTCCTAACTTTAGCCCACTGCCGATATCATTGATGTGATTACCGTGGGTATCATGATCGAAATAGCAGTTGTACATTAATCTGGCCACAGCAGAGATGTGAGCTTCACCTGTTCTTTTCCTTTTTCTTGATGCTGTTATCATTGCCTGAAGTCAGTAGGGAAACTAAAGATAAAGAACTAGATTCAGTAAACAGTGCCCAAATTTGGTCGCCAAAACAAATCCACACAGAGCGCTATTCTATAAGCGGCACTCCGAGTTGTGTGCCATTTATAGAATAGCGCTTAGATCCGATTTCCACACCAAACTTTGAGCACAAGGATTTACACCAACTGAAACCCGGTGTAAATCCAGGCGATAACTTAGGCGTGGATTCCCAGTATTCAGTCATTAGTATTACTGACTACCGGGAATCCACGCTTAACTTACACACATTTTTAATGAATGCCCATGACCTGTCTACACCTCTCCCATGAAACAACAAGGCAAGCGATCTGCAAAATCCAATATGGAAAAAGAAGCCAGCAGATCAATATAACATCAGAAAGATTTTATTGAAGATACCGCATGTAAACAAATTGCCCGACACAGGCCGTGTTTCGCCCACCAAGGGCTGCGTCAGGGGCTACAATAAACAAACAGATTGAATTATAATAAATAAAACACCTCTCCCATGACCATGCCCCCTTTGTTCACTAAAAGATTTGCACATGGATCTTTATAAAATAGCGCTTAGCAAGATTCACACGCATATCCTAATTGGAGCCAATTAACTGCAACAATTGGTTGGTAGTGCCTAATTATTGTTTGTTAATGACTTGTTACTCAATTAAGATGCAAGCACAACTTAGGCATATATAGATGCCATATATAGAATCGGGGGGGGGGGGGGGGGGGGGGATGTGGATGTTTTCAAGGGAACACAGAGAGCAGAGAGTGCAAATCTTCATGAGGGCCTGACACTATGGCTGCCTGCCAGCTACAGAGAAAAAGAATAACCTAGAAGAGTGCAGTGACCACACCACAGACGTCTGAATTTCCAAAAATGTACGATGAAATTATTTACTGATGTTGTAAAAAACCTTGTTTGTAATATTCAAGAACGTCTGAGTTAGGGAGGTATAAATAAAAATATATTACTACAGACATATATAAACAAATAAAAATCTGTGAAGTACAAATATCTTTATACATACCGGGTCCAACATAAAGCAGTCCACCCCTTGTCCAGTAGACAGTGCTACCAGTGTAGCACTACCATATAAAGCATAGCCAGCAGCTACAATATTGTGCCCAGCTACCAAGGCATCATTTTCTGTGGGTTCATCATCTGTCGTCTGTGGAAAGATTTTGTCATTTTAGAATCAGTGCAAAAGAATAACGACCTCAATAATGGACATCAGTCTAGTTAAATAAATGTACAACATACAGACAAAGAACATGCAATAATGAAGACAGATTTGCATATAAAGGATCTTGGCTATATGCAAATTTATCTCATGCATATTCATTGTGGCGATCCTGAAAACCCGACTGGATAGGGTTGAGAAGCACTTTGATAGAATATAGACTCACAGAGCCAAACAGTGAGAATGAACATCATGCCTTCAGTTTCTTTTCTGAAGTACACATTTGTTCATGTTGCTTTGATAATCCAGCCATAAACCAGTGGTTTGCTATTTGAAGTTTGTGTCTTTCTGAACACTGTATCAGAATGCAATTTTTTGTACTCTCAAATGGGTGCTATAAAACCTAAATATTACTGCAGAATTGCTCAGAATTAACTTTCAGCAATGGATAGTTTTCTCTTTCTTCTTTTTTTATACCCACCTTTTATACCAAGTGCCAGTAGGGGCAATTACAAGGTGTTATCGCCATAAGAAAAAAGAAATGCTTCTCACATCAAAGGATGGAATCATATATTCACAATCACTGCACCCAGTGCTCCAAGTAAACATTGCCATTTCTTTTAAGCCTAGGGGCGGACACACAGTAGCTTGAACTAGAATCATACAGTAAAGTTGAGAGCAAGGTTTCCTAACAGAAGTGTAATGCAAAATGTTGCTTCCCAATGCAGTAAGCACATAGCATGCAAACAGGCTGAGTGCAAAAACAGTGCATCAGCATGGGATTGAGCAACTTTTTCAGTCCTAGCTCAGGTACACTAGGTATTTTCCTTGTCCCCAGAGGGCTTACAGACTGGGGGGCCCTTTTACTAAAGGGCATTAAGACCCTAACACACAGGTAGTGCATGCTAATAGACTTCTATAGAATGCATTAAAGCAATTTGTGGTATTTTGCCACCTTGCGTTACCTATTTTTAAAAATTATTTTTTTAGGAGAGGGCATGTCATGGGTGGAGAGTGAGCATTCCCGTGTTATCCAGCTAGCATGTTAGCATTAGCAAGCGCTAACTAGATAATGCAGGAGCACTGAGTGCCTCCTAGAGGTGTTAAGTGCTCCCTTGTTAACTTTTTGCAGGTACCATGCACTAATAAAAAAAATTAGCACACGACCTGGAAAAAAAAGTCCTACAAATATGCCGCATTAAATCTGCTAAGCCCAGATTGCGAATAAATTTTAATTAATGCCAATTAGCACTGATAATTGTTAGGACCCAATTATTTGCACTAATTGGCTCGTTATTCAATTAAGTTGCGTGCACACATTTGGGCGCGTCCCCAAATTTACGCAAGCAACTCATAGCGCCATATATAGAATTCAGGGGATGCTGCCCCTACAGGTCTCTTGCTTCAAATTTCCAAAGGAGGAGACAGTGTCATTTTTAAAGAGACAGTAAACCAGCCAATTTTGCCCTCGCCAACTGAGTACAATAAATATTTGATCTATTCACTAGCTGAAGAGTTAAATGATCCTTTCTTTGTTTCAAAGAACTTACCTTTCTGTATATGGCAAATATAGTTCCAATTGATGCAAGGCAGTCTATGTTAGATGAGCCGTCCAGCGGATCAAAGCAGACCACATATTTACCCTAAATATGAAGAGATCAAACCAGAATAATTTGCATCCTTAAAATTAGATGTATCTTGGTCAGTCTTTTGCTTGATAACCTAATGACTCCGGATTTGTATTTAAAAGGTCATTTCTCCATATTTATATAAAGAAAAAAAGTATTTATAAAAAAAAAAGGATCCAGTATCATGTATGATTATTACTAATATTTATACACTTCACACACATGCAATGAATTAGGAAGAAACACAGGAGCTATATATGTGTAAGAAATGATATATATAAAATAATAATAATGAAAGGATAAATAGTACAGAAGGATAAGAAGTGTACTCTCAGGGGCTTATAGTCCAGCTATGAACAATCATGAAACACGTTGGTGCCCTACCATAGTTGAAAATCCATCAGGGCAGTTCACATTCTAGTACTAAATCTTTTGAGAATGAATTTGCAATTGTGAGGCTGCTCTTTTTCTGCTTTCTGGCACATAACAGAGCGCCTTTGTAAAGTAAAAAAGAAATCACCTAATTTATGCATATTTTATAAAGGCAACTTAGATGTCTATCCTGCTTATAATCGAAAGAGAAAAACGCCTATATTGTGACCCAAATCGGGAGATAGACGTTTATCTCCCAAAAACGAATAAAGCGGTATAATCAAAAGCCGAATTTAGACGTTTTCAACTGCACTCCGTCGCGGATGCGGACAATGTTGATGGGGGCATGTCGAAGGCGTGGTGAAGGCGGAACTGGGGCGTGGTTATCTGCCGATCAGAGATGGGCGCCTTTTGCCGATAATGGAAAAAAAATATGCGTTTTTAGCGAAAATTTAGGGCACTTTTCCTGGACCCTGTTTTTCCACGAATAAGGCCCCAAAAAGTGCCCTAAATGACCAGATGACCACTGGAGGGAATCGGGGATGACCTCCCCTGACTCCCCCAGTGGTCACGAACCTCCTCCCACCACAAAATATGCCGTTTCACAACTTTTTATTTTCACCCTCAAATGTCATACCCACCTCCCTGGCAGCAGTATGCAGGTCACTGGAGCAGTGGACTTCAGGCAGGTGGACCCAGGCTCATCCCCCCCCCCCCACCTGTTACACTTGTGCTGGTAAATGGGAGCCCTCCAAACCGCCCCCCAAACCCACTGTACCCACGTGTAGGTGCCCCCCTTCACCCCTTAGGGCTATAGTAATGGTGTAGACTTGTGGGCAGTGGGTTTTGAGGGGGATTTGGGGGGCTCAACACCCAAGGGAAGGGTGCTATGCATCTGGGAGCTGTTTTACCTTTTTTTTTTTTTTTTTTTTTGTAAAAGTGCCCCCTAGGGTGCCCGGTTGGTGTCCTGGCATGTGAGGTGGACCGGTGCAGTACGAATCCTGGCCCCTCCCATGAATAAATGTCTTGGAGTTATTCGTTTTTGAGCTGGGCGTTTTCGGTTTCCATTATCGCTGAAAAACAAAAACGCCCAGCTCAAAAAAAGATAAACGTCCATGTTTTTTCGAAAATACGATTCGGTCCGCCCCTTCACGGACCCGTTCTCGGAGATAAACGCCCATGGAGATAGGCGTTTCTGTTCGATTATGCCCCTCTATGTGCCTTTATAAAACAGACTCCAGAATTATCCCTAATATACTACTTCTCCCACACAAATCTACACCTGCCTGTATGTGCATATTTTATAAAAGGCACAGCTACATTACAACTTTTCTCCAGTTCTACTTAAACCAGGGGTTCTCAACCCAGTACTTGGGTCATATCTAACCAGTCTGGTTTTCAGGATATCCCCAATGGATATGAACAAACTAGATTTCCATGCACTGCCTTCATTATATGCAAATCTCATAAGAATAGCCATACTGAGTCAGACCAAATGGTCCATCCAGCCCAGTATCCTGTTTCTAACAGTGGCCAATCCAGGTTGGCAAGTACCTGGTAGAAACCCAAATAGTAGCAACATTCCATGCTACTGACCCCAGGGCAAGTAGTGGCTTCCCCCATGTCTATCTCAATAACAGACTATGGACTTTTCCTCCAGAAATTTGTCCAAACCTTTTTTAAACCCAACAAGTGCCAGAGCTTAACTATTCATTAAGTGAACAAATATTTCCTCCTATTTGTTTTTAAAGTATTTTCATGTAACTTCATTGAGTGTCCCCTAGTCTTTGTACTTTTTGAACGAGTAAAAAATTGATTCACTTCTACTCATTTTACACCACTCAGGATTTTGTAAACCTCAATCATATCTCCCTCCAGCCGTCTCTTTTCCAAACTGAAGAGGCCTAACCTCTTTAGCCTTTCATCATATGACAGGATTTCCATCCCCACTATCATTTTGGTTGCTCTTCTTTGAACCTTTTCTAATTCTGCTATATCTTTTTTGAGATATGGCAACCAGAATTGAATGCAATACTCAAGATGAGGACGTGCCATGCATATTCATTAGGGATATCCTGAAAATCTGACTGGCTAGGTGTATCCCGAGGACTGGGTTAAGAACCCCTGGCGTAAACTATGACCCTCAGGAAAATGAACATGTAAGTCATGTCTCGAGCTGCACCTACTTTTTACATGTTTATTCAGCCACCCAGTTTTATAATAGCCATTTCACAGATGTAAAATATGCTATACATGAAGAAAATGCTTTATAAAATTACCCCCAAAGTGGCAATTCTGAGTTGCCTATATGGTAGCAAAACATGTGGATGCTTTTATTGCCTAATTCTTAGAGACAATCCTCAGATAAATTCTCTGAAAATTAGGTAGCATAAAAAGTGCTCAGGTCCTCCAAAGGCAGGTAAAGTTTGAGACTATACAACAGCTTGCATAATTTTGAAAATTTTATCTACCCAGGCTGTTTTATTTCCCTGACCTAAACAACCCCCTCCTTCCACCCCCAGTAGCCTCTGTTTAATGCAGTTCAGATTTGCACATAAGAACGTAAGTGTTGCCATACTGGGATAGACCGAAGGTCCATGTATCCCAGTATCCTGTTTCCAACAGTGGCCAAATCCAGGTCACAAGTACCTGGCAAGATCCCAGAACACTAAATAGATTTTATGCTGCTTATCCTAGAAATGAGCAGTGAATTTTCCCAAGTTCATCTTAATAATGTCTTATGGACTTTTCTTTTAGGAAATTAGCCAAACCTTTTTTAAACCTTGCTAAGCTAACTGCTTTTACCACATTCTCTGGCAATGAATTTGAGTTTAATTACAAGTTGAGTGAAGAAATATTTTCTCTGGTGGTTTTACATTTACTAGCTTCATTGCATGCCCTCTAGCTCTAGAATATTTGAAAAGTAAGCAAGCGATTTACCTCTACCCATTCCACTCCACTCAGTATTTTATATCTCCACTGTCTCTTCTCCAAACTGAAGAGCGCTAGCTTCTATAGCCTTTCCTCATAGGGAAATCGTCCCATCCCCTTTATCATTTTCATCACTCTTCTCTGTTCCTTTTCTAATTTCACTATATCTTTTTTGAGATGCGGTGACCAGAATTGCACACAGTATTCGAGGTGCGGTCACACCATGGAGCAATACAAAGACATACCATTCTCATTTTTGTTTTCCATTCCTTTCTTAATAATTCCTAAGATTCTATTTGCTTTCTTAGTTGCCGCTGCACTCTGAGCAGAGGGTTTCAATGTATCATCAAAAATGACACCTAGATCCTTTTTCTGGTCAGTGATTCCTAATGTGGAACTTTGCAACTCGCAGCTATAGTTTGGTTTCCTCTTTCCCACATGCATCACTTTGCACTTGTTCACATTAAATGTAATCTGTCATTTGGATTCCCAGTCCCGTATGGTCCTCTTGCAATCTTTCACAATCCTCATACGATTTAACAACTTTGAATAACTTTGTGTCATCAGCAAATTTAATTACCTAACTCATTATTCCCATCTCTAGATCATTTATAAATATGTTAAAAAGCAGCGGTCTCAGCACAGACCCCTGGGAAACCCCAATATCTACTATTCTTCATTGAGAATGCTGACCATTTAACCCTACTCTCTGTTTTCTATCTGTAACACACACACACACACCCCACCCCATTGTATGGGGTTACTGAGAGGACAGAGCTCTGGTAGAAGTTCACTGGGAGGAGTATCCTGGAGGTCCCTGGGTAAGAAATAAGCCAAGGGGACAGGTTAGGAAATAAAATGCAGCAAGATAGTGAGGAAAGATGATGAGTGACATGTTGGGAAGAGTTAGGAGGAGATAAAAGTGTTATCATGTGCTTGCACATCGTCTTTTGGTGGTCCAAGATTCCCCTGCCAGGAGATCAGTGGAGAGAGTAAGGGGAGTCCCTGGTTAAGAATGCAAGCTTACTGTGGCTAAAGGGAGTAAACAGTCATAGTCCAAAGTGCGTACAGAGGCTGTCAGTGAGCTCTGGGGAGTGGGTCAAGGGATCACTTCCAGGAGCTGGAGATGAGAACTAGAGAGAGTTCCATCTTATAGAGAGGTTGGGACCTTGGAGCCCGGAACCTGCATGAAGGAGGAATATAGACCATTTGGGGTTGATTGCCATTTTTGAAGGGATGGACAAGGAGAGGCCTTGTATAAAGTGTACATATTTTGGACCTGCATTCCTGTAAATATTCTGCTAAAATCAAGTCAAATTTATATTGAACTGTAATCTATTTCTTTGGTTTGAACAGACTGAACAGCTGGTTGCAGAGGTTAATAAATGTTCCAGTTAATTTTCATGTGAACTGCTGGACTGTGGAGTTATTTAATCTTTGTTTCGGGAATCAATGGCCCTCTGGCGTCATATAACTAACTGCCAGCTTGCATCCCACAGGAGAATGGAGTCAGAGATTGAGTTCCTGGGATGAGAAGAGGGTCTCCGAAGCCACTAACCACTTCTTTTCCCAGGTGAAGGCACCGCATGTCATTTGTGAAGTGAAAGGGTCCGAAGGAGTCTGCTGATTGAGGAGGTTCCCCTTCCGCTCAGACCCTGGACCTGAGGAAGCACTGGAAAAGGGACGTTTCATATCTTTTAACCAGTTTTTAATCCACAATAGGACATTACTTCCTATCCCATGACGTTCTAATTTCCTCAGGAGTTTTTCATGAGATAGTTTGTTAAATGCCATTTGAAAATCCAGATACACAATCAGGCTTATTTTCGAAAGAGAAGGACGCCCATCTTTCGACACAAATCGGAAGATGGGCATCCTCACAGGGTTACCCAAATCATCATAATCGAAATCCGCTTTTGGGCGTCCCCAACTGCTTTCCATTGCAGGGATGACCAAAGTTCCCGGGGGCATGTCAGAGGTGTAGTGAAGGTGGGACTTGGGCGTGCCTAACACATGGGCGTCCTCAACCCATAATGGAAAAAAAGGGCGTCCCTGACGAACATTTGGACGACTTTACCTGGTACAGTTTTTCTTACGACCAAGGCACAAAAAGGTGCCCAAACTGACTAGATGACCACCAGAGGGAATCGGGGATGACCTCCCCTTACTCCCTCAGTGGTCACTAACCCCCTCCCACCCTCAAAAAAGAACTTAAAAAATATTTTGTGCCAGCCTCAAATGTCATACTCAGGTCCATCGCAGCGGTATGCAGGTCCCTTGATCAGTTTTAGTGGGTGCAGTGCACTTTAGGCAGTCGGACCCAGGCCCCCCCCCCTACCTGTTACATTTGTGGTGGTAAATGTAAGCCCTCCAAAACCCATCAGAAACCCAATGTACCCACATCTAGGTGCCCCCCTTCACCCATAAGGGCTATGGTAGTGGTGTACAGTTGTGGGGAGTGGGTTTTGGGGGGCTCAGCACACAAGGTAATGGAGCTATGTACCTGGGAGCTTTTTCTGAAGTCCACTGCAGTGCCCCCTAGGGTGCCTGGTTGGTGCCCTAGCATGTCAGGGGGACCAGTGCACTACGAATGCTGGCTCCTCCCATGACCAAAGAGCTTGCATTTGGTCGTTTCTGAGATGGGCTTCCTTAGTTTCCATTATCGCCAAAAATCAGAAACGACCAAGTCTAAGGATGACCATCTCTAGGGACGACCTAAATGTCACAATTTGGGCGTCCCTAACCGTATTATCGAAACGAAAGATGGACGCCCATCTTGTTTCAATAATACAGGTTTCTGTCCTGCAAGGACATCCTCAGGAAAACTTGGGCGCCCCTTTCGATTATGCCCCTCAATATCACACAGCTGCTCTCAGGAGGGCGATTTTCAGACAGAGCAATTTTTCTGAGCAAATGGCTATAAAAATTACCCCAAAATTTTAGAGGTCAGTTTTCAAAGCCACTGCCATGAGTGAAACAGTACATCACCTTATATAGTATGCATGGAGTGCCATTTGTGTATAATGTAGGCGGTTCCTGGGGCAGGGTTGGGATGGGAGTTGAAACTACATGAACACTTTAGAATTATCAAAATTATGCACATATGTTTACTCAAAAATGTATATCCGTGCAAGTCAGTAGGTGTAAGTGTGTGTGGGTACTTTTCCAAGAACAATTTTCAAAGGGAAAGTGCACATACACTTTTCCTTTGGAAATTCTCCACACTCCAGAGTGAAAAGTGAATGCATGCTTCCCACCGAGGTGAACAGTTATAATTTCATCCCCAAAATGTCTAAATAGCAGCATAAACAATGCTAAATCACTGCAAATACAATAACCGAAGAAGTAAGTCTTAATTTTTTCCAATTATAAATGAGAAGCATTTGTCCTATCCTCAGAAAAGGGTACATTTGACTTGACTCAAGAGAAAGGGACAGCAAAGCTGAGCACTGTGACATTTTCCTGTCCACGATCCACATTACTGTGCATCCCATGTCAGTGAGCAGATTAAAGAGTAAGATGTTTGCCTGTCAAAACCTTACAGATCTAGAGCAGAAATGATGAACTGTAACATGCAGTATGGAAGGCTTTAGACTCCTAAATCTCTAGGGTTTTAGTTTGAAAACGGAATAGAAAGTGGTCCAGTTCAGTGACTCCTAGTTCTTTGCAAGGCCTTGCAGAAGACTTGCAGTCTGTTCTGTCACAGGTTCCTTCCTTTACCACTGGCTGGACATGAGAGGGATGCTTAAAGAGAGACACTGGAGAACAGGAAAACAGGAATCTGAGAATCTTTCAAAGATATGTCTTCTTATCTGAGAGTTAACCATTTCTGCTTACTTAGAGGCCTTTTTACTAAGCTGTGTTAAATGCTAAAATGTGCCTAATGCAGCAACAATTGGCTTATTTATGGGACGTGCTAAAGCATTCCGTGTTAGTTTGCCATCTGCATGGTCAAAGCACCCAGTATATATTTTTTGAAATGGGGAGTGTTAAGGGTGGGTAATGGGTATGGAAGTGTTATTCAGCTAGCGCACTGACATTATTAGCCCGCTAACTGATTAGTGCATCCATAACACGGGAGCCCTTAATGTCTCCTAAATAGGAGGTGGAAAGTGCTCCCATATTAGTTATATTTAATGGCCACGTGCTAATGCTAACATTAGCACATGGCCATATATTCCACATATATTCTGCTAAAATTGGGTTTAGGACATGGGTAAGTTCTGTGTAAGGACACACTACACCCATTTCTTGGTGTACCTTAGTAAAAGAGGCCCTTAGTTCCCATGCATTTCTTTTTTCTTTTGGCCGTTAAGTATTTTGGAAAGATGTGAACATTTTTGGAGACATTCCACAGTCACAGTGTCTAATATTTGTTTACAGCCCTGCTACAAGCTGACCCAGTTCTAGTTTTGCTGTGTTCTATAGAATTATAGTTTCAACCTCTCTAGGAAAGTCAGAACTAAACAGATGCCACAAGATAAGACCAGAACTGGATTGGCCCAACAGGTGTGATCTGGCTCAAGTGGCCTAGTGGTTAGAGTGGTGGACTTTGGTCCTGGGGAACTGGGTTCAATTCCCACTGCAGGCACAGGCAGCTCCTTGTGACTCTGGGCAAGTCACTTAACCCTCCATTGCCCCAGGTACAAATAAGTACCTAAGCTGCATTGAGCCTGCCATGAGTGGGAAAGTGCGGGGTACAAATTTAAAAAAAACCAAAATGCAGCTGCCAGATCCCAAAAAATGATGCAAGAATCAGGGAACTGCATGCAGGATGGGCTAAGCCCACCTGCTTCAATTTGCAGATTTTGGTGAAGCAACAGAATTACAAAGAAGGTCTGTGACTTTCAGATTCCCCTTTTACCAATCCCAATAGTGTCTCTTTAGGATCATTCACACTGGGAAAGCCTCAGACTGACCTTATGAGGAGACCTATTAAAAGGGGATAGTTCTTCCTCAACTGAACACTGGAGGTCACCATTTACCTAAACTGTTTAGGAAAAGGAATGTGTTCCAAGCTTGCTTGCTTACTTAGGAGATCTGAATGCCCAAGGGCAAGACTCATGTCTGCAAGAGCAGGATAAGCAGAAAATAAATCTTAAATAGGAATATCATTGGACTTAATACAAGTATTACTGCCACCTGCTGTTTAAATGGATAACTGCTGCCCTTTCACACTGACACAGCCACTGACCCTCAGCTCCTTTGGAATGAGGACGGCATCCTTATTCTCCTCTGAGACCAAGACGCATGTGCTGTATGAGGACTTCAACATATTAATCACCAGGTCATTGGATAGCACATCTAGTTTCTTCACCACATCTCCAGTCACATTGACATTACCCGAAATGCCATACCTGAAACCACAGAAAGAGAATAGAGCAGCCAGCCCAGAAAAGATTGATAAATAGGGCTCACCATTACGCAGTAAGAAAGTACAGGCCTATTTTTCTTCATAGAATAGAAGCATAGCTGGGCATATTCACATGTATGCACTCAGGTCTAAACCTTTACCTCAGCAACAGAGTTGGTGTGAGTGTATGCATCTCAGTGCCAGAGTCGCATGCATAACTTATAATATCCTATGTTATGTGTACAAGTGAATCCCATGCAGATTCTGCCCATGTGTACATCCACCTTTACATAAACACAGTATGTAAGTTATGCGTGTATATGAAGAATAGTGCTTAGGTGGCATTTTAGCATACATTTTAGCATTTGCACAGGAGTACGTATGCGCGCACTTTCATTTTGGAGGGGAGATATGATAGAGGTCTATAAAATACTGAGCGGAGTAGAATGGGGAGAGGTGAATCATTTGTTTACTCTTTCCAAAAAAAAGGACTAGGGGGCATGCAGTAAAACTCCTAAGTAGTAAATTTAAAACAAACCAGAGAAAATATTTCTTCACTCAATGTGTAATTAAACTCTGGAATTTGTTTCTAGAGAATGTGTACAAGCAGTTAGCTTAGCAGGGTTTAAAAAAGACTTGGATAATTCCCTAAAAGAAAAGTCCATAAACCATTATTAGGATGGACTTATTTCTAGGATAAGCAGCATAAAATATGTTTTACTGTTCTGGGACCTAGATTGGCCTCTGTTGGAAACAGGATACTTGGTCTGTCCCAGTATGGCAACATTTATGTTTCTTATGAGTGGGGTATGGGTAGGCCTCTCATTTATGCTGGTGTAACTGCAGGCATGGAAATGTAGGGCGCTCTGACACCGGGTTAAGATAATGGAATCTGGGCACCCGGATAACATTAGAATATGCTCTCACTGCGCAGAATCAGGACACCAAAATGGAGGTACCCACTTATAGAATTGCCCCCTTAGTGTCTCTGGGGTCATATATGCAATTGGTACGAGAGAAAAATCCAATAGTACCATATCACAGTATTTTATCTTGTTAGAACTTGCTTCTTTACAATTATGTTTTCATCACGTATTACAATTTTTCTCTCATATCACTAATAGTGGACCTAGAAAAGGTGCAGAGAAGGACAATCAATATGATAAAGGAGATGAAAAGGCTTCCTGATGAAGCAAGACTAAAGAGTTAAGGGGCTCTTAAGGCTAGCTTAGAGGAGATACTTTAGAGGTCTGTAAAATCATGAATGGGGTGGAACAGGTAAACAACCATTGTTTCTCTTTTCTTTTTCTTTTTTTTCTTATTTTATTTATGCAATTTTAAATTTACAAAGTCAAGTATCACACTTGTACAGAAATAGAGCATAATCCCAAACAGAATACAGGATAGTCTTGAATATAAAGAAAAAGAAAAAAATTACTCAGCTCCTTATAATCCATTAATGGAGAAAATCCAAGGTTTTAAAGGAAGAAACACTGAAGGAACATTTTAAAAAAGAAACAATCTGAAGTAAGCCAAGCATTATACAAATAAACCTTAACCAGTGTTACCCCCAGAGGAACCACCTACTCCCCCAGCAGACAGCCTCCTAGTAGCCAAAAGAGCAGTCAATTGCAAAGGTACAAATAAAAAAAACCATAGCTCCCAGAGTTTATCTTTTCAAATAGTAGTACTAAAACTAAGAAATACTCTATGAAAATAATATGTAGCACATTTAAAACAAATCGGAACAAGCATTTTTTCACTCAATACAAAATCAAGCCATGGAATTTGTTGCCAGAAGATACGGTCAAGGATAAGAAAGAGACAAGTTCCTTGAGTCAAAAAATCCATTAATCATTATTAGCCATATAGGTATAGGAAATCCACTGCTTATCACTGGGTGTGAACAAACAACACATATATTCCTGCTTGATGCACCCTCCCTGGCTCCTACCCTGCTAGTTCGCCCTGTTAGATGCTTCTCCCCCTGCATACTCCTTGTATATTCTTCTAAGTTTTCCTATTCTGTATTTTATTTAATGTTTGTAAGCCACATTGTGCCTGCATAAGTGGGAAAATGTGGGATATAAGTGAACAATAAATAAATAAATAAATCCTGCCAAGTATTTGTGACTTGGATTGGTCAATGGCCAATGTCAGACACAGGATGCTAAGCCTGATGGACCTTCATTCTAACCCAATGTGGCACAGTTTATGTTCTTCTGTTCTGATGTTTTTCCATGCTAATGACTGTATGAACAGTGGAGACAATATTCGAGGCCATTTATAACAGCCACCGTTATCCAGATAAATAGCTTATCTAGTGCTCACTGTGGATATTCAGCAGCACTGTCTAGATAGTGCTACTGCCTATCATAGACTGCCTCAGCACTATCCACCCATATGGGTGGAGGAAGGGCAGAGCTGGCAGTTATCTGAAGAGTGGCAATAGTCAGACCACCATCTGGATAACTATCCAGATAGACATAGGTCAGAAAAACGTCCTAACTTTCTTCGGATTCCGAGCTCAGGTAATAGGGATTACTGTCAGGTAGTGGGTATACATGGGAATTCTCTGGTACAGCAAGATGATGACGTGTTCTCAATTGCAGACAAGTATTTAATGCCATTGCAGTAGCAAATATGGATCAAATCTTAGGTTCTTTCAATACTTCCAGTGCACCTCCTGCTTCCTCTATCAAAAATCTTCAAGCTGATCTGGCATATTAATTCTGTATCATGGTAACTACAAATCTGTCAGAAGGCTCTATTTCTGCGGGTCGAAAAGAAGCCCAGGAGAGCCCATAGTAAAGAATACACCAGTAGATCAGACACACCTCTCTCATTATTACCTGGGCTCTGATTTGCTATTCCTATGTGGAGGAGTAGCTTTCTGGTTAACATGGTGGGTTGACATTCAGAGGAACTGAGCTTGATTCCCACTGTGGCTCCTTGTGACCCTGGGCAAGTGACTTGACCCTTCATTGCCTTAGAAAACTGAACCCACTAGGAACAGAAAAAGTACCTGTATGTGGTTGTACCACAGAAAGGCAAGAATCAAACAAATGAGCATGTGCAAGGAGTGCCAATGTCAGTGGCAGGAAGAGAGGCAGCCTTCTTCTCCATTGGGGCAGTTCTGGCAGCAGATCTCAACAGCTGGTGGGCATTGAGCATCCCCCCCCCCCCCCCAGCAAAGGTAAGAAATGTGGTGAGGGGGAAGAAAATGCTGTTGCCCCCCAGTCCACCCATGGGCCCCCCTATAAATCCAATGCTAGTTACACCTCTGGAATGGACTTAGCTAGTCTGAGGTTATCCTGTCTTGTTCTCTGTCACTGAGCTATGCAGCTGTTATCACCTCCTTTCTACACCCTGTCCTACATTTTGGAATACTTTCTCTTTAGTCTCTATCCCATCCCCTTCCACAAGCATCTTCATGTATATTTACCAATACCCACCTCCTGAATTTCGCTTCATAAGTACATAAGCATAAGTACATAAGCACCGCCATACTGGGAAAAGACCAAGAGTCCATCAAGCCCAGTATCCTGTCTCCAACAGCGGCCAATCCAGGCTTCAAGAACTAGGCAACCCCCCCCCCCCCCCAAAAAAAAAAAAATAATGTTCAATGGACTTTTCCCTCAGGAATCTGTCCAAACCCTCTTTAAATTCCGGCGGTAATCGGGCATCACTGCATGCTGCCCGGTTACCGCCAGGTTAGCGCAGGGTCTCTTATCGCCACCTCAGTGGGTTGCGGTAAGGGCTCCCTGCCTCATGGCCATTAGCTTTGGATCTTCTGCAGGAGGCTTACATTAGAGGTACAGTATTGAACTGGTTTCACTCTTATTTTTCAGACCACTCTTACCAGTGGGGCGCTAACAACAGGTACTCATCACCTTGACTAAAGGTGTGCCTCAGGGATTTCTTTCAGCTCTACTTTAATATATTCTTAGCATCTATAATCATACTTGTTCAGATGTTATATATAAGTACATAAGTATTGCCATACTGGGAAAGACCAAAAGGTCCATCAAGCCCAGCATCCTGTTTCCAACAGTGGCCAATCCAGGTCACAAATACCTGGCAAGATCCCAAAAAAGTACAAAATATTCTATACAGCTTATCCCAGAAATAGTGGATTTTCCCCAAGTCCATTTAATAATGGTCTATGGACTTTTCCTTTAGGAAGTCGTCCAAACCTTTTTAAAACTCTGCTAAGCTAACCGCCTTTACCACATTCTTTGGCAACGAATTCCAGAGTTTAATTACACGTTGAGTGAAGAAAAATTTTCTCCGATTCATTTTAAATTTACTGCATTGTAGGTAGGTATTCACATATATATACACAGATGATATCCAGTCCATAGTTGGGATCCACACTTTCAGAATATCTTTTCAACAAGCCTTGAAAAGGTTACCTCCTGGATTACTCAAAATAAACTTCATCTTAATCGTGCCAAATATGAAGCTCTTTGGATCTCGATATATTCAATTACGCCTGTTTTTGAATCCCATGCTTCAGGAGAAGTTTGAGTTATATCTAATGGCAAGAAATAGGGTACTTGTTGCATCCACATTGAGATGTTTACATACCCATCGCTAGGTGGTTTGCACTGGCTGCAGCAACAGAAAATTCTTTAACACAAAAGGTACTTTTCCAGTGGGAGCGTGCAAGGGCGTGCTAAAATGATAACCCAGCAGAAATTTGTCTTCAGTTTGAGTTACTGAAAACTCATAGGTATCTCTGAACCAATCATTAATATGTCTCGTGTTGCTGGCTATTGATAGGTACCTAATGTTCAGCAGTCCCAGTCCTCCTTTATCGTTCTGGTTCATTGCACTCTGTATCGACAGCCTAGGTCTCTGACCTTTCCACATATAATTTTGTAATATCTTACGTGTAAGTTTCTCATCTCTTGTTCTTAAATATAGAGGGAGCATTTGGAAGATATATAAGAAACGGAATAATCGTCATATTAAATAAACTAACTCTTCCCAGAAAGGATATTGGATAAGCCCTCCAGAGAGCTAGTTTTTGTTGCAGATCCTGTAATATGTGGGTCAGATTCAATTTATATAAAAATGTTAGATCAGTAGGAATCATTGTACCCAAATATTTTAGAGAGGTGTCTGCCCACACAATGGGAAGTTTCCCTCCAAGACTCTTTAACTGAAGAGGGTAAGGGCAACGCTTTGGATTTCTCTAGGTTCAGGATGAACCCCAATGGTCTGCTATAATACTGTATCAAGGTCAACAAGTGAAACTAATTTATAATGCACAAAGATCATGCCATGTAATCCCATTATGAGTAGCACAAAACTGGCTACCCATCACCACAGAATCAGATTTAAGATTCTAATACTCACACACCATGCATTGTTTCCTGGTCTTCCGCTCTATTCATCTTCTTTACTGATCCCTCATGATCCCACCATTTACTGAGGTCTGCTAATCAGCAACCTCTCTGGGTCCCACCTTTCTCTAAGCTGCATCTCGGCTTTTCACATTCTTCAGCTTTTTATTGTGCAGCCCCTATTCTTTGGAATTCTCTTCCTTTAACACTGCATTCTGAACCCTCTCAATGTAAGCTTAAAGCAGCTTTAAAGACCTGGCTCTTCTCTCAAGCTTTTTCAAATTCATAATTCCTAATCCTTCTAGAGTTACCTGCCTCTAAGTGTCAATACTTTTTTTTACTTCCCTTATGTGTCCAGTCATATGTTACAGTTGATGTATTTTGAATAATTAGAGGCTGATTTTCAAAGCATACAGATTTACAAAGTTACATAACTTCCTATGTAATTTTGTAAGTCTATGTGCTTTGAAAATTAGCACTTCAATGTATCTCATTATTCATTTTCTCTACCTGCTGTGGTTCTTTGTATGCTTGATGTAATTTGGCCCATACTGTGAATGCTGCTCTGTTCTGGAATTTTGGAAACCAAAATTGTGTGTTATTGAACGGTGGTATAACAAATGTTTAAATAAAGTAAGAAAGAAAGAAAGAAAGAAAGACCTGAGCTGTCAAATATTGCATCTGGTCTCCGTTAACACAGGCTAAAGTCGCTGGAAATCATAACTGATCTGGAGTCTCGAGTAAATCCCTCCAAATAAGAGTTTTCATATTTCCAGAGTCCACTAAAGCTTGAGTAGGAGTCCCCTTCAGTTCAGCTTAAATCACAAAATTCTGTATCTCCAGATAGAGAGCAACCACAGAATTGCAAGTATATGGTGCCTTTAGATTAATATCCATAGTGTCCTCTTCCACCACTGGGCAGTTTCTAAAAAAAGAGTTGAAACAACCTGAAGGTTCTGGCTCTGGGGCTCGGGATGTCATTGGGCACAGGGTCCTCAGAGACTGCAGCATCAGTCATTCATTCTTCCCCCTGGATTCCCAGGGTTCAGAGGCAGTTTCTTATCCTTCATTCTGGGTGTTTCAGGCATGGATTGAGCTTGATGGAAATCTTGGCTACCTCCAGAGAGCTTTCCAATATCAAACTGGGGTATTACCATATCCATTACCTCATGGGTGAACTCAGTCTCTCTAGGAACTGATCCAAGAGAATAATCTTGGCTATTTCCCCTCCAGACTTCCCTTCAGGTTGCAGCTATTTCCTGGCAACATCCTTGAGTCTGTAAAAGAAGCTTCCTGAATATACCTCACCCACTTCAAGCTCACCTCTGTGGAGATGGTTCTCATATCTGAGTTAGCATCCTGGAAACTGGCTAGGCTACTACTTGTCGATGGTTGACTAAGCAAGTAAATTATATTGTCTCTGGCCAGCTGGATATTCAGGCAGTCCTTTCAAAATTCAGCAAGAAATAATTCAGATCATCTTCAGGAGTCATCTTTGGTAAAATCAGAGCTGGAAAGGTTGCTTGAGATGGGGCACATGTACCACTTGGGACATCTGAGCCAGTGAGCTCTGTTGCAGCTATAACAATTTCTGAAAAGCTTGCAGTTGCTTGTATTGTGCCTGCACACTTCACTGAAGCTGCTGCTCCTGCTCCACTAGAGTAGGGTTACCATACATCCTCTTTTATTTATTTATTTGTAGCATTTGTATCCCACATTTTCCCACCTATTTGCAGGCTCAATGTGGCTTACATTGTTCCGTAATGGTGATCACCAATTCCGGAATAGAGAAATACATAGTTAAGATGAAGATGACAGAATCGGTTACATATCCAGGTGAAGAAAGTTCATTTTCTTGATGAGAAATAAAAGGTATAAGATTAAACTTCAATCGTGATAAATCAGCTTGAACAGTCAGCAATAATACACTTCAATCGTGAATAGATTAGTTTGAAACAATCAGAAAATTAAAGGTTACATCTTGTGTAGTTCTGATGGAAATTTATTACTGGTGTTTAGGATGGATCTTTGTGGTATGCCTTTTTGAATAGGTTGGTTTTCAGTAATTTTCGGAATTTTTTTATGTCGTGTGTTGTTTTTATGGATTTTGGTAATTCATTCCATATTTGCGTGCTTACAGTATATAGGAGAAACTGGAAGCATGTATTCATTTATATTTTAGAGCTTTGCAGCTGGGGTAGTGGAGATTCAGGAACGTACGTGATAATCTAGTAGAATTCCTGGTTGGTAGGTCTATAAGGTCTGACATATACCCCGGAGCTTCACCATGTATGATCTTATGAACCAGAGTGCAGACCTTGAACACAATTCATTCTCTTAGTGGAAGCCAATGTAGTTTTTCTCTCAGGGGTCTGGCACTTTTTTAAGAGGACATGTCCTCTTTTTGGACTTCTTCAGATATGTTCTCCAGGTTTGTTTGTTTTTAATTTTTAGGAAACTATCCTCTTTTTCTTTTATTTGACTATGAGCAACACACCTACCCACATAAAGAGAGAAACCTTCTCTGGCCTATTAGTCAGTCTGGACACATGGAGGTGCTAACGAGAGAGAAAGGCATTGCTGATCTCTCTGTTTCCCTGCTGGATGAAGCTGTCAAAGGAATTTGGTTCATGTAGCACAACTTTAAGCATATATCAAGCAAACGCTTTCACACTTGGGCTCAGACTCAGTCAAACCCAGAAGTTTTTGAAAAGCAGATTATTGTCTACTGCTGTACTGTTAGCCACTGATGCATGTTTATTAACTAAAAGCCATTTACACATTTGCTACAATGAAATATTACTTTAGCAAAGGTAGCAGCCATTTTATTTTTCATGTCCTCTTTTTTTTTCTCCGCAAATATGGCAACCCTACACTAGAGCCTGGAGTAATCTTTCCATTGTGACCTATACTGGCCTGGCTCTGCTGAATCACAACATTGCCCATAGCCAGAGCACTCTGTAAACCAACCAAAAAAGTCCTGGCCTGTTCAGCTCTAACTGTGCTTCTTCCAGTCCCTCTCTAGCGCCAAGCAATTCCTTTAGCCCAAATATGGCTCTGTGCTGTGGCAAGGCTTAAAGCTCTGGCAGGGGTAGCAGGACTGTGCCTGTTAGTGGAGAGACACAAATCTCACTGCTGCTGCAATATTTGATAGCATGAGTAAGCATAGGGTGAGCAGCCTTCACAAACACAGCAATACTTAAAGTGAACAAAAACTCTTTAATTCTGTGATACCTGTTCCTGTCATAAGGTATTAGCCCAAAAATATATATAAAGTAGTTTGGAGTTCATTAGCAAACAAAATAAGGGGTATGGTTCCTAACAGACCTCAGAAGAATTAAGAGTGTGTGCAGAGTTTGGAAGGTTAAAGCTTTTCCTACTTCATAGCTTCCCCCCTGATCCTTCAAATGTATAGTTTGTAGGATTGCTCTGGAGGTCTGCTTCTGGACCTCTGTATCTTTCCCTAGTCCTGGGTATCTATTTCCCTGGCCCTGGCTGAACCACACCTTCTTGGCTGAGCAGGCCTTGGTCTCTTAATGTGACCCCGTGAGGGAGTAGGCTTTAGGGGGCCTGATACCTTCCTATACATTCTACCACAGGCACATAAAAGTAAGCACTCAGAAAATATAGCACCTATTTTTGTTTGATATAGGCAGAGAATGGACAGACCAGGGATGGAATTGGCACTTATGTGTGTATTTTATAAAATATTTCTACCAGCACATACAAACACAAAGTCATTCCTGCTTCAGCTTTTGGGAGGCTATTTGTAAAAGTACTTAAGTGCATTTGTTGCTTTTATAAATCAGCTATAACATATTCATTTATGTGCCTTTTCTGGGGCACTGTTACAAAATTATCCTGTTTATAGGTTCTGCCAAGTGGGTTTACAATATCTGCATGACATAAGTCTAAAGGATACACTCACACTGGAGCTATGCATACAGAAGTGGGCTCATTTATCTAAGTCATTTTACATCTCACAGATATCTGCTCTAGTTAAGGTTTTAAAATCACAAAAGTTCAGTGTGCACAAAACCTGGGAGAGAGTGCAACAATAAATTAGCATGTGCAACACCTTTGAAGATATTATAAAAGTTTTGGAAGCAACTAGAGGTAAATAACCCCCTTTCCCCATAAGAACATTTTAAACCATCACATTTGACTATTGTTAACTCTTCAACTGCAGAATGCCAATCAGCACCTTAGTACGAATGGACACAATTTTCTCATTAGGCAGTTTTTACTTTACTTTGTACATAAATGCCTAAAATTGTTCAATGCAAATAGCTACATATGAGGAAAAAAAGTTTTATTTCTCTGGCACTGCTTTGAAAATCTAAAAATAAACAAAAACTTTCATGGAGTTTCATTTAAAGTTTTGACATTTACGGTTATAACCAATTTAGAAAGGGGATTTTATGCACATGTTACAAACTTTACATTTTCCAGCGTGCCCTTGCCTGCTTTGCGTTCATCTATTTTGAGTCGGACTTTTAAATTCTAATTAAACTTCTTTGCTTGCATGCAAAAGACTCACAAGTGTGCGAGGCCAGCCTTCCTGACTGCAGATGAGATGGCTTTAATGGCAGTTAGTACAGAGTTCAGCAGCTGGGTCATTTCTCCGGTTCCTTTAGCTTGTCTTCCTTTCTCCATAACGTAGCGGGTAAGGGTTTGCATATCTGTCTCAAAAGGGCTTCTGTCTGACATTTTTGCTTGCAAAGTTTTAGCTTCTTAGTTGGAAAAGTCTGGTTCCCAAAGTGGTCTTGCTTCTTAGCAGGCGATTATTTGAAGGAGATGTTCTAAAGTTCTGTGCCAGACATGATCACTTCAAATGCTACATGGACTCACGTGACTAAAATGCCAGACATGCCCAGGTCATGTTTCATTGCTGTGGATCCTGAAGAAGAGAATGGTTGTAATGTTAACACAATCTGAAATTGTCTATTACAGCCCCTTTAGCAGCACAAGTGGATTAGTCCAGAGATGAGAATTGCAGATTGGGGAAACAGATAACTACAGTGAAAGAGGTATATTAGAAAAGCATGTTAAGGTGCTCATTTTCAATCCACATGGACTTGTAACCCATGTAACTTTGTAAGTCTATGTGCTTTGAAAATGAGCCTCTAGCTAATGCAATACAAATCTACACTGATAGGGTATAGCAAAGCAATTGTCTTTAGTGCCAGTGTTACTAGGGCGCATTAATAAAATAACACACATTCAGGCTTATTTTCGAAAGAGAAGGTCGCCCATCTTTCAACACAAATCGGAAGATGGGCGTCCTCCCATGGTCGCCCACATCAGCATAATCGAAAGCTGATTTGGGGCGTTCTCAACTGCTTTCCGTTGCGGGGATGACCAAAGTTCACGGGGGCATGTCAGAAGCATAGCGAAGGCGGGACTGGGGCATGCTAAACACATGGGCGTCCTCGGTCGATAATGGAAAAAAGAAGGGCGTCCTTGATGAACACTTGGGCAACTTTACTTGGTCCTTTTTTTTACGACCAAGCCTCAAAAAAGGTGCCCAAACTGACCAGATGACCACCGGAGGGAATCAGGGATGACCTTCCCTTACTCCCTCAGTGGTCACTAACCCCCTCACACCCTAAAAAAAAAACTTTAAAAATATTTTTTGCCAGCCTCAAATGTCATACCCAGCTCCATGACAGCAGTATGCAGGTCCCTGGAGCAGTTTAATGGGCACTGCAGTGCACTTCAGGCAGGCGGACCCAGGCCCATCCCCCCCTACCTGTTACACTTGTAAATGTGAGCTCTCCAAAACCCACCAGAAACCCACTGTACCCACATCTAGGTGCCCCCTTTCATCCCTAAGGGCTATGGTAGTGGTGTACAGTTGTGGGGAGTGGGTTTTTGGGGAGGGCTTGGGGGCTCAGCACACAAGGTAAGGGAGCTGTGCGCCTGGGAGCTTTTTCTGAAGTCCATTGCAGTGCCCCCTAGGGTGCCCGGTTGGTGTCCTGGCATGTGAGGGGGACCAGTGCACTATGAATGCTGGCTCCTCCCATGACCAAATGGCTTGTATTTGGTTGTTTCTGAGATGGGCGTCCTCAGTTTCCATTATCGCCAAAAACTGGGGACGGCCATCTCTAAGGCCGTCCTAAATGTTGAGATTTTGGCGTCCCCAAATGCATTATCAAAATGAAAGATGGACGCCCATCTTGTTTCGATAATACAGGTTTCCCCGCCCCTTCGCGAGGGTGTCCTGCGAGAACGCCCTCAGGAAAACTGGGCGCCCCATTCGATTATGCCCCTCATTATTTGTCACGTGAAGCATGTTAACAGCAAAGAACGTGTTCTTGGTCAATTAACACGATTTTTTTTTACTACAAGACACACTAATTAATAAGTGGAGGAGTGGCCTAATGGTTAGTGCAGTGGATTGCAGACCTGAGGAACTGGGTTCAATTCCCTCTGCAGCACCATGTGACCCTGGGCAAGTCAATTAGCCCTCCATTGCCCCAGTTACAATATACTACTTAGACTGTGAGTCCATTTGGGACAGTACTAGTACCTGTAAGAAATTGTAAACCACTTAGGTCTAGGCAGTATATAAATACTTAAATAAATAAATTTTTATTTATTTATGTGATTTACAGCCTGCCTATTCACTAAACAGGTACCAATAAAGCATTCAAAATAGAATCAGCAAACATACAATATAATCTGCACTGAATCCCTGGTTATAAAGCAGCTTTCACATCAGCAATATGCTTGCACAAACAAATGTGTTTTTAGATTCTGCTTAAACGTAGAAATGGTCAAGGCAAGGCGCAAAGTGCCAGGCAACTTGTTCCATAATAAAGGTCCCACAAGAAACAAAGCACTGTCCTTGGTGTCTGCATAATGCAATTTTCCTAAAGAAGGCAACACCAGTTGTCGCAGTCCTGCAGATCATACAGAGCAGACTGGAGCATGAATCTGTATTACTTACTTAAAATACGCTTGAGTAGTACCAGAGTCTTAAAGAGCAGCATTAGCAGTTTAAACTGTGCTGTTATTCGCACTGGCAGCCATTGTAAAGCTTTCATTGACATAGTAAGATGATAAAATGACATTAAACCTACTATTAAGCATACTGCAGAATGTTGTATAACTTGCAGGCTAATAACATCCAATAGGGAAAATTCTATTTGTAAACACAAAGTACTATTATTAAACCAAATATCACTGTACTCTCTGTTAATTTATTAATACTTTTAATTCAAACTGTATAAACCTTTTGATAAAAAATAGTTTTACACATATAAACACAAAACCCGTGTAACATGCAACACATATCCCCCACCAGTGCTTATAACGTTACTGGAGCTTCTTATTTAATTAAGCATATACATACATCCTCTGCTAAGATATTCTAAATATATCAATATAGCCTTGATGATTATTCGTAGTCCATAATCCATATCATACTTATATTGTCCACTCTATCTTTGAGGTATATAGATGCCAGGTGAAATAGATATATACCAAGAGCTTTGTATGGGAAGACCCCTTTCAAAGTACTCTTTAATCTTTTGTCTTTTGTCTTTTCAATCCATCCAGTATAGAAGCTTCCAGTGCTAGAAGCACCTATGGCTCATCTTTATTCCACCTTGTTCTCTCATTCAAATCACATTTCCTTCTTCGGTTCTCAATGCGAGTTCGCATTTCGCTCTCAGCTTCATCAGGAGAACCACAGTCAACACCCTAGACGAACACATATAAACCTATATAACATAACACCACACACTCCTCTACAATCCTTATCAAAAAAATATATATATAACAACCATCATTCATCTATTAATATCAAAACAAGTAATTGGCAACTTACCCAGCGGGCTAATTTCCCGGTCTGGGCCAACAGGAAATGACGACATTCAGCTCTTGAGCGGAGTCTGGATGTCGCATATATATACCACATCCAGCCCCGCCTCCTAACTACCGACTAGTTCAAATCCATTCCACCTCTAAATTTAATCCCAGAGGGATAACAGTTTTCCACTGATAAATAAAGCGTTGTTCAATGTTAAATAAGATTTCACTCACATTGCCACCCCGATTCTCCACGGGAACCTGTAGCAATGCTATGCACTTTATATCTTCTATAGTATGTTTGTGTTCCTTCCAATGAACAACCAAAGGGGCATCATCCCTCATATTCCTGATATTGCTGATATGTTCCGCTAATCTGATCTTCAATTTCCTTTTTGTGTGTCCAATATAATATTTTTTACACGGGCAAATTATACAGTAAACTACCCGTTCACTATTGCAATTCGTAACAGATCGAAGATAAAAATATTTATTTTGAAAACCTGGTATATCTAAAACATTCGTGGACATCGCGTATTTACAATACACACAGTTGTTACATGGGGAATGATGTCCCCCAGATTTGTTCCTGCGAGGACGTTTCACCAACTCACCTAAATTTAATTTACGACTATATGCCATTTTTGGGTGTTCTTTGAACACTGGATGAATACTTAAAATGTGCCAAAACTTATGAATTATTTGTCCGATCATTGGAGCCCTGCGGGAAAACGGAAGAACACAAGCAATTGGTTTAACCTTTGATTTCTGTTTTGGGATAAAAAGCCAATCCCTCTGGGCATATCGGGCCCGTTTGTAAGCCCGTTTAAGTACTGATAGTGGGTACCCTCATTGGAGAAATCTCTCTGTCATATTATAAGCCTGATTTTTAAATTCTTCTAAAGAAGAACATAACCTACGTAATCTCAAATATTGTCCAACAGGGACCCCTTTTCTTAACGCTGTATGATGGAAACTTGAATAATGTAACAGCATTGCTACAGGTTCCCGTGGAGAATCGGGGTGGCAATGTGAGTGAAATCTTATTTAACATTGAACAACGCTTTATTTATCAGTGGAAAACTGTTATCCCTCTGGGATTAAATTTAGAGGTGGAATGGATTTGAACTAGTCGGTAGTTAGGAGGCGGGGCTGGATGTGGTATATATATGCGACATCCAGACTCCGCTCAAGAGCTGAATGTCGTCATTTCCTGTTGGCCCAGACCGGGAAATTAGCCCGCTGGGTAAGTTGCCAATTACTTGTTTTTGATATTAATAGATGAATGATGGTTGTTATATATATATTTTTTTGATAAGGATTGTAGAGGAGTGTGTGGTGTTATGTTATATAGGTTTATATGTGTTCGTCTAGGGTGTTGACTGTGGTTCTCCTGATGAAGCTGAGAGCGAAATGCGAACTCGCATTGAGAACCGAAGAAGGAAATGTGATTTGAATGAGAGAACAAGGTGGAATAAAGATGAGCCATAGGTGCTTCTAGCACTGGAAGCTTCTATACTGGATGGATTGAAAAGACAAAAGACAAAAGATTAAAGAGTACTTTGAAAGGGGTCTTCCCATACAAAGCTCTTGGTATATATCTATTTCACCTGGCATCTATATACCTCAAAGATAGAGTGGACAATATAAGTATGATATGGATTATGGACTACGAATAATCATCAAGGCTATATTGATATATTTAGAATATCTTAGCAGAGGATGTATGTATATGCTTAATTAAATAAGAAGCTCCAGTAACGTTATAAGCACTGGTGGGGGATATGTGTTGCATGTTACACGGGTTTTGTGTTTATATGTGTAAAACTATTTTTTATCAAAAGGTTTATACAGTTTGAATTAAAAGTATTAATAAATTAACAGAGAGTACAGTGATATTTGGTATAACTTGCAGGGCCTTACAAGAAGATTGAGAAAGACCCAGATATAAGCTATTGCAGTAGTACAATCTGGGCAGTATCAAGCTTTGAACCACCATTCAAAAATCAAATATAGAGAGCATGGGTTTGATTTTCCTCAGCTCATGCAGCTGATAGAAACAAGTTTGCACAACTTTAGCCACATGTGCCCGTAAATTCAACTGTGAACCAGGGGTGTAGCCAGACACCTAATTTTGGGTGGGCCTGGGCCCAAGATGGGTGGGCAGAAGAACCCCGCTCCATCCCACAGGTGATTTGGTCTCTCCTTCTCTCGCTTGCATTCCATATGGTCTCTCAAACATCCCCCCCTCTCCCGCATACCTTTTAACTAGCAGATTTTCACCAGCAACGAGCAGCAGCTAATACATACTGCTCATGTTGGTCCCACAGCCTTCCCACTGATACAACTTTCTATTTCCACATAGGGGGGAATACATCAGAATGAAGGCTGTGGGGCCGGTTCGAGCAGTATGTATCAGTCGCTGCTTGCTGCAGGCGAAGATCTGATATTTACAAAGTATGCAGGAGGGACAGTTGTTGGGAGTTTTCAGCCCGGGAATCCCTGAAGTCAAAACCAAGGGCAGGGGGAAACCTCTACGTCAGGAAGTCCAAGCACCCCTGATGTAGGCATTTTGTGACACCAAAACATGGACCATATTGGGTCACCCTTTATCAGCAATAACCCCTGATGTAGGCGTTTTGTGGCACCGAAACACGGACCGTGTCGGGTCACCCTTTATCAGCAACAACCCCTGATGTAGGCGTTTTGTGGCACTGAAACATGGACCATGTCGGGTCACCCTTTATCAGCAACAACCCCCGATGTTGGCGTTTTGTGGCGCCGAAACACAGACTGTGTTGGGTCGCCGTTTATCAGCAACAATAAAGTATTTCTTCACAATATCTTCAGTGTTAGATTTGGCTTTTGGTCAGCCTCTACTTCTCCTTGCTTGGGAATCCCTGCCAGCCACATCATATGTGTGCTGCTACTAGATGTGCCTGGGCCCACCCTTGGCTACGCCACTGCTATGAACCAAGTATCACTCCAAGAGTCACAATCTGATCTTTAATAGCAATATCACAGTCATGGAATCTCACAGGGAAAAGGATGTATCACATGCCCTGTGTCTTACGAGCATAATTTCAGTTTTACTTAAATTCAGGGCTAATTTATTTTCACCCATCCAGTGATACATACTTTCTAAACAATGCTGTCATCTGAGATATCTTGTCACAAAATCTTTATCCACTGGAAAACAAATTCTATGTCATCAGTATAAATACTATATTCAACATAGTGGCCTAGTGGTTAGGGTGGTGGACTTTGGTCCTGGGGAACTGAGGAACTGAGTTCAATTCCCACTTCAGGCACAGGCAGCTCCTTGTGACTCTGGGCAAGTCACTTAACCCTCCATTGCCCCATGTAAGTCACTTTGAGCCTGCCATGAGTGGAAAAGCGCGGGGTACAAATGTAACAAAAAAAAAAACCTATAAAGACTTCAGAACATCACATAGAGGCTGCAAATAAATATTAAACAACATTGCTGGCAATGCTGACCCCTGTGGAACACCCATATCCACATGATAGATCTCCAATACCTCATCAAGCCATTTTACCACCATCCTTCGATTTTCCATGTAGGGGGAAAACCAATCAAAGCATGCTAATGTACGTACAACAACTCATTATTATGCTAAATCAATAATGAAGCTGGTATGAAACCTTATAAGCTATGTTTTTCATGAGATGGCATTATCTTTCCTCCTTAAGAACACTGAGCAACTTATAGGGGCCATTGCTATGAGAAAATAGCCTTCCACCCTTGATTCCTGTCTGAAAGAACCCCTCTCTGCACCCTTCCAGCACCTACCAGGGTCTCCTTGGTGAGTAGTGGGGGGGGGGGGAGGAGTGATCCCTGGATGCTTCTGTTCTGCTGGCTCCTGACCTCAAAATGTTATTTTATTTATTTTTAATTTATTTTCATATTTGTATCCTGCCTTAATCCAAAGCGGGTAACAATTAAAACGTACATAAAATCTTATAAAAACAACTAGACAGATCACAAACACAGATGTCTTCATCATAAAAATTGTTACTGAGAATCACTCAAACGTTTGAAAATATTTCATTTCTCAAAAAAAAGTCTTCAAAAATTAATGGGTCTTCAAGAACTTTTTTAAATTGTTGAACACTATCACATAATCTCAGATGGCCTGGAAGGCCATCCCACGGAACTGGTCCAGTAATTGAGAAGGTGCGTGCTCTAGTATAAGCATAATGATAAGCCATAGGTAATGGTAAACACAGTTGCTGCAATCTCTCAGAACACAAAAAACGATTAGGGCGATACAATTTCAGAACAGTACTAACATATGCAGGAATATTTGCATAAACCCACTGATGAATTAGCATAAGAACTTTGAACATAACACGGTACATAACAGGCAACCAATGCAAATGTTTTAGAACAGGGAAGATATGTGCAGATTTCGATACCCCAGAAATTAACCGTGCTGTTGTATTCTGGACAACCTGCAGAGCTTGGAACCTAGCAGATGACATCTCTAAATAGAATGAATCACAGTAATCAATTTTTGCTAGGACCAGGCTCTGCATGATCGTCCTGAAATCTGACAATGGAATCAGATTCACTTTACTCAATATCCACAATTGAAAAAAGGCAGATGAAATAACATTATCAACTTGGCAGTCTAACAGTACTACCACTAGGAGATCAGTTTGCCGAATTCTTCACTTTTTTGACTTTTTTTTTTGACTCAGCAGTTTTTGCCTGTTTCTTTAGGCTTCCAGCACAGTTAGAATCCAGCCTGAATTTGGTGTCTCGAGTCTTCATTAGGACCAACCTAGAGATTTTTCCCTGTTTTATATCTCCTCCCGATACTGTACAGAGATTGCAGTGATTGCTCTTGACTGGGGGGTCATACAGCAGGACCCCTTCCAGAACCCTGTAATCATGAGCCCTGAATAAAACCAAAAGGTATTGCCATTGTGCAATACCTATGTCTTCCTCCTCCTTGAGGCTGTGAATGAATACTTAACACTTGCATCTTTCCTTTCTGAGCTACAGTAGGAAAAGGCAGATCATGGCGGCTGTGGCTCAGAAACCAAAGCTACAGGAACAGCAAGAGATTCCTCATCCCCCCAGAACTGATGGTCCTGTAGTCTCTGATGCAGCTTTATAGTGAAATGCAGGCTACCATCAGTAGGACCTCATTCTAAATTTGAAACTCTCAACTGCATTTTGAGCACAGATAAGTTTGGAAGTTTTATTTATTTATTTATTTATTATTTGTATTATTTTATTTTTATACATATACAGTTATTTCAAGGAATTACACTTGATCAATAAGTGTTATTTTCTCAGCTTAAAGAACAAAAATAGTATAAGTTTAACATATTACAACACTCAAGTCCACTTTAAAGGGAGACATCCTTTACATGGGAGGATTAAGGAAAAAGAAATTATCTATTTAAGAAATCTTACATCTAGGAGACATGTAAACAAGGTTAATTCTATTTCACTCCTTCAATTCTTTTAGATGTTACAAACGATGTTAATTGTGATGGGTCCATGAAAACATATTTTTGTGACTTATAACATACAATACATTTACAAGGAAATCGAAGGTAAAATGTAGCGCCTAGCCGCAATACTTCTGGTTTCAATAAACTACTTAACATTTCAAAAATTGTTTACGTTTTTTTTTGTCTTTCTTTCAAAACATCTGGAAATAATAATATCTTTAGTCCCAAGAACTCTTTATCCTTATGTTTAAAATACATTTTAAACAACCATTGTTTGTCTAAGTTTGGAAGTTATTATTATTTATTTATGTGTTACATTTGTATCCCACATTTTCCCCACCTATTTGCAGGCTCAATGTGGTTGATGTGCCATGCAGAGTTGTTTTTTTACAGTAGGTTTTTTTATGCCAATGAGGTAATTGCCAATTAAGTCATTCAGTTTTAATGAAAGATTCTGGCTGGGGCTCTGAAGCTTTTTCCTCCTATTATATATAACTTAATAATGTAGTAATTTGATAAATGATTGACTAATTATAGTGGGTACTTTTTTGTGTGTTGGATCTTACTACTGACCTCAAAAATGTGCTGCCTAAGGTGACTGCCTCATTTTCTCTAATGATAGAACTGCCCTTGATTGTGGATATCCTGAAAGCCCAATTGGCTGGAGGTCCCCCAGGACAGAACTGGGAATCACTGCAATATGAGTCAGAATTACAAGTTTCAGCATGAAATGAGATAAACCTAGATCTGGATCAATGTGTTGGGAAAACCTAGAGCTAGTTGGCAACCCTAAACACGAAGTGGAGAGTGCCGCCTGGAGAGGAACACTAGAGCGATAGTACCGAGCTAAGGGGTTTCGGGTGACACCTTCTCGATAGGCTTGTTATTTGCATTCTACAGACTATTGGTTGATCTAAGAATTCCACTAGTAGCATACAGTACATTGATATAAGTTATAGTGGACACACAAAGTAGACAGCAATGAACAGAGTGGATTTGGAGATTTGAAATTTAACACACACGTAGGAGTGGAGTTTTTCTTTAAAGCTATATGATGGCATGCCGAGCTCAAGCCTTACAGTCTGCTTAGTTGGACTGGCTGGATGGCGACACTGAAGCTTTTTTTCTTCACTTTAAAAAATACTGGATTAAGCTGTTAACTGAGTGGGGGTTCCACATTATAATTACACGGGGAGTGTGAGCCTGTGTTAAGAGTTTCAATGATTACATTGAGCTTGCGTGTATTAATATTCGTGAAGATTTAAACTCTAAACACATGACAGATACCTAAATGTGTTATGCTTTTCAATACCATGTAGTTCCTCAGGCCATTTTCCTTTTTTTTTTTTTTACCTTTTATCTTGAGGAAGCTATAGGCTAGACCCTCAGAGGCGCAGTTTTGATATGACTTCTAAATCTGACTTTGGACATTTTGCACAAAACGTCCAAAATTCGAATAGGAAAGAAGGTCATTTTTGAAAAAAATAAAAACGTCTATCTTTTTTTTTTAATACCATTTCGAACATGGGTTTTGTGCTTTGTAGCCTTTTTTTTTTGAACCAAAAAAAGTCCAAATGAATAATGTAGAATATCAAGTCATTGGGATGTGTGTGGGGGGAAAGAAGAACATTTTCACTAGACTGGTCCCCCACACATCCCATGACAGCAATTAGGCACCCTAGGGGCACTGCAAAGGACTTCAAATAAATGCTCCTAGGTACATATCTCACCATTGCTCCCTTATGTTGTCTGCTGAGCCCCCCCAACACTTACTACCCCCAACTGTACACCACTACAGTAGCCCTTATGGGTGAAGGGGGCACCTATAAGTGGGTACAGTGGGTTTCTAGTGAGTTCTGGAGGGCTCACAGTTTCCACCATAACTGTAACAGATAGGAGGAAGTATGGACCTGGATCCACTTGTCTATAGTGCACTGCACTCACCAGTAGACTACTCCAGGGATCTTCATGCTGCTGTAATGGATCCGAGTATAACATCTGAGGCTGGCATAGAGACTGGTAATGTTTTAAATCACTTTTGGGGGTGGGAGGGGGTCAGTGACCACTGGGGAGTAAGGGAAGGTCATCCCTAACTCCCTTCAGTAGTCATCTGGTCATTTAGGTCACCATTTTATGCCTTATTCATTATAAAAACAGGCCTAGCTCAAAACGTCTTAGTTTTAGTCCTGGATGGTTTTGTTTTGTTCCATTATGGCTAAAAAAACATCCGAGTCTTAGGAACGCCCAAAACTCATCCTTAATACAACCCTGACATGCCTCCTTGAGATTTGGATGCACTGCAGACAAACAGCATAGAAAAGCTATGAAAAAAGGTTTCGAAAATACAAATTTGGACATTTTTGTGAGACATGTCTGAATCGTAAACTGAATTGTGAGAAAACAAAGATTTTAGTAATCACAGTACCTACCGTGGATGTGTCAAACATACAACTATACTACAATGGAAAACCACTGAAAATAGAAAAAGAACTGAAAATACTAGGGATACCTAACCTATGACAAACAATGGCAGGAAATGGTTTAAAAAGCCTTTAACGTACTCTAAAATCTTAGGAGAATACATCATTGTTTCAATCGAGACAATTTTAGACTATTGGTGCAATCTGCAGACAGCACAGAATGTTGCAGCTAGACTAATATTCTAAATCAAAATATGAGAGAGTAACTCCTTTGTACATCACACTACACTGGTTACCGTTTGAAGCATAAAGATGATACTGAAAACCATGAGATGAGATCAGAGCACCAAGGAAAGAAGTATAGATAGAAAAAAATAAGAGGTTCCAAGACAGAGCCCTGAGGTGCACCAACTGATAATAGGACAGAAATGGAGGAGGATCCACCAGAATATACACTAAAAGTGCGATGGGAGAGATAAGAAGAAACTGTTTTTGACTGTTTATCACTTTTTTTCTTTTTCTTTTTTTCTTTTTTTCAGAAGGAAAAAGCCTCTGTATTCCCGTTATCAGTGCATATTAATGCCTGTCTACTGGGATAAAATCTTCATTGGCTCAAAAAACCTTCTATTATTTTTAATGAACACACTAAAACGTTATGACAACACTTATCTTTTAGTGTCGTCCTTGCCGTTGCAATTTAGTTTCACTTAAATATGCCTATATGGCATATTTAAGTGAAACTAAATTGCAACGGCAAGGACGACACTAAAAGATAAGTGTTGTCATAACGTTTTAGTGTGTTCATTAAAAATAATAGAAGGTTTTTTGAGCCAATGAAGATTTTATCCCAGTAGACAGGCATTAATATGCACTGATAACGGGAATACAGAGGCTTTTTCCTTCTGAAAAAAAGAAAAAAAGAAAAAGAAAAAAAGTGATAAACAGTCAAAAACAGTTCAAACAATAAGTTGTATGAGCAAATGTTTATTGATTGAGCCACTTCAGTTGGTAAAATTTCATTTGTTTCAAAGATAGTGGTATTGTCCTAATTTTTTAGTAGAGATAAGAAGAAAACCAGGAAAAAACAGAGCCCTGAAATCCAAGTGAGGACAGCGTATCAAGGAGTAGGCAGTGATCAACAGTGTCAAAAGCAGCAGATAGATCGAGAAGGATGATGATAAAATAGAGACCTTTGGATCTGGCCAGGAACAGGTCATTGGAGACTTTAGCAAGGGCTGTATCAGTAGAGGGCACAAGCCAGATTGAAGTGGATCAAGAATAGCTTGAGATGAAAGAAAGTCAAGACAATGGCAGTGAACAGCACATTCCAGTATCTTGGATAGGAAAGGGAGGAGGGAGAAGGGGTGATAGTTGGAAGGACAGGTTGGGTCCAAAAAAGGTTTTTTGAGGAGTGGTGTAACTGTAGCATGTTTGAAGGCATCAGGAACAGTTGCAGTGGAAAGACTAAGAATATGACAGATAGAAGGGATGACAGTAGGAGAAATAGTGTTAAGTAGATGGGTGGGAATAGGATCAGAGGAACAGTTGGTCAGATTGGAGGAGGAAAGAAAATGTGCAGTTTCCTCTTCAGTGATTTCAGAAAAGGAAGAAAAAGAGGCAGGAGTTGAAGGAGGGTTGAGAGAATGGACTGAGGGAAGGAGAGGTGGAGGTGACTTGGTTGAGAATTCAAGGTTAATTTTGTGAACCTTATCATGAAAGTGATGGGGGAGTTGGAGGTGAATGCACTTTGAGGAGAGAGTTCAATGTGGCAAAGAGAAGCCGAGGGCTTGAGCTAAAGAGTTTGTCAACTGGATGTAGTAGTCCTGTTTGGCAAGCGAAAGAGCAAACTGGAAGGAGGTCAGCAAGAATTTGAAATGTATGAAGTTAGTATGGGCACAGGATTTCAGCCACAGGCGTTCGGCAGATCAGGCACAGAAACGTAGGTAGCAGATTCTAGAGGTCAGCCAAGGCTGGGGTTTGGTACAGAACGGGGAATGGGAGGAGCGAGAGTAGCCAGAACAGAGAATAGTATTATAGGAAGAGACAGCCTGATTGACAGACTTGGATAACATAGTGATTGACAAAAGGTTTGAAACACTGGAAGGCAGAGTAGAAGAGTCAATAGCCTGAAGATTCCTAAATGTATTAGTGGAGATTGGACGGAACTGGGGGGAGGGTGTTTAAGTGTGAAAGTTATCAGATGATGGTCAGAGAGGGGAAGAGTTGAGGTACAGAAACTGTAGAGTGAGCAACTGGAGAAGAAGATAAGATCAAGACGGTGGCCATTCTGGTGAGTAGGGTTAGTGGAGCACAGTTGAAGATTGAAAGAGGATGTTAAAGTGAGAAACTGAGAAGCGTAAGAATCAAATTCTACAGAAATCTCTTTTTCAGACATACCCCCTAGGTTTCCCCTATGACCACTAAAATTCCCCCACAAGTCACTGCATATGATTACTGCTTGAACTTTGTTGCATTCTATGCCATTTTCCAGTGCACTCACATGTTGCATGATGCTATCATCAAATTGTGCGTTCTTTCCTTTTTTCAACCCTTATTATATTTTCTAAGATTGCAAACCGGCTCGTTCTGCCTGTCAGTATTGTGCAGTATAGCAAGTGCAAATAAACCATAAATCATAACACTGTATATTACTTAAACATGTTTCAACTGACATCAACCAATAGGAAATCAGCTTTTCCCAGTATGGTAGAAAAACAAAACCGGCCAGATTCAGTAAATGGCACTCAAATTTAGGTGCTGGGAAAAATCCGCATTAGCGGTCCTTCTACTAAACTGCAGTTAAAAGTGGCCTGTGCTAGTGTGAAATTACCCAGCACTGAGCCATTTTTTTTTACCATGGCAGGTAAAAAGACCTTCTTTTAATGGGGAATTAAATGGTCATGCACTACTATTAAAAGTAGTGATCAACTATTTATTGCCTGAGCCTTGGCGGTAAGGGCTCACATACTACTCATGTGTCAATGTGGCCGGGTATAGGACTAGGGGGCATGCGATGAAACTACAGTGTAGTAAATTTAAAACAAATCGGAGAAAATGTTTCTTCACCCAACGCATAAACTCTGGAATTCATTGCCGGAGAACGTGGTGAAGTCGGTTAGCTTGGCAGAGTTTAAAAAGGGGTTAGACGGTTTCCTAAAGGACAAGTCCATAAACCACTACTAAATGGACTTGGGAAAATCCACAATTCCAGGAATAACATGTATAGAATGTTTGTATGTTTGGGAAGCTCGCCAGGTGCCCTTGGCCTGGATTGGCCGCTGTCGTGGACAGGATGCTGGGCTTGATGGACCCTTGGTCTTTTCCCAGTGTGGCATTACTTATGTACTGCCAGGAACACCCCTGTGGTAGAAAATAGAAAATTATTTCCTACCGCGGAAAACAGCATGCGACATCTTCAGAATTACTGCCGAGTACCCACACTACCAGGGCCGTGCCAACATGGTAAGCAGGGTAAGCACCGCAGGGGGGTGCCGACTTCTGAAGGGTGCCGCCCAGGTCCGCTCACTTGCAAAACCTTTTACCTGAAGTTGTGATTCTCCTCTCTCCCCTGCCCTTCCCTCTCCACGTCAGGAAGTGAAGGCAGCCCAGCACTGCTAACTGAGGCAGACACGCTCTGCTAAAGTTGCTTCAAAAAGTGCAACCAGTGCTATATATGTCTTTGGTGTGGGAAGAACTCCTCATTCAGTGTGAGCTTGAACAATATTCAAATTAAAGAGAACAGGTTTGGAGGGAGGTGTGCAAGTGAGACTGGGAAGAAATAAAAACTAAATAGTGTAATTGTTTGTTAAAATCTGTAAGTGGTTCAAAGTTTTTGTTTTTTTTCCTGAGCATGTACACTGAGAGGAGGGCAGGACTGCAATGATGTGTGCATAATTATCAGGTAACCTGGGATATCTACAGCTAAAAGCCATTTCATTGGCTGATGGTTCAAACAATAGGTTCAAAGAGGAAGTTTAGCTGTGTTGAAGAGCTGGTAAGTGAAAATCTGATTGCTTTTTTTGTGTGTAATTACTAAGAGGCAGATGCACTAAAGCTAAATGAGCCTTTAATGACCCTCCAACGAGGAAAATTTGATCCGTTGCATGCATCAAAGGGCTTTTACCGAGGAAGCCAGCAGCTAACGAAAACGGAATGGAGATGAGCAATTAGTGTGAAAACCCCATTGAAACGACATGCACTAACCTTTTCCGATTGCCTTTACGCAGGAAAAAGGCAGGAAATCTAACGAGAGGTCTGGACCTCTCGTTAGGACAGCTCTGTGCCAGGAAAAATCATTAAGTGAAAAAATAAACAAACTTTGAGCCAATCCCAGCGCATTAGCAGAGCTAAAAGCGCTGTGATTGGTCCAAAGGACGTCAGAAAACACATCAAATAAAAAAAATAAAAAAAGGATCGGGAGGGGGCAAGGGCGCTCATCAGGAGCGTCCTGTATGGACGGCCTTGCCCCCCCCCGCTGCTCCCCACTTTCCGCCGCTCCCCCCCCCCGAAAAAGCAAAATGCTAGCTGCCCCGGTCCCCCTCCCTTCCTGTTCCTGTGTTCTGCAGAGCTAACTCCGCCTCCCGTCATTCTTTCGCCCCGTGCCCCGCCCCCGCTGCCCCCCCTGAGGTTGACTACGCCGCTCCCCCCCCTCCACCGAGACCCCCCTCCCTATTAACGACCCGAGCAGCGCCTCTCACCTCTTTCAGAAGCGCTGCACGGGCAGGAAGAGCTATTGTGTTGGTTGTAGAGTCTCCATGACGTCTCTTCTTCCCTGGCCTAGGCCCCGCCTCCTTCTGACGTAGGTTACTTACGTCAGAAGGAGGCGGGGCCTAGGCCAGGGAAGAAGAGACGTCATGGAGACTCTACAACCAACACAATAGATCTTCCTGCCCGTGCAGCGCTTCTGAAAGAGGTGAGAGGCGCTACTCGGGTCGTTAATAGGGAGGGGGGTCTCGGTGGAGGGGGGGAGCGGCGTAGTTGACCTCAGGGGGGCAGCGGGGGCGGGGCACGGGGCGAAAGAATGACGGGAGGCGGAGTTAGCTCTGCAGAACACAGGAACAGGAAGGGAGGGGGACCGGGGCAGCCAGCTAGCATTTTGCTTTTTCGGGGGGGGGGGGAGCGGCGGAAAGTGGGGAGCAGCGGGGGGGGGGGCAAGGCCGTCCATACAGGACGCTCCTGATGAGCGCCCTTGCCCCCTCCCGATCCTTTGTTTTTGGATTTTGCTGACCGGGTAGCCACGTGTATGTGTTGTGGCTTTTTTTTTTGTTTGTTTTTACGTTTGCAGCATGCGCAGAGCAGCCAGCAAAACGCTTGGCTGCTCTGCGCATGATTTAGGGGCCGATTACCGATGTGTATTGTGATTCTTTGATACATTGTACGTTTGAATACCGATCTGAGCATGTGTGACTTTTTTTTTTGGTGCATTCTTCGTTTTTAAAAAATTGTTAGGGACTTTAATGATTTTGATTTTTTTACGTTTGGTTGCTGCATCTGCCTCTAAATGTTTATTTCTTATATATCTCCACCATTCATGATGTATTGTAAGCCACATTGAGCCTGCAAAGAGGTGGGAAAATGTGGGATACAAATGCAATAAATAAATAAATAAATATAAAACATTTTGCTTGGATAGGAAGAGTTTGTGATATGTGAAAATACATTTTGCTTTAATTAAATTGCTAAACTTTAGAGTCAGAGACTTATCAATGAGGGATACATACAGTGCTTTTTTTGTGCCGGTATGCGCCGGTACAGCGTACCGGCACCTTTTTCCTGAGGTCCGGCTCACTTGCCCACTCCCTTCTGTTCCTGCTCTTGCGCTCCAAAATCTTTTACCCGAAGTCGCGATTCTCCTCTCTCCCCTGCCCTCCCCTCCAGGTCCAGCAATTCTCTCTCCCCTCCCCTGCCCTCCCCTCCTTGTCCAGCATGTCGCCTCCCTCCCCTGCCCTCCCCTCTCCTCTCCATGCTGGACATGGAGGGGCGGGGAGAGGAGGGCCGGGAAGAGAGAATTGCTGGACATGGATGAGAGGAGAGGGCAGGGGGCAGAGGAGACATACTGGACATGGAGGGGAGGGGAGGTCAGCGAAGAGAGATTCGCTGGACCTGAAGGGCAGGGGAGAAAGGAGAATCGTTGGACATGGATGGGAGGTGAGGGCAGGGGAGAGAGGAGAATCACTGGACATGGATGAGAGGGGAGGGCAGGGGAGAGAGGAGAATCACTGGAATTGGATGAGAGGGGAGGGCAGGACAGGGGAGAGAGATTCTCTGGACATGGATGGATGGAGTAGTTGGTGGGGAGAGAGAAGAAATGCTGGTCTTGGATGGAGAAGAGGGAAGAGAGAATTATTGCTTTATATGGATACAGGGGAGGGACGAGAGAGGAGAAATGCTGAACATGGATGGAGGGGATGAGAGAGGAGAAGTGCTGGAGATGGATGGAGGTGAGGAAAGAAAAAAGAAGAAGATGTACATGGATGGAGATGAGGGAAAGGGAAGAGAGGAGAAAAACTGCACATGGATGGAGATGAGGGAAAGGGAAGAGAGGAGAAAAACTGCAAATGGATGGAGAAAATAGGCAAAAGCTGGATCCACGTTATACCTCCTCCAGTCAATTCCACAGAGGAGGACACAGCTTTTTATGGATGTAGGGCAAGAAATGAAGAAGAAAGGAGGAAAGTAAAGAAATAAATGGAAAGGAAGCCCTGAAAACGGAGTTAAGAGAACAGATAGAGAGCAGCAGAATCAGAGACTCGGACCAATATGGATACAAAAACAAAGTCACCAGACAACAAAGGTAGAAAAAAATCATTTTATTTTCATTTTAGTGTTTGGAATATGTCCACTTTGAGAATTTACATCTGCTATCTTATTTTGCAATGTATAGCAATTTGTTTTCTAAGAATATTGCTGACAATTCCTGTCAGTGTGGCAAGTGGTGAGCGATCATTTTCACGATTAAAAATCATAAAAAATTATTTGCGATCAAGTATTTCACAAGAAAGGCATGTAAGCTTTGCAATCTTGTGCCACACGGGGGGGGGGGGGGGGGGTGGTGCCAACTGATAGTCTGCAGGGGGGCACCAGAGACCCTAGGCACGGCCCTGTACACTACCCTGGCAGTAGTGCTAATTTGGCAAACGTTACCTGCACATTAGCCCTACCGCTGCTTAGTAAAAGGACCCCTAAGTGCTATTCTATCATTTTTATTTTATTTGTTACATTTGTATCCCACATTTCCCCACCTATTTGTAGGCTCAATGTGGCTTACATAGTACCGAAGAGGCTTTTGCTGGCTCCAGTGTGAACAAATACAGGGTGATGTTGAGGTAAGATCAAGTTCATGTGGCACAGCCACATTAGGGAATCGGAGAACGGAAGAGTTGTGTTATGTCCATTACGTGCTTTAGTTTGGTTGTGTTGCAGAGATTAGGCATTTAAGTTGGATCGGTAGGGTATGCCTTTTTGAACAGGTTGGTTTTTAGTGATTTCCGGAAGTTTAGGTGGTCGTACGTCGTTTTCAAGGCTTTTGGTAATGCATTCCACAGTTGTGTGCTTATGTAGGAAAAACTAGATGCGTAAGTTGTTTTGTATTTAAGTCCTATGCAGCTTGGGTAGCGCAGATTTAGATAAGATCGTGTTGATTTGGATGTACTGTATTTCTAATTGGTAAATCGATCAAGTCTGTCATGTAACTCGGGGCTTCTCCGTAGATGCTCAGGCTGAGCACCCTTTATAGAATAGCACTTTCAGCAAATTCCGATGTGCAACTTTGAGCGTGAGGCCTTATGCCAGCTGAAACCTGGTGTAAATCCTGGAGCGCAAGTTGGGTGTGTAACCCCGGTATTCTATAACATTGTGCCTAAATATCTGGAGCACCCTTGACCCGCCCATAGCCATGCTCCTTTTTGGGTTGCACTTGAGACATTTCCTGCATATAGCATTATAGAATTGACATAGGCAGATGCATGCGCAAATCCAAATTAGTGCCAATCAACTCTAATTATTGTCAATTATTGGGTGTTAGCACCCAACTAATCAGTTTGTGCATGCGTCTGGGTTCGGCACCCAAATTTGGGCAACATGTATAGAATCCAGAGGAATGTGCATTGTTTGTTTTATTATACAAGGCTCTGTTGCCCACAGAAAACCAATAAATCCACAAAACGCTTGAGATAAGTAATTAGAATCGCTGTTCTATATCACTGTTCTATAGATATATTATCAAAGCTTTCTGATTGCAGTTTAGGGTGAGGGAAGGTGAAGGCTACTGGGTAGAGCATTAGAATATTCACATTTTAATTTCTACCTCGCCATGGGTCCTATGGTCCCAGGAGAGTTAGTTTTCCTGCCCGTGCTTTCATTGCATTGGCCAACTAAAATTTACTCTCTTCCCGTTACAAAAGGGAAAGGGGATGAGATTTGATATACTGCCTTTCAGTGGTTACAACCAAAGCGATTTACATATTATATACAGGTATATAATATGTATAATACAATACAGGAATTATAGCTATGTCATGCAAGGTTCCACGTTAGGAGTTACGGACCAAGAAAGGGATCTGGGTGTCGTCGTCGATAATACGCTGAAACCTTCTGCTCAGTGTGCTGCTGCGACTAGGAAAGCGAATAAAATGTTGGGTATTATTAGGAAAGGTATGGAAAACAGATGTGAGGATGTTATAATGCCGTTGTATCGCTCCATGGTGCGACCGCACCTTGAGTATTGTGTTCAATTCTGGTCGCCGCATCTCAAGAAAGATATAGTAGAATTGGAAAAGGTGCAGAGAAGGGCGACTAAAATGATAGCGGGGATGGGACGACTTCCCTATGAAGAAAGATTAAGGAGGCTAGGGCTATTCGGCTTGGAGAAGAGACGGCTGAGGGGAGACATGATAGAGGTATATAAAATAATGAGTGGAGTGGAACAGGTGGATGTGAAGCGTCTGTTCACGCTTTCCAAAAATACTAGGACTAGGGGGCATGCGATGTAACTACAGTGTAGTAAATTTAAAACAAATTAGAGAAAATTTTTCTTCACCCAACGTATAATTAAACTCTGGAATTCGTTGCCGGAGAAAGTGGTGAAGGCAGTTAGCTTAGACGAGTTTAAAAAGGGGTTGGACGGTTTCCTAAAGGACAAGTCCATAAACCACTACTAAATGGACTTGGGAAAAATCCACAATTCCAGGAATAACATGTATAGAATGTTTGTACGTTTGGGAAGCTTGCCAGGTGCCCTTGGCCTGGATTGGCCGCTGTCGTGGACAGGATGCTGGGCTCGATGGACCCTTGATCTTTTCCCAGTATGGCATTACTTATGTATGTACTTATTTTGTACCTGAGGCAATGGAGGGTTAAAACTTTCATGCAGGCCAAAATCAACTGCACCTATTGTAACAGGACTTGCATATCCTCTCCTACCCTAGCTCAGATTATATTCATGCACTCTTCTGACTTCACATGTAACTTTCTTTAAATTAGTCCCCTTATTTTCTGATTCCTGTTACTCTATCTTATCTATGTGTTCCACCTTTGCTTACACTCTATGCTGTCTATTAAGATGTTTTATCACATATTGTTTTTATTTATTTTATTTGTTACATTTGTATCCCACATTTTCCCACCTATTCGTAAGCTCAATGTGCCTTACATAGTTCCGGAGAGGTTGTTACTGACTCCAGTGTGAACAAATACAAAGTGGATAGTACAATTTAAAGATTTGGGGTGGTTCACTCCATGCAGGTTGCGAGGGTGGGATCATTCAATTGTTGAGAATTTAAGGCGCATACTATGCCATTCTATGGACTGTTATTTGAATACTAGTGGAACCCAGTCCGTTTCCTCAACAATGAAACAGGCCCTAGAAAGGCTCTCTTGTAAGCGATTTTTTGTCTCTCCCCTGCCCTCCCCTCCATGTCCAGCGATTCTTCCCTTCTCTCCCATCCCATCCCATCCCCTCCCCTCCATGTCCAGCGATTCTCCTCTTCCCTGCCCTCCCATTTGTGTCCCGCGATTCTCTTCTCTCCTGTCCTCTCCTCCCATCCCATCCATGTCCATCGATTCTGCTCTGCTCTGCTCTGCCCTGCCCTGCCCTCCCCTCGATGTGCCGCGATTCTCTCTTCCTTTGTACCTCATAGTTTTCTGGCTGGCTTCCCTTCCGTTGGTAACATCCTGACGTCAGCTCACCTCCACCATTCCCTTCCCTCTCACTGTTCCGTCCTCTGACGTCATTACGTTTTGACGCGAGGGCGGGGCAGTGAGGGGGAATGGAACCCTGGAGGCTGGCTGACATCATGAGATGTTACAAACCCAGGCAGCCAGACAGCGATGGAACGTTGGAGGTGTAAATTATTATATAGGATTTTTACTGCTGTAATTGTCTGTTGTCTATGTTCAACTTATTCTTGCTTTACACTGCCTTGGGTGATTTTTTCAAAAAGGCAGTAAATAAATCTTAAATATTCAGATGAAAAAACAGATAGTGAGGATATTCTTCCCAGATGTGGCCGCATGCACCTCCCATTTGGAAGGTGCTATGTAAATTAAAAGATTGTCTAAGACAATTTTTGTACCACCATACAGAATGAGATTTGGAGCAGTCCAGAAAATATTCAGGGTGCTAAACACCTCGTCCCCCTAATCTAGCATTTGCTACCACATTTCCTAGTTGACATAAAATTTTCAGTATTTGTGTGCAATATAATTATGCTTTGCTTTTTAACAGAACAGACAATTTCTCTGACATCTGATTAATAGCAGCTCTAAAGGCGACATAGCAAGCTGAAATGTTAGCAGCTCCTGTGACCTACACTGCCTGTAACTAGAGCCAATAGGGTGACCTTTCACCAAATGTCAAAATGTTTTGGAGACTTAGAGAAGAGCGGTTGCTGATATTTCCAGCTACAGTAAAAGACCCTCACTGTGGTGCAAAGCACCAAGTTATAGTACTTTTATCACTTTTATTATAATGCAAGGTTGTCATCTTTCTTATTTAAAATTCATATGCAATAAATTCTTTTAAAACACAATTGAGGGAACTCATATGAAAAAGAAGAGAATTTTGGAAGAAAAGTACAATGCATTCTATATAGAAATAGTCCATTAGATACTGTAATAAAGGTTTCAGTCAATTACTGTAGATGCCGTAACCACCCAAGTGTATTTAATTCATGTCCTTTTGAAAAGAAGCAGAGCCGGAAAGAGAGACACAGCAGCTAGTCTCACCAGTGGCAGAGAAAGAGGAGCAGCAGCCAGAGACAGAAAGAGGTGGGACATATTATCCTAGGACAGTGGAGAAAGAGGAACATCTAGCCCAGTATCCTGTTTCCAACAGAGTTGCCTTGCAGAGTTTTGAGGTCTAGAGGCACAGAGGAAAGAGAGAGAGGGAGAAATGCTGCTGGAGTGGACTGGACCCTTGGGTGGGTGGATGAGGGGTGGAAGGGGGAGTATGATTAAGAAAAAGACTGAATTGGGGGGACAGAGGGTAAAAGTGGAGAAAAACCGATGGACTCATAAAGCGGTCCTTTACAAAGGCATGCTGAAAAATGGCTTGCAGTAGTATAGATGCAGGTTTTGGGTACGTGCAGAATCACCTGTAAAAATGCCTTTTAAAATTTTTGCTGAAAATGGATGTTCAGCAAAAATCAAAATTGCCGCGTTTCCATTTTAGGTCTGAGACCTTACCGCCAGCCATTGACCTAGCAGTAAAGTCTCACGTGGTAACTGGGTGGTAATTACCTACGTGCGCCAAATGTCACTTGGTATGCGTCCGATACGTGGCTTAGTAAAAGGGCCCCAAAGGGAAGAAGGGAGAAGATGCCAGATGATGGGGGGGGGGGGGGGGGGCAGGGGAGAGACATGGAGAGAACCCTAGCCTAACCCCAGAGTGGGATGGGAAGGGAGGAAGGGAAGAGAGCAGGGAAGGACGGGGACACAGAGAGGAGATGCTGGGCAGGAAGAGATCATAGGGCAGACAAGCAATGCTGGAAGAGAGTGTGATATGAACACAGTGGGGCAATGCTGAAAAAGAGACATTGGGACTTGGAGGAGTAAGAATGACAATGGGGTGGGATAGGGACACAGACCATATGCTGACCATGGGAGGAGGATATAGACATGGACACAGAGGGAAGATACTGGATAGGATGGTCAGGGATGCAGAGGTAAGAAAGACAATGAATACAGAGAGATAATAAATCAAATAAAAATATTCATAGTACTTTAAGAAGTTTAAACAACACAATAATATTAAGATGCAAGCAGCAGTCCAGCAGCAAGAGGGGTGCTATCCAGTCTTTTGCATTGAGTGTCACAGGTATGATTATCTCCAAGATGGCGAGAGGTTATATGTGTGTGCTTGATGCAAAGAGCTCCTAGCTCTTAAAGAACAAGTCTTTTCTCTTCAGGCTAGAATAGCAGACTTTGGAGGAGCTGAGGGAGACAGAGAGGTACATAGAAGAGGCCTACAGGAATGTTGAAGAGAAGTCCCACTTCCAGTCTGGCAGACCCTGGGCTGCCTTGGAGGAGGGAGGTCTCCTAGAAGAAGAGCATCACCCTAGTGAAGTAGGATGTAATCCTGTAGCAAGGACCTGCCCACCAAGGGATACAATATCCTCTCACACTGAGGATGTGTTTCCAGGAGCTTCTGCCCAGGAGGGAAGGGTTAGGACAGCTGTTGTAGTTGGTGATTCAATCATTAGGCATGTAGATAACTTGGTGGCTGGTGGGTGTGAGGATTGCCTGGTTACATGCCTGCCTGGTGTGAAGGGGGTGGACTTCATGCGTCACCTAGATAAGATTTTAGATAGTGCTGGGGAGGAGCCTGCTGTCGGTACATGTGGGTATCAATGACATAGGAAAATGAGGAGGGAGGTTCTGGATGCCAAATGTAGGCTCTTAGGTAAAAAGCTGACCTCCAATCCTCCAGGATACTGTTTTGGAAATGCTTCTCATTCCACGAGCAGGACCCTAGAGGTAGGCAGAGCTCAGCAGGCTCAATGCGTGGTTGAGACGATGGTGCGAGGATGAGGGAAGGGGGAGCCTGCTCTGAAAGGATGGACTCCACCTTAACCATGATGGAACAAGTTGCTGGCGCTAAAATTTAAAAACATAAGAACATGAGTAGCCATATTGGGTCAGACCAATGGTCCATCTAGCCCAGTTTCCTGTTTCCAACAGTAGCCAAGCCAGGTCACAAGTACCTGGTAGAAACCCAATTAGCAGCAATATTCCATGCTACCAAACCCGGGGAAGCAGTTGCTTCCCATGTCTATCTCAATACAAGACTATGGACTTTTCCTCCAGGAATTTGTCCAAACCTTTTTAAAACCCAGATACACTAACCAATGATACCACATCCTCCGGCAAAGAGTTCCAGAGCTTAACTATTCCTTGAGTGAAAACATATGTCCTCCTATTTGTTTTAAAAGTATTTCCATGTAACTTCCTCAAGTGTCCCCTAGTCTGCGTCAAAAATCGATTTACTTCTACTTGTTCTACACCACTCAGGATTTTGTAGACCTCATTCATATCTCCCCTCACCCATCTCTTTTCCAAGCTGAAGAGCCCTGACCCATGGTTTTCAGTATCACCTTTACACTGATGACTCCCAGTTCTACCTCTCCACACCATAAATCTCAGCAGGAATCGAGGCCAAAGTATCAGCCTGCCTATCTGACATTGCTGCCTGGACGTCTCACCGCCATCTGAAACTAAACATGACCAAGACTGAGCTTCTTCTCTTTCCCCCTAAACCAACCTCTCCTCTTCCCCCATTCTCTATTTCTGTGGATAACACTCTCATCCTCCCTGTCTCATCAGCTCATAACCTTGGGGTCATCTTCGACTCCTCTCTCTCCTTCTCTGCACATATTCAGCAGACTGATAAAACCTGTCGGCTCTTTCTCTATAATATCACCAAAATTCCCCCTTTCCTTTCTGAGCACACTACCAGAACCCTTATCCACACTCTTATCACCTCTTGCTTAAGACTATTGCAACTTGCTTCTCAAAGGTCTCCCACTTAGTCATCTCTCTCCTCTTAAATCTGTCCAAACTTCTGCTGCATGACTCATATTCTGCCAGTGTCGCTATGCTCATATTAGCCCTCTCCTCAAGTCACTTCACTGTCTCTCTATCCATTTTCATATACAGTTCAAACTCCTCTCATTGACTTACAAGTTCATTCATTCTGCAGCTCCTCAGTACCTCTCCACTCTTATCTTTCCCTACACTCTTCCCCAGAAACTCTGTTCACTGGGTAAATCTCTCTTTTCTGCACCTTTCTCCTCCACCGCTAACTCCAGACTCCGTTCCTTTTATCTTGCTGCACCATATGTCTGAAATAGACTTTCTGAGCCGGTACGTCAGGCTCCATCTCTGGCCGTCTTCAAATCTAGGCTAGAAGTCCACCTTTTTGATGCTGCTTTTAACTCCTAACCCTTACTCACGTGTTCAGTACCCATATTTTACCATTCCCACCTCAGTAATTCCCTTATCTCTTATTTGTCCTGTTTGTCCTTATTAGATTGTAAGCTCTCGAGCAGGGACTGCCTCTTCATGTTCAAGAGTACAGCGCTGAGTACGTCTAGTAGTGCTATAGAAATGATTAGTAGTAGTAGTAGTAATTTAGCCTGCCTCTGGACAGAACTTCTGCATGAAGGAAGCCCCTGTCTCATTATTCAATACTACTACTACTACTACTTAACATTTCTAAATTTCTAAAGCGCTACTAGGGTTACGCAGCGCTGTACAATTTAACATAGAGGGACAGTCCCTGCTCAAGGAGCTTACAATCTAAAAGACAAGTGAACAGTCAATCCGAAAGGGGCAGTCAAATTGGGGCAGTCTGGATTACTGAACGGTAAGAGTTAGGTGCCGAATGCAGCATTGAAGAGTTGGGCTTTAAGCAAAGACTTGAAGATGGGCAGGGAGGGGGCTTGGCGTAAGAGCTCAGGAAGGTTGTTCCAAGCATGGGGTGAGGCCAGTGGTGTAGCAAGGGCGGGGTGGTGGGGGCGGTCCGCCCCGGGTGTCATCGGGTGAGGGGGTGCTCCGTTCCCGCTGCTCCGCCTTTAAAATTTTTTTTTCGAAGCGCCGGAGAGTGGCAGGCAGCGCGCCTCGCGTCTGACCTGCTAGTAAAGAAGATCTCGCTGACATCGTCGCTCTTCCCACATAGAGTCCCGCCCCTCCCTCTGAGGCAACTTCCTATTACCGCAGGGCGGGCGGGCGGGCGGGACTCAGTGTGGGAAGGACGATGACGTCGACGAGATCTTCTTTACTAGCAGGGCAGACGCGAGGCGCGCTGCCTGCCACTCTCCAGCGCTTCAAAAAAAAAATTTTAAAGGCAGGACAGGGTAGGAGCAGCAGGAGAATGGATCTCAGCTGTCGGGTCGGGGAGGGGGGACTCAGAGGGGAGAAGGGGATTGGAGAAGGGTGGGGGAGCTCAGAGGGGTGCTTAAAGGGGATTAGGGAGGGTGGGGGAGCTCAGAGAGGGGAGAAGGGGATTGGGGAAGGGTGGGGGAGCTCAGAGGGGTGCTTAAAGGGGATTAGGGAGGGAGGTCAGAGAGGGGAGAAGGGGATTGGGGAGGGGTGGGGGAGCTCAGAGGGGTGCTTGAAGAGGATTAGGGAAGGTGGGAGAGCATCAAGGAGGGGAGAAGGGGATTGGGGAGGGGTGGGGGAGCTCAGAGGGGTGCTTAAAGGGGATTAGGGAGGGTGGGGCGCTCAGAGAGGGGAGAAGGGGATTGGGGAAGGGTGGGGGAGCTCAGAGGGGTGCTTAAAGGGGATTAGGGAGGGTGGGGAGCTCAGAGAGGGGAGAAGGGGATTGGGGAAGGGTGGGGGAGCTCAGAGGGGTGCTTAAAGGGGATTAGGGAGGGTGGGGAGCTCAGAGAGGGGAGAAGGGGATTGGGGAGGGGTGGGGGAGCTCAGAGGGGTGCTTAAAGGGGATTAGGGAGGGTGGGAGAGCATCAAGGAGGGGAGAAGGGGATTGGGGAGGGTGGGGGAGCTCAAAGGGGTGCTTAAAGGGGATTAGGGAGGGTGGGGGAGCTCAGATGGGTGCTCAGAGAGGGGAGAAGGGGAGGAGGGAGGGGAGTGCTCAGATGGGAGAAGGGGTCTGAAGCTGGAACTGGGGTCTGACAAGGGGGCAGGAGGGAAAATGGGTCCATGCCTGGGCAGGTGGGAGAATGGGTCTGGGGCTGAAAAGGAGGGATGCAAGGCATGTGGTGGATGAAGGAGGCTGAAACTGTGGGGACTAGGAGCTTTAAAGGAAACATGGAGAACTGACTGGGGCTGAAGCTCGGGACTGGTGAGAGAAAAGGGCTGGGGTTGAAACTAGGGGCTGAAAAGAGGACAGGGAGAAGTGGCTGGGGGCTGAAGCTCGGGACTGATGGGAGAAAAGGGCTGGGGGCTGGTGGGATAGTGGGGCTGAAAAGGGGGGGTAGGTGGGAGATGTGGGCTGGGGCTGGAACTAGGGGCAGGTGGAATAAGGGGGCTGGAACTGGGGTCTGAAAAGAGGGAGCGGAGAGAGAGGGGATAGAAGGGGGGAGCGTGAGGGAGGGCAGACCCTGGATGGATGGTAGAGGGAGGGCAGATGGATTGAAGGGGCAGAGAGAAAGGGCAGATGGTGGGTGGAAGGGGAGAGAGAAAGAGGGCAGACTGGGGCAAATGGTGGATGGAAGGGGCAGAGATAGAGGGCAGATGTTGATGGAAGGGGGAGAGAGAGATGGCAGACTGGGGCAGATGGTGCATGGAAGGGGCAGAAGTGGATGGAAGGAAGAGAGGGCAGACAGTGGATGGAAGGGGCAGAGAGGGCAGACAGTGGATGGAAGGGGCAGAGAGAGAGGGCAGACACTGGATGGCAGAGAGAGAGCGAAGACAGATGCTGGATAGAAGGAAGAGAGTGAAAAGATGAGGAAAGCAGAAACCAGAGACAACGAACTGTAAATATATATTTTTATTTTTTTGCTTTAGGATAAAGTAGTATTGTAGCTGTGTTAATAAATGGTTATAATAGAACATGTAAATAAGGTAATCTTTTTATTGGACTAATTTTAATACATTTTACTTTCTGAGAACAAAACCCCCTTCCTCAGGTCAGGATAGGACACTGTAACAGTACTATACTGAATTGACCTGAGGAAGGAGGTTTTGGCCTCTGAAAGCTAAATGTATTAGTCCAATAAAATGATATTATTTGTTTTATTTCTATTTGTTAATTTGTAAAGTGGTGATTGGTATTTGTTAGTTTTTTCAAATTTACATCTGCTGTCTTTATATTTTGCACAGTACTAGAGGACATTTTCTGTTTCTGTGGTGTTGCATTGTATGCAGAGTCTGGCATCGGGGGTTCAGTTTAATTTTTGTCTAAATAGAAAGTTTATGATTACTTATTCTATAGTGGATTAGGGTGTATCTGTATTAGTGAAAAAGACATGGCTTTCGGTTGGCATTGACTATGCAGGATCGACGATCTGTTCTAATCTGTCTGTTTTCATTTTACAATAGGTGAATTGATGTTCTAGTGCTCACTGTAGTGTTTAAGATGCTTTCCTTTTCCTTGTGTGACTCGTACAAATTACTGCTTATGGTATGGTCGAATTGCTCTATAGGTCCTGAGTGTTTTGTATTCTCGGTATGCCTAGTACTGGATTTCGGGGGGGGGGGGGGGGGGGGAGGTTGTTAAAAAATGACCGGCCCCGGGTGTCAACTACCCTAGCTACGCCACTGGGTGAGGAGAGGCAGAATGAGCGGAGCCTGGAGTTGGTGGTGGTGGAGAAGGGTACTGAGAGGAGGAATTTGTCCTGTGAACGGAGGTTTCGGGTGGGAACGTAAGGGGAGATGAGGGTAGAAAGGTAGTGAGGGGCAGCAGACTGAGTGCATTTGTAGGTAAGAAGGAGAAGCTTGAATTGAATGCGGTATCTGATTGGAAGCCAGTGAAGTGACCTGAGGAGAGGGGTGATATGAGTATATCGGTTCTGGTGGAATATAAGACGTGCAGCAGAGTTCTGAACAGATTGAAGGGGGGATAGATGGCTAAGTGGGTGGCCGGTGAGGAGTAAGTTGCAGTAGTCAAGGCGAGAGGTAATGAGCGTGTGAAACAGTAGTAATAAAAGAAAAAGCAAGTGCATTTTTATAATAAACCACTACATTCCACAAAACAAAAAGGAGCAAATTCCCACATGCCGTCTTTTTCTTTTGATGTAGGCACAGGAAAAATAGATGTTAAATGCTCCCCCTTTCAACCCAATTAATGTGGTTTTTTTTAAATTGTACTTATAAATAATAAATCTGATTGTTAAGCACCTGATTCTCATAACATGGTGTCTGTTTTGGTGGCCCTTTATTAGGTGAAAACATCTCTGCACGAATACAGGGAGTCCCGATAGCCAAGCCAGCCCCTCCAAATTACACAATGATTTAAAATTTAGAACAAATTATTACTGTAACCGATTAAACCAACACTTCCTCTGTGTACATCCGTATGCTGCACAAGCCAGCAGGTTTGAAAATATAAGTGAGATGAAATAAAAATGCTACCAACAATAAAGAACGACAATGAGGATGTGGCAGCTCATAGGTGTGCTTCCTTTGTTTTGAGTGTACTAGATGACGACTGCACGCGGGGAATGAGAAACAGCGACTAACCAAATTGGCTTTAACGTTTTGACGTCATCCCGGCTCCTGCTTTCTTCAACCTTCTTGAATCAAACCTTGTTTGCCAGAGATCCACTGCGGCCCGCGCGGCCGGAAACACCACTGCAGTCTCTACTCTCCAGCCGGGCCGGAAGGTGTGCAACGCTCCACCGTTGCCAGGTGACGAAGTGAAAACAAAAGAGAGGACAGCCAGGCCGGCCAGCCCGAAGCATAGGCACAGAAGTACTACTAATAATAGCAGGAGAGGCTGCGAGGGGTACAGTGTGACGTTTGTGTCCCACCTGTATACAGGCGCTAATGCTTTTCTGTGTATATACCTTTGGAATGTACAGTACTGTGGATCTATATACGGAAGAGGCGCATGAATGAAAGCAGGTGCTGTGCAGTTACAAGAAGGTACCTCATGGTTCATTTCCTCCTGTGAATGGTTTATATTTCATTCCAGCCAGAGGTGAGTTTCTTTCTTTTGTATATGTTGCCTTTAAAATATTTCCCGCTTGTGTGGTTCAAGTGTTTGATAGCAGATTTGTTTCTAATAAAAGTACTACTTTTCCACATTGTGTCACTTTTTTTTGTGGAAAAGGTGTATGTTTAGTAGTTCTGCAGTCATAGCTTCATTTTAATGTCTAGTGGAGCGGTCTCTTCTCCGTCTACCTTGGGACAATTTTACATCTCCTTCCCCCAACAAATAGCTCAGCATTGGCCAAACTAAAAAAAAAAAAAGAAGCTAATTTTGGGTTAGACCGGTGGTACACTACTGATTAATAATAAGTAAGGCTTCTAATTTTAGGTGTTTATAAATTGTAAAATTAGATGTCTATTCTTTCAGTTATTTAGGTTTTTTCGAAGGGTACAAAAAAAATCAATGTTTATTAATCATTTTGTGCCACAGGTGCTATTTCTGGGTATCTTTTCTGATGAAAGGAAACATGTACATTTATGTCCCTTAAATTACTGTTGATTGTGCCCCCCCCCCCCCCCCCCCCAGTAGAGAGAGAGAAAAGTACCTGTATGTAACATGTAGACTGCTTTGGTTGGATGACAGAAAGGCAGTATATAAAGAATCTAATAAACATAAAACTTTATTTAGATTTTGCTCGCACCTTTTTCAGTAGTAGCTCAAGGTGCGTTACATTCAGGTACACTGGATATTTCTCTGTCCCAGGAGGGCTCACAATCTAAGTTTGTACCTGAGGCAATGGAGGGTTGACTTGCCCAAGATCACAAGGAGCAACAGTGAGATTTGAACTGGCCAGGCTACCTCTGAATTTCTTTTCTATGGGGCATATTTTACTTCCCTCTCTCATATTGCTTGCCTTGACAAGCAGTTCTTTCCATAGCTGGGACAGTTTACACTAGGCTACAGTGCCAATGGTTAGCTGTGGTGGTTTCCCACAGCAGCTCTGCTCTTCTAGTTTTGCTCTCTGACACGATCAAACTACAGTGAAACCTTGGTTTTCATTGACTTTGGATTTCGTCGGTTTCGGTTATCGTCGATTTATTTTGCGAAATTTTCGTCTCGGTTTTCGTCGATCGCCTCAGATTTCATCGGCATGCCCACGCAGCTAATCTTGCGTTCTCACTTGTCGTTCTTCTGGGGCATTGTTTCCGGTTGTGGGATCACACTGCTGCTGTTTTATGACCAAATTTTCGTTGTTTTGCCACACTACTACTACAGCTGGTTGAGTGCCTGTATAAAAGTCCCTGCTCTCATCATGGGACCCAAAAAAGTTTCTATAGGCAGCAGTCCTTCAAAGAAGAAGGACAGGAACACGATTGAGTTGAAGAAGGAAATCATTGAAAAATACGAGAGTGGCATTAAGATTGCTGAAATCGCCCGCATGTACGACAAGTCACCATCCACGATAAATTCAATTGTGGCAAAAAAGGAAGCGATAAAGGAGGCAAAAGTAGCAAAAGGTGTGAGTGTGATACAGTAACAAAACAGAGATCACAAACAATTTAAGATGTGGAACGGTTATTATTAATTTGGATCAATCAAAAACAGTTAGATGGCGATTCTGTTTCTGAGGCCATCATATGTGTAAAGGCCAGACTGCTGTATGCCGATCTCATTAAGAAAATGCCCAGGACGAGTGCTACTCCACTAAGTAATTTTAAGGCCAGCAGAGGCTGGTTCAAAAAATTCAAGAGGTGCACTGGTATACACAGTGTTACTAGGCACGGAGAAGCTGCGAGTTCGGACAGGTCTGGTGCTGAAAAATTTGTGTCTGAATTCAAAGATTATGTAGAGGCTGAAGGATTCATCCCCCAACAAGTCTTCAACTGTGATGAAACTGGCCTGTTTTGGAAGAAAATGCCAAAGAGAATGTTCATTACACAGGAGGAAACGGCACTGCCAGGACATAAGCCTATGAAAGATAGGCTTACTCTTTTGTTGTGTGGTAATGCTAGTGGTGATTGTAAAGTGAAGCCCTTACTGGTGTACCATTCAGAAACTCCTAGAGTATTTAGCAGAAACAATGTGATCAAAAGTAAACTGTGTGTGATGTGGAAGGCAAACAAGAAAGCATGGGTCACGAGGGCAATTTTCATTGAGTGGATGAATGAAGTGTTTGGCCCAAGTGTGAAAAAATACCTCCAGGAAAATCATTTGCCACTTAAGTGCCTCCTGTTAATGGACAATGTTCCTGCACATCCTCCAGGTTTGGAAGATGCACTGTTGGAGCAGTTCAGTTTTATCACTGTGAAGTTCTTGCCCCCTAATACCACACCACTCATCCAGCCCATGGACCAGAATGTAACAGACGGCAGATGAAGAAGTTGCTTCAGATAAGGAGGAAGAAACAGTAGAGAATGTGCCTTCTTCAGAGATTAAGGACATCCTCTCCATGTGGAGTAAAGTACAGGTGTTTGTGGAGAAAAATCACCCAGACAAAGCTGTTGCAAGCCGTGTCTGCAACCTGTTTAATGATAGTGTCTTGCCCCATTTTAGGCAAATCTTAAAGAGGCGACAGAAACAAACCTCTTTGGACAGGTTTCTTGTGCGGCATGGGTCCACAGACTCTGAAGCTGGTCCTAGTGCCAAAAGAACAAGAAGGGAAGTGACCCCCCCCCAGATAGTGTCCTTATGGAGGGGAATCACCCTTCCAAACAATAATCTCTGCTCCTCTCTCTCCATCTTCCATGCACCTAGAAGAGTCTTCAGAAAGGTAAATGCCATGTTAAATGTTCATTTATTCTATGCATTAGTCTTTTTTATTCATTTAAAAGAAAAATTGCTTGTTGCCTCGGTTTTCGTCGGTTTCAGTTTTCGTCGATAGTTTTCGGACGAATTATCGACGAAAACTGAGGTTTCCCTGTATTGCATTCCAGCTCCAGTTCCAGCTTCCACTCTATCTGTGGCACCTCTAGCTAGCTGTTTGTTGCAGTGTCTCTAAGGCTTTTATTGCACTTTTTCTTTATATTGGACAGCTAGCTATATTCAGAGCTACTTCAATTTAGCCTGCACTTCAATTTTCCCTGCACTTCTCCCTTAGGAAACGTTTCTTTTCTTTCCTCTTTGGTCCCCTCATCTGCGGTTTCTCTGTTTGACCGTTCTGAGCCCTCATGTTCAGTTCCAAGCTTTGCCTGTCGGCATGGCTATGGCTCCATTCACCTTTTCCTAGGTTTGGGAGTTTTGCGACATTCTCTGCAAGGACAGCATTAGAGTGCACCTCACTCTAGACAAGATCTGAGAGTTTATCTTCCCGGGTCTTCTTGGAATCCTTGAGCTGGGTGGTCACCCTTTAAATGAACCACCTCGTCCCATTCCAGACATCACTGGTATGATTTTTTTTTTCTTGACCGAGGACTGGAGGATCTAGGTTCAGACTTGGATGCGCAGTCTTCTCAGGGCACTGAGTCCTTGGGCCTGGCTATGCATTCATGTCTTGGGCTCTGTGGCGGACACTTTGGAAGTAGTTCTGTGGTTGGTGCTCATAGACAACATCTACAGCTCTTGCTTCTCGACGGGTGGTCTCCTGTGTTCCAGCAGTGTCTTCCGTGGCTGTTCTCATTATACCTGCGCATGAACTGGTGGCTTCCCATTTCCTCCTTGTGGAAGGGATGCCTTGGCGCCTCCGCAGTGGATGGTGGTGGTCACGGATGCGAGTCTCTCGGACTGGAGAGCCCTTTGCCTCCTCCTGTCTCTGGGGTGGTGGATGGCACAGGGGACGATGTAGCTGATCTCCCGCCTGGATCTGCTTTTGGTGCTGTTAATCTTCTAGCACTTCAGGACATGTTGCGGGCTAGGCAGTGCTTCTGCCATCGGAGAAGATGAAGCGGTGGCTGCTTCTTTGACAGAGTGGGACTCAGAGTCAGACTGTGGCCATCAGGGCATGTCACCCCCATGGAGTGGGCAGAGGACCTCATGTTCCGTTTGTACGCAGCCCACTTTGCAGGTTTTTCCTACGGTGAGTTCTCTTTTCTGCCATCTTCTGGTCTTGGCAGAATGGTTATTCCGCACCAGTGCTTCTCCAACATGACCTCAGGTAGAGAGCTCTGTAGGTAGATCTGATGGCGTCCTGGCTGGACGCCTAGGTGCCTTCTTTCTTCTGTCCATCATTGAGAGGGTGAGTCAGCAGGGCTGGTTGTTCTATTGCATCCTTGGCCGGATGATGTTGTTCAATAGTGTTTCCTCCGTGGCCTCTCTGCAGCTGAGTTCTTTTCAGATCGCTCTCCACTGGGGTTGATAGCTCCGGATTAACCACGGCGCCCTTGGTATGCGGATATAGTGAGGCTTCTGGTGGTGCCTTCGTTTTGCATCTGCTTGACTCCTGCCTGTTCCTTCTGGGTCCGCTCCTGAGTGGATGATCCCTCTCGTTTTGGTCTTATGGCCTGTTGTTTTGAGAGGCTGACTCTGAGGAACAGAATTCTTTGGATGCTATGGTTACTGTTCTGTTGCAATCTTGTATGTGGTCCACAGTCCACTGCAACTGCTTATTCTCAGGTGTTGAGGATTTTTTGAGGCTGGTTTTGGCCCACGCTTGGTCTTCATTGTTAGGCGTCTGTTCCTCAGCAATTGAGTTCTTTTTGCAAGATGGGTTGCAGAAGGGCTTGGCCTGGCCTTGCACTCAGAGGTGGTGCATTTCTTGCAGAGTGCTTTGCTCCTCTGCTGCTGCGACCTTTTTCTCCCTGAAACCTCGTTCGTATTCTCCGAGTCTAGCTTGGGGCTCCTTGTCTACCGAGCATTCCTTCGGACTCCTTTTTTTCCTTTGCAGAATGCTTCGCTTAGGAACTTACAAGCAGTGTTCTTGGTCACAAATTCTTCGCACGCAGAGTGTCTGAATTTTTAGTGCAAGCAATTCAAAGCTGTTTTTTCTGCAATTTGCTGTGTCTGGAGTGACCTTGCTTTCGGTTCCTTCTTTTTTTTTTTCAGGCTGTGGTTTGACTTTTCTTTTTCAGCCTCCCTTCCTTCCCTCCTTTCGGGAGGGGGATTTTCACGCGGAGTGCACGGCGCTTTGTCTTCTGGATGTTCAGAGGGCTCTCTGGTATTTGCAGATGTTGCATGTTTTTCAGCGTTCAGATCTTCTTCTCTTTGTCTTTGTTGCTGGTTCTTGCTGTGGGACAGCAGCCTCTGGTTTGATCTGATTTTTTTCTCATTGGATTGCAGATACTTTGTGGATTTTTTGGAAAGGTTGCATCCCACCAGTGGCATTCCAGGCTCGTTTCATGAGTTTGCTGTCTACTTCTTGGGTGGAACAGGTGTGCTTTCACTATTCACATGCTTCCTTTTCAGCGGCGGTTCTGTCTCGGGGAGCGGTGACTTCCCACCCTACTTAGGGATTGCTTTGGTACATCCCACCAGTTCTTGGATTCATCTGCTGCATACGCTAAGGAAGGTAAAATTATGCCTTACCTGCTGATAATTTTCTTTCCTTTAGTAGCAGCAGATGAATCCAGGATCCCACCCTTTGTAAGCCGCGCTTGTTTTGCCTATCTGTTCTTGTTCTCGTCTTTAGTTTCCAAAAAAAAACAAAATAAGAAAAAAAGAAGAGGAAAGAGAACATAAACCACTGAAGAGGAACCAATCGCAGTTGCGATTTCTCTTAAGTCAGACTGACAAGTTTCTGTTTTATATGGTTGGTGAGGAAGGCTTCTTGGTTTTCTTGTCTGATTCTGCTTGGTGATGAGCCATGTACTGAGGTGAAGGAGGAGCTGGCCGTCTGGTATCACTGCCTTCAGCTTTGTAATCTCTATCTCCACCTGCTGGTAGATGGACAAAGCCCACCAGTTCTTAGATTCATTTGCTGCTACTAAAGGAAAGAAAATTATCAGCAGGTTAGGCATAATTTTACCATAGTCTGCTATTAATGCGCTTGTGCCGGGGATTAGTAGCATGAATCTTACTACTATTTAGGATTCTGTCAGGTACTTGTGACCTGAAGTGGCCACTGTTGGAAGTTGGATACTGGGCTAGATGGAGTATGGTCATTATGTTCTTGTGGGGATAGTGAGAGGGCAGTACCAATATGATAGGTATGGTGCGGGGACAGAAAAGAATTAACTGGGGATGGTAGCAATATGATGGGAATGAGGTGGGAACGGAATAGAATTGACTGGGACCAGATTATGTTTTCCCTGCACATCTCTAATTAAGACTCCTTGGCTGTTTTGTTTGTTTTTTTTTCTCCAGTGTTTTCTTAACACTGTTAGTGACACTCGTACAAGGTTTTGGCATGTATCTTCTTGTGTTTCTTTGAACATGCCATTTCTTGTGCTCAGTACTCAGTCACACAGCAGTTTACTAATCATAAGTTAAAAATTGATTTTGCTAAATCTGAGGTCATTTAGTTTTCCAGACCTCTTTTCAACATTACTCTCTCCTCAGTTATTTCCAGTTTCTGTATTACAATTTAGGCCCTCAGTAAAGGCTCTAGGTTTAACATAGGTTTACTTTTAAGCCTCATTTCTGAAGTGACCAACAAATCCTTTCATGCCCTGTGAAAAGTTCATTCCTTAAACTCTCTTTTTTTTTTTTTTTTTTTTTTTTAGATCGAAGAACACTACCGACTCTTATTCAAGCCTTTGTCTCTTTGCAACTTTATTACTACAATGCTATCTTTATTGGCCTTCTTGTCTCCCCTGTGAAATGTCTTCAGATTATTCAACATACAGCTATAAAATTAGTTTTATAATGTGAAAAAATAGGACCGTTACCCGTTTTTCCTAGAATTAGTTTTACAATCCTATTACTGGTGCACCAGGTCCACTACACTGGTTTGTCCGTCTACTTGAGTGCATTTCTGATTCCTTAACTCACTATTACATCCCATTTAGTCTTTTCAAAGTTTACCTATCAGTTCCCCCTCCCTTGTACGTTAGACTTGATTGTACCCATGACTCTGCCTTCTGAGACAACAATACAATAAGTAGCAGGAACTTGCTTCACTGTCCCTATATCATATTTCTCTGATTCCAGGCTCCAGGTGCTTATTCTTATTCATGCTTACATAGCCAGTGTGATCCCTGCATGAGACTCAGCTGAGGGTGAGCTCAGCAGCTGCTGCATGATTGTGGTGAGAATGAGAGAGTAGCAGAGTTCATAAACTTTAAATGAAGCCAACAAGGAGAATCTTAAAGATATGGTTTTACTACCAACTGAAATGATCTAAAATATTTTATGCATTGGTTACAGTACTTTTTAAAATGCTGGCATTTCTATTGATTTTAGCCTAGTGGGCATACTTAGTGCAAATGCATTAATTCACGATAAGCAAGCACCTATGTTTATTTTGGAGGTATATTAAGTGAAGCAGATGTTTGAAAAAAGTTTTTGAATAATGATGGTTTTTTGTTTTTATTTTGTTTTTTAGGAGTAAACATAACAATGAATACAGAGAGAGGATTTCTCAGTGGAGCCAGTTGATACTATTCAGCAAAGAGGGGAAACTCAGGAAGCAGCTATGGAAGAGACTCCGGTGAAGGTAGCAGTGAGGGTGAGACCTCTGCTATCCAGAGAAATTCTTCATAATCACCAAGTGTGTTTGCGAGTAGTTCCCAACACCCAGCAAGTTGTTGTTGGGAAGGACCGTGTCTTCACTTTCGATTTTGTTTTTGGTAATAAGTCCACTCAGGATGACGTTTACACAAACTGCATTAAGCCTCTTGTAGTTTCGCTGATTGAAGGATATAATGCTACAGTTTTTGCCTATGGACAGACTGGGTCGGGCAAAACTTACACCATAGGAGGCGGCCATGTGGGTATGTTTTTGAATGTGTACTTTTTGCTTCTACAGGATATACTTGCTAAATGTTATAAACTGGGTTGTGATTATCAAACATCAAGTGATCAACAAGATAAGATATTCAGATAGGCAACCATTCTTTGTAGGATGGCATTGTTGGTCAGATAGAGCATAGGATAAAGATGAAAGGGATAGAATTGGAAGTAACCTGAGGAAATACTTCTTCATGGAAAGGGTGGTGAATTTGTGGAACAGCCTCTCAGTGGAAGTAGCAGAGACGAAAACAGTATCTGAATTCAAGAAAGCTTGGAACAAGTATATAAGATCCGTAAGGGAGTGATGGGTAGAGTAGATGGCGTGGATGGGCAGACTGGATAGGCCACATGGTCTTTATCTGCCTACATTTTTCTTTGTTTCTATCATTACACTTCATTGTACTCATTCCTTGAATGATGTTTAAAAATAGCTATTGTGAAAAGGGTCCACTGCTTCCCAGCAAGGTGGAGCCGTCCATCAGCCATTCTTCTAGATCTCACCACAATTGCAGACAGTGGCTAGGTTAAACAGTTTTTATTATCAAGCCAATAACAGCTGTCATAAACTTCAGCACATAGGTTTCCAGTAAAGCAGGTAAATAAAGCAGGCTTCCAAATAAGTCAGGTTTCCAATAAAGCAGGTAAATCAGGCTTCCAATAAAGCAGGTTGCCAAATACATCAGGCTTCCAATAAAGCAGGTTACTCTCACCTCCAACCCTTTCCAAACCCTCAGGAGCTGGCCATTCCCGCCTTGGAACTCTCCCACTCCATGGAGGCTTCTCCTCCCACCTGGGATTCCTCCTCCTTCTGATCTCCCCCCCTTCCATATAATCCATCCAATCATCTTGTTCCGTCTCAAAGGGCTCCTCTTTATTCCAGCTGGGCCGCATGGTATATTGATTGCATATCCAGGGGAACTGAGCCTCTTCCCTCCGCCTCCACCTAGTGGGTGACAAAATTATAGGCTCAGCCTGGCTATCCCCCTGGCTCCCCCTGCTGGAGCTGGGAATCCATTCCCTTGTCTCCAGACTACTCTCTGCCTCCCTCCTTGCAATGGCTTCTGGTACTTGTATTTCAGGGTCTAAATGCTTCATCCTAGTCACCCTGGCAGTAGCCTTATCACATTATACTTAAAAGAGGCAATTTGGATGTCTGTGTGAAATCAAAAAAGGTGCCTATTTTATAAAAGCTGCAATAATGAAAACCTTCACCAAATAACTTCCAGCAGACCATCAGAGACTGGTAAAGCTGAGTAATCTTCACTTATGCCTTATTCATAAATCCTCATAGTTCCATTTTTCCAAATAAATGTTTCCAATTTCACATGCAGTCAATGCAAAAAAAAATTATTCACAGTTTAAAATCAGAATTCCAGTGTCCACACTGGAGACTTATCATCTGACACTAGCCTATGTGAGAAAGTTAGCTTATGTACATTCTTTGTTATGTGTACAATCACCAGTCCCAGGTGAAATGCTTGTGATGATTAAAAATTTATCTTGCCAGCTGGTATCCAGAAAGCAACTAGATTGAGTCTTCAGCCAACACGAGGCTGTGGTATTTGATTTCCGTGCACTGAAAATTTAATTTTGTTCTGTTAAGGTGCTCAGAAAATGACTGAAAGGCCCATGGCAGGTTTATTTGTATTATTGTTAATACCACCATCACGATGCTTACAGGGTATTAAGGAAAAAAGTGATTAATTTTACCCAAACTAATAAAATGAGTTGATCCGATTCAGATGTCATAGAACCTGTGGGTGTAATTTTTACACTGTGACAACTACAGAAATGCTTCCTTTTCTTAAACTGTTGGCACTCGTATATTGGGGGATATATCCTGTGCCATTTCCACTCTCAAATTGAATTTTTTTTCTTTATCTTCTTTTGCTCTGGGCCTAGTAACTTCTTCCAATTACAATAAAGCCTTGATTATGCGACCTAAATGGGACCAACTAAGTACATAAGTAATGCCACACTGGGAAAAGACCAAGAGTCCATCGAGCCCAGCATCCTGTCCACGACAGCGGCCAATCTGGAAAACTATGGTAACCCCTCAAACAATGCAGAACAAAAGGCAGTAAAAGCAGGGTCCCGGTTTACAATGGTGCTATTTTGCAGTTAAAGTAGGGTCCCAGGTTCAGAAAACGGAAATTGAAGCCATATGATGTCACCGATGATCAGATTGGCGAAGGTCAGATAATCAAGACTGTATTGTACTTTTGGCTTCTAGCTGATTAGGAAGCTTTGGTGGCATGACCACTGCTGGAAGTAGGATACTGGGCAAGATGGACCAATTGTCTGACCCAGTATGGCTTTATCTACCCCCTTATCTTGTAGCATTTCATTTGTTTTGTATTTTATCATTCTTGGCTTTCAGAATACTTGTGTTTAAATGATCTTTATTAAGAACAATGACAGACAAAATAATAGAAATGCAGGATTCTTTGTTATCATGTCTTGCACAATCAAAATACATGAGTAACTACTTCTCTGTAACAACCCCCCACCCCAGCTCCTAAACTTATAGCATCACATATTACATTCCTTCTGCCAGTCTCAGTACCAGAAACCTATGATGATCAACAATTTAACAAAAAGCTGGAGGCCTTCAGCGATACAGAATACTTACTTAATACCTTTTTCTGTCTCCCTAATTTCTGGAGATACAATATTAATGACATGGGATATATAATAGGTTGATGTATTTCTTTAGATATAGTCACTGTTATTTTATACTCAACATAAGTCCTAACAGGGTTTTTTCTGAGTCAGTTACCATAAATAATCTTGTAATGAAAATGAAGACAACAGCACAATCCAAGGTGCTGTCTGAGGTAGCCAGAGAGGAGAGCAGCCACCACTGGACCATGCAACAGGTAAGCCTGTTTTAGGGCTTCTTTGGGGAGTAGTAGGGGGAGAGCAGCCTGCTGGCAGAGGGTTTGAGTGCAGTACATGGGTTGATGTCTTTCCCCCCCCCCCCCCCCCCCCCTCATTGGCAGGGGCTTTGGATCTGGGCTTCCAAGGACAGCAGGAGATCCAGATGAGGAAATGTCTGTGGGTGCACATGGAGGGCTCCCTTGCTGGATTCCCCAACAGAGGATCACTGGGACTCGGAAGAGGAACTCCTAAACTTCCCCTCCTAAGGGGAGGGGAATGAGTTTGAGCTGGAGTTCATGTCCCAGTGAAAGGATTACTCCTCTTCATTAGTGGCATTTCTTTGTAGGGAAGAACTGAATTAGCTCATTGATTCAGTTTCTTCAGTCCTACAAATCTCCTTAGCCTTGGAGCAGTCTTCTGATGGCAATCCCATTTTGAAGGGGGTCCATAAGTCCCCACAGGGCCTTTCCCCTGCACAGGGCTTTGTCCCACTTGGTCTGGATGGAGTGGGAATTACCAGATGGTCCCCTCAGTGAGATAAAGCATTTGGCAAAGTTGTACCCACTGCAACAAGATGATAGGAACAGTTGTTTTGGATTCCAAAGATGGATGTTATGGTCACTGCAGTAGCCAAGATTAGTCCTTAAGGATGCTTATTACAGGTGAGTGGTAATGCAGGTTTTGGCCTTTGCAGGGTTTGTTGCTAGGACTCTTCTCCTGTGGGCACAACAGTTCATGGCATCAGAAGAGGCAGCACACCTGATTTCAGTCACTGCCTTTCTTGCTGATGTATTGTATGACTTGATTTGACTCCCCTTGTGTACAGTTGCCTCAGCAGTGGTAGCCCGTTGGTGAATATGGCTCTGCGGCCTCAGTAAGTTGCCTTTCAGAGGGCGACTACTCTTTGGTGAGGAGCTAGAGAATGCTAACCACAGCGATTGCCAGAGGCCATCCTAAGGGACCTGTCAAGTCCCAGAACAGCAAATTGCACCTTTGGAAAAGGAGACATTTTTTGCAGGGAAGACAAGCCCTGATGGACTTGTATGGGTGAAGGGCAAGTGGAGTCTGCCCTTTCATGGAATCCTAGAAGACCCAGGACGGGGTGCCTCTGTCTGGGACCTCTTCCTCCAAAGGCTCTCAATGATGGTGCATTGGGTCACTCAGAGGTGGCAGTGAATGCCAGACTTACACTGTTGTACCATAAGCAGTATATTACTAGGAGCAGCATGTTAGAAAGGACGTCCAACTTAGAATATGGACAGCTAAGTCAGTATGTCACAGATGGATGTTCATCTCGCATGTATTTTAGAACAGGATACAGCCTATTCTAAAATACATGTGAGATGGACGTCCATGTGCGTTAAATGTCCAGCATGAACATCCATTTTACAAACTGAATTGTACCAAATTATGAATGGGGAAAACAAGGGACATGAATGTCTGTGTGACAGCATTGGAAGGTCCATTTTATAAAATGGCCATATAGACATCTATGTAGAGCAGAGGGGTAAAGTGCTGCGTTCGACTGGTAGCGCTATAGAAGTGATTTATAGTAGTAGTAGTAGGGTAGCCTAATAGTTAGAACAGTGGGTTGAGAATTAAGGGACCCAGGAATTGTGAGCCCTCCAGAAACAGATAAATGCATATTGTACCTGAATGTACATCACTTCAATAGCCTTCAGCCTCGCAGGTGTCATATATATTCAGGCACAGTAGGTATTTTTCTGTCCTTGGAGGGCTCCCCCCAAAATAGCTGAAGTGGAATTTGGACCTGGGTCACTTGGTCCACTCTACTAATCATTAGGATACTCCTCTGATCTAGATATTGCTCTGATAAGAATGTCCATAGTACCTGAAACTGTCATAGAGCCTGGTATCCCTTGCCAGTTTCACTTTCAGGGAAGAGGAAGGGGGACAGCAACCACTGGAAGATTAAGGAAGTGTCATGCCTTAATCCCTCCAGTGGACAGCTGCTTAATCAGCGTCTATTTCCTATATAACCTGGATTTGGATGTCCATGCAATATAGATGTCTAAATACCAGTTTTCAGATGTCCAAAACAAAAATAGAGCTTCTAAAATAACTACCTAAGTAATACTTTTGAAAGTAATATATTACAGGTAATATAACAAGTAACTATAACGATGCAAATGTAATGAAATAACTCTAATCATTACTTTTTTCACTAACCATGTAATATAGAGAGACATTTTAGATTATATCTAAATCCAATTTTGGATGTTTTGCAGAAAATGTCCAAAATTCAACTGGTGAACATAGCGATTTTGCGAACCAGAAGAACATCTGTTTCGAACATCATTTGCTAGATGTTTTTGTGCTCAATGCATCTGTCTTTTTGGACCAAATGTAAAAAAAAAGTCTAAGGGAAAAACGCACAAAAAACAAGCCATTTGGATGTATGGGGGCCATAAGTCTTACTAGACTAGCCACACAGACATCCCAGCAGAGCAGTGGGGCACCCTAGCTTATGTGGACTTCACATAAAAGGTCCCAGGTACACATGTCACCATTACCACTTTATATTGTATGGTGAGCCCTCCAAAACCTACCAAAAACCTGCAGTCCCCAATTGTACACCACTACAATAGCCCTTATAGTTGCAGGTGTCACTTGTAACATAGTAGATGACGGCAGAAAAAGACCTGCATGGTCCATCCAGTCTGCCCAAGACAAACTCATATGTGTATACCTTACCTTGAATTGAATTTGAACCTGTCCTTTTCAGGGCACAGACCATATAAGTCTGCCCAGCAGTATTTCCCGCCTCCCAACCACCAGTCCCGCCTCCCATCACCGGCTCTGGTACAGACCGTATATGTCTGCCCTCTCCTATCCTTGCTTCCCAACCACCACCCCCTCTTCCCCCCACCTGCTCCGCCACCCAATTTTAGCTAAGCTTCTGAGGATCCATTCCTTCTGCACAGGATTCCTCTATGCATATCCCATGCATGTTTGAACTCCGTTACCGTTGTATGTGGATACAATAGGTTTTTGGTGGGTTTTGGAGGGCTCACACTTTCCACCACAAGCGTACCAATTAGAGTGGGATATGGGCCTGGGCCTCCTTCTCTACAATGCACTGCACCGACCACTAGCCTACCTCAGGGACCTGCTTGTTGCTCTAATAGGCCTGACCATAACATCTGAAGCTGTCATAGAGACTAGTATGTACTGTTTCTTTCACATCTTTGAGAGGTCAGGAGGGAGTCAGTAACCTCTGGGAGAGTAAGGGGGTGTCATGCCGTAATCCCTCCAGTGGTCATTTGGAGGCATATTTTCAAAGCACTTTGGGAGGCTAAGTTCCATAGGTTTCTATGGAACTTTGGGAGGCTAAGTGCTTTGAAAATGAGCCTCTTTGTCATTTAGGGCAACTTTTTTGACTTAGTCGTGATTAAAACAGGTCTAGACCAAAACATCTAACTTTTAGCCCTGGATATTTTTGCTTGGTTCCATTATGGCAGAAAAACGTCCAAGTTTTGGGAATGCTCATGTCCCGCTCCCTTGATATTTGGACGCACTGCATAGAAAAAGTTAAAAATGGGTTTCAAAAATAGTGATTTGGACATTTTGGCAAAACAAGTCTGCCCCTTTGTGCTGCTTTTTGGACGTTTTTCTGTTTCAAATATGAGCCCAATAATATCATTACTTTATATAGTTACTTTTAGTGACGCCCATCCAGTTTTCTTTGTGTCACTGGGTCCATTATGGAGCTGATTCCAGTTTTTGAGTGAAATTGTTAAAGTGTGCATTACAAGGTGATAACAAAGATGACTGGGCCTTTGACTTTTAAGTGCTCTGTTTATGTTGAACTTTTTGATTAGTAAGCAAAAAAGATAACAATATTTATGTTAAGTGAAAGTTGTGTCTGGTAAGCCACAAACCTTTGAGCACATTGAGAACCAGCACTTCGAATTTGAAAAAATACATGCAGGTACATACAATCAATTTTTCTGTTTTCATATTTCCCAGTCCCTGCAAGCAGTTATACTAATTACTGCATTATCCTCGTTTTGGATTTTCTGGAGTCGCGTGTGATGTTTTGGAGTCTGATGCATATGTAGGTCTAGGTGAATGTATTAGTTACAGTGTGGGTTAAAGTCATATAGATGTACAGAAACAAACTTAACATGCATCTAATTATGCCTAATGCATTGGATTGCCTACCGGCAGACAAATTTGTTGAATTTTTGAGATCATAGTCACAAGCTAGTTTTTGTTTAAACATTAGAAGGAACCATAGATTGCCTTCTGTTTGTTTTTGGATGACTCGGTTGATCGTGGCTTGTTTCTCAATCCTCAAGAATCTGAATCAGAAGAGATGTCTTTACTAATATGAGCAAGGCTTTTGCTGATGGTTGCGATACTGCAGAAGAGCAGTATGGCTTGTCACTTCACCAATGATATGCTGCACGTACTCTGAACTTGGTAGCTTAGCTGTTAAATGACTCAAAAGATGCTTCCTTGTTTATGCTGCACCATTCTGGACATATGGGTATTATCCCCTCCTACCAGCAGATGGAGGTAGAGAAAAAGCTAGACTTTCCCAGTCAACTCACCAGTATAACCAGGTAATACTATCTCACAAGGTTTGGTACTACCTGCAGCTCTTGAGCTATATGGTTTCGACCTTGGGGGAAGAGCACAAATGTGGCCTCTACAGTAGCCCTTTTCTCCAGTTGGTCTCCTTGTTCACAGGATTTTGAGCGCCTTTTGCCTCTCTCTAACAGGCACAAGCCATTCTGGACTGGTTAGACTGTTCAAGTTGCCTCTTTTAGGGGGGAGGGGTGGTCTTGGAAGCCTTGCAATGGGTGATGTTTACCACCGATGTGAGTTTCCATGGCTGGGGAGCACATTGCTTGGGCAGGTTGACCCAGGGGATGTGTTCTTCCCTGGAGTCGTTGTGGTACATCAACTACCTGGAGACGCGGGTGGTTCACCTGGCCTTGATGGGAGTTCTTCTCTTGCTTCAGGGAAATGCAGTCCGGGTGATGACAGACAGTGCTACGGTGGTGGCTTATATAAACGAGGTGGAATCCAGAGCCAGGTGATGGCAGTGGAAGCTGGGAGTCTCTGCCACTGGGAAGAGAGGCACCTACAGGCCCTATCAGTGGTGCACAAAGCTTCAAGGACAATGACCAGGGGACTTCCTCCACCACTCCCAGTACCAAGATGGTGCAATACTTCAACCACTGAAGGAAGGCAGCATCTCAGGGAATAGATGCCGTGGTTCAGCCGAAGCCAGAGGAGCAGCCCCTATATGTCTTCCCTCCATGGCCCCTGATAAGCTGGTTCTTGGGTAGAATAGTGCTTGATTCTCATCTTGTCCTTCCGGTGACTCCAAATTGCTTGATTCTCACCTTGTCCTTCCGGTGGCTCCAAATTGGCCTTGTCGATCGTGGTATGCAGATCTAGTGCACTTACTGGTGGCTACAAACTGAAGGGTCTAGAGTAGATTTTTTTTTTTTCGAATAGGGCAAACTAATGTGAGTTTCCAAGATTCCATAAACTTGCCCGATGAAGGACTGAAGTTGATGATGGAAAAAAGAGTTGGCAAGAGTCCTAAGTTGGTAAGCTTTAACCAGGATGAGGGAATAGGGTCTCCATAACTTTGTGTGGTACCCATTGTGACCATAGTTTTCTGTAACGACAGGAGGCACTGTTCTTGAAAGGTGGACCAGCTTGCACCGAGAGTAGGAGTTTTTTCAATAGTGGTGGGGCAAATGAAATAGCCAATTGTCCAAATATCCAAAATGAAATATGCAAGAGCATCTGCTGAGGGAGTGGAGATGTTAGTCTGAACTTCAGGGGGACTACTCAATTGTTTGAGCATTAAGTGAAGATCCTTGGAGAGATTAGATGACTTAAAGCACTTTTGAGATGTATGCCTTTTTTTCTACTTTATGTTGGTAATTGAAATCATGATGTAGTTGGCGGCATTTACGCTGATCAGTTATGGAACCTGAATTTTTCCAGAGTCACTCTGCCCTTTGGTATTGTTGCTTGAGGAGCCAAAGTGTAGGGGTACACCAAATGTGATGTTTTGATGTGCGGAGAGAACAGAAGAATTAGGGGCAACCATGTCGAGACCCTGTCCTAAGAATTGATGCAACTCATCCGTTTGCTCTTCCAAAGATTTGGAAGAGAAATCAGACGGGACTGGAAAAAGAAAAGAAGAGAAAGTGCAAGGATCAACCTTAGAGAGAGCCCTAGTTCATTTACCATGGGTACGAGCAGGCATCTGGGGCCCCATGGAAACTGAAAGTGTAAACTTGAATCAGTGAGTTATCAGTCCAAGAAAGATTGGTAACAGAAAAAGAAGGTTGGACTATTTAAGTCCTGAAGCATCAAAACTAGGTCAAGAGTGTGACCAGCCTTGTGTGTAGGGAAAGAGATTTACTGTTGCAGTGATAAATCCAACATAAAATCACAGAAGCATTTTGTTTTGTAGTCATTAGGATTATCTACATGAATGTTAAAATCTCTCAAGATTAGTAGATTAGGGAAACGAATGATGGCCTCCAAAATTATTTGTCGAAAGGTTTCCCACCCTTCAGCAGTCAAAGATGGTGGTCAATAAAGAGCATAAAGGGGGTGTAATATTCCTATCTTTAAAAGTAACAGATCTGGATAAGAAAAGGGAGAACTGATTTCAGTGACTTCTAACTCTGCGCTAGACCACCACCAAGCCTTGAAGAACGTGAAATTGAGAGAACCTCAAAGCCTGGAGGAAGGCAGGTAAAAAGGGCAGGCTCTTATCCTGACCACAGCCAGGTTTCAGTAAGACACAAAAGAGAGATGTTGTTAGGAATTAGGATATCGTTGGTCAGGAAGGATTTAGAACATAGAGAGTGGCAATTAAGACCAATTGAGATATTTATTGCAGGAGAACCTATATTGATTGTCGACTTCCTGCTAGTGAGAATGGCAGGAAGCGGAATCAAAAGGAGATGAATGTTCTCTAGGCCATGGTGGAGCTGGAGGGCAATTTCCCTAAAATACAGGAATAGGGAGATTAGGAGAGCAAGTATTAGAGACTGACGCTTTACAAAAAAAGGAATACCATGTAAAAGAATTGTAAAAGATTGTAAAAGAATACTCACCAAGAAGGAATTGCACGCAAAGGTAAACAGAATTCAATACTGGGGCAAGTTGAACTGTATATTCAATTAAGAAAAATAACTCGGCTTGCACCTTTCCCCATGTAACAAGCAAGAGAGTACAGGAAGAACAGGGTAGGAAAAAAGAGTGGAGGAGTGGCATTATATGTTAAGAATAATATTAAAGTGACAATTACAGGACAGGAAATGGAAAATGTGTTTACATTGGTGTGATATACAGGCCTCCTTCATAATCAGAAGAAATGGACAGAGATGTAATTGAAGACATTCACAAGATAGCTAGGAAAGGGGAAGTACTACTGATAAGTGATTTTAATATGCCAGACTTCGACTGGGGCATCCCTGCTGCGGGGTCATCTAGAAATAAGGGGATCTTGGATTCTCTACAGGAAGAATTGTTCCAGCAGTTGGTAACGGAACCCACACTGGAGTGCATCTATTCTAGACCCTGTGCTTATAAACAAGGAGAGTGTTTCTGATGTCATGGGGAGAGATCATTTGGTATCTAGTAGTCACTGAATGATATGGTTCAATATTACGACACAGGAGGAGACTGCTTATTTAAGATCGAAGGACCTAGACTTCAAAAGAACTAACTTTGCCAAGATGAGGGAACATCTCATGGGAGAGTACTTGGATGAGAACAGCTGAAGGAGGTAGAACATCAGTGGGAAAAACTGAAAGGAGGTATTTTAAAGGCAACAGACCTTTATGTTAAAAAAGAACATAAAGGTAAAAGGAAAAGAAGGCCGCTTTTGGTTCTCAAACATAGTAGCTGAAGAGGTAAGGGAAAAAAGGTCAGCCTTCATAATTACAAGACAACTCAGAAAGAGGATGACGGGCAAAAATACTTCAAAATCTAAAAGTAGCTGAAAAAACTATCAGGAAAGCAAAGATGCAAACGGAGGAGAAGGTAGCCAATACAGTAAAATTGGGGGACAAGATATTTTTTAGATATATAAGTGACAGGAAGATGTGCCAAAATGGCAATGTGAGGCTCAAGGATAAAGGGGAGGAATATGTAGAAGCCGATTAGGATAAAGCTGATCTGCTTAACAGTTATTCCATTTCTGGGTTCAGGGATGAAAGGCCAATGGTAGGACAGCAGAAAACAAATGCTAATGGAGATGGATGTATGGTAGACCAGGACCAGTTCTCAGAAGACTGTGTTCATGAAGAGCTAGCTAAACTAAAAATAAACAGTGATAGGGCCCGATTGGGATAAATTCAAGGGTTCTCGAGGAACTCAGAGACATTCTGGTGGCTCCGTTGTCGGACCTCTTAAATTCTCTTTTAGGGTCTGGAATGGTCCTGGAATACTGGAGAAGGGCAGATGTGGTCCCTCCATATAAGAGCGGAAGTAAGGAGGTTGGGAATTATAGACCTGCCAGTCTTACCTCAGTGGTGAGTAAACTAATGGAAATGCTTGTAAAGCGGAGGATTGTGAGGTTTCTCAAATCAAAACTGTGTGGTAAGGTTTGTCTCTTTGCCTATGATACCAAACTCTTTAATAGGGTGGGCACCCTGGAGGGTGTGGATAGCATGAGGAAGGATTTAGCAAAGCTTGCAGAATGGTCCAGTAATTGGCAACTAAGTTTTAATGCTAAAAAATGCAGGGTCATGCACTTGGGTTACAAAAATCCAAGGGAACAGTACAGTATAGAGGGTGAAGTACTTCTGTGTACGAAAGAAGAGTGGGACTTCGGGGTGATTGTATCTGATGATCTTAAGGTGGCCAAACAGGTAGAAAAGATGATCATCAAAGCCAGAAGGATGCTTGGGTGCACATGGGAGAGGAATGACCAGTGGGGAAAAAGAGATGATAGTGCCCTTATATAAGTCTCTGGTGAAACCCCATTTAGAATACTATGTGCAATTATGGAGACCGCATCTACAAAAAGATATAAACAGGATGGAGTCAGTCTAGAGGGTGGCTACAAAATTGGCCAATGGTCTCTGTCATAAAGCATATAGGGACAGGCTCATAAACCTTAACATGCATATTCTAGAAGAAAGTTAGGAGAGAGGGGATATGATAGAGACGTTCAAATACCTCCATGACATTAATGTACAGGAGGTGAGCCTTTTTCAAATGAAGGAAAACTGGAATTAGAGGGCTTAGGATGAAGTTAAGAGGAAATAGTCTCAAGAGTAATATCTTTTACGGCAAGGGTAGTAGACATATGGCATAGCCTCCCAGTGGAGGTCATGGAGACAAGGACCGTGTCTGAATTTTAAGAAAGCATGGGACGGGTGTGGGATCTGTTAAGGAGGAGTTAGTGGTTACTGGTGATGGGCAGACTGGATGGGCCATTTGGCCCTTACCTGCCATCTTGTTTCTAATTAAAATATATTCTGACTGATATTCAAAGCGAATTAACCGGCCAGAAACAGCCGCCGACTGGTTAACTTGCTTATTGGTGGCTATCCGCTCATTTTCAGTGGCACTTAACTGATTATCTTTCGCTGAAAATGACCGGTTAGCGCTTAAGTGCAAGCTGGCTATGTCAGGGACGGAGTCCGGTTAGCTCCTGATATTCAGAGCTAACTGGCCAGTGTTAGGATAGCTATTTATGCGGTCCTATTTATGCACTATCTTTATGCATTAATGAGTGGCCAGTTAGCTCCAAATATTGAGTTAACTGGGCATGTGCTATTTAGCTGTAAAAAAAAAATACGGATATTCAATTCCGACAACTGGATATAGTCTGGTATTCAATATCCAGGTCCAGTGCCAGCAGCGGACATGAAGAGTGCTGCCTGCCACCAGCTGAATATTGGGGGGGATGGTCTTTTTCATTTTAATCCTATAGTATATTGTTGCTTTGTGTATATTGTAGCTTGTGTTGCTGAGGAAGAAAAAGGCATTATTCCACGAGCCATCCAAGAACTGTTTCAGAGTATCTCTGAAAACCCTTCTATTGACTTCAGTGTGAAAGTGTCATATATAGAGGTCTACAAGGAAGAGTTGAGAGACCTGCTGGAGCTGGATACCTCGGTCAAAGATCTTCACATCAGAGAGGATGATAAAGGGAACACAGGTATATAGTATCCTATTCTCAACTTAGCCTCCAACTTGAGATATAAAATTCTTTAGCAACTTGAAATTTGATCCCCATGTTCTTATACAGTGTTGTAGAAAGTACACACAGCAAAGTATTCATACCTGCCCTTCATAAGTTAACCATATTTCTGCCAACTTGTTTTTACGTTCTTTCAGCTTTTCCCTGGAATTGCAAGGTATTCCTTTGGAGCAGACTATTCACAAATGGCCTTTACTAATCATTAGAATTATTTGAAGATGCAATAAAGCATGTAAAAAATTGATTTTTGAAAAGACATTTGACTCTTCTAGCTAGTCCCCCTCATCCCTAGCCAGCAGCCCTTCTCCCCCCCCCAACCTCAGCCAACAGTTAAACTCTTTCTAGCTCCTCCCCAATTCCCAGCCAGCAGTCACTTTCTAGTCCCCCCCCCCCTCCGCCATATCCAGCCAGCAGTCATACTCTTTCTAATCCCCCCAATCCCTTTCCAGCAGTCACTTTCTAGCCCCCACCCCACCATTCCCAGCCAGCATCACACTCTTTCTAGCCCTCCCCCATCCCTAGCCAGCAGTCACACTCTTTCTACCCCAGCCAGCAGTCAGAGTACTGAAACCTTTTTGTTTTGTGTTTTGTTCCAAGTGATTGTCGGTGCTAAGGAGTGTCAGGTGGAGAGTGCAGATGATTTGATGAGCCTCTTGGAAACTGGGAATGCAGCACGTCACACAGGCACCACGCAGATGAATGAGCATTCCAGTCGATCTCATGCTATTTTTACTATCAGTATTTGTCAACAGCGACCAAAGGAATCTCAGAAGAATTCAGAAAATGTTGTAGATGGATTGTTGGGATCCATTCAGGTGATCTCATCTAAGTTTCACTTTGTGGACTTGGCTGGGTCAGAGAGGGTGACCAAAACTGGAAATACTGGAGAACGATTCAAAGAATCCATACAAATCAATAGTGGCTTGTTGGCTCTTGGAAATGTGATCAGTGCTCTTGGTGACCCAAAACGAAAAAGTGCACATATCCCATATAGAGATGCTAAGATTACTCGTATTCTCAAAGACTCTTTAGGAGGAAATGCCAAAACCGTCATGATTGCTTGCATTAGTCCGTCTTCCTCTGATTTTGATGAGTCTTTAAACTCCCTCAAATATGCCAACAGAGCGAGAAATATTAAAAACAAACCAATTGTGAACTACAATCCTGACTGGGACCGGATGGATGAAATGGAACTTGAGATAAAGGCATTGCGTGAAGCTCTGCAGAACCAGCGGGCTAGTGTGATGGCTCAAGTAAGCCAGGTATCACAAGATTGGACTTTGGAAAAAAACAGAATCCGTTCACTTGAAGAACAACTTGCCCAGCTCCAGCTGGAATGCTTTAACTACCGAACCCTTGTTGAAGAAGCCTTTACATTCTTGATTGAATTGAAAGACGTGGTTAGCATGAGACGAAGTCTGCAGCTCAAGTTGCAAGAATGGCTCAACATGGCAGAGGGACTAAGATTGGAAATGCCTCCTACACCTGGGATTGACAGTGGAATAGGGAGTGGTAAGGAAGAACCATATCATATTACAATACTTCAGCTGAAGAGGGAACTGAAGAAATGCCAGGTATGTGTGTATGTATTGTTGCTTAGAATTTTAGTTGCTGTATTGGTAAAATTAGGGTACTTTTGGAGTTTGGAATCTTTAATTGGCCCATCTAAAACATAGAAAATGGAAGACCACAAGGCCCATCTAGTCTGCTCATTCCTAATGCAATACTGCACATCTTAGCCACTCATAGGCTTTATATTTAGCACAAAGGATACTTAGCTGCTGCAAGAATCTATCTTAAAGTCTTTTACTGTTTTGGTCTCTACTCTTTCCACTGGGAGGCAGTTTGATGTGTCCACCACATTTATTTTATTATACTCTTGATAGCTCTCAAACTTTCTTGGATCATTCCTCAGTTTTGATCTCTGATGTATAGTGTGTTGGAAATAATTATATAAAAGTGATCAAAGTTTGCCTGTCTCTTTTTTTTCTCTCTGTGTTCATAACAGACATACCAAGTCACTCGCACTTTGCATGTGACATACGCTTTGGACCCCTGACTCCAGCTCACACATTGAGAAGCGGTGACTTTGGCGTCCGGCCAGACAGCAGCGATCCTCTAATCGCTACTTCCTATGCTGGCTCCACGATTTAAAATGGTGGCCGCGAACTCTCACAAAACTACCATGAGAGGTTGCAGCCGCCATTTTAAACTGTAGAGCCGGCACAGGTAGCAGTGGCTGAGGACCGCTGCTGTGTTCAACACACATTGCAACTCAGAAGCGGCAAGGAAGGTGGGAAAGGGAGATCAGAGGGGCACGCGGGCATGAGGAGGGTAGAAGGAAATCGGAGGACATGCTGGGCATGAAGGAAGGTGGAAAAGGAGATCAGAGGGACACACTGGGCAAGGAGGAAGGTGGGAAAGTGAGATCACTACTACTACTACTACTGGACATTTCTAAAGCGCTACTAGGGTTATGCAGCGCTGTACAATTTAACATAGAAGGACAGTCCCTGCTCAAAGGAGCTTACAATCTAAAGGACAAATGTACAGTCAGTCAAATAGGGGCAGTCTAGATTTCCTGAAAGGTATAAAGGTATAAAGGTTAGGTGCCGAAAGCAACATTGAAGAGGTGGGCTTTGAGCAAGGATTTGAAGATGGGTAGGGGTGACATTCTGGACAGAGGAAGTACTACTACTACTACTATTTAGCATTTCTATAGCGCTACAAGGCATACGCAGCGCTGCACAAACATAGAAGAAAGACAGTCCCTGCTCAAAGAGCTTACAATCTAATAGACAAAAAATAAATAAAGTAATCAAATCAATTAATGTGAACGGGAAGGAAGAGAGGAGGGTAGGTGGAGGCGAGTGGTTACGAGTCAAAAGCAATGTTAAAGAGGTGGGCTTTCAGTCTAGATTTAAAAGTAGCCAAGGATGGGGCAAGACGTAGGGGCTCAGGAAGTTTATTCCAGGCGTAGGGTGCAGCGAGACAGAAGGCGCGAAGTCTGGAGTTGGCAGTAGTGGAGAAGGGAACAGATAAGAAGGATTTATCCATGGAGCGGAGTGCACGGGAAGGGGTGTAGGGAAGGACGAGTGTGGAGAGATACTGGGGAGCAGCAGAGTGAGTACATTTATAGGTTAGTAGAAGAAGTTTGAACAGGATGCGAAAACGGATAGGGAGCCAGTGAAGGGTCTTGAGGAGAGGGGTAGTATGAGTAAAGCGACCCTGGCGGAAGATGAGACGGGCAGCAGAGTTTTGAACCGACTGGAGAGGGGAGAGGTGACTAAGTGGGAGGCCAGCAAGAAGCAGATTGCAGTAGTCTAAACGAGAGGTGACAAGGGTGTGGATGAGGGTTTTGGTAGAGTGCTCGGAAAGAAAGGGGCGGATTTTACGGATGTTGTAAAGAAAGAAACGACAGGTCTTGGTGATCTGTTGGATATGAGCAGAGAAGGAGAGAGAAGAGTCAAAGATGACCCCAAGGTTTCGAGCTGAGGAGACAGGGAGAATGAGAGAGCCATCAACAGAAAAAGAAAACGGGGGGAGCGGGGAGGTGGGTTTGGGGGGGAAAATGAGAAGCTCGGTTTTGGTCATATTTAATTTCAGGTGGCGTTGAGACATCCAGACAGCAATGTCAGACAAGGTGGGAAAAGAGATTGGGGAGGAGGAAGGTGAGAGGGAAGATTGGGGAACATGCTGGATATGGTAGAAGGGGAAATTGGAGGCTTGCTGGGCACAGAGGAATGAAGAGAAACTGGGGAACATTCTGGGTATGGGGGGGGGGTGGAAAGGGAGATTGGGGGATCGGGGAACGTGGTCTGAGCATGGAAGAATGTGGAAGCGGAAATGGAGAGGGGTCATGCTGGGCACAGAGAAGTGAAGGTGGAAGGAAAGATCAGAGGGAGATGCTGGAGAGAAAGGAAGGTGGAACTGAAGACCAAGGGGAGATGCTGTACAGAAGGGAAGGGAAGACAGGAGAGATGCCTGGCATTGATGGAAAGGAAAGGGAAGAGAGGGAAGATGTTAGAAATGGGTAGGGGAAGGAGACAAAGCTAGATAGAAGCAGTAAAAAGAGGAAGCTGGAAGACTGGAGGATGAGAAAAAGGGATAAAATTTGAGAGGCAAAAAAATGTATCGGAGGAAGCTGATCATGAAAAAAAATCAGGGGCCCTTTTACTAAGCCGCGTAGGCACCTATGTGCGCCAATTTGGAACTACCGTGTGTGTGGCCTGAGTGGTAATTTCATTTTTTACACGTGCCCACTACGCATGCTGGAAAATTTCCGGTGCACGGCGCTAACCGGGCGGTAATCTGCATTGTACATGTACTGACTATTACTACCAGGTTAACGTGTGAGACCTTACCATGAAGTCAGTGGGTGGCAGTAAGGTCTCAGGGCCAAAATGGACGCGTGCCAGATTTCATTTTGCCACACGTCTATTTTCATCCAAAAAAAGGGCCTTTTTTGCAGGTGCACAGAAAAATGAACCTGCGCGTGTCCAATACACACGTCTACACCAGCGCAGGCCACTTTTCGGCACACCTTAGTAAAAGGATTCCTCAATGTCTAAGTGGAAAAAATTAAGAAGATAGGAAACATGGCACATGGTCTGGAGGCCCTGGACAGCGATCTAAGAGATAAGGAACAGAGACTGGGACCACTATGCTTAGAAAAATAAAATCGCCAGGCGTAAAGGTAGAAAAATAATTTTATTTTCTATTTATTTATTGCAGTGTGTCTGTTTTGGGAATTGACATCTGCAATCTTTTCTATTTCTCTGGTGTTATGCTACGTGTAGAGTCTGGCTTCTTGAGGTTTCAAGCTAATTGTTGTTTACATATTTTTATTCTTAGGGGCCCTTTTACTAAAGCTTAGTACGTGCTAACGAGAATTAGCATGCACTAAGTGCCCTGTGACCCATAGGTATAAAATCGGATGTGCAGTATTTAGCACATGCTAATTCAATTAGCACTCGCTAAGCTTTAGTGAAAGGACCCTTTAGTATGTGGACCCTTATCCTGTATTTGGACAGGGTTTATTTGTGTTTTTAATGTGTGACCAAGGTCAGATATTCTGTTAGTGTTGATTGTTTGTTGAGCCCTGCAGTAGTAGCAATCCAGTTTGTATAATTTTCCCAATAAGTGTGTTGATGCTCAGAGCTCATCATGATATTTACAGTGCTGCCTTTTCCTAAGAATGTCCTTGTTGGTGCTGTTATGGAATGGTAGATTTGCGTCATACAGGTCCTGAGTGACTAATGTAGGGTTTTTTTTTAATATAAATTCATAATATGCCTGCTACTGGAGAGAGGTTATGTTGTTACTGAGATGAAACCAGAATCAGACTGATGTGCACTACGTTTTCTTTGACCTGGCACAATTAGAAATATTTCTTATTGATAAAGAAGCTAAGTGATGTCTTATTGTGAGTTTGGTCATGATATTCCAGGTTTGGTGAGAATATTAGTAGTATTCTTGATTTCCTTAGAATAATATGTTTGCTTTTCTCTTCTTATTGAAATGGACTTTATGGTGTTTATCAGTCTCCTTTTTAAGTACTGTGTAGTAAATTTTCAAATTAAAAAAAAGAAAATTACCAAACAAAAGGGATCTTTTACTAAGGTGCACTAGCGTGTTTAGCTCACACTAAAAATCAACTGGTGCTATTTTATATTTTTTATTTTAGTTACATTTGTACCCCGCACTTTCCCACTCATGGCAGGCTCAATGCGGCTTACATGGGGCAATGGAGGGTTAAGTGACTTGCCCAGAGTCACAAGGAGCTGTGCCTGAAGTGGGAATCGAGCTCAGTTCTGAGACGCCCGTAGAAATATAATGGGCATCTCAACGTTTAGCACCAACTGATTTTTAGCGCAAGCTAAAAACACTAGCGCACCTTAGTAAAAGACCCCCAAAAGTAGGAAAAAATTATTTTCTATTTATTGATTAGAATATGTCAGTTTTTGGAATGTACATATGCTAGAGCTGGTTTAAGACTTGGCAAGGATCCACGAGAGAAATCTCACTCGTTGGCCTTTAAATCTCCAGCATTGCGGTGATAAATCTCCAGCTTTGGATGGGCCATCCCTTGGCATCTTTGTCATAGCCACAATAAATCAACACGAATAGTGGAAAATACTCCAAATTTGCCATTCAGGAAGAAAATTTAGACATTTTGGACAAAGTTAAGAAATATCTAGTTAGTATTTTTGGAAAACTGAGCCTCCCAAAAAAAAAAAAAATCTTCATTGCTTTGTATAGGAACCTGTTAGAGGTGAAGAATACTGACCACTGTTCCATTCCAAAAGCCCCTTCTCCCCACCAGTTTGGCTCATAGCATTACAGACAGACATACAGAAAAAGTTGGTGAGGGGTGGCACTATAAAGTACTTTCAAAGTCATCGTCTCTCATACTTTCTATGTCTTTCCCTCTCCTCCATATTCTGCCCCTCTCACTAACAGACATCTCCCTCCTACACAGATGCCCATATATGCCCACACACAAATACAGCCACGTTTGCTCACCATACACTTTCACTTACTTGTCTTACTCAAAAATACTTCCCCTCAACGGTCCCTCCTACATCCATATGGCTCCCCCATGTTCCTACACATTCACACACACTTATACTCGCACTGACTCCTCAACAACACCTCAGAACTTGCACAGTTATGCACAGTGGCGTGCGGTGACACTTACAGCAGGGGATTCATTAGATGTGCTAAACATTTGTGCAATGCATACCCTTAACTAAGGTTAATGTACTCACTGTTTGTGCTGAACAGTGTCACATCTTGGTCTCTTTCTGAGAGTTACCTATAACTTTTGCCACTTCTCATTTTGACTTCTGTGGTGATTTGAAGAAATGTAAGTTCTGTATCACCATCACCTTTCTGAAATCTATCCTTCATAGTTATACTCAGATTGATGAGTAACACTGTTCTCATTCCTCACAAAAATAATATTACCGCATTGTATCCCACAAGAAGTAGAAATGGTGGGGGCACTGGGCTATGAGCCTAAAGAAGTAGCACAGCAGCAGCAGGAAGAGGTGACAGCTGACCACTGACAAACTTGGGAGGGAGTGGGGAGAAGGGTCATATGGAGGGGCATAATCGAAAGGGACGTCCTCGTTTTGTTTTGGACATCCTCGCAAAACGTCCCCCATCCAGGGGCGAGGAAACCCGTATTTTAGAAACAAGATGAATGGCCATTTTTCGTTTTGATAATATACTCAGGGACGCTCTCAGGTACATAGCTCCCTTACCTTTTGTGCTGAGCCCCCCAAAACCCACTACCCACAACTGTACACCACTACCATAGCCCTTACGGGTGAAGGGGGGCACCTACATGTGGGTACAGTGGGTTTGTGGTGGGTTTTGGAGGGCTCGCTGTTCCCTCCACAAACGTAACAGGTAGGGGGGGATGGGCCTGGGTCCGCCTGCCTGAAGTGCACTGCACCCACTAAAACTGGTCCAGGTACCTGCATACTGCTGTGATGGACCTGAGTATGACATCTGAGGCTGGCAGTCAATATTTTTAAGTGTTAGGCACGCCCAAGTCCCGCCTTCGCTACACTACTACTACTACTACTACTTAGCATTTCTATAGCGCTGCCAGGGTTACGCAGCGCTGTACAAGTTTAGACACCCCTTGAACTTTGGCCGTCCCTGCGACGGAGGTCAGTTGGGGATGTCCAAAATCGGCTTTCAATTATACTGATTTGAATGACCCTGTCAGAAGGACGCCCATCTTCCGATTTATATCGAAAGATGGGCATCCTCCTCTTTCGAAAATGAGCCCAATAGTCTCACAAAATATGTGTTTCTTGGTTTAGCTCCATAGGCAAACATATTTGTTGTGCCCCCACCCCCCACCATCATTTCACCTCTCCAGAAGTAGCAGCAAAAAGTGCACAGCATAGCTGTATGATAATATTATAGTTTGTGAGTGAGCATGGGGACTATGCAAGCACATGCTTAATGGTTAGAGATGGAGAGCTGCCAAGTTACCCAGTTCCAGGAGGGAAATTTTGAGACAGTCCTGGATTTCTGCAACTCTATCCTGATAAATTATAGGACCTGAAGTGCTGATTTCAGTGGTGGTATCAGGGACTACAAATAGAGCACCAAACAGGGATATATATAATTTCAAAAATAGGACTGACCAAAAAGTCTCCCTCCTGGAGCTGGTTAACTTGGCAGCTCTGCAGCAGTGGGCTGAAAACCAGGGAAGCTGGGCAAGTCATGTTCACTCTATTGCCACCCCAACCCCCATCTTCCCTGTTGGTGTAGCAGAGCCCTCCCCCCTCCCCCCGTACATCTCCGATGAAGGAGTGAGTAGCACACTCCCTCCTCATCCAGCGCCACCTTCAAAATGGCGGTGCCCTGCCCATTGCATCCTGGAATGCTCTGGGCGGGGCTTCACCATATAAGGAAACTTGCACCAATCTTGTTATGTGCTCTGTTGCTGACAAAGGAAAAGACAAAATGGATAAAATAGCGTATTGGGGCAGTGTTGGGGATTCTGTGAATACAGTACCATGAAGGCCCTGACTGCACACCACTGACTGTGCACAGAATCATGCCCCGACACATCATTTCCCTGTACAACCCTACTCACCTGTATACTTATGCTCCTCCACACACTCCACCTATTTCCTCAATGCATCTCCTCTACAGATATACCACCATTCCCAAAACCATGCCTCTGCATGCTTTCCCTATTTGTGCTTACTCCTCCAAAACGTTTCTGCTAATCCTTCTGCTAGTGGTGCATCCAGAACTGAATTTTGGGGAGACAACAGTTAAGATGGGTGGGCACTAGGCACCACTACACAAAAAAGGGATTTAATCAGAGGATTGATAATTCAGGCACAAATACAAAAAAAACCAAAACAAACCCTCACTATTCAGAAAAATGTGCAAACATTAACACTCTGTAAACATGAAAATGATTAGGAGGGAAAAGCTTCAACGGACTCTCTACTACCATAATATCTTTGGTAGTGCACTAGGCACCCCATTTCCTCTGCCTCCTCCTGCTTTCCATTTCCTCTTTCAGCCCTTCCTCTCCAACAAAATTAAAAATTTAAAATACTTTAACTGGCATGGATCCTCAAACTCCAGCAGCTGAAGGAATCCAGAGCCCACCCTGAGTCAGCTACAGTGCAGCAGTCAGCAGCAGCACTTTGAGCTGCTGATGGAGGCATCACAAGCATTCTCAGTTTTCTCAGCCAGCAAGAACTGAGTATGCTCATGGTGTCAACATCAGTGACTCAAATGCTGCTGCTGGCTCACAGTGGGCTCTGGATTTCCTCAGCTGCCTTGGCCTGGGGATTCCTGCAAGCTACACAAATAGTGCGCCTGGCTGCAGTGGCAGCCCTTCCATTAGGCCAGCTGAGGCGGGGGCCTCAGGCAGCACTCTCCCCTTCTCTTCTCAACCCTCTTCCCCACGTTTACCTTATTTTTTTTTTCGGTTCCAAAAGGCGGCAGCAGAACGTTCTAAAGGCTTTCATAGATCGGCTGCTCAACCAAATTGTGCTCATTCAAATGGACAATCAGGTTGCGATGTATTACACCAACAAGCAGGGGGGTATAGGATCATACCTTTTGTGTCAGGAGGCTGTCCAGGTGTGGCAATAGGCTGTCCAGAACGGGATAGTTGTCGGAGCCAAATACGTGATGGGAAAGTCCAACAGACTGAGTAGGATCATGCAACCGCACAAGTGGTCTCTCAGCATGGTCGTTTCCTGAGAGATTTTCTGAGAATGGGGCACCCCCTCAGTGGATCTCTTTGCCACTCCTTACAAGCACAGGGTCCCTCAGTACCCCAGTACTTCTCCAGGCTCAGAGCACATGACAGAGTAGCGTCAGATGCCTTCCTCTTCAATTGGGGGAACAGTCTTCTGTATGTGTATCCTCCCATTCCTCTCATGGGGAAGACTTTACTGAGACTCGAGAAAGTCCAGGGAACCATGATCCTAATTGTCCCATATTGGTCCAGACAGATCTGGTTCCCTCTTCTTCTGGAGTTATCAAGGTTCAAGGTAAGGTTTATTTGATATCCTTTGATATCCCACTTAGGGTCAGAATATTAAAGCAGTGTGCAAAACTCAAAAGGAGCATAATAGTACAATAAAATATAAAAACAACACAAAAGTTATCCTCCAAAGAACCTTGGAGATTGGAGTGTTTTCTGACCCCACATAGTACAGAATGAGAGATCTTGTCTACATCCCAACCTCCAGTCTCTGGCCCTCACAACCTAGATGTTGAGAGCTTAGAATTTGCTTCCTTGCATCTCCTAGAGGATGTCTCCAAGGTTTTGCTGGTTTCTAGGAAAGATTCCACTAAGAGATGTTATTCTTTCAAATGGAGGAGATTTGCCATCTGGTATGAGGGCAAGTCCATAGATCCTCTTTTATACAAATCCTGCTTGAATACCTTCTATACCTCTCTGAGTTTGGTCTTAAGACCAACTCTGTAAGGGTTCATCTCGGTGCATTTAGTGCTTACAAATCACTGTGTGGAATGTAAGCCCATCTCTGGACAGCTTCTAGTTGATCGCTTCATGAGGGGTTTGCAGTTATCAAAGCCCCCTTTCAAACCTCCACCTGTGTCATGGGACCTCAACATTGTTCTAACCCGGCTGATGAAAGCTCCTTTTGAGCCACTGGATTTCTATTCTCTGAAGTACTTGACCTGGAAGGTCTTGTTTTTAGTGGCAGTCACTTCAGCTCACAGAGTCAGTGAGCTTCAGGCCTTAGTAGCGGATCCACCTTGCAAAAACTTTCATCATAACAAGAGTAGTTTTCTGCATGCACCCTAAGTTTCTGCCTAATTGTCCTACCAACATTCTTTCCCAAACCTCATGCCCATCCTGTTGAAAGTGTAGTGCACACTTTGGACTGCAAGCGAGAATTGGCCTTTTACCTGGAGCAGACTAGACTCTATAGACAGTCCACCCAGCTTTTATTTCTTTTGATCCCAACAGGATGGGGGTTGCCATCTGGAAATGCACAGTTTCCAATTGGCTAGGAGATTGCGCATCTTTTACTTATGCCCAAGCTGGGCTGACTCTTGAGGTTCACATCAAGGCTCATAATGTCAGAGCCATGGTGACGTCGGAAGAGACTTGCAAGGATTCAGCTTTGTTGCCAGAGAGTGTGGTAAAGGTGGTTAGCTTAGCGGGATTTAAAAAAAGGGTCTGGACGGATTCCTAAAGGAAAAGTCCATAGACCATTATTAAATTGACTTGGGGAAAATCCACTGCTTATTTCTGGGTTAAGCAGCATAAAATCTATTGAGCTTTTTTGGGATCTTGCCAGGTATTCGTGACCTGGATTGGCCACTGTTGGAAACAGGATGCTGGGGTTGATGGGCCTTTGTTCTGTCCCAGTATGGCAATACTTATGTATTTATGTCTTCACATTCCCATCCCACTATTGCGTTGAACAAGACACCTGACGTGAAGTCAGTTTGGACAGACAGTTCTGCAGAATTTGTTTTGGTGATGGAATCCAACTCCACCCTGCTAGGCCTGTTTTATTCTGTTGCAGGCTGCACTCTCACAACCAGTATGTATATAGTTTTAGGTTAATTGACTTCTTTGTCCTCGCCATTGCATGTTCTTATTGTCCTAATGTCGTTTTCCATGAGACTGGTAGCTAGGGATTCCCACATGTGGAAATTAGCTAGCCTGCTTGTCCTCGGAGAAAGCAAAGTTACTTGCCTGTAGCAGGTATTCTCTGAGGACAGTAGGCCACTTATTTTCACATAACAAGCAATAATGAGCACTAATTGGCAATAATTAGAATTTACATGCACAACTTGCTAGGTGTATTCTGTAATGTACTGTGCCTAACTTCTAACATGCGCTGACAAAAAGGGGCATGGTTATAGGCAAGGAAATAGGCATTCTGAAATGTACACCTGTAGTTATAAAATATGGCCCTCTGTGCCTAAATCTACCTGCTGGGATTTATGCCATGTTTTCATTGGTATAAATGGATGCATGTAGTTTTAGGCGCTGGGATATCAACTAAGCATATTCTATATACCATGCCTACAACTAGGCGCTACTTATAGAATACGCTTAGGTGGAAATGTTTTCCGTGTGGATTTTTTAGGTGCCGTATATAGAATCCCCCCTAACTGCCGTGTGTGAATGTTATATTCATAAGTGCTAGTATTGTGTAATCTTAGTGCACAAATGGTTCTTACATTTATGTACTCAGGAATGAGGGGGGTACACATATTTTGGAAAATTTATACAGCAATATTTGCACCTGCTTTGAGCTACAGTTAACTTCTGGCAAACTGCTCTTTAGGACTTTGAATTTGAAGTGATACTTGAGGGATGAATATTGCTTATTTTTTTTATATACCACCTGAAAGTGTTGTACAATCAGGTTCAGTGGATATTTTTCTGTCCCTGGAGGGCTCACCATCTAAGTTTGTACCTGAAGCAATATAGGGTTAAGTGACTTGCCCAAGGTCACAAGGAATTGCAGTGGGATTTGAAGGGGGATCCCCATGTTCTCAGGTCATTTCTCTAACTATTTGGCTACTCCTCCAGGAGTTTAAAACCACCTCAAAATACCAAACGTTTGAGTTTCAGACCTTGGCTCCTTATTTGGCTCCCTCCAGATGTACGGTTTTACAAAATCTGTCGCTTACATGTAAAATAGTAAAATTGCTGCTTATATGTGTTACTAGTGCTACTTACATATGCAGAGCCAGAAGGGACAACATTCTTTTTTTTTGTAATGTTTTCCTTCTTTAAAATGACAACTTCTGATATGCATGTTGCAAAATACATGTTAAACAAGTCTTTTTGTTTGATCATATCTCTGTATAAATAGTATTTAGAAATGTTTACAGTTGTCCCTATTGATGCCTCCTTTTCCTGCTCCAGAGCAGGATCTAAACGAAGCACCACCTGAAGAAGAGGGGCAGCTTGCAGTACCGAAAAGTCATATCATTGCTTTGTGTGGTTGTTCCCCCCAGCCCCTCTCCCATGCCTTGCCTCTCCTCCAGTCCTGCAGTAGAGCAAATAGACAGTGATCATAGGCTTCTTACTTCCTAGGGGTATGACAGAGAAATGGGAAGGAGAAATATGAAGTGGAAGGATAGAAAGGTGAAATTTTAGATGGTGATGAAAGGTAAGAAGGGAGGGTATAGAGGAGATGATAATGAAAGAAAATAAGGATAATATATGTAAACATCTTTGATTGTAACACAGAATGGTGGTATGTCAAATCTATGACCCTTGAATAGATGGGGTACAGAAAAATTGGTGAAAGGATGAGGGGATGTAGGGCTAAAAAGACAACTATAAAATAGGATGTGGAGGGACAGAGATAGGGACTGGGAAGGGTGAGGAGTAATGGGGGGGGGGGGGTGGAGAGAGAGACAGAGAGAGAGAGGTGAGGTGAGGGTGCATATGGAGTAAGGAAAGTGAAAGAACAATAGACTGAAAGAAATTATCAGGAGGGAAGAGACCAAATGGAAAGAAGGAAAACAGGCGATACAAGGCAGAAGCTCAGCAGTATGAACTTGAGGGGGGCTAAAGAGAGAGCAGGGAGTCAGTCTGCCCATTTGGAGTTCAGATTGGACTGTGATTTGATCATGCAGAATTCTTTGATCATTACAGTTGCAACCATTTGCAGGATCAGGGTATGCTAAGATTGTTGTATTTGTTTTATTACATGCACTCCCCCCTCCCCCTGGGGTTTTAGCCTTAGCAAAAACTGATAAATGAAACCCTGTATCATTTGTGAAGAAACTTGCAGCTAAATTTTATGAAGCGTCTATTTATTTTTTCCATTATGTCCCACAGGTCAAACTAGAGATGAGTGGGTTATGGCCCCCTACCAGCAGGTGCAGATATAGAGAGAACACCAGAGCTCTGCCATAAAGGATACTGTGCAGCAGCCTCACTTTCAGTATTCTGTCTATCTCAGCAGGTGGATGGACATCTCCTGTGCAGCTCTGGTTTGGTGCTTGCTCCTAGTCTGTTCCCTCAGGCTTAGTGGAGCAGGAATTTTTTGGCATGGCTTTTCCTGTCTGTTGGGGTACACCTGGTAGTGCCAGGTCCCTCCACCCACCCCTAAGGTCGTCTTGTGGGCCTGTGATGTTCAGCTGCCACATAGCAATTGTACCTCCTGCCTCTTAAAAAAACAACAACAACAAAAAGCAAGAAGAACACATTTGCACCATTTCTTCAGTAAATTTGCCTCAGCTATGCTTCTGTTTTGGTCAGTGCTTGCCTGTATTTCAGTCATCTAGCCTCCTAGCCCTTTCTACACTTGACTGTAATTTTCTCCAGTTGACTGTCGGACCGGTCTTTCAGGGTTACGGTCTGCCTATTTGGCTAGCCTTCTGGCTTTGTGAGTTGGGCAAATTTTTGACGGCTTTTGGTAGGATTTCTTCCTGGTAGTCTCCTTGCGGTCCTGCTGTAGAGGTATTCTCGTCTTCTGGGGTGGTTCTAGGTCAGCCGCTCGGTGCATCCATAGCTGCACTGCCACTGTTATGGACGTGGATGGTGCACAGCTCCCTGCAGAGGCCAGCCTCCTTGATTAGGCTTCACGCCTTGTCAGTTGTTCCTTGTCCTATGGAGCAGCACTGTCCCTTTTGGGAGTCTCATCTTACCCTTTGGCTGTTTTTGATTCAATGCCTATTTCCTCTGCCTTCTCCAGAATGCAGGGACCCCGAGCTACCTTCCGAGGAGGTAGTTGCCCTCCAACTCTTTGGTGCAGCCGCAGTGGGGTTCAGACCCGTCTTCTTGTTGCTGGATGTTTGATGCTCTGTTGATTTTTTTTTTTCCCCCTGTCTGGGGGGTTGGTATGCAGAATCCCAGATCAGTCTGTCACCTTTGTTGACCCTGTTTTTTGAAACTCCTAGCTGGAGCTCTTGGTGCGGCTCTCAGTTCTCTCCCCCTTCAAAGGTTTCAGTCCCTTCTTGCCTATGGAGGATCTTCAATTCCTTTGCATCTATGTCCGTTCTCAACTTGGCCTGTCTTCTGCAGAGCTTTACAATCTTTGGCTCTTATGAGGTTCCCAGTTTCTGGTCACTTTTGGAAGTTCCTCCCTCTGATATTCGTGACTTGGTTGCCTGGCCCTTGTCTCTCTGCTTTTCAGGGGGTTCCTGCAACACTTAACCTTCCCTCTGCTTGATCAGCCACAGAGATTCTATCCCGGATCCCTTACTGTGGGGGTTTGTCTGCACTGTCAGTCCATGTGGTGGTTTTCAACTGCTCCTGTTTTCTGGGGGGTTTCAAGGTAGACGTGTCCGCCTTCAGCCCTCAGCCTTGGTTTGGGCAGTAGGGGAGTCTTAGCGGTCTGGCTGTCACACCGAGCCTTGCCGCACCTCTGACCATCTCCTGGTCTACTTCCTGGTCCTCCTCAGCTGCTGGTCATAGGGCTTGGCCCTGGCTCTGCCCATTGGGCTCAACCTGGCTCCGGCTCTGGCCATTGAGCCTGGTCTGGCTCCAGCTTTGGCTGTCCAGTATGGCCTCCCTCCAGCTCTGTTTAGCAAGCTGAGCTTTCCTCTGGCTGGGCCATCAAGCCTTGTTCCAGCTCTGGTCATTGATCTGGTCTGGCTTGAGCCCTGGTCATCGGACTTAGCTTTGCTCCTGCTTCTTCCATGGCACCATGGCTGGACACGTGCCCTTGCCTTGCATTATAGCTTCTCTTTAGCTGTTGGTCCTGCACACCTCACTGGGGTGGACCTAGGTGCCACATGGGGTTCGGAGTATGTGGCGGCTTCTCGTGTCTGTTACCTGTTTGGGACACTGCAAGGTTCAGCTGACTACTGGGGGTTCCTCCAGTTGAGCTCTGCTTCCCGATGGTCTTCTGCCCTTGAGCGCCGCTCTTTCGTGGCCATGTTCTCTGTGGACTTGTACATACTTCCCGTTTTCCAGGGTTTCTTCATGCTTCGCGTGGCTTTCTCCTCATCTGGTCAGGGGGTTTTGGTTGCTCCATCCCTCGCTATGCTGCAATTTGTTTCTCTGGTCACTGTGGACCACTCTGCGTTGGCTGGTGGCTCTTCCTTCGCTGCAGCATCCATGGATACTTACTATTGGCCAAGAGGCCAAGGCCTTTCAGGCAGCTTACCTATTTTCAGGGATTACCGTGCCCCACTCTATTTGTAGACTGCTTTGGTACGTCCCACTCATCTCTGGCTTGATCTGTGGGATGTAATGGAAGGAAAGATTGTTTCTTACCTGATAATTTTCTTTCCTGTAGGCAATCCAGAGGCCTGCCCTTGGTTTCCTTTGCAACATGGTGTTGGGTATATGTGTGTCATCTTCTTGAAGACTTGCGTTTGAGTTCAATTACAGGAGTCGTTTTTAAAGGACGGTTGATGTAGGAGTATGACCACGGTTGATTGACCACAGTTGCAGCTGGTTCTTCCCTTCTTTGAGTCAGAGGCAGGAGTTTTCTTCATGGGCTCATGGGCTTCTTCTTGCTTTGGTATTGAACATACTGAAAGTGAGGCTGCTGCACAGTATCCTTTATGGCAGAGCTCTGGCGTTCTCTCTATCTCCACCTGCTGGTAGGGGGACATAACCCACTCCTCTCTAGATTGAACTTTTGGGACTCAAGGAAAGAAAATTAGCAGGTAAGAAACATAATTTTCCCTTTAATTTTATTTTGCTAGTTTTACTTTCCTCTGTTTGCCATTACCCAGTTGTCTGACTGCAGCTTCATGTATTGTTTCAAGGATGCTCTTGCTTCAGATGAAGAAGTATTCAGTCAAAAGGAGCTAGACCTGAAGAGTTTACAGGAACAGATCCAGGGTCTGACCCAGGAAAACCAAGAACATTTACTATCACTTAAAGAAGCAGAACAGATGCATACATTACAGGTATGTATTTATTTTTACCTTTGTTTACCTACAATACAGTTTCAAAGAACTGAGTTGAATGACAGAGGCTTCATGCATGTTAGAATATGTTTATAAGAGTAACAGAATATTAACCTTTATGTATTGGTATTTATTTATTTATTATTTTTAAAATAATATACAATATCCAAATAGTATCACAGTACCAGGATACAATAGAAACTCAGAAAAATACAGATACTCAATAATTCAAGAATAGTTCTAATCTTCGTCCACAATAAGAGGTAATCGGATCCAAGATAAAGGGAATTTTAAAAAATGATTAAATCTAAGAGATACATCCCTCCCACATTTTTACTTCAGCCACCTTCTAACAGTGAACATTAGGAACAACATTTTAACATTAACTTCTCTGGCATTTAAAAATTCTTCTAATTGTTTGGGCTCAAAAAACTGAAATTGTTTACTCTCAGTTAATATTATACAATTACATGGAAAACTTAACACATAACTAGCACCAAGATCCTGTACCCTAGACCGCAGGGCCATAAAGGCCTTATGCCTTGCTTGTGTTCCTCTTCCATGGCGTCCCACAGATCAATCCAGAGACTTGTGGGTTGTGTCCCTCTACCAGCAGATGGAGATAGAGAGAACCTCCGAGGTCTGCTGTATGTGGACCTGTGCAACAAGCTGAACCTCAGTATTCTCTCTATCTAGCAGGTGGAGGGACATCTCTGTGCAGCTCTGGTTTGATCTGGCTACTGGTGTCCTTTGGGGCCTAGTTTAGCACAGACAGGGGTTGAGTGACTGTTTGCAGCTTGTGGTGTACACTTGGTGGTGCCAGGTCCCTCCCAGTCTCCCCCTACCTTTCCTCCATCACCCAGGGCTGTTGGCCTGATCGGGTGTTTCCTTTCTCTCCTGACTAAAAAAAAAAAAAAAAAAAGGTAAGAGACTGTTTTTGTTAAATCATATGGAGGAACTAGATGTTCTGCCGAGTCAGTTTTGGGGCAGGCATTTGTGGAGCATGTCAGTGTCTTCTGAGGCAGCTACGCGCTGCTCCTGGTATGGGGGCCGGAGAATAGCTTCGGGGGAGTGTGAGTCCTGCCTCTGTCAACCCACGGAAGCGCAGGGGATAGTTTCGGCGGTTTTCTCGTGGCAGTTAGTGCAGCGCGCGTTGGCTGGCGCCATTTCTTCATCTCAGGTGCGACCCGCTCTGCACGTGGTGGTTGATAGACAAGAGGCGCAGCACGCTTCTGTGGCACAGGCTCCGATGGAGGGAAGCGATGTACAGGGAGCAGGGGAGTGCCTTGCATTTCCTTTTTCCCCGGATTTTGTTTTATTAATACACAATGCCTTTCTTTTGAAGAAGTCAGGAGCTTCTCTTCAGGCAGCCCCGTCTCTTCCTCAGCAAACTTCAGTTGCTGCAACCTCTCAGTCTTTCCTGCCAAAACGTCCCTGGGTGGAGATTTTGGATCCCGAGGAGCTATCTGACACAGATGGCCCAGTTTTGTCTCCAGGCTCTCCCTCAGAATCTTTGGATTTGGCAGATGAGGTCACCCTGCCCTCTGAGGAGGGGGATGATCTGACTGCTGCCTGCCTTTTTTTCGTAGGGAAGAGCTTCCTTCCCTGATTGTTAGGGCTTTTGAGGTTTTGGCCATTTCCCTCCTGAATCGTCAGAGGGAACAGGTCCGGTGCCCTCTGTTATATCTGGCACCAAATGCCCACCTCGTTCCTTTCATTTGCATGAGACCATGAAGATCCTTTTTTCGGCGCAGTGGGATACGCCGGACAGTGGACTTAAGGTTGCTTAGAGCTATGTTGCGTCTTTACGCGCTACCTGCTCATGAAGGTCGCTACGGTGAATTCATTAATCATAGCGGTCACTAAGTAAACTACTCTCCCTGTGGAGGGTGATATGGTGCTCAAGAACCCTCAGGATCGTAAGTTGGAGACTTGCTTGAAGCTTTCCTTGAAGTAGCTGCCCTTTCCCTGCAGGCTTCAGTTTGTGGCTCCTATGCAGCGCGGGCATGCTTATCATGGGTACAAAAAGCCTCATCTCCGGAAGATCTCGTGGCTGTTTTGCCGGCCTTGGAGTCTGGTTTAGCCTTCCTTGCGGATCTTCTTTATGATCTTTTGAGGGCTTCGGCGAAGGAGGTTTCTCTAGCAGTCACTGCGCGTTGCTGACTGTGGTTGCGGCATTGGGCTGCAGACGTGGCCTCTAAGTCACGTTTAGCAAGGCTTCCTTTTTGTTTGGGACGGACTTAGAACAGATTGTAAAGGACCTCGTTGACTCTAAGGGCCAGTGCCTCCCGGAGGACAGATCCAAGTTTGTACGACCGGCGGGACCTAGACCTAAGTGTAGGGATACACGGCGTTACCATCCAGGTCACAGGTTCTCTTTTCAGAGAGCAAGGCCTTCTCAGAGGTCTCAGCCCTTTCGAGGTGACAGGCGGGCCTTCCTTTCCGGTAACAGAAACCAGCTCGCAGCCAGATCCGCCCAATGATGGGGTCCTGGTCCATATCCAGCCGGTTATTGGGGGCAGACTGTCCCTATTCCTGGTGGAGTAGACCAGGGTAACATCCGATGAATGGGTCTTGGAGGTTATCAGAGACGGCTACAATTTAGAATTGGCTCGCCCGATAGTAGGCTCTTTTCTGGAATCTCCTTGCAAATGTCCCGCCAAGGTGTGGGCCGTTCGACACACCCTCCTCAACTTACAACGGCTGGGTGACCTCCTCAACTTACAACGGCTGGGTTTACCCCCAGCAGAAAGAGGGTGTGGTCGATACTCCATTTATTTTGTGGTGCCAAAAAAGGGTGGTTCTTGGCAACCTGTCTTAGATCTCAAGTGCGTCAACAGGTCCTTATGGGTTTGGCTTTTCCGCATGGAAACCCTCCAATTGGTGATTGCAGCGGTACAGCCAGGGGAGTTTTTGACCTCTCTCGATTTTAGAGGCCTATTTACACATTCCAATCTGGCCTCCCCACAGGCGCTTTCTTCGCTTTGCAGTGCTCGGTCGTCTTTTTCAATTCAAAGCAATGCCCTTCGGCCTAGCCACAGCGCCTCGGACCTTTTCCAAGGTCCTGGTAGTAGTGGCGGCCTATCTCAGGAAGGAAATGATTCAGGTCCATCCCTATCTAGAGACTGGCTTGTGCAGGCGTCGTCTTTTGAGGAGAATCGGCGGGCAACCGACAAAGTGGTCGGGTTGCTTCAGTCGCTTGGTTAGGTGATCAACTTCCTGAAGTGCAGCCTAACACCTTCCCAAACGCTGGAATACTTGGGGGTGTGCTTCGATACCCGAACATGGCTAGTTTCTCTTCCTTCAGCTCCAGCACAGCGGTTACAGGCTCAGTTATAAGCGATCTTTCAAACTCCGAACCCACGGGCTTGGGACTATGTACAAGTTCTAGGTTCCATGGCCTCCACATTGGACGTGGTAAAGTGGGCCAGAGCTCACATGCGCCCCCTCCAGCGGCACCTTCTGAGCCGTTGCTCTCCGCTCTCGGAGGATTACGAGGTTTGGGTGCCATGTTCGGCCCGTCTTCACACAATCATGCATTGGTGGTTCATTCAAAAGAATCTGGTGTCGGGCATTCCTCTGGCAACCCCAGACTGGAAGATAGTGACCACGGATGTGTCGCTGTCTGGCTGGGGGGCTCATTGCCTGCAACAGATGGCCCAGGGCATTTGGACTTCGACGGAGGCGTTATGGTCCATCAACCGCTTGGAGTTACGGGCGATTCGTCTGGTCCTTCAAGAGTTTCTGTCTCTTCTCCACGGTTGCCCAGTTCGAGTTCTTTCGGACAATGTGACGGCGGTCGCCTACGTAAACCGTCAGGGGGGTACCAGGAGTGCACCCCTTGTGCGCAAAGTGGCTCTGATCTGCTGTTGAGCAGAGACTCATCTCTCTTTCTTGACAGCGGCTCATATAGCGGGGGTCACAGAATGTGCAAGCAGACTTTCTCAGTTGCCACAAGTTGGAGCCGGGGGAATGGACGCTCTCCCCTCTGGCCTTTGATCAGATAGCTGCCCGTTGGGGGATGCCAGAGATGGACTTAATGGCCACCGCTTTCAATGCGAAGGTTGCCCGTTTCTTCAGCAGGGGACGAGAGCTGGGCTCAGAAGGCATCAATGCCCTTCTTCAACCTTGGTCCAGGGGCCTGCTCTATGCCTTTCCCCCATGGCCAACGGTGGGAAGGTTATGGACTCACGTTGCCAGTCATCCCGGTCGAGTGAACCTAGTGGCCCCGGATTGGGCCAGACGACCCTGGTACGCAGATGTGATCAGGCTTCTGATTGTCCTTTTTCTGCTACCAGCGCAAGATGGTCTCCTGCTGCAGGGGCCAATCATGATGGAGGATCCCTACCCCTTTGTTCTTAGGGCCTGGCCCTTGAAAGGGCGAGGTTGAGAAGAAAAAGGTATCTGGGCACGGTTATCACTACGATGCTGTAGGCTCGGAAAAGATCCACCTCAATAGCTTATGCTAGGGTGTGGCGTACCTTTGATTCGTGGTGTGCGAGTTCAGGATTGTCTTCTCTGGAAGATATCTGCAGGGCAGCTACATGGGCTTCGATCCATACATTCACTGGTCATTATTGGGTGGATGTGGCAGCTTGTCAAGATGCGGTGTTTGGCTCGTCGGTGATTTCTGCCGGGTTGGGGTTGTCCTGTCCTACTTGAGGACTGATTGGGTACATCCCACAAGTCTCTGGATTGATCTGTGGGATGCCATGGATGGAAAAATTAATTCTTACCTGATACTTTTCTTTCTATTAGTCCCAACAGATCAATCCAGAGGCCCCCCTGGGTTTTACTGTCTGCGGTTTTGTTGCGGTTGGTTAGGTTTTTTCGGGTTCCGTTGTTCTGAATGTTCCTTCTTTGATTAAAAAATAAAATAAATATAGAACTGGTAGAAGTATGTTGGACAATTGGTCTGACAATGTCAGGAGAGTTTTTCTATTGTTTCCATTCCACTGCTTTGGTATCGTTCATACTGAGGTTCAGCTGCCTGCACAGGTCCACATATAGCAAACCTCGGAGGTTTTTCAGTGCATCAGATTTCAGACAATTTATTTAATAGCCTAACACCCTTTTCAATGAGCTTTCAGAGGCTAAAACCTCCTGACTAAGGTCAGTATAATGCTGTTACGGTATCCTCTCCTGACCTAAGGAAGGAAGTATTGGTCTCTGAAACTTTATTAACAAAGGTACCATATTACATTATCCTAAATTAAAAATAAATGTATTTTCTTTACCTTTGTTGTATGGCCATTTACTTTTTCTCATTGTGTTGCTCCCAGTCTCTAGATTCTGCTTTCCTTTGTTTTCGCTTAACTCTTCTGCCAGGGTTTCCTGGCCATTTCTCATTTTTCTCTCCTTTTTCTTTGTTTTCTTCAATATTTTTCTGCCTCTCTCTCTGTCCAGATTTAATTCATTCTTACTATCCATTCTTTAATTTCCCCTCTTTCTCTCCCCATCCTTCCATCCAGTGTCTCTCTCCCCATCCATCCGTTTTCCCTCTTTCTCTCCCCATCCTTCCATCTGCTTTTTCCCTCTTTCTCTCCCCATCCTTCCATCTGCTTTTTCCCTCTTTTTCACAGGACCCCAAAGTCATCCACAAAGGAAAGATATTCAACATAAAGGGATCTTTCACTGGCTCATCTTCCAATGTGGTATATATCATTCAGTGTAAAAAATGTAACGAAGGATGCTATATTGGAGAAACAGGCCAGATGCTTAAGACAAGATTCAATTTACATAGACATGACATGAACAATACAGCCAGTAGGGCCCCCACCCTGGTGGGACAGCAGTTCACAGAACCAGGACACTGTACCAGTGATTCCACAGTGAGAATACTGAAAGGTAACTTTAAAACCATACAAGAACATAAGACCTTTGAAGTCAGAATGATTGAATATTTTAACACCCAACAGAAAGGACTTAACAAGGATCTGGGGTTCTTAACCCATTATAAACCATAAAGCTGTATGTCTCTGTTGATCACCCCACCCCTCACCTATCCACACCCATCCTGTCAGAATATCAATGATATGCTTTGATGTCCCCATGCATACCTCCGACCCACCCCCATCCTCCCACCCTGTCAGACTGTCATAGTAATGCTTGAATGTTTTCACTTATATACACTGTCAGCTAGCACATTTGCTTATTTCCGATCTGACAAAGAAGGGCAACCTTCGAAAGCTAATCAAGAAATGTATTAAGTTATGTCCAATAAAAAAGGTATCTTATTTTCTTTTCCATGTTTTATTTTGTTTGATTTCTATTGATAACCTCTGATTTGTTTTAAACTTACTACACTGTAGTTTCATCGCATGCCCCTAGTCCTAATATTTTTGGAAAGCGTGAACAGACGCTTCACATCCACCTGTTCCACTCCACTCATTATTTTATATGCCTCTATCATGTCTCCCCTCAGCCGTCTCTTCTCCAAACTGAAGAGCCCTAGCCTCCTTAGTCTTTCTTCATAAGGAAGTCGTCCCATCCCCACTATCATTTTAGTCGCCCTTCTCTGCACCTTTTCCAATTCTACTATATCTTTCTTGAGATGCGGCGACCAGAATTGAACACAATACTCAAGGTGCGGTCGCACCATGGAGCGATACAACGGTATTATAACATCCTCACACCTGTTTTCCATACCTTTCCTAATAATACCCAACATTCTATTCGTTTTCCTAGCCGCAGCAGCACACTGAGCAGAAGGTTTCTGTGTATTATTGACGACGACACCCAGATCCCTTTCTTGGTCCGTAACTCCTAACGTGGAACCTTGCATGACGTAGCTATAATTCGGGTTCTTTTTTCTCACATGCATCACCTTGCACTTGCTCACATTAAATGTCATCTGCCATTTAGCTGCCCAGTCTCTCAGTCTCGTAAGGTCCTTCTGTAATTTTTCACAATCCTGTCGCGAGTTAACACTTTGAATAACTTTGTGTCATCAGCAAATTTAATTACCTTGCTAGTTACTCCCAGCCAGTAGGGAATGACTATGTAGGGAAAAACTGCTTTCAGGCTGGGGCCTCTCATCAGATGGGAAGGAATGTGATGAATCTGGCTTTTACTCTGACTTAGCTCAGAATGCAATTCAGGTTTTAACAAAAAGTATGCAGTGTACTATTATACTAATGTTAGCTAAAATAATGTGATATCCAGGAATTCAGTGCCATGCCTAGGCAACTGCCTGGGCACCAGCTAAACTAGGCTACTGCACTACTAACATGGTACTCAAACTAGGGTACATATATGTGTGTGTGTGTGTGTGTGTGTACATATATCTAAGCCAAAAACAGGTAATTTGCTATTACTTAGGCAATTGCCTAACTTCCACATAGTCTGTTTGCTGCAGTTACCATCAGCCGGGCTATAGCTTAACAAAAAAACAGGTTTAACTGAGCCAATAAAATAAGCTGCTGGTGTTTGCAGCCAGGATACTGTCAGAGAATAATGGCCACCTATGTAAGTGTAAGATAAATTTAAAAGAATCATTTATGTATATAGTTGAAGATGATGTGGCTAACACTTTTGGTGCAGTGATAGAGACCCCCTTTACCCTCTGGTCCTTTGTGTTGACAAGAGCCAATGATGATAACCCATCCCTGCTTTACAGAGCATGGAAACAAAAATTGGGTACGTTCAAGGGGTGAGGGCCTGATGGAGGTATTTTTCTGGTGCGTTCTAAGTTCCCAAGTGGATAATGTATAATAACTGGCTTTAATTTCTTGTAACTAGGTTAATATTTTATTCAGAGAAGTTTGATTATTGATCCACAAATTGCAGTGCATCAGACATTGCACACATTTGGCCTTCTTCTTCTGGACTGCAGTTGAGCTTTGTCTCATTTCTAATATAAATTTAAAAGGGAGTGATAGAGGCAAATGCCTCTTCACTAAAGATATGCATTTTTTTTTGCATGCATTCAGTTTGTTAATGCCTTAAGAAATGTAGTGCACACAAAAATCAATTTAATGTGCATTACGTATGAATTAATATGAGTATAATTGATTTGCACCTATTACAAAGTTCAAACACAACTCAGTGAATATAATGACCCAAAAATTCTGAAAATGAATCAAAAGATTTATTGTAGAGAGAATCCATAAAAGTGGAGAACTCAATAGATCCCACGAGGCGTAAAGTGAAAAATAAAAAAGGTGGGAATATTAGCCAGGCTATCCAAAGAATGGAACCAAATTATCTTTAAAATAAGCAGAATTTAATAATTTTCAAACAAATGATAATAAAACAATCACACATTAAAAGTGACTCGACACAACGTTGTGTTTCGGTCGGATAGGCCTGCATCAGGAGTCTTGTAATCAAGGTGAACAATGAATTAAACACATCGAAGGAATCTCAAATCACGAATAAAAGATTCCAAGGATAAAGGTCTGCAGACAAGACCTAAAAATGATCTTGAAAAAGACCGTTACGCAAGTGGACCGTCTGTCGCAGTAATCTCTGCAGTTTTTTTTTGTTTGTTACATTTGTACCCCGCGCTTTCCCACTCATGGCAGGCTCAATGCGGCTTACATGGGGCAATGGAGGGTTAAGTGACTTGCCCAGTCACAAGGAGCTGCCTGTGCCTGAAGTGGGAATTGAACTCCGTTCCTCAGAACCAAAGTCCACCACCCTAACCACTAGGCCACTCCTCCACTCCAAAAGATTTATTGGCCATGAATATCCCTTGATGGCACAGTGGAGCATTGTAGACTTATATTCCGGACTATACTCAGCTGGTATATGAGCCAGAAGGTTTTTCTATAGGAAAACAAATCACCAGAATATTGCCTATTTGTGATGTATATTCATTGTATAAGTGGAACTGGGGTCATTTTTTCAAAGCCTGGACTTCACAATGAGTCAGAAGTAAAATTATCATATTCTTAATTGCATGCGTTCAATTTTATGTGTGTTTTTGTGTGCTTGCAATACCCAGGTTAGAGATACCACAGCTTTTACCAGTTTGGCGAGGCTTGGAATTTTACACCAGCTGGCATTCATCTGCCCCTGAGGCAGTCGTTTTGTCAAAACATGGCCATGTTGGGCAAACTTGTTTCAACCTGGGAGCTAGAAGTGGCAATACAGAGTATTTTCTTCATACAGTCTCCTTCTCTTCTTTCTCCCATATGATTTATGGTGAGGATCACTGACCATTTTAATAGACCTTTAGACCAACTCCATCCTGTTTGTATATTTTTGAAGATGCCTTTCCTGAATTGTTAATCCAACAAATAAGTTGTCCCTTTCACTTTGTTATTCTTTTTTCAGTCCTATCTTAATTGAAACACAGCAATTATACAGTTTTCATCTACCACCCCTTCTGTAAAAAAACAAAATAAAAGAAACACTTTCCTTAGGTGACTCCAGAACCTAAAACGCTTACCTTCATCCTATGCCTTCTCATTCCAGAGTTTTCTTTCAATTGAAAGAGACTCTCCTCCTATGTGTTAATGAATATATTTAAATGTCTCTATCATAGCCCCTCTCTCCTTTCTTCCAGAGTATACATATTTAGATCTCTGTAAGTCCGCATATGCTTTATGATGGAGACCACTGGCCAGTTTTGAGCACCTCTTAAGTGGCTATCTGAAAAGCCATTGTTTGTTTGTTTGTTTGTTTGTTTTTTATCTTTGAGCATGGTATACAGTATGTATAGATCTTTTTCTTCCTTATGTAGGGAGTTTTTTGTTACTTGTGGATGTTTTTTCGGAAAGGAGGAGGAGCCCATGATACAGGCCAATTCAGTGGAGTCCTAATTAATGGTTCCCTGGGCTATTGAGGCTAGTTTATAAAGTATATGATATATATCAGTATTGTGCAATTTCTCACAGAGTGTATAGCAAGAGTGCATCCATTAGTTTTTTGATACAGTATGTAGTACAATGATGATGAAAACATTTTTGCTAGTTAATAGTTTTATTTTGGGCATATATGAACAGCTTCATAGTTTAAAGATAAAACAAAAAGGAGGTAAAAACCCTCACGAAACCGTGAGATATGAAGCAAAAAAGTGAGGAGAATGAATAAGGATACCAAATAATATGTTTATTCACATAAAAAATGACCCATGTGAATTACGTCATTTTTTATGTGAATAAACATATTATTTGGTATCCTCATTCATTCTCCTCACTTTTTTGCTTCACAGCTTCATAGTTTAACACATTACTTTGTTCTGTTTGCTTTTCAGAATGAGAAAATGATAGAACAGCAGCTTCTTATTGACGAACTACAAGATAAACTAATGAAGCTGACAGCATCCCAGCAAACATCTGAAGAAAAGCTGGTTCCTCTGATTTCTTTCCAACGACCTTATAGTGTGCCACTCACTCACAACTTCCAGCTACTCTCCAACAGTTTGATGCAATCCATTCAGATGCCTGCCTTGCCCAAGTCCAGACAAGTACAAACAAAACTAATACTAATTTAGAGCTGAATTTAGTTTTGGACCATGCTTCAAAATAGGCTGAATTTCCATTAGGGTTTTTTTCTGGTGATCAGTGAATAATAAATTTGGATCATGATTCTTCCAGAAAATGACCAGGATGGAGGGAGGTCCAAAAGTTAATACGCTACATGATCAAATGTATTTTCTTTTCTGCCTCCTGCCTTTTATTTTGCTGCTATTTTCAGTTAAGGTGACTTTGTGTTCAGCCAATTAACAAGTTTCCTGTGCAGTGGTATAAGCCAGTGTTTCCCAAGTCCGGTCCTGGAGTACCCCTTGCCAGTCAGGTTTTCAGGATATCCACAATGAATATACATGAGAGATTTGCATATAATGGAGGCAGTGTATACAAATCAAGTTCATACATAATCATTGGGGGTATCCTGAATACCTGACTGGCAAAGGGGTACTCCAGGACTGGACTTGGGAAACACTGGTATAAGCAACTCAAATACAGTCAAAACAAATAGGGCTCTATTTTCAAAAGTGAGCCAAACAAATTCTTCAGCAGTTTGCCAAATTATGTTCTTACGTTGGGCCATTTGCACACAAAAGTGCACAAATTCTAGTTCATATGGCATGAGCAATAATAAAGTTGCATATTAACATAAATTAAGTGGACAGATTGCCAAGTGGTATGTGCGTTTGTTCAGATACCTGAGCATTTACTTTCTTTTAAAAACATTGGTTTACATAACTTGGAGGTCTTTTTAGTAAAGTGCACTAAGAAGTTAATATGGGTGAAGGACGTCCAAGTTTTAGGCACGCCCAAGTCCCGCCTTCGCTACGCCTCTGATATGCCCCCTTGAACTTTGTCCGTCCTTGCAACGGAGTGCAGTTGGAGACGTCCTAAATCGAGCTTCGATTATACCGATTTGGACATCCCTTGGAGAAGGACGTCCATCTCCCGATTTATGTCGAAAGATGGATGTCCTTCTCTTTCGAAAATGAGCCCCAAAGTTCCATAGTTTACTAAGGAACTTATTAAATCTAAGTGCTTTGACAATGAGTCCCTATGTAACTTTATAAGTCTAAGGGCCTTTTTACTAAGCGGTGGTAAGATGTTTTAATCTGGCAGTAGCAATAACTTATTGCTAATTGGAATGCCTTCCTTTATCTTACTGGATAAAATGGATAGATTGTACGGGTCTTCATCTGCCGACATCTACTATGTTATTATGGGGCATATTTCCAAAGTGCTTTGAAAATACTCCCCATAATAACATAGCAGATGAAGACCCGTATGGTCCATTCAGTTTATCCAGTAAGATAAAGGAAGGCATTCCAATTAGCAATAAGTTATTGCTACTGCCAGATTAAAACAGCCTTTAAAATAATAAATAGTAAGAAAGGGTATTTACCCAGAGCCTCCAAAATTATGAGAAAACCTCTAAAAATGGTCCAAGTGTCGATCACAGTTTGCTGCAGACATGAAAAGCTGGAACCGCTGTTGAACCAGCTTAAAACACTGAGGGGCCCTTTTACTAAGGCACGCTGAAAAATGGCCTGCAGTAGTGTAGACTCGTGTTTTGGGCGAGCACAGAATCATTTTTCAGCTCACCTGTAAAATATGCCTTTTTAAAATTGTTGCTGAAAATGGTCGTGTTGGAGATGGATGTTAGGTTTAATGGGTCTTCCTTAGCATGGCACTTCTTATGCTGGGAATGGGATTTTTTGATTTAAGTCATGTCTTTCTCAGTTGTAGCTCAAGACAAGTTGCCTCAGGTATAAGTTTACTATACTTGAATGTGATGGAGAGTTATGTGACTTACCCACAAGGAGCCACAGTGGTATTTGAACTATTCTAATAATTAGACTACTCCTTCTCTTCTAGCTCTTTTGATTTTCTTTTAATATCAGAGGTTAAGTAGTTGGTGATGGTGAAAAAGTTGTACGTGCGTTTTCTCATTTTTCTTGTTATTTTGAGGTACATACAAGTCCTCCCATGTATTCCCTGGATCGGGTAGTGGCAGGATTCCGAACTCGCAGTCAGATGGTAATAGATCACCTAGAACAGCAAGATGAAGTTCTTCATTGTCAGTTCTCAGATCAGAGTGATGAAGATAATCATGAAAACAATAAAGAAAACAGAAAGAAGTCTGCTTTCAGGTAAATTGTATTTGCATATGCATTCTAATTTGAATTAGTCTTGCATTGCTCTGCTGCTGTTCCAGCTCAATTCAACCAATTATTTCTTGCTCATGATTTTTGGAACATTGGAAAATATGTTTAGAAATAAATTTGAAAGAATTAATTCAAATATGGCCACCCTTCTTTGGAAGTGAGTCCTATTTCTCTTTCATCTTTCTGGAATCACATAGGGGGTCTTTTACTAAGGCATGCTCATGTTTTAAGCCGCACTAAAATTGGGCGCATGCTAAATGTTAGAGACACCCATAGGAATGCATTGGTGTCTCTAACATTTAGCACGCACCCAATTTTAGCGCATGCTAAAAACATGAGCGCGCCTTAGTAAAAGACCCCCATAATTTATGTCTTTGAGCTAAACCACTGCAAAAACTGCTCTGCCCAATATTCAAAGAGATATAACCAGGTAGGAGAGCTTCCTGCCTAGTTAAATCACTTCTTCCTGCCTACCACAGATAGTCAGTGGCACATAGCATCACATCACAACATCATAACATAACAATGATATTTATATATTACTATAACCAAGAAGTTCTAAGCAGTTCACAGATCTATCAAGAGACCAGAACAAACTCCCAGAAATTATATAAACAAATTAATTAAAAAATCAAAAATCCCTAAATAATTTAACCAATAACTAATTTCTGAAAAAGATAAGTTATAATATTCCTCCTGAATGAAGGATAAGTATTGTATTGAATAAAACTTACAGAAAATTCTTGCCAAAATTTAGGGGACTGGTATGCTAACAGTATTTCATGAATTTTCAGTCTTTTATAACCTTTAGAAGATGGAAAACTAAAAGAAAAAGTATTGATGATTCTCCTGTTCCTGGACAGAGCAGTGATCTGAAAGTTATCCAGCTTATACTCAGAACCGCCCCCATCTAAAATTTTAAATAAAAAACAAGCAAACAAATAAAATCCTGGCTTCTATAGGTAGCCAGTGGAATCTTACAAAATAGCCTGTAATCCTATCCAATTTTCTCAAAGAATATATTGGACAGTGCCATTGAATATCATTTCTAATTAACCCTGCGCTGTCCAGTTAGTGGCAGGGTGATCCATGGGTGGAGTTTGGGCAGAGCTGGTACTTAACAGTGATATTTATACGCTGGTTAAGTAAGAGGGATAAAGTTAGGACAGCAAAATGGCTGTCCTAATTTTTACCTGCAGAGCTAGCCAGACACCAATCTGAATTAGAGAGCTGCACGAGAAGGGGGTTAGCAGGATTCCCGTGGAGATCCCCTACAGGTCCGTGGGGATCCTGTGGGGATGGATGCAGGTCCTATGGGGTTCCTGCGGAAGTATAGTGTAGGACCAGCCTACCCATCCTTTTCTTGTGCAATGGCTGCCGTCTCCTCGTTGATCGGGGATGGGACTGGGAGGGAGTTCACATTTGCCAATCGTCATTAATTTGTTTCTAAGCTACCTTTGCAATTCTAATAGCACTAAAAAAAAATAATGGATATGGTTGATAGCATTGAAATCCCACAAGCCCCGAAAGGGGAAGTTATCAAAATGGGCTAATGTAAAGTTGGGTTATTTAATACAGGATATGGGCGGGAATAGTGGAGATTACTTATGGGGACCGGTGGGGATGGAGCAGTGGCGTAGCCAGACAGCGCAGTTTTGGGGTGGGTCTGAGCCCAAAGTGGGTGGGCACAAAATTTTCTCTGCTCTGCCCTCCCTCCACCACTATACCCACCATTTCTCCCTCTTCTCCACCCCTGTGCCTACCATTTCTCCCCCTCCCCACCTATCCCCTCTGTATACAGCATGTGTCCCTCCCCTCCACCTCATACACAGCCAAGACTTCTCCCTTCCTCACCCCTCCACCCCTTTGCTGCATCTCCCTCACCCACCCACCAAGCCTCATCTTTCCATCTTCCCCCCCCCCCCCCCCCGTGCAGCTGCAGCATCTCACCCTCCTTGCAGGCCCGCCCAGCAGAAAGTTCCTGACGGCGATTCCAGTCGCAGCGATTGCCACACGCTGCCTGCCGGCTGCCGCTCAACAATCTCCTCGCACTACTAAGCGCTAACCCGGAAGTCTCTCCTCTGCAGGAGAGACTTCCGGGTTAGCGCTTAGTAGCGCTAGGAGATTGTTGAGCGGCAGCCGGCAGACAGCGTGTGGCAATCGCTGCGACTGGAATCGCTGTCAGGAACTTTGCTGCTGGGCGGGCCTGACCTGAAATTGGGTGGGCCCAGGCCCGCCCGTGGCTACACCCCTGGATTGGAGTAGGTTACTTCTGGGGATGAGCAAGGATGGAGGAGATTCCAATGGGGATGGGTGGGGATGGGTTAGATTCTATAGGGTTTGAGCGGGGACAGGTAAAATTTCTGGCCCTGTGCAACTCTATAATCTGAATATCAACCAATGACTGGTTAACTCCCAGTAGTGGCCTAGGGGATTCTTGGGGCCCCCTCCCTCCTCCCTCCAAAGCCAATAGTCGGAGATCAGTTTTTAAATTATTATTTCATTTATTAAGGAACAAAGTTTTATCCTACACCCGTATCATCCATGTGAAAAAGCAGCTGTTCCCTAAACTTAATAGCTAGTTGCACCACCTTTAGCATGCTTCCTATAATTTGATATTGGTCTTTTACATTGATATTGAGGAGTCTTTACCCAATCTAATTCAGATGCATTTCATAGATTTCCATGCATGAATTGCTCATTTCAAGTCCTGCCACAGCATCTCTATTGGACTCAAGCCAGGACTTTGACTAGGACAGTCCAAACCTTTTATTTTGTTTCTCCTCATCTATTCATATGTAGACTTGCTTTTGTGTTTTGGATCATTCTCTTGCTCCATAAGTCAATTATGCTTCAGTTTCATCTCACAGATGACCAGACATTCTCCTTGAGAATTTTATGGTACAGTGCAGCATTCATGGTTCATTTAATAATAAGCTTTCCAGGTCCTGACACAACAAAACATCCCCTCACCATCACAATACCACCATCATGTTTGACTGTTGGTTTGATGTTCTTACTGTGGAATGCTGTATTTGCTTTATACCAGACATAATGAGACCTATGTTGTCCAAGAAGTTTCATTTTGACTCGTCTATCCATAGAAAATTTTCCCAAAAGGCTTGGGGATCATAGAAGTGTGTTTTTGCAAATACGAGATGAGCATGAATAGCAGTGATTTCTACCTTTCTACTTTTCCACAAATCCCACTTTTGCCCAGTCTTTCTTATTGTAGAATCATGAACACTGACCTTAGCTGAAGCTAGAGAGGCCTGAAGTTCTTTGGATGTTGTGAGAAGTTTTGTGACTTTCCAGATAAGTTGTTGCTGCACTCTTGGAGTAATTTTGGCAAGTCAGCCACTCTTGGGAAGATGTACTACTGTTCTACGTCTCCATTTGGAGATAATGGCTCTCACTGTGGTTCTGTGGTATCCCAGAGCTTTTCCAGATTGATATATTTCAACAACAATGTTCTCATCCATTCTTGAATTTCCTTTGATTGTGGCATAGCGTTCTTATAGAAACTTTGTAGTGACTACTTCACTCATGGTAAGGCTCAATGTATAGTGAGATTTAGATTCAACAGGGCTGGCTGCAGTCAAGCCTGACTGTGTTCAATCAGCTGAATCTAATGATTGGTTAAATTTTGATCAGTTGGTTGATTGAGTAACTAAGGGGCCAGTTAACTATTTTGCATGTGTGATATGGGGGGGGGGGATGGGACTAGGACTTGATATACCGCCTTTCTGTGTTTTTTTTTTCCAACTACATTCAAAGCCGTTTACATAGTATGTACAGGTACTTATTTGTACCTGGGGGAATGGAGGGTTAAGTGACTTGCCCAGAGTCACAAGGAGCTGCGGTGGGAATCAAACCCACTACGCTATAACTTTAGTGCTTCATTTACTTAAGGAACAAGTTAAAAATTGTGTTGTGTTTTCCCAGGTTATCTTTGTCTAAAATTGCATTTTGTTTAAAGATCAGAAACCATTTAATGGCTCATTTTCAAAGCACATAGACTTACAAAGTTACATAGGTTCCTATATAACTTTGTAAGCCTATGTGCTTTGAAAATGAGCACTTTAGTTTGATGTATATGCAATAATAGAGGAAATCAGGAGGACAGGGGACTTTTTCACATTATTGTACCTTTTGAACCCTCGGTCAGCAGGATGATCTGAATTATATACAGTGATTGTGTGGTCAGATAAGTTAGAAAATATAGGAGTAAAATAAAGAATGATGGAAAAAGTTACAAATGTCACATTATTTAAAATTAATTTTTGTTTTTTTAATTTAGGCGTTCTATAAATCGCACATGGACTCGAAAGCAGGCTCCTGACACTCCTGCACAAGAACTGATTACCTCGCAATGCCACATACCTAAGCAGAATGAACCCATACCACCTGCTGAAACAACTAGAGGTATGCAGTGCCATTTTAGAAAACTCAAAATCTGAATATAGAGATTTTTGCCAAAACATCTAGAGCCTGTGACATATTTTACAAATGCAGGGTTGAACATATAAGAGTATTGTAAAATTGACATATCCCATCAAAAACATATGGCAGATGAATGGCAATGTCTCAAAATGTTGCAGTGTGAAACTTGTTTATTCTAATTTACACCCTAATTATTGTACATTTATCTTGTCCTGTTATTATTATGTTTTGTTTTTCCTATTTAACCACTTTGCATTATACATAATTTTCTTACGCACCTTAAATGCTATAAGGCTGTAATTGTTATTCCGTTAATAGGATTGCCATGATATTCTCATGCACCTTATTTGTTATCTAATCATGATGTATTGTAAGCCACATTGAGCCTGCAAATAGGTGGGATAATGTGGGATATAAGTGCAGCAAATAAATAAATAGAGAAGTGAACCCAAGGGTGTCCATGAAGCTGAAAAAGGCCCATTCAAGCTCACACCATCATTTCCTGACATAGATTTTACATTGCCTGTATGTCATTGTGCTATCTGGAATCGAAGATGGATGTAGAGAATGCTGCACCACCCATGACACGCCCCTGTACCACCTTCAACATGCCTCTGCTGACCCTAGACATTTTACTGGCTTGTCCGTTTTGGCCACAAAAATGTATAATGCTGGGAATGGGACATTTAGAGCGCGAATAGTGCTTGTAAAATGACCACCATGGTCTTTACCATATATATATATATATATTTTTGTTACATTTGTACCCTGCGCTTTCCCACTCATGGCAGGCTCAATGCGGCTTACATGGGGCAATGGAGGGTTAAGTGACTTGCCCAGAGTCACAAGGAGCTGCCTGTGCCTGAAGTGGGAATTGAACTCAGTTCCTCAGTTCCCCAGGACCAAAGTCCACCACCCTAACCACTAGGCCACTCCTCCACTCATATGTGCTTGCATAACCATATAATTATCAGTTTGGTAGAGTTAACTAACTTCATACTGCTAATTATTTTGAATTTATGAAGTGTTTTTGGGCTACAAAAATTGTTAATGTATAGGCTCTTGCATATAAGTGCTGTCATTGTTTAGGCTGTTAATTATGAATGACTGCCATGAGAGACACTGTACCCTATTTTAAAATTTGCAGTTACCATACACAAATTTCAAGAATTAATATGTGGTAATGTCGTAACTGCACAGTCTATGTGTTTTCTGTTTCTAGCTGTTTCCCATTCAGTTAACACAGATGAAATGTCATTATATTGCATTAACTTCATTGCTGATATTGACATGCAGTTGGCTACACCTATTAACATGGTGTTAACTCTGCCTTGTTACCTGCCACATTAAGAGCCAATGCACAGTATCTTCTGAATTAACTGGAAGGCATAGTCCTAGCCCATTTTCCAACCTATTTTAAATGGACTGTTAATATGTTAGGTAATGCATGCATTAATTGCCAAGACAACTTAATAAATTGCAGCAAGAGCTGGAGTTTGCCCTTTTTATTCTTGCTTTTATCTTGGTTTATTCTATAACTTCAGCTTATATTGAGGGTAATTTTATAATAAGTCGCCTATATTGAGAGGTCAAGCAGGCGCCTAGTTTTAGCATGCTTAATAAAGATACATAATGAATCAAATTGTAATTGCAGACGGTCCGGTTATAAAGATAAATGTATCCCTTACTAGTTGAAGATTTATATATGTATATATTTCTCTGAGGACAAGCAGGCTGCTTGTTCTCACGACTGGGCGACGTCCGACGGCAGCCCCAGGTCCAGAATCTTCCTAGCAACAAAGCTTGCTAGAGCCCTCGCGCTCACCGCACATGCGCGGCCGTCTTCCCGCCCGCAGCGCGAACGTGCCTCAGTCTCTTTTTTTCCGCAGTCGGAGCGGCTGTTTTCGGCTGTTCTGTGCCCCAGAAGAGAGCCCTCCCAGCGATTCCGTGTTTTTTTGCCGGTTTTCGGTTGTTTTTGAGCGAGTTCGCTCGAGTTTTTGTTCCTTTAAAAAAAAAAAAAAAAAAAAGCTGAAACGGAAGTCGTTTACAGCCAAACCCATGTCGGCGGTGCCACTCCTAAAACCGTAAGAGCTATCAGCTTGGAGTTTTTGGCTCCCGTGGAGGTTACATTGAATCTCATCTGGGAGGCGCGCCAGGACCTAACGGTGGTAGTAAATAATTTTGCTTCAGATATAATCTTATTAGTGAGCCACATGGATAATCTAATCGAATCCTTTGAGAATGAAAAATTGATACAGCAAATTAAGTTCTACAGGAATAGGAAACGGTTAAGATTTTGAAAATGTTAATGGAAGAAAAATTTGAATAAAATGAATATTGTTACAGATGATTAATATCGAGATTGTTGTTTTCCCAGAGTTCCGGGTATGACTCCTAAAAGTTTTTTTTCCTCTGAAATGATTCCTCTTAGTATATTAATTCAAAAGGAGTGAAGCCTGTGAAACTGGGATTACTTTAATCAGTGGGAATTGGATCAGAGATTCAAGTGTTTGTATTGTTAAATCATTTTTGGTTTTAAAAGGGGAAAAAAAATGAAATCAGGTGTATTGTTTCCACTAATATTGGACAATAAGTTTGTTTCCAACGAAATTAATTGACTATACACCGTTTTGGGTTTGAGGAGGCCAACCAGATGATCAATGTGGAATAATGATTCAGATAAATAATAACTGGGGATAATCAGGTTAATACCACGTTTTCTTGGTTTACTGTTGTTTAATTGATCTCCTTGTTTCACTCTCCCTATTTATTTTGTGGTCTAAGCAGTGGTGTTCCTAGGGGCGCTGACACCCGGGGCGGTCGCCGATGTGCCCCGCCCCCTGGGTGCAGCGCCCCCCCCCCCCCCCCCCCCCCCCCCCCCCCGGTGCAGCGTGAACCCCTCACCGGGTGCACGCCGCTGGGGGGGGTGCCGCGCGCTGGTCAGCTTCGTTGTTTCCATGCTCCCTCTGCCCCGGAACAGGAAGTAACCTGTTCCGGGGCAGAGGGAGCATGGAAAACAATGAAGCTGACCGGCGCGGCACCCCCCCAGCGGCGTGCACCCGGGGCGGGCCGCACCCACCGCCCCCCCTTAGTACGCCACTGGGTCTAAGAAAGAGAAAGATTGTATATAATTCATTTATCTAGTTGAGATTGTTTTCTTCTAATATTGTATTAAAGTACAGTCATCTCTGTATTACTGTTTGCAAGTGACCCTTGTAAAATGAAAAAGTATAAATAAATGATTAAAAAAAACAACTCCTTTTCTTCTTAGAGTTCCCGCAACTTTTCTTTCGTTGTCGTGAGCGGGTTTCTTCTTTTTGGTGCCCTTTTTTGACACCATTGCGAGTTTTGACTTTACCGCCGCGATTTTTCCGTCGATGACATCGAAGATCGCCAGCAGCTTCAAGAAGTGCACGCGGTGCAGCCGGGCAATCTCAGCCACTGATCCACATGCTTCGTGTATTCAGTGTTTTGGGGCTGGTCATCGCCCCGATGCTTGTACTTTGTGTCTTAGCCTTAAAAAGCGGACACAAGCTTCGAGATTAGCTCAGTGGGAGTGCCTGTTCCAAGCCGTGCCTGGTCCTTCGGCATCAACGTCGGTAGCAGTATCGATGTCGGCACCGGAGAATGCATCGACATCCGGAGCGCAGGTAATGGCTGTCCAGAGACCATCTCACGCTGGCAGCAGTGAGCTCTCGAGTGGGTCTCCACCTGCCTCAAGGACTCCTGCAGTGCAGGCCCACCGGGACTGACCTTCTTCAGACCTGGCCCCAAGGAGGTGTGTGGATTCCACGTCCTCCTCGTCAGTACCGGTGGCGTGCTTCGAGTGAAGGCGAAGAAGCATCGTCATCGGTCACCTTCCCATCACGATACCGGGAGCTCCGGGACGCCGAAGGATTTGGCACCCGCAAAGTGTCGACGCCGGGAGGACCGCTCACCCTCCATTCAGGAGGTGTCAATGCGCTCTTCTCCGGACAGCCCGGTACCGCCTCCTCGCCCCAGACAGATTCTGGCTTCGTCTCCTGCACCGATCCCACAGCCTTGCTCGACAGACACTCTTGACGAGCGCCTCCGAGCCATTCTTCCGGAGATTCTGGAAGGGCTGCTGCGACCATCTGTTTCGGTATCGCAGGTGCTTGCGCCGTCGGTACCGTCGAGAGATGCGGCGGCTGGCTCCCTGCCCATGGTGAGGCCTACGGCGCCGGTACCGCTTTTGGCGTCCGCTACCACCCAGGTTGATTCCATGTCGATGGAGGGAGCTTCATCGCCGAAGGCGCGGGAGTCCACTTCTCGACACTGTCACCGAGGACATGGTTTCTCGGCGTTGAAACAGGCCGGGCTTCGGACTGCACTTAGAGAGCTGGTGTCCGATACCAAGGGGGAGGCCTCGTGGGAAGCAGAGGAAGAACCAAGATATTTCTCGGATGAGGAGTCTTGTGGTCTTCCTTCTGATCCTACTCCTTCGCCAGAGAGAAAGCTTTCTCCCCCGGAGAGTTTGTCTTTCTCGTCCTTTGTCTGGGAAATGTCTGTGGTCATTCCCATCCCAGTGGTAACTGAGGATGAGCCCAGGGCTGAGATGTTCGAGGTCCTGGACTATCCTTCGCCACCTAAGGAGTCGTCCACTGTTCCTCTGCACAATGTCCTTAAGCAGACATTGCTGGCGAACTGGACAAAACCATTAACTAATCCCACCATCCCCAAAAAGATTCCAGTACCGATCCACGGGGACCCAGAGTTGATGAAGACCCAGTTGCCTCATGACTCTGCTGTTGTGGATTCCGCTCTCAAGAGGGCCAAGAGTTCGAGAGATTACGCCTCGACGCCCCCGGGGCGGGAGTCTAGAACTCTGGACTCTTTTGGGAGGAAGGCCTACTATTCTGCTGTGTTCATGTCCAAGATCCAGTTGTACCAGCTCTACACGAGCATCCACTTGCAGAACAATGTGAAGCAACTGGCGGACTTGGTCGATAAGCTCCCTTTGGAGCAGGCCAAGCCTTTTCAGGAGGTGGTCAGGCAGCTTGAAGGCATGTCGTAAATTCCTGTCCAGGGGTGCTTACGACTCTTTTGATGTTGCGTCCAGGGCCGCTGCTCAGGATATAGTGATACGCAGACTCTCATGGCTGCATGCCTTTGACCTGAAGAATAGAGTCCAGCAGCGGATTGCGGATGCTCCTTGCCGGGGGGGATAACATTTTCGGTGAGGTGGTAGAGCAGCTCCATCAGTGGGAATCTGCACTTGACAACCTCTCCCACCGGGCGCCTTCTGCTACTACCTCATCAGGTAGACGTTTTTACAGGGGAAGGAGGAATGCTCCCTATACTTATAATAAGCGTAGGTACAATCCACCTTCCCGCCAGCCTACCCAGGCTAAGCCCCAGCACTCTCGTTGACGTCAACAGCTCCCCAGCAAAAGCAAGGGACGGGCTTTTGACTGGCTTCAGATGAGCATAGCCGCCATAAACGTACCTGTGCCGGATGATCTGCCGGTCGGAGGGAGGTTAAAAGTTTTTCACCACAGGTGGCCTCTGGTAACCTCCGACTGGTGGGTTCTTCAAATAGTTCGGTCCGGGTACTCTCTCAATTTGATTTCCAAACCTCCAAATTGCCCACCGGGAGCTCAATCCTTCAGCTTCCAGCACAAGCAGGTACTTGCAGAGGAACTCTCCGCCCTTCTCAGCACCAATGCAGTCGAGCCCGTGCCACCGGGGCAGGAAGGACTGGGATTCTATTCGTTCTCACCCAGCTGATGAGACCACTGAATTCCTGCCATCTGAAGTACTTGAGCTGGAAGGTCATTTTCTTGGTGGCTGTTACTTCAGCTCGTAGAGTCAGTGAGTTCCAAGCCTTGCTAGCGCATGCTCCTTATACCAAATTCCATCATAACAGAGTAGTCCTCCACACTCACCCTAAGTTCTTGCCGAAGGTGGTGTCGGACTTCCATCTGAACCAGTCAGTTGTTTTGCCAACATTGTTTCCCCGTCCTCATACCCGTCCTGCTGAACATCAGTTGCACACTTTGGACTGCAAGCGAACATTGGCCTTCTATGTGGAGCGGACAAGCCCCTTCAGACAGTCCGCCCAAATGTTTGTTTCTTTCGACCCTAACAGAAGGGGAGTTGCTGTCGGGAAACGCACCATTTCAAATTGGCTGGCAGATTGCATTTCCTTCACTTACGCCCAGGCTGGGCTGACTCTTGAGGGTTCTGTCACGGCTCATAGTGTTAGAGCCATGGTAGCGTCAGTGGCCCACTTGAAGTCAGCCACTATAGAAGAGATTTGCAAGGCTGCGACGTGGTCATCAGTCCACATATTCACATCTCATTACTGCCTTGAGCAGGATACCCGATGCGACAGTCGGTTTGGGCAGTCGGTGCTGCAGAATCTGTTTGGGGTTTAGAATCCAACTCCACCCACCTAGGTCAATTTCTATTCTGTTCCAGGCTGCACTCTCAGTTGTTTCTGTTTTTAGGTCAATCTCAGTTTTGTCGCCGCCGTTGCGGGGCCCAATTGACCTCTCTTTGTTGTTTTGAATGAGCCTGGGGGCTAGGGATACCCCAGTCGTGAGAACACACAGCCTGCTTGTCCTCAGAGAAAGTGAAGTTACTTACCTGTAGCAGGTATTCTCCGAGGACAGCAGGCTGATTGTTCTCACCAACCCGCCCACCTCCCCTTTGGAATTGTATCTTCCCTTCTCTTTGACTGAGGCACGTTCACGCTGCGGGTGGGAAGACGGTCGCGCATGTGCACGCGAGGGCTCTAGCAAGCTTTGTTGCTAGGAAGATTCCGGACCTGGTGCTGCCGTCGGACGTCGCCCAGTCATGAGAACAATCAGCCTGCTATCCTCGGAGAATACCTGCTACAGGTAAGTAACTTCGCTATATATATATAGGTGAAAAAGTTGTTTGAAGAAGTTTCAAGGAAAATTCATAAATGTTTAAATAAATGTTTGAAGATTTGAAAGCTTATTAATTTAAAATGTGTTAGTGAGGCTTAGGTTGTGTTCCTATGTGAAACGAGTCTCTGCTGATGGTTCTACAGTGGTTTAATATTTGTTAGTGACAGTGATTGAGGTGCTGATTTTTTTGGATTTTTAAAGACACATAGAGGAGTATTTTCAAAGCACTTAGACTTACAACATTCCATAGGTTACTATGGAACTTTGTAAGTCTAAGTGCTTTGAAAGTTAGGCCCCTAGTCACCTGTACTTTGTTAAAATTACCCACCAAATCCATAAAAATTATGGCTAAAAAGAAGCCATGGACGATTACACCTGCTTGGGAGCAGGCGTAAATATTTGTTTGTAAAGTATACATGTATTTTATTAAATACACATGTAAATTCTGACTCTACTTGTTTTCTGCCTAAAACCTACCTCTGAACATGCCTGCACCTAGATTTCTTTATAGTGCATGCATTTTTGTCTTTGCGCATACTTTGATAGGTGGGGTCATTTTATAAGTGACATTTTATGAATGTGTACCGTTATATACTTGCAAAAATACTTTTATACAATTACTTCTCTGGTATATGAAACATGCTGTCAGTACAGTGACTGTTTCTTATCTCAAACTGTAGATATGGAGGGCCTCCGGCAAAGCCAAGTATTAAATATGAAGAATTTGAGGCATTCAGAGCTAAGGCTCAATGAGGCAAAACAAAAAATGCGTGAAATTACGATCAATATCAAGATGAAGGAGGAACTCATTAAAGAATTGATAAAACAGGTAATGTGTTTAAAAAAAATCATGCACCAACTAAATATGCATGAACACTGTTATATTAGCTATAATAAAGCTTTAATGGTTGAGTCACCATTTTGGAAGTCAGAAAGTAAGCCATGTCAAATGATTATTTGAGAGAGTCAAGTGACTTCTACCACTTGAGCTAAGGATAGTATTTAAAGTAAAGAAGCATTTAATGAGCATATGATGTTCTTGGGTTGACACAACTCTAAGCTATGGCATGATTTTATAACAGGACACCAATGTGAGACATCCAGAAAGGTGCCTGCTTTAAGCCAATTTTATAAAGGCTAACAATAAGCATTTCTCTGTATTACAGACTGATAAATTATATATAGGATTTATTGGATGATCATATGTGGGCTATACAGAGATCTTTAAATGGTAGCCTCCAAATGGTGACCACCGTATAATCCATTGACTTTTCATTAGTTCTGATGGTACTGACTTTTGAATAGCTTCTGTTGTATCAGAGTGCATTGTATTGTCCTTACGACGATGTATTCCATCAGCTACTCCTGCTCCTACTTCATTATGAGGTCCTAAATGTGTTTACTGTATTCTACTGCATTGTACTGAGCTGCACAGGTGATTCTAAACTCCTATAGGCGATTACTGCATTTTAACTGCTTTTGCTGTGTTTTACTCTTTTATACTTGACTATACTGATGTCTGTAACTCCCTTGAGTTACTACAGTACTTTTCTGCATCACATTGAACTGCACTAGTGACTGTAAACTCCCATAAGTTACTACTGCTCATACTGCATTTTATGGCATTATACTAAACTGTTCTCATTTAGTTATTATTGCCTTGTACCGTTGACCACTGTGTTCCCTCTAAACCTACTGTACTGCACAAAACCAAAGCCAAAATGAATCTCTCCAAATTGCTTTTAATAATTTACTTTCTATCCCTAATTTACTACTACTACTACTTATCATTTCTAAAGCGCTACTAGACGTACGCAGTGCTGTACACTTGAACATGAAGAGACAGTCCCTGCTCGACAGAGCTTACAATCTAATTAGGTCAGACAAACAGGACAAACAAGAGATAAGGGAATATTAAAGTGAAGATGATAAAATAAGGGTTCTGAACAAGTGACTAAGGGTTAGGAGTTAAAAGCAGCATCAAAAAGGTGGGCTTTTAGCTTAGATTTGAAGACGGCCAGAGATGGAGCTTGACGTACTGGCTCAGGGAGTCTATTCCAGGCATATGGTGCAGCAAGATAAAAGGAATGGTCTGGAGTTAGCAGTGGAGGAGAAGGGTGCAGATAAGAGAGATTTACCCAGTGAATGGAGTTCCCGGGGAGGAATGTAGGGAGAGATGAGAGTGGAGAGGTACTGAGGAGCTGCAGAGTGAATGCACTTATAGGTCAATAAGAGGAGTTTGAACTGTATGCGGAAACGGATAGGAAGCCAGTGAAGTGACTTGAGAGGGCTAATATGAGCATAACGACACTGGCAGAATATTAGTCATGCAGCAGAATTTTGAACAGATTGTAGAGGAGAGAGATGGCTAAGTTGGAGACCTGTGAGAAGCAAGTTGCAATAGTCTAAGCGAGAGGTGATAAGAGTGTGGATGAGGGTTCTGCTAGTGTGCTCAGAAAGGAAAGGGTGAATTTTGGTGATATTATAGAGAAAGAAACAACAGGTTTTAGCAGTCTGCTGAATATGTGCCGAGAAGGAGAGGGAGGAGTCGAAGATGACCCCAAGGTTACGCGCTGATGAGACAGGAAGGATGAGAGTGTTATCCACAGAAATAGAGAATGGGGGAGGAGAAGAGGTTGGTTTAGGGGGAAAGATGAGAAGCTCAGTCTTGGTCACGTTTAGTTTCAGATGGCGCTGAGACATCCAGGAAGCAATGTCAGACAGGCAGGCTGATACTTTGGCCTGGATTTTGGCTGAGATTTCTGATGTGGAGAGGTAGATCTGGGAGTCATCATCATAAAGATGATACTGAAAACCATGGGATGAGATCAGAGTACCAAGGGAAGAAGTATAGATGGAGAAAAGAAGAGGTCCCAGGACAGATCCCAGAGGTACACCAACTGACAGTGGGATAGAAGTAGAGGAGGATCCACTAGAGTATACACTAAAGGTACACTGGGAAAGATAAGAAGAAAACCAGGAAAGAACAGAGCCCTGTAATCCAAGTGAGAACAGCGTATCAAGGAGTAGGCTGTGATCAGCAGATAGATCGAGAAGGATGAGGCTAGAATAGAGACCTTTGGATCTGGCCAGGAACAGATCATTGGAGACTTTAGCAAGTGCTGTTTCAGTTGAATGAAGGGGGCGAAAGCCAGATTGAAATGGATCAAGAATAGCTTGAGATGAAAGAAAGTCAAGGCAACGGCGGTGAACAGCATGTTCAGATATCTTGGATAGGAAAGGGAGGAGGGAGATGGGGCTATAGTTGGAAGGACAGGTAGGGTCCAATGAAGGTTTTTTAAGGAGTGGTGTGACTACGGCATGTTTGAAGGCATCAGGAACAGTCGCAGTGGACAGTGAAAGATTGAGGATATGACAGATAAAAGGGTTGACAGTAGGAGAGATAGTGTTAAGTAGATGGGTGGGAATAGGATCAGAGGAACAGGTAGTTAGTTTTGAGGAGGAAATAAGATGTGTAGTTTCCTCTTCAGTGATTTCAGAAAAGGAAGAAAAAGGAGGCAGGGGTTGAAGGGTTGAGAGAATGGACTAAGGGAAGGCGAGATGGAGGTGACCTGGTTGAGAATTCAAATTTGATTTTGTGAACCTTGTCATGAAAGAACTCAGCCAGGGTCTGGGGGGAAAGTGAAGGGGAGGTTGGAGGTGAAGGCACTTTGAGGAGAGAGTTCAGTGTGGCAAAGAGACGTCAAAGATTTGAGCAAAGAGAATTTGTCAACTGGATGTAAAAAGTCCTGTTTGGCAAGTAAAAGAGCAGATTGGAAGGAAGTCAGCAAGAATTTGAAATGTATGAAGTCAGCAGGGGCACGGGATCTCAGCCAAAGGCGTTTGGCAGAGCGGGCACAGGAACGTAGGTAGTGGATTCTAGAGGTCAGCCAAGGCTGGGGTTTGGTACATTTTACAGAATGGGGAATGGGAGGAGCGAGAGTATTCAGAGCAGATGAGAGAATGGTATTATAGGAAGAGACAGCCTCATTGACAGACTTGGATAACATAGCGATAGAGAAGAGATTTGAAACATTGGAGGACAGAGTAGAAGGGTCAATAGCCTGAAGATTCCTAAATGTATTGGTTAAGATTGGACGGGACTGGGGAGGAGGGTGTTTTAAGTGTGAAAGTTATCAGATGATGGGAAGAGTTGAGGCACAGAAACTGGAGAGTGAGCAGTTTGAGAAGAGGATAAGATCAAGACAGTGGCCATTCTGGTGAGTGGGGGCAGTGGAGCACAGTTGACCACCCCTCTCACAGACAACAATATTCCCACAATACATAACCCTTGCAGACTACCTAAAAATACACCTCACCATAAGAATAATAATCAACCAAAAGGAAAATCTAATACACATGGTCACAATCAACACAAAGGAAAGAAAGGACAAAACAATCCCAGATTCCAAGAGGAAAGACAAATAATAAAAATTAATACATCTCCGACCCTAACTGACCCTTACCAATCAATCCAACTGGGGTATATTAATGCAAGATCGGTAGTTAACAAAACAACAACCATAACAGACTGGATCACAACAGACAATCTTGATCTTTTGTTAATTTGTGAGACCTGGATTCATGATCACAAAGACCCCATTACTTTAGATTATGCCCCCAGATTACAAAATCATCCACTGGACAAGAAATGGAAAAAGAGGAGGCGGTATAGCTGTTATCTATAGATCCCACTTTACTGTTACAACTACCGCTGAATTCATACTTCCCCAACTTGAAATTGCCTTAATTAGAATCAATCATTTAAATCTGTTCACCTTAATGTTGTCCTCTTTTATAGACCACCAGGAAATTGGCATGATTGCCAAACACTCTTCATGGACTTCATATCGAATGCTTGTATTTCAAATTCCAACCTTCTTATAATAGGGGATATTAATCTTCACCTTGAAGACCATAACTCAATTAACGTGCATGAATGTAAGGATTTTTTTTCAAATATGGGATCTTAACTTGCCAGATATTCAACCAACCCATATGAAAGGACACTATTACACACAAACTCTCATCAGACTCAAATTTTGTATTAACTGTTACAAAATGGACACCTACACCATGGTCTGACCACTACAAGTTAAACCTTTCTCTTCATTGGCGAAAAAAAGATTTACACCAGAGTCATGATCGCTTAACCTATACCACGAGAGTCCAAATCGACCCGTTAATATTTTGGCAACAATTTTATCACAATGAATGGTCAGCACAAACAGACTGAAACCAATTTTTTCTACAATGGGACAACAGATGCAGAAGTATATTAGACAACATAGCACCTTTGAAAACTAGAACATCATGTAGAAAGAACTCAATACCTTGGTTTAATGAAGAATTATTTCAACTGGTGAGCAGTTACTAGATTCTACACCAACCAACGCAGATACCCCATCAGCAGATAATCTTGAGAAATACTTCAAAGAGAAAATTGTAAAGTTACCAAACCAACGATTATGTTAAATTCCTCGACTGTCTTGACCCACACCCTGATGAACACCCAGCTGACCAAACCTGGACTAACTTTGACACACTCTTGGATGACACCATCTTCTGAGCAATTAAAAGGTTCGCCAAGTCCTATTGCAAACTAAACATATGCCCAAACAATCTTATAGAATTTGCCCCTCAACAATTTATATCTGACCTTACAATGAATCTGAATTACATGCTACAAAATGGACTCTTCCTAAAGGACAAAGGAAATATTTTACTCACCCCTATACCTAAGGACTGGAAAAAAAATACAAGCGGCTTAACTAATTATCGCCCAGTAGCATCTATCCCTCTGGTAACCAAATTAATGGAAGATGATGTTACCAAGCAACTTATCAATTACTTAAATAAATTCTCAATCCTTCATGACTCTCAATCAGGATTCCGGTCTAACCACAGTACCGAAACAGTACTAACTACTCTCTTAAATAAATTTAAACAATCAATTGCAACTGGCAAGAAGATTCTTCTCCTACAGTTTGATATGTCTAGTGCATTTGACATGGTAAACCATAAAATATTATTATATATCCTAGAATACTTTGGAGTTGGATAACTGGTTCAGAGGCTTCCTAACTACAAGAACATATCAAGTGAAATCTAATTCGAGTATGTCAGCTTCATGGATACCCGAACGTGGTGTCCCCCAAGGATCTCCACTCTCTCCAACTCTTTTTAACCTAATGATGACACCCTTGGCCAAATCGTTATCCAATCAGGGCCTTAATCCATATATATATGCAGATGACGTCACGATTTACATCCCGTTTAAACAAGATTTAAAAGAAATTACCAAAGACATTAACCACAGCTTCCAAATCATGCATTCATGGGCGGATGCATTCCAGTTATAACTTAAAGGTGAAAAAACACAATGTCTTGTACTTACATCACAATATAATGCTAATAATTTCACCACAATATCCACACCTAATTTCACCCTTCCAGTCTCAGATACCCTGAAAATTCTTGGAATTACCATCGACCGAAATCTTACACTTGAAAGCCATATGAAGAATACAACAAGGAAGATGTTCCACTCAATGTGGAAACTCAAAAGAATAAAACATCTCATCTGCCCGCAACCTCGGAGTCATCTTTGACTCCTCTCTCTCCTTCTCTGCGCATATCCAGCAGATAGCCAAGACCTGTCGCTTCTTCCTCTTTAACATCAGCAAAATTTGCCCTTTCCTCTCTGAACACACCACCCGAACTCTCGTCCACGCTCTCATTACCTCTCGCCTGGACTACTGCAACTTACTCCTCACCGGCCTCCCACTTAGCCATCTATCCCCCCTTCAGTCTGTTCAGAACTCTGCTGCACGTCTCATATTCCGCCAGAACCGATATACTCATATCACCCCTCTCCTCAGGTCACTTCACTGGCTTCCGATCAGATACCGCATTCAATTCAAGCTTCTCCTTCTTACCTACAAATGCACTCAGTCTGCTGCCCCTCACTACCTCTCTACCCTCATCTCCCCTTACGTTCCCGCCCGTAACCTCCGTTCACAGGATAAATCCCTCCTCTCAGTACCCTTCTCCACCACCGCCAACTCCAGGCTCCGCTCATTCTGCCTCGCCTCACCCTATGCTTGGAACAACCTTCCTGAACCCTTACGCCAAGCCCCCTCCCTGCCCGTCTTCAAGTCTTTGCTTAAAGCCCACCTCTTCAATGCTGCGTTTGGCACCTAACCCTTACCGTTCAGTGAATCCAGACTGCCCCAATTTGACTGCCCCTATCGGACCGACCGTTCACTTGTCTATTAGATTGTAAGCTCTTTGAGCAGGGACTGTCTCTCTTTGTTAAATTGTACAGCGCTGCGTAACCCTAGTAGCGCTTTATAAATGTTAAGTAGTAGTAGTAGTAGTAGTAAAACCTTTCTTTCCAAGGGGAATCTTTCGTAACCTGGTACAATCAATGGTATTAAGTCATTTAGAGTACTGCAATGCACTTCTTGCTGGCTGTAAAGTACAAATCATCAAAAAACTTCAAACAGCCCAAAACACTGCAGCCAGATTGAACGTTTTCTCTTTTTCCTGATTGTTTATTATGTCATCCATATTCTCTATATAATACCAATTGTATCTGTACTCTGAACTGGCGAAAGCCATGACGGAAAATTGTAAGCTGCATTGAGCCTGCAAATAGGTGGGAAAATGTGGGATAAAATGCAATAAATAAATAAAATACCCTAACATATACCGTGTTTCCCCGAAAATAGGACATCCTCCGAAAGTAAGACCTAGTAGAGGTCTTGCTTAAATTTGAAAATATAAGGCATCCCCCGAAAATAAGACCTAGCAGGGGAGGCCTTATTTTTCGGGGAAACATCGGGGTCACCCCCCCACCCGAGATCGCCGGCTCCCCCCCTCGATCAGCGGCTCCCCCCGCCCTCAGTCACTCCCGGAACCAACCTCTTAACCGCTTCCTTTCACCTTCGCACTCGCCGCAAGCAGCAGGGCTGGCCACTCCTTCCTTCCGTGTCCCGCCCTCGTCTGACGTTACGTTACGTCAGGCGAGGGCGGGACACGGAAGGAAGGAGTGGCCTGCCCTGCTGCTTGCGGCGAGTGCGAAGATGAATGGTGAAAGGAAGCATTTAAGAGGTTAGTTACTTCCGGGAGCGACTGAGGGCAGGGGGAGCCACCGCTCGAGGAGGGGAGCCGGCGATCTCGGGGGGGGGGGGGGAGTGACCCCGATGTTTCCCCGAAAAATAAGGCCTCCCCTGAAAATAAGACCTAGCAGGTCTTGGGGAGCAAAATTTAATATAAGACGGTGTCTTATTTTCGGGGAAACACGGTAATCATCAGTCCTGATCCAAATATAATATAAAGGTAACATAGGCACCTGATTCACCACTTCTGCTATTATTCTATAAAGACACTGATATAGAGAGTATACATGCCTTCGATCATTCTCCAGTCTGGGTTCACTTGTCGGGTTTACAAGGTGAGAAACGCCACACATTTTGGAGATTAAATGAATCTATATTGGGGGATGTGAAGGTTTGCGCGGAAATACGTGAGGTCATAAAAAATTATATGGAAATTAATGACACGGAAAGCTATCAGATGGTGTTCTCTGAGATGCTCTCATGACAGTGGTAATTGGTCACCTTATAAAGTTGGGTGCGAGAAGGAAGCGAGACCTATGTATTAAAGAGCTAGAGCTTCACACACAATTAGTGACTTGTCCCAACTTTATGCAATGTTACTAGATTACTTAATGACACCTGTAATAGGTTACAAGCCTGGCAGGCTTGTCCTGTGTCATTACTAGGACACATTGCCTTGTACAATATGTTAATTATCCCTCGATGGTTGTATGTTTTTCAAGTTTTGCCTTTGTACTTTAAACGTAAAGATGAAAAAAAACTGAATTGCTACATACAACGATTCCTGTGGTGGGGGAAGAATACGAGGCTGCCACTGTTCATCTTACAAATACCTGTAGAGTATGGTGGCCTGGGACATTTAAGTCTGTGGCACATCACCATCGCCAGTGGCATGAGACACATCACAGATTGGTTCCGCTCAACACAAGACTTCTCAGCTACTACAATAGAAACAAAATTGACTCAAGATGTTCACTTCAGCTGTTTACTTCATATGGCGGGAGGAAGCATACCCCCAGTGCTGCATTCCTCCTCCAAGAGCTAAAGCAGTATGGCAGAGGATCTGTCGACATCACCACTTCTGTTCAAAGGTAACTCCTTACATAGCCATCTGTGACAACCCGGCCTTCCTTTCTGGGAGCCTGTATGCTGTATTTCGAAGAAGGCAATGAAAGGGTCTAGTATACTTGTTGCATGCAGTGACAGAGGAGGGTCAGATTAAGTCATTTTCTGATTTACAAAAAGAATTCTCATTGCCATCAGCAGACATTTTTCACTACCACCAACTGAAACATTATGTTTCCAGCTTGCCTTGGGTGGACCTAGCTGAGGATGTACAAGAAGAACTTGCTGCGGCATTCACCCTTGGCACCCCGCAAAAGATGCCATTATCATTTCATCATCGGTATATTTGAGATACTGTACCTGAACTTAATTTTACAAGATTAGCTAACCTATGGAACACAGATCTGGGCATCTCACTGTCCACTACACTTTTCAAAGCACATGTGCAATCCCTGCATAGGAACTCACAGATGACATCTCATTGGGAACTTCAAAACAAGTTTGCTTTGTGTATGTGCATATCCCCAAGGCAAGCCTTTCACATGGGGTTGTCGCCAACAGGTGCTTGCATGAAATGTGGTAAAGACGGTGTAGCTTTGGGCCACATGTTTTGGTCCTGCCCAAGAATTACAATCTTTTGAAAAAGCCTCTTGCTTCTGACTTCACAAACCTGGGCAGCCGGATGGCATTTTGATCCTTTACTGTTGTTTGGACATCCTCAACTGGGGTCCCCGGTGCCTCGGGGTTTTTGAGACTTTGTAACGTGCCATCATCATAGCAAAAAAAATAATATTATCAGAATGGCTCTCTATGCGAGCACCATCACTTCAGCAATGGCAAGCCCATATGTTACTTTTTATGAGATTAGAGATACTGGAAGTGGATAACATTACCTCGGCAAAAGGTTTACAGTTTCAACATTGATGGTCCCCAAGTGGTTTTGGTCTTGGAGATAAAGTGGACCCTTAAGAGTCTGTCTGGAGGGTGGGAGGGAGGGGAGGGAGGTGGGAGGGTATAGTTTGTTATGTATAAAGTCTTATGAACCTGTTTTCTGGCATTTCTTCAGCTAATGTTTGAATAAAAACATTTTGAAACATAAATTTTGAAAGTCCAATATTTGACATAGAATTCTTACCTAGGGTAAACGTGAGAAAACCCAGTCCTATTCCTTAGAGGCCCAAGGTACACCCCAGTGCAAGGTCCGATTGACCGTTTTCTGGAACGAGAGGGGACCCCAAAATGAGTCCGATGAAAAGAATCTGCTTAGAGTCAAACTGGAGACAGGTGGACCAGAAGGTTCTTTGGCTATGGATGTCACTCTTAACCTGGACAGATGAACACCACCTCTGCAGCCGAGTACATTTAGAATAAACTTGAGAACAAACTCCAAGGTCTAACAACAGAGATGCAAGTCTTGAAACAAACTGTGGATGATTGTAAGAAAGATATTCAGTCTCTAAAGGAAGTTGATGCTACTATAATAAAGGATAATGTGAACTTGAGATTTAAAGTGGAAATGCTGGGGAACCAGGCGAGGGCATCTAATGTACGGTTTTTAAACTTTCCAAAGTTGCCTATACTGTCTCCAAGAGAAATTTTTGTTCAGTATCTAACAGAGATATTAAATATATCACCTGAAAAGATGCCCTCTATTACCCAGATCTACTATCTTCCACTGTCTAAAAGGAGATTAGAAGATATAGCACAAAATACATCTTTGCCTCCTCACTTAGATATTTCAGAAATATTGGAGACTTCTGACTAATTTAGCAACAACGGCAATGGTGATAGTCTCTCTTGTATTGAAATCTAACCAGGATTGGCTACGTCACCCTTTCTTCAAATACAAAGATTATTTGTTTTTGAACTGGAAAGGAAGGATGTTTCCTGATATAACTAAAGAGACTCAGAAACAAAGACGCAAGTTTCTTCTGATGCATCCTGGGGTTCTTCAGTTGGGAGCCGCCTTCTATCTTAAATGTCCCTGCACAAGCATTGTTAAGTACAAATCAGTCAAATATGTTTTCTTTCAGCCAGCACAGTTGACTGCATTTTTGGCTGTTAGCTGACCTGTATCTATAGCACCTAGTGTTACTGTTGTACAGTATGGAGAGAATATTTAAAACATGTTTGTGTATAAATATTTGGGATTTAAAATATTCAGCCAAGTCTCCTTTACTGCTTTATTTTTCTTGATTATATTCTTACTGGTTTTTGTCTATGGGGCTGGATGGGATACATCCCAGGATACTGAGGGAGCTCAGAGAGGTCCTGGTGGGACCTCTTAAAGATTTATTTATCTAATATGTAACACTCAATATTATGCTCCAACTGTAAATACAGGCTTTGCTTTGCTCTGATTATAAACCAAGCACGATCAGAATGAAATGTTGCTAAGCTTAAATGCAAATGTAGGCTTTGCTTCGCTTTGAATGTAAACCAACTGAATGTTGCTAAGCTTAAATGCAAATGTAGGCTTTGCTTTGCTTTGAATGTAAACCAACTGAATGTCTGCAACAGCGCCTTAAACACAGATATGAATACCAGTAAAACACTTCTAACCATTCATTATCTCACCCTACTCCTACACGCAAACACAACCCATAACTCAGACAACAACAACCCCACAACTCACAAAGCAAACAGCACTCACACACACACAACACAATGCCCACTCTAAAGAACATCCATAACAAACCACCCACAATACACCAACCCTGTGTACAACCTTTTAACAACTCACCAAACCAAAGACACAATAACCAACTAAAAGGAAAAATCCCCAGACATGAACACCACCAACAAAAAGAGGAAAACAACAACAATCTCAACCACCGAAGAAACAGACCACTAATAAAAATAAACACAACGAACCTCCCCACAGAACCACATCGCTCAATCCAACTAGGATACATCAATGCAAGATCAGCAGTAAGCAACTCAGTAGATATACTAGACTGGATCACCACAGACAATTTAGACCTTCTATTTATCACAGAAACCTGGTTCCACAGCCCCCGCCATCTTAGAAACATGCCCACCAGAATACAAAATCACCCACTGGACTCGAAATGGAAAAAGAGGGGGCGGAATAGCCATAATTTACAAACCCGAATTCACCATCACAACCACGGGTGAATCCACCTCACCACAACTTGAAATTGCCTCGACAAGAATTAATCATCCAAACCTAATAGGACACCTTAACGCAATCCTATTCTACAGACCACCAGGAAAATGGCAAGACTCCCAAACACAACTAATGGACTTCATCTCGAACACATGTGTATCTGCCTCAAACATCCTTATAATAGGAGACATCAACCTACACCTTGAAGACGACACCTCAACAGGCACACGAGAATGCAAAGAATTCTTAAAACACGCAACCAACACACAAAAAAGGTCACACACTAGACATCATAACACACAAATTTGACCCGGACTCTACTATCATACTTACTGACACAAGATGGACACCCACGATATGGTCAGACCACCATAAAGCAAATGTCTCTCTCTACTGGCGAAAAACACACACAAACACAATCAATAAACATGAGCGAACAACATACACCACGAGAGGAAAAATAGACCCCATAACATTCTGACAACAGATCTACCAGAAAGAATGGTCAACAAATGCTGACACCATCCAATTCCTCCAAGAATGGGACGAATTATGTACAACAACAACATTAGACAAAATCGCCCCAATCCAAACCAGAACATCACACAGGAAAAAAATAAACCCATGGTTCACCGAAGAGCTGAAAAAACTTAATACACAAGTTAGGAAACTAGAACGCGCATGGAACAAAAAGAGAGATGAACAAACACTAAATGCCTGGAAACTACTTCTACACATCATGAACACATGGGCAGATGCATTTCGCTTGAAACTAAATGCAGAAAAAACTCAATGCCTGATACTCACTTCCCAGTACAACACGAATGAATTCACCGCTATAAACACACCTAAACTAAACCTTCCAATCTCAGAAACGTTAAAAATCCTTGGAGTCACTATCGACCGCCACCTAACACTCGAAACTCATGCAAACAACACAACCAAAAAGATGTTCTACTGCAAGTGGAAACTGAAAAGAATAAGACCATTCTTCCCAAGATCTGTCTTTCGCAGCCTAGTGCAATCCCTCGTACTCAGCCATCTGGACTACTGCAACTCACTATACGCAGGTAGCAAAGAGCATATACTGAGGAAACTTCAAACAGCCCAGAATACAGCAGCCAGACTCATCTTCGGAAAACCAAAATATGAAAGTGCAAAACCCTTACGAGAGAAGCTACACTGGCTCCCACTCAAGGAACGCATCACTTTTAAAGTATGCATATTAGTCCACAAAATCATTCACGGCGAAGGCCCAGCCTACATGTCTGATTTAATAGACTTACCACCCAGAAACGCTAAAAGATCATCCCAAACTTTCCTCAACCTCCACTTCCCTAATTGCAAGGGCTTGAAATACAAGGCGCTGCACGCATCAACCTTTTCTTACATGAGCACGCAGTTCTGGAACACACTACCACGCAACCTGAAAACGATCTACGAACAAACCACCTTCCGCAAACTATTGAAGACCCATCTTTTTGAGAAAATTTACGGAAAGAACCAAAACACATAAAGCCCACACTCATTGTTCAGTTATGCATCAATACAGCCACTCCTGAATTCTCATCCCCCGGAATCTCACCACACTCATACCTTTACTCACATAAAATGTATACCAAGTGTTTTCCTGTTATCATATATTGCCCCTTTTTGTCTCCCTTGTTTCCTTCCAATGTTTCAGTGCTTTTCCCATGATTATACTCCTTATCAATACTTTAACTTTGACTCAAATAACTCATCACAATGTAATCCATAACCAAGTTGTAACAAATTGTATTTCCATGACTCATAATGTATTGTAAGCCACACTGAGCCGCAAAAAGGTGGGAAAACGTGGGATACAAATGCAATAAATAAATAAAATAAATAAATCTTTAGAGACGGGAGAGGTACCGCGAGATTGGAGATGAGCGGATGTGGTCCACAAAAGTGGAGACAGGGAAGAAGTGGGAAACTACTGAAGACCCATCTCCTGAAGAAACTACTGAAGACCCATCTCTTTAATAAGGCATACCACAAAGATCAACAAATGTGAACAGACACCACTCCTACACATATATATTCAGAACGGTCTTATAATATCTGCTTGTTATACTATTACCATGTTCTATCGTTATCTTGTTCCCATGATTCTTCTGTAACACTAAATGTCTATTTTCTAATATATCCTCACCATCCATAATGTGTTGTAAGCCACATTGAGCCTCCAAAAAGGTGGGAAAATGTGGGATACAAATGCAATAAATAAATAAATAAACTACAGACCGGTAAGTCTCACATCGGTGGTAGGAAAAATAATAGAGTCACTGTTGAAAGAAAGGATAGTTAACTTTCTAGAAGCCAATGGGTTATAGGACCCAAGGCAACATGGCTTTACCAAAGGAAAATCCTGCCAAACAAATCTTATTGACTTCTTTGACTGGGTGACCAAAGAACTGGATGAAAGAAGTGCGCTAGATGTAATCTACTTATATTTCAGCAAAGCCTTTGATACGGTCCCCCATAGAAGACTCGTGAATAAGCTGAAAGGGTTGAACTTAGGACCGAATGTGGTGAACTGGATAGGAAATTGGTTGACTGACAGGTGGCAGAGAGTGGTGGTAAATGGAATCCACTCGGAGGAAAGGAAGGTGAGCAGTGGAGTTCCTCAGGGGTCAGTGCTGGGGCCTATTCTGTTTAATATATTTGTGGAAGATATTGCTGAACGGTTGGAAGGAAAGGTTTACCTTTTTGTGGATGACACGAAAATGGCCAATACAGTGGATACCCTGGAGGGAGTAGAAATGATGAGAAGGGATCTCCGAACGTTAGAAGAATGGTCGAGGGTCTGGCAGTTAAAATTTAATTTGAAATTAGAACAAAATACGGGACAATTATTTAGTACTATTCTTCAAAACTTATCTATACTCCTTAAATTATAAGAATAGTTTTATGCATCATTTATTATTGCAAATATATTAAATACTGTTGTGCTTCTACCTTATTTATATTTGTTCATACAAACTTACATCTGTCTACATTATATCATTCTCCACAAAGCTATTACACCTATGATGACTATGAAGTTAGGAATGTGACTATTAATAATCAATCTTATGTCCGCCACATTCTATATAGTTCAAATCTTTTGCATTGCTGTAATTATTCTGTTCTGATGTAAATAGTCCTTGTGGAGCAAGAAAGGAAAGAGCAAAAGAAAGATCCCGTTGTGCTGTGTTATATCAGTCCGCAACTCTCCTTTGTAATCCAAACCTGATGAAATTTGATACTTGAATTATGAAAAAATTCCTGTGTATTCATCACGATGGTTAGTATATAACTGTTCTTGAGCTGCAAGAACAGTTATATACTAACCATCATGATGTACAATACTTTTCTTTCTTGATGTACCTCCCCACTTCAATCCCAAATCCAGACCCTCACATGTCATTTTCTGGTGCTTTCCTGCTTTTAAGGTAAAGATACTCACTTCATAAACAAACAGTATTCTTTGAAAATCTCCAAACTGGAACAAGAAGCAGAGCAGGCGAAAAAAGAACTAGCTGAAACCCAAAAGCAACTGCAGGAATTAGAGAACAAGGAACTTAGAGATGTTGCTCAGAGGTTGAAGTTACAGAAAGACTTTCGGAAGAAGATGGATGTAGCAAAGCTAAAAGTGCAGGTAATGTTTGTTTTGGGGTTTTGTTTTGTAGATGGTTATGGGCTAAACTTCCCAAAAAGAACTTATATGTCCAACAACTGTGGACAGGTCTGCAAATGGATTTTATTTAGAGCCTTATTGTTGTTGAAAGCATCATCATCTCATCATCTGTCTCGTTGGTGATCTAATATAGCATCATGTTCTTGAAGAAAATCATTAGAGACTTTTCTTATGCTATGTTTCAGGGCTCTCTGTCTTTTTTTTTTTTTTTTCACTACCTTTTGCTTGTTCCTTTCCTTCTCTGCTTGATATGATTTCTGTTATTTCTCGTTGTTCCTTTTTGAAAAAAGGTCTGTTTTTTGATAGTTTCTCCACTGTTGTATGCAATTTGATTTTAAAATATAAGGCAGAAATCATCCGCAAACTGTACACAGTGCAGGGTTTCTGGTGGTATTTTCTAACCGATTATATATTTTATTAAAAAAAATTTGTAGACCACCTCCCTGCTAAGTCTATTTTTGAAGCAGTGTAAAATGTTAAGGACTAGAATTTACTAAAGAGCTTCTGTGTTAGTGGGCATATTATGCAGTTGGCCCTAGCATACTCACATCATAGTGCACTTTCATAAATTTTGCCCTAAGACATTTATGGGATTTATTAACAGCCTTTATGAAGAGATCCATCCAAGGGGGTGGTGGGGGGAATGCAGAATGTACTGCTTGTTGACAAAACTGTAAATTTGATAACAACATAACAGCAGTAGTGAAAAGATCAAACATAAGCATAAATACAGTCAATGAGGTAATCTTGGAAATGGCATTATCAAACCACTAGACCAGTCCAGACCAATAGGTTAAATCCCCTTATCAGCAGATGGAGGTAGAGATACTGGGCCTGGTAGTCAATGTGATTTAAATGGCCAGAAGAGGCCCCTAGCTGTTCATTTAGTAGAAGATATCTGGCAATATTCAGTGGGGCTTAATCAGACACTGAATATTGCCATTAAACAGCCAATCCCTAATCGGTGAGGTTAGGGGAGGAACAGAGGCGGAGCACTGCCCTATCCAGTTAGCAGCAATATTCAGACTGCCAACTGGTTATGTAAGCACATAAAGTTAGGACAGGAAAAAGGCTGTACTAATTTTATGCACCAAGTTTAACCGGGCACCACCAGTCTGAATATCGGCCAGTACTCAGTTAAAACTCACATCAGAACTGGTGGTTCACACCTCCCATTCAGCGCCCCCCCCCCCCCCCTACACACAGTTCACTTCCATAGGCCCCCTGAACCTACCTGGAGATGTCCCTGGTGGTCTAGGGGGAAAGCAGGCAGGGGCGATATACACTCGCTCCTGCCCGGTGCTGTCTCCTCTTGAAAATGGCTGTTGTGAATCTAGCGGCAGCCTCATAGTAAATCAAGTAACACGGTACCTGAAGTACTTGAGGCACTGCGAGACTGCCGCTTGAGGTCCAGCAGCCATTTTCAAGAAGCTTGATTCCCCCTAGACCACCAGGGACATCTCCAGGTAGGCATTGGGGGGGGGGGGGGGGTCTAAGGAAGTGAGGTGAGGGGGGCTGGGGCAGGTTTATATTTTCTTCGGGAGTGGCAGGGGGGATTAGGACAGGGGAGGGGAGCCGCCAGGCCTGTCTTTATATTTATTTATTTATATGTTTTTAAAATCTATGTGGGTCCCAGCCAGGCCCACATAAATGCCGGTGGCCACTACAGGGACAGTTAGACCCAGATATTTAGTGCCGGTGGCTGGACATGGCCTAGCACTGAATATCCAGGGCTAATTTAGCCGGCGACGGTCAGCATTTAAAAGAATTGCTTCTGGCTGAATATTAGCCTGACTGAACTATTCCAGTTACATCACTGGTATAAGGGCTGGTGCAGCTGGAATTCATCAGTATTTCTGAACCTCTGGCAGATATCAAGGTTGGGTCTGGTTTATTGCAGCAGGTCCCCTTGTGTAGACCTAAATCCATGGGATGCAAGATTCTAGGGCCAGTGTTGCTCCTGGAGTTCAGACCACAGTCCTTACCCCACTTGAACTTGGAGGGGTTTCTCTCCAGCTTAGTGAGGCTTGCCGGTGGCAGTCCCTGCAGGGCACTTGTCAGCATGGGGGAACTGTGGCTACACCCCATTTTTTTTTTGCTTAGGCTTCCTTGCAGCCAAAACTTTAAAAAAGGATTGAAGCCTCAGCTTTATTTCCCTGTTTTTGCAATGGGAATACATTTGTACAAAAGGAAAAAAAAAAAAGATAAAGCCACATATCATGGCAGAAAGTGAGCAGCAGCACCAGTGGCAGGCAAGCATAGGGGGAGTCCCAGTAAAGCCCAGTTACCACTGCCCAAATAAACAACCTTCCAAGTTAAGTATTTTAGCCCACAAGAGTTCAGAGGCTCAAATGCAGCTTTTATGGCACTGTGGGTGGCTTTGTAGGAGACTGCAAAGAAAGGAAGTCTTTTATGAACCTTATCAATAAAGGCTGTACAAAAGTTGGTCTTCATTTTATAGTACATTCAAATGTACTCTGAGTTATTTTAAAGCCCAGAATAAGACATGTAGAAAGTATTCAAGCAATTTTTGTGTGGGACAGGAGAAGGGATCTGAGGCTTTGTTGTCACACTAAATAACAAAACTTCTCTGTTTGCAATCATATAGCCATCTAGTGGAAGGGTAGGCCACTCTAGTCCTTGAGCGCTACAAGCTGGCCAGGTCCAGAACTTGGGGGAAGGTGTATATGCTGATCTGGGAAGGGATGGGGGATTGCATGCTCGGCCAAACACTGTCTGGCAGCCAGTGGCTCAGCACTGCTGACGGCTTCTGCTGCCTGATTTGCAATGGGGCTGCCCCCGTTGCATTCCTGATGACTTTGAGCAAGCCATAGGGAGGGGATATAGCATTTCCAACCACACAGCCTGCAGATTTTGACAGAAACAGCGGCTGTACTGAAATCTTCCTTTTGCAAGGGAGCCACTACAACTACTACGCACTGTGAACTTGAAGCTGATGAAAGACTGAAAGCCAGAGCTTTGAACTAATAATGCCTGTGTAGAAATACGATACACAATCATTTCCTGTGACTTGAGGTGAATCGGGATGTGCATGTAAGCATCCTTCAAATCCTGTGTTTCACCAGGGTTGTGCTTCAATTGCCCCTTTCATCTCTCCATTTAGCAAAGTTGTGTGGTCAAAGGGGGTCCATGAGGATTGGAAGGAGAACAATCTCTCACCCCACCCATCTGTTGGTGGAGGCCTCAGCGACTCTAGTGAACTGTGTGAAGTAGGCTGTGACAGAAAAGTACCCCTCAATCCTAGGGGCGTCTACTCCACCCATGCAGGTCAGGGAACTCGAGGCTCAGGTGCTCTATCTCTCTCTCTTAAGAGGCTCTGGCTTCATAGCGAGGATTCAGATGTTGAATGGGATCTCCTCCCACTGGTTTCCCTGTCTGGGACCCCTGGGACTTTGCAGAGGGAAGGCAATGAGAGCTTCCTTGGAACAGTGACTCCCTAGAGTTGGGGGACTTTTGGCCCATTGAGAAGGAGGATTTTGTGGTGGCACTTCCATCACGAGGAGCTTGATCAGCTCATAGATTTTGTTTATCATGCTGTGCATTTTGTCTTTATCCCAGGTGTTGCCCTCATATGGGGATCCTATCCTGAAGGGTCTCTGGAGGCCACTTAAGGCCTTTCCCATGCACAGGGCTTTGTCTCAAATGGTTTTGGCTGTATATGAGAGGCCCTGGAGGGAATCCCTTGGGATACCAGGCTCTTGGGTAAACTTTTATTCACTGTCTCATGAGGACCTAGTTAAGCTATTATGCCTTCCTAAGGTGGATGTTATTGGTCAAGACAGTGACGAAGAAGATGATGAAACTGGTCATGAGAGGGGCTTGGCACTAAAGGACCCCCATGATAGGAGGGTGGAGCAGCTGTTCCTAAAACAGAGGTTTGTATCTTCTGCAATAGGGGTCAGGCTTCTGTATGTGGGATCTATATAGCCCCTGTCCCGCTGTACTGGGTTTAGTAGTAAATTGAGTCTGCAGAGTTGGCATGTCTGGAGTTGGTGGCAGCCTTTTTTGAGGATGTCTTCTACAGCCTCATCCACATTTCAGCTTGGTTGCTGACCTCCAGAGTGGTTGCTCATAGGGGGTTGTGGCTGTGCACTGGTCAGCCAATGAATTCTCCAAGGCACAGTTGAATGTGCTGCCCTTTTGGTGCCACCTACGTTTTGGTGAGAATTTGGAGAAATTAGCAAAGGACCTGGAGTGGCAAAACCCCAGTATCTTCTTGAGGATTGTGCACACATTTTTTCACATTACACAGGAGTTAGGTTAAAGGCTTCTGCTATGGTAAATGATCCTGCACCCTCTCAACAGTGGCTGGAAGGGTTTCCCCTTTTGTGTGGTCAGAGGACAAAGATCCTTGGAACCTCATCCTCCACAGTGCCCAGAAAGAGACCCCATTAATTGTCACCAGGCCCCTTGGAGGTGCAGGTGGGTGGCATATTCTCCTAATTTTACCACAGAAGGGCCTGCATCACTTCTGACCAGTGAGTTCTGAAGGTGGTGCTCCAGGGTTATGCCATGGAATTCATCAAACCCATTTCTGATGCTTTTATGGCATCCCCCTACAGATCTTCCCTCAAGAGGAAGGCAGTAAAAGTCATTCTGCAGTATTTATTGCAGCAAAGAGCAAGGGTGAGTGAGATGTTCCATCTATTTTGTGGTTCCCAAGAAGGGCAGTTTCTACAAGCCCATTCCGGAGCTCAAGAGGGTCAGTGCCTCCCTTTGAGTCCCTCATTTCCACATAGAAAATCTGTGATTTGTGATGGACTTGGTCATGCCAGGTAAGTAAGGCTTATAGTTTTTGGCTTATTGGATTTAATATACCACCTTTTCTAGTGATATAACAAGTACCTGACCTCGCCAGATCTGGTGAAAGTCTATCTCTACATTGCTTTTTGGGACTCTTTCTGTGTTTCTCTGTCTTTGGCAGACACTTAGTCTCGTTCTTATGGCCTTGCAACAGCACCCGAGACCTTTTTCAAGGTCATGGTGGTAGAATCCATGTGCATCCATATCTAGACTGGCTGATCTAGGTATATTCAGAGGCAGACCCAAGGATGGCTATGGTGGAAGTGATTTGCGTGCTTGAGCACCTGGGCTAGAGAGTGAATTATGCGAATAGTCATTTGACTTCTGCTCAAGAGCTGGAGTACCTCAGGGTGTACTTCAATACCAAAAAGTGAACCGTATTCCTGCCCCAGGAGAACATACTCAATCTGCAGTTGCAGACATGGGAACTGTGTAATGAGAAGGCCCTTGGGCCTAGGATTACTCACAGCTTCTCAGTTCTGTGGCGGTGACCCTGGAGGTAGTGTCATGGGCAAGGGCTCACATGCACCCCTTTCAGTAAGCATTGCTGTACCCCCCCCCCCCCCCCCCCCCCCCCCCCCAGTGTCAGGAATTCAGTTTATATCTTCCCATTCCAGGGAATCTGCATCAGAGTCTGTCTTGGAGGGACAGCCCTCTCCAGTCTGCTCAAAGAGATTCTTCTGGACCCTCCCAAGTGAATCATGTTGACCACCAATGTGACCCTCCTGGGATTCGGAACCCACTGTTTGGGCCTGATTGCTCAAAGTCAGGCGTCCTGTTTGGAGGCATCCTGGCCCATCGATTGACTGGAGGCAAGGCCATTTGTCTGGCACTGCAGGAGTTTCTCCCCCGTTGGCAGGAGAAGACAGTCGCTGTGATGTCAGACAATGATGCAACATTGTTGTACAACAACAAGCGGGAGGGGGGGTGGGAAACAAGGAGTGCAGTGGTAGCTCTGGAGACCGACTGGATCTGCTCTTGGGTTGAGGCTCATCTCTCAGCGATCTCAGTGGTGCACATTGAGGGGATAGATAATGTGTAAGCAGACTTACTCAGCAGTAATACTCTGGATCTAGGGAAAGGGAAGCTGGATCTTTTCTAGCTCCTGTTGGTCCCCCGTGCTTTAAACCTGATTGCAGCATGTCAGAATTCCAAGTGTGCGCAGTTTCTTCAGCCACATAAGAGAATTCAACTTGGAAAAGAATTGAAGCTTTGATGCAGCCCTAGCCGTGACAGGAGCCCCTCTGTATTTCCTCTCTGGCCCCTAGTCAGCAGAATCCTTCACAGGGCAGCCGGGCATCCATTCCTATGGCACTTCTGAATGGCCTCACTGTCCTTGGTATTCAGATCTATTGTACATGCTGGTGGGGCCCCTGCGCCCACAGGGGATCTTGAGGCAGGGATTGGTAGTCATGGGAGTAATCTGATCCATTTTGGCTTTCAGCCTGGCAGTTGAGAGACAGCATCTGAGGAACAGGGGATACTTGGTTTTGACTGTTTCTATTCTGCTCAGGGCCTGGAGGAAGGAAGCATGACCATGTTACACCACTGCTAATAAAAGAACATTGGCTTCCAGTTTCCTTATGGCACCCACAGTTTGGAATAGTAAACCTCTGGATGTCTGCCAAGAAATATCACTCAAGAAATTCAAAACAGCCTTAAAAACCTATAATTTTGGTCAAGCATTCCTGGGCTAATTTTGTTTCCGTCAGGCCCCATGGCTTCTAGCATTGTCATGTTCTGTATGCCTGTATGTACTCTCACTTCACGTTTGTGTTGCTTACATTAATTAAATAGTTTAATATTCATATTTTAGCATTTTTGTAACAAACCCATGAGTATATATTATTGTAATTTAGGTCTCCTTTTGTATTTTATTCCTTTTGTTCCCCTTTGTTCTATTAATTTTAATTGTAAATCACTTTGATATATTTTTGATTTAGCAGTATGTCAAATAAATATAAAATGTAAAAATGTCTGTCGTTGGCATGTGTCATAGTCTGGTGAGTTGTTTGAGAGCTGGTACACAGAGCATGAGCCCTTGCCCTGGCATTCACAAATCCCAAACATTATGGAGTTCTTGCAGAAGGCCCTGGAGCAGGGTTTGGGTCTTAATTCCTTGAAGTTCATGTTGTGTCCCTGTCTTGCTTTCAGAAGAAAATCCAAGGAGTCTCCTTGGTTGCACGGGCAGATATGTTGTGATTGTTACGAGGTAGGTATTTGTGACCTGAATTGGCCACTGTTGGAAGCAGGATACTGGACTAGATGGACCATTGATCTGACCTAGTATGGCTATTCTTATGTTAAGTACATAAGTAATGCCATACTGGGAAAAGACCAAGGGTCCATCGAGCCCAGCATCCTGTCCACGACAGCGGCCAATCCAGGCCAAGGGCACCTGGCAAGCTTCCCAAATGTACAAACATTCTATACATGTTATTCCTGGAATTTTGGAGTTTTCCAAGTCCGTTTAGTAGCGGTTTATGGACTTGTCCTTTAGGAAACCGTCCAACCCCTTTTTAAACTCTGCTAAGCTAACCGCCTTCACCACTTTCTCCGTCAACGAATTCCAGAGTTTAATTACACGTTGGGTGAAGAAACATTTTCTCCGATTTGTTTTAAATTTACTACACTGTAGTTTCATCGCATGCCCCCTAGTCCTAGTATTTTTGGAAAGCGTGAACAGACGCTTCACATCCACCTGTTCCACTCCACTCATTATTTTATATACCTCTATCATGTCTCCCCTCAGCCGTCTCTTCTCCAAGCTGTATAGCCCTAGCCTCCTTAGTCTTTCTTCATAGGGAAGTCGTCCCATCCCCGCTATCATTTTAGTCGCCCTTCGCTGCACCTTTTCCAATTATGTTCTTAGCTCAAGCCTCTGATGTTGTCTATCCTGGCACACTGTGACCTCAACTTGGCCTTAGTGGACACAAGGCAGCTGCTGGGAGTTACCCAGGTGGCAGTACCCATATAGCTACCCAGTTAACTTAAGACAGCCTTTCTGTCCTAAGTTCACTAGCTAGTTATCCAGGTACTGCCACTGAATATCGGCAGTGCACGGGTGCTCCAACTCCATCCCCAGATCACCCTGTCACTAACTGAATAGTAAACAAATACCCACACTATGCTGCAAAAAGGAGAGAGCAAAATGATATCCCAGTCCAAGAAAGGTCTCTCAAAACGACTCTAAGGTATTTCAAAATTTTTAATGTCTGTAAGTTCAAAAAACTTTAAAAATTAAATTCAAACTTCAAATCTTTAGCTCAGAAGACACAAATTCATTTTATAAAATATTTTGACCTACTAACGTCCACTGCTTGCAAAAAAATCAAAATGCAAAATCACTCGCTGTGAAAAAATTAATTCTCAGTCATAAGTGCTCCATGTTCAAAATTGAGATATATGTTTCCAACGATAGATCCAATGATTTAGCAGATTCTTTAAGCATAGAAATTCAAAGCACCTTAAAGCTGCTGGACTCCTAATGCAAAAATCAGGGTCATTTAAACCACTCTTCCCAATCCGACGGGACCCATTTCGCCAGAAATACTGGCTCCATCGGGGTCATTGGAAAAACAAGCAGGCATTCAAATCTAAAGAAAATATACAAAAAGTAATATTAATACCCTGAAATATAACCTCAATAAAATCCATTAAAATGAGTAAACCACTTAATTTGAGAACTCTGCATGCAGGTGCGAGTCTAGCTAGAATTCAAAATGGCACTACTCAAGAAAAACGCCAGTGCATGTACTTTAAGGGGCCCTTTTACAAAGGCATGTAAGGGCCTATGCACATTCAACGTGCCCCAAGTGGTAATTCTGAATTTGATGTGCACCGAAAAGACGCAGTAGAAAATATTTTCTATTTTCTACCATGTGGCGCTTACCCGGCAATAGATGGAAGTGTGTGCGTGCTGCATGCCTACCGCCTGGGTAACACATGAGACCTTACCACTGTCAATGGGTGACGGTAAAGTCTCAGGCAGAAAATAGATGTGTGCTGGTTTTTATTTTGCCGCATGTCCATTTTCCGTCCCCTTAAAATAAGGCCCTTTTTCCGGGACTTGGTAAAAACTGGCCCAATGTGCACACTGCTGCAGGCCACTTTTTGCCATGGCTTAGTAAAGGGCCCTCAAGTTCTTTGCTCGTTCCTATAGTACTATTCAAAAACTTTGATTTCTACAAATTCCTTTCCACGGAACTTTACCCCACATTATTCTATTCTACTACAGGACAAATCTGTTTAGTAAGCTTAAGTTATCTATCCCCAGATCAAATTAACACATAGATTTTAAACTACTAATCCTGAAGAGACTGACATTTCTTCATATTGTTTTCTTATTTTTTAATTCTATCCAAAAGATACCGCTACACAGAATATCGCTATAAAAAATTATATATAGCTTATAGCTCTACTTAATACTGATCCTATATAGCTCACAATGAAATACACAATTATTTTAGAATATTGTAAAATTTCCAATTGTGTCTTAACCACTACAATTTAAAAAGCACTTAGAATGAATATGATTAAGGGGTGCCATCCAGTGGCCATACTTGAAAGTGCAATCCTGTGCCTAACATTCTTATACCGATTACTAAACCTCAAATTTTTTTATTTTTGTTACATTTGTACCCCACACTTTCCCACTCATGGCAGGCTCAATGCGGCTTACATATTATATACAGGTACCTGGGGCAATGGAGGGTTAAGTGACTTGCCCAGAGTCACAAGGAGCTGCCTGTGCCTGAAGTGGGAATCGAACTCAGTTCCCCAGGACCAAAGTCCAACACCCTAACCACTAGGCCACTCCTCCACTTGCATTTTATTAGCCTTATAATGCTTTTAATGGCACTCTGTAGACAAACAAAATACTTAATTACATATAGGCAGAATTCTTTAAATATATTGTAAATTCACCAATTCATGCCTTACCCTATACAATCTCAAAAGGACTTAAACCAAATATAGTTAAAGGATGCCCTTCAGTGGTGTCATGTAACAGCCCTATTATACTCCTGATAATAATCGATAAATCTCAATTACTACCTATATTTCATGAACCTTGTAATGCAGTACAAATCTTTCATGGCACTCTATATATGCACATTTATAACAAAAATTACAATACTGAAAAGCATCATAAAAAATAATAATCCTTTACAGATATACTGCCCAAATCTATTTCCCGATTTAAATCAGTAGGTTCCAATGCAGTCAGTCAGTTAATCTACCGTGCTGTCTTCAGGTTTCTATGGTTTCTTATCAATTTCCAAAAATCCACCGTACAGTAAAACAAACTCATTTCATTTGTAGGACTAGTCTTAAACACTTTTAAATCCAAAGCCTTTCTTCCAGAAGGCAGAACCCAGTCTTATGAAGATGCAGGTTTGTGCCATCCAGTCAGCACTTAGTGTCACAGTCCAGAGTGTACTTAATGATGCTGGGTCATAAAATAGCAATTGTTCATGTCTTTCCCTTACCCATTTAAGAAGGAAACATCCACAGTAGTATCTCAAATTCTAATGGAATTAGCGGTTCTAATTTTTTTTCTTTGATATTTTACCCACTTCCTTCAGCTGTGCCTGATATTAGAGTGATGGTCTCATAACTCCAACTTTAGCAGTTGGCATACATTTTGCACTGTGGTGGCATCAATTAATCCTGATTACAGAAATCTCAAAATGAGCACGGGGAACTCATCTCAACAATTGTCATTCACATGGCATGTGTTCAAGATGTGAGATGACTCACCTTTCTATTTGGGAACACATCTCAACAAACCACATTGCCTTTGGGCCAGCTGTGAGGGCCAATCTGTCCATGTTAACAAACAACTCTTGCTTTCTGACCCTGCAGGCTGCTCTGAACACTATATCAATATGAAGGCACTCAGCAGCCATAAGCTTAGGAGTCATCCGCTTATATGTCCTGTTCAGTCCTACTTGTCAATGGAAAAAACAATACATGTTGGTTGCATGTAACAGGTGTTTCCCATAGACAGCAGGATTGATAAGGCACACTGTCTCACCCACATCCCTGAAACTTCTGTTTCTTTCTACAGCTGAGGAGCTGAGGAGACTGCTGTGTGCAGGAAAGGCCACACATGCTTAGAAGTTTATGCCAAGTCCTGAGCTGTGGGAGAGCAGTTCTGCCCTGACCCATCAAATAATGTTGCCCATTTATGTGCATGACTCATTCCTGCTGTCTACAGAAAACGTCTGTTACAGGTAAGCAACATTGTATTATGTCAATCAAACCAAGGTACACATTTACATAATAATATACTACCAGTTCAATCCTAGTAGTATATGCAGAAGCCTTTAGCCCCAGATCTCTACTTCTGTACTTCTCTCCCTGCCCTTCCATTGTTGGAAGAAGCAAATACACAGCTCTTCCCCAGCAGCCAGAGCCTCTAATGTATCTAGTCATACAAAGCAGCAAAAACAATAGGAAAATGCCTACAGGGGCTTCTGATCAGATCAAAGTAATCTTTGAGGACATCACGATCTATTTCTTCCAGGAGGAGTGGGAGGTTTTAGAAGAGTGTCCGAAGGATCTTTACAAGGATGTGATGAAGACAAATTACTGGTCAAATAGCAGCAGTAACAACAACAAAATGCTTCAGAACACTATGGAAAATGAGAAGGATCAGAGACTATTTTCCTAGACAATCATTCTGAGTAATAGTACAATCGATGATACTAGCACAACTAGACTACTGTAATGCAGTATATGTAGGATGCAAAGAAAACACACTGAAATCGTTACAACCGTCCAAAACACAGCAGCAAGGCTAGTATTCAAGAAGTCAAAATATGAAAGGGTTACCTCACTGCTCGAAATACTACACTGGCTGCCAATCAAGGCAAAACTAATCTTCAAAGCTAGCACCATCATATACAAAATACTATTTGATTTGTCTCCAGAATACATGCTAGACGTGATCGAACTATCCCCAAGGAATGCAAGCCCAGAAACCAGGGGCTACCTACTACTACCAACTGCAGAAACATAATCTACAAATCTATTTATATGTCTGGATTTAGTTACCTAGGCTCCAAATGGTGGAACTCTATACCAAAGATCACAAGAAGCATCACTAATTACCTTCAGTTCAGGAAAGAACTGAATTGTAAGCAATCATTACAATTTTCAACCAGAATATAAATTGTAAGCCACTTTGAACAGTTAAACCACCAATGTAATTTTCAACCAGAATGTAAATTGTAAGCCACTTTGAACCAAAACCTGTTTTTGGATAACAGTGGGTTACAAGAATGCATAAATATATATATATTTTATAATTTTTATTAAAATTTATCTTATTCATGATGCCACCCCACTGGTCCAAGCATGCCAATCATATATATTGGGGTGTCAATATAAGCAACTTAAGTGTATAGAACAGGATTTTACATGCTTATAAATAGCCTGGTTTATACATGTGTAAACTAGGAGTTCAGAAAACATAGCACCTCCTTTTATGTGAGATATACATAGGCACTTCTGAGGATGAAAGCTGGGCAGAGTGGACCATAATGTCTAAGGTTCTGAGAACAATTATTTATCTTTCTATATTTTGTGTATACAGAGGAGTGCATATAATTGTCCTTAGAATTCTCATTCCTTCCCAAGGCTCCCACATCATATCAACACTGCTTGAGCTTACTGGAACATATATAAGGAGACAGAATTGGGGTGGACCACGCGAGGTTGTGGTGCTTATCCAGTTTGTGGCTAAATTCAACAATTGAACAGATAAATTATCCACTTAAGATAGGCCAGTGAAATAGCAGTCCTGATTCAGATAAGGGTCTGTAGTGGCACAGCATAAACATATATTCAGCGTCATTTCTTAAGTGCTTAATACTGCCCCAGGCTTTATTTTATTCAGCAGCCACCATCACTGAATATCAGGGCCTTAAATTTTTCGAGATGCCTAAATTTAGGTGAACTTTCATAAAAAAAATTCTGGCCCCTAAATTCAACTGTAAGTCTTCCTAAATTTAGGTGCCTAAAATTGAGTGTAAGCCAGAAAGAGATATATGGAGTTGAAGGAGTGATCTAGTGGTTAGAGCACCCAGCTTGACATCCAGAGGTGGCCAGTTCAAATCCCACTACTGCTCCTTGTGATCTTGGGCAAGTCACTTAACCCTCCATTGCCTCAGGTACCAACTTAGATTGTGAGCTCTCCAGGGACAGGGAATTACCCAGAGTACCTGAATGTAATTTACCGTGAGCTACTGCTGAAAAGGTGTAAGCAAAATCCAAATAAATTATATAGAAATTTGAGCATTTTTTGAAAATATATTTCCTAGTACCTTTCAATCCTGGAGACTTCCTGCTGATGTAACTCAAGTTGATTGTAAGCATGTAAAGAAAGTACAGAGCAAACCTTAGGGATTTTTATGTCGTCATATCTGAAAGGAACAACCAGAGTTTTGGATCTGTGTTGCCATTTGAGCCTGCCTGAACTTGATATTGTGGTCTTCCTAGTTTTTTTTTTTCTTTTAAGATTGATAAGATGAAAATACACTCTCCTCTTAGGTCTTACAGAAGAAGCAGCAAGACACAAAGAAGCTGGCATCCTTGTCTTCCCAAAATGAGAAACGAGTGGCAGAGCTGGAACAAAATGTGGACCACATGCGGCAGCAGCAGTCACAGTTGCAGAAAAAACTGCGTGAAGAGACGGAGAAAAAGAGAAAGCTGGAGACTGAGATTCAAAGAGATCAACAGCAAATTAAAGTAAGAAAGCTTCTTGTCTCTGCTTGGTCTGGACTATGGTTCTAATATGCTGTTCTAAGAATAGAGTTATCGGGACCACACTGCACTTTTTAGTCCTCAGTCTTTCCTAGAAATTACGAATTGCACGTAACACAGACCTTTGAACAGGGCCTTATTTTTGTGTAGGTTATGGGACTGGGACTCAGACCAGTGGGAATTGCTGAAGCTGCTACTGAGGGTTACCTCTGGTATGGAAAAAGGAGCATGTCAAGGCAGAACATGACTTTTATTATGTAAACCTTTAGCACATTTTCCCTGATGAGAAAAGATGTAGTGATAGCATTCAAGAGGACCAATCTATTAATTTTTGAACTTTATATTTCAAAGTTATAATTTTTGTAAGTCTCCATTGTTGCACTACTTTGCACACCTTGTGCTGGCAACAGCATTATGTATTGGTCAAAATCAACCGAGTGGTTTTATTTTTTATTTATTTTAGTTACATTTGTACCCCGTGCTTTCCCACTCATGGCAGGCTCAATGTGGTAGGCAATGGAGGGTTAAGTGACTTGCCTGTGCCGGGAATCAAACTCAGTTCCTCAGTTCCCCAGGACCAAAGTCCACCACCCTAACCACTAGGCCACTCCTCCACTCTGAAAGAGGACTTCATATTATTGTATTGATGTCTATCCCAGCCTTCTCTGAAGGATTTAGGAGACAATTTCTAAGATTTTGATAAGAAAGAGGCTCTAAATACCTTTATAATATAGCATGTTTCCCTTAGCTCCAGATAGTAACTATGATGCTTCTGCTAGAGAAGTGAGGGACCCTCAATATGAAGTGCATTTTAAGTGAGCTCCACATCGCAGGATGGATAAATCTGTGGTTAGTTATAATTGAATGTGTCTGACTTTGGAAAAACATGCCATTGGCAAAAATGGAATGATAGCACCAAAAAGACAAGGTCTTTCTGTAGTCCCTTCTGTGGCTTGACTCAGGTCTGGTGTTGGACATTCAGGGGCCCAGGGCAGAAACTGGGGAGGGGTCCCGAAAGCTGGCCTTCAGCCTACTTCAGCTTGAGGCAGACTTGGTATCCCCCTATGGTATGGAGGCTCAGGGCAATTGCCCCATTTGCCGCCTCCTAATTGATTTCAGAGACCACTTTCAGTTTTCCTATGGTGCTTGTGGGTGTTGGTGGAGCTACAAACTGATTTTAAAATAGAAAAAGAGTTTCCCTTTGAAAATACCACCACATTGGTGCCATGGTGATTCTTTAAACAAGTGCTTTTCAGGCACAGAATACACAGAATAAAGAAAGTTAAAGAATGTATAGGGATTTCAAAATGAAATACTTGTGTTCATTTGGGGACTTGCCCTAATCCTGCCCTCATCGCTTTCTCTTCTCCCTGAGGGGAAAAGTAAATGCACTATTTACAGCACAAATGCCTTTCCCTATGCTGTGGGTGAGGGGAGCGTGTCAGTTTTCAAAAATGTCATCTGTGGATTAATATCAGTTAGCGCAAGGAGAATCCCTTTGAAAATTACTCCCTTAGGAGGTAATTTGATATAATATTTCCATATGTAAAGCATGCTTTATATGTGGAAAATGGCTTTTATAAAATTGCACAGGTGTATACACATGCACAAGGTACATGTGCCAACAAGAGCACATATACATTTAAGCGACCTGCATATATTTTTATTTATTTATTTACTTATTAGGATTTATTTAGCACCTTTTTGAAGGAATTCATTCAAGATGTTGTACTGAATAAATCAAGCGTAGGCAATAGAAAATCACAGCAGTAAAAATATTCAAACAACAATACAAGGTATGGCATAATATGCTACATTACAATGTCAACATAGTACACAATAAAACATTTTAATAGCGTAGGGTGAAAGCAAAGATGGAACATATAGATAGTTAAGAGAGTAGGAGGAGTTAGAAAATAAAGGGATTCATTTAAAGAAAGTTGCACATGAGGTCCGAGAGGTGATTAAATATTATCTCGGCTAAAATAGTGGGTAAACATGTTCTGCTGCAGTATGTGCAGCCCATGTTACTCCTTGTTTGTGTGTGTGAGACTAACAGTTAGTTACTTCTTCCATTAAAGGCCTGATTGAAGAGCCAAGCTTTCACCTGCTTCCTGAAGTAGAGATAGTCTTGTGTTAATTAGAGCCTTTCATGGAATGCATTCCAGAGTGTGGAGGCTATTCCAGAGAAGGCTCACTTGTGGGTATCACATTGTATAATGTCTTTTGGAGAGGGTGTGGTTAGGTATACTCCGTGGGAGGACCTTAGTGTCCTTGGAGGTGTGTAGAGGGCAGTCTGTTCTTCAAGTTCTCAGGGCCATTTTCTTTCAGGGCCTTGAAGATCAGACATAGAGTTTTAAGTTTAGCCCTGTATTATACTGGTAGCCAGTGAAGTTTTTGCGAAAATGGGCGATGTGATCAGATCGCTTGCTGAAGCATTCTGAATAAATTGGAGCTGGTGCAGACCCTTTGTAGTCAGACCAGTGTAGAGTGAATTACAGTAAACCAGTCTTGATGTTATCATGGCATGCACAACTAGGATAAGATATTCCTTCTCACTGTAAGGAGCGAGGCAGTGTAGTTGTCTTGAAAGTTGTTTGGATTTGGGGATCGTATTTGGGCAGAGTTGTGATGGAAAAAAGAGCAGATCACTAACACAAAACAGTTTCTAGTTGTAACAAATTTATTAGTGGGACTTCAACACATTAATAAACTAAAATAATGATTGCCCGACGTGGCCATGGTTTGCCCTTGCAGGGGCTGCATCAGAGGAAGTACTGTTAAAAGGAATACAAAATCAAATCAATTTATATAAATACAATAAAAGTTTAAATGATCAAAAAAATTAAAACTCATAAATAAATGAATATACACATACAGGCCTCAACAATTTTTCATTAAATGTGGGAGCCAGCATCTAAGACCTTTCTCGTGTCTCCTTCCAACATTTGTCTCCAGGAAAGCTTCTTTTTTTTTGGGGGGGGGGGGGGTGGAATCCCTTTCTAGATTAGCAGTAGCTCTTTTAGAAATTGACTTACTAAGGTTTTACCCCTCCCTCCCTCCTATTTTGTGTCTGTGGGCAAAGAAACTTTAGTAAATCAGTTCCTTAAGGTGCCTCTGCTAATCATTGCAGAAATCAGTAGTCTCCCTTCCCAAAGCATGCTGTCAGCTGTGTGACAGCACCATCTAATCTAGATAGGTACAGCAAAGAGGCAGTTGCCTCTTTGTTTCACCTTTCACCATAGGCTGGATTCCCATCAGCTTCTCTCTCATACCACCTCTGCAAGCCTTTACCCAGTCTGTCTGTTTCTAATACCCCATCCCACAGTTTTCACCTAATCTGTCTCTCATCCATAATCTCCCAACCCCCCTCACAGCCTTCACCCATTCTGTCTCTCTCATTCCCCTTCCTGCCCCACAGCCTTCACCCAGTCTCTCTCATGCCCCCCCCAGTCTTCACCCAGTTTATATCATGCCCCCTGACTAGCCTTCACTCAGTTTTTCCCATGTTCCCCTCCCCAGCCTTCACCCAGTCTGTCTTTCTCATCTCTCCACCTCCCCCCCCCCCCCCCCCCCAGCCTTTACCCGTTTCTCTCTGGCTCTCTGTCTTACAGCAGCCACCAGCTCTTGCCTCAGAAACTTACTTCTGTAAGCTCAGTAAAGCAGTCGGTATACTTGAGCCCCGCAGTGCAGGAAATTCAGGAAGTCTCGTGGTTTCAAAATTCCATGATACTTCCTGCACTTCAAGGCTCAAGTATAGGGAGAGCCTAATCGTTGTACCAAGCCAAGAGAAGAGGTTTGAGGTAGCTCTGCAAAAGGAGAGAGAAAATATCTTTTTGGTGAAATCCCAGGCTCAATTTCTAGGGGCCATGGCAACCTGGCACCTGAGGTTTGTTGAGCATGCGCAAGGAGTCCTGGTGCATGCTCAGAGCAGGAAGGAAGCAGTGGGAGGAGGAGGAGGAGAGTGGTGGCACTGTATTTATTTGACTGGCGGGGCGTCGGCATCCCCGCCGGCAAAGGGGTGCTGCAATTCTAGAGGGGGCCCGGGCTCTCAAGGCCCCCTCCTCCCGGTGGCTATGCCACTGCTCCATATATCTTAATATTGAACCACACCATCCGGTGGTTACTTGATACCAGATGATTCCCCACTATACCAATGTAGGCCCTGTCTTCATTCATAAGTTTGAGGTTCAGCAAGGGCCCATCCCATATGGGTTCTATTACCAACTACTGGAATAGTTCTCCTTGTAGAGAATCCAGGATATCCCTATTTCTACATGATCCCACAACAGGGATGACCCAATCAACATCTAGCATATTGAAATAATCTGTATACTTCCCCTTTCATAGCTATATTTTGAATGTTTTCAATTAAATCTCTTTTCTCCTTCTGCCTGTAAAGGAGGCCTGTATGTCACACCAAGTCAAATAGATTTTCCAATTCTTCTTTCCAGATTAACTCACAGTGCTTCTTCCTTACCCCATAAATTTTGCAATTCTGTTGTTTTAACATATGCCACTCCTCTTCCCTTTCTTTCTATTCTGTTCTTTCTGAATAGATTATAGCCTGGTATAATTATATTCATGTCATGGTTTTCCACAAACCACATCTCCGTGACCACCACTAAATCCAAATCAGTCTCTTCCATCATAACCTCTAGATTCAGAACTATATTTTCTACACTATGGGCATTAGTATGCAAAGCTTTCTAGGTATACCCTTTTCCCTATTTCTTGGAGAATTGATAAGAACATCACCTGTGCACCTACCTGCTTCCCCCTCTCTCCCAGAGGCATGAAGTCACTTTTATTGCTTTTGGAGGGTACCTAGCAGTATCATTACCAGCATAAATGATCAGTAAGCTTGATGAGTCTCAGCAAAGAAGTACAGAGTTCTCCAATACTTCTCCCAATAAAAATCCACAACTCTTTGACCATTTTAGCAAGAAGTTGTTCTAGGAGCACCATACTGTCTGCTTTCATTGCAGTTTCAACTTTATCCCCTTCATGATATAATTTGGCATCATAATTTAAGTGTATATACAAGGAAGGCATCCACAAGAGAGGAGCATGGTGGGGCAGGCACCAGCATTTACGTACATAACTAAAGGAATACTGTAAGTTGCACACTAAAGTACTGCATAGAGCTGCACACATTTACACCTACTATTGACATAACATAAGTTGTCACGCCTAAATATAGGCATGTTGATGCTGACTTATACTAGTATTCTATAATCATAAAATGTTGCCTACTGTCAGAGCTGGTTGTAAGGGGTCAGGTTCACACAGAGAGTTGCATTGAGCTGTAGTGCTAAATGAGATGCTGAGGAGACTGCAGCATATGGGAAAGATTATGTATGCTCAGAACTTTCCACTAAATTCTGAGCTACGGGGAAGTGGTTCCTTGTGCTTGATCAATCCTATCCTATATAATAAAACTCACCTCCAACGTTCGAAACCTGGCTGCTTGTGTCCGTAACTTGGGTCTCCGAAGCCCTCTGACGTCACGACGCATTACGCGAAAAACCAATCAAGTTGACTCTTTGTGTGCGTGCGTCTGACGTCAGACGCGTGAGCACAAACTGAGTGAGTCCAACTTCACTGCGTTTTCCTCCATTGCGCGCCGCCGAGAAGGGGACACTTCGGCCGGATGGCGGGGGTTGGGGTCCCCCGCCAGCACAGGTACGCCAGAGCGGCTGGGGTGGTTTGGCGGAGGGAACGGGGGCTCCAGACGCTCGCAACAGGGGGGTCCATGGTTCAGGAACTGCGAGGGAGGGGGGTCTAAAAATTGGTGAGAGAAAGCCAAGGAGGTGGGGTCTCGAACTCGGACAGTGTTAGGGAGGGGTCTGGAACACGGAGGGGGGGTGTGGAATTCGGATTGAAGGAGGGGGGTCTGAAACTGGGGGGGAGGAGTGATGGGGGGTCTGATGGGGGGGCTGCAATTGGAGGGGCCAGTGATGGGGGGTTCTGGAACTGGGGGGGAATGATGGGGGGGTCTGGAACTGGCGGAGGGGAATGATGGGGGTCTGGAAATGGGTGGGGGGTCTGGAACTGCAGGGGGGACAGATGGGGGGGGTCTGGAACTTGGGGGGTGATGGAGGGGTCTGGAACTGGGGGGGGGTGATGGAGGGGTCTGGAACTGTGGAGGAAGTGATGGGGGCCTGGAACTGGGGAGACCCCCCATCATTCCCCTCCGCCAGTTCCAGACCCCCCCCATCATTCCCCCCCAGTTCCAGAATGCTGGGGGGTCTGGAACTGGCGGGGGGAGTGATGGGGGGTCTGGAAATGGGTGGAGGGCTCTGGAACTGGAGGGAGGACTGATGGGGGGGTTTGTAACTTGGGGTGTGATGGAGGGGTCTGGAACTGGGGGGGGGGGGGAGGAAAACCTTGCTAGCGCCCGTTTCCTTTGCCTGAAATGGGCCTTTTTTACTAGTTGTTTATAAAGAACACCATTTACATGTAAGCAATGATGCCTTTGGCATAAATAAACTAACAAATTTCATAAAGCCAAAAAAGTGAGTTACTTTCAACAGGCTTGTTAAACTGATACTTGGAAAGTTCTGTCTGTTCTTATTTCCTAGGAGCTGCAGCTAAAGACGGAACAACAACAGAAGATTTTGAAACTGAAAAATGAAGAGATTGCATCAATTAGAAAGCGGAAGAGTACTGTTAGCACACTGGACCAGCTACAGGTATAAATATATTCTGTACTAAGATTTTAGGGTACATTTGTTTGCACGTTATTCTATCCCTTTATGCTCATTGGTGCTGAATAACCATTCAAATATACAATTTTTAAAAAATCTGCATTATAAACAAACTCAATATATACAGTTTCAAAGATCAGCAGTATAATGAATCTTTTCTATACCGGTCATTCATAAATGCTAGCTGTATCTGCTTCTAAACAATAATAATAATAATCTCTGGCTCAATAATAAACAGCCAGTAAATTTGACTGACTAAAAATACATTTCAGTGTTTTTAGAAACATAAACCACATCCTTAGTTTAATATTTAAGTCAGTAGAAAAATGAACTTTTTAGCAAAATCAGCTAAGTCCTCGGGGCCATGCTGAGATGATTTTCTAACACATATATTTTGTCATTTAACTCAGAAGTTAGACGAACAAAAGAAATGGTTGGATGAAGAAGTAGAAAAGGTCCTCCATCACCGTCAAGTGCTAAATGAGCTGGAGGAAGATCTAAAGAAAAGAGAGACAGCCATGGCCAAGAGAGAAGCTTTGCTACAGGAAAAAAGCCATCTAGAAATCAAGAAGCTTCGGTCAAGCCAGGTACTGCATGCTGACAATAAGCAAAAACCCTTTACTTTTTGCAGAAATATATTCCAGGATATGAACATAATCAAAAAGAAAATCCAAACTACTCTGATCCAAGGGGAGTCAGATTTTTGTGATCTGAAACTAAATTGGAAGGGGTTCATGGGGTAACCCTGGACCATAAGGATGGATTTGTTGACTGCGGTTTTATTGCAGTTTGATATAACAAAACTCTATTGTTGTAGCGTTTTGGCATTACAGCATGTACTCAAACCCATCTCCCCTGCTGTTTCAGAGCAGCTGTTTCTGTCCTGGAAGGGAGATGAAAGGGAGAAGAGGGAAGGTACAAAAAATAGCAAAAAATAATGAGAAAAGACAAGGAGATAAAAAAAATAAAACAGTGTTAGATAAAAGAAGTAAGAGAAAAGCCAAAGGGGAAGAAATTGATTGTAGATAAACAGCCTCATACATATACTGCCACAGTGTGGCTACACTGGGAGTGATCCAATTTCTGTCCCAGACAGACTTTTGACTTTTTATTTTTTCCTGTTGGAAATCATTAGGATCCTTCTGGTATTGTATGTGCAGCAGCAGAAGAGAAGACAGCTACAGTAGTAAGTGTGTACTAGTAGTTCCATATAGACTACATAGAGTTACAGCAGGCAGTGCTTTGCCTAAGACTTTCCCAGGCCCTGAGAATGACTAATGTGTACTATTTTTTTTTTCTTTTGTGAACATTGTAACCATAATTATAGTGTTGATATTAGCTGATGGATTCTATATATCGCGCCTAGCATTCCGTGCTGAAATCTAAGCGTATTCCATAACAACGCACATAACTTAATTGGCTTAACAAGCAAATCAGCATTTTTAACAGCATTTAACAAGCAATGATGAGCACTAATGGGAAATAATTAGAATTTACACGCATAACTCGCTAAGTGTATTCTGTAACGCAGCGCGCCTAAATTCTAATGCACAGAGCCAAAAAGGGTCATGGTTACGGGCAGAGAATTGGGCGTTTCATGGGCATTCCCAAATTTATGTACACTGTTATAGAATATGATTTCTGTGTGAATTTTCCAGGCACCATATATAGAATCTGCCGCTATATATACAACATCAAAAATACAGCTACTATATTTACTATATGTTGGTTTATCAAAACAGACATGGCTAACATATTTGGAATGAAAGTAATCAGGATCCATAGAGGGCAGTTTTCAGAGCTTTTTCCCAGAAAATTGCTTTGTCTGAATATTTCCCTCTGCAACACTAAAAGTACATGCTGACTTCCACAGCATATACACTTTTAATTGGGTTAAAAAGAGGCAGTCCAGGGGTGTTTTTAGTTAGGGGGAGGGGGCAAAACAATCCACAAATACAGGATTTCCAAAAGTATATGTGATACTTTAATCCCAGGATATATGCACAAATAAAGTACACAGGAATGGGTAATTCTCTTTGAAAATTAACTGCAAGTGCACACACTGAAAGAATATAAGATACACCATGCTGAGTAAGACCAAGGCCCGTTGAGTTCAGTATCCTGTTTCTGATGGTGGCCTATTTAGATCACAAGTACTGGATAGGATCCTTTTCCGTGACCCCCCAGGAATAAGCATTGGCTCTCCCAGTTCTTCCTGCCTGATAGTAGTTTATGGATTTTTTCCTCCTGGAGTTTTGGTTTGGTTTTTTTTTTTGCTTTCAGAATACATTCACTCACAAATAACAGAATAAGAAAATCAAAAATACAATAAAGTAGTAATATAAATTAAACCACCAAGTTCAGCATTACATTTATAACATACCTTATGAAACTAACAGTTTGCCAAAGGTAGTTAACAACAAAATTTTTAAAATACATTTCATGGAATACTGTGCATAATGAGCAAAACTCTAGAAAGGATGTATAGAGGGGATTTCAGACATCCAAGTCAGGATATATAGAATTCCTATAGTATTTTACAAGATGCTCTACCAATTGTAAAGCCACTTGTAAAATAGGAACAGGGCTATAATTTCAAGCCTTCCATGTCCAGAGGGAACAGTAATTTTACCCCCCCGTTTACTAAGCTGCACTCTAATGCCGACACATCCCATTCACTTTGAATGGGTTGTATCGGCATTGCCACACGGTTTAGTAAACGGGGGGTGGGGATGGGGAGGGGTTAGAAAGCAAGACATGGGGGAAAATGTACTTCCTCCCCACGCGCACATATACATAGGATCTGCTTTTTAAAACTACTGCTGCTCCCCAATCTCAACACAGTCCCCCACAGTCATGTCCCCACCCCGATGCCAGGTTTCCCAACACTTCTGACATTACACCTGATCCCTCAGAGATTCATACCCTACCCCAGCCCAAGGCCTGCAAAAATGGCCCTTGGGCTGCAAAGCACTCCAACCCCCTGACACAGTCTGCAGACTTACTGGAGGGAGGGGGAGTCCCTGGTGTCTAGTGGGGCGGTAGCAGTTCCCATTGTCTCATGCCTCGTGGCTGCTGGGTCTTAAAAATGACTGCCAAAACCTCTAGCAATAATAATGGCAGCATTACAGCTAGGGGTCAGGCTTTCACTATTTATCAGCCTAGTGCTGAAAATCAGTGCTAAGCTCCTAAATGTTTTCCACACCCTAAATCCACCACTGATGCCACCTATTTTTTATGCTCCCAAATTTTGAGTAAATTAAATTTAGAGTATAAATTTAGGCACTTAGTCCTGGTAACTTTTTATAGAGGTCAATTTAGGAGCATAACTCTCAAAGTTAGAAGCTGTCACCACTAGAGGTCTCCCTAGTGTGTGTGTCCTGGTCCTAATGGTTCCACTTCTGCTAATGACTGCCTGAATGGAGTCCCCCTTGCTGTAGTGGAGAGGGCTTGCCTGGAGGAAATCACTTTCTGCTATGGCAGAGCTCCCCTGCATGCTATTCTAAACTCTTCAGGAATTAGCTCACCTTGGCCTAAAGCAGCTGCCTAGAAAATAAACAAGGTTTAACAAGATTTAAATGAACAAGATACCATTTATTCTGGTTCCAACAACTTTTTCCCTTAAACAGTACTGCTACCTTCACTTTCCAGGTAAATTCAACAAAAGTATTTCTTGATTTCCCTACAATTAAGAAGATGCTCAGATAACAGAAAGTTAACTGGATCCTAACCCTTATTACTAAGCTTGTAAAAGATACATTATAAAATATAAAATGATGTTTTTCAAGGTATAGCTGTCATACATAAGCCTGTACGTCAGTCCCCAACAAAAACTATACTATTAATGAGATTGCACAGGGACAGTACCACAAACAAATCACTACCACAACCATACAGGGCAGATTGTGAGCAGACTAATTAAGCACAAGATATCTTTTGTACCTGTAGCACAGATCCAGTGCAAACTACCTCTTGCTCTCCAGTTCATCTGCAGTCGTGTCATGTGAAACCGTCAATGGTTTAGCCTCAAATGGCTTCAACTCTGGTCCTGGTCACATTAGTTGATGAATTTTCTCCATCTGTTTTGTTGCTTTTCCCAGAATAACTTCATTTGTTCCTGCAAATTATGTTCAGCAAATTTTCAAGTGTTACTATAAGGACCTTCCAAATGTTCAGTATCAGCAACCCTGCGCAGAGAGCTATTCATTGTTCTGATGATCCAGTAGTCTCTTTCCTCCTTACTCAAGGAGGCTATTGGTTCCCAACCCCACCCAACAGCACACTCAGAAATCTCATAAAGTGTTTTGGGAGGCTCTCTAGATCCAGATTTTATTCCTTTGTAATCCTCCTTAGAAATAAGAGTATTCTATAGGAATTTCCTCTGATCCATCTCCTCCTCCTGTGCAAAATGAATATCCCTATGAAGAGTTCTCATACCTGAGACTCATGTAGTGCATGAGAAAATGTTTCTTCATGGACAAGCAGGATATCATAGACTGCACATGGGTGACATCATCACTGATGGCACCACATCAGATCCACTCTACCAGAGCCTAGAAGAGTCTGGAAAAACTCTCCGAGCATATGTGAGTGACTCCTCCTATTTGACTGTTGTGCCTCCCTCTTAGTCTACTTCATCCACATGAGAAAGCAGGAACGGATCTGTTCTGTCTTCTTACTTCAAGAAGAGGACTATATGTGTCACTGAGGGTACTATTTCTTCTTGTATGTCCTGCCTGTCAAGGCGACCACAGATCCAAGTTCTCAGCCATTTCACTGCCCACTACTCACTAGTGCCTTTAAATAGCACTCAAAACACCCTGCTAACTGTCTTCTGTCTTCGCATGAAGAAGAAGACCCAGGTTTCCAGAAAGACTCAACGAGAGAGGATTTTTGGAGCCAAGTCCGGTTCCTTGACGTCGGCATCGAGGTGGAGGCATCAACATAGACGTCGAGCATTGCACCGGTATCTGGAGCATCGGTAAGCATGGCTGCTACTAGACCCTTAGACACTGTGAGCAGTGGTTCTCCACCTGCCTCGAGGCATCCTGCTGTGCAGGGCCCCCAGGACCATCCATCGTTGGACCTGACCCTGAGTCGACGTGTGGATTCAATATTGTCCTCGTCGGCACAGAGGAGAATCGGTGACATGCTTCAGGCAAAGGCCAAGAAGTGTCATCATCAGTCACCCTCGACACATGGTGCCGGGAGCTCCAGGAGGGCGAAAAATTTGGCACCCGAGAAGCGTCGGCGCCAAGATTACCGCTCCCCCTCCATACAGGAGGTGCCGATTCACCGGTCTCCTAGCAGCCAAGATCCAGCTCCCACATTGACCTCATGGTTCTGCAACTTCCTCAGCTGGCACCCCAGCTTTTCCTGGTGTCGGCCCTCAATGAGCGCATCCGGGACCTGCTCTTTGAGCTGCTGGATGGCCTTATGCAACAGTGTGTATCGGTATCGGGGGTGATTGCGCCTACCCTGCTTCCTGATGCAACCCTGCTTGGCCTTCAGCCTACAGTGCGGCCCCGGTGTCAATTGCCACCCAAGCTGGCATTCCCTTGACAAGCCGGAGTCCAGGCGGGAGTCAGCTTCTCGTCTCTGATCTTGAGGACGTAGTTCCTCAGCACCGAGGCAGGCTCAGGCTCAACACTCCCATCAGGACGTATTGTCTGACACCAAAGAGGAGCGTTTATGGTATTCAGAGGAGGATCCAAGGTACTTTTCCTCAGACAAGTCCTATGGGAGTCCCTCTGAACCCTCCCGTCCACCTGAAAGGAGAAAGTCTCCTCCGGAGAGCCTTTCATTTCCGTCTTTTGTAAAGGAAATGGCTGTTGCCATTCCATTTCCTTTGGAAGTGGAGGATGAGCCCAGGGCCAGCATGCTTGAGGTCCTGCACTACACATCTCCTCCTAAGGAAGCTGTGACTACAGCTCTCCACAAGGTACTCAAAGAAGTCCTCGTCAGGAACTAGGAGTCCCCTCTGTTGGTCCCTGAAATGCCCAAGAAGATTGATACCCAGTATCGGCTCCGTGGTGTGCCTGGTTTTGATAGACCTCAGTTGCCTCACAATTCCATGATGGTGGAATCCACTCTCAAAAGAGGCAAGAGTTCCAGGGACTATGCCTCAGCACCCCCAGGCAGAGAAACTAGTACCCTGGGTTCTTTTGGGAGGAAGATGTACCAGACTTCAGTGCTCATTTCCTGTATACAGTCTTACCAGCTCTTCACGAGCATCTACTTGCGAAACTCTGTGCACAAGCTGTCGGTCTTGGTTGATAACGGTGCATTCCAGAGTGTGGGGGCTACTCTGGAGAAGGCTTTTGGAGAGGGTGTGGTTAGTGATAGTCCTTGAGAGGACCTTAGTGTCCTTGGCGGTGTGTGGAGGATCATCCTGTTCTTCAGGTACTTGGGGCCATTTCCTTTCAGGGCTTTGAAGATCAGACATAGAGTTTTAAATTTAGTCCTGTATTGTACTGGATAGTGGCCAGATTATTAGGAAAGTTATTTTTCCTTCTTTTGGCGATGAATCGGCAGGCAGATCTGTCCCAATATGGTTTCTCAGGTGCAACCGAGTGGCGAGCCCGGCGCCAGGGCGTAGACCGTAGAAGTCTGCCCAGCACCGGTTTTGCTTTACAATTACCGGTGTCGCCACCTAATCTCCACTAAGATTCCATGGATCCAAATATCCACCACCCTCTCTGTGTAAAAATACTTCCTGAGTCTGCCCCCCCTTCAACCTCATGTCCTCTAGTTCTGCCACCTTCCTGTCTCCGGAAAAGGTTCATTTGCGGATTAATACCTTTCAAATATTTGACTGTATCATAACAACATTCTGTAAGCCACATTGAGCCTGCAAAAAAGTGGGAAAATGTGGGGTACAAATGCAATAAATAATAATAATAATTTCACCCCTGTTTCTCCTTTCCTCCAGGGTATACATGTTCAAGTCATCAAGTCTCTCCTCATACGTCTTGTAACGCAAATCTCATACCATTTTTGTAGCTTTTCTTTGCACCGCTTTAACTTTTTTTACATCCTTAGCAAGATACGGCCTCCAAAACTGAACACAATACTCCAGGTGGGGCCTCACCAACGACTTGTATAGGGGCATCAACACCTCCTTTCTTCTGGTCACATCTCTCTCTATACAGCCTAACAGTCTTCTGGCTATGGCCACCGCCTTGTCACACTGTTTCGTCGGATCATTGCATCAAAGGCCACCCACAGCACTTATCGCAACTGATAGAACAATTACATAAACTGCGTCATGAGTTACATGAGCTACAACTAGCTGATATTGCTGAACAACTCCAGCGGGTTCGTCAGGGACACTTTGAGTGTGGCAATAAGTCTAGTAAACTCTTAGCCCATAAGCTTAAAAAACAGGCTTCTCAGAACCATGTCTCTAGCCTTAAAAATAAGGATGGCGAAGTAACATCAGAGCAGCTACAAATACAGAGGTTATTCCAACAGTTTTACGAGATTCTTTATACTCCTGATATTGACCCCTCGATGGAGTCAATCTTGACGTTCTTAGATCAAGTCATGATGCCTGAATTATATGCGGGAGCTCAACACCAATTATCTCGCCCTATTGAACTAGATGAGATTCTTCAGGCGATCCATACTGTATCTCCAGGTGATCCATACTCTATCTCCAGGCAAGGCACCGGGACCAGATGGTTTCACTAATAAATTCTATAAAACCTTTGCTAAACTCTTGGGCCCGCTGTTATTGCACCTATTTAATTCCTTTAGTGGAGGCCAACCGATTCCGAAAACTTGGAATCTGGCGACTATCTCAGTTATACTGAAGCCAGGCAAGGACCCCCTAATATGTGAATCCTATTGTCCCATTTCATTACTAGGGGTTGAATATAAAATCTTTACTAAGATATTAGCCATCCGTCTGCAATGTTATCTCCCATCTTTGATCCATGAAGATCAGGTGGCGGGCTTTATCAGTGGTCGACAAACTTTTGATAATGTACGACGGGTACTTCACCTCATATATTATGCAAGATCAGCTAACGTCCCCCTAGGTTTGCTATCCTTAGACGCAGAAAAAGCATTCAACAGAGTACACTGGGGGAATGGGTGTTCCTTCTTTTGTAGACTATTATCAAGCTGCCCACCTTCGAATTTTTGGCAGAGTGGCTCAATGGGTCGGGGAAGATTTGCCAGTCCCTCAAGCAATCATGGTTTACTCCCTATCCACTGAGGGCTGTCCCCTGGCTACTGGACCAACTTTTGTGAAAGGTTGCCCATGAAGCCCCACCACTTCTCCGTTGGCCCTTGTTGGTTTGGAACACAATTCGAAAAAATATTTTTCCGGGACAAATATATTTTTTGCATATGTACATTCTGTGTGCTCCGCAATTCACCCCGGGTAATATAGATCCCTGCTTTCGTTCCTGGGAGAAGCTGGGTCTGTGTAAATTGGGCCAAATATGGGAGGCAGGAGAATTAATATCATTTCAGGATACTCAGGAGGAATACGGGCTCCCAGCTCTTCATGCATTTCAATACCAACAAGTGCGTGACTTTATTACTAGACGGCTAAAGGGGAGCTAAGTCTAACTGAGACATCTTTGGAATGGGCAGTGGTGAGTGGAGGGGGCAGGGGATGTATCTCTAGAATATATAGAGCCCTTTTAGCCTATCATAAACCTATTACATACTTTCTGTCAAAATGGGTAACTGCAATGGGTACATCTTTTAAATATTCGCAATGGGAACATATATTTAAATCTTTGCTTAAAGTATCATTATCTAGTAACTTGATGGAAAATGGACACAAGATTCTATATAGCTGGTACTATACACCCAAGCGACTATCCAAAATGTTCGCCACAAGTTCAGCCTTGTGCTGGCATCAATGTGGCCTAAAGGGAGACATGTTTCATATTTGGTGGGCTTGTCCACGTGCCCAAGAGTTTTGGACTGCAGTATTGAACTTTGTATTAAATCTAACCAAGATTCAATATCCCTTGACAATGGAACATTGCCTTCTACATGCTAGACGGCGAGGAGTGAAATCCTCCACTCACCAGTTGGTTGCTCATGTGTTTGCTGCCAGCAAATTGATGCTTGCTGCTGCTTGGAAACAACCAACTCTACCAGGCCTTCGATAGATCTTGCATAAGATGGACTATATCAACTAAACTAACAGCCTTACGTACTGGAAACTTGCTGCCATATCATTGCATCTGGGACCCTTATGTGCAGTGGTCTTCTGGTCCCGGGCCTTCTGTGTTGTTAACGTAGCTGAGACACTAGAGGGTAGCGGTTATGTTTGGGGAGGGACGAGAGTGGGAGGAGGGATGGGGGATAAAGAACAACTGTAACTTTATTTAGCAATTTAGTATTTGTAATGGAGAAATTGTCCAATTGGTTGCTTTGTTATATTATCTTATAAAAGTTCAAAAATAAAAGTATTTAAAAAAAATTTATTTTGCTGCGCTGCATCATTATGATGTTGAAAAAAGAAGTACTGTGATGGAACCAGAGACAATGAAAGTAGCACAACCCAAGAAACATCCCCCAAACAATGACAGATTGGTGAAAAGCAGAAAACTCTTACTGCTCGGAGACTCCATTATCAGGTGAAAAGCAGAAAACTCTTACTGTTCGGAGACTCCATTATCAGAGGCATTAACTTAGGAACACAGTTCAAGGGTTCGAACCTAGTGAAATGCCTTCCAGGATCTTCAGCTACCAGATGTACTGACCAAATACTGAAAATGATCTGAGAAGAGAGCAAGGCTTCAAATACTGATGTTGTAATTCACCTGGGGACAAAAGACCTGGCCAACAACAGCAAGTTTACAGCACAGAGAGCGTTCCAGAAGCTTGGTAAGGGACTGAAATCTTTGGTTCGGACTGTATTTTTTTCTGAAGTAATTCCCACATGGGGGAAGGGAGAGGAAAGACTATGCAAAACAGTAGATTTCAATAAGTGGCTTGAGTCTTGGTGTAAAGAAGAAGGTTTTAGATACATAGGAGCATGGGGTAATGCGTGGAAAAATAACAGGCTGTACTGTAATGATGGGCTACATCTTTCCTTGATGGGAAAAAGGATCCTTGGGGAGAAATTCAGACAGTATATTTCTAGACATTTAAACTAGAAGGCGGGGTGACAAAAGGAAACAAGGGAATTCAGAAAGTCACCTCCAGAATAAACATGATGGCAGAGGGAAAGGTCATGTAAATATAGAAAACTCACTAAGCCCACGGAAAGCAATGAGCACAAATGCTCATAGTCTAGGTAAAAGTTTCAAGACTTGCAAGCCCTGATGTTTGAAGAAAACTTGGATATTGTTGCTATTTACAGAGATGTGGTTCAATGGGATATGACCATACCGGGCTATAATCTTTTTAGGAAGGATAGAGAGGGCCGAAGAGGTGGAGAAGTGACACTGTATGTGAGAGACAATATCAGAGCGACTGAAATGCAGAGGATCTGGGGAAAGGAAGAATCCTTATGGATCGTCCTGGAAAGAGAAGATGGAACCTGTATCCACAGGGGGCTATCTACAGACCTCTGGCACAAACGGAAAAGCTAGACAAGGATCTGATAAAAGATATTCAAAAGATTGGTATGAAAGGGGAGGTGCTACTGTTGGGAGATTTCAACTTGTCTGATGTGGATTGGAATGTCCCATCTGCAGAATCGGAAAGAAGTAGGGAGATTGTGGACGCCTGTCAAAGTGCCTTACTCAGACAAATGGTGACAGAACCCATAAGGGAAGGGTCGATGCTAGATCTAGTGCTCACGAATGTAGGAAGTGTTTCCAGTATCCGGATGGGTGCCCACCTATGTAATAGTGATCATCACACGATATGGTTTGATATAAGGGCAAAGGTGGAGTGCGGATGCACAAAACTCAAAGTATTGGATTTCAGACATACTGATTTTGATAAAATGGGGGAATACCCAAAGAAGAAGCTGTTGGCGTGGGAAGGCGTAGAAGTGGAAAATCAGTGGTCAAAGCTAAAGGCTGCTATAAATATGGCAGCTGATCTTTATGCAAGGAAAATAAACAAAAACAAGAGAAACAGGAAGCCTATATGGTTCTCCAAAGCAAAAGAGGCTTTGTTCAAGAAATACAAAAGAACGCAACGAGAGGATCACGGAAAACATTATCAGGTTAAACTCAAAGAAGCGAAGAGGGAAATATGGCTAGTGAAAGCGTAAGCAGAAGAAAAAATAACTAAAGATGTAAAGAGAGGTGACAAGACCTTTTTCTGTTATATTGGAGAGAGGAGAAAAGATAGGAATGGAATTGCAAGACTGAAAGTTAATGTGAATGGCTATTTGGAGAGTGAGGAGGATAAAGCGAACATGCTAAACAATTATTTCTCTTCGGTGTTCACAGAGGAATATCTGGGAATGGAGTGGATACTGCGCTGCTTACGAAAGAAAGAGTTTATAAACAGCTGGAGAATCTTAAAGTGGACAAAGCTATGGGGCCAGATGGGATACATACCAGGATACTGAGGGAGCTCAGAGAGGGCCTAGCGGGACCTCTTAAAGATTTATTTAATAGATCTTTAGAGACTGGAGAGGTTCAGCGAGATTGGAGACAAGCGGATATGGTCCCTCTTCACAAAAGTGGAGACAGGGAAGGAGTGGGAAACTACAGACCAGTAAGTCTCATGTTGTTGACTTTAATTATGTCCATCACTTGATTTAAAGCCTCCTCAATGCACCACATTGCTCAGGGGAGCTGAGGAACTGTTAAGTTACCTGACTAACTTCCTGGTCTGGCTTGAGCTGGTGCACCAGGTTTTCAGCCAGATGTGGTGCATTGAGGAGGCTTTAAACCAAGTGATGGACATAATTAAAGTCAACGACATCCAGCTATGTAACACATTGACTGAGTAATATTTCATCTGAAGAGAGGTTAATACCTCTGAAGATTGCAGCGGAAGGTGTTGCAGCTGTTGTCAAAAGACTGGATTTTGAACTATTTATTTTTCACTTTGGTATTTGCTGCTTGTGGTCCTATAAGGTATTTGATGAAAAACTGAGCAAATTGTTTATGGCCGGTAAACAGGGTTAGCAGTATGATTGGATGATGTGCATGTGACAGGAGTGATTGAATGAAAACAATAAAATATTTTATAGAATATATGCGGTCTTCTGGAGTATTATGTGGGTAATATTCAATTTTAATTGCCAAATATTAGACCATTCTGCTAACTTTTGCAGATCCCTTTTCACATTTTCCACTTCTTCCAGGGTTTCCACTCTATTACAAATCTTAGTATCATCCAGAAAAAGTCAAACCTTACCTTTTAATCCTTCGGTAATGTCACTCACAAATATGTTGAACAGAGTCAGCCCCAGCACCGATCCCTGAGGCACTCCGCTACTCACCTTTCCTTCCTCCGAATGAATTCCGTTGACCACCACCCTCTGGCATCTGTCCATCAACCAGTTTGGGTCCTAACTCCAGCCTTTCAAGTTTATTTAAGAGCCTCCTATGAGGAACAGTGTGAAAGGCTTTGCTGAAATCCAAGTAGATTACATCTAGCACATATCCCCGATCCAGTTCTCCAGTTGCTGAGTCAAAGAATTCAATCAAATTCGTTTGACACGATTTACCTTTGGTAAAACCATGTTGCCTTGGATCTTGTAACTCATTGGATTCCAGAAAATGTACTGTCCTTTCTTTCAGCAATGTTTCCATTACTTTTCCAATAACCAAAGTGAAGCTTACCCGCTTGTAGTTTTCCACTCCTCGATCACCACTTTTGTGAAGAAGGACCATATCCACTTTTCTCCAATCCCACGGACCATCTCTCGTCTCCAAGAACTTATTAAACATATCTTTAAGAGGACCTGCCAGAACCTCTCTAAGTTCCCTCATTATCCTGGGATAGATCCCGTCTGGTCACATGGCTTTTGTCTACCTTAAATTTTTCAAGTTGTTGTAAACACATTTTTCCGTGAATGGTGCAATATCCGCTCCATTCTCATATGTACCTTTACCATCCGATCTTGGTCCTACTCTAGGATTTTCTTCCTTGAACCCAGAACGTTCGCTCTCTCTTCATCGCTCTCCACATAGCCATCCACAGCATCTTTCAGTCTCACAATTCCATTTTTAGCCTTCCTCCTTTCACTAATATACCTGAAAAAATTCTTGTCTCCCTTCCTTATATTTCTAGCCATCTGCTCTTCCGCCTCTACTTTTGCCAGATGTATCTCCTTCTTGGCTTCTTTTAGTTTCTTCCAGTATTCTTCTCTGTGTTCCTCTTCTTGAGTTTTCCGGTATTTCATGACCACCACCTTTTTTGCCTTTACTATCTCAGCCACTTGTTTGGAGGACCATATTGGTTTCCTTTTTTTCTTACTTTTATTTACTGTCCTTACGTTAAGGTCAGTAGCCATTTTAATAGCTCCCTTCAGCCTGGACCACTGTCTTTCCACTTCTTGTATGTCTTCCCATCCCATTAGCTCTTTCTTCAGGTACGCCTCCATAAAGTCAGCATGTTTGAAATCCAGGACTTTGAGTTTTGAGTGGCTGCCCTCCACTCTAGCTGTTGTGACAAAAACCAAACCGACGATCACTACTTCCCAGGTGGGCACCTACTCTGACATTAGATACACTTTCCCCATTTGTGAGCACCAGATCCAGCATTGCTCCTTCCCTCATGAGACCATCACCATTTATCTGAGCAGAGCACTTTGTGAGGCACTAACTCCATTCTTCTTTCTGATTCTGCAGATGGAACTTTCCAGTCCACATCCAACAAGTTGAAATCTCCCAATAACAGCACTTTCCCTTTCTTTCCCAACTTTTGGACATCTGTAACCAGAGCTTTATCAAGCTGCTCTGATTTTGTCGGCGATCTGTAGACAACACCCATGTGGATAGAGGTTCCGTCTTCTCTTTTCAAGGCAATCCATATTGCTTTTTCTTTTTTTTTTTTAATTTATAAATTTTTATTGAACATCAAGCAATATAACAATAATCTGGAGCCCAGGACTCCCACAACTTTCCAACAAGCCAAAAGTCAAACCATTTCCACAAAGCTTTTTTTTCCCCCCCTCCCTCCCCCTCCCCCCCATCTTACCCTCCCCCTACCCTTCCCACCCTTCAACGCTGTAACTTAACCAGCCCTGTTCACTATGTTTCCAGTAAAGAGTGTCTCCAAATGCATCCATTCTTCTGCAGTGTGACAATATCTCCCTCTACGTCTGTCCGTCATCTTTTCCATAGCCACTATTATCCTAAGCCTCTCCACCCAATCCTTTCCCGTAGGGCCCTTTGTTTGTTTCCAATTTAAGGCCACAGTGGTTTTCGCCGCCGCAAAACCCATTCTTTTTATTCTGCATTGCCATCTCTTCCCCTTCCTATTGCCCCAGCCCAGCAAGCACCACTTAGGATCACATGGGACCAAATTACCCAATATTGTAGTTAGCAACCCTGTTACTTCCCCCCAGAATACCTGTAGTACCGGACACTCCCACCAAATATGAAAATATGTCCCCCTCCCAATCTTACATCTCCAGCATGTGTCAAGGGCATCTGGAAACATTGCCTTTATTTTATCAGGTGTGTAATACCATCTGCTTAGTATCTTGTACGCATTCTCTTTTATAAGGACACAAATAGATGCTTTCTTGGCCTCTAAACAAATTCGCCTCCATTCTATTTCAGTCAATTCTGTTTCCAGATCCCTCTCCCACGCCTTCATGTATGGCAATTTTACAAATTCCACTCCCCTAATATAATCATAAAGTTTAGATATCCCTCTCCCCTGTAGATCTATGGTACCCCACAGATTTTCAAATTTTTCAGTTATGGTTGGGTCCTCCTTCATCCCTATCTCCCTCCACATATAGTCCTTCACCTGCATGTATGCAAATATGTCTGACACAGGGAGTTCATATTCCCGCCTAAGTACCTCAAAGCTTTTGATCGCCCCATTCTCCAGGAGTTCCCGAAACCGAATCAATCCCTTTTGAAACCATGTGAGGAGAACCCGATTTTCTTTCCCCCCTATAAACCCTGGTTCTTGTGTTATCCAAGCATATGTGGATCTATTCCGGGTTTTCCTCAGTCTTTTCTTAAGAGTTCCCCATAATCTCAGCAAATGGGATACAAAGGGATTCAAGGCCATCCTCCTATACTCCACATCCGGGATTGAACCCCACAGTAACGCATCCAAATTTCCCCCCTGTACAAAGATCTGCTCCAGATTAGTTATTGGTGAGAGGTCTACTTTACTCCATAGTCCTATCTGCTGCAATTGGGACGCCCAATAATACCAAAGGATATTCGGCATGCCCCTTCCACCCTGTTCCACAGTCCGCCACATAATCTTCCTTGATAAACGGGCCTGTTTCCCACCCCATACAAAGCCTCCCAACTCCATTTGTAATTTGTAAATCTCCCCTTTGGGTACTAAAATAGGCAATGTCTGAAACAGGAATAGCAACCGGGGAAGGATATTCATTTTTATGGCTGCTATCCTACCCCACCAGGACAGCCAACCCAGCTTCCATCTACTTAAGTCCTTTCTGATTTCTCTAAAAAGAGGTAGATAATTCAACATGTATAAACTATTAAGGTCTCTCGAGATGTTAATACCCAAATATTTGAAGCTAGTAGTTGTCACCCTGAAATCAAAGTTACTCCCCAACTGTGCCATCTCTGAATCTGATATCGTGATGCCCATTAGTTCGGACTTATCCAAATTAACCTTAAAGCCCGATAAGGTTCCAAAAAATTTCAATTCCCTCATTATTATAGGTAACGTCAGGAGCGGGGAGCCTACATAAAACAATATGTCGTCGGCAAATAATGCCATTTTGTGGTCTCTTCCCCCCAGTCGGATCCCTTTAGCATCCCTTAGCATTCTTATTCTTTGTGCCAGAGGCTCTATAGAGATAGCAAATAACAACGGAGAGAGGGGGCAGCCCTGCCGCGTTCCTCTTTGAATGGCAAATGAGTTTGACCAACCCCCATTAACTTTGATCCTGGCCACCGGTGTTGTATACAGCCCTTTCACCCACCCCACAAACAGGCTTCCTAGCCCCATTTCCAACATTACCTCCCATAAATACTCCCATTCGACTCTGTCGAAAGCTTTCTCAGCGTCGACTGTGAGCAGGGCCAGTGAATCCCCCCTTTTCTGTGCTCCCCAAATTATATTTAGAGTTCGTCTGATGTTATCGCTCACTTGTCGGTGCATTATGAATCCTGACTGGTCTATGTGTATAAGCGAAGGAAGCAGTACCTTCAATCTCTCCGCAATTACCTTGGCCAGGATCTTAACATCGACGTTAAGTAGGGATATCGGTCTATATGACCCACATACCGTGGGATCTCGTCCCTGTTTTAGTAGTACCGAGATCCCTGCCTCCCTCATACTCAATGGCGGATTGCCTTCAACAAAACATACATTCCCAACCCTTACCAAGAGTGGACCTAATTCTTGCTGATAAATCTTATAAAATTTAGCAGTGTAACCGTCCAATCCTGGTGACTTCCCACTCTTCAAACCTCTAATAACTGAAAGCACCTCTTTAAGATCCATTGGAGCTTCCAGTTCCGCCCTCTGTTCAGCTGTTATCTTTGGTAAATCTAATTCCTGTAGAAACTCTAGAATGTCATGTTTCTGAGGCCCTTCTCCCTTTGCATACAATTTAGCATAGAAGTTCACAAATTGTTCTCTAATTTCATCGTCCTGATAGTGGAGCCTATCATTTACCCCTTTAATTTTAACAATTGTATTTTTTATCCTTCGTTCCCTAAGCCGCCTTGCTAGCATGTTTCCCGCCCTATTACTAAATTCAAAAAAGTTCTGTTGCATTAACCCTCTATGGAATTCCATCTTTTTCAGCTGTATAGTTTGTAATTCCGTTCTCCACTTAATGAGTTCTTCCAAATTCTGAGCTCCACCCACCCGTTGATGTCTAACTTCCTGTCTTACCAGCTCTTTCCGCACCTGTAATTCATGGTGTTCTCGTTCCTTTTTCCTACAAGCCCCTTTTCGAATAAGATGTCCCCGGATCACCACCTTTAATGCATCCCACACAGTTCCCACCCCCACCTCTCCGTTGTCGTTAAATTTTAAATATTCTTTAATAGCTTCTCGAATTTCCTGACAGTCTGTCATTTGATCTAGTAGAGTTTCATTAAGGCGCCACAGCTTTCCCATTCTCTTACATCCCCTCCCCTTCAGTGCAATCCAGACTGGAGCATGATCTGAGGCATGAATGCTCTCAATCTCCGTCTGATGAATTGCCCCCCATATCTCCCTACTGCACCATAACATATCAATTCGTGCATAAGTGCCCTGAGCATGTGAGTAATGGGTATATGTTCTTTGAGCTGGATGCTGGAGTCGCCACACATCAAGTAAATCTAATTCCCTCATCAATTTACGTAACATACGTCTATTGGCTCCCCCCCCCCCACCCCCCCTTTAGAGTGGTCAATCTCTTCTACCGTATAATTGAAATCCCCCCCCAAAAGAATCTTCCCCTCCACGAAGCTCGCTAATTCTTGCCTGAGATGATCATAAAACCTCCCCTGGCCTACATTGGGTGCATAAACATTGATAAGTGTGAGTGGGCCCTCATTTGTTCTCCCCTTAATGGCAATGCATCTCCCTTCCCTTTCTTTGTAAACATCCTCTTTAACAAATTGCACATGTTCCTTCACATATATTGCCAACCCCCCGGTTTTACTCCCCTTGGGATCTGCCAACGTAAAGCCTTCTCCCATTCCTTTGTTGAGTATCAAATGTGTATCCTGCGGCCTAATGTGAGTTTCTTGTAGGAAGACTATGTCCCAGTTCATTCTGCGCAGTTCTCTAAAAATCACGCTCCTCTTATTAGGGCTGTTCAAACCATTTATATTCCATGACCCCACCCTTAGCCCCCCTCCCCCCCTCCCCTGGTCCCCTCCCCCCCTCCTCCCAATCACGGGCCTGTCCCTCAACTGGCCATCACCCCCGTCTGCCAGTTTTGCCCCTCAGGAAGTGAGCCCTCCCCAGAGGACCGCTCATTAACCATAAACTCAGTCATCAGCATTCCCCAACATTTCCTTTCCCCCTGCATCTCCATCCCGTCATATAACATTACATAACAACCTGCAGGTCACCCCGCTTGTCTGTCTTCAGACCAAAGTTCAAACCAAGAAGTCTGTACTTGACTTTCTTCAAGTCCCATCTTCATTTTCAAGTTCCGAACGCCCCACAGACTGTGATCGATATTCCTTCTGTCTGGTAACCGTCTGCCATCCATTTCGCTCCTTTCGAGCCGGGCTATTCTGCTTCTGCAGTTGTGCTTCCTCCACCTCTCTCGGCAAATCTGAACACCCCATATCGCGTAGAAGTTTCCATGCCCCCAAGTGGGATTGTAGTCTGCGAGTGCTGTTACCAACAGTAATTTGTATTCCAAATGGATGCAACCACCGGTATCTCAGGCCGGCCTTCTGGAGGTATGTCGTGACTTCTTTAAAATCTCTCCTCCGTTGTAATGTTTTCTTTGCCAAATCCTGGAACACTTTGATTTTCCCTGATTTCCATTCTATTTCTCCCATATTTCTCGCTTTCCGCCACACCTCTTCCTTCACAGTGAACTTGTGAAAGCAAGCTATTATGTCTCTCGGCATTCCACCTCATTGTGGCCCCAAGCTCCTATGGGCCCTCTCGATTTCCACCGGCTCCCCCCTTGCTTCTTCTTCGGGGCCGGTGTCTTGCTGTAATAAGAAGGCACATAAATCCTTTACCGTCTGGGCTGCATCTTTGAATTGATCTTCCTCCGGCACCCCCTTGAATCTCAAATTGCACCTCCGTGAGCGATTCTCCAAGTCTTCCATCACCATCTCTATCTCTAGCTTAGATTGCTGTTCCGATTTTAGAGATTTCCGCAGGTCCCGAACCTCTGCTGACACAGCTTCAGTCTTTTCCTCCGCCTCTGCCAGCCGGTTACCAATCTCTTTCATTTCCTCTCGCAACTCCGCAACTGCTGAGTGTAGGCTGCGCCTCGTTGTTACCATTTCTGTTTTTATTTCTTTAAACCACCTTACAAAGTCCTGTTTGCAAATTTCTGTGTCACTTGCCCCATTCTCCTCGGGGTCCGGATCCGACTCGTATTCCTCGGCCGCCATTTTGGAGCCTCGTGTCATCGTTCGCGCTCCTGCACTCCCGCTCGGCTTCGGTGCCTCAGAGGCGAATTTAAATTTGGCCAGCTTCTTCTTCGCCGCCATTCCGCTTGCGATCTTGTTATCTGAAGACAGGTCTCTTCGATTTGAGTGGGGAATCTCTTAATTTCGCCTCGGAGCTGACAGAGCTCTTTAGCTAAGCAGCCATCTCCAGGAGCTGACGTCACTTCCTTCCCATATTGCTTTTTCTTTTCCCCAGATCCCTTGCATTTCAGTTGTTTTGATATTATTTCTTACACATAGAGCTACTCCTCCACCTTTTCGACCATCTCTGTCTTTCCTAAATATATTATAGCCTGGTTTGTTTGTGTCCCATTCATGGGAATTATTGAACCATGTCTCCTTCATAACGACAACATCTAAATCTGACCCTACCATCAGGCTTTGCGGATCATGAACTTTGTTGCTTAGACTGTGAGCATTTGTGGTCATTGCTTTCCAGCTACATTTCAGTGGCAGTCTTATCTTCTGTTTAGTTTTTAGTTTAGTCTCACCTACTGTAGTATTGCTAAGAAGTAAATTGGTAAGATTGTTATTTTTGTTGCTTTCAGTACTACTATCACAGCTTGTCTTTTGTTAGGGGTGACTACCTGAATTGACCTGCTTCCAACTGCCACTCCCAGCTTCTTGTTTAAATGACTAGACACATATAGTCTGAATCTCTCACCAAGGATTCTTTTTTCTGCCACAGTGAGATGCAGGCCATCATTACAATATAGTCTTTTGTTTTTCCATGTATTGCCCCACTCTCTAATGTATTTGAAACCTTCTTGATAACACCAGTTTTTTATTGAAGTTCTCAATATTTGTAGTCTTTCTGCTCTATTTCCTTAATTCGGTAGAACTTCAGAAAAAGCTACAGTCTGTACCAAAGGTTTTAACTCCTCTTCCAACTCCTAGAAAGCGCTCTGGTTCACCAGGCCTGCCCCAAGGGCTCTGTTCAGAACCACCTCCAAGTCCTAGTGTGCAAGGCCTGCCCCCAAAGGCTCTTTTCAGAGCCACCTGCAGGCTCAACTTCCATCAAATCTGCCTCCCCACTTTTCTGTCTCTTCTATCAGCTCTGTGCTCCCAGGTGTGTCTCGCCTGCCATTAGTCATGCCACCAGGTTTGGCCTTTGGAAGCCTCCAACTACAGTCCAAGAGCTTGCAACCTTGACCCATGACAATTTGGCCAAGGAGTCCTCCAGAATTTCTTTGCGATTCCAACTCCATCCCTCTCAAGGCCTACATTTTGATATCCAGGCTGCCTTAAAAAAAATGTTGGAAAGCTAGAAAAGGCTCACTACTGTCAAAAACAGTTTTTGGTGTCTGCCTTTTAGCAGCACTTTTATTTTTCCTCCCTTTTATTTATTTATTTATTTTATTTTTGGTACTGAAGGCAACATGAAGCTAAGGAGTCCCAACTGTGAGGACTTACTCTCCTGCTTCTCTTTGATGAAAGCCATGCTCCTTTCTTGTAGCAGGAGTTCTTTATTGATAACAACTGTTTCAGTGACTGAGGAGGTCCTGCATGATTACACTAGGTGGGTAAGTAAAGCACATGTGCAGTAGTACCTCAGTGGCATCTAGAATATTTTTTTGAGCTGGAGAAACTTATGCAGGCGCTGTCAAATGTTGTCACCCAATCATAAGGATTTGTATCTTGCTGTTCACATAGAACACCCTGTTACAAGTAGCTTGGCTTTCTCAGCATTAACTGAATGGGAAATTGTTGGAAACACCCTCAAATGTTAACCCACAGGTTTTGCAGTAGGTATGCATTAAATTTGACCATTTGCCCACTTAACGCTAGAAGATATAAAGGATCAAACTGACAAACTCAAGAACAAGAAATCACCAGAACCAGATGGCATTCACCCCAGAGTTCTAAAAGAGTTCAAATATGAAGTTTCTAACCTGTTACTAGTAATCTGTAACTCATCATTCAAAATAGCTACACTAACTAAGGATTGGAGGGTACTTAATATAACACCAGTTTTTAATAAGGATTCCCAGGATGATCCAGGGTTGCATAGACCTAGGAGCCTGACCTTGGTTGAAGTTTATAGTAAAAGAAACAAAACTACTGACCATATAGATACACAGGTTAATGGGAATAAGTCAGCATGCATTCAGCAAAAGTAAGTATTGACTTGCCAACTGAAGATGTAAACATACAAGTGGATAATTGTGAGCCGGTTGAAACAGTGTATGTATTTGGATTTGAAGACATTTGATAAAGTCCCTCATGAAAGGCGGATTAGGAAATGAAAGGGTCCATGCTCTTTTGTGGATTGAAAACTGACAAGAGAGAAAATAGAAATGAGTGCTCATTATCCACATGAACAAGGGTCATTAGTGGAGTGCTCCAAGGATCTGTACTGGGACATATGCTGTTTAGCATATTTATAAATGAGCTGGAAATAGGAGTGATGAGTGTGTTGCCATAGTGTACAAACTCTTTTCCCATTGTTTTAAACTAAAATTTTCCCCATAATTTTAAACTGAAACCTTTTCTAGAGGTAGAAACTAAACAGCCAAAAACTCTTGTTCTAAAAGGCAGTTATTTTCTGTTCCTTGGCTGCTGGAGAGGTAGCTCATCCAGCGACCTCAATTAAGTGTTAATTAAGGTATGGTGAAGTAGAATACTTGCATAGGTTGCTGAGTCAGCTTCAAAGAGCCTGTTTAAAAAAAGCCCCTTATATAAAGAGGAAAGGTCCCACAACTTTCTTTCTGAGAAGTTCCGAGAGAAGAGGACATTTCTCTGGTAAGTGAATGCTATTGTGCTTTGGAAACTTAAAGATTGGGGTTTAAAGGAGGAATTGTAGGTTAGTGTTAGGCAAAATAAAAATATAAAAAGCAATTTTATCAACTAATCTCCATAGTCTTTTTCACTTAGTTTTAAAAACTTTGTACCACAGCATTAACAGAATCTAGCAGGCACTGCAGGATCTAGTTTAGTATTAAGGGGGGAATAAAAAGAGAGAGAGATATAAAAGCAATCATCATTAACTAGTTGCCATAGAGGGGCATAATCGAAAGGGACGTCCACGTTTTGATCAGGACGTCCTCGCAAAACATCCCCATCCAGGGGCGGGGAAACCTGTATTTTCAAAACAAGATGGACATCCATCTTTCATTTCGATAATACGGTCAGGGACACCCAAATCCTGAAATTTGGTTGTCCTTAGAGATGGTCGTCCCTAGACTTGGTCGTTTCTGATTTTCGGCGATAATAGAAACCAAGGACGTCCATCTCAGAAACGACCAAATGCAAGCCCTTCGGTCACAGGAGAAGACAGCATTTGTAGTGTACTGGTCCCCCTGATGTGCTACGACACCAACCGGGCACCCTAGGAGGCACTGCAGTGGACTTCATAAAATTGCTCCCAGGTACATAGCTCCCTTACCTTGTGTGCTGAGCCCCCCAAAACTCCCACAAAACCCACTACCCATAACTGTACACCATTACCATAGCCCTTTTGGGTGAAGAGGGCACCTAGATATGGGTACAGTGGACTTGTGGTGGGTTTTGGAGGGCTCGCTGTTTCCTCCAAAAACGTAACAGGTAGGGTGGGGGGGAGATCGGCCTGGGTCCGCCTGTCTGAGGTGCACTGCACCCACTAAAACTGCTCCAGGTACCTGCATACTGCTGTGATGGACCTGAGTATGACATCTGAGGCTGGCACGACATATTTTTAAAGATGTTTTTTGAGGGTGGGAGGAGGTTAGTGACCATTGGGGGAGTAACAGGAGGTCATCCCGATTCTCTCCGGTGGGTATCTGGTCAGTTCGGGCACCTTTATGTGCCTTGGTCGTAAGAAAAACATGACCAGGTAAAGTCGTCCAAATGTTCATCAGGGATGTCCTTGTTTCTTTCGATTATGGGTCGAGGATGTCCTAGTGTTAGGCACGCCCAAGTCCCGCCTTCGCTACACCTCTGATACGCCCCCTTGAACTTTGGCTGTCCCTGTGATGGAATGCAGTTGGGGACGTCCAAAATCGACTTTCGATTATACCGATTTGGGACGACCCTGTGAGAAGGACGTCCATCTTCCGATTTATGTCGAAGATGGGCATCCCTCTCTTTCGAAAATGAGCCTAATAGTGTACAAACCCTTTTCTCATAGTTTTAAACGGAAACCTTTTCTAGAGGTAGAAACTAAACAGCCAAAAACTCTTGTTCTAAAAGGCAGTTATTTTCTGTTCCTTGGCTGCTGGAGATACCTCATCCAACGACCTCAATTAAGTGTTAATTAAGGTGTGGGGAAGTAGAATACTTGCATAGGTTGCTGAGTCAGCTTCAAAGAGCCTGTTTAAAAAAGGCCCCTTAGATTCAAAACTATATAAAGAGGAAAGGTCCCACTGAACTTTCTGAGAAGTTCCGAGAGAAGAGGACATTTCTCTGGTAAGTGAATGCTATTTTACTTTGTGCTTTGGGAACTTAAAGATTGGGGTTTAAAGGAGGAATTGTAGGTTAGTGTTAGGCAAAATAAAAATATAAAAAACAATTTTATCAACTAATCTCCATAGTCTTTTCCACTTAGTTTTAAAAACTTTGTACCACAGCATTAACAGAATCTAGCTGGCACTGCAGGATCTAGTTTAGTCTTCCCGCCCACCCCAAGGACAACTCTACATTTATAGTCAGTTATTGTAATTAGGGTAACAAGCAAGGAGTGCTCTTACAGAGTTTTAAATACATTTCATTACCATCTAAGAAGGAAACACTAAATAAATCATACAATATACTATATAAACTAAAAGACACTTTTATATTAGTCTAATTTCCTTAATACTGTAGCAAGTTTTAAATTATTGAAAAACTCAAAAACACTAAGATGGAGTCAGCAGTCCAGCAGCGAGAGGGGTACTATCTAGTCTTTTGCATTGAGTGTCACATTTATGATTATCTCCCTGTTGGTGAGATGTCATATGTGTGTGCCCGATGCAAAGAGCTCCTACCTCTCAGAGAACGTGTCCGTGAATATGTTTGCATTATGAGAAAACTTTGATTGTAAGCATGTGAGTTTAAATTTCTTACCCAATGAAAGAGATCAGACCACGGACACCAAAATCTTATATAGATAACGGGTCCTGTTGGTCAGACCTTGGTTTATACCTTGGTTTCTGAGGGTAATCTTCATGCTTTTAAGTATTGTATGTTTTTTTATGACCTTTTGGGATTGAATTTGGCTGTTCAGTTTGTTTTGTATTAGTTTGACAAAGTACCTCATGAAAGACTCCAGAGGAAATTGGAGAGTCATGGGATAGGAGGTAGTGTTCTATTGTGGATTAAAAACTGGTTAAAACATAGAAAACAGAGAGTAGGTTTAAACAGTCAGTATTCTCAATGGAGAAGGGTAGTTAGTGGGGTTCCCCGAGGGTCTGTGCTCGGACTGCTGCTTTTTAACATATTTATAAATGACCTGGAGATGGGAGTAACTAGTGAGGCAATTAAATTTGCTGATGACACAAAGTTATTCAAAGTTGTTAAATCGCGGGAAGATTGTGAAAAATTACAAGAGGACCTTACGAGACTGGGAGACTGGGCATCTAAATATCAGATGACATTTAATGTGAGCAAGTGCAAAGTGATATGTGTGGGAAAGAGGAACCCGAATTAAAGGCTACGTCATGCAAGGTTCCACGTTAGGAGTCACGGACCAAGAAAGGGATCTAGGTGTCGTCGTCGATGATACATTGAAACCTTCTGCTCAGTGTGCTGCTTCGGCTAAGAAAGCAAATAGAATTTTAGGTATTATTAGGAAAGGAATGGAAAACACAAATGAGGATGTTATAATGCCTTTGTATCGCTCCATGGTGCGACCGCACCTCAAATATTGTGTTCAATTCTGGTCGCCGCATCTCAAAAAAAGATATAGTGGAATTAGAAAAGGTGCAGAGAAGGGCGACGAAAATGATAAAGGGGATGGGACGACTTCCCTATGAGGAAAGGCTAAAGCGGCTAGGGCTCTTCAGCTTGGAGAAAGGCAGCTGAGGGGAGATATGATAGAGGTGTATAAAATAATGAGTGGAGTTGTAGATGTGAACGGGTAGATGTGAAGCCTCTGTTTATGCTTTCCAAAAATACTAGGGCAAGGGGGCATGCGATAAAGCTACAATGTAGTATTTTTAAAACGAATCGGAAATGTTTTCTTCACTCAGCGTGTAATTAAACTCTGGAATTCGTTGCCAGAGAATGTGGTAAAGGCGGTTAGCTTAGCGGAGTTTATAAAAGGTTTGGACGGCTTCCTAAAGGAAAAGTCCATAGGCCGTTATTGAAAGGACTTGGGGAAAATCCACTATTTCTGGGATAAGCAGTATAAAATGTTTTGTACTTTTTTGGGATCTTGCCAAGTATATTGTGACCAGTATGCTGGGCTTGATGGACCTTTGGTCTTTCCCAGTATGGCAATACTTATGTACTTATGAGGTGAAGAAAATACCTTGTTTCTTCTACATACAGATCATTACAGGTATAAAGTCCTTCCTTTCAGCCGTCCAAATTTTCACCAAATGTCTTTTAATGGTGGCTGATCACTTACACAGGCAGAGTCACCCACCTAGCATAACCAGATATGTACACATATATGTGGTTAGGTGCAAGCACTTACACGAGCCAAAGAGCTACTAAAAATTTTATGCCTAGATGGTGGACTTGCATGTGCCACTTGTAAATGAAACTCGAAAGTTTGTACATGAATCCCTCTCACAAAAGGTTGGTATAAAGTACATTAAAAAGCCATTACCCTATAATTTTCTGAAATACATCTCAAATCGATGCTGTAAATAAGAATGTTTTAAGAGCTTTCCTAAAAATATAGCAATTAGTCAATGTTTGAAGTTGTAAAGGTAACGTATTCCATACCAAAACAACTCGGTAATAAAGAGGAGTCGAACATCCTGCATTTAATAATTCATTTAACAGAAGGAAAAGCCAAAAGCATAATATAACATAATATGATAGACGTTTATAAACTTATGCGTGGGATAGAACAATAGGGAACTATTGTTTAACCTGTCAAACAACACAAAAACAAAAGGATATGCCACAAAACTAATGACCAACAGATTGAAACAAACCAGAATTTTTTCACACAGTATGTAATTAAGCTGTGGACTCTGTTGCCGGAGGCTGTGGACAAGGCAACCAACATAGTGAGATTCAAAAGAGGATTGGATTTCATGAAGGAAAAATCCTTAAAAATTATTAGCTAAGTAGGCTTGGGGGAGACATTGTTCATCCCTCAAACTTAAGTATGGGAAATGGTGGATGTACTTTTTGGGTTCTGCCTTTTACTTGCAACATGGGCTGGCCTCACTCAGAGGCAGGATGCTGGGCTCGAAGGCCCTCTGTCTCAGCATGGCTTTTCTTATGTACTTAGTACAAGTTAGGAAATAGGCCCAATTTCTTTTCCACTCCAAGTATATCAGTTATCTTAAGTCTCTGGATCAATCAACATTTTTCTGTATTCCTCCAAACCTTTTTCCAGTTTGTGATATTATTTATTGCTGTAACCTTGACTACCTCTGTTGGGAAAATGTTTCATAATTTCACCATTCTTTGTATAATGAATCCTTTCTTGTGAAGATGGTGAAATCTTTTTCCCTTTAGCCTTCATACAGGCTCCATCTCTCCCATAAACATATCTTGCTCCTTTTTAATAGCATTGTGTCCTTCAGTACTTGTTTGTAACATTTTGGATGTTCTTTGTGAGAAGGAGTGCTTACCAGGGCTGGATCTCCCATTAGGCATAGTAAGCAAATGCCTCAAGGTGCCACTACTTGCAGAGATGGTACCTGCTTAGTTCAGGCAACCTTCTGTCTGCTGGGACAGTGCTGCTCCCATTTTGTTGAAGAGAGGACCACCTGAACAGAGGTGCCCTTTGATCACAATGGAAAGAGAGCCTGTTTCTTCAGAGGAGACCAAGTTTCCACTTCATGCCCCCCCCCCCCCCCCCCCCATCACCTTTGGTCTTTGGAGGTTTCTGGCAGGGACACTGAAGATCCTATGCCTATGAGATGTAAATCTGCCCTAGTGCCCACATCTGAACCCCATGCTCCATCTGTTTCCTGATGGGTTTTATATTGTGAAAGAATTACATGCTTGTCCTTTCTTCCACCATCCCCCCCCCCCCCCCCCACACCTTCTTTGTGTGATACATACCAACATGTTTCCATGTTTATCTGTTGCTGCTTTATTTTCTGTGCTCATCCCCAGTTTATTATCTTCTGATTTTTTCATGGTTAATTTTAAATATTGCCCCCGTTATTGCATTACCCTATATTTGCCTACAGATTAGAGATAATTAACTACCCACAGTATTCAAAAGTATGCGCATACATTTCTCTATGCAGATTCTGCTGGATTTTTTAAAGCAAAAGTACACATATGCTTCAACATTGAAAATTACTCCAGGAAAACTATGTGCATGTATTTACAGCTGCTATTTGGTGTGCATAATTGTCCTGAGGTAAATTTGTGCATGTAAATGAAAACCCTATGTCAACCTTGCCCATAGGGACACCGCCTCAAACAGCAGGAAAACTTATGCAGATACAGGCTATACACGCATAACTTTACCTCCTTATTAGACTTGTAAATTTTAAAAGATCCTATTTCCTTAGGTAAAGCAATGTTTTACCTATGAAAATGGCTTAAAAAATTACCTACTATATCTTTTTCTAGTTGCGTACCCTTTTTCCTTAAATGTCCATCTCCTTCTTTAAAGTAAGTGTATCATTTGTATTTGCAGTGGTGCACAATTTGGTGTCAGCGAAAATGTCAATATTGCTGATCTTTAGTCCTGATTTTTTAATCATATTTCTAACAATGTATTATTATATTTTTAGGCATTAAGCAAAGACCTCTTGAAATTGTCTTCTCGCCTGAATGTGCTAGACCAGGAGCTGTCTGATAAGAGTCTTGAGCTACAGAGCAGTGACAAAGAGGAGAAGAGGAAAATAGCAGAAGAAGTGCAAGTCCTGCAGAAGGAAAGGGATCTGCTCCTCAGAAGAAGAGGCAGTCTAGATGAGAAGCTGAAAAATGGAAGAGTGTTATCACCTGAAGTAAGTAAAGACCATCACTGATGAACTTAAAAACTCTTTCTAGTATTGAACTCCATACATTTACTTCACTTAGGAGGTAATTTTATAAGGCATTTCTGTAGTTTTATAAATCCTTTGTGCATATAGAACACAATCTATATATGCTTAAAAAAACCTCTTATAAAACGAGGTTATGCCTAAAAGTACATGTGGTGCAAACAGGCATATAGTTGTAGAATAGGTGTGCTCAGGGGAGGAGTCTGGGCCTGAGCAGGCATAAATGTTAGCACCCACAATCTAGACAGTATTTCTGCAAGATTTGTGCTGTTTCTTTATAAGGCATAGAGTCTTCTAAAAATAAGCATCTTCCTGCCCTATTAACCTAAGCACCCTGTTGTAAAGTTACCCCCACAGGTGCAGAAAGGGATGTTTATAAAATTGCCCAGGGTCAGACTCAAGAAAAATGTCAGAAAGTATTTTTTCACGGAGAGAGTGGTGGATACTTGAAATTCCACCCCCCCCCCCCCCCCCCCCCCCCCCCCGTGGGAGGTGGCGGTAACGGAATTCAAAAATGTGTGGGATAAACATAAAGGAATCCTGTTCAAAAGGAATGGATCTTCAGAAGCTTAGCAGAGATCGGGTGGCAGCACCGGTGGTTGGGAGGCGGGGCAAGTACTGGGCAGACTTCTATGGTCTATGCCCCGAAAATGGCAAAGATAAATCAAGGTCAGGTATACATATAAAGTAGCACATATGAGTTTATCTTGTTGGACAGACTGGATTGACCATACAGGTCTTTATTGCCGTCATCTACTATGCTACTGTGTTATGCTCATACATCCTGTATACCCATAAGCAGAGGTACCAGTGGTCTGCAAACTGCACACAAGGAGTCAAAAGGAGCAGATCACACAATAAAAGTTGCAAAGTATTTATTCAGCACAGGAGATCTCAACAATAAAATACCCAGCGTGGATCATGTTTTGCCCAAGCAAAGGGCTGCATAATGGGTAACTGTAGGTATAACAATATAAAATCATAAATAACATATATATAAAAGTAAATCAAATCAAATAACATTCAATAAAAAATACATACTCATGGGAGATCAATCTATGCTATAGGGACTGGGAAACAGCCAAACACAAACTTACCTACAGATCAATCTATGCACATTAAAGTCTTTGATAAATTCAAACAAGCTAAAAAAAAAGATATAAATAATAAACTGTCAATAATATAACCAGTGAAATATAGCACAACCTAAAAAAAAACCACATAAAAATTGTGTTGACAGATAGCAACTCACCCAGCGCTACTTCACAATGGCATACAGATGGCAGCATCCACTTAAAGCAAACAGAATCTGACAAGCTTGCTACAAGGCATGCTTTTTATGTGCTTCCTCTCTGAAGGTCAAAGTTGACGATGTATTAATTAAATAAAAAAGGGGCTTAAAAAAATGGGGGAAAAACCCAAATCTCTTTCTACGTTTCAACTCATTGTACTAAATAACTTTTTCAAACCAGAACTGGGGATGGGTGTGGCTTTGAAGTGTGTGCTGGACGTGTGTATTTGAAGTAAATCATACTATAGTTTGAAAATGAGAGATACCATAGTCATCTGTGGTACTCTTTGCACCAAGCATAGTCACCATATTTAAGGCCTCTTTTATCAAGCCGCGCGGCAATGCCATCAGAGCCCATTCAGAATGAATGGGCTTTGTTGGCATTACCATACCAGGAGCTGCTAGCATGGCTTGATAAAAGAGGCCCTTATTCATTAAGAAGAAGAATCTAGTGCTGCTGGTTAATCAAGGTAGACTCTGGGGAGTCAAGATACACCTCCATTCTATCCACCATAAAGCTCCTAGAGCTTGGGTTTGTAATCAGTTACCCCAAATCACATCTTCAACAGTTCAGACCTTAAAGTTCATATGGGCTCTCCTTGATATTACTCAGAGCCAAGCCTTCCTTCCTCAACCAAGAGCAAACAGCATACTGGCTCTCACCACTCAGATGTTCAAATCCACCAGTATCTGCACCACAGATGCTTCGCCTACTCAGAGCTTCAACAATCTATGTAATGCCGTTAACTCTACTCCACTTCCAAATTCCTCAGTTGATGTTCTCCTCTCAGTGATCCTATGCCACAGGATTGCTCTCAGCTCAAATTCAAATAACTCCACAGCTATGTCAGTCTCTACAGTGGTGGATAGTGTCCCAGAATCTCATCTGGGGCTCTTCCATTTCAGCCATCTCTACTTCACAAGATTCTAACCATGTTAGGTTGGGGTGCTCACCTTAATGGTCTTCACACACAAAATACTTGGTCCCCACAGGAGAAACAACATCATATCAATCTTCTCGAATTGCGGGCAGTCTATAATGCTCTCAAGACTTTTCAAGACCACATTCTCGATCAGGTAATCCTCGTTCACACAGACAACCAGGTTGCGATATATTACCCCAACAAACAAGGGGGAACAGGTTCTTGCCACCTATGTCAGCAAGCCATACAGATATTGACTGGTGCAACTTCTCAAAACATCTCTCTAAGAGTCGTTTACCCAGTCGACAAAGAAAATACTGTAGCAGACTGTCAGGCTCGCTGAGAAGGAACGTGAGCCCTTGTGCTCGATGGAGGAGGGTTCCTCCCCGAGCTGTCGGCCAACCCCGAGTTCCCCCTGTGTCACCCTCCGTTCCCCATGGGTTGAGCCCCCAGGTGCAGGAAGCCAACAGCAGGAAGAACTGAGTCCAGAACAAAGTCCACGGGGCCCGGCCTAGCCACGGGAGAAACGAGGACCAGAAGCAGACAGCAGAGGAGACAGGAACAGCAGAGATCAGTACCAGGCAGCAAACAATAGCGAATCCAGGATCAGGCAGAGGTCAGGAACAGGCAGCAATCAATAGAAGAATCAGGAACAGGCAGAGGTCAGTACCAGGCAGCAGACAATAGCGAATCCAGGATCAGGCAGAGGTCAGGAACAGGCAGCAATCAATAGAAGAATCAGGAACAGGCAGAGGTCAGTACCAGGCAGCAGACAATAGCGAATCCAGGATCAGGCAGAGGTCAAGACCAGGCAGCAGGCAATAGAAGAATCAGGAACAGGCAGAGGTCAGTACCAGGCAGCAGACAATAGCGAATCCAGGATCAGGCAGAGGTCAAGACCAGGCAGCAGGCAATAGAAGAATCAGGAACAGGCAGAGGTCAGTACCAGGCAGCAGACAATAGCGAATCCAGGATGAGGCAGAGGTCAAGACCAGGCAGCAGGCAATAGAAGAGTCAGGAACAGGCAGAGGTCAGTACCGAGCAGCAAACAATAGCGAATCCAGGATCAGGCAGAGGTCAAGACCAAGAAGCAGACATGCAGGTATCCAGAAGCACTGCAACTACCCAAGGAACTGAGTAGAAGCCGAAGCGTGGAAGGACTGGTAGTCAGGCTTTAAATAGAACAGGAATTAGGCCCAAACATGTGCAGCTGTCAACAAGATGGCTGCCCCAACCGGAGACACCCTTACGCCCAAATATGGCCTTCCTTCCTGAAACTGCCCAACTCCAAGATGACTGCCACAACTAAAGACGCCCACCTCTAAGATGGCCGTCCTATCCTAGAGATACCCAAATCCAAGATGGCCGCCCCATCATCAGATGCCCATATCCTGAACGGTCAGGGAACATGACACAGACAAAACTGAGCAGAGTCCTGCAACCTCACGAATGGTCCCTCAGCATCTCTGTAGTTCATTGAATATTCCAGCAATAGACCTGTTTGCTTCTCAGAACAACAAGCTTCCCGGTTTTTGGTCCAGGATATATGCACCCAACCATACAACCCCAGATGCCTTCTTGCTTCACTGGGAAAACATCATCGTTTCACTTTTTCCCCACTACCTTTCATAGGGAAAACTCTTTTCAAACTCTGTCGAGACTAAGGGACCATGATTCTGATTGCTTCCTACAAACCTCATCAAATCTACTACTACTACTAATAATAATCATTTCTATAGTTCTACTAGACATACACAGTGCTGTACACATTATATGCAGGTACCTTCTCTATCCCTAGAGGACTCACAATCTGGGGCAATGGAGGGTTAAATGACTTGCCCAAGGTCACAAGGAGCTCCAGTGGAAATTGAACCCAGGTAGCCAGGCGTTAAAGCCTGCTGCACTAACCATTAGCCTACTCCTCCCTCCTAGTTCCCTCTCCTCCTAGAGTTATTGTCCAGAGAACCGTTGAGGTTAGATCCTGTTCCAACCCTAATAATGCAGAATGAGGAGTCCCTCCTCCATCCAGACCCTCACTGTCTAGCCCTGACAGCATAGTTCCTGACATAGACTTATGTTCCTTAAATCTTCCTGAATCAGTCTCTAGGATACTCCTAGCTTCTATGAAACCTTATACACAGAAATGTTATTGTTTAAAGTGGAAAAAAAGTTCTATCTGGTATGCAGCCAGAGCTCTCGACCCTGCTAGATGCTCCTTTCCTACCCTCATGGAGTATCTTCTCCATCTTTCAGATTCTGGCATCAAAACTACCTCAGTAAGAGTACACTCTTGTGCCATTAGTGCTTTTCGTTCTAGAGTTGATAATCAGTTTCCATTCATCCTGTCATGATTGTGACTATTTTCCATGTCTGTGCTCACTTTGCCCCTGGTGGCCGGACCCTGTGGCTGCTAAAGACTTTCTTGCTGTTTCCCAAGCATGTTTCAGAAGTCATTGCTTGCCAAACTTGCTTGGGTTGTTTGGAACTAAGCAGCATCCTTACCTGTGACCTCACTTGTAATTGCCTTTATTATACACCTGGCCCTTTCAGGTGGACCTTTGCAATGCCAAAGGTCAAGGTTAGTTGGTGTGCTGTTAGGAGCACTTCTGCCTTGCTTTGTTTTGAGCTTCCCTTCTTTACCCTTTTTGATGCTGATAGGAGCACTTCTGCCTTGCCTTGTTCTTGTTTGGTCTGTATGCAGTTAAGATTATATGTTTCCCTGCTTTTACCCTTTTACCTTCCCTGCTTTACCCTTTTAGCTTCCCTGTTGTACCCTTTTGGTGCTGATAGGAGCACTTCTGCCTTGCTTTGTTTCGTGCCTGTATGCCTTGCCTTGTTCTTGTTTAGTCTGTGTGCAGTTAAGCTGTTAAGCACTACTGCTTTTATCCTTCTTTGTGGCTGCTTGTCAGCCTTCAGCCATTGCTCTTTTGCTTATCTGTGCATCCTTCTCTGTGGCTGCCTGTCAGCCTTCAGCCAATGCTTTATTGTTTGTCGGTGTGGCCTAGCTTTCTATCCTGCCCTGTTTGTTCTTTTCCCCTCTGACCTTCAGTCCCTGTTCAGTCAAGCTTGTTTCAGTATCCTATACCCTGTGTGAGAATCCTGAGCCCTGTATCCTGAATCTTGTTTTAGTTAAGCTTGTTTAGTATTCAGTGTCCGCCTCGAGAATCCTGTTGTTCCAGTCAGTCCAGTCCAGTATTTCTTGTCTACCAGCTCCGTCCTGTAAGTCCTGCAGGCCACCCGCACCTAGGGGCTCAACCTCTGGGGAACGGTGGTCAGGGCAGGTGAAGTCCGGTTACTCCAGTCCTGCTATTCCAGCCAAGTCCGGTCCAGATTCCAGCTCCATCCTTGCTTGTTTGTCCAGTCCTGGTTGGGGGATTTTGTCTGCTGCTGCCATTCCTTGACAGCAGCCTAACGGCTCACGTTGTTCCAGTGTCTGAGAGCCTGAGACCGTGACACATCCCTTGATAGCTAGATTCATGAAAGGTTTATTTTATACCAAACCTCCTATCAAACCACCTCTGGTGGCGTGGGATCTTGGTGTCATTCTAACAGCTCCTATGAAGCCTCCATTTGAACCATTTACATAGTAACATAGTAGATGACGGCAGAAAAAGACCTGCACGGTCCATTCAGTCTGCCCAACAAGATAAACTCACATGTGCTACTTTTTGTGTATACCTTACCTTGATTTGTACCTGTCCTTTTCCGGGCACAGACCATAAAGTCTGCCCAGCACTATCAGACTCTCCCCGCCTAACACATACGTCTCCTGTGGATTTCTACTCCCTAAGTGCATCACTTTGCATTTCTTCGCATTGAATTTTAATTGCCAAACCTTAGACCATTCTTCTAGCTTCCGTAGGTCCTTTTTCATGTTTTCCACTCCCTCTGGGGTGTCCACTCTGTTACAGCTCTTAGTATCATCCGCAAATAGGCAAACTTTACCTTCTAACTCTTCGGCAATGTCACTCACATATATATTGAACAGAATCGGTCCCAGCACCGATCCTTGAGGCACTCCACTACTCACCTTTCGCTCCTCCGAGCGAATTCCATTCACCACCACCCTCTGGCGTCTGTCCGTCAACCAGTTCCTAATCCAGGTCACCACTTCGGGTCCTATCTTCAGCCCATCCAGTTTATTTAAGAGCCTCCTGTGGGGAACCGTGTCAAAAGCTTTGCTGAAATCTAAGTAGATTACGTCCATAGCTCGTCCCTGATTCAATTCTCCTGTCACCCAATCAAAGAATTCAATGAGATTCGTTTGGCACGATTTCCCTTTGGTAAAACCATGTTGTCTCGGATCTTGCAACTTATTGGCTTCCAGGAAATTCACTATCCTTTCCTTCAGCATCGCTTCCATTACTTTTCCAATAACCGAAGTGAGGCTTACCGGCCTGTAGTTTCCAGCTTCTTCCCTATCACCACTTTTGTGAAGAGGGACCACACCCGCCGTTCTCCAATCCCTCGGAACCTCTCCCGTCTGCAAGGATATATTAAACAAATCTTTAAGAGGACCCGCCAGAACCTCTCTGAGCTCCCTCAATATCCTAGGGTGGATCCCATCCGGTCCCATGGCTTTGTCCACCTTTAGCTTTTCAAGTTGTTCATACACACTGTCTTCTGTGAACGGTGCTCTATCCACTTCAATCTCATTTGTACTTTTTCCAGTCCATCGCGGTCCTTCTCCAGGATTTTCTTCTGTGAAAACAGAACAGAAGTTTCTATTTAGCAAATTTGCTTTTTCTTCATCATTATCCACATAGCGGTTCGCAGTATCTTTTAGTCTCACAATTCCCTTTTTAGTCATTCTCCTTTCACTAATATACCTGAAAAAAATTTTGCCACCCCTCCTTACATTTCTAGCCATTTGTTCTTCCGTTTGCGCTTTCGCCAGACGTATCTCTCTCTTGGCTTCTTTCAGTTTCATCCGGTATTCCTTTTCTTGAGTTTTTTTGTATTTCTGGAACGCCAACTCTTTAGCCTTTATTTTCTCAGCCACTTGCTTGGAGAACCATATCGGTTTCCTTTTTCTCTTGCTTTTATTTACTTTCCTTACATAAAGGTTCGTGGCCCTATTTATAGCTTCTTTCAGCCTGGACCACTGTCCTTCCACTTCTTGTATTTCCTCCCATCCCATCAGCTCCTTCCTCAGGTATTCCCCCATTTTACTAAAGTCAGCACGCTTTTCATTCCTGTTCTCTAAAGTTCCTTACATATAAGATAGTCTTAATACCTCTTACTTCTGCCAGGAGAGTCAGCGGACTTCAAGCCCTTTTGGCAGTCCCACCTTACACCACGTTCTACTACGACAGGGTTGTACTCCAAACCCACTCCAAATTCCTCCCTAAGGTGGTCTCAGAGTTTCACCTGAATCAGTCCATTGTACTTCCTGTCTTCTTCCCTAAGCCACATTCTTAATCTGGAGAAGCAACACTGCATACCTTAGACTTCAAGCATGCTCAAGCACATTATCTGGAGCACATGAAACCTCATAGTTATTCCTCCCAGATTTTTGTATCCTTTGACCCTAACAGATTAGGGATACCCATTACCAAATGTACTGTCTCTACTTGGCAGGCTGACTGTATCTCCTACACATATACTCAGGCTGGGCTGACACTGCATGGCCAGGTCACTGCTCACAATGTGTAAGCCATGGCGACTTCAGTAACCCATTTCTGCTCTGCCTCCACTGAAGAAATTTGCAAGGCGGCTACGTGGTCTTCTACCCATACCTTTACTGCTTACTACTGTCTGGGCAAAATCTTTTTACTACTTAAAAATCATCCCCGCTATCAGGCTCTTTTTAAAATTTTCCACCAGGCTCACTATGAACTAAGTTGCAGAATTATTTCACGTTGTGAGCCTGGTAGCTAGTGATTCCCATATGTGAGAATATTATGCCTGCTTGACCTCAGAGAAAGCTAAGATACTTATCTGTAGCATGTGTTCTCCAAGGACAGCAGGCATATATTCTCACATCCTTGCTGCCTCCCCTTGAAGTTGTGTTTTTATCTTTAGTACTGTACTGCTGGTCCCATGCTCGAGCGTCAGGCAGGAAGTAAACCGCACATGCGCAGTGGGGGCACTACCTCTAAGATTTAAAGTGACAGTGCACTTAGCAGTGTCCACATCGGGCTCTGTGGATCACATCACCCATATGTGAGAATATATGCCTGCTGTCTTCGGAGAACACCTGCTTACAGGTAAGTAGCTTTCTTTTGGAGGAGGGAGGGGGACTTGGGGGGATAGTGGTCTTAAAATCTACTATTGGATGTGTGTTTAGCTCTATTTGAAATACTGTAATAGTATATTTGGCGAATTGTGTTGTTACTTTTGTTCATTAATAAACTTTGAGGAAAAAAAACAGTAACCCAGTTTCAGTTCATCCATTTGTTACTGAATTCATGAAGGGCTACAGCGTATGATTCTTGCCCAGCTCATTTGAGCCCACTGAGTCAGCAGAGCTGAATTCCTGACTGAGAGAGCACTCTTCTTGGTGGCAGTAACTTCAGCTCAAAGAGAAAGTGAGTCTCAAGCAATTGTTCCATATTCTCCATATCTCCAGTTCTTCCACAATAGGATATTCTGTTGAACTCACTCCAAGTTTGTTACATCAATCAATCATTACTACTGTCTACTTTCTTACCAAAGTCTAATTTACACACAAAAACAAATGACCCATTTTCTTTTCATCTATCAGAGCAGTCCAGAACAAATGGGTTAAGCCCCTCAGTCAGCAGATAGAAATGGAGATCTATGAGCTATGAGCCCTCTAAAAGGCACAGTACAGCCACTAGTTCTCCAGTATTCTCTTTCTCCAGCAGATAGTGATGGGCATTGTGTGCAGCTGAGGACTAGTCTGGTGAGATTGTTCCTGGGCATTGTTGGAGAACTGGTCACACATTCGAGCTGTAGAGATCAGAAGAGTATCCATGATCTTGCCAGGAGCTGCCCCTCGGATACCTGGAGGAGTCCAGGTCCCTCCATTTCGGTTGGACCCTCTTCTTTTTTCTACACTTTGTGAATAAGATAAAGGCAAAGGTGCCATTCTAAAAGGGGTCCCCAGCTGAGTGACAGCAGGGCAATTTAGTGGCAAGAGGGAGCTTGTAAGTCATTTGGTTTACCTCACTGTCCCTATGGCACTGTAACACCATGGGAAACAAGCAGTGTACTATTGAGTGAGCTGGTGCCAGGAGTGTGACATGGGGTGCCAACAGCAGTACAAGGGGAACTCAGTGTCACAAAATTATTTTATCTTCCCTTCTGCCTGGCAATTCACATCTGAAACAACATGGGAAACATGTTGGTGTGTCTGCCGTTGACTAAGTTGAATCCAGGAGTGATGTGGATTGGACAGCTGCTGTGGTGTCAGGAGATGCCTGATACCGCATTATCTGTTTCTTTTCTAACATAGTAAATGTCAGCACATGAAGACCTGTATGGCCCTTCCAGTCTGCCCAATAAGGTGGCTAGGGTTGTATCTGGCACTCTGCACAGGTTCCACTTCTTCATGATTAAACACTAGCGTCATAAACAGGGCAGTCTACAACTTGCCACCTTGCCAACCTCATATAGGCAGTTATGATGCAATCTTGAAACATAATATCACAATTCCATTGCTTTGTACCCTAACAATGTCTTCCCCTTCCTGATACCATTGCTGTCAACCCTAAGAATATCTTTCCCTTCTTCACTGCTAACTAACATCTTTTAGTTGCTAATATTAACTTTGATTGTCCCACACCTCCCAATACAGATATACAGCATCATTCTCGGTCATCTGTCAGTCAACCAATTTCTAATCCAGTTTACCACTTTGGATCCTAAATTCAACCCGTTCAGTTTGTTCATGAGCCTCCTATGAGGAACTGTGCCAACGACTTTGCCAAAATCCAAATAGACCAAATCTAGCATGGACACCCTGTCAAAAAAAATCAATCAGATTTGTTTGACGTGATTTTCTTTTGGCAAACCTTTGTTGCCTCAGATCTTGTAAGCCATTGGATTCCAGGAATATTGCTATCCTTTCCTTCAACAGTACCTTTTATTATTATCGGCCTGTAATTTCCCACTTCTTCCCTGTAATTGCATTTGTAGATAGGGACCACATCTGTTCTTCTCCAATCCCGTGGAACCTCCCCTGTCTCCAAGGATCTATTATACAAATCTTTAAGAGGGCCCACCGGAACTTCTTTGCGCTCCTTCAGTAACCTTGGATGTATCTCATCCAGCTCAAGGAAGTATTTTTTCACGGAGAGAGAAGTGGATGCTTGGAATGCCCTCCCGCGGGAGGTGGTGGAAATGAAAATGGTAACAAAATTCAAACATGCGTGGGATAAGCATAAAGGAATCCTGTGCCGAAGGAATGGATCCTCAGGAGCTTAGTCAAGATCGGGAGGCGGGGCTGGTGGTTGGGAGGCGGGGATAGGGCTGGGCAGACTTATACGGTCTGTGCCAGAGCCGGTGGTGGGAGGCGGGACTGGTGGTTGGGAGGTGGGGATAGTGCTGGACAGACTTGTACGGTCTGTGCCAGAGCCGGTGGTTGGGAGGCAGGGCTGGTGGTTGGGAGGTGAGGATAGTGCTGGGCAGACTTATACGGTCTGTGCCTGTGCCAGAGCCGGTGGTTGGGAGGTGGGGCTGGTGGTTGGGAGACGGGGATATTGCTGGGCAGACTTATACGGTCTGTGCCCTGAAGAGCACAGGTACAAATCAAAGTAGGGTATACACAAAAAGCTGCAAATATGAGTTATCTTGTTGGGCAGACTGGATGGACCGTGCAGGTCTTTTTCTGCCGTTATCTACTATGTTACTATGTAATTGCTTTGTCCACTTTCAGCTTTTGCAGTTATTCATAAACACTTTCTTCCAGAAACGGTGGAATATCTACTCCACTCCCATATATGCCTTTGTCAGTTAACAGCGGTCCTTCTCCGTGATTATCTTCTGTGAATACAGAAGTATTTGTTTAGTTCACTCTCTATATACCGATTCTCAGCCACTTTCAGTCTCACAATTCCATTTCTAGCCTTCCTCCTTTCCCCAATATACCTGAAAAAAAAAGTATTGTCACCTCACTTTATGTCTCTAGCCATGTTTTCTTCTGAGTGTGCTTTCGCCAGCTGTATTTCTCTGGGCAAGTTGTGTCATGAGTTCCATGGGAGCCTGAGTTATGCTGTGCTGGTTTAGAAGTCAGGGAAACTGTTTGAAGCAGCAACTCCCAGTTTAGTGTGGCTTCTTCACAGCTTCTTTCATCGCTTATGGAAGCTCCTTTGGAGTGGGCCAAGAGCACTGCGCTCAATGTTGTGGTCATCGAAGCTGCACCTCCAGGCAATGTAATTTTTGTCACAGTGGAACCTTCGGAGGTCAGTGCAGTCTAGCCCATTGCCAGGAAGGTGTTCAGCAACGGAGCTAGTACTTCTGAAGGCTGTGTGGCCTCTGAGAAAAACACAGGACTTGGGGCTATTTTGTCCCCTCAGAACTTGGGTACACAGTTGGTCACCTCCCCTCCCACCTTGGCTCCAGAGTCAGTGGTAAGACAGCCTTTTACACAACCTCCCAAGCGGTACATTTTTATTTATTTTATTTATTTATTGCATTTGTATCCTACATTTTCCCACCTTTTTGCAGGCTCAATGTGGCTTACAATACATCATGGATAGTGGAAATGAGAAGATAATAGACATTTGGTATTACAGAAGGATTTTGGGTTGCATGGTAATGGAATACATGAAAGTGATATAATAGAAGGCATTCTTAACATTTCTGGATATATGTGGGAGTTTCACATGTTTTGATCTTTGTGGTATATCTTGTCGAAGAGATGGGTCTTTAGTAGTTTATGGAAGTTGGTCAGTTCATAGGTCGCTTTTAGGGTGCGTGGCAATGTGTTCCAGAATTGCGTGCTCATATAGGAAAAGGTTGATGCATGCATTAATTTGTATTTTAGACCTTTACAGTTATGGAAATGAAGATTAAGGAATGTGCGAGATGATTTTTTAGCATTCCTGGGTGGTAGGTCTATCAGGTCTGACATGTAGGCTGGGGCCTCGCTATGGATAATTTTATGTACTAGGGTGCATACTTTGAACATGATGCGTTCTTTGAGTGGGAGCCAGTGTAGCTTCTCTCGTAGGGGTTTTGCACTTTCGTATTTTGATTTTCCAAATATGAGTCTGGCTGCAGTATTCTGGGCTGTTTGGAGTTTTTTTAGTATTTGCTCTTTGCACCCAGCGTAGATAGAGTTGCAGTAGTCTAAATGACTGAGTACTAATGATTGTACCAGATTACGGAAGACGATCCTTGGGAAGAATGGTCTTACTCTTTTTAATTTCCACATTGAGTGGAACATCTTTTTGGTTGTATTTTTCGCGTGATTCTCAAGTGTTAGGTGCCGATCAATGGTAACTCCAAGAATTTTCAGGGTTTCCGAAACTGGTAGATTTAGTTTTGGTGTGTTGATGGTGGTAAATTTGCTTGTGTTGTGTTGAGAGGTGAGTATTAGGCATTGGGTTTTTTCTGCATTGAGTTTTAACTGAAAGGCATCTGCCCAGGAGTGCATGATGTGTAGACTTTGGTTGATGTCATTGGAAATTTCTTTTAGGTCTTGTTTGAATGGGATGTAGATCGTTACATCATCAGCGTAGATGTATGGGTTGAGGTTTTGGTTTGATAATAGTTTGGCCAAGGGCATCATCATTAGGTTGAATATAGTCGGTGAGAGGGGAGATCCCTGTGGAACTCCACATTCAGGTGTCCATGTGGCTGATGTAATCGAATTTGATGTTACTTGGTATGAGCGTGTGGTTAGGAATCCTTTAAACCAATTAAGAACATTGCCTCCGATACCGAAGTATTCAAGGATGTGTAGTAGGATTCCATGATCAACCATGTCGAAGGCGCTAGACATGTCGAAATGTAGAAGTAATATATTCTTGCCGGTTGCAATCGTTTGTTTGAATTTAGTCATGAGCGTAACTAGTACTGTTTCAGTACTGTGATTAGAACGAAATCCTGACTGGGAGTCGTGTAGTATTGAGAACTTGTTTAGATAGTCTGTGAGTTGTTTGGTTACCATCCCTTCTGTTATTTTGGTTATTAAGGGAATAGATGCTACTGGTCTATAGTTGGTTAATTCACTCGCATCTGAGGGTCTGGGATCACTGAAGCAGACCAACAGTATTTCCCCTGAATTTATGCTTCTTCATAGTGCCTATTTATTATGGCAGGCTCAGGGATCTGGGTCAACACAAGAGAACAGCAGCAGCAGTCAGTGAGTGCAGAGTAGGTGAGCCAGTGCATATTCATGGGCCCTACAATAGCTCCCTCCCCTCTTCATGGATTTCCTTTCTGACAAGAAATCAATACAGGAAGGTAGGGCTGGGATGGATCTCCTGTGAGGCCTATGAGTTTGTTGGCTCTTATGCTGCTGCCACCGCTTCTAATTCAGTTGTGATGTGGAAAGGAGAAAACAGCAGAGATCCTCAGTGAATATAATATTAATAAAAAGTGAGTCTGGGGTCCCCCTTGAGCTGCTTAGTGCCCTAAGCTGTTGCTTAGTCTGTTTTGCCCAATGCCAGCCCTGGCCTTTGTCGCCTCTTCCTTCACTCTTTTTGTAGTATTGCTAGCTCTTGACCTTTCTGCTGCCTCTTCCCTCTTGCTGTCTGTAGTATGACCTGCTCAGCCTTTCTGTTTCCTGACCGTCTTTGGTAATAGTGTTATCTAGCCTTACTTTTATTTCATACCATTCAGTTTGTGGTTGTCACTTTTTCAAAGCACTTAGCCTTCCAAAGTTCCATAGGTTTCTATGGAACTTTGGAAGGCTAAGTGCTTTGAAAATATGCCTCACTGTCTCACCCAGTTGAAGAAGATAATTTTGAGTTTGGAAATTTGCCTCAACAAAACAAGAAAACCTCTCCCATACCAATGCCACTGGTAACGGTACTTACCCCTATCTGATTTTTCCTTAGGAAGAACACAGCCTTTTCCAGTTGGAAGAAGGGATTGAAGCCTTGGAGGCTGCAATTGATTTCAGGAATGAGAGTATTCAGAGCCGCCAGCACTCCCTAAAAACATCACAAATACTTTCACAGAGTGAAGCTAATGTCATGGAGAGGTTCAGCTCCCTGTCTCCCTCTGAGATCAAGTCCATCCTCGTCAGATACTTCAACAAGGTTTGTCCTCATACCCTGTTAGAAATGCATCATATAGACAGGTGTGAATGACAGTCATATTAACAACTCAATTTTACATAGAATGTTGAGATGGGAACTGAGATGTCCAGGTTGTGATGTTCATAATTTCCCAGTATTTTACAAAAAAACTCTCTGCCAAACTTTGAAGCTGTTGTGAAATGCTATAATGATGTGCAGCAAGTGCACATGCATCTGCTGGTACATCTAGCAGGAGCAGCAATTTAAAAAAAAAAAACTGCATGTGGAGAAAAATAACATTCTGCTTTCCCCAGGTTTCCACAACTGCAGCTTTTTAAAAGTTGATGGTTGCCAAAGCAACAATTATCCCTGAATTCACCCCCCCCCCCCCCATTTCCCCAGACAAATCAGACTTTACACATACACACAAAACAACATCAACATAAGCTTCCGCTGAACCCCTTCACCCCTCCCACACCCCAAACAAAGACATCAGCTTTGTAAAGTAGGGTAGGATTGAAAGGGGGGCTCAGGTCTTTGTTGGGGAATGTGGAAATGGGGAGCTCATGTTTTTGCATTCATCCTTACTACAGTTGCTTATATATTCTCAGAGGTATTTTCAAAGTGAGATGGTCAGTTTATTTCCCTACTCCTTCCTCTGCATGTTGTCTTTCCTCAGCAATGCAGTTACATTGGGTTTTGGTTTTCACAATAGTCAGTTAGACTTGTGCTTGTATAATAATTTAGTAAATCAAATATAAACACTTTCATGGTTGCTGAATGTCTGTCAGCCATCTAAGCAACAAAAGGGTTCTCTCACACTTGTATGAAATAAAAACATGTGCGTAGCAAAATAAAATACACAGCTGCATTATTCTATCAGTTTAGAAGTTAGTGAGTCTCAACTTTGAAAGCCAAAACACCATAAGATGTCTTGAATGGAAAACAATCATAATTTGATTGCTTAGATTTGTTCATGCCTTACACTACTTGTGATTAACAGTCTAAGTAAAGGGCCATTTCTCTCAAGCAGCTTAGATATTTATTACTAGCTAACAAGAAGGTTAGAAACCAGCAAGAACTGGTTCTTTTAAAAAAATAATTTTTTTAAATAGATAAAATGGGATCACGTGATGCTAGGCTAGCGAGAGGCAGCCATAGAGAGGCACCCCCCCACCCCCGTTTAACATCGAGCGGCTCGCGGGTTAAAAGCCTCTCCAAAACCCCCAGCTTGGGTCACGTACGGTGGGTGACGGTGCACAGATGACGGGAACCTAGACCAGAGCTTTTTGGACGCGCTGATGGCGGCAAAATTGCAAAGGAAAGATGGAGCTCGAGGCCGCAAGGGAGATTCCAAGATGGCGGATATCAGCCTACAGGTGAGGCGTCGGTGGGCTCTGCTTGAGCGGCAGAGATAGCGGCAGAGGTCTTGGCGCTGCTGAAACCAACAGTGGACCAGAAGCTGCAGCGAATATCTGATAAATTAGAGCTGATGGATGGCAAGCTGGAGGGGCTAAGGTCCGATCTCACTACCTTTCAACAGCGACTATCGGATGTGAAGGACAAATGTAATCAACAAGACAGACAGCAGCAGAAAATGAAGAGCAAGATTGAGCAATTAGAGGCTAAGCTTAATGATCTGGAGAACAGATTGCGGTGAAACAATCTCAGGTTAGTGAGCCTCACAGAGAATATAAAAGAGTCTGACCTGCGTAGCTTTCTGGAGACTTGGTTAACTAAAGCGTTTGAACTTCCGCTGAAAGAGGGGCCCCTAAGGATTGAGAGAGCACGCCAGTTGGGAGCTGTGCGTACAGAGATGTCCCGCCCATTAATTGTAATTATGAAAGTCCATAATTATGCCCACAAACAAGACATTTTGAGGGCATTGCAACAGAAGGGGGCCTTACATTACGAGAACCAGCCAGTCTTGTGCTTCCAGGATTTCTCCACGGCGGTGGCGGCACAGCGTCGACTATTTGTGGAAACATGCAAAATGCTACACACGAAGAAAGTATCATTTGCTCTTCTTTACCCAGCTTGCCTGAGGATCCAGAATGGCGGCAAAACTTGTTTCTTCACGTCTCCCACTGAAGCTCTTAAATTTGCCAATACTTTGAACTGGGAGGGAGTGGTTGGTGAATACCTTACTGAGACTATGGAAAATTTGGGGTCCTTGACGGTGGAAATACACCATAGGGATCTGGCAGGCACTGAAATTGGATAAGGACTGTTGGGACATTTGTACTTGTTGAGTGGTGATGAGGGCTCTGGATCTCTGTTGTTTGCTTGTTGTGTGACTGGTGAGTGTGACTTTGAGGAGCAGCGGATGATATGGAGCCCTCGACTCTGGAATTTTTTTTTTTTTGCTCAGTCATTAAGCTGCAGACATAGAAACAGTCTTAAAGTACTGCAGAATACCCACACTCACTAGTCATTGGGGGTCTGGGGTTGGTTTGCCTTGCATGCTGGTCGGGGAGGGGGAGGGTTCTGGGTGATCAGGTTCTCAGAATATTATGGCGGGGGAGAATAGGATGGGGGGAAGGGGGATGGGGAGGAGGGGGTGGGGTCATGTTTTTGTTAGGGTTGTTTTGTGTTGTGTTTCTGGATAGGAGTTTATTTTATGTTCTTGGAACGAGCTCTGGGAGGATAGGGGATTTGTTGGCTTGGGGGAGGAGGGGTAGCCCGGAGGCTGGGGGGGGGGTGCCTCTTCTGTTTCCAATATAAAGAGTTACTCTGTTCAAGAGGGTACATGAGATGGGACCCTGGGGTCACTTAGATTAGTATCTTGGAATTTGGGGGGTGTCTCCTCGCCGATTAAAAGATCCAAGGTTTTACAGGCTCTAAAGCGCCACAAAGCGGATGTGGCATATTTGCAGGAGACCCATCTTACATCAGTAGAGCATGCCAAGTTTCAGAGAGGATGGGTGGGTAGTGAAGGCCCCAGCAGTGCAGAGGAAGGCGGGTGTCATGATCCTTTTTCGTAAGGGGCTAAGGGTGTTGATTAAATCAATCAAACGCGGTCCGGATGGCAGATATGTTCTGGTAGTGGCTGAGTTGGAAGGACAGCTTTTGGTCCTATGCAATGTTTATGCCCCCAATGTTTTTGATAGGAATTTCTTCCGCAAGCTTTTTGAGCTTTTAACCCCTTATCAGGAAGGTAATGTTATTTTAGGAGGGGATTCTAATTTGCCCTTTCCATATCATCATGCTGATCAATCCATAGACTGGTGGGTTGTGTCCATCTACCAGCAGGTGGAGATAGAGAGCAATCCTTTTGCCTCCCTATATGTGGTCATGTGCTGCCAGAAACTCCTCAGTATGTTCTCTATCTCAGCAGGTGGTGGTCACACACAGCAGCAGCTCTGGCTAGGTCTCCAAGCCTAATTTTTAGGTTTTGTTGAGTACCTGGGGTTGAGGGCTCTTCTTGAGCAAGTGCAAACCTGGTGGTGCCAGGTCCCTCCTTTTCTCCCCCCTCCCGCTGGCTCCGTTAAAAAAAAAAAAAATTTGGACGTCTTTAAGGGCGTTTATTTCAACGTTTATTTCAACGTTTATTGCAGCTGCTCACTGGGACACCAGTTCGTTACAGCTCGGAGCGAGAAGCAAGTAATTTTACCTTTTTATAGCAGGCAGGGGGTTCCCCGTTCGGTCTCCACGTGGCTTATGGCGTCGGAGGGCAAGGGCGCGAGGATTCACTCCCTGGACCGCGTAGGTGCGTCTAGCGGGGATGCGGGGATTTCAAATCCTGAATCGCCTTTGTTAAGCATCAGTTTGGAGGCCGGTCAGTGTCCCGGTTCTTCCTCCGGTGCGGCGGTTTTTCCCGCCATAAGCGCCCATACCCCGCTGCTCGCCCACTCCATGTTGGCCGGCCACTCTGCTCGGACGGCTTCTTCTTGGGCCGCCCTCGAGCCGGGAGACGTTAATACTATGGTCGCCCTTGATTCGGGCGACGGTAAGAAAGCGGCCAAAGTTAAGCGCCGTTCTTCCCGCGCGGCTCCTTCTCGGAGTTTCACGCCGGACGCCATTTTGGATGCGTAGCACGTTTCTTCCCCACTCTTGCGAGCGCCGGTTGAGGATGCGGCTAGGGCCATGGCCCAAGCTGCAGAAGTGCACTGTTCAGGGGGATTCTCCCCTGAGTTCATTTTGCTGCTGCATCAGGCTTTTCTTATGCAAAATGCGGCCCCTGCCCCCCTGTCTGATAAAGGGGTTGAGGCCTCCGGAAGCAAATGCCCTCGGGTGGATTTCCAGGCCCTAGAGGACTCTGTCTCCTCTGATGTAGATGAGGGCAGCATATCTGAGTTCTCCCAACAGTCCTTTGGGGATTCCTTGGAGGAGACGGATTCCCGCTCGGATGGAGCGGATGACCCCTCTGCAGCGCGGATCTTTCGCTCAGAGGATTTGCCCAACCTGTTAGTGCAGGCCATGAGCATTTTGAAGATTTCCTCTCCGGAGGACGTCTCTCCCTCAGCCTCTGTTGGCTCCGCCATTATGCTGGGGACGAAGCGCCCGCCTAGAACCTTCCACGTGCATGAGGCCATGCGCACCTTGATTTCGGCTCAATGGGATGTCCCAGAAGCGAGCCTCAAAGTGGCTAGGGCTATGTCCCACCTCTATCCTCTGCCTGAAGGTGAACGGGAGGCCTTTCTTTGGCCTACCGTGGATTCTTTAATCACTGCGGTGACTAAGAAAACGGCGTTGCCGGTGGAAGGTGGCATGGCCCTAAAGGACACCCAAGACAGAAGATTGGAGGCGGCCTTAAGGTTGTCCTTCGAGGCAGCTGCCTTAAGTTTGCAGGCCTCAGTTTGCGGCTCCTATGTGGCCAGGGCTTGCCTGACGATTGTGCAGCGGGCTTCCCCCTCGGATCCTTCCTTGAGGGCTGATTGGCCGGCCCTGGAATCGGGCTTGGCTTATTTGGCAGACTTGCTGTATGATGTCTTGAGAGCCTCAGCTAAAGGTATGGCTCAGACAGTCTCTGCGCGGCGGTGGCTTTGGCTGAAGCATTGGTCTGCGGACCACGCCTCTAAGTCTCGCCTGGCTAAGTTGCCTTTTAAAGGCAGGCTGCTTTTTGGGGTCGAGCTGGACAAAATTGTGACCGATCTCGGCACGTCTAAGGGCAAGAGGTTACCAGAGGTCAGGGCTCGGGCCAGTGGTGCTCGCCCCAGTAACTCCAAAGGACGGTTTCAGGAAGTCCGTCGGTATCGCCCGGGCAAGTCTGGCTCCTCTGCCCCCTCTTCCTTCAAGAGGAACTTCTCCCCCAAGCAGCATTCCTTTCGCAGAGACCGCCGTCCCGGAGGTGCTTCCTCCGGTCCTCCCCCAGGGTCTCGTACCCAATGACGGGGCCCTGGTCCATGGCCCAGTGCAGATTGGAGGACGCCTGTCCTCGTTTCTGGGCGAGTGGACCAGGGTAACTTCAGACGCTTGGGTGCTGGAAGTCATCAGAGACGGCTACAAGCTAGAGTTCTGCCGACCCTTAAGAGACGGGTTTGTACTCTCTCCCTGCAAGTCTCCGGTCAAAGCTGTGGCAGTGCAGCAGACTTTGGACAATCTGATCCGCCTGGGTGCGGTCGTTCCGGTGCCAGAAGATCAGCTTGGCAAGGGACGTTACTCCATTTACTTTGTGGTACCAAAGAAAGGAGGTTCTGTCCGGCCTATCCTCGACCTCAAAGGGGTCAATCGGGCCTTGAAAGTTCGGCACTTCCGAATGGAGACTCTCCGCTCTGTTATAGCGGCAGTGAAGGCAGGGGAGTTCCTGGCATCCTTGGACATCAAGGAAGCTTACCTGCATATTCCCATCTGGCCTCCTCATCAACGCTTTCTGCGTTTTGCAGTCCTGGGCCGACACTTCCAGTTCAGAGCCCTCCCGTTCGGGTTGGCTACTGCTCCGCGGACCTTCTCCAAAGTAATGGTGGTCATCGCGGCCTTCCTACGAAAGGAAGGAGTACAAGTCCATCCTTATCTGGACGACTGCTTGATCCAAGCCCCCTCTTATGCAGAGTGCGGCAGAGCTGTAGACCGGGTGATTGCTCTTCTGAGCTCCCTGGGGTGGATCATCAACTGGGAGAAAAGCTAGCTGCGCCCGACTCAGTCCCTGGAATATCTGGGAGTTCGTTTCGACACCCAAGTGGGCAGAGTGTTCCTGCCGGACAATCGAATTGTCAAGCTTCAGGCTCAGGTGGACCAGTTCCTAGTAGCCTCTCCTCTTCGGGCTTGGGACTATGTGCAGCTGTTGGGCTCTATGACGGCCACGATGGAAGTAGTGCCCTGGGCCAGGGCTCATATGAGACCACTACAACTCTCTCTGCTGCAGTGCTGGACTCCAGTGTCCGAGGATTACGCTGTGCGCCTTCCCTTGGACCTAGCGATGCGCAAGGCGCTGAGCTGGTGGCTGAGGACAGACAAGTTGTCCGCAGGGATGCCTCTTTTGACCCCGGAGTAGGTTGTCATCACGACGGACGCCTCTTTGACGGGCTGGGGAGCCCATTGCTTGGGAAGGACAGCGCAGGGGCTCTGGTCTCCTGCAGAGGCAAAGTGGTCTATCAACCTCCTGGAACTCAGAGCCATTCGGTTGGCGCTTTTGGAGTTCATCCCGGTACTGGCGTTGAAGCCAGTACGGGTCCTGTCGGACAATGTCACGGCTGTGGCCTATGTCAATCGCCAGGGAGATACCAAGAGCGCCCCTCTAGCCAAGGAGGCCATGAATCTATGCCAGTGGGCGGAAGCGAACCTGGAACAGCTGTCGGCGGCCCACATTGCTGGAGTCATGAATGTCAAGGCGGACTTTCTCAGTCACCATACCTTGGATCCCGGAGAGTGGCAGCTATCGGCTCAGGCGTTCTTGGACATCACGAAGCGCTGGGGCCAGCCGAGCCTAGACCTGATGGCGTCATCGGCCAAGTGCCGCACTTTTTCAGCAGAGGACGGGACCCTCGATCTCTGGGAGTAGATGCTCTTCTCCAACAGTGGCCGACACAGGAGCTTCTCTATGTGTTCCCGCCCTGGCCCATGTTGGGCAGGGTACTAGACCGGGTGGCAAAGCATCCGGGCCGGATAATCCTGGTGGGTCCAGACTGGCCCAGACGTCCCTGGCATGCGGACGATCAGGCTCTCAGTGGACGGACCTCTGCGACTGCCAGCGGAGCAGGGTCTGTTGCATCAGGGTCCCGTGGTGATGGAGGATCCCTCCCCCTTTGGTCTTACGGCCTGGCTATTGAGCGGCAGCGTCTGAGGAAGAAAGGCTTCTCAGACAAGGTCATCGCCACTATGCTGAGAGCGAGGAAGCACTCTACTTCTACTGCTTACGCCAGGGTTTGGCGTACCTTTGCATCGTGGTGTGAGGCAGGCTCCCTTTCTCCCTTCACTGCTCCAATTTCTTCAGTGTTGGCGTTCCTGCAGGAAGGTCTGGAGAAAGGCCTGTCGCTCAGTTCCCTTAAAGTCCAGGTAGCGGCTCTTGCTTGCTTCAGGGGCCGCCTGAAGGGTGCTTCCCTGGCTTCGCAGCCAGATGTGGTGCGCTTTCTCAAGGGAGTTAATCACCTGCGCCCTCCTCTGCACTCAGTGGTACCTGCATGGAATCTCAATCTAGTGCTAAGAGCCTTGCAGAAGCTGCCTTTTGAACCCTTGTCGAGGGCATCTCTGAAAGACCTGACGTTGAAAGCAGTCTTTTTGGTGGCTATCACTTCAGCCAGAAGAGTTTCCGAGCTCCAGGCGCTATCATGTCGAGAGCCCTTTCTGCAGTTCACTGAGGCAGGAGTGTCTATTCGCACAGTGCCTTCCTTCCTGTCCAAGTTTGTTTCTCACTTCCATGTGAATCAGCAGCTCTGTCTCCCATCCTTTCGTAGGGAGGACTACCCAGAGGAGTACTCTGCTCTCAAATATCTAGATGTGAGACGAGTCATCATCAGATACTTGGAAGTGACCAATGATTTCCGGAAGTCGGATCATCTGTTTGTCCTGTTTGCAGGTCCTTGTAAGGGTCTGCAGGCTGCTAAGCCTACAGTGGCAAGATGGGTCAAGGAAGCCATTGCAGCGGCTTATGTGGCCGTGGGGAAGGTGCCGCCTATCTGGCTGAAGGCTCACTCCACTAGAGCTCAGGCGGCCTCGATGGCAGAGGCCGGGTCCGTCTCCTTGGAAGAGATTTGCAAGGCGGCAACTTGGGCATCGGCTCATACCTTCTCCAGGCATTACCGCTTGACTGTGGCTGCTCGGGCGGAGGCCCGGTTTGGAGCTTCAGTGTTGCGGTCAGGGATTTCTATGTCCCGTCCTGGGTGAGTACTGCTTCGGTACATCCCACCAGTCTATGGATTGATCAGCATGATGATATGGAAGGTAAAATTATGTATCATACCTGATAATTTTCTTTCCATTAATCATAGCTGATCAATCCATAGCCCCTCCCAGATATCTGTACTGTTTTTATTCTGGTTGCATTTCAGGTTCAAGTTTAGTCTTCAGTTCCTGTTCAGGAGGACTTCGTGTTCAAGTTTTTTTCAATTGGATTCTTCAGGAGTTGAGACGATTTTGTGTTACAGTGAGCTGCTGCATTCCTCTCCCCTCCGTTTTACGGGGCTGGATTGAGACCTAAATTCTGCCGGCGCTCCCTCCCGCTTCGTGTGGCTGTAGGGCAGCTTTGTACCCCTCCCGCTTCGGCGGTGTTATGGTCAGTCAGCTCCTCCCGCGGTTGCGGTTGCAGGATAAGCCAGATCCCCCCGCATCTGCTGGGTGGTGTCCCTCCCCCGCTCCGCGGGGATGAGCTGGACGGATTCCCCTCCCCCACTTGTGTGGGGATGAGCTGGGTTAATTCCCCTCCCCCGTTTCGGCGGTGGTGAGCTGGGCAGAGTGTCCCTTTGTGGGTGTAATTCTCTAAGTGCTGAGTCCTGCGGATGGAGCTTTGATATCGACATACTGAGGAGTTTCCGGTAGCACATGACCACATATAGGGAGGCAAAAGGATTGCTCTCTATCTCCACCTGCTGGTAGATGGACACAACCCACCAGTCTATGGATTGATCAGCTATGATTAATGGAAAGAAAATTATCAGGTATGATACATAATTTTACCTTGATCCTCTGATGGATTAGTCAACCTGTGTCACAGGGAGTCTGACTCAGTATGCCAGGGGTTTGCCCTTTCTGTGTAGTACGTTAGACCTGATAGATATTTGGAGGATTCTTCACCCCACACACAGAGACTACACACACACACACGTCTTGGGCACACTTGACTGAGTCACGCATAGACTATCTGTTTGTATCCTGTACCCTATTTTCAAAAATTCCATCGGCGGACATAGGGCCCTGTGAGATATTGGATCACACCCTCATATGGTTACAGATGGAAGTAGATAAAGGAAAATGTGCAGGGAGGGATTGGAGGTTCCCCCTAGAATTATATAGAGACCCAGCTTTCCTGCCTTTTTTGAGGGAGAAATGGGCGGATTTTGCATGTCATAATGGGTGACACTCACAGCAATATGGTTTATAATGGGAAACCGCAAAAGCGGTGATGAGAGGAGAGATCATCTCGTATAAGGCCAGAATACGGAAAATTAGAGATAGGGAAATACTGCATTTGGAGAAAACAGTTCGGCAGCAGAGACAACATTATGGGAGTGTCTGGATGGAGGGGGCTAGATGGGCTCTTCTGAATGAATTGCTTCACCAGCGGGTGATCAAGTCTCATATCTATCACAAATTTCAGCTATTTATCCATGGGAATAAGGCAGGAGGGCTGTTGGCCAGGTTGGCGCGAGGAAGTAGAGGGTCTGCCCACATAGTACAGGTGAGGAAGCCAGGAGGGGGGTGGTATAGAGCTGGCAAAGATATCTTAGCCCATTTCCAGAGATTGTATTAACTTCTTTATCAAGAGCCTAAAGATGTGATGGATGATGGTGATCTCTGTCTAGAGAATGCTTCACTGCCTCGGGTCACTGCAGCGCAGAGGGCGTTTCTTAATGCACCTATGGGAGAAGGTGACCTTTTATTAGCAATACAACAGAGTAAACTCCATAAGGCGCCAGGCCCTGATGGGTATAGTATAGAAATCTACAAATTGCTCTGTGAGCAAATACAGTCACCCCTTTTGGGCCTGTTTAACTCAATGGCACAGTCAGGTACTATGCCCGAATCCTTTAAACTTGCTAAAATGATTGTGCTTTTGAAACCAGGCAGGGACCCAGAGGATCTGGGGTATTACCACCCTATCTCCCTCCTAAACTGCGATGTGAAGCTTTATGCCAAGATATTGACAAATAGACTATCTCACATATTACCGGACTTAAAATCCACCCCACATGTGGGTTTTGTGAAGGGTAGGACAGCTACTAGGAACATTAGAGCACTCCCTGGAGGTGGTGGAGAGGCTTCGTCTACCATCTCTACTAATCAGCTTTGACGCGGAGAAGGCCTTCGATTGTGTCGCATGGTCATTCCTTTTTGCTGTAATGAGGAAAGCGGGTTTGGAGGGTTTCTTTGGAGAGGCAGTGAAGGTCTTATATTCAGACCTTCAGGCATTTTTGTATGTAAATGGAGAGAGGTCCGAGGCATTCCCTATTCAACGGGTTAAAAGGCAAAGGTGCCCATTGTCCCCTTTGTTATTCGTATTAACATTAGATCCACTTCTCAGGGATATTAGTTCTCACCCAGAGATTTCGGGAGTTTCAATTGGGAAATCTACGTTTATAATCTCAGTGTTTGCGGACGATTTACTTGTACACCTTACACACCCTCGGAGATCTTTAACAGTGCTTTTGGAGTTATTTCAAGAATTCGGGGATTTTTCTGGGTTTAAATTGAATTTTTCAAAGATGCTAGCTCTCGCCTCTACAGAGCAGTTGAGACACGAATGGGGGGAGGACTTCCCTTTCCGCTGGGCTCATGAATCCTTTACATACCTGGGAATAAAGATTGGAATAAAAACAACGTCTCTATATCAGGCTAATATCTCTAGTTTGTTAGAACGGACCATAGAGCATCTGTATAAATGGAGATCTTTGCCTCTCACTTTGCATGGCAGAATTCATCTGTTTCGTATGGTTGAGTTCCCAAAGTGGCTATATGTAATGCAGATGCTCCCCCTTCTTATCCTAAATAGGGATTTGCAGTTGTTGTATAAACATTTGTGTACATTTATCTGGGGTGGTAAAAAATCAAAACTGGCAGTACAGCTTATGTTGGGGTCCTGGAGGGAGGGTGGATTGGGCATCCCGCATCTGTGGAGATATAATCAGGCATGTTTACTACGTCGCTTGGGGGATTGGCTCCTACATAGAGAGAATTTTACTCCCAAGCAGTTGGAGGAGGACTATTTTAGTCCATGTCACTTTTATTTTTTGCTGCAAGCTCCGAGGCTGACTATTCCAGCATGCTTCCAGAATAGCGTTTTGTTGCGGCCAATGCAGGAGCTTTGGAAGGATTTGACCAGATACTGGAGAGTGGACTCGGAGGTCTCTGATTTATTGCCTTTGCAGCGCAATCTAGCGTTCTCCCTAGGTTCAGAGAATTAGGTATTTCGGAGATGGGCAAGCATGGGTATAACGAGACTGGAATATGTTTTAACTGCAGGAGGAACCCTGTTGAATCTGGGGGTAATAGGGGTTGGCTTTGACCTTAGTAACATATTTGTGTACAATCAGCTGGCACATTATGTTTCTGAGATGAGTGGCGAGGCATTGGGTGTGGGTCATGGTAGACGCATTCAAGATTTGTTTAGTCCAGTCTTGGGGGATCGGCTTTCGGTTTCAGGCTTGTATAGGGCGCTAACAAGGCTGGCCTTACGTAAGGATAAAGTGCATATTGTGGCCCACTGGGAACAAGGTTTGAGATGTCCGTCCCTAATGATAGATTTTAATAAGTTAATAGCCCATATTCCTACACTGACCATAAATGCGGTTCTTCGCGAATGCCAATACAGAATTCTACACAGAGCATATCTGACCAAGGCACAAATTTTTAAAATGGGAGGGGTGGCGGGGCCTCTTTGCTCTAAATGCAAATATGGGGTAAGCTCTTTTTTCCATTCTCTATGGGAATGCCCGAAGGTTCAGATTTTTGGGGGGTCCTTGTTTAAATTTTTGGGAGGCTTGTTGAGGACCCGGATAACGCCTTCCCCTTTGGGTGCACTGCTGAATAAATATGAGTCTTTTGCTTTGAACAGAGGGGGTGCACTCCAAATAGTACGTAATGCCTGTATGTTGGGAAATGGGTTATTTTATGCATGTGGAAGGGGGAGTCACCACCTGACTATTGGCATTGGCGCAATAAATTACATGAAAGACTCCAGAGGAAATTGGAGAGTCATGGGATAGGAGGTAGTGTTCTATTGTGGATTAAAAACTGGTTAAAAGATAAAAAACAGAGAGTAGGGTTAAATGGACAGTATTCTCAATGGAGAAGGGTAGTTAGTGGGGTTCCCCAGGGTCTGTGCCGGGACCGCTGCTTTTTAACATATTTATAAATGACCTAGAGATGGGCGTAACTAGTAAGGTAATTAAATTTGCTGATGACACAAAGTTATTCAAAGTCTTTAAATCGCGGGAGGATTGTGAAAAATTACAAGAGGACCTTACGAGACTGGGAGACTGGGCGTCTAAATGGCAGATGACGTTTAATGTGAACAAGTGCAAAGTGATGCATGTGGGAAAGAGGAACCCGAATTATAGCTACGTCATGCAAGGTTCCACGTTAGGAGTCACGGACCAAGAAAGGGATCTAGGTGTCATCATTGATGATATGTTGAAACCTTCTGCTCAGTGTGCTGCTTCGGCTAAGAAAGCAAATAGAATGTTAGTTATTATTAGGAAAGGAATGGAAAACAAAAATGAGGATGTTATAATGCCTTTGTATCGCTCCATGGTGCAACCGCACCTTGAATATTGTGTTCAATTCTGGTCACCACATCTCAAAAAAGGTATAGTGGAATTAGAAAAGGTGCAGAGAAGGGCGACAAAAATGATAAAGGGGATGGGACGACTTCCCTATGAGGAAAGGCTAAAGCAGCTAGGACTCTTCAGCTTGGAGAAAAGGCGGCTGAGGGGATATATGATAGAGGTGTATAAAATAATGAGTGGAGTTGAACGGGTAGATGTGAAGCGTCTGTTTACGCTTTCCAAAGATACTAGGACTAGGGGGCATGCGATGAAGCTACAATGTAGTAAATTTAAAACGAATCGGAGAAAAGTTTCTTCACTCAACATAATTAGCAACTCTGGAATTCGTTGCCAGAGAATGTGGTAAAGGCGGTTAGCTTACCAGAGTTGAAAAAAGATTTGGACGGCTTCCTAAATGAAAAGTCCATAGACCATTATTAAATGGACTTGGGGAAAATCCACTATTTCTGGGATAAGCAGTATACAAACAAAAAAAGCAACACTGGGCCTTCAAGACTGGGACAACAGGAGTATTTTATTGACAAGTGACCCGACACGGGCCGTGTTTCGGCGTCAAACAACGCCTGCCTCAGGGGTCAGGGTCTGGATGTAATTTGTTTGGAAATATATATATATGTGTGTCCAATGTCTCCGAAAGTAAACGGAGACGATCTTAAGCAAAAGCTTTTATTATTTGCTTTTGCTTAAGAAAAGGCTTATAGAGGAGTTCTTCACTCTACATCGCCGCTGTATAGTCTGACAGGCGACTTTGGTTGTAAAGATCTTCTCCGTTTACTTTTGGAGACACTGGACACACATATATATATTTCCAAACAAATTACATCCAGACCCTGACCCCTGAGGCAGGCGTTGTTTGACGCCAAAACATGGCCCATGTCGGATCACTTGTCAATAAAATACTCCTGTTGTCCCAGTCTTGATGGCCCAGTGTTGGTTTTTTTGCTTGTGCACTTTCTATGTATGCTGTTTACCCTCTCTGTTCGGTTTGGGATAAGCAGTATAAAATGTTTTGCACTTTTTGGGGATCTTGCCAGGTATTTGTGACCTGGATTGGCCACTGTTGGAAACAGGATGCTGGGCTTGATGGATCTTTGGTCTTTCCCAGTATGGCAATACTTACCGTATTTTTTGGACTATAAGACGCACCGAACCATAAGACGCACCTAGGTTTTAGAGGAGGGAAATAAGAAAAAAAAAATTTGCTTTTTCCCTCCTCTAAAACCTAGGTGCTCCGGTGCGTCTTGTCCGAATCCCTCCCTCCAAGTTCGGGATCGCCCTCAGGGTTACCTCCGAAGGTAGAGATTTGGCGGGCCGGCTGGCAGGCCGCCCGCCCGCCCTCCCTCCGAGTTCGGGATCGCCCTCCCCCCGGCCCTGTCACCACTTCTCCCTACTCACGCAATCTTCCCTGGTGGTCTAGTGACGTCGGGGCAGGAAAGAGCCCCCTCTTTCCTGCCCAGCGCGCTGCTCTCCATCCTCCTGTATGCATTGCTGCCTGACGGTCTCGGTGAGATTCAAAATGGCCGCCGAGAATTGAAGTCTCGGCGGCCATTTTGAATCTCACCGAAACTGTCAGGCTGCATACAGGAGGATGGAGAGCAGCGCGCTGGGCAGGAAAGAGGGGGCTCTTTCCTGCCTCAACGTCACTAGACCACCAGGGAAGATCGCGTGAGTAGGGAGAAGTGGTGACAGGGCCGGGGGGAGGGTGATCCCGAATTCGGAGGGAGGGCGGGCGGGTGGCCTGCCAGCCGGCCAGCCAGCCAAATCTCTACCTTTGGACTATAAGACGCACCCCCCATTTTCCTCCCAAATTTTGGGGGAAAATAGTGCGTCTTATAGTCCGAAAAATACGGTATGTACTTATGAGCTTATGTTACTAGAACGCCGGGTGGTTGGGTTATCTTCTCGGAGGCGCCGACTGTTCCTCGCAACCTGTGAGCCATATATACAGTTTCTGTCCCCTAGAGCTAAAAAGTTTTGTTTTGAATTCCTTTCGAGATCTCTGCATTTTTTTGGGGGGGGGGAGGAGGGAGGTTTGGGGTATATTCTTCTGCATCACTCGTGGGTGTGGTTTGTTTGTAGGTTGTATGTCTTGTAAGGGGCATATTTAGATAATCCTTCACGGGAATGTTGGTATATAGGTCGCGAGAAGCTATAAGAGACAAAGTTTCTCGCTTGGAGGGGTTTTATTAGTATATTTACTGTTCCGGCTATAATACTACTACTACTACTATTTAGCATTTCTATAGCAGGATGCAGGGCATGCATAGTTACAATGTACATTGACCTTCGTGGTTGTTGTTTGGGACCATTTTGTAAATAGGGTCCATATGTTTATGCACTTCCATGAAGAACTGAGATAATAATAATAAAGTGCGAGGGAGGGATGGGGTTCAGGGAGGAAATGTTAAAAATTTTTGATCTCTTTTGCATGCAGAGGGATATGTTAACAATCTTTCTTTTTGTTGTATATTAAACGTGTTGATTGCTTCCATTGATGAATCATCAATAAAAATTGTTGAAACTAAATAGATAAAAAAGTTGAACCAGGAATACTTTATTGTCCCAGATATGCCTGCAAGAGTCATTTGTCAATGTAGATGGAGGTGGGTTTGAGAAGAGTTTTTCTGTTCAATAGGTTGTTGGCCTGCGTGAAACAGAACGTAAACTACAGCTGGATTTGGAAGAGATGGAAATGAGGAATGTGGAGCAGGAGAATATTATGCGTGAGCTGCAGTCTGCAGTGGAGCATCTCACCCTGCAGAATGACAGGCGGCTGACACTGCTACAAAAGGAACATGAGCAAAAGATGCAGCTGGTATTTCAGCACTTCACAGGTAAGCATGTATATGTGTACAGTATGTGTGTGTTTGTATGTATACATACAAAAATAGATATCTATATATAACATGAGTGTGCTAACTTCAGAAGCTGCCTCTGCTGGTAGATGAGTACTGGTTTGATAGAAAAGTAAGAATACTAGGTCAGACCAAAGGTCCATCAAGCTCAGTATCTTCTTTACGACAGTTTACAAGTTACAGATACATGGCAAGATTTCAAAAAGTAGCTAAATTCCATGTTTCTTACCCCCAGGAATAAGCAGTGGATTTCCCCAATTCTACTATAATACGTTTTCCTTCAAGATCTTGTCCATACCTTTTTTTTTCAACCCAGCTATGGTAACTACTTTTATTACATGCTCTGGCTATAAATTCCAAAGCGTAATTATGCGTTGTGTGAAAAAAAAATATTTTCTCCTATTTATTTTACATGTACAGCTTAGTAACTTCATGACTTTGTCCCCTAGTCTTAGTATTTTTTGAAAGAGTAAATAATCCATTCACATTTAAAAGTTTTACTGTTGTATCTCACCCCAGCCATCTCTTCTCCAAGTTGAAGGGCTTTAACCTTTTTAGACTTACCATACTTACAGGGGAGTCATTCCATTCCCTTTTCTCATTTTGGTACCTTTTTTATATTTTTCTAATTCCACTCAGGGCAGGAATAACCCTTTGGTGGATTCTAGGCAAACAAATGGGTCCTTATTGTAATGTAGATACATTTAAAAACTCCCACAAATGTGTCCTCACAATGTTCTGAGTGCAGAGCAAACTGTCAAAGGCAGAAGCAGCAGGAAAAAAGTGCTGGAAATCAGTGCAGTGAGGGGGGGGGGGGGCGGATGAGGGAAAGAAAACAGATCTTTGCCCACAGTGGCTCTAATCCAGGGCTTCCCAAACTGTAGGTTGTGATCCCAAATGGGGTTGTGCACTCCATATTTGGGGTCATGACCCAGCCTGGAAGTACATAGGCATGCCATTTTGATGCACCTCGGCGGGGTCACTGTCATCACTGCAGAAAAGTTTGGTAAGCTCTGCTTTAATCCACTCCCATGTTTCTTTCTGCCAACAGCTAATTTAACAAGGTGAAAATCTGCCTTGGAAGCCAGAGAGGATCCCTCTTTAATATTTGATCCTTAGGCATGTGCCTAATTTGCCTGTGCGTTAATCAAGCCCAGATTCCACTGTATCTTTTTTTGAGGTACGACAATCTGACTTGCACATATCTCTCAAGGTGTGGTTGCACTGTGGAATGATGCAAAGGCATTGTAATATTCTCTGGTTTATTCTCCATTCCATTCCTGATAACTCCTAACATTATTTTGGCTTTGTTGGCTGCCACTGCTCATTGAGCAGAGAATGTCAACATATTGTCCATGATGATGCCTAGGTCTTTTTTTCTTTGTGGTGATTCCTAATGTGGAACCGAATATCACATAGCTGGTCCCTCAGAAAGCAATTGTTTGTTTGATCCTGTATGTTTGTCTTAATTTCTATCTTAGTTTGAATGGGTTTCTTTTCTCGGATTCTCTTTTTAGATCGTACTCTGCCTAAACCTGCTTGTGAGAACAGGCAATATAACCATAACCATAGTCTGGATTATTCTTCCCTTAGTGCAAGGGTTCTCAATCCGGTCCTCAGGACACAGCCAGTCAGGTTTTCCTATCCACAATGAATATGCATGAGATAAATTTGCATGCACAACCTCCATTATATACTGATCTCTCTTATACATATTCAGTGTAGATATCCTGAGGACTGGGTTGAGAACCCCTGCCTTACCTTGTCCAGATTAAAATTCATCTGGCACTTCAATGCCCAGTGTCCCAGTCTGAAAGTGTCCTCCTGCAATTTCTTACAATCTTTTTGTGATTTAACAACTGTGTTTATACAGCTGTCAGGTATCAGCACATAAATAGATCCCCAAATACCTAAGGATCCCTGGACAATTGTGGATAATTTTGTATCTGAAAATCTGATCACCTCACTTGTTCCCATTTCCAGATCATTTATAAATGTAAAAAGTATTGGTCCCAGTACTAGTCCCTGGTTCACTCCACTATTCAACTTTCTCCACTGAGAGTATTTCTCTGTTTTAACCAGTTCCCAATCCACAATAGGACATTGCCTCCTATCCCATGACTTTTTCATTTTCTCGGGAGTTTCTTATGAGGGCTTTGTCAAATATATTCTGAAAATCTAATTACACAATGGGGGTAAAGTTAAAAAGGCTTTGTCATGCATATATGCAACTATATATGTGTAAAATACTGCTTATAAAGTTACCCTGTCCACCTCCCGTCCCCCTTGAGAAAAGTACTCCAGTGACAAGAACACACATACTTTTTATGAGACTTGGGTATAGGCATGTTTGAGGATAGAATTGAATGGAGTGCAGGCAGAATCACGGTTTACACGCATACTTTATGAAATATGCATAAACTGTTCACAGCTTCATTTTAGCCACAATTTCAGTCGTTTTTGTGAGGTAATTTTATAGACTCATAAATGCCTGTGTCTTCATAAAATATTAACAAACAGTGGGAAACAGTATTTCTGTGGTGTCAACTTTCACTAAAAGAATAAACATAAATATTGTGTGCTAAGAGAACATCAGAATATAATATTATACAAGGTTATAGAACCTCGGCCTTCTGTCTATTTCAAGTCCAAACCTCAAGTCTGCTTAATCATTTGACCTCCTATTATCCAGTGTAAATTTTCTGATTACTCATATTTATCATAATATCAGTACTGAATCAAAATACAACTGATGTCACCCGATTCCAACTCCAAGCAGGATTCATCAATAGTTTTAAGCCAGAAAACTGAAGGTGTTTCAGCAAGTACTGCCTGTTTCTAAGGATTACTTTTGATATAAAACAAAAACGCTAACAAATACTTCCTTGTCATCAACAGCAGATGAATCCATTAACTGATGGGTTGTATCCGCCTACCAGCAGGTGGAGATAGAGAACACTGAAAGCACATGGTGTTCCAGGACGCCCAACCCCCTCTGCCTTCAGTATAACTCTATCTCCCAGCTTCTCAGCTCCTGGCTTTCTGCCTGGGGTGGCTCCTGTGCTTTGCCAGTAGAGCAGGGGGTGTTGTGGCTGGTGGTGCCCACTTTAAAGGCATACTTGGTTTTCCCTATCCCTGCCTTACCCCATTCCCCCTCCTCCCGGAGTTCCTCTGTGGCTGCCTGCCTCTAACTTTCCTCACAGTAAAAAAAAAAAAAAAAAAAGAAACAGAGAGAGAGGCTTTCTCCTGAGCTCCTGGTTTGGTGCAGCTTCACTGCAGGTCGTTCGACTCAGTCTCCTGAGGTGAGAGTGATGCCCAGCTCCTCTGGGGAGGTTCCCGCTGACAGCGCTCTGTGCGGGATAAGTTTTGGTGCGAAGGCGCCATTTTGTTTTCTGTATTTGATGGCTGCTGAAGGGGTTAAGCACAGCTCCCACTGTGGGAAACGCAGATCAGCAGTGGGGCTTTGCAGCACATGCTGCCTAGATGCTAATGCTGGCACGAGCATGGCAGGCGGTGATTCTTCCCGCTCCGCCGGAGTTGGCAGCGACTGCCGTCTTGGAGGAGCTGCGTTACTCGGCCCTCGCGGTTGCGGAGGAATCTGAGTGCAGGGGGATGCCTCGTTTCGAGGTTTCTAGAGGAGCATTTGCCTCCGCTTCCCCCAATGTGGGGACGGATATATAGGGTGAGTTTTTCTCCCCTGAATTTGTGCTGCTGATGCATAAGGCTTTTATGTTAAAAAGAGCACTGCCTGAGGCTCCTGACAATTCCTGTTGGTCTGGGTTGCCTCCGGTTCTTGATAGCCCAGCGTCAAGCGGGCGGCAGTCTATGAGACCTAGCAGGTGTTGCTGAAGCTCAGAGCGGTGGTTCCGGTTCCTCCCGCCGAACGCGGCTGCGGTCACTACTCCATCTATTTTGTGGTGCCTCGAAAAGGTTCAGACCTGTCCTCGACTTACGCAGAGTCAACGAGGCCTTAGGAGTGCGACACTGCCGCATGGAAACCCTGCGCTCCATCATTGCGGCAGTACAGCCAGGAGAGTTTCTCACGTCTCTGGACCTCAAGGAAGCGTACTTGTATATTCCCATCTGGCTGCCACATCAGCGGTTTCTCCGGTTTGCGGTATTGAGCCAACATTTCCAGTTTCGTGCCTTGCCTTTCGGCCTGGCGACTGCCCCTCGGACTTTTTCCAAGGTCATAGTGGTAGTGGCTGCCTTTCTCAGGCAAGAGGGTATCAGAGTTCACCCTTATCTCGACGACTGGCTCATCAGAGCGGATTTGGCAGACGAGAGTCGTCTTGTCACAGCCAGAGTTGTTACAGTTCTTCAGACTCTGGGCTGGGTAATCAATATGCCCAAAAGTCACCTGACCCCCTCTCAGTCTCTCGAGTATTTGAGGGTCCGGTTCGACACGGCTTCGGGGTTCGTTTTTCTTCCCGATAGCAGGCGGCTCAAGCTTCAGAATCAGGTCCGCCTGCTCCTGCGGATGCCTCGCCCTTGAGCTTGGGACTTTGTTAAGCTCCTGGGATCAATGACAGCCACCATAGAGGTGGTTCCCTGGACGAGAGCTCACATGAGACCGCTGCAGCTTGCTCTGCTTCAGCAATGGTCTCCGATTTCCCAGGAATACCAACTCAGACTACGGTGGCTTCCTGCGGCCCAGCGCAGTATGGATTGGTGGCTTTGCAACAGCAGGCTGCGGCAGGGGATGCCACTGGCTCTTCCTTTTTGGTGTCTGGTGATAACGGATGCCAGCCTTTCGGGCTGGGGAGCTCATTGCCGGGGACGCTATGCTCAGGGTCTGTGGTCCACCGCAGAAGCGGGATGGTCCATCAATCGCTTGGAACTGAGAGCGATATTTCAGGCTCTTCTGGCCTTCCACAGGACGCTGAAGGGTCTTCCTGTCCGAGTTCTGTCGGACAACACGACAGCAGTGGCCTACATCAATCGCCAGGGCGGCACTCAGTGCAGAGCCCTGTCTGTGGAGGCATCTCAGATCTGCGACTGGGCCGAGCGCCACCCAGAGCTGCTGTCCACGGCTCACATAGCCGGTCAGAGCAACGTGCAAGCCGATTTCCTCAGCAGACATCAAATCGACCCGGCAGAATGGGAACTGGCAGACAAAGTTTTTCTTCAGATTTGTGCCAAATGGGGGACTCCAGGCTTGGATCTCATGGTGTCAAGCGTAAACGCCAAAGTCCCTCGCTTTTTCAGCAGAAGGAGAGATCCTCGCTCGGCGGGGTTGGATGCTCTGGCTCAACCTTGGCCCTCAGGCCTCCTGTATGTGTTCCCTTCTTGGCCCTTGATAGGGCGAGTTCTACTTCAGATTCGTCTGCACCGAGGATTGGTGATTCTCATCGCCCTGGATTGGCCAAGGCGTCCGTGGTACACGGATCTCCGGCGGATGCTGGTGGATGCGCCTCTTCCTTTGCCTCGGGTTCCGAACATGTTAGTTCAGGGTCCGGTGACTATGGAAGATCCTTGCCGCTTTTTAGCCGTATGGCCTGGCTCTTGAGAGAGTGCAATTGAGGGACAAGGGCTATTCTAATAAGGTTATTGCCATGCTCTTGCAGGCTCGCACGCAGTCTACCTCTGCGACTTATGCTCGGATATGGTGCACTTTGGAGGCGTGGTGTACGCCAAAGTCGATCTCGCCGACTCTGGCGACAGTCTCGCTCTTGCTGGACTTTTTGCAGGACGGGCTACAAAAGGGCCTGGCCTACAATTCCCTTCGAGTTCAAGTGGCAGCATTGGCCTGCTTCTGGGGGGAAGTCTCCGGATTGTCCCTTGCTGCTCATCCGGATATTCTCCGTTTTCTCAGAGGGGTGCTTCGTCTCAGTCCTCCTTTGCGGTCGCCTTGTCCGGCTTGGAACCTGGGGCTCATGTTGAAGGCGCTCCAGCGATCTCCGTTTGAGCCTCTTAAATGGGCTTCTGAGAAGGATGTGACTCTCAAGACAGTTTTTTTAGTGGCAATGACGTCGGCTAGAAGAGTGTCTAAGCTTCAGGCTCTTTCTTGTCGGGATCCTTTTCTGCAGTTCTCTGAATCTGGGGTAACTGTTCGTACGGTGCCTTCTTTTCTGCCTAAGGTGGTTTCAGCTTTTCACCTCAACCAGCCCATCTTTCTTCCTTCCTTCTCTAAGGAGGAGTTTCCGGACTCCTTTGGGCAATTGCACCTTTTGGATGTCCGCAGGGCTCTGTGGTAGTATCTGCAGATGTCAAATGAGTTTTGGAATTCTGATCATTTATTTGTTCTGTTGGCAGGTCCCCGACGGGGGTTTCCAGCGTCTAATGCCACTATAGCCCAATGGCTTAAGGAATTCATTTTTTCGGCTTATCTGCTTTCAGGGCAGTCACCACCTGAAGCGTTTAAAGCGCACTCTACGAGGGCAATGTCCTCTTTGTGGGCTGAAAAGGGTGTTTTTTCTCTTCAGGAGATCTGTCGTGCAGCTACCTGGGCTTCTCAGCTCTCTTTTGTGTGGCATTACAGGCTTGATGTGGCAGTGCGACAGGGTGCGCATTTTGGAGCGCAAGTGCTTGCTCGCGGAGTTGCCTTTTCCCACTCTACTTAGGGAGTGCTTTGGTACATCCCATTAGTTAATAGATTCATCTACTGTTGATGACGAGGGGAAAATTAGGTCCTTACCTTGATAATTTTCTTTCCTTTAGTCACAGCAGATGAATCCATGATCTCTCCCTGACTGACTTTAGTTTTTGTACAGATGTTGCATACAACTACTACTACTACTACTTAACATTTCTAGAGCGCTACTGGGGTTACGCAGCGCTGTACAGATTAACAAAAAAGGACAGTCCCTGCTCCAAGGAGCTTACAATCTAATGGGCGAAATGTCAAGTAAGGGCAGTCCAGATTTCCTGAATAGAGGTATGATGGTTAGGTGCCAAAGGCGACATTGAAGAGGTGGGCTTTTAGCAAGGCTTTGAAGATGGGCAGGGAGGGGGCCTGGCGTATGGGCTCAGGGAGTTTATTCCAGGCATTGGGTGAGGCGAGGCAGAAAGGGCGGAGCCTGGAGTTGGCGGTGGTGGAGAAGGGTACCGACAGGAGGGATTTGTCTTGAGAACGGAGGTTACAGGTAGGAATGTAAGGCGAGATGAGGATAGAGAGGTAGGGAGGGGCTGTAGATCGAGTACATTTGTAGGTTAAAAGGAGAAGCTTAAACTGTATGCGGTAGCTGACCGGAAGCCAGTGAAGTGACTTGAGGAGAGGGGTGATATGAGTGTACCGGTTCTGGCGGAAGATAAGACGTGCAGCAGAGTTTTGAACGGACTGAAGGGGGGATAGATGGCAAAGTGGGAGGCCAGTGAGGAGTAGGTTGCAGTAGTCCAGGCGAGAGGTAATGAGAGAATGGATGAGAGTTCGGGTGGTGTGCTCAGATAAGAAGGGGCAAATTTTGCTGATGTTGTAGAGGAAGAAGCGATAGGTCTTGGCTATCTGCTGGATATGGGCGGAGAAGGAGAGGGAGGAGTCAAAGATGACCCCGAGGTTGCGGGCAGATGAGACGGGGACAATGGGGGTGTTATCAACAGAGATAGAGAGTGGAGGGAAAGGAGAAGTGGGTTTGGGAGGTAAGACAATAAGCTCGGTCTTGGCCATGTTCAGTTTCAAGTGGCGGTTGGACATCCAGGTCGCAGTGTCGGCTAAGCAGGCCGATACATTAGCCTGGGTTTCTGCGGTGATGTCTGGTGTGGAGAGATAAAGCTGGGTATCATCAGCATAAAGATGATATTGGAACCCATGGGAGGAGATTAGGGAACCCAGGGAGGAGGTGTAGATTGAGAAAAGAAGGGGTCCAAGGACAGATCCCTGGGGAACTCCCACAGAGAGCAGAATGGGGGTGGAGGAAGAACCCTGAGAATGTACTCTGAAGTTACGGTGGGAGAGATAAGAGGAGAACCAGGAGAGGACAGAACCCTGGAACCCAAGTGAGGACAGAGTGGCGAGAAGTAAGTTATGATTGACAGTGTCAAAAGCGGCGGATAGGTCGAGGAGGATAAGGATGGAGTAGTGACCTTTGGATTTGGCAAGGAACAGGTCATTGCAAACTTTAGATAGTGCCGTTTCCATCGAGTGTAGGGGGTGAAAGCCGGATTGAAGTGGATCGAGGATGGCGTGAGAGGAGAGAAAATCAAGGCAACGGCTGTGAACAACGCGTTCAAGTATCTTGGAGAGGAAGGGTAGGAGGGGAAATGGGGCGGTAGTTGGAGGACAGGTAGGGTCAAGTGATGGTTTTTTGAGGAGTGGTGTGACTACAGCATGCTTGAAGGTGTCAGGGACAGTTGCAGTGGAGAGAGAGAGGTTGAGGATGTGACAGATGGGGGGGGTGACAGTAGGAGTGATGGTGTTAAGTAAGTTGGTGGGGATGGGGTCAGAGGAACAGGTGGTGCATTTCGAAGAGGAGAGAAGATAGGCGGTTTCCTCTTCGGTGATATCGGGAAAAGAGGAGAAGGAGGCCTGGGTTGGTTGGTTGAGGGAGTGTGTTATAGGGTGAGGAGGAGGAGAAGATGGTTTGTTGGTGAATTCGAGGTTGATTTTCAGCACCTTGTCGCGAAAATAGTCCGCCAGTGATTGAGGAGTGAGGGGTATGTGGGAGCGGAGGGGACTTTGAGGAGGGAGTTCAGGGTGGCAAAGAGACGACGGGAGTTAGTCAATTGGGTGTAATAGTCCTGTTTGGCGAGGAATAGGGAGGACTGGAAGGAGGATAACATGAATTTATAATGAATGAAATCGGTGTGGGTGCGAGATTTCCTCCAGAGGCGTTCAGCCGAATGGGTGCAGGAGCGAAGGTATCAGGTGCAAGGGGTCAGCCAGGGCTGGGGATTAGTACGCCTTATGGGACGGGAGATAGACGGTGCAAGGGCGTCGAGAGCAGAGGAGAGGGTGGCATTGTATGTGGAGACAGCCTTATCGACAGTCTCGGAGGATATGATGGAAGGGAGGAGATCAGAGATACTAGAGGATAAGGTGGGAGGGTCGACCGCCTGGAGATTCCTAGAAGTAGTGGTTAGTATTGGACGGGACTGAGGGGGAGGGTGATGAAGTGTGAAGTGATCAGGTGATGGTCAGAGAGAGGAAGAGCTGAGGTGCAGAAATTGGAGGGTGAGCAGGTAGAAGAGAGGACGAGGTCAAGACAGTGGCCAGATTGGTGAGTAGGGGTGGTGGATCTCAGTTGGAGGTTGAAGGAGGAGGTTAGAGTGAGGAATTGAGAAGCGTATGAGTCGGAAGGGTTATCAGTGTGTATGTTAAAATCGCCAAGAATGAGGGATGGGGATGAGGGCTCAAGAAAAACGGAGAGCCAGGCATCAAAGTTGGTAAGGAAGGGAGGGAGGGACTTATTAGGGGGGGGCGGTAAATGACTGCAACTCTGAGTGGCAGCGGGTAGAATAGACGGATGGAGTGAGCTTCAAAGGAGGAGAAACAGTGAGACTGTGGTAGAAGGAGAGGTTGAAAACTGCAGGAGGGCGAAAGTAGTAGCCCGACGCCGTCACCGCGGCCAGCTGGGCGGGGAGAATGGGAGAAAAGATAACCACCGTGGCATAGGGCCGCGACTGAGGCAGAGTCGTCAGGGGTGAGCCAGGTTTCAGTTAGGGTGAGCAGTTGAAGGGAATGGGAGATGAAGAGATCGTGGGTGAAGGAAACTTTGTTGGTGACTGAGCATGCATTCCACAGGGCACACGAGAAGGGGAGGGAGGAGGGGAATAGAGATGAGATTGGAGATATCGCGGAAACGTTTGCATGGATGAAGCGAGGACGAGGACAGGTGTGGGGGACCTGGGTTGGGATTGATGTCTCCCGCGGATAGCAGGAGAAGGAGCAAGACAGTGCGGAGGAGGGTGGGGGAAGTAGGGCAACGAAGGCGGCGAAGACGGGGTGCGCTTAGGAGGAATGGGGAGGGGTTCATGGCAGGAAGGAGGTGTTGAAGGTTGAGAGCTAGGAAGGAGGAGGAGGAGGACAGTAGGGATAGTGAGGTGGGAGATGGGGGTGGGTAGGGTATTGGAGTAGTGAGCAGGACGGGAGGGGACATGGATGGGCAGTGAGTTTGTGCGGTATGCGGCGGTGGGAGGGGGAAAAGGTTGGGGAGGGATAGGGCAAGGAAGAAAATGCGTATGGGGGCCATATGTAGTGACTGGGTGATTACGGGGTCAGATGTAATGACAGAGGTAGGTAGTTATGCAGGCTGGGAGGCAGGCGGTTGTTGATGGGCCGGCGAGCGGTTTAGAGGCAGACAAGCAGGCAGGTTGGTTGAGCAAGCAGGCTGGAGCAGATGTACTGGAGCAAGCAGGCTGGAGCAGATGGACTGGAGCAAGCAGGGAGAAGCTGGAACAGGCGGACTGGAACACTGGAGCAGATGGACTGGAACAAGCAAGGGGAAACTGGATCGGCGAACTGGAACAAGCTGGGATCAGGCAGACTGGAATGAGCTCGGATCAGGCGGATTGGAACACACTAGAGCAATTGGACTGGAACAAGCAGGCTGGAGCAGATGGACTGGAACAAGCAAGGGGGAAGCTGGGATCAGGCGGACTGGAACAAGCTGGGATCAGGCAGACTGGAACGAGCTCGGATCAGGCGGACTGGAACACGCTGGAGCAGTTGGACTGGAACAAGCAGGCTGGAGCAGATGAACTGGAACAAGCAGGGGGGAAGCTGGATCGGCGGACTGAATAAGCTGGGATCAGGCGGACTGGAACAGCTGGGATCGGGCAGACTGGAACGAGCTCAGATCAGGCGGACTGGAACACGCTAGAGCAATTGGACTGGAACAAGCAGGCTGGAGCAGATGAACTGGAACAAGCAGGGGGGAAGCTGGATCGGCGGACTGGAACAAGCTGGGATTAGGCGGACTGGAACAAGCTGGGATCAGGCGGACTGGAACACGCTGAAGCAGATGGGCTGGAACAAGCAAGGGGGAAGGTGGATCGGCGGACTGGAGCAAGCAAGCAGGGAGAAGCTGGCTCGGGTGGACTGGGGCAAGCTGGAGCGGCTGGGCTGCTTTCAGAGCAACAGAGCTGGAGCAGCTGGGCTGCTTTCAGAGCAACAGAGCTGGAGCAGCTGGGCTGCTTTCAGAGCAACAGAGCTGGGCTGCTTTCAAAGCAACAGAGCAGCCAAGGCGTTTGTGGAAGACTGCCCCGTTACAGATCCATTGTGCTTTACCTTAATTGCCTTAGTCTCGAGGACTCGATCACTGCGGTGCAGGTAGGCTGCGCCGCAGGAAGGGCAGTGTGGACATCGGGCTGCTGGGCCTGGGATTGCCGTGGTGGTGTGGTGGGTCTCTTGGACCGCTGGGCCGGGACCACGCAGGTGTACGAGCACTTATCCAAGAGGTGAGGCTGTCCACCGCGTCACTCGGATCGGGTTTGCGCCTCGAGGTCGGGCTCGCACTACAGGCCGCAGGTGAGCTCCCTCTGACTCCACCTGGGTCACCCGGAGCTCTCAGCCAATACGGTCCCGGGCAGTTCCTGCCGGGGAGCGCGATGGCTGTGGGTGAGCTCTCAAACTCGGCGCCTGGGCGGCTGACAGTGCGAGAGACCGTCTCGCAACCTGGGCCCTCGCACTGCTCTGGGAGCGATGGAGTCAGTTCGTGGACCCGTCCACAACGCGGCTCACGGAGTCGGCAAACTTGGCCCCCGGACAGCAGTGGTCACTGCGTCAAGCCAACCTGTGACTCGGGTTCTCCTGGGGGGATCGCACTGCAGCAGGAGCGCTGGGGAATTGATCCTCGGACCGGTTCACAGCGGAGCTCCTTACAGTGCGTCCGCCCAGTCGGCCATCTTGTCTCCCAGACATTGTGCTTCATCAGGAGTACTTGAAGACAAGCTATCAGAGTTTCTACATGCTGTTTTTATTGCGGGAGGTTGATAACGTCCCTCCTTTGTTTGGTTATTGCCCCGGTTCTGGGGCGTTTGTTCTCTATGAGGAAAGTTTATGTTATATTGCCTTTTTTATTCACTCTGCTTTGGAAATTTCATATACTGAAGGCAGAGGGGGTTGGGCGCCCTAGAACAACAGGTGCTTTCAGTGTTCTCTATCGCCACGTGCTGATAGGCAGATACAACCCATCAGTTAATGGATTTATCTGCTGTGACTAAAGGAAAGAAAATTATCAAGGTAAGAACCTAATTTTCCCATTCTTGAATGGCCATTACACCAGCTGCTTCCTGACTCTGCCCTCAGACCACCCCAGCACTGCTTGGATTCCACCTAGGTGGTTAGAGACAATATTCAGCGGCACTGCCTGATTAAGTGCTATTAAATATTGGCGTCAAGCCTGCCAAGAGCTTCTCCTGCTTGCTTAAACTATACTGTATATCGACCGCAATTTTCAAGTCTAGGATCCAGGCCTTTGAATGGATCATCTCCATGTGTACTCCAGTGCTGGACCTCACCATCCAGTGATCATTGGATCCTGAGGATCCCCCTCTATGACATCAGAAACACTTTTTCCCATTCATAGGCACAAAATCTAGTATTGCCATTGCCTGTGTGGGTTCCATTACCAGTTTCTAGAACAGTTCTCCTTGTAGAGCATCCAGGATCTCCGTACTTCTAGATGATATTGTAGCTGGGATGACCCAATCAGCATCTGGCTAAGTGAAATCACACAGCTGTTGCACCTCCCCTTTGAAATCAATTTTGTGACCATCTTCAATTAAATCTGTTGTTTTCTGTATTTCACACCAGTATAAATAAATGTTCTATTCTCTCTTGAAAATTGATCCACAGTGCCACCTCCTTATATTGTAAGCCCTACAGTACTGTTGCTTTAATATTGTTTTTTTAATATATATTGCTGTTACAAGAAATATTTAACTTGGGGAAATTGCTCAGAGCATTTGCTGTATTTATAAGTTTTAAGATATATTTTGGTTATTTCTCCACCAATTACCTATTAAGGTAATAAGACTTACAATTGCAAGAATACAAAGGAATTAAATGTTATCTCTGTTGAAATGCACTAGCCTGTACTGCAAGATTTAAAAGCATGTACTCAGGACACAAAGACCATATATTTAGCTGCAGAAAAGGGGTTTATTTGCAGTACAGGTAATGTAACATAGTAACATAGTAGATGACGGCAGAAAAAGACCTGCACGGTCCATCCAGTCTCCCCAACAAGATAAACTCACATGTGCTACTTTTTGTGTATACCTTACCTTGATTTGTACCTGTCCTTTTCCGGGCACAGACCGTATAAGTCTGCCCAGCACTATCCCCAACTCCCAACCACCAGTCCCGCCTCCCACCACCGGCTCTGGTACAGACCGTATAAGTCTGCCCAGCACCATCTCCGCCTCCCGCCACCGGCTCTGCCACCCAATCTCGGCTAAGCTCCTTAGGATCCATTCCTTCTGAACAGGATTCCTTTATGTTTATCCCACGCATGATTGAATTCCGTTACCGTTTTCGTTTCCACCATCTCCCGCGGGAGGACATTCCAAGCATCCACTACTCTCTCCGTGAAAAAATACTTCCTGACATTTTTCTTGAGTCTGCCCCCCTTCAATCTCATTTCATGTCCTCTCGTTCTACTGCCTTCGCATCTCCGGAAAAGGTTCGTTTGCAGATTAATACCTTTCAAATATTTGAACGTCTGTATCATATCGCCCGTTTCTCCTTTCCTCCAGAGTATACATGTTCAGGTCCGCAAGTCTCTCCTCATGTGTCTTGTAACGCAAATCCCATACCATTCTCATAGCTTTTCTTTGCACCTCTTCAATTCTTTTTACATTCTTAACAAGATATGGCCTCCAAAACTGAACAGAATACTCCAGGTGGGGCCTCACCAACGACTTTTACAGGGGCATCAACACCCCCTTTCTTCTGCTGGTCACACCTCTCTTTATACAGCCTAACAACCTTCTAGCTACGACCACCGCCTTGTCACAGTGTTTCGTTGCCTTCAAATCCTCAGATATTATCACCCCAAGATGCCTCTCCCCATCCGTACCTATCAGACTCTCCCCGCCTAACACATACGTCTCCCGTGGATTTCTACTCCCTAAGTGCATCACTTTGCATTTCTTCGCATTGAATTTTAATTGCCAAACCTTAGACCATTCTTCTAGCTTCCATAGGTCCTTTTTCATGTTTTCCACTCCCTCCGGGGTGTCCACTCTGTTACAGATCTTAGTATCATCCGCAAATAGGCAAACTTTACCTTCTAACTCTTCGGCAATGTCACTCACAAATATATTGAACAGAATCGGCCCCAGCACCGATCCTTGAGGCACTCCACTACTCACCTTTCCCTCCTCCGAGCGAATTCCATTCACCACCACCCTCTGGCGTCTGTCCGTCAACCAGTTCCTAATCCAGTTCACCACTTCGGGTCCTATCTTCAGCCCATCCAGTTTATTTAAGAGCCTCCTGTGGGGAACCGTGTCAAAAGCTTTGCTGAAATCTAAGTAGATTACGTCCATAGCTCGTCCCTGATTCAATTCTCCTGTCACCCAATCAAAGAATTCAATGAGATTCGTTTGGCACGATTTCCCTTTGGTAAAACCATGTTGTCTCGGATCTTGCAACTTATTGGCTTCCAGGAAATTCACTATCCTTTCCTTCAGCATCGCTTCCATTACTTTTCCAATAACCGTGAACGGTGCTCTATCCACTTCAATCTCATTTGTACTTTTTCCAGTCCATCGCGGTCCTTCTCCAGGATTTTCTTCTGTGAAAACAGAAGTATCTATTTAGCAAATTTGCTTTTTCTTCATCATTATCCACATAGCGGTTCACAGTATCTTTTAGTCTCATAATTCCCTTTTTAGTCATTCTCCTTTCACTAATATACCTGAAGAAACTTTTGCCACCCCTCCTTACATTTCTAGCCATTTGTTCTTCCGTTTGCGCTTTCGCCAGACGTATCTCTCTCTTGGCTTCTTTCAGTTTCATCCAGTATTCCTCCTCGTGTTCCTTTTCTTGAGTTTTTTTGTATTTCTGGAACGCCAACTCTTTAGCCTTTATTTTCTCAGCCACTTGCTTGGAGAACCATATCGGTTTCCTTTTTCTCTTGCTTTTATTTACTTTTCTTAAATAAAGATTTGTGGCCCTATTTATAGCTTAAGACCTATGGAATGTGTTTGCTGTAACCTATCTCTAGAACAGCATTGAAATGCCCAGAGCCACAACTGTAAGGTAGGGGTAATCAGAAAATAGTCTTATCTGAGAGCTTCCATATCCGTCCAGCTTCTGTGCAGAGACAAAAACCAAGTGGAGAGAAGCTCCACCTGTGCTATGCAAATATCTTACAACAAAAGCAGATGGCGGGGGGCTCCACACACTATGGAAGCAGAAGAAAAAAAACACAAGAGAAACTACTACCGATTTTAAAGCACTTGTTAAATCCGGTTCTCAGATTATCAACTATCAAATACAAATAGCCAATAAGCAGTTTTAAAATCTGTTACATAGAATACAGATATCAATTAGAAATAGCCACTAAGCAGTTAGTTAGGAAACACAGATTATGAGAGCACAAGTTTAGCTGAGCAGATAAAAATAGGGGGGGGGGGGGGTTCCTGGTATAATAGAAATACAGTGACAGACTAGGATTGGGGGGGAGAGAGTTGTCCAGAGCCACAACTGTAAGGTAGGTGTAATCAGAAAATAGTCTTATCTGAGAGCTCCCAAATCCGTCCAGCTTCTGTGCAGAGACAAAAACCACGTGGAGAGAAGCTCCATCTGTGCTATGCAAATACTACTACTACTACTACTTAACATTTCTAGAGCGCTACTAGGGTTACGCAGCGCTGTACAATTTAACAAATAACAACAAAAGCAGATGTAATAGTTATAAATGAGAAGTAGTCTTAAGAATCTTAGAACAGAGAATTTGTGCTTTAAAAACAAGGTAACAGGTTTAAATATGAATTATAGTTAACTTACAAGTCCTTTTGTTACAAAGCATGTTGTGGTCCAGCTGATTGATGAGCAGCATGAGGTAAGAGGAGCCCAGGCATTCTGCAGTCAGTGATGGAAGAAAAGTGCAGCAGGAGAGAAGAGTCTGTGTTTGTGTGGAACAGCTCCTGCCTTTTTATAATGTTAGTCTGCAGGGAAACATGATCGCATGTCCTGGATCATTTGCTTCCTGGTTTGCACTGGACCCTGGGTAGTTGCAAAGAATCATGGTACCTGGTCTCATGTTTTATGACATCATAAGACTTCCTTTCTGGACTTCTGCTGACAAATGGTCTAGTGAAGCAAAAGGCTTCCTGCTTGGACCTCTGTGGCAGATGCACATCTGATAAGATTTGTCTGAGGTAGCCAGCTGTATTTCTATAGGTGATCAGTGTCTTTTGTTACTGCAGTCTTTGTGATGTGTGGAGTTTCACACCTTTCCAGCTTTTCTGTCTGCAGTTGTTTCTGATCCTTTTGTAGTGGAAGATATTCACCCTCAGGCAGGCAGGCTTTTGATCAGAGGAAGTTTAAAACTCTTTGAAGCAGTCCCTATATTTGTTTTTGAATAGCCTTTTGTTTAGGGGGAGGAAGGGGGAGATGAAATCCAGGCTAGCTGATCTGCTTCTGTCTCTATAAGCTTTTAAAGCTGTATTTTTATATTAGTATATATTTGTATCTGATCCAGCACGGTCAATAATTCTGCTACATATTTCATTCTGACAATTAAACTCATATCATGTTACATTGCCATTCCTTTTCTTTCATCCCTGAATTTCCAAAGTAGATTGTAACCTGGTATAACTATATCCCAGTCATGGTTCTCTGTGTTCTGCTTTTCTGCAACTGACTATTTACAGCTTCATGATCCCAAACTTTGTCCCATACTATGGGCATTGGTATACATAGTTTTCCAGAAGCCATTTTTTCCACTTTCTAGGATGTTTTACTTACCTGAAAGCCTTGTCCAGCCACCCCTGTTGATTCTAATTCAGGCCAAGATGCACTAAAAAATGGTTAAAGCCCTTCCCTTACCGATTCCCTTAGCGAATCGATTTGGTAAGGAACGGGCATGCATCAAGGAATAGGAATGCAAATGAGCTGCTCATTGTAGCTCACTTGCATTCTCTATTCCATCATTAAACATTCGGCCGGTCGAGCATGCGCAGAGCAGCCAAGCGTTATGCTGGCTGCTCTGCGCATGCCAAGGACGTCCTTTATGGACGTCCTTCACTATATATAAAAGACAAGCTGTGCCTATGGATGTCCTTCACCCCTCCCCCCCCCCCCCCCCCCCCCCCGCATTGAAATGACAGCTTCCTGCAGCCCCGGCCTCCCCGCCATCCTCCGAACCCCCGTGGCCCCGCCATCCCCCCTGAGGTCGCCGCCGCCGCTCCCCTCCTCCACCTGCCCCCCTCCGTCTGCCACCGGGCCGGGCCCTCACAGCACCTCTCACCTCCGTGTGAAAGCGCTGCAGCAAGCAACAGATGATCGCTTCCCTTCGGACTTCCTTTCCTCCCTGACCCGCCCTCGTCTGACGTGAGTTACTTACATCAGACAAGGGCGGGCCAGGGAGGAAAGGAGGGAAATCCGAAGGGAGACGAAAAACTGTTGCCTACTGCAGCGCCTTCACACAGAGGTGAGAGGTGCTGTGAGGGCCCAGTGGCAGACGGAGGGGGGCGGGTGGAGGGGGAGCGGCAGCGGTGATGACCGCAGGGGGGTGCGGAGGAGGGCGGGGAGGCCGGGGCTGCGGGAAGCTGTCATTTCAATGCAGGGGGGAGCAGCGGCGGTGGCGACCTCGTCGGAAGGGGGAAAAAAAAGCCAAGTGCACGTCAGGGACGTCCTTGAAGGACGTCCATGTTAGGCATTTTAGAAGGACGTCCCTGACGAGCACTTGGGACACGCAGCTTGTTCTTTTTTTTTTTTTTTTTTTTTTTTTTACAGGCGCTTTCCCACTGATCTCCATGGGTCACAGCAGCCCCAGCCTAACGAGAGATGCAGACCTCACATTAGGTTTTCCACGGTAATGGGAATCGGTAAACGTTAGTGCATCTCATTATAATAGCCTTGCAACGATAGTGCAGCTCCTTTGGATCATTTGCATTCTGTTTTCGTTAGCTGCTACTGTGATCGGAAAATGGCCTTTAGTGCATGTCAGGATTTACTACTTGCTCGTTAATGGCTCGTTAAGTTTAGTGCATCTAGCCCTCAGAGACATCCTCTGGGCTTTAAACTAAGAAACATACATTTATTTTTATATAAATAAAACCACACACTCATAATTCTGGTTATAGCATAGGCACATTTGGATTTGAACAATAAATTTAATTTATTGTTTTTCCAAACCTGGGTTCAAGATGGGTTACATTCTGGTACTAGAAGTATTTCCCTGCCCCAAGTGGCTTGAAATCTAAGCTTATACCTGAGACAATAGCACTAGGAGAATCAGTAAGAGAAGCAGGGTTTGAGCTCTGGCTTTCGCCTTTCTTGGCCCACTGCTCTCACCACTGAACCAGTTCTCCACATCAGTTCATTTCAAAAGTTACTGGAACAGTACTTCATTGTGACCGGTTCATGTGTGTCGCTGCCCCTCTCTTGTTTGAAAGAGAAATTGGTGGGGCTTTCATTGTTTCCTTATCTCCTCTTTTGATTATATAAATCACCTCTGTGTCTACATTGCCTGCTCAGAAGTTGATGTGCCACACAACATTTTTGTTAATCTAGTTATGCCTTGGGTTTTAAAAGGTTGAGAAATACTGGATTAGAGGACTAATTGGTTGGCCATATTGCCCCATGTCTCTATATGGAAAGTGAGGTTTTTGACAGGAGCTGACTGTGGCTTATTGTTTTTAGAACATGATGGTGATGGTGTTGCAGAAAGCATCAAAACATATGAAGCTAAGGTGCAGCAGCTGGAAAAAGATCTGTTCTTCTACAAAAATTCTAGTCGAGAACTGAAGAAAAAGTTAAGGGAGCTAGTGGGAGACATACGTCCTCAACAATTGCCATCTGTTAAACGTACGTATGCTATCACAACATAGAATCTTACAAATTAATGCCATATATTGCTAGAATACTAAGAACTTGATTTATCAGTAGGGTACTTCATTGTGCATTACATGGTTATAGTCAAATTTGGTACTACGGAGTAGATTTTTAACATGGGTTAGCTAGCTAATGCTCAGTTAGTTGTTTAGACTAGACATTTGAACATCTAGTTGGGCTGAGCAGCTAAAGAGAGCCAACTAGTTCCGTTATTTTTAGTGCTCAAAATATGTTCAGTCCCAAGGATGGGGTTGAGTTGAAAAGGTTACCTGGCAAGGGGTTGACTTTCAGTGCTAGCTGGCTAATTTCCATCATTGAGCCTGAGTGCAGAGGTTTGTCTAAGTTTGTCTGGGTAAGTGTTAGCTAGTTTGTCTTAAGAGAATTTCCAGTCACAACCTACCCAGGTAGATTGTAGCTGAAAATTTACTTTAACGTAAAATAGCCATCACATAGCTGGTTCATTCATGTGCTCAGAACCATTTTGAAATTTGAACTAGTTTTTTTTAATCTGATGCCATTTTAATATAGGGCATTCTAATTTATGAATAAAAATATCCCCCAAAATTTACAGTTTTAGACTATGCTGTTATCATAGTAACATAGTAGATGACGGCAGAAAAAGACCTGCACGGTCCATCCAGTCTGCCCAACAAGATAAACTCACATGTGCTACTTTTTGTGTATACCTTACCTTGATTTGTACCTGTCCTTTTCCGGGCACAGACCGTATAAGTCTGCCCAGCACTATCCCCACCTCCAAACCACCAGTCCCGCCTCCCACCATCAGCTCTGGCACAGACCGTATAAGTCTGCCCAGCACCATCTCCGTCTCCCGCCACCGGCTTTGCCACCCAATCTCGTCTAAGCTCCTTAGGATCCATTCCTTCTCAGCAGGATTCCTTTATGTTTATCCCACGCATGTTTGAATTCGTTACCGTTTTCGTTTCCACCACCTCCCGCGGGAGGGCATTCCAAGCATCCACTACTCTCTCCGTGAAAAAATACTTCCTGACATTTTTCTTGAGTCTGCCCCCCTTCAATCTCATTTCATGTCCTCTCGTTCTACTGCCTTCGCATCTCCGGAAAAGGTTCGTTTGCAGATTAATACCTTTCAAATATTTGAACGTCTGTATCATATCACCCCTGTTTCTCCTTTCCTCCAGAGTACACATGTTCAGGTCCGCAAGCCTCTTCTCATACGTCTTGTAACGCAAATCCCATACCATTCTCGTAGCTTTTCTTTCCACCGCTTCAATTCTTTTTACATCCTTAACAAGATACGGCCTCCAGAACTGAACACAATACTCCAGGTGGGGCCTCACCAACGACTTATACAGGGGCATCAACACCCCCTTTCTTCTGCTGGTCACACCTCTCTGTATACAGCCTAACAACCTTCTAGCTAGGGCCACCGCCTTGTCACACTGTTTCGTCGCCTTCAAATCCTCAGATACTATCACCCCAAGATCCCTCTCCCCATCCGTACCTATCAGACTCTCCCCGCCTAACACATACGTCTCCCGTTGGTTTCTACTCCCTAAGTGCATCACTTTGCATTTCTTCGCATTGAATTTTAATTGCCAAACCTTAGACCATTCTTCTAGCTTCCGTAGGTCCTTTTTCATGTTTTCCACTCCCTCCGGGGTGTCCACTCTGTTACAGATCTTAGTATCATCCGCAAATAGGCAAACTTTACCTTCTAACTCTTCGGCAATGTCACTCACAAATATATTGAACAGAATCGGCCCCAGCACCGATCCTTGAGGCACTCCACTACTCACCTTTCGCTCCTCCGAGCGAATTCCATTCACCACCACCCTCTGGTGTCTGTCCGTCAACCAGTTCCTAATCCAGTTTACCACTTCGGGTCCTATCTTCAGCCCATCCAGTTTATTTAAGAGCCTCCTGTGGGGAACCGTATCAAAAGCTTTGCTGAAATCTAAGTAGATTACGTCCATAGCTCGTCCCTGATTCAATTCTCCTGTCACCCAATCAAAGAATTCAATGAGGTTCGTTTGGCACGATTTCCCTTTGGTAAAACCATGTTGTCTCGGATCTTGCAACTTATTGGCTTCCAGGAAATTCACTATCCTTTCCTTCAGCATGGCTTCCATTAATTTTCCAATAACCGAAGTGAGGCTTACCGGCCTGTAGTTTCCAGCTTCTTCCCTATCACCACTTTTGTGAAGAGGGACCACATCCGCCGTTCTCCAATCCCTCGGAACCTCTCCCGTCTCCAAGGATTTATTAAACAAATCTTTAAGAGGACCCTCCAGAACCTCTCTGAGTTCCCTCAGTATCCTAGGTGGATCCCATCCGGTCCCATGGCTTTGTCCACCTTTAGCTTTTCAAGTTGTTCATACACACTCTCTTCCGTGAACGGTGCTCTATCCACTTCAATCTCATTTATACTTTTTGCAGTCCATTGCGGTCCTTCTCCAGGATTTTCTTCTGTGAAAACAGAACAGAAGTATCTATTTAGCAAATTTGCTTTTTCTTCATCATTATCCACATAGCGGTTCGCAGTATCTTTTAGTCTCACAATTCCCTTTTTAGTCATTTTCCTTTCACTAATATACCTGAAGAAAATTTTGCCACCCCTCCTTACATTTCTAGCCATTTGTTCTTCCGTTTGCGCTTTCGCCAGACGTATCTCTCTTGGCTTCTTTTAGTTTAATCCGGTATTCCTCCTCGTGTTCCTTTTCTTGAGTTTTTTTGTATTTCTGGAACGCCAACTCTTTAGCCTTTATTTTCTCAGCCACTTGCTTGGAGAACCATATCGGTTTCCTTTTTCTCTTGCTTTTATTTACTTTCCTTACATAAAGGTTCGTGGCCCTATTTATAGCTTCTTTCAGCCTGGACCACTGTCCTTCCACTTCTTGTATTTCCTCCCATCCCATCAGCTCCTTCCTCAGGTATTCCCCCATTTTACTAAAGTTAGCATGTTTGAAATCCAGGACTTTGAGTTTTGAGTGGCCACCCTCCTTTTCAGCCGTCATATCAAACCAAACCGTTTGATGGTCACTGCCGCCCAGGTGGGCACCCACTCGGACATTTGACACATTATCCCCATTTGTGAGTACCAGATCTAGCGTCGCTCCCTCCCTCGTGGGTTCTGACACCATTTGTCTGAGCAAAGCACTTTGAAAAGCATCCACGATCTCTCTACTTCTTTCCGATTCCGCAGACGGAACCTTCCAATCTACATCCGGCAGATTGAAATCTCCCAACAACAGCACCTCTCTTTTCTTCCCCAACTTTTGAATAAATTTTAAATTTAAAATGCTTTATGATTATATTTATTCACAATGGTTCTGTTTTCTCATAGTGAGCGTACAGCATGAGTCAGTCTCTTCTTGTATGAACTTATGACTACCTGGTTCCCCAGGACATAGAATACCTCTGCTTTACTTTTTTAAATGTTTCAGGATCCTTGTGACATACATGCATAACAAATTTGCAGTGAGCCCTTCTATTCCCTGGATCAGCTGCAAAGGCAACAGGGCCGTGCCAAGGGTCTCTGGCGCCCCCCTGCAGACTACCAGTTGGCGGCGCCCCCCCACCCCCCGCACCTGCCTGGCTCCAAGGCAACGATTCCCCTCTCTCCCCTGCCCTCCCGCTCCCATGAAGGAACTGCCCGCCCTCTTCTCCCCCCCCAAGATCCCGTTCCTTTTTTTTTTCTTTTAAATTTACCTTCCTCCGGCAGCGCAGTGTCAGTGAAGGAGGCGGTGCTCCCAGTCCCGACGTCTCTAGCCTTCCCTTGTTCGCTGCTCACTGCCCCGCCTTCTTCTGACGTCAAGGATGACGTCAGAAGAAGGCGGGGCAGTGAGCAGCGAACAAGGGAAGGCTAGAGACGTCGGGACTGGGAGCACCACCTCCTTCACTGACGCTGCGCTGCCGGAGGAAGGTAAATTTAAAAGAAAAAAAAAAGGAACGGGATCTTGGGGGGGAGAAGAGGGCGGGCAGTTCCTACATGGGAGCGGGAGGGCAGGGTAAGCACGCAGCGGCGGCGCCCCACAGAGGATAGCGCCCCCCTGCGGCGCTTACCGCATCGGCACGGCCCTGAAAGGCAATATTCAGAACACTTGGGGGCAGAGTGAAGGAGTCATGGTCATCACGAAGGGCAACATCTAGTGGCCAGATTTGGAGTCCATAATACAGGGTTCTGTAATGATCGCTGGTGTCTGGCCCATGGTCTTAGGACCATTGCTTGGTGTGGTTAGTGTGAGATTGGTCCCACTTCCCTTCCCCCCCCCCCTCCTTGGCCTCTGCAAGAAAAAAAGTAAAGACAAAAAGAATCGGGGGGGGGGGGGGGGGTCGATATTTAACGTGATTTAACCGGCCAGAAATGGCTCCTGGCCAGTTAAATCACCTATACTGGGCTAACCATTCACCAGTGATCTCCAAACTCAAAACCAGTTATTTTGGGGGCGTTCGAGGGTTAAAGTCAGCATTTGGCCAGTTGTGCTGATTTGAGAATTTAATCAGCCAGGTTAACTGCATAAATAGGACCACATGAAAGTCAGTCCTATCTTTATGCAGTAACCCATAGCCAGTTAAGTGCTGAATATCGTACTTAACGAGCTATGTGTTGCTGGCATGCCCAGACACGGCTCAGCATTGAATTTCCAGGTTTTAGTACTGGCAATTGCCAGCAAAACACTGATTGCTGCTGGCTGAACAAGGGGGCATGCGATGAAGCTGCAGTGTGGTAAATTTAAAACGAATTGGAGGAAATGTTTCTTCACTCGACGTGTAGTTAAACTCTGGAATTCGCTGCCGGAAAAGGTGGTTAAGGCGGTTGACTTGGCAGACTTCAAAAAAGGGTTGGAAGGCTTCCTGGAGGAAAAAGCCATAGAATGTTATTGAATGGACGAGGGAATAATACAGTATTTCTAGGATGAGCGGGACAAATTGCTTGTTCTTTTGGCCACTGTTGGTGACAGGGTGCTGGGCTCGATGGACCCTTGGTCTGTCCCAGTATGGCGATGCTTATGTACTTATGTATTTGCCAGAGGGCGTCTCCCGCATCTCGCTGGCTTCCAAGAAAGACTCCATTAAGAGGTGTTACTGAGTTAAGTGGAGGAGGTTTCTCCGAGGACAAGCAGGCTGCTTGTTCTCACTGATGGGGTGACGTCCACGGCAGCCCCTCCAATCGGAAACTTCACTAGCAAAGGCCTTTGCTAGTCCTCGCGCGCCCATGCGCACCGCGCATGCGCAGCCGTCTTCCCGCCCGAACCGGCTCGTGTTCGTCAGTCTTCTTTTGTCCGCGCTCGGTACGGTCATGTTTTCGCCATGTCGTGCCCCGCAAAGTCGACCTCGCGCGTTCTCTTCGTGTTTAAAAAAAAAAAAAAAACATTCTGTGTGTGGAAAGGGACTCTTCGGTCTCTTTCCCCCGATATTTCCAGCTTTTTCGCCCCGGTAAGTTTTCTTTCGTCGTCGGGGTAGGCCGCTTTTAGGCCTCGGGTCGAAGTTTTCTTCCCCTTGTTTTTGTGGTGCCTTTTCCGCCATTTCGACTTTTGATCTCGCCGGCGTGATTTTTCTGCCCATGACATCAAAGTCGCCCAGCGGCTTCAAGAAGTGCACACAGTGCGCCCGGGTCATCTCGCTCACTGACAGGCACGCGTCGTGTCTTCAGTGCTTGGGGGCTGGGCACCGCCCGCAGGCCTGTAGTCTGTGTTCCCTTTTGCAAAAGCGGACTCAGGTAGCGAGATTGGCCCAGTGGAACGTTTTGTTCTCGGGCTCTTCGTCGACATCGGCACCGGGGATATCGAGTGCATCGACGTCTTCAGCGTCCAGACCTTCATCCTCGGTCGCCAGTGCATCGAGGCATCAGCCCTCTGCATCGGCGCTGAGACATCGGACAGCTGCGTCGACGTCGGTGGTACCGGGACCTCGTCTGCTGATGTCGTCGGACGGTGGTGCTTCGTCTGGAGTGCAGGTGAGGGCTGTCCATTCCCCTGCTGGTGGCGGTGAGCCTTCGGGTGGGTCTCCCCCTACCCTGAGGGCTCCTGCGGTACAGCCCCCCCGAGACTGACCTCCTTCGGCCTCGGCCCCGAGGAAGCGACAGCTGGATTCTACGTCCTCCTCGTCGGTGCCTGGAAGCTCCGGTGACATGCTTCGTTCCAAGAAGTCGAAGAAGCATCGTCATCGGTCTCCTTCCCGTGTCGGCACCGAGAGCTCTGGGTCGCCGAGGGAGTCGGCACCCAGTAGGCATCGGCACCGAGAGGACCGCTCACCCTCTGTTCAGGAGGTGTCGATGCGCTCCACTCTGGACAGCCCGGAACAGCCTCCACGCCCAGAACAGGTTCTGACGTCGACGCCTGCATCGACCTCCATGCCTTTCTCTGCAGCCGCTCTGAACGAGAGCCTCCGGGCCGTTCTCCCAGAGATTCTGGGAGAGCTGTTGCGCCCTACCCCTCCGGTACCGGCGGTGCTTGCGCCACCGGTACCGTCGAGTGTGGCGCCGGCTGGTCCATCGCCTGGGGTGAGGTCTCCGGCGTCGGTGCCGCGTGCGGTACCGGCTGCCGTCGCCTCCCAGGAGGGCTCCCCGACTACGTCGGCGGAGGGAACTTCGCCGATGCGGGCGAGGGAGTCTACCTCTCGACGCCCCCATCGTGGACGTGGCTCCACAGAGTCGAGTCGGGCACGGTTGCAGACACAGGTCCGTGAACTTGTGCCTGACACCGAGGGTGAGGCCTCGTGGGAAGAGGAAGAAGACATCAGATATTTCTCTGACGAGGAGTCTGAGGGTCTTCATTCCGATCCCACTCCATCTCCTGAGAGACAGCTTTCTCCCCCCGAGAGTCTGTCTTTCGCTTCCTTTGTCCGGGAGATGTCTACGGCCATCCCCTTCCCGGTGGTTGTGGAGGACGAGCCCAGGGCTGAAATGTTTGAGCTCCTGGACTATCCTTCTCCACCTAAGGAAGCGTCCACTGTACCCATGCACCATGTCCTAAAAAAGACATTGCTGGCGAACTGGACCAAGCCTCTAACTAATCCCCACATTCCCAAGAAGATGGAGTCCCACTACCGGATCCATGGGGACCCAGAGCTGATGCGCACGCAGTTGCCTCATGACTCTGGAGTTGTGGATTTGGCCCTAAAGAAGGCTAAGAGTTCTAGGGAGCATGCTTCGGCGCCCCCGGGCAAGGACTCTAGAACCTTAGACTCCTTTGGGAGGAAGGCCTACCATTCCTCTATGCTCGTGGCCAAAATTCAGTCCTACTAGCTCTACACGAGCATACACATGCGGAACAATGTGCGGCAGTTGGCGGGCTTGGTGGATGCGCTCCCCCCTGAGCAAGCCAAGCCTTTTCAGGAGGTGGTCAGGCAGCTGAAGGCGTGCAGAAAATTCCTGGCCAGAGGGGTGTATGACACCTTTGATGTTGCGTCCAGGGCCGCTGCTCAAGGTGTGGTGATGCGCAGACTCTCATGGCTGCGTGCCTCCGACCTGGAGAATAGAATCCAGCAGCGGATTGCGGACTCGCCTTGCCGTGCGGATAATATTTTTGGAGAGAAAGTCGAACAGGTGGTAGAGCAGCTCCACCAGCGGGACACCGCATTCGACAAGTTCTCCCGCTGGCAGCCTTCAGCATCTACCTCTACAGGTAGAAGATTTTTCGGGGGAAGGAAGACTGTTCCCTACTTTTCTGGCAAGCGTAGGTACAATCCTCCTTCTCGACAGCCTGCGGCCCAGGCTAAGCCCCAGCGCGCTCGCTCTCGTCAGCAGCGTGCGCCTCAGCAAGGCCCCTCGGCTCCCCAGCAAAAGCAAGGACGAGCTTTTGACTGGCTCCAGCAGAGCATAGCCGACATCCAAGTATCAGTGCCGGGCGACCTACCAGTCGGGGGGAGGTTAAAAGCTTTTCACCAAAGGTGGCCTCTCATAACCTCCGATCAGTGGGTTCTCCAAATAGTCCGGCACGGATACACCACCGTGAGCTCAATCCTACAGCTTCCAGCACAAGCAGGTACTTGCAGAGGAACTCTCCGCCCTTCTCAGCGCCAATGCGGTCGAGCCCGTGCCATCCGGGCAAGAAGGGCTGGGATTCTATTCCAGGTACTTCCTTATGGAAAAGAAAACAGGGGGGATGCGTCCCATCCTAGACCTAAGGGCCCTGAACAAATATCTGGTCAAAGAAAAGTTCAGGATGCTTTCCCTGGGCACCCTTCTACCCATGATTCAGCAAAACGATTGGCTATGCTCTCTGGACTTGAAGGACGCCTATACGCACATCCCGATACTGCCAGCTCACAGACAGTATCTGCGATTTCAGCTGGGCACACGTCACTTCCAGTACTGTGTGCTACCCTTTGGGCTTGCCTCTGCGCCCAGAGTGTTCATGAAGTGCTTGGCTGTAGTAGCAGCGGCACTTCGCAGACTGGGGGTACACGTGTTCCCATATCTCGACGATTGGCTGGTGAAGCACACATCCGAGGCAGGAGCCCTGCAGTCCATGCAGATGACTATTCGCCTCCTGGAGCTACTGGGGTTTGTGATAAATTATCCAAAGTCCCATCTTCTCCCAGTGCAGAAACTCGAATTCATAGGAGCTCTGCTGGATTCTCGGACGGCTCGCGCCTATCTCCCAGAGACGAGAGCCAACAACTTGTTGTCCCTCGTCTCGCGGGTGCGAGCGTCCCAGCAGATCACAGCTCGGCAGATGTTGAGATTGCTGGGCCACATGGCCTCCACAGTTCATGTGACTCCCATGGCCCGCCTTCACATGCGATCTGCTCAATGGACCCTAGCTTCCCAGTGGTTTCAGGCTGCTGGGGATCTAGAAGACGTGATCCACCTGTCCACGAGTTTTCTCGAATCCCTGTATTGGTGGACGATTTGGTCCAATCTGACTCTGGGACGTCCCTTCCAAATTCCTCAGCCACAAAAAGTGCTGACCACGGATGCGTCTCTCCTGGGATGGGGAGCTCATGTCGATGGGCTTCACACCCAAGGAAGCTGGTCCCTCCAGAACGCGATCTGCAGATCTATCTTCTGGAGTTACGAACGATCTGGAACGCTCTGAAGGCTTTCAGAGATCGGCTGTCCCACCAAATTATCCAAATTCAGACAGACAACCAGGTTGCCATGTATTACGTCAACAAGCAGGGGGGCACCGGATCTCGCCCCCTGTGTCAGGAAGCCGATAGCATGTGGCTCTGGGCTCGCCGTCACGGCATGGTGCTCCAAGCCACATATCTGGCAGGCGTAAACAACAGTCTGGCCGACAGGTTGAGCAGGATTATGCAACCTCACGAGTGGTCGCTCAATTCCCGTGTAGTGCGGCAGATCTTCCAGGTGTGGGACACCCCCTTGGTAGATCTCTTCGCATCTCGAGCCAACCACAAAGTCCCTCAGTTCTGTTCCAGGCTTCAGGCCCACGGCAGACTGGCATCGGATGCCTTCCTCCTGGACTGGGGGGAGGGTCTGCTGTATGCTTATCCTCCCATACCTCTGGTGGGGAAGACTTTGTTGAAACTCAAGCAAGACCGAGGCACCATGATTCTGATTGCTCCTTTTTGGCCGCGTCAGATCTGGTTCCCTCTTCTTCTGGAGTTGTCCTCCGAAGAACCGTGGAGATTGGAGTGTTTTCCTACCCTCATCACACAGGACGAAGGGGCACTTCTGCATCCCGGCCTCCGGTCCCTGGCTCTCACGGCCTGGATGTTGAGAGCGTAGACTTTGCCTCTTTGGGTCTGTCAGAGGGTGTCTCCCGCATCTTGCTTGCTTCCAGGAAAGATTCCACTAAGAGGAGTTACTTCTTTCTGTGGAGGAGGTTAGCCGTCTGGTGTGACAGCAAGGCCCTAGATCCTCGCTCTTGTCCTACACAGACCCTGCTTGAATACCTTCTGCACCTGTCTGAGTCTGGTCTCAAGACCAACTCTGTAAGGGTTCACCTTAGTGCAATCAGTGTATACCATTACCGTGTGGAAGGTAAGCCGATCTCAGGACAGCCTTTAGTTGTTCGCTTCATGAGAGGTTTGCTTTTGTCAAAGCCCCCTGTCAAGCCTCCTACAGTGTCATGGGATCTCAATGTCGTTCTCGCCCAGCTGATGAAACCTTCTTTTGAGCCACTGAATTCCTGCCATCTGAAGTACTTGACCTGGAAGGTCATTTTCTTGGTGGCAGTTACTTCAACTCGTAGAGTCAGTGAGCTTCAGGCCCTGGTAGCCCAGGCCCCTTACACCAAATTTCATCATAACAGAGTAGTCCTCCGCACTCACCCTAAGTTCTTGCCAAAGGTTGTGTCGGAGTTCCATCTGAACCAGTCAATTGTCTTGCCAACATTCTTTCCCCGTCCTCATTCCTGCCCTGCTGAACGTCAGCTGCACACATTGGACTGCAAGAGAGCATTGGCCTTCTACCTGGAGCGGACACAGTCCAACAGACAGTCCGCCCAATTGTTTGTTTCTTTTGATCCCAATAGGAGGGGAGTGGCTGTGGGGAAACGCACCATTTCCAATTGGCTAGCAGATTGCATTTCCTTCACTTACGCCCAGGCTGGGCTGGCTCTTGAGGGTCATGTCACGGCTCATAATGTTAGAGCCATGGCAGCGTCGGTAGCCCACTTGAAGTCAGCCTCTATTGAAGAAATTTGCAAAGCTGCGACGTGGTCATCTGTCCACACATTCACATCTCATTACTGCCTGCAGCAGGATACCCGACGCGACAGTCGGTTCGGGCAGTCAGTGCTTCAGAACCTGTTCGGGCTTTAGGATCCAACTCCACCCCCCGAGGGCCCTGTTTGTTCTGTTCCAGGCTGCACTCTCAGTTAGTTGGTAAATTTTTTAGGTCAATCTCAGTTATGTCCTCGCCGTTGCGAGGCCCAATTGACCATGGTTGTTGTTTTGAGTGAGCCTGGGGGCTAGGGATACCCCATCAGTGAGAACAAGCAGCCTGCTTGTCCTCGGAGAAAGCGAATGCTACATACCTGTAGAAGGTATTCTCCGAGGACAGCAGGCTGATTGTTCTCACAAACCCGCCCGCCTCCCCTTTGGAGTTGTGTCTTCCCTTGCTTTGTTTTGCTACATATGGGACTGACGAACACGAGCCGGTTCGGGCGGGAAGACGGCCACGCATGCGCGGTGCGCATGGGCGCGCGAGGACTAGCAAAGGCCTTTGCTAGTGAAGTTTCCGATTGGAGGGGCTGCCGTGGACGTCACCCCATCAGTGAGAACAATCAGCCTGCTGTCCTCGGAGAATACCTTCTACAGGTATGTAGCATTCGCTTTACTGTCTGGTGTGAGGGCAAGGCCTTAAATCCACTCATCCACCCTACACAAAAACTGCTTGAATACCTCCTACATCTCTTTGAGTCTGGTTAAAAAAACAACTGTGTAAGGGTTTGTCAAGTGCAATTAGTGCTTTTCACCTTGTAGGAGGTAAACCTTTTCTCTGTACAGCCTCTAGTTATTCATTTCTTGTGAGTTTTGTTATTAACAAAGCTCCCTGTTAAACTCCAACTGTCATGGGATCTCAACGTTTTTCTCACCCAGCTGATGAAAGCTCCTTTTGAGCTGCTTGATTTCCTGTCATCTGAAGTATTTGACGTGGAAAGTTGTGTTTTTGATGGCAGTCACTTCAGCTTGCAGTAGCTGATTCACCTTGCACTAGGTTTCATCTCTATAAACCTGGCGGATGTAATGGCTCAATTTAACAAATAGAAGAGTTGCAGATCTCCTGGACCAGATGGTATTCATCCCAGAGCAATGATAGAATTGAAAAATAAACTTGTGGAAGTATTGTTAATAATATGTAATTTTATCTTTAAAATCAAGCATGGTACCAGAAGATTGGAGGGTGGCCAATGTAACGCCAATTTTTTAAAAAGGTTCTAGAGGTGATCCAGGAAATTATAGACCAATGAGCCTGACGTTGGTGCTGGACAAAATGGTAGATATTATTATAAAGAACAAAATTACAGAGCATATTCAAAAGCAAGGATTAATGAGACAAAGCCAACATGGATTTAGTAAAGGGAAATCTTGCCTCACCAATCTATTACATTTCTTTGAAGGGGTGAACAAACGTGGATAAAGGTGAGCCGGTTGATATTGTGTATCTGAATTTTCAAAAGGCTTTTGACAAAGTACCTCATGAAAGACTCCAGAGGAAATTGGAGAGTCATGGGATAGAAGGTAGTGTCCTAGTTAAAAGATAGAAAACAGAAAATGGTCAGTATTTTCAATGGAGAAAGGTAGATAGTGGGGTTCTCCAGGGGTCTGTGCTGGGATCGCTGCTTTTAAACATATTTATAAATGATCTAGAGATGGGAGTAACTAGTGAGGTAATTCAGTTTGCTGATGACACAAAGTTATTTAACATTAAATCGCAAGAGGATTGTGAACAATTACAAGAGGACCTTACGAGACTGGGTATCTAAATGGCAGATGACGTTTAATGTGAGCAAGTGCAAAGTGCTGTATGTGGGAAAGAGGAACCCGAATTATAGCTACATCATGCAAGGTTTCACATTAGGAGTCACCGACCGGGAAAGGGATTAAGGTGTCATCGTTAATGATACGTTGAACCCTCTGCTCATTGTGCTGCGGCAGCTAAGAAAGCAAGTAGAATGTTAGTTATTATTAGGAAAGGAATGGAAAACAAAAATGAGGATGTTATAATGCCTTTGTATTGCTCCATGGTACGACCACACCTCATATATTGTGTTCAATTCGGGTCACCGTATCTAAAAAAAAGATATAATGGAATTAGAAAAGGTACAGAGAAGGGCGACGAAAATGATAAAGGGGATGGGACGACTTTCCTATGAGGAAAGGCTAAAGCCGTTAGGGCTGTTTAGCTTGGAGAAAAGATGGCTAAGGGGAGATATGATAGAGGTCTGTAAAATAATGAGTGGAGTGGAACGGGTAGACGTGAATCGATTGTTTACTCTTTCCAAAAATATTAGGACTAGGGGGCACGCAATAAAGCTACAAATTAGTACATTTAAAACTAATCAGAGAAAAGTTTTCTTCACTCAACGTGTAATTAAACTCTGGAATTCGTTGCCAGAGAATGTAATAAAAGCAGTTACCGTATTTTTCGGACTATAAGACGCACCGGACCATAAGATGCACCTAGGTTTTGGAGGAGGGAAATAGGAAACAAAATTTGGACTATAAGACGCACGTTTTTCCTCCTCTACAACCTAGGTGCGTCTTGTCCGAATGTCTCCCGTTTCCAGGGTCCGTCCGTCTCTCTCCCTCCCTCTCGAGTTCCGGGATCCCCAGCCCGCCCTCCGAGATTGCCCGCCCTCCCGAGTCCCGCTTAAAACTAGATTAATAGAACACAAGCACTGCATTACAGCAAAAAAGTTGGAAGCCCCTATGATACAGCACTGTGTGGAGCTAGGACATCAATTCATGGATTTTGAAACGCATGGGGATTGTTCATATTCCTGCCAATAAGCAGAGAGGTGATATTTCTAAACTATTACGCCAGCAAGAACAACGCTGGATTTTGAGCTGGATTTTGAACTTACAAACAGTAAGTCTGGCAGGACTCAATGGACCAATTGAATGGGATACGTTCTTTTAGGTACACTGTGCCTTTAAACCTTTGCTTGGAACTGATTGGTGATCTGGGTTTGGCATTTTTAATCCTCTCGTCACTATGTTGAGGCTGTCGTTGTTCCTCCTCCTGAAGTAGCTATGCGAAACAAGGGGGCCCTTGTCGAACTGGAGCCATTGACGAAGTGTTTGAAAGACTGTGGAAGTGTTTGCATAAGGTCAAGTTGGAATAACTCATCTATAAAGCTAAGTAGTAGAATATATGTTGCTATCCGAACTGTGAAACAGTGATAATATTGAACATTTAGAAAAACTGAGTTGAAAAGACACTTTCTCCAAGGATAAGCAGGCTGATATTCTCACGTGTGGGTGAAGTCATGTCGGCTCCCGGAGGATTTACAGCAAAATCTGTAGAAATCTCTTCTGGAGCGTTCTACCGCTCTGCGCATGTGCACATGTAATTTCCCGCCCGTTGCGCGGTCACGCTCCTCAGTTTCTTCTTTTCTGCGTCTGAGGAGACACAGAGTTCTTTTCAGCGCTTCGCGTTTCCTTGCTCCCGGAGTGAAGTTTCTTCTCTTCTTCATCAAAGACCGTTTGACTTGTTCCTCTAAACGAGGACTAATAAAAAATAAAAAAAAAGTTTTTTTCCTTTTATTTTCTAGTTTTTTCGAACATCTAAGTTTTCTTTATTTTTGCATTGCGACCGCTGTTAGGTCGCTCGGTCGGGATTTTTTCCTTCCTTTGTGTCTATTTTTCTGACACAATCGTGTCTTTTGATTTCGCAGAGGCTATTTTCCCCGCCATGTCATCGAAGACGCCCAGCGGCTTCAAGCCATGCGCCTGCTGCAACCGGACCATCTCTGGCACTGATCCGCACTCCTGGTGCCTTCAGTGCCTTGGGCCCGACCATCTTCCGGAGAGCTGTAAGTTGTGCCTTAAAATGAAGAAACGCACTTAGCTCTCCAGAGAGGCCCAGAGAGAAAAGCTTTTTGGGTCCGGTACCTCGGTGTCGACATTGGTACCGTCAACGTTGAGGGCAGCTTTGGCGTCGGGAGACCAGGTAAAGGCTGCCAAAAGACCGATGCACGCTGGGAGCAGTGATGCATCGAGCGGGTCTTCACCCGCCTCGGCGCCTCCTGCTCTGCAGGCCCCCCGGGACCGACCTGTATTGGACCCGGCCCCGAGGAGATGTGTGGATTCTACGTCCTCCTCACCGGTACTGAGGAGTCTCGATGACGGGCGTTGGGCGAAGGCCAAGAAGCACCGTCATCGTTCTCCTTCTCGACATGGTACTGGGAGCTCCGGGTCGTCGAAGCATTTGGCACCCGAGAAGCGTTGTCGCCGAGAGGATCGCTCTCCCTCTGTGATGGAGGTGTCGACGCAACAGTAGTCTAGCAGCCCGGTACCGGCTCCCCGATCTCTGCAGGTTCTGTCTCCGAAGCCCACACCGACACCGCAGCCTTCCTCAACAGCTTCTCTTGATGAAGCGCATCAAGGCTTTGTTTCCCACTTTTATGGAAGCAGTGCTGCATCAATTGCGTCCGACACCAGAGGTACCGGTGCCGGAGTCTCCTGCGGCGCCTAGCCTTTTGCCTGTGGTGAGGTCTTCTTCTCCAGCACCGCTTGCGGTACCAGAGTTGGCAGCCACCCGGGGCTCCTCTCCATTATCGTCGTTGGAGGAAGCTTCAACGGAGTCTCCAAGGGAGTCGACTACTCGACACCGTCATCGAGGTCGCCTTACCTCCATGTCGAGACAGGCTCGGATCTGGGCTGCTCTTTCTGAGCTTTTGGCCCCATCCGATGATGGCTCATCTGATGAGGATGACAGGCCTGGAATTTCTCTGCCGAGGACTCTCTAGGTCTTCCATCTGATTCAACTCCCTCACCTCAGAAGCAGCTCTCCCCTCCAGAAAGTTTGTCTTTCTCATCTTTTGTGCAGGAAATGTCTGAGGCCATTCCCTTCCCTGTGGAGACTGTGGATGAGCCCAGGGCTAAGATGCTCGAGGTCCTGGATTATCCATCTCCACCTAAGTCTTCTACCACAGTTCCTGTTCATGATACACTCAAGGAAGTGCTGTTGAGGAATTGGGAGAAGCCTCTTTCATGCGCAACTATCCCCAGAAAGGCTGAATCCGAATATCGGATCCACATGGAACCCAGTTTCGTCCGGCCTCAGTTGCCTCATGATTCTGCGGTGGTGGATTCCGCTCTCAGAAGGGCCAAGAGTTCTAGGAATTTTGCCTCGGCACCCCCGGGGCGGGAACACAGAACCTTGGACTCTTTTGGGAAAAAGGCATATCAGGCTGGCATGCTCGCGTCCAAAATCCAATCGTACCAGCTCTACACGAGTGAGGCAGCTTGAGAGCTTGGTTGACACGCTCCCGCCGGAGCAGGCCGAGCCTTTTCGCCAAGTGGTCAGGCAGCAGAAGGCGTGTCGCAAATTCTTGTCCAGGGGTATTTATGATACTTGCGATCTGACATCCAGATTCTCTGCTATGGGTATAGTGATGCATGCCTCTAACCTGGAGGAAAGAACTCCGCAGAAGATTGCGGATATCCATTGCCAGGGGGATCATCTTTTTGGTGAGAGGGTTGATCATCTCTATCAGCGTGATAATGCTATGGATTCTCTCTCCCGCCGGGCGCATTCTGCATCTACTTCCTCATCTAGGAAGTTTTTTAAAGGGAAGAGAAGTGCTCCTTATGCCTCTAGGGGCCGTAGGTACACTCCTACTTCTCAACAGCCGGTTCAGGCTCTGCCACTGCGCGCTCGTTCTCGTCAACAGTGTGCGCCGAAACAGGCCCCTGCAGCTCCCCAGCAAAAATCAGGGACGGGTTTTTGACTGGCTCCAGTTGAGCATAGCCACCTTAAACGTGTCCGTACCGGGCGATCTGCCGGTTGGAGGGAGGTTAAAATTTTTTCACCAAAGGTGACCTCCGACTGGTGGGTTCTTCAAATAGTCCGGTTAGGATACACCCTCAATCTGGAATCCAAACCTCCAAATTGCCCACCGAGAGCTCAGTCCTTCAGCTCTCAACACTGGCAAGTACTTGCAGAGGAACTCTCCGCCCTTCTCAGCGCCAATGCGGTCGAGCCGTTCCACCAGGGCAAGAAGGGCTGGGATTCTATTCCAGGTACTTCCTTGTGGAAAAGAAAACGGGAGATGCGTCCCATCCTAGACCTAAGGGGCCTGAACAAATATCTGGTCCGAGAAAAGTTCAGGATGCTTTCCCTGGGCACTCTTCTTCCCATGATTCAGGAAAACGATTGGCTATGCTCTCTGGACTTAAAGAATGCTTACACTCACATTTCGATACTTCCAGCTCACAGGAAGTATCTGCGGTTTCGGCTGGGAACGCAGCACTTTCAGTACTGTGTGCTGCCTTTTGGCTTGGCGTCTGCGCCCAGGGTATTTACCAAGTGCCTGGCAGTTGTTGCAGCGTCTCTACGCAGACTGGGAGTGCATGTGTTCCCTTATCTCGACGATTGGCTGGTGAAGAGCACCTCCCAGGCAGGAGCTTTACAATCCATGCGGATGACTATTCAAGTGCTGGAGCTACTAGGGTTTGTTATCAATTACCCAAAGTCCCATCTCATCACAGTTCAAAAATTGGAATTCATAGGGGCTCTGTTGTGCATGAAGACAGCTTGTGCCTATCTTCCCGAAGCAAGAGCAGACAACCGTCTGTCTCTAGTCTCCAAGGTTCAAGTGTCCCAACAGATCACAGCTCGGCAGATGTTGAGACTTCTGGGGCACCTGGCTTCCACAGTTCATGTATCTCCCATGGCACGTCTACACATGAGATCAGCTCAGTGGACCCTAGCTTCCCAGTGGTATCAAGCTACTGGGGATCTAGAGGATGTGATCCAGCTGTCCACCGACTTTCGGAATTCCCTTCAGTGGTGGACAATTCGATCCAATCTGGTTTTGGGGCACCCATTTCAAATTCCTCAGCCACAAAAAGTGCTGACGATGGATGCATCCCTCCTAGGGTGGGGAGCGCATGTAGAATGGGCTTCATACTTAAGGAGCTTGGTCCCTTCAGGAAAAACGTCTTCAGATCAACCTCCTGGAATTTGCGAGCGATCTGGAACAGACAATCAGGTTGCGATGTACTACCTCAACAAGCAAGGGGGTACCGGATCTCGCCCTCTGTGTCAGGAAGCCGTGCAGATTTGGCTTTGGGCTCGCCAACACGGCATGTTTCTCCAAGACATTTATCTAGCCGGCGTAAACAACAGTCTGGCCGACAGGTTGAGCAGGATAATGCAACTTCACGAGTGGTTGCTGAACATGGCTGTAGCCAGAAAGATCTTCAAGAGTGGGGCACCCCCTCGGTGGATCTTTTTGCCACTCAACTCAATCACAAGGTCCCTCAGTTCTGTTCCAGACTTCAGGCCCATGGCAGACTAGCGTTGGATGCCCTTCTCCTTCATTGGGGGACAGGCCTTCTGTACGCGTATCCTCCCATACCTCTGGTGGGGAAGACTTTACTGAAACTCAAGCAAGACCAAGGGACCATGATTCTGATAGCGCCGTTTTGGCCCCATCAGATCTGGTTCCCTCTTCTTCTGGAGTTATCTTCCGAAGAACCGTGGAGATTGGAGTGTTTTTCAACCCTCATTACTCAGAACGATGGGGCGCTTCTGCATCCCAACCTCCAGTCTCTGGCTCTCACGGCCTGGATGTTGAGAGCTTAGAATTCGCCTCCTTGAGTCTCTCTGAGGGTGTCTCCCTTGTCTTGCTTGCTTCCAGGAAAGATTCCACTAAAAGGTGTTACTCCTTTAAATGGAAGAGGTTTGCCGTCTGGTGTGACAGCAGGGCCCTAGATCCCTTTTCTTGTCCTACAGAGACCTTGCTTGAATACCTTCTGCACCTGTCTGAGTCTGGTCTCAAGACCAACTCTGTAAGAGTTCATCTTAGTGCAATTAGTGCTTATCATCGTCGTGTAGAAGGTAAGCCTATCTCTGGATAGCCTTTAGTTGTTCGCTTCATGAGAGGTTTGCTTTTGTCAAAGCCCCCTGTCAAACCTCCTACAGTGTCACGGGATCTCAATGTCATTCTCACCCAGCTGATGAAACCTCCTTTCGAGCCGCTGGATTCCTGCCATCTGAAGTACTTGACCTGGAAGGTCATTTTCTTGGTGGCTGTTACTTCAGCTCGTAGGGTCAGTGAGCTTCAGGCTTTAGTGGTTCATGCACCTTATCTTAAATTTCATCATAACAGAGTAGTCCTCCACACGCATCCTAAGTTCTTACCGAAGGTGGTGTCGGAGTTCCATCTGAACCAGTCAATTGTCTTGCCAACATTCTTTCTCCGTCCTCATACCTGCACACTTTGGACTGCAAAAGAGCATTGGCCTTTTATGTGGAGCGACGAGCCCCTACAGACAGTCCGCTCAGTTGTTTATTTCTTTTAATCCCAACAAGCGGGGAGTTGCTGTTGGGAAACGCACCATATCTAATTGGCTGGCAGATTGCATTTCCTTCACTTACGCCCAAGCTGGGCTGACTTTAGAGGGCCATGTCACGGCTCATAATGTTAGAGCCATGGCTGCGTCAGTGGCTCATCTCAGGTCAGCCACTATTGAAGAGATCTGCAAGGCTGCGACGTGGTCATCAGTCCACACATTCACATCTCACTACTGCCTTCAGCAGGATATCCGATGCGACAGTCGGTTTGGGCAGTCGGTGCTGCAGAATCTGTTTGGGGTTTAGAATCCAACTCCAACCCCACTGGGCCCATTTTTATTCTGTTCCAGGCTGCTCTCTCAGTTAGCTGTTTTTTGTTTCAGGTCAATATTTGTTATGCCCTCGCCGTTGCAGGGTCCAATTGACCAATGGTTTTTGTTTTGAGTGAGCCTGGGGGCTAGGGATACCCCACAAGTGTGAATATCTGCCTGCTTGTCCTCGGAGAAAGCGAAGTTTATTACCTGAAGCAGGTATTCTCCGAGGACAGCAGGCTGGATATTCTCACAATCCCTCCCACCTCCCCTTTTGGAGTTGTCTTTCTTCTTTACTATTCCATTTAACTGAGGTGCGTGACCGCGCGACGGGCAGGAAATTACGTGCGCACATGCACAGTACGGTTGCAACACGCGGTAGAACGCTCCAGAAGAGATTTCTACAGATTTTGCTGTAAATCCTCCGAGGGCCGACGTGACGTCACCCACACGTGAGAATATCCAGCCTGCTATCCTCGGAGAATACCTGCTTCAGGTAAGAAACTTCGCTTTACCTTTGCATTATTAAGCTATTACTGACAGTTTTTTTTTTTTTCAGGAGTGGCTTTTTCTTCCTAAATAGGGAGTTGTTTTCCACTGCTGTCTTTACAGTGTTGTAAGTGAAGCCGGTGATAGTTAAACCCAATTGGGGTTTGTTTAAAAGTCTACAACTCTCCCCTGGGTAGTTGAGGCTTCAGTGTTTCATAAATATCATTTGAAAATGTGGGTATGGTGCATTCTGTAATGGTTTTTGAGGAAAAATGTGTGTATTTGGTTATGACATTTTAACAATTTTGCTGTCCAGTTGACTGCTATTTGGGGAGGACATGGAGAAGCTGATCAAGAACCTGGGAGAAGCCAGGTTTCAGTGGCTTCTGAAAACAAGGTGCATGCCTTGGCCAGTGGATTTAGGGGATAATCCTTCCCAAAGGATTTGGGCCAGTTTTAGTTGAGCAGGCAGGAAGCTTTGGCCTCCTACTCATTATCAAAGGCTTGTAAAAATCTGCCATTTTGTGGGGCCCAAAGAATCAGAGATGAAGTGGATCTCCTCCTCTGGATCCAAGGGCTCCAATTAGGAGCAGCAAGCTCCTTCTGTAGGGCTACTGGTGGAGGGTTGGCTACATCTATTCCACCAGGAGCGGGCCCACATTACCTCTGACCCATGGATCCTCGAGGTTCTTCAACAGGACTATATGCTGGAGCTAGCATCGCCTATTTCCGAAACCATTATGGTATCATCTTGCAGGTTGATTCTCAAAAGAAAGACTGTCAATGAAACACTGCAGTAACTTGGAGCAATGGAGGCAGGAGCATTAATCCATCTATGTTGTGGTTCCCAAGAAAGGGGAAGCCTTCTGGACCTAAAGGGAGTCATCACCTCCCTTTGGGTTCCACATTTTTGCTTGGAAATCTTCCATTCTCTGGTTTTGTGCATCAGATAAGTGGAGTTTCTTTCTTCCTTGGATCTGTATGAGGCATACTTCCACACTGTGATCAGGGATGGGCACAAGCACATCCCACTGTTCTGTGTCCTAGGCAGGCACTTTATTTTTATACTAGTAAAAGAAGCCCGTTTCAGAGCAAATGAAACGGGCACTAGCAAGGTTTTCGTCGCCAACACCCCCCCCCCCCTCCCTCCATGGCCAACCCCTTCATTGTTCTGCTATTGCTCCGCCCCCAGCGTCATGACGTTTGATGCGAGGGCAGGGCCCGGAGCGATTCCCCCCCCCCCCGGCCTCCCTGCCAACCCCTTTGTTGTTCTGCCATTGCTCCGCCCTTGAGGGTGGGGCCCAGAGCGATTTCCCATCCTCCCTGCCTCCCTCCCTGCCAACCCCTTCGTTGTTCTGCCATTGCTCCGCCCTCGAGGGCGGGGCCCGGAGCGATTTTGGTGGCTTCACCACCACGAACCTTCGAACCTTTTTGAAGGAAGTCAGAGCTTGGCTTCACTGACATCAGTGTCCTCAGAACGTTGAGGGTGAGTTTTATTATAGTAGATTGTTTTTATTAGATTTTCTAAAAAAAGAGACAGCCAATACATATCAAGAAGGCAAAAAGCCCTCCGAGCCACATACTTAACACTGTGTCTAATTCAACAATAATCATAATAATAATACTACTAATAAGCTTGCCTGATCTATACAATGTAGCTCAAAAGGCCTTTATAAAAGAATTAATACAACTTCTTTAATTCCCCCCCCCCCCCCCCACAAGATACTCCCAGTTGGGTATCCAGAATCTTTGTGGTAGCCACCTTCCTTCACCAGGTCGGGATAAGAGTTCATCCTTACCTGGATGATTGGCTGATGTGGGCCAAGTCATTAGAGTATTCTCAGTCAGCCACATCCAAAGAGACTTGCTGGAAGGTCATGAGTGTGTAGTAAACTATGTTAAGAGCCACCTTGTTTCCTCTCAGGTTCTTGAGTACCAGTTGATCTGATTCAACACCAATCTGGGCATTGTCTTTCTGACTCAAGAGAAGGTTATTAAGATCTTAGTCCAGTGGAGAGTGTTTGCGCTCATTGGGCTCCAAGAGCATGAGATTATCTGTAGCTCCTGGGATCCAAGGTACAACTTTGGAGGTTGTCCCCTGGGTGAGAGTCCACATGCATTCCACTCCTGGTAGTCACCCAAGTCCCAAAAACTCAGTATCAGCTTCCCATTGGCAGCTTTCTCAGGAGGGTGTTGGCATGCAGTTGGAGGACTCCTGCTCAGCTTAATGGAAATTCTGGTCAGGACCAGATAAGATAGCACCTTTGGTTTGGGGAAGTTTTGTAGGGAGCCTCATCTTCCTCCTGCCCTGAGAGATAAAGCTTTAGTATGTTCCTTCAGTCTGGATTTGTCTAGCGCAGGTTGATAAGAAATTTGTTCTTGCCTATTAATTTATTTTCCTTGATTCCTGCTAGACCAGTCCAGGTCCCACCTGGGAAGATGCAGCTCTTGGGTGGTCCCTCTTAACATCTGACTGTGTTCAGTTCCTCAACACTCAGAGGCAGATGCACCAAAGTCTCGGTAAAGCACTGATCGCTATTTCCACAGCTGCGTCTATGAAAGCAGTATGTAGCTTTTTTTTTTTTTTTGCTTTCAAACATTTTTTTTTTATCACAGCCAGCTGTCTCTTCTGGTGTAAGCAGCACTCACTTTCCTGGAGTCAGATCTGCCCGATCTGATCTGACCCTCGGCAGCAATACAGCCAGAGAGCCAGTGTCAACTCTGCAAGCAGCCAGGGAGGGAAGCAAGAGAGAGCGAGGTGAAGGAGAGAGCAAAGGGCTGTGTGAATGCATGCTTGGTGGGGGGGGGGGGGGGGGCTCTAGAGATGCCGCAGTTCTCAGCCATCCAGGCAGCTGCTATTTCAGCAGTAATGGGAAGGAAACAGCAGTACCGACAGTTCCTGAGTCCTGACCACCCGTAAAAATTTCATCCTAAAGGTAGGCAGTCCTGTTTGTATATCGCTAGGAAAATGGCTGTGCATCACTCGGAAAGCCCATTTGAATAGTAATTAGCTCATTAAAATAACTTTGCACGCAATTATTGTTAGCTGCTACCATTAAAAGAGCCCACAGAACCCCTTTGTGTGCATGTCTTGCTGATGAACTCTGTGCTCATTAAACCGGCTACAATCAGTATAAAAAGGACATTGCTGGCTCGTTAGGTTTTGTGCATTTGGGCCTCAGTCTCCAGATTTCCTTGCAGTGGGATCCCCTTGGGGAGGAGGGGGGGTCTGGTTTGTGTTGTGTGTATTCTGTATGTATCAGCTTTGGCATTAACATACTGACAAGTTCCATGCTTCAGCCTTCCTTGTACTAGTGATGTCAGTGGAAAGCCCAGGTTCTCTGTCTCCATCTGCTGGTAGGGCAAAATAACCCATCAGTCTGGACTAATCTAGCAGGAATTGGGACAAGGAAATTAGCCGGTAAGAACAAAATCCACGTTTGCAATTCTGGCAGTGTTTTGGAAGTAATTTTAAATTTGGCTCTTTTGACTGATTAGCTGAGTCCACCAGCTGTTTTTAGATGTAGCTTCAGCAGATATTCCTATCAATGAAGATAACAACTTGTTAGGAGGTATATGCGCTATTAATCTTTCAAGATGCCTCATATAATCTTGTAAAATTATGGTATCTTGAGCTGCAATGCTTTGGAATATTACATTTCATTAGCTTTTCTTTTGTTTTCAGATAATGGTACTGGTGATGGAATACAGGTCCAAGAAGAAACAGGAACTGTATCAGAAGCATTGAGATGGCTCTCCAAACTTGAAAATAAAACTAATGGAAAATTAAAAGAAATAGATACTGGGGCACCTGGTTTGAGAATACATCAGCAACATCACAGGCACTGGGAAGATGTATCTGATACACCACAGTCCCCAGCACTGCTAGAACTTGGTAGGAGGCACTTAAGTAGTGAAGACCAATTGGAAACAGAGGAAATACAGTCTTCAAAACCTCCCACCCATGTACTTTCCCACTCCCAAATGATAGAGACCATTACCCTTCTTCCAGGGAAGACACCAGTAAAAGTTTCCCGACGAGAATTACGTCAGATTTCTGCCTCAGAACTGTCCATGAGACGATCCAGCTTGGGAGCCAGTGGTTCCATGGCTGCAGATTCTATTGAAGTATCCAGAAAGTCCACTGATTTCAAGACTTAAACTGAACTGGCAGCTCAACTAGCATACATTCCATGTTATTACATAATGTATGTGTGATATTAATGTTCTCTTTCTAGGCCGCTTGGATTCCTCAGCTTTTCAAAGAGCCAGATATGAACAATCACTTGCTTTTCAGATGCCTTGCATTATAGTTTTCAGCATTACAGAGGCTGCTCCAGACACTGGATATGTGCTAGCTGAAAATAAATTTTAAAAAAAAAAAAAAAGAAAGAGAGAAAAATGAAGTCCAAAAGGTTTTTTTTCTAAGACAGACCACTAAAGGGATCTTCAATGTAAGCCCATAACAACTGGCTTACCTAAAGACTGTCCTGCTATTGCAATAGTTTCCATTATGTTAAAAACATAAATAAAATTAGTTTGGAATTATAAGAAAAGTGGAGGTATCTGACCTACTTCTCACTTTATTTTGACTTTAATAAAAAATTGTTTACAAACTTTTGCAGACTAATTATATCCCTCATTGGTCACTCAAGTACAGTGCTTAGCTCCTATGGCCTGCAAACCAAGTACTTGAAGGACTATTTGAAGGGCAAACTTATAATGCAAACTTTCTAGACTTAATTTCAAATTATTTAATATTGAGAAAAAAATATATTTTTTAAATTTTTCACCAAAAAACTAAATTAAAGTAGTATCCTACCAAAAGTAATCTCTGTGGACACCTTTTGCCCCTGGAAAACCTAACAAACTTTCAAGCATCATATATTTTGTGAAGGGAAATAAAGAAAACTCATCTTATGTGGGCAGGTGTAAATTCTTGCTTCTCTGCTCCCAACTATGAGTTGCCTGAGGGAGGGAAAAGCAAAGCACCAATGTACTGAGGAGAGGCAGAAGGAGGTCATGCCTCCAAGGCATACATGGTAAGCACTCTATATATGTATATCTTTAGTATTTGTACCTGGCCAAGATATTGTGTATGTGTCAACTTGTGAGATTTTATGATTATTAATGGTTAATCTCAGTGTGGAAAATAAAACGGAGGCACAATTTCTTGCATGACAGTGTTCTATCCAGGAAACACACACTATGGCCACACATTTTTCTGTTCAATAATTTGTAATTGCAGATCCACTCAGGTCTCAGTTGACAGCTATTGTAGGCTGTGGAAGTTGACACTTATATTTCCATTAGTTCTGTTTAGTTTTCTCTTCTTTGTTAATGAAATTGACATAGATACATATCATTTAATCAGTCATGGGATGCTCTATAACTAGTAGAAGCTGGTCAGTGAAAATGTTCAAAAGTTTACTCAAAAACTTTCATCGGTGAAGGTGGTTTTCTAATTTACTTTTCTTTGATCCTTTGTTAAAATTTCAGAGAGTGAGAATGGGGCAGGGCACTTAGCCACCTTTTTCGCATTACAAAAATGGAGCTACTAAAATGGCAAGGAGGAGCCAATATGCTGTCTACACAGTTAATTGACAAGAGGCCAAGACTGTGACCTAAAAACTAACCACTTATGAAATTCTTTCTTTGATTAGCAATAAAAAGAATATTTTGTTATTAGCTATTTTGGCTGCAGTGTCTCTGAGGAAAAAAAAAGCATGCCAAAGTTACTAAAACATCCAACACTCCTTTAAGATTGTGCCTAGTTTTGTATCCATTTACTTTCTACAGTTCTCTTGGTCTTTTATACGATTGCACATATACAATTTTTATAGTATAAATAATTCAAAGTGAAATGAGTTTCAGTATTCTTTGACTAGACTGTAAGCATCACTGCTTGTTCTGTGTGACTGCTTTCATTTGTTTAGTAGTTGGACTGATAGTTCACATGCTGTTAGGCAGCAACAACAAAGACTCTCTCACAGTCTTTAAATCTACATTAGTGACAGAACAGACATTTCCCAGACATCCAGTGATCTAGGATTTGTTCAACCTCTTGTTTTTATTTAGGAGAACAAGATTCATCATTTTACTGTTAATATGTTGCAAGAGCACTAATCTCTGGAGAGAGGCTGAGAATAAACACTGTGGCCCCGATATTGAGACAGAGAATTAGACCGACTAACTCCCGCTGTCGCCGGCGAACCCAGAAATTCATTGCTGACTTTCTGGAGGGTTGTTTTGCGCTACAAACATAGCCAGTTAAGCTGATATTCATTGGCTGCCCGGCTAGGTTCTAGTGGCCAAAGATACACCTGCTATTTACATAGGTCTATCTGTCTGCTAAACTTGTCAGCTGGTGAAAATTGGCGGTAACCAGCTACGTCACGCAACATAACCGGTGACCGGGATATTCAGCGGGAGATAGCCGGTTATCTCCCACTGAATATTGACAGCGGGGTTGAGTGTATTTAACTGGCCAGGTGCTGTCCCTGCCTGGCTGGTTAAATACTTTTGAATATTAGGCGGTCTAACGTTAAATCCTTGTTTTGCACTTAGAAACTCCAAGTTATATTCTTATCAGGCATAATGCCGATCTGCTTCTATGGCTCAATGCTGTGCCAAGTTTAACTTTTAAAAATAAGGACTTAATTTTCCATTGACACCATCCTTTAGTAATGGGACTGTTACAAACAGGGCTGTCTTTCAGCTGGAGCAGCTAGGCCTACAAATGATCCTCCACTTCAGGAGAGAGCAGGTGGTAACCATATACCTGATCCAGTTCCCCACTTCCGCCACCAGCCCACACCACAGAGATGCCTTTAGGTCTGTGCAGTGTGACCACCCACAGGGCCCAGTGCAATTACCAAATGGAATTTAAAATGTGTATTGTTTTCACTTTGCAAAAGTTGACTGGTGAAAATGCAGGAGCTAGGTATATAATGAAAATAAAATTGTGATACCTTTCATAATTAGAATGTATTCCTTCCAGTGGTAAACTTTGTGCTTATTAATTGCTTTTTCTTAGTGCATTACATTTTCAACCCATGGACAGCTATGCTTAGCAGAGGCATTGAAGGGAAAAGGCTTGAAATGTGGCATAGTCCTGTGCTCAAGTGATTTTCTAATCATGAGTTAAAGAAGGATGTGTTTTAAAATGTTATATGTAAGGGTTGAAGCTGTATGTTTGAATTAATAAGAGGTTTTCCTTTAAAAAAAATAAATAAAGTGTACTGGCAACTAACTGCATCCCTATGTACAACTCTTGTATGGCTATTTATCATTGTCAAGAATGCACAAAACAATGTGTCTTAAACTGAGCAATATACATTTCAGAAAATATCATTTTCCAGTAACTTATACCAGCATAAAAGTAATGGCTGACTATGAAACTTGGGATTATCAGCTGTTGTACTATTCATTTATCGGAAATACTGTTCCATTTTCAGCCCACATGCTTATATTTAATAAATTAAATTGTTTAATATAAATTCACTGAAGTTGTCATCTTTCTTTTTCTTTTTTTTTTACTCAAGTTCATTAATTTTACCAAGCTGGTAAGCCATCCATAAATCCAAAGTTCTCCATCAGTTTAGTCAATTTGGACTTCCTGGAAAGTGTGTGGTAGAAGAGGGGGGGGCCAAGGGATGTGAAACTGAGGTTTGGAGTTTTTTGGCCTGGCAGTTTCCTCCTGCCACTTTGGTCTTCCAGCTCAGTCAGAATCAGTCTGTATTAGCTACAGGGCTTCTTGGACAATTACATTCGGAAGCCTTCTGAACACCCCATCCATTGATCCTCAGTGGAGTCCTTGCTTAGGGTGAAAGCAATGGAATTGGTTCCAGAATAAGTTGGTTGTACTCCAGGTATTTCCAGATTCCCAAGAACCTGGAAGGATCCAGGCTAATCTTGGATCAGAGGGACCTAAAAAGGTTTCTTGTTCATGAGAAATTCAAGATGAATCTCTTATAGAACATTCTCCCATTTCTAGATCGTTCTCCCATTACTAGATGTCAGTCTTACACTCAATACTAATCCACTACACCATCTTCATAGTGAATACTGACCACAGACTGCTGCCCTTGTCTCCTGCAATTCTGCAGCCATGGAAAGGGCCGCAAAATCAGCCCCTTTTAGTAGGTTTCTACATTTCCACAGAATTACCAAGGGAACCCAGGGGAGGGCTCCCATGTTGATAAAAACAAGGCAGCACCTTCCAAACTCCCATTCCCTATGCTTATCAAATAGCAATAGTAAAGAGGAGAGTGGCTACATGTTTGGCCACATCCTTCTCCAGTATCATTCTGGTCCTAATTGCTGATTTTAATCATGTAGCGGTTGAGTGGCCTGGTCTCATGCTGACTTTACATGTTAGGGACAGATGTTCTGCATGGACAAGCAGAGTGGCAATCCTAACAGATGGGTGACATCACTAATGGAGCCTAACCTGAGAAAAAGCTTCTCCGGCTTACACATTTGCTAGAAGTTTTTAAGAAGTCTCACCATTCATAGTTATCACTTCCTGCCTGGCCTGCTACTAAAACACAGGGCTAGCTTCAGTCTTTTTTTTTTTTTTTTTAGATTATTTGATTACCGTCACTGTCATATAACAGGTGCTTGCAGTCCCTGGTATTTCCTTAGGTACAGTGGTGGAAATAAGTATTTGATCCCTTGCTGATTTTGTAAGTTTGCCCACTGACAAAGACATGAGCAGCCCATAATTGAAGGGTAGGTTATTGGTAACAGTGAGAGATAGCACATCACAAATTAAATCCGGAAAATCACATTGTGGAAAGTATATGAATTTATTTGCATTCTGCAGAGGGAAATAAGTATTTAATCCCTCTGGCAAACAAGACCTAATACTTGGTGGCAAAACCCTTGTTGGCAAGCACAGCGGTCAGACGTCTTCTGTAGTTGATGATGAGGTTTGCACACATGTCAGGAGGAATTTTGGTCCACTCCTCTTTGCAGATCATCTCTAAATCATTAAGAGTTCTGGGCTGTCGCTTGGCAACTCGCAGCTTCAGCTCCCTCCATAAGTTTTCAATGGGATTAAGGTCTGGTGACTGGCTAGGCCACTCCATGACCCTAATGTGCTTCTTCCTGAGCCACTCCTTTGTTGCCTTGGCTGTATGTTTTGGGTCATTGTCGTGCTGGAAGACCCAGCCACGACCCATTTTTAAGGCCCTGGCGGAGGGAAGGAGGTTGTCACTCAGAATTGTACGGTACATGGCCCCATCCATTCTCCCATTGATGCGGTGAAGTAGTCCTGTGCCCTTAGCAGAGAAACACCCCCAAAACATAACATTTCCACCTCCATGCTTGACAGTGGGGACGGTGTTCTTTGGGTCATAGGCAGCATTTCTCTTCCTCCAAACACGGCGAGTTGAGTTCATGCCAAAGAGCTCAATTTTTGTCTCATCTGACCACAGCACCTTCTCCCAATCACTCTCGGCATCATCCAGGTGTTCACTGGCAAACTTCAGACGGGCCGTCACATGTGCCTTCCGGAGCAGGGGGACCTTGCGGGCACTGCAGGATTGCAATCCGTTATGTCGTAATGTGTTACCAATGGTTTTCGTGGTGACAGTGGTCCCAGCTGCCTTGAGATCATTGACAAGTTCCCCCCTTGTAGTTGTAGGCTGATTTCTAACCTTCCTCATGATCAAGGATACCCCACGAGGTGAGATTTTGCGTGGAGCCCCAGATCTTTGTCGATTGACAGTCATTTTGTACTTCTTCCATTTTCTTACTATGGCACCAACAGTTGTCTCCTTCTTGCCCAGCGTCTTACTGATGGTTTTGTAGCCCATTCCAGCCTTGTGCAGGTGTATGATCTTGTCCCTGACATCCTTAGACAGCTCCTTGCTCTTGGCCATTTTGTAGAGGTTAGAGTCTGACTGATTCACTGAGTCTGTGGACAGGTGTCTTTCATACAGGTGACCATTGCCGACAGCTGTCTGTCATGCAGGTAACGAGTTGATTTGGAGCATCTACCTGGTCTGTAGGGGCCAGATCTCTTACTGGTTGGTGGGGGATCAAATACTTATTTCCCTCTGCAGAATGCAAATAAATTCATATACTTTCCACAATGTGATTTTCCGGATTTAATTTGTGATGTGCTATCTCTCACTGTTACCAATAACCTACCCTTCAATTATGGGCTGCTCATGTCTTTGTCAGTGGGCAAACTTACAAAATCAGCAAGGGATCAAATACTTATTTCCACCACTGTAAGTTTTTCGGCCATCTTTTTATTTATTTATTTATTTATTTAGTATTCACCTGAGAAGCAATAAAGCCCATCACCCTAAGAAGCCATGTTAAAAGAATAAAAGGGTCAGGAACAGATCTATGCACAAGTAAAACCTTGTTATTACTGTTTATGATACACAAGGTTAAAACTTGTAGATATCAGTAAAACCCAGATGTAGCATTGAACCCTGAGAAAGGGAAGGAGGTCACTCTCAAAACTGAAGAACTGTATGCATCTGCCTCTTCTATATGGTGATCAGTAGGTCTTAGAGAAATATTATGTCTCAATCATTAGTTGACAGCTACATGTTTGTTAGTTGATAGCTGTTTGTTTTGGGAACTAGCTGCAAGTTTTAAGAACACTGTAGAACGAAGGAAAAGACCTATATAAACTACATTCTGAAAGAGGTAGGCTGAAATGGAGCACTAATCTGAATGTCCAAAGCAGAAGCAGGAAAGCACCCTCTACAGAAATCCAAACACAGAAGCCAAAAGGAGTAGACGATGACACAATGACCAAAGCCACCAGGGAGATGTAGTTCAAAGTGGATTTATTAAAGCACCAAAACATGAGAACCCAACATTGGCCATGTTTTGGCGGTTGCAGCTGCCTGCCTCAGGGGTCACTGTGCTGACCTGTGAATTGTCCACAGTATGTTACCATCCACACTGCAGCACTTTGGAGGCTGCTGCAATTGAGTGGATATCCTGGAGGGAGTAGAAACAATGAGAAGGGATCTGCGAACCTTAGAAGAATGGTCGAGGGTCTGGCAGTTAAAATTTAATAGAGAATAATCTGGGGTTCACTTCAAAAGGTTCCACTTAATATTTAAATATGGTACATTGGACAAACCAAGAGGAAAATTAAACAACGTATAGGTGAACATCTTAGTAATCTACACACCCACAAGAAGGAAGCTCCGTTAGTAGGGCATTGGTACCTGGTAGGGCACCAGGAAGAAGACTTGCTATTTGTTGTACTGTTTCATCTTAACCACGGGGTGGTAATGTGGTGGCTAATTTACTGAGAAGGGAGGTGCAGTACATTTTTAAATGGCAGACTGCTTTCCCTAAAGGACTTAACAAGGCGATTGATTGGTGGGCGGTTACCCACATGTGAAGTCGTAAGTAGCCTGTATATTTAAGAACTTAGTGCACATGCACCGGCGTTTCAGCCGCCAAGAGTCGGGATTGCTGACTGCTGTCACCCCGTTATCGCCATGAAAAGCAAGTAAAATATTCTCATATGATTGCGTTAGCGTTATTAAGCTAAAGAGAGTGATGTAGGTACATTCATGTATTTTTAGTTTTTATGTTTATTTAGATCTCGTTCTCCTGATGACGCCTGAGGGCGAAACATGCAATGCATGTTGAGAGCATGAAGCTATTCACTAAGGGCTGAGCACGAAGATTCACCTTGCACTAACACCAGCATATTTACAAAAAAAGAGAGCCGTTATAAGAGCAACGTTTGGACAGCGGGATTTTTCCCGTTGATACACCTAGCACTTGGAAGCAATACATCAAATACCCCTGCTGCTGAGGACATAAGTAACATTATTCCTAATGAAAAAAAAATGTTATATAGGATATCTGCAGAGAGGTAGGGAGGGACCAATAGTGCAATGATGGTGGTACAGGTGTTTTGATGATATAAGCTGTCCTATGGCTTAAAATTGAAGCACTAATATCTGAGCACTATTATATATTTCATACACGAATGTATATCACAATATAGCATTTGACACAGAAGTAAAGTTTATATGACTAAATTGCAAGGTTTCTAGTTTTCGACATAGTTAAAATTTAATGCCAAGAAGTGTAGAGTGATGCAGTTGGGGTGCAAAAATCCAAAAGAGAGATACTGAATAGGAGGGGAGAGATTAGTAAGCTCGACTCAGGAGAGAGACCTTGGGGTGTTGGTGTCTGAGGATCTAAAGGTGAAGAAACAATGCGACAAGGCGATGGCTGTGACCAGAAGGATGCTAGGCTGTGTAGCGAGGGGCATAACCAGCAGACGAAAGGAGGTGTTGATGCCCCTCTACAAGTCATTGGTGAGGCCCCACTTGGGAGTATTGTGTTCAGTTTTGGAGGCTGTATCTTGCTAAAGATGTAAAAAGACTGGAAGCGGTGCAAAGAAAAGCTACAAAAACGGTATGGGATTTGTGTTGCAAACCATACGAGAAGAGATTTGCTCACCTGAACATGTATACCTTAGAGGAAAGGAGAAACAGGGGTGACATGATACAGACGTTCAAATATTTGAAAGGTATTCATCTGCAAATGAACTTTTTTTTGGAGATGGGAAGCGGTAGAACTAGAGGACATGAATTGAGGTTGAAGAGGGGCAGACTCAGGACTAATGTCAGGAAGTATTTTTTCACAGAGAGGATGGTGGATATATGGAATGCCTTCCCGCGGGAGGTGATGGAGATGAAAACGGTAATGGAATTCAAACATGCGTGGGATAAACACAAAGGAATCCTGTTTGGAAGGAATGGTTCTGTGGAATCTTAGTGGAGATTGGGTGGCGACACCGGTAATTGGGAAACAAAATGGGAGCTGGGCAGACTTCTACGGTCTATGCCCTGATTGTGACTGAATAGATAGGCATGAGCTGGAGTGTAAATTTTAAGGGGCTTCGACGTTAGCTCCAGAACTTAGTACAAGAACAGTGCTGGGTAGACTTCTACGGTTTGTGCCCTGAGAAAGGCAAGGACAATTCAAACTCAGGTATACATATAAAGTATCGCATACCATGTAAATGAGTTTATCTTGTTGGGCAGACTGGATGGACCATATAGGTCTTTATCTGTTGTCATTTACTATGTTACTATGCTGCTTTTATTGGCTTTGTCTTCGGCACCAGACATTGCTCTTAGTTGGCTCAGTGGGGCATTTTCGAAAGAAACGTCTAAGTGATTTGGACGTTTTCCGATTTGGATGTCTTTGATTTTCAGCCATTTTCGGAAAAAAAAACGTCCAAGTGTAAAACATCCAAAGTCAAGTCATTGGGACGTAGGAGGAGCCAGTATTTTTAGTAGACTGTCCCCCTGACATCCCAGGACAGCAATCAGGCACCCTAGAGGGCACTGCAGTGGACTTCATACAATGCTCCCAGGTACACATCTGACCATTGCTCCCTTACCTTGTGTGCTGAACCCCTCAAAACCCACCCCAAACCCACTACCCCCAACTGTACACAACTACCATAGCCCTTACGGGTGAAGGAAACACCTATATGTGGGTACAGTGGGTTTATGATGAGTTTTGGAGGGCTCACAGTTTCCTCCACAAGTGTAACAGGTTGTGGGGGGTCCACCTGTCTGAAGTGCACTGCACCTACTACTAAACTACTCCAGGGACTTGCATGCTGCTGTCAGGGACCTGAGTATGACATCTGAGGCTAGCAAGTAATGTTCTTCAACACACCTTTTGGGGGGGGGGGGGTGGGAGGGGGTTAGTGACCACTGGGGAGTAAGGGGAGGTCATCTGGTCATTTAGGGCACCTTTTTGTGCCTTATTCGTAAGAAAAACAGGTCTAGCTCAAAATGTCTGTTTTAGTGCTGGATGCTTTTGCTTTGTTCCATTATGGCTGAAAGACGTCCAAGTCTTAGGAACGGCCAAGTCCTGCCTTGAACACGCCCCTGATACGCCCCCTTGAGATTTGGATGTCCTTCTGACGGACTTTGAAGAAAAGTCCAAATTGGGGTTTCGATTATACCGATTTGGATGTTTCTATGAGATGGACGTCCAAATGCTGACATATCACTTTTTGGACGTCCATTTCGAAAATGAGCCTGTCAGAGTCCCAAGTTGTGCATAGTGACCCCTGAGGCAGGAGACTGCATCCGCCGAAACACAACCCGTGTTGAGTTCTCTTGTTTTGGTACTTTATTTAATCCACTTTGAACTACATCTCCCTAGTGGATTTGGTCATTGTGCCATCCTCTACTCCTGCTTTGGCTTATGCACTAATCTGAATATCGGATTAAATCCTCATTCTCCTTAAAATTATGTGATGTTCTAAATTAAGGATGGGCAACTGTGTTCCTCAAGGGCCGCAACCCAGTTGGGTTTTCAGGATTTCTCCAAAAAATATGTGTAAGTTCTATTTGCATATAATGGATGCAGTGCACGCTTATTCAGGTGCCCCTCCTCTTTTTTTAAGGCTCTCAGGCAGGGGTGTGCTGGTAACTTTCTAACAATGGGCTCAGGCATAGCCAGTTCTGCAGTTTAGGGGGGCCTGTGAGGACTGGGGGGGGGGGCAAAATGTATGCCTAGCATGCCCACTTGTGTGGGCATGCTAGGCATACCTTTGCTGGCAGGGATGCTGAGCCCCACCAGCCAATAAACTGACTGCCACCATGGGAGCCAACTTTTCAAAATTATTGTGGGTGCTAAGCCCAATGGAAATAACTCCTCCCTGGACACATACAAGAAATTTTCTCAATATGTGTGGTGCTCCAGCACCCACAGAGCTGGCTCCTATGACTGCCACCGCTCGCCAATGCTTGCTTCTGGTTTTGAGCAGCATGCCCACATTTTGGGAGTCAGTTGTTAAAGTAGCCATGGGGAGGGAGGGGGGAAGCATATATGCACTGAATGTTTTTTTTCCACATTATGGAACACAGTCCTACAATCCTCCATAGTTAGGGAAAAGCAAAATTTTTCTTTTCAATCCTGCAGACCATTTTCTAGGTGGCCACAGTTGCGTGCCTACCACGGGCTTAAGCCCCTAAATCGTGGTGAGGGAGAGGTGTTCTAGTTACAGTTCCTGTTCTAAATTACCTGCAGTTGGCTACAGCATGGTGCCTATATAATTCCCCTAGCCTGTGCCCTTCAGTACCTGATTTATTATATTGCAATTGTGATGGAGTAAACATCCATCTAATGCTTTCACTGTTGTTTTCCCTTTTCTCCTCAACAGTATATAGCATTGCTGATACATTCAATGTTAAAAGATGACCCCGCTGTTTGTAGGTCCTTCCTGGCCCTCTGCCACGTTTGTTGGTTGTGGGTAAGGTTGCCTGCTGAACAGAGCGCAAACAATAGTCTAGGCACTGCTTATGCTTATCTGCAGGTTTGTACTTGGCAGATTGCTAGTGCGAGACAAGATACCTATTGTTTAGGCAGCTCTGTGCTGTGTGTCTAAGGGGTGTAGGGCTGTATGGTAAGGGGGGGGGGGTAGATGGGCATTTCTGTTGATGCAGGTTGAAAAGAACAGGTGGCCTTCTACATGGCCACACTTATGACATGTATGTACCTAAGTTTTTGTGTCACAGTTGACCTGTCATGCAACCCAGATTGCAGCCTCCTCTCACATCAACCCCAGCATTTGATAATACCACATATGTAGTGCACAAAGTCGAGACACAGGCCCTGGTATGGCAAAAAAAGTTAAACTTTGTAATATATTTAAAAAAATAAACTATTTACAATAAAAGTTAATTTGCCTCATTGAGGGTTCTTCCTTCCCTCCATGGCCCTTCTTAGCAGCTCTACCACCAGCAGCAGGAGATGCTCCTGTGTCCCTAACCGCTGCTGTACCGAGTGCCGCCACCTCCAGCAGCAACTGGTTTTGTATAGCAACCAGTTGCTGCAGGAGTTGCAGTACTGTGGCACTGTTGTCCACTGCTGCTGGTGGTGGGTGCTGCTCCTACTCCCCCTCCAGAGGAGGCATATTTATTTATTTGTAGCTTTTGTATCCCCCATTTTTCCCACATACTAGCAGGCTCAATGTGGCTTACAGGAGACCGAATTGGGTCGGTGTTAAACAGGTACAATTAAACATTGGGTAAGGGAATGTAGAGGTAGATGGGAACAATAAAAGACAAAGAAATAACAAATAACATAGTCTTTTAAATCAGTGCAGGGTTGAAGCAGCTAAGCAGAATCAGAAAGTTAGGCCTTACAAAGCAAATAGGCACCATTTGGCACCTCCCATTCCCCAGCTTCAATAAAGACCCCTGTTCCTCTGCTGCCGCTGCCTCCTCAGCTGGTGTGGTCCGCTGCTCTGCCTCCTCCTCCTCCTGCACCACAGCCTCAGCCTCCACTTCTGCCACCTGCTGCTCTGCTGGTGCTGCCGCCACCGCCTCCTCTTCCTGCCCCGTGTATGTAAAAGGATTGTCCTTGAGATCAGCACATCCAACATGGCTTGCATAGTGCAGGAGCTGGCTAGCATGAGGCAGGGATGGGGAAAGGTGTGGTCTTTGGTGAGCCCTGGGGTATACGACTGGGTTGTGAGATGCATGAGATGACATGACGGAACCCTGGAAGCTGATCTGACAAGGAGTACACAGGATGTGTTTGCAGGGTAAAGTCATTCCTCAGCAGCATGTTTGCATTTTGAGTTGTGACTATGGTTGGGTTACCAGGTTTTTTTTTTGTTTGTTTGTTTGTTTTTTGGGGGGGGGGGGGAGGACTATTTTTTTTCAATTTCTTTTAAATTCATGCTATTGACATCCACTAATAGCAGGACCTCCAGCAGGAATACCATGAAACACTATCCACCCAAGAAAGGGGGATACAGAAGTGAGGCACTCTGAGCCCCTAAAATTGGAGATATGGATTTGTGAAGCGGTCATGGCAGAAAAGGTGTACTTAGTTAGGTGGTAACATTTTGATGTTCCCTGCCGTAGCTGTTTGCAATGTGACCCATTCCTTTGCATGTCATCTCATAGGAGGTTAGTTGGAAGTTGCAGCCACACTCATGGGACGGTAGCTGCAACCTCAGGCCTTGATCTGGGACAGAGGTGTTATGACTTACTTTTTGCCTAATAGCCACCTTGAATGTGAAGTTTTACAGGAAATTGTCATTATTAAATAAATACATTTACAAATGACTACAGGTGTTCTGTTTACAAAACTTACGTCTAGCCCTGAGGCGCCGTCATACGCTCCTGATCAGTTGAGGGCTCTCCCTGCGTATGCGCCGGTATCTGCATCTTAGGGATTCCAGTTCCCTACGTATCCCAAAACGTCTGCAAGATAAAAGTTTGTACACCAGTAATCAGGGGATAGCCCTTCTTGCCTTCACAACAAAAATTCCTTTGGAAGCCAAATTGGAGAGACACATAACACTGATGGGGGGGGGGGGCATTACATTGGTACAGGTGATATAATTGAGGTGGATATGAAGACAGAGAGTACTCTTTCTGTGCAGCATGTGCAGTATTGCAGGGATCTGGGAATGGTTTTCCTTTCTAGGACATTGATTCTATTAATGGATGTGCATGTGCACATATCACTGATTACACTTAAATGCAGACTACAGTTAGTGCATGTATTGCTGAGGGAGCTCTTACATGTGGTACTACAGGAGGGGGACCTGATAGCCCATGCCCAGTGCTGGGGGGGGGTCCATTTCCAGAATGTGTCCCTTATTATGATCCATGCTCTAATGGAGACGGTCCTTGGGGGCAGATGGTGCTGGTAAATGAAGAGGCAAAGTTGGCAAAGTTGCACCAAATACACGTTTTCCCCCATATTGTAATTTGGCTCTTGCCGGAGTGCCATGTTTCTCTCTGAATAAACGTTCTAAAACATGCATCACCCTATAAGGACATCCAACACCATACGTGTTACATTGTTACATTTACAGCACCATATATGGACGTCTAGCCCATATATGGATGGTCATCACATGTATGAATGTCTTCACACGGGTGGAGCCTTATATGGACGATCATCTCGTATGCAAACGACTTCAAATATGCAATGCATTTCCAGTGCCTGGACGTTCTGCAAGTACAATAGACATTTCTAGCTGGCGACATTTACGTTATAGACGTCTGGCGGTTGTACCAGAAAGATGTCCTTGCTAGTTTATTTTGAATGTTTCTGATTTAGCCGTTTTCCACTGCGATTTTGGAATATCCAAGAACGTCTACAGTATCTTTTCATTATGCCTGCCTGATTTTGGACGTTTTTGCTAAAACGTCCAAATTCTGACTTAGATGTCATGTCAAAAATACCCCGCCACGTAAACCACTCAGACATTTTATGATGGACGGTATATCAAATACTTAATAAACTTTAAACTAGCAGCTGAGGGGGGATATGATTGAGGACTATAAAATCCTGAGTGGTGTAGATCGGGTAAAAGTGAATCGATTTTTCACTCTTTCAAAAATTACAAAGACCAAGGGACACTGAATGAAATTACATGTAAATACTTTTAAAACAAATAGGATGACTTTTTTTTTTTCAAAGAATAGTTAAGCTCTGAAACTCAATGCCAGAGGATGTGGTAACGGCGGTTAGCATATCTGGGTTTAAAAAAGCTCCTGGAGGAAAAGTCCATAGTCTGTTATTGAGATAAACATGGGGGAAGCCACTGCTTGTCCCAGGATTGGTAGCATGGAATGTTGCTACTAATTGGGTTTCTGCCAGGTACTTGTGACCTGGATTGGCCACTGGGCTAGACGGACCATTGGTCTGACCCAGTATGACTATTCTTATGTTCTCATGACATGCTGGATGAAAGGGGAGGGAGAGAGGGGGCATGCTGAATGTAAGAGGGACAGAGAGAGGGGGAGACACTGGATGGAATGGGGGGGGGGGGGAGAGAAGATTTCCACTTCAGGCACAGGCAGCTCCTTGTGACTCTGGGCAAGTCACTTAACCCTCCATTGCTCCAGGTACAAATAAGTACCTGTATACAATATGTAAGCCGCATTGAGCCTGCCATGAGTGGGAAAGCGTGGGGTACAAATGTAACAAAAAAAAAAGACACAGGATGGAAGGGAGAAGAAAGAGAGGGGGAGCGAGGACATGCAGGATGGAAGGGGGGAGGACAGAGTTAGTGAAAGACTAGGGAATAGGAGGAAGGGGAATCCAAGGACTGGGGTGATAGAAAAGAGATGGAAAGCTGTAGACAGACACAATAAAAAGAGGGGAATTGAAGACTTTATAGTAAGAATTAATGAACAGAGGGAGACAAATAAATAAAAGAAAGCTGAGAGGAAAACGTAAACAGGAAGTGCATCAGAGAGGGCCGGATGGACACGGCAAAGGGTAGTGGATCTGCCTGTGTGAATCGCAGCGCTGCTGACGACAGCCCAAAAAAGAAAGCTGCAGGGAGCGAGGCAGCAGCTGGGAGGAGCAGAATTTCAGGCAGGCAACGCTCCCGGACGGGCGGACCTGGAGTCGCGGAAGAAAAGGCAGCGAGGGATGTTGGTTTGGGATTGGAGGAAGGCAGAAGTGCTGGACTTATGTGGGGAGGACAGGGGCTGGAGGGAAGGGATAGTGCTGCCAGACTTGTGGGAGGAAGGGGATTGGAGGGAAGGGAGAGAGCTGCTGGATGTGGGAGGAAGAGGAGGAGGGGGTCTGAATGGAAGGGAGAGAGTTGCTGGACATGGAAGGAAGAGGAGGAGGGGACTGAATGGAAGAAAAAACTGCTGGACATGGGAGGAAAAGGAAGAAGGGATGGAGGGAAGGGAGAGAGCTGCTGGACAAGGGAGGAAGAGGAAGAAGGGACAGGAGGGAAAGGATAGAGCTGCTGGACATGAGAGGAAGAGGAGGAGGGGACTGAATGAAAGAAAGAACTACTGGACATGGGAGGAAGAGGAAGGGACTGGAGGGATGGGAGAGAGCTGCTGGACATGGGAGGAAGAGGGGGCTGGAGGGAAGGGAGAGAACTGCTGGAACAGCACAGGGAGGGAAGGGAAACAGATGCCAGCAGCAACAGTGCAGTCTCCTTATTTTGCTGTGTTTGGTAACTACACTGAGAAAAATGAGAGGATACTGACCTGTCATCATCACTTTGCTGCTAACCAAAATACAAACTGCTAAGTCTCTTCTGGTGAAACCAAAAGAAAAACCAGACCACTACTTTTAAAGCCAAATGAATACATCATCATTTTACCTACTAGGAAGAAAATGGATACCCTTGTCAGGAGGCTGAGCATTATTTTAATTTGTTTTTAACCCACCAATGTTCCCATAATAAGCCGTATGGGAACAAATTGATGTTCCCATACGGGAACACTAGGCACTAATGGGTTAAATGGAGAGTGCAAACCGTAAAGAAAATGTTCTGCCTAAACTCCAAGTCTGTTTCTAGATCAACTCCCTGTGTGTAATGTTCTAATTTTTCCATAGTTAAAATAGAAACCCATTACCACAGATAAAACAAACCTCTCTTTTTGTTTCTTCAATGAAGTCCAGAGCACATGGGTGCCTCCCTGACTTCCTTAGTACACACACTCCCCCCACCTTCTCTGAAAACTAGCAGCCAGTCCAATTTCAGGAACAGCACTGCATGACTCAGACTGAGCTTCAAGGAGCCTGAACTCCCATACTGTTCTCCCTGGCTTAAAACTCAAGAGTCACGCTGTGCTAGAATAATACAAAATAGCCCAAGTGCTGGCAGCAAAGGTGTGAGTCTGCCATCAGATGTAACAAATTGGGAGGAAGGTAGCCTAGAGGGGATGGGATGAAAAGGGGAAGGTGGAGGCTGGCTAATAGTAGATGTGGGGGGGGGGGGGGCATGATAATTAATACTGTCTGGGTTGACATTTAAGGAGCGTGTGTGTTAAGGCAGGTGACAGCAGGTGAGGAGTACATTGTTTCAGTTATGTAACTTGATGTGAGACGGCCACTTCATTGGAGCGGGTTCCCTTCCCCTCTTGCTCAAGAGACTGGCTGCTTTGTCCAGTGATGGCTTGTAAAAAAAAAAAAAAAAACCACCCCCTTCAATGTAAGAGAAATAATGTGCCCCCACTTAAAAAAATAGCAGAAAAAGCTGGTGTGAGGTTTTCTGCTGTTGTGATTTTCACTACACTTGCTGCCAGGCAGGCTGCTGAGGTCTGCAGAGCAACTAGAACACCTTTTTCAAACTCCCGAGACCTGCAGAAATCTGTTCCTTCGCTTGGTGGCACTGAACATTCTTATCTGTAAAATCTAGTGCACAAAGGTACTGCCACTTTCATAGGGCATGATAAACATCTATTTACTTCACCATACTCCTCATCACTGAGCTACCATAACACTATTTTCTTAAACATCTAACACATTATAACTGGGCACTTATATTATTTACCTGCTCCTTTCATGCATAAAATTACTACTACTACTTAACATTTCTTTTTTTTTTTTATATATATATTTATTGATGACCGATAAGAAAAATTGAACAAGTCATAATAACATCCAACATGATGCAGATTACATTGAAATATATAAGTCCACCAATCTTAATACATTAACTCTTCGTTTTCCAGTCATCATCATACATTTTATCACATTTTATTTCCCCTTCCCTTCCCTCCTTTCCCCCCTTCCCTCCCATGTTCAACTTCAATTCAACAATTATTATCCATTAAGTACTCTACTACGTGCCCGTGGAGTTAGTGTGTTTAGAAAGGGCATCCAACATTGAAGATACTGTTCACCTCTTTGTGATGCCAGATCTAATGCTTCCTTTCTTTCCATTGCACTAAGCGAGATCATATTTGCTCTCCAATGTTGAGTGGATGGTGTTTCTTTCTGCAACCACAATTTAAGTATTGTCTTTTTACCCATCATCACTGATCGTCTCTGGAAGTGTCGAAGGCCAACCTTACTGGACCCTTGGTTTGTAAATTGTTCAAATAACAACCTTGGATGGCTCTTCCAATTAATCCCCCACATCTTTGATACATGTAGACATATCTGAGACCAGAATCTCAATACTGGCGGACAATGCCAGAACATATGTCCCATATGTGCTCCCTGCCTCTCACATTTTGGACAATCATCTTGTGGCCTCAAAGTTGCTTTAAATGCTCTGTGTGGCGATATATAAAGTCTCATCAAGAATTTGTATTGCATTTCTCTGATTTCAATAGATCCAAACTGCTTATAACATAACTGCAAACAGGTCTGTATTGTAGTGCTCCCTATGGTGCAACCCAGTTCTTGTTCCCACTTCTGTGTTAATTTTGTGTAGTGTGTCATAGACATAGCCTCTCGTATCTGTAAGTGATAATACTTTAATGGTACTGATTTCTGGGCCTCCAAGTCATAAACCTCTGTTATTTGTTCTCGCACTGTAGTTTGTAACGATGACCCTGGGAGGGACCGAATATAATGTTTTAATTGCTCATATGCCAAGAAATCTCTTATCTCCATCCCCTGGCAGCCCTGTAATTCCTCTTGGGACTTTAACGTTCCATCCCTCCGCAAAACTTGAAACAAAAAGAAAATACCTGCTGCCCTCCATTTACAAAATGTTAAAGAAGAGCTCCCCACTGGGAAATCTAGATTCCCTCCAATCGGTAGGAAGGGCGTAACTTTCCCATTAAGACCAAGGAGTTTACTTAACCATACCCATGTTTTCTGAAGTGGAAGAAACAATGGTTTAAGATATGTTGGTGTTGTCACCTTACTTGGTCCTGCGTGCAACCAAAAACTAAAATGTACCTCCTGAAGCATCTTACACTCTGCTTCTGGGTATGTGAAATGTGACGTTCCTCTAAACCAATCTGCAATATGCCTCATGCACCCCGCTACTGAGATCCATTTAATATTGAGTGCTCCCAATCCTCCTTTTGCTCTCGTCAAATATGTTTGTTGCATACTGACTCGAGCTCGTTTCCCATTCCATAAAAATTGCTTTAACAGTTTATATAGGTCTAGTTCTTCTTTACGGGTCATAAATAACGATAACACTTGCACTATATACGTCCATCTCGGCACTATAATCATATTGTATATTGCAATTCTACCAAAGAGTGAAAGGGTAAGTTTTTGCCACATCATTAAGGTTGTTCTTGTCATCTCCCACAAAGGTTCTAAGTTGATTTTGTTGGAATGTAATTGTATTTTACATGCATTGCCTGTCACCTATTATTTCTCTGTGATTACTCTGTGACCTCTGATGTGAATTACTTAGAGAGGTCACATAGCTATGCAACTTCCTGTGGGGGACAGATGCAGCACATGCAGCACATGGTGCACATGGAGCTCATGATCTCTCCTAACCTGAGAGGATCTATGGTGGTGTGAGCATCCATTACCATCTAAGCACATGGAAGGAGCTGATAATACAAATGTATAGTAATATGTATATATAAGCCTGTCTGATTATAATCTAACTACAAACTGTGAGTAAACAGATGTTTTGTTACTTCAACTTTAAAGTGACTCAGCAGTGAATTATTCAGGGGTGAATGAGAGAGAGATGAAGAAAGAAATTAACATTTCTAAAGCTGAAGCTGTGTGTACTAAAATCTGCTAATTATTTACTACAAATAATCCAACAAAAGGGTTATGGGCCCAGGGCTCAGGAATTGAAAAAGAAGAGAAATATTACCAGGCAGAAAAAAAAAGGCCACATTTTTTCTCTTAAGTTTTAAAGGAAAGATTCAGTCTGTCTCTCTCTCCCCCCACACAGCAGACAGAAGGCTAAGAAAATGGCTGAGGGAAGAAATTCACCATTTTTCTATTCTCTCAAGGTGCCTAAATTAACTGAGTTTAATTATCGGCAGTGGGAACTAAGATTCATATGTCTCCTTCGAGCAAAAGGATTAAATATATGCTTAGACCAAGACAGAACAGCTGAAAATATGGCTGAATGGGACAATGCAAACTATTATGTGAAGTGCATGCTTTTGGAAGCTCTCTCAGAGAAACAAGCCATATTAGTGGAGGGAAAAGATACACCAAAGGACATTTTATATAAACTGAGAACTATGTATGCAACTACATATGCAAAGCAGCAACCAATTTGGTTGGCAGAGTTGAATGAAACCAAATTAAGGGATAAAAGTAAATGTAATGATCACATTATGTATCTTATGTCTTCATTTCAAAAGCTAGAACTTTCTGGAATTCCCATGTGTGATGCATTGAAAAGAGCATTTCTTTTTACCTCACTATCAAAGAAGTTTGATGTTTTTAGGTCTGTAAATGAGGCCATTGAAGGGCAATCTTTTGAACAGGCAACATCAAAACTAAGGCAGGAATGCATAATAAATGATTCTGAGGAGATGTGTTCTCAAAGCAAGTCAGAGAGAAATGAAACAAATTTCTTGGCAAAGAACAGAGGAAGGCGGAGCTATGGGAAAACTCCACCAAGGGCAAGCTGATTTGCTACTCATGTGGAAAGGAGGGACATGTATCTAAATGGTGTAAGGAAACACAAAACACTCCCTCTAGCTCACCTAAGCCAATGGAACTAAAGAATTTCAAACCAGGAAATGTATGAAGGACAAAGATAAACACAAGGGCTTTCTAATGGCAGAAAAATCTTTGACTATGGTAAATAATAATTCAAATGAAAGTACTTGGATTTTGGATTCGGGGAGCACATGCCATTTAACCAATTGTAAGAATTTCTTTCAGGAAATGTGTCCAGAGGAAGGTATTCTTAAAACTGCAAACGCAGGGACTGCTAAGATCCAAGCAAAAGGTATTGGATTCTTAAAATGCAAAGTGTCTAATGAAGTTAAAGAAATTCCTGTAAGTGATGTCTTGTATATTCCCCAAGCAGTTTGTAATATGCTTAGTGTATCTACATTAGATAAGAAGGGATTTGCGATTCATTTTGAAAACAGTAAGTGCACAATCTCTAAAAATGATGAAGTGTATGCTGAAGCTTTTATGCATAATGATGTTTATAAACTGAGCATTTCAGGTGAAGCCTCACATATGGCGCAAGTAAGGAAGAATGATGGTAAATGTAGTCTGGAAATCTGGCACCGCCGCCTGGGACATCGTGATTTTAAGGTGATCCAGGATCTTTACAGTAAGCAACTGGCCACCGGCATTCAGATAAGTGCAGATGCTGGTAAAATGGAGAAATGCATAGACTGTGTTACTCAAAAAGATGTGAGACCCTCATTTCCTGCATACACAGGAAATAGGAGTAATAAAGTGCTGGACTTAATACACAGTGACTTATGTGGACCGTTTAATATCCCATCATTGGGAAATAACAGATTTGTGCTAATATTCTTGGATGATTTCTCTAGATATTGTGTGGCCTATTTGCTGAAAGAGAAAAGTCAAGTCACAGACATGCTGAAGAAATACGTAGCCATGGTGAGCAATAAATTTGAAAGAAAACCAAAGGTTCTTCAGACCGACAATGGTGGTGAGTTCACTTCACAAAGCATGCGCACATTTCTAGAACAAGAAGGCATTCAACATATCACAACAGTAGCTTATACACCAGAGCAAAATTCTGTTGCAGAGAGAAAATTTAGGTCACTTGTGGAAATGACCAGGTGTATGCTGTCAGATAGCAATCTCCCTAAAAGACTATGGGGGGAAGCCATTCTCACAGCAGTGTACCTACAAAACAGAATGCCAACTAAAGGCGCTGAGCGCACACCACATGAGACATGGCATGGTAGGAAGCCAAACCTGTCACACATAAGAACATTTGGAAGTACAGCATATGCTCATGTACCAAAGCAAAGAAGGCATAAGCTGGATTCCACAACAGAAAGGGGCATTTTAGTTGGCTATACTCCAGGACACAAAGGATATAGAATTTTGAATCTGAAAACTGGCATTGTTGGCATAAGACATGTTACATATTTTGATGAAAACAAAAGGGTTGATAAAGGCTGGATTATCCCAGATGAGCCTTATCATCCAGAATATGAAACTAGAACCATAATAGACATGCCAGTGTATATAAATGCCATACCAAGGCAGATGTCTGAAAGCAACTCATCTGTATCTAACGAGGAACAGGCAGAGGAAACAGACACAGAAAGGATCATTGAAGAAGACAGTACAGTTGGAGAAGGGGAATCAATTGGAGAAGGACTCTCAGATTTAGAGGATGCGGAAAGGTCAGACCAACCTGTTGTCAGACGCTCATCCAGGGAAAACAAAGGTGTTCCACCCCCAAGACTGTCTTACCTAACAAAGTCAGCAGAAGCTCAAGAGCCCTTAACATGGGATGAGATTGAGAAAATGCCAGCAGAAGAAGCTGCTGAATGGCATAAAGCTGCACAAGAAGAAATTGATGCATTGGATAAAAATAATACTTGGATTCTTACAAAATTACCTCCTGGCAAGAAAGCTATAGGATGCAAATGGGTATTCAAGTTAAAAAGGAATGCACAAGGAAAAGTGGAAAGGTATAAAGCCAGATTAGTGGCAAAGGGATATCTTCAAAAATATGGAGAAGATTTGATGAAGTGTTTGCACCTGTAGTGAAACACACGACAATCAGAACACTTCTGAGCATTGCAGTCTCAAAAGGCATGCAAGTCAACCACATTGATGTGAAAACAGCGTTTCTTCACGGAGATATAACTGAGGACTTGTACATGGAACAGCCAACAGGTTTCATAAATACAAAACAAAGACAGCTAGTGTGTAAATTAAACAAAGGTCTTTATGGATTAAAGCAAAGTGCAAAATGTTGGAATGAAAAATTGCATGAAATATTGACAAATTTAGGATTTAAGCAAGGTGAAGCAGATAAATGCTTGTACACTAGGTGCACAAATGGACAATATGCATACATTTTAGCTTTTGTTGATGATCTGCTCATTGCAAGCAAAAGTGAGCAAGAGTACAAGGACATTGTAAAGTGTTTAAACCTCAATGTTGAGATAAAAGAACTTGGTAATGTGTCATACTATCTTGGTATAGAAATTGAGAAACAAAATGATGGTTCTTATCTTCTAAGCCAGAAGCAGAAAATAAATGAGCTTATTGAAAGTTTAGGTATGCAAGATGCCCAAGTTGTAAGCACTCCCATGATCACTGATTTTCTGAAAGATGAAACAGTAAGAGAACCTTTACCAGATAACATCCAATATAGATCAGCCATAGGTAAGCTTTTATATCTAGCTACCACATACAGGGCTGATATAGCAAATGCAGTAGGAATTTTGAGCAGAAGGGTCAGCTCACCTACCAAATCAGATTGGACTGCAGTTAAAAGGATGGTAAGGTATTTAAAGGGTACCATTGATTGTAAATTAAAGATTTCAGCCAATAGTAATCCAAAACTAATATGTTACTGTGATTCAGATTGGGCAGGGGATCATTCTGATTATAAATCCACAAGTGGATATGTGTTTATGTATGGAAATGTACAAATTTCATGGGCCAGTCATAAACAAAGTATTGTGAGTCTGTCTTCTACAGAAGCTGAATATGTGGCCGTATCGGAAGCGTGCAGAGAACTGATGTGGATTGAAAAACTTTTGCTGGATTTTGGAATAGCTGAAAAGAGACCAATCCAGATAATGGAAGATAATCAGAGCTGCATCCGACTGTCACAGAATGAGAAGGTTCAGTCACGCACCAAGCACATCGCAACGAAATACCACAACGTGCGAGAGTTGGCAAAAGAAGGGGTCATCAGTCTACACTATTGTCACACCAGTGAGATGACAGCTGACATCATGACCAAACCGTTACCCAGAGAACGTTTTGAGGATCTGCGTATAAAGCTTGGACTTTGTATGAATAAATAATTGCATGACAGTTATGCATGAGAAGGGGTTTGTTGGAATGTAATTGTATTTTACATGCATTGCCTGTCACCTATTATTTCTCTGTGATTACTCTGTGACCTCTGATGTGAATTACTTAGAGAGGTCACATAGCTATGCAACTTCCTGTGGGGGACAGATGCAGCACATGCAGCACATGGTGCACATGGAGCTCATGATCTCTCCTAACCTGAGAGGATCTATGGTGGTGTGAGCATCCATTACCATCTAAGCACATGGAAGGAGCTGATAATACAAATGTATAGTAATATGTATATATAAGCCTGTCTGATTATAATCTAACTACAAACTGTGAGTAAACAGATGTTTTGTTACTTCAACTTTAAAGTGACTCAGCAGTGAATTATTCAGGGGTGAATGAGAGAGAGATGAAGAAAGAAATTAACATTTCTAAAGCTGAAGCTGTGTGTACTAAAATCTGCTAATTATTTACTACAAATAATCCAACAGATTTTATGTATGTATTCTAAGTGTGGGGAGAGATAGATTCCCAAATATTTGATTTTTTCCATTACTACTTAACATTTCTAAAGCGCTACCAGGGTTACGCAGCGCTGTACAATTTTAACACAGAAGGACAATCCCTGCTCAAAGAGCTTACAATCTAATGGACAAATGTAGAGTCAGTCAAGTAGGGGTAGTCAATTTGGGGCATTCTCGATTACATGAAAGGTATAAAGGTATAAAGGTTAGGTGCTGAAAGCAATATTGAAGAGGTGGGCTTTGAGCAATGATTTGAAGATGGGTAAGGAACACTAGCATGTGCACACGTGTAAGTGCTTGCAGGCCACCTATGCACTATTCTGTAATGGCATGCTTAAGTGGCACAGCATATAAACGCGAAGGGGTGTACACAGGGCACGGCTCGGTTCCCAGTTACACACATCCCTGCCACATTTAAGTGCCCCCAACTATGCCAAGCCAATGGCTGGTGTAACAGCAGGTTCGCAGACGTAAAGCACACTGATATCAGGTTACCCAAGAATTGTATAAGTGGAATCTGGGTGCCTAGATGCCACACCCCTTTGTGCAAAACTATTTTTCCTATATCCTGTTCCTTCAATTTACCTGAACAGGATATTAACTGTGATTACGGGTAAGCATTCCTAATTATACACTGTATATTTAACTCAGATTAGTCTCCGATTTAGACTTTGTTTCTACTACTACTTATCATTTCTAAAGCGCTACTAGACGAACGCAGCGCTGTACACTTGAACATGAAGACACAGTCCCTGCTCGACAGAGCTTACAATCTAATTCATATATGCTCTGTCTATATGCTCTTTTCTTGTGTATATACTGCCACACAACCTACTTTATCGCTTAGTACAAACTTACTTTAGATTAATTATCTAGAAAATTAATCTGTCTATACTCCTCTCAAAATTCACTCAAATTCCAACATTTAATACATAATGGCTGCATTTAAGAGCTGGTTCGCTTGTTTAATGCTATGTTACTGGATTACAGGAGAAAACATTTTTAACTCCCATTCCAGAACTCTATGTGGAAATGACCAATTACAATATTTCAACAAAAATCAGCTAAACAATGTCAAATATACTAACATAAAATCAACTGTTAATTCAAATAAAACCTCGCACAATCCATTCTCAATCATAAGTACCTATTCCTATAGATTACATAAATACTAGATCCGACATAAATAAAACACATACTGCCTGCGATTGAACAGAAGATGAACAATTAGGCCTTGCATTGATTACAGAAACTTGGATAAATTCTAAAGATCCAACCCTGCTCAACATTTGTCCTCCAGGATACAAAATTCATCATCTGACTAGAAATTTAAAAAAATAAAATACAAAATAGAGGAGCAATCATTTATAAATAATTTTTTCAAAATTAAATTGATCTCCCAGAACTTTAACCCCCCAATCTAGAAATTCTGGCATATAACATTACTGATGAAACTTTATCCAATCATTTATGTCTTATTTTGACAATGTATTGTTAATAGGCAATATTAGCCTTCATTTAGAAAAAAAAAGACCATATCAAAATGAAAACACTGTCAGAATTTCTTGAATCATGGAGCTTCATAACTCCTTCTAGACATAGTAAAGGTCACATACTTAACCTACTAGCTTATAAACTTATAAATCCCACTAATATCTATATATCCAAGATAGAATGGAAGCCGATTTTATGTTCAGATTAAAGTTTATCTGGAAAGAAGTGAACCACAACAAGGCAGCTCATTACAAACCTACTTTATATAAGAGGCAAAATCAATACATAACAATTTTGGTCTAAAGTAGACGAAAATCAACCAATTTTTATGCGAGAGTCTAACAACTTCTTGGGATGAACTCAGTAAAAACATTTATTTATTTTTATTTATTTGTTACATTTTTTCCCACCCATTTGTAGGCTCAATGTGGCTTACATGTTACCGTAAAGGCGATCGCCAATATCAGTATGATCAAATACAGAGTGATGTTGTGGCAGAGTTCATGTGTGACAGATACATTGGGTAATCTTAAGGAGGAAGAGTTAAGTTATGTCCTGCACGAGCTTTGGTTACTTTATGTTGCAGAGTATAGACATTTAAGTTGGATTGTTAGGATTTGCCTTTTTGAACAGGTTAATTTTTAGTAGTTTCCAGAAGTTTAGGTGGTCTTATGTTGCTTTCTTATCAACAAGCAGAAAGTATCAACATAAGAAACTTAAACCTTTGCTCCAAGTCAAATATTTCTTGTTGTTTTAGTGACTTTAATCCCTAGCATGTTTGCTAATTTTATGTAAAATCCTGAATGCATGCCTAGTTATTTGTTACGTTTATTTGGCATTAGTGTTTAAATATTTTCTTTATGTACTAATAAAAAATCATATCCAATGGGCAATTTTTTTTTTGCTTGCTTTATTTCTCTTCCACCTCCCTCGAGCCTATTTTCTGTTCTAGAAGAGAGCTGGCCCGAGAGGTAGCAGCTCTATTTGGGCCTAGGCCCACTACAGCAGTTCTTTCTGGGTTTTGGCTTATGCAAGACACAGCCCATTTAAAGTGACTGGGCTGTGTCGGCATTAGCGCACAGCAGCCGCAAGTACAGCTTAGTAAATGGGGGGGGGGGGGGGGTTAGCTCCATACCATTCATATCACACTAACAGACACAAAATGGACAGCCAGGCCATGGTCCGACCACTACAGTGCAAACCTCTCCCTCCACTGGAGAACAAAAAAGACACAACAAAAACAACAAACATATACCACGAGAGGCAAAATAGACCCACTAATATTCTGGCAACAATTCTACGCAGACGAATGGACAATACCTACAGACACACCCCAATTTCTCCAAGATTGGGATAACAGATGCAGAATAATACTAGACAACATAGCACCACTTCAAACCAGAACCTCACACAGAAAAAACTCAATACCATGGTTTAACGAAGAACTGAAAGAACTAAAAATACAAGTCAGAAGATTGGAAAGAGCATGGAGCAAGAAAAAAGTCGAAAACTCACACAAAGACTGGAAACAACTACAAAGAAAATACAAATACACGATCAGACAAACTAAAAGGACCTATTACAAAACCAAAATAGGACCAAACTACAAGGATACACACAAACTCTTCTCACTCGTAAACAACCTTCTAAATACTACCAAGGTCACCTCCAACAACGAGGACACCCTATCAGCAACCAACCTTGCGAACTACTTCAAAGAAAAAATCATAAAACTCCGACTCATGATACCCACTCACACAACGGACTATACAAGTATCCTTGATTGTCTAGACCCAAAACCCGGAGAATGCCCAGCAGATCAATCATGGACCGACTTTAACACGCTCTCATCAAAATAAATCTCATATTGGCTAGGAAAATACGCCAAATCACAATTCAAATTAGACATCTGCCCTAACAGTCTAATAAGATCCGCACCCAAACAATTCAAAACAGACCTCACAAACCACATAAATTACAGGCTTCAAAATGGACTCTTTCCCATGGATAAAGGAAACATCTTACTCACTCCGTTACCGAAAGATGCGAAAAAAAGCACAATGGACCTAACCAACTATCGACCAGTAGCATCTATTCCACTCATGACCAAACTCATGGAAGGCATAGTGACGAAACAACTTACTGAATACCTAAATAAACACTCAATTCTGCACGAATCCCAATCAGGATTTAGGACGAATCACAGCACCGAAACTGTACTAGTGTCCGCAATGAACTCATTCAAACAAGCAATTGCAACTGGCAACAACATCCTCCTCCTGCAATTCGACATGTCCAGTGCCTTTGACATGGTTAACCATGATATACTAATACATATACTAGAATACTTCGGAATAGGAGGCACTGTTCTCAAATGGTTCAAAGAATTCCTGACCACAAGATCATACCAAGTAACAACGAACGAGGACATATCTCCACCATGGATACCGGAGTGTGGAGTCCCCCAGGGATCCCCTCTATCACCAACATTATTCAACGTAATGATAATACCTCTAGCCAAACTACTAGCCAATCAAAACCTCAACCCCTACATCTATGCAGATGATGTCACAATTTACATCCCATTCAAACATGAGCTAAATGAAATCACTAACAAGATCAACCAAAGCCTCCAAATAACGCACACCTGGGCAGATGCTTTCCAACTAAAACTTAACGCAGAAAAAAACACAATGTCTTGTACTCACCTCACAACATAACACAAAAAACTTCAACACCATAATCACACCATACTGTTCCCTTCCGGTCTCACAAAACTTGAAAATTCTTGGAGTCACCATTGATCGAAACCTCACTCTTGACACCCACGTGAAAAATACGACAAAAGAAAAACACGACGAAAAAGATTTTCTACACCATGTGGAAACTTAAAAAAGTAAAACCTTTCTTCCCGAGATACATCTTCCGTACCCTGGTAATAAGTCATCTGGACTACTGCAATGCACTATACGCCGGTTGCAAAGAACAGACAATCAAAAAAACTCCAAACTGCCCAGAATACGGCCGCCAGACTCATATTTGGAAAAACTAAATATGAAAGCGCAAAACCCCTAAGAGAGAAACTTCACTGGCTCCCACTTAAGGAACGCATTGCGTTCAAGATCAGCACGATTGTACACAAAATCATTCATGCAGACGCCCCAATCTACATGCTAAACCTCGTGGACCTACCTCCCAGAAACGCCACAAGATCATCCCGCAAATTTCTCAACCTGCACTACCCCAGCTGCAAAGGACTTAAATACAAACTGATGCATGTCACCACCTTCTCTTACATAAGCACGCAGCTATGGAATGCATTACATACAGACTTGAAAGCAATCAACAAAGCAACTATCTATCGAAAATCTCTGAAGACATTCCTCTTCAACAAGGCCTACAATGAGAACCCATAACCTCACTAAGTCACTTCACTCTCTCCTTCTTCTCTCCTCCCTTCCTAATCGCTACACATTACCAGTGCGTTTTTTCTAGCAAAAAAGGTGCCGGTACTCAAATGCTAGGCCACCCTTCAGAAATGAGGTGATCAATGAGGGACCCACCCACAATAGCCAGGCCCCCTGCAACCAGTCATAGAATCTATGACAAGGTGGAATTGGTGGGTAGAGCCTGAAATCTTTCATTAAAACTTGAGGACCATGGGTCAATTTTAGCAGACAATGGAAAAGGTGCCGGTACTCAGTACCCCCTCAAAAAAAGCCCTGCACATTACTAACTGTATCTGATATTGAAGGAGTGGAACGCCGGTACTACCTGAATACTACTGAGCAACAGGACAACCTCATGTTTTGTGCCTACTGATGGACTTTTACTTATGCACTCTACCTCTGCTTTTGGCTGTTTGGCCACACCTTATTACTGCACTGGACATTTGTGCCTTATCCAGTTTTACTGTTTACTAATGAAAGAAGTTGCTGTTTACTAATGAAAACACAGAATGCAGGGCTATTAGACATATAGCTTGTAACAGTAGTTAGCAAGGCCTATACAAGACCAGCTTGCCTGTAGCAACGCCATCTGAATAGACGACCTTGGAGGGTGCTGACACCCCCCCTGCATTCCTGAGCCGAACCTTATCTCCTGTGCTAGAAAGGAGCATTGTGTGTGTGTGAAGAATAAGCTGCTAAGTTTCGTTTTTCTTGCCAGTATCATTTCAGTGTTATGACGTGTGTACGTACTGGGACTACAATTTTGTACTGTAAGAACTACAGATGTTTACTGCGCATGACAGGTATGACGTGTAAGGGGCCAAATGCGCAGGCCCAGTAGGGAAGTATAAATGTAAGCGTCAGATGATTTATGACACACAGTGTCCCGAGGCTACTCGGTGCTGTTCACTTGCTAGCAATAAAGTTGCCTTGTTTGGAACCAAAATTTGCCTTTCGTCTCCTGATTTCCCACCTGTTTCATTGGCGACCCAGATGGGACAGAAGTAGAAAGGGGAATCGGATTATATTCTTCCCCTCCCCCACTGCGGTCGGATCGGGTCATCGACCCCCACCTGAGAAGGTGGTGAGTGGCCACCGCTGATTTCAGCGTCCATCTCCCGGAGGAGGGCCGATCCACTCCGCCTGACTGTAGAGGGGGCTGTGTGGTTCCGACAAGGCACCTTTTTCCATTTCAGAGAGAAGCGTACGACGGCGCAGCCTGCGACCCCGGCGGACAGGCGAGTATACTCTACGTAGTGACCGGCCCAGTAAGGACCGAAGAAGAGGCGTGATCACCCTCTTTTAGCCAGTGACTAATACGGACTATTGGTATCCGACTAGGTCCCGAAACTCACTAGGCTCCGGCGACGAAACCGAGCGGCGAACGAACGGGGGGGTTTCTTGTGGCGTATGAAAGTGTGTGAGTGGGCTTGCAGTTCCAGGCCGGGCGACCGCGTCCTGGTCAGGCCGAGTGTTGACCCTTCTGTGTCTGGTGGAACGAGACCCCTTACTCCTCCACCTCCCTTTTCCCCCTTTGTCCGTCACCTGTCCTTTGGCACTCAGGTTAGGATGGGCGGGGGTGGGTCTTCACCGTTAGATTTAATGACGGAACACTTTAGCGAAGTGTTCGACCTAGATAAATGTAGCAGGGCCGGGATGATACAGAGATGTCAATTTATGTGGCCAGGGCTAGGAATTGCTGGATGGCCCCCGGAAGGGTCATTCGAGTATGAAAAAGTGGCGGCGGTCATGAATATTGTTATAATTGAGGGGAACCCAGGCTGCCCCGAGGACATTCCATACATAGAAGCGTGGTTGGATGTAGTCCGGGATCCGCCGGCTTGGGCCCAACGGAAGGTAGAAAAGGCCGCCCTTATGTTGGTAAAGCAGAGAAAAGGCCGGAAAACCAAACTTAGAACCCTGCCGACCCATGCCTTCGCTCTCCAAAGCTCGGCAACCGCTGCCGTCCCGAAGGCCGCAGGGACCGCCCCCATACGGCCTACCGCCCCTAGCACTGAAGCCACTGAGGCCACGCCCCCTGCTACCAGAGTTAAGGCAGGAACTACGCCCAGTACTACCAACACACTTTCTAGGAAGAAACCCCCAAAGAAAACCGCAGGGAAAGTTCAGGGTTCGGCCGAGAAGAAGCCTCCAAAAGCCCCGATACTTGCTACGGCGGAAGCATACGAAGACGACATTGCGCCGCCGCCCTATGCTCCTATGTACCCTGACCTTACGGGCCTAGCAGAAGGCCCCGCTGACGCCGGGACTTCCGGGTCAGAGTCGGATGCCGGGGAGACGTCCCGCCCAGCCTCACCTGAGTCACCTGGCCTCGCAACCACACGGACGAGTAAACGGGTTGTGAAGAATATTACTCGGTTCCCCCAATCGAGTCCGCAACAGGCCCTTCCGTCCAGCCGAAAAGGGGAAACCTCTCACTTATTCCCAGTCCGACAGTCCACCACCTATACCCCTAACCCGGCAGAAGGGGGGGGCCAGCCCATCGAATCAACAGTCTATAGCCACGTTCCCTTCTCAAGTGCCGATTTGTATAACTGGAAATTCCATGGGCCGTCCTACGACCAGAAACCCGAGCAGCTGATAGAGCTGGTGGAAGGCATTATATACAGCTACAATCCAACTTGGGCCGACCTTAGGCAGTTGAGCGCCCACATCCTGACCTCTGAAGAACGCCGCCTTTTACAACAAAATATGGAGCAAGCCATCCGGGATGCGAATCCGGCCCATGCCAATTTACAGAACCTACTAGAAACGGAGGCGCCCATCGCTGCCCCCACGTGGGATTACCGAACCGCCGAAGGCCAAACCTTTATCCGCCGATACCAACAGGCGTACCTGGCCGCCTTAAAGAAGGGGAAGCAGAAGGTTACCAACATGGGAAAAATCCACAGTGTAGTCCAACAAAAGGACGAGAGTCCAGGGGACTTCCTTGAACGACTTATGGAAGCATTCAGAAGGCACAGCCCGATAAATCCCGAAGACCCTAAGAACCTCCCAACCGTGGTTATGAGTTTTGTTAGCCAGTCAGCACCGGATATACGAAGAAAGCTACAGAGAACGGAGGGGTTCGAAGGGATGAGCCTAAGCCAACTGAAAGCTATAGCTGATCGCGTATTCGGATATCGCGACCAGGAGGAGAAGGTGGAGGCCCGGAAGGAATCGACCAGACGGATGCGGGAGAAGGCAGATGTGTTGGCCACGGTACTGGAAGAACGAATGAGGTCTAGACCAAAGGGGAGGGGCAGGAGAACAAGAGGAACGCGGTCCCCCATAGGGCGTAACCAGTGTGCAAATTGCCGACAAGAAGGACACTGGTGGGCTGATTGTCCAGAGGAGATACGGGACAACCCGAGAGAAGAGGAATTATGGGACCGGCAGAGAGAGGAGGAGACCGGCGACCGCACGGGGGCCCCTAGGCGAGGCCGTGGAAGGGGCCGAAGAGAGAGAGGACGGGATGACCGGAGGGAATGGCAGATGGCTGTGGACGCTACCCGAGACGGCACAGCATGAAGAAACCGGGAGGGCAGAGTCCCCACTGACCCTCTGGTGGAAATTCGGGTGGGGACAGAATCTATGAAGGCCTTACTAGACACAGGGGCCCAGCGATCTGTTATCACCACAGCCATAGCCCCAGCCACGAAAGAAACTATACCAATTGTGGGAGCCTCCGGGAAATCCCTTGCGGCCCCCCTCCTCAAAGAGCGCCAAGTCCAGATCGGAGGGACGATGGTGTCCCATCAGTTCATACACATCCCTGGATGCCCGGTCCCCTTGATTGGTCGAGACCTACTCTGTAAGCTCCAGGCCACCTTGAAGTTCAAGACCACGGGTGAAGTGGAAGCTCGCTTTGAAGATCGGCCAGTGACACTTATCTGTCCAGTAAGAGAAGAATGGAGACTACACGTTCCCCCAACTGTAGGACCCGGCGACTGCCGTTACGACCAGAACACCCCTTTCGCCCAGCAGAGGCGAGCCATAATGGATGAAGTGCCTGATGTATGGGCAGAATTGAACCCCGGCGGACTGGCCGTTAACGCTATCCCCATCTGGATTGAGCTCAAACCAAATGCTCAAGTTGTCAATCAAGGACAATACCACATCCCCTATGCAGCCCGGCATAGTATGCATACACATCTACAGAAACTCCTTCAACAGGGAGTCCTTAAACCAATCAGATCCGCATGGAACACCCCATTGTTGCCCGTTAAGAAACCAGGAACATCCGAGTACAGACCCGTCCAGGACCTGAGGAAAGTCAACAACCAGGTAGCCGACATAGTTGCCCTCGTACCAAATCCATACTCCATCCTAGCCCAAGTGCCATCTCAGACCAAGTGGTACAGTGTCATTGATTTGAAGGACGCCTTCTTCTCCATCCCTCTTGCTGTCGACAGCCAAAAGTTGTTTGCCTTCACGTGGGAAGACTTGCAGACGGGAACCAAGCAGCAATATACATGGACCCGTCTTCCCCAGGGGTTCAAGAACTCGCCTACCCTCTTCGGCGACCAACTCGCCCAGGACCTGAAGACGTATCAGGACGAGTATGGGCCGGTCGTCCAATACGTGGATGACCTGTTGGTGGCCCGTGAAACGTACACGGACTGTGCAGAAGCTACCCTTTACCTCTTGAAGACCCTGGAAGCCCAGGGGTACCGGGCCAGTCGCAAGAAGGCACAGATATGCGAGATCGAAGTCGAGTATCTGGGGTTTCGCCTCCGAGAAGGAACCCGAAGGCTCGGTATCCCCCGAACCCAAGCCATCCGCAACCAACCCACTCCTGCAAATAAGAAGGAACTACGGGCACTCCTCGGAGCCGCTGGATATTGCCGCATTTGGATTATCAATTTTGCTGTCCTGACCCAAGACTTGTACGCCAAACTGAAAGGACCTGAACTCGAGGGCCAAGATCTCCGGTGGGAGAAAAGCGAACTGAGAGCCCTTCAGGACCTTAAGGATGCCCTTGCGGCTCCACCAGCGCTCGGACTGCCAGATGTGACTAAGCCGTTCCACTTGTTCATCGACGAAAAGAAGGGATTGGCACTTGGAGTCCTCACCCAACTGGTCGGTACCTGGCAACGCCCTGTAGCATACCTCTCCAAGAGCATGGACAACGTGGCACGAGGATGGCCGGGCTGCCTACGAAGCATTGCGGCTGCTTGTCTCCTGATACACGAGGCCAATAAACTCACATTCGGCCAAACACTTTTTGTGACCACACCCCACACCATCCGCGGCCTACTCGAGAGCCACGGACCCAGATGGATGACCAACTCCCGATTGGTCAAATACCAAGCCCTCCTGTGCGAGAATCCGGAGGTGCGGATCCTGGACACGACCAACCTCAATCCTGCCACCCTCCTTCCGGCCCCTGAACCACCACTCCACGACTGTGAAGAGGTAATGGCCACTGTGCACTCGAGCAGACCTGACCTAAAGGATCAACCCTGGCAAGGGGGCATCACCCTTTTTACCGATGGAAGCAGCCAGGTGATAGAGGGAATTCGAAGAGCTGGCTATGCGGTGGTATCTGAGGACCATGTGATCGAGGCTATGGCTCTGACACCCGGAACATCAGCCCAGAAAGCGGAGCTAATCGCCCTCACCAGAGCCCTCCTGTGGGCTGAAGGAAAAGTTGTCAACATTTACACCGACTCCAAATACGCTTTCCTCACCCTCCAGGTGCACGGAGCCTTGTACAAGGAGAGGGGATTTCTGACAGCTGAAGGGAAAGGACTTGCAAATGCCGCTGAGATCTGCCAATTACTCGAGTCGGTATGGAAGCCGAAGAAGGTGGCTGTGATGCACTGCAGGGCCCACACTGGAAGAACGGACCCTATCGCCCGGGGAAATCAGCGGGCAGACGACGCTGCAAAAAGGGCAAGTCAGCTCCCCTACTCCTCTCACCCTCCTGACCCCGTACTCGTCGTCCAGCTCCCTACGGAGACCCCTATTTACACCCCCCAAGAAACGGAATGGGCCCAACAAGAGGGTCTACAGTCACGCAATGGCTGGTGGATACTACAGGATGGGCGCATATGGATACCCGAAGCCTTGGCCTGGACGGTGGCCAAGGAGGCTCACGACCGCACCCACCTGGGAAGGGACGCCCTGGGGCGCTTACTTGAGAAGACCTACTACATCAACAAACTATCCCTGTGGACCAAAAACGCTTCCAGCCGATGCGCGACTTGTGCCCGGAACAACCCTCGAACGGGGCCCGGCCCTATGCCAGGACATGTTCTCCGAGGCACCAGCCCTTTCCACGTGTGCCAGATTGACTTCACACACATGCCCCCGGCGCGCGGCTACAAAGCTATCCTCGTCGCCGTGTGTACCTACACCGGATGGATTGAAGCCCAGCCTACTAGAACGGAAATGGCTAAAGAAGTTACCTCCCTACTGCTTCATCAAATCCTACCCAGATACGGCCTCCCCAAGCAAATAAACTCTGACAACGGTCCCGCCTTCGCTAGCGAAGTAACACAACAGCTCAGTACCAGACTGGGCCTCGATTGGAAGTTGCATTGTGCCTGGAGACCCCAAAGCAGTGGAGTAGTGGTGAGGGCTAACCGATCCCTGAAGAACCAGCTAGCCAAGCTATGCCAAGAAGCAAAAGCCAAATGGCCCGACCTGCTTCCACTGGCCTTGCTGCATCTTAGGTGTACCCCCAAGGCTACCGGCCTTACTCCCTACGAGATGATGTATGCTAGGCCACCACCACTACCCTCCTTTCCCGACTCCTTGCAGATACAGGGTGAGAGTTCCTTAGTGAAACAGATGAGAGCCTTACACCAGGTAGTGCAAGACATCCAGCAGTACACTGAAAGAGTAGCTCCCTTGGTCCTCACCAATCCTACGCACAGGTTCAGAGTGGGAGACGAGGTCTGGGTAAAAGAGTGGGATGAATCTGACTGCCTAAAGCCAAAATGGAAGGGGCCCTCCCTTGTTCTCCTAACGACCTCCACCGCTGTTAAAATTGCAGGAAGCCCAGTGTGGATACATTGGACCCGATTGAAGCCTGCTGCTCCCACTAGCAGCACCCTGAAGCGTTGGACTGCGCACCAACATCCTGACGCTCCATTACGGCTGACTCTAAGAAAGACGTGAACCACCAGATTCATGCCTGCCCAGCAACAGGAACTCAGTTTCTGGACCCACTGCGTTTTTGGCTCTCTCTTTATCGCAGCCTTCATCGTGGGCCTCATTATCTTCTTGCTGCAAAAGCTCGGATACCTCCCACCACATATATAATGCTGACCATCTTCCTTCTCCTGTGTGCAGTTCCGAGCTATTATCCTGCCACCCTGAGCCTGAATTGCACTGAATGTTTGCGCCTCGTGCGCCACCGTATAGAGGGAGGATATCACCTAGTCACTACCCTCATTCACCAGACGCAGCCCCCGGAAGGCGATTGCCAGTTTCTCCCGACTTGTGCCCTCATCACTCCGAATGGCCTCCAACAGTTCCACAGATGCCTCCAAGGAAATCTCACTATCTGCCACAGCCCTACCAAACCAAGATACTACAATATCACCCTCAGCGTAGGACTACCTGCGTATGTGGCCGGACCTCCGGGAGTCGAGGGAGATGGCATTCTGTATTACATTAATTCTACTCGTATCCTTGTCGGAGGCATCCAAACTGTAGCAACCCTCACCTTCGACGTCTGTGCCGCCATGGACAAGCACCCTTGGTCTCGCAAGTGTGGTAGCCAGAGTTGGCGAGAGGCATACGTTAAGGACCACAAATATGTCTGCCCCTTCAGTCCAGACATGAGATGCTGCTCCCCGTGGGTGTGGCTCCCATGCGCCGGCGACACTCGAGCCTCGGCTGGGACCGAGTATGTGCTTATACGGGAGGAGGATATGCCGGATGCGCCGGCCTGGGCGAATTTCGTCGAGGTTCTGGTAACTATGTGTCCCTAGACTGGCCCATCCGAGGACACGACATGCCCTGGAGAGGAACGTGGGGCCTCGGCATTGACGGCGGAGGAATGGATCCGTTGACATATATTACCATATATCAGAGTCTCGAAACGAAGCCTCCTACGCACTACCAGACTACTGTTGTCGGCTACCAAGACGTATTTGATGAAATTGCTCGTGCTGAGCAGACCGAGACTAAATTCCCCATTTCCCCAGAAGCCCGAAATATGTTCCTCAATTTGGCTGAAAACATCGCCCTCTCCCTCGGAATTGCCAACTGTTTCGTCTGTGGAGGCACCGACATGGGTGAACAATGGCCCTGGGAAGTGAGAGAGATCCGACAACACACATGGGATGCACTCAACACCACTAACATTACCTTTCCCCAACGGCCGAAGCCGTACGAATGGGCCCTGAGAACAAACATCATAGGTACCCTCTGCGCTAGTCGAGCGCCATCGAAGCGTTACTCTGTACCAGTGGGAGACTCTGCTTGTACGGGGGTTCTTCAGTATAATGGCAGCCGGACGACCTGGTGGCAAACGGACAACCTGCCCGCCCCGGAGCCTATCTGGACAGAACCCACCTTGAACACGACATGGACATATGGAGGGAACGCCTCCCTCAAGTGGGTAGCCCCGGCGGGCTACTACTACATCTGCGGACGCAGGGCCTATGAACAACTCCCGACCCGCTGGTACGGTACCTGCCTCTTGGGCACGGTCCGACCTAGTTTTTTCCTTCTGCCCATACAAGTCGGCGAAACTTTAGGAATCCCCCTATACGTGGAAAAGGGGCCTGATAACCCTACCCGACGAAAACGGTCTTTCCCAATCATCAAGCCCAAAGTCCAGATTGGAGACTGGAAGGACAACGAGTGGCCGCCTGAACGTATCATTCACTACTATGGACCGGCCACATGGGCTGAAGATGGTACATACGGGTACCGCACCCCTATCTACATGCTGAATCGCATTATTCGCCTACAGGCCGTACTCGAAATCCTTACTAACGATTCTGCCCTGGCCCTCAATATCCTAGCTCGACAGAACACTAAGCTCATTACCGCCGTCTACCAAAATCGCTTGGCTCTTGACTACCTCTTAGCCCAGGAGGGCGGGGTGTGTGGCAAGTTTAACCTCAGTAATTGCTGCTTACAGATTGATGACCAGAGCCATGTCATCAGGGAGATAACTGACCGGATGGTCAAACTAGCCCACGTCCCCGTCCAGACCTGGAACAGTGCGTGGGATTGGACTTCCTCCCTCACCAGCTGGCTCCCAACCTCCGGGAGCCTGCAAGGCCTCCTCGTCATGGGTGGCCTGTTCTTGCTGTCTTGCCTAATAATACCTTTGTCTCTCCCCTTAGTTTTCAGGTGTCTCCGCTCCACCATGGAAAGCATCGCTGACCGCCGTGCTGCTGCCCAACTTATGGCTCTCCAGATGTACTCCCCCATTCCCCAGTCTGATGAAGCTGACGATGAAGCACCTTGTGGCTGATGTGCACTTTGAACCCCCTGAGTCACTCAATGGGCCATCACCCTTGTGCCAGCAAAAGACCGGCTACAAAGGGGGGGGGCTTCCACTAGGGGCCCTCCGTCTCAACCCCGGCGAAGCAACCAACGGCTGCGCAAGGGCTTAGGGCTCGCTTGTTGCCTCCCTCGCTAACTATCCTTGTCCTTTCTTTCCTTTTCAGGGTTCATGGAGGTGATACTCTCCACCAGAATGGATGTTCAAGTATCAAAAGGGGGGAATGAAGGAGTGGAACGCCGGTACTACCTGAATACTACTGAGCAACAGGACAACCTCATGTTTTGTGCCTACTGATGGACTTTTACTTATGCACTCTACCTCTGCTTTTGGCTGTTTGGCCACACCTTATTACTGCACTGGACATTTGTGCCTTATCCAGTTTTACTGTTTACTAATGAAAGAAGTTGCTGTTTACTAATGAAAACACAGAATGCAGGGCTATTAGACATATAGCTTGTAACAGTAGTTAGCAAGGCCTATACAAGACCAGCTTGCCTGTAGCAACGCCATCTGAATAGACGACCTTGGAGGGTGCTGACACCCCCCCTGCATTCCTGAGCCGAACCTTATCTCCTGTGCTAGAAAGGAGCATTGTGTGTGTGTGAAGAATAAGCTGCTAAGTTTCGTTTTTCTTGCCAGTATCATTTCAGTGTTATGACGTGTGTACGTACTGGGACTACAATTTTGTACTGTAAGAACTACAGATGTTTACTGCGCATGACAGGTATGACGTGTAAGGGGCCAAATGCGCAGGCCCAGTAGGGAAGTATAAATGTAAGCGTCAGATGATTTATGACACACAGTGTCCCGAGGCTACTCGGTGCTGTTCACTTGCTAGCAATAAAGTTGCCTTGTTTGGAACCAAAATTTGCCTTTCGTCTCCTGATTTCCCACCTGTTTCAATATGACAATATTATCAAACCTATGTAAGCCCCATTGAGCCTGCAAATAGGTGGGGGAATGTGGGATACAAATGCAATAAATAATAATATGGCCAAGGGGCCAATTCTGGAGTGGAGAGCTAGGACTGACTAGGAGACAAGTATTAAAGTACCTGGATATATTTCTAGAATACTGAAAACTCCCAAAAGGACTTCACTAACCCCATCCAGCTCGCCTTAGCCCTACCTCACTCTAATCCTGCCCATCTTAGCCTCGCCATATAGTTGAGTCAACGATTGCCTATGCCTTGAGGTCTTCCATAACCAGAAGCACCGCCTGAATATAGAGCAACATACTATATAGTAATCTAGTTGCCATAAACGCACTCCCAGTTATTTTAACCTTCTCGGCGCCCGTAGCACAGCACGCGGTCGCAGTCTTTCCCCTGCAAAAGATGCAAAGTAATCACCCCTCGGAGTCTCGGTCAAGACCTGGATAGTGCGCGCGCATTGAAGGCGGAGCGTAATTACAACTCGTCTGGGGCGCGCGCGCGCCCCCTCGCCTGCCTAGTTGCAGCACGCACCCAATATCGAGCGGAAGCCCGTAGTAGCTGACGGTGAGTAGCGGGACTCTGGCTTCGGCGGGGCAAAGGCTGTGCGCCTGCTTGTAAGAGCGGATCAGTCGACATCGTCAGGGAACATTCCCCGTCCCCCCCCCACGTTTCTGCCACGTTAGTTATGATGTTCCTGAGCCACAGCAGTTTAACTGGTCAGGTGTTGTCTGTTGTGGACCAACTCGGCCTATAAAAGAGCCCTCTCGGGAGCCCTGACACATACAAGCCCCCCCCCCCTTCCCTTTCCCCGAGGCCTGGCCCAGACCCACTCTCCTACACGGAAAAAAACACCAGCTTCGTATAGTACAAAAGGGGAAAAAAAAGTGGCTCTGTCTTAAAATAATTAAACAACAAAAAAGGCATCTTCAAGTTGTGGATATCCCGTTGTCCGTGATATACCGCCAGGCTGATAGAGTGGTACATCCCGGTCTGAGCTCCGCAAGTGACATTAGAGCTGGTTGCCGTAGTTCTAATCTTGGCTTTAGAACCTATAGTAAAAATGAGTTGCCTTATAACATCACTAAAAAGAAAAGAACGATGATCATTTCAGTTTTCTAGAGTCTGAGCTGGTAGTTTGTAATTCGTTTAGTTTTGTGATCTCCAAAATCCCCTAAATTTTGTTGTGCATCCCTATAACCTCGCAAAACTCTTTTGTTTTTGTTTTGCTGGGTTTTTTTTAACGGGTTTTACTGTTTCATAAATGTTGGCAAATCCTATTACTAAATAAATATGAAGACATGAGTTCTCATTGGGAAAAACACGATATGTTAGAAGTGCAACAAGTACGTCTAGTAGCGCTTTAGAAATGATAAGTAGTAGTAGTAGATTATATCTTGAAGCGTGTTTCAAAATTATTCTCTCTACCAGCTGTACATTTTCTCTGTATTTATACCAGTTTAGAAGAAAAACAAAAAAGGTTGTGGAGGAAATCATACTGACATCGCACAACCGAGAAGAAAACTGGAATTTAATGTCATGTTAAAAAGCAGATGTGCTTATGCAGCAGCAGTAGAAGCTGAAACTGCACCTGTTTTTTCGATCATGGATCCCACACTGCCTGAGTTATAATTGATTTGGCTGACACACAAGCAGGTATCTTAAGAAAAAACTCATCATTGAGAAGTAAGCCCAAATTCATAGCACCTTTTTAAGATCAAGGGTGATTTGGGATACCTAGATGTTGGGGAGAATTCTGGGTGTGTTTGAGCAACTCAAGGAGAGCCTTGGACTTATTATTATTATTTTAATAATTTGCTTGGCACACTGAATGCTTCCCCCACCCTACTCCAAAGTAAATCGCTTATTCACCCTACAGACCACAATCCTGCACAAGTTACTAAGAGAAAAGATCAATAAAGAACATTGTACAAGACAAACATGTTGAAAAGTAGTTTAACAGTGCAGCACAAGATAAGCTTGCAGTACTTGTACACTCGTACTGCTTTGGAATCATAGGGTGCCCTTGTAAAGACACTGAAAAATTGGATGTAATAACAAGAACTCGGTCAGTGTCCACCAAGAGTTACTATCCTAGGCTTCCAGCAGCAAGCTTAACCACAAAGCAGATCAAAATATTCATATAATGCTGAAAAAGGAAAATAAGCTGCTGCTGCTGTTGGTCTCTATCCTTCAGGCAATGATTGTGCGAGTTTATTTGGCAGACTGACCTCATGCTGTGCATCCTGATATACTGCATGGGGTCAGGCATTGGCCATTTTTCAAGATGGCACAGACAGAGGCAGGAGGAAATGGGGATTGCGCCTGCTTCCCAACTTAGAGGTAAGGTGGGAAGGGGTATCTGGCATGGAAGAGGGTTCTATTTAGTCTGTTTTAGCCAGTTGGGCCTGGTGGTGGTACACCTGGGCTCTTTGTGGAGTGCGGAGGAGGGGAGTGAGTAAGGAGTCCAGCCTTGTGTGTATTTTCTTTAAATATGTGTGAGCTAATCCCTGCTCACATGCTGACAGGAATAGGGGTATTTTACTCCTGGTGCAGTAAACAGCTGCATCTTACCACTGGGGTGGGGTGTGCTTTTTTTTTTTTTTTTCTGACAGTGCACACTTTGTAATGCAGCAGTAGTGTGCATGCCATTAGCTTACTTCATTGGGACTAAACATATTTTTAGCATGTGTATTAAAACACTGTTCGCTGGAGTTTAGTGCAGTGTTCCAACACATGGCTTTCTGCATCAAAGCCAGAAGGAGTGGGTGAAAACCTATTTCTCTGGCCTTTAGTTTTATTGGGTGGCAAAGTTTAGCCACTCAAATTCTGTGTAGCCCTGGGAGAGGGGTTTAGAAAGGACTTCAGTTAGATGGCCTGCAGTGAAAATTGCCATTAACCAGTGAAGTGGTTCCCTCTATGCACAGTGACAACTGGCTTAAAATCTTTAGCTGGCTAGATTTAGGAGTTTTAACTGCAGCCTAGCTGAAACAGTTACTCAAAAATTCCTGTTAAGTTATTTATACAGCACTGGGGATGATCTTCTAAATTGTGTGTTCTAAAGTTTTCATTGATGCAGTTTACACAAAACACTGGTTCTGTTAAGCTGTTAGCTTCCTGTGAAATTGGGTATTTTTTTCACATATGTGTCAGATATGTTGAGACTACTTGAAGTCATGCATCTTTTGTGCCAATATTATAAAAATGTTTTCCTTAAAATGTGGTGGTCTGTACTTTCTCAGTCATGACCACTTTCTCCATTGACATACACGATTAAACCAGGCCCGCCCAGCCAACATCCTCGTACCAAGGGTGGGGCGGTCCGCCACGGGTGTCAGCAGGTGGGGGGGGGGGGTGCTCCGCTGGCGCCACAGTCCCCACCTGCCTACCAGCTCCGTTGACGGACAGACGATTCTCCTGCCACCCGGCTCCCAGCCTTTAAAAAAATAAAATTGGTGAAGCGCCTCGCGTCTGCTCTGCTCTGCTGCAGCTGTAAAGCAAACAAATCGCCTCATCGCGTCGGCCCTTCCTTCACTGTGTCCCGCCCTCTGATGTAACTTCCTATTTCCGCGAGGGTGGGACACAGTGAAGGAAGGGCCGACGCAACGAGGCGATTTGCTTGCTTTACAGCTGCAGCAGAGCAGACGGGAGGCGCTTCACCAATTTCTGTTTTTTAAGGCTGGGTGCCGGGTGGCAGGAGAAGAGGGTAGTCTGTCCGTCGATGGAGCTGGTAGGCAGGTGGGGACTGGGTCGGGGAGGGGGGCTCAGATGGGAGATGGGGTCTGGGTGGGGTGGGCTCAAATGGGAGAATGGGCCTGGAGCTGGAACTGGGGTCTGAGAAGGGGGAGGAGGGAGAATGGGGCCATGCCTGGGGCAGGTGGGAAAATGGGTCTGGGGCTGAAAAGGGGGGCCCTAATGCAAGGCATATGGATAAAGGGAACTGGGGGCTGAAAAGGAGGGTAGGTGGGATAAGGGAGCTAGTACTGGAACTGGGGGCTGAAAAGGGGCAGAGGCTGAATGTGCGGACTGGGGTCTGAAAAGGGGACAGGGAGAAGTGACTGGGGCTGAAGCTTGGTACTGGTGGGAGAAAAGTGCTGGGGTTGAAACGGGGGACTGGGGGCTGAAAAGGGGACAGGGAGAAGTGGCTGGGGACTGAAGCTCCGGACTGGTGGGAGAAAAGGGCTGGGGCTGAAACTGGGCACTGGTGGGATAGTGGGGCTGAAACTGGGGGCCGAAAAAGAGGGGCAGGTGGGAGATGTGGGCTGGGGCTGGAACTAGGGGCAGGTGGGATAATGGGACTGGAACTGGGGGCCGAAAAGAAGGGGCAGCGAGAGGGAGGGCAGACTCTGGATGGATGGGAGAGGTAGGGCAAATGGTGGTTTGAAGGGGCAGAGAGAAAGGGCAGACAGTGGATGGAAGGGACAGCAGGCAGAGAGAGAGTGAAGACAGATGCTGGATGGAAGGAAGACGGTGAAAAGAAGATGAGGAAAGCAGAAACCAGAGACAACAAACTGTAAATAAAATATATATATTTTTTTGCTTTAGGATAAAGTAGTATTGTAGATGCATTAATAAATGTTTATAAATAGAACATGTAACTAAGGTAATCTTTTTATTGGACTAATTTTAATACATTTTGACTAACCTTCAGAGAACAAAACCCCCTTCCGCTGGTCAGGATAGGATACTGTAACAGCACTATACTGTATTGACCTGAGGACGGAGGTTTTGGCATCTGAAAGCTAAATGTATTAGTCCAATAAAATGGTATTTTATTTTCTATATTTGTTTTATTTCTATTTGTTAATTTGTAAAGTGGTGATTGGTATTTGTTAGTTTTTTTCAAATTTACATCGGCTGTCTTTATGTTTTGCACAGTACTAGGGGACATTTTCTGTTTCTGTGGTGTTGCATTGTATGCAGAGTCTGGCATCTTGGGGGTTCAGTTAAATTTTTGTCTAAATAGAAAGTTTATGATTACTTATTCTATAGTGGATTAGGGTGTATCTGTGTTTCTGAAAAAGACATGGCTTTCGTTGGCCCTGACTGTGCAGGATCGACGATCTGTACTATTCTGTCTGGTTTCGTTTTACAATAGGTGAATTGATGTTCTATTGCTCACTGTAGTGTTTAAGGTACTTTCCTTATGGTACTGCTTATGGTGTGCTAGAATTGCTCTATAGGTCCTGAGTGTTTTGTGTTCTCGGTATGCCTAGTACTGGATTTTGGAGTGGGGTGTTAAAAAATGATCAGCCCCGGGTGTCAACTACCCTAGGTACGCCACTGCTTTGATCGCTGTCGCTGCCTTTTCTCCCACAGCTGATGCCAAACTATGGGGGAGGGCAGGGTTGACGCCGGGCTACAGTTCCAGGCTGGAGATTTTGGGACAGTCCTGCATTTCTGACCACCCCATTGTTATGGGACTTGCAGCACTGATTTCCATGGGCAGAATCAGGCACTGCAAATCCCACACTGATTTGGGTTATAAAGTTTAAATCAGGACTGCACAAAATGTCAAGCCTGGAACTGGGTAATTTGCCATCTCTGTGATTTCTAATTTTTTGTGTTTTATTCTGCAATTTGTAAGGGGTGGTCTGTGTTCTTAGCATCGCTGCGATTTCTAAATTTTTGTCTTTTATTCTGCAGTTGGTAAGGGGTGGTCTGTGTTCTGCATGTGACCGATGTAAAAGATTCTGTGTGCATGTAGTTTGTGTGGGGATCTATATGAGTCTGACTTCTCTGGCTTTTTAAATGGGAATGTCAGTTTCAGAATTTACCTATTTTATGAATACAGCTTAATCAGGCATTTGCATTTGTTACAAAGCAAAGTTTGAAGGATATGTGCCATTGACATGTTTGCTTTATAGCAGTCATATTTGGTCAAGTTTAAGATATGGGATAAAATCACTATATTTAAAAATGTCAGTGTTCCATGAACCAGGTATGTGGTTTGTGTTAATGCAGGAGAGCTGTTGCACAGACTGTTTACTTAGAAACCCATCATCCAGTGCACTCTAAGGCATTATTAAGGAGTATCCCAAGAAACACTACTCACACCTAGTGCCCACCCATATTAGCTCTGGGTCCACCCAAAATGTCAGGTCTGGCTAAGCCACTGGATTAAACCAGGCATACAAATAGGTGACATCATATATTGCCAATCATAGAACAGGTCTCCCAGAACTCAGGAATGAATAATATAAATTTTATAAATTATCAGCATCTGTGGTCCTTCCTGCATAGCAGTCTACTGTGCTCATTTTTTTTCTGCTGTACTGAATAGATTTTTAAAAATCTATTTTTTTAAAAGATACTTTTATCTCTGTCTTCTGATTATCATTTTTCTTTAAAAAAAAAAAAAGTGTTAGCTTTTGTTTTCTGTTCTTGGTGAACCTTATCACCAAAGTCCGGATTTCAACCCTGCCCACACTGCCATAATCATGCCAGATGTAAGCATAGTTTTTGCATCTCTGCAAACCCAGAAGACCTTGTCAACTTCTGTGAAGCTAAGAAAAGAACTGAGTCTATGTATTTGAGCAGGTGCTCTTTGGAGAAAGTGCTGTCCACCTCCTGGTTCTGTGCCTATAAATGTCTAGCCAGCCAGATGGCGTTTCCAGGCCCAAAGCACAGCTGTCTTCTGAGCACTTAAACACAGGCCTCAGAAGAAGGTGTCATCCTCATCTGTATCCAAAGCAGGAAAAAACAATCAGCATTGAAGCTCCTCAGAGGGTTCCTCTTAAGTGCAGGGTTGTACAGTCAGCCCAGGCACACTCTGAATCAAAGCATCAACCTGTAGGATCAGAGTTGGTGCAGGCGTTAGAGCAAAATAATAGCACAGACAGCCTCCATTTTGCTAATTAAATGCAAGATCGCTTCTGCAGTGATAGCACAGATCCGACACAGGTCTCTTCTGCCTCACCTATTCTTCAGACTCGTGACGTACTATGGGTTTTGTAACTCCCCTGCCCCCCCCCCCCCCCTGCTCTCTTCCCAGGTGTCCAGCCCAGCTGACAGCAGGAGAATGCATCTGGTGGTGCAGTGGGCCTAGTGCTTTTCCATATTTGTTGCTGGTGCCTCCCCTGCACATGTAGTTCATAGCTCAGATCAGGCGTGATATACAGATTTGTACTGTAGTCTGGGAGAGATGCTAGTGACAAGATGATTAGATCAGAGAAGCGCCTGGTCTGCCATTCCTTTAATTCTTCTCCTCTAGGGTCAAGATCCAAGTGTTAGGATCTAAAGAGGTTGGAGAGAGAAGAGGTGATGGTCACACCTGTCAGCAAAGGTATTAATAAGTACTTAAAAAGAATCAGGCTTGTAGAGCTTCCACTCCAGATTTTGGTTATTAAAACCATAATTATGACTCCTCCATCTAAAAATATAATTCGGCATAACTCTTAAAATATTTTTTGTTTAAACTTTTTGTTGAATAAAAATGCAAGATACACAATCCAAATAAGAGAAAGTGGTACAAATAAATGTTTGGGTTTTTTTTACCCCTCCCCCCCCACCCCCATCTTTCTGCTGCCTAACCCTTTTCCTTTTTCCATTCACCTAGTCTAAAGCTGGTATCATAAAGGACTTGAACTCTTATAACTCATACTCTTAAAATATTTAAAGTTTAATATTACATTTTAATGTCACCTTGCAGCACAATTTCCCTCCAGTACCAGTTGCCAGGTGCATTATGTAGTACAAAACCCTCTAAAAAGACCACTTAAAGCCTATAGCAAACATGCTATACTATAACAGCACTGCCAGGAGTTGCACAGCAACATTGGTACCTATGAAAAAGCAGCACTACAAATACTATCAGGATCTAGAACACCAATACATCTACTGGGAAAACAGAGCAAGCAGAGTTGCTACAGAAATTACACACTAGCAGAGTCAATTCAGTCGCACGCACAAAACATAGACTGATCCCACCAAATAGAGAAGAATAGACCATGATTAGAAATATGTAGACAAAAACTTAACTGGAAACCCAGACTCTTCATAAAATGCAACACCAGAGAAATAAAAACAAATGCAGTTTCCTTCTTATGGACCAAAATACACTAGGTACAAAAAAGCAAATGGAGAATACTTTAACTTATCAGACAGTCATAATAAAATTAATTCTAGACTGATGAACAAGTTAGTATTTACCTTTCAATAAATACAACGTTAAAATAAAATAATCTTAGAAGAGACGATCTAAGATTTGTTTAATAAATCCTTGGAGACGGGAGAGGTTCCGAGGGATTGGAAAACGGCGGATGTGGTCCCTCTTCACAAAAGTGGTGATAGGGAAGAAGCTGGAAACTAAAGGCCGGTAAGCCTCACTTCGGTTATTGGAAAAGTAATGGAAGCCATGCTGAAGGAAAGGATAGTGAATTTCCTGGAAGCCAATAAGTTGCAAGATCCGAGACAACATGGTTTCACCAAAGGGAAATCGTGCCAAACGAATCTCATTGAATTCTTTGGGTGACGGGAGAATTAAATCAAGGACGTGCTATGGACGTCATCTACTTAGATTTCAGCAAGGCTTTTGACACGGTTCCCCACAGGAGGCTCTTGAATAAACTAGAAGGGCTGAAGATAGGACCCGAAGTGGTGAACTGGATTAGGAACTGGTTGACGGGCAGACGCCAGAGGGTGGTGGTAAATGGAGTTCGCTCGGAGGAGGGAAAGGTGAGTAGTGGAGTGCCTCAGGGATCGGTGCTGGGGCCGATTCTGTTCAATTTATTTGTGAGTGACATTGCCGAAGGGTTACAAGGTAAAGTTTGCCTTTTTGCGGATGACACCAAGATTTGCAACAGAGTGGACACCCCAGAGGGAGTGGAAAACATGAAAAAAGATCTGAAGAAGCTGGAAGAATGGTCTAACATTTGGCAATTAAAATTCAATGCGAAGAAATGCAAAGTGATGCACTTAGGGAGTAGAAATCCAAGGGAGGCGTATGTGTTAGGTGGGGAGAGCCTGATAGACACGGACGGGGAGAGGGATCTTGGGGTGATAGTATCTGAGGACCTGAAGGCGATGAAACAGTGCGACAAGGCGGTGGCCGTAGCGAGAAGGTTGCTAGGCTGTATAGAGAGAGGTGTGACCAGCAGAAGAAAGGAGGTTTTAATGCCCCTGTATAAGACGTTGGTGAGGCCCCACCTGGAGTATTGTGTTCAGTTTTGGAGGCCGTACCTTGCGAAGGATGTTAAAAAAATGGAAGCGGTACAAAGAAAAGCTACGAGGATGGTATGGGAGTTGCGTTCCAAGACGTATGAAGAGAGACTTGCTGACCTGAACATGTATACTCTGGAGGAAAGGATTGTAAGCTCTTTGAGCAGGGACTGTCTTTCTTCTATGTTTGTGCAGCGCTGCGTATGCCTTGTAGCGCTATAGAAATGCTAAATAGTAGTAGTAGTAGGGTGATATGATACAGACGTTCAAATATTTGAAAGGTATTAATCCGCAAACGAATCTTTTCCGGAGATGGGAAGGCAGTAGAACGAGAAGACAAGAAATGAGATTGAAGGGGGGCAGACTCAGGAAAGATGTCAGGAAGTATTTCTTCACGGAGAGGGTGGTGAACGCTTGGAATGCCCTCCCGCGGGAGGTGGTGGACATGAAAACGGTAACGGAATTCAAACATGCGTGGGATAGGCATAAAGGAATCCTGTGCAGAAGGAATGGATCCACAGAAGCTTAGCTGAAATTGGGTGGCGGGGGGAAGAGGGGTTGGTGGTTGAGAGGCTAGGATAGGGGAGGGCAGACTTATATGGGGTCTGTGCCAGAGCCGGTGATGGGAGGCGGGACTGGTGGTTCGGAGGCGGGAAATACTGCTGGACAGACTTATACGGTCTGTGCCCTGAAAAAGACAGGTACAAATCAAGGTAAGGTATACACATATGAGTTTATCGTGGGCAGACTAGATGGACCGTGCAGGTCTTTTTATGCCGTCATCTACTATGTTACTATGTAAGATGGCGGCGTAACAGGTAGCGCGGAAAGTCGCTCTGAGAACCAACCTGAGAGGAAAACTATTGCCGACAAAATGCCCCATACTAAAAGGAAGGGGTTGACGAGGATAGTTCCCCCACCTACCTCGACTCCTTCATCGACTCAGACGGGACTCGAGCGTTTTTTCGCACCGATTTCCCAAACAGGCAGAGATGTGGATCCCATAGCGGGGCTCCTTGGGGAAGTGGAGGACCCGCTGGGAGAGGATGTATTAGTAAACCTCCTTGCCCAGCGTCGTTGACGAGTACCGATGTGGATCAACACCCTACCGGAAGTGTTTCGGGTGAGATCCACGGTGAGGGTCGAGAAGTTTCACAGAAGACGCTGGGAGCAGAGGCAGGGACCTCAAAGAGAACGCAGGAGGTAAATCTCGAAATGATTTGGGTAAAGCTGAACAGGATGGATATGACTTTACAACAAACATTGGGAGAAGTCAGTAAGTTTAATAAGCGAGTTGGTGAGTTAAATGCAAAGGTAGACCTGATAAAAGAAGAAATAGTTGGAAAAATGACTGTTATTCAAAAGAATGTAGATTCTCTTCAAGAATGTTATTGAACTTTCCCAAACTCCTAGGGATTACTCCCCTAGATTTATTCAAAAGATATATGAATGAGGTGTTGAAAATGTCTCTGGAAGCTATGCCGCCTGTTAATAAAATATACTACATTCCTACTCCTAAAGGAGAGATAGGGAAAAGTCAAGAAGCTCAACTTATGAATATAGATCCTGGAAATATTTCAGCTATACTTGAACAAATACTGGATGAGACAACAGAAAGGTCTACATTGATAGTGTCTTTAATATTTGAACAGGATTTAAACAACATAATGAAACAGTACTTTAAGAATTTAAAAACCTGTTTTGGGGGTATTAAAGTACAGATTTTTCCTGATGTTACAAAATCGACTCAGCAGAGAAGGAAAGCCTTCTTGGCATTGAAATCAAGAACTGTTGAGATAGGAGGGATGTTTTTCCTGGCCTATCCGTGCAAGTGCCTTGTGAGACTGGGTCAGGTTAAATATACATTTTTTTTCACCTGATGCCCTTAAATCTTTTCTTGATTCTAAACAGTTGTAATATTACAAGGAAATATTACGCCACCTTATTATTTTTGTGAAACTATTGTTATATGTTCCCCTAACTCTCTTTGTCTCCTCCTAATTTTCATGTTAGTTAAGAATTAAGATTAATTTTGAAGTAGGTTTTACTTCTTTAAGATGTTTTCTTCAAGGAATGTCATTATTTCTGTATAAATTGTACTATGGCTGTATTTCAATAACAAGTGTATTCTTGTTAACATGTTTAAAATTAATAAACAAATTGAAAATAAAAAATAAAATAATCTTAAAACATATGTTACAAAATCGTATATGCAGGTAGCTAACAGTTCATTGTTGTCATCTAGCCATATGACAGATGCCCATATAAGTAGCTAACAGTCCATTGTCTTCTCCAGACATATGAATGCCTGACATGTTTTAGGGAAATACCTACATCATGGGTCTCAGATATTATGGATCAGTGGCGTAGCCAAGGGTGGGCCCAGGCCCACCCACTAGCAACCCACCTATGATGTGACTGGCAGGGATCCTCATGCGCCAGCAGCCAAAAATTCCCAACAACTGTCCCTTCTGCATACCTTGTAAATAGCAGATCTTTGCCTGCAGTGAGCAGCAACTGATACATACTGCTCGCAGCAGCCCCACAGCCTTCCCTCTGATGTATTCCCGCCTTTGCGGAAACAGTAAGTTGCATCAGAGGGAAGGCTGTGGGGCCAACTTGAGCAGTGTGTATTAGTTGCTGCTCGCTGCTGGTGAAAATCTGCTATTTAAAAGGTATGCAGGAGAGAGGGGGATGTTTGAGAAGAGCACAGGTACAAATCAAAGTAGGGTATACACAAAAAGCAGCAAATATGAGTAATCTTGTTGGGCAGACTGGATGGACCGTGCAGGTCTTTTTCTGCCGTCATCTACTATGTTACTATGTTATATGGCATGTAGGCGAGAGAGGGAGAGACCACATCACTTGTGGGACAAGGCAGAGTTCTGCTCACCCATCTTGGGCCCAGGCTCACCCAAAATTGGGTGTCTGGCTACGCCCCTGTTATGGATATAAAGCAATACCAGGTCAGCATGCAGGGATAAGATAAAAGAACAGCATAAATTGAAACAAAATGTGAAAAATACCACAACTCATTACAAAAGTTAAAAAAATAAAAGAAAATAAAAGAATTCTCAAAACAAGAAAGGTACTTATAAAAAAGAATGAATGCAGAACACACTGTCTGACCCATTATGAGTCGCATGTATCTATCCAATCTAGAAGAGAATGTAGACTTTAAAAAACCCCAATAAAACACGTATAAAGTAATACATTTTAGTCTGAGGCCCAGGATTTCAATCATACTGTTCGGGACAAACCTTCCCCCCTACTGTTTTATATAGCTTCCAAATAATCATAAATAAAAATTTCCAAGGAAAGTTAATAATGATGTGTGCACAATTACTACGGTTAAGACAGAACAGAGAGGGCCCCAGACTGGTGCTGCATACACTTTCTATACTGTTCAAATTAGAGCTGGAGCAAATATGTGCTATGACAGCGCTACGGTTCTTAAGTCTGGTGTTTTTTTGCAGTTCAGGGCAATAAAAAAAAAAAAAAAGTAGAACTCCAAAATAACTTTAAAAGCCCTGTTTAAAAAAAGATAATTGTATTAAGAAAACAAGGCTCCCTTCTTTTCTCCAAAACACCTTCTCTTATGGTTTGTAGACTTTAGTGATGGTGATAAGAATTTGTTTCGTCATGTGACTGTATTGTTATTTTCCATTTTGCATGACAAGTATGTTTACTTGGAATGTTAATTGAAAGTGCATTAAAAAAAAAAAATTAAAAAGAGCTCTTGCCATTTTTCTTTTCTCCCTGTCTAGCTACTCAGATTTCACTTTAAATCTTCCCATGTTCCCTCACCTCAGACTCCCAGTCCTCCTGACTCATAAGAACATAAGAATAGCCATACTGGGTCAGATCGATGGTCCATCTAGCCCAGTATCCTGCTTCCAGCAGTGGCCAATCCAGCCAGGTCACAAGTACCTGGCAGAAACCCAAATAGCAGAAACATTCCATGCTACCAAACCCAGGACAAGCAGTGGCTTGTCCCATGTGTATGTCAATAGCAGACATTTCCTCCAGGAACGTGTCCAAACCTTTTTTAAACCCAGATATGTTAACCGTCATTATCACATCCTCCAGCAGCGAGTTCCGGAGCTTAACTATTCTTTGCATGAAAAAATATTTCCTCCTATTTGTTTTAAAAGTATTACCATATAATTTCATTGAGTGTCCCTAGTCTTTGCACTTTTGAAAGAGTGAAAAATCGATTCACTTATACCTGTTCTACACCATTCAGGATTTTATAGTCCTTCAGTTGTCTCTTTTCCAAGCGGAAGAGCCTTAACCTCTTTAACTTATTCTTCATACAGGAAGAGTTCCACCCCATTTATCATTTTGGTCACTTCTTTTTTTTTTTTTTTTTTTATCTTTTCTAATTCCGCTATACCTTTTTTGAGATACGGCAACCAAAATTGAACGCAATACTCAAGGTGAGTTCGTACTGTAGAGCGATACAGAGACATTATAATATTCTTGGTCTTATTTTGCATCCCTTTCCTAATAACTCCTAGCATCCTGTTGTTTTTTTTTTTTTGGCTGCTGCCGCACAGTGAACAGAAGATTTCAGCATATTGTCTACAATGACACCTAGCTCTTTTTCTTGAGTGCTGACTTCTAAGGTGGACCCACGGATCAGGAGACTATGATTCGGATTATTCTTCCCAATGTGCATCACTTTGCATTTGTCCACATTAACCCCTTGTTTACTAAGCCATGTGGCAATGCCGTCAAAACCCATTCAGAATAAATGGGCTGTATCAGCATTAGTGTATGACAGCTGCTAGCACAGCTTAGTAAACAGGTGGGGGGTGCAAATTTCATCTGCCATTTGGATGCCCAGCCTTCCAGTTTCCGAAGGTCTTCCCGCAATTTTTCACAATATGCATGCGTTTTTACAACTTTGAATAGTTTTGAGAATTTAATTGCCTCACTCATGGTTCCGTTTTCCAGATCATTTATAAAACGTTAAATAGAACCGGTCCCAATACAGATCCCTGCCACACTCCCACTATTCTCCTCTATTGAGAAAAATGGCCATTTAACTCTATCCTCTGTTTTTTGTCCAATAACAAATTCCTAATTCATAGAAGGACATTGCTTTCTATCCCATGAGTTTTTAATTTTCTCAGGAGTGTCTCATGAGGAAATTTGTCAAAAGCTTTTTGAAAATCTAGATACACTACATCAACTTACCTTTATCCACATGTTTATTTACGCCTTTAAAGAAATTAAGCAAATTGATGAGGCAAGACTTCCCTTGGCTGAACCCATGCCTACTTTGTCCCATTAAATCATGTCTGTCTACTTGTTCCATAATTTTATTCTTTATAATAGTTCAACTATTTTCCCCAGCACTGAAGTCAGGCATACAAGTCTACAATTTCCTAGATCACCCTTGGAACCCTTTTTAAAAGTTGGTGTTACATTGGCCACCCTCCAATCTTCAGGTACTACAGGTGATTTTAATGACTGGTTACAGATCACTAACAAAAGTACAACAGTTTCATGTTTGAGTTCTTTCAATACCCTGGGTTATGTAAATCTATCATTCATATTCATTGTGAATAACCTGAATATCTGAGTGGCTGGATGTGCCATGAGAACTGGGTTGAGGATCACTGTTCTATACTCATCCCTTGCCCAACCCTGTCTACTTTCATCTGCCTTTCCTATCACCAGACCCTTTGTTCTGTTTAATTGCAACCAGTCTTCCATTGTCTTCCTTTAACCACCTTGCCCACTCTTTCTAACCTCCCATCCCTTTCTACTTCCTAATTCTCACCCCAGCTCACCAGGCCCTTCATACCATCTCTTTCTTAAATCCCTCCTTGCCCTTTTAGTTCTCTTCTTACACCTATTTCACATCTGTAGCCCCCTCTCATACCTCCTCCTCATACTGTTTAGCCTAGATTGACAACCCCCAGTTCATAACTTCCTATCTAACAGATGAGTCTCTGTATTCCCCCATTATTACCCAGTCTGAGTCCCCCACTCCACCTCACTCCCCAATCTCTATCTAATTTCACCTAGTCCTCAAATCCCTCCTCCTCCCCACTATTGTACCCAATTCCTGTTCAGCCCCACGTCCCCCTGTCCTCTTTCCAATCCAATATCCTTACTTTCCCATAGTCCACCCTCAATCCCTAGATATTTTTCTCTCCTTCCCATCCCACTTCTCCTAATCACTGAGTACCTATTCTCTGCTTTCTATTTAACTGCTACTTCCTCCACTCCCAACTACCTGTTTTTATTAATCACTTACCCCCACCCCGAAATTCAAACCTATTTAACTGGCAAGGAACTGTATATATTCATCAGGAAATAGCTGGTTATCTCCCACTGAATATCCCAGTTAGTGGCTATCTGCTAACCGGCTAAGTGCAGATATTCAGTGCCAAACAGACTATGTTGAGTGGTCAAAATAGGCTTCTTAAATATCAGGCCTATCTTTGACCGCTAAAAAGTTTGGTTAGTGCTGAATATTAGCATAGCCAATTAACATTTTAGCGACCAAGATAAACTCAACTATTCAATGCTGCTCTCCGGAAACAGCCCAGCATTGAATATCCTGGTTTAACGGTGGCAGTGGACAGCAACGTGCTGCCCGCAACCTTCTGAATATCGGGCCCTTACTCTTCTCTACCCAACTTTAGCCACCTTATGTCATTCTCTCTTACCTACCCCCTCCATACCCTGGCAGTGACAGTCTATAGCAGCTTAATAACATAAGCATTGCCATATTGGGACAGACCGAAGGTCAATCAAACCCAGTATCCTGTTTCCAAGAGTAGCCAATCCAGGTCACAAGTACCCGGCAACATCCCAAAACAGTAAAACAAATGTTATACTATTTATCCTAGAAACAAGCAGTGGATTTTCACAACTCCATCTTAATGACTTATGGGCTTTTCTTTTAGGAAGTAAGCCAAACTTTTTTTTAAACCCTGCTAAGCTAACTGCTTTTATCACATTCTAAGGCAGTGAATTCCAGAGTTTAATTACATGTTGAGTGAAGACATTTCTCTGGTTTGTTCTAAATCTACAACTTAGTAGCTTATTGCTTGCCCCCTAGTCCTAGTATTTTTGTAAAGAGTAAACGTGATTTCGCGTCTTCCTGTTCCACTGCACTTGGTATTTTATAGACCTCTGTCATAGCTCCTCTCAACCGTCTTTTCTCCAAGCTGAAGAGCCCTAGCTGTTTTAGCCTTTCCTTATAGGGAAGTTGCCCTATCCCTTTATCATTTTCGTTGCCCTTCTCTGTACCATTTTTAATTCCGCTATATCTTTTTGAGATGTGGTGACCAGAATTGCTCAAGGTATTGAGGTATGGTCACACCATAGAGCAATACAAAGGCATTATAACATTCTCTTTTTTATTTTCCATTCCTTTCCTAATAATTCCTAACATTCTGTTTGCTTTCTAAGCTGTCACTGCACACTGAGCAGAGGGTTTCAATGTATCATCAACAATGACACCTAGATTCTGGGTGATGACTCCTAATGTGGAACCTTGTATCATGTAGCTATAGTTTGGGTTTCTCTTTCCCACATGCATCACTTTGCACTTGCTCCCATTAAATATTTTCAGTTTATACACACCCATTGATTATGACTCACTTGCACAAGTACGGGAGTATATGTTTCAACAATTTTATTGATGACATTTCCAAACCAATACATTCCACATACTGAAAATACACAATCTCAAAGATGAAAACATTCATTAGAATACCAAGTGGCTATAGCCCGTCATCAATGTTTTAACTTTTTTGTCAACCCCCACCCCACCTCTCTTGTAATTACTGATTTCCCCAAAGACTGACACAATGAATAATAAATTCAGCTTTGTCCCCCCCTTTAATTAACAACCCCTCCCCCCCACCCTCTTATCCCATTGCAACGTTCAAATTGCCAAAGAAGCGCAATTACCTTTGCCAAGGGAGTTTATTCAAGATTTGACTGTGCGCTCGGGGTGAGATTATATATAAATTTGCCCCCCATACTGCCAAGAACCTCCGCTGCCTTCCTGGTGACAGGCCTGCACCCCTGGCCTCCCAAATCATTAGCTCATGCAATTTATTCCTCCAGTGCCAGAAGGAAGGAGGGTGATCCAGCAGCCAATAAAGGAATATACATTTTTTTCCTACAATACAAGCCTTCCCTAAGAACAGCTTCTCCCCTCGCGTACCCGTGCTCCACAATCCAGGGGCACTAAATATCTCTCTTTCAAAGGTTAGCCTAAGTGTTGTGCCTAGAACCTTGTAGAAATCGTGAAATTGCAGACCAATAGCGAGAAATACCTCGACATTGCCAGAGGCCATGAAAAAGTGTAGCCTCATCCCTTTTGCATTTAAGGCAACAACGTGAAGCCGTTACCCCCATATGGACAGCCTGTCTCTGAGAAACGTAAGCCCTGTGCACTGATCTGAAATGGCATTCTTGAAGCTCTGCACTATGGACCATCTGTGGACCACTTTTAAGGGCTGTCAATAGCAACTTCGCTGATATCTGCTTTCCCACCTCCTCACTCCACCTATTCGCCACACCTGCAAATCACATACCTTCTCTCTACTACATAATTCTCTATGGAACCATGCTACCGAAGCATTACCTACTGCATCACCCTCTAGTAGCGCTCGTAGCTGTTCACCAATGGCAACGAGCGCACGTAATGAGTTATTTGTCCATATGTCAAGACGCTCAATGGACCCCGTCCACCTAAGTCCGCAAAAGTCTGATAATCTATCAAAGAACCGTCCGGTTGGAGTATTTGTTCCAGCCTAGTCACTACAAGTATGGGAGTATAAATTGCATTGTGAACATTTTTTTTTTTGGGGGGGGGGGGGGGGGGGCTCGTAAATCATCTCTGACAGGAACTCAGTCTTTTACTGGCAATGTAACATTGGCACCAGCTTCTGACAGAGTTGTTAGTTGTTTGATAACTTTAATATTTCATTTCCTGTTCTACTGGGCATGAGAAGGTTTATGAAGAGAGCTATTTTAATGTCTAAAAACGTTATTTAAACTAATTGGCTTCTCCGAGTTATATGCCACATCTCTCACAATAGCAATCATATATTGTCATTATTGAATGTTATTCATTACCCTTGATCTCAAATACCTGAAACGAATTATATATCTATTTTCTTCTAATTTATTTTATATTTTCTGTACTTTAATTGCAATAATATTCTGTACTTCTCATTCCGGAAATGGCAATTGCCATTACGTTATATTGTAAGCCACATTGAGCCTGCAAAGATGTAGGAAAATGTGGGATACAAATGCAGAAAAATAAATAAATAAATGTCATCTGCCATTTAGATACCCAATCTCATAAGGTCCTCTTGCAGCTTTTCACAGTCCTCTTGTGATTTAACAACTTTAAATAACTTTGTGTCATAGACAAATTTAATTACCTCACTAGTTATGCTCATCTCTAAATCATTTATAAATTTGTTAAAAAGCAGCGTTCACAGCACAGACCTCTGGGGAACCACACTACCCTCCTCCATTTAGAATACTGACCATTTACCCCTATTCTCTGTTTTCTAATTTTTAACCAGCTCTTAATCCACAACAGGATGTTACCTCCTATTCTATGACTTTCATTTTCCTCAGGAGTCGTTCATGAGGTTCTTTGTCAAATGCCTTTTGAAAATCCAGATACACAGTATCTACTGGCTCACCTTTATCCACATGTTTATTCACCCCTTTAAAGAAATGTAGTAGATTGGTAAGGCAAGATTTCCTTTGACTAAATCCATGTTGGCTTTGTCTCATTAATCCATATTTATGTATGTGCTCTGTAATTTTGTTCTTTACAATAGTCTCTACCATTTTGCCTGGCACCGACATCAGGCTCACTGGTCCAGATCACCTGTAGAACCCTTTTTAAAAATAGGCATTGCATTAGCCACCCATCAGTCATATGATACCATGATGGATTTTAAATATAAATTGCATATTACTACGCCTGCAAGTTCATTTTTCAATTCTATCCACTTTGTGCCTCTATCCCAGTTGCTCCTCTTGCTGCTGGCATTGCTGCTCTTTGGTTTGTGTAGTTCCATGATCAGTTGTTTAATTGGAGGTGAGAGCTCTACATGGCTTACACAGCTGCATATTGTGAGATCATTATACAGGAAGGGTGGCACCATGGGTTTTGAATGTGCTTACTGTCATGGTCGTCGACATCCGTGCCTTGCTCCATCTAGACCCATTAGATTTACCTGCAATTCTTGCCAGTGACCTGTGGGGTCACTGTGGGGTGTTGGAAGCTAAGCTGGTGATGTCATCATTGCTGAGCCCTTCTTAAACTGGCCTCTGCTTGCACTCAAGTGTTCTGGCAGTAATTCCTGATTAAGTTCAGGCCTGCCTGAGGCTCTGCTATTTCCAACTGCTCTTTGTCAGGCCGTGGCCCAAAGCATTGCTGCAGCTTTCACTTTCTTACACTGTTCCAGTGAAGCCTGCCTCCAAGCCTTGAAGTCCGGAGAACTTCTTGCACTTCAGCTATGTCCCCAGTCCTCAGTGAGCCCGTGGTCGCTGGCTGCAGTGAGTATGTTCTGTGCTGAGTTTTGGACTGGGTGTGCTGGGATGGCATGGAGTGCTAAGGACTGCATCTCATCGTATCTCTGGACGAGGCGGCTGTGCTCAGAGTGCAGAGGGATCCGCGTGGGCTGTTCCTGGTTCCTGTTTTGCTGCACTGTGCCTGTGTGTCGTTTGCCCTGGGAGCCTTCGACTCAGGCAGACTGTTTTGACCCGTTTGCCCTCAGAGACTGTTTTGACCTGTTTGCCTTGGGAGCCTTTGACTCGGGCACCTCAGAGACTGTTTTGACCTATTTGCCCTGGGAGCGTTCGGCTCGGGCGCCTCAGAGACTGTTTTCTTTTGTGCTATTCTTTGCCGCCAGCAAGCGGAGTGGTCTGCATAAATTCCCTACCCAGGTTTGGGTCTACAAGAGACTATTTTAAGTTCCTTTTTTTGCTGTGCTACCGCTTATTTATTTATTTTTTTTTGTTACATTTGTACCCCGCGCTTTCCCACTCATGGCAGGCTCAATGCGGCTTACATGGGGCAATGGAGGGTTAGGTGACTTGCCCAGAGTCACAAGGAGCTGCCTGTGCCTGAAGTGGGAATCAAACTCAGTTCCCCAGGACCAAAGTCCACCACCCTAACCACTAGGCCACTCCTCCACTCCTGCTTCCAAGAGTACTTGCCACTGAGGTCCCATGACTTAAATGAGAGTCATGACAGAATGAACCTTATCTGACTGCCATTGGTTTTTACGCTTCCATCTAAGTGTCCTCTGCTTTCTGTTGTCCCGCCGGGGCAGGCCTTTGCTTAGTCCCTTGTGCTCTTGTGTCTGCTTTTCCTGTACAGCTAGGCTGTCCTTCTATTTGCCATTATTGTATGCCTGATGTTTTGCTTTGCTTTAGTTAGTGTTAGGATATGCAGCTGGGCTGCTTGTTGTTCTTTATCCTCTCACGTTTTTCTGTGCCGTTTTGTTCACTCTTTGTGTTTCTGTTACTGCCAATAAAGCTACCTTAGCCTCCATTGGCAATCCAGTCCAGTTCTTTGGGATACTCTTGACTCTATGGGGCTCCGTCTACCCAGATGTGGTTGAGTGATCCTCACATGGCCACCTCTGGGCCAAGGGTTCACAAACTTCACACTTATGTTGCCACACAGATTGAAAAAAGCAGTTGACAGCAGAGACAGCAACAAAAGGCGCACAGAGTGATTCTCCTTCATATCTAGGCAGTTCCTCTGTTTCCCCTCTTAATGTTATTAATGCTGCCATATGCTGTTCAGATGCCCTCCATAACGCACAGCCTAGAAGCCGTGGCCTTCACCTGCCCCTCCCCCCCCTTCCAGTATGCCATAGTTTTCAAACTTCTGCATAGTCAGTTGTCCAACATCTTTGTCATAGACTCCAGGCCTAGTGACGATAGCTAATGAATCCTCTTCATCTGTTTCGCCACTCCTTTGGGAATAATCTCACTTGTGTCTGCGAAAAATGTTTAGAGTTTGAGTACTTTCCAAGGTCCAGTATCATTAACCTAGAACTTTGCCTTCTCAATCTGTTGGTGTAAATTCCTGTGCAAAGAGACATTTGCTCTACCAAGATCCTATATTTCCTTTCTACAAGTTCATTGTTTCTCTCATATGGGTGACATCATCCGACGTAGCTCCAGTGCAGATGTATGTTTAAGAAGCTTCTGGCAGCATTGCACTGTGCATGCTTGAGTGCTTTCCTGCCTGACACGAGCATGTGGAACTAGCAGGCCTCTAATTGTGTTTTTGTTTAAAAATGCAGAAACAAACCTGAAAGAGTAGAGAGGCCTAGCATACCGACTCAGAGGACGCATCTGGATTCGACATCGTCCTTGTCGGCACCTAGGAACCCCAATGTCGTGCACTGAACCTAAGGCAAAGAAGCACCAACATCGGTCCTCTTTAAATCATGGTGCTAGAAGCCCTGAGCCATCAGCACCCCATGCTGAATGATTATATTCCTCCGAATTCATGTTGGTCTGGTTAGATTTATTTTGCAATATTTCTCTGTGTTTCCCCTCTTGAATAGGCTATACGGAGATGGTGATCCTGGAAAGTTGGGTGTGCTTGAACTATTCTCCAATGTTTTTTTGTGGATTTTGGATACTTGAAGGGAACTCGAGTATATTTTAGTACACGTTTGGACATCCGGATCCACCTCCTTTTGTCTTGGAGAATATAATAGAGTGTCTCTATGATTGTATTTTGCTCTTATATAGGCTTTTTAAAACCCTGTTTAGGGTATCCTCTATTCAGTAGTTTGGATATCAACATTTTTGCTTACATTTTTTCGGGTCCGTGCAAATTCTGTGATATCTTAGATATTGCAAAAATGGCAAACTTTTAATGCATGAGGATGGTTACTATTATAGTGTAGTAAAGAATTGCGATCAGTTTCTTTAATATGTACCTCTGTACTGAACAGTTGACTTTTTGGGGTAATTGCCATATCCAGGAAATATGTGGATAGCTGGGTTTTGCTCCTGAGGAATGTGAAACAGAGCGGCACTGTAGAGCAAGCTCTAACCTCCAGTGCATCAAGATAAGGGTTCTGTTTGTATCAACGTTAATGTGAAAATGATATGACAAGGTTGGTCAGGAAACTAAATGAAGTAAAAGTTTCCTTTACGATTACCATTTTTTAAGTAAAAACAAAGGATAAAACTATAAAATTGTAAAACTAAAGTTAAAATAAAAAAAGGAGGAGGTTTTTTTTCAAAGCCTGGTGAAGAAGCTTGCACAGTAAGGTAAATGCCAATAAACAAATGGAAAAGTGAGCATCTGAAGGCTTTTCCCCTCTTGAATAAGTAATCACAATAGAGTTCTATTTTTAAGAAGCAATTAAAAACTCATCTATTCAAGCATTTTTTTTTCTTGATGTTTTAATGTATTGCATTTTGCAGATGGTAGGCATATTTGAAGGAGAAGGTCTTTCACGAATCGCCTAGCCACCTGCCTGGGGTTACCCTGTGGCCACTTAGAGGGTCTATCCCCAGCATAGTTCAGGTCCACCTGCATCTGCTGCTTGTGCTTTACACTAGCACCCTCCTTCCACCGACTGGGCCACAACTGCCTCTGGGCGAGTCTCCCATTCTCGAGTTATCCCCAGTGATTTCTAGGTTACTGGGGCCACACTCCCAGTGGTCCCACAGTTCCCAAAAAGCACTCACAGACCCAGCACACAAACCGCTAGGATTCTCAGTCCAGACAAACAGGGCAAACAAACATTTATGTTTGTTCTCTTAAAAGTATTGAACAGTGGAACAAAATAATGCAAATACAAACCATAACAGATAACTGAAATATGGGGCAATTATAACATTAACTAAACATTTGCATACTGCCTAAACAGTACCGGGGAAGATCAGGAGATATAATTTGCTGAGCCTCAGCAAAGAGATCTGTCTCTTTTCTCCCGGGTTAAGACTGAAGCAACAGCCAGTACTACTGGGTAATTTTTCAAACTCAGGCCAATCAGAGCCCAGTCAACAAGTTTTAAAAGTATACTGCTGCTTGCTTTCTGCTGGTATGAAAGAAAAACTGCATTCAGTATCCTATAACTGCTTTACAGCAAAGAAACACCACCTGCTGGCCAAATAGGAGAAATACACTTCAGGACACAATTAAACAAGGAAAATATCCTAATACATTTTACAGGCTTAAAACACACTGTTTCTTCTCAGTATTGTTTAGTGACTTTATGCATGTTTTTATTGTAATCTACCTAGGAAAAGGTGAGCTAGAAGTAAAATAAATCTGGCATTTGGAAACAGCTTTGTGCGGTTATTTGGAAGGCAGCATATCCAGCCATGAATAAACATAAACCTCTGTCAGTTCAGGGTTCCTCATTTCAGTCTCTAATTGCCCCCCTCCCCCAATGTCTTTGTAAATGCTTTGTAGTGGTAGCTACCTTGATGACCAGCAGAAAACAATTTACTTGCTGTGAATTTTAGGCTTCATTATTAATCTCCATAAATCAACCTTGCACCCTACAAACAGTATATGGTTTGTAAGTGCAGCTAGTCCACCCAAGCTACAGAGCAAGATGGGATTGAAATAGGGAAGAGAGAGTGAGTGCTTGGGGGAGGGATTCAAGCCTAGGGGAACAGAGGAAAAGATGAAGGTTTTGACGGTAGTGAGAAAGAGACCTGGGAAAGGAGGAGTTATGATCTTAAGAGAGACGCAGATAGAAAACAGGGTCTGAGTCTAGGGGGAGCAGAGAGAGAGAGAGAACTGGGAGCAGGGGAAGCAGAGCTAGGAAGGAAAAAGATTAGAAAATTGGAAGGGAAGAAAGAATGGGGATGTATTGATCCTGGAGCATGCCAGGAATCTGAACCTAAAAAAGGAGGAATCAAACCTGGGGAGTTGTTCGAGCCAAAGGGGTGAAAGCTGGGGAGTCTTGAGGCTGTTGGTGGGCCAGGGCTTTTGATGAGGGAAAATTCTGCACAAAGTTGACATATCATTAACATTTCTCTGCATTGCATTACAAATTATATTATGTATTATTATTTGAACAAATAGATACACAGAGCTGTAAATCACCAATAAACATGTGGCAAGTAATAGTAAAACTGGTCCAGGGTTTTGCTAAGGGACTGTTACAGAGCCTAGAAAAAAGAGAGGAAAGTGTGGACCCCTGCAGAACTCTACAACTAATCTCTAGTGGATCTAATCATGAGCATTCCAAGATTACTTCATCCTATGCTCTCACGTTTCAAATGAAGGAAATGTCTGAAATGAGAGGACATAGGATGATGAAATTATCTTGAAATGCTCATGGTTAGATCCACTGGAGATTAGTTGTAAGAGTGCTGCAGGGGTCCTACAGAAGTACACAGATATGGAATGGGTTACCCCCAGCCCTAAAAACTATGGATAATCTAAGCAACTTTCGCAAATCTCTGAAAACACATCTCTTTAATAGAGCCTACAAAAAGACCCCTTAAAGACACAAATCACCTCCTAAACTATCCTATTCTAACACCATCTTCTCTAACTCCTCATCCATCTTCTGCTTACTTTTGATTGTATCCAATATCCTGTCATGACTCTGTCATAACAACACTCTGTAAGCCACATTGAGCCTGCAAATAGGTGGGAAAATGTGGGGTACAAATGTAACAATAATAATAACACCCTTTCCTCTCTTCCTTCTAGGCTCTGAGGGCTAAGAAAATACTCTTTCACGGAAAGGGTGGTGGAAGCGTGGAATGGCTTCCTGGTGGAGGTTGTGGAGACAAGGACTGTCAGAATTTAAGAAAGCATAGGACAAGCATGTGGGGTCTGTTAGGAAAAGGAGGAGTTAGTGGTTATCCAGGATTGGCAGACTGGATCGTCCATTTGGCCCTTGTCTGCTGTCATGTTCTATGTTTCATTCTCTGGTCTATAGCCAAATGGATGTCATTGGTTAGTGATAAAAAAAACTGTCTTAGAGCCATGAGCGTTTTGCATTTGTGACTAGTATGCGTGAACAACCCCAGTCTCCTATCTAAAAATCACAACATTTTGAATCACAACATTCAAAAATCTCCAAAACAGTAAAACTTAATGTATGGTGTTAGACCTGTGATCTGTTTTTGCAGAGTTCTTTTAAATTTACATGCATGATTCTTACTTTTGAATGCTGTGTTTATTACTTTTTCAGGAAATATTTTGACTGTTAGACACCAAAATAAGAATTTGACAATGACCTCTGCTGTGATAAGTTCAGTGCCTACAACTGCTTCCCGGTTTGCTCTGCTGAAAGTGGATAGTGATAGTGACTCTGATTCTGAACTTGGGAAAGGCAGAGCGGGTCATGGCCCTGGGAAATCTCGGGTTGCTGGAGCTGCTGGGGGTAAACCCAATACAAATGAGAAAAAGAAAGAAAAAAGAAGAAAAAAGAGAGAACAGCAACAAAGTGAGGCTAATGAGGTACAGTACATTTTGCCATATACGCATTAAGTTGCTACTTTTAATATAGAATGAGTTTAGACTATGGATTTTGAAGTCTGATTTCCTTATATTTCTGTAATGTCAGACACTTATCATTTTGGTGTCAGTGTTTTGTTGTCTACTGCTTTAATTGGGAAAATAGAGAATATCTTGGATGTCAAGATTGTTGGGAAAGGCATTATCTCCAGAGAAAGTAGATTCTCAAATACATGAATGTTCTACTTCTGCATAACATAGATAAGATATTTCTCCAAAGACAAGCAGGCTGATATTCTCACAAGTGGGTGACGCCACGTCGGCCCCGGAGGATTTTAAAGCAAAATCTCTTTACGGCGTTCCGACGCGTGAGCGATCGTACTGCGCATGTGCGCACACCTCTTCCCGCTCGCCGTGCGGACACGCCCCTCAGTTTTTCTTTTTCCGCGTCTGAGGAGACACGGAGTTCGTTAGGGCTTCGTGTTTTCTTCAGGTCTTCGGAGTTAAATCTCTTTTTTATTTTTTCATTATGTACTTTTCATGGCAGGCTCATTGTGGCTTATATATACAGGTATTTTTTGTACCTGAGGCAAGAAAAAATTTAAGTAATTGCCAGAGTCACAAGGGGCTGTGCCTGAACAAAGCATTAAGCTTCTCTTTTCTTTTTTCTTGAAAGTGCTGGCATATTGTTATCTGTGGGCTCTCTCTAGCCAGCAAACTAAACAAGCCCACATTTTTATGATCCATTTTTTAAAACTTTACAAACGGCTCTCCAGAGCTGTGACAGCCTGCTCCAGCACACCACTGTCTTTAAGCCCCACAAGTGATAAAAGGTGTATGTCACAGGAAAAACCAGGAACCTAAGCAGGTGCATCCCTGGTCAGCCACTGAATGGGCAACCTGGTGACACAATATCAGTGGTGTAACCTTTGAAGTGAGTCTCCACCCGCCTCGGCGCCTCCTGCTCTGCAGGTCATTCGGGCGCATCGGAGGATGTGTCTTGGGCCGGATCATCTCCCTGTGAAGCGCAAGTAGTGTCTCAAAGAAACGAGACGTATTCTACTCTGCCAGGGATGCCCAAAGGAGATCATTCTGGAGTCCGACAGAGACCGATGCACGCTGGGTATAGTTATGCATCGAATAGGTCTCCACCTGCCTCGGCGCCTCCTGCTTGGCAGGTCATTCGGGCGCATCGGCGGATGTGTCTTGGGCCGGATCATCTCCCTGTGAAGCGCAAGTAGTGTCTCAAAGTAACGAGACGTATTCTACTCTGCCAGGGATGCCCAAAGGAGATGCCCAGAGCTTTGCTCCCTCGGTTATGGAGGTATCCGGGCTTCAGACATCAGTCGGTGCCGAGAGCGTTGCTCCCTCTGTTATGGAGGTATCCTGGCATTGGACGTCGATGCACCAGGAACATTGGTACCATGGTCGGTGTCATGGGTCCCGTCGGTACCGGGTATCATCGGTACCATGGGTCCCGTCGGCACCGGGTATCATCGGTACCAAGGGTGCCGTCGATGCCGAGTGTCATCGGTGCCATGGGTGCCGTCGGTACCGAGTATCATCGGTGCCATGGGTACTGTCGGTACCGAATATCATCGGTGCGTCGGTACCGAGGAGTATCGATGCCAACTACATTGGTACCATGGTCGGTGTCATGGGTCCCGTCGGTACCGGGTATCATCGGTACCATGGGTCCCGTCGGCACCGGGTATCATCGGTACCATGGGTGCCGTTGATGCCGAGTGTCATCGGTGCCACGGGCACCATCGGCACCAGGTATCATGGGCACCATCGACTATCGGTACCAGGTATCATCGCCCATCGGTACCGAGTATCATGACTGCCATCGGTACCATACTATCAGGTATCGTCGGTACCGTGGATACATGGGTATCAGGTATCATGGATGCCGTCGGCACATGAGTACCATCGATACCAGATATCATGACCAGGTACCATCGGTGCCATGGGTGCCATTGGTACCAGGTGTCATGAGCACCGTTGGTGCCATGTGTACCATCGGTACCGTCGGTGCTGTTGGTGTTGGATATCAGGGGTACCATTGGTACCACATGTCATGGTTACCATCGGTACCAGGTATCATGGGTACCATCGGTACCGGATACCATGACTATCATCGGTACCAAGTACCATGGGTACCATTGGTACCGGGGTCCATCGGTACCATGTGTATCATCGGTACCGTCGGTGCCATGGTCTAGCAGTCTGGTTTCGATTCCCTTGCATTTCCAGACTTTGTCCTTGGCTTCGGGACCATGGGTACCATTGGATGCCATGGGTGCTACCGCCTCCTGCGGCATCTGGCTTTTCACCTGGTCTCCTTCACCGATGCTGCCTCTGGTATGGGTGTTCGCACCCTACTGGGGCAACTTCTCGACCCATATTAGCCTCCATATCGGACGTGTTTGGATCTGTGCTGCTCTGTTTGAGTAGTTAGTTCAGTTCAATGATGGTCATCTGACATTACAGTGGAGATTGTGAATCCCAATGCCCAGATGCTAGAGGTCCTGGACTACTATCTTCACCTGAGTCTTCTGCACTCAGAACAGATAGGAGTTCTAAGAACTTACTTTGGCGCCCCCAGGGCCAGAGCATACATCCTTAGCCTCTTTTGGAGAATGGCGTACCAGGCTGGCATGATCGCATCCCAAATCAAGTCTTGTCAGATCTTTACGAGCATTCCCACCGGAATAGGCTAGACCTTTTCACCAAGTGGTCAGGTAGCACACGGTGTGTCGCAGGTTCCTGTCCAAGGGCATTTTCGACACTTGTAATGTAACACCTAGATTTCTGCTCTAGGTACAGTGACAGACTCTCATGACTGTGTGCCTCTCTCCTGGAGGAGGAGACTCAGCAGAAAACTATAGATATGCTGTACATACACTTCCTCATCTTGGAAGTTCTTTAGAGAGAGGAGTAGTTTTCCTTGTGCCTTAAGGGGTCGTACCTATACTCCTACTTCTCGACAGCCGGTTCGGGCTATGCCTCAGCACGCTCGTTCTAGTCAGCGGCGTGCACCTAATCAGGCCCCTGCAGCTATTCCCCAGGAAACAGAGGGGTTTTTGACTGGCTCCAATTCAGTATAGCCACTAAAAAAAAAAAAAATGTCCGTACCGGCCATTCTGCCTGTCGGGGGGGGGAAGTTTACATTTTCTCCACCAAAGGTGACTTCTTTATCCTCCAACCGGTAGGGTTTTTCAACTAGTCCGGTTAGGATACATTCTCAATCTGGAATCAAACCCTCCACATTGTTCATTGGAAGCTTAATCCTTTAGCTTCCATCAAAAGTGAGTACTTGCAGAGGAACTCTCTGCTTTTCTCAGCGCCAATGCAGTCGAGCCCGTTCCACCAGGGCAAGAAGGGTTGAGATTCTATTCCAGGTCTTTCTTTGTGGGTTGCGTCCCATCATAGACATAAGGGGCCTAAACAGATTTGGTTCAGGATGCTTTCCCTGGGCATCCTTCTTCCCATACTTCAGGAAAACGATTGGTTATGCTCTCTGGATTTACAGGATACTTATACTCTCTTTGCATCCAGAGTATGTTTTTTTCCTAGTGCCTGGCTGTTGTTGCAGCGTATCTTCATGGACTGGGAGTGCATGTGTTCCCTTAACACGATGATTGCCCGTCTCAACAGATTACAGCACAGTACATATTGAGACTTCTAGACACATGGCTTCCGCAGTTCATGTAACTCCCATGGCACTTTCGCACATGACATCCGCTCAGTGCATCCTAGCTTCCCAGTGGTATCATGTTTAGGGTATCTAGAGGATGTAACCCGACTGTTCACCAGTCTTCGGTATTCCCCTCAGAGGTGGTTAATTCTCTCTATTTTGATTCTGAGGCATCTTACTCAGTCAAAAGCTGCTGACGAAGGTTGCATCCCTCCTAGCTATCCAACCAAATTATTTTAATTCAACCAAACAATCGGGTTGTGATGTACTCGATAACAAAGGAGTACTGGATCTTGCCCTCTGAGTTAGGATGCCATGCAGATGTAGCGGTGGGCCCGCAATGCGGCATGTTTTCTCCAAGCCACTTATCTAATTGGTGTAAACAGCAGTCTGGCCGACAGGCTGAGCAGGATAATGCTACAGTTGAGCATGCCTATAGTTCGAAAGACCCCTCAGTGGATCTTTTTGCTACTTAGTCCAATCGCAAAGTCCCTCAGTTCTGTTCCAGGCTGCAGGTTCATGGCAGGCTACCATCGGATGCCTTTCTCCTTCTTTGGGAGACAGGTTTTCCGTATGCGTATCCTCCCATACATCTGGTGGAAAAGACTTTGCTGTTTCTCAAGCAAGATTGTGGAGCCATGATTCTGATTGCTCTTTTCTAGCTGCGTCAGATAGGATTCCCTCTTCTTCTGGAGTTGGAATGTTTTCCAGCTCTCATTACGCAGAACGAGGGGGCACTTCTGCATCCCAACCTCAAATCTCTGGCTCACACGGTCTGGATGTTGAGAGTGGGGTTTCGTTGAGTTTTCCAGAGTGTCTCCCGACTCTTGCTTGCTTTCAGAAAAGATTTCACAAAGAGGTGTTATTCTTTTTCATGGAAGAGGTTTGCCGTCTAGTGTGACAGCAAGGCCCTAGATCCTGCATCTTGTCTTATACAGACCTTGCTTGAGTTCTTTCTACACCTGTCTGAGTCTGGTCTCAAGACCAACTCTGTCAGTATTCATCTTTGTGCAATAGAGCTTATCATCAACGTGTGAAAGGTCAGCCTTTAGCTGTCCACTTCACGAGAGGTTTATCTCTCCCCCAATATTGAGAGAATTCCTTGTATGTGTCTAGGGGAGATTATTTCTGTTGGGCTTACCACCCACAATAATTTTGACAGTTGGCTCTTATGCTTCGGTCAGAGTTCCTATCACTCCTTATCCAGTATCTTGGGGTCCCAATGTCGTTTTCATCCAGCTGCTGCAAGCTCAATTCGGGCCACTGGATTCCTGCCATCTGAAGTATTGGACCTGGAAGGTCGTTTTCCTTAGTGGCTGTTCCTTCAACTCGTAAGGTCGGTGAGCTTCGGTCTCTAGTAGCTCAAGCGCCTTACCTTACTTCTCATCTTAACAGAGTAGTTCTCTGCATGCAGACAAAGTTCTTACTGGCGCTGGTATCAGAGTACCAGCTGATCCAGTCAGTTGTCTTACCAACATTCTTTCTCCCTCATCTTACAAGCCCTGGCGAAAGCAAGCTCCGCACTTTTTGCGTGGAGCAGACGAGCTCCCTCGGACGGTCCGCCCAGTTGTTTATTTCTTTTAATGCCAGTTGCTGTCGGAAACTGCATAATTTCTTCTTGGATAGCAGAGTGCATCTCCTTCATTTTTGTCCAAGCTGGACTGACTCTAGAAGGCCATGTCACGGCTCACAAAATTAGAGCCATGGCTAAGTCGGTGGCTCATCTAAGATCAGTCACTATTGAAGAGATCTGCAAAGCTGCGGTGTGGTCATCAGTCCACACATTTTCATCTTACTACTGCCTTCAGCAATAGCCGACTCGTCAGTCGGTTTGGGCAGTCGGGGCTGCAGAACTTCTTTGGGGTTTAGAATCCAACTCCAACCCTCCTAAGCCCATTTTTGTTCTGTTCCAGGCTACACTCATTTAGATATTTCTTCTTTTCAGGTCAATTTTATTCTGGCCTCGCCGTTGCGAGACTCAATTGACCACTGTTTGTTGTGTAAGCCTGGAAGCTAGGGATACCCCACTTGTGAGAATATCAGCCTGCTTGTCTTTGGAGAAAGAGTAGTTACTTACCTGTAACAGGTGTTCTCCGAAGACAGCAGGCTGCATATTCTCACAAACCCTCCCACCTTCCCCTTTTGGAGTTGTCTCCTCCATCTTTTGGATTTAACTGAGGGGCGTGTCCGCACGGCGAGCGGGAAGAGGTGTGCGCACATGCGCAGTACGATCGCTCGCGCGTCGGAACGCCGTAAAGAGATTTTGCTTTAAAATCCTCCGGGGCCGACGTGGCGTCACCCACTTGTGAGAATATGCAGCCTGCTGTCTTCGGAGAACACCTGTTACAGGTAAGTAACTACTCTTTAGAGCCAGATGCACTAAAGTCGTCATTAGAGCCGTTCCCTACCGAATTCCATAGCGAATCGGTAGGGAACGGCTATGCATCAAAGAAAGGGAATGCAAATGAGCTGCTCGTTGCAGCTCACTTGCATTCCCTAATCCCTTGTAAAACGGTCGGAGAATCGGCCGGTAGAGCATGCGCAGAGCAGCCAAGAGTTATGCTGGCTGCTCTGCGCATGCCAAGGACGTTAAAAAAAAAAAACAAGTGCCTATGGATGGCCTTTATGGACGGCCTTTATAGACAGCCTTCACCCCCCCCCCCCCCCGAGGTCGCCGCCGCTTTCTCCTCCCTTGAAATGACAGCTTCCCCGCCATCCTCTGCACCCCCGTGGCCCCGCCCCTGCTGCCCCCCATGAGGTCGTCGCTGCCGCCGCTCCCCCTCCACCCGCCCCCCTCCGTCTGTCACTGGGCCCTCACAGCGCCTCTTACCCCCTGCTGGGTTGCTTGTTATGCGTGTTCTTTCCTTGAAGGCATACGTGTTTGAATATTTTCAGTATTTATCAGCTGTATCCTTCATTGACCTTGTGGTCTAATAGGGGTCGAGAATCTTTTTTTTTTTGTCCACACTCAGCTGCTTCTATTCCGTTTTAGGACTCTAGTGCTGTAACCACTGTTTCGTTACCTGTTTTATTTTCGTACTGCTCTGTGAGCACTTCTAGTGGAAAGGGAAAAAAATAGAAGAAACCAGGGTATTTTTCCTCTTCACTTTGTGCCTTTCCATGTTTTTCCATTAGTGTCTGGAAGCCTTGTTCCTCTGCTTGCGGTTTTGCACATTTTTTTTTATTCCAACAGCTTCAGGTACTGGCATCATTTAATGTGCCTTGTCTTGACCGTGTAAGATTCTGTTCCGAGCTCTTAGTCCTCTTGATACAACACAAAAACTGCTTTTTTCCTTTGTGTGGCACCCGCCAGGGTTGGCCCCTTTCCCCACTTCTATTTCTTTTGTATTTGGAACCCTTCTTGTGTACGATCCAACGGGAGACTGATATTATGGGCATTCAGATTGGTGCCCGTGAAGTTCATGTCTTGGCGTTTGCTGATGACATCTTGTTGGCATTGTCTTGCCCTCAGACCTCCCTACAACACCTACTTAGTCTAGTAGATGAGTTCCATTTCTGTTAAGGTTTTAAGCTCAACCTGCAAAAGTCAATAGTGCTACTCTTACAAGCCTGTATGAAGGGTGCCTTTCCACTCACGTGAGCTGATAGTGAGATTAAATATTTAGGTGTATACATCCCTCAGGATCTATCCACTTTACATGCCTGCTGTTTGGACACTCTATTGGCAGACACGGCATCTTATATAATATGTTGCTTGTGCCTTACTGGCTGTATGTATGTCAAATGCTTCCTATGGTATTAAGTGTTAGACAAGATAAACAGCTGACTAAACTGTTGAATTCTTATTTATTGAATGGAAAGCAAACCAGACTGTCTTCGTCTTGAGCCTTTTTACCCAGAGAGTGGGGAGGTTTAAGGTTATTATCAGTTCATCTATTTACATTAGTATGTGACATGTAACACATAAATGATTGGTTCAGGAATTTTTCTTACTTTTCATTTACTCCAGCCGAGACATCCTTGACTCATCTGTATCATTTTAGCTATGTGTTGCCTGACCGTGGTACCCAATTGGGGTCGTTTTGGTCTACATATTCCATTTATCGTCCTTTATATATCACTTGGCAGTGGGTTAGTAAAAGTCTCAAATTGCCCCCTATAGTGTCTCCCACTGCTGCAATGGCTCCTTTTTGCCAGGTGTGTGTGTTGCTTGCTTTCAGCACTGGCATCAACAGGGTTTTTCTTTCAGTTATTGATGAGGGTGCCCTGTGCCTTTATCTGACCCTGTGTACAGAGTATAGTTTGAATGAACAGGATGGTTTTTTTCTTACCTGCAATTCAAACATTATGTGGCCACTATACCCTCTTCTGTACTTTAGACTCCCACAACCTTCTAACTGAAACCTATAGTTTTGAGGCTCAATAAGTGCCTTTGACATGCACTTTTGGAGTTACCCTCCGATTATGATTTGGCCCATTTGGTTCAGCAATGGACAACCGACTTGGGTATTCCAGTATTGGCGGACCACATTCTGAAGAGCCTTTGGGCTTGTTGAGCTGTAACTAAAAATGTTTTACGTTGGGAGATGCAGTACAAACTTGTGATGCAATTATACATCTCTCCTTCTCATGCCTATAAAGTCCAGTGCCACACTGTTGTTGGAAATGTCACCAGCCAGCAGTGACGTTGGGTCACTTGTTCAAGCTTATTAGATATCCCTGGGTGGTTATGTTTCCTCCTTGTGGCAATCTCATTGGACTCGTAGGCCCAAGATTCTGTTTGGAGTTAATGACATTGTTAGTCCGAGACCTAAGGGTTGTGTGGGCTTTGTGAAGCATGCAGTCCTGATGGTCTTTAAATGTATCCTCAACAATTGGCTTCAGCCAGAGGCCCCTACGCTTACACAGTGTGGAGGTCTTTAATGATCACTCAAGCATCCTTGGAACAGCGAGAGTTTGTGGACCTGAACACAAGGTCGGGGAAAAGGTTTTGTGTTATATGGGAACCTTTCTGCAGCATATTAATGCCTCCTGCCAGTAACCATGTACTTAACACATGAGGTTGAACTATTGTTGGGATTTTTTGGGCGGGGGGGGGGAGGGGGTCCTCTTATTCTCAGGCTTTATGGTGCTGGATTGTAGTATTTTTTTTCTTGTTTTTCCATCTTGGATTTGCCTTGTTCAATAAAGATATTTAAAAAAAAAAGATGCAATACATATTATAACCGTACAGCGCTTTCTTGCCTCAGGAATTAGCTGTTTGCCTGAGATAAATAGTTTACCCCTGGGACCATCAGGGTTTTGAGTTACAGCACTCCATTTGCTCAGTTGTAATTAGGAATGTAATTATGGCCATTTGAGTGAGACCTGGTCCTCTCCTCTGATCATTCTCTGAATGCATTTTTACTTCAGTGGTCCTCATCTGCAAATGCTGGCTTTATACCTTCCTAGCTCCAGCTGTCATCTACATCTCTTTTATTCAGGATTTCCACTATCGGCTCTTTAGATTAGAGCTACTTCACTTTTTCTTAAGACCTGACCTTGTTAGCTGTATTTTGTTTTGTAAGCTTATATTAAGATATATTTGTTACTTAGCTGTGATGGCTAACTATATAAGTTCTAAATTAGCTAACATTGGCAGCTGTGTAGTTTCTGTGCTGCCTTTGTCGGCTGTATGGATTCCTAGATGGGTTTGTTTGCTATTTGACTCAACCCAAATCTTCAGCTGTATAAGTTCAGACCTCAGTCTGTCATTTATATTGTTTCAGAGCTGTCGCCTTTAGTTTAAGGAGTTCAGGACTGAAACCGTCACCTACATGGCGTGCATCTTGTCATTTCTACAGTTAAAGCTTAGACTCAGCTGTGGTGATTCTGAATCTGCTGGGCCTAGGGATCTGGCACAGTCACCTCAACCATTATGTTTTGGCTTCTCTGTCATGTTTCTAATGGTGGCCTCTTTTGTGGCTTCCCATGGTGGCCAACATTATGGCACAGCTCCATTAAGGATCAACTCAGCCTTGGCAGTGGCCAGCCATGTGGCTCGACTTGGGTGGCCATCATCCCTATGATTAAGTATCAAGAAAAATGTCAGGAAGTATTTTTTCACGGAGAGAGTAGTAGATGCTTGAAATGCCTTCCCGCGGGAGGTGGTGGAAATGAAAACGGTAACAGAATTCAAACACGCGTGGGATAAACATAAAGGAATCCTGTTCAGAAGGAATGGATCCTAAGGAGCTTAGCCGAGATTGGGTGGCAGAGCCGGTGGCGAGAGGCAGGGATAGTGCTGGGCAGACTTATACGGTCTGTGCCAGAGCCTGTGGTTGGGAGGCAGGGATAGTGCTGGGCAGACTTACACGGTCTGTGCCCTGAAAAGGACAGGTACAAATCAAGGTAAGGTATACACAAAAAGTAGCACATATGAGTTTATCTTGTAGGGCAGACTGGATGGACCATGCAGGTCTTTTCTGCCGTCATTTACTATGTTTTACTATCTGGAGCTGCCTATATGGCATGGGTTTTCAGTGGAGAGATTCCGTGTCTACCAGAACCATGCTATGGTGGCATTACTAGTACTTTACCATCACAGAGTCCTCAGTAGTCAACTCTAGGGCAGCATCAGCAGTCAGCAGTGTAGCATTGCAGCATCTGTGAGCAGTGCTAATGGCCAGCATTATTGACAGACACCTATGTGAGGCAAGGCCACAAATGCTCTGCGGTACAGAACAAGAGCAGAGGCAATGGTGGCCAGCTGTTGCACTCAGTCATCAACTCCCAATCTTTCAGCTCAGCACCTTTCTTTTGCCACAAGTGAATGCTTTTTAGAGTGGCACCCTGAGGCAACTTGTATGGCACAGCAGAAAAAGCACACAACGGTGGTATTCAGTAGCATAATTGGCTGGCTGTATGCTACAGCTGTTCCTGCGACCAGCTACATAGCACAATATCACCCATTGCAGCTGTGGTGGTACAGTCTTCTGTGGCCACCTAAGTGTTGCCGAGGCCTATGCAACTACCTATGTTCTGCAGAGGCTTTGGCAGCTGCTTGAGTAAGTGGTGGCATCAGAAACCAGGTGTGTGGTGAAGGAGTGTCAGCAGCAAGCTTTTTGACAATACTTACCCCTATGATGTAGTGTTCCTTCAGCAGTGGCTACTTCTTGTTAAATAGCATGGCTCCTTGGCTGCCATTGTGGTGGTCTGTTCTGTGGCTAAGCTGTGCCTGTACCCTTCTCTGCGGCACTGTGATGTGGTCTTCTGATTCTTGGAACAGCACCAGTGAAGCACACCTTGTTTCTCTTAGCTGTACTAGTAGCCAACGTTGGGTTCAGCTCCAGCTTTAGGCACTGCTATTTATTGTGATTGCAGAGGTAACTGGGGGTTTTTTTGTCCTGCAGTAGTGGCAGTAGCCTGTTCTGCCACATTTGCGACACCGTGCTCCACTGAGACACTGCTTCGTCAGTGCTCAGCTTCTGTCATAGCTTCTGCAGTGTCCCCAATGCTGCATAGTTGCAAGGGCACACGGTATCTTGAATTGTTTGCTCTAGTTCTTGTTTATTTGTCTTGCCTGAATTACTCTTCAGGGTGGCCCACTATCTGCATCCCTCAGTAAAGCTACTCACGACAACTGGTCCCATGACTTCTTAGCTTCTGCCAGCTGAATGTTCAGTTGGTGCCCCTGTTGCTTATGTTGCATTCCAGCGAATGCAGGTATATCGCTGCCGAGCTGCTAGCAGTGGTCACAGCTGTACTGATCATTGCTTTGGGGTAGTGCAGTGGACAGGCTGCATGTTCTAGCGGTGCTTATTTCAGGGTTCTTGCAAATGCTAGAGCCAGCTGCATGCCATGGTATGGCTCTTCGGATCTGCTGTGTGGCAAGCAGCATGCAGCTCTTCTGGTGCTTCTACATAAGTACATATGTGTTGCCATACTGGGACAGACTGAAGGTCCATCAAGCCCAGTATCCTATTTCCAACAATGACCATCCAGGTCACAAGTACCTGGCAAAATCCCAAAACAGTACAATACATTTTGTGCTGCTTATCCCAGAAGTAAGCAGTGGATTTTCCCCAAGTCCATTTTAATAATGGCTTATTGACTTTTCTTTGAGGAAGCTATTCAAACCTTTTTTTTAAATCCCGCTAATCTAACTGATTTTACCACATTCTGTGGCAACGAATTCCAGAATTTAATTACATGTTGAGTGAAGAAATATTTTCTCCAATTCGTTTTACATTTACTACTTTGTAGCTTCATTGCGTGCCCCCTAGTCCTAGTATTTTTGGAAAGAGTAAACAAGTGATTCACATCTACCCATTCCATTCCACTCATTATGTTATATACCTCTATTATGTTGCTTTCTTTGCCACCGCAGAACACTGAGCAGAGGGTTTCAAAGTATCGTCAACTATGACTCCTAGATCCTTTTCCTGATCGATGACTCTTAATGTGGAACTTTGCATCTTGTAGCTATAGTTTGGGTTCTTCTTTCCCACATGCATCATTTGGCACTTGCTCACATTAAACATCATTTGCCATTTAGATGCCCAGTCCCCCAATCTCGTAAGATCGTCTTACAAATTTTCACAATCTTGCGATTTAACAACTTTGAATAACTTTGTGTCATCTGCAAACTTAATTACCTCACTAGTTATTCCCATATCTAGATCAATTATAAATATGTTGAAAAGCAGCGGTCCCAACACAGACCCTTGAGGAAACCGTACTATCTATCCTTCTCTGTTGAGAATACTGACCATTTAACCCAATTCTTTGTTTTCTATCCTTTAACCAGTTTTTAATCCACAATAGAACACTGCCTCCTAGCCCATGTCTTTCCAATTTCCTCTGAAGTCTTTCATCAGGTACTTTGTCAAACACCTTCTGAAAATCCAGATACACAATACCAACCGGCTCACCTTTATCCACATGTTTGTTCACCCCTTCAAAGAAATGTAGTAGATTGGTGAGGCAAGATTTCCCTTCACTAAATCCACATTGGCTTTGTCTCATTAATCCATGCTTTTTAGTCTGTTCTGTAATTTTGTTCTTTATAATAGTCTCTACCATTTTGCCTGGCACTGACGTCAACATGTTCTGTCTAACACACCTTCTGACAGTGTAATACCTATATGTCCGTGGTCTCTATGCCTCTTTTAGTGTGAGGCTATTGGCTGAGTAAGCTATGTATGTACATATTCTCGAACTTCACTGTTGACCGACATGGTCTAGAGCGCCACTGCTTGGCTAATCAAAATACTGATCAATCTGTCACTGCATGATACCCTTGAGGGGCGAATCACAAGAACTATTTTATTTCTCTGTCTCCATCTTCTGGTAGATGGGCATAACTCAACAGTCTGGACTGGTGTCCAGTAGGACTAAAGGAAAGAAAATTATCAGGTAAGACATTTTTCCTTTGTGCTTTTTCCTTGCAGCTCAGAAACCTCGCTTTTAAAAAGATTCCTCAGAAATCAACCCAAGGAAATGGAGTTGTTCAACAGGAGCAAACTTTACATAGAACAGTGTCTAAAGATTCTCAGGAAGAAAACTGGCAGGAGTGGCAACAAAAAGATGAACAGGTAAAGCCTACTTTTTTTTGGCGGGGGGGGGGGGGGTGGCAGGACGTCAGAATAAATCAGACAAAAAATGTAACTATTGTGACAGATTTGTTTTACTGATGGTGTTCTGAAGGCAAACATATCCTCGTGGGTAAGTGAACATTGATTTGTTGGGAAATTGTTGACTTAAAGCTTGGGCAAAAAGAGAGTTTGCATTTAAATTTTGTTTTAACTTCCTTAAAAGCCAAAAGATTAGTTATTTCTTTGTTTAAAGTGCTTTAAGAGAAATAGTCATTGGTTCCTTGTGTATCCACCCTTACTTTATAGTGTTATCTCAAGAAGACAAAAAGGGAAGTTTTTCACAACAATTTGTGACTTAAATAGATTAAATGTAGTCCCTTTACGTAGGACTGCATGAATTTAAAATTGCAGTTAAGGGAGAATCTGCACAGTTTTGTTTGTTTTTTTGGGTAGGAACAGAACTGTGCAGATTCTCCCTTAACTATTTGTTTTTATTGGTAAGGCATATAATTTGCTCCATTGGAGAGATGTATTGGCTCCTCATATTATACAATCTAATATATGCCATGATGGTTCTGGAGCATCACAAGGCTGATTGGTCCCACCTTTTACGATGAAGGGTTTTTCAGAAGATTTGGGAACCTGTTTGGACAATGATGCCTTATCGTGCATGTAGTTGGATTCGCAATTGTTCATAATATCTGTTTGAGTCACTCACTCCTAGTCAATTTAGTTAGTTTCAAACCTGTATAAGAATGCATCAGGTCTGAAACCTTATTGTTTACAAAGGAAGGGGGAAGGGAAAAGTAGGGGGGCTGTGTTAGGCTTGATAGGGGAGGGCCGGGGGAGGAAAATTTATATCAAATAGGTTGTTGTTATACAATCCATTTATGGCTATTATCAGTTCATTTCCAGTAATTATGTTTGTATTTACTGCTTTTCAGTAAAGATGATTAAAAAAAATGTTCTCCAAGAACAAGCAGGCCCTATGTATTCTCGCATGCAGATGACTTCATTCGATGGAGACCAGTGCAGACACTGCCTTGCACACATAGCTTTTAGGAAAGTTCAGACAGCATCTCACTGTACATGCATGGGTACCTCAGTCTTTTTTTTTCCCCACAGACATGTTTTTCCAGTCTCTCTTCAGCGTGTATTTCCTTCAGATTTCGAGTGCCTTCCCGTGCAGGTTTGGTGCTTTTTTTTTTGTTTGTTTTCCTGAGTAGCTCCAGTAGAGTATAGCTGCAGTCCAAGTAACCATCTAAGACGATCTTCTGGTGGGATGAGTCCATCTGGGTTATGCTCTACATTGGCGTTTGGAGACTACCAAATTGCCCACTGAGAGCTTCATTCATCAGCTCTCAGCACAAACAGGTACATGTAGAGGAAATCTCTGCCCTTCTCAAGGCCAGTGCTGTCAAACTCATTCCACCAGGGGAACAAGGGAAGGGATACTAGTGTAGGTACTTCCTTGTGCCCAAAAAGGTGGGAGGATATCATCTCATCCTAGACCTAAGTACCCTGAACAAATTCCTGGTCAAAGAAAAGTTCAGGATGATTTCCCTGAGCACCCTTCTCCCCATGATTCAGGAACAAGATTGGCAATGTTCTCTGGACTTAAAGGATGTTTATATGCACAGTTCAATGCTTCCCAGTCACAGGAAGTATCTCTCGGATTTTGAGTAGGGAAGCACCAGTACCACTACCACAATCTGCCTTTTGGCCTTGTGTCAGCTCCCAGAGATTTACCAAGCAGACTTGGGAGTCTGTTTTTCCCTGTCTGGACAATTGGCTGGTCAAGTGCATGTTGGAGGAAGGTGCGCAGGCATCCATGCAGAGAATTATTTGGGTTCTAGAGCTAATAGGGTTCGTTATAAACTACACCATGTCCTACCTGAAACCTGTACTGAAATTGGAATTCTTAGAAGCCCTTCTCAATATATAGTGCAAGCTTGGGCTTTCCTACCACAAGCGAGGGTGGATGCCTTGGGGGTGCTCGCCTTGCAAGTCCACAGTAGCAAGCAGGTCACAGCTTGGCAGATGTTGAGATTGCTGGGCCACATGGCCTCCACTGTGCACATCAGTCCCATGGCTCGCCTCCATTTGAGAAGGGGTCCTGTGGGCTCTGGCATCCCAGTGGTCTCAAGCTATGGGGAACATAGAGGATGTCATCCGAGTTCCTCCAAAGCTAGTTCACTCCCTGCTGTAGTGGAATGTGCTTAGGAAAGTACAGATATTTGCAAAACTTAGTAAATATTTTGCTAACAGATAGAAGATTTACTCTGTGGGATGCTGCCAGAACTTTCCTAAAGCTATTTGTGCTAGGCAGCATCTTCACTGGGCTGTGTCGGATGATGTCACTCACACGTGAGAATATTGGGCCTGTTGCCCTCGAAGATCACTTGCTACAGGTGAGTAATGTCGCTTTATGGGGTTATAGTGCAGCAGTAAGTTTATATTTTTTGTTTGTGTTTCCTGCAGCTAACATCTGAAATGTTTGAAGCAGATCTTGAGAAAGCTTTGTTATTGAGTAAACTAGAATACGAAGAGCATAAAAAGGTACGGTTCTTACAGTTTAGGAAATGCCTTAAAAACAGGCTGTGTTAGTAGAATACTAACAAAGCAACTCTTCATAATGCCATATATAATTCTCTGCTTTTTGAAGTCTGCAGGGTATTTTTGTTGAGGGAAATGGGGACACCTGAAGCTTCCACAAATGACTAGTATTTTTTCCTCCTTAATCTGTCACAAGTACTTGTGCATTCTGTGTGCAGGGGTAAAGGAAAAGGAAAAAAAATTCACCCAAGAGTAAGATTTAATAATTTAATACACCACTTTTTCCAGAAGCAGCAGTGACGTAGAGGGCAATTCTGTAACTGGGTGCTGATTCTGTGCGCCGAGCACTAATTCTGTAAATGTATCTATGCACTCAGATTCTGTTATGGAACATAAGTATCATTTATCGTTTATTTACTAGACCGTCACTTTTGCCATACTGGGAAAAACCAAAGGTTCATCAAGCCCAGCATCCTGTTTCCAACAGTGGCCAATCCAGGTCACAAATACCTGGCAAGATCCCCCAGAAGTACAAAACATTCTATACTGCTTATCCCAGAAATAGTGGATTTTCACCAAGTCCATTTAATAATAGTCTATGGACCTTTTATTTAGGAAGCCGTCCAAACCTTTTTTAAACTCCGCTAATTTAACCGCCTTTACCATATTCTCTGGCAACGAATTCCAGAGTTTAATTACACGATGAGTGAAGAAACATTTTCTCCGATTCGTTTTAAGTTTACTACATTGTAGCTTCATCGCATGCCCCCTAGTATTTTTAGAAAGCGTAAACAGACGCTTCACATCTACCCGTTCAACTCCACTCATTATTTTATAGACCTCTATCATATCTCCCCTCAGCCGCCTTTTCTCCAAGCTGAAGAGCCCTAGCCGCTTTAGCCTTTCCTCATAGGGAAGTCGTCCCATCCCCTTTATCATGTTTGTCGCCCTTCTCTGCACCTTTTCTAATTCCACTATATGTTTTTTGAGATGTGGTGACCAGAATTGAACACAATATTCGAGGTGCCGTCGCACCATGGAGCAATACAAACTCATTATGATATCCTCATTTTTGTTTTCTATTCCTTTCCTAATAATACCTATCATTCTATTTGCTTTCTTAGCCGCAGCAGCACACTGAGCAGAAGGTTTCAACATATCATCAACGACGACACCTAGATCCCTTTCTTGGTCTGTGACTCCTAACGTGGAACCTTGCATGACGTAGCTATAATTCGGGTTCTTTTTTCCCACATGCATCAGTTTGCACTTGCTCACATTAAACGTCATCTGCCAGACTTTCCACCGGGGCTGGAGAAGGGTTTATTTGATAGATGGTCGGCACAGGGGATTACTTTGCTAGAACATTTAATGAATGAAGAGGGTGTTCTGTACAGTTTTCCGGACATGCAGCAGAGATTCTCTTTAGCCACTAATGATTATTACACATATCGACAATTGCATCACTATTGGTTCAGTATGGACCAAGATGCACTAGGCACAAGGTTGGGCTCTAGGCTTCGAGGTTTTTTGAAAGGGGATGCACACGGACAGGTGTCAATATCGAGTTTACATAAAGTATTAGAGTCCCTTAGCCCCCCCCCCCCCCCCCCCCCATGCCTATGAGATACTTGAAAAGACATGGAGCAAAGACTTGGGATATGAGCTGAAAGGAATAAATTTTGCAAAATTGATAAAAGATATACCAAGACAAGTGGGAGGGGCAGAGCTGCAGGAGAGTCAATACAGGGTAATTCACAGGGGGTACATATCACAATCACAAGCAGTAAGGGCAAGATGGATATCTGATGCTCAATGTCCTAAGTGTCATAGTGATAACACTTTTTTGCATGCATTTTGGCGATGTGATTGAATAAAACACTTTTGGAAAATGTTACAGAAATATCTTGAACAACTATTGGGACATATGCTGCTTCCCTCCTGGAGGGGAGTGCTTTTGAATAAAAGCAATGCTTATGGAATCTCAGACAAAAATCAGGAGTTATTCTTGTGTAAGGCCCATGCAGTGGGGAAAAAATGTATACTCAGACATTGGCTGCAGGCTGAGCCACCCTCCTTTTGGTACTGGAGAAATAGGTTCCATGAGCTAATGCTCTGGGAGGCCAGGGAGGCTTACGGTAACCCAAAGAAAAGAAAGATCTTTGTTAATATATGGTCTAAATATTTACAAAATATCTCCCACAAGGCTAGAAGTGCAGTGCTTAACAAATTGGATACATCCTAGATAGTGAGACATCCAGCAGATATTTGCTCCAGATTTTGGGCCGGTTAAGACCTGTAATAGATATTGCTAGTATAATTACCATGAAATAAGTAGATAAAGTTCTCCGAGGACAAGCAGGCTGCTTGTTCTCACGACTGGGTGACGTCCGCGGCAGCCCCCACCAACCGGAAATAAGCTTCGCGGGACGGTCGACACGCAGGGCACGCCCACCGCGCATGCGCGGCCGTCTTCCCGCCCGTGCGCGACCGCTCCCGCCAGTTACTTTTTTTCCGCGACTGAGAGAGTTGTGTTTTCCCCTCTCTCTCGTTTCAGCCGCCGGATTTTTTCGACCGCGTTTACGCGGATCGTCGCTTTTGGCCTGTTCGGCCTCTTCTTCTTTCTCTTTTATTAAAAAAAAAAAAAAAAAAAAAAAAAGAATTTTGCGCGTGTGGAGCACGCGCTCCTTCTTTTCCCTCGCTTTCTAGCGGGGCCGCCTCGTTGCGGCCTAGTGGCCGCTCGGTCGGTTTCAGTTTTCGTGGTGTGATTTTAGCCACCATTGCCGACTTTGACTTCGCCGACGCGATTTTTCCGTCGATGTCCTCGAAGGTCCCGAGTGGATTTAAAAAGTGTGGTCGCTGCGGCCGGCCGATCTCGCAGACCGACACCCACGCTTGGTGCCTCCAGTGCCTCGGGCCGGAGCACAATCTCAAGTCGTGCGTTTTGTGTCTCGGTCTCCGGAAACGGACTCAGGTTGCGAGGCAAGTTCTGCGGGACCGTCTTTTTGGAACTTGCGCCGGCCCCTCGACGTCGCCCTCGACGGCATCGGTATCGAAGACCGGTTCTTCGGTACCGGTATCGATGCCCGAGACATCGGCACCGATGGCAGCGACCCCAGGAGAACAGGTCCCGTCGGCCCGCCGGTCCGCCGGCGAGAGTGGGGTAGAGAGACCGCGTGGGCAGTCGGCCCCGGTCACTCCCTCAACTCGTGAGCCACGGGACCGAACCCTGTCGGACCCGGTACCCCGAGACCGAGGGGGATCGACCTCCTCCTCCTCCATGCCCTCCGGCACCGGTGACGTGCACCGGAAAAAAGACAAGAAGCGCCGTCACCGGGAGCCCTCGGTGCACCCTGAAGAGGAGTCGACGCCGAAGCGTCATCGCAGAGAGGAGAGATCTCCGTCGGTGGTGGAGGTACCGACGCGTCGGGGTTCCGGCACCTCGGTGCCGTCTCCTGGCCCCCAGCAGCTTCCGGCACCGACACCCTTACCGGCCCCACCGCCTTTCCCGGCAGCGGGCCTGGACGAGTGCCTCAGAGCCATCCTTCCGGGGATCCTGGAAGGGCTGATGCGCCAGGCTGTGCCGGCGCCGGGGGTGCTTGCGCCCTCGGCGCCGATGACTGTGGCGCCGGCGAGCTCTAGCCCGGCGCCGGGGCAGTCGACACCGCCGCCGCTTGCGGTGCCGGTCTCGACAGCCACGCAGGTGGAGTCCCCGTCGACGTCGATGGAGGGAGCTCCGTCCCCGCCGGCGCGGGAGTCCACCGCTCGACGACACCGAGACCTCGGTGCCTCGACGTCGAGCCGGGCCCGGTACCGGACGCAGCTACATGAGCTAATGTCCGATACCGAGGATGAGGACTCGTGGGGGGAAGAGGAGGACCCGAGATATTTCTCCTCAGAGGAGTCTACGGGCCTTCCCTCGGACCCCACGCCGTCACCGGAGAGGAAGCTCTCACCTCCTGAGAGTCTCTCCTTTGCCTCCTTTGTGCGGGATATGTCTATAAGCATTCCCTTTCCCGTGGTCTCTGTGGAAGAGCCGAGGGCCGAGATGCTCGAGGTCCTCGACTATCCATCACCACCTAGAGAGTCCTCCACGGTACCGCTGCACAATGTCCTGAAGGAGACGCTGCTCCGGAACTGGGTGCGACCACTAACTAATCCCACCATTCCCAAGAAAGCAGAGTCCCAGTACAGGATCCACTCTGACCCAGAGCTCATGCGGCCCCAGTTGCCCCATGACTCAGCGGTCGTGGATTCTGCTCTCAAGAGGGCACGGAGTTCGAGGGATACCGCCTCGGCGCCCCCGGGGCGGGAGTCTCGCACTCTGGACTCATTTGGGAGGAAGGCCTACCAATCCTCCATGCTCGTGACCCGCATCCAATCTTACCTGCTCTATATGAGCATCCACATGCGGACCAATGTGCAACAGCTGGCGGACCTGGTCGATAAGCTCCCGCCGGAGCAGTCCAGGCCTTATCAGGAGGTGGTCAGGCAGCTGAAGGCGTGCAGAAAGTTCCTGTCCAGGGGGATTTTTGACACCTGTGACGTGGCATCTCGTGCTGCGGCCCAAGGTATAGTGATGCGCAGGCTCTCATGGCTGCGTGCCTCTGACCTGGACAACCGCACCCAGCAGAGACTGGCTGACGTCCCTTGCCGGGGGGATAACATTTTCGGTGAGAAGGTCGAGCAGATGGTGGACCAACTGCATCAGCGGGAAACCGCTCTCGACAAGCTCTCCCACCGGGCGCCTTCAGCACCCGCCCCCACGGGTGGGCGTTTTTCCCGGGCACGGCAGGCTGCACCCTATTCTTTTGCAAAGCGTAGGTACAACCAGCCGGCCCGAAGGCCTCGCCAGGCACAGGGACAGCCCCAGCGCGCTCGTTCTCGTCAACAGCGTGCGCCTAAGCAGCCCCCTGCGCCTCCACAGCAAAAGCCGGGGACGGGCTTTTGACTGGATCCACGGGAACATAGCCGCCCTACAAGTGTCCGTACCGGACGATCTGCCGGTCGGAGGGAGGTTAAAATTTTTTCACCAAAGGTGGCCTCTCATAACCTCCGACCAGTGGGTTCTCCAAATAGTGCGGTGCGGATACGCCCTGAATTTGGCCTCCCTGCCTCCAAATTGTCCTTCGGGAGCTCAGTCTTTCAGCTCCCTTCACAAGCAGGTACTTGCAGAGGAACTCTCCGCCCTTCTCAGCGCCAATGCGGTCGAGCCCGTACCACCCGGGCAGGAAGGGCAGGGATTCTATTCCAGGTACTTCCTTGTGGAAAAGAAAACAGGGGGGATGCGTCCCATCCTAGACCTGAGAGGCCTGAACAAATTCCTGGTCAAAGAAAAGTTCAGGATGCTTTCCTTGGGCACCCTTCGGCCAATGATTCAGAAAAACAATTGGCTATGTTCCCTGGATTTAAAGGACGCATACACTCACATCCCGATACTGCCAGCTCACAGACAGTATCTCAGATTCCGCCTGGGCGCACGGCACTTTCAGTATTGTGTGCTGCCCTTTGGGCTCGCCTCTGCCCCACGAGTGTTTACAAAGTGCCTCGTGGTGGTGGCGGCGTATCTACGCAAGCTGGGAGTGCACGTGTTCCCATATCTCGACGATTGGCTGGTCAAGAGCACCTCGGAGGCAGGAGCCCTCCGGTCCATGCAGTGCACTATTCAACTTCTGGAGCTGCTGGGGTTTGTGATCAATTACCCAAAGTCCCATCTCCAGCCTACTCAGTCTCTGGAATTCATAGGAGCGCTGCTGAATACCCAGACGGCTCAGGCCTACCTTCCCGAAGCGAGGGCTACCAATCTCTTGGCCCTGGCTTCGCAGACCAGAGCGTCTCAGCAGATCACAGCTCGGCAGATGTTGAGACTTCTGGGTCATATGGCCTCCACAGTTCATGTGACTCCCATGGCTCGTCTTCACATGAGATCTGCTCAATGGACCCTAGCTTCCCAGTGGTTTCAAGCCACCGGGAATCTAGAAGATGTCATCCGCCTCTCCACCAGTTGCCGCACTTCACTGCTCTGGTGGACCATCCGGACCAATTTGACCCTGGGACGTCCATTCCAAATTCCGCAGCCCACGAAAGTGCTGACGACGGATGCATCTCGCCTGGGGTGGGGAGCCCACGTCGATGGGCTCCACACTCAGGGTCTGTGGTCCCTCCAGGAAAAGGATCTGCAGATCAACCTCCTGGAGCTCCGAGCGATCTGGAACGCACTGAAGGCTTTCAGAGATCGGCTGTCCTGTCAAATTATCCAAATTCGGACAGACAATCAGGTTGCAATGTATTACGTCAACAAGCAGGGGGGCACCGGATCTCGCCCCCTGTGCCAGGAGGCCGTCGGGATGTGGCGTTGGGCGTGTCGGTTCGGCATGCTCCTCCAAGCCACGTACCTGGCAGGCGTAAACAACAGTCTGGCCGACAGACTGAGCAGAGTCATGCAACCGCACGAGTGGTCACTCCATGCCAGAGTGGTACGCAAGATCTTCCGAGCGTGGGGCACCCCCTCGGTGGACCTTTTCGCCTCTCAGACCAACCACAAGCTGCCTCTGTTCTGTTCCAGACTTCAGGCACACGGCAGGCTAGCGTCGGATGCCTTTCTCCTCCATTGGGGGACCGGCCTCCTGTATGCTTATCCTCCCATACCTTTGGTGGGGAAGACCTTACTGAAGCTCAAGCAAGACCGCGGCACCATGATTCTGATCGCGCCCTTTTGGCCCCGTCAGATCTGGTTCCCTCTTCTTCTGGAGTTGTCCTCCGAAGAACCGTGGAGATTGGAGTGTTTTCCGACTCTCATTTCGCAGAACGACGGAGCGTTGCTGCACCCCAACCTCCAGTCTCTGGCTCTCACGGCCTGGATGTTGAGGGCGTAGACTTCACTGCGTTGGGTCTGTCTGAGGGTGTCTCCCGGGTCTTGCTTGCCTCTAGGAAGGATTCCACTAAAAAGAGTTACTTTTTCAAGTGGAGGAGGTTTGTCGTGTGGTGTGAGAGCATGGCCCTAGAACCTCGTTCTTGCCCTGCACAGAACCTGCTTGAATACCTTCTGCACTTATCAGAGTCTGGCCTCAAGACCAACTCAGTAAGGAATCACCTTAGTGCGATTAGTGCTTACCATTATCGTGTGGAAGGAAAAGCCATCTCTGGAGAGCCTTTAGTCGTTCGATTCATGAGAGGCTTGCTTTTGTCAAAGCCCCCTATCAAGCCTCCTGTTGTGTCATGGGATCTCAACGTCGTCCTCACCCAGCTGATGAAACCTCCTTTTGAGCCACTGAATACCTGCCATCTGAAGTACTTGACCTGGAAGGTCATTTTCTTGGTGGCAGTTACTTCAGCTCGTAGGGTCAGTGAGCTTCAAGCCCTAGTAGCTCATGCTCCATATACCAAATTTCATCACAACAGAGTAGTGCTCCGCACCCACCCAAAGTTCCTGCCGAAGGTGGTGTCGGAGTTCCATCTTAACCAGTCAATTGTCTTGCCAACATTCTTCCCCAGGCCGCATACCCGCCCTGCTGAACGTCAGTTGCACACATTGGACTGCAAGAGAGCATTGGCCTTCTACTTGGAGCGGACACAGCCCCACAGACAGTCCGCCCAATTGTTTGTTTCTTTCGACCCTAACAGGCTAGGGGTCGCTGTCGGGAAACGCACCATCTCCAATTGGCTAGCAGATTGCATTTCCTTCACTTACGCCCAGGCTGGGCTGACTCTTGAGGGTCATGTCACGGCTCATAGTGTTAGAGCCATGGCAGCGTCAGTGGCCCACTTGAAGTCAGCCACTATTGAAGAGATTTGCAAGGCTGCGACGTGGTCTTCTGTCCACACATTCACATCACATTACTGCCTCCAGCAGGATACCCGACGCGACAGTCGGTTCGGGCAGTCGGTGCTGCAGAATCTGTTTGGGGTGTAAATCCAACTCCACCCTCCAGGACCCGAATTTATTCTGGTCAGGCTGCACTCTCAGTTAGTTGTTCTTCGTAGGTCAATTTCTGTTGTTTCCTCGCCGTTGCGAGGTTCAATTGACCTGGGTTCTTGTTTTGAGTGAGCCTGAGAGCTAGGGATACCCCAGTCGTGAGAACAAGCAGCCTGCTTGTCCTCGGAGAAAGGGTATGATACATACCTGTAGCAGTTGTTCTCCGAGGACAGCAGGCTGATTGTTCTCACCTTCCCTCCCTCCTCCCCTTTGGAGTTGTGTATTTCATATTTTTTGCTAGTCATTCAACTGGCGGGAGCGGTCGCGCACGGGCGGGAAGACGGCCGCGCATGCGCGGTGGGCGTGCCCTGCGTGTCGACCGTCCCGCGAAGCTTATTTCCGGTTGGTGGGGGCTGCCGCGGACGTCACCCAGTCGTGAGAACAATCAGCCTGCTGTCCTCGGAGAACAACTGCTACAGGTATGTATCATACCCTGTAAAGGAGTAAAATAAAGGGGAGCTTGGGGGGGGGAAGGGGGAGGAAAGGATGTAAAATAATGATGATGATGTTAGACTAGATGCATATGTACAATTATGACATGACTGAATGTTTACAAAATGTTTGACTTTATTGGTTTTGTTTGACGTGGTACATCATCAATAAAAACCGTTGAAATATAAACGTCATCTGCCATTTAGTCGCCCAGTCTCCCAGTCTCATAAGGTCCTCTTGTAATTTTTCACAATCCTCCCGTGATTTAACGACTTTGAATAACTTTGTGCCATCAGTAAATTTAATTACCTCGCTAGTTACTCCCATCTCTAGGTCATTTATAAATATGTTAAAAAGCAGCGGTCCGAGCATAGACCCCTGGGGAACCCCACTAACTACCCTTCTCCATTGATAATACTGACCATTTAACCCTACTCTCTGTTTTCTATCGTTTAACCAGTTTTTAATCCACAATAGAACACTACCTCCTATCCCATGACTCTCCAATTTCCTCTGGAGTCTTTCATGAGGTACTTTGTCAAACGCCTTCTGAAAATCCAGATACACAATATCAACCGGCTCCCCTTTATCCACATGTTTGTTCACCCCTTCAAAGAAATGTAGTAGATTGGTGAGGCAAGATTTCCCTTCACTAAATCATGTTGACTTTGTCTCATTAATCCACGCTTTTGAATATGCTCTGTAATTTTGTTCTTAATAATAGTCTCTACCATTTTGCCTGGCACTGACGTCAGACTCACCAGTCTATAATTTCCCAGATCTCTTCTGGAACCTTTTTTAAAAATTGCCATTACATTGGTCACCCTCCAATCTTCCGGTACCAAGCTCGATTTTAAGGATAAATTACGTATTTCTAACAATAGCTCCGCATGCTCATTTTTCAGTTCTATCAGTACTCTGGGATGAATACTATCCGGTCCAGGAGATTTGCTACTCTTCAGTTTGTAGAACTGCCCCATTACATCCGCCAGGTTTACAGAGAATTCATTAAGTTTCTCCGACTCGTCAGCTTCGAATACCATTTCCGGCACCTGTATCCCACCCAAATCTTCTTCGGTTCTTTTTTCTCTGCTGTAAAGTGTAGCAGTTTTTTCACTTCGCTCTGTTCAGGCCCAGGAAGAGAACTTCTCTACGCAACTTATTTTCGCTTTATTTTTGTTATTATTCTTTTTCAATATAAAAAAAATTATAATTCCTGTAGAATTTTTTTTTCTTTTTGCCACCTTTTAAAGTTTCCTTTCTTTTCAACGAGGTCGGCCTTTGGGCCGTGCGGTCGGGTTTACTCCCTTTTTGTGCCTTTTTGGCACAATCGCGTCATTTGATTTTGCCGAGGCCGTTTTTCCTTCCATGTCATCGAAGACACCCAGCGGCTTAAAACATTGTACTCGGTGCAACCGGACTGTCTCAGGTACCAATACCCACGCCTGGTGTATCAAGTGCCTTGGGCCAGACCATAGCCCAGCCGCTTGTAGTCTGTGTCTTCGTATGAAGAAACGAACCCAGGCTTCTCGAGAACCCCAACGAGAAAAGCTTTTTGGGGCTTTGTCCGGTCCTTCAATGTCTACTTCGGTACCGAGGTCAGCAGCATCGGCATCGACAGGAGCATCAACGTCAGGAGCAAAGGTAATGGCTGCTTAGAGACCAGTTCGCACTGGGATCAGTGAGGTGTCGAGTGGGTCTCCACCTGCCTTGAGGCCTCCTGTTATGCAGGCCCCCTGGGACCGACCTTCGTCGGACCTGGCCCCAAGGAGACGTGAGGATTCCTCATCGGTACCGAGGAGTCTCGATGACGGGCATCGAGCGAAGGCGAAGAAGCACCATCATCATTCTCCTTCGACACACGGTACTGGGAGCTCCAGGGCGTCGAGATAGTTGGCACCCGAGAAGCGTCAACGCCGAGAGGATCGCTCTCCCTCGATACAGGAGGTGCCGATGCGTTGGTCTCCTAGCAACCCAGTACTTGCTCCCGAGCCTCCACGAATTCTGGCACTGCATGTTTCACCAACCCCGCAGCCTTCTCTGATGGCGGCTCTCGACGAGTGCATCCGGGCCTTGTTTCCAGAACTTCTGGAGGGACTGCTACTTCAGTCAGCTTCGGTGTTGGGGGTGCTTGCGCCTTCCCTACCATCTGCTGCAGCAGTGTCTGGCCCTTTACCTGTGGTGAGGTCCCCGACCGCGGCATCAACATCAACTGCTACTCAGGTCGACTCCCCTTTGAGGTCAGTGGAGGGAGCTTCACCGCAGTCGGACCGGGCATTGGCCTCTCGACATCGCCACAGAGGACATTGTTCCTCGGCGTCGAGACAGGTCCAGTGTCGAAGCACCTTAACTCAGCTTTTATCCGACACTGAGCAGGAGCGTTCATGGGAGTCAGGTGAGGATCCCAGGTACTTCTCTTCTGATGAGTCCTTTGGGATTCCCTCTGATCCTTCCCCTCTGCTAGAAAGGAGACTATCTCCACCGGAGAGTCTGTCCTTCTCCTCTTTTGTCCAGGAAATGGCTACGGCTATTCCCTTCCCTGTGGAGGTTGAGGATGAGCCCAGGACTGAGATGCTCGAGGTCCTGGATTATTCTTCTCCACCTAAAGAGGCTGTGACAGTTCCTCTGCATAAGGTACTGAAGGAAGTCCTTATGCGAAACTGGTCAGCCCCTCTGTCTGGCCCCGTGGTCACGAAAAAAGCTGTATCACAGTATCGGTTCCACGGTGAACCTGGGTTGATGAGGTCTCAGTTACCCCACAATTCCATGGTGGTGGACTCTGCCTCAAGAGAGCCAGGACTACTAGAGACTATGCTTTGGCGCCCCCAGGCAGAGAAGCTAGGACTCTTGATTCTTTTGGGAGGAAGACGTATCAGGCCGCTATGCTCGCTGCCAAGATCCAGTCATACCAGCTCTTCACGAGCATCCACTTGCGGGACTCGATATGTCAACTGTCCAGCTTGATTGATGCACTTCCTACGGAGCTAGCCGAGCCTTTTTGCCAGGTGGTTAGGCAGCAGAAGGCATGTCGCAAGTTCCTGGCCAGGGATACTTTTGACACTTTTGACGTGACATCTAGGATCGCTGCTCAAGGTATAGTGATGCGCAGACTCTCATGGCTGAGTGTCTCTGACCTGGATCATTCTGTCTGGCAGCGGATGGTGGATGTTCCTTGCTGGGGGGACAACCTTTTTGGAGAAAAAGTAGAGGATCTTGTTGATCGGATCAAGAAGCATAATGATTCTCTCTCCCTCCACGCTCCTTCTGTTACTGCCTCCTCATCTAGGATGTTTTTTGGGGGAAAGAGGAGTGCTCCCTATTCCTACCCTAGGCGTAGGTACACTCCTGCTTCTCGGCAGCCTGCCCAGGTTCAGCCCCAGTGCGCTCGTTCTTGTTAACTACGTGCGTCTAAGGCCCATACTGCTCCCCAGCAAAAGCAAGGGACGGGCTTTTGACTGGCTCCAGTTAAGCATAGCCTCAATAAAAGTGTCCGTGCCAGACAACTTGCCGGTTGGAGGGAGGTTGGTATTTTTTCACCAAAGGTGACCTCTCTTAACCTTAGACCGGTGGGTTCTTCAAATAGTCCGGTTAGGATACACCCTCGGTCTGGAATCCAAACCTCCAAATTGCCCAACGGGAGCTCATTCTTACAGCCCCCAGCACAAGCAGGTACTTGCAGAGGAACTCTCCGCCCTTCTAAAGGCCCATGCGGTTGAACCCTTTCCACCAGGGGAAGCAGGGTTGGGATTCTATTCCAGGTACTTCCTTGTGCAGAAAAGGACAAGGAGGGATGCGTCCCATCCTAGACCTAAAGGGCCTGGACAAATTTCTGGTTCAAGAAAAGTTCAGAATGGTTTCTCTGGGCAACCTTCTTCCCATGATTCACAAAGCGGTAGTTGCAACGTCATTACGCAGACTAGGAGTGCATGTGTTCCCTTATTTCAATGATTGGCTGGTCAAGTGCACCTTGAAGGCAGGTGCTCAGCAGCACATGCGAATGACTATTCAGGTGCTAGAGCTACTGGGGTTCGTGATAAATTATTCCAAGTCCCATCTCACCCCAGTTCAGGAATTGGAATTCATTGGAGCTCTGTTGAACACAAAGACAGCTCGTGCTTATCTTCCCGAGGCAAGGGCGGACAACCTCCTGTCCCTAGTGTCCTTAGTACGAGCTTCTCAACAGATCACGGCTCGGCAGATGTTGAGACTCCTGGGGCACATGGCCTCCACAGTTCATGTAACTCCCATGGCACGTCTACACATGAGATCAGCTCAATGGACCCTAGCCTCCCAGTGGTGCTAAGATCTAGAGGATGTGATCCAACTGCCCACCGACTTCAGGAATTCTCTGCAGTGGTGGACGATTCAAACCAGTTTGAGCTTGGGACGTCCATTCCAAATTCCTCAGTCACAAAAAGTGTTGACGACGGATGCATTCCTCCTGGGGTGGGGGGCTCATGTGGATGGGCTTCACACTCAAGGAGCTTGGTCCTTTCAGGAAAAGAACCTTCAGATCAATCTCCTGGAATTGCGAGCAATCTGGAACGCTCTAAAGGCTTTCAGAGATGAACTGTCCAACCAAATTACATTGATTCAGACAGACAATCAGGTTGCCATGTACTACACCAACAAGCAGGGGGGCACCGGATCTCGCCCTCTGTGTCAGGAAGTTGTCCAGATGTGGCTTTGGGCTCGCCGTCATGGCATGTTTCTCGAAGCCACTTATCTCGCAGGCGTAAACAACAGTCTGTCCGACAGGTGGAGCAGGATAATGCAACCTCACAAGTGGTCATTGAACATGGACGTTGTCTGCAAGACCTTTCGAGCGAGAGGCACCCTCTCGGTGGATCTTTCTGCCACTCAGATCAATCACAAGGTTCCTCAGTTCTGTTCTAGGCTTCAGGCCCACGACAGACTAGTGTCAGATGCCTTTCTCCTGCATTGGGGGACAGGCCTTTTGTATGCATATCCTCTCATACCTCTAGTAGGGAAGACTTTGCTGAAACTCAAACAAAACTGCGGAACCATGATTCTGATTGCTCCCTTCTGGCCGCGTCAGATTTGGTTCCCGCATCTTCTGGAGTTGTCCGCCGAGAAACCGTGGCGATTGGGGTGTTTTCCAACCCTCATCACCCAGAACGAGGGGTCGCTTCTGCATCCCAGCCTCCAGTCTCTGGCTCTCATGGCCTGGATGTTGAGAGCTTAGAATTCGCCTCCTTGGGTCTTTCAGAGGGTGTTTCCTCGAGTCTTGCTTGCTTCCAGGAAAGATTCCACGAAGAGGTCTTTCTCTTTCAAATGAAGGAGGTTTGCCATCTGTTGTGACAGCAAGGCCCTAGATCCTCTTTCTTGTCCTACACAGACCCTGGTTGAATACCTTCTACACTTATCAGAGTCTGGTCTCAAGACCAACTCCATAAGAGTTCACCTTAGTTCGATTAGTGCTTATCATCTCCGTGTAGAGGGTAAGCCTATCTCTGGACAGCCTTTAGTTGTTCGTTTCATGAGAGGTTTGCTTTTGTCGAAGCCCCCTGTCAGACCTCCACCAGTGTCATGGAATCTCAACGTCATTCTCACCCAGCTGATGAAAGCTCCTTTTGAGCCACTGAATTCCTGCCATCTGAAGTACTTGACCTGGAAGGTCGTTTTCTTGTTGGCTGTTACTTCAGTTCGTCGGGTCAGTGAGCTTCAGACCTTAGTAGTGGATTATGCTAAGTTTCATCACCATAGAGTAGCCTTTGCATGCACCCTAAGTTCCTGCCGAAGGTGGTGTTGGAGTTACTTCTGAACCGGTCGATTGTCTTGCCAACATTCTTTCCCCAACCTGATGCCCATCCTGGTGAAAGCAACTTGCGCATCTTGGACTGCAAGGGAGCATTGGCCTTTTACATGGAGCGGACGAAGCCCTATAGACAGTCCTCCCAACTTTTTGTTTCTTTTGATCCCAACAGGATGGGTTTCACCATCGGGAAATACACCATATCCAATTGGCTAGCAGATTGCAATTCCTTCGCTTATCCCCAGGCTGGGTTGGTCATGTCACGGCTCATAATGTCAGAGTCATGGCTGCGTCAGTAGCCCACTTGAAGTCAGCCTCCATTAAAGAGATTTGCAAGGCTGCGATGTGGTCTTCAGTCCACACATTCATATCTCACTACTGCCTTGAGTAGGATACCCTATGTGAAAGTCGGTTTGGGCAGTCAGTGTTGGAGAATCTGTTTGGGGTCTAGAATCCCACTCCTCCCTCCTAGGCCCGTTTTATTCAGTTCTAGGCTGCACTCTCATCTAGTTCGTATATAGTTTCAGGTTAATCTGCATTAAGTGCTTGCCGCTACGAGGCTCAATTAACCAGTGTTTGTTGTTTTGGGTGAGCCTGGATGCTAGGGATTCCCCACTTGTGAGAATGAGCAAGTTTACTTGTCCTTGGAGAAAGCGAAGATACTTACCTGTAGCAGGTATTCTCCGAGGACAGCAGGCTTCTTATTCTCACAATCCTGCCCACCTCCCCTTGGAGTTGTCTGTTTGCATGTTTGATTTGTTTTTTTGCTTTTGTATTAAACTAGGTTAGGTGCGTTCATGCGGCAGGTGGGAAGGCATTCGCACATGCGCTCACGCTCCTTAAAGCTCTAGTTTTTTGTATGGCAAATTTGCCAGGCCGGGCGATGCAGATCGGCATCTACCCAATTGTGAGAACAAGAAGCCTGCTGTCCTCGGAAAATACCTGCTAGAGGTAAGTATCTCCACTTCTGATCTCACCCATTGCGCTTTTAGTATATGCTCTGATGGATCCTCCTCCACTGCTATCCCACCATCAGTTGGTGTACCTCAGGGCTGTGTCTTGCAAACTTTTCTTTTCTCTATGTATACTTATTCCTTTGGTGCTCAAATCTTCTGCTATGGTGTTTAGTATCCTCTTTATGCTGATGACTCCCAGATCTACCTTTCCACACCAGAAATTTCAGAAGGAATCCAGGCCCAAGTCTCGGCCTGCTTGTCTGACATTGCTGCCTGTATGTCTCACCACTATTTGAAACTGGACATGGCTGAGACTGAGGTTCTTATCTTTCCCCCTAAGCACAACTCTCCTCTTCTGCCATTCTCTATTTCTTTGGATAACACACCCTTTCTGTCTCGTCAGCTCATAACCTTGGAGTCATCTTTTGACTCCTATCTCTCTCTCTGCACAAATCCAACAGACTACTAAAACCTTAGTAAAAGGACCCCTCAATCAGTACTGATGTCTGTTTTATTCATTCCCACCATAAGTAATTCCCTAGTCCCTTATTTATCCTGTTTGTCTTGATTTATATTGTAAGCTCTGTCGAGCAGAAACTGTCTCATATGTGTTTAGTGTACAGTGTTGCGTACGTATAGTAGCACTATAGAAATTAGTAATAATAGTAGTAGTAGTGCAGCTATGCATGCCTCTCCTTACTAGCAACAGTATATATGCACAGGAGTGTAGACATTAACAGGCAGCATGTGGGGCATGGATCAGACACCCTAAAAATACTCGGAGTCATAATCGACCGCAACCTTACCCTTGAGAGCCAAGTAAACTCCGTAATAAAGAAAATGTTCTATTCAATGTGGAAACTTAAACGAATAAACCTTTCTTCCCGAGGGAAATTTTTTGAAACCTAATACAATCAATGGTCCTAAGCCATGCAGATTACTGCAACGGAATCTATGCGGGATGTAAAGAACAACTCGCAAAAAATTCCAGACCTCCCAAAATACAGCTGCCAAGCTGATATTTGGTAAAACACACTTTGAACGTGCTAAACCCCTCTGAGAAAAGCTACACTGGCTCCCAATCAAAGAACGGTTCATCTTCAAAATTTGCACCTTGGTCCACAAAATTATCTACGGCGTAGTCCCAGGATACATGACAGACTTCATAGATCTACCAACAAGAAACAGAATCGGATCATCACGATCATACCTAAACTTACATTTCCCAACTTACAAAGGACTTAAATACAAAACAACTTACACATCCAGCTTCTCCTACATAAGCGCACAACTATGGAATGGACTCCCAAAAGTTGTGAAAATAATCCATGACCATCTAAACTTCAGGAAATCACTAAATACCACCCTCTTCAAAAAGGTTTATCCCACCGATCCAACGTAAATCCCCACACCCAGCAACACAGCATAACCAATGATCGTACTGGACAATATACAATCTTCATTCCCTTCGACCCTCATGGTGCCTGATACACACCTACCTCACTCGACCACAATATAACCTTGTATTTGTTATCAAACGACTGGCAAACGCATTGTGGCGTTATATAAGCCACATTGAGCCTGCAAATAGGTGGGAAAATATGGGGTACAAATGTAACAAATAACAAATATCTGAATTTGTGAATAATATGAGCGCTGAATAGAGCAATCACCATCTCTACATATTTCTAGCCTTTGGTGGAACTTTTCCGTTCTTCTCTAGCATCTTTTGGGCATGAATCAGAACGCTGCCATATGCCTCCTATGTCATGCCCATCGATAAGATCACGTTTCACCGCTACTCCATAAACACCATTGGCTTCCAGTTGAGTAACGACTCATAAGACATTGTTACTTGTTTGGCCCTCCTGACTACCTATTTTCACTCATCATTCTTTTTTCGCCATCCGGCACACTTCGGTCCCTTAATGATCAACATTTGGTTGTCCCAGACCCTAAACAGGCCAGTCTAGAATCCACTAGGCACCGAACCTTCTTTTTTGCTGTACCTTCCCTCTTTGGAGCTTGATGCCTCTGTCACTTTGTGCCGAACAATCCTTAAAACAAATCTGTAAAGTCCATGGCTTTTCACTCAGGTGTTCAATGATAACTGAAGTAGGTTAGGACTGTTAGAAGGACCTTTTTGTATCCTTTCCTACACCCTGCTCTTGCATAAGTCCTTCCCTTTTTTCTCCCTCCCTTGTAAAGTATGTTCTTTGTGTGCCTGAACTTTTTCTTTCCTTTCAACCGTTGTAGTTCTTTTCATTACTCTTGAGCCACTATAAATTGTTTTTAGATTGTGTACCACCTTGTTCTGCCAGTTAGCAAAGGCGGTATAAAAAATAGAATGAATGAATAGAATGAATCCTCTCTGTGCCCACGCTGCCTGTTTGGTGGAGGCTAGAGTGCTGCAGAATTTTTTTTTTTTTATGTAAATCTGTCTTGAGCTTAAAAAATTGGAAAGCACTGATCTTTTGACCTTTTCAGCAAGTCACTTTACCCTCCATTGCCTCAGGTCCAAACATATATATTTTTCTGACCCAGAGGGCTTTATAATTTATGGTACCTCAGTTTGTAACTCACTCTAAGCCCTGATTTCATTCCCATTCAAAGAGCAGCTGCTAGATTTATTTGTTTATTTATTACTACACTAGTAAAAAAGGCCCGTTTCTGACACAAATGAAACGGGCGCTAGCAAGGTTTTCCTCGGAGTGTGTATGTTTGGGAGAGTGTATGTGAGAGTGACTGTTTGAGAGTCAGAGTGAAAGTGTGATTGTGTGAGAGAGAGCGTGAGTCTGGGTGTGAGTGTGTTTGTGAGAGAGTGTGTGTGTGAGAATGAGAGTGTGTGCAAGTGTGTATGTGAGACACAGTGTGAGTGAGAGTGTGTGTGTGTGGGCGAGAGAGAGAGTGTGTGTGAGACACAGATTCTCTGTTTGAGTGAGTGTATGAGACCAAGCGAGTGTGTGAGTGACTGTGTGGCACATAGAGAGTGAATGTGATACAGTGTGAGACAGAGTGTGTGAGAGTGAGAGTCAGAAAGACATTGTATATGAGAGAGAGAGTGTGTGCCGTGCCCTCCCAATCCATGGCCATCTGTCTCCTGCCCCCTCCATTGATCCTTTTCCAGCAATTCCCCTCTGTCCCTGAGCCCTGCCCTCCCAATCCATGGCCATCCATGTTTGTCTGTCACCTGCCCCCTCCATTCATCCCTATCCAGCATTTCCCCTCTCTGCCTGAGGCCTGCCCTGCAATCCATATCCATCCATGCCCATCTGTCCCCTCCATTCATCCCTATGCAGCAATTCCCCTCTCCCTGAGTCCTGCCCTTCCAATCCATGCCCATCCATGCTCATCTGTCACCTGGCCCCTCCATTTTTCCCTATCCAGCATTTCCCCTCTCTGCCTGAGGCCTGCTCTGCAATCCATATCCATCCATGCCCATCTGTCCCCTCCATTCATCCCTATCCAGCAATTCCCCTCTCCCTGAGTCCTGCCCTTCCAATCCATGCCCATCCATGCTCCTCTGTCACCTGGCCCCTCCATTTTTCCCTATCCAGCATTTCCCCTCTCTGCCTGAGGCCTGCTCTGCAATCCATATCCATCCATGCCCATCTGTCCCCTCCATTCATCCCTATCCAGCAATTCCCCTCTCCCTGAGTCCTGCCCTTCCAATCCATGCCCATCCATGTTCATCTGTCACCTGGCCCCTCCATTTTTCCCTATCCAGCAATTTCCCTCTCTCCCTGAGTCCTGCCCTCCCAATCCATGCCCATCCATGCTCCTCTGTCCCCTGCCCCCTCCATTCATCCATTTCCAGTAATTCCCCTCTCTCCCTGTGCCCTGCCCCCCTAATCCATACCCATCCATGCTCCTCTGTCCCCTGCCACCTCCATTCATCCTTTTCCAGCAAGTCCCCTCTCGCCCTTCCATGACCCCCCCCTCGCATCCATGCTACGCCCTCTCCCATGTCCCCGCCTGGCCCGCCCTCTTCTCCCCCCCCCCCCCTTCGCATCCATGCCCCCCCCTTCGCATCCATGCCTCGCATCCATGCCCCCCCCCATTCGCATCCATGCCCCCCCCTTCGCATCCATGCATCCCTTTTTTTTTTTTTAAATTCTTTTTAACTTTACCTCCGTGGCGGTTTGTGCAGCGAAGCGTCAGGGAAGGAGGCGGCGCTCCCGACGTCTAGCTTTCCCTTCGCTGTGTTCCGCCTTAACACAGCGAAGGGAAGGCTAGACGTCGGGAGCGCCGCCTCCTTCCCTGACGTTTCGCTTCCGGATTTGTTTGTTTTGTCGCGAGGGCGGGGCAGAGACGGCTGGGAGTGACGTCAGATGGCTTCAAGGCTTCAAGGCTTCAGGCTTCAGGCTTCAAGGCTTCAGGGCTTCAAGGCTTCAGGCTTCAGGGCTTCACAGAACGTTGGCTTCAGAACGTTGAGGGTGCGTTTTATTATATTAGATTTATATCCCACATTTTCCCACTGATTGCAGGCTCAAAGTGGCTTACATAAGATCTATAGTAAGGTTACAGTGCAATAAGAATAATTATACAATTTGAGAATAAGATATAACATAACAATTAAACAGCAAAAAGGCAAGAGATAGTAACAAATAATTATTGTCCTTGGATCTTAATTTATAGTAAGAGTTAATTCGAGTTAAGTTAAACCTGGGGAATAAGCCTTCTTAAGCAATACTGTTTTCAATAATTTCCGGAAGTTTAGATAGTTCTGGGTAGATTTTACTGATTTTGGCAAAGCATTCCATAGTTGAGTGCCTATGTAAGTAAAGTTAGAGGCGTAAATTGATTTGTATTTAATGCCATTACAGTCTGGATAGTGTAAGTTCAGATATGATCGCGAGGTATCGGATCTGTTTCTGGGTGGTAAGTCAATCAACTCGAGCATGTAATCTGGAATTTCACCGAAGACCTTGGCTGACTTCTAATATCCGCTACCTACGTTCCTGTACCCGCTAACGCCTCTGGTGGAAATATCGGGCCCTTGCTGATTTCTTACACTTTAAGTTCATGCTGACCTCCTTCCAATCTGCTCTTTTACGCGCCAAACAGGATTATTATATCCAACTGACCAACTCTCTTGGCTCTAACCCTCGACTTCTCTTCACCACATTGAACTCTCTCCTCAAGGTGCCCCCTCCCCCAACTCCCTCTTCATTATCTCCTCAGACCCTTGCTGAATTCTTTCACGACAATGTTCAAAAGATAAACCTTGAATTCTCTACCTCGCCACCTCTCCCTCCACTAGTCCGTTCCCCTCTCTCTCCTTCCCCTCATTCCTTTTCCTCCTTTCCTGAAGTTACTATAGAGGAAACTACACTTCTCCTTTCTTCCTCAAAATGTACCACCTGTTCCTCTGATCCCATTCCCACCCACCTTCTTAATGCCATCTCACCTGCTCTTATTCCTTTTATCTGTCACATTCTCAACCTCTCACTTTCCACTGCAACTGTCCCTACTGCCTTTAAACATGCTGTGGTCACACCTCTCCTTAAGAAGCCTTCACTCGACCCTACTTGTCCCTCTAATTACCGAACCATCTCCCTCCTCCTTTTTCTCTCCAAATTACTTGAGCGTGCTGTTCACCACCGCTGCCTTGATTTTTCTCTCCTCACAATGCTATTCTTGACCCACTACAATCTGGTTTTCGCCCTCTCCACTCAACCGAAACTGCACTTACTAAAGTCTCCAATGACCTATTACTGGCTAAATCCAGAGGTCAATATTCCATCCTCATTCTTCTTGATCTTTCCGCTGCTTTTGACACTGTCGATCACAGCATACTTCTCGATACCTTGTCCTCACTTGGATTCCAGGGCTCTGTCCTTTCCTGGTTCTCTTCCTACCTCTCCCTCCGCACCTTTAGTGTTCACTCTGGTGGATCCTCTTCTACTTCTATCCCTCTGCCTGTCGGCGTACCTCAGGGTTCTGTTCTTGGTCCCCTCCTCTTTTCTATTTACACTTCTTCCCTTGGTTCATTAATCTCATGGCTTTTCCTACCATCTCTATGCTGATGACTCCCAAATCTACCTTTCTACCCCTGATATCTCACCTTGCATCCAAACCAAAGTTTCAGCGTGCTTGTCTGACATTGCTGTCTGGATGTCTCAACGCCACCTGAAATTAAACATGACCAAAACCGAGCTTCTCATTTTCCCCCCCAAACCCACCTCCCCACTCCCCCCATTTTCTATTTCTGTTGATGGCTCTCTCATTCTCCCAGTCTCCTCAGCTCGAAACCTTGGGGTCATCTTTGACTCTTCTCTCTCCTTCTCTGCTCATATCCAGCAGATCGCCAAGACCTGTCGTTTCTTTCTTTACAACATCCGTAAAATCCGCCCCTTCCATATCATCAAGCTGATCAATCCATAGACTGGTGGGTTGTGTCCATCTACCAGCAGGTGGAGATAGAGAGCAAACTTTTGCCTCCCTATATGTGGTCATGTGCTGCCGGAAACTCCTCAGTATGTTCTCTATCTCAGCAGGTGGTGGTCACACACAGCAGCAGCTCTGGCTAGGCCTCCAAGCCTAATCCTTAGGTTTTGTTGAGGCCTGGGGTTGAGGGCTCTTTTGAGCAAGTGCAAACCTGGTGGTGCCAGGTCCCTCCTTTTCTCCCCCCTCCCGCTGGCTCCGTTTAAAAAAAAAAAAAAAAAAAATTTTTAAACGTCTTTAAAGGCGTTTAATTCGACGTTTCTTTAAACGTTCATTGCAGCTACTCACTGGGACACCAGTTCGTTACAGCTCGGAGCGGCAAGCAGGTAATTTTACCTTTTTATAGCGGGCAGGGGGTTCCCCGATTCTTCTCCTCGTGGCAATGGCGTCGGAGGGCGAGGGCGCAAAGGGTCGCTCCCCGGATCGCTGGAGCGCTTCTAGAGGGGATGCGGGGGTTTTACAACCTGATTCGCCCTTGATGGGTGATAGTTTAGTGACCGATGAATGTCCCGGTCATTCCTCCGGCGTGGCGGTTTTTTCCCGCCATAAACGCCCATCCCCCGCTCCTCGCCTCCGCCATCTTGGCCGGCCACGCGGCTCGGACGGCTTCTTCGGGGCCGCCCTTGAGGTTGGAGACATTAATGCCATGAACGCCCTTAATTTGGGCGACGGCACAAAAGCGGCTAAAGTTAAGCGCCGTTCTTCCCGCGCGGCTCCTTCACGGAGTTTCGCGCCGGACGCCATTTTGGATGCGCAGCATGTCTCTCCCCCGCTATTGCGAGCGCCGGTTGAGAGTGCGTCTAGGGCTGTTGCCCAGGCTGCGGAAGTGCACAGTCTGGGGGGTTTCTCCCCCGAGTTTGTTTTGCTGCTGCATCAGGCTTTCCTCATGCAAAACGCTGCCCCTGCTCCCTCTTCGGATAAAGAGGTTGAGGTTCCCAGAGGTAAACGCCCTCGGGTTGATTTCCAGGCCTTGGAGGACTTTTGTCTCCTCCGATGTAGATGAGGGCAGCGTGTCTGAGGTCTCCCAACGATCCTTTGCGGATTCCTTGGAGGAGATAGATCCCCGCTCGGATGGAGCGGATGACCCCTCTGCAGCGCGGCTTTTTAGCCCAGAGGATTTGCCCAACCTGTTGTTACAGGCCATGGACACTTTGAAGATTTCCTCTCCGGAGGACGTCTCTCCCTCAGCCCCTGTTGGCTCTGCCATTATGCTGGGGACGAAGCGCCCGCCTAGAACCTTCCACGTGCATGATGCCATGCACACCTTAATTGCGGCTCAATGGGATGTCCCGGAAACGAGCCTTAAAGTGGCTAGGGCTATGTCCCGCCTCTATCCTTTGGCTGTGAGTGAACGTGAGGCCTATCTGTGGCCTACCGTGGATTCTTTAATCACTGCGGTGACTAAGAAAACGGCGTTGGTGGCACGGCCCTAAAGGACGCCCAAGACAGAAGATTGGAGGCGACCTTAAGGTCGTCCTTTGAGGCGGCTGCTTTAAGTTTGCAGGCCTCAGTTTGCGGCTCCTATGTGCCCAGGGCGTGCCGGACTATGGTGCAGCGGGCTTCCCCCTCGGATCATTCCTTGAGGGCTGATTGGCCGGCCCTGGAATCGGGCTTAGCCTATTTGGCAGACTTGCTGTATGATGTCTGGAGAGCCTCAGCTAAAGGCATGGCTCAGACAGTCTCTGCGCGGCGGTGGCTTTGGCTGAAACATTGGTCTGCTGACCACGCCTCTAAATCCCGCCTGGCTAGATTGCCTTTTAAAGGCAAGCTGCTCTTTGGGGTCGAGCTGGACAAAATCGTGACCGATCTCGGCACGTCTAAGGGCAAGAAATTACCAGAGGTCAGGGCTCGGGTTAGTACTCGTCCCGATACCTCCAGAGGACGGTTGCAGGAAGCCCATCGGTACCGCCCGGGCAAGTCGGGTTCCTCTGCCCCCTCTTCCTTCAAGAGGAATTTCTCCCCCAAGCAGCATTCCTTTCGCAGAGACCGCCGTCCCGGAGGTGCTCCCTCCGGTCCTCCCCCAGGGTCTCGTACCCAATGACGGGGCCTTGGTCCACGCCCCAGTGCAGATTGGCGGACGGCTGTCCTCGTTTCTGGGCGAGTGGACCACTATAACTTCAGACGCGTGGGTGCTGGAAGTCATCAGAGACGGCTACAAGCTAGAGTTCTGCCAACCCTTAAGAGACGGGTTTGTACTCTCTCCCTGCAAGTCTCCGGTCAAGCTGTGGTAGTGCAGCAGACCTTGGACAACCTGATCCGCCTGGGTGCGGTCGTTCCGGTGCCAAAAAATCAGATTGGCAAGGGACGTTACTCCATTTACTTTGTGGTTCCAAAGAAAGGAGGTTCTGTCCGGCCTATCCTCGGCCTCAAAGGGGTCAATCGGGCCTGGAAAGTGAGGCACTTTCGCATGGAGACTCTCCGCTCTGTTCTAGCGGCAGTGAAGGCAGGAGAGTTCTTGGCTTCCTTGGACATCAAGGAAGCGTACCTGCATATTCCCATCTGGCCTCCTCTCCAACGCTTTCTGCGTTTTACAGTCCTGAGACGACACTTCCAGTTCAGAGCCCTCCCTTTCGGGTTGGCTACTGCTCCGCGGACCTTTTCCAAAGTAATGGGGTCATAGCGGCCTTCCTGCTAAAGGAAGGAGTACAAGTCCATCCTTATCTGGACGACTGGTTGATCCGAGCCCCCTCTTCTGCAGAGTGCGGCAAAGCTATGGACCGGGTAGTTGCTCTTTTGAGCTCCCTGGGATGGATCATCAACTGGAAGAAGAGCCAGCTGCGCCCGACTCAGTCCCTGGTGTATCTGGGAGTTCGATTCGACACCCAAGTGGGCAGAGTGTTCCTGCCAGACAATCGGATTGTCAAGCTTCAGGCTCAGGTGGACTAGTTCCTAGTAGCCTCTCCTATTCGGGCTTGGGACTACGTGCAGCTGTTGGGCTCTATGACGGCCACGATGGAAGTAGTGCCCTGGGCCAGGGCTCATATGAGACCACTACAGCTATCTCTGCTGCTGCGCTGGACTCCGATGTCGGAGGATTATGCTGTGCGCCTTCCCGTGGACCCAGCAGTGCGCAAGGCGCTGAGCTGGTGGACGCAGACAGACAAGTTGTCTGCAGGATTGCCTCTGGTGACCCCGGAGTGGATTGTCGTCACGACAGACGCCTCTTTGATGGGCTGGGGAGCCCACTGCTTGGGAAGGACAGCGCAGGGGCTCTAGTCTCCTGCAGAGGCAAGTGGTCTATCAACCTCCTGGAACTCAGAGCCATTCGGTTGGTGTTATTGGAGTTCATCCCGGTACTGGTGTTGAAGCCTGTACGGGTCCTGTCGGACAATGCCACGGCTGTGGCCTATATCAACCGCCAGGGAGGTACCAAGAGCGCCCCTCTAGCCAGGAGGCCATGAGTCTTTGCCAGTGGGCGGAAGCGAACCTGGAGCAGCTTTCAGCGGCCCACATTGCCGGAGTCATGAATGTCAAGGCGGACTTTCCCAGTCGCCATACCTTGGAGCCCGGAGAGTGGCAACTATCTGCTCAGGCGTTCTTGGACATCACGAAGCGCTGGGGCCAGCCGAGCCTAGATCTGATGGCGTCATCGGCCAATGGCCAAGTGCCGCGCTTTTTCAGCAGAGGACGGGACCCTCGATCCCTGGGAGTAGATGCTCTTCTCCAACAGTGGCCGACACAAGAGCTCCTCTATGTGTTCCCGCCCTGGCCCATGTTGGGCAGGGTGCTAGACCGGGTGGCAAAGCATCCCGGCAGGGTAATCCTGGTGGGTCCGGATTGGCCCAGACGTCCCTGGTATGCGGACTTCTTCAGGCTCTCAGTCGACGATCCTCTGCGGCTGTCAGTGGAGCAGGGCCTGTTACATCAGGGTCCCGTGGTGATGGAGTATCCCTCTCCCTTTGGTCTTGCGGCCTGGCTATTGAGCGGCAGCGTCTGAGGAAGAAGGGCTTCTCAGACAAGGTCATCGCCACTATGCTGAGAGCGAGGAAGCGCTCTACTTCTACTGCTTACGCCAGGGTTTGGCATATCTTTGCAGCATGGTGTGAAGCAGGCTCACTTTCTCCCTTCACTGCTCCAATTTCTTCAGTGTTGGCGTTCCTGCAAGAAAGTCTGGAGAAAGGCCTGTCGCTCAGTTCCCTTAAAGTCCAGGTAGCGGCTCTGGCTTGCTTCAGGGGCCGCCTGAAGGGTGCTTCCCTGGCTTCGCAGCCAGATGTGGTGCGCTTTCTCAAGGGAGTTAATCACCTGCGCCCTCCTCTGCACTCAGTGGTGCCTGCGTGGAATCTCAACCTGGTGCTAAGAGCATTGCAGAAGCCGCCTTTGGAACCCTTGTCGAGGGCATCTCTGAAAGACCTGACGTTGAAAGCAGTCTTTTTGGTGGCTATCACTTCAGCCAGAAGAGTTTCCAAGCTCCAGGCGCTCTCATGTCGAGAGCCTTTTCTGCAGTTCACTGAGGCAGGAGTGACTATTCGCACAGTGCCTGCCTTCCTGCCCAAGATTGGTTCTCGCTTCCATGTGAATCAGCAGCTCTGTCTCCCTTCCTTTCGTAGGGAGGACTACCCAGAGGAGTACTCCGCTCTTGAATATCTGGATGTGAGACGAGTCATCATCAGATACTTGGAAGTGACCAATGATTTCCGGAAATCGGATCATCTGTTTGTCCTGTTTGCAGGTCCTCGTAAGGGTCTGCAGGCTGCTAAGCCTACAGTGGCAAGATGGGTCAAGGAAGCCATTGCAGCGGCTTATGTGGCCGCGGGGAAGGTGCCGCCTATCCAGCTGAAGGCTCACTCCACGAGAGCTCAGACGGCCTCGATGGCAGAGGCCGGATCTGTCTCCTTGGTAGAGATATGCAAGGCGGCAACGTGGGCTTCGGCTCATACATTCTCCAAGCATTACCGTTTGACTGTGGCTGCACGGGCGGAGGCCCGGTTTGGAGCTTCAGTGTTGAGGTCAGGGATTTCTATGTCCCGCCCTGGGTGAGTACTGCTTCGGTACATCCCACCAGTCTATGGATTGATCAGCTTGATGATATGGAAGGTAAAATTATGTATAATCATACCTGATAATTTTCTTTCCATTAATCATAGCTGATCAATCCATAGCCCCTCCCAGATATCTGTACTGTTTATATTCTGGTTGAATTTTAGGTTCAAGTTTAGCCTTCAGTTACTTCAGGAGGACTTCGTGTTCAAGTTCTTCTTTCACTTGGATTCTTCAAGAGTTGAGACGAGTTTGTGTTACAGTGAGCTGCTGCATTCCTCTCCCCTCCGTTTTACGGGGCTGGATTGAGACATAAATTCTGCCGGCACTCCCTCCCGCTTCGTGCGGCTGTAGGGCAGCTTTGTACCCCTCCCGCTTCGGCGGTGTTAGGGTCAGTCAGCTCCTCCCGCGGTTGCGGTTGCAGGATAAGCCAGATCCCCCCGCATCGGCGGGTGTGGTGTCCCTCCCCCGCTCCGCGGGGATGAGCTGGACGGATTCCCCTCCCCCACTTGTGTGGGGATGAGCTGGGTTAATTCCCCTCCCCCGTTTCGGCGGTGGTGAGCTGGGCAGAGTGTCCCTTCGTGGGTGTAATTCTCTAAGTGCTGAGTCCTGCGGATGGAGCTTTGATATCGACATACTGAGGAGTTTCCGGCAGCACATGACCACATATAGGGAGGCAAAAGTTTGCTCTCTATCTCCACCTGCTGGTAGATGGACACAACCCACCAGTCTATGGATTGATCAGCTATGATTAATGGAAAGAAAATTATCAGGTATGATTATACATAATTTTACCTTTCTTTCCGAGCACACTACCAAAATCCTCATCCACACCCTTGTCACCTCTCGTTTAGACTACTGCAACCTGCTTCTTGCTGGCCTCCCACTTAGTCACCTCTCCCCTCTCCAATCGGTTCAAAACTCTGCTGCCCGTCTCGTCTTCCGCCAGGGTCGCTTTACTCATACTACTACCCCTCTCCTCAAGTCACTTCACTGGCTCCCTATCCGTTTTCGCATCCTGTTGAAACTTCTTCTGCTAACCTATAAATGTACTCACTCTGCTGCTCCCCAGTATCTCTCCACACTCGTCCTTCCCTACACCCCTTCCCGTGCACTCCGCTCCATGGATAAATCCTTCTTATCTGTTCCCTCCTCCACTACTGCCAACTCCAGACTTCGCGCCTTCTGTCTCGCTGCACCCTATGCCTGGAATAAACTTCCTGAGCCCCATCCTTGGCCACCTTTAAATGTAGACTGAAAGCCCACCTATTTAACATTGCTTTTGACTCGTAACCACTCACCTCCACCTACCCTCCTCTCCTCCTTCCTGTACACATTAATTGATTTGATTTGCTTACTTTATTTTTTGTTTATTAGATTGTAAGCTCTTTGAGCAGGGACTGTCTTTCTTCTATGTTTGTGCAGTGCTGCGTACGCCTTGTAGCGCTATAGAAATGCTAAATAGTAGTAGTAGTAGTAATAGTAGAAGATTATCCGGTGGATTAGTGTGCAGATTTTAAAGGATACTCATTCTTTAATGGGGAGTCAGTGCAGAATCTCTTGAAGTGGTTTTGCAGATTCAAATTTGGGTTTTCCAAAGATCAGTCTAGCCACAGTATTTTGAGCCGTTTGTAATTTCTTGAGTAGTTGTTCCTTGCATCCTGCATATATAACGTTGCAGTAATCCATCTGACTTAAGACCATAGATTGTATCAGATTACAGAAGACGTCGCAAGGAAAAAATGGTTTTATTCGCTTGAGTCTCCACATTGAATAAAACATTTTCTTTATGGTGTTGGTTACTTGAGTCTCCAATGTTAAACAATAATTTTAATGCAGCTAAGAAGTTATTTGTAGTTTGTCAACAGTGGGAGGAAAAATAAATTCTGTTTGCTTTTATTCTTGTTTTCAAGGAATATGAAAATACAGAAAATGCTTCACCACAATCAAAAAATGTGAACAGAAAAGAGAAAAGGAAAAACCAGCATCATCAGCAGGGTAAAGATAAGCCTCTCGCTGTGTCGCTGAAAGACTTTCAGGCTGAATCTAACTTAGGTACAGTGCTGGAATGTACTTTATGCATGAACCATATATTTTTGTTTACAGTTTCACTGCTTCTGTAATATTTAGTATTTATTCTTTGAAAAATTTTGATTTATTTCTATTTTTTCTCTTGCAGATCAGGTCAATAAAAAGCAGCAGGTAAGTTATTTCTCATGTTGATTATTTACAGCTGTTTGAGTCTTAATGGTGTTTTTGTAGATTTTTTTTCCTGCTCTGTAACAGTAGAGGATTTTTATGATCATACATGTAAGGACAATACTGTTCTGTACAGATCACAGATCTGATAGTTGGAGAGAATTTATTTGCATTGAACAGGAAAACTGATGAAAGGTTAGGATCATTTGGGTTTTTCAAGTCTTTGGTCAAACAAAAAAGAGAAAATAAATTAAATTTGCCTTTTGAACTTTAGAACAATAGGATAATCTACATGTTTTAAAATCCAATCCCAGCATGCTCCATAGAAGCTACTCTAACAGGTCATTGACAGGTCAGCATAAGACTTTCATTGTCTGTATGACTAATTTTTTTAGTTTCTTAAAAAAAGCATTGCTCCTGAAGTTCATATGTGAAAAAGCTATTAAAATAATTTTTTAACTACTACTAGAAGTATTGTGTATTTTCTTGTTTTAGTTTGAGTGTTTTCTTTTCTTGTTCAGTCTCCCTGTGGTTACCATGCTCTTCTATGTTTCTACCTGTACATCTGTAATTTTTCTAATAGCCTCATTGGATGCAGGTATCCTTGCTGCTTGGCCAGTCACAGTCCTCATTCTGTAACAGAGGGTGAGACATGAATATAATCTAAGAAACATTTTAGATGTGTAATGTAAGCAATACTTCTGTGAAGGTCGTACATAAGGGACTGTAGCTAAGGGATTCTATCATTAACAAAAGGTGAAAAATGAGTTTTACCAACATGGCCACAATAAAACAAGTTCTTTGGTTGATAGAACTGACTTTTTAATAGGACGACACCTTGATCAACAGAGGGTACTCAGGAGTTGGACCTGAGCATTGACCCCCATAAAGACTGGATGGTCCATTACCAAAGTCAACTGTTGATTCAGAAGTCTGTGTCTAAAAATAGTGTGATGTGGGATCAGTCCGCATGTTCATATCATAGCTTCATATACCTATTCCTTAAAGGTTGACAGTGGATGTGCTACCGATGCAGCTATGGCCCTAATATGGTCCTTGATGTGCCTTTTTAGAGTCACCTACTTGGGCATAAATGAAGACTATGCCGTCTGCTATAAAATTAAAATGTTCTTACTGTGGCAAATCCCCCCAAAACTGGGCGTTGACTTTCTAAGCTAATTAGGTTAGTAGTGCCAGTCAGAGTTTTGGGATATCCACAGTGAATATCCATGAGAGAGATTTGCATGCACTGCCTTCACTGCATGCAGATCTCTCTTATTAAAATTAATTGTGGATATCCCCAAAATCTGACTTGGCTGGGGCGCCCCCAGGACAGGTTTTGGATCCACTGGATTAGGAGAGAGGAAAGTGGGATAGAAAACACTGCCTAAGCAGTCACGTAGCCAGTCATGAATTTTGGGAGGCCTGTGCCCAGAGTGGGGGAGGGCACAAAATTTTGTCCCTCCGCTTTCCGTCCCAGCCCTCACCTTGCTCTCCATGTCATTCTCCTTTGCTAATTCCAAATACCTGAGCTGGCAGGGTTCCCCAGATCCACTTTTAATGGGCTGCGACCATGCCCCCCTCCTTCCGTGCATGTTTGTTTTTCTTGTGTATGTGAAAACCAAGCATGCATGAGGGGGAGGGGAGGGGGAAGGCAGTGGCAGTGGCCCATTGAAAGAGCCACCAATTGCCAGGCCACTGGTGGTGGATCTCTTCTGCTGGCGGGGTTTGGGGACCCCTGCCAGCCATAGCAGCAGAAAGTGCAGTAATTTTGGGGCAGCCTGAACCTAAAGTCGAGGGGCCCAGGTCCACCTGTGGCTATGCCACTGTACCTAAGACATTGCTCTGCTAAAATATGAGCCAGTTTTTGAACCTGGATGAGAGAAGGGAGCTTTTGCGAAGTGGGAGGGCATGGGAATCGGTAGATTTCAACATCTAATGGAGGAACCCTTACCATTTAGCAAGCTTTGTGAGAAATGTAACCTACCAATGAGAGACTTCTTAAAGATAATGCAGGGCCAGTATTTCATGAAAGTGCAAAGGGAGGGGGTGGATAGAGTGGGGAAGCATAAAGTTGGTGGAACTCTTTGAAGAAGTTGAAGGGGCTGATCACCTATTTGTATGGGTACTTGCAGAGGGGACCGTTTATCAAGTATAACTGTATGAATGCCTGGGAACAAGACCTAGGGGAGGAGCTGTTAGGTGGTAGAAAAGAGTTTGAGGTGGCTAGAAATATGTCAGTTTGCACCCTACTAAAAGAAAATTTGTACAAACGATTTGTTGGTGTATTTGACCTGGATTGGCTTTGGTCCATTTACCCAGGGGTATTGGACCAATATTGGAGAAGTTTATCAGGAAGTTGGGACCTTTTGGCATATTTGGTGGACTTGTTCTCTGATTCAACAATTTTGGGAGAGGGTGTTGAGAGGTCAAGATTTTTGCAGGCGTTCAGTTGAGAAAAGACTCTAAAACTCTGCTCCTAGGGATATTTCCCAGGACTTTGGAAGAAAATGAAACTTGTACGATGGAGTATAGTGGCTGCATGCTATGAGTTGGCTGCGTGTTGGAAGAGGGTCGAGGCCCCTAAAGTGAATTATTGGACAATTTGATTAGGAAACATCAGCCAAAAGAAAAAGTTGACAGAGGCAACAGGAAAGATATATAGGGAGGAGGGAAAGGTTGGATGAATTTGACTATATATTTATTTGGGGGGGGGGGGCATATGATGGGAGTGTAAAATGGATTATCCTGAGATGAGGAAAGAAAAGGGTCTTGTACGGCAGAGGGGGAGGGTAGAAGAGGGAGTGAGGGTATAGACGAGGAAAAAGTTTAATGGGGAGGGGGAGGGAACAAGGTATTATGAAATCTCATTCTTTATTTGGAAGATAAACAGTTATCAATCACCTTGGGCAGTTTGGCCCAGGTATGAATCTGGAGAGACGTTTAGGTGGCAACTGCTATAGGTTTTGAAGGTTTGGGGGGAAGAAGGAGGAGAAAGACAGGGAGGTGGTGTTCTCGGGGATCTAGGATAAGAGGCGAGACGTGGGAAGATCAGTTAAATGTTCATGGCTTTGAAAGTTTGTTATAGTGTGGTTCATGGTTTATGAAAATTCAATAAAGAATTTAAAAAAAAAAGAGAGAAAAAAAACACCATCTCAAGTTGTGTGCCCACGGGCTTCTCCAGGAAATTACACCATATTAATTCAGTTCAAAGGCCTGTATAAAAAGATCTTCCCCATACATAGAGAGTTAGATGACCTCATTTCAGCAGAGTGGGCAACGCCAAATGTTAGTTTTAAGGTGGGTAGGTCTATGGTGCGAATTTATCAGGTCCCGGCTGAGGTGAAAGAGAGGTTTAAGCTTCCTCAGGTGGACACACTTATCATGGCCATGACAAAAAAAAGACTAGTTTGCTCTGGTGGCAGGCGGGACTACTTTTAGGAACCCTCAGGACTGCAGGATGGAGGCCATCCTGGGTTTTCAGGCAGCAGTCTGCAGTATCTATGTGGCAAGATGTGTCTGCATTGCACGGAACAGGTATTAGACAGCCCGTTGGCTTTGTCTCACAGGGGCCTGAGGTATGCAGGATTGAAATTTGTGCAGCGTTCCTAGCGGCCTCCTCCTATGAGATGGTTGGGGCCTTCTTCAAGGGCATTGCTCTTCTGGTTAAAACATTGGTCTGCAGACCTGTCCTCAAAGTTCAAGTTGAGCTGGCTCCCCTTCCAGGGCAAGTTCCTCTTCGGTGATGACCTGGACAGCTGATAAAGAGTTTTGGGGACTCTAAAATTGCCAGAGGAGTGGAGGAGTAGCCTAGTGGTTAGAGCACCAGTCTTGACATCCAGAGGTGGCCAGTTCAAATCTCACTGCTGCTCCTTGTGATCTTGGGCAAGTCACTTAATCCTCCATTGCCTCAGGTACAAAATTCATACCTAGTGTACCTGAATGTAACTCACCTTGAGCTACTACTGAAAAAGGTGTGAGCAATATCCAAATCAATAAATAAGCCCAAGGGAACCAGTCAAAGCTTTTCGGCTCGTGGCAGATTTTGTGAGCCTCACTGGTACCATCCAGATCAGGCAGGTGCCTCCCAGCGGCCGCGATATTTCCACAGGGGGCAGTCACTTTGGAGTGGTCTCAGGGGGCAGGAACACTGGACCTTTCCATCCTGGACAGCTCTGCAGTTCTCAGTCAAGGTGTTGGGGCCCTTCCCTTCTGTGGCCATCTTGGGAGCAATTTCAGTTTTTGTGGGCCCAAATCACTGATATCCAGTGGGTCCTGGAAGTCATCAGGGATGGTTATGCTGTGGAGTTTGCACAGCCTCTGTGGGACTGTTTCTTGGTATCTCCTTGCTGCTCCCACTGGGAGGCAGAGGTGGTCGGAGAGACTCTGCGACTGTGAGCCACTGTGCTGGTCTCTCAGGCACAATTAGGTACAGGAAGATATTGACTGTAGTTGCAAAAACCTCAGAAAGGTGGTATTTCAAGTCCCATTTCCCTTTCCCTTTCCAACTACTTCATCATGCTCAAGAAGGAAGGCATATTTCATCCTATTCTGAATCTCAAGTGAGTCAACAGAGCTCTATGGGTGTCTCATTTCCTTATGGCGGACCTGGGGGGTGAGTTCCTTATCTCTCTCAATCTCTCCAAAGCATACCTGCATGTTCTCATTAGGCCTGCCCATCAGCATTTCCTGCGTTTTGTTGTTCTAGGTTAGCATTGGCAATTTTGTTCTCTTGTGGTGGCACCCAGAACCTTCTCCAACGTGATGGTCGTCATGGCAATGACCTTGCACAGGGAGGGCATCCTGGTTCACCCTTACCTGGATGATTGGTTGATTCAAGTGACACCAGCATGGGAGAGTGCTTAAGCCACAGAGGGGGTGATTCAGTGATCAGATGAGCTTGGCTGGGTGGTCAACCATTCTAAGAGGAGACCGGTGCCTTCACAAGTGATCAAGTATTTGGGGGTGCACTTCGATACCTGTCTGGCCCTGCTGTGGGTGTGGGTTATCTTCAGGTGTTAGAATCCATGGTAGTGATTATAGAGGTGGTCTCGTGGACCAGGGCTCACTTGCCTGCCTGCAATATGCTGCTGGAAGTGCATCTGCTAGTGCTGGATCGCAATGTACTAGCCCCAAGTTGGCTGTCTCCTGTCCGCTCTGACCATAGGTGACATAAGCCTGCTTCCCAGACCTCAATACCTTTGTTATTTAATCTGCATCTCCCGTGTGGCTTAGTTGGGGGATGGTGTACGCCGCTAAATTTTGCACTTAAAATCATGGTGCTTCACTTTTGTGTGACCCTTTGTTTCTGTTGCTTCTTTCCTACTTCCTGTCGGGGGGTCTGGCTGTACAAATGTGGACTATCACATCAGTCCAGTTTTTTTTATCCCTGTACTTCTCTGTAATTGGCAAGATTCTCTTTTCAGTTCTTGTCCCTCTCCCCAAGTACATTCTGTTTTGCTAGTGGGGAGCAGGAGGTAGGGAAAGAGACTGTTTTAGCAGCCTTTCTTAGTGAGATCTACTCCCATCTAGACAAAAACCAAGTCAATCTTGTGGCTTCTTTGAATCCCTCCGCTGTTTCGATCTGGTTAATTGTTCACTGCTTCTCTCTTGTCTCTGTTCTCTAAGTTTTGCCGGAAAAATATTAGCCTGGTTCACCATTTTTTATCTCAGACCACTTCTACCTCCTTCCCCATGCACATGTGGGTCATGTCCCTGACCTGCATCTCTCCGTTGGACTACTTAATTGTAGATCAATGCATTCTAAAACATCCTTGATATGAAACGTTATCATGTCCTCTCACTTAGACATTTTGTGCTGCATAAAAACTTAGATCAAAAATGGTGAAGCGAGTTACCTCTATGAATTCCTTCCTCCAGGGTTCGATGTCATCTCTCTTGCTAGAGCCTCTATGGTTGGTAGTGGCCTCGCCATTTTTTACTCCTCTGCTTTTCAGGTTGTGGAATTCTCTCTAACTACCTCTTTCTCTACCCTGTGCTGAAGTCTTGGCTCTCAGGATAGACTTTCTCTCCCATAACCCCCTCCTCTTTTACTGTGCCCTGTCAATGTCTCAGTCTCAGTGGGACTCCTTTTCCCAAGCTCTAGCTGAAGCTACCATCTGTTCCTCTAATTCTTAGTATGCTCAGAGATTTCAATGTCTATTCTGATATTTATTTATTTGGATTTTGCTCACACCTTTTTCAGAAGTAGCTCAAGGTGAGTTACATTCAGGTACACTGGATAGACTCTCGAGCAACCTTGTGCTAAGAGTTTTCTTTCCCATTTGTCTGACCTTGACCTTTTACAATGGGTTACCTTCCCTACTCATCAATGAGGTCACACCCTTGATCTTGTTCTTTCCCCAATGAATGAATAAACCCTTCCCCTTAACTTTTAACTTTTTCCTGCTTTCATGTCCCGTGTTCTGATCATCTTTTAGTTTGTTTTTCCATGGTCTTTCAAACTCAGGTTTCTTCTCCTGTTTCTCAGGTTCTTCCTGTAATGTCTGTGTTTTTGTCTCAGATTGATCTACCGCCTTCCCTTTTTGATCCCCCCCCCCCCCCCCCCCCCCACACACACACACACACACACACTTCTCCTCAGGTGTAGAGGAGCAAGCGGTTTGCCTGCACACCACTCTATCTAGAGCCCTAGATCAGATTGCCCAACTAAAACCCTCTCAGCCCTCCTTTGTGTGATGGAAAAGAATGAGAATTGGAGTGCAGTGAGCAGGTTCTGGGTTTAAACAAAATCATGTCTTTGATTTGGTTGGGAAGCAATGTGGAGCTTAACATAAGCATGGCTGTACTGGGACAGATCAAAGGTCCACCAAGCCCAGCATCTTGTCTCCAACAGTGGCCAATCCAGGTCACAAGTACCTGGCAAGATCCTAAAAGAGTAAGAACTTCTTCCTTCATGGTAGATGAGAATTGAAGCTGAATTGTTGCTGGGAGAAAGCTGCATCTTGGAAGCACTTTTCATTGAAAGAAAGCCTTTTCTGGTTTCCTGACTCAGTTACCTCTTGAAGAAGGAGATTGGCGTGGAGGTTATAGAACAGGATGAAGTTTGGAGAATCATGTTGGTGTCCTTGAAAGCAGTTATATCCTTATCTCTTGTGATATTCTCTCCTGTATAAGGAATGTTGGTGAGCCCTTCTGCCACATCTTTATGGCAGCCAGCTGCATACAGCCATGAGAGCCTGTTAATCTGTAGGCATTGCAGAAGTACTCCATGACATCTCAAAAGCATCTTATGTTGACCCGTTAGTGAACAGAATTCACCTTGAACCTCTGGAGCAAAGGTTCTCAACCCAGTCTCTGGACACACCTAGCCAGTCAGGTTGGGATTCTATTCCAGGTACTTCCTTGTGCAAAAGAAAACAGGGGGGATGCGTCCCATCCTAGACATAAGGGCCCTGAACAAATTCCTAGTCTGAGATGTTCAGGATGGTTTCCCTGGGCACCCTTCTTCCCATGATTCAGGAGAACGATTGGCTGTGCTCTCTGGACTTAAAGGATGCTTACATTCGCATCTTGATACTTCCAGCTCACAGAAAGTATCTTCGGTTTCGGCTAGGAACACAGCACTTTCAGTACCATGTGCTGCCCTTTGGTCTGGCGTCTGCACCCAGAGTGTTTACAAAGTGTCTAGTAGTAGTCGCAGCGTCGCTACACAGACTGGGAGTGCATGTGTTTCCTTATCTCGATGATTGGCTGGTGAAGAGCACCTTGGAGGAAGGTGCTCTGGAGTCTATGCGAATGACTATTCAGGTGCTAGAGCTACTGGGGTTTGTAATAAATTACTCCAAATCCCATCTCACACCTGTTCAAAAATTGGAATTCATTGAAGCACTGCTGGACACAAAGACAGCTCAGGCTTATCTTCCCGAGACAAGGGCAGACAACCTCCTGTCCCTGGTGTCCACATTTTGAGCATCTTAGCAGATCACGGCTTAGCAGATGTTGAGACTTCTGGGCCACATGGCCTCCACAGTTCATGTAACTCCCATGGCATGTCTACATATGAGATCAGCTCAATGGACCCTAGCTTCCCAGTGGTATCAAGCTGCGGGGAATCTGGAGAATGTGATCCAACTGTCACCAAATTTCAAAATTCTCTTCAGTGGTGGGCAATCCGATCCAATTTGATCATGGGACGACCATTCCAAATTCCTCAGCCGCAAAAGTGCTGACGACGGATGCTTCCCCCCTAGGGTGGGGAGCTCATGTAGATAGGCTTCACACTCAAGGAGCCTGGTCCTTCCGGGGAACAGCTCTTCAGATCAACCTTCTGGAATTACGAGTGATCTGGAACGCTCTAAAGGCTTTCAGAAATCGGCTGTCCAACCAAATCATCTTGATTCAAACAGACAATCAGGTTACGATGTATTACACCAACAAGCAGGGGGACACCGGATCTCACCCTCTGTGTCAGGAAGCTGTTCAGATGTGGCTTTGGGCACGCTAACAGGGCATGTTTCTCCAAGCCACTTATCTGGCAGGCATAAACAACAGTCTGGCCGACAGGCTGAGCAGGGTAATGCAACCTCGCGAGTGGTCACTGAACATGGTCGTAGCCCGTAAAATCTTCTGAGCGTGGAGCACCCCCTCGGTGGATCTTCTTGCCACTCAGATCAATCACAAGGTCCCGCAGTTCTGTTCCAAGCTTCAGGCCCACGACAGACTAACATCAGATGCCTTTCTCCTACATTGAGGATCAGGCCTCCCATACCTCTAGAAGGGAAGACTTTGCTGAAACTCAAGCAAGACTGTGAAACCATGATCCTGATTGCACCCTATTGGCCGCGTCAGATTTGGTTCCCTCTTCTTCTGGAGTTGTCCTCCGAAAAACCATGGAGATTGGAGTGTTTTCCAACCCTCAGAACGTGGGGTCGCTTCTATATCCCAACCTCCAGTCTATGGCTCTCACGGCCTGGATGTTGAGAGTTTAGAATTTGCCTCCTTGGGTCTTTTGGAGGGTGTCTCCCGAGTCTTGCTTCCAGAAAAGATTCCACGAAGAGGTGTTACTCTTTCAAATGGAGGAGGTTTGCCGTCTGGTGTGACAGCAAGGTCCTCTCTCTTGTCTTACACAGACCCTGCTTGAATGCCTTCTACACTTGTCAGAGTCTGGTCTCAAGACCAACTCTGTAAGGGTTCACCTCAGTGCAATTAGTGCTTATCATTGGCGTGTAGAGTGTAAGCCTATCTCTGGACAGCCTTTAATTAATTAATTTATTTAGATTTACTCACACCTTTTTCAGTAGTAGCTCAAGGTGAGTTACATTCAGGTACACTTGGGTATTTCTCTGTCCCAGGGGGGCTCACAATCTAAGTTTGTACCTGAGGCAATGGAGGGTTAAGTGATTTGCCCAAGATCACAAGGAGCAGCAGTGGGATTTGAACCAGGCACCTCTGGATGTCAAGACCAGTGCTCTAACCACTAGGCCACTCCTCCATTCCGCTTCATAAGAGGTTTGCTTTTGTCAAAGCCCCCTGTAAAACCTCCACCAGTGTCATGGGATCTCACCGTCGTTCTCACCCAGCTGATGAAAGCTCCTTTTGAGCCATTGAATTCCTGCCATCTGAAGTACTTGACCCGGAACGTCATTTTCTTAGTGGCTGTTACTTCAGCTCGTAGGGTCCGTGAGCTTCAGGCCTTAGTAGTGGATGCACCTTATACGAAGTTTCATCACAACAGGGTAGTCCTCCATGCACACCCTAAGTTCCTGCCGAAGGTGGTGTCGGAGTTCCATTTGAACCAGTCAATTGTCTTGCCAACATTTTTTTCTCCGACCTCATTCCCACCCTGGCAAGAGCAGTTTGCACACCTTGGACTGCAAGAGAGCATTGGCCTTTTACATGGAGCAGACGAAGCCCTTCAGACAGTCTGCCCAGTTGTTTGTTTCTTTCGATCCCAACAGGAGAGGAGTCACCATCGGAAAACACACAATCTCCAATTGGCTAGCGGATTGCATTTCCTTCACTTATGCCCAAGTTGGGCTGACTCTGGAGGGCCATGTCATGGCTTATAATATTAGAGCTGGAAGCTTGGAGGTGGGGCTGGGATTCCCTGCCTGGACGTTAGTCCCGTTGGTGATAAAGGGTGGTTCCCCCTGAGGAAGAGCTACGAAATGCGGTCTCGCATTGGGGAACTTTGGAGTATACCAACTATGTGGGTTTAATTTACTTATCCCTGGAAGCCTCCCACTTACCTGAGGCATTCTTTGGCTGTCTTTAATTTAAAGGTTTGATCGTTTGCAGGAGGATCACAGAAGATTTGTGTGACTTTGCAATTCCCAGTGCTTCTCTGTGGTTTTTTTTTTATCACAGGGATAAGAATTTTTTTATCACAGGGATAAGAACAGTGGCTTTATATTGCAGTGGAGTTTTTTTCTTTCTTCACTTGAGAACTTGTTGGATACAAAGATCAGCAATGTTCAACATTTGCTACAATTATTAAGAACTGGGTTTAGGGTGCCCTTGTTTTTTTAGGGCTCATTGACTGATCTTTATTGAGACTGTGCTTTGATGATACACAGAGACTGAAGAAACTGCAATTTAGGGTTTATGTTCAATGTTCTTTGTGGGATTTATATATGTGATCAGGGTATAAGTCTGGTGTGGATGGCAGTGTGAGTGAGTTGCAGGGATATTATTTAGTAATTCTTTTAATGCACTGACTTGTTTTCACTAATAAAGATTTTGTAATTTATATAGAACAGGAGTACTGTTTGTTGTTGATGTTTTAGGTACCTCCTATTATATATATATATCCCCTATTAGGATTTTTATAATATTAGAGCCATGGCTGCGTCGGTGACTCACTTAAAGTCAGCCTCCATTGAAGAGATTTGCAAGGCTGCAACGTGGTCATCAGTCCACACATTCACATCTTACTACTACCTTGAGCAAGATACCCGATGCGACAGTCAGTTTGGGCAGTCAGTGCTGTAGAACCTGTTTGGGGTTTAGAATCCAACTCTACCCCACCCTAGGCCCTTTTTATTCTGTTCCAGGCTGCACTCTCAGCTAGCTATATATTTTTTCAGGTCAATCTTCGTTATGTCCTCGCTGTTGCGAGGCCCAATTGACCAGCATTTGTTGTTTTGGGTGAGCCTGGATGCTAGGGATACCCCACGTGTGAGAATAAGCAGCCTGCTTGTCCTCGGAGAAAGCGAAGATACTTACCTGTTGCAGGTATTCTCCGAGGACAGCAGCCTGATTATTCTCACAATTCCTCCCATCTCCCCTTTGGAGTTGTTGTTGTTATGCTTTTTAATTTAACTGAGGTATGCGCTCGGGCGGCGGGTGGGAAGGCAGTCCGCTCGTGCTGCAAGCGCACCAGAAGACTCCAGAAAAACTTTTTTTTTGTTTTGCTATGGCAAAATGCCGGTTCCCAGGCCGACGCAGACGTCGACCTATGTGTGAGAATTATCAGCCTGCTGTCCTTGTAGAATACCTGCTACAGGTAAGTATCTTCACTATATGTGACTATGGTGAACTGCATTTTTACTGATCAAATGTCCATGTTTACAATGGAATTTATCCCCATAAGTTACAGTAAATTAGAAAAAATTAACACACTGTACCATTGGCTTTAATTAACTGAGCCTTTCCATGTAAGCTGTTAAATTTATGAATACTTTTATTTCTGTAGTGTTTAGCTTGGATATGATCAAATGCCTGTTCTCCATCTGATTTTCCCCTGCCTCCTGTTTTTTTGCCTGTTGATAGGGTTTTGCTTGTGACCAGTCTAAATCCCGAAGTTTGTTCTTAACAGGTGTTAATGGAAGATGAAGGATTTTTCAATAAACTGGATGATGATGTGCATAAAATACTTCTGAGGGAAAAGAGAAGAGAGCAGCTCACAGATGTTAATGGAATGAATTACTTTGCACCTCATGAACACAGTCAGGCATGTGAATTGAGTTTCTTTGAGTGTAGTAAGTTTTTAGGCCTGTCTCTTGGTCATTCTGCAAACATTTATACTACTCCCTGGCTCAGGAGCAGTATACCAAGTTAGTATTAAGGAATGTGAAGCTAAATCTCACAATCTGCAGTGTAAAATCCAACCTATCCCTGTGACACAGACCTTCATCTTCTGGCATCCTATGTTACCTGATAGAAGGTGCACCTTTTAATGTGGCACAGTTTTCTGCCAGTAAAAATGAGGGTGACACAGAGGCAAGCAATTCCTACATTGTGTACTTTTAATATCGGGCTTGCTTTCTATATTGAAACTGGAGAGGCTTAATTATTAGAGAAGCAACTTGAAATGGTGGTGCCTTCCCAAGCCCTAAGGTAACTGCAGCTAATTAGAGTAGACCAGGGATTTTCAGCCCAGTCCTCAGGACACACCAAAACAGATTTTGAGGATACCCACAATGAATATGCATATGAGAGATCTGCATGCACTACCTCCCTTGTATGCAATGCATATTCATTGTGGGTATCCTGAAAACCAGACTGTTTTGGTGTGTCCTGAGGACTGGGCTGAAAATCCCTGGTGTAGACTAAGGTGGTGAGAAGATAGAAGGGGAGAATGGAGGGTATCAGAGACTCTTGAGGAAACTAGAAGAGACACTTGAAGGGAGCCAAAAAATAGAGTATGAAAAGGCTACAAGAAGCTGAGAGGAGAATTTCTTGGCAAAGAAAGTAATGAAGGCGTGGGATGTGGGAAAGTATTTTGTGTGAAAGATGGGCATGGGAGTGGGGAGGGAGTGGAGGCCGCATGATAAAAGACAGTAAGATTTATTTCGGCATTATAGGATGGAGAGGTAGTAAAGTTGGGGTGAAGTGCTGTTCAGAAGCTTTATTGTATAACTAGCCGTTAAGCCCGTTAAAACGGGCGCGTATTGGAATGTTTTTTTTCCCAAGGCCCCCCTCCCGTTGCAGCTGCAAGGCCCCCTGCCATCCTCCTTCCCTGCCAGCTCCAAGGCCCCCTCTGTCCCTCCCTCCCAGCTCCAAGGCTCCATTCCTCCCCCCTTCCCAGCTGCAAGGCCCCCTGCCCTCCCTCCCTCCCAGTTCCAAGGCCCCAGGCCCTCCCCCCCAGCTCCCAAGGCCCCCTGCCCTCCCTCCCTCCCTCCCAGTTCCAAGGCCCCCTGCTCTCCCTCACAACTGTAAGGGGCCCCATTCCCTCACAACTGTAAGGGGCCCCCTGCCCTCCCTCCCAGCTCCAAGGCTCCAGTCCTCCCCCCTTCCCAGCTGCAAGGCCCCCTGCCTGCCCTCCCTCCCTCCCAGTTCCAAGGCCCCAGGCCCTCCCCCCCAGCTCCCAAGGCGCCCTTCCCTGCCTCCCAGTTCCAAGGCCCCAGGCCCTCTCCCCCAGCTCCCAAGGCCCCCTTCCCGCCCTCCCCCCCAGCTCCCAAGGCCCCTTCCCTCCCTCCCTCCCAGTTCCAAGGCCCCCTGCTCTCCCTCACAACTGTAAGGGCCCCCCTGCTCTCCCTCCCAGCTCCACGGCTCCAGTCCTCCCCCCTTCCCAGCTGCAAGACCCCCCGCCCTCCCTCCCTCCCAGTTCCAAGGCCCCAGGCCCTCCCAGCTCCCAAGGCCCCCTTCCCTCCCTCCCTCCCAGTTCCAAGGCCCCCTGCTCTCCCTCACAACTGTAAGGGCCCCCCTGCCCTCCTTCCCAGCTCCAGTCCTCCCCGCTTCCCAGCTGCAAGGCCCCCCCCAGCTCCCAAGGCCCCCTTCCCTCCCTCCCAGTTCCAAGGCCCCCTGCTCTCCCTCACAACTGTAAGGGTCTCCCTCACAACTGTAAGGGCCCCCCTGCCCTCCCTCCCAGCTCCAAGGCTCCAGTCCTCCCCCCTTCCAGCTGCAAGTCCCCCCTGCCCTCCCTCCCAGTTCCAAGGCCCCAGGCCCCCCCAGCTCCCAAGGCCCCCTTTCCTCCCTCCCTCCCAGTTCCAAGGCCCCCCCCTTCTTCCCAGCCAGCTGGAAGGCCCCCTTCAGTCCAGCCCTCCCAGCTCCAAGGCCCCCCTCTTTCTGAGACCTCCCATGTCCCCCCCCCCCCAAGGTAGCCGCTCCCGCCCCCCCCCCCCCCCACGCCGGAGTCGCCACCACCCCCCCCCCCCTTCACCCGGCCCGGGCCCTCTCTTCGTTATTCAACTTATAGCAGCGCCGAAACAGCAGCAAGCAGCAGCTCCCGTTGGCCTAGTTCCTTCACTGCCTGTGCCCGCCCTCGTGTGACGTCACGTCGGCGAGGGCGGGGCACAGGCAGTGAAGGAAGGCCAACGGGAGCTGCTGCTTGCTGCTGTTTCGGCGCTGCTGTAAGTTGAATAACGAAGAGAGGGCCCGGGCCGGGTGAAGGGGGGGGGTGGGGGCGACTCCGGGGGGGGGGGGGGCGGTAACGGCTACCTTGGGGGGGGGGGAGCGGTAGCGACGTCAGCGGTTCCCTCCCTCCCCTTCCGCGCAGTTTCCCTCTCTGTCCCGCCCCCTCCCGTCATCACGTCTTGACGCGGGGGCGGGACATTTGCGCATTTGCAGGTGAGTCGGTCACTTGCCATTTATAGGTTTGATATTCCATACTTGTGATTGTTATAAAAACATTTGTTGAATAAATCATTATAAACTTGAATGAATCGTTAAAGGTAATAGTGCTAGCAAAAATAAAAATCATTAGATAACTTATAATTTGACAGAATTTTTAAAGTTCTCCATTTTAGTTTTTTAATTCCTAAGGAAGTATTTATTTATTTATTTATTTATTTATTACATTTGTATCCCACATTATCCCACCTCTTTGCAGGCTCAATGTATTCATGTTGCTTCTTATCAAATCTTATTGTTATGTATTGGATTTGTCAGAGATGCTTTCAGCATGAATCTTTTGCAGCATGATCGAAGTAGCCAGAGAGGTTTAACAAACATGGTATACAAACATAAATAACAAAAGGTATACAGCATGAAATGAACACTGGTAAAAGAGGCCTTGACTAATTTTATGTTTATTTAGGAGGCAGCAACTGAGACTGCCCCCCTCTCTCACCCCAATGTTGCCACCAAAGTTGACAGTTGGGAGGGAAGAGGGATCTCCACAGGGCTTGGTCCACAAAGACTGTTTTTCCTTTCCATGGTTAAGGGAAAAGAAAGTTTAGTAAGTTAGGCCCCTAATGCACTGCTACAGGCCACTGGTAAAAGTATTTAGCCAGCGGTTCCCCTCCCTATCCTGCCTTTCTGCCTTCTTCACCTTGTCACCCAGTTTTTCTTTGCTCTCTCCCCACCATGAGGCTCATACAGATGCATTAGAGCAACTGATCACATAGCTTCTAACATGAGGTTCCCACAAAAGATTTATCATGGGATACAGTAATCAAAGAGCATTCAGATTACTGCCCTGTTAAAATCATGGCAGTAACCTGCAGCTCATTTTGAAATGTCACCCTACCTTTCATTACAAGAGCAGTGATTGTCATCCTTCCTGTCAGTGTGTGAGCCATTCAAAATAAATAAAAAGACATGGAAGTGAAATCAGCATTGCCCCCCCCCCCTTTGAACTGAACCCACAATCCCTGGTGTCTAGTGGCACCCCTCTCCGCCCCCACTGACATGACTTCCTTCCTTCCCCCACCTCAAAATAAAACCCACTCCCAGGTAGTCTAGTGGTCCCCCTCCCCCCACCATCCCCATGACCCCAATTTTAAAAAAACTAAAAATTCCTAGTGTTAGCAGTCCGACCCCCAAAGGTTATACCTTAAGAAGCAGGAGCGCCGCCCACATGATCTTGCCTCCGGTGCTGTCAGCTTGAAAATGGCAGTAGGCAGAGTTAGCCCGCCATATAATGGACCTGGTGCGTTGCCATTATTCAAGATGGCAGCGCCGGAGGCAGGAGCAAGTGGGGCAATGCGCTTGTCTATTAAGGTAACATAAGAACATAAGCATTGCCGTACTGGGACAGACCAATGGTCCATCAATCCCAGTATCCTGTTTTCAGCAGTGGCCAAGCCAGGTCACAAGTAGCTGGCAAGATCACAAAAGAGTAAAACAGATTTTATGCTGCTTATCCGAGAAATAAGCAGTAGATTTTCCAAAGTCCATCATAATAATGGCTTATGGACTTTTCTTTTAGGAAATTATCTAAACCTTTTTTAAACCCCTTCATAGAAAGATTTCAGGTTTGTGAGGCAAGATTTCCCTTGGCTAATTCCATGTTAGCTTTGTCCCGTTAATCCATGCTTATATATATGCTCTGTAATTTTATTCTTGTTAATAATCTCTACCATTTCCCCCAGCACCAGTATTGGGTATGGCCTGACATGGGGAATGGAGGGCCTGGGGGAGGGGGTGGTGGGTGTCACTGGACACCAGGGATTTGAATTTTCTTGGGGGGGGGGGGAGGGGGCCACTAGATGCTATGGAATTCTTTTTTGACGTTGAGGAAAAAGGTGGGGTGGTCAGGTTGGGAAGGGAAGGATTACAGCTCATGTTGGAGGGTTACCGCTCATGTTATATTGGGCGAGGGAATTAGGGATGCCACTCAACTTTGGGGGGAAGAGGGAGCCACTAGACACCAGGGATTTTTTTTTAAATTGGAGGGGTAGGGTTGTCGTCAGGGTGCTGGTGCAGAAAACTGTTGGGGCAGGGGAACCTGGCAAAAGCCTTCTTGCAGTAACTACACTTCAAAAGTCAGTTCCCTTCTCTGCTTTGCCACGGAATACTTAATGGCCTCATCAAACCCCCCGTCATCCCCTCATACAGCCCCACATACATTCCCACACTCAATCCCACATACAGCCTTGCATAGCTGAACAGAATCCCCAGACCCAAAGCCGGGTACCCCAGCTGTTCCACACCTCCTTCCACTCCATTTGCAAACCCGTTCCTCCCGTTTTCTCGCAATCATTCCCAAGAACAAAAAGCACCATCCCCCTCCCCCCTACTATATAACCAGTCCAACCAAACAAACAACACAATCAACAAACAAGCCCCCCCCCCCCCCCGATGAGGGAGCCAAGCACTGCTAGACATGAAATTATTTAAGTATTGTACAAAAGCATACAATGTCCAAAGCAGACCGTCATATCATACAGAAGAAGCGTCCACCTCACTCTCGCTCCAAATAGATTCAATCAGCCATAGTAGAATTGTTGATCCAATGTGCTCATAGCGTGCCAAGCACAATCTCGGGTCAGGGACTCACTTCCCACTGCAAGCAGGGCATGCGCGCCCTCTGTTCACGTGTATGCATCACTACGTTCATCGCAGCGGGGCTCACTCTTTATTATTTCCACCTTCTGCCTGGGCCAAAGACTGGTTAATCATAAGCGTTGACAAAACTTTGCTCCTTCCACTCTGTCCATAACTGCAGGTTAATTGTTATTATACTGTGTGGTTGAGCAAATAGGCAAACCGTAACACTCCTGAGCCCCCGCATCCAAGAACTCCTAGCACTTCTGTGGCCCTTTCTTGATCATTTGGAAGTTTCCCCCAAAAAGCTTGTAGCTCTTCTACCTTTGTCAAAGTAAAAGTGCGATTATTATGGGTGATCCGTACCCTAGCCGGGTATTGGAATGCAAATTTAATTCCCTTCTCAAACAGCTTAGAGCAGTATGCTGCCTACATAGGCGCTGACTCCATGGGTGCTTGAGCATCCCCAATATTTCACCCACCGGAAGTTCCCTCCCTCCGAGTTTCAGGGTCGTCATCCCTCCCTTCCTCCCTCCCTCCCTTCGAGTTCCAGGGTCGTCGTCCCCTCCGAGTTCCAGGGTTGTCGTCCCTCCCTTCCTCCCTCCTTCCCTCCGAGTTCCAGGGTCCCCCTCCCTCCCAGTTCCAGGGTCGTCGTCCCTCCCTCCGAATTCCCTTTGAGTTCCTGGTCCCCTCCCTCCGAATTTTAAAAGTCATCTTGACTTACCTCGTCAGGGTTACTGCGGCCGGCAGCAGCGGTAAAAAGCGTGCAGGCTCGGCGTTTACTTCAGTTTTTCCTTCTCTCTCTCTCTCAGCTCTGGTCCCGCCCTCATTTCCTGTTTCCGCAAGGGCGGGACCAGAGCTGAGAGAGAGAGAAGGGAAAACTGAAGTAAGCACCGAGCCTGCACGCTTTTTACCGCTGCTGCCGGCCGCCGTAATCACGACGAGGTAGGTCAAGATAACTTTTAAAATTCAGAGGGAGGGGGCCTGGAACTGGGAGGAAGGGGGACCCTGGAACTCGGAGGGAAGGAGGGGGAACCCTGTGGAACTCGGAGGGAGGGGAGGGGGGACCCTGGAACTGGGAGGGAGAGGAGGCGGGGACCCTGTGGAACTCGGAGGGAGGGGGGACCCTGGAACTCGGAGGGAGGGAGACTGGGGGGACCCTGGAGGGAGGGGGGAACTCGGAGGGAGGAGGGACCCTGGAACTCGGAGGGAGGGGGGAGGGAAAGGAGAGAGAGAGGGGAGGGAGGGAGCCTGGAACTGGGAGGGAGGGAGGTGGGCCTGGAACTCGGAGGGGGGACGAGGGAGAGGGAGGGGGGCAAGGGGGAGGGGGATGGGGGGAGTGGGATGGGGGAATTCACCAGCTGTAAAAAAAAAAAAATTTCAGCACCCCGAATCATTTTGAAAAGTTGGCTCCTTTGGGTGCCTACAGCTTCCTCTGCTCCATGACTCAGAAGTCCTGAAATAGCAACAGCCGATTTCCCTTAAATTCCACCAGGCGCTGCTTCTTGTATTGCTCAAGTATGTTAGCTTTAATATCATAGTTCAAATACATTGCGATGACCGGCTTCGGCCTTCCAGTTTCCTCCCTTCTCGGTGTACTCGTTCCACCTGAACCCGGCCTACCTCTGAAGTGAGGCCCAGTTCGGGTAGCCAGTTCTCTGGCAGGTCTTTCAGCTCAGCGTCAGGGACAGATTCGGGGACACCAATGATCCTAATGTTGTTTCATCTCCCCCTGTTCTCCTGGTCTTCCACTCTGTCTAATAACGTACGGATCCACGTTTCTAGCGACACCAAATGATTCTCCTGGGCGGAGAGCCGTTCTTCCGCATGCTAGATTCTGGTCGCATGGCTGGGGATGCAGTCCTTTATTTCATCCTTGCCTGCGTATAGTTTATCTTATCGTCTAATAGCTGTGACATGTGCCTCATGGATACCTGCACCATGTCTTCGTGCAACGGAGCTAGGTCCAAGCACTGTTGGGGCGGGGATGGCGACGCCATCTTGTTTTTCACCGTGCTTCCTTTCTCCTTCCCCGATCACAGCGCTTTCACCGGCATTTCATTTTCCCAAGCCCTTTAAAAGCGTACCATCAGCAGCTACTCACTCTCATGAGCCTCGTAAAACTTTTTAACTAGTGTTACTGTGCCATTTTCGTTGGTTTAAATGAAAAGTCGAGGGGAGGGAAGCTGAGCTAGCAGGCGTTTGCTCAGTCCACTGGCATCACGTTACCCCCATGTTTTATTTTTTATGCTGAATCTTTTTCCAGAGTTGGTTGAGGCTTAATTTAATTAATTTGGCTTCCGTTGTACCTGGTGTTTAGTAGTCTGTCTTTAGGGGAGGGGCAGCTTCCTGGAGAATTAGGAACCTCTGAGAAGCACTGCAAGTCTGAAGCTAACATTTTGAATTTATGTTTTCAGATTTTTGTGTTTTGGATTGTTTCATAAATTCTAAACTGCTCTCTTATCTGTTTGTCCTTCTCTCTCAATATGTTTCTTATAATCTGCTGACTTTACCTCTATACTATGTTAAAAGAAAACAAAAAAAAACCCTTCCTTTCCTCTGACTTAGAGAGCTACAGGTTCCTATAAGTTGCTATATTCTGTCCTTCTCACAAAAGTGGGGACACAGAAGAAGTGGGAAATACAGGCCGGTAAGCCTCACGTCGGTGGTTGGAAAAATAATGGCAGTGTTGCTGAAGGAAAAGATAGCTTTCTAGAATCCAATGAGCTGAAGGATCCGAGGCAACATGGGTTTACCAAAGGAAAATCCTGCCAAATGAATCTGATTTTCTTTGAGTGACCAAAGAGCTATGTGAATGACCTGCGTTAGATGTAATCTATTTGGATTTCAGCAAAGCTTTTGATAACGGTTTCTCAAAGAAGACTCATGAACATGCTGAGAGGGCTGAATTTAGGCCCTAAAGTGGTGATCTGGATAGGAAACTGGTTGACTGACAGGCGGCAGAGGGTTGTGGTAAATGGAATCTACTCGTTGGAAAGGAAGGTGAGTAGTGGAGTATCTCAGGGGTCGGTACTGGGGCCAATTCTGTTTTTTATATTTGTGAGAGATGTTGCTGAAGGGTTAGATGGATAAGTGTTCCTCTTTGTGGATAACATAAGATAGCCAGTAGAGTGGATACCCCGGAGGGAGAAGAAACCATGAGAAGAGCTCGCCAAAAATTAGAAGACTGGTCAAATGTCTTGCAGTTAAAATTTAATGCCAAGAAGTGCAGAGTGATGCATTTGGGGTGCAGAAATCCAAAGGAGATGTACCAGATAGGAGGGGAGAGAGAAATAAGCACAGCTCAGGAGAGGGACCTCGGGGTGATAGTGTCTAAAGATCTTAAGGAGACAAAACAGTGCAACAAAGCGGTGGCCAGGGCCAGAGAGAATGTAGACTGCTTAGAGAGGGGTATAACCAGCAGAAGAAAGGAGGTGTAGATGCTCCTGTACAAGTCATTGGTGAGGCTCCACTTGGAGTATTGTGTTTAGTTTTGGAGGCTGTATCTTGCTAAGGATGTACAAATATTTGAAGCAGTTCAGAGAAAAGCGATAAAAATGGTATGGGGAACGATTATGGAGTAGTGAATTACCTGTATAGGAGATTTTGCCAAGAAGGAATAAGGGGGGAGCAGGGGGGGGGGGGGGTTGATTTGGGTGGGAGGGTGGGTGGGCAGGGAGAAAATTATCAAAAAAAAAGATTGTGATTTACAGTTGAAGTTGGATTTTGTTTGCTGGACATGTCAGAGCAGTCGGTTGGCTGTTCTGGCAAACAGTGTATTTTTTCCATTATGTTGTGTTCAATAAACAATTTCAAATTTAAAAAAAAAAATGGTATGGGGTTTGCATCACAAGATGTATGAAGAGAGACTTGAAGACCTGAGCATGTGTACCCTGGAGGAAAGGAGAGACAGGAATGATATGATACAGACATTCAAATATTTAAAAGGTATTAATTTACAAACAAACCTCTTCCAGAGATAGGAAGGTGGTAGACGTAGAGGACAAGAATGGAGGTTGCAGGGGGGCCGACTCAGGAATAATATCGGGAAGTACGTCTTCACAGAGAGGGTGGTAGATACCGGGAAATGCCCTTGCATGGGAGGTGGTGGAGACAAAAACGGTAACTGAATTCAAAATGAATCCTGCATAGAAGGCATGAAACCAAATAAGCTTATTGGTAATTAGATGGCAACACCAGTAATTGGGAAGCAAAGCCAGTTCTGGGCAGACTTCTATGGTCTGTGCCCTGATTATGGTTGGACAGATTTCAGCTTCATTAACTGGAGAACAAGGCCAGTACCAGGCATACATTTTTGATCTGTACCCTGAAAATGGCAAGGACAAATCAAGATCAGGTATATGTATGTCGTATCACATCATACCTTATACTACAAGTTTATCTTGTTGGGCAGACTTGATGGATGGACCATACAGGTTTTTATCTGCCATCATCTGCTATGTTACTATGAAAATCCCAGATGGCCAGACAGAATTTTCTAAATGCCAAGCCAATCTGGCACATAGGATTTTTCAAGCCCTGGGCCTTCCTGCTTTTTGTTTGCAGGCACTGCAAATGGTCCAGAACTCAGCTGCACGGCTGGTGTTGGGCCTTTCCCAGTTTGATCATGTGTCTCCTTTGTTACAACAGAACTGTTGGTTACCTGTGGCACAGAGGATAAAATTTAAGCTGCTACTACTGATCCATCATGGTTTATATTTTGCACACTGTTCTTCAGCATTATAGACGCATGTTTATATCAGTACCAGATTTAAGACTTAATTACCAAAACTGGTACCCTTGCTATGGCTGGACCTTTAGCATGGAACAAGTAACATTCAGCGCTGAAGTTTCAGCAGGATACTGCATCTTTCAAACTGATGTTGAAGCACAATCTCTTGAATCACTCTGCTGACCTTTAATGTTTTCCAATATTTACGTTACTGTATTTGTCCTGTAATGATTTCATTTTATTTGTGAGTGATTTGTATTCTGTGTTTTAGATTATGTATGTTGAGTTTTTACCTGCCTTGGGTAAAGGCTGGTTATAAATAAACAAAAACATAAAATAACTATATATTTGCCCCATATTGCATTGGAACTGACTATTGCTGGTATCACTTTGGGGCCATTTTACTATGGGTTGCCGTGTGGCAACCCAGAAACCGCTGGCACAATGCAGGTGCTGATGGTAGTTCCACCCCCAGTGCGTGCCATTTCTGGCACTAACAGGTATATTAAAAAAATATTTCAGAAGGGATTACCTGGAGGTAATCAGAAGCGTCGCCTACTGCCCTGTTACTGCCGGGTTTGTGCGGGAGCCCTTACTGCCCCCTCAGTGGATGTTGGTGAGTGCTCCCCCCACTCCAAAATGGCCGCATGGCAAGTGCGAACTTAACATACAGTCATTTCTTTTTCCAGCTGCAGTAAAAGGGGCCCTGGCTTGTGGCAAAAGCGCTACTAGCATAGGAGTAGGCAGTAGGAGGTATTCGTGAATTTAAATCTATAATTGTTTTTCTCCCTTCTCTCTTTAGAAGAGAAGGAGAGATCGATTTAAATTATGCATGCTGGCTATTACAAGTTTCACACTTTATGTGGGAATACTGCTTATTTTATCCTTAAAATAATGCCATTCATTGTGTTTAATGGTTATCTGACATAGTGTGATGAAAATTTGTAAGATTATTCCTGTATGTTACAGAATATAGGATTTTTTTTTCCAGAGGATGCATTATTGGAAGTTATTTGTGTAACTAGGTATCTAGTGGCTTCAGAGCAGCCTGCATTGTGACTGACGAAGTTCTACACTGTACATTTAGATTTTTAGATTTTACAGCTGAACTATAATACACACATGCAGTAGCTGAATTTCACTGTGGTAACTTGGACTAGCACTGTTTGACTTTATGCACAACTAAAGCAATGCCCTTGGCACGGTCCATGACAGATTAGGGGAGGCAATAGGAAATACTATGGTGTGCTAATCATCAGGGTCTTAGGCCTTACCTTTTTTATTCTATATTTCCTAATTTCTTATGCAGCATTATTTCAAGGGTACCTGGTTACTTGGATCAAACAGAAAAATGATGCTTTAATTTATTTGTCTCCATTGAACTATTTAGTCTTTCAGTCTGTAATCTTTCTTTAATTTTTGGAATTGTCTTTGTAGCTATCTCAGTTTCATTTTTTTTAAAGGGAATGTACTGAAACCTTTTGGCATTTTTACAAAAGCTGCTTCTCACATACATATTTCAGTTTTGTAACAAAGAAACCTCCCCTGGTTACTAAAGAAGTAGCTCGAGTTATCTACAGCAGGGCCCATTTTATTCCTATGGGCCCTGCTGCAGATAACTCAAGCTAAGCTTTAGTTAACAACCCCCAAATGACTTGGTGTTTTAAGGTTTATTAGTTTTGTTACTGTTAAGTATCATCTTCTTTCTTATAGTTTTGAGTATTGGCTCTAAAGAGCTTTTTATGTGTAATGGGTATGTTTACTAAGGTGTGTTAGCATTTTTAATGTGCCTCTAATTTAAGGCATGTTAAACGCTAACGCGCCTATATATTTCTATGGGCGCGTTGGCGTTTAACGCACGCAAACCATTTACACGCATTAAAAACGCTAGCACACCATAGCGCCGCTTAGTAAACATAGGCGTTAGAGAATTTTTGATATGACATCTAAATCTGATTTTGGATGTTTTGGGAAAACGTCCAAAAATCCAGTATCGAACATTCCCATTTGCAAACCAGAAAAATATCCAACTTTTTGTTTTGAAAACGGACATTTGCTAGATGTTTTTGTTATCTGTGTGTCCATCTTTTAAAACCATTTGGGGGGGGGGGGGCAGCATTCTTAGTAGATTGGTCACACAGACATCCCAGCAGAGCACTGAGGCACCCTAGGGGGCATTGCAGTGGACTTCACATAAAACATATCTTACTTATATGGGGCATACACAGATTATACTCTTTTTGGATGTAATTGGGGAATGTGATTCTTAGTATGGATTATGGAAAAATATGAAACAGCAACACTTTGGGAATAGATTGTGTACCATAAGGAAAGTAACTACGTTCCCTTTATCTATAGATCCAAATCCTCACACCCAAATATGCTAACAGCACCCCAAGGTATTATAAAAGTAGATTGCTTTTTTATTTACACAGCAGCAAGAATAAAAATGAATATGCAAAAGTGTGACAAAGATGGTCTTAAAATGGCTCAGAGCAAACACACATAAATCCCTAAGAGCGTCTTTTACTAAGGCACGCTCACGTTTTTAGTGCGCCCTAAAATTGTGGGCGCGCTAAAAGTTAGAGATGCCAATGCATTCCTATGGGTGTCTCTAGCATTTAGCGCGCCCACAATTTTAGTGCGCGCTAAAAACGCAAGTGGGTCTTAGTAAAAGACCCTCTAAATTAGGCTCCTGGACAGCCAGCTATCCTAGCCCGATGGCAATGACACAGCAATTACATGGCAACTATACAATCTGAATTTAGATGGCACTAGACGTCCAGCAGGTGGCAGTGTTCCTCACTCAGGCAGACAGAGCAGGGCTGCACTTCAGATCAGATATAAAGCAAAACAGCCAATTGCCTCAGATATGAGGCTCTTTTATGCAGAAACTGCAGGCTGCAGCTTGATTAGTGACGTGCATCCTGGCCTTGTTGATGCACAACTCTGATGTTTAGCATAACAACTTTTGTCTCAGATGTTGTGACTTGGAAATCCACAGTACTGTTACATTTGCGTCACACTGAAGGGGCACCTCAACCATGAAATTATTGTTCCAGTAAACACTGTGCATTCCTTGGGTGAAAAGGAGCCTCAAAGTCTGGAACAGGTGAGACTTTGTAACATTGTAAGAAAGAAAGGGATGGAAGACATCAACTAATGTTGCTCCAAAGATAAGACCAAAATGAAAGTCCAGTGCTTTTATTCTTCAGGGTGCATCCTTGGCAATGTCTGGCAGTGTCCTTCCTGACTGCACGCAAGTCTGAGGCCTAAAAATCAACAGGCCTCTGCATGAAAGATGAAGTGAGCCAGAGTCTATGTGGAAGGCTTTATCCAACATGTATCAAGATGTTTGAATGAGCCTGACTCTGACCTTGTGGTGCCACATAATGAAATAGTATATAATTGCACCATGTAGTGCCACATATATAGTGCCTTTTGTTCCCACAGTTACCCCCTTATATTGTATGGGGGAACCCTCCAAGATCCACCAAAAACCTAGTGTACCCAACTGTACACCACTATAATAGCCCTTATGCCTGCAGGTGTCACCTCTATATAGATACTGTAGGTTTTGGAAAGCTCGCACTTTCTACCACAAGTGTACTAGTTAGACTGGGTTATGGGCCTGGGTCTCCTTCTCTGTAGTGCACTTCATCGACCACTAGGCTAGGGACCTGCTTGCTGCTCTAATAGGACTGGCCATAACATCTGAAGCTGTCATAGAGGCTGGTATATAGTGTTTCTTTCACATCTTTGAAAAGTAGGAGAGGTTAGTGACCACTGAAGGAGTAAAGGGGAGTATTGCCTTAATCCCTCTATTGGTCATTTGGTCATTTATGGCACCTTATTGTGACTTAAGTCATGATTGAAACAGGTTTAGATCAAAATGTCTAGCTTTTAGCCCGGGACGTTTTTGCTTTGTTCCATTATGGCAGAAAAACGTTCAAGTTTTGGGAACGCCTGCCCCCAACACACCCCTTTATGATTTGCTTGCACTGCAGAGAATAATGTCTCAAATCTGCGTTGTAAGACTCGGGCATTGCGAATGATTTGGGCTGGGTTTAAAAACATTTATCGCTTCTTTTCTTTTTGTAGCGGCCGCTGCTGCTCAACAGGAGAAGCAGCAGTGGCCAGACAGCGTTACTACTGGCATCTGCAGGTGGCAATGGGATTTGATACGCCGGGGGGGGGGGGGGGATGCTGATGTGCTTCGGGTGGGGGAGGGGGGTGTTCGGTGTGCCGGGGGGGGGGGGGGGATTGGGTGATGCGCCAAGGGGGAGGGGGTTCTGTGGTGCCGCGCTTGTAGTTTTTTGATGCGCCACTCCCTGCCACTTGCTCCGAAGTGGCAGGGAGCGGCGACTGACAGCTGATTCCCAGGCATAGGGAGGAGTAGGCGTGTTTCCCTACTCCTCCCCCTGCCTGGGAATCAGCTGTTAGTGGCGTCATCCTGGCTACGGAGCCTAGCTCAGCAACTCCAGGAGCCACGGACACAGGCAGTCCCAGATTAGAACGTTGGTGGTGAGAATTATATAGGATATTGCCTCTAACATGTTGAATTGCTGAAGACAAAATGATACAAGATATTGTCTTTACTTAAATATTTGGGTTGACTTCTCTGCCTGACAGTTACCTGCGTATCCATTCTACAGTGTTACCAGGGTTTTGTTTATTTATTTAGCTGTGTTACCAAATAAGGCTGTCTGCTTTCTTCTGTCAGAAGGAAAGAACTGTGAGTTCTGAGGAAAGATTTTGCTTCCAATGAGAATCTTCCAGATTGCTACAGGTTTGGAAGGCTTGAAGGCTACCTATGTCTGAGCTTTTTCTTCCATCGGTTCTCCCTATCAGGCCCTGCTCTCTTTCGGCAGTCACATGACTTCTGAGGCAGCATGACTCCAAGTGCACTTGTGAAGACAAGAAAATTGATGGTTAATTTCTGAATAGAAGCTCGTATTTCTTCTGAATCTTTTCCTAGTAGAGTGCCTTCCAGTCTTTTATTCAAGGTTAACTTTATATACTCCTACACTTAATGGTTCAGCGGGGCCATTTTTGTCATATGTACACATTTTCTCTCTCTTTTTAGAAACTTTGTCCAGTGAGGTGTTTATCGTCTTTGGCAGCAGACTGTTTACATGATTTTCTTGTTCCTGTTAAATCTGATTATGGCAGATAATCAAAAGCAAAGATCCTGATGAAAAGTAGAAAAGTGTCTCAAGCCTAAAGGAAGACTATATGCAGACCACTTAAGGCAAGTATTGCTGAATCCTTCTGTTTGAAATGTGAAGCACAGAAATTGCTTTATAAAAATTTGATTGTCTGATAAATCTGACTTCATGATTCTCCAGGATATGTTTCCTTCCAACTTCTTAGCATGATGCTATCATGTCTGTTGAAGTGACTGAATGGGTGGCCTCCAAAGCAGAGAATACTTCAACGTGGCTATTCTACATTATTTCATGATATGCAATACTCTAATGACTTGGACAGCTATGATATTTTCATCTGCCACATGAGAACATTTCAGTTAATTGTTAATTGAACAAGGGACTGGAAAGAAAACAAAAAATAAAAAAAGTGAAAGTGAATTCCTTGGAGTCAAGATTGAGTTTTCATCCAAGAAAATTAAACAAGTTCCATCTGCACTCATCTTTAAAAGACATTATTCTTCAGGAAGCCTGTCTGTGAAGAGTAGACTTCCTCGCACTTAATTTCCAAGAAGGATGAAAACCGTTCTTTTTCTGTTATAGTAGTAAAAATGTTCTTCAGGTAACTGGTACATCCTTGAACATTTTGATAATCCTTTAAAATATACAGTGACAGGCATAATAACTGTTATACAACTTAGAAATAGAGCTGCAGGTCTGTGCTCTGAAGTATTTTAATACTTGGCATTACGATCATGTTGTACACTCTTGGAGTGACTTGATCTGACTTTGCTTCATACCAAAAACATAACCACCTTATTTGCTGCCTACGGAGTACCGTGACTGAAAGGTGTTGAGGGACCAGGATTCAAGATTTCTTTTGAGAAGACTGCTATTTTAGGAGAATAGTTCAGTTCTTTTTTGAAACAAAATGTTTACTTCCTTTTTTCCAAATTAAGAACTAGTCTATCCTCAGGTTCTTGGACAAAAAAATAGAAACAGAATATTATGATAAACATTGTCCATTTTCCCTTTCTGTTCCTATACCACAGACATTTAATCTCCAGCTTTGTTTTCATGACTGGCTTTGCTTCTGCCACTGTTGTGGGGGAGGGGAGGAGGGATTAATGCACATATTCATCATTCTCCTTGTGAAGAAATACTACCTTATAAGTCCTAAGACTGCGCTCTTTAGCCTTATACCATGACCTCTTCTAGAACTATCCTTCCATTGAAAAATGCTTGTGGCCTTGTGCATTTATAAATGTGAGGGGTCCCAGAAAGAACACCATGCAAAATATGGGAATTTGAATGTGTCTATTTTATAGTCCCCTCTTCTCTTTTTCTCAGTTGTGTACGTATTTAGATCCTTCTCAGGTAGTTTGTAGAGCTGACTCTGAATCTTTCAGATAATCCTCATCTATATTGTCTCTACTTCTGTGTGTCCTTTTGGAGATGCAGTCTCCAGATTTGGACACAGTTCATTGAATAAGGACTGATTCCATATAACAACTTGAACTTTTTCTCTGGCCTACCATTTTCTACTTTCAGAAATATATATGTTATCACAAAGGTTATTTATATTACACAATGAGAAGAAAAAAGAAGCTATTCCAGTGTCAAAACCAGGATGGCATAATTTCATAAGCATTTGTTTCTGTGACACTTTGAAATATTGGAGACATGCAGTTCCTTATTGGTGTCAGAACCCATGCTACCAGTGCAATGTCTGCTTTTTGGACAGAAAGATTCTCGCGGTTGGGCCAGTGACGTAGCCAAGGGTGGGCCCAGGCCCACCCAGTAGCAACACACCTATGATGTGACTGGCAGGGATCCCCAAGCCCCAACAGCTGAAAACTCCCAACAACTGTCCCTCCTGCATAGCTTTTAAATAGCAGATCTTTGCCTGCAGTGAGATGCAACTGATACATACTGCTTACTCTGGCCCCACAGCCTTCCCTCTGATGTTTTCCCGCCTATGCGGAAACAGGAAGATGCATCAGAGGGAAGGCTTTGGGGTCAACATGAGCAATGTGTATTAGTTGCTGCTCGCTGCCGGTGAAAATCTGCTATTTAAAAGGTATGCAGGAGAGGGGGGGATGTTTGATAGACCTTGCAGGCGAGAGAGGGAGAGACCAAATCACTTGTGGGACAAGGCAGAGTCCTTCTGCCCACCCATCTTAGACCAAGGCCCACCCAAAATTGGGTGTCTGGCTATGCCCCTGGGTTGGGCTGTCCAAAGATACTACATGGGTGTTTCATCTTTTCTCTTTGACAGTCAGGATGAATCGGCCATGCAGGAGGGTGATATCATCTGACAGTGCAATTTCCTCAGAGCCCAGAATTACTACAAAAAGTTTGAGTATGTGGCCTTTCCCATGTGCAGATGTCCCTGCACTGGTGCCTCAGTTTTCTCTTTTTGCTTGCTGACCAAACATGCAGATTAACGCTCTAACCCCTATGATGGTGTACAACTTTGTATATATCCATGTTTTTTTAATCATTTTTTTAAATTTCCCTTGACTTCATTCTGATTTTCTTTTTTTTAAAGCTATAGAAGATATATCAGAGACTAACCAGACTTCTGTGTACCCTGCAACATAAACATGGACTTATCCAATAGGCACAAGATTTGTGTTTTTTTGTCTTGTCCCTACACACATTCTGTGAAATAGCTATGACGATAGCAAGATGTTTCCTCAGACTTGTAGGAGCCATAGACACTCAGGCCCAGATGATCAAAAGCCCCGCGCTGTTCCAAACAGCGCCCTAAAAATAGCGCCGGGACAGCGCAGGGCTTTTCTGCATCGATGATCAAAGATAATGCATGCAAATCTAAGCAGCGCTATTATCTTTGATTATCATGTTGACGTGCAGGAGAATTGCGCCTGAGCATGCGCTCAGCACAATCCTCCCGCACTTGTTTGACAGGTCTGGGCTTTCAAAAGCCCAAACCTGTCAAACAGCCTGCCGAGGCCCGAACAACGAGGGCTGGAGGCCTAAACAACAGGGGCTGGAGGTCTGGTGGGTCTCCAGCCCCCCCCCCCCCCCAAACCCCCAGAAAATGTCGTGGGCGTCGCTGGCTAAACGCTCTCCCACCCAGCGACGGGGGGGGGGGCGCTGGAGGTCCGGTGGACCTACGGTCCCCCCGACGATCCCACCCCTTCCATGTTCAAGGAGGGCTGGAGATCCGGAGGGTCTCCAGCCCCCCACCAAACCCCCACAAAATGTCGTGGCCGCCGGCCAAACCCAACCCTCTCCCACCCTCCCACCCAGCGACGGGGGGGTGGGTACTGGAGGTCCGGTGGACCTCCGGCCCACCCCAACTCCTGCCCCCCAGCGTTCTTTCAATCCCTAGTGGTCCTTGGTGGGTGACAACCCCCCTCCCGGCCCCCCTACCTTTCGTTGGAGGAGGACCCTCTCCCACCCAGCAACGGGGGGGGTGGGTGCTGGAGGTCCGGTGGACCTCCAGCCCACCCCAACTCCTGGGCGGATGCAATGGGCGGGGCTGGGTGCCACCATTTTGAAGCGGCATTGACTGGAAGAGGAGGGAGGCAAGCATGCTGTGTCCCTCCTCCAACAAAAGGTAGGGGGCCGGGAGTGGGGTTGTCACCCACCATGGACCACCAGGGATTGAAAGAACGCTGGGGGGCAGGAGTTGGGGTGGGCTGGAGGTCCACCGGACCTCCAGCACCACCCCCCCGTCGCTGGGTGGGAGGGTGAGAGAGGGTTTGGTTTGGCCGGCGGCCACGACATTTTGTGGGGGTTTGTGGGGGGCTGGAGACCCTCCGGATCTCCAGTCCTCCTTGAACATGGAAGGGGTGGGATCGTCGGGGGGGACCGGAGGTCCACCAGACCTCCAGCCCCCCCCCCCCCCCCCCGTCGCTGGGTGGGAGAGCATTTAGCCGGCGACGGCAACAACATTTTCTGGGGGTTTGGGGGAGGGGGGCTGGAGACCCTCCGGACCTTCAGCCCCCTGTTTGCATTCGCTTTTGGGGGGGAACGGGGGCCTGCCAGCATGCAACTGCATGCTGGACAGGGCTCACCATTCCTCCCCAATGATCCGCAAAGTCTAACGCCAGCTCGGAGCTGACATTGATTTTGCTGCGGCCAGCAACCCAATCTTTGGCGCGCTGGCCGCTGATCATTGGGGATGAATGCATTAAGCGCTGATTAGCATGCATTTGCAAGCTAATTGCGCTGATCCCTATTTAGCATGCATTTGCATGCTACTTGCGCTAAGAGCCCTCGAGTGCGTTGTTTCAGGCGCTCGAGGGCTCTGATCATGGGTCAGCTGCAAACTCCTTATGCTGTTTATTATTTTCAGTTGGATCATTCTTCCATTTTTTAAAAGATTTTCTTTTCTCCGAGGACAAGCAGGCTGCTTGTTCTCACATGTGGGTCGACGTCTGCGGCAGCCCAGGAATCAGGAAAAATTTCGCAAGCAAAATAATAGTCTTTCCAGAGAGTTCTGTCGCGTGAGCAACGCGAACCGCGCATGCGCAGACAGCTTCCCGCCCACCGCGTGAGCGTGCCTCTTTAGTTCTTTTTTTCTCCACGGTGAGGTGCGGTTCGTTTTACGCGTCACTTCTCTCTTAGGCCCAGGAAGAACTTCTCTGTGAGAATCGCTTCTTACTTGTTGCTTGGCCTGCCTGCCTCCTTTTTTAATACATGGAATATAACTGGCCTGGGCTTCCAGAATAGTATTATTCAACAATACCCACGCCTGATGTAAATTTTTGACCTTCGCAGCTGCTCCTCTTTTTCCTCGTTCTCATTTTATCATAGTCTCCTTTTGAAAGTTAAATGCTAACATATTGGATTTCCTGTGTGTATTTACTCCAGAGCCAATATCAAGTCTGAGCGTGTTATGATCACTGTAATCAAGCAGCCCCATCACCATTACCTCCTGCACCAGGTCATGCACTCCAATAAGGACTAGGTCTCAATGTTTTCCTCCTCTTGTTGGCTCCTGTTCCAGCTGCTCCATAAAGCAGTTCTTGATTTCATCAAGGAATTTTATCTCCCTAGCATGCTCTGATGTTAAATTTACCCAGTCAATATTGGAGTAATTGAAATCACCCATTGTTGTTGTGTTCCCTAGTTTGTTAGCCTCCCTAATTTCTGATAGCATTTCTACATCTGTCTGTTCATCCTGGCCACATCTTTTTCCCTTTTACACATGGAATTTCAATCCATAGAGATTCCAAGATGTGTTTTATTTTCCTGCAGAATTTTCAATCTATTTGATTCAAGGCTCTCCTTAACATAGAGTGCTACCCCTCCACCAATTCATTTCACCCTATCACTACGATATAATTTGTACTCTGGTATGACAGTGTCCCACTGGTTATCCTCCTTTCTCCAGGTCTCAGAGATGCCTATTATATCTAATTTTTCATTTAGTGGAATATATTCTAACTCTCCCATCTTATTTCTTAGTCTTCTGGCATTCACATATTATTATTATAATGATGATGATGATGACATTTGTATCCCACATTATCCCCGAACTAGCTCAGGTTCAATGTGGCTTACATTCAAGAAAAAAACATCAAAAATATAATACAGTCAGATAATTATAACATTTTAACATGTTAGGAATAACTGTGTGTTTGTCATGAAAATAGGCTATGTTAAAACAATGAGGGAGATAACATTAGTTTATTGTCTTTTGATAAGATATGTACTTAATTGGAAAGACTTCAGTAATTTACGGAATCTCAGATAATCTAAGTATGACATTTCAAACTATGTTTGTTGTTCCTATTTACATCTTGCTGTGCAGTTGACAGTGATAATCTGTAATCTTTTGTCTGCTTTTTATTTAAAGACACGTGGTCTACTGTGGTCTCTATTGCAACCTCACTATTGGGATACCCTATCTTCCCTGTTTTAGTGATACCTTTGAGATACCTTGTTCCAAACCATTCGCTTTTGATCGACTGACGGCCTTCCTCCTGGTTCTGGTTTAAAAGCTGCTCTGTCTCCTTTTTAAATGCTGATGCCAGCAGCCCGGTTAAGCTGGAGCCCATCATTCCAGAATAGGTGCCACCTTCCCCAAAATTTTGCCTAGTTTCTTACTAACCTAAAAAAAACTCTCCCTGCACCATCACCTCATCAACGCATTGAGACTCTGGAGCTCTGCCTGTCTCTTGGGCCCTGTGTGCGGGAAGCACTTCTGAAAATGCTGCCCTAGAGGTTCTGGATTTGAGCTTTCTACCTAAGAGCCTAAATTTGGCTTCCAGAACTTCCCTTCCACATTTTCCTATGTCATTGTTACCTATATGTACCAAGACAGCTGGCACCTCCCCAGCACTATCTAAAATCCTATCTAGGTGACACGTGAGGTCCGCCACCCTGTCACCAGGCAGGCAAGTGACCATATGATCCACATATCCATCTGGCACCCAGCCATTTATGTGCCTAATAATCAAATTACCAGCTACAACGTCCATCCTAACCCCTCCTTCCTGGGCAGAAACTCCTGGAGACACATCCTCAATGCAAGAGGATATTGCATCCCCTGGTGGGCTGGTCCTGGCTAGAGGATTACTTCCAGCTTCACCAGGGTGATGCTGTCCTTTTAGAAGACCTCCCTCTTCCAAGGCAGCAAAGCGTCTGCCAGATTGGAGGTGGGACTTGTCTACAACATCCCTGTAGGCCTCCTCTATGTACTTCTTTGTCTCCCTCAGCTCCTCCCAAGTCTTCTACTCTAGCCTCAAGAGAATGGACTCGTTCTCTGAGAGCTAGGAGCTCTTTGCATTGAGCACACACATATAACCTCTCACCAACTGGGAGATAATCATACATGTGACACTCAGTGCAAAAGACTGGATAGCACCCGTCTTGCTGCTGGCCTGCTTTCTGCATCTTAGTATTAAAGAGTTGTTTTATGTTTGAACAATTTTATTGTTGTGAATGACAAACAATATAACAATTGAGCAATTAAACAAGTGTTCCACATTATCTCTCCCTCTCCCATCACAGATATCGACATGTTCTTATTACAGATTCAATGACTTCCTGTCTTAGTATTCCCCTTGTAGAGGGACCGCATAATGTCTACAAACACAATCTATATTCAGTAGAAACACAATTCCGTAGATAAACAACAATAAGGTACCTACTACATAATCCTCCTTTCCTCCCCAAACCCCTTCTCCGGCTGTAACTTCCCCCCTCCCTCCCCACCCTAGCCCTCCCTTTCCCCCCTCCCCCTCATCTTCCCAACCACCCCCCCTCCCTTCTTCCCCTACTCAGCCTGGAAGATCTGTATCGCAATTCTAATGGAAAGTTCACTTTGCATTAAGAAGCAGACTCCGGCCTCTTGGGCTCAGAATACGTAAGTAAGGGCCCCAAAGAGCCAAAAATGCAATCCTCTTTTTCTGTGAGAATCTAATCTCATTAGCCTCCCAGGAAATCAGCTGATGCAACTGATTCCTCCAGTGCCAGTAGGCCGGAGGGTCTTTGACCGTCCAGTATTGTAGTATGCATTTCCTTGCCAACAAACACATCTTGCGAATTAACAATACTTCAAAGCGATTCTGTCCTCTAAAGGACTCTGGCAGATCTAAAATTAATTGTTCAACTGTTCCCCGGGTCCTGACTCCCAGTCTCCTTTCCCAAAAGCCTCTAACCTGAGTCCAGAATCTTTTCACTCTAGAGCAACTCCAAAACATATGTAAAAACGTACCTGGGCTCGTTCCACATTTAGTACAATTTGAGCCGCTACCTCCTCCCATGTGTATTAGTTGTGTCATTGCTACATACCCTCTATGGATGCATCGGTATGCACATTCTCTCAAACGAGCATCCGTGACTAAAGCAGGTATGCGAGCCACTATTCTCGGCACGTCCCAGGCCCCCAGTTCAAAGCCCAATTCTTTTTCCCATGCTTTTTTCAGTGATCCATACTCCCTAGGGGGTTGCCATCTTTGTAATGCTTTACAGAGTAAAGAGACCGTAACTTCTCCCTCGCCCATTGAATGAAAAAACTCTCGTAACTTACCCCCCACCTGTCTGGTCAAGGAAGACTCCGGTAATGATGCCATATAGTGTTGTATTTGTCTTATAGCAAACCTATTACCCCAGGAATCTCCCACTCTACGTAATATTTCTTCAGTTAGCAGGGGCCGCCCATCTCCATCCAACAGATCTCCCAAACATATAATTCCTTGTCTCTCCCAATCTACAAAATATCGACTTGACATCCCTGGTAGAAATTCGCAATTCCCACAGATTGTAAGTTGATCTGACACTGTTGGATCTCCCCCAAACTGTCGCACCAGTTTCCTCCATGCCTCCCTTAGCGGGCGCACCAACACACTTCTACGCAATTCCTCCGGCAGTATACTTATTTTATGGTGTAGCAATGAAAACAATTTGTAAGATCCCAAATATGCCTTCTCCATCGCTATAGGAGTATAGCGTTGTGTTCCTAAAAACCAATCTCTTAAATGGCGCAGCTGACATGCCTGATTATATAATGTCAAATTCGGCATTCCCACTCCACCCAACCTCCAGTTACCGACTAAGTAAGAAAATCGGACTCTTGGTTTCTTTCCCTTCCAGCAAAACTTAGAAGCCAGTGAATAAAATTTTTGCAAATCCTTCTTGCACAACCAAATTGGCAGCGTCTGCAACACATAAAGCCACCTAGGGAACAGTACCATTTTAATCAGATTGATTCTTCCCAACAGCGATAACGGTAAATCCATCCAGCCTTGTAAAACGTTTCGTGTCTCCTGCAACAACCAAGTAGTATTAAGAGCATATAAACGAGAGGTGTCCATGGGCAGCAGAATTCCCAAATATTTAAAAGAATCGTGCGCCTGCCTCAAAGGGAACTCTCCTCTCCATGCTCTCCATATCTCCTCCGAAGAGGCCAAGGCTTCTGATTTCTCACGATTCAACCGAAAACCCGCATAGTCTCCATACTCTGAGAAGACCTCCAACAATGCATCCAAAGATTCCTGCGGGTTCGTCAAATGAACTAAAATATCATCAGCAAATGCTGCCACTTTGAACACCTCTCCTCCTATCTGCATGCCAGCTATATCCGGCTGCTCCATTATGTCTCTCAGTAGAGGATCTAACGTGAGTACAAACAAAAGAGGTGATAGGGGGCAACCCTGCCGTGTTCCTCTGGCTATGTCAAAATCTGATGTTACAATCCCATTCACCGAGATTCGGGCTCTCGGATTCGAATACAAAGCTTTTATTCCTGACACAAATCTACCTGAAAATCCATATTTCCGAAGGACCGCATACAAGAATTCCCAATGGACCCTATCAAAAGCTTTTTCCGCGTCAAAGCTTATTAAGAGTGATTTTTTGTTCTCTCTATTGCTGGCTTCCATAGATGTCAGGATTTTACGGACATTTTTAGCAATTGTTCTGTCCTTTACAAATCCTACTTGGGTATCCTGAATTAAGTTGGGTAGTATGTTTGCTAGTCTATTTGCCATGATCTTAGCTAGTAATTTAATCTCAAAATTTAAGAGTGAGATCGGCCGGTATGATGTCGCCAATTCCGGATCTTTCCCTTTCTTAGGAATTACAACAATACATGCGGTGTTCAGTTCTGGGGGTACCTGTTCTCGCTCCACCAATACATTAAACATTAAGGTTAAAGGCTCTATTATCTCCTCTCCCATTAGTTTGTAAAATTCCGCCCTATAACCATCTATTCCAGGGGTTTTCATCAACTGACTTTGTTTAATGGCCCATGCTACCTCGTCTGTCGTAATTAGGCTATTAAGCCTCTGTTCTTCTTGCGAGGTGAGACTCGGCAACTCCATCTGTTCTAAGTAAGAGTCCCCCCGATAGGCCTTTATCTATTGGGCTCTCATACAGCTTCCTATAATAGTCATAAAAAACCTCGCTAATGCCTTGGTCTGTGGAGATTCGCTTATTTAGCTCATTTTTCATAGTCAGTATCCTAGTTTTCCCCTGTTTATTCGCAATTAAACGCGCCATTAATCTCCCTCCTTTATTGCCATATTTGTATAACTGATATTTATAATAATTTTGCGTTTTCACGGTTTTTTGATGAAGAAGTTCATTTAATGCCGTCTGTACAGATAATAAATGTTGTTTATTCTCCAGAGAGGGTTGTCGACCATAACTTCTCCTCGCCTTACATACTAATTGGCTCAATCTCAATATTTCTTGTATCCTGGCCTTACGCTTATGGGCCATATAGCTGATGATTTCCCCTCTAAACACCGCTTTAGCCGCTTCCCAATAGAGGATCGGGCGATTCGCATATGGCTCATTATGTAGCTTATATTCGTTCCAACAACGAATCATGGATGCTTTAAACACTGGGTCTCGATAAAGTTCCACAGGGAATGTCCATCTATTGCTTTTTGCCCTCTCCTCTTTGGGTAACCAGCACATTTCCACCCATGCATGGTCTGAAATTACTGTGGCTCCTATAACTGCACTTGGCACTGAACCAAAAAGCTGTTCCGAAACTAATAGATAATCGATTCGTGCTTGTGTATCGTGTGCTCTTGAAAGATGCGTATAATCTCTCCCTTGTGGTTCGAGAGTTCGCCAAACGTCTACCAGGCCTATCTGTCGACATAGATTGGGCAGCCCCCGATTTTCCTGTCTAGGCATCTGTCTCCGTGGCCCAGTACAATCTATCTGTGGGTCCATTACTGTGTTAAAATCTCCACCAAGTATTATGGGTAGAGGGCTCTGCTGTAGTAATTTCAGTGTTATCATCTTATAAAACCTCCTATCGTAGTGGTTCGGGGCATATATATTCCCAAACAGCACTGTCTGTCGATTTATAGTAGCTGCACAAATCAGAAATCTCCCCCCCGGGTCTATATATCGGGTCTCCAATTTATCTACAATCCCTTTTCTGAACAAGATGGCAACCCCTCCTTTCTTTCCCTTGGCTGCTGCTGAGATGCACTCTCCCACCCACCAAGTGCGCAACTTCGCATGTTCCACATCTGATAAGTGGGTTTCCTGCAATAAAGCTATATCTATTTTGTGTCGCTGTAAATGCTGCAAGATTTTAGAACGTTTAATGGGGGAGGAGATTCCTCCTACATTCCATGTAACAACTTTCAGTGGACCCTCTTCCTATTGGACTCCTTTCTTTGTGACCTATATCTTCTTTGTTTGAAAGAGGGGTGTCCCAGCCACCACCCCCCTCCCAGTTCCAAAGTGTGCCATTGAATTCCCTTCCAGATCTTCATACTTTGTGTCCTCCAGACCTTTACAATTCCCCCCCCCTGAATCCCCCCTCCCTCCACCCCACTACCCCTACCCCTCTTAGCTAACCCTAATCCCTCTTGTGTCTTCCCCCAGCCCCAATACAGGACCATGACGTATAACGTCCCTTACCCCCTCCCTCATTTAAATCAAACCCCCTCGTCCTTATAGCAACAACATAAAATAAAATTATTAGCAATGGTATCGAAAATCAAAATTCTGCATTTGTTCAGTTTTTATACATCAACATCTCTATTTTGTAACCTTTCACTTGTCTCATCTGCTTGTTAGGCTGTGTCTATTTCTTCAGAATCCTTAAGGACCTAGCATCTCTAATAAGTGTGTCTTGTCTCTCAGCTTCTGGTCCAGCCTATATGTCCCCAGACTTTCTGTTACTTTGCAGGTTCTTATCAACGGCAGCCCATAATAGTTTGTATTTTAATGGTTCAGTTGCTTCACCGCTGCTTGCCTGTTTCCTCTTAATGTCAAAATCAGTGGTTAATAGGCAAAGTGTTGTCATTGCAATAAACAGTAATAACCCATACTCAACGTAACATGTTGTAATCCATAATCATTCCAACCTTATAACTGTCCGCTCTGTATCCATCTTATTCTCAAGCCTTTTGGCTCTCTTATAATCAACGATTCTCAATAGCACTCAAAAAGGCCTATACTTTATCCACTGAAGTGAAGATTTTTGTCTCCGCCTGGTAGGTGATTCGTAATTTTGCTGGGTATTGCAGGACGAAACAAATTTTCTTTTCAAATAGCTGTGTACAAATCGGGGAAAACTTCCTCCTTTGCAACGCCACAGCCGCCAAATAATCCTGGAAGCACAAGATTTTCCAGTCTGTATATCCCCAGACTTCCTATTACTTTGCAGGTTCTTATCAACGGCAGCCCATAGTAGTTTGTATTTTGATGGTTCAGTTGCTTCACCGCTGCTTGTCTGTTTCCTCTTAATATCGAAATCAGTGGTTAATAGGCAAAGTGCTGTCATTGCAATAAACAGTAATAACCCATACTTAACGTAACATGTTGTAATCCATTTTCATTCCAACCTTATAACTATCCGCTCTGTATCCATCTTATTCTCAAGCCTTTTGGCTCTCTTATAATCAACGATTCTCAATAGCACTCAAAAAGGCCTGTGCTTTATCTACTGAAGTGAAGATTTTTGTCTCCGCCTGGTAGGTGACTCGCAATTTTGCTGGGTATTGCAGGGCAAAACGAATTTTCTTTTCAAATAGTTGTGTACAAATCGGGGAAAACTTCCTCCTTTGCAACGCCACAGCCGCCGAATAATCCTGGAAGCACAAATTTTTTTTATTTTCATAGTGCAGTTCTTGATCTTTCCGCAGAGCCTGCAGTATAGCTTCCTTATGTGCAGAATTTAACAGTCGGCAGATCACCACACGCGACCCCCCGCTTTCTGAGCGTCTGGGTCCCACCCGGTGCGCCCTCTCCACTTGAAGGGCTCCCATATCTGCAGGTATTTGTTTTTGTTCAATTAGCCAGTTTTCTATAAAAGCTCTCAGATTAGTTGTTCCTAGTTCCTCAGGAAGCCCAACAAATCTCAAATTGTTTCTGCGCGATCTGTTTTCAAGATCTTCCAGCTTTTCTTCATATGCTTCTAATTGGGCTCTGAGTTTTACATTTTCTGCCTCCATTTTCAGTACTGTATCTTCCAAGGCCCCCTGGCGTTGTTGAAACTCTGCTAGGTCTTTATTTAATTGTCCTAAATTCTCTTGGACTAAATCTAGTTTGCTGTCAATAGGAGCTAATCGCCGGTCTAGCAGCGGCTCCATAGCATTCGTTACCTCCGCCACCACCTCCGCTACCCAAGCCGAGCTCACTGTGTGCGCCGGCGGGCTTGGCGGGGCCGCCATTTTGTCCTCTCCAACACGTGTTTTATCTTTAGCGTTTCGAGCGCTTTTCGCTGCCATAATATCACGTTTGATCAGGCAGTGGTGTACCTCTTGATTTCCGATTCCAGATTTATAAGGTTGGGGGGGTTGCTGCTGCTTAAATCGCCAGGTTTTGAGGGTTTATCGGGCAAGCTGACAGGAGCGGGATATTCAGCAACCGCTCCTGTTCATGACGTCACGTCCTCTCTAAAGAGTTGTTTTAATTAAAACTTTTTAAGGTACTGGGTATATCAGGTGAATATAAAATTCGAGTTTTAAAACTATGGGGAAAAGGGTATGGAGACTAGTTAATAAAGTTTGCTGCTTTTTTAAAACTATTATTATTATTCTAACTGTGTTTATCAATAACCTACAATTCCTCTTTTAAACCTAATCTTTAAGTTACCATGCAAAGAACAAAATAATGTCACTTACCCTGGCCAGGGTAACATGCACATCTACAGAAAAAAAAAAATGTTTCCCTCATTTACTGACTGATAAGGGAGGGTGGGGGTTTCTGGATGTGGCAGGGGGATTCTGCAAATGTGGACATGTCAGATAAGAAAAACAGATATGAGGTAAGGTAAGGCTTTAGACACCTAGAGAGAGAGAGGCCTCAAGAAAGCCCAATTCAATGCCTATGTAGGCCTAATTTCCACTAAGAAAAGCAGGTTTGTACCATTTTGCATCAATATGTTCAAGCCTTGTTCCAGTTTACATTGTTTTTCCCCATAACCATGCATTCACACGTTCAGCCCACTTATTCATTTGTGTTACTCTGCACTGCATGCTACTCACTCGCTCCCACCCCCTCCCACAGTAGAATAGACTGAATGTGTTCAGAGCAAGGCCAGGTACCCAGTATCAGCACCCTCAGGAGTATGTCAGTCATAAAATTATGTGTTGCTTACTGTCTAAAACCCTTTGCTATACAGAGCAGTAATATAGCTTTCTCAGCTTACTGCTAGTTTTGATTACTTGAAGTTCATGCTGAGCCACTTTCTGTATCCATATTTGAAGAGATGGACTGGCCTTATACCATCCAGTACTTCAGTATCACCTTTTTAATGAGTAGCACAGTTATATAAACCATCATTTTGTTTTTGAAATCTTTTGTTCTATAAGAGACTCTTGATCCCCCAACAATAAATTTCTGCAATCCCAGTTCACTGATGTTTGCAGAGTATATTGTAGCTGTGGGGAAGACTTTAAGTCAAGGTAAATGTGCAATACTGGTTGTGAGCACAGGAACAAATCAAAGTAGGGTATACACAAAAAGTAGCACATATGAGTTATCTTGTTGAGCAGACTGGATGGACCGTGCAGGTCTTTTTCTGCAGTCATCTACTATGTTACTATGTTTGACCTCTCTTGTGCTTTTGATCTTGTGGATAATAAGATTTTGTGTCAAAATTGAGTGATGTTGGTATACATGGTGCTGTTTTACAATGGTTTCAAGTTTTTTTTAACCAATTAGTTGTATTGTGTAAAAATAAATGGTAACATATCTTAAGTTTGGAGAGCCCTTTGTGGAGTACCACAGGGTTCTCCTTTATCACCCACATTGTTTTATATCTTGTTGCAGTCTTTGGGAGAGATCTTAGGTCACACTAAATTACGATTTTTGTATATACTGATGACATTTCAGTCCTTCGTCCTGTATTTGATAACTGGTCTAAAACTCTTGACGGAATAACTAGTTGTTTCAATTTAATTGAGAACTGGATCACATCACACAGATTGAAACTAAATAAAGGGGAGACCAAGTTTTTATGGTTGGGGTCTTTGATTCAACATTTTTTTCATCAATCATTTAAAATTGGAGTGGATGTGTTTTCTTTTGAAAAATCATCTTGAATATTGGAGGTTGAGGTGGATAGTACAGTTAGTATAAGGCCTTATATAAACTCTGTTGTAAAGAAGTGTTTCTTCTTGTTAAAGAGACTTAAGCTTGTAAAGAAATATTTTGATTCTTCTGTGTTTCGATTAATAGTTCAATCTATGATTTTGTCAAGGCTGTACTAAGGCTTCATTAAAAAGCCTTCAGATAGTGCAAAATACGGCAATTTGATTGATTTACTCTTTTGGGTAAATTTGATTCAATATTCCCTTACATCTTAAAGTTGCATTGGCTTCCTGTTAAAGCGTGAATATGTTTTAAACTTGGAATTGTGGTTTTTAAAATACTTTATGGTACAGTTCCACCTTATTTAGGAGAGACTTAACATCTTTGAGTGGTAAATATGAGCGGTTATGCAGTCAGGTTCTTCTAAGTTATCCTTCTGTATTGGATTTGGATTTTGGTTTTTATTTTCTGTATGTAACATTAAGTATGTAGATTCTTATCTGCTTCTGTTTCATACCAAGCAGTTATTCTGTGGAACTGTCTTCTCCTTGAGCTCCAAGAAATTAGAGATTACCTAATGTTTGGAAGCTACTGAATACTTTTTTATTTAGAAAATTTATCTTCTCCGATTTCTAATAAGATCTTTACAAATGTTTGTTAAATGAATTGTTGTTTATTATGAGTACTAGGAAAAAATGCCTGTTTCTGAAAACAATGAAACAGGCGCTAGCAAGGTATTGGCTTCCTGCAGGAAATGTTTGGAAAGTGATTTTTAGGATAAATGTTTTTTTGTGTGTGTTTTGATTGTATGTGTATGGTTGTGAGTGAGAGACGCTGATTCTGCATGTTACAGCTTGTGTATTTATTGGGGGGGGGGGGTGTGTTGGTGTGAGTGAGAAATAGAGATGTTGATTGAGCATGGCAGAGTATTTGTATGATGTTGTGGTGGTGTTTGGGGGGAATGTGTGTGTGTGTTATTGAAAGAGAGTCATTTAGATTTTCCATTTGTGTTTGTTTGTTTGTATTAAGGGGGGTGGCAGGGGAGTGTGTGAGTGAGAGATAGAGAGATGGTGTTTCTGCATGGGAAACGGATATGGTGGTTGTTAAAATATTTATTTGTAATAGAATGGGTATTTCCCAAAGCGTTAATGAACCCTTCATAGAGTGCCAAAATAACCCGAGGAGTGTCTGTGAACACAATAGTCACGTCGGTTTTTTTTTTTTTTTTTAGTTCCACAGCTCACTTTGCTTTGCAGAGCTCCTCACTTATCTGTAACATGAGATCTGTCTTTTGGCTGACTGCATATCAGTGTTTCTCCGCTGAAGGCAAACGAACAGCAAGTCAGCTGCTCATGGGACAACCATCCCTTCTTTCATGCAGGTTTTTTTTTTTAGTTCCACAGCTGAATTGTGTAACATGAGATGTCTGTTTTGGCTCAGTGCATATCAGTGTTTCTGCACTTAAGAGAAAGGAACGGCAAGTCAGCTGCTGTCCGTCTTCCTCCGTTACGTAGCGAAAGAGAGATGACCTCCTCCCCCACCCTGTGCAAGCCCCCCTTCTGGGCATGTACCTTGAAGGCGAGGAGCCGGCCGGCTACTCCCTGCTGCCTGTGTGAGCTGTTTGTAGTGAAAGAGCACGGTGGCCAACACAGGCAGTGCTGGAAGATAGGAGAACAGTATACTGAGCATGAGGGAGGAGCCATTGCAGGAGACAGCGGAGCAGGAGAGGAGGAGTAGGGAAACACTTGTTGGAGGTGAGAATGTATTGGGTGGGGGGGTGGAGCATCGGAGGGCGGTGGAACTGGCGATTCGCTGAATGTCGTAGCCCCGCCCTCGACGTCATCACGTTGTGACGTGAGGGCGTGGCAGACAGTCATGGAGAAAAATTTTGGTCTCTGCCACCTCAAAAACGGAAGTGGCAGCTTCATTTAGAACGTTGTGGTTGCGAATTATGTGCGGAAGGGGCGTGGCTGAGGGCGGGTCTATGAGTGAGAGTGAGTGGTGCATGAGTGACAGTGAGTGTTGCTGACAGCCTAATTGCAGGGCTTCAGTGTTTCTCCCTGCCACAGAGTGAGCTTCAGAGCTTCAGAATGTTTGAGGTGAGACTTATTTATATAGATTATGTAATGTTTAACGGTTGGTTCAGTTCTTTTTCTTATTGTTACCCACAGTGAACAATAAAATGGTATTTGCAGGTTATAAGACCTGTGTAATATAATGTAATATGCAATAAGTGATACACTCCTCTGTCTCTCATAGTCCCAGGAGGCACCCCATGTCCTCTTAAGATAAACTCAGTGTAATGTCTTAAATTGGGTTTCTTGTAGATCTGACATAATATATTAGAAAACAATTCTAGGAACTGGGGTCTATCGAACTCCTAGCCAATATCTGTTCTTCTGTCCTAGTCTAATTTATATATACGTCCTAACTCTTGTGTTCTTTTTACTAATGTATGCCAAATGGAAAGCCTATTAAAACTAGAAGGCATTTTGGAAAACCTTTTGTCTAAAGCACAGCATTCCCAAGCAGATCCATATTTGCACTGTAAGTTATCATAATAATGCTGTATCTGTTAAGTAAGACATCAGATATGTGTCTGGGAAGCCCTACTTAACTTTCACATGAGCAAACAAAGGAAAGGTCCCATTTCCCACTTTTAACAGTGTGACAAAACAATGAATTTTAAGCTTGTAAACTGTTTTGAGTATTTCTTGAAGTATATTTCTCTAGTTTGGCCAGCAGGTGGTGCATGTTTGTTTAAGGCTGTTACCGAGAAATGATTGTTCCCTGTTTAGTTAACATAGATAAAAGGTAACCTGCAGTGATGTGGTCAACTATTTTTAAAACTTGTTCTGTGCTCTGATTGGCCCAGGAGCTCAAATTTCATCTAGGAAATAGTAGCTTTTTCTCCAGTCTCAGTTTGGGAGAAAAGAGAGAAAGATGTCTTTGCTGAGACCCTGTGAACAGTTGTATTTGATAACCTGTGGGCAGCTATATTACCGGTACTCTTCTGGCACTAATCGTGTAGTGAACAAATGTTTAGATAGTTTTATAATTGATCCATATTCAGTTACCTGTTATTATGTGCTGTTTTTGTTCCACCTGATTTTATGGTTCACTGTTCAGTATTTTTCATGACAATAAACATTTTTAGTTTATTGCCTCTGTCTGAACTGACTAAGAATCCTGGTGGTTTGTGTGTTGGGTCTGTGAGTGCTTTCTGGGAACTGGGGTACCACTGGGAGTAGGCCTCCAGTAACCTAGAAATCACTAGGGATAATTTGAGAGGCAGTTGGGACCTAGTTGGTGGGAGGAGGGTGCTAGTGTAGATCACAAGCAGCAGGTGTAGGCGGACCTGAGCTGTGCTGGGGATAGACCCTTTTAAGTGGCCGCAGGTAACCGCAGGCAGGTGGTTAGGTGTTTCGGAACAAACAGGCTTTTCAAACTCCTGCATCCCCTTTCTTCAAATTGGAGACGCACAAACCCAGGAAGAGAGAAGTTAGGATTGCTAGTTAAACCCATAATATGGAAACTTTGAGTTTTTCCTTGCTTTGTCATCCACCATTTCCAAACAAGATAAGATGAAAAGGGTGCACAAACTGAATTTTTTGCTTGTGGTCTCCCACTTTCATGTACTAGGCATATATTATTTTCATAAAAATAAACGGAGAGTGCCACTCTTCCATAAACATCTGCGAGAACATTTTGCTTTGTTGTGTGTGCCTCGTGGATCCAACAAGTTCAATCTTCCCCACAATATATCTAAGATTAATTTCCAATAAGTAATTTAGTCTGCTTTACACTTTCAAATAATTTTTCTTATGTTAAACTGAAAATGTTGCTCATCCTTTTGTTTTAGGTTAATTTTGGAGAAAGTAAAACACCTTAAGTAACATAGTAACATAGTAGATGACGGCAGAAAAAGACCTGCACGGTCCATCCAGTCTGCCCAACAAGATAAATTCATATGTGCTACTTTTTATTTGTACCTGTCCTCTTCAGGGCACAGACCGTATAAGTCTGCCCAGCACTATCCCCGCCTCCCAACCACCAGCCCCGCCTCCCAACCACCAGCCCCGCCTCCCAACCACCAGCCCCACCTCCCACCACCAGCTCTGGCACAGACCGTATAAGTCTGCCCAGCACTATCCCCGCCTCCCAACCACCAGCCCCGCCTCCCACCACCAGCTCTGGCACAGACCGTATAAGTCTGCCCAGCACTATCCCCGCCTCCCAACTACCAGTCCCGCCTCCCACCACCAGCTCTGGCACAGACCGTATAAGTCTGCCCACCACTATCTCCACCTCCCAACCACCAGCCCCGCCTCCCACCACCGGCTCTGGCACAGACCGTATAAGTCTGCCCAGCACTATCCCCGCCTCCCAACCATTAGCCCAGCCTCCCACCACCGGCTCTGCCACCTAAATTCAGCTAAGCTCCCAAGGATACATTCCTTCTGAACAGGATTCCTTTATGTTTATCCCATGCATGTTTGAATTCTGTTACCGTTTTCATCTCCACCACCTCCCACGGGAGGGCATTCCAAGTATCCACCACTCTCTCTGTGAAAAAGTACTTCCTGACATTTTTCCTGAGTCTGCCCCCCTTCAATCTCATTTCATGTCCTCTCGTTGTACCACCTTCGCATCTCCGGAAAAGATTTGTTTGCGGATTAATACCTTTCAATTAGTGACCTCTTCTGGGCAGGAAAGAGCCCCCTCTTTCCTGCCCGGAGCGCTACCCTTGCCCTACATGTAACATAATCATTTTAACCAAGGCTCTCCTTCCCATTAGAGAGGAGTTCCTGCCATTGATTACACAGCCCCTTAATTGTGTCTATATTTTCAACTATATTTGATGATAACACTACCATGAGTATTTAAATAAACACCTAAGTACTTTAAAGTGCCCTTTGCTACATGAATGGGACTTTCTCTGTACCTCCAGAAAATGCCGGCATTTCAGATTTATCACAGTCTTACACAGAGGCCTAAGATTTTCCCAAGCTGATATACTAAATCTAAGGCAAGTATGTCTGTGCCTCTTCTATCTACAACATCGTCAGAAAATTAAGGTGACATTCTCTTTTCCCATTTCTAATTCCCTGAATATCCTGAGCTTGCCTAATTAGTGTGGCCAAGGATTGTAGTGCCAGCACAAACAGAAGAGGGAAAAGCGGCAGCCTTGTCTTATTCCTCTTAATAAATCAAAGGATTGGGATAATTTTTCATTAATTATTAATTGAACTAGGAGCCTTTTATGTAGCACATTCACCCACTATGCAAATCAACCTTTTAGGCCATAGGAATCCAGGACTCAACATACTAAACTAGCTACTACCGTTATATTATCTCTACCCCCACCACCACCATTTGCTTGCAGAGCCATTAACACTTCAGTTAGATTCATGGAAGCGTAGTGGTTTGGCATGACCTGCACTTGATCTTGCTGGATGAGGTGGGGCAAATAGTTATTCAGCCTGTTTGTTAGGATTATTGCCATCAGAATGCTCATTCAAGTTGCCTTCTCAGCACACAGACAAATGTTCCCTGCAGGTGATCCCAGACCAACAATTTCATCTCACTTCGTTGGCTAGCTAGCCCGACAGGAAGGACCTGTGTACTAGTCCCAAGTATTTGCATGCCTTGGCTGGAGTAAGTAAGTTTGCTCTGCACTGGATCCATATTTCCAGACATCCAGTATTCAACTGATGACGGGTGCATGGAATGAATTCATTGTAGTGAGTGTCCCTGCAGTTGAAGAACCTGTAACTAGTTCATCAGCCTGTGAGAAGGGAGTGTTTTCCTGAAATTGTGCAAGCCAAAAGTACTCCAAGAAAAATCAGAGTTAATGCAACCATCTGAGGCAGTGGACAGGCTCCCCGGAGAACCAAAGGGGGGGGGGAACTTATGCAATGTCCAACATAGCTGCAGGGACCCCACTGAGTGTATGCCGACTGTTACTAGCTGTGTACTCTCGTATGCAATAAAGTAAAGCCTCCCCTTAAGGTACATACAAGCTTGCTGCTTACTTACATGCAGGCAGGAGTCAAGTGGGAGAAATTTACTAGCAGAATGGGATATTGTGGCCCCTCTAATGGTTGACCCTATGGTGATTCCTCTCCAAGCTGTTGAACAAAAGCCTCTAACTTCTTGGAATCTTCAAATCCCAGATCTTTGTTTTGGTAAATGAAGTGCACCCAACAGCAGTGTTGGATACTACGGGACTACTTTAATGCCCTCATTGTACAGTAAGGCACCATAGCTTTCCTACAAGCCACCACTTAGGATGAAAAATCTTGAAATAAAACTTTGTGGCTCTCGTCATTCGTTGTATGATATGTCCGGTACTTACAGAGCAGCTGCTCTTTGTCTGCGTAGTTCAACATACAAAAGATGACTGACTCTGGTCTCTGGCCCTCCACTGCTCTGATGCCTACCTGATGAACCCTTGCCATCTTGTGTGCAGATGACCTAGGATGCACTTCAAGGACCTGCAGAAGCCACCTTTCCAAAAACATCCAGAGGTCCTGATCTTTCGTTTATTCCAGGAGGTCCACTAACTACAGATTGTTGTGCCTTTCCTAGTTCTCTTGGTTGTTTATGTGGTCAAGGAGCTGCTTCTCTAGCTCATGCATGCAGGCTTCCAGGTCTATTATGCGGTCTTCTTGCAGGCCTAGACACTTCTCTGCCTGTTGGATATGATTTGTGTGAGACTCGAGCCCTTTGATGGTTCTGAGAAAATGTATCCTCCATGACAGCTGTTAAATTCATTGTGAGTTCTTAGACTGCTGCTTGTCAAGGTAAGGGGTTCCAAATGAATACATTTATGCACTGGGACTGTATGTGGGACATGCCGTTCAGTCTTAGCTGTGTCCGGGCATTGTTGCTCTTTTGAAGAAAACCACTAATCCAGTTGAAGGGAATGCTGGCATTGTGGCAGGAACTGATGCACCTCTGCTTTAGCTTACATGCATGCGGAATCTTTGGTTCAGAGTTTTATTCAGCACAACTCCAATTCTGTTGCTGGGTTTCTCCTGAATTTGTGCTGCTTTTTCACTGTGCCCATTATATGAGGAAAGCCTTTGATGCAGGGACCTATTTGGAAGAGAGTACTCCAGGGACCTCTGGATCTAACATGGTGCTTCCTTACACCCCAGAGTTTCAGAAGAGGGGATACATTAGAAAAAGCAGCTTCCTTTTGGTTTTGCTGATTTCAGGAGGCCAGAACTGTCATGCCTCCAAGAAAGGATCCTTCTATTGTATGACTTTTTAAGCATAAAGCATTGTTGGTTCTCATTTCTCAAGTTACGTCAGTGGTAAAGATTGCTGAACCCTATTTAACTAGTGCTAATGTGGAAGATCCTCTGCTGGTAGGAATTGAGAAGCCCTTGGGAGCATTTTAGGTACATTAGGACATAAAAGACTTAATTCCTGCAGAGGGGAGTCACCAGATGCAGGTTTTACAAATAGGGTGATCCATGACCAAGCTTTATTCTATTTTATTGGAAGAAAAGAAAAGGCACTGTCTTTGTAAGATGGATGTTATATTTTCAGCGATGGCTAAGATAACAGCCACTCTAGCAACAAGTGGGGCAGCTTTGAAAGATTTTTAAGACCGTAGGATGGAGGTTCTTCTTTGTAAGCAACTATGCTTCGGTGCTAGGTCAATTCAAACAAAAATTGGGTAGAAACCTCATGAGGACTAGGGCATGTATTTAATGCAGCAACCACCAGTTGGACAGCTGCTGATTGTGGGATAGTGGTACACAAAGCCTGTACATCCAAGATTGATACCCGCTCTCCAATTGTTGTAACATAATGAAATATTCAGTTAGACTCCCGAATACCTTATGTAGTCCTTTGCCCATCTGAAGTGATATTGTGACTGAAGGTTATGTCTGTCTTCCTCCTCTGTATTCATGTTAAGTATTTCTGATTTAGCCATATTTGCTTTTAAACCAGAAACAAATCCAAAGCTGTTTAAGTCCCTTATTACTGTTGGGAATGAGCCCCAAGTATTTTATATGGCCCTTTGCCCATCTGATTTTAGTTCTTTATTAGCCCAGACAATTTGAGTTGGGTGAATGGGTTCTTCTGATCACCTTTTGCTATTGAAGGCAAATTCATCTCTTGTAGGTAATTCTGAATTTCTTTCTCCACAGCCTGGGATTCTGAATTATACAATTTAGTGTAGAGTTTATGAATCTCTACTTTTTTGCTCCTGTTTGGTACATGTCCTGGCCTTTCCGAGCTTTTATTCTAAGGATATAGTTTTGTGTTCTCCAAATTTGAAATTTTTATGCTAATACCCTATTTATTTTATCTCCAAATGCAAAATGGTTTTTGTTTGTTCAAATCATACTGGTTTTCCTACAGTTTGGAGTTCTGGAGTTCTCCTTGAGTACTCTTTAAATCCTGCACTGTTTTCCTTAAGCCTTCTCTTTGTTTATGAAGTTTTTCTAGGATTGCAATAGCTTCCCATAATTCCTTTTCTTCTTTCTGTCCATTTTTTGCTTTGTTTCTTTCTAATTACCACTTTGAGACACTTCTGCAACTCCCAAGTTTAGAGCCCACCGCAGTATCTTCCAATAAGCTTCCAGTTTTGTACTTCTCTATTTCTTTGCCCTTTCTCTAAATTTATCCACAGTGGAGCTCGATCAGACTAGGTTATGCTCTCTGTTGGCTTGTTTGATATCATTTCTATTTCTTTTAATATCAAGTCACACCATCTACAAGATTATACGGTGCCAACAAATATTTTTTCAGTTTATTTCCCCACAGTTATGGGATCCTTCCTCCCTGTCTGCCAGTATTGTCTGTAGAGGAATTTAGTGTCTCTGGAGGAATGTATTGTCAAAGACCCCTACTATAATCAGCCCACCTTACATGAACCCCAACAGTTGCTTCGCCACCTTTCACTCCCTCTTTCTTCTTTAGCATGTTAGAAATACAGAGCATATGTGAAAAATGTTTTATTGTAATTTAAAATATACATTTACACCAAAATGCCTATTAGAAAAAATAGTAATTCAATAAACATAAAATGATATCAATATCAATACAAGAAACAAAGCATTTTCTAATCCATATCATAGGGATCATTTGTAAGCAACTGAGTTCAAAAATAATAAGTGCAATAAAGAAAAAAAAGAAATATAACAGCGGTGCAGCTAATAACTTATATTAGTCTACAAAATACAACAGCCTCAAGTAAACTAAACCTAACATTTTTTTAGATTTATCCGCCAAAGGTCTTTGACTAGATCCCCCCAAAATGGCATAATTGGCAAGACATTTACAAAGGAATTTAAGAAAAAAAATCCCTCTGTTTCCAAAACCTTAGGCTTTACTTGCAGAAAGGCTTTTCTGTGAACTTGTGTTTGTTTTGCCACATCAGGGAAAAAAGTTACACCCGACCACAGAAGGGCTCTTGTCGATTAGCAAAATATAATTTCATAATTGATATTTTCGTTCTCATAGGGAGATGATCAAAGGTAAATGTGGGCGCTAGAGGCAACTAGCGCCAACATTTACCTGTGCAGAATGATCATAAATTACATTTAAATGAGCTCATTGGTATTCCCCCCTCATGATCAGAGAAGTGCGCTCTGATCCTCCTGTGCTCCTTCCGCCTTAACCCAATTCCAGCTTGGAGCTCACGGTTAAGGTTCAGGGGAGAGCCTCCCCCCTGCTCTGACAAGGCAGCCAGGGCTGTTAGTGTCAGCCCCGGGGTCCAGTGGAACCCCCCATTGGTAAGGCCTCGATGGTCTACTGGGACCCCTGCCTCATTTCTCCCCCCCCCCCCCCCACCGGCCGCCACCATAGGTCCAGTGTAACCCGTGATAGGGAGCCCAACCTGACCCCCCCCCCCCCCCCGAAAACTTTCCCTGGTGGGCTGTGGAGGAATCCCCCCCCCCCACCTAACCCCCTTCCCAGCACCTTGAAAGTTGGAGGAGGAGGGACTAGCACTCCATCCTCCTTAGTGGGCACCACCTCAAAATGGCGACACCCTTCCCTGTGCATCCTGGGATAAAGTTTGCCTTTTTGCGGATGGCACCAAGATTTGCAACAGAGTGGACACCCCGGAGGGAGTGGAAAACATGAAAAAACATCTGCGGAAGCTAGAAGAATGGTCTAAGGTTTGGCAATTAAAATTCAACGCGAAGAAATGCAAAGTGATGCACTTAGGGAGTAGAAATCCAAGGGAGACGTATGTGTTAGGCAGTGAGAGTCTGATATGTATGGACGGGGAGAGAGATCTTGGGGTAATAGTATCTGAGGACCTGAAGGCGACGAAACAGTGTGACAAGGCGGTGGCCGTAGCTAGAAGATTGCTAGGCTGTATAGAGAGAGGTGTGACCAGCAGAAGAAAAGAGGTTTTAATGCCCCTGTATAAGACGTTGATGAGGCCCCACCTGGAGTATTGTGTTCAGTTTTGGAGACCGTATCTTGCGAAGGATGTTAAAAAAAATGGAAGTGGTGCAAAGAAAAGCTACGAGAATGGTATGGGATTTGCGTTACAAGATGTATGAGGAGAGACTTGCTGACCTGAACATGTATACCCTGGAGGAAAGGAGAAACAGGGGTGATATGATACAGACATTCAAATATTTGAAAGGTATTAATCCGCAAACGAACCTTTTCCGGAGATGGGAAGGCGATAGAACTAGAGGACATGAAATGAGATTGAAGGGGGGCAGACTCAAGGAAAATGTCAGGAAGTATTTTTTCACGGAGAAGAGTGGTGGATGCTTGGAATGCCCTCCCGCGGGAGGTGGTGGAGATGAAAAGGGTAACAGAATTCAAACATGCGTGGGATAAACATAAGGGAATCCTGCTCAGAAGGAAGGGATCCCCAGAAGCTTAGCCGAGATTGGGTGGCAGAGCCGGTGGGGGGAGGCGGGGCTACTACTACTACTACTACTTAGCATTTCTATAGCGCTGCCAGGGTTACGCAGCGCTGTACAAGTGATGGTTGGGAGGCAGGGCTAGTGCTGGGCAGACTTCTACGGTCTGTGCCCTGACAATGGCAGATACAAATCAAGGTAAGGTATACACAAAAAGTAGCACACATGAATTTATCTTGTTGGGCAGACTGGATGGACCGTGCAGGTCTTTTTTTGCCGTCATCTACTATGTTATATAAGGGAGAAATTTGCCCCGTGTGGGGCCTTACTAATGAGGGGGTGGGGGGTACGGGGGACCACTGGCCCCCCCCGGAGCTATCAGTGACAGTCTGGGCTAACACAACCCACGCCCTGGGTATGTGTTCAAAAGTTGCGCTTAATGTACAACTTTTGAACACATGCACCATCCGCCCACTTTGCTCCTCATGATGGAAGCTAATAGGTCGCATATCATTTGCATACTATTAGCTTCGATCATGAGGGAGTTAGGTCAGGGACCTGCTGTGGTGGTAAAGTCCGGCACTATTCCGTGCATCACCGGAATTTTGATCATCGAGCCCTCAGTTTGAAACACCACTAATAATGTAGAACATTTCCTTATTTTCTCTTTAGAGGATTGTAGAAATTGAGAGAGATCAAGACTATAAGGTGATGCTAATTGATCTAAACTTCCATCTTTCCTTAATCTCTTAGCTCCTCTGGGAAGGTAATATATATTAGCAAGAAAAATAGAATCAGCTCAGGATATTTTTTAAATATCCCTGAGATACATTTTAAATAGTTCCAATGGAGAGAGAGAGTGAGTAAGACTAGGGTACTTAAGGAAATGCAAATTTCTAGCTCTCAATGCATTGTTTATGGATTCCATTTGAAAGTGAATTCTCATACTTTCCTTCAAATTAGAAGCAGCGGTTGAATGCAGTTTAGTAATTGAATGATCAAACTTTTGCTGTGAATTTTCAAGAATATTCAATCTAGAATCAAGATCTTCATCTTCTGTACAGAGTCCTGATTAAACTTAGAAATTTGAGGTAATTCCTGCTAAATTATCAGTATGTGTAATTTGCCAAATGATATTCAGTGATATTTGTGAACCCTTTGACGATGGTTTAATTGATCCAGCAGTGTCCTTGCTAGAAAACTGTAGTGGTTCTGGAAATGAAACATTTGACTGGTCTACACTGAGGTCAAGGTTTTAGAGTCCAGTCTAAGAAATATATTGGGAAGAAGCTTAACCTTCGTCTCAACGGAGGGCTTAACATTTTCATCAGATGGAGAACTCTGAGTGATGTTACCCCAGCGAAGGTCTCCTTGTCTTCAGGTGGGAGGACTCCACTCCCTCAGCAAACATCTGTGAGTTTAAAGAATTAGAGAGTACTTAAGATGTTGATCCATCAGCCCTTAAATGTAGGAATAATTTTTTCACTCCTCCTTTCATTTTCCGCATTCAAATTTGATGAAAGATAATCCCCTGCTCCTGGCTTCTAAAGGGCTCCCATGGGATGTGGCCAACAATGATCTCAGTCTCTCTGTGGAACTGCACCAGAGATAACGCAGCAGGGCCCCAGTGTTGACAGTGTCAGGCACCTGCCAGTAGCCGTGGGGTCAATGATGATGGTTCCCATGTAAATAATTATTATGTGCTAGTAATCTCTCATCCTTTTGGTGGAGGTGTGTTTCTTGCACATTACGGATGCCTCCCTGTAGTCGCTTGATCTCTTTATATAATAATTGGCACTTCCATGAGAATGATATTCAGCCTGCAGCAGTCAGCATTTTTTTAAGCCTCTTAAAGCCCGCAGGTACCAGCATTGAATGTCCGGGTTACAGTGGATACCCAGAAGCTAACTACGTACTGGTCGATATTCAGACGGGTGTGCAGTTAGCTTGGTGGGTAAAGTTAGGACAGCCTTTGGCAGGGAGGGACCAAGATTAATGAAGAAGTGGAACCAATGTAGAGCAGGAGCGTAGCTACATGGGGGCATGGGCCCCCTTAGATTTGGCCCTGCCCCCCCCCCCCCGCCGCCAACCCCTTCAACCCCCCTTCCCACAGCCTACCCTCCCCCGCCAATGCCACTGTCAGGTACTTTTGCTGGCAGGGTCCCCAACCTGGATCGGAGGAGTGGCCTAGTGGTTAGGGTGGTGGACTTGGGTCCTGGAACTGAGTTCGATTCCCACTTCAGGCACAGGCAGTGCCTTGTGACTCTGGGCAAGTCACTTAACCCTCCATTGCCCCATGTAAGCCGCATTGAGCCTGCCATGAGTGGGAAAGCGCAGGGTACAAATGTAACAAAAAAAAACCCCGCCAGCTGAAGTCCTCTTCTCCAGCATGGCTGCGTTGCTGATCTGCGAGGCTTCTGTTTCTGTGAGTCTGACGTCACCAAGATTTCACCTGCCTTCTCTTATAGTGTGTTCTACTGGTATTTGAGTGTTTTCTTATGGTCATACTGTCACTATAATAGTAAATTGCCTGGGTCCAGTTTATTCTTGCTGTATACCACCTTGGATGAATAAGCTAGGGCAGGTATTAACAACACTTGCTAATGGTATTGGCATGCTTTGTCTGCTGCAGAGCCTATTTTATTCCTTTGGACCCTATAGCAGATAGCACATGCTAACCATTAATAAATTAATCCCTAACAAATCACACCTTTGAATCATTGTGGGCTGAAATTCCATGTATAAAAGGGAAAAAACGGTGATAGGAGTGTACTACCGTCCGCCTCGCCAGGATGAGCAGGTAGACGCAGAAATGATAAAAGAAATCAGAGACACGAACAAAATGGGCAATGTGACTTCAATTATCCAAATATAGACTGGGTAAATGTAACATCGGGACACGCTACAGAGGTACAATTCCTTGATGAAATCAAGGACAGCTTTATGGAGCAGCTGGTGCAGGAGCCGACGAGAGAAGGAAAAATTCTAGGCTTGGTCCTTAGTGGAGCGCATGATCTGGTGAGGGACGTTATGGTACTGGGGCCGCTTGATAACAGTGATCATAATATGATCAGTTTTGATATCGACCTTGAAGTAACTGTACACAGAAAGTCAAATACGTTAGCGTTTAACTTTAAAAAAGGGGACTATGATAAAATGAGAAGAATGGTAAAAAAAAAACTTAGGGGGGCAACTGAGAGAGTAAAAACTGTACAGCAGGCATGGACGCTGTTCAAAAATACCATCCTGGAGGCCCAGGCCATACATATTCCGCGAATTAGAAAAGAAAGACGGAAGTCCAAAAGACAGCCGGCCTGGTTGAAAAGTGAGGTGAAGGAAGCTATTAGGGCTAAAAGAAACGCCTTCAGAAAATGGAAGAAGGAACCGTCTGAAAATAACAAGAAGCAGCATAAGGAGTGTCAAAGCAAATGCAAGGTGCAGATAAAGAAGGCCAAGAGGGATTACGAAAAAAAGATAGCATTAGAGGCAAAAAAACATAGTAAAAAAATTTTTCGGTATATTAAAAGCAGGAAGCCGGCAAAAGAATCGGTTGGGCCGCTGGATGACCGAGGGGTAAAATGAGCGATCAAGGAAGACAAAGACGTAGCGGAGAGACTGAATGAATTCTTTGCTTCGGTCTTCACCGAGGAAGATTTAGGTGGGATACCGGTGTCGGAAATGGTATTTCAAGCGGACGAGTCGGAGAAACTTACTGACTTCATGGTAAACCTGGAGGACGTAATGGGGCAGTTCAGCAAACTGAAGAGTAGCAAATCTCCTGGACCAGATGGTATTCATCCTAGAGTACTGATAGAACTGAAAAATGAGCTTGCGGAGCTACTGCTAGTGATATGCAACTTATCCTTAAAATCGAGCGTGGTACCAGAAGATTGGAGGGTGGCCAATGTAACGCCGATTTTCAAAAAAGGCTCCAGGGGAGATCCGGGAAATTATAGACCGGTGAGTCTGACGTCAGTGCCAGGGAAAATGGTAGAGGCTATTATTAAAAACAAAATTACAGAGCACATCCGAGGACATGGATTACTAAGACCAAGTCAGCACGGCTTTTGTGTGGGGAAATCTTGCCTGACCAATTTACTTCAATTCTTTGAAGGAGTAAACAAACATGTGGACAAAGGGGAACCGGTTGATATTGTGTATCTGGATTTCAAAAGGCGTTTGGCAAGGTACCTCATGAAAGGCTACAGAGGAAATTGGAGGGTCATGGGATAGGAGGAAATGTCCTATTGTGGATTAAAAACTGGTTGAAGGATAGGAAACAGAGAGTGGGTTTAAATGGGCAGTATTCACAATGGAGAAGGGTAGTTAGTGGGGTTCCTCAGGGGTCTGTGCTAGGACCGCTGCTTTTTAATATTTTTATAAATGATTTAGAGATGGGAGTAACTAGTGAGGTAATTAAATTTGCTGATGACACAAAGTTATTCAAAGTTGTTAAATCGCGACAGGATTGTGAAAAATTACAAGAGGACCTTACGAGACTGGGAGACTGGGCGGCTAAATGGCAGATGACGTTTAATGTGAGCAAGTGCAAGGTGATGCATGTGGGGAAAAAGAACCGAATTATAGCTACGTCATGCAAGGTTCCACGTTAGGAGTTACGGACCAAGAAAGGGATCTGGGTGTCGTCATCGTCGATAATACACTGAAACCTTCTGCTCAGTGTGCTGCTGCGGCTAGGAAAGCGAATAGCATGTTGGGTATTATTAGGAATGGTATGGAAAACAGGTGTGAGGATGTTATAATGCCTTTGTATCGCTCCATGGTGTGACCGCACCTTGAGTATTGTGTTCAATTCTGGTCGCCGCATCTCAAGAAATATATAGTAGAATTGGAAAAGGTGCAGCGAAAGGGCGACTAAAATGATAGCGGGGGGATGGGGCGACTTCCCTATGAAGAAAGATTAAGGAGGCTAGGGCTATTCAGTTTGGAGAAGAGACGGCTGAGGGGAGACATGATAGAGGTATATAAAATAGTGAGTGGAGTGGAACAGGTGGATGTGAAGCATCTGTTCACGCTTTCCAAAATACTAGGACTAGGGGGCATGCAATGAAACTACAGTGTAGTAAATTTAAAACAAATCGGAGAAAATTTTCTTCACCCAACGTATAATTAACTCTGGAATTCGTTGCCGGAGAAGGTGGTGAAGGCGGTTAGCTTAGCAGAGTTTAAAAAGGGTTGGACGGTTTCCTAAAGGACAAGTCCATAAACCGCTACTAATGGACTTGGGAAAAATCCACAATTCCAGGAATAACATGTATAGAATGTTTGTACGTTTGGAAGCTTGCCAGGTGCCCTTGGCCTGGATTGGCCGCTGTCGTGGACAGGATGCTGGGCTCGATGGACCCTTGGTCTTTCCCAGTATGGCATTACTTATGTACTTATGTGCTAGTGCAGGGGTTCTACATGCAGGAAAGGCTGCACATGCTTATACTTCCTAGTTAGTTCTGAGCCCTGAAAAAGTTTTTGCCTCCCAGTGCTGTCAGATGAAGTCACCTACTTGTATATCTGTATCTTGCTGTCTGTCGAGAACCTCAATTACAGGTAAGCAGCTTTGTTATTTCATTAGAAAATTGTAGACTTCTCTTCCTCAGAGGCAGCTTTTGCATGGATTGTTTTTGAGCAGTAATGAAACCCTAACATTTGACATCCCTAGTCTTCTACCAGTTGACATAATTTGTGCTGCCCAACAGTAGTGCTATTATGGCCTATTATGCATGGAATGTCCAAGAAGTGAAATTACTAGTCAATACGCACCTTTGAAGACTAAGAAAGTTCCATACTATTTATATAAGTCTGTATGTTCTAAGTAGTAATGGTCATTATTAGATAGTACTTTTTAAATTCAGTGTGTTTGAGATCATCATTCCTTCTCTCAGAAGCTCCTTTTATATTTTTGCTGTTAAGGATTATTATTATTTTTTTGTTACATTTGTACCCCGCACTTTCCACTCATGGCAGGCTGAATGCGGCTTACATGGGGCAATGGAGGGTTAAGTGACTTGCCCAGAGTCACAAGGAGCTGCTTGTGCCTGAAGTGAGAATCAAACTCAGTTCCCCAGGACCAAGTCCACCACCCTATGTTATTCTAACTTCAGGATTTATGTTCTTGGTCCTAGAGCTATGAGGATCACATAACTGGGTGATGCCTATTTTTAAATGTTTTTTTTTTCTGTCTGTTGGCAGGGAGGAAGATTAACTAAGGTCTGCATTTTGTGGTGGGTCTCCCATAAAATTCACATTTAGGGGGAAAGTTATCAAGGTGTGTAAAAGGTGGACTTTTACAGCACCTTGATTTACCATTGGAGTCTCCAGCCTCGGTACTGCAGGACTGTCATGATCTAATATAATAATTCACACCTCCAACATTCTGAAGCTGACTCTGTTGCAGTGAAGCCGTGTAGTGTTCGTAGGGTTCGTAATCACCCAGGGAAAGAAAAGGCGACGTCAGACGGAGAAGGGACCATCACAGGCCTCGCACGTCGCTCTCAGTGCCCCACCCTTGGAGGGAAGGGAAGGCTGCATATAATATTCACCCACCAGAAGTTCGTTCCCTCCCTCTGAGTTCCAGGGTCGTCGTCCGTCCTCCCTCCCAGTTCCAGGGTCGTCGTCCCTCCCGCCCTTCCAGTTACAGGCCCCCTCCCTTCGAATTTTAAAAGCCATCCTGACTTACCTCGCATGGTAAAAAGCGTGCAGGCTCGGCACTTACTTCAGTTTTCACTTCTCTGTCTGTCAGCTCTGATCCCGCCCTTGCGGAAACAGGAAATGAGGGTGGGACCAGAGCTGAGAGACAGAGATGGGAAAACTGAAGTAAGTGCCGAGCCTGCACACTTTTTACCGCTGCTGCCAGCTGCCATAACCCCGACAAGGTAAGTCAGGATGACTTTTAAAATTTGGAGGGAGGGGGCCTGGAACTGGGAGGGAGGGAGGGACGGCGACTCTGGAACTGGGACGAAGGGAGGGGGAACCCTGGAATTGGGAGGGGAGGGGGGGACGCTGGAACTTCCCTTAAAAAACATTAATGGCAGAAGGTGATTACCTTGCTAGTGCCCATTTCATTTCAATGAAAAACGGGCGTTTTTTACTAGTAAAAGAATATGCTGTTTGTAACATGTTACTTCCATTGGCCCATTAGCATCAGCCACCAAGCCATTGGCCGATACTTCTGGGCCATCTGTTAAAGAGGGCCAGACTTGTGATTCAAATAATTCCTGGAGTGCATCCCTCCCCCCCCACCCCCCCCACACACACACACAACCCCCCACAAAAAAACCCTTACTAATTCCCTGGTACAATAAACATAAACCAACCAAAAATAAATTAATAAGTCATAAACCTAAAAGTCCCCTCCAGAGGCCAACCCTCCCCAACCTGCAATTGTCTGCTCCCCCACCCTTCCACATCCCCACCAAGCCTAACTTAGTGGAAATCTCTGGTTTCTAGTGGGGTAGGCAAGAGTCTGGTACTACAACTAGGGGTAATGTTTCTGTATAAGATGCCCTTGTATGGAAACATGGCTCTCAGAGGTAGTACCACAAGACTACAGCTAGGGGTCACTGGCGCCATTTTGGAGCAAGGCACCCACGAGGGCAGGAGTGACTGGGGATCACACTTGCCTGCCCCACTAGAAACTAGAGGCTTCCAGTAAGGTAGGTATGGGGGGGGGGGAAATTACAGGAGGTCACTAGGGGGTCTTTAGTTTGGGGGGGGGGGGGGCTGCTTGAGGTAGAAAAAGGTGAGAGATTTGACTGGAGGTGAGCCCAAGAGGAGTTTTCTGTATGGTGAGGAGGCCACACTGAACCGTTGGTGTTGGCCCCTTTAACGAACAACCTGGAAGCATTGGGCTGTTGCTTGGCAGCCCAATACATCACTTGACCCTACCTGTCCCTCCAACTACCGCCCCATTTCCCTCCTACCCTTCCTCTCCAAGATACTTGAACGCGCCATTCACAACCGCTGCATTGATTTCCTCTCCTCTCATGCCATCCTCGATCCGCTTCAATCCGGCTTTCGCCCCCTACACTCGACAGAAACAGCACTATCTAAAGTCTGCAATGACCTGTTCCTCGCCAGATCTAAAGGTCACTATTCAATCCTTATCCTCCTCGATCTATCCGCCGCTTTGACACTGTCAATCACAACCTACTTCTTGACACACTGTCCTCCTTTGGGTTCCAGGGCTCTGTCCTCTCCTGGTTCTCCTCTTATCTCTCCCATCGTACCTTCAGAGTACACTCTCATGTTTCATCCTCCTCCCCTATCCCACTCTCTGTTGGAGTTCCCCAGGGATCTGTCCTTGGGCCCCTTCTTTTTTCAATCTACACCTCTTCCTTAGGCTCCCTAATCTCTTCTCATGGTTTCCACTGTCATCTTTATGCTGACGACACCCAGCTTTATCTCTCCACACCAGAAATCACTGCGGAAACCCAGGCCAAAGTACTGGCCTGCTTATCCGACATTACTGCCTGGATGTCCAACCGTCACCTGAAACTAAACATGGCCAAGACGGAACTTATCGTGTTCCCACCCAAACCCACTTCTCCTCTCCCTTCACTCTATCTCAATTGATAACACCCTCATCGTCCCCGTCTCATCTGCCCGCAACCTTGGTGTCATCTTCGACTCCTCCCTCTCCTTCTCTGCGCATATCCAGCAGATAGCCAAGACCTGTCGCTTTTTCCTCTATAACATTAGCAAAATTCGCCCCTTCCTCTCCGAGCACACCACTCGAACTCTCATCCACTCTCTCATTACCTCTCGCCTTGACTACTGCAACCTACTCCTCACCGGCCTCCCACTTAGCCATCTATCCCCCCTTCAATCCATCCAGAACTCGGCCGCACGTCTTATCTTCCGCCTCAACCGATATACTCATATCACCCCTCTCCTCAAGTCACTTCACTGGCTTCCGATCAGATACCGCATACAGTTCAAGCTTCTCCTACTCACCTACAAATGCACTCGATCTGCAGCCCCTCCTTACCTCTCTACTCTCATCTCCCCTTATGTCACCACCCGTAACCTCCGCTCTCTAGACAAATCCCTCCTTTCAGTACCCTTCTCCACCACCGCCAACTCTAGGCTTCGCCCTTTCTGCCTCGCTTCACCCCATGCTTGGAACAAACTCCCTGAGCCCGTACGCCGGGCCCCCTCCCTACCCATCTTCAAATCTTTGCTCAAAGCCCACCTCTTCAATGTCGCCTTCGGCACCTAATCACTACACCTCTTCTCATGAAATCTTAACTACCCCAACTTGACATTTCGTCCTTTAGATTGTAAGCTCTTCTGAGCAGGGACTGGCCTTATTTGTTAATTTGTACAGCGCTGCGTAACCCTAGTAGCGCTCTAGAAATGTTAAGTAGTAGTAGTAGTAAAATAACCACAGCTTGTGATTTCCATCTAGGACACACTGCAAGCCTCGGTATACTATTTACATAGTAATGAGCTGCTTTACGTGCATTTGCAGTTTCGTATCTCATTTCTATGTAACATGGAGTAACACGTTTATTCACTGCATTAGGACACCACAGCCAGCATTAGAGCCGTTGAGCATGCATTAAGGGGCAAATGACGTGGGTTAGTGCCCTAATGCAGCTTGATAAGTTATCAACGTGGGCTATCATTAAGACACTTTTTTTTCCTTCCTTCCCCTCTTGATCTAATGTAACCAGTCTCATTGCATAAAATGGGGTCTGTGCTATAATAGCAGAAGCTAATGACAAAATAAACACATCTTAACAATAGCCCACGTTGATTACCCTCTCCCCCTTTAATGTTTTTGCTCTTAGTTTGTTGGAGTTAAACATAGATGTACTCCACAAAGTTCATTCTTACCCCTCCATTTCTCATTATAATGTCAGTCTCTGAACCCATATCCTGCATTCTTTCATTCCTCCATATCCCTTTCCTTGCTTCTCACACCCTTCTTTGTTATGCATGCAAAACAGTATCATCGGTGGTGGTCAGTAAAGAGATGGTCTTTTCAGAACTATTTTTAACAAAACATCATCAGTCTGTGACATGTACACTGCCCTCCAAAGGAAATATACTGTCTCTTCCAAAATTGCATAATATGCGTTATATCCAGTATTGGATGTGTTTTTAGATTATTTGCACCTAGCCACACTGTATCTGCTGTAGATATGAAGATAGCTTTGCTTAAGATTTCACACTATCGTAACTCTCCCCACCCTCCAATATTTGAGCAAGGTGGTAATGCTCTTTTTTCCATACTGAAAGTTGGTTGTGTCATAGGAGCCAACTTTTCAAAATGATTGGGAGAGCTAAACCCAATAGAAACTGCACCCTCCCTGGTCACAGTTTAGGAGTTTACCCAATATTGGGGGTTCTCCAGCACCCACAGAGTTGTCTCCTATAGGCTGTGTTTTAAGAAATTGTTTTCTACAACTGCATGATGGAATGATACATCCATAATCTCTCTCTAGTGTCACCTTCTTAGTGACTTAGTATGGCATACTCTATTCATAAAATTAATGTACATTTGATTTGTTTTGAAATTTATTTTTTGTGTCTTATGTTTACTCATCATAGGAACTGGTTTTGAAAGATGGAAAAACAGAACAATTAAAACTGGAAATTGAAAAGAAAGGTGAAGAGATCCAGCAGTTGAAAAAAGTAATAGCTCAATGGGAGGTATGTGTGCTAATTTCTTCTGCTGCAATTAAGTGTATTTCAGGGGGCCTTGGGCTCTAGGGGGGGCTGTTGAGTCTGGAAGCTACCACATGTTCAGTCTCATGCCAACAAGAGGGGGCTCCCCGTGGGACGGGGTTGGTGGGGCATTCTGTGGTGGTGAGGGCCTCTCTATGGGGGAGGGGGCATTCTGTGGTGGTGAGGGCCTCTATACGGGGGGGGGGGATTCTGTGATAGTGAGGTCCTCCCTGCGGGGGGGGGGGGGGTTCAAGTGCCCTTGAAGGGGCTCTCTGTGATGGTGTTTGGTTCGAGTGCTATTGAAGTGGTCTCTGATGGGCTATCAGGGAGCAGGCTGCCAATATTGGGAGCAGGGCCCTATGCAGAGGGAGCAACTATTTTAGAAAGCTGCTACCACATGTAGGGAGGGGGAGGAAGGGAGTTATGCTTTTTCCCCACATCCAGCTTTCTAAAATCCCCTCTGGGCTTGTAAGGGCCAAGATGTGCAGTCCTGCTCCTATTTTACGAGAGGCTTTATGTTTGCAGAGGCTCTTGTAAAATAACATGGGCATTCCATGTGTTTAGATGTTTGAATTCCTCTCTATAAGTCCTTTCTAAAATTTGCCTCTACATCAATAGTAATGACAGCAGTGGTTTTCCATGCTGGAGCTTTATTGCTGTTGGGTAGGTCAGACATTAAGGTTTGTTAAACAAAAAGCAAAGACATGAAATCAAACCTTCCACAAAAAGTGAGAGAGCCAGCACAAGAGTGAAAGACACCATGAACAAGTCCTAAGACAGCCAATGGCAAAAAATGTTATTCTTCAAATGCAGCATTAGCCGTCTTTGGACTTGTTCATGGTGTCTTCCATTAAGATTTGTTAGCTAGACTGTTCTCATAGATGTGGCTGCATATAATGCCTTAACCTTTATTTGTGAAAAGCATTTTGGGATTCTGCTTTTCTTATTCTGTCTTTAAGTAGTTTACTCTGATGCATTTTCTACTTTAATCATCCTCTTCTTTTAGTCTTGCAGATTATTACCCTTGGCACTAAACTTTACCTTTGTCTCATGAGTATTATCATAGATCTAGTTTCAGACTCTGTTTGTTTGATTTGTATCATTCTTTGAGGAAAACAGGCTTGCTTCTTCTCACAAGTGGGTAGACACGATCCTGTGTCACCCCTCCGGCAAAATTACCAGAGAAAAAAAATCTAGAGCTTTGAGGAACGCAAGCCCGCCGCATGACGTGGGCCATTTTTAGGCCTGCCCGGTCAGGTCTCTCTCTTTTTCTGTGCCGTTCCCCTTTTTCGGCACCATTGCGACTTTTAATTTCGCCAAAGCCATTTTTTCTTCCACGTCCACGAAGACTCCCTGTGACTTCAAGATTTTACCCGATGCAACAGGGACCATCTCCGGAAAAGACATCCATTCTTGGTGTCTTCAGTGCCTTGGACCCAACCATAGCCCTGTTAACTGTGTCCTTTGTCTTCGTATGAGGAAAAGAACCCAAGTTTCCTGGGAGGCTCAACGCGAGAAGATTTTTGGAGCCCAGTCCGATTCTTCGGCATCGAGGTCGAAGGCATTGGCGTCGACATCGAGTGCTATACCAGCATCAGCAGTCATGGTAGGAATGGCTGCTTTGAAACCCCAAGATACTGGGAGCAGTGAGGCATCGAGTGGGTCTCTACCTGTCTCGAGGCCTCCTGCTATGCAGGCCCCCCAGGAACGTCCATTGTCGGACCCGATCCCAAGGTGACAAGAGGATTCGATGTTGTCCTCGTCAGCACCGCGGAGCTTGGGTGACATGCATCAGGCAAAGGCGAAGAAGCACCATCATCGATTTCCACTGACACTTGGTGCCGGGAGCTCCGGAGCGCTGAAGGATTCAGCACCCAAGAAGCATCGGTACCGGGAGGACCGTTCCACCTCCATCCAGGAGCTGCTGATGCATGCGTCTCCAAGCAGCTCAGATCCTACTCTCGAACCTGCCCCGGCAGTTCTGCAGCCTGCGCCCCAGCCAGCCCCACAGCCTTTCCTGATGGCAGCCCTTGATGAGCACATCCGGGCCTTGCTCCCTGAGCTTCTGGATGACCTCGTGCAGTGATGTGAGTCAGTATCAGGGGTGCTTGCGCCTGCCAAACCTTCCTCTGTGGCCGTGCCTGGCCCTCAGCCCACGTTGTGCCCTCCAATGCCAGCGCCGCTTGCGGCCCCGGTGTTGACTGCCACCCAGGCCGGCACCCCCTCGACGTTGGTGGAGGAAGCTTCGCCTGAGTCGAGATGTGAGCCGGTTTCTCAATGCTGCTCTCGAGAACACTGTTCCTCGACATTGAGGTGGGCCTGGTCTTGGACTTCCCTGAGGGAGATGCTATCCGACACCAAGGAGGGAAGGGGAAGGGAAATGGGACTTGATATACTGCCTTTCTTTTTTGCAATTACATTCAAACGGTTTACATATATTCAGATACTTATTTTGTACCAGGGGCAATGGAGGGTTAAGTGAATTGCCCAGAGTCACAAGGAGCTGCAGTGGGAATCGAACTCAGTTCCCCAGGATCAAAGTCCACTGCACTAACCACTAGGCTAATTTGGATATGCGGACACTCGTATATATACTGGGCACATAGAAGGGCAGTGTTAAGACCGGCCGGGGAGAATTTGGGGATGCCCACTGACAAGGTATCAGTAAGATGGATAGGCATTAAAGGGATGACTTGGGCGCAGTTTCTGCCGACTGTCTTATGGACGGTGCAGACACAACCAGTTCCATATGCGATAATCATTCATTTGGGAGGTAATGATCTGGCAGTGGTTAGCAGCGTATTATTACTAAAAAACATTCAGAACGATCTGCTCAAATTGGCATGCCTAGTCCCATGATTGCGTTTAGCTTGGTCCAATATCATCCCAAGGCGGGTTTGGAGAGGTGAGAGATCCCACCAGTCGGTCGATAAGACCAGAAAAAAGATCAATAGATGGATGAAAAAATTCATGCACACGATAAAAGGGCACGTTATTACACATGAATTATTAACAGAATCTTGCGATGGCCTCTGTAGAACAGACGGGGTACACTTATCCGATGTTGGGCTGGACATTTTGAATTTGAGCTTTCAGGACTACATTGAGGCGATGACTCTAGGTAGTGGCTGCAGTCAGGCACAGCAACAGGTACACAGCAGTGTAACAGATAATAAGCATAAGTTATGTGGTAAATCGTTGGAGGAGGAGCGCTCATGGGAATCAGAAGAGGATCCCAGGTATTTCCTCCGATGAGTCCTATGGGATCCCTTTGAGCTCTCTCTACCTGAGGGAGACTGTCTCCACCTGAGAGCCTCTCTTTCACAGCTTTGGTGCGGGAAATGGCTGAGGCATCCATTCCCGTAGAAGTGGAGGATGATCCCAGGGCTAAGATGCTTGAGGTCCTGGACTATACCTCCCCTCTTAAGGAGACAGTGATGGCTCCTCTCCATGAGGTACTCAAGGATGTCTTTGGTTCCCAAGAAAATTGCATAGAGTATCAGATCCAAGGGGAACCTGGTTTTATGAGGTCTAAGTTACCTCACAACTCCATGGTGGTGGACGCCACTCTCAAGAGAGCCAGGAGTAATAGGGACTATGCCTTGGCTCCCCCAGGCAGGGAAGCTAGAACCCTGGACTCTTTTGGGAGAAAGATGTATCAGGCCTCTATGCTCATTGCCCGTATCCAGTCATACCAGCTCTTCACGAGCGTGTATTGCAGAACTCAGTGAGGCAGCTGTCAGACTTGGTTGATGCAGTCCCTCCGGAGCAGACCAAGCCGTTTCGCTAGTTGGTCAAGCAGCAGAAGGCGTGTCGCAAGTTCTTGGCCGGGGCACTTAAAATGCCTTTGACGTGGCATCCAGGATCTGTGCCCAAGGTATAGCAATGTGCAAACTCTCTTGGCTGCGTATTTCTGACCTGGAACATTCTGTTCAGCAGAGGTTGGTGGATGCCCCTTGCTGGGGGGATAACCTTTTTGGAGAGGAGGTCGCTGACCAAATCAAGAAGCATACTGGCTGTGTCTTCTCTCTCCCGCCATGCATTTTCTGCAACTGCCTCCTCATCCAGGAGGTATTTTGGCAAGTCGTGCAGTGCTCCCTCTTCCTACTGTAGGTGTAGGTACGCTCCTGCGACTCTCCAGCCTGCTCAGGCTCCACCCCAGTGCGCTCGTTCTCGTCAACAGCAGCCTAAGGCCCCTGCTGCTCCCCAGCAAAATCAAGGGACGAGCTTTTGACCGCCAACAGCAGAGCACAGCCACTGTCCAAGTGTCCGTCCCGGACAACTTGCCGGTTGGGGGGAGGTTAAAGTTTTTCCACCAAAGATAGCCTTTCATAACCTCCGATTGGTGGGTTCTTCAAATAGTCCAGCTCGGATAAACCCTCAATTTGCTTTCCAAACCTCCCAATTGTCCACTGAGAGCCCATTCTTTCAGCTCTCAGCACAGGCAGGAGTGGAGGAGTGGCCTAGTGGTTAGGGTGGTGGACTTTGGTCCTGGGGAACTGAGGAACTGAGTTCAGTTCCCACTTCAGGCACAGGCAGCTCCTTGTGACTCTGGGCAAGTCACTTAACCCTCCTTTGCCCCATGTAAGCCGCATTGAGCCTGCCATGAGTGGGAAAGCGCGGGGTACAAATGTAACAAAAAAAAAAAATAATAAATTAAAAATAAATTTAAATAAAAAATACTTGCAGAGGAACTCTCTGCCCTTCTCAAGGCTCATGCGGTCAAACCCGTTCCACTGGGGAAGAAGGGTAGGAATTCTATTCCAGGTACTTCTTCTGCAGAAGAAGACAGAGGGGATGCGTCCCATCCTAGACCTAAGGGCCCTGAACAAATTCCTACTTCGTGAAAAGTTCAGGATGGTTAACCTAGGCACCCTTCTTCCCATGATCAGAAAAACGATTGGCTATGCTCTCTGGACTTGAAGGATACATATACACACATCCCGATACTTCCAGCACACCGGAATTATCTTCAGTTTTGGCTGGGAACATATCACTTTCAGTACCGCATGTTGCCCTTTGGCCTCGCGTCAGCTCTCAGGGTCTACCAAGTGTCTAGTGGTAGTCACAGTGTGCTACACAAACTGGGAGTTCATGTGTTCCCTTATCTCGATGATTGGCTGGTGAAGAGCATCTCGGAGGACGGTGCTTGGGATCCATGCAGATGACTGTTCTGGTGCTGGAGCTACTAAGGTCCGTTATAAACTACCCCAAATCCCAATTCCATTCTGTTCAACAATTGGAGTTCATATGAGCCCTGCTCGAAACAAGGACTGTTTGAGCACCTCCCGGAGATGCAGGCGGACAATCTTGTTTCCCTAGCGTCCAGGTTCGGACATTGCAGCGCAGGTCACTGCTCGGCAGATGTTGGATTGTTAGGCTACATGGCTTCCACAGTGTACTTTACACATGGCACGCCTTCACATGAGATCTGCTCAATGGTCCCTAGCTTTTCAGTGGTGCCAAGCCACGGGGAATCTAGAGAGGATGTTATCCATGTGTCCCTAGAGCTGGACGCTCTCTCTCACTGGTGGACAATTCAGTCCAGTTTGACGTGGGACTCCATTTCAAATTCCTCAGCCGCAAAAGGTGCTGGCTTCACACTGAAGGAGCTTGGTCCCTCCAGGAAATGAATCTTCAGATCAGTCTACTGGAGCTCCGAGCGATCTGGAAGCTGGTAAAGGCTTTCAGAGATTGGGTCCACCAAAATTATCTAATTCAACAGACAATCAGGCTGCAATGTATTACACCAACAGCAGGGGGCACCGGATCTCATTTCTGTTTCAGGAATCCGTCCAGATGTGGCATTGGGCTCACCAACACAGCATGTTTCTCCAAGTCACTTATTTTGCAGGCGTAAACAATGACCTGGCTAAGAGGCTGAGCGGGATAATGCAACCACATGAGTGGTCTCTAAATATGGACGTAGCCCGCAAGATCTTCCAAGCGTAGGGCACCCCCTCGGTGGATCTTTTCGTCACTCAGGTCAACCACAAGGTCCCTCAGTTCTGTTCCAGGCATCAGACCCACGACCGACTAGAATCAGATGCCTTCCTTCTACATTGGGGGACAGGCCTTCTGTATGCGTATCCTCTGATACCTCTGGTGGGAAAGACTTTGTTGAAACTCAAGCAAGACCATGAACCATGATTCTGATCTCGCCATACTGGCCACGGCAGATATGGTTCCCTCTTCTTCTGGAATTGTCTTCTGAAGAACCGTGGAGATTGCAGTGTTTTCTGACCCTCATCACTCAGAACGAGGGGTCGTTTCTACATCCCAACCTCCAGTCTCTGGCTCTCACGGCCTGAATGTTGAGATCCTAGAATTTGCTTCCTTGGGTCTTTCGGAGGGTGTCTCCTGGGTCTTGTTGGCTTTCAGGAAAGATTCCACTAAGAGATGTTATTCTTTTAAATGGAGGAGGTTTGCCGTCTGGTGTGACAGCAAGGCCATAGATCCCCTTTTGTCCTAAACAGACCCTGTTTGAATACCTTCTACACTTATCAGATTTTGGTCTCAAGACCAACTCTGTAAGGGTTCACCTTAGTGCAATTAGTGCTTATCAGCGGGTAGAAGGTAAGCCTATCTCTGGACAGCCTCTAGTTGTTCGCTTCATGAGAGGTTTGCTTTTGTCAAAGCCCCCTGTCAAACCTCTGCCAGTTTCATGAGATCTCGACGTCATTCTCACCCAGCTGATGAAAGCTCCTTTTGAGCTGCTGAATTCCTGCCATCTGAAGTACTTGACCTGGAAGGTCGTTTTCTTGTTGGCTGTTACTTCAGCTCATAGGGTCAGTGAGCTTCAGGCCTTAGTAGTGGATGCACCTTATACTAACTTTCATCACAATAGAGTAGTCCTCCGCACGCACCCTATGTTCCTGCTGAAGGTGGTGTCGGAGATCTGAACCAGTCTATTGTCTTACCAACATTCTTTCACCAACCTCATGCCCATCCTAGCGAAAGCAACTTGCACACCTTGGACTGCAAGAGAAAGTTGGCCTTTTACATGGAGCGGACGAAGCCCTTCAGACAGTCCTTCCAGCTTTTTGTTTCTTTTGATCCCAACAGGATGGGGGTCGCCATCTGGAAACGCACCATATCCAATTGGCTAGCAGGTTGCATTTCCTTCGTTTATGCCCAAGCTGGGCTGACTTTTGAAGGTCGTGTCACGGCTCATAATGTTAGAGCCATGGCTGCATTGGTAGCCCACTTAAAGTCAGCTTCCGTTGAAGAGATTTGCAAGGCTGCGACGTGATCTTCAGTCCACACATTCACATCTCACTACTGCCTTGAGCAGGATACCCAACACGACAGTTGGTTTGGGCAATCAGTGTTGCAGAATCTGTTTGGGGTCTAGAATCCAACTCCACCCTCCTAGGCCTGTTTTATTCTGTTCCAGGCTGCACTCTCATCTAGTTTGTATATAGTTTCAGGTTAATCTGGGTTAGGGTGTCATCATTGATAATACATTGAAACTATCTGCTCAGTGTGCAGCTGCGGCTAAGAAAACAAATAGAATGTTAGGTATTATTAGGAAAGGAATGGAAAACAAAAATTAGAATGTTATAATGATTTTGTATCGTTCCATTTTGCAATTCTGGTCACCACATCTCAAAAAAGATATAGTAGAATTAGAAAATGATAAAGGGAATGGGATGACTTCCCTATGAAGAAAAGCTAAAGTGGCTAGGGCCCTTCAACTTGGATAAGAGATGGCTGAGGAGAGATAAGATTGAGGTCTATAAAATACTGAGTGGAGTGCAATAGGTAGACATGAGTCGCTTGTTTACACTTTCAAAAATACTATAAGTAGAGGGCATGCTATGAAGTTACTAAGTAGTAAATTTAAACAAAAGTTAAAAAATATTTCTTCACTCAACGTGCAATTAAACTCGAATTCATTCCCAGAGATTGTAGTAAAAGGCAAAAACAGATAGCTTACCGTGGTTTAAAAAAGGTTTGGATAATTTCCTAAATGAAAAGTCCATAAACCATTATTAAGATGGACTTGGGAAAATCCACTGCTTGTTTCTAGGATAAGCAGCATAAAATCTGTTTTACTCTTTTGAAATCTTGCCACTGTTGGAAACAGGATAGGGCTTGATGGACTTTTGGTCTGTCCCAGTATGGCTACACTTATGTTGGTTTGTTTATCCAAATTTCTGTTCCACACAATTCTACATTCTTGGCAGATTACAAAAATCACATACACAATCATGAAAACACATCTCCTGGACAACAAAACAAAATCTCTATACAAAGATTCATTGATAAATGATTGATCCAGGGTAGCCATGATCAGCCCTTCAACCCTATTTTCCCTTAGAGCATCTTACTTTTGCCAAATGCTTTTAAAAATAAAAGTTTTTAACTATTTCTGAAATAAAGCAATGTGTTGTGAATTTTAAGTGGTAAAATATTCCCTAATTTAGGCCCCACAGTTTGAAAAGGAGTAAGACAGAGACCTAACAAATTTGCTGATCGAAAACTTGGATCATCCAGTAAGTGCTTGTGCTCAGACCTTAAAGAACATGTAGGTTTTAAGAGTAGAAGCAAGCATAGATGGACCTGCATTATTCAGTCCTTTAAGATCAATGTAAGAACCTTGAATTCAATCTTATAAACATTTACAGCCAGTGCAATGATGCTAACGTAGATGCTTTTAAAAAAAAAATCTTTATTTAAAACCAATAGGCATAATGAACAGCCAATAGCAAACAAATATTATATCAGCAAGAACGACAAGATTGAGAAGAAAAGGAAAAGGCATACCAAAAGACATCACATGCCTTGCCCCCTATGCATAGAAGATACCGCTTTCCAACATCAAAATAAGGGAAGTCTAGGTTGGCAACTTCAAACCTTCAGTGTCCACCCCAACCACTGGTACATTTTGTGTGTGTGAGTGTATGTGTGTGTGTGTATATATATATATATGTGTGTGTGTATATATATACAGTATAGGCTATCCCACCGACATCCATCCTACCACTCACCCCATGTACGTCACTCCCCCTCCCCTGCTGTCTCAGATCCCAGGGACAAAAGCCCCTCCCTGTGGCTGCAAGCGCAAGAAAGTTCACCACAGGACAACGTAACTTCGTTTGACCATGTGGTGGGACCACTGGTAAGTGAGAATTTCAAAGTTAAATAACTCCCTCATTTTAGCCATCCACTGTTGTGAAGGTGGAGGGTCTTCTGATAGCCAATACACTAGAATCACCTTTTAATAAGAAGTATAGCATTATATAAATCGATGTGGTGGTGTAGTCAACCCTTGTACTTCCAAAGAGTCTTGAGCCCCTAGTAGCAACGTCCCATAATCCCACTCTACCGAACAAGGTAGCGTAGCTTCAATATGACCAATAGCCTGATTCTAGATGGACAACTGAGAACACTCCAGAAAGGAATGGACATATGTACCAACTAGGTGTTTACATTTGAGACATACATCACTATCCCAGAGCCCTAACCAAGCTTCCTTAGTCCGAGTCAGATAGTATCTATGAAAGATTTGTACTGGGTGTCCTGCAAATTTGCAGATTTAACATAACCACCCAGAATGTCAAAAAGTGCTAAAAGTTGTTGTTCAGTAATCTGTTGGTTAAGGTCTGTCTGCTACCTCTCCAGTAGGGTGGTAAACCCTGAAACTTGGGTATCCAGCTTGATAAGTTTACTAGTTGGATACAGTGGCGTAGCCAGACAGCCAATTTTGGATGGGCCTGAGCCCAAAGTGGGTGGGCACAATATTTTCTCTGCCCTACCGCAAAATATAAATACATTAGCTAATAAGGCTCCTCAAACTCTGTCAGCTGAAGACTTTCTCTGAAGGTGGCCAGAACTCCCTTTTACCAAACTTGACAGGCAGTAGCAACATCCGTAAACCACTGGTGCCAGCACCCTATGCGTGCTTAGCTGTCGGTGACTCAAGCATGCTGTCACTGACTGCAGAGCTTGGTAGAAGGAAGTTATGGCCGTCTTTGGAGGAAGTCCTCAGCTGGGAGGCTTGGGATCCCTACCAGCTATACAGCAAGGGTCAGAACTGGTGTTAGACATGCTAGGGCCCCCTCCCTGATCCCCTCTCCTCCCTGCCTTCCCTCCAATTTCCCAACCTGCCATTACTGTCACACCAACAGACCCTCACCAAATACAGAACATGGGATCATGTATCAGAAATAAAAATATTTAGACAAAAATTGAACTCGGAACCCCAAAAAAGTTAAACTTAGCATGTAC